>NC_090446.1:1415023623-1417764729 GCF_031143425.1 Pleurodeles waltl
CACTAGGCCATGCACTAACAGTTACTAAGATAGTCACCAGGCCATGAGGTACAATGCCTGCCGCCATTAGCTCCACATCTGAAACCCACAGGACCCTGCCCAGTAGTAGATGCCCACTAACACTATTGGGGTAGGAGTGCTTCAGAGCCTGCCCAACAAGGGAATTACCCTGCCATCTTCGCCCTGGCCTAGGGGCACCCATAGCCCACATCTCCTAACCAGGTACCTCTTAGGGCGCGCAAAGTCATGATTCAGAATCTGTACTCACCCCCTTGTGGCTGCTGTGATGTCTTCAAGCGCCCATCCAACTCCAAATAGGCCACCACCAGGATGCGGAACATCAGGGGGGTCATGGTGCGACGGGCACCCCTACCTCATTGGGAGGCCAGCCCCAGCTGGGCCTCTGCCGTCTTCTTTGCCCAGCGGCGCAGGTCCTCCCACCTTTTGCGGCAGTGGGTGCTCCGCTTGTCAAAGACCCCCAGGGTCCGCACCTCCTTGGCGAAGGCACGCCAAATACCCTTTTTCTGGTGGGCGCTGACCTGCATGGAAAAGACAGCAGAAAAGTAAATTAGTCAACCGTCCGGACCGTCACACTCATGGCCCACCATATCCCTCCCATCCCCTGATGCACATACATTGACCACCTTACATGCAGCACTCCGGCCAGGATGCCTCTGCCCCCCCTAAATGTGGCTTACACACACAGCAATCCATACATCCATGACCCATGCATCATGCTCACAGTGTACTCACCTGTTTGTCTGGAGTACCGTAGAGTAACGTGTACTGTGGTAGGACCCCATCCACGAGTTTCTACAACTACTCTGCAGTGAAGGCAGGGGTCCTTTCCTCAGACACTTGAACCATTGTCGCTTCCAGACACAGGTCACAGCAGCACTTGCAGTGTAGGTTCGCTCCTGTTGAAAGTCAGGTAGCAAGTGAGTGAACAGATAGAAAACAGATAGAAAATGGCGGTACACCGCTATTGGTTCCTGGAACCCATAGGGCCCAATGATAACCAATGCAAAGTTGTACGGCGGTCTTTGACCGCCCACCACAACGGCGCACAACGCCAGCGGAATTACCTAATTTCGACTTGTCCCTCCTCACAGGTCAGGCAGCCGCCATTTCAGGGGTGCAGCAACTGACTTTCGGATTCACATCTTGTTTCTGTAAAGTAAACAAATCATCATTAGTGCAATAGATGTGTGAATATGACCCTCTGCTCATTGTTTTTTTTCCATAGGCTTCAACCGTTGAGGCTGCATATGAGATGGCGGCATCCTCCGGTGTACAGACCCCTGGTGGACCTTGCAACAATGGAGGACAGACACATTATCATAACCTACAGACTTGATCGTGCCACAATCCTAGAACTGTGTGCCTAATTGGAGCCAGACCTGATGTCAGCTATCCGCCAGTCCACAGATATCCCTCCTCTAGTGCAGGTCCTGTCAGTGCTCCATTTCCTGGCAAGTGTTTCCTTCCAAACAACAGTGGTCATGGCATCAGGGATTTCCCAGCCAATGTTGTCCAACGTGTTGACCAGAGTGTTGTCAGCCCTGCTGAAACACATGCGCAGCTACATCGTGTTCCCCCAGGTGGAGGATTTGGACACAGTGAAAGCTGACTTTTATGCCCTGGGACATATCCCCAACATCATTGGTGCCATTGATAGTACACATGTGGCATTTGCACCCCCCCCCCTAGAGAAATGAACACGTTTTCAGGAACAGAAAAAGCTATCGCTCTATGAATGTGCAGATGATGTGTTTGGCGGACCAGTACATCTCCCATGTGAATGCCAAATATCCTGGCTCTGTGCATGACGCCTTTATCTTGAGGAATAGCAGCAACCCATATGTGATGGGCCAACTCCAGAAGCACCGGGTGTGGCTAATAGGCGAGCCCAAGGTCTCCCCACAGTATGAGTAGGTGTCTGGGCATGGGGTTGTCCCTAAGGGTTAGTGTCTGTCTTACAGTTGTCCCTCGATATTTGCAGGTGACTCTGGTTACCCCAACCTCTCATTGCTACTGACCCCAGTGAGGAATGCCAGGACAAGGGCAGAGGAACGTTACAATGAGGCACATGGGCGTAGAAGGAGGATTATTGAAAGGACCTTCGGGCTCCTGAAGGACAGGTTCTGGTGCCTCCATCTGACAGGTGGCTCCCTGTACTACTCACCCAAGAAGGTCTGCCAGATCATCGTTGCATGTTGCATGTTTCACAATCTGGCCTTGAGACGCCAGGTGCTTTTTCTGCAGGAGGATGTGCCTGGAGATGGTCTTGTGGCAGCGGTGGAGCCTGTGGACAGTGAGGAAGAGGAGGCAGAGGAAGAAGATGTTGACAACAGAAGCAATATAATTCAGCAGTACTTCCAGTGACACACAGGTAAGAGACTGTAAGTTCACTTAACTTTTCGATTTTCTGTTGGACATTGAACATGGCAGCCTGTTTCCCTATATCTATGGCCACTGACTGTACCCTTTGGCATCTCTATTTTCAGATCTCTGTGCCCGACTCTGGCTCCTGCTATGTGTACTGCTGCCCACCAAAGGTCCTTCCAAAGTATATTTCACTGTACATTTGACTTGCAATGCTTTGATCATGTTGAACCAATACATATTTGAATCATTTGACAGACTCCAGATTAGTATTTGTTCCAAGGGTGTTTATTTAAGTGCTCATAAGTAGAGGGGGTGTGCAATGGGCTGGGCTGATGGTGGAGGAAAGTCCATGATAGAGTCCAGTCTCTTGGTGTCAGAGGTGCATTGGTTCTCCTTCTGCAGGGGGCGGGGTGCTGGTGGCCTGTTGTTCCTGTTGCGGGGCCTCCTGGCCACTAGCGCTGGCGGAGGTGGAAGGCTCTTCATCGGTTAGGCTAGTGTCAGGGGCCCGTTGTTGTGCCACTGCCTTTCTCATGGTCTTGTCCATGTCAGCCAGCACCCCTGCAATGGTGACCAGAATGGTGCGGATGTTTTTTAGGTCATCCCTGATCCCTAGGTACTGTCCTTCCTACAGCCGCTGGGTCTCCTGCAACTTGGCGAGTATCTGGCCCATGGACCCCTGGGAATGGTGGTATTTTCCCAGGATGTTGGAGAGTGCCTCGTGGAGAGTGGGTTCCCTGGGCCTTTCCTCCTCCTGTCGCACAGTAGTCCTCGCAGCTTCCCTGTTGTCCTGTGCCTCTGTCCCCTGAACCGTGTGCCCTCTGCCACTCACCCCAGGTCCCTGATCGTCCTGTGTTTGTGGGGTTGCCTGGGGTCCCTGTAGTGGTGGACACACTGCTGATTGATGTGTCCTCGGGACAGTGGCAAAGGCCCCCTGAGTAGGTGCTGTGCTGGTGTTTCCTGAGGGGGGAGGCTCTGTGGTGGGTTGGGACTGTGGCAGGGGAATCGACTGTCCAGAGGTCCCAGATGGGCCAGGTTGGTCATCCTGATCCAGGCGTACAGAGCTGCTGTTGTCACTGTGGGCCTCTTAAGGGGCGGGACTGGATGTAGCTGGCACTTCCTCTCCAGTGACATTGATTATGGGTCCTGTGGGGATGCAAATGCAGTGTTAGGGTATCTGCGTGTGCCATCTTGTGCATGGATGTGTTTCCCAGTATGATTTTGATTTCCCTGTCAGTTTGGCCTTGTGTGAGCGGTGATTTTGTGGGCAGGGTGAGTCTCTCTACTGGGCATGCTGTGGTGATGGGTGTCCATGCTGGTCTGTGTTGGGGGTCTTTGCATTGGTGTTACATGCAGGGCTTGGTATTGGCATTGGTAGATTGTGATGGTGGAGTATGTATGATGTGTTGGAGTGGTGGGGGTGAGGGTAGGGGTAGGAGTTTGTGATGGCATGTAGGTAGGATGGGGGGGATAAAGTAGTAAAGATTTGACTTAACAGAGTCCAGTCCTCCTGCTACTCCTGGGAGGCCCTCAGGATGCATTATTGCCAAGACTTGCTCCTTCCATGTTGTTAGTTTTGGGGGAGGAGGTTGGGGTCCACTGCCAGTCCTCTGTACGGCTACCTGGTGTTTTGCAACTACGGAATGCACCTTCCCCCGTAGGTCATTCCACCTCTTCCTGGTGTCATCCCTTGTTCTTGGATGCTGTCCCACGGTGTTGACCCTGTCCACGATCCTCCGCCATAGCTCCATCTTCCTTGCAATGGACGTCTGCTGCACCTGTGATCCGAATAGCTGTGGCTCTACCCGGATGATTTCCTCCACCATGACCCTTAGCTCCTCCTCTGAAAACCTGGGGTGTCTTTGGGGTGCCATGGGTGTGGTGTGAGTGATATGTGTGAGGTTGTGTGGGATGATGTGTGGGGTGATGTGTTGGGGTGCATGCTGTGAGGTGCGTGAATGGTGTATGGGTGATGGTGTTCTGTGGCTCAGATTGAGTGGGTGCTCCTGGCTTGTGTCTCTCTCTGTGGGCAATCTTTTTTTCATTGAAAGTGTTGTGGGTTATCTGGGTGTGTGTTTTATAGTGGTGTTAGTGTGTTGGTGTGGTGTAGGTATGTGTGTCAGGTGTGTGTAATTTGAATTGTCCAATGTGGTGGTGTTTTGTAAATGTGTGTGTATTTTGAACATGCGGTGTGTACCGCCAATGGTTTACCGCAGTGATTCGTGGGTCTTGATACTGTGGGCGTATTCCTGTTGGTGTAACGGTGTGGGTTCTGCTATCAACAGTGTATCACTGACCTTTGGTGTGGCAGACTTGTGTGGGTGTCTGTATAGTGCCGGTTTTCTCAGTGTGGGTCAAAATACCTGTAGCAGAATACCGCCACAGTCACGATATGTTGGCGGCCGTCAGCACGACGGTAGGTGGTATTTACCACCAGGGTTGTAATGAGGGCCATATTCCTTTTTTTACATAGCCTTTACTCCCTTTCCTACTTTATTCCCCTTTTTACAAATCCATATTCCCACTCATGATGTACTTCCTTTATAAACCCGTAACACATCCCTTAGTTACCCATTTTTTTGACACCTTACTCCTTCTTTACTTCCTTATTCAAACTCTTTCCTTCTCCTCCAGCTTCACCAACTTTACTCCTTTTTATCAAATACATTATTTCACCTCGTACTTAACTTCCATTTTTTTTGCAAACCGTTTACTTCTGCTTTATTCTTTTTTTACAACTCCCTTACTCCTCACCTACGCTCCTCCTGACCTCTATACCTACTCATTCACTTCTACCCTTTTTCAGTACCTTGTCCTGTTCTTTCTAAAAAGTTACCTTTTCTTCAGAAACATGATATTTTCGAGTAAAAGGTATCCCAGCATTATAACTTTTCCCTAAAATAAAGTTTAGTCAGGCTGTTTACATCAGAATGATTTATTTATTTCAGAAATTCAGCATGGTCCGGGGCAGGGCTCTGCTTCTAGCCCTCACTCCTGTCCTGCTCCTCAGTCTGGCAGCATGAGCTCTCCTGCTGTGCCAAGGTATGTGGCTTCAGTTGGAGTAGGGAATGCGCGTGTCTGATGTGGGTACAGGAGGGTCACCCGTGTATGTTATGTGAAACTCTTGTGCTCCAGACTGTGGCCTCTTGCCTGATCCGCGGCTTGTTTCTCATCAGGGCAATTTTGCAAATTTAGCAGATTTATGCCACTGTTCCTTGAGCTTGATAATTGAGTTAGGATAGGTTATGCCCGCTCTCTACCCATCTCGCCAACACTATGCCCCAGGACTGAAAAACAGGGCACGCTTAAACGCTGGTGGCACCCGGGGTGACATTCTTTTTTGCCCCCCCCCCACACCTCTCCATTGAGTTCCTCCACGGATTCCCCACTCCCAACCGGCGAAAATGTCCCTCATCTTCTCCATAGCCCCTCTCTTACATATATTTAAAAAAAAAAAAGCGCTGAAAGGGCTGTCCCTACTAATCCATTCACCTATCCACATAAAATACAGATCTGCTCTTGGCCCATCGAAGCAACTTTATGTACAGTGGAAAACACCACTGGACAAAACCTTATCTCTCTCTCTAGCAAGAACATTAATCACAAGATATAGCTTGACATTTTTATTGCTGCCTGAAACCTGTGTGCACAAGGAACTAAAAATCTCAAATTATTGTGAAACACAACACCCCCTGTTTCCCCCAGGTAAGTGCTCCCCCTTCCAGTTAGCGTCCAGTGCAGCCGCAGCAGTGGCACAGCCCTAAAGCCAGCCCTGCTGAAAACCTTACCATCATTCTTGTGAAAAGCAAGCCTGGGAGCTTTCAAAGCTAGAGGATTATCCCCTTCTCCCCCGCCACGTTTATTTTACTTGCCACAGTACAAAGCGCTACGCTGTACAGAGAGATGGTCAAAGCACCCTTGGAAATCTCTAATTATGTTATAGATAGCACTACATGCTGGTCAGAGGCACTTCAGAGTGCTGGAGGTGAAGTGTAGGGAGTGCCTTAGGGTATAGAGTGCCAGAGAAATGGCTCGTAGTCAGCAAGAACAGTGTGTTTTCAGACAGGCACGTTCACATAGCCAGCGCTTTATTATTCGCGTTGGTGTTTCGAAAATGTATTAGAATGGAAGAAGGACAGCCGTGTTTATTCGATAATGGGTGGCCCTCTTCCGGGGATGGGGTAGTAGGGACTGACAGGTTGAATGTTTTTTCCTTTTACAATAAGGGCATATTTTCAAGTCCCTAGCTCCACTGGAGAGTCACTTTTTGTAATGCTTCGGTGGCTCTGTGCACTGCGCCTAATTTACAAGCTGGAGCTAAGCCTCTTTTTGTGGCCTAACGCTGCCTTGTAAATATGGGCCTCTCAAACAGCTTTCTGTGGCAGAGGGGCGTGCAATGGGTGTTGCTGCGGGTGTTCTACTGCTGTGCCAGATTTACAGGGAATCGTAAATCTGGGGCAATGTGAAAAACTAACGCCACCCCAGGGGTGGCGTTAGCATACTATTATTTCTCTTAGTTTTTGCTTATTCCATGCAGACTGCATTCTGCAGCACACTAAGAAAGAGCAAAATGCCATGAATGATTGTCCCTTCCTGCACATAAACAGTCATTCAATAATGCCGATTTGCTACTTCTATGTGTGTTGCATCCTGCAGCACACACAGAAATGCCAAATTGCCTTTGTAGATTGTTTATGTGCCGGAAGGGACACCTTTCTGCACATAAACAATCCTTCCCTTCTTTGCAGACTCCCTTGCACTTTGGTGCAAGGATGCCTGTGTTTGCGCTGGCAGAAAAATGTAGGCAAAGCGCTAGGGGAAACACGTGTGCGCCATATTTTTGTAAATACGGCGCATCCCGATTTTTCAGAACTGATGCAGCACGGTGCTGCCAATTTTAGCATAGCGCAGCACTGTGCCAATTCTTTATAAATTTGGCCCTAAGTGTTAGCCTACCAAAGACATAGGTGCACACACCACCTGTCTCCCACACGCTCATAAACACTCATAAGATGTACAGCGATGAATGCATGGTTGTGCTGCTGGAAGTGTTCTTTACACTCACAACTAGGGGAGAGTGGTGAACTCCAATCCGCTCAAGGAGTTTGCAGATTTTTTCCCACTCCGCGCTCATCATTGATGAGTTGGTGAGCGCAAGCAAGGAAAATCTTACACAAGACCACCTCCCGGTGAGATTTCTCAATGCGAGCAGTCGCAGATGGTGGAGACTGCTCACGTTGAGAAACCTTCTATTCGCATTGTTAGCTGCACTCGAGCTGAAAATCAACTGTAGTGGCAGAAAAGAAGCAGCACCCTCTTGCGCTGCGCAATGAGCCATTTGCGCTGATTTTTCAGAACAGTACAAACACCTGATGCTAAAAAATCCATGGGAAAGGCGCGACTTAATGCACTCTGCCACTTGCAAAACTCCGAGTAGCACAGCAGAGTTTTTTGGTCACTTCGTAGAGCTCTCCGTAGCACAACTCCACGAACTCCCCCCAGGCCTACTTACAACTTAAAGGACTTTAGCTGTCTTTGACTGCCATGGATACCTCCTGCTAGAACACTCTTCCAAAGAGCATCCTCCCCGCAGCAGGGCGTTCATGTGCACTGATCTCAACTCAAGACACACACACTTACAGACAGACACACACAGAGACACACAGGCTCACACACATACACCCACCCAAAAAAGCACACAAATAATGGTACATTTCTCGGGCTGTCAATCTCTTCTGATGGAATTTTGCTCCTGTAACAGAAACATTTTAATGTTTTCAGAATGACCTGTAAAATTTCATTAAAATCTGTAATAACAACGTCTTGAGTCAGCATTGTGCCCATTTGCACCACAATGATATCCCCAATCAAATTGGTATGGTGGCTCAGTGAGCTAACCTCTCTCTGCTAATCTCTGCACTCCTTTGCAAGACACCAGTTCACAACCAGGCAGGGCACACTGGGACTCCATTCTGAGGTCAGCACAATGAGTACTCTTCAAAATGGTAATGTTAAGGCCTGGTATTTACAGCACTTAGAAATTGGAAAGGATCTTATGAAGCGTTTCTTATAAATAAGCACTTTGTTGTTCTTTGTCAAAATTTGTATAGGGCCATCTGTAATCAGCATGACTTTAATCACCTTAGTGCTTCTTAACCTAGGTGCTCATTTTGGTAGTGGTCTGTGATTTCCATAGATCGATTGTGTATGTTCGGTTGATTGTGTATCTGGTTTGTTGCATATGGTTTTACCAACCTAGTAATACTTAAACAAGAAAGCATAATGTTGTAGGCAGAGCAATCCTACTGTGAGTGCTTTGGATGGCGAGCACATCTGCTGCCACCACATTTCTAACCCCTCCCACCACATGCGTCCACCAGCCTAGGCATGCACATCCATTGCTTTGCCGTTTATGTAGCCATCTGCGGTGATCATGAGGATAAATCGCTCTCCTTGCCTGAGATGTGCAAACCGTTTTCTTTATACCGCTCTTCCTCTTGTGTGTTTTAGTGCTTGTTTTCTCTCTCTCTCTCACACACACACCAGTCCTTGGATCCTGAAGGGGATGAGCTTTTATCTGCTGAGCTATCTATCAAACGCATGTGTCACCATGCTTCTTGGGGTCTGCCTCCTCAAACTGCAACCCGCCGTCCCGGCCCAGAGCAGAGCCTCAACACATCTTCCAGGTGCGTGGAGAGCAGCTACCACTGGTGCAGCAGATGCAGTGCCATGGGCCCCAGATACCTGAAGGTCCCATAGGAATCTCCCAACAACAGTGAAAGGGGCAATTTTCCTGCGTACACCGTTGACATGGCTTCCTTGCTACGCTACCCAAGGTTTCATCTGTGCTTTTGCATCACAGTGAAAGTGAAAAAAATTATATGGGAGACAGTGCGTGTGTTCGATATGGGGTTATTTACTATTTCATTAATCTTTTTTTATTTATTGAAATGAGGATTGATGTCTGTGGGCTCCTCTAGCAGAATGTAGTGCCTGTGGGTGGGCTGTAAACATTCAGGGATTGGGGGAAGGGAGTTAATTATTTTGTTCTTTTAAAGTTCTCTTTGACTAAGACCCTGGACCGTGCCAGCACCTGTATACCCTCATGGGTGACAAGTTGCGCTCTATAAGTGCACTGATCGATAGACGTATGAACTGCCTGCACCTGGCTATGCACAACCACAAAGACAGAGATCAGCAAAGAGAGAAAAGGCTAGTCTCACCTAAAGGACCTCTCTCCCACTGATCAACAGAGTGCAGCACCCTTCACCCCCTCCATCTACCAAGTGGTAGTGCTACAGGAGGGACTTAATCAAATTTCAATTGGAGCCTTGTGTCCCCACTTTACTGTCTAGGTCTCTTTAGTCCTGCATCTCTTGTGACACACTTCCACTGTATGGGAAAGTAACTTCACCCGTAGCTTGTGCACAGAAACAGTCCCAGGACATCCAAAATGGAACCCACAGGCATACATCACTCTGCTTTGCTTATACATAGTATGATTATACTATAATAGTGATACACACAAACACTTAAACACTAAAATGGGATAAGGGGACAAAACAGGGTATAAATCTGTTTGCGCACTGGAGAGACATTCTAAGCCGGTGCCAAATAACTAATTTTCAGAAACAGGTGAAAACAAATATTTACAGAATAGTAAAGGACGATCTTTAAATAAGAACTTCTCTTCTCCTGGGCCAACTCTTTTTATGCAGCATACAGACCCTGGCTGTTGAGATACTTCAGAGCATGCTTAAAAGCTCTATCCTAGGCTTGACATACATCAGGGTAGGATTCTTGCGGTTTACATGATATGTACAATTGGATAAAATGTTTAGGCTGTCTGCCTCAGATATTTAGGGATATGCATAATGCTGTTTCTCTCTATAGCCTACTTTCTCTTACTGCTTGCTAACTCAGAAAGCCTTCTCCGACTGTACTCCTAAACCCTTCATGAAAAACTGACATTTATTTACTCTTGCTTGATTCTTCTTCTCTCTTTCTGCAGAGTGACCCTCTTCGTACCTTCCATCCTGTGCATACCTTTTTTTCTGTGAATAGCCTCCTCTCAGTCTTAAGGCTGTCTGCCTCAATCCCTCTCATTGTAATTCTGCAATTGGCTTATAGCTAATTTTTTAGATCACAACCTCTCTTCCTTAAAACCTATCCATGTAATCTAACATTAACTAATCTCTGCCAGCCGTTATTACCAACCATTCACCAGAAACCACATAGCCCCCTCTAATGAGCACACCAACCTGGTATTAATATATCACATAGTAAATGGAGATGTCGTAGGACTCCCATTGTAGTAACCAGACTGCTGGATTTTGGATGGCAGCACCATTATTCGTGCAGGGCTGAGTCTGATCCCACACTATGTGACCGCTGTCAGCCTAACCCTTCGGCTAGCTAGCAGCACCTCACCAGTACCAGAGGTAAAGATGATTTGTGGTAGCATATCGCATGACAGTCAGACTCATCAGGGAAGTCCTGGTAGAACAGATTATACCTCATCTCTCAGTTATACAAGTCTCATATATGCAAAGACAAACAGAAGCAGAATCTTGGCTCAATGGGTTTTATTGAAGCAACTGGCTTCTATGTAAAAAGGCATGAATGTTTTTTTCTATGTAAATTGAGTCTTTGGTTGGCAGTCAGCTTACCCCCTGCTCAAGCAAGGACCTGCACTCTAGTCAGTGTAAAGGGGAATCACCCTCAGTAACCCCCACTCACCCCCTTGGTAGCTTGGCATGAGCAGACAGGCTTAACTTCAGAAGCAAGGTGTAAAGTATTTGTACCAATACACACAGTAATTCAGTGAAAGCACTACAAAATGACACAACACAGGTTTAGAAGAATAGGGAATATTTGTCTAAACAAAACAAGACCAAAACGACAAAAATCCAACATGCACAATCCAAGTTATGAATTTAAAAAGCAAAAGAGTCTTAAATCCTTTAGAAAACAGTGAGAACGTTTTAGCGTACAAAAGTACCTGGGTAGCATCAAAATAAAGCCGCAAGCGAGAACGTGCATCGTTCCTTCTCCATTTGGGTTGGCGTGCATTGTTTCTTCTCTCCCACAAGAGAGTGATGCATTGATCCGGACGAGCACAATTCAGTTCAATTCAGTCCACTCAAACTGTGGCTTGAGCAAGTTCACATGCAGGACCTTCAAGGGAGTCTGCAAGTCCACCAAGTACGTGACTTCACTCTTGCGCTCCAAAACCTCAAATGGCCCAGTCCACTTGTCCTGGAGCACCCTAGGCTCCACTTGGACCTTCACCCAAACTTCCTGACCAGAGTGGCATTCTGGCCATACCAGCATTTCATGTCTTCCTGTCTTGCTTTCAGGTTCTCTTGTGCGAGAGCTCTCAAGCGGGCAGTCTGGTTTCTCAGAGCCAGCATGTAACTGAATACATCCTGGGGGGGCTTACTGGGGGCTTTCTCCAAAGCCTCCTTTAGCAGACTCAAAGGTCCCCTCATAGGGTGGCCATTCAATAGCTCAAAAGAACTAAAGCCAAACCCTTTTTGAGGCCCTCCCTGTAAGCGAACAGAAGGCATGGAAAGAGGACATCCCACTTCCGCCTCAAGGGCTCTGACAGACCCATTATCATGCCTTTCAAAGTGCAGATGAATCTCTCAACCAGTCCATTGCTTTGGGGGTGGTAAGGTGTGGTGAACTTGTACATTAACCCACACACCTTCCACAGAGACTTCATATACGTTGATATGAAGTTGGTAACCCTATCGGACACCACCTCCTTGTGGAACCCCATGCGGGGAAAAAAAACATTAAAGCACGGCCCACCACAGGGGCAGTAATCGACCTCAAAGGAATGGCTTCCTGGTACCGGGTGGTATGGTCCACCAAGACCAAGATAAACATGTTGCCCATGTCTGTCTTGTGATCTAGAGGCCCCACAATGTCAATACCAACCCTTGCAAAGGGGGTACTAACCACAGGGAAAAGTTGGAGGAGGACCTTGCATTTTCCCCCACTCTTGCCACTTGCCTGACAAGTTGGGCAAGACTTACAATGAGCATCAGAATGCCTGCGAACTAGGGGCCAGTAAAAGTGGTTGACAAGCCATTCAAAGGTCTTGTTCTGCCCCAAATGTCCAGCTAACGGCACATCATGAGCCAGACCTAGTAGGAAGGCTCTGAAGTGCTGGGGTGCCACCAGCACATGGACTGACCCAGGCTTAGGAACCATAGGCTCGCTATATTGGAGGCCATCCTCCCAGTAAATCAAACGTGATCGAGGCTCCTTGCCAGACGACTGGTCTGTAGCCTGAAGCTGCAAACCCTCCAGCATAGGGCATGTTTTCAGTGCCTCACAGAAGGCTTGCCTAGTGAGCCCCCCCTTCCTGCTGCCACTGGGACACCTCAGAGACCTGGCCCAGTTCAGCCACCTATTCCCCTGTAGGCTCCAGGACCTCCCCCTCAGGTTAAGCCTCTTCCTGGACCGTGGGAACTTCTGGGGCCGGTTTCCCGTGCCCCTTGCCCTTCCTCTTTCTAGCAGACACCTGGGCCACTCTTTTAGGCTCCAGGATCTCCTGATCACCCTGACGGGCTGCCATAGACTGGGTAACCACACAGGCCCACACAGGCAGACCCAACATTTCCAAGTGAGACATGTGTTCCACCTCCTGCCAAGGGGAATCCCCCAGTTCATTGTGAAACAAACAATCTACAGGCATGGTTGGACTCACAGCTACCTCCAAGGAACCTGAGACCCCCCCCCCATTCAAAGGGAACCTGCGCCACTCTGCACAGGAGCTCTGAGTTGTCCACTGTAATTACTTGATGAAGCACACGGGGACCCATCTGCTTTTCTGACACCAGCTGACTCCTCACTTTAGTCACACTGGCTGTTGTGTCTCTCAGAGCCTCCACCCTCTGTCCATTGATGGTTACCCACCGCCTGTACTTCTTAATGTTAGCAGGCACGAGGGTCCTCTTGACAATCTCACTGTCCCCTAGTGAGACAAGAGTCATCTCAGCTGGCTCCCACCCACCTGGAAGCAACCTTTCCCCAAGTGCTACACTGGCCAAACCCTGTGACTGAGCACCAGTGGGTGCCGGTGCCCACTTGGGACATTTGGGGTTCCCCCTCATGTGACCCTCCTCATCACATGCAAAGTACTTGTGGGACCCCCTTCTCTGCAGGTTTCCCCTTAGAGACCCATGGTTTCTTTTCTACTGGAGGCTGGTATTCTTTACCCTGGAAACTAGGCTGGGGCCCGTTAGAGAATTCCCCCTGTTTACCCTTACCCCCTCACTTCTTCTGATGGGGACCCTGCCCACCCTTGGCATGGTCTCCCCCATACCTCTTTTGGACCCTGGTGCTCTCCCAACGGTACGCTTTCTGCGCTAGCTTCCTGGGATCAGTCAGCTTGCTGTCAATTAGGTGCTGGTGCAGCTCTGGAAAACAGAAACTGTACAAGTGCTCCCAAGCAATCAAATTGCAAAGCCCGTCATACGTTGTTACCTTGCTGTCCTTCACCCAACCATCCAGTGAACTGAATAAAGAATCAACACACTCCGACCATGTTTGGGATTCCTTCTTCCTATAGCACCTAAACTTGTCCTTATACTGATCAGGGGTGAGACCATACCTTGTGACCAGGAAGTCCTTCATGATAGGGTAAGTTAGCCCCTGGGGATCGCCTAAGGATGTCAAAGTATCCCTTCCCTCTACCTCTTTTTATGCCCCTTTCTGCCTTTGAAGTAAGCCTTCTTCAAAGAAAAGTCTCTGTTGTTTTCAAGATCCTGTCTTGCCCAGGCCAGGCCCCAGACACACACCAGGGGGTTGGAGACCGCATTGTGTGAGGGCAGGCACAGCCCATTCAGGTGTAAGTGACACTCCTCCCTCCACTCTAGCTCAGATGGCCCATCAGGCTATGCAGGCTACACCCCAGCTCCTTTTGTGTCACTGTCTAGAGGAGATTCAAAAACAGCCCAACTGTCAGTCTGACCCAGACAGGGGATCCACAAACCAGCAGAGTCACAGAATAGTTAAAACAAGAAAATGCTAACTTTCTAAAAGTGGCGTTTTCAAACTAATAATCTAAAAACCAACTTCACTAAAAGATGTATTTTTAAATTGTGAGTTCAGAGACCCCAAACTCCATATTTCCATCTTCTCCCACAGGGAATCTGCACTTTAAGGATGTTTAAAGGCAGCCACATGTTAACCTATGAGCGAGATAGGCCTTGCTACAGTAAAAACCGAATTTGGTAGTATTTCACTGTCAGGACAAGTAAACACATAAGTACATGTCCCACCTTTAACATACACTGCCCCCTGACAATGGGGCTGCCTAGGGCCTACCTCAGGGGTGCCTTACATGTATGAAAAGGGAAGGTTTAGGCCTGGCAAGTGGGTACACTTGACAAGTCGAACTGGTAGTTTAAAACTGCACTCAGACACTGCAGTGGCATGTCTGAGCCATGTTTACAGGGCTACTAATGTGGGTGGCACAATCAGTGCTGCAGGTCCAGTAGTAGCATTTGACTTACAAGCCCTTGGCACCTCTAGTGCACTTTACTAAGGACTTACTAGTAAATCAAATATGCCAATCACAGATAAGCCAATGTACATACACAATTTATACAGGGAACACTTACACTTTAGCACTGGTCAGTAGTGGTAAAGTGTCCAGAGCAAACAAGAACAGCAAAAACAGAGTTCAGCACACAGAAACAACCTGGGACGTAGAGGTAAAAAGTTAGGGGAGAACATGCCAATGATGCCAAGTCTAACAAAGGCAGACATTGCACTCTCTGGACCGGCAATACCTTGTAAATTATCGTGTGCAGTCTTGGAGTGAACATAGAATGAAATGTTGTGCAGAGAAATGAATAGCAAAATTCTGATTAGAAGGGTAGCAGACAAAAAAATAATAAAACATCACCACTAAAATTGAAGCCATTCTAAAACAATACAGGAATAAAATGATGAGTAACTAGGTGAGAGGGTGCAGGCCTCAGACCGAAGCTAAAATAAATGTGCCTACATAAATGCTAATAAAATAACCTCACAACAGAGTAAATGCAAGCAGTTTTTCTTGAAAGCACATTACTAATAACAATAACCAACAACAAGCACTGGACTAACCACGGGATCCGGAGTAGCATTCTACTCTCCATATAGCACTTCAATCCCTCGTCAGGGATAATAAGCACTTAATAGATCCAATTTAAATTACAAAATTGTGGATTACCGAATTGCTGCCAGTGCAGGTATGGTGGCCAGCAAGGGGCAGCAGACCACCATGGCTACATTTGCTTTCCCAAACTGAAATAATGTTTTATAAAAAAGAACAGCATACTTCCATTAAAGGATCAGGTACTGCTTCCCAAAAAAATATATTTGCTCCGTGCAACTGACTGGCAGCTGGGGGGAGGATGCAGTGGTTAGACAAATATTGATATCCCAGCAATCTTTAGTAGAGTATGCATCTGCAATCGGGTACCCCTATTAGCACTGATGCATTTAATTATATCCCACTTCTCATACTTGAGAATCTAAATCTAACCTTTTAGGAAGCTCCTATCCTGAAGACAATGGACTGGATTATTAGTCGGATGGAGAGAATTCTCACGAGGCATTCTGCTTCGCCCAATCACAAATGGCCAAGTGTTTTAGCACATTGTTTTCTGGGTGGAATTACAGATCGTTTGCGAATCAGGCAGAGCAAAATTCCCATATGGAATTCCTCTCGGCCCAATTATAAAATGCCTTATATTTTCTCATCTGGTTTTTCTGGGAGTGGGAGCACTAAACCCAATGTTACCACTGTTTCTGCAGTGTTTTGTTAGCTGGTCGTCCCTTGACATTGCTGCATGCCACAGTAGTGATATTAAGGTTCTGGTTTTCATGGTTATAATATTTCTTCAGAGGTCTGCTAATCCCACCTACTGGGAGAGTTCTGTCCTTTTCTCACACAATATAATGAGTTCTGTGTCTTTCCGCTTTTTAAATACTCGCTGTTCTGGAAGGGAATGATTTAGCATTACCACTAATTCCACTTCACCTGGCAATTAACAATAATTCATTAAAGAAGGGGAGATTCTATGCAAAACCATACTTTTCTGCAAAATATCTTCATTTAGTTTTCAGCAGGTTTGACCACACCAAATTTGTCATGGAAAATTGCAGGGGGTGTGGTTTCATCCCTGCACATAGTCTTCTTTGCAAAAGGATTAGAATTTATCGGATCCCTCAAAATTCCCTCCAAAATCACATCCAGGCCCATATTTATACTTTTTTAGCACCGCATTTGTGTCATTTTGTGACGCAAAATCGTCGCAAACTTACAAAATACAATTTGCATCAAAAAGCGGCGCAAATGCGGCGCTAAAAAAGTATAAATAATGGCCCCAGCATCTAGGATTGCAATACATCTGTTAAAACATTCAGACAGTTCTGCTACCTGGTCTTTGAAGTCGTTGCTTAGGTGAAATAGAGGGGCCCAGGTGTTCTTTGGGCACTCTGCTTTAGCCACTAATATTTTAAACGATGTCTGAAACAGATTTGTATATTGTGTTTAATGCTGTTATTTTATTGCGATGGTTTTAAGTATGTATGCAATTTAATAAAATTACTTTCTACTACTGAATAATGAAAAGTAGTTGTCTAGGACAATATTGTCTTGCTTCAGTAACTCATTATTAACCCATTGTATGGAAGTATCAGTATCAAATAGTTTATCAATTTCATCTTGAAAATCCAGATAGTAAAAAGCAGCGGGTCATCTTATTCCAAGAATGACATCTGCAATGAAGCCACACTCCCTCCCAAACGGGGAAAACACAAAGGGCCATATTTATACTTTTTGTGCGTCAAACTTTTTACCACCGGCTAACGCCATTACACCACGCCATGCGGGCGCCTTATTTATGGAATGACGTTAGCCAGCGCTGCGGACTGGCTGCGTAAAAAAAAAGTCTCACACCAGGCTGCGCCGGCGTATGGGAAAATGGGGGTTGTGCGTCAAAAAATGGTGCACGTCAGGTCTGAGGCAAAAATCAGGCCTCAAACCGGACTTGCGCCATTTTTTTTTTTACGCCCAACCTCCATTGACATGACTCCTCCTTAGCAAAGACTTATTTCCCCTGGGCATGATCATTGGGCATAGTGGCATGTAGGGGGGCCCAAATCTGCCCCCCCCTATGCCACTTAAAAAAAAAACGGAAAAAAATACTTACCCCAACTTACCTCAACTTCCCTGGGATGGGTCCCTCCATCCTTGGGTGTCCTTCTGGGGTGGGCAAGGGTGGCAGGGGGTGTCCCTGGGGGCAGGGGAGGGCACCTCTGGGCTCCTTCCGAGCCCACAGGTCCCTTAACGCCTGCCCTGACCCAAGCGTTAAAAAACGGCGCCCATCAGGCCTTGTGCCATTTTTTAAGGCCCACCCCCTCCTATGCGTCAAAATGACACCAGAGTATAAATAAGGCGCACAGGCCTTAAAGTCATTTTTTGGAAGGGAACGCCTACCTTGCATATCATTAACGCAAGGCAGGTTCCCCCTTCCAAAAAATGACGCACATGGTGGGATTTTGAAGTCCGCGGGGTCGGGCGTCAAAGTATAAATATGGGGCATGATGACGCAGAAATGAAGGTTTTACATTTATTAGCGCATAAACGTAGTGCCGCAATAATCAAGTGTGACTTTAACCGAACTAATAAAGATTGTACGGGGACAAATGTGCCCTCAGAGTAGTTCGCCAACATTTATAAGCGTGCTTTATATAACGTGATGTATTAGAATTGTACTAATCTGACATAACCGTAAACGTGTGCCATGATTTGCTTGTTTGAAATGTTTTAACTTAGCATAACTTTAGTGGAGGCTTCGGCCTAGTTGCCTTGTCTCACGGTTTAGATGCTCGTGTTTTTCTAATGTGCTAATAAAACGTGTATTCTTGCTTGAAGCTGTACTTTTCCAGTGAGATCGGTTCACATGCTTATCTTTAAGGTTTCGTGCCAGCCTGGCATCTTCTTCTTTGCTCCAAGGTCAATCTGCAGGTGCAGACAATGGAAGCTCTGAAAGTGAGTTAATTGGTAAAATATGTTGCAACTTACGTTCCCGACTCCAAGGATAATGTATGCCTAGGAAGAAGCTTGTGAATTGTTGTTTTTGATTGGACAATTTGAAGCCAACCTATGAACCCTCCAATGGAAGACCCTACTGGATTTGAACTGTTGATTATTTAAACCTGGTGCACAAGAAGAAAGCAGCCATTAGCCATTACTAGCCATTACCCACTGCACCCATTGAGGACATTATTGCCCATTGCAGCCATTATGGCCCATCTTGCCGACCTCGTCGTTTTGCCATCTTCTACGATGCCAATTGATGTTCGATGACATTTTGAATGAGACTTTGATGCTTTCTCTAATCGAGAGGAAGAGACTTTAAGTAATTCTCACCCTAGAGACTTTAACTTTGATTTGCCCCTTTGCATAAAGTAGTAGTTTTATCCTTTTATCTTGCCGCTGTGAGGCAATTGCCCCGTCCACCCTGCCCCCTTTGCCCCCGTCCCATGCTGATCGAAACCGGTACCTGTGAGACGAAGACTTCCTTGAATGCTGATTGAATTTGGTAAATATGAAAGGAAAATGTACAATTGCATTGTGTTTCTTTTTAGGTAACCAACTGCTGATTTTTGATAAGAGCCCTAGTTAGGAGTTTTCCAAATTAATGTTGCTAAATTGTTTTTTGCATGAAGTCCCACATGCAGATTCTAATTTGAGGTTAGATGAGGATTCATTTGTTGCACGATGCAATTTGGGACCTTGTTATGCTGACTAATGTATGCAATTAGCCCATTACAGATTATAGTTTTAGTGGTTTGCGTTGCTATTATCGAATGCATTGTTATTCAAATGCTGCATAGATTGTATCTTTTTCGCCGTTATGGACAGCTATTAATGTTCATTTACATATATCATTTGGTGTTGAGACACATTTATATCGTGCTAGCTTTGTTAATATAGGGAAATAAATTCATTAACTTTGAATGAACTGGTGTGGTTATTCATGGCCGAAAGGTCATGGTTCGCCGAAATGTTTTCTGGATTAATTGTGAAGTGTTATGTTGATCAGGGCATTGCTTATGTTCGTTATTGATTATTGATTTGATTAAATTGACTAATCTCGGGTGAAGAGAGCCCCACTTGGTCAAAAGATTCATCGACCCAAGAGCGTCCAAATACAGGTAATTTATTAGGTCGGAACGCTCTATCAGTAGATGGTAGCAGAGGATGGTTTCGATCCATCGAGACCCCACTCGAGAGGTGACGGTTTCGCCCTATTGGGACCCCACTCGAGAGGTGACGGTTTCGCCCTTTGGGACCCCACTCGAGAGGTAACGGTTGCGCTCTTTGAGACCCCACTCGAGAAGTATATGGTGTTGAATTAGATTTTTCTTGGGTAAAACAGATTGAGAGAATGATGATGCCCTAAGTCCCCCGCGACTTTCCCGGGATCTCGGAGCTTGCGAATGGAGAGAATGGAGGTGTGAAATCGGCGTTGGCGGTACTAGTGACGGTATGAGTGAAGTTAGGGTTTTGCGCTTGCACAGCTTATTGCCGCAGATTGTTTGAAAAGGTTGCGAGGACTTTAGAGAATAGCGGAGGTGCGACTCCGAGTGTGAGAGTAGGGAAGTCGTCGGACTTCATGTGCATGTGGCGCTTTGTGCAGAAAAAGGTCCACGTGGTTGTTGTTGTTGAGACGGGCCCTGCGAGGTCAAGAGACTCCGGAGTATGTTGAAAAGTGTATGAGACACTTGTTTTATGTTGTGGTCTGGTTGGTTTAATAGGTTGACCGGGCGTGGTCAACGAGTCGGTACGTGTGTTAAGGGAGTGAAAGAAAACTTCGACTTCGGGCTTTGACAAATTCTAAGTGCACTAGAATAGATCACTGACAAGTTGAGAGCAGAGTCTGCGGGTCAGGATTTGCTTGCAAAAGTGGGGACCGAGAAAGATGGAATAACTGCCGAGGCTAGTGAAAAATCCCTAAGGTCCTGAAGCGATTGTGTTACCCTTCCTGTAGTAAACCGACAGATCTGTTTTATTATTATTTGGTTGCTCGCGATACATGCCAGAAGTTGTTACGAGAGGAGCTGAGTGAAGGAGGACAAGCCGCGAGGCTTTGTCAGCCGCAGTGTGTGTGAGTGTGACATCACTAGGAGCCGCGCTGGGATAGGTTGGTTGCAGAGAAGGGTCGCGCACGGATTGGACGCAGTCCGTGGGGCTCGATTGGAAGGGGAAAGGCAAGCGAAGAGTATTCCGGGAATTAAAGTCACTTATTGATTACAAACTTTGTGAAATAAAAGACGAGAAAATGAAATTTTTTAAAGCATTAAAGAGTGCGATGAAGGGGGAGTCTTACATTAAAGCGAGCGTAGGAGAGGAGACGCCACCCGAAGGTACACCAGCTTACATTGTAATGGAGGAAAGGGGGGTAGCTCCGTGCCTTTGGCTAAAGCAATGGCACAAGCTGACAGAGAGACATGGGAGCGTAGCGTTCCCGATCCATGGGACATTCAATATAAGGATCCTAGAGAATTTGAGATTCGCGATGTACGACATGAAGGTACCTCCAAGGCCAGCACAGTTTGAGGCTCTAGCGATTTGGGAACTAATGGCTAGACAGCAACAGCAAAAGAAGTTCGAGACCAGGATAAGAAAGGTAGAAAAGACACTAGCGGACGCTAGGTGGGATAATGCACAGAAGGTGTGGAGGTCAGATATATTGCAGGGGATAAAATTGTTTCCCGCAATTGCTAAGGAAGAAGAGGCGACAGGCAAGAAAGCTACCTGTAAGACAAACAGGAGGTGTTCCAAAGATAGAGAGGACGAGGAAAAGTTAAGGAGAGAAGACGAGTCAGAGGATGAGGAGTTCATCATGCAATTGCTGAACGACCGTCCACCACCTTCTGCAGAGAGTGAACAAGGTCCAAGTACCAGTTCTGCCCCTCCGGCACCGGTACAGAATAATGAAACTCCTAGTTCAGAAACGCCATCGGGATCTAAGGACCCGAGTTTACTGTTCACCCCGCAGATACCGCAGGTTAGGAGAATATATCCAGATGTGCCTATTTTGAAAACAGCAGAAAATTATCAGCCGCAGGTCCCAAGGTACTACAGCAGTGACAACAGTACGGGAATGATTCTAGATCCAACCGTAATGGGAGTACAGAATGGTCGCAACCCAACATTGGCACAAGCTGAATCAACCCAGCTTTTGATGCCTCAAAAGCAGATGCAGGGGGGAACCGCACATGCTCAGATGACGGGGAGTCAGACGGGCATGCCGGCAATGATGACCCATAGTGTGGGAATGAACATGCCTCAGAATCTGGGGAATGGACAGAACCCAGATGCGATATCCCTACCCATTACTGTAGGTCCACCGGTACCTTTGTACATTCAGCCTAACTCAGGTATGAGCGGTCAAGGATCAATGGTGCAGAGTGGGACGGAAAGGAGGTGCATAGAAAACACTCCAGAGACAACTCCGATAGCGGCTCTGCCAACTGGATCTGGGTCCTTGATGGAGTTTAGTCCCATATGTGCTCAGTCAACAGTGGTGAGGTCGAGTCCCCCACTGATGATACCGCTAGCATCGAACACTGAAAAGTTGCCGCAACCATCAATGGCAGTCGATGTGAATGCTACACTGATGGGGTTGAATGCGCAACAGCTGACACAGTGGTTCAACAGTCTGAATTCCACACAAAGCTCAGCCAGTGGGAAGGAAGAAGACTATCTGAATAGGGTCAAGTTGAACATGGAAGCAGAAGAATTGGTGGAAGGGACTATGGGTTTGAATAGGTTAGAGTCCTACTCGGAAGAAGAGCTGAGGTATCTATGTCCCAGGATTACGAGAGAAGTGAACAAGGTACATAGAAGGTTGCAAGAAATAGCTGACAAAAATGGGGTTGAGATAGACAAGACAAAACACTTGAGCAGGAGCTATAGATTGGATTTCGGGCCCACAGACTTTGAACACATGAGGTCAGCAGGCATGAAAACGCACCTTAGAGAATTGCTGCAGAGTGCACAAGTGTGGAGGTGCTTAGACAAATGGGAAAGTAGATGGGCAAAGAAAAAGGAAAAGAGGAAAGACAGTGTCCCAGAGCACAACGAGAAAAGATCACAGAGTAGTGATGCAATAACCATGTTACCAATGAGGGAGACAGCAGGGGGAAAATTAATACATGTACCGTGGCACAGAAGCGGCATTCAGTCTTTTACGGATGATTTTCCCAAACTGAGAGAGAAACCGATTGAATGGTATCAACAGACTGATAGGTTTGTGAAGCTTGCAAAATGTCTTTGGGAAGACGTGAACACCCTCTTTGAGATTGTGGTTCCGGCAGATTTGTGGGAAGACTGCAAAAGGGCTGTAGGTTGGCCGACAAGTGAACCAGAGAGGGACAGGGATACGGGTGCACCATCACCTATGGTAATGAGCTTGTACTATAAGGTGATTGAGCATTTGAAGACGAAGGTTGCCGCGAAAAATGTGGATTGGCAGAAGATTGATCGAACTGCCCAAGAGGCTAAGAAGTCGATTCATGGTTACTATGAGAGGTTGTTGAAGGTGTTCAAGAACTACAGTGGCACGGAAACAATAGAGGCGAAGGACATGCTTCATTTTGTGTTTAGATTTGTGGAAGGGCTGAGACCAGAGATAAGTCAGATGATAAAGACGCATTTGATTTGTTGGCAGTCGAAACCGATTGATGAGGTGTTGAATTATGCGAAATACTGTAGCGACGAAATTGAAGTGAAACAGAAAAGGTTGAAAGAGAAAGTGATGATGATGCAACTTAAAGCAGCTCAGACAGGTTTGCAAGGGTTGCAAGGGTTCCAACAGCAAATACCGCAGCCGCAGCCGCAGGGAAACATGGTGTTTCAGCCACAGGCGAGAGGCAGAGGCAGAGGAGGCTTTGGGAGTAATGGTCCGGATTTGAACACTGTTGCAATTCCGAATGGTGTGCAGGCAATGAAAAGGGTGATGCCGTGTCACGTGTGCGGAATCGTCGGGCATTGGAAACGCGAGTGCCCGATGGTGGTGCAGGAAGGTGCAGGTGTTGGTCAGCAAAACAATGATGTCAATGCATTCCAGACAATGAGGGGACCGAAAATGAGAGGTCCAAACCCAAATTTTCAGACCATAAATCAGCTGCAGGGATTACAGCCCATGCAGCCGCAGCAGATGCAGATGCCTCGTATGCAGATGACGCAAATGCAGCCAATGCAACAGCAGTTTCCCATGGTACCTAATCAGCAAATGCAAATACCTTTGGCACCAGTGAGTCAGCAGCAAGTGATGGTTCCTCCACAGGTCTCGGGTCAGGTGATGAATACAAATGGCACAGTACAACAGTTCCCATTACACAGTGAGAATGGAATAAACAATGTATGGGAGAGTGAAAGTTCAGATGAGGAGGGAAATTGTGTGCTTGCAGCATCCTTGGAAGTTGATCAAAAGGGTCCGTATGTGGAGGGAAGAGTTATGGGTCATCGTGTTTCATTCTTGGTTGACACAGGAGCCACACGTTCAACTGTTAGGAGCATTGAAGTACCAAATTTGCCACTCTCAGGGAGAACAGTTCAAGTAG
The DNA here is from genome assembly GCF_031143425.1 of Pleurodeles waltl. Classification (NCBI taxonomy): domain Eukaryota; kingdom Metazoa; phylum Chordata; class Amphibia; order Caudata; family Salamandridae; genus Pleurodeles; species Pleurodeles waltl. Next base: position 1,415,047,657 of record NC_090446.1, read on the forward strand.
TGGGAGTAGCAAACAGGCACCTGACGAACCCAATCACAGATCCAGTACAAGTCAGAATTGGTAACTATCAAGGGTCACATAATTTTGTGGTATGTGACTCAAGCCCGATAGCACTGTTAGGGAGAGACCTATTGTGCAAATTGGGATGTTCGATTATGTGTTCGAACGATGGAATTAGAATTCAGACGAGCAGTGATGGGGAAGAAGAGGACAGTGTAGAAGGGGATGAGATGGAAACTGTGGATGAAGAATATCCTCTGATTAACCTTTTTCCGATGATAACTGAAGAAGATATTCCAGCTGAATTACGGGAAACAGTCGGAAAGGAAGTGTGGGATATGACAGGAAAAGAGGTGGGATTGGTGAAAGGAGTGGAACCAGTGAAAGTGACCGTAAAACCCAATGTAACCTTTCCCCAGACCCCACAATACCACATGGCACAAGACACCCTCATGAAAGTCGCCCAACTCATTGACGAGTTTGTAAAACAGGGAGTACTGAAAGAAGTGTTAAGCAGTCCATGTAATTCACCAATCATGGGACTAATAAAGCCGAGTGGAAAGGTCCGAATCGTGCAGGACTTGAGGAAAATAAATGACATCATAATTAAATGCTGCCCTGTAGTACCGAATCCAGCTGTGATAATGTTTCAAGTCCCTTGCGATGCCGAGTGGTTCTCAGTCATCGACTTGTCACAAGCATTCTTTTCGGTGCCTCTTCATGAGGACAGCCAATTTCTCTTTTGTTTCAAATTCTTAGACAGAGTTTACAGTTGGTGTCGAATTCCTCAAGGGTTTTCTGAGTCACCGTCAATTTTCAATCAGATTCTAAAGAAAGACTTGGAAGCGTTAGAATTGCCATTCGAGTCAACCCTAGTACAGTACATTGATGACTTACTGATTGCATCTAAGACAGAAAGTGGCTGCACAGCCGACACCATTGCTCTACTGAACCATTTGGGAAGGAATGGACACAAGGTGTCTCCTTCAAAGTTGCAGTTCTGTCAGAAGAAAGTGAAATACTTGGGTCATCAAATAGAGAAAGGGTCACGGAGAATAATGAAGGAAAGAATAACAAGTGTACTTCAAATGAGTCCACCAAAGACAAGGAGGGAGGTGAGGAAGTTTTTGGGGATGGTGAGCTACTGTCGCCAGTGGATTCCCAACTTCTCAACTCTAGCAAAGCCTTTACTGAAACTGACCCAGAAGGATGCATTGGATGAAATTGAGCTGAAAGGAGATGAGATGGACGCTTTTATTGAATTGAAAGAATGCATGTGCAGGGCTCCAGCTTTAGGTATGCCTGATTACACAAAGCCTTTCACATTGTTTTGTCATGAACGTGATGCATGTTCTTTGTCTGTCTTGACCCAAGCCCATGGTGGCATAAACAGACCAGTAGCGTATTTTTCAGCTACTTTGGATCCGGTCGCAGCAGCACTGCCAGGGTGTTTGCGCGCCGTAGCAGCAGTTGGTATCAGCCTCACTCAGAGTGAAGGAATAGTGATGGGACACCCATTAACAGTCATGGTCCCTCACTCAGTTGAGATACTTTTGACCCGCTCCTGAACGCAACACATGACTGGAGCAAGACTCACAAGGTATGAAACAATAATTCTGGGCTCACCGAATGTGCAGCTGAAAAGGTGCACTACGTTGAATCCAGCAACCTTGCTTCCCGGTGAAAATGCTGAAATTGAGAACGCTGAAGACGTCGAGCACGACTGCCTTCAGGTGACTGAATTTTGCACAAAACCCCGACCTGATATTAGGGATACTAAGCTTGATGAAAATGACCATATTATTTTTGTTGATGGTTCATGTCTAAGAGATGGGTTGGGAATTTTGAAAGCAGGATATGCTGTATGTACTGTAACAGGTGTCTTGGAAGCGTCCTGGCTTCAAGGAGTCTATTCCGCACAAGTAGCAGAGCTTGTAGCCCTTACAAGAGCATGCCAACTGTCTACATTGATGAAGGTTACCATTTACACTGACAGTCAGTACGGGTTTGGAATTGTGCACGACTTTGGGCAATTATGGTCACAGAGAGGTTTCCTGACCTCTTCAGGGTCCCCAGTGAAGAACGGGGAGAGAATAAGGGAATTGTTACACGCCATTCAGATGCCAGCCGAAATTGCAGTGGTAAAGTGTAGTGCTCATACAAAAGGACAGGACTATGTTTCCCTGGGAAATGCATATGCGGATCAAGTCGCAAGATTTTGTGCCTTGAACTGTATATTGCTCAGGGATGAATGGAATTTGATAAGTGAGCCAGAGCTCGAACCAGCTGAAGCATTTGCCTTGAAGGTCGTGGATATAATGGATGAACTAAAAGCATTACAGAATAGCGTCAGGGAGGAAGAAAGAGCTTCCTGGATTAAGTCACAATGTACAAGGAGACCAGATGAGTTATGGGTTTCAAATGTAGGAAAATTTGTTTTACCAAATAGTCTCTTATCGCAGCTAGCGCGGTTCTATCATGGGCAGGCTCACCTAGGGAGAGATGCCATGATAAGATTGTTCAAAACTGATTGGTTTAACCCCAGATTCCGTCAAGTTGCAGAAGCAGTTTGCCATCGTTGTGTCATTTGTCAGCAGATGAACCCAGGAAAGGGAACGGTTGTGAACGTGAGCCACATTGGCAGGGCGGGTGGCCCGTTCAGCAGAATGCAGATGGACTTTATTGAGATGCCTGTGCATGGAGGTCTGAAGTATGTGTTGGTGATTGTGTGCATTTTTAGTCACTGGATTGAAGCATACCCCACACGTAGAAATGACAGCCTTACAGTTGCAAAACTATTGTTGAGGGAGTTGATACCACGTTTCGGATTCCCGATCTCTTTAGAATCAGATAGAGGAAGTCACTTCATTAACGAGGTGATAAAGTTACTTTGCGCAGCGCTGAACATTGAGCAAAAACTGCATTGTAGCTATCGCCCTGAAGCCTCAGGACTGGTGGAACAGATGAATGGTACACTGAAATCAAGAATGGCGAAAATATGTGCATCGACAAATTTGAAATGGCCTGACGCATTGCCTTTGGTGTTAATGTCAATGAGAAACACCCCTGACAGAAAGACTGGATTGTCCCCGCACGAAATTCTCATGGGCAGGGCCATGAGACTTCCTGCAGTTCCCGCAAACGCGCTTTTGAATATTACAGATGATATGGTGTTAGACTACTGCAAAGGTCTGGCTGACGTGGTTCGCTCTTTCTCTCACCAGGTGGAAGCAACCACCTTGTCACTGATCCAAGGTCCAGGACACACACTGAAAGCAGGTGACTGGGTCGTGATAAAGAAGCACGTGAGGAAGTCGTGTCTGGAACCCCGTTGGAAAGGCCCTTTCCAAGTGATCCTGACGACCACTACCGCTGTGAAGTGTGCGGGAGTTCCCAACTCGATTCACGCCAGTCATACAAAGAAAGTGTTGTGTCCCACAGATGAGGAAGTTGAAGCGCTGAAACTGCCAGTACCTGATAACAAAGTGCTGAGCGCTGAGACAGAGCAAAACAAAACTAGAAGCGAACAGGCAGAAATAGAGGAGAGAGAAATATTCTCTGAGGACGAAACAACTGATTCACTTGGGGAAGACCAAGAAGAAACCTCAGACAGCGACGAAGCAGCTGAAGGTAACAAAGAGCCTGAAGCAGCTGAAAGTGACAAAGAGCCTGAAGAAAGTAACGGTGACAAAGGGCTCGAAAAAGGTGAAGAAGCAGGAGAGCCTGATCAGAGGAGGGCTTTCCCAGAAGCAGACGGTACAGAAAAAGAAAAGGAAAACCTGATTGACTCCCCAGAAGGAGGGGACAAGGCAGAACAGAACGAAACTGTTCAAACTTCTTCAGAAGAGATCGCAGGTCCATCAAGTGGACACAGTGCAAAGAGAAGACCAAGTATATCACCAGTAAAACTAAGAACTAGAGAAACGTTGAACGACAGTGAAGGGCCAAGAGTGAAAGAGAAAAGAAAGGAAGTGTCTGTTGTGGCACCAACATCAAGTGAAGAAAAAGACTTGGCCAAAGAGGAAAGTACCAGTGAGGCAGAATCGAAGAGAGATGCAAAATTGAAAAGGAAAAGGATACCAAACAGGAGATATTCCGGTCCAGAATGGGCATATGTAGTCAATGACGATTGGACCGACGAATTTGTATCTCTTAGCCTCGAGAACGAAGAAGAAGAGATACCAATAGAAAAGAAAAGTTTTATGGACACTATTGACTGAAAAACTGATAAATGACAGTGCTTGCTATAATCTATCGTGATACAACCAGCTGAGACATTGCTAAACCGGATGAGACATTTGCTAACTTGATAAGACTTTGATAACCTGATTGACTCTTAAACCCGATTTGAGACAACGTTGCTAACTGATAAAAGACTGAGTTATTGCTGAATTGAGACAAATGCTGCTAACCGATAAGTGACTGGGCTCCTGAAGAAAACTGTGTGAACATTGCGCTCGTTCAGCTTTGTAACTAATTGCTAAATCGTTTCTTTATAGGTGCTTCTAGCTCTCTGATTCTATACAGATCATGACTAAGTACGCTACACAAAACAGTAGAGTGAAATATTGTAAATATGCGTGTATAGGCTTGATAACTGCATGTGTACTAATAATAATGGCAATAGTGCTTGCAACGCGTGGTAAGGGTGAGAATGAGAAAATTGATGCTTCTACTTCTGCTCCTGTTACTGTCACTGAACTAACCGCATTGAAAAGACTAGAATTAGATGAGAGACACTTGCATGATAAGAAGGAACTTTCGTATAATGTTTTCTATCGCCTACTAACAGAATATGTTGAGACTATGGATGCGAAAGATTGTTATGTGTGTACACAGATACCGACATCGGTAACGGAAGGGGTGACTTATCACCACATGCCTCTTACATATGGGATTACATGTAGTTTAGTAACTTCTAGATTTTATGGTCAAACTAACATACAGTATTTTTATTCAAATTATGATGTTACCTTTGCATATGTTCCTATAATAACGCAACTAAGCCAGATTGCTAAAGATTGGGATGCTAAAATAATGAGGGAATTTTTCGAGCCAATGCAACCTTTTGAAACAGCTCACGCTCATAGGGAAAACCTTACCTGCTCGCTCTCTGCAGTAGAAATAAGCTTTTTAGATCGCACGGATGATAGAAGGGCACAAATGAATGCGAAATTAGAAAAGGAGCTAAGTAAGAGGACTTCAGTAGATAATTATGCTTTTGCCGCAATAAAAACACAAGGAAAAATAGCTTTAGACGCTTGGCATGTAGGGAAATTTTGTATATATCGTGGTGAATCTTATTATGATAACATTTTCGTGGGAGCGAGTGAATGTAAACATACGTTTATCTTTAAGGCCAAATGGACATTCATGCTGAACGGACTTGACCCTGTCATACCTGGTGTATATTACATTTGTGGGCATAATGCCTATTATCGTCTTCCAAAGGGATGGTGGGGGAGATGTTATTTGGGTATAGTGTTCCCAAAGGTTTATCAACTGGATGACCTATCGGTGATTCCAAAGACGCCTGGATCTCATCGTATCCAGAAAAGAGAGACCGCAGCTGCTGTGGTAGGAGATATATTTGGAGCCATGATTCCTTCATTGGGAGTTGTGTTGAATTCCATCAAAATAAGAAAGTTGTCTACTATAGTGGATAACATGTTGACAAAGTTTTCAGGTGCTATAATCCTGATGAATGCTGAACTTGCAGCAGAAAGAGCTATGACTCTTCAAAACAGGCTTGCCCTAGACATTCTTTTAGCAAAGGATGGCGGCGTTTGCAAAATGCTTGGTGCGCGTCACTGTTGCACGTATATACCAGACAACAGTGTGAAGATTAAAACAATGCTTGCAAATCTAACAAAAGAGAGTGCAGACTTGAAGGAATTGAAAGAACCAGGAGTTTGGGAGAAGGTTGGAAAGGGAGTTGCTTCAGTGGGAAATTGGCTTGGTGGCATTTGGAATGGAATATTACTAAAAATAATACAGGGAATACTAATAGTACTAATTTGCATCTTTGGGATTTGGGGAATAAAGAGGGGAATACTAATGATCATGGCAAGAATTAAGAGAAGGAAGGAAGAGAAAATGATGAAAAGAATGGCAGAAGAATACAAGGCAAGAACAAGGGGAACTAAAAGGCAAAGAGAACTGACAGAATTTTAATGGAATAACATTTGTGGGAATAGTTTTGTGTGATGACAAATAGTCATCAGAGGAGGGATTGATGACGCAGAAATGAAGGTTTTACATTTATTAGCGCATAAACGTAGTGCCGCAATAATCAAGTGTGACTTTAACCGAACTAATAAAGATTGTACGGGGACAAATGTGCCCTCAGAGTAGTTCGCCAACATTTATAAGCGTGCTTTATATAACGTGATGTATTAGAATTGTACTAATCTGACATAACCGTAAACGTGTGCCATGATTTGCTTGTTTGAAATGTTTTAACTTAGCATAACTTTAGTGGAGGCTTCGGCCTAGTTGCCTTGTCTCACGGTTTAGATGCTCGTGTTTTTCTAATGTGCTAATAAAACGTGTATTCTTGCTTGAAGCTGTACTTTTCCAGTGAGATCGGTTCACATGCTTATCTTTAAGGTTTCGTGCCAGCCTGGCATCTTCTTCTTTGCTCCAAGGTCAATCTGCAGGTGCAGACAATGGAAGCTCTGAAAGTGAGTTAATTGGTAAAATATGTTGCAACTTACGTTCCCGACTCCAAGGATAATGTATGCCTAGGTAGAAGCTTGTGAATTGTTGTTTTTGATTGGACAATTTGAAGCCAACCTATGAACCCTCCAATGGAAGACCCTACTGGATTTGAACTGTTGATTATTTAAACCTGGTGCACAAGAAGAAAGCAGCCATTAGCCATTACTAGCCATTACCCACTGCACCCATTGAGGACATTATTGCCCATTGCAGCCATTATGGCCCATCTTGCCGACCTCGTCGTTTTGCCATCTTCTACGATGCCAATTGATGTTCGACGCCATTTTGAATGAGACTTTGATGCTTTCTCTAATCGAGAGAAAGAGACTTTAAGTAATTCTCACCCTAGAGACTTTAACTTTGATTTGCCCCTTTGCATAAAGTAGTAGTTTTATCCTTTTATCTTGCCGCTGTGAGGCAATTGCCCCGTCCACCCTGCCCCCTTTGCCCCCGTCCCATGCTGATCGAAACCGGTACCTGTGAGACGAAGACTTCCTTGAATGCTGATTGAATTTGGTAAATATGAAAGGAAAATGTACAATTGCATTGTGTTTCTTTTTAGGTAACCAACTGCTGATTTTTGATAAGAGCCCTAGTTAGGAGTTTTCCAAATTAATGTTGCTAAATTGTTTTTTGCATGAAGTCCCACATGCAGATGCTAATTTGAGGTTAGATGAGGATTCATTTGTTGCACGATGCAATTTGGGACCTTGTTATGCTGACTAATGTATGCAATTAGCCCATTACAGATTATAGTTTTAGTGGTTTGCGTTGCTATTATCGAATGCATTGTTATTCAAATGCTGCATAGATTGCATCTTTTTCGCCGTTATGGACAGCTATTAATGTTCATTTACATATATCATTTGGTGTTGAGACACATTTATATCGTGCTAGCTTTGTTAATATAGGGAAATAAATTCATTAACTTTGAATGAACTGGTGTGGTTATTCATGGCCGAAAGGTCATGGTTCGCCGAAATGTTTTCTGGATTAATTGTGAAGTGTTATGTTGATCAGGGCATTGCTTATGTTCGTTATTGATTATTGATTTGATTAAATTGACTAATCTCGGGTGAAGAGAGCCCCACTTGGTCAAAAGATTAATCGACCCAAGAGCGTCCAAATACAGGTAATTTACTAGGTCGGAACGCCCTATCAGGCAGTGTTTGCGCAGAATGTGCGTCAAACGTTTTGACACACATTCAGCGCAAGCAGAGTATAAATATGCCCCAAAGTCTACTTTTGATTGTTTATCCTCGAGCTCAGATGGTTGACATACCATAAGGTTCCAACATTAATCATACAAACGAAGTATTTATTTGGATTATCATAGAACAGCTCCGAAAAAAGCCAAGGAAGCCAGCACTAGGGGAGTCACTATCTATGCAGTTGCTGGCAATGCAGCACAATGAACCATGCAAATGTCTGTTGCAAACCTGAGTACTAGCTGCACTCAAAGAGGATGGACTTTTGCTTCCAATAGAGGCTTTCACAACAAACAGTACAATTACACAATGTGAATCACATTTGGCCCCATTGGACTTGCAAACCATGAAGGCTTTTTTTAAGATAAGTTACCAGTTGAAATCATCAAATTAGTTGGAAGTCAATAGCTAATACGTGAATACATTAATTAATGTAAGATAAAGTGGTCTCAAAGCAAATCAGAGTAGACTCACTTATTGTGAAAGGAAATCCTATTTCATACAAGCTGGAAGAAAGCTGTAACGTTTGGGTGAGATGTCAAGCAGAAGGTGTCAGCGTGGAACGCCTGCAAAAGAAGGGATATATAAATCAAATAAACCTTTTTCTGGCAAGCAGGGAAGGTATCTGCCCATGAGTCAGTTGAACCACCTCAGTCACAGGAACAATATCTATTCTAAAGGAAAGGCATCTCTGCCTGAAGAAAAGTCTACAAGAAGAACTGCAATCACATTCTTAAAAGCCTCACACTTCTAGCATTATCGGTAACAGTAAACATTCAGAACTTTAAACAAATCAATTGAAAACCAAAACAATACAGTTCCAATCTCATTAAAATATACACATTTTCTCTCACCCAGGCTCCAACTGTAGCTCTCAAACTTAGCAGATAAGACACAAGGGGTGCTGCCACTCAAAGGTGCAGCTGAAAGGGTTTATTCAATTACCACATTCCGCCACAGTCTCAAAGAACATAACCTTTTCCTCTGCTTCAGAAACAAGAAAAATATAAGCATGACACATTGTAAATGTTGCTTGAGCTTGTCAGCAAAAAATAAATGTCTACATTTTACACGCAATGTAATCCAGTAGCATGTGCCCTTTTCAAAATGCAAGCCTACGTCAACTAGAATAAATGTAGAAGTGAAAAATGTACAAAAAATAACTGTTAATATATCTGGTCCACAAGGCATGTTATAATGAAAAATGTATTTCACTGGCGAGGGTGGCACTTGGTGTAACACTCCTGGTAAACAGAGAGCCAAAGACTGTAACCCTATAGATTGATGGTAGCCAGTGAGGGGCATAATGTGAGTCATAAATGGAGCACAGCTAGCAAGTTGAAGCAAAGTTCCAGGCCTCCGGTCAGTTGGAGTGGGAAAAGACAATGATTCATATGAGAGGGAACTTAGCTAAGCCTGTATCCCAAATAAATAATGATGGTGTTCTTTTTTTAATTCCGTTATGGGCACACCCATGCCCATAAGATGAGGTTTTCTGCCTGCAGGCTTGGAAACGTTCTGGTAAAATTTGCTGTCACTGCCGTTCTGAGATCCATGTCCGTTCCTGTGATGGGGGGAACGGAGTTCTCTTTTTTCCATCCTCACGCAGCCTAAAGGGTTAATGTTAGTCTTCACTCCTTGTCTTTCCCAAGGATGTTTGCAAAAATGAAGACAGTTGAGGGACAGCTAATAAGTGCACTGTCTTTTGTAGCTCACAGCATGTAGTGTGCTACTGGAGACGAGGTGAGCAGACATATGCCCTTGAACCATGTTTATAAATGCTAATATGGCACAAGGTGAATGCCAGTTCCTCCAATGTTTTCAAATCCCCCTCTCGTCACCCTTGGGCAAGACAGGGAGGTTGCAGACTTACAAATTCCCTTCTCATGCAAAAGAAAGGGTGAAATACTTCACTTGAATTGTCCGAGTAGGATAGGTGTTAGAAGCATGAGATGTAACTTCCTACCCACTGAAAGGCTAAGTTAAGAAGATCATATTTACCCCTAGTCTATCTCCAGGTCAGGGGCAATAGAAATCAACCCTTGCAGTAATGGATGGCTACCACAGCTCAAATTAAACCTTCCCCATCGTCCTTAAGCACTTTTGGAGAGGTTAGGGCAGTCCTAGCTCTTGGAATACTTAGGCAATGCCTGTTATTGTTTTTCACACTCCAACCTAAGAAAAAAAAGGGAGAGGACAATTTGAAGCCTCTCAATATCCGCCAAGACCTAAAGATTAGAGGGTCAGACCCTTTCGGAATTGTGGTTAATAATTTGGGATAGATTAATCCTTTACCAGTTTAAGAAACACTATCTGGTTAAGCCAAACAGGTTTCTTGCACAGCCCCTGGTTGTTATGGCACAGACAGCAGCCAGCCGCCAGCCGCCAGCCGCCAGAGAAGTGTATGCTAAGTTCAAACAGGACATACAAATTTAAAGACAAGAAAAAACCAGTTTCGAACAACAGGACAAAGCGTAATGAGAAAAGAAGACTCCAAAATGATTAACTGCTTAAGGCTATTGTTGTGATCTCTATGTCAACAGTGGTTCCAGCTGGATGTCATTGATGGGGAGGTCATGTCAAAACACCTAGCACCAAAGCAGCTGCTTATTTTTGCTGCTTTGGTGTGCCCCACATCACACACGAAGATCCATTAGCTGCAGGACTGGTCATCTAGAAAGCCACTTCCTGGTTTCATCACAGACAGCGTCTGAAACAGAAACGAGCAAAGGATCCCTTTGGGCACAATGTGTTTTGGGGCCTTTTGTGGTGGAGACGCTAGCTGAACCAAAGATGGTGTGTAGCAATTTTATCAGGAGAAGTGTTGGAGCACTAGGTAGTAGGGGTTTTGTGGATCCTGCAGATTCTGGAAGTTCCACCTTCAAGAATGTGAGAAAAATGTGTGATTTTAGGCAAAGTTCGAGGTTTGCAGTCAATTGAGCCTAGGGAAATGTCATGGGATCTGCACAAGCACACCTGTACTCCCACATGTGTGTTAGTTAAAAAAAATATCTGGGTTTGGTAGGCTTCCCTGGGTGGTGAAAAAGCCTGAACCTGAATACAGTAACTACTCCAATGAACAAAACAGATTACTTTTTGACGGGGAATTATGAATTTTCCACATTGCGTTTTGAGGCCGATGATGTGGCAGGCACTGTGCTGAGCCATTTCTACTGAGAAAAGTGGGAGAACATGGTATATTATAACATTTGTTATTAAGAACTGAATTTCTCTGCATTATTAGCTTCCAAATGTAAGCAGTATGTAAAAGAGCATTTTTTCAAATTACCCTCTCGCTATATCACATGATAGTACAGATAACCCCAAATTCACAGGTGCACACATACCAACTATTATTAAAATCAGTATCTTTAGCACATTTAAAAAATATAAAGTGTTCCTTCATACTCTTTTTCAGTCATTAGATTTTACCATATGAATTGCTGTATGGTGAGTAAACAATAAAACATCATTATAAGGTGCAGCTCAGTTGTTGACTCTGAGTACTGAACCCTTTTAGACAAACAAAACCCCTATATCCCTGGAATCAGATCAATGTGACAGATGTAACCATCTGTTACTTTTGTAAATTGGTCACTAGGACAAATATTAAAATGCTGTCACTGATTTCTATCTTTTCCTTCTTATTTGTATCATTTTCAATATTATTTGTTTTATATTAGAAATCCATGAGCAATCAAGTGAATTTGAAATTTTGTCTAGTTTTCAGAAATATATAACATTCAGGTCTAAGCTTTGGGTTTCATATCTGTTTTCTCCACAAACTGCAAATAGGTTGAAACTGCAAAAAATAGGAAAAATGGACTTACAGCTTGAAAAATGCTAAACCTGTGGTAAAAAAATTGTCTTCTATTACAACTCTGCTTCTGCCCAATGGTGTCAAGATGGTGATCTTAGCATAGCACATTTTGCGTTGATACCATTTTCAGGAGAAAACAATTATATGCTTTCTTGCACAGCAATTTTAATCTTTTTTCCAGCAAAAACTTACTTTTTTTATATTTTGGATATTTTCTTGGGCCCATCCTGGGATAAGCATAAACCCTGGGTACATTAGAATCCACAAAAATGTTGGAAAAACTGACACAGATTTGACCTGGATACCTTTAGCAAAAAGTATGTTACAAAGGCTTAAGTGCAAACTGACCCAAAAATAAAGAAAGGGCCCAGCACTAGAGGGGGAAGCCCTAGCCGTCAAGTTGTTAAATTCAGATAAGGTGAACTGGAGATATGAAATCATTGCTTTCAGGCAAGAAGTGCCTAGCAAATGCAATCCGAAATAACAGTTTGGGGTTAACCAGAACCTATGCATGCCTCAGGATAATGGTTATGAAATGGAGGTTCGATAGGACAAGAAACAAGGCTGATACTATTAGTGTCAAGGGACCCTATTAGTTTGATATGCCATGTTTAAGGTCCCGCAGAAGCTGTTGTTTTTGGCACCAAAAGCTCTAAGCTGAATTTCACATCTAGTTTGGATGCTTTGCCAAACAAATGAACTTGCAGCCCCATCCCATTCCATTTGGATATTGTAATTTTTTCGGTTCTCAAAATCCTCATTGAGCTAGGTTGCAAGCTGTAGCTGACCTCCATTATGCGGAATACCTTAATCATAAGTATGAGTTCAATCCATTATTAACAATGACTTGGTTTGCTGGCCCACCAAGGGTGTGATCTCCTTATGTAAGCCGCAGCACCTTGTCCAACATTCTGCAACTTTTGTGGGGAAGATGTTTTCTGGCCATTCCTGCAGCATCAGATACTGGGCAGACATCTAGGCACCAGGTTTCTCTCCAGCCAGGGCTCCTGCAGGATTGAGTCCTAAGTGATGAGCTGGATCTCTTTGGAGTGAGGAATTCTATTGCTTTTTGTCTCCAGGGAAACAGTCAGTGAGCAACCTCACTTTTACAGAGCAGTTTCAGGCTTCCTTCCTTCCACTTTTCATAAATTCCTCTTCACAGGTCAAATACTGTTCTTATAATTCAGTTGGGAGGTGCAAGTCTTACCCTGTGCACTAGACAGTGTTTGAAGAGTTTTTACCTACCCAATCCTGTTCAGTTACTTTCCCAATGACTACCGCATTTGAGGTTTCTGCCTCTCTCTAAAACCACTATCCTATTTAGATCAGGTCTCGTGCCTCTGTTAGAATCCCAACCAAATTTCGGTCTAGCTGGGGCTGTTGCCAGAGAGCCTATGAGGACTCTGAGAATCAATAGAAGCAGCTCTACTTGTCATCTTCAAGTCAAAGAAAGAAATGTTACGGTTGGCCTTTGATCTGCCAGCTGCTCCTGTCCATTCCCTGATTAATTTAAAGTTGTTGATAATACCCCTGCCTTTCTGGGAGAAGAGTCCCGGCTATTGTCTTCTGAAAGTCAGGGTCTTTAACTCCAGCCAAGAATGCACCTGGGTGTCTGACAAGGAACCCGTTTTGGCTCAGGCAGCAGAAATTACATTTGTATGAAGTCACATTCTATTGAAGTAATCAGAAATCAGATTTCATTAAATCATATTTAGAAAACGAAGTGAAAAATAATGTTGATTCATTATGTTAATGTTTTCCCAAATGGAGATTGAAAATAATAAATGTAATTATACATAGTCCTATATTTCATACTGCAGCCTTATTGCCACATTGCAGGGGCATAGCACATAGAGGGCCAGATGTAGGAAACGATTTGCGACTCGCAAACGGCAAGAAATGACGTTTGCGAGTCGCAAATTGCAGTTTCCTATGCAGAAATGCATTTTCCGAGTCGGGACCGACTCTCAAAATGCATTTCCGAATCGCAAATAGGAAGGGGTGTTCCCTTCCTATTTGCGATTCGCAGTGGTATGCAATACCATTTGCGACCGCATATGCGGTCGCAAATGGTGTCGCAGTTACCATCCACTTGAAGTGGATGGTAACCCACTCGCAAATTGGAAGGGGTCCCCATGGGACCCCTTCCCCTTTGTGAATGGACCACAAATTATTTTTTCAGGGCAGGTAGTGGTCCAAAGGACCACTACCTGCCCTGAAATAATAGCGAAACTAAAGGTTTCGTTTTTTTTAAAAGTGCAGCTCGTTTTCCTTTAAGAAAAACGGGCTACACTTAAAAAAAAAAAAAAACTGCTTTATTTAAAAGCAGTCATGAACATGGAGGTCTGCTGACTACAGCAGGCCTCCATGTTTGCGAGTGTCCATAGTCGCTATGGGGTCGCAAAATGCGACCCACCTCATTAATATTAATGAGGTGGGTCTTTGCGACCCCATAGCGACTCGCAGACGGTGTCTGAGACACCGTTCTGCATTGCAAATTGCGACTTGCAATTTGCGAGTCGGAAGGACTTGCAAATTGCAAGTCGCAATTTGCAATTTTGCTACATCTGGCCCAGAGTCCTACAACCTACAAAACTAAACAAGAAACATGGGGAGACCATGACAAAAATAATGTACTTTCTTAGAGACATTTCTTAGTGTTAGATCTATGAAAAGCTGAGGAGAGGTCTGCATATGTATCTGCATATGTATACAGGTCAAAGGCCTGAGTACATCCGCATCAGGCATCATCAGCTTCTTCACTGTGAGGTGGTTTAATTAAAATTTACTCCACAGTCATTGGTAGGGGGTGGAGTATTGGATGTTCTGTGGCCATGCATCCAAACAGTACAAATGTCATTTGTAGCATTTACTAATATCATCGCTGCATTTTTCCAGGGATCTTTAACGTTATGTATTGTACTTTGTATAATACACAGAATAATGGAATCTCTGTATTAAAATCTGTCACACACTTAGGGCCAGATGTAGGAAAGAAGCAAATTGCGACTTGCAATTTGCGAGTTCGTGCGACTCGCAAATTGCAAGTCGCAATTTGCTATGCAGAAAGGTGTCTCAGACACCTCCTGAAACTCGCAATGGGGTCGCAAAGACCCACCTCATTAATATTAATGAGGTGGGTCGCAGTTTGCGACCCCATTGCGAGTATGGGCACTCATGGGGATGTCGGCCTGCTGGAGACAGCAGACCACCATGTCCGTGACTGCTTTTTAATAAAGCAGTTTTTTTTTTCTTTCTATCTGCAGCCCGTTTTTCTTAAAAAACTGAAACCTTTTGTTTCAGTATTTTTCAGAGCAGGCAGTGGTCAATAGGACCACTACCTGCTCTGAAAAATTACTTTTGTTTCCAGTCACAAAAGGGAAGGGGTTCCATGGGGACCCCTTACCGTTTGCGACTGGGTTACCATCCACTTCAAGTGGATGGTAACTGCGATTTCATTTGCGACCGCTTTCGCGGACGCAAATGAAATTGCATAGCATTGCGAGTCGCAAATAGGAAGGGAACACCCCTTCCTATATGCAAGTCGGAAATGCATTTTGCGACTTGAATCCGACTCGCAAAATGCATTTCTGCATAGCAAAGAGGCTTTTGCGCCTCGCAAATGGCATTTTTCGCCGTTTGCGAGACGCAAAACCCTTCGTACATCTGGCCCTTAGTCACCTATTATAAAGAAATGACGTAGCTGCTCAACTGTATTAACTTATTACAGTTGTGTTCTGATATCACAAGGCCTGCAGCCAGAGCTAGCTGTCGAAGGAAAAAGCAGCTCAAGTTACAGAGCATATTTAAAGTAACTGTTTAAAATTAAAAAACAAAACTTTCTTTTCTTCTGCTCTGTTTTTCTAACTGTACAGTGGCATGCAGAAAGAAGGTACTTATGGCAACAGTTTTATTTTTTGCACTCCTTAGTTAACTATAGAAAGGTTAGCATCTTTCTGCATGTTTCTACACATTGCAAACGACTGTGCCTTTTTTTAAACAACTGCCTAAAAGCTTTTCTGATGTGTGCTATTTTGCACTAGATATTCTATTTTTTTCTTCATGTCTACAAACATGCTTTTTCTTTCATATCAAAGAGCTAACGACCAATGATTTAAGTGATTTTTGGGAAGATTGATGGTGTGACCATGTAATATAAGGAATAAAGGCCCTCATTACGACCCTGGCGGTTTGTAACCGCCAGGGCCGTTGGACGCGGAGGCACCGCCGACAGGCCGGCGGTGCCCCGCGGGGCATTCTGACCGCGGCGGCTTAGCCGCGGTCAGAGAAGGGAAACCGGCGGTCTCCCGCCGGTTTCCCGCTGCCCCCAAGGAATCCTCCAAGCCGGCGCAGCTTGCTGCGCCGGCTTGGGGATTCCGACTCCCCCTCCCGCCATCCAGTTCCTGGCGGTTCTCCCGCCGGGAACCGGATGGCGGGAGGGGGACTCGCGGGGCCCCTGGGGGCCCCTGGCATGGGCACTGCAGGGGCCCAGTAAGAGGGCCCCAAAATGTATTTCACTGTCTGCCTTGCAGACAGTGAAATACGCGACGGGTGCAACAGAAGGGAGTTTTTCCCTGGGCTGGCGGGCGGTCTTTTGGAGACCGCCCGCCAGCCCAGGGAAAAACTCATAATACCCTCCGCGGTCTTCTGACCGCGGAGCGGTATTATGGAAGGCGGAATTCTGGCGGGCGGCCTCCGCCGCAAGCCGGAATCGTAATGAGGGCCAAAGTACCCTTAGCTCTACCTTACAAAAATACTGCAAGTCACCTTGGCGTTCCATACCCTTATAAAGGGTTTCACCCATCAGACTCATTGTTCTATGTGGTCATGGAACTCTTCAGTGACTTGCAATATCCTTATAATGTACCACAATAGATTCATTATCTCATAATAGCACACTGGACACTCAAATGTTTGCTTATACCTTCAAAACAGCTAAATGAAAATTCACCAAAGCATACAAAGGCACCAAATGGTGCATGCCAGTAATTGTGTGTTGGGGTTTGTGAGTTACTTAAGAAAAATGTGCCATTGGAAAACCTATGATAAATGTAACAGTAACAAGATTTGGGACCTCACTTTAAAATGTTGAAATGATTAATACGACATGTGGCACTCTCAAATTTTAATGGATGTTTTCCACAGTCTGGTGAACATTGGCTATGGTGTGCAAAAACATGAGGTCACTGCTCCTCTGTGATATATTTTGACATATTTTTAACGTTACATAAACCCACAGCAAGATATTCACTTCCTTACTGCAGCTTTGGTCGTATTGCCCTACGCCCTGTTTCCGGCGGTTAGCCAAACACTAAAGGGGCTTCTAGTTTAGCAAATTACCTCACTCCATATCTGTAGGCTACACATACTGATGTATCATTGAATGCAGGGATGTGCCGTATTTAGAGGAATACGGCACACCCCTCTGTTTCCCCCTGCTCTGGTGCTAAATGAAGCTGCCTGTGCCAGCGCAGGCATCCTTGCACCATCGCCTGCGTTGAGGGATTTGATTGTTTATGTGCGGGACGGTGTCCCTTCCTGCACATAAGCAATTACTAATGGCGATTTGGCACTTCTGTGTGTGTTGTAGAATGCAGCACACACAGAAGTGCCAAAGCGTCATTTTGAAATGATTGTTTATGTGCAGGAAGGGACACCTTCCTGCACATATACAATCATTTGTGGCATTTTGCTCTTTCTGTGCATGCTGCAGAATGCAGCACACATAGAAAAAGCAAAAAATGAGGAGGAATAAAATAGTCCTCCTCATTGGCCTTGCTAATGCCACCCCAGGGGTGGCGTTAGATTTTGACGCTGCCTCAGGTTTACAAATTCTAGGAAATCTGAGGCAATGTCAAAATGCAATGCGTGTTTCTGTGGTATGCCCAAAGCAACTCCCATTGCATGCCCCTTCCTCGCAAAGGGCTGCGTGTGAAGGGGCCATATTTACAAGGTGACGTTAAGCCCAAAAAAAGTGGCTTAATGCCACCTTGTAAATACGCCGCAGGGCACACTTTAGGTGATTCTCCAGTGGCACTAGGGGCTCATAAATATGCCCCTTAGTTTATAAAATTACTATAATTCCAATTTATAGTCCTTGCTAATGAATGTCTTGCAACACATCTACCAAAGTAGCCAGCTCAAGCATGTAAACATGCCGTTGTTACCTTATAAACACACTTGCTGGTGTATAGAGCAATGATGAGGAATATATCTGATGTGTTATGGTCCTTGCTCCAACACCTTCGATAATGCATATTCTAATGTTAAGCGACGTACTGAGAAAGAGCACGCACTGAAATTCACATGAAACTCATGGGAATGTGTTGACCCTTGTTCGCTGAATTAAACTCCCCCAAGTGTTTATTTTCAGTATCCTGCTTCATTATGTAGTCATGAGTAAGTCACAAGTTTTGTTTCTCACAGATGGAACACATTTGGGTGTTCTTAATGTAAGATGCCAGACTTAAAGTATAGTCGATTTTCTGAATATAGATAGCAGGGATAGCAGCCATCAAAGATTAACCCATGATATTGTACCGATAAACAGTTTACCAAAAAACCCACACATATGGACAAATACACAGAGAAAGACACAACATCCTAAAGCAAGACATGTTCATGCACATACAGACACCCATGAAAAGAGATACAAATACGCTCATTCACACACTCGTGCATGTAAATACACAAACACATAAAGGTGCCACTACAGCACCATCACCCTAATTTCCTTGTGAGTAGCAACAATGAAAGCTTAATCCTTAAACATGCAGAGTAGCTAAATTAAGCTTCCAGTTCCAGATACCACCACTTTCTAATGGGTAGCAGTACATAGAATGGCGACATAAGGTACATTCCAAACTTTATATAATGTGTGCCTGTTTGGGGTGGTATATTGTAAATGACATATTTGAATGAATTAATTATTATTACTTTTTTTAAGTTTGAGTTAATTTAAGAACAGGAAAAAGGAAACAGCATTGGAGGAAGTTATAAAAGTCCTACTAACAAAAATAAAACAAGAGTATTGAGCATAAAATACATTGCTTGAAGAAAATATTTGCTAATAGTGTACACAAATGTAGGAAGGAAAGAATTGTACTATGTAAGTAACTGCCTAAATACATAAGGAATATGTTGAGGGGACAGGGGAAAAGAAAGTCTATGGCCCCCATTACAACCCTGGCGGTAAATCCCGCTTACCGCCGTGCAGAAGACTGCCAACATACCGCTGCGGCTGCAGAATTTCGCTATAGGTATTACGACCCATAGCCCGGAATCCGCCTCAATACAGACACCCACACAAGTCCGCCACACCAAAGGTCAGTGATAAACTGCCGATAACAAAACCAACACCATCACGCCAACAAGAATACGCCCACACTATCAGGACCCACGAATAAACGCGGCGGTCTTTCAACCGTGGTAATCCATTGGAGGTACACACCGCAACGCTCAACATACACACACACTTACAAAACACAACCACATTGGACAATTCGAAATACACACACCTGATACACATACACACACCACTCCCATACACCCAATTGAATATAAAGCACACACCCACATTACCCACAAACCCTTACTACCAGAAATTTGAAAGCAGGCCAGAGAGAGACACTACCTAAAACAACACCAGCATCCACATACACACAACACCATCACTTACACAACATCCATGCACCTCAAGCTACACACACCAACACACCCCCTCACACATCACAACAGACACCACCTCACACATCACCTGCACCACATCATGGCTCCTCAACGACACCCCAGGTTCTCTGAGGAGGAGCTGAGGGTCATGGTGGAGGAAATTGTCTGGGTAGAGCTACAGCTATTCGGATCACAGGTACAGCAGACATCCATTGCTAGGAAGATGGAGCTGTGGCGCAGAATTGTCGACAGGGTCACCGCAGTGGGACAGCATCGAAGAACACGGGATGACATCATAAAGAGGTGAACGACCTAAGGGGAAGGTACGTTCTGTGGTCTCCAGACACCAGATTGTTGTACAGAGGACTGGCGGTGGACCCCTACCTCCTCCCATACAACTAACAACATGGGAGGAGCAAGTCTTGGCAATACTGTATCCTGAGGGCCTCGCAGGAGTAGCAGGAGGACTGGACTCTGGTAAGGCATATCTTTACTACCTTATCCCCCCACCCCACCTGCATGCCATCACATACACCCACCCTTACCCTAACACCCATCGCCCCAACAAACCACAGATACCCCACCAACACAACCCACACATCCCGAAACCACGCCCTGCATGAAACACCAATGCAGGGTTACCCGTCACCCAATCATGTCCACTACAGAGACTCACTCATGCCCCAAAATCACCAATCACACAAGGACCAAGCCAATAATGCAAGCACTGGAGTAGAGGGTTAACCACCCATTGCACAAGATGGCACACACAGATACAATAAATATGCATATACACCCCAACAGGACCCCTACCTAACGTCACCCGACAGGAGGTGCCAGACATATCCAGTCCCCCCACAGAAGAGGCCCACAGTGATGACGACAGCTCTGCACAACTGGATCAAGATGACCAGCCCGGCCCATCAGGGACCTTGGGACAGTCGTTTCCCCTGACACTGTCCCAAGCCACCACAGAGCCTCCCCCCTCAGGAAACACCAGCACAACACCCACCCAGCGGGCCCATCCCTCTGTCCCCAGGACACGTCAAACAGCAGTGTGTCCACCACTACAGGGAACCCAGGCAAACCCACCAACCCAAGAAAATCAGGGACCTGGGGGCAATGGCAGTGGGCACACGGTTCAGGGGACAGAGGCACAGGATAACAGGGAAACTGGGAGGACTGCTGTGCGACAGGGGGAGGACAGGCCCAGGGAACCCACTCTCCACGAGGCACTCTCCAACATCATGGGAGCTCACCATGATTCCCAGGATACGATGGCAACGGTACTGGCCAAGTTTCAGGAGACCCAGTGGCTGCAGGAGGAACACTACCTTGGGATCAGGGAGGACTTGAAGTCCATTAACCCCTTCGCTGCCAGGCCTTTTCCCCCGCCTGTGCCAGGCCTTTTTTTGCCTATTTGGGGCAGTTCGCGCTTAGGCCCTCATAACTTTTTGTCCACATAAGCTAACCAAGCCAAATTTGCGTTCTTTTTTTCCAACATCCTAGGGATTCTAGAGGTACCCAGACTTTGTGGGTTCCCTTGAAGGAGGCCAAGAAATTGGCCAAAATACAGTGAAAATTTCGTTTTTTTCAAAAAAATTGGAAAATGTGGCTGCAGAAGAAGGCTTGTGGTTTTTCCCCTGAAAATGGCATCAACAAAGGGTTTGCGGTACTAAACTCAGCAGCTTCCCAGCTTTCAGGAACAGGCAGACTTAAATCAGAAAACCCAATTTTTCAACACAATTTTGGTATTTTACTGGGACATACCACATTTTTGCAATTTTTTTGCTTTCAGCCTCCTTCCAGTCAGTGACAGAAATGGGCATGAAACCAATGCTGGATCCCAGACACCTAAACATTTCTGAAAAGTAAACAAAATTCTGAATTCAGCAAGGGGTCATTTGTGTAGATCCTACAAGGGTTTCCTACGGAAAATAACAACTGAAAAAGAAAAATATTGAAATTGAGGTGAAAAAAACATAAATGTTTCTCTACGTTTTACTCTGTAACTTTTCCCTGCAATGTCAGATTATCGAAAGCAATATACCGTTACGTCTGCTGGACTCCTCTGGTTGCGGGGATATATAGGGCTTGTAGGTTCATCAAGAACCCAAGGAACCCAGAGCCAATAAATGAGCTGCACCCTGACGTGCGTTTTCATTCTATACCGGGTATACAGCAATTCATTTGCTGAAATATAAGGAGTAAAAAATTGCTATCAAGAAAACCTTTGTATTTCCAAAAAGAGCACAAGATAAGGTGTTGAGGAGCAGTGGTTATTTGCACATATCTGAATTCCGGGGTGACCAAACTAGCATGTGAATTACAGGGCATTTCTCAAATAGATGTCTTTTTTACACACTCTCCTATATTTGGAAGGAAAAAATGTAGAGAAAGACAAGGGGCAATAACACTTGTTTTGCTAATCTATGTTCCCCCAAGTCTCCCGATAAAAATTATACCTCACTTGTGTGGGTAGGCCTAGCGCCCGCGACAGGAAACACCCCAAAGCGCAACGTGGACACATCCAAATTTTTGGAAGAAAACAGAGGTCTTTTTTGCGAAGTGCCAACCTGTAGATTTTGGCCTCTAGCTCAGCCGGCAGCTAGGGAAACCTACCAAACCTGTGCATTTCTGAAAACTAGAGACCTAGGGGAATCCAAGATGGGGTGACTTGCGGGGCTCGGACCAGGTTCTGTTACCCAGAATCCTTTGCAAACCTCAAAATTTGGCTAAAAAAACACATGTTCCTCACATTTCTGTGGCAGAAAGTTCTGGAATCTGAGAGGAGCCACAAATTTCCTTCCACCCAGCGTTCCCCCAAGTCTCCCGATAAAAATGATACCTCACTTGCGTGGGTAGGCCTAGCGCCGGCGACAGGAAACACCCCAAAGCGCAACGTGGACACGTCCAAAATTTTGGAAGAAAACAGAGGTGTTTTTTGCGAAGTGCCTACCTGTAGATTTTGGCCTCTAGCTCAGCCGGCACCTAGGGAAACCTACCAAACCTGTGCATTTCTGAAAACTAGAGACCTAGGGGAATCCAAGATGGGGTGACTTGCGGGGCTCGGACCAGGTTCTGTTACCCAGAATCCTTTGCAAACCTCAAAATTTGGGTAAATAAACACATGTTCCTCACATTTCTGTGGCAGAAAACTCTGGAATCTGAGAGGAGCCACAAATTTCCTTCCACCCAGCGTTCCCCCGAGTCTCCCGATAAAAATGATACCTCACTTGCATGGGTAAGCCTAGCGCCGGCGACAGGAAACACCCCAAAGCGCAACGTGGACACGTCCAAAATTTTGGAAGAAAACAGAGGTGTTTTTTGCGAAGTGCCTACCTGTAGATTTTGGCCTCTAGCTCAGCTGGCCCCTAGGGAAACCTACCAAACCTGTGCATTTCTGAAAACTAGAGACCTAGGGGAATCCAAGATGGGGTGACTTGCGGGGCTCGGACCAGGTTCTGTTACCCAGAATCCTTTGCAAACCTCAAAATTTGGCTAAAAAAACACATGTTCCTCACATTTCTGTGGCAGAAAGTTCTGGAATCTGAGAGGAGCCACAAATTTCCTTGCACCCAGCGTTCCCCCAAGTCTCCCGATAAAAATGATACCTCACTTGCATGGGTAGGCCTAGCGCCCGCGACAGGAAACGCCCCAAAGTGCAACGTGGACACATCCCAAATTTTGGAAGAAAACAGAGGTTTTTTTTGCGAAGTGCCTACCTGTAGATTTTGGCCTCTAGCTCAGCCGGCACCGAGGGAAACCTACCAAACCTGTGCATTTCTGAAAACTAGAGACCTAGGGGAATCCAAGGAGGGGTGACTTGCGGGGCTCCGACCAGGTTCTGTTACCCAGAATCCTTTGCAAACCTCAAAATTTGGCTAAAAAAACACATGTTCCTCACATTTCTGTGGCAGAAAGTTCTGGAATCTGAGAGGAGCCACAAATTTCCTTCCACCCAGCGTTCCCCCAAGTCTCCCGATAAAAATGATACCTCACTTGCGTGGGTAGGCCTAGCGCCGGCGACAGGAAACACCCCAAAGCGCAACGTGGACAGGTCCAAAATTTTGGAAGAAAACAGAGGTGTTTTTTGCGAAGTGCCTACCTGTAGATTTTGGCCTCTAGCTCAGCCGGCACCTAGGGAAACCTACCAAACCTGTGCATTTCTGAAAACTACAGACCTAGGGGAATCCAAGATGGGGTGACTTGCGGGGCTCGGACCAGGTTCTGTTACCCAGAATCCTTTGCAAACCTCAAAATTTGGCTAAAAAAACACATGTTCCTCACATTTCTGTGGCAGAAACTTCTGGAATCTGAGAGGAGCCACAAATTTCCTTCCACCCAGCGTTCCCCCAAGTCTCCCGATAAAAATGATACCTCACTTGCGTGGGTAGGCCTAGCGCCGGCGACAGGAAACACCCCAAAGCGCAACGTGGACACGTCCAAAATTTTGGAAGAAAACAGAGGTGTTTTTTGCGAAGTGCCTACCTGTAGATTTTGGCCTCTAGCTCAGCCGGCACCTAGGGAAACCTACCAAACCTGTGCATTTCTGAAAACTAGAGACCTAGGGGAATCCAAGATGGGGTGACTTGCGGGGCTCGGACCAGGTTCTGTTACCCAGAATCCTTTGCAAACCTCAAAATTTGGCTAAAAAAACACATGTTCCTCACATTTCTGTGGCAGAAAGTTCTGGAATCTGAGAGGAGCCACAAATTTCCTTCCACCCAGCGTTCCCCCAAGTCTCCCGATAAAAATGATACCTCACTTGCGTGGGTAGGCCTAGCGCCAGCAACAGGAAACACCCCAAAGCGCAACGTGGACACATCCAAAATTATGGAAGAAAACAGAGGTGTTTTTTGCGAAGTGCCTACCTGTGGAGTTTGGCCTCTAGCTCAGCCGGCCCCGGGAGGGGAGGGGGCAGAAATGCCCTAAAATACCCTTGCCTACGGGATCGCTCACCCTGCGTGACATTGGCGCCAAAAAACAAATCCCAGGTGCCTAGTGGTTTCTGCACCCTTGGGGGCAGATTGACCTAAAATCGGCCAATCTGCCCCCAGTGGGGCAGAAATGGCCTAAATACAATTTGCTCCCCAGGGGAGCGACCCTTGCCTGATGGGTCGCTCCCCATCTCGAAAAAACAATAAAAAACACAACAAAAAAATTTGCCCTGGTGCCTAGAGGGTTCTGCCCCCCCTGGGGGGGCAGAAATGGCCTAAAATAAATTTGCCCCCCCATCCCCCACCCCCCCCCGGAGCGACCCTTGCCTACGGGGTCGCTCCCCCTGCGTGACATTGGCGCCAAAAAACAAATCCCAGGTGCATAGTGGTTTCTGCCCCCTTGGGGGCAGATTGACCTAAAATCGGCCAATCTGCCCCCAAGGGGGGAAGAAATGGCCTAAATACAATTTGCCCCCCAGGGGAGAGACCCTTGCCTGATGGGTCGCTCCCCATCTCGAATAAAACAAACAAACAAAAAAAAAAACACAACAAAAAAATTTGCCCTGGTGCCCTGAGGGTTCTGCCCCCCCCTGGGGGCAGTTCGGCCTAATAATTGGCCGATCTGCCCCCAGGGGGGGCAGAAATGGCCTAAAATAAATTTGCCCCCCAGCCCCCACCCCCCCCGGAGCGACCCTTGCCTACGGGGTCGCTCCCCCTGCGTGACATTGGCGCCAAAAAACAAATCCCCGGTGCCTAGTGGTTTCTGCCCCCTTCGGTCCCCTAAAATCGGCCAATCTGCCCCCAGGGGGCCAGAAATGGCCTAAATACAATTTGCCCCCCAAGGGGAGCGACCCTTGCCTGATGGGTCGCTCCCCATCTCTAAAAAAACAAACAAACAAACAAAAAAAAAATTGCCCTGGCGCCTAGAGGTTTCTGCCCCCCCCCCGGGGGCAGATCAGCCTAATATTAGGCCGATCTGCCCCCGGGGGGACAGAAATGGCCTAAAATAAATTTGCCCCACCCACCCCACCCGGGAGCGACCCTTGCCTACGGGGTCGCTCCCCCTGCGTGACATTGGCGCCACAAAACAAATCCCCGGTGCCTGGTGGTTTCTGCCCCCTTGGGGGCAGATTGACCTAAAATCGGCCAATCTGCCCCCAGGGGGGCAGAAATGGTCTAAATACAATTTTCCCCCCAGGGGAGCGACCCTTGCCTGATGGGTCGCTCCCCATCTCTAAAAAAAGAAACAACAAAAAAAAAAAAACTCAACAAAAAAATTTGCCCTGGCGCCTAGAGGTTTCTGCCCCTAGGGGGGGCAGAAATGGCCTAAAATAAATTGCCCTCCCCCCCAGGGAGCAACCCTTGCCTAAGGGGTCGCTCCCTTTGCGTGAAATTCACTCAAAGAAAAAACTCCCTGGTGTCTAGTGGTTTCTACCCCCCTTGGGGGCAGATTGGCCTCATCAAAATAGGCCAATCTGCCCCCAAGGGGGGCAGAAATGGCCAAAATATAATTATCCCCCAAGGGAAGCGACCCTTGCCTAAGGGGTCGCTCCCCACCAAAAAAAAAAAAATGAAACAGAAAAAAAAAAAAAAACAATGGTCCCTGGTGCCTAGAGGTTTCTGCCCCCAGGGGGGGCAGAAAAGGCCTTCCCGAAAATATGCCCCCCCTGGGAGCGACCCTTGCCCAAGGGGTTGCTCCCTTTTGTCAATAACAATAAAAAAAAAAAAATCCCTAGTGTCTAGTGGGGTTTCAAAAGCCGGATTGCAAGCAATCCGGCTTTTGAAACCCTCGGAGAGACTTCAAAGGGAAGGAAATACTTTTCCTTCCCTTTGAAGCCCCTCCGGGCCTCCCAAGTGATTGAAAGAGAAATGCTTTTGCATTTCTTTTTCAATCGCGCTGGAAGCAGATTCCAGCGCGACGAGGGAGGCCCCTGTGACTAATCAGCGCGTGCGCGCTGACGTCACAGGGGGGGGTGGGGGGGTCGGGGGTGGAAGGGGAAGGTCTTCCCCTTCCATCCCCGACATGGGGGGGAGGGGGGGTGCACGGGGGGCGCGCTAGCGCGCCCCCAAGTTCCCCTGTGCCATGGACGAGATGATCTCGTCCAAGGCACAGGGGAACTGTAGCCTTGGACGAGATGATCTCGTCCAAGGCACAGAAGTGGTTAACACCACCCTGGTCACCATTGCTGGGGTGCTGGCAGACCTTGTCAACAGCAAGAGGGACACAGTGGTACAACAAGGGGTCCCTGACACTAGCCTGGACAATGAACAGCCCTCCACCTCCGCCGGCGCTAGTGGACAGGAGGCACCGCCACAGGAACAACAGAACACTAGCACCCCACCCCCTGAAGATAGAGAACCACCCCGCAAACGGTCTCTGAGATCCAGGAATAAGACAGAGAACATTGCCAAGAACCCCGCCAGGAAATGAGACCCCCCTGAATGTCACCCTTCTGTCCCACTATGTCACCCTGTCCATCCTTAAACTGCCATTGCTCCACTTCCTATGCCCCTTTGGACAATGCACCTGTGAAACAAATAGACTGGACTCTGCGATGGACATTCCACCCCTTCCCCCAGTCCATTTTACCTCCCCCTCCACTTATTAGCACAGGAATAAACACACTTCAATCACAAAAACATCTGGAGTCAGTCTGTGCTTTCACAAATAATGTGTAATTGCAATAACTATGGAATATAGCAATGTCAATTTATTTGTTCACATAACAATGTAACACAGCTGTAGGCCAGCAGTAAACATAGCAGAGGGCACAAAGTGGGACCCAGATCTGTGAAATGGAATGTCAAAGTGACAAGTCAGGGTCCATACACTAAATGAAAATGACAGGCTTATTCTAGTGCCAACAATAGAATGAGATGTGGGAAGCAGTGGCATCTTCTTACCTGTGTCTCACTGGAAGTATTGCATGATGATGTTGTTTCAGTTATCGATATCCTCTTCTTCTGCCTCCTCTTCTTCACTGTCCACAGGCTCCACAGCTGCCACAAGACCACCATCTGGCCCATCCTCCTGCAGAAAAGGCACCTGGCGTCGCAAAGCCAGGTTGTGCAGCATACAGTAGGCCAAGATTATCTGACACACCTTCTTCGGTGAGTAGTATAGGGAGCCACCTGTCAGATGGAGGCATTGGAACCTGGCCTTCAGGAGGCCGAAGGTGCGTTCGATCACCCTCCTAGTTCGCCCATGTGCCTCATTGTAGCGTTCTTTTGCCCTTGTCCTGGGAATCCTCACTGGGGTCAGTAGCCATGACAGGTTGGGGTAACCAGAATCACCTGCAAATGTCGAGGGACAACTGTTAGACACACACTAACCCTTAGGGACAGCCCCATACCCAGACAGCTAATGAAATTGTGTGGGGTCTTTAGGCTCACCTATTAGCCACACACAGTGCCTCTGGAGTTGCCCCATCACATAAGGGATGCTGCTGTTCTTCAAAATGTAAGCGTCATGGACTGAGCCAGGGTACTTGGCATTGACATGGGAGATGTACTGGTCTGCCAAACACACCATCTGCACATTCATAGAATGGCAGCTCTTCCGGTTTCTGTACACCTGTTCATTCCTGCGGGGGAGGGACAAATGCCACATGTGTACCATCAATGGCACCAATGATGTTATCTCCAGTGGGTGGTTTGCCCACTGCATTATCCTGGGGAGTGCAAAGACACAGTCTCTCAAGTGGATAACAGTCTCCACTGGTTCTGGAGGGGACTTGGTGCCCAGAGTGCTTCATCCTGCCAAGGACTGAGGTAGTGGATGTGAATCTCCACTGACGGTGGGGCAACATAGAAGCTGCCCAGGCCCATGGAACTGACCACCAGCCTCGTACGAATGACCACTGGGGATGGCAGCCATGTCTGCGGTGGTGCCACTGGCTCAAGATGTGGCGTGGCCGCTGGCGGTGTTGGCGGCGGGCTCAGTAGAGGCGGTGCTTGCGATGGTCATTGGGCACCGGTGCTGGTGGGGGGCTCACTGACCTCGGTGCTTGCAGAGGTGTCATGAGCGGCGGTGCTGGTAGGGGGCTCACTGACCTCAGTGCTGGCGGCGGTGTCATGAGCGGCAGTGCTGGTGGGGGGCTCACTGACCTCGGTGCTGGCGGCGGTGTCATGAGCGGCAGTGCTGGTGGGGGGCTCACTGACCTTGGTGCTGGCGGCGGTGTCATGAGCGGCAGTGCTGGTGGGGGGCTCACTGACCTCGGTGCTGGCGGCGGTGTCATGAGCGGTGGTGCTGGTGGGGGGCTCATTGACCTCGGTGCTGGTGTCATGAGCGGCAGTGCTGGTGGGGGGCTCACTGACCTCGGTGCTGGCAGCGGTGTCATGAGTGGCGGTGCTGGTGAAGGGCTCAGTATCTTGGGTGCTTGCGGCGATGTCCGTGGCGGCGGTGCATGTGGCAGTGCCGGTGGCGGTCTTGTCCACCATGCAGGTTGGCGGCAACGTTGACTTGCCTTTCTTTTTCAGGCTCTTCCCCACCTTGGATGGTGGCGCAGCTGTCTTGCCAACTGCTGTCTTGACTGAGCCCTTGGTGGCAGGTGTTTTGGCCTTCTCCCTCTAGGATGTGGGCAACTTCTTCTGTTTTGGGGGTAGGAGAATGTCCTTGGCCTCGCTCCTTAGGACACTGGCAGCCCTGCTGCTTGGTGCACTCCAGAATCCGGTGACTGCTGGCACCACTGTGCCCGGTGATGTGGTGGCTGAGGTGCTGGGTTGGGACCTGGAAAGGCGGGCCCTAAGAGACAGAAGGGGTGGGGGAGGTGAAGGGAAGAGGTCAAGGTTTGACAGGAAAAGTTTTTTAGACACACTGGGACGGGTAGATGGAGGGGGCTTGGGGGTTGAGGAAGAGGTAGTGGTTGTAGGAGGTGTTCGTTTGCTGACTTTGGGTAAAGGTGCATGGGCTGGAGGCTGTTGTAAGGTGGATGGCTGTTGGGTGAGTGTGTGGGTGCGTTTGTGTACTTTGGGAGGAGGGCTCACAGACACACTGGTAGAGGACACAGGGGATGTGTGAATGGTAGTGGGGGTGGTGATTGCACGTGAACGGTGTGTGGTGATGGGCGTGCTGGTGATGGAGGTAGTGGCTGAGGATGTAGTGCATGCAGGTGTGAGTGGAGACGTGACAGGGAGGGGGGAGGGAGACGTGGAGGAGGGGACACAGTGGAGGCAGTGGATGTTGGTATGTGTGCATGGGTATGATGCTTGTGTGAGTGCCTGTGGGGTGTGTGGTGCTTATGTTTGCCAGAGCTACCCTTGTGTGTTGAGGTGTGTGCATGCTGGTCTGATGGTGTGCTTGGGATAGGCTGAGGTACAGGGGACTGGGTCTGGGTGGAGGAAGTTGGAGGGGGAGACTGGACACAGGGACAATGGTTGCCATCAGTGCTGAGGCCAGAGTCTGAAATGCTCACTGTTGGACTTCCTAGCCAGAATGAATGCCCTCCAGGTATGCATTGGTCTGTTGCAACTGCCTCTCTACACCCTGGATGGCATTCAGAATGGTAGACTGCCCAACAGTGAGGGATCTCAGGAGGTCAATGGCCTCCTCACTGAGGTCAGCAGGGCTGACTGGGGCAGGGTCTGAGGTGCCTATGGCGAAGGAGATGCCCACCCTCCTGGGTGAGAGGCCACGGGGCACATGCTGAAAAGCTGCTAGTAGGGGGGGTGGCGGCTGTACCTGTAGATGCGGAGGGCCCAAAGGGGCCGCCACCGCAAGGGAGCTCCCATCAGAGGAGGAGTCGGTGTCGCTGGTCTCTGCTCCAGTCCCCGCTGTGGAGCTCCCCTCGCCCTCCGTCCCACTGGTGAATTCTGGCTCCGTAGTCTCACCCTCCAGGGCCATGTGGGATGCAGCTCCCTCCTGCTCCGGTGGTACAGCTCCTCCGCCTGATGATGCTAATGCACACAAGAACAGGGAGACCACAAAAAGGGGGGGAGAAAGGAGAAAAACATGTTCAGTACATGTAATACTTCTACCGTTGGCGGACACTACAGACACAGCAGCCCTCTGCACTACGCCATGCACTTAGAGTTCCCTAATTCCTCACAGGGACATGGGGTACATGGCCTATGCCCGATTGCTGCACACATGGAAGTCACAGGAACCTGACTAGGTGTAGATGGCTCTTGCTACTGGTGGGGATGGGGTGCTACTTAGCGTGCCTCACAAAGGGTCCTTGCCTACAAGGCTTGCCCTAGCCTAGGGGAACCCACAACCCACCTCCCCCACCCAGTCACCTCCAATGCGCGCAGAGTCAGATGGATGTGAGTGTACTCACCCCCTTGTGGCTGCTGTGATGCCCTCAAGCGCCCATCCAACTCCGGATACGCCACCGCCAGGATCCGAAAAATCAGGGGGGTCATGGTGCGACGGGCACCCCTCCCACGTTGGGAGGCTATCCCAAGCTGGGCCTTTGCCGTCTTCTTGCTCCAGCGCGAATGTCCTCCCATCTTTACTGCAGTGGGTGCTCCGTCTGTGGTGGACCCCCAGGGCCCGGACGTCCTTGGCGATGGCACACCAAATATCCTTCTTCTGGTGGGCGCTGACTTAGAGGAATAGTCCAGGGGAAAAGGTACAACATTAACCGTCCGGACCATCACAGTCATTGGCCCACGTTCCCACCCTTGCTCTGACGCACATACACTCACTGTTGGATCATGCACGCCTCATCCCCCCATCTCACATCCACACCACTCCAAACAGGCATTGCCCATACAGTATGCTCACAGTGTACTCACCTGTTTGTCTGGAGGATCGTAGTACTGCGGGAGGACCCCATCCACTAGTTTGTCCAACTCCTCCGATGTGAAGGCAGCGGGGGTACAGACAAGCAGCGCGGCAGTCACCGCCAACAGACAGGTGGAAGACAATGTACCACCCACAGTATCACAACCTGCCAATCCTCCACCTTTTCCGGGGCAGATTCACTGTGGATAAAAACACGGCGGAAACAGCTTTTGCAATGGGAAAACGCTCACCTCAACATACTCCATAAGGAAGGAGGACACCATGGAGCCAGAATTACAAATACTCCCTGCCCTTGTCTTCCTGCTCATCTACGAACACCAGCAACGGCGGCGCCAAAGACAACGGTGAGTACTGCACCTACGACATAGGGGAGGGGCGAGGCAAAAGTCAGGGACACACACACGCAACACCCCCACCCCCACCCCCACCCTCGCACATTACAACACACACACCAATGCATTTCCAAACATCACAGTAACAACCCAAACCCCCCCCGAAAGAATGCAAAGACAAAAGGAAATCAGTTCAAACATTGTAATGTATCAAAATACAGTTCCAAATATATACATATATATATACACATTCAAAATTATATACATTACGAGAAGTAGTGCAGGTATGCACATATCAATGTCCGTGCACCACTGGTCCAAAAATGCATGGGCGAGGCCCACACTAGATACCTGTCCACAAACGGAGAGAACACTGCAGGGGCATCAGATAGAAATACAACAGGCACCTCAGGGGGAAGGGAAGGGGGGGGCACCTCAGCCGGATTACAGCACCACGCCAGATCCACGACAGGGCTCCATGCCCATTGATGTATCCTGGGGAGTGCAAAGCCACAGTCTCTCAAGTCTCTACAGTGGGTGGTTTGCCGACTGTACCATCCTGGGTAGTGCAAAGCCACAGTCTCTCAAGTCTCTAGAGTGGGTGGGTTGCCCACTGTACCATCCTGGGCTCTGTACCTTGTTTGCAGCTGTCTTGGTCATTGTTCCAAGCCCCAGACGCCCTTGTTTCCCTTCCCGTGCAGCCATGGACCGTGTGGTCATGCAGACCCACTCAGGCAAACCTAACATCTCCAGGTGGGATCTGAGCTCTACCTCCTTCCAGGCGGTATGCTCAAGATCATTGCCCAACAGACAATCTACAGGCATGGCAGGACTCACAGCTACTTTCAGAGTACCAGAGACCCCCCCCTACTCAAAGGGAGCCAGAGCCACCAGTAGGTGGCTCTCGCTATTGTCTGCGACCAAGACCTGGTGGAATGTATTAGGGACTATCTGCTCTGTTGACACCAGCTGACTCTTGACTGTAGTCATACTGACTTCTGTGTCACGCAGAGCCTCCACCCTTTGCGCATCAATGGTGACCCACTGCCTATACTTGGAAGTATTTTGTGGTATGTGGGCTTTGGGCACCATTTCTCTTTCTCCCAGGGATACTAGGGAAACCTCTGCCTGCTCCCCAAAGCTATCTGGGTCTGTCTCCCCCCGAGCGCTACACTAGTCAACCCAGGTGTTTGTCTGGTAGTGGACGGTGCTCTCTTGGAACACTGGGAGTCGCCCTTGGAGTGACCATGCTGGTAGCACTCTAAGCATTTGGGGATGAATTTCCCTAACGATTTTTCAAAATACCCTGTCTTTTTCCCAA
Source organism: Pleurodeles waltl (assembly GCF_031143425.1). Classification (NCBI taxonomy): domain Eukaryota; kingdom Metazoa; phylum Chordata; class Amphibia; order Caudata; family Salamandridae; genus Pleurodeles; species Pleurodeles waltl. The sequence goes on from NC_090446.1 coordinate 1,415,080,414, forward strand.
GTCTGAAAGAGGAATGGTTGCCAACCCCTCCCTGGGAATTCTTTTGGGGGCCTTTCGAGAGTTCCTTATCAGTAAGTTTATCTCCCCCCTCTTTCTTCTGTTGGGAACCCTGACCACCTTTGTGGGTGTCCCCCCACAGATACCCTTTTGGACACTCTGGTTCTAACCCAGAGGTCCGCCTCCTCAGCAAGCTTCGTAGGATCAGTCAGTTTACTATCTACCAAGTGCTGGCGCAACTCTGTAAAAGCAATACAGAGCATATGCTCTTTCAGGATCAAGTCATATAACCCTTTCCAATCATCTACTTTGCTTCCCCGCACCCAACCATTCAGTGCCTTATTGGAGAAATCAAAACAGTCAACCCAGGTTTGTGTGGAAAGTTTGGTACTGTCCCTAAACCTCTGACGGTATCTCTCAGGGGTCAGTCCAAACTTGGCCAGTAAAGCAGCTTTCATGATAGGATAAATATAGTGATCATGTGGGTCTAGTGTAAGGAGTGTGTCCCTCCCCTCTGGGGGTACATAAAACAACAAGGCTGCCCCCCCATTGCCCTTCAGGGACCCCATGAGCCCTTAGTGCAACTTCATAGGCATCCAGCCACTTGTCAATATCATCTCCCAACCCAAAACTGGGCACCACACTCTTGGGTATTTTAAACCTTTTTCTCTCCAACAGGTCCTGTATGTATGCTGCCACCATCACTGCTGGACTCAGACTGTCTTGCCTTGATCTCCAGCTCCTTGAGATTAAGTTCATGAGCTAACAAATGTTTTTTCTCAGCCAGAGCTCTCTCAGCTTCAACCTGCTTGGCTGCTCTTTCAGCTTCAGCTTGTTTGGCTTCTCTTTCTGCCCTCCATTCTTCCTGTTGAGCCTCAATTTTTAATTTTGCCATTTGTAATTGAAACTCTCTCTCCTCTCTCCTTTCCTCTGCGGTCAGGCTTTGATCAGAGACACAGCTCCCTGGTTTGGCAGGGGGCACAATTGCAGTGGTAACATTATCCATTAATGGAAAGAAATCCTCTGAGGGGCCATCTTCTGGACCCTCCTCCTCAGCATCCTCCTCTGAATGGGCTTCTGCCAAGGCCCTCAGCGCCATTTGAAATTCCTCCTTTCTGGAGGCACCTTGGGTGGGTACTCCCATATCCCTGCAGAACCCTTTCAGTTGTTTGATAGTATATGTCTCCAACAGGGCTAGGTCAAAATCTCCTGCTTGAGACCCAGCCTGAGACATGTTGAGTGAGGATTTCAGTCAAAACTTGACAGGAAAAATGGAGTTGCAAAAAGAGATTAAAAAAAATCAAGTTGACCTTCAACTGTGGGTAGGTAGTGCAATACTTAACTACTGTATGTCACTGCACAAATACAAGTCCTATCCTCACCGCTGATCACCAGTGTTAGAAATGGGGTCTTTGTTTGGCAGTCAGGTTACCCCCTGTCCAAGCAAGGACCCTCACTCTAGTCAGGGTAAGTCACACACAATCCAAATTATCCTGTGCCCACCCTCTGGTAGCTTGGCACTGAGCAGTCAGGCTTAACTTAGAAGGCAATGTGTAAAGTATTTGTGCAATAAATCATACAATAACATAATATAGCACCACAAAAATACACCACACAGTGTTTAGAAAAATATATTACATTTATCTGGATATGTGCAGGTCAAAACGATCAAAGATGCAATAAGAAAATGTAAAGATATCACTGAAAAGTGATATAAAGGGGGTCATTCCAGGTTTGGCGAAAGCGGTTGCCGCCCGCCAAACTTCCCCCGTCAAAAGACCGCTCCGCGGTCAGAAGACCGCGGGGGCCATTTCGACTTTCCCGCTGGGCTGGCGGGCACCCACCAAGGGAGCGCCCGCCAGCCTAGCGGGAAAGGCCCTGCAACACAGGAGCCGGCTCCGAATGGAGCCGGCGGTGTTGCAGGGGTGCGACGGGTGCAGTTGAACCCGTCGCGATTTTCACTGTCTGCTAAGCAGACAGTGAAAATCATGCTGGGGCCCTGTTAGGGGGCCCCTGCACTGCCCATGTCAGTGTCACCTGCACTGCCCATGCCAGTGTCATGGGCAGTGCAGGGGCCCCCAGGGGCCCCACGACACCCGTTCCCGCCATCCTGTTCCTGGTGGTAAAAACCGCCAGAAACAGGATGGCGGGAAGGGGGTCGGAATCTCCATGGCGGCGCTGCAAGCAGCGCCGCCATGGAGATTCAGCCCAGCCAGGGGTAATCCGGCGTACCACCGCGGTCAGAATGTGCAGGAAAGCACCGCCAGCCTGTTGGCGGTGCTTTCCGTCGGTCACGGCCCTGGTGGTTTTTACCACCAGGGTCGGAATGACCCCCAAAGTGTCTTAAGTCTTTTAAAAGCAAACAAAGTCTCTTTCAAGCATAAAGTACCTGGTTTGCGTAAAAAATCTCTGCAGAGGGCCGCAGAGGAGGAGAAGCGGGGAAACAAGGGGGTGTGCGTCGATTTCTCGGGCCGCACATGGTCGATGTGTCGTTTAGATTCCACGCAGGGACAGCTGTGCATCGATTTCCGGCGCTCGGTCGTGGATCCTTTCCGGGTTGCGGGGTTTTCAGACACCCCGGGGTCTGTGCGTGGAATCCTGGGCTTGTGACAAGCTCTGCGTCGTTCCGGTGGGTGGTGTGGGGAAATTTCTCCCACACACCAGGCGCCACGTCGATTTCTCCTCTGGAAGTTGGGCTGCATCGTCCCAGGTCAGCTGTGCGTCGATCTGGTGGGCCGTGCGTCGAAGTTTCCGGTCGCCCTGCAGGTGCTGCGTCGATCAGATCCTCGTGAAGTTGAGCGGCGGCGTTCCGGTTCGGCGTGCAGTGAATTTTTCCCAGCGGGACAGGCTGTGCTTCATTTTTGGCAAGCTGTGCATCTAATTTTTGCCGCACAAGGAGTCCAGTTGCAAGAGAGAAGCCGTTTTGGTCCTGAGACTTAAGGGAACAGGAGGCAAGCTCTATCCAAGCCCTTGGAGAACACTTCTTCACCACAGCCAGGGAGCAGCAAGGCAGCAGGGCAACAGCAAGGCGGCAGTCCTTCACAGAAAGCATTCAGGTGAGTCCTTTGGGCAGCCAGGCAGTTCTTCTTGGCAGGATGCAGGTTCTGGTTACAAGTTTCTTCTCCAGGAAGTGTCTGAGGTGGTAGGGCAGAGGCCCTGATTTTATACCCAAATGTGCCTTCGAAGTGGGGGAGACTTCAAAGAGTGGCTTAGAAGTGCACCACGTCCCCTTTCAGTTCAATCCTGTCTGCCAGGGTCCCAGTAGGGGGTGTGGCAGTCCTTTGTGTGAGAGCAGGACCTCCACCCTCCCAGCCCAGGAAGACCCATTCAAAATGCAGATGTATGCAAGTGAGGCTGAGTATCCTGTGTTTGGGGTTTGTCTGAGTGAATGCACAAGGAGCTGTCAACTAATCCCAGCCAGACGTGGATTGTAAGGCACAGAAAGATTTAAGTGCAGAGAAATGCTCACTTTCTAAAAGTGGCATTTCTAAAATAGTAATATTAAATCCAACTTCACCAGTCAGCAGGATTTTGTATCACCATTCTGGACATACTAAATATGACCTTCCTACTCCTTTCAGATCAGCAGCTACCATTCCAACAATGTGTGAGGGCAGCCCCAATGTTAGCCTATGAAGGGAGCAGGCCTCACAGTAGTGTAAAAACGAATTTAGAAGTTTTACACTACCAGGATATGTAAACTACACAGGTACATGTCCTACCTTTTACCCACACAGCACCCTGCCCTAGGGATTACCTAGGGCACACCTTAGGGGTGACTTATATGTAGAAAAAGGGGAGTTTTAGGCTTGGCAAGTACTTTTAAATGCCAAGTCAAATTGGCAGTGAAACTGCACACAGAGGCCTTGCAGTGGCAGGCCTAAGACAAGGTTAAGGGGCCACTTAAGTGGGTGGCACAATCAGTGCTGCAGGCCCACTAGTAGCATTTAATATACAAGCCCTGGGCACATATAGGGGGTCATTCTGACGCCGACAGACCGGCGGTGCCCCGCAGGGCATTCTGACCGCGGCGGTTCGGCCGCGGTCAGATGCGGGAAACCGGCGGTCTCCCGCCGGTTTCCCGCTGCCCTGCAGCCATGGGGATTCTGACACCCCCTACCGCCATCCTGTTCCTGGCGGGTCTGCCGCCAGGAACAGGATGGCGGTAGGGGGTGCCGCGGGGCCCCTGGGGGCCCCTGCAGTGCCCATGCCAATGGCATGGGCACTGCAGGGGCCCCCGTAAGAGGGCCCCACAAAGTATTTCAGTGTCTGCTATGCAGACACTGAAATACGCGACGGGTGCCACTGCACCCGTCGCACCCCTGAAACTCCGCCGGCTCCATTCGGAGCCGGCATCCTCGTTGCAGGGGCATTTCCGCTGGGCTGGCTGGCGCTCAGCGGAAATGTATGAATGGCCGGCGCGGTCTTTTGACCGCGGTGCGGTCATTTGTCAGCGGGACCTTGGCGGGCGGCCTCGGCCGCCCGCCAAGGTCTGAATCAGGCCCATAGTGCCTTCTACTAGGGACTTATAAGTAAATTAAATAATCCAATTGGGTATGATCCAAGGTTACCATGTTTAAAGGGAGAGAGCATATGCACATTAGCACTGGTTAGCAGTGGTAAAGTGCACATATTCTAAAAACCAGCAAAAACAGTGTCCAAAAAGTGGAGGGAGGTAGGCAAAAAGTTAGGGGTGACCACCCTAAGGCTGTCAGTTTTAACAGCCACTTACCATCCAAAGAACATGTACAAGGTACTAATAATCTGAGCTCTCATTTCAATGATATGGGTTGCACTAGGAGTCTTGTTATACCACCATGGTTTAGTACATGCAGGATGTCCAAGCAGAGGGCACGTCACATGTGCCAATGTTTTGTCCATACTTACCAATGGGGACACCTCCCAACATATCTGAGTAAGTGCAGCAAGTGTGGCATGTGAAATGTCAGTTTGAGATCAAAGCCTCACTCATTGGAAACCTCAGGAATAGTAGGCATGTACTCAAAATGTCAGACTCAATGTTGCACATAGAGATGGATCAGGGAGCATTTGAATGGATAGAGGGCAAAGTCCAGGACAACATACCATCAGGATATTGGGAGTATGTATCTGTAGGTCGCAAGGAACAACCAGCAGTGTACTAAGAGCAGTACAGTGGTCGACATATGGCACAGCAACATGTGCATCATCATATGCTACTGTATAGAAGGGATTACATCAGTGAGTACGATGTCCCTATACACAATACAATGTGCACAGCTATGTACCGATGTTGAGGACTCTACATCTACGTTTTCCTAGGGGTAATTTTACCTTTTGCGCTTACCACATTGTCACAGCTTAGAGTCTTTCACATAATACACTGACCTTGCAGAGGAATGCAAATGAGTTTGGGCAGCACTCATCCCCTTGTGGCTGCTGTGCTGCCCTCAAATGCCCATCCAACTCAGGGTAGGCCACTACCAGTATGTGGGTCATTAGGGGGGGTCAAGGTCCGACGGACACCCCTTCGTCCTTGGAAGGACATCTCCAGCTGGGCCTCAGCTGTTTTAAAGACCCAGTGTCTCAGGCCCTCCCACCTCTTTCAACAGTGGGTGCTCCACCAGCTGTGGACCTCCAGGGTCTGCATTTTCCTGGAAATGGCATGCCAGATCCTCTTTTTCTGATGGGTGTTGACCTGCATAGATGACACAGACAAAAGGAGAATGTCATGTACACATGCACCATCCCAAAACAAGTACAGTGAACAATCAAGTTAGTGCAAGTAGCCAAACATACCCTTCCTCACACCTGATACTCTTTTGCAAGTCACCCTCTGCAGTCAGGCCATGTGTGAAGTGGAGTCACGCATACAACATGTATACTCTCTTCCAGGTTTTGGCTACAAACATTGGACCAGACCACAAGTATGTCCTGAAATTAAAATGCTACATCTCTACAACTATTCGTCACACCAACATTGATGTAAATGCTGTTATGTACATATGTAGATCAGGGCACATACATAATACACTACCTACTATGTATCAGGGGTAACAGACGTTCTATGCACATGTGCACATAACCATCTGCCAACACAATAGCACAATCTTTGTTTCCTGCACATTTCATCTTCCTCATCATAATCTCTACCTTACACCCATTGGCATTGCATTGGACTCACCTGCTCCTCTGGTGCACCATATAGCTGTTCATACAGGGGTAGGACCTCCTCCACAAGCTTCTCAAGCTCTTCCTGAGAGAAGGCAGGGGGCTATCATCTGCAGGGTGTGGTATAATTGCTCCCGGAGACAGTACACAGCAGCTCAGGTTGCTGAGGTCTTGGTAGCGGCAGTGTCAGGAGTCAAGTTAGGGATTGTGCAGAAGATGGCGGTCACTTCCGCCAAGTACAGGACGGTCACCACCTGTGGACATTGTCATTGGCCCAAGTCAGCCAATGGAAGAAATGTGTTCTAATGGCAATGTCCACTGTGGTTGACACTGCCTACTGCCATGACAACATCAGCCAGCGGAGTCAGGTCACTTCCTGATGTCCAGTAAAGCAGGTCAGGCAGCTACCTTTTTAAGTTTCATATATGTATGATGTAGTAATGAAGGTTGTGTCATTTACTAAAACCTCATATGTATGACAATGTGGGAAGTGCAGGCTTGCTGTTCACAAGTATTGATGTGCATGTCATTAATAGAGGAAGTGAAATAAGATAATAATGGGTATGTACAAACAAAAGTGTTGTCACCATACTAATGACAATGTGAAGATGGTATCAATGCAAAACTTATGTGTTACATCTCTACAGGGTTGATGTAACTTTAACTGTCACTGACATGTACCTCTATGCATAGTACATGCAAGGGTTGAGGGGATTGGAATTCAGTACACTTTCATAATATGGCTCGATATGTGCTGAGTGCCACATAACCACTGTTTCATGTGACATGATTTGGAGATTTGTGTGACATTGTTGTGATCATACATTTGATGTATGGATTGAGTCATTCACATACATTGTGGTGTTGTCCCACATAGTTACCCAGGCCAGAGGAGAGCAAGACAACCTCAGGTGTACCATCCACTAGCAGACCTGCAGACCATGAAGGTGCGACATGTAATCCAAATACATCGCCTGGATAGGGATACAGTAATGGATTTATGTCATCAGTTGGAGCCAGATCTAATGCCTGCCATTCACAATCCCAATAGCATACCTCCCATCGTTCAAGTCATGTCAGTGCTGCAATTCCTGGCCAATAGGTATTTTCAGAATACAGTGGCCCTTACTGCAGGAATGTCTCATCCCATGTCAGTCTGGTTTTGAAGGCTGTACTGTCTGCATTGTTAAAACACCTGGACAGCTCCATAAGATTTCCCCAACGTGAGGATTAGGCCCAAGTGAAGGCAGATTTCTGTGCTTTGGGACACATTCCACATGTGGTTGGAGCAATAGATGGCACCCATGTAGCCTCGGTTCCCCCAAGTGCAAATGAACAGGTATATAGGAGCAGGAAAAACTTATACTCCATAAATGTCCAAGTGGTCTGTTTGGTTGAACTTTACATTTTACAGGTTTGTGCAAGGTATCCAGGATCGGTCCATGATTCCTTCATCATGCGGAACAGCAAAATCCTACTGCTGATGGCATAACTATACACAGAGAGGGCCTGGCTGGTTGGTAAGTAATATCTGTCAAGTGTGTCTGTACCTTATTTCCGGTTAGCATGTATATGTATGTTCAAGATTAAAGTTTGGATTGGTGTCACTATTCCTTACAGGGGACTCTGGCTACCCAAACCTTCCTTGGTAATTGACACCAGTAAAGTACCCAACCACGCTGGGGGAAGTACGCTTCAATGAGGCCCACAGAAGGACAAGCCGTGACGTGGAGCAGACTTTTGGGCTTATGAAGACAAGATTTTGCAGCATAGACAAATCTGGAGGAGCCCTCCTCTACTCACCCTACAAGGTATGTCTAATTATAATTGTTGCCTGCTGCATGCTCCACAACCTTGCCCTGAGACATCAGATACCATTCATACCAGATAGCAGATCCTGTGGGTGGAAATGCTGATATGCCAAGTGAGGATAAGCATGATGAGGATGAAGCTGGAGACATCAGGGCAGATGTAATCAGTCAGTACTTCAACTGACTCAGGGTATTTGATGTGATGTAACCATTGAGATTCCATGGGGTATTGTTGAGGTTATGTATGACATCTAATGTCTTTTTTACCACCATCAGTGTGGTCTTAAGTGGCTCCAAAGACCATGACTCAGATATTCATGCTGAATTTTCCTTTAAGTTGTGTACAGAACTGTTATGTACATAGTCTATTGTTAAGATGATGCACAATCAAAGTAACATTTGAAGTTATAAATAGACAATGTGATGTTTGTGTTCCACTCATGTGTATGCCTTATCTTTGTCAATCACAGATGTGTAGATTGGCTGTTTGGCTCATCCTCAATTGGCATTGTCAGACAGTGTCACAGGCAGATGGGATTTGTAGACTGATATGAGTAGTGGACATGGATTAGACAAGTGTGAGAAAGTAGCCTCCTTCTAGCCTTGTTACCCCCTCTTTTGGCCTGTTTGTGAGTATATGTCAGGGTGTTTTCACTGTCTCACTGGGATCCTGCTAGCCAGGGCCCAGTGCTCATAGTGAAAACCCTATGTTGTCAGTATGTTTGTTATGTGTCACTGGGACCCTGCTAGCCAGGACCACAGTGCTCATAAGTTTGTGGCCGATATGTATGTGTTCCCTGTGTGATGCCTAACTGTCTCACTGAGGCTCTGCTAACCACAACCTCAGTGGTTATGCTCTCACTGCTTTCCAAATTGTCACTAACAGGCTAGTGACCAATTTCACCAATTCACATTGGCATACTGGAACACCCTTATAATTCTCTAGTATATGGTACTGAGGTACCCAGGCTATTGGGGTTCCAGGAGATCCCTATGGGCTGCAGCATTTCTATTGCCACCCATAGGGAGATCTGACTATTCTTACACAGGCCTGCCAGTGCAGCCTGAGTGAAATAACGTCCACGTTATTTCACAGCCATTTACCACTGCACTTAAGTAACGTATAAATCACCTATATGTGTAACCTTCACCTGGTGAAGGTTGGGTGCAAAGTTACTTAGTGTGTGGGCACCCTGGCACTAGCCTAGGTGCCCCCACATTGTTCAGGGCAAATTCCCCAGACTATGTGAGTGCAGGGACACCATTTCATGCGTGCACTATACATAGGTCACCACCTACGTATAGCGTCACAATGGTAACTCTGAACATGGCCATGTAACATGTCTAAGATCATGGAATTGTCACCCCAATGCCATTCTGGCACTGGGGAGACAATTCCATGATCCCCGGGTCTCTAGCACAGAACCTGGGTACTGCCAAACTGCCTTTCCCGGGGTTTCACTGCAGCTGCTTCTGCTGCCAACCCCTCAGACAGGTTTCTGCCCTCCTGGGGTCCAGCCAGGCCTGGCCCAGGAAGGCAGAACAAAGGACTTCCTCAGAGAGAGGGTGTTACACCCTCTCCCTTTGGAAATAGGTCACAGGGCTGGGGAGGAGTAGCCTCCCCCAGCCTCTGGAAATGCTTTGATGGGCACAGATGGTGCCCATCTCTGCATAAGCCAGTCTACACCGGTTCAGGTATCCCCCAGCCCTGCTCTGGCGTGAAACTGGACAGAGGAAAGGGGAGGGACCACTCCCCTGACCTGCACCTCCCAGGGGAGGAGCCCAGAGCTCCTCCAGCGTGCCCCAGACCTCTGCCATCTTGGATTCAGAGGTGTGCTGGCACACTGGACTGCTCTGAGTGGCCAGGGCCAGCAGGTGACGTCAGAGACTCCTTCTGATAGGCTCTTACCTTTCTTACTAGCCTATCCTCCTTCCTATGTAGCCAAACCGCCTTTTCTGGCTATCTAGGGTCTCTGCTTTGGGGAATTCTTCAGCTACCGAATGCAAGAGCTCACCAGAGTTCCTCTGAATCTCCCTCTTCACCTTCTGCCAAAGGATCGACCTCTGACTGCTCAGGACGCCTGCAAAACTGCAACAAAGTAGCAAAGATGACTACTGCAACCTTGTATCGCTTCATCCTGCCGGCTTTCTCGCCTGTTTCCTGGTGGTGCATGCTCTGGGGGTAGCCTGCCTCCTTCTTGCACCAGGAGCTCTGAAGAAATCTCCTGGGGGTCAACGGAATCTTCCCCCTGCAACCGCAGGTAACAAAAGACTGCATCACCGGTCCTCTGGGTCCCCTCTCAGCATGAGGAGCGTGGTCCCTGGAACTCAGAAACTCTGTCCAAGTGACTCCCACAGTCCAGTGAGACTTCAGTCCAAGTTCGGTGGAGGTAAGTCCTTGCCTCCCCACGCTAGACTGCATTGCTGGGTACAGCCTGATTTGCAGCTGCACCAGCTCCTGTGCACTCTTCCAGGACTTCCTTCGTGCACAGCCAAGCCTGGGTCCCCGACACTCTAACCTGCAGTGCACAACCTTCTGAGTTGTCCTCCGGCGTCGTGGGACTCCCTTTTGTGACTTCGGGTGGACTCCGGTTCACTTTTCTTCTAAGTGCCTGTTCAGGTACTTCTGTGGGTGCAGCCTGCTTCTGTGAGGTCTCCCTGACCTTCTGGGTGCCTCCTCTGTCTCCTCATCCAAGTGGCGACATCCTGGTCCCTCCTGGGCCACAGCAGCATCCAAAAACCCTAACCGCAACCCTTACAGCTAGCAAGGCCTGTTTGCTGTCTTTCTGTGTGGGTACACCTCTGTAAGCTTCTTCACAACGTGGGACATCTATCCTCCAAAGGGGAAGTTCCTAGTCCTCTTTGTTCTTGCAGAACACAAAGCTTCTTCCATCCAGTGGAAGCTTCTTTGCACCCTCAGCTGGCATTTCCTGGGCATCTGCCCACTCTCGACACTGTTGCGACTCTTGGGCTTGGTTCCCTTGTCGTACAGGTACTCAGGTCTGGAAATCCACTTTTGTTGCATTGCTGGTGTTTTGATCTTCCTTGCAGAATCCCCCTATCATGACTTCTGTGCTCTCTGGGGTTGTAGGTGCGCTTTACACCTACCTTACAGGGTCTTGGGTGGGCTAATTTTCTAACCCTCACTGTTTCCTTACAGTCCCAGCGACCCTCTACAAGCTCACATAGGTTTGGGATCCATTTGTGGTTCGCATTCCACTTTTGGAGTATATGGTTTGTGTTGCCCCTATACCTATGTGCTCCTATTGCAATCTATTGTAACTTTACACTGCTTGCATTACTTCCTTTTGCTATTACTGCATAATTTTGGTATTGTGTACATATATCTTGTGCATATTTGGCATCCTCATACTGAGAGTACTCACTGAGATACTTTTGGCATATTGTCATAAAAATAAAGTACCTTTATTTTTAGTATATCTGTGTATTGTGTTTTCTCATGATATTGTGCATATGACACCAGTGGTATAGTAGAAGCTTTGCATGTCTCGTAGTTCAGCATAAGCTGCTCTGCATTAGCTACCTTCTATCAGCCTAAGCTGCTAGAAACACCTCTTCTAAACTAATAAGGGATAACTGGACCTAGTACAGAGTGTAAGTACCCCTTGGTACCCACGACAAGCCAGACCAGCCTCCTACATTGGTTGTGCAGCGGTGGGATAAGTACTTGTAACTACTTACCACTTTGTCATATTGTACTTTTCATAAGAGAAAAATATACAGAACAAGTTCAGTGTATGTACACCTAACCAAAAAGGTTTGCTTTTCTTCTCTTACACTTTCTGCTAAGTGCTGAAAAGTACTCCTAAACTTTCTAAAAGTTTCAAAAAGATTTTTTTTCCTGTTCTTTAAAAAGTCCTGAAACTTTTTCTGTCTTCTCACTGTCCCTAAACCTTCTTCTATCATGTCTGATGTAGGAACGTTTCTTAAAATGGTCAATACAACATATGACAATCTTAACTTTAAGAGCCTAAGGAGTCTCTGCATTGATAGAGGTTTAGTGGTAGGAAAGAACCCTTCTAGAGAATTTCTGTTTAACATGCTCATTGAGAATGATAAGGCCTTAGCTGGCACTTCAATTGAGAAGTTAGGAGATAGCTCACACTCTGACTCAGGGGAGCCCCTTGAGGAAGGTGTACAGGGTTCTCTTCCAAATCTGCCCCCTATCAGACCTCATAGCAATGCTGGTAGTAATAGAAGCTCCCATCATAGTAGAAATGTTTTTTTTCCTGAAGGCCAGGTTGTTAGAGTGCCAGCTATTATGGACAGGTCTCCCTCTGTTCATTCCAACATATCCTCAGTATCCAAGCATTCCCAACCCACCCACCCTGAAGACAAAATGTTAGAAAGGGAACTCAACAAGTTGAGAGTGGAAGAGACCAGACTGAAGCTTAAATAGCAACAGCTGGCTCTAGACAGGGAATCCCTAGATCTGGAGAAGGAGAGACAGAGGTTGGGGTTTGGACCCCATGGTGGCAGCAGCAGTATTCCTGATAGCAATCCTGTGAGAGAGCATGATTCCAGGAATCTGAACAAAATAGTTCCCCCTTACAAGGAGGGGGATGACATTAACAAGTGGTTTGCTGCACTTGAGAGGGCCTGTATGGTATAGGGGGTCCCTCAAAGGCAGTGGGCTGCTATCGTATGGCTATCTTTCAATGGAAAGAGTAGGGATAGGCTCCTTACTGTGAGAGAAAGTGATGCCAATAATTTTGCAGTTTTGAAGGAAGCACTCTTGGATGGATTTGTCTTAACCACTGAGCAATACAGGATTAAGTTCAGAGAAACCAGAAAAGAGTCCTCACAAGACTGGGTAGACTTTGTTGACTATTCAGGGAAGGCCTTGGAGGGGGGTGGTTACATGGTAGTAAAGTTTCTGACTATGAAAGCCTGTACAATCTAATTCTAAGAGAGCATATTCTGAATAACTGTGTGTCTGACTTCTTACACCAATATCTAGTGGACTCAGATCTGACCTCTCCCCAAGAATTGGGAAAGAAGGCAGACAAATGGGTCAGAACAAGAGTGAACAGAAAAGTTCATACAGGGGGTGACAAGGATGGCAAGAAGAAAGATGGTGAGAAATCTCAGGATAGGCATGGGGATAAGGGTAAAACCAAAGATCCTTCTTCACATCCTAAACACTCTTCAGGGGGTGGGGATAAATCAAATTCTTCCTCTTCTTCACAACATACACACATTAAAAAGCCTTGGCGCTATGTGTGTAAAAATAAAGGCCATTGGCATAGGGTTAAGTCCTGTCCAGGTAAACCCCCTGAGCCAACCACCACTAATACATCAAACTCTAGTGCCTCTAGCAGTACTGGTAATAGTGGTGGGACTGCTGGCAACAGTCAAAGTAAGGGTGTAGTTGGGTTCACTTATGGGTCCATCATAGAAACTGGGGAAGTCAGTCCCAAGACAGTTTCTGTCACACCTAGTGGCATTGGCCTTGCCACACTGGCTGCTTGTCCCCTTAAAATGGATAAGTACAGGCAGACAGTTTCAATAAATGGTGTTGAGGCCCAGGCCTACAGGGACACTGGTGCCAGTGTCACTTTGGTGACTGAAAAACTAGTGGCTCCTGAACAACACATCATTGGACAACAGTACAAGATTATTGATGTCCATAACTCCACTAAGCTTCTCCCCTTAGCTATAGTTCAGCTTAGTTGGGGTGGAGTTACTGGCCCTAAGCAGGTGGTAGTATCACCTAGCTTACCTGTAGACTATCTCTTAGGTAATGACCTAGAGACCTCAGGTTGGGCTGAGGTAGAGTTTTATATCCATGTAGCCATGCTGGGTATCCCTGAGAAATTGTTCCCTCTCATTTCTACTGAAATGAAAAAGCAAAGGAGAGAAAAAGGCCTGAAAACTCAGGATCCCTCTCCAACAACAGGTAAAAAGGGTATCACAGTATCCCCTAACCACCCTGCCATTCAGGGTACCATTCCTGTGGTGGGAGAAACCTCTCCTGGGGTGGCACCCGTACCAAGGGAATCATCAGCTGGCATAGCTGTACTCATTGAGGTAGTGGTACCTCTCTGTGGGATAACTAATGTTGGTGAGAAAAAGAGTACCATTTTAGTTAACATGGAGCATCCCTCCAACCCTCCCAGAGAAACTTTAGTGCAGAAACCCTGCACTGCCTCACAACACTTAGGACAGCAGCCCTGCCCTAGTGTGGAGCTCATAGGACAGCATCCCTGCCCTGCTCCAACTCAAGAGAAACAGCATCCCTGTTCTCTCTTACAGCCATATGGACAACGTGTTTGCCCAGCTATGGCTTTACAATTCCCACTGTTCTAAACTAAAATCTACTTATAGAAACTGTGAAAATATATCTTCACATTGTTGGTTAGGTAAAAAACTTCAAACAGGGTGGTTTACATCCCCACAGGGAAGTAACCATATAGTGGATGATAAAGGGAGTAACCAGTCTATTGCAGAGCTACTCTCCACTTTTCACCACTTAGACAATAAAGTCTCAACTGGCCAAGGTTAGCCTTATTGTCCTTCGTTTGGGGGGGGTTGTGTGAGAAAGTAGCCTCTTTCTAGCCTTGTTACCCCCAATTTTGGCCTGTTTGTGAGTATATGTCAGGGTGTTTTCACTGTCTCACTGGGATCCTGCTAGCCAGGGCCCAGTGCTCATAGTGAAAACCCTATGTTGACAGTATGTTTGTTATGTGTCACTGGGACCCTGCTAGCCAGGATCACAGTGCTCATAAGTCTGTGACCTATATGTATGTGTTCCCTGTGTGATGCCTAACTGTCTCACTGAGGCTCTGCTAACCAGAACCTCAGTGGTTATGCTCTCTCTGCTTTCCAAATTGTCACTAACAGGCTAGTGACCAATTTCACCAATTCACATTGGCATACTGGAACACCCTTATAATTCCCTAGTATACGGTACTGAGGTACCCAGGGTATTGGGGTTCCAGGAGATACCTATGGGCTGCAGCATTTCTTTTGCCACCCATAGGGAGATCTGACTATTCTTACACAGGCCTACCAGTGCAGCCTGAGTGAAATAACGTCCACGTTATTTCACAACCATTTACCACTGCACTTAAGTAACATATAAGTCACCTATATGTCTAACCTTCACCTGGTGAAGGTTGGGTGCAAAGTTACTTAGTGTGTGGGCACTCTGGCACTAGCCAAGGTGCCCCCACATTGTTCAGGGCAAATTCCCCGGACTTTGTGAGTGCGGGGACACCATTTCACGCGTGCACTATACATAGGTCACCACCTATGTATAGCGTCACAATAGTAACTCCGAACATGGCCATGTAACATGTCTAAGATCATGGAATTGTCACCCCAGTGCCATTCTGGCATTGGGGAGACAATACATGATCCCCCGGGTCTCTAGCACAGAACCCGGGCACTGCCAAACTGCCTTTCCCGGGGTTTCACTGCAGCTGCTGCCAACCCCTCAGACAGATTTCTGCCCTCCTGGGGTCCAGCCAGGCCTGGCCCAGGAAGGCAGAACAAAGGACTTCCTCAGAGAGAGGGTGTTACACCCTCTCCCTTTGGAAATAGGTGTCAGGGCTGGGGAGGAGTAGCCTCCCCCAGCCTCTGGAAATGCTTTGATGGGCACAGATAGTGCCCATCTCTGGATAAGCCAGTCTACACCGGTTCAGGGATCCCCTAGCCCTGCTCTGGCGCAAAACTGGACAAAGGAAAGGGGAGGGACCACTCCCCTGACCTGCACCTCCCAGGGGAGGTGCCCAGAGCTCCTCCAGCGTGCCCCAGACCTCTGCCATCTTGGATTCAGAGGTGTGCTGGCACACTGGATGCTCTGAGTGGCCAGGGCCAGCAGGTGACGTCAGAGACTCCTTCTGATAGGCTCTTACCTTTCTTACTAGCCTATCCTCCTTCCTAGGTAGCCAAACCTCCTTTTCTGGCTATTTAGGGTCTCTGCTTTGGGGAATTCTTCAGATACCGGATGCAAGAGCTCACCAGAGTTCCTCTGCATCTCCCTCTTCACCTTCTGCCAAAGGATCGACCACCGACTGCTCAGGACGCCTGCAAAACCGCAACAAAGTAGCAAAGACGACTACTGCAACCTTTTATCGCTTCATCCTGCCGGCTTTCTCGCCTGTTTCCTGGTGGTGCATGCTCAGGGGGTAGCCTGCCTCCTTCTTGCACAAGGAGCTCTGAAGAAATCTCCTGTGGGTCGACGGAATCTTTCCCCTGCAACCGCAGGCAACAAAAGACTGCCTCACCAGTCCTCTGGGTCCCCTCTCAGCACGACGAGCGTGGTCCCTGGAACTCAGCAACTCTGTCCAAGTGACTCCCACAGTCCAGTGAATCTTCAGTCCAAGTTTGGTGGAGGTAAGTCCTTGCCTCCCCACGCTAGACTGCATTGCTGGGTACTGCGTGATTTGCAGCTGCACCGGCTCCTGTGCACTCTTCCAGGATTTCCTTTGTGCACAGCCAAGCCTGGGTCCCCGACACTCTAAACTGCAGTGCACAACCTTCTGAGTTGTCCTCCGGTGTCGTGGGACTCCCTTTTGTGACTTCAGGTGGACTCCGGTTCACTTTTCTTCTAAGTTACTGTTTTGCATGAGAATTGTGGTGTGTGAATTTCATGCCCAGACTGTCAGGACAGTGGTTTGGATGTGCCCTTTCCAACCAAATAGACCTGTTTTGTATTGGAGGTGGCTCAAATGCTGGCATATGTGTGTCCATTTGTGTCTAACATGTCATAATGTGATATCCAGGCACTCGCCCATTGTTATGGTTTGTGTATTATGTTACCTGACTTATGCATAGCTGTCAGTGTGATTTCTCATTGCACACCAATGTGCATGTGTCTGAAGACTGACATAGGTGAGTGGCAAGCCTACAGATACCTGGCCATGGTAAGTAAAAGGTTCCATGACTGGGGAGAATACTACTGGCCTCTGTCTGTTTCAAGGGGTATGGTCATTTTGGAGGTTAAGGTATGCATGTGTGATAAGGCTTTGGCTGATGATACATTGAACCAATCTTTCTGCCTCCCAGGATGGTGAGAGACTGACATGTCCCTAACTTTTGTATTTTGTGGGTTGGTAGTGAATGACATCTAAGATGAAGCACTGAAGTCCACAACAGGACTTCACAGTGTGCTGATTGCCATTCTCCTAATGAATATCTGGAGATGTACAATACAGGTGACTTGTGTCAGGTGTATGCTACAATCCCAATGCAATATGTATACTGGTTGTCCAGTACATGTGTGATGATCATAACAAAAGTTTAACATTGGAGAGGAACATTTTGGCACAATAGCAGTTATATATGGCTGATACATAGCAATTACACATGATCTGTCATTAAGTGGTATTTATTAGGGAGAGAACAACAAAATGAGTCTATTGAAACTGAAATGAACTAAAGTTAACAGTGAAGGGTTCAGTCAAGGTGGATGAACTCATCAGGGTAGTTGCTACACCTTTGGAAACACAAGTCAAGTGTCCTTGTACCGTAGGAAAATGGAGTTAGGTATCAGAACAGTCAACAGGGTGTATTAGTCACACACAAGGGAGACCAATCAGGAGAGGTTCACTTCCTGGTATCTGGTCCTCCTGGATGTCTGGGTGGATGTTTACGTTTGCAGGGGGTTGTTCTGCTACAGAGGGTGGGGTCTCTGAGGCATTCCCTTTCCCTAGAAGGGCCTCAATTCCACTAGCAGTCACAGATGTCAAGGTGCCTGATGTCTCATGGCTAGTGGAAGATGTCTGATGTTGGGTGCTAAAGCTACTCAGGGTAGTGTTGATGTCCCTCAGCACCCCAGCTATGGAAGCCAGGATGACATTTTGGGCCTACCACTGCTGCATGGCTTCCTGGTGGCTGCTCCTTTGCAGCTGTCTGATCTCCCCCATCATGGACAGTATCTGGTCCATCATGCCTTGAGAACTTTGGTAGGCTCCCAAGACTTGAAAGATGGACTCCTGATCAGTTGTGTCCATTGGAGCCCCCATCCTCTGGGCCACACCATCCCTCTCACACTCCCTGGACCATCACTGTCATGGGTGGCATTCGGAGACTCAGGTACCTGTCCTGGGGGCATATGATGGATGAGACTGTCCTTGGGACACAGGTTTGGGAGCAAATGGTTGTCTGTGATGTACTTGCAACAGGGCTGGGAGGAATTGTTGTGGACAGGGTGAGTGTGAGAAAACAGGGCTGATTGCAGAGGCCCCCTAACTTTTTCCCCCCATTTTCTACTTTTGGCTGGTGTTTTCCTGACTCTGATGGTGCCCTGGGTACTGCTAACCAGTCCCAGGGCCTGTTCTCTGTGTAAAATCAATATGCAAATTAGGCTAATTATAATTGGCTAAGTTAGCCTACCTATAAGTCCCTAGTATATGGTAGGGCATGTAGGTTTAGGGAGCACAGCATAGGTAGTGCACCCATAGGTGAACTGATGAGATGCCCACTGTCATTTTAAAGGCAGGCCTGCCATGCTGGCTGCTTTTAAATTAAAGTTATATGCAAATTCGACTTTGGAATTAAAAGTAGTTCCAAAGTCTTAAACTACCTTATTTTTACATATAAGTCACCCCTAAGGTGTGCCCTATGTGCTCATAGGGCTGGGTGCCATGTAACTATAAGCAGGGACCTTATAAAAATAGCTTTATAAGCCCTGGTGAGATAAAAACTTCCAAATTTGTTTTCCCCCATTGTAGTAAATGGCCTTCATAGGCTAGAATGGGGAGACTTTATTTTAATTTTTAAAGTCCCCTTAAATGATGGATACCAAGAGTTTGGTATCAAATTAATTGTTATAATAAATCCCACAACTTCCAGTTGTGGGATTTAATATAACTTGTTCAGGTAAAGAGTTTTAAACTTTACCTGAAAAGTTGCCAATTTCAGCCCTGCATTGTTTTTGATGCTGTGCTCTGATTGGCCAGCCTCTAGCCTGGCCAGGCTGCCTTGATGAGGTGTGAAGTGGCCTGGCTTCACACAAAGGAATGTGCCTGTGGGAGGGAATCTCCCCTCAGCAGATGGTGAGGCAGGAAGGGGGAGGGCTGCCAAACTGGTCTTCAAAGGCAGAGAAGGACATTTGGAGCAACCAGCAACACCCCCACATCCTGCAACCCCAGACAACTAGGTGCCCCCTTGATTAGATTAGGAGAGGGCAGGAGAGGGGTGTGTTCATGATTTGTAGCCACACCAGTGGGTGGGCTCAGCCAGATGTAACCTCCAAAAATCTGATTCAGCCATGATGGATTTTTGGAGAATGTTGCCTCCTGGGATTGCTTTTTGCCACTCTTCCCAGGAAGTGGTCATCACAGGGGGAAGGACCCTGCACCTGATTGGAGAACCAGGACCACCCTGCTTTTCACCCAGGAGCAATGATAAAACTGGCAGACCTGCACCCACACCTCAGATCTCCATCAGATTCCAACAAGGAAGAACCAAAGGAGAAGAAGGACTGCCCTGCTGGACCCCTGGCCTGCACCTGGAACCTGCACTCAGAAGGACTGCACTACCTGCACACTTGGGCTTCACCACAAGAAGGACTTTGCCTGGCTTCACCTGGTTCAAGGGGGGACTCCCTGTTTGCTACATGTGAGAAATTGCTAACCAGAGTCCCCTGCACCAACTCCTGAAGAAATCAACCAGCTGGCCACTGCCCAGTGGCCAAAAAGGAGTTTGTGCCAGGTGCATTCTGGGAGTTGTAGTCTGCACCCCCAAGGACCATCTCAGAACTTCTGGACCCTTCGGGTGAGCTGTGGACCTCAAAAGATCCTTAAAAGGACATCTGGGAGAAGCCCCAGAAGTTTGGAGAAGTTTGGAGAAAATGGATGGCAGAGTGGATGGATGAATGACAGAGTGGATAGATGGATGGATGAATGCATGAATGGTAGAGTGGATGGTGGAAGGCCGGGTTGATGAATAGATGGATGGCAGAGAGAATGGATAGATTGCAGAGTGGATGATGGCAGAGTGGATGCATGGATGGATGAATGGCAGAGTGGATGGGTGGGTGGATGGATGACAGAGTGGATAGATTGATGGCAGAGTGTCTAGATGGATGAACTGTAGAGTGGATGGATGGATGGATGGAGGGCAGACTGGATGGATGGGAAAGTGGATGGATTAATGAGTGGCAGAGTGTATGGATGAATTGCAGTGTGGAAAATGGATGGCAGAGTGGGTGGATGAATGAGTGGATGGATTAAAAATGGATGGACACATGGCAGATTGGATGGGTGAGTGGATGAATGGATAGAATAGGAAAAGTTTGAATAATGGATGAAAGAATGAATGGATGACAGAATGTAAAGGTGAAGCAGGTGAATCGAATGATAGAATGAATAGATAGATAGATAGATAGATAGATAGATAGATAGATAGATAGATAGATAGATAGATAGATAGATAGATAGATAGATAGATAGATAGATAGATAGATAGATAGATAGATGGGAAAGACAAGGAGGATGTTCTAGGGAGTGCTCGGCTCACTTGCTTCACTTTTTTAGTGGCTTCAGTGCTTTCGTTCAAAGTAGGGGCTAGTTTAATTGTTTTGGTGCTCCTTTGCTTTTGCCCATGTTCCTTGCTTTCTCATTTACTGTTTTCCTTTTACATTGCACATTGCTTTCACACAAGCACACTTCACTTTCTAGCAAATGCTTCCCAATGTAGGAACAAAACAAAATGGGAATGAGGCTTGGCTGCTGCTGAAGGCAATGCCTCGTGATTTTTTTCCCTCCAGTTTTACTGTCCAGAAAATCTAGTCAGGCTCTTCCACACCCCCAAAAATTAGGTATAGAAAAACCTATCATTTAAAAATCAGGCTCAATAAAATCAACCCATGAAAGCAATTTGCCACTAGCAATTCTTTGTTTCGGGAATTATCAAATGATCATGTTCAGTTTATATACAAAATATCAGAAAATATATTTGTTATTAATAATTGTAAAGAAAATGCAGATGAGAACAAAGGGTCCTATGTGCTAATCTGTTTTCTGGTCACAAACACTCTGATTCGCAAAATTGTGGTGCTTCCACTCGCAAAATTGTTATTTTTGTATGAAGGAGTCTGTATATTTTTTGTAGCTACTAAAATGGGATTCCAATGGTTACCGATGTGGGTGTACCAATATGTATAAATGATGTGCAACCAGAATTCCACAAGTCATTGGAAAAGCACCCATTCCGAAGTTGGTAACCTATTTGCATAAGGGAAGAGGTTCCCTTTGAGCCCCCTTCTGAACTGGGGAAAAGTTTCAGGGGGCGTAAACAAGGGAAGAAAGAACTTCTTTTTCTAGGTGCACAGACCTGAAACAGCAGTTTTCGCTGCCTACAGTCTTGGTCTGAATTCAGGCCAGGGCAATAGGCAGCGTAGCCAGCCTGCCCTGTGTGCACTGACTGCACACTGGTGTGCAGTCAGTGTACACGGGGCTCGTCAGTGCAAAAGAGGCCTGAAATGGCAGCTTATACTGCCTATGTCCCTGTCCTCCTGAATGCGCCTCATCTCGGAAGAGGTAAGCAGAGTCGGGTCTAAAGGCCTGACCCTGCTTAGTGCTTCTGAGATCCGGCACATTCAGAGCCACTCCCCGGGTAACGGATCTCCGCCTTTGCGGAATTTCACAGAGTTAGTAGCCAACTCTGTGGAATCCCATGGAGTGGAGCTCCGCCAGCTCCGCCCACCCCTGGTAAAATAAACTAAATAAAATAAAATAATAATAATATAAAAGGGGGACGTTATAAACTTTCCCAGGTGCTTTAAAATATTTACAGCACATGATAAAGTGTGTTGTGTTCCGCTGGGATGTCTGCCCACAACTGAGGAGGCTAGGGAAGAGAACTCTGCCAACCCAGAGGGAATGCATGTAGCTGGAGTAATAAATTTAGCCAGAAACATGTGAGCAGAAACCAGTCCTGAGTAGCAGTAACCATCGTGAGGGACAGCTCCATTGACAGGTTGGATTTCAACAGTACGTAGCATCACCCCAAGGGTTTTTGTAAATCCCCCTTCTCTTTGTCGTGGTTCCTCATCTCTAAAAACATTATTCTAAACCCACATACTGTTAGCCTTGATGAACCCCTCCAGGATAGTAAAGAGCTCTAAACCCTGCCTACCTTCTGACATGTGGTCTTAATATATTTGAGCTAAAGTATGCAATAAGCATGATCAAGGGACAAACAATCCATTAGGATTGCTTTATGTAAACGGGGTCCAGCCTCAGCCCACATATTTAACCAGCATAATAAAGGGTGAAGCGCTACAGTGTCTCTGAGGTACTTGGCCCCTAATTCCTCATGGATTATGTAGGATGGGATGCATGGTGGGGCACTGAGGAGATGCATCATATATTTGTTTTCTATCACCTGCAGAGTATTGGGCTCAGTGTAATCCCAAATATCTCGTCCATAGGAGGCCATCAAGGACCATTTTTAACAGCATTAAGGTACAAATCAGCTTCCTTCCCAATCTGGTGGCAAATCTCCAGACTGCTGCATTGGTTCTTCCGAGGTCAACCCTTTTCCCATTAACCAGAGAAGTCCAGTACAACCCTGAGTCAAACATGACACCCAGGTACAAAGAAACATTGACAAGGGATAAGGCCGGTCTCCTGACCTCCCACCATCACAAGTGACTTCCCAATGTTGATATTGAAATATAGCTCATCAATAAATCTCTCGAAGGAGATCAAAAGGGCTTGGAGCCCCCAAGAGTCTTTTGACATTCACATGGCATCATCCATGTATAGCAGAACGGGGAGTGACCGGCCTCTAAATTGTGGGCAGTCTACTTTGGCATTCACTAAAGCCTGCTCCAGGTAGTTCATATATAAAGTGAACAGGAACGGTGCAAGGGTGTTCCCTGTCTGACACACCTATTGATGTAAATCTGCATGGACAACTTGAATCGTTAGAGTACCTAACAGATGCAGTTGTGTGGGCATGAAGGTCCCTCAAAAAAATAGACTATGGCCCTCATTACAACCCTGACGTAAGGTGTTAAAGCGGCGGTAATACCGCAAACAGCCCGGCAGCAAAAAAAATGGAATCATGACCATGGCAGAAACCGCCAACATAGACAGCCACTTTAATACTCCGACCGCCACGACGGTACAAACAAACAGCGCGGCGGTGACCGCCAACAGACAGGCGGAAGACAATGTACCACCCACCCTATCACAAGATGCCTATCCGCCACCTTTTCCGAGGTGGAACCAATCAGTACAAAAACATGGCGGAAACAGTACACAGAAGGGAAAACACCCACCTCTCCACACCCCACGAGGAACCAGGACGGCATGGAGCCCGAATTGCAGATACTGCTGGTCTTCCTTCTCTTCTATCAGGAGCACCAACGACAGCGGCGATGACCACGGTGAGTATTGCACCTACAACACAGGGGAGGGGGGAGGGAAAAGAGAGTGACACACACACGCAATACACAACGCACAACACCACCACCCACAACACCATACACACAAATACATGCAGCAAAACCACAAGGACAAAAGGAATTGATTTGAACGAATGTAATCATGTGAAATCTCATTATCAAAGTTCAAAATCCAGTAAACACAATTATGTACATCAACTACACAAGTCTGGATAGTGCACCTATCATTGTCTGTGGACCACTTGGCCCAAAATGCATGGGCGAAGCCCACACATGATACCTGACTGGAAACGGAGAGAACACTGGAGGAGGATCAGATCGAAAAGAAACAAGCACCTCAGGGGGAGGGGGAGGGGGGCATCTCAGCCAGATGAACGCAAAACGCCACTGCTGCACGAAGGGGCTCCATGCTCACTGCTTTATCCTGGGGAGTGCAAAGCCACAGTCTCTCAAGTCTCTCCAGTGGGTGGTTTGCCCACTGCTTTATCCTGGGGAGTGCCCAGAGTGCTTCATACTGCCAAGGACTGAGGTAGGGGATGTCAATCTCTACTGGTTCTGGAGGGGGCCTGTTGCCCAAAGTGCTTCATCCTGCCAAGGACTGAGGTGGTGGATGTCAATCTTCAATGGTTCTGGAGGGGGCCTGGTGCCCAGAGTGTTCCACATGCAGTGCTGCCGGTACAATTCCCTCACCTGGGTGTGTGTGCCACGAGACTGCTGAGGTACAGGTATCATGATACGCCATGGAGGCAGCTACATACCCCACACTGCTGCGGCTTCGCATTCCACCTGCATGTGACAACAGTGATGACAGTAATGGTTCATGGAAGCTGCCCAGGGTCCTGGAACTCACCACCAGCCTCGGACGACTGACCACTGGGGATGGTAGGCATGTCAGCAGTGGTGCCACTGTCCGAGGACGTCACGGGCCCCTGCCGGTGCTTGTGGCGGTGTCTGTCATGGCAGTGCTGGCGGCGGTGTCTGTCGTGGCAGTGCTGGCGGCGGGGTCTGTGACGGCGGTGCTGGCGGCGGGGTCTGTAGCAGTGGTGCTGGCTGCGGGGTCTGTGGCAGTGGTGCTGGCGGCGGGGTCTGTGGCGGCGGTGCTGGCTGAGGGGTCTATGGTGGCAGTGCTGGCTGCGGGGTCTGTGGCGGCGGTGCTGGCGGCGGGGTCTGTGGCGGTGGGGCATGTGTCAGCACCTGCTGAGGGAGAAAGCAGGATGTCTCCTGCAGCCTCGGACGGCTGCCGACTGGGGAAGAGGCTGGGGACTGTCACAGCAGCTGTAGACGTGCCGGAGGTGGTGCAGGTGGCAGTGCAGGTGGCAGTGTTCACCGCCGTACAGGTTGGCTTGGACGTGGACAGAAGGTGTGACACTGGTCCCTCTGTGCCACCATACCCTCTCCTGACCTGCCCTTCTGTTTTTGGCCCTTCCCCACCTTTGATCGTGGAGCAGTTGTCTTGCCACTATCCCCTTTCATTTTCGCTGACCACTTGGTGGCTGGTGTTTTCGGCTTCTCCCTCCGGGATGTGGGCACCTTTTTCACCTTGGCAGGTGGCGGAATGTCCTTACCCTTGCTACGTGGCACACTGGTAGCCCTGATGGTTGGCGCACTCCATGACCCCGCAGTTTCTGGCACCACTGTGCCTGGGGATGTGGTGGCTGAGGTGCTGGGCTGGGACCTGGAAAGCCTGGTCCTAGGGGAAGGACGGTGGGGAGCTGAAGGGAAGAGGTCAAGGTTTGCCAGGAAAAGTTTTTGGGACACACTGGGATGGGTAGATGGAGGGGGTTTGGGAGTGGAGAAAGAGGTAGTTGTTGTAGGAGGTGTAAGTCTGCTGAATTTGGGTGAAGGTGCATGGGCTGGAGGCTGTTGTGAGGTGGATGACTATTGGGTGGGTGTGTGCCTGCGTTTGTGTACTTTGCAAGGAGGGCTCACAGACACACTGGTAGAGGAGACTAGGGATGTGTGAATGGTAGTGGGGGTGGTAAGTGCACGTGAGCAGTGTGTGGTGATGGGCGTGCTGGTGATGAAGGTAGTGGCTTAGGATGTAGTGCATGCAGGTGTGAGTGGAGACCAGACATGGAGGGAGGAGGGAGATGTGGAGGAGGCGGACACAGTGGAGGAAGTGGATGTTGGTATGTGTGCATGGGTATGTTGCTTGTGTGAGTGCCTGTGGGATGTGTGGTGCTTATGTTTGCCTGAGCCACTCTTGTGTGTTGATGTGTGTGCATGCTGGTCTGATGGTGTGCTTGGGATAGGCTGAGGTACAGAGGATTGGGTCTAGGTGGAGGAGGTTGGAGGGGGAGGCTGGACACAGGGGCAATGGCTGCCATCAGTGCTGAGGCCAGAGCCTGAAATGCTCTCTGTTGGGCTGCCGGGCCAGAATGAATGCCCTACAGGTATGCATTTGTTTGTTGCAAATGCCTCTCACCACCCTGGATGGCATTCAGAATGGTAGACTTCCCAACAGTGAGGGATCTCAGGAGGTCAATAGCCTCCTCACTGAGGGCAGCAGGGCTGACTGGGGCAGGGCCTGAAGTGCCTGGGCGAAGGAGATGCCCACCCTCCTGGGTGAGCGGGCACGGGACAGACGCTGAGGGGCTGCTGGGAGGGTGCTGGTAAGGGGGTGGCGGCTGTACTTGTTGATGCGGTGGGCACAGAGGGGCCCGCCACCTCAAGGGAGTTCCCATCAGAGGAGGAGTCGCTGTCGCTGCTTTCTGCTCCTGTCCCTGCTGTGGAGCTCCCTCGCCCTCCATCCCACTGGTGGCTTCAGACTCCGTTACTTACCCCTCCAGGGCCAAGTGGGATGCAGCTCCCTCCTGCTCCGGTGCCAATGCTCCTTCGCCTGATGATGCTATTGCACACAAGAACAGGGAGACCACAAAAAGGGGGGGGGGGAGACAGAAGAAAGACATGTTCAGTGCATGCAAAACCACTACCGTTGGCAGACACAACAGACAGTGAGCAGCCCTCTGCAATATGCCATGCACTTATAGTTCCTAGATTTATCACATGCCCATGGGGTACGAGGCCTAAGCCCAATTTCTGCACACCTGGAAGTCACAGGAGCCTGAGTAGGTGTAGATGGCTATAACCACTAATGGGGTTGGGGTGCCACATAGCCTACCTCACAAGGGACCTTGCCTACCAAGATCGCCCTGGCCTAGGGGAACCCACTGCTCACCTCCGACCACCCAGACACCTCGTAATGCATGAAAAGTCAGCTAAATGAGAGTGTACTTACCCCCTTGTGGCTGCTGTGATGCCCTCAAGCGCCCATCCAACTCCGGATAGGCCACCGCCAGGATCCGGAACATCGGGGGTCATGGTGTGACGGGCACCCCTACCACGTTGGGAAGCCATCCCCAGCTGGGCCTCCGCCGTCTTCTTGCTCCAGCGGCACAGGTCCTCCTATCTTTTATGGCAGTGGGTGCTCCGTCTGTGGTAGACCCCTAGGGTCCGGACGTCCTTGGTGATGGCACGCCAAATAGCCTTCTTCTGGTGGGCGCTGACCTAGAGGAATGGTACAGGGGGAAAGGACCTTACTCACCCGTTCGGACCATCATACTCATTGCCCACAAGTTCCCACCAATGCCCAGATGCACACAAACTCCCCATCCACAAATGTAGGCCTCAGCCCCCCCCATGTATCTTCAAGCCACACAACTCAAAGCAGGCATTGCCCATTCAGCACGCTTACAGTGTACTCATCTGTTTGTCTGGAGGACCATTCAGTTGCGTGTACTGGGAGAGGACCCCATCCACTAGTTTCTCCAACTCCTCCGAAGTGAAAGCAGGGGCCCTTTCCCCAGACACATGAGCCATCATTGCTTCCAGACACAGGTCACAGCAGCACTTGCAGTGTAGGTCCTCTCCTGTTGAAGCTCAGGTATCAAGTGAGTGAACAGACAGAAAATGGCGGTCACGTCCACGGTGGTGTGTACCGTCACCACCGGCGTACATCGTCATTGGCTCCTCTGACCCATAGAGCCCAATGTTAACCAATGAAGAATTGCGCCGCGGTCTTCGACCGCCCACGGCGACTGTGTACAACGCCAGCGCAGTTACATCACATCGCGTTCCCTCAGGTGGAGGATTTGCCCACAGTGAAAGGTGACTTCTATGCCCTGGGACATATCCCCAACATCATTAGTGCCATTGATGGGACACATGTGGCATTAGTACCCCCATGCAGGAGTGAACAGGTGTACAGAAACCGGAAGAGCTACCATTCGATGAATGTGCAGTTGTTGTGTTTGGCAGACCAGTACATCTCCCATGTGAATGCCAAGTTTCCAGGCTCAGTGCATGACGCTTACATTTTGAGGAATAGCAGCATCCCTTATGTGATGGGGCAACTCCAGAGGCACTGTGTGTGGCTAAAAGGTGAGGCCAAGGACTTAATACAGTGTGACTAGGTGTCTGGGTATGGGATTGTCCCTAAGGGTTAGTGTGTGTCTAACAGTTGTCCCTAGATGTTTGCAGGTGACTCTGGCTACCCAAACCTGTCATGGCTACTGACCCCAGTGAGGAATCCCAGGACAAGGGCAGAGGAACTCTACAATGAGGCACATGGGCAAACTAGGAGGGCGATCGAATGCACCTTCGGCCTCCTGAAGGCCAGATTCCGGTGCCTCCATATGACAGGTGGTTCCCTCTACTACTCACCAAAGAAGGTGTGCCAGATCATCGTGGCCTGCTGTATGCTGCACAACCTGGCTTTGCGATGCCAGGTGCCTTTTTTGCAAGAGGATGGGCCAGCTGGTGGTCTTGTGGTAGCTGTGGAGCCTGTGGACAATGAAGAAGAGGAGGCAGAAGAAGATGATATCGACAACCGAAACAACATAATCATGCAATACTTCCAGTGAGACACAGGTAAGAAGATGTCACTGCCTCCCACATCTCATACAATTTGTGGACATAGCATAAGTCTGTCCTTTTCACTCAGTGTATGGACCCTGACTTGTCACTTTGACTTTTCATTTCACAGATGTGGGTCCCACTTTGTGCCCTCTGCTACATTTCCTCCAAGCCTACAGCTGTGGTTATCGCAATTACACATTTGTGAAAGCACAGACTGACTTCAGATTGTTTTGTGATTGAAGGGTGTCTATTTCTGTGTTAATAAGTGGAGGGGGTTGTCAAATGGGCTGGGGGGATGGTGGATGAATGTCCATGGCAGAGTCCAGTCTATTTGTTTCACAGGTGCATTGTCCAAAGGGGCATAGGAAGTGGAGCAATGGCAGTTGAAGGATGGACAGGGTGACAAAGTGGGACAAAAGGGTGACATTCAGGGGGGTCCCATTTCCTGGCAGGGGTATTGGCAATGTTCTTTGTCTTGTTGCTGGATCTCAGGGACCGTTTGCGGGGTGGTTCTCCATCTGCAGGGGGTGGGGTGCTGGTGTCGTGTTCCTATGGCGGTGCCTCCTGTCCACTAGCGCCGGTGGAGGGCTGTTCATCGTCCAAGCTAGTGTCAGGGGCCCCTTGTTGTGCCACTGTGTCCCTCCTGGTGTTGACAAGGTCTTGCAGCACCCCTGCAATGGTGACCAGGCTGTTGTTAATGGACTTCAAGTCCTCCCTGATCCCAAGGTAGTGTTCCTCCTGCAGCTGCTGGGTCTCCTGAAACTTGGCCAGTACCGTTGCCATTGTCTCCTGGGAATGATGGTAAGCTCCCATAATGTTGGAGAGTGGCTCGTGGAGAGTGGGTTACCTGGGCCTGACCTCCCCCGGTCACACAGCAGTCCTCCCAGCTTCCCTGTTGTCCTGTGCCTCTGTCCCCTGAACTGTGTGCCTACTGCCCCCAGGTCCCTGATCGTCTTGTGTTAGTGGGGTTGCCTGGGTTCCCTGTAGTGGTGGACACACTGCTGCTTGATGTGTCCTGGGGACAGAGGGATGGGCCCGCTGGGTGGGTGCTGTGGTGGTGTTTCCTGAGGGGGGAGGCTCTGTGGTTGCTTGTGACTGTGTCAGGGGAACCGACTGTCCCGAGGTCCCTGATGGGCCGGGCTGGTCATCTTGATCCAGTGGTGCAGAGCTGCTGTCATCACTATGGGTCTCTTCTGTGGGGGGACTGGATATGTCTGGCACCTCCTGTCCGGTGACGTTGGGTAGGGGTCCTGTAGGGATGTAAAGGCATGATTATTGCATCTGTGTGTGCCATTGTGTGCAATGGGTGAGTGACCCTGTACTCCAGTGCTTGCATTCTTGGCTTGGTCCTTGTGTGATAGTTGGTTTGGGGTCTGTGTGGATATCTGTAGTGGACATGTTTTGGTGATGGGTGTCCATGCATTGGTGTTACATGCATGGCTTGTTTTTGGGATGTGTGGGTTGTGTTGGTGGGGTATCTGTGGGTTGTTGGGGTGATGGGTGTGAGGGTAAGGGTGGGGTATGTGATGGCATGCAGGTAGGGTGGGGGATAAAATAGCAAAGATTTGCCTTACTAGAGTCCAGTCCTCCTGCTACTCCTGCGAGGCCCTCAGGATGCAGTATTGCCAAGACTTGCTCCTCCCATGTTGTTAGTTGTGGGGGGGGGAGGTGGGGGTCCACCGCCAGTCCTCTGTACAGCAATCTGATGTCTGGAGACCACGGAACGTACCTTCCCCCGTAGGTCGTTCCACCTCTTCCTGATGTCATCCCATGTTCTTGGATGCTGTCCCACTGCATTGACCCTGTCGACAATTCTCCGCCATAGCTCCATCTTCCTTGCAATTGGATGTCTGCTGCACCTGTGATCCGAATAGCTGTGGCTCTACCTTGATGCGTTCCTCCACCATGACCCTGAGCTCCTCCTCAGAGAACCCGGGGTGTCGTTGAGGTGCCATGATGTGGTGTGAGTGATGTGTGTTGTGAGGTGTGAGGGGATGTGTTGTTGTGTGTTGTTTGAGGTGCGTGGATGTTGTGTAAGTGATGGTGTTGTGTGTCTGAGGATGCTGGTGTTGTTTTTGGTAGTGTCTCTCTCTGGCCTACTTTCAAATTTCTGGTAGTAAGGGTTTGTGGGTGATGTGGGTGTGTGCTTTATATTGGATTGGGTGTGTGGGTGTGGTGTGTGTATGTGTATCAGGTGTGTGCATTTCAAATTGTCCAATGTGGTTGTGTTTTGTATATGTGTGTGTATTTTGAGCGCGGCAGTGTATCGCCAATGGATTACCGCGGATAAAAGACCCCCACGTTGATTTGTGGGTCGTGATAATGTGGGCATATTCTTGTTGGCGTGACGGTGTCGGTTTTGTTATCGCCCGTTTATCACTGACCTTTGGTGTGGTGGACTTGTGTGGGTGTCTGTATTGTGGTGGATTACGAGCTGTGGGTCGTAATACCTGTATCGGAATTCTGAGGCCGCAGCGGTATGTTGGCGGTCTTCTGCACGGCGGTAAGCAGGATTTACTGCCAAGGTTTTAATGAGGGCCTATGTCCCGGTCCACTCCCAGGCTCATCATAATCCTCCATAATTTGTCTCTGTTCACATGGTCGAAGGCCAAAGTGAGGTCCATGAATGTAAGATGGATGGATTCTTCATATGCCACTATATATTTACTCAACATCATGTATATGTTCAGGCACTGATCGATGACTGATCTACCTGGCCTAGATCCAAACTGAAGGTCCAAAATGATTTTATGATCCTCTACCCAGGACAGAAGTTCATTTTGGCGCACCCCACGACTTTAACCTTAGAGTCTATCAAAGAGGTAGGTCTGTAACATTTAGGGTTGTCCCTAACACCTTTTTTAAATATCGGGATAATGAAGGAACTGGCCCAGGAGGTGGGTCATTTTAACAGCTGCATTTAATGTGTGAGTCAGAATCAGAGTCCAGAAGTCAAGGTCACTCAGGCCTGTCCGGCCCTGGTGCTTTGTTCCTAGTCAATCCAATGATGCCCTTCCCAAACGCATCTAGAGAAAGCACAAGCTTTCATGACTCATCTAGTTTCAGCATATCTCCAGAGGATCCAATTCCCAACTCACCATTGTTTACCCCTTCAAAGTGGGAAACCCAATCCTCCGCCACTATATGATGCGAAAGTGAGGGGGTATCATCCGGGGATAAACCTAGTTGATTAATAATGTTCCAAAATTCTTATGCCATATTTGAAACATTGGGGTTCCAACAGATTGGTCCAGGCAGCATTCCTTAAAGTGTTTTTTCCACCACTTTACCTCAAGCTTATATTGCTTCTGACAAGTGGAAATATGGGAAGGGTCTCTGAAGATGGCTTTAAGATCCTTTCTCAAGTCTCTAGAAGCTTGTGAACAGCCTTTGTCAAACCATTTGGGACCAGAAGGAGGCTTTGCACATATCACAATGGTGAGGGACTCTGAGATAATACTGGCAATAGAAACAAAAGCAAATAAGACCTCATTTGGAAATGAAGCGTGGTTACATAAATTGAAAGCTTGCTCTCACAACTAGATAACAGTTTCGGACTAAAACTCTTAGAAGGCACCTGACTCCACCGCAGACTCCTACCTTAGCTTGTGGGTTCCCATGCATCACCAGCCCTGTTAGCTTTGTCCCCCCTGACAATCCCCAACCAAACAATATACAGATAGGATTATGAACACTAAAGTGGCTACATTCAATGCTAACCTCTGAGATCATAGGATAAATAGGGGGGAAAAAAAATCAATAAATGAGGCACACCCCCTGCCTATGAAGGTCAGATTGGTACTTGGGGAGTCGGAATGAACCAGTTTATCAAACGAAGAGGTTAGGTCATGCATATTTAAGATTGAGGTTAAAAGGTTTCCTTGGGAAGTGTGTTCCACGTGGAGGCCCTCTGAAAGCAAAGATCTTTTCTGCCTGTTGGCAAAGGCAATGGGGTCTTACACAGATGACATTGAAACATGAGTTGAAGCCAATTTGAACTCCTCAAGAATATTTTTTTAAAACTCCACTGTAATCAAATTGTACATGTCTTGGGTGGGATTGCTTGGCATTATAAAAATTCACCAGCAAGATTTTGGCCATGCACACGCAGGAAAGTACAATAGCTTGTAAGGTGGGGACTGCTGTATCCAAGACACTGATAGGTCCTTGTAAAGTCAAGAACTCCGAAATGGCCAACCCACCATTCCAGAAAACAGCCAGTGGAGACCCATGTCAGTTTAAAATTCTTCATGTAGGCAAGGAAGGTTCACTGATCGTGGCCGCTAGGCCTGCAATGTTACAACTAATCAAATTAAAGGTGTTGGCAGCAGGTGTAGCACAGTCAGCAATAACTGAAACACAAGGGTCCCATGTCAGACTGCATGGGGGATCAAACTGGCTAAGCCAATTGCAGGAGTACAGTGAGCTAAATAGGGCAAATCTGTTTGCAGTATTCAGGGTGAAAGAGTCCAAGACACCTGTGCCCCACAATGGACACTGTATAATGGACTGCCTTTGTTCTTGGCCCTTCCGATCTGGCCTGTAAAAGATCCCCAGAGGAAGTGCAACAATAGAGGTGGAGTTATGCGGTCTAATGGATAAAAGAACATGCCAGGCAGCATGTGGTCAATTATAGTTGATAATCAAGCAGTCTCCTACAAATGTTTTTCTGTTGCTTCCAATCCATGTTGATCCCATGACCTACATAAGCCACCAGGGAAGAATGAGTCTACATCCAGCGGGTAACCTTGTTTTTGAGTTGAGAATAACTTTCCTCAACATTATTCTGGGGAGAGGGCATGTTACTTAACACCAACACATGAGGATTAGGTTCAGATGGAAGATTAATGGTGGCATCAGGATTTGGTGAGTTCAGGCCAGTTCTATCGGCAGGGATCAAGTCCTTGTCTGAGAGACCTTTCAATGGTGGCTGAGAGAGTGTGCCATTATCTGGCCTGTCTTGAGATGAAGTTTCGGCAATCACCTCTGAGCTAGGTGCAGGAACATATGAGCCAAGGTCGTCAGCCACTTTAGGCAAAATGTCTTACCCCGGCTGGTGCCCCCATGATGGGATTGTGCTTGTAGGAAATATGAAAACCAGTACCCTCACCTGGTTATGCATAGCTGCAGCTAAAGCAGCATTATCCAGGGAAGAGGTTGAGGGCTGAGTAGAGTTTGAAGGGTTACCATTAGCCTGCAAGGCTAGTTCTTCTTCCACATCGACGATTACCTCAGTGAGTGACCCCACCACTGAAGACAGAAAGGAGACAACAAAGGCCTTACTCCAGGCAGATTCAACAATTGAGCCCTCCTTCTCATTGGAGGGTTCTAGTAGTGTAGCAGATTTCCATTTGCCCATAGTACAAATCCTCAGGCAGGCCAATTAAATGATCCAAATGAATGAGTGGGGTTTGGTTTTGAGTGGGCTCATATAGGTACAGATGGGTCTGACCTCTCCTCTGAGACTAGAAGTCCCCTCACGGGAATGCCCAGCAGCATATGTGGTGTCCCGTGCCACGGGATGACTCTAGGTGCTTTCTAGCATGGGCAGCAATAGCAGGAGTGCTGTGATTTCCTGACCCCTTCTCATTGGGGCAAAGAGTCTTGGACTAGGATTGCCCACACAGGAAGGCCCAGCAGCAGACATGGGGGGTCATTCTGACCCCGGCGGTCTGAGACCGCCGGGGCCAGGGTCGGCGGGAGCACCGCCGACAGACCGGCGGTGCCCCGCAGGGCATTCTGACCGCGGCGGTTCGGCCGCGGTCAGATGCGGGAAACCGGCGGTCTCCCGCCGGTTTCCCGCTGCCCTGCAGAATCCTCCATGGCGGCGGAGCGCGCTACGCCGCCATGGGGATTCTAACACCCCCTACCGCCATCCTGTTCCTGGCGGGACTCCCGCCAGGAACAGGATGGCGGTAGGGGGTGCCGCGGGGCCCCTGGGGGCCCCACAAAGTATTTCAGTGTCTGCTATGCAGACACTGAAATACGCGACGGGTGCCACTGCACCGGTCGCACCTTCCCACTACGCCGGCTCAATTCTGAGCCGGCGTCCTCGTGGGAAGGCTGATTTGCCCTGGGCTGGCGGGCGGCCTTTTGGCGGCCGCCCGCCAGCCCAGGGCAAATCCCAAAATACCCTCAGCGGTCTTTCGACCGCGGAGCGGTATTTTGGTGGGGGAACTTCGGCGGGCGGCCTCCGCCGCCCGCCGAAGTTAGAATCACCCCCATGGTGTTCCACAGTGGGGGATGTCTCTAGGGTCTTTATAGCGTGGGCTGCAATAGTGGGAATGTGGAGATTTCCTGGCCCCTCCTCCATGGTGCAAAGCAGTCTGAGACTAGAAATCCCCTCATGGGAAGGGCCAGCAGCAGATGTGGTGTCCTGTGCCAAGGGATGCCTCTAGGTGTTTTATAGTGCAAACAGCAATAGCTGGAAATCAGTGATTTCCTGGCCCCTCCTCCTTGGGGCAAAGCATTCTTGGACTTGAGGTCCTCTCACAGGAAGGCCCAGCAGCAAACATAATGTTCCATGTTGCAGGATGTTTCTAGGAGCTTTATAGCGGGGGCAGCAATAGCAGAAATGCTGCGATTTCCTGGCCCCTACTCCTTGAGGCAAAGCAGTCTGAGACTAGAAGCCACCTCACAGGATGGCCCAGCAGCAGGCATGACTATTTATGTGCCTTTATTTTAAGTGACTGAATCAGTAAAAAGAACAGCCTGGCAGGATGACTTGGGTGTTAGGCAGCAATGCCATTCAATCAAATATTATGAAAAAAACTGTTTATAAGCATGTCATGGGCTCCTCTTTCCAATCGGATTTCTAACCAACTCAAAACACTGGACTGCTCCTTATACCCACTGTTGATGATACTCTTGATGATATCATAATGGCCCTGAATAGTGATAGTGTTGTACAATTGATCCTACTATATATTTCTGCAACATTTGACAGCATTGCCTACCATAGTCTTACCCTCTGTTTGTACAGTATGGGGTTCAGATCTAGAGAATTCAAGTGACTACAATTCTTATGAACCAGCAAGACACTCTGCATAGCTGACAATTCATGCAGAGCACCCTAACTTGCATAATCCTACGAACCTACTTTGAAGATTTGTGTTTGCCTTCTAAACCTACATGTAACACCTCATAATGTATTAGGATTTCTGCAGCTGAAATTGCTAATTTTCCCAATTGTATGATAAGATTGCAATTTAGATGTCAATCAACATCTTGACGGTCATCTGTGAGAAGTCAGAGGAGGTGTCCACAATCGGGTGCAATGGATGGTGGCCTGCTATTTGGGTCTACCTACTTTTGCAGCTACATGAACTGAGGAGAATTGTTGGATTGGTTTCTCTTTTTCAATCCTTAAGTCAGAAGGTGGTTTCAATGTGCTTCCTGAAAATCATTAGGAAGATATTTCTATTGCTCAATCAAAAAGGCAAACACTTGGTTATTTAAGATGTCATTTCCTCTAGGCTGGTCCTGGGGAGTCACATCTAATACAAAAATACTTAACATTGCAATTTTAAATATTTCAGAAAGTGACAAGTTCCTTCTTTCTTTCTGCTCATCTACTAATTCTCACATTGGCAGGCTTCCAACAGAAACAACAGGTCTTTTCAAGGTCTCTTTGTGAGATGTCTCTGCATACTTTATAGGGTGGGCAGCAATGGCTGGAATGCAGCAATTTCCAGACCCCTCCTCCTTATGCAAAGCAATGTGTTCCATTCTGGGTCACAGTATACACATTTAGACATAACACTCATGTGTTAGCACTTTGCTGATCTTCTCAGTTACTTCCATTTGTTCTCTGTGTTTGGCAGGTTCACCATAGTGGACATAACTTAAATAAAGTTCTCACTCTAGTCCAAAAAGCCTTCATGTGTAAGTCCCCACCTTTATAATTTAGTATCATATCACTGTGCATCCTCTACTGCCTGCCAATTAAAACCTTCTGACCATACAGGAGCACACATGCCTTTTCAAAGGCCTACTTCCAGCTACTTGGGTCACTTCTATGAATCAACCTAACTATTCATATCATAGACAGCCCTCATGTAGATAATTAAAAAGAACACTAAGATCTAAGAAATAGGGTGTCTAGTTGGCAGTCCGTTTATACCCTGTCCAAGTAAAGACCCTCACTTCAGTCAGGGTAAGAGAGATACACAGCTCAGATAACCACTGCTCACCCCCTTGCTAGCTTGGCACAAGCAGTCAGGCTTATCTCGAAGGAAATGTGTAAAGTATTTGCAAAACACATACAGTAACACAGTGAAATGATTACAAAAAGACTCCACGGCAGTTTAGAAAATAGCTAATATTTATTTAAATCAAGCACGGGCAAAACAAAAAAAATCCAGCATACACAAGCAAAGATATGACATTTTAAAGTGAACAGAGTCTTAATCCATAAGAATCAATTGATGCGTTGTTTCAATACAAAGTACCTGGTATGTGTCAAAAATAAAGCCGCACATGCTAGCGTGCATCGGAAAAGCAAGTGATGTATTGATTCCTTACTCGCAAGTGAGACCGTCTGCCGATTCTTTCTCCGATGGGTAAGTAATGTGTCATTTTCCGGACAAAGAAGCCTTGGGTCCGTGCAATGTGTTGAAGATTTTGACGCCCAGGGACGATGCGTGGAAAATACAGATGCAAGTCAGGGTGTCTCAGAAAGAGAGCCCAGGTGCTGGCAGATGAAGTCTTTGATGTCCGTGAAACTTCTGAACATCAGGTAAGCTCAGTCCAAGCCCTTAGAGAAACTTCACAAGCAGGATACACAGCAAACCCCAGTCTTTGTCCTCTATAAGGCAGAAGCAGCAATGGCAGGCCAACCCAGCAAAGCACATAAAACAAAGGGGCAGCTCTTCAGCTCTTCTCCTTGGCAGAGGTTCCTCTTGATCCAGAAGCACTCTAAAGTTGTGGGGTCAGCATTCCAATACTTTACTCATTTCCTCCCTTGAAGGAGGCAAGTATCAGATGAAAGTCTTTGTAGTACACAAGACTCTTCCTCTTCCTTGCCCTGCCCCCGACACACATTAGGGTGTTGGAGTCTGTATTGTGAGGGGACGGACACAGCCCTTTCAAGTGCAGGTGACAGCTCCTCCCTCCCACTTTAGTCCAGGAAGACTCATCAGGATATGCTGGACGCACCTCATCTCCTTCTGTGTCACTATATAGAGTGAATTCATAAACAGCCCAACTGTTTGTTTGACCCAGACATGGATTCAGCAGCCAAGCAGAGACAAGCAGAGGCACAGAATGATTAAGCAAGAAAATGCCCACCTTCTAAAAGTGGCATTTAAACAGACAATCTAAAAAACAACTTTACCAAGTTTTTTTTTTAAATTGTGAGTTTAGAGACCCCAAACTCCAGATCTCAATCTGCTCCCAATGGGAAACTGCACTTAAATATATTTAAAGGCAATCCCCCTGTTAACCTATGGGAGAGATAGGCCTTGCAATAGTGAAAAATGAATTTGTCAGTATTTCATTATCAGGATATGGAAAACACATCAGTGTATGTCCCACTTTTTAAATACACTGCACCCAGCCCATTGGGCTGCCTTGGGCCTACCTTAGTGGTGACTAACATGTAGTAAAAGGGATGGGTAGAAGTGAGTATACTTGCCAGGTCGAATTGGCAGAGCAAAACTGCACACACAGACACTGTAGTGGCAGGTCTGAGACATGTTTACTGGGCTACCCCTGTGGGGGGCTCAATCAGTGCTACAGACCCACTAGAAGCATTTAAATTACAGGCCCTGACATACATAGTTCACTTTACTAGTGACTTACCGGTAAATCAAATATGCCAATCATGGATAAACCAATCACAAATCCAATTTAGACAGAGAACACTTTCACTTTACCACTGGTCAGCTGTGGTAGAGTGCCCAGAGTCCCAAAACCAGCAAAGACACATCATAAAAAATAGGAGGAAGAAGGCAAAAAGTTTCGGGATAACCCTGCAAAAAGGGACATTTCCAACAAACATTAAGAGCTCATATTCGCTTTATGAGAGTTGCATCTGACTTCTAACCTCTAGGACCGGCACATGCATCTAACTGTAACTATGCACATATGTGCAATTGTGCCTCTTTTTTGCATGTAAGCCGTGTCATCAAGGTATGCCCTGTATTGTTTAATTGTTTCACCATTATAATCTTACCATAATCAACCCACATCTTGTCCCTGTCCCCCTGTAATAATCTCACGTTTCATCAGTCATGGCTTGTGGGTGTTACAGGGGGTGGGCCGGCATGCTGGGGAAGCAGTTGGAGATGGTTGGAAATAGTAATAAAATATAAAAAATAAAAATAAACCTACCTGCACGCTGTGCTCCATCTTCTGCAGCAGGCACAGGCTCCATGCCTGTCTTGCGGCCAATCCTGACGCTGCTCAAAGCAGCGTCAGGATTGGCTGTGAGCACCCAGACAGGGCACTCGCAGGCAGACTGCGAGCCTGGGCAGGCTCTCGCTAGCCCCGCAACTCTGTTGTTGGTCTGGAGAGAGCCTACTGTGCATGTGTGTTTGGCTGGCCCGAGACGGCAGGACAAACATACATGCACAGTGAGGGGAAGTGCTGTGCACTCCCCCTCACTGCTTGTCACCCCTGTGACCCCACCCCTTTAAAAGAAAGTCATAATAAACAAAGTTTATTGTGGTTTTCTTGAAAAGGTTTTGCAGCTGCCGCTGCTGGCAAGGAGGGGGGGCGACACTCCTCTGCTCTAACAGAGGATCCGCCCCTGCATTTCATCAGATGGTGACTTTCTGCAGCATGGTTCACTCGATAAATAACAAACTCAAGATGGCTACTGCTAATGTTCTTTTGTGCCATTTTCTACCGTGATAACTTCCTGGGCTGTAAATTTGACAGTTCCAAACAGATCAAGTGGGCGTTTTTCCAAGGTTTCCACATGTGCTAGGCACATGGCCGAAAAAGTTCTATTTGAATGCTTAAGTGGCAAGAATTCTGGCAGCCAGTTAATGGAACACATGACATTCTGTCCTGGATTCCAGTTTAGGGTTTCCAAGGTATCTTAGCAAGCACTGTATGTTTTTTTTGTTTTAATTTGATGTATTTGTACAGCATAATGCTAGCCTGTGGGTCTGGGAGCGTATTGCAGAAGAGAATAAGATACAGGGTCAGGACACAGGCACCTAACAGAGACTCCTGTCTGCCACTGAGGAACCCCCCAATCCTTCAGGGGTGCCCCATTCCTCCCAAAGCCAATGAATATTTATGACATATGGGAGATTCAGGGGCTTCTCTTCACCAGTATGTTGTTATGCCACTGTCAGGAGGAAGGAAAGATTGCGAAGCACAGTAATTATGAAGTACTTATTGCAGGTGGAGTGATAAGTAACCCAAGATGATTCAAAACCTATACCAAATGCTGGACATCACTGTCTCTAAAGGAGCTTTCCTGTTTAGACCACACTTATTCTGGCGCAGATAGGTTGGTATGGTTAATTAAAATACCTGCTTCCTATGTATGTAGCAGAGCACTCAAGTTTCTCAGATCCATACATGAATGGCTGCTCCAGTCCAGACTTTCTTCTTTGCACTCCTGGACTTTTAGAGCATCATTACGAGTGTGACGGTCCAAGGACCCCCACAGTTGCATTGACGGTCAGACAGCCACACTCCAGGTGGTCCGACCACCCAGTTACAACCCAGGGGGGTGGACCCCCCAGGGGACCAACATCCCCTCCGGGAACATGGTTCCCGATAGCATGACAGCGGACAGAGTTGTACTCAGCCAAGGTGGTGCTGAACTATGCGCCACCTGGCTGATTACAACTCCCCTCACCGTCAGTCTTTCCATGGTGGTTTCACCGACATGGAAAGGCTGTCGGTGAGGGAATGCTAGGGGCCACAGGTGGGCCCTTTCACTGCCCATGCTATTGCCCCCACTGCCCAGGCCCATGCCCCGCTGCCCAGCACCGTTGGCATACGCACTATCTACTTTGCAGTGCTCTGCAGACAGTGTGCATCCCAAGGGTGCTGGTTGGCCCCCTCTGTGCTGCGAGACAGCACTCAGCTTCTTTAATGGAAACGAGTGCTATCACGTGACACTTTTCCTGCCGGTCTAACCAAAAGGAACACTTTTTTGCAATGTTCCTGACAGTCAGACCAGCAGAAACATTGTAATAGTGTGGGGGCACCACCGCCATGGCGGTGGCGTCCATCCCGAGAGGTTGGAGATCCCGTAGTAGGACCGTCAAACTCGTAATGAGGCCGTTAGTCTGTTTATTTAATTCTAAAGTAAAGGACTAGAAGTTCCAGAAAGCAAAGCAGAATACCTGGCCTGGATAAGCTGCTTACGCATGGGAAGCTTGAAAGCTCTTCTGTACAGCTCCTTTCGAACTTACTTATTTAAAACAGCTGCCCCCTCTTCTCTTCTCCTTCCCAAGAGCAAAAGAAGATTCAGTTTGTGGTGTAATAATTTACTTTTAGTTTAGGCAATTGAAGGTCATTTCACAAAAGAGAAGGCAGTGTTGCAGGCTCAGCTCTAAGAATGAAATGGTCTCTTGCATATCAACAGGGAGGTGACTTACTAGAAGCCATATTATGATCCTATTTTCAGGGGGATCTGTGCATTCCCTTTTCATGTCTCCATCGCATTTATTACTCAACAAATTTCACAGTTTATGTATACACTGGTGAGGCCAGAGTCCTTCTCCATGAATTTCCTCACAATCAACCTCCAGCAGTACCCCATGAGTTTCCATAGCCCCTCTCTGACATACATTTCATTTTTTGCAGCGCTACTTATTGTTCATTCACACCCATTTCTCTTATCTCCATGTTAAACTTTCTCTGCAGCAGACACTTAAACCCTCTGTGCTACTTTATGACGAGTCAAAACTGCTACTAGACTGGACACACTACGTATTCTGCAGCACGTGCATTTAACCCATAGGTTATTGTTAAACACAGTGCCCTCTGAAGTCAGCTCAGGTGTGGCTGCACCGGTCGCACCACCCTAAGGCTGGCCCTGGGTCAATTGTGGTGAAAAAAAGGGATGAAGTCACATGACGTGGCATCCTGAAAAGCAGTTTGACAGTCAAATTATTGATGCAGCCTTGGGCCTTATCTTTTTATCTGGGGTCCGATTCATCTTGTCTTCTCTTTTGTGAAGGATGAAGAGATAAGTTTCCCCAATCATTCAAATTCAATTACAGTGCAACCCAATAGTCACACATTAAACCTCAGAGTCCAAGTTAAGTCTCAATGGGCTTTATTACATACTCGAAGCCAAAGTTACGTAGGTGAGTCTCAAAACCATAGTATAAAGATATAATAAAATCATCAATGGAGAGTTAAAGTGTTGCACGATATTAAATCGATGCACCATATAAAAGACCAAGGCTTCAAAATCAACAATGCAGAAAATCAGGAAAAATACTGGGTGTTTGGATTCTGAGATTAAGTTCTCTTGCCTGACCACTCAATCTAGCTCCTAAACTATTCTAATGCTAAAGGAATATCTGAATAACGTTAGCAAATACATTTTCAGTAGAATATTCTGATTGAGAGAGGTGGCATGAAGTCACACAGAAAGTATGAGATCTGTACCTCAGAAAGGTCCACTCTGAGCAAGGGGCAGAGAGAGTCTGAATCCCTTGCCAGCTAAACTACTTGTAAACCTTAGTTTTTCCAGGTGTGATGATGTCATGACAAAAGTTTCATTTGAAAAACAAAACTGTAAAGCAGTTTATAATTAAATAACACATCAGTCTTCCAAAGCCTTCAATTTCTGTCCTTGATGCACCGTCACATTCAGGAATCTCAAAGATATACCTGTAAGTGCCAGGATACTCCTTTCATTCAGTAGCATTCTCTCCGACCCTATCTTTCATGCACAACAAGCTCCTTGTTAACTTCTGCATCTGCAGCTTTGGAAAAACAAGCTTTCACGTTGAAGATTAGAACAAACATAAAGAATGTGGCGTTTACTCTGACTAACTAAACCAAACACAAATATACTGTTTAGATATATTTTTAAACGTCTATCTTGTTAAATATAATGTGGTGATAAAGAATAACTTCTCTAAAATACTATAAAATTGACATTATTGCAAACGAGTATGAATGTAACTTACATAATGTCATCTCTCATTGTGCACTTTTGCTAATATATTTCAATGCATTCCATTTAACAGTTTGATTTAAATGTTACAAAAGAAAAAAACAACCAAACCCTTCTTCTTCGCGTTTTAGCAAGCATAATGACACAGACAGGTTATGCATCTTGATTATACATTTATTTTTTAAAAACTCTGTCACAAAGAAATTGGCAACAAGGAGAAATGTGACTGTAAATCTGTTCTGGATTTATTGGTTGCAAAGGCTGCATTTCAAATATCACATTTGATTAAGGTTCCTGCTGAAGAGAGCTTTATGTGCCCAGTATATCTCTTGGAATGATAATGGCAAGTTAACGATTATGATGATTAATGCACTTGCTGGAGAGATCTGTGGTTTATCTAGTCACAGGTGTGACTCATAACGTTGCATAGAGGGTTAAGCTATATCCTGTAAGCACATTGTGCAACAGGTTTTTAGTTTATGTAGATAGGTACCTGAGTTACTGATTTACATACAGAGATCCTTTTATTACTTGCAGCTCATAAATGGAAACCATTCTAATATAGCACAGTGACCTATGAGTCAGAATCGAGGACCTGCATGCAAAATGTAAGGCGTAGTTTTAGAACCTTACTGTTTTTTTTTCTTCATCTGTTGATATTATAAGGCTGCTAGAATTAGTTTACATGGGCAGCAATAATACATTTATAGTACTGACAACCTCAAACACTGCTTAATGCTTTCAAGACTTGCTTTGTGTTTCTTATGGCCACAATCTCCTAACAAATAATGCCTACCATTAAAGAAAATGTAGGACACATACACCTTGAAATCCCCATTGTCATATCCGTCGAAAGTACTGTGCCTCTTTCTTTATTGATATCTGGCCAGTCGCGTATTACATCTACACTGTAGGATTTGGGAAATGTTCTGCCTCAGTTATTTTTGCCCACATCATGAGGTTGATTGCTTTAGGAGGCAACATATTTCTGTAGGAGGCTGGCCTGGCCTCTAGTGGGTACCTTGTGGTACAGTTATCCTTTATTAGTAGATTAGAGGTGGTCTAGCAGCTTAGGCTGATAGA
Source organism: Pleurodeles waltl (assembly GCF_031143425.1). Lineage (NCBI taxonomy): Eukaryota > Metazoa > Chordata > Amphibia > Caudata > Salamandridae > Pleurodeles > Pleurodeles waltl. The sequence continues at coordinate 1,415,123,798 of NC_090446.1, forward strand.
GGTGGCTATAGCAGAGCAGTTTAGGCTGAACTAGGAGACATGCAAAGCTCCTACTATACCACTTATATCACTTAGCACTATATCATAAGAAAACACAATACTCTGAGTTACTAAAAATAAAGCTACTTTATTTTAGTGACAATATGCCAAAAGTATCTCAGAGGATATACTCCCTTAGGAGGAAAGTAATATACACAAAATATACACACACAAACCAAATCAGGTAAGCAAACAGTTTGTAAAGTAGTGCAAACACTGTAGAATACAATAGAATGCAATAGGGAAAAATAGGCCTAGGGGCAACACAAACCATATACTCCAAAAGTGGAATGCGAACCATGAATGGACCCCAGGCCTAGTGTAGTGTGTAGAGGGTCGCTGGGAGTGTAAGAAAACACTAAGGGTGTCCAAGATACCCCACCCCAAGACCCTGAAAAGTAGGAGTAAAGTTACCCTACTACCCCAGAAAGACAGTAAAGTCGAGATATGGGACTCTGCAAGGACAACAACTGACTGCAAAGCACTGAAGACAGATTCCTGGTCCTGAGGACTTACAAAGGAAGGGGACCAAGTCCAAGAGTCACACAAGTGTCCGGGGGGGCAGGAGCCCACTAAACCCCGGATGAAGGTGCAAAAAAGGGCTGCCTCTGGGTGGAAGAGGCCAAAGATTCTGCAACAACGGAAGGTGCCAGGAACTTCTCCTTTGGTCAGAAGATGTCCCACGACGTGCTGGAGGACTGCAAACAAGCCTTGCTAGCTTGCAAGAGTCGCAGTTGAAGGATTTGGTTGCTGCCAGGGCCCAGGAAGGACCAGGAGGTCGCCCCTTTGAGGAGGAGACAGAAGGGGCGCTCAGCCCATGGAGAGCCCATGCAAAAGCAAGCAGAACCGCAGAAGCACCTTAACAGGCATTCAGAAGAGCTGAGCACAACGGTCAACTCAGTACAACAAAAGGGAGTCCCACAAAGTCGGAATACAACTCAGCGAGTTGGGCAATGCAGGACGGAGTGCTGGGGACCTGGGCTAGGCTGTGCACGAAGGAAGTCTTGAAAAAGTGCACAGAAGCCCTAGCAGCTGCAGTTCACGCAATACACAGGATTACTGTCTGGCGTGGGGAGGCAAGGACTTACCTCCACCTCCAACAAATTTGGACAGAAGGACCACGGGACTGTCGGGGACACTTGGATATAGCTCCTGTGTTCCAGGGACCACACTCTTCAGGATGAGAGGGGACCCAGAGGACCGGTGATGCAGAAGTTTGGTGCCTGCTTTGGCAGGGGGAAGATTCCGTCGACCCACAGGAGATTTCTTCTTGGCTTCCAGTGCAGGGTGAAGGCAGACAGCCCTCAGAGCATGCACCACCAGGAAACAGTCAAGAAAGCCGGCAGGATGAGGTGCTACAATGTTGCTGGTAGTCTTCTTGCTACTTTGTTGTGGTTTTGCAGGCGTCCTGGAGCAGTCAGCGGTCGATCCTTGGCAGAAGTCGAAGAGGGAAGTGCAGAGGAACTCTGGTGAGCTCTTGCATTCGTGATCTGGTGAGATACCCACAGGAGAGACCCTAAATAGCCTCCAGAGAAAGGTAAGCACCTATCAGGAGGGGTCTTTGACGTCACCTGCTTGCACTGGCCACTCAGAGCTGTCCATTGTGCCATCACACCTCTATATCCAAGATGGCAGAGGTCTGGGACATATTGGAGGAGCTCTGGGCACCACCCCTGGGAGTTGCTGGTCAGAAGAGTGGTCACTCCCCTTTCCTTTGTCCAGTTTCGCGCCAGAGCGGGGCTGGGGGGATCCCTAAACCGGTGTAGACTGACTTATGCAAGGAAGGCACCATCTCTGCCCTTCAAAGCATTTCCAGAGGCCAGGAGAGGGTACTCCTCCCAGGCCCTTCACACATATTTCCAAAGGGAGAGGGTGTAACACCCTCTCTCAGAGGAAATCTATTGTTCTGCCTTCCTGGGGCTGGGCTGCCCAGGCCCCAGGGGGGCAGAAACCTGTCTGAGGGTTGGCAGCAGCGGTAGCTGCAGAGAAAACCCCTGAAAGTTAGTTTGGCAGTACTCGGGCTTTATGCTGGAGACCCGGGGATGCATGGAATTGTCACCCCAATACCAGAATGGTATTGGGGTGACAATTCCATGATCCCAGACATGTTACATGGCCATGTTCGGAGTTACCATTGTGACGCTACATCTAGGTATTGACCTATATGTAGTGAAAGCGTGTAATGGTGGCACTCACAAAGTCTGGGGAATTTGCCCTGAACAATGTGGGGGCACCTTGGCTAGTGTCAGGGTGCCCACACACTAAGTAACTTTGCACCTAACATTCAATAAGTGAGGGTTAGACATATAGGTGACTTATAAGTTACTTAAGTGCAGTGTATAATGGCTGTGAAATAACGTGGACGTTATTTCACTCAAGCTGCAGTGGCAGTCCTGTGTAAGAATTGTCTAAGCTCCCTATGGGTGGCAAAAGAAATGCTGCAGCCCATTGGGATCTCCTGGAACCCCAATACCCTGGGTACCTAGGTACCATATACTAGGGAATTATAAGGGTGCTCCAGTGTGCCAATCAGAATTTGTAAAATTGGTCACTACCCTGCAGTGACAATTTTAAAAGCAGAGAGAGCATAAACACTGAGGTTCTGGTTAGCAGAGCCTCTGTGATACAGTTAGGCACCACACAGGTAACACATATAGGCCACAAACGTATGAGCACTGTGGTCCTGGCTAGGAGGATCCCAGTGACACATATCAAACATACTGACAACATAGGGTTTTCACAATGAGCACAGGGCCCTGGCTAGCGGGATTCCAGTGAGACAGTAAAAACACCCTGACATATACTCACAAACAGGCCAAAAGTGGGGGTAACAAGGCTAGAAAGAGGCTACCTTCCTACAATTTCTTTGACCTTTTCTCTGTGTAAACTGTATATCTTTTATTCTTCTCTAGTTTACATTTGCTTGTATCTTAGTCATTGTAAGTCTTTTTTATGGTAGGGACTAATGAATAATTATTCCTTTTTGCCTCAATAGCATATTTAAGATTGTAGCAGCTGTAGTGTGTTACTTGAATTGTATTTACCCTAGTACATTTTTGCTTCTCATTCCTTTATTGGCAAATTATGGGGAAGTGTGAAGAAACAGAAACTATACAAGGACCAACAAAGCACAGCCAGGCACAAAAGAAATCAGACAATGAGATCGATCTGTTGCTTGAAGAGGTCAAATCTAATATAGGCCCTACTAGCCCGCACAAGGAGATTTTTTAAGCAGAAGGCCACCATGCCGGGTTCCCACATGTTAGATTGTGCCCATCCTACTTCTTCCAATGACCAGAGAGCTGTGTCTCCCTTGTAGAAAGTCCTCAAGAGCTGGATATACCACGTAGCAATCCCTTTTTGCCCTTAATTGGTATTCCAGAAACTCCTATTGTCTTGGAGGCTGCAGATGGGGTGGGAGGCTCAAATTCTGATAGCAACACCGTTACCTGTAATGGATAACCATTTGGTACAAATGAAGGAGTTGCGAACAGTGATGGGTGCTCTAAAGTCCATGTTAAGTCCCTTAAAAGATATGGTTAAGCAACTGCTTATAGACAAGGCAAGAACAAACCCGAGTAACCGTGATTAATTAGAAAACCATGAGGAAAAGGCTTTGGAGTCTTGCTTGAGAAGCCCTATAGTAAGTAGCTCCTTGGAAAGCCTTAAAGAAATCCATAATAAATATGATGGAAGAGCCACTGGGAACTTCGAGAAATGAGCACACTGGGGAATATGGTCTGTTAGAAATGGGGTCTTTGGTTGGTAGTCAGCATACCCCCGTCCAAGCAAGGACCCTCACTCTACTCAGGGTAAGTCACATACAATCCAAGTTATCCTGTGCCCACCCTCTGGTAGCTTGGCACTGAGCAGTCAGGCTTAACTTAGAAGGCAATGTGTAAAGTATTTGTGCAATAAATCATGCAATAACACAGTATAGCACCTCAAAAATACACCACATAGTGTTTAGAAAAACATATAATATTTATCTGGATAAATGCAGATCAAAACGATTATAATGCAATAAGTATATTTTGGAATATCACTGTGAAAATTATATAACTTGTCTGAAAAGCAATACATTTCTCTTGCAAGCACAAAGTACCTGGTTGGCCTTAAAAATCTCTGCAAAGAACCACAGAGGAGGAGATGCATGGAAAACAGGGAGGTGTGCATCGATTTCTTGGCCCGCACACAGTGATGCGTCGTTTATGTTCCACACAGGGAGAGCTGTGTGTCGATTTCTGGTGCTCAGTTGTGGATCCTCTTTGGGTTGTCGGACACCCCGGGGACGATGCGTTGAAATCCGGCACTGACAGGACGAAGTCACAGGGGCTGCGTCGATCCGGTGGCCGTCCATTGGACATTTCTACCTCATGGCAGGTGTTGCGTCGATTCCTCTCTGGAAGTCGGGCTGCGTTGTTCCAGCTCAGCTATGCGTCGATCCAGTGGGCCGTGCATTGAATTTCTGGTCACTACGCTGGCACTGCGTCAATCTCATTGCGAAGTTGGGCTGTGTCGTTCTGGTTCGGCGTGCAGTGAATGTTTTACCGCAATGCAGGATGTGCATCGTTTCTGGAAGGCTGTGCGTCAATTTTCACCACACAGGGAGTTCTTCTTGTAGAGATGAAGTCTTTTTGGTCCTGAGACTTCAGGGAACAGGAGCCAAGCTCTAACCAAGCCCTTGGAAAGCACTTCTCAGCACAGCCAGAGAGCAGCAAGGCAGCAGGGCAACAGAAAGGCAGCAAGTCAGGGGAGCCCTTTGGGAAGCCAGGCAGTTCTTCTTTGCAGGTTGCAGATTCTGGTTCAGGTTCTCTTCTCCAGAAGTGGCTGAGTTGCTAGGAGTAGAGGCCATGTTTAAATACCCAAATGTGCCTTTGAAGTGGGGGAGACTTAGAAGAGTGGCTTAGAAGTGCAAAAGGTCCCCTTTCAGTTCAATCCTGTCTGCCAGGGTCCCAGTAGGCGGTGTGGCAGTCCTTTGTGTGAGGGCAGGCTACTGTCCTTTGACATGTAAGTGTCAGGCCCTCCACCCTCCCAGCCCAGAAAGACCCATTCAAAATGCAGATGTATGTAAGTGAGGTTGAGCATCCTGTGTTTGGGGTTTGGCGGAGTAAATGCACAAGGGAACCCAAGGGAATGTCAACGGAACCCAGCCAGACATGGATTGTAAGGAACAGAAGGATTTAAGTGCAGGGAAATGCTCACTTTCCAAAAGTGGCATTTCTGAAATATTAATATTAAATTGAACTTCACCAGTCAGCAGGATTTTGTACCACCATTCTGGCCATACTAAATATGATGCTCCTACGTGTTGGACTTTTTTGCTTATGCAGGGTCATCCCCAATTTTGTTGCCTCTTGCCATCTATTTTTTCTGACCTGTTACTGTTGGCTTTTGAACTCTGAGCACTTTACCACTGCTAACCAGTGATAAAATGCATATGCTCTCTGTGTAAATTGTATGTAATTGGTTTGTCCATGATTGGCATATTTGATTTACTAGTAAGTCCCTAGTAAAGTGCACTAGAGGTGCCAGGGACTGTAAATCAAATGCTACTAGGGTGCCTGCAGCACTGGTTGTGCCACCCACATAAGTAGCTCTGTATTCATGTCTCAGACCTGCCATTGCAGTGTCTGTGTGTGCAGTTTTAACTGTAAAGTCGACTTGGTAAGCGTACCCACTTGCCAGGCCTAAACCTTCCCTTTTCTTACAAGTAAGGCACCCCTAAGGTAGGCCCTAGGTAGCCCCAAGGGCAGGGTGCAGTGTATGGTTAAGGTAGGACATATATTAATGTGTTTTATATGTCCTGACAGTGAAATATTGCTAAATTAGTTTTTCACTGTTGCAAGGCCTGTCCCTCTCATAGGTTAACATGGGGGCTACCTTTAAATCTGATTAAAGCGAAGATTCCCTTTAGGAGCGGATGGACATGTGGAGTTTGGGGTCTCTGAGCTCACAATTCATAAATACATCTTTTAGTAAAGTTGATTTTAAGATTATGCGTTTGAAAATGCCACTTTTAGAAAGTGAAAATGTTCTTGCTTATACCATTTCTGTGACTCTGCCTGTTTGTGGATTCCCTGTCTGGGTTGGTTTGACAGTTGGGCTGGTTGCACCTCACACTAGACAGTGACACAAAGGGAGCTGGGGTGTAGTCTGCATTTCCTGATGAGCCATCTGTGCTAGGAGGGAGAGGAGGAGTGGTCACTTACACCTGAAAGGGCTGTGCCTGTCCTCATACAATGCCGTCTCCGACCCCCTGGTGAGTGTCTGGGGCCTGGCCTGGGCAAGGCAGGATTTCACATTCAAAAGAGACTTCAAAGGAGAAATTGGGTATAAGAAGGGCACCTAAAACCACAGACTTTAGAACACTTCTGGAAACAAGAGGAACCTCTGCCTGGAGAAGAGCTGAAGAGCTGAGGAGAAGTGCTGCCCTGCCTGTGATTGTGCTTTGTGGAGCTATCCTGCAGTTGCTGCTTCTGCCAGAGTAAGAGGGCAAAGACTGGACTTTGTGTGCCTTCCATCTTGTGAAGAAATCTTCAAGGGCTTGATTTAGAGCTTGCCTCCTGTTGTTTGAAGTCTCAGGGACAGCAAAGACTTCTTTCTGCCAGCACCTGGAGTCTCTGGAGAGACTCCTGCTCTTACAAGTGGTGCCCTATCCAGTTCCTGGGCCCCTGGAAGGAAAGCTGGTGGAAATCCAAGAAAATCGACTTCGGATGACATCGGACCGACGGTGCTGCCGAATCCGGTGATGCCGCCTGCAACCGACTCCGTGATCTTCGCTGGCCCGATGCTGCTGCAGCCCCGCTGAAGTCCGCGACTCCGTGGAAGTCACCACACCACGTCGTGACCGACGCCGCTTCAACGTTTCGCACCGATGCCGCGATCCCCATCTTCGTGCATCATCTCGTTTCACTCTTCACCAAAGGTACTGTACTTGGGGGTCTACGCGACTCTGTGTCTGGCGCCGCTGGTGTCGGCTTGTTGGGAACAACTCCGTCACGACACTGTGTTAACACCTCATCGAAGCATTTTATGTTTCTAAGCGCTATTTTTGAGTTTAATCTTTAAAATTTCATAACTTGACTTGTGTATGTTGGATTTTTGTCATTTTGGTCTTGTTTTGTTTAAATAAATATTTCCTATTTTTCTAAACTGGTGTTGTGTCATTTTGTAGTGTTTTTATTAAGTTACTGTGTGTGTTGGTACAAATACTTTACACCTAGCACTCTGAAGTTAAGCCTACTGCTCTGTCAAGCTACCAAGGGGATAAGCAGGGGTTAGCTGAGGGTGATTCTCTTTTACCCTGACTAGAGTGAGAGTCCTTGCTTGAACAGGGGGTAACCTGACTGTCAACCAAAGACCCCATTTCTAACACTACTCCTTTCAGATCATCAGCTACCACTCAAACAGTATGTGAGGGTAGCCCTAATGTTAGCCTATGAAGGAGCAGGCTTCACAGCAGTGCAAAAACGAATTTAGGAGTTTTACACCACCAGGACATGTAAACTACACAGGTACATGTCCTGCCTTCAGTCTAGACAGCACCCTAACCTATGGATTACCTACGGCCTATCTTAGGGGTGACGTATAAGTAGAAAAAGGGGAGGTTTAAGCTTGGCAAGTACTTTTAAATGCACACACAGGCCTTGCAGTGCTGCAAGCTCACTAGTAGCATTTATTCTAAAGGCTCTAGGTACACATAGTGCACTTTACTAGGGACCTATAAGTAAATTAAATAATCCAATTGGGTATGATCCAATGTTATCATGTTTAAACGGTGGGAGCATATGCACTTTAGCACTGGTTAGCAGTGGTAAAGTGTGCAGAGTCTCACAACCAGCAAAAACAGTATCCACAAAGTGGAGGGAAGCAGGTAAAAAGTTAGGGGTGACCATCCTAAGGCTGTCAGGTCTAACATGATCCTGTAAGAAAGCCATGTGTCAATCATTCACCCGATTCAGGCAATAACAACCCAAGAGCCAGAATGACAGGGAACAGACTATAAATCACAAGAGTTCAGAACATAACAACATTAGGAGTTTCCACCTATCTCAAAGGTCTACATGGTTAATGTTCCTAAGCTTTCGTCACACATAAGGTGTGAAGGGGAGGACTCTGTAAAGAACAAGACCATACATTGGATACGTCATGTAAGGGGATGTAGGTCAATCATCAGGGAAGATTCCTGATTCCTCAGGGCGCTATGGACTCATGCTCGATCCCTGGAGTTCCTTCCAATGCAGGTACACAAGCTCCCTTGACAGATTTTTATTGTTCTACAGCCACATTTCCATAGGATCCCTGTCCAACTACAACCAAATCAGAAACAACAGCTGAGACCTCAGTAGTTTCTTTGAATGTGGCTGGATTAAAATCCAATATTTCAGTACCATATTGGAACAATTTCATATAGGGTTTTGACATCTGCTTATTCCAGGAAACATGATTGTAGAACCAGTTTATAGGACAGGATACCTAAGTTACTGTGTCTCGGCTACCCCAAACCGGCATGGGCGGCCCTATGGCCCTCTCTTAATTGCTCCATTAGCCAGTTAGCCATTGATTGCTCAGATATCCTAGAAATTTCAGTAAGGCATCATATGAATGCCATTATAGACATGTATAATATATATGCAAGTGCTTCCAAAGGAGACAAGAATTTTAAAGTTTCTGAAATACTAGAGGAACATTCGGACAACAGGGAGTGTTATTATCACCTTGTCCTACCAGGCAATTTCAATACCACCTTTGGCCCCCTGGATAGGAAGATGTGAGCCTAACTGTAGGAAGTTGGCTCTGTATATACTATCTCAAAGTGAGAGATAGTGTGCCCAGAGTCCAAGGGTTCCCCTTAGAGGTTCATAGTGGCAAAATTAGATAATACTAATGCTCTATTTTGTGGTAGTGTGGTCGAGCAGGAGGCTTATCAGAGGGTAGTGTTAAGCATTTGTTGTACCCTCACAGGCAATAAATGAGGAACACACACTTGAAGACTTAACTCCAGGCCAAACGTTTTTATATAGAAAAATATATTTTCTTAATTTATTTTTAGAACCACAAGATTCAAATTTGCAGTAAGTACATAAAATGCAAGGCACTTCACACAGGTAAGTATAGAATTTTAATTTAAAACAGTAGTACACACAGTTTTGGTTAAAATGGCAAATAGCTATTTTAAAAGTGGACACTGCAAAAATCAACAGTTCCTGGGGAGGTGAGTTTTGGTTCGTTTCTCAGGTAAGTAAACCACTTACACAGTCAGTCTCCTGGGCATAGGCAGCCCTCCGTTGGGGGTTCAAGGAAACCCCAAAGCCACAGCACCAGCAACACAGGGCCGGTCAGGTGCAGAGGTCAAAGGAGGGCCCAAAACACATAGGCGCCTATGGAGAACAGGGGTGCTCCTGTTCCAGTCTGCTAGCAGGTAAGTACCTGTGTCCTCAGAGAGCAGACCAGGGTGGTTTTGTAGAGCACTGAGGGGGGAACACACAAGCGCACAAAACACACCCTCAGCGGCACAGGGGCGGCAGGGTGCACTGTGCAAAGTAGGCGTCGGGTTTTGTATTGAAAGCAATGGAGGGACCCGGGGGTCACTCTGGCGATGCAGGCAGGGAACAGGGGGGCTTCTCAGCCCGGCCACCAACTGGGCTAGGATGAGGGTCACCTGCAGATGTCGCTGTGGGGGTACAGGGAGGTTGACTCAGGGTGTCCACATCATTGGAGTCGCCTGGGAGTCCTCTCTGCAGTGTTTGTTGTCCTGAACTCGAGCCAAGGGCGTTGGGTGCAGAGTCTGAAGACTCACGCTTCTAGCGGGAAGTGAGAGTCTCTTTAAAGTTGCTGTTTTGTTGCTGTTTCTGGACAGAGCCACTGTCCTCGGGAGGTTCTTGGTCCTTTAGGTGCAGGTCAGTCCTCTGAGTCCTCAGAGGTCGCTGGTCCCGCTGGATGGGTCGCTGTGCAGGTTCTTTGAGTCTGGAGACAGGCCGGTAGGGCTGGGGCGAAGTCAGTTGTCATCTCCATCGGCCTCTGTGGATCTTTCAGGTCAGCAGTCATGATTGTTGTAGGTTGTAGGAATCTGATTTCCTGGATTCCGAGTAGCCCCTAAATACTGAATTTAGGGGTGTGTTACTGCCATGGAGGGTGGCTACACCCTCTTTGTGCCTCCTCCCTGAGGGGAGGGGAGCACATCCCTATTCCTATTTGGGAAATTCTCCAAAACCAAGATGGAGGATTTCTTAAGGCAGGGGTCACCTCAGCTCAGGACACCTTAGGGCTGTCCTGACTGGTGGGTGACTCCTCCTTGTTTTTCTCATTATCTCGTCCGGACTTGCCGCCAAAAGTGGGGGCCGTGTCCGGAGGGGCGGGCAGCTCCACTAGCTTGGATGCCCTGGTGCGCTTAACAACAGGCATGAGCCTCTGAGGCTCACCGCCAGGTGTTACAGTTCCTCCAGGGGGAGGTGAGAAGCACCTCCACCCACTGCAGGCTTTGTTCCTGGCCACAGAGTGTCAAAGGCACTCACCCCAGGTGGCCAGAAACTCATCAGGTTGTGGCAGGCTGGCAGGAACTGGTCAGCCTAATACTGGGAATTGGATAGGTATACAGGGGGCATCTCTAAGATGCCCTCTGTGTGCACTTTTCAATAAATTCCACACTGGCATAAGTGTGCATTTATTGTGCTGAGAAGTTTGATACCAAACTTCCCAAATGTCAGTGTAGCCATTATGGAAATGTGGAGTGTGTAATTGACAGACTCCTAGAACATATACTCTTTATGGCTACCCTGCACTTACAATGTCTAAGGTTTGGCTAAGACACTGTAGGGGCATAGTGCTCATGCAACTATGCCCTTAACTGTGGTATAGTGCACCCTGCCTTAGGGCTGTAAGGCCTGCTAGAGGGGTGACTTACCTATGCCACAGGCAGTAGATTGAGGGCATGGCACCCTGAGGGGAGTGCCATGTAGACTTAGTGATTTTCTCCCCACCATCACACACAAGCTGTGAGGAAGTGTACATGTGCTGAGTGAGGGGACCCCAGAGCGGCATAATACATGCTGCAGCCCTTAGGGACCTTCCCTGGCCACAGGGTCCTTGGTACCAGGGGTACCAGTTACAAGGGTCTTATCTGAGTGCCAGGGCTGTGCTAATTGTGGGAACAAAGGTACAGTTTAGGGGAAGAACACTGGTGCTGGGACCTGGTTAGAAGGGTCCTAGCACACTTTCAATCATAACTGCCATCAACAAAAGGGAAAAAGTTAGTGGGTAACCACGCCAAAGGGGGCATTTCCATACACTAACAAAGAGAAAAAGATTAACTATAGGTTAGTCCCCAGTTGGACATAGCTCCGGTGAAAAGGTAGTCCCAAGGACGACTCCAAATAAAGGCCCCAACTCTCAAATTTGGATTAAGGGGAACTAATAGTAGAACTAAATCTGATAAGGTTGGGGCATCCACATATAATAGATCTAGTAGTGTGAGTCATATTGATTATGTTTTGGTTGACCTGAGGTTGTGGCATGATGTTGGGGATAGGTAAGTTAAGGAAAGAATCAAGAGCAATCAAAATCCTCTATGCCGTCACTGTGTGGAAGGCGGTCCACTGATCCCCTCTCATGCCGCTCAACACTAGATGTTGTATTAACAAATGATAAGTCTTGCCTTCAGTGGTGCGTATAATAGGACGTCCTCTCTCATTTTAATCTTCACTTCACTCACACTTCTTTGAGTATATGTCATTGCACTTTATAGCTCCCACATCTTACTCCAAGAAGAAACCACTAAAGTCCAATTCATTGTTCAATAAGGAGCGCAGGCAGTCCAGAAACCAATTGATCCTGGCCATAAAATCACAGGACATTGGTTTAAAAAGAGTTTCTAGAAAAGCATAAAAGAAAATCCAATAATCAAGCAAAAAGGGAATGGGACGAGATGAGGTGGTGGGATATTAAAGAGGAGTGTGCAGACAAGGATTCTAGCAAATTCTGCCTTATAGTCACTTGGGGGGGGGGGAGGAATAAGGCTCCATCCCAACCTGAAAATCATATTTCACCAACTGATTGGTTCAATCATTTCAAAGCTTTCTATACAGACGAAATTCAGGCCTATTCACAGGAAGCAATTTACTCACCTACAATGACGGGGCATGATGACTTGTTTTACATAGGTGATATTTATGATTTTCTAGATGCCATTGTTTGTGGGAAAGCTTCAGGGCCTGACTGTAGTTTGTGGGAAAGCTTCAGGGCCTGACTTTGTACCAGGTAATTCTTTGATATTTTCATTCATGATAAAAACAACTGGGCAAAATATATCCTGGAATTGTCAAACACAATTGTGTGGGGTGCACCAATGCCTGGATCCTGACAAAGGCACTGAGGTGGTACCTGCCTACAAGAAGGGGCGTATAAGTTTACCTCCCAGTTATAGGCCAATTAGTCTACTTTATTCTATTCCAAAACTATTCTGCTGGGTGGTTCTGGCTAAGTTCCAGGACTGAATTGATGCAGAATACATCTTAACTCCCTACCAGGCTGGATTCAGGAAAACAAACAGTACTATCGATGAGGTTTTTCACTTCTTACTTTTGCACTGTAAAATTGTCCTGATCGGCAGGGGAAGACTTTATGATGCTTTAGTCGATTTAAAATCAGCCTTTGATTTGGTCCCTAGGCAAAACTTTGGTATGTGCTCTGCGACATGGGAATGCTGATGGATATTTTATCTTTAATTCTTTGCCTACACAAGGGAAATTTTGCCAAAATTCATTGGGGCGAGCAGGAGCAGCTCAATGACCAAATCCTAGTAAACATGGGTGTCCGGAAAGGACGTATGTTAGCTCCCACATAATTTTCATTATATCTGAATATAGTAGTCCATTTCCTTTCCTTCTTTACTGCTGATGCTCCCTCCATTGGCAAGCCTAACATTTCTACGCTTCCTTCTCTTTGCTGATGAGACCATGCTAGTGTGCAAAACTGCAGGTAGACTTCAGCATCTACTTAATCAATTAAAGGAATTCTGCTTGACTCATGGCCTGGAAGCTAATGTAGCAAAGACAAAATGCATGTTAATGATTCTGCATAAAATATGCAGGGCGAGGTTTTCACTGGGGGAGTTGCACTTGAAAGGGTGAGTATTTGGGTATTAAGCTAACAGGTGGTATGAATCGAAAGCCCCACGTTCAACAGAGGACTATGAAACAAAGGCATTTTGTTGAATGAGCTGTGTGTATCCAACAGCAAACAAGTAGCATCAGCACTACATATCTATGATTTGAAAGCCGTGGGCTCCGCCTTTTACATGGTCGAACTTTGGGGTTTCTCCAATATCTCAGGCATGACTAGGACATACCACAAGTCCCTAAAGAATGTAGGCCCAAATTTAAGAAGAGCCTGGCATCAACTCTCACCACATTAGCATAATTTTTTATGCTGATGAGGCAATTGTGTGGAAAAAAAACACAGTGCCATAATTGCAAAGTGGAACAATGCTTGCATTGCACCACTTTGTAAACCCTTGCGTCACATTATGCCTGCGCCAGGCATAATGTATGCAAGGGGTGCATCCCGCCCGTTTGGGGGCCCACAAAAACAGAGCAAATTTATTTTAGGCCATTTCTGCCCCCCCTATTAATAGGCCGATCTGCCCCCGGGGGGGGCAGAAACCTCTAGGCGCCAGGGGATTTTTTTTGTTTTTTTGTTTGTTTTGTTTTTTTAGAGATGGGGACCGACCCATCAGGCAAGGGTCGCTCCCCGGGGGGCAAATTGTATTTAGGCCATTTCTGCCCCCCTTTGGGGCAGATTGGCTGATTCTTGGGTCAATCTGCCCCCAAGGGGGCAGAAACCACTAGGCACCTGGGATTTGTTTTTTGGCGCCAATGTCACGCAGGGGGAGCGACCCCGTAGGCAAGGGTCGCTCCCAGGGGGGTGGGTGGGGTTGGGGGGGGGAGAAATTTATTTTAGGGCATTTCTGCCCCCCCCTGGGGCCGGCTGAGCAACAGGCCAAACTCCACAGGTAGGCACCTTGCAAAAAACACCTCTGTTTTCTGTGAAAAAATATGTTGTGTCCACGTTGTGTTTTGGGCCATTTCCTTTCGTGGGCGCTAGGCCTACCCACAGAAGTGAGGTACCATTTTTATCGAGAGACTAAGGGGAACGCTGGGTGGAAGGAAATTTGTGGCTCCTCTCAGATTCCAGAACTTTCTGTCACCGAAATGAGAGGAAAAAGTGTTTTTTGGGCCGAATTTTGATGTTTGCAAAGGATTCTGGGTAACAGAACCTGGTCCGAGCCCCGCAAGTCACCCCATCTTGGATTCCCCTAGGTCTCTAGTTTTCAGAAATGCACAGGTTCGGTAGGTTTCCCTAGGTGCCGGCTGAGCTAGAGGCCAAAATCTACAGGTAGGCACTTCGAAAAAAACACCTCTGTTTTCTTCCAAAAATGTGGATGTGTCCACGTTGCGCTTTGGGGCATTTCCTGTCGCGGGCGCTAGGCCTACCCACACAAGTGAGGTATCATTTTTATCGGGAGACTTGGGGGAACGCTGGGTGGAAGGAAATTTGTGGCTCCTCTCAGATTCCAGAACTTTCTGCCACAGAAATGTGAGGAACATGTGTTTTTTTAGCCAAATTTTGAGGTTTGCAAAGGATTCTGGGTAACAGAACCTGGTCCGAGCCCCGCAAGTCACCCCATCTTGGATTCCCCTAGGTCTCTAGTTTTCAGAAATGCACAGGTTTGGTAGGTTTCCCTAGGTGCCGGCTGAGCTAGAGGCCAAAATCTACAGGTAGGCACTGCGCAAAAAACACCTCTGTTTTCTTTCAAAAATTTGGATGTGTCCACGTTGCGTTTTGGGGCGTTTCCTGTCGCGGGCGCTAGGCCACACAAGTGAGGTATCATTTTTTTCGGGAGACTTGGGGGAACATAGATTAGCAAAACAAGTGTTATTGCCCCTTGTCTTTCTCTATATTTTTTCCTTCCGAATATAAGAGAGTGTGTAAAAAAGACATCTATTTGAGAAATGCCCTGTAATTCACATGCTAGTATGGTCACCCCGGAATTCAGAGATGTGCAAATAACCACTGCTCCTCAACACCTTATCTTGTGCCCTTTTTGGAAATACAAAGGTTTTCTTGATAGCAATTTTTTACTCTTTATATTTCAGCAAATGAATTGCTGTATACCCGGTATAGAATGAAAACGCACAGCAGGGTGCAGCTCATTTATTGGCTCTGGGTACCTAGGGTTCTTGATGAACCTACAAGCCCTATATATCCCCGCAACCAGAGGAGTCCAGCAGACGTAACGGTATATTGCTTTCGATAATCTGACATTGCAGGGAAAAGTTACAGAGTAAAACGTAGAGAAACATTTATGTTTTTTTCACCTCAATTTCAATATTTTTCTTTTTCAGTTGTTATTTTCTGTAGGAAACCCTTGTAGGATCTACACAAATGACCCCTTGCTGAATTCAGAATTTTGTCTACTTTTCAGAAATGTTTAGGTTTCTGGGATCCAGCATTGGTTTCATGCCCATTTCTGTCACTGACTGGAAGGAGGCTGAAAGCACAAAAAATTGCAAAAATGTGGTATGTCCCAGTAAAATGCCAAAATTGTGTTGAAAAATTGGGTTTTCTGATTCAAGTCTGCCTGTTCCTGAAAGCTGGGAAGCTGCTGAGTTTAGCACCGCAAACCCTTTGTTGATGCCATTTTCAGGAGAAAAACCACAAGCCTTCTTCTGCAGCCACTTTTTCCAATTTTTTTGAAAAAAACGAAATTTTCCCTGTATTTTGGCCAATTTTTGGGCCTCCTTCAGGGGAACCCACAAAGTCTGGGTACCTCTAGAATCCCTAGGATGTTGGAAAAAAAGGACGCAAATTTGGCTTGGTTAGCTTATGTGGACAAAAAGTTATGAGGGCCTAAGCGCGAACTGCCCCAAATAGGCAAAAAAAGGCCTGGCACAGGAGGGGGAAAAGGCCTGGCAGCGAAGGGGTTAAAGCTCGATATGGAAAGAAAACAGATAGAAGACAGAGCCAGGTCACAACTCTTGCTGTTTTGAAGGAGACTAAGGGCTACACCCGAATTAGCATCCTATGCAGAAGCCCTTGAGGAAGTAATTAATTTGGACAGAGTCCATAAAATAATCGGGATCCTTAATATTAAAACGTCGCTATGTTCCCTGGGTATGCAGGAGGACTGGGATTCCACTACATTGGAGTTCATTGCCTCGAAACCTCAAATGAAGGAACGATACTGGGCATGGATAGCGCAGAACTAGGTAAAAACGATAACCAACAGGTCGCTGACAAGTGAGTTTATATAATAAACCTGTTAGTGCCCTCGAACAATACCTGGATATTAGTATGGCCCCAACGGATAGGAAGCTTTACATCCAGCTCAGGATTGGTACACTGCACATCAAAGCATTTCCTGCCTAATGGTCTGCAAACCCAGCTACATCTATGCTATGCAGCTATTCTATGCCCAAACTGTAAAGCTGCCAATGAAACTGTGTCATGTTTTATTTGCCTGTGTAACCCACACTTGCCAAGTGGATCAAGCCGGTTTGTAGACAGTTGAGTACACAAAATAATGTAATTGCTTTGAGAATACTAAAATCTGATCCCAGCCCTGTATTTGTTTCTGTTGTTCCCAAATTCCTAGGTAGGATGTGGATTGCGAGGAGGAAGGCCATAATGACTCAGAAGGTAATTTAACTCAGACCAAAAATTTTGCAGCTTTCCTGAGTTTTAGAGTTGTGCCTTCCCTAGCACTGGGGCATATGCCAGCTACACTTTACTTTTTATGGTATATGTAATGTAGTAGAATGTAGCACTTTATGTAATGCAATTAAGGTAGTAATTATTGACTTAAATGTGTAAGAAGAATAATTAGATCGTTTATACTTTGATGCTAAGAGAGCAACACCTTTTTGTAATATTTTCTAATTGTAATTATTAGGAGGCGGTTCTGGCCTTTGGCCTGTATTATTGCATCCTGAATTTTATGTTGAAGTTTTACTTTACTTTACTTAAAATTTCTAATATGAATATAAAGATATTTGCAAGCAATTACTCATGTGTACCTTTGATTAGCTTTATCTGATGCTTATAAAACTTTAAATATGGGTCTATATAGTGTATGGAGTGTTGCTAGGATTATATAAATATGAGGTCAATACCATAGTATGTACCCTATTACACACCGAACAAGCACCACTGGTAGCATTTTTGGTAGCACTCTTGGCTCGAGGTAAAACTTTACTACTATATTGGGCAAACTCTCGTACTGCCTTACCATGTAACTTTGGAAAGGAAATTTTGTCCTGGTGAGTGACCTTAGGTGGAGTTTAAGCAAATGTTTGCTGTGATATATGTGTTTATCTTATATCATGTCATTACTGTATTGTCTGTGCAAAACCTTTATGGCACTAGTTGCCGAAATAAAGTTATTTATATTTATTCTGCACATGCCTTTTGCATCCTCGGGTCCCTTTCCATCATATGGTCCATCAAATGGTCCCAAGTGCAGACAAATTATTATGTTTTTCTGTGACATAGAGTACATTAGATCAGATTAAATTGAAGGGTCACAGGAAGATCAGCAAATGCCTCTGTCTTTCTATAAAATCAGTTGATGAGTGTTAGAAATGGGGTCTTTGGTTGACAGTCATGTTACCCCTGTTCAAGCAAGGACCTTCACTCTAGTCAGGGTAAAAAAGAATAACCCTCAGCTAAGCCCTGCTTACCCCCTTGGTAGCTTGGCAGAGCAGTAGGCTTAAATTCAGAGTGCTAGGTTAAAGTATTTGTACCAACACACACAGTAACTTAATGACAACACTACAAAATGACACAACACAGGTTTAGAAAAATAGGAAATATTTTTCTAAACAAAACAAGACCAAAATGACACAAATCCACAATAGACAAGTCAAGCCATCAATAAAAATGCAAAAAGAGTCTTTAAGTAGTTTTAAACACACACTAACAGTGTTAGCGTGAAAAAGTACCTAGGGTGCGTCAAAAATAACCCCGCACGGGCGAGTGTGCATCAAAAAGGGCTTGCGATGCGTCAATTCCACTCACCAGTGGGACCTTGCGTTGTTTCTCCTTTCGTCGGGTCGGGGCGCATTGTTGCTTCTCTCTGCAGGAGAGCTATGCGTCAATCCGGTCAACACTCTCTGGTCCGGGCAGGCCTTGCGTTGTTTTTACACGCCCAGAGGTACTTGCGTCGGGAATCCAGCCGCACCATGATTTGAAAACAATGCAGCGCAGGTTGCGATCTCCCAGCCTCCATCCGCGATGCTGCGCGTAATTTCTCCTGCTCCGTGCTTCGATTCTTCAGTCACATTACTGGCGAGCGTCGATTTTCAGCCACAGAGCTGGTGGTGCGTTGTTTCTTCTGCCGCAGATCGGAGTTGCGTCGATCTTTTCCCCGCACAGCGCTCTGTGCGTGGATTTCCTCCTTTCAGGCTGCCAACTTCTCCTTTCAGGATCCCAAGAACTGGATGGGCACCCCAGGGCAGAGTAGGAGTCTCTACAGAGACTCCAGGTGCTGACAGAGAGAAGTCTTTGCTGTCCCTGAGACTTCAAACAACTGAAGGGAAGCTCTAAATCAAGCCCTTAGAGAGTTCTTCTCAAGATGGAAGGCACACAAAGTCCAGTCTTTCCCCTCTTACTCTGGCAGAAGCAGCAGCTGCAGGATAACTCCACAAAGCACAGTCACAGGCAGAGCAGCTTCTTCCTCAGCTCTTCAGGCAGAGGTTCCTCTTGTTTCCAGAGGTGTTTCTAAAGTCTGTGGTTTTGGGTGCCCTTCTTATACCCAATTTCTCCTTTGAAGTAGGCCTACTTCAAAGCAAAGTCTCTCTTGAATGTGAAATCCTGCCTTGCCCAGGCCAGGCCCAGATACTCACCAGGGGGTTGGAGACTGCATTGTGTGAGGGCAGGCACAGCCCTTTCAGGTGTGAGTGACCACTCCTCCCCTGCCTCCTAGCAGAGATGGCTAATCAGGAAATGCAGACTACACCCCAGCTCCCTTTGTTTCACTGTCTAGTGTGAGGTGCAACCAGCCCCACTGTCAAACTGACCCAGACAGGGAATCCACAAACAGGCAGAGTCACAGAAATGGTATAAGCAAGAAAATGCTCACTTTCTAAAAGTGGCATTTTCAAACACACAATCTTAAAATCAACTTTACTAAAATATGTATTTTT
The DNA here is from genome assembly GCF_031143425.1 of Pleurodeles waltl. Taxonomy (NCBI): domain Eukaryota; kingdom Metazoa; phylum Chordata; class Amphibia; order Caudata; family Salamandridae; genus Pleurodeles; species Pleurodeles waltl. Next base: position 1,415,143,039 of record NC_090446.1, read on the forward strand.
AAATTGTATGCTCAGAGACCCTAAACTCCACATGTCCGTCTGGTCCCAAAGGGAATCTACACTTTAATCAGATTTAAAGGTAGCCCCCATGTTAACCTATGAGAGAGACAGGATTTGCAACAGTGAAAAACGAATTTAGCAATATTTCACTGTCAGGACATATAAACCACATTACTATATGTGCTATCTTAACCATACACTGCACCCTGCCCTTGGGGCTACCTAGGGCTTACGGTAGGGGTGCCTGACATGTACGAAAAGGGAAGGTTTAGGCCTGGCAAGTGGGTACACTTGCCAAGTCGAATTTACAATTAAAACTGCACACACAGACTGCAACGGCAGGTCTGAGACATGATTACAGAGCTACTCATGTGGGTGGCACAACCACTGCTGCAGGCCCACTAGTAGCATTTGATTTACAGGCCCTGTCACCTCTGGTGTACTTTACTAGGGACTTAATAGTAAATCAAATATGCCAATCATGGATAAACCAATTACATACAATTTACACGGAGAGCATATGCACTTTAGCCCTGGTTAACAGTGGTAAAGTGCTCAGAGTTCAAAAGCCAACAGCAACAGGTCAGAAGAAATTGGAGGCAGGAAGCAAAATGATTGGGGATGACGCTACATAAACAAAAAAGTCCAACAATGAGCAAGGCAGGAAATTTAATATGTTTTCCAAAACTTCAGAAAGAGGTATGTTGATTGGACCAGATAATGGCTAAGAGGAAGACAATCCAGATTTGTAAAATAATACGTGAGGATGCTCGAAGCATTCCTCAGAAACCCGCGGATGGTGCTATAAAATGTCAGCAAGCTGAATACCAAGGGTGCATAGTCCTGAATCCACCCCGGCCTCTTTAACTCACTTCCAGACACTTCCTGCCCCCTTATCTCACTCTTACAGGTGTCTGCTTTCTAACTTAGTGAAGGTTTTTCCATCTTTCCTCCGTCTTTCTGTTTTGGGTGGTTCTCTCTGTGGCTGTCGGAAAATGTCTGATATGGGGAAACAAGTACCAGTCCCCCACTTGCAACCACTGGCTCAAATTAAGCAGTAATTGGTTGGCAATAAAATAAAGGTGGTGATCAAAGATATCATAGGCAAAAAAGAAATGATAAAATGTGGTCAAATGTCATTGACTACAAGGTCTTGGACTGGAAGTAGGTTTGCAGGTTGCACCTTTGTGAATATTTCAGGGCAGGACAGGCCCAGCCAAGGAGAAACTTTAGTAAATCTAGGATTGTGTCAGACCACTTATGTGATTTCTGCAGAGCTGAAGCTGTGTATTCATTCAGGCATGATCAAATCACAGCAGGACTACCTCTGTCCATCAGCAATCACGCATTAGGAGCATGGTCCCTCTTAAGGTGGTGCCATATTGAATGAATGCTTAAGAAGTGTGCCCACTATAGATTTGATAACATTGAGGGCTGGGTGATGTCACCTGAAGTGTTGTCAGGCACAATTGCCACAGTATTCGCACAGGTCACCTCAGTAACCTGTGCAAAAAGACATTTACGGTAACAGACCCTTATTCTGTACCAGTTGGCCAGGGCGAATGTTGTTTCCAAATTAGTGATAATTTGCCTCCTCAACATTAAGGGGGTCATTCCAACCCTGGCGGTCGGTGTTAAAGCGGCGGCAAAACCGGCAACAGGCTGGCGGTAAAAAAAATTGAATTCCGACCCTGGCGGAAACCGCCAACAGAGACCGCCACTTCAACACACCGCTCGCCACGGCGGGACAAACAAACAGCGCAGCGGTCATCGCCAACAGACAGGCGGGAGTCAATGTACCGCCCACCCTATCACAACCCACCAATCCGCCACCTTTTCCGGGGCGGGAGCCCCGCCGATAAAAACACGGCGGAAACAGCCATTTCAAACGGAAAACGCTCACCTCCATACACCCCACGAAGAATATGGACAGCATGGAACCCGAACTCCACATCCTCCCCGCGATTGTCTTCCTGCTCCTCTACCAGGAGCACGAACGCCGGCGCAGAAGACAACGGTGAGTACTGCACCTACGACACAGGGGAGGCAAAAAATTACGGGGACACACATACGCGACACACCCACCCCCACCCTCACCCACTACAACACACACATCAATGCATAGCAATACATCACAGTTACCCCCCCCAAACCTCCCGGAAGAATGCAAAGACAAAAGGAAATGATTATAAACATTGGAATATATTGTATTACTGGCTTAAAAATATATCACACATCTAAAACTTTTATATACATAAATTGTCAAGTCCGATATTTGTAGCAGGCATTGTCCGTGGACCACTGGGCCCAAATCACATGGGCAAGCTACAGGCACCTCAGGGGGAAGGGAAGGGGGGGGACCTCAGCCAGATGAGTCCACGACGCCAGATCCACGAGGGGCCTCCATGGCCACTGTTCCATCCTGGGGAGTGCAAAGCCACAGTCTCTCAAGTCTCTACAGTGGGTGGCTTGCCCACTGTTACATCCTGGGGAGTGCAAAGCCACAGTCTCTCAACTCGATAACAGTGGGTGGCTTGCCCACTGTTCAATCCTGGGGAGTGCAAAGCCACAGTCTCTCAAGTCTCACAAGTGGGTGGTTTGCCCACTGTTCAATCCTGGGGAGTGCAAAGCCACAGTCTCTCAAGTCTCACAAGTGGGTGGTTTGCCCACTGTTCCATCCTGGGGAGTGCAAAGCCACAGTCTCTCAAGTCTCTACAGTGGGTGGCTTGCCCACTGTTCAATCCTGGGGAGTGCAAAGCCACAGTCTTTCAAGTCTCTACAGTGGGTGGTTTGCCCACTGTTCCATCCTGGGGAGTGCAAAGCCACAGTCTCTCAAGTCTCTACAGTGGGTGGCTTGCCCACTGTTCCATCCTGGGGAGTGCAAAGCCACAGTCTCACAAGTGGATAACAGTCTCCATTGGTACTGGAGGGGGACTGGTGCCCAGAGTGCTTCGTGCAGCCCTGCCCGACACAGATGCGAGCCTGCCCCTTCCGCCAATGGGCCAGCGGTGATTGAGACGGCGGTGCCCAGTTCAGCGGTGCTTGAGATGAAGGGCCCAGTTCAGCGGTGCTTGAGACGGCGGTGCCCAGTTCAGCGGTGCTTCAGATGAAGGGCCCAGTTCAGCAGTGTTTGAGATGAAGGGCCCAGTTCAGCGGTGCTTGAGACGGCGGTGCCCAGTTCAGCGGTGCTTGAGACAGCGATGCCCAGTTCAGCGGTGCTTGATATGAAGGGCCCAGTTCAGCTGTGCTTGAGATGAAGGGCCCAGTTCAGCGGTGCTTGAGACGGCGGTGCCCAGTTCAGCGGTGCTTGAGATGAAGGGCCCAGTTCAGCGGTGATTGAGATGAAGGGCCCAGTTCAGCGGTGCTTGAGATGGCGGTGCCCAGTTCAGCGGTGCTTGAGACGGCGGTGCCCAGTTCAGCAGGTGCTTGAGACGGCGGTGCCCAGTTCAGTGGTGCTTGAGATAAAGGGCCCAGTTCAGCGGTGCTTGAGACGGCGGTGCCCAGTTCAGCGGTGCTTGAGATGAAGGGCCCAGTTCAGCGGTGCTTGAGATGAAGGGCCCAGTTCAGCGGTGCTTGAGACGGCGCTGCCCAGTTCAGCGGTGCTTGAGACAGCGGTGCCCAGTTCAGCGGTGCTTGAGACGGCGGTGCCCAGTTCAGCGGTGCTTGAGATGAAGGGCCCAGTTCAGCGGTGCTTGAGATGAATGGCCCAGTTCAGCAGTGCTTGAGACGGCGGTGCACAGTTCAGCGGTGCTTGAGATGAAGGGCCCAGTTCAGCGGTGCTTGAGATGAAGGGCCCAGTTCAGCGGTGCTTGAGACGGCGGTGCCCAGTTCAGCGGTGCTTGAGACGGCGGTGCCCAGTTCAGCGGTGCTTGAGATGAAGGGCACAGTTCAGCGGTGCTTGATATGAAGGGCCCAGTTAAGCAGTGCTTGAGATGAAGGGCCCAGTTCGGCGGTGCTTGAGACGGCGGTGCCCAGTTCAGCGGTGCTTGAGACGGCGGTGCCCAGTTCAGCGGTCCTTGAGATGGCGGTGTCCAGTTCAGCGGTGCTTCGGATGAGTGCCCAGTTCAGCGGATCCGCCCATGGCGTGGAGGTCATTCGTCACCTGACCTGTGGCTGGCTGCGCCTTCCTGCCCATGTGGGATGGGGCTGGTGGGGCCCTCCTGGGCTGCAGTACCGGGCCTGTTGGTGTCCTCCTGCCCACCTGGGATGGGGCTTGCGGGGCCCTCCTGCACAGCTGGGCTGCTGGCGGTCTTGTCGGGCGTGCTGCCCTTCCCAGCCTTCTCTGTTCGCCTGTGGCCCTTCCCCACCTTTGGCGGTGTGCCAGCTGGCACCACACTTCCTGCCGGAGCCATGGTAGGGATTTTGGTCCCTGGTGTTTTAGGCCTCTCGCGCCGGCCACTGACAATCTTCGCATGTTTTTGCGGGGGTGGGCTGGCCGTGCCTTGGCTCCCTACTGAACTGGCTGCCCTTGAGGGTGGGGGACTCCACAGTCCATGGCAGACTGTCTTCACAGGGCCCGCTTTTGTGGTGGCTGAGGTGCTGACTGGAGTCCTATGAGATGGACGGGGTGGGGGAGTTGTTGGAAAGAGGTCAAGTTTTGATAAGAAAAGAATTTTAGGAAGAGAGGGACGGGTAGGTGTAGTAGGTATGGGAGTGGAGGAAGAGGTTGTGGTTGTAGGAGTTTGAAGTCTGGTGTCTTTGGGTGCAGGTGCTTGGGCTGGAGGCTGTCGTGAGGTGGATGGCTGTTGGGTGGGTGGCTGCCTGCGTTTGTGTAGCTTGGAAGAGGGGGTGACAGACACACTGGGAGAGGACACAGGGGACGTGTGAATGGTAGTGGGGGTGGTGACTGCACGTGTGCGGGGGGTTCTGGTGGGTGTGCTGGTGATGGACGTAGTGGCTGAAGATGTTGTGCATGCAGGTGTGAGTGGAGATGTCACAGGGAGGGAGGAGGGAGACGAGGAGGAGGGGGACACAGTGGAGGCAGTGGGTGTTGGTATATCTGCATGTGGATGTTGCTTGTGTGAATGCTTGTGTGATGTGTGGTGCTTATCTGGCTCAGCTTCCCTTGGGTGTTGAGGTGTGTGCAGGCTGGTCTGATGGTGTGTCTTGGATAGGTAGAGTTACAGGGGATTGGGTATGGGTGGAGGAAGTTGGAGGGGGGAGGCTAGAGACAGGGACAATGGCTGCCGTCAGTGCTGAGGCCAGAGTGTTGAAGGATCGCTGAAGGGCAGCCTGACCAGAATGAATGCCCTCCAGGTATGCATTACTCTGGTGCACCTCCCTTTCTACACCCTGGATGGCATTCAAAATGGTAGACTGCCCAACAGTGAGCTTTCTCAGGAGGTCAATGACCTCCTCACTGAGGGCAGCAGGGGTGACGGGGCAGGGCCTGAGGTGCCTGGGGCGAAGGAGATGCCCACCTTCCTGGGTGAGCGGGCACGGGGCAAACGCTGAGGGGCTGCTGGGAGGGCGGTGCTGGTGCACTGGGTGGTGGCTGTACCTGTTGTTGCGGGGGGCACAGATGTTGGCGCCACCACAAGGGAGCTCCCTTCAGAGGACGAGTCGCTGTCACTGACATCCGCACGAGTCCCCGCTGTGGAGCTCCCCTCGCCCTCCGTCTCACTGGTGAATTCCGATTCCGTTGCATGGCCCGCCATGGCCATGTGAGATGCAGCTCCCTCGTGCTCCGATGCCACTTCTCCTCCGCCTGATGATGCTAATGCACAAATGAACAGGAAGACAACGAAAAAGGTGGGTGGGGAAAAATAAAGAAATGTTGAGTGCATGCATTGGCGACACTGTTGGCGGACAGGACAGACACAGAAGCCCCCTACACTACGCCGCGAACTTGGGGTCGACTACACAATCCGTGGGACATGGCCTACAAGCCTATGGGCGACATCTGCACACATACATGACACAGGGCAATGAACAGCTGTACTTGGCACCCTACAGAGGTGGGGGAGGGGCACAGGGCCATGGCTTACGGAGGGGCCTAGTCTACAGATATCGCCCTGGCCTAGGGATACCCACAGCCCTCCTCCCCCACCCAGACACCTCCACTGCGCGCAAAGTCACCAGGATTTGAGTGTACTCCCCCCCTTGTGTCTGCTGTGATGTCCTCACGCGCCCATCCAAATCGGGGTAGGCCACCGCCATGATCCGGGACATCAGGGGGGTCAAAGTCCGACTGGCACCCCTCCCACGTTGGGAGGCCATCCCCAGCTGAGCCTCCGCCATCTTCCTGCTCCAGCGTCGGATGTCCTCCCATTTCTTCCGGCAGTGGGTGCCCCGTCTGTGGTGGACCCCCAGGGTCCGGACGTCCTTGGCGATGGCGCGCCAAATATCGATCTTCTGGTGGGCGCTGACCTATGTGACATGTACAGGGAGAGAAGAATAATAATCACCTTCTGCATGCTCGATGTGAGTGGCCCCCCATCCCCACCCTTGCCATGTGGCACATGCTCTCATCTGTCGTTTGATGCATGCCTCAATCGCTCCCCTCCCCACCATCTTTCATCCACCCCACTCAACACAGGCATTGCCCACAAAGCATGGTCCCAGTGTACTTACCTGTTGGTCTGGAGGACCGTAGAGTAGCGCATACTGGGGGAGGACTCCATCCACGAGTTTCTCCAATTCCTGAGCAGTGAAGGCAGGGGCCCTTTCCCCAGTCCCATGAGCCATTGTCTCTTCCAGACCGAGGTCACAGCAGCACTTGCAGTGTAGGTCCTCTCCTGTGGAAGATCAGGTATCGAGTGATTAAGCAGATAGAAAATGGCGGTCACGCCCGCAGCAGTGCGTACCGCGGCGGTGCATACCGCGACCCCGGCGCACATAGTCATTGGCTCCTGAGACCCATAGGATTCAATGTTAACCAATGCTGCTTTGTGCCGCGGTCTTCGACCACCTCCCGCCAATGTGTGCCACGCCAGCGCATTGACCTCACATCCCATTGTCGCACTTCACAGGTCAGGCAGCCGCCATTTCAAGGGCCCACATGGCTTAATTTCTACTGCGTCACACATACCTAGGCCTCGCATCGACACTCATACAAGCCATACAATGCATTGGGAATCGTGTTATGTGCACGCTGTGGGAACGTACCTGTGGGTTGATTGACTCTGTGCTCGCTGTTGTCCTTCATAGGCACCGTCCGCTGGGACATGCGAGGAGATGGAGAAATCTTCCCGTGTACAGATCGCTGGTGGACCTGTCGACAATGGAGGAAAGACATGTCATACTGACATACAGGCTTGACCGAGCCACTATACAGGAACTGTGTGCCCAGCTGGAGCCAGACCTGATGTCACCAATCCGCCAACCCACAGGGATCCCCCCTCTAGTGCAGGTTCTGTCAGTACTCCATTTCCTAGCAAGTGGGTCATTTCAAACAACAGTGGCCATATCATCAGGGATGTCCCAGCCCATGTTTTCCAAGGTGTTGTCCAGAGTGTTGTCTGCCCTGCTCAAACACATGCGGAGCTACATCGTCTTCCCTGAGGTGGGGGATTTGGCTACAGTGAAGGGTGATTTCTATGCCCTTGGACATATTCCCAACATCATTGGTGCCATTGATGGGACACATGTTGCTTTTGTCCCCCCCAGCAGGAGTGAACAGGTGTACAGGAACAGGAAGAGTTATCATTCCATGAATGTCCAGATGGTCTGTTTGACTGACCAGTACATCTCCCATGTTAATGCCAAGTTCCCTGGGTCAGTGCATGACGCGTACATCATGCGGAATAGCAGCATCCCTTACGTGATGGGTCAACTCCAGAGGCACTGGGTGTGGCTAATTGGTGACTCTGGTTACCCCAACCTGTCATGGCTACTGACCCCAGTGAGGAATCCCAGGACAAGGGCAGAGGAACGCTACAATGAGGCCCATGGGCGTACTAGGAGGGTGATCGAGCAGACCTTCGGCCTCCTGAAGGCCAGGGTTAGGTGCCTCCATATGACAGGTGGATCCCTAATGTACTCACCAAAGAAGGTGTGCCAGATCATCGTGGCCTGCTGTATGCTTCACAACCTGGCTTTGCGACTCCAGGTGCCTTTTCTGCAGGAGAATGGTCCAGATGTTGGTGTTGTAGCAGCTGTGGAGCCTGTGGAGAGTGAAGAGGAGGAAGGCGAAGAGGACGACATAGAGAACAGGAACACAGTAATACAGCAGTATTTCCAATGACACACAGGTAAGAATCCACACCAGCATATTACATTTACTTAAAGACTACTACCTCTCTACTGTCTGACCTTTTCCCCCAGTGTATGGTATCTGAGTTGTGACTTTCCCTTCCGATTTCAGAGATGTGGGCCCCACTGCGTGACATCTGCTTTGTTTCCCCATGGACTACAGCTGTGTGACAGTGGTATGTTGTCATCACAATGTACATATACATTTTGGCATGCTCATGTCTAATACATTTGTACAAAATCACAGCCAGACTCCAGATTGTTTTGTTCAATAAGTGTGTTTATTACAGTGCTCTAAATTGGTGGGTGGTTGCAAATCGGTGAGGGGTGATGGTGGAGGATTGTCCATGGCAGAGTCCGGACTATCAGTATCACAGGTGCATTGTCCAAATGCCTGTGGAAAGTGGAGCAGGGGCAGTTTAAGGTTGGACAGGGTGTCAATGTGGGACAGTGGGATAACAATCAGGGAGGTATCCTTTGCTGGCGGGGGTCTTGGCATCTTACTCTGTCTTCTTCCTGGATCTCAGGGCCCGCTTGCGGGGTGGTTCTCCTTCTGCAGGGGGTGGGGTTCTGGTGGCCTGTTGGTCTTGTGTCGGGGCCTCCTGTCCACTAGCGCCGGAGGAGGTGGTAGGCAGTTCTTGGTCCATGCTAGTGACAGGGGCCCTTTGTGGTGCCACAGTGTCCCGCAATGTGGTGACTACCTGATTCAGAGCCACTACGATGGTGCCCATGGCGCAACTGATGTTTCTTAGTTCCTCCCTGAACCCCATATACTGTTGCTCCTGCAGAAGCTGGATCTCCTGAAACCTGGCCAGGACCGTCGCCATCGTCTCCTGGGAGTGGTGGTAGGCTCCCATGATGGAGGAGAGGGCCTCGTAGAGAGTGGGTTCCCTGGGCCTGTCCCCCCCCCTGTCGCACAGCAGCCCTCCCAGTTCCCCTGTTTCCCTGGGCCTCTGTCCCCTGGACCATGTGCCCACTACCACTGCCCCCAGGTCCCTGTTGTTGTTGGGGTGGTGGGTTAACCTGGGTGCCCTGTAGTGGTGGACACACCGCTGATTGACGTGTCCTGGGGACAGAGATATGGGCCCGCTGGGTGGGTGCTGTGCTGGTGTTCCCAGAGGGGGGAGGGTCTGCTGTGGCCTGTGGCTGTCTGAGGGGAACCAACTGTCCAGAGTTCCCGATGGGCCGGGCTGGTCATCTAGATCCAGGGAGACAGAGCTGCTGTCATCACTGTGGGCCTCTTCTGGGGGTGGAGTGGACATTTGTGGACCCTCCTGTGCGGTGACGTGGCGTTCGAGTCCTGCAGGGGTATAAAAGTATGGTTATTGCTTCTGTGTGTGCCATAGTGTGCAATGGGTGGGTGCCCGTGTACCCCTGTGCTTGCATTCCTGTGTGGGGGCTTTTGTGACGGTGGTTTGGGGGGGGGATGGGTATGTGCAGTGGGCATGCTTAGGTGATGGGTGTCCATGCTTTGTGGTCGCATGCAGGGCTTGGTGTTGGGATGGGTGCGTTGTGATGGTGAGACATTTGCAAGGAGTAGGTGTGATGGGGGTGAGGGTGGGGGTATGAGTTGGCATGCTGGTGGGGTGGAGGGGATGAAGTAGTTAAGATTTGACTTACCAGAGTCCATTCCTCCGCCTACTCCTGCGAGGCCCTCAGGATGCAGGATCGCCAAGACCTGCTCCTCCCATGTTGTAAATTCTGGGGGAGGAGGTGGGGGTCCGCCGCCAGTCCGCTGCACCGCGATTTTGTGCTTGGATACCATGGAACGCACCTTCCCCCGTAGGTCGTTCCACCGCTTCCTGATGTCGTCCCGATTTCTTGGGTGCTGTCCCACAGCGTTGACCCTGTCCACTATTCTGCTCCATAGCTCCATCTTCCTGGCAATGGTCGTGTGCTGCACCTGTGTCCCGAAGAGCTGTGGCTCTACCCGTACAATTTCCTCCACCATGACCCTGAGTTCAGCCTCTGAAAACCTGGGGTGTCTTTGCGGTGCCATGGGGTATGGGTCTATATAGTGTATGGAGTGTTGCTAGGATTATATAAATATGAGGTCAATACCATAGTATGTACCCTATTACATACCGAACAAGCACCACTGGTAGCATTTTTGGTAGCACTCTTGGCTCGAGGTAAAACTTTACTACTATATTGGGCAAACTCTCGTACTGCCTTACCATGTAACTTTGGAAAGGAAATTTTGTCCTGGTGAGTGACCTTAGGTGGAGTTTAAGCAAATGTTTGCTGTGATATATGTGTTTATCTTATATCATGTCATTACTGTATTGTCTGTGCAAAACCTTTATGGCACTAGTTGCCGAAATAAAGTTATTTATATTTATTCTGCACATGCCTTTTGCATCCTCGGGTCCCTTTCCATCATATGGTCCATCAAATGGTCCCAAGTGCAGACAAATTATTATGTTTTTCTGTGACATAGAGTACATTAGATCAGATTAAATTGAAGGGTCACAGGAAGATCAGCAAATGCCTCTGTCTTTCTATAAAATCAGTTGATGAGTGTTAGAAATGGGGTCTTTGGTTGACAGTCATGTTACCCCTGTTCAAGCAAGGACCTTCACTCTAGTCAGGTTAAAAAAGAATAACCCTCAGCTAAGCCCTGCTTACCCCCTTGGTAGCTTGGCAGAGCAGTAGGCTTAAATTCAGAGTGCAAGGTTAAAGTATTTGTACCAACACACACAGTAACTTAATGACAACACTACAAAATGACACAACACAGGTTTAGAAAAATAGGAAATATTTTTCTAAACAAAACAAGACCAAAATGACACAAATCCACAATAGACAAGTCAAGCCATCAATAAAAATGCAAAAAGAGTCTTTAAGTAGTTTTAAACACACACTAACAGTGTTAGCGTGAAAAAGTACCTAGGGTGCGTCAAAAATAACCCCGCACGGGCGAGTGTGCATCAAAAAGGGCTTGCGATGCGTCAATTCCACTCACCAGTGGGACCTTGCGTTGTTTCTCCTTTCGTCGGGTCGGGGCGCATTGTTGCTTCTCTCTGCAGGAGAGCTATGCGTCAATCCGGTCAACACTCTCTGGTCCGGGCAGGCCTTGCGTTGTTTTTACACGCCCAGAGGTACTTGCGTCGGGAATCCAGCCGCACCATGATTTGAAAACAATGCAGCGCAGGTTGCGATCTCCCAGCCTCCATCCGCGATGCTGCGCGTAATTTCTCCTGCTCCGTGCTTCGATTCTTCAGTCACATTACTGGCGAGCGTCGATTTTCAGCCACAGAGCTGGTGGTGCGTTGTTTCTTCTGCCGCAGATCGGAGTTGCGTCGATCTTTTCCCCGCACAGCGCTCTGTGCGTGGATTTCCTCCTTTCAGGCTGCCAACTTCTCCTTTCAGGATCCCAAGAACTGGATGGGCACCCCAGGGCAGAGTAGGAGTCTCTACAGAGACTCCAGGTGCTGACAGAGAGAAGTCTTTGCTGTCCCTGAGACTTCAAACAACTGAAGGGAAGCTCTAAATCAAGCCCTTAGAGAGTTCTTCTCAAGATGGAAGGCACACAAAGTCCAGTCTTTCCCCTCTTACTCTGGCAGAAGCAGCAGCTGCAGGATAACTCCACAAAGCACAGTCACAGGCAGAGCAGCTTCTTCCTCAGCTCTTCAGGCAGAGGTTCCTCTTGTTTCCAGAGGTGTTTCTAAAGTCTGTGGTTTTGGGTGCCCTTCTTATACCCAATTTCTCCTTTGAAGTAGGCCTACTTCAAAGCAAAGTCTCTCTTGAATGTGAAATCCTGCCTTGCCCAGGCCAGGCCCAGATACTCACCAGGGGGTTGGAGACTGCATTGTGTGAGGGCAGGCACAGCCCTTTCAGGTGTGAGTGACCACTCCTCCCCTGCCTCCTAGCAGAGATGGCTAATCAGGAAATGCAGACTACACCCCAGCTCCCTTTGTTTCACTGTCTAGTGTGAGGTGCAACCAGCCCCACTGTCAAACTGACCCAGACAGGGAATCCACAAACAGGCAGAGTCACAGAAATGGTATAAGCAAGAAAATGCTCACTTTCTAAAAGTGGCATTTTCAAACACACAATCTTAAAATCAACTTTACTAAAATATGTATTTTTAAATTGTATGCTCAGAGACCCTAAACTCCACATGTCCGTCTGGTCCCAAAGGGAATCTACACTTTAATCAGATTTAAAGGTAGCCCCCATGTTAACCTATGAGAGAGACAGGATTTGCAACAGTGAAAAACGAATTTAGCAATATTTCACTGTCAGGACATATAAACCACATTACTATATGTGCTATCTTAACCATACACTGCACCCTGCCCTTGGGGCTACCTAGGGCTTACGGTAGGGGTGCCTGACATGTACGAAAAGGGAAGGTTTAGGCCTGGCAAGTGGGTACACTTGCCAAGTCGAATTTACAATTAAAACTGCACACACAGACTGCAACGGCAGGTCTGAGACATGATTACAGAGCTACTCATGTGGGTGGCACAACCACTGCTGCAGGCCCACTAGTAGCATTTGATTTACAGGCCCTGTCACCTCTGGTGTACTTTACTAGGGACTTAATAGTAAATCAAATATGCCAATCATGGATAAACCAATTACATACAATTTACACGGAGAGCATATGCACTTTAGCCCTGGTTAACAGTGGTAAAGTGCTCAGAGTTCAAAAGCCAACAGCAACAGGTCAGAAGAAATTGGAGGCAGGAAGCAAAATGATTGGGGATGACGCTACATAAACAAAAAAGTCCAACAATGAGCAAGGCAGGAAATTTAATATGTTTTCCAAAACTTCAGAAAGAGGTATGTTGATTGGACCAGATAATGGCTAAGAGGAAGACAATCCAGATTTGTAAAATAATACGTGAGGATGCTCGAAGCATTCCTCAGAAACCCGCGGATGGTGCTATAAAATGTCAGCAAGCTGAATACCAAGGGTGCATAGTCCTGAATCCACCCCGGCCTCTTTAACTCACTTCCAGACACTTCCTGCCCCCTTATCTCACTCTTACAGGTGTCTGCTTTCTAACTTAGTGAAGGTTTTTCCATCTTTCCTCCGTCTTTCTGTTTTGGGTGGTTCTCTCTGTGGCTGTCGGAAAATGTCTGATATGGGGAAACAAGTACCAGTCCCCCACTTGCAACCACTGGCTCAAATTAAGCAGTAATTGGTTGGCAATAAAATAAAGGTGGTGATCAAAGATATCATAGGCAAAAAAGAAATGATAAAATGTGGTCAAATGTCATTGACTACAAGGTCTTGGACTGGAAGTAGGTTTGCAGGTTGCACCTTTGTGAATATTTCAGGGCAGGACAGGCCCAGCCAAGGAGAAACTTTAGTAAATCTAGGATTGTGTCAGACCACTTATGTGATTTCTGCAGAGCTGAAGCTGTGTATTCATTCAGGCATGATCAAATCACAGCAGGACTACCTCTGTCCATCAGCAATCACGCATTAGGAGCATGGTCCCTCTTAAGGTGGTGCCATATTGAATGAATGCTTAAGAAGTGTGCCCACTATAGATTTGATAACATTGAGGGCTGGGTGATGTCACCTGAAGTGTTGTCAGGCACAATTGCCACAGTATTCGCACAGGTCACCTCAGTAACCTGTGCAAAAAGACATTTACGGTAACAGACCCTTATTCTGTACCAGTTGGCCAGGGCGAATGTTGTTTCCAAATTAGTGATAATTTGCCTCCTCAACATTAAGGGGGTCATTCCAACCCTGGCGGTCGGTGTTAAAGCGGCGGCAAAACCGGCAACAGGCTGGCGGTAAAAAAAATTGAATTCCGACCCTGGCGGAAACCGCCAACAGAGACCGCCACTTCAACACACCGCTCGCCACGGCGGGACAAACAAACAGCGCAGCGGTCATCGCCAACAGACAGGCGGGAGTCAATGTACCGCCCACCCTATCACAACCCACCAATCCGCCACCTTTTCCGGGGCGGGAGCCCCGCCGATAAAAACACGGCGGAAACAGCCATTTCAAACGGAAAACGCTCACCTCCATACACCCCACGAAGAATATGGACAGCATGGAACCCGAACTCCACATCCTCCCCGCGATTGTCTTCCTGCTCCTCTACCAGGAGCACGAACGCCGGCGCAGAAGACAACGGTGAGTACTGCACCTACGACACAGGGGAGGGGGGAGGCAAAAAATTACGGGGACACACATACGCGACACACCCACCCCCACCCTCACCCACTACAACACACACATCAATGCATAGCAATACATCACAGTTACCCCCCCCAAACCTCCCGGAAGAATGCAAAGACAAAAGGAAATGATTATAAACATTGGAATATATTGTATTACTGGCTTAAAAATATATCACACATCTAAAACTTTTATATACATAAATTGTCAAGTCCGATATTTGTAGCAGGCATTGTCCGTGGACCACTGGGCCCAAATCACATGGGCAAGCTACAGGCACCTCAGGGGGAAGGGAAGGGGGGGGACCTCAGCCAGATGAGTCCACGACGCCAGATCCACGAGGGGCCTCCATGGCCACTGTTCCATCCTGGGGAGTGCAAAGCCACAGTCTCTCAAGTCTCTACAGTGGGTGGCTTGCCCACTGTTCAATCCTGGGGAGTGCAAAGCCACAGTCTCTCAAGTCTCACAAGTGGGTGGTTTGCCCACTGTTCAATCCTGGGGAGTGCAAAGCCACAGTCTCTCAAGTCTCACAAGTGGGTGGTTTGCCCACTGTTCCATCCTGGGGAGTGCAAAGCCACAGTCTCTCAAGTCTCTACAGTGGGTGGCTTGCCCACTGTTCAATCCTGGGGAGTGCAAAGCCACAGTCTTTCAAGTCTCTACAGTGGGTGGTTTGCCCACTGTTCCATCCTGGGGAGTGCAAAGCCACAGTCTCTCAAGTCTCTACAGTGGGTGGCTTGCCCACTGTTCCATCCTGGGGAGTGCAAAGCCACAGTCTCACAAGTGGATAACAGTCTCCATTGGTACTGGAGGGGGACTGGTGCCCAGAGTGCTTCGTGCAGCCCTGCCCGACACAGATGCGAGCCTGCCCCTTCCGCCAATGGGCCAGCGGTGATTGAGACGGCGGTGCCCAGTTCAGCGGTGCTTGAGATGAAGGGCCCAGTTCAGCGGTGCTTGAGACGGCGGTGCCCAGTTCAGCGGTGCTGCAGATGAAGGGCCCAGTTCAGCAGTGTTTGAGATGAAGGGCCCAGTTCAGCGGTGCTTGAGACGGCGGTGCCCAGTTCAGCGGTGCTTGAGACAGCGATGCCCAGTTCAGCGGTGCTTGATATGAAGGGCCCAGTTCAGCTGTGCTTGAGATGAAGGGCCCAGTTCAGCGGTGCTTGAGACGGCGGTGCCCAGTTCAGCGGTGCTTGAGATGAAGGGCCCAGTTCAGCGGTGATTGAGATGAAGGGCCCAGTTCAGCGGTGCTTGAGATGGCGGTGCCCAGTTCAGCGGTGCTTGAGACGGCGGTGCCCAGTTCAGCAGGTGCTTGAGACGGCGGTGCCCAGTTCAGTGGTGCTTGAGATAAAGGGCCCAGTTCAGCGGTGCTTGAGACGGCGGTGCCCAGTTCAGCGGTGCTTGAGATGAAGGGCCCAGTTCAGCGGTGCTTGAGATGAAGGGCCCAGTTCAGCGGTGCTTGAGAAGGCGGTGCCCAGTTCAGCGGTGCTTGAGACAGCGGTGCCCAGTTCAGCGGTGCTTGAGACGGCGGTGCCCAGTTCAGCGGTGCTTGAGATGAAGGGCCCAGTTCAGCGGTGCTTGAGATGAATGGCCCAGTTCAGCAGTGCTTGAGACGGCGGTGCACAGTTCAGCGGTGCTTGAGATGAAGGGCCCAGTTCAGCGGTGCTTGAGATGAAGGGCCCAGTTCAGCGGTGCTTGAGACGGCGGTGCCCAGTTCAGCGGTGCTTGAGACGGCGGTGCCCAGTTCAGCGGTGCTTGAGATGAAGGGCCCAGTTCAGCGGTGCTTGATATGAAGGGCCCAGTTAAGCAGTGCTTGAGATGAAGGGCCCAGTTCGGCGGTGCTTGAGACGGCGGTGCCCAGTTCAGCGGTGCTTGAGACGGCGGTGCCCAGTTCAGCGGTCCTTGAGATGGCGGTGTCCAGTTCAGCGGTGCTTCGGATGAGTGCCCAGTTCAGCGGATCCGCCCATGGCGTGGAGGTCATTCGTCACCTGACCTGTGGCTGGCTGCGCCTTCCTGCCCATGTGGGATGGGGCTGGTGGGGCCCTCCTGGGCTGCAGTACCGGGCCTGTTGGTGTCCTCCTGCCCACCTGGGATGGGGCTTGCGGGGCCCTCCTGCACAGCTGGGCTGCTGGCGGTCTTGTCGGGCGTGCTGCCCTTCCCAGCCTTCTCTGTTCGCCTGTGGCCCTTCCCCACCTTTGGCGGTGTGCCAGCTGGCACCACACTTCCTGCCGGAGCCATGGTAGGGATTTTGGTCCCTGGTGTTTTAGGCCTCTCGCGCCGGCCACTGACAATCTTCGCATGTTTTTGCGGGGGTGGGCTGGCCGTGCCTTGGCTCCCTACTGAACTGGCTGCCCTTGAGGGTGGGGGACTCCACAGTCCATGGCAGACTGTCTTCACAGGGCCCGCTTTTGTGGTGGCTGAGGTGCTGACTGGAGTCCTATGAGATGGACGGGGTGGGGGAGTTGTTGGAAAGAGGTCAAGTTTTGATAAGAAAAGAATTTTAGGAAGAGAGGGACGGGTAGGTGTAGTAGGTATGGGAGTGGAGGAAGAGGTTGTGGTTGTAGGAGTTTGAAGTCTGGTGTCTTTGGGTGCAGGTGCTTGGGCTGGAGGCTGTCGTGAGGTGGATGGCTGTTGGGTGGGTGGCTGCCTGCGTTTGTGTAGCTTGGAAGAGGGGGTGACAGACACACTGGGAGAGGACACAGGGGACGTGTGAATGGTAGTGGGGGTGGTGACTGCACGTGTGCGGGGGGTTCTGGTGGGTGTGCTGGTGATGGACGTAGTGGCTGAAGATGTTGTGCATGCAGGTGTGAGTGGAGATGTCACAGGGAGGGAGGAGGGAGACGAGGAGGAGGGGGACACAGTGGAGGCAGTGGGTGTTGGTATATCTGCATGTGGATGTTGCTTGTGTGAATGCTTGTGTGATGTGTGGTGCTTATCTGGCTCAGCTTCCCTTGGGTGTTGAGGTGTGTGCAGGCTGGTCTGATGGTGTGTCTTGGATAGGTAGAGTTACAGGGGATTGGGTATGGGTGGAGGAAGTTGGAGGGGGGAGGCTAGAGACAGGGACAATGGCTGCCGTCAGTGCTGAGGCCAGAGTGTTGAAGGATCGCTGAAGGGCAGCCTGACCAGAATGAATGCCCTCCAGGTATGCATTACTCTGGTGCACCTCCCTTTCTACACCCTGGATGGCATTCAAAATGGTAGACTGCCCAACAGTGAGCTTTCTCAGGAGGTCAATGACCTCCTCACTGAGGGCAGCAGGGGTGACGGGGCAGGGCCTGAGGTGCCTGGGGCGAAGGAGATGCCCACCTTCCTGGGTGAGCGGGCACGGGGCAAACGCTGAGGGGCTGCTGGGAGGGCGGTGCTGGTGCACTGGGTGGTGGCTGTACCTGTTGTTGCGGGGGGCACAGATGTTGGCGCCACCACAAGGGAGCTCCCTTCAGAGGACGAGTCGCTGTCACTGACATCCGCACGAGTCCCCGCTGTGGAGCTCCCCTCGCCCTCCGTCTCACTGGTGAATTCCGATTCCGTTGCATGGCCCGCCATGGCCATGTGAGATGCAGCTCCCTCGTGCTCCGATGCCACTTCTCCTCCGCCTGATGATGCTAATGCACAAATGAACAGGAAGACAACGAAAAAGGTGGGTGGGGAAAAATAAAGAAATGTTGAGTGCATGCATTGGCGACACTGTTGGCGGACAGGACAGACACAGAAGCCCCCTACACTACGCCGCGAACTTGGGGTCGACTACACAATCCGTGGGACATGGCCTACAAGCCTATGGGCGACATCTGCACACATACATGACACAGGGCAATGAACAGCTGTACTTGGCACCCTACAGAGGTGGGGGAGGGGCACAGGGCCATGGCTTACGGAGGGGCCTAGTCTACAGATATCGCCCTGGCCTAGGGATACCCACAGCCCTCCTCCCCCACCCAGACACCTCCACTGCGCGCAAAGTCACCAGGATTTGAGTGTACTCCCCCCCTTGTGTCTGCTGTGATGTCCTCACGCGCCCATCCAAATCGGGGTAGGCCACCGCCATGATCCGGGACATCAGGGGGGTCAAAGTCCGACTGGCACCCCTCCCACTTTGGGAGGCCATCCCCAGCTGAGCCTCCGCCATCTTCCTGCTCCAGCGTCGGATGTCCTCCCATTTCTTCCGGCAGTGGGTGCCCCGTCTGTGGTGGACCCCCAGGGTCCGGACGTCCTTGGCGATGGCGCGCCAAATATCGATCTTCTGGTGGGCGCTGACCTATGTGACATGTACAGGGAGAGAAGAATAATAATCACCTTCTGCATGCTCGATGTGAGTGGCCCCCCATCCCCACCCTTGCCATGTGGCACATGCTCTCATCTGTCGTTTGATGCATGCCTCAATCGCTCCCCTCCCCACCATCTTTCATCCACCCCACTCAACACAGGCATTGCCCACAAAGCATGGTCCCAGTGTACTTACCTGTTGGTCTGGAGGACCGTAGAGTAGCGCATACTGGGGGAGGACTCCATCCACGAGTTTCTCCAATTCCTGAGCAGTGAAGGCAGGGGCCCTTTCCCCAGTCCCATGAGCCATTGTCTCTTCCAGACCGAGGTCACAGCAGCACTTGCAGTGTAGGTCCTCTCCTGTGGAAGATCAGGTATCGAGTGATTAAGCAGATAGAAAATGGCGGTCACGCCCGCAGCAGTGCGTACCGCGGCGGTGCATACCGCGACCCCGGCGCACATAGTCATTGGCTCCTGAGACCCATAGGATTCAATGTTAACCAATGCTGCTTTGTGCCGCGGTCTTCGACCACCTCCCGCCAATGTGTGCCACGCCAGCGCATTGACCTCACATCCCATTGTCGCACTTCACAGGTCAGGCAGCCGCCATTTCAAGGGCCCACATGGCTTAATTTCTACTGCGTCACACATACCTAGGCCTCGCATCGACACTCATACAAGCCATACAATGCATTGGGAATCGTGTTATGTGCACGCTGTGGGAACGTACCTGTGGGTTGATTGACTCTGTGCTCGCTGTTGTCCTTCATAGGCACCGTCCGCTGGGACATGCGAGGAGATGGAGAAATCTTCCCGTGTACAGATCGCTGGTGGACCTGTCGACAATGGAGGAAAGACATGTCATACTGACATACAGGCTTGACCGAGCCACTATACAGGAACTGTGTGCCCAGCTGGAGCCAGACCTGATGTCACCAATCCGCCAACCCACAGGGATCCCCCCTCTAGTGCAGGTTCTGTCAGTACTCCATTTCCTAGCAAGTGGGTCATTTCAAACAACAGTGGCCATATCATCAGGGATGTCCCAGCCCATGTTTTCCAAGGTGTTGTCCAGAGTGTTGTCTGCCCTGCTCAAACACATGCGGAGCTACATCGTCTTCCCTGAGGTGGGGGATTTGGCTACAGTGAAGGGTGATTTCTATGCCCTTGGACATATTCCCAACATCATTGGTGCCATTGATGGGACACATGTTGCTTTTGTCCCCCCCAGCAGGAGTGAACAGGTGTACAGGAACAGGAAGAGTTATCATTCCATGAATGTCCAGATGGTCTGTTTGACTGACCAGTACATCTCCCATGTTAATGCCAAGTTCCCTGGGTCAGTGCATGACGCGTACATCATGCGGAATAGCAGCATCCCTTACGTGATGGGTCAACTCCAGAGGCACTGGGTGTGGCTAATTGGTGACTCTGGTTACCCCAACCTGTCATGGCTACTGACCCCAGTGAGGAATCCCAGGACAAGGGCAGAGGAACGCTACAATGAGGCCCATGGGCGTACTAGGAGGGTGATCGAGCAGACCTTCGGCCTCCTGAAGGCCAGGGTTAGGTGCCTCCATATGACAGGTGGATCCCTAATGTACTCACCAAAGAAGGTGTGCCAGATCATCGTGGCCTGCTGTATGCTTCACAACCTGGCTTTGCGACGCCAGGTGCCTTTTCTGCAGGAGAATGGTCCAGATGTTGGTGTTGTAGCAGCTGTGGAGCCTGTGGAGAGTGAAGAGGAGGAAGGCGAAGAGGACGACATAGAGAACAGGAACACAGTAATACAGCAGTATTTCCAATGACACACAGGTAAGAATCCACACCAGCATATTACATTTACTTAAAGACTACTACCTCTCTACTGTCTGACCTTTTCCCCCAGTGTATGGTATCTGAGTTGTGACTTTCCCTTCCGATTTCAGAGATGTGGGCCCCACTGCGTGACATCTGCTTTGTTTCCCCATGGACTACAGCTGTGTGACAGTGGTATGTTGTCATCACAATGTACATATACATTTTGGCATGCTCATGTCTAATACATTTGTACAAAATCACAGCCAGACTCCAGATTGTTTTGTTCAATAAGTGTGTTTATTACAGTGCTCTAAATTGGTGGGTGGTTGCAAATCGGTGAGGGGTGATGGTGGAGGATTGTCCATGGCAGAGTCCGGACTATCAGTATCACAGGTGCATTGTCCAAATGCCTGTGGAAAGTGGAGCAGGGGCAGTTTAAGGTTGGACAGGGTGTCAATGTGGGACAGTGGGATAACAATCAGGGAGGTATCCTTTGCTGGCGGGGGTCTTGGCATCTTACTCTGTCTTCTTCCTGGATCTCAGGGCCCGCTTGCGGGGTGGTTCTCCTTCTGCAGGGGGTGGGGTTCTGGTGGCCTGTTGGTCTTGTGTCGGGGCCTCCTGTCCACTAGCGCCGGAGGAGGTGGTAGGCAGTTCTTGGTCCATGCTAGTGACAGGGGCCCTTTGTGGTGCCACAGTGTCCCGCAATGTGGTGACTACCTGATTCAGAGCCACTACGATGGTGCCCATGGCGCAACTGATGTTTCTTAGTTCCTCCCTGAACCCCATATACTGTTGCTCCTGCAGAAGCTGGATCTCCTGAAACCTGGCCAGGACCGTCGCCATCGTCTCCTGGGAGTGGTGGTAGGCTCCCATGATGGAGGAGAGGGCCTCGTAGAGAGTGGGTTCCCTGGGCCTGTCCCCCCCCCTGTCGCACAGCAGCCCTCCCAGTTCCCCTGTTTCCCTGGGCCTCTGTCCCCTGGACCATGTGCCCACTACCACTGCCCCCAGGTCCCTGTTGTTGTTGGGGTGGTGGGTTAACCTGGGTGCCCTGTAGTGGTGGACACACCGCTGATTGACGTGTCCTGGGGACAGAGATATGGGCCCGCTGGGTGGGTGCTGTGCTGGTGTTCCCAGAGGGGGGAGGGTCTGCTGTGGCCTGTGGCTGTCTGAGGGGAACCAACTGTCCAGAGTTCCCGATGGGCCGGGCTGGTCATCTAGATCCAGGGAGACAGAGCTGCTGTCATCACTGTGGGCCTCTTCTGGGGGTGGAGTGGACATTTGTGGACCCTCCTGTGCGGTGACGTGGCGTTCGAGTCCTGCAGGGGTATAAAAGTATGGTTATTGCTTCTGTGTGTGCCATAGTGTGCAATGGGTGGGTGCCCGTGTACCCCTGTGCTTGCATTCCTGTGTGGGGGCTTTTGTGACGGTGGTTTGGGGGGGGGATGGGTATGTGCAGTGGGCATGCTTAGGTGATGGGTGTCCATGCTTTGTGGTCGCATGCAGGGCTTGGTGTTGGGATGGGTGCGTTGTGATGGTGAGACATTTGCAAGGAGTAGGTGTGATGGGGGTGAGGGTGGGGGTATGAGTTGGCATGCTGGTGGGGTGGAGGGGATGAAGTAGTTAAGATTTGACTTACCAGAGTCCATTCCTCCGCCTACTCCTGCGAGGCCCTCAGGATGCAGGATCGCCAAGACCTGCTCCTCCCATGTTGTAAATTCTGGGGGAGGAGGTGGGGGTCCGCCGCCAGTCCGCTGCACCGCGATTTTGTGCTTGGATACCATGGAACGCACCTTCCCCCGTAGGTCGTTCCACCGCTTCCTGATGTCGTCCCGATTTCTTGGGTGCTGTCCCACAGCGTTGACCCTGTCCACTATTCTGCTCCATAGCTCCATCTTCCTGGCAATGGTCGTGTGCTGCACCTGTGTCCCGAAGAGCTGTGGCTCTACCCGTACAATTTCCTCCACCATGACCCTGAGTTCAGCCTCTGAAAACCTGGGGTGTCCTTGCGGTGCCATGGGGTGGTGTGGGTGATGTGTGGGGTGGATTGTGTGGTGCTAAGTGTGGTGATGTGTATTGGTGTGTAGTTTGAAGTGCGTGGTAATATTGCTGGGTGACAGTGAATTGCGCGTCTGGGTGCTCGGATCTCTTTTCTCTGTGCGTGTTCACGAATCTCTAGAAGTGGGGGTTTGTGGGTGATGTGGGTGTCTGTTTTATATTGTAATGGGTGTGTGGGAGTGTTGTTTGTATGTGTATCAGGTGTGTGTATTTTGAATTGTCCAATGTGGTAGTGTTTTGTAAAGTTGTGTGTATTTTGAGCGCGGCGGTGTGTACCGCCAATGGAATACCGCGGTTGAAAGACCGCCGCGTGGATTCGTGGGTCGTAATGGCATGGGCGTATTTCTGTTGGCGTGACGGTGGAGGTTTGGTCATCGGCAGTTTCTCGCTGGCCTTTGGTGTGGCGGACTTTTGTGGATGTCTGTATTTTGCCGGTTTGGCTGTTGTGGGTCAGAATGACCGTGGCGGTTTACCGCGGCGGTGTTATGGCAGCCTTCTGCACGGCGGTAAGCGCCTTTTAGCGCTGAGGTTGGAATGACCACCTAAGACTTAACACCCAAAATTTTAAGTAGTACTCAAATAGATCATATAACAAAAAGAGGTGTAAGAGTTGCAACAGTAATCCAGCAACTCATTAATATCAGTAATAGTTTGTGCACTCAGTATGAAGGTACACATACCTCAGCTCTGCATACCAACCAACTGACTTCTTGAAACTGGACCACAATTTCTAAGTAACGTGATAAATTTACTTTCCGAGCTAGTACTCCAAACTGACCATGTTACCTTATAAGGGGGTTTAAATGTCCACAAAAATAAGATTGAGATGTCAAATATTCGTACCTTAATGGATATTTTAGTTTTACTTCAGTTGTTAATTTTTTTGTGAGCAGCAGTAGCTTTGTGACAGGAAATTTTGTGCATAGTAACAAGAACACATTTGGAGCTTGAGTTGCAAATATGAAGAACATAGGCCCTCATTATGACATTGGCAGTAAATCCCATTTACCGCCACGCTGACTGCCCCCAAAATACCATCACCACTGCGGATATCCATTCACCATATTATGACACACCAATCCGTTAGTATTCAGCCACATACATAAATCGACCAGACCAAAGGTCAGTGATAAAGTGGCGGTATCAAAACCCACACTGTTACGCCAACAGAACAACGCCCACCACATTATTACCCACGAATCACCACGGCAGACATTCAATGGTGGTAAACCATTGGCGGTACATACCGCCGCGCTCAAAATACACACACATACAAACAAACAAAACAACACCACATTGGATAATTCAAACAACAAACACCTGACACCCATACACACACTACACCCATCGACTCACACCACTATAAAACACATACCCACAGAACCCACAACCTTTTCCCATTACAAACATTTGCGACCAGAGAGAAACAGCAAGACCACAGACACAACCAGAGCCACACACTAGTCACACCTATACACCACATCACACACCCCAACACATTACCCAACACACCCTCACCTACACACCTCACCCAACACCCATGGTACCACAAAGACACCCCCGATTCACAAAGGCAGAGCTACAGGTCATGATGGAGGAAATCATCAGGGTAGAGCCTCAGCTATTTGGAGCACAGGTGCAGCAGATATCGATAGCTAGGAAGATGGAGCTATGGCGCAGAATCAGGGACAGGGTCAACACCGTGGGATATCAACCCAGAACTAGGGATGACATTAGGAAGAGGTGGAATAACATATGGGGAAAGGTACATTCCATAGCAGCAAGACACCAACTTGCAATCCAGAGGACTGAAGGGGGACCCCCACCTCCTCCCCCACAACTCATAGCATGGGAGGAGCAAGACTTGCAATCCTGCATCCTGAGGGCCTGGCCAGAGTAGGAGGAGGACTGGACCCTGGTAAGTCAACTCTCCACTATTATCACCCCACCTACCTGCATGCCATCACATGCCCCCACCCTTACATCAAACACATCACCACTACCCACACACACCACTAGCACATCTCACTCATTCCAATGTCAAGCCCTGCATGCTTCACCAATGCATGGGCACACCTCACAGCCCTGCATGGACACTCATCACTAAAGCATGCACACTATAGAGAACTAATCATCCCACCATACACCAACGCACAAAAGTGAAAGCTGCCAGGGCTAATACAAGCAAAGAGGGCAAGCCACGGATGCACAATATGTCAGACACAGAAACCATAATACATCATTTAAATTCCCACATGTACCCCAGCCAATGTCACCGGAGAGGAGGTGCCAGCAATATCCAGTCCCCTAAATGAAGAGGCCCACAGTGATGACAGCAACTCTGGTCTTCAGGATCTGGATGACCAACCTGGCCCATCGGGGACCTCTGGACAGTCGGTTACCCAGGCCCACTCACAGACCACCAGAGAGCCTCCCCCATCAGGAAACACCACCACAGCACCCACCCAGCATACCCATACCTCTTTCCCCAGGACACGTCAATCAACAGTGTGTCCACCTCTACAGGGACCCCAGGGCACACCTCAAACCTGTGACAATCAGGGACCTGGGGTCAGTGGCAGTGGGCACACGGTTCAGGGGACAGAGGCAGAGGCCAACAGGGACACTGGGAGGACTGCTGTGCGCCAGGGGGAGCACAGGACCAGGGAACCGACTCTCCAGGAGGCACTTGCAGAGATCCTGGGTGCATATCAACATTCCCAGGACACGATGGGCTAGATCCTGGACAATGTGCAGGCGAACAGGTGGCTGCAGGAGGGACAATACCAGGGGATCAGGGAGGACTTGCAGGACATCAACAACACCATGATCTCCATAGCAGGGGTGCTAGCAAACATGGCCAATATTATGAAGGAGGCAGTCACACAATAGCGGGCCCCTGCCACTAGCCAGACATCTGAACAGCCTTCCACCTCCGCTGCCGCTAGTGGACAGGAGGCCCCACCAGAGGACTCACAGGCCACCAGCACCCCTCCCCCTGCAGAAGGAGAACCACCCCGCAAACGTTCCCTGCGATCCAGACAGAAGCCAGAGACTATTGCCAAGACTCCTGCCAGGAAATGAGACTCTCCTGATTGTCATCCTTGTGTCCCACCCTGTCACCCTGTCCACCTTGAACTGCCATTGCGCCCCTTCCTATGTCCCTTGGACAATGCATCTGTGCTACAAATAGACTGGAACAATACGCTGGACTTTCCTCCATCATCACCCCATCACATTGTACTTGCTCCTCAAAGTTGTAGCACTTCAATAAACACCCTTGCAAAAAAATAGAATTTTGGAGTATGTATTCATTTAAACAGGTACAAACATTGCAATTCAACTGTACAGAAAATGAGCATAGATTAATGACCTGAGCTGACTGCAGTGATCACACCAAGAGCATATGTAAGGTCATCAACATCTTCAAAATGAATTGCCAAAGGGTACAGTAAGTGAGCATAGAAGTGGGAAATAGCAGCATGATCAGTTTCTAATGACAGTTTTTGGAATTTAGTCGTGTGATCAGGTATTGGCTGAGTAGTCTAGCAAATGCAATGTTTTAGATCCCACTGCTACCACCAATGTAGTAAGTTGGCTCTGTATTTACTATTTCAAAGTAAGAAATAGTGTGCACAGAGTCCACGGGTTCCCCTTAGAGGTAAGATAGTGGCAAACTTAGATAATTCTAATGCTCTATTTTGTGGTAGTTTGGTCGCGCAGTAGCCTTATCTGAGGGTAGTGTTAAGCATTTGTTGTACACACACAGACAATACATGAGGAACACACACTCAAAGACTTTACTCCAGGCCAATAGTTTTTATATTGAAAAATATATTTTCTTAATTTATTTTTAGAACCACAAGTTCAAGATTTGAAGTAAATACATAAAATGCAAGGTACCCCACACAGGTAAGTCAGGAACTTTGAATTAGAGCAATAACATAAACAGTTTTTGTTAAAATGGCATTAAGCTATTTTAAAAGTAGTCACAGTGTAAAAATCAACAGTTCCTGGGGGAGGTAAGTATTCGTTAGATTGTGAAGTAAGTAAGACACTTACAAGTCTCAGTTCCTGGGCATAGGCATCCCACCGTTGGGGGTTCAGTGCAACCCCAAAGTTACCACACCAGCAGCTCAGGGCTTCTCCGGTGCAGAGGACAAAGAGGTGCCCAAAACACATAGGTGCCTATAGAGTACAGGGGGGCCCTGGTTCCAGTCTGCCAGCAGGTAAGTACCCGCGTCCTCGGGGCAGACCAGGGGGGTTTTGTAGAGAACTGGGGGAAAACAAGTAGGCACGCAAAACACACTCTCAGCGGCACAGGGGCGGCCGGGTGCAGTGTACAAAGCAGGTATTGGGTTTTGTATTGGTTTCAATGGAGGGACCCGGGAGTCACTCCTGCACTGAAGTTCGGTTCCTTCTAGTCCTGGGGGCGGCGGGTGCAGTGCTTGGGCCAGGCGTTAGGTCCCTTGTTACAGGCAGTTGCAGTCAGGGAGAGCCTCTGGATTCTCTCTGCAGGTGTCGCTGTCAGGGTTCAGGGGGGGTCTTCTCGGGCTACTCACGGGGTCGCAGTCGCCGGGGAGTTCATCCTGTGGTGTTAGTTCTCTGGATCTCGAGCCGTTGGCGTCGGGTGAAGAGTGTGAAGTCTCACCCTTCCGGCGGAAAGAGTGAAGTTCTTTTAAGTTGCAAGAAAGTTGCTAAGTTGTTGTTGAAGTTGAGCAGAGCCGCTGCTCACAGGAGTTTCTTGGTCCTTAGCTTCAGGGTAGCCCTCTGAGGCTTTAGAGGTCGCTGGTGCCTGTCGGATGCGTCGCTGGTTGCAGGTTTTCGAGTCAGGAGACAGGCCGGTAGGGCTGGGGCCAAAGCAGCTGTCGTCTTCTGTCTTCTCTGCAGGGTTTGTTGGTCAGCAGTCCTTCTTGTTTCTTCAGGTTGCAGGAATCTGATTTCCTGGGTTCTGGGGTGCCCCTAAATACTAAATTTAGGGGGGTGTTTAGGTCTGGGTGGGCAGTAGCCAATGGCTACTGTCTTGAAGGGTGGCTACACCCTCTTTGTGCCTCCTCCATGAGGGGGGGGGGGCACATCCCTAATCCTATTGGGGGAATCCTCCAAAACTAAGATGGAGGACTTCTGAAGGCAGGGGTCACCTCAGCTCAGGGCACCTTAGGGACTATCCTGACTGGTGGGTGACTCCTCCTTGTGCTCTCCTCCAGCCTTGCTGACAAAAGTTGGGGCAGTGGCCTGAGGGGCAGGCACCTCCACTAGCTGGGATGCCCTGTGGCGCTGTAACAAAGGGGGTGAGCCTTTCAGGCTCACCGCGAGGTGTTACAGTTCCTGCATGAGGAGGTGTGAAGCACCTCCACCCAGTGCAGGCTTTGTTCCTGGCCACAAAGTGATTTTCGTCTGATTGTGGCAGGCTGGCAGAAACTTGTCAGCCCCACACTAGAAGTCAGATTGGTATTCAGGGGGCATCTCTAAGATGCCCTCTGGGTGCATGTAGCAGTAAATTCCACACTGGCATTAGTGTGCATTTATTGTGCTGAGAAGTTTCATACCAAACTCCCAAGATTTCAGTGTAGCCATTATGGAACTGTGGAGTTCGTGTTTGACAAACTCCCAGACCATAAACTTCTATGGCTACCATGCAATTACAATGTCTAAGGTTTTGCTTAGACACTTTAGGGGCATAGTGCTCATGCACATATGCCCTCACCTGTGGTATGGTACACCCTGACTTAGGGATGTAAGGCCTGCTAGAGGGGTGACTTACCTATGCCACAGGCAGTGTGAGGTTGGCATGGCACTCTGAGGGGAGTGCCATGTCAACTTAGTCATTTTCTCTCCACCAGCACATACAAGCTGTGAGGCAGTGTGCATGTGCTGAGTGAGTGGTCACCAGGGTTGCATAAGACATGCTGCAGCCCTTAGATACCTTCCCGGGCATCAGGGCCCTTGGTACCAGTGGTATCAGTTACAAGGGATTTATCTGAGTGCCAGGGCTGTGCCAATTGTGGAAGCAAAGGTACAGTTTAGGGAAGAACACTGGGGCTGGGGCCTGATTAGCAGGGTCCTAGCACACTTTCAATTCAAAACATAGCATCAGCAAAGGCAAAAAGTCAGGGGGTAACCATGCCAAGGAGGTATTTCCTTACATTCCCTTTCTGAGCTCAGTTTCTGCCAGGCTTTTGATGTTGTTGGTACCACCCCATAAAAGGTGGCGGATTGATGTGTCTTAAGATGGTGGGCGGAACATTGACTTCTGCCTGGCTCTAGGCGCCTACAGCCGTGGTGGCTGTTGTTTCCATCCTGGCGTTCAGTGTGGTACATTGGCTATCTATTGGAGATCTTTCTGCCATGGTGGTGGTAATTACCTCCGGCCTGTTGGTGGTATTACTGCCACTTTAACACCAACCGCTAGGGTTGTAATGAGGGCCAGAGTGTAGGAAAGTACCCTCTTCCTTGTCATGGTTACCCCTTTTTTCTGCCTAATGTCAAAGTATTTGACTGTGTTCACTGGGATCATGCTAACCAGGACCCCACAATTTGCATACTGGTACCCCATGTAAGCCCCTAGCATATGGTATCCAGGAACCTAGGGCATTGGGGGTTACAGGGTATCCCTATGGGCTGCAGCAGATATCCAGGCACTCAACGGGATCCCATGCAAAGGGTTCTGCAGGCCTCCCTTTGCAGTCTGCGTGAACAGGGTGCATGCACCCGTTTTCACTACAGGTCACTGCACCAGTTCACTGTAAGTCACCCCATGGTAGTCCCTCTCAGCCCAGAGGGCAGGGTGCAGGTACCTGGTCCCAGACTTTGTGAGTGCGGGGATGCCATTTTACATGTGTACTAGACAGAGATCACTAGCTATGTCCAGCCTCATAATGGTAACTCTGAACATAGGCATGTTTGGTATCAAACATGTTGGACTCATACCCCAAGGCTTTTGTAGACATTGGTTGTATGATTCCATGTACCCTGGGGGCTCCTTAGAGGAACCCCAGTATTGCCATTCCAGCCTTCTGAGGTTTTCCAGGCAGCTCCAGGTTTCTGCCCTCCTGTTGCTTGAGCAGCTCAAGCCCAGGAAGGCAGAACAAAGGATTTCCTTTGGGACAGGGGTGTTACACCCTCTTTCTTTGGAAATAGGTGTTACAGGCTTGGGAGGTGCAGCCTCCCCAAGCCACTGGAAATGCTTTGAAGGGCACATTTGGTGCCCTCCTTGCATAATCCAGTCTACACTGGTTCAGGGACCCCCAGTCGCTGCTCTGGCACAAAAACTGGACAATAGAATGGGGAGTGGCCACTCCCCTGTCCATCACCACCCCATGGGTGGTGCCCAGAGCTTCTCCAGGGGGTCCCTACATTTTGGCATTTTGAATCTATGGCTGGCAGGGAACTCTGGGAGCATCTCAGTGGCCAGGTAAAGCAGGTTACGTCAGAGCCCCTGATGGGTGGTCCCCCAGCTAGGTGACAAATCTCCCTTTCTGGTCTTTTTAGGGTCTCTCTTTTGGGTGGTTCCTCAGATTCGGCCAGCAAGATTAGAGTAGGATTCCTCTTCAACCTCCACTTCAATGTCTGATCAGAGAAACTGCATCTGGACTCTCCAGGACAACAATCTGCAACAAAGATGAAGACTTTGCCTGCAACATTGCTTCCAGGACTCCTTCCAACTTCCAACATTTCTCTGGTTGTGCATCCTCTGAGGACAGCCTGTCTTCAATCTAAACAGGAAAGAAGAAGGAATCTCCCTTGGAGTGAAGGAGTCACTCCCTGCATCTGCAGGCACCAACAGCAATGACGACCGGCTGCGTGGATCCCCCCTCCTGCTGAGATGCGTGGATCCTGCATCATGGGTGGTGGGCAGAAGAAGTGTTGCCGGTCTGCTCTGCTAACTGTCCCACTTGGGTGGAGGTAAGCCCATGCCTTCCCACGCAGGACAGTACCCCCATCCACTGCGTCTTTTGCAGCTCCAAAGGCTTGTTGGCACTTCTTTCAAGGTTTCTTCAGGCATTGTGTAGCTCAAGCCCCCAGCACTCCTTCCTGTGATGCACAGCTCCCTGAGTAGCTCTCCTGAGACTTAGGACGCCTTCTCGTTATGCTACATGTGCTTCATTAGCAACTTCTGGGTCCCCATCCTGTGAGACTCCTGTGCATCCTCAGCTTGGTGGGTAGGGACTCCTGCCCCCACTGGACTATTCTGTGTCTTCTGGACTTGGTCCCATCTTTTCACAGGTCTTCCTCTCCAGAAATCCACCATTGGTTTCTTGCAGTCATCTCTGGGTTTTGCAATTCTCTTCTTTTCTTCTAAGTGGGTGTTTTGGTGAAATTCCAGTGATTTACTCCTGCTTTCCTGGTCAAGGGCGGTGTTATGGTACTTCCCTTTGTGCTTTCTTGATACCCCCCACAAACCTCTACACACTTGTTGGACCTCACAGCCTTAGAGTGGTCACCCCTAACTTTTTGCCTGCCTCCCTCCACTTTTTAGGCCCTGTTTTCTACTGATTTTAGGACTCTGCACACTTTATCACCGCTAACCAGTGCTAACGTGCACATGCTCTCTCCCTTAAAACATGTTGACATTGTTTTATACCCAATTGGCTTATTTAATCTACTTGTAAGACCCCAGTAAAGTGCACTACATGTGCCCAGGGCCTGTAGATGAAATGCTACTAGTGGGTCTGCAGTATTGATTGTGCCACCTACTCAAACAGTCTCTTAACCATGCCTCAGGCCTGCCATTGCAAGGCTTGTGTGTGCAGTTTCACTGCCACTGCGACTTGGCAAGCCGTAAACTCCCCTTTTTCTACACATAAGTCACCCTTAAGGAAGGCCCTAGATAACCCATAGGGCAGGGTGCTATGTAGATAAAATGCAGGTCATGTACCTGTGCAGTTTATATGTCCTGGTAGTGTAAAACTTCTAAATTTATTTGTACACTGCTTTGAGGCCTGCTCCTTTCATAGGCTAACATTAGGGCTACCCTCATATACTGTTTGAGTGGTAGATTCTGATCTGAAAGGAGTAACAAGGTCATA
This sequence comes from Pleurodeles waltl, assembly GCF_031143425.1. NCBI lineage: Eukaryota > Metazoa > Chordata > Amphibia > Caudata > Salamandridae > Pleurodeles > Pleurodeles waltl. The sequence goes on from NC_090446.1 coordinate 1,415,174,527, forward strand.
TTTAGTATGTCCAGAATTGTAATACAAAATCCTTCTGACTGGTGAAGTTGGATTTAATATTACTATTTTAGAAATGCCACTTTTAGAAAGTGAGCATTTCTCTGCACTTAAATACTTCTATACCTTACAATCCACGTCTGGCTCGGTTATTTGACAGCTTCATTGTGCATTCCACTCAGACAAACAACAAACACAGGATGCTCAGTCACACTTGCACACATCTGCATATTGAATGGGTCTTTCTGGGCTGGGAGGGTGGAGGGCCTAACACTTACATGTCAAAAGACAGTAGCCTGCCCTCACACAAAGGACTGCCACACCCCCTACTGGCACCCCAGCAGACAGGATGGAACTGAAAGGGGACCTTGTGCACTTCTAAGCCACTCTCTGAAGTCTCCCCCACTTCAAAGGCACATTACGGTATTCAAGCAGGGTCTCTGACCCTACCAACTAAAACACTTCTGGACAAGATACCACTGGAGAAGGATCCCTGAACCCGAACCTGCAACCTGCCAAGAGGAACTTCCTGGCTGTCCAAAGGACTCACCTGACTGCTTTTCTGCAAAGGTCTGCTGCCCTGCAGTTGCCCTGCTGCCCTGCTGCCCTCTGGCTCTGCTGAGAAGTGCTCTCCAAGGGTTGGAGAGAGCTTGCCTCCTGTTCCTTGAAGTCTCTAAACCAAAAAGACTTAATCCTGCAAAATAACTTCTTGTTTGGTGAAAATTTTAAGCACAGCCTGCAAGAAATGATGCACAGCCTGCATGAAGGTGGGATAATCACTGCATGCCGAATCGGAATGAAGCAGCCCGGCTCCCCAAGTAGAGATCGACGCAGTGGCAGCATTGCAACCGGAACTTTGACGCACGGCCCACGGAATCGAAGTAGAGCTGAGCAGGAACGAAGCAGTCCAACTGAGAGGAATTGACGCAAGCGCCAGCCGTGTGGCAGAAATTTCCACGCATCGCCCACCGGAACAACGCAGCTCCTGTGACTTCGTCCTGCACACCCAGGATTTCAACGCATCGTTTCTGGGGCATCCAAAAACCCCGCAACCCGGAGAGGAAAACTCAACGATGCATTGTCTGTGTGCACCAGAAAAATCAAAGCACACCTCCCCGTTTTCCACACATCTCCTCTTCTGTGGCCCCCTGCAGAGAATTTGAATGCAAACCAGGTACTTTGTGCTTGCAAGAGACATTTGTTGCTTTTTAAAGTCTAAAGACTTTTTAATCATTTCCTACAGTGATAATTCAAAGTGTACTCATCAAATCTAAATCGGTTTGACCTGCATTCAACCAGATAAAATATATATTTTTCTAAATACTGTGTAGTGTATTTTTGTGTTGTCATACTGTGTTATTGCATGATTTATTGCACAAATACTTTACACATTGCCCTCTAAGTTAAGCCGGACTGCTCAATGACAAGCTACCAGAGGGTGGGCACAGGATAATTTGGATTGTGTATGACTTTCCCTGACTAAAGTGATGGATCTTGCTTGGACAGGGGGTACCCTGACTGCCAACCAAAGACCCCATTTCTAACAACACCCCACCCACCCAGGTGGGATTCCAACTCTTGCATTCCATTTTTTTAGTACATGGTTTGTGCTCACTGTAGGGTCACGATTCTCTATTGTGTTTTACACTGTTTTTCACTGTTTTCTAACTATTCTTAAGCCTATTTCTGACTACTAGTGTATATATCTTGTGTGTTTCTTACCTCCTAATGGAGTTTAATCTCTATGCTATTTTTGGTAATTGTGTCACCAAAATAAAGTACCTTTATGTTTGTAACACTGAGTGTTTTCTTTCATGTGTGTACGTGCTGTGTGACTCCAGTGGTATTGCATGAGCTTTGCATGTCTTCTAGATAAGCCTTGGCTGCTCATCCACAGCTACCTCTAGAGAGCCTGGATTCTAGAAACTGCTTACACTACACTAATAGGGGATACCTGGACCTGGTATAAGGTGTAAGTACCTTAGGTACCCACCACACACCACGTCAGCTTCCTACATATCGTGGATTTGAAGAGAACAGAATGGATGAATGAATTTAGAAAAACATGTAGTGTGCACAAATAGTTACAGTATGGCAGAGTAAAATCAAATGGGAATTGGAGAAGAGTTGAGAGAGTTGGCATAAGAGATTAGTTAACATTTGTCATGTAATTTGAGTAGATTAATGATTCCTAAGATTGCAAAATGGAGGAGGGATTGAGTCTGAGGCGGGTCAGATGTTGTTAGTCTGAGTAGATGGCATGGTTGGAAATGTTAGCGTGCATATGAAGGTTAAGGTATCGCAGCAAGAAAAGTAGGAAGCTAGTTTGAAAAGACAGACAAGGCAACATTCATTAATAACTTTGAAAATAGGTGTTAGGAGTTTGTGCATTGCTTATTCTTTCCTGCAGGTTACAGAATTTAATGATAGCAGTGAGAGATAGGAGTGTGTCTGTAGATTAAAGTGGACCTCAATTGTGAAGTTTAGAAAATGCTTCAAAGGTAAAAAAAAAAAGAAGCGTTTCCTAGAGGAAGCGAAAGTACTAGGCTACTGCAGCAGTCTAATTTACTAGCAACACGTCAACGGAGCAATGCTTTGACCATTGTGGATGCTGATGTGGCTTTTTAGTGATAAGCCTGTGAATACCGAGATTGAAGTATTGAATGTACCTGGCAGGTTTAAATTATGTTCCAAGGTTTCTGAACTACGATGTAGGTGTGCAAATGCCAATAGAAAATAGTATGAGGATAGAAAGGTGTGCAGGTGTATGTTGGACCTTGCCCTTTTACAGCATCATTCCCCAGAATTTTTGCCTTTTGCCTCCTTATTTTTCTGACCTTTGTGGGCTGACGTTACGACTCTGACAACTTTTTCACTGCTAACCAGTGCTATAGTGCATGTGCTCTCCCTTGTAAAATTGGTATGATTGGCTTATACCTATTTGGCTTATTTAATTTACCTATAAGTCCCTTGTAAAGTGATATCCCTATACCCAGGGCCTGTAAATTAAATGCTACTAGTGGGCCTGCAGCACTGCTAGCGCCACCCACTAAATTAGACTTTCAAACCTGTCTCAGGCCTGCTAGAGCAGGGCCTGTGTGCACAGTTTTCTGCCAGGGGGACCTGGCATCTAAATTTAATTGCCAGGCCCAGAACTCCCCTTTTACTACATGTAAGTCAACCCTAAAGTACACCGTAGCTAGCCGTATGGACAGGGTGCCATGTATGTAGAAGGCAGGACATGTGCCAGGTTGAGTGGCCTGTCCTGGTAGTGACAAACAGCCTAACTTGGTGTCTCACTGCTGTGAGTGTTGCCTTCTCATAGGATTGCATTAGAAATGCCCTGCCTTATGTATAAGGGGTATTGTCTGATTTATGAGGGGTAGTGTAGGCATGTTTGGTATGGTTGTGATAGTGATGAGAAATTCTGCTTCCTGATGTAGGTGTATTTTTTATTACTATTACAGAAATGCCACTTCTAGAAAGTGTGCATTTATCTGTGCTTATGACTCTGGTGTTTTTGCAGCATGCCTCCAATCCACGTCTGGGCAGACAGTTGGGGCTTTGTCCATACTTTTCAGACAGCCTGTTCACAGGGAGGGTGGAGGTGTCACAGAGGTGCATCTGCACATTGTATAGTCTTCCTGGGCTGAGAGAAGGGAGAGGCGGGGCACACCTGCATTTGTAAAGGCTGTGGCCTGGCCTCGCACAATAGGGTCATTTACCCCCACTGATGTTTGCAGCCTGTGCTGGAGGAGAGAAGGGGCACTTCCAGAACCAGTTGTAACTGGTTGGAACCCCCTCTCCTCCTCATTGTAAAACAGACTGTAAACTTAGTATAAGTGCAGGGGAATTTTCCCCACAAGGGAGACATTCTTCGAATATTCTTGGAACTGGACCACAGGTTGCTGACAAGACTCGCCAGGAACCCCCATGGACTGCTGCTGTTGTGCTGACCTGTGATCCACAGGAGGAACTGCCACCATCTGCAACCCTTATGGTGGCCTGTAGTTGGGTCCGCCAGCCCTGTGCTCCTCTTTACTTCTGTCCCCATGGGCAAGGTGCTGTGGCCTCTGACACCTGCAACTATCTACTTCACGAAGGAGTTCTGCTGTGGATAAGGAAAGCGCCTGGAAGCGTGCTTCCTGGTGTCCTGGCGCCTCCTGCGCACAATCATCGTGACAAGAGATCACCGCCGCAGCCCAGGCTACTAATATGGCGCTACCACTTTGAAAAGCGCTCCTTGCTTGCCAGATATTCACCGCCGCAACCGGGGCTACAAGTATGGCCCTAGCACTTTGAAAAGGGCTCCTTGCTTGCTGGATAATCACTGCTGCAACCCAGGCATCCTACTTCGAAGAGTGTCGCACGCTATCCAGTGCCCCTGGGGCACAAGAAAAAGGTAACCAGAGAAAGCGTGCTCCTTTCTGTACCCCCGGGGCACGGCTCGCTCATTAGAGCACCCCCGGGGAACCAGCCACCCTCCATTGTTGGCAAAATCACTGCTAACACTCACGCACCGGGCACGGGCGAGTGTGCGGTATCGGCCCCAGGAGCGAGAGAGACATCATCCGAGGTCTCCTCCAGGTCCCAGGGCCGCCCCTGAGGAGCAGGATTCACGGGAGGCGAGGGGAACGTCCTCCCTACCACCGGTCACTGCCATAGGAGCGGGACACTCCGATTCTTTGCCAGGCATTATTTTTGAAGAACGGGGTAGAGAGGCATCGACGGAGGCCCCTTCCTCTCGCCCCTATTGCTTTTGTTGGGCTGCCGGCCCCCACCCTTCAGTGATAAGGCCCGTGGAGGCATGAGGGGGCCCCACAGAGATCGTGAGCCCCAGGAGGGGCCTGTTCTGCACATCAGAGAGGGTGCTGACTGCCCCTCTCCCCTAAGAACCGCATGTGGCCCCTGTCGTGCGCATAGGAGAGCCGGGGCCCCCACCACTACCTCCCAGGCACTAGGAGTGCCTTACTCTACTAACTAAGGTACTCTTGGGGACACTGGGAGGGTGGGATGTTCCAGGGTTATCTACTTAGATATGTGTATTTTATTTATGTCTTGCCATATGTGCTATAATGTTCCTTTTATGGACATATATGATATTCTTATGACAAGTGCATACATTTATTTACTGTGATTCCTGACTACTGCTTATGTTGCAGAATCCTGAGTACTTACGTGTTCTAATGTGACAACTGCTTATTCTGGCAGATTATTAGTAACTTGTGTAACGTTCTGACAACTGCTAAGGTAACAGGGTATTACTGACGTGTAATGTTTGGTCTAATTATGTTTTGTGCAATACAGTTTATGTTTACATAGCTCAGTGTTGTGTTTACTTTGTGGTGTACATCTTGCGTCACATGTGTTGTGTGTGTTGAGCTGACTCCTCGTATCAAGCTACCAAGGGGGTGAGCAGGGGTTATCTTAGACGTGTAATTCCCTTGCCCTGACTAGAGTGGGTGGGTTCTGCCTGGCTTAGGTGTATACCCTAGCCAACCAGAAACCCCATTTCTAACAGTGTACAATTAGCAGATGATCATGAGGGATTTACAAACCGCTCCAATGCCCCAGGGCGTCTTGGCGCTGTGAGAGCTAGTGTGGTAATGACTTTCAGTAGAAGTAGGGTCTGTTTATTAGAGCACGAAGGTATGAACAACGTTAGGTGCTAAAAAGCCACGTTTTAAGCACCTTTCTAAAGGCGAATAGAGAAGTTTGCAATTTCAGATTGGTTGGGACGGTATTGCGTTGCAGAGCAGTGCATTTAACACAGCCTCTGCCCCACCAACAGAAGCGCTTGAAAGACGGAACTAATATATTGTTGTGAGAGCCAGGGGATAAAGTTCTTATTGACTGATACCAAATAAAGCTTCTGCACAGATATGCTAGCTGGTTCCAAGAAATGCTTTGAATACAAAACATCACGATTTGAAGGTTATACAATGTTTGACTGGGAGCCTATGTAGAGCCTTTAGGGCCAAAGCTGCAGATTTGAACTGAGGAATCCATAGTAAAAGCTGAGCTGCTGAGTTCTGCAGAATTTGTAGCTTGTTTGGCAAGCCGGTTTGCAAGTTCTGATACAGTACAATAGTCTACCCTGGCCAGTACTAAAGCCAAGACCGCTGTCTTCTGAAGATCGGATGGAATCTCTTCTTTAAAGTTTCTAACATCCAGAAGGAGGAAAAGATGATGGGATTAACTTGTTTTTTAAAAGTGAGCTTATCATTAACAATGACACCCTGGCTTGTCACCTTCTTAGCTGGCAAGGGAAGAATTCCAAGATCTTTAGGCCACCAGTCTGGGGACCAATGAGAGGTTGTTCCCTAATTAAAGCACTTTTGTCTTAGATTAATTTCATTTAAGCAGTTGCGGACATGCAGTTTCAAAAGGTCTCCCCTGCGGTCTGATTGTTATTAGTGAGGGAGACCACAATCTGGGTGTTGTCAGCATACGATACCAAGGAAAACCCAAAACACTTGATCAGAGACGCAAGGGGTGTCACGTACACTTTAAATGGGATAGAGCTCAGTGACAAGCCCTGGGGAAATCTCACAGGGCAGATAGAAAGGTTCAGAGGAGTCTCCCCAAATGAAACCCTTTGCACACGGCCAGACAGGAATGAGGGAAGCAGAGACAGTGCTGACCCTTTGATTCTGAGGTTATTTAGCCAGTCAACCAGGAGATCATGGTTGACCGTGTCAAAGGCCACAGACAGATCAAGGAGGATAGAAGTTGATCTTCCTCCACCATCTAGTGTTGCTCTGATTTCTTCAATAGCAACAATCAACGCTGTCTTAGTTCTATGGCCACTCCTAAACCCAAATTGGGTATCGTCCAATAGATTGATATTTTCAATTAAGGAGGTCAGTTGTTGGTTCATGGCTTTCCCTACAATTTTGGCTGGAAAAGGGATATCAGAAATAGACCAATAGTTGTTGGTGTCCAGAGGATTAATAATAGCTTTTTTAAGTAAAGAGAGAATTGATGCAGACTCCAAATTTTGGGAAAACAACATTAAAGAATCTGATTAAGGATTCCATTTTTTAAAAAGTAGCGTTTGAGTCTATTACCAATTGTAGCACAGCTGGTGGACAGGGATCATGTGGAAAGCCAGATTTGGTGGTAAGAAAGGCACGTATTACCTGATCCATGGTAAGTAATGTGAATTCTTCCAAAATTGAGGATGATTGGGCTACTGGTATAGTGGTATTAACCATGGAGCCACTGGTGTGGTTCGAGGAAAACTTATCAAAAATGTCCTCAATTTGTTTTAAAGAAAAGGGCCAGTGAGTTGCAAAAGGACTGACTTTCACTGGCTGTCTTGCTAGTAGGTGTAGAACTAAGCCTCGCAATTGTCTGAAATAGTTCTTTAGTGGAATTATTTGTCTGATCAATTTGCTTTGTAAAATATGCAGACTTTTCAATCAAGGACTGATATTTATATTCTGAAATACACTGTTTGTATTTGAGCCTTGTTAAATGATTATAGTCCTTCCTCCAAATCTGTTCCTGCCTAAGACAGTTCTGTTTAAGAGCTCTACGTTTTTTACTAAACCAAGGGGCCAAGGGTTTGTTCCTAGTGCTAGTTCTAATTCTAGGAGGGGCTAAGATATTAATAGCAGATTTCAACCATGAAGAATAATCATCTGGCATTTGGTCTGTGTCCTTTGTAAGAGCAGGTGAGGAGGTTCTTAATAATGAATTAAGATCAGAAGGTTGAATTGTATGCCAAACCGGAGAGATATATGATTTGGTGCAGACTGATAAGCACCGGGTATAGCAAGAGCCAGGATATCGAACCATATAGCCTTGTGATCCGACCATGTTACTGTTAGGATGGGGGGGTCCAAATGATAGTGTAATTGTTGAAAAACCTGTCAAGGGTGTGCCCTGTAAGATGAGTCATATCTGCAACTAATTGAGAGAAACCCAGGCAGGATAGCGTGTCAATTAGTTTTTCAGTGTCGTTGTCTTTTATATTTTCTAAATGGAAGTTAAAATCACTGTTGGAAATGGCCTTTCTGCAGAGTCACCCTCAAACGTTTTGCATTCCTCCTTCTCTTTTTCTGACCTCATTTTTGCTGGCTTTAGGACTCTGCGCACTTTACCACTGCTAATCAGTGCTAAAGTGCATATACTCTCTCCCTAAATCATGGTGAAACTGGCTCATACCCAATTGGATTATTTAATTTACTTGTAAGTCCCTAGCTAAGTGCACTACATGTGCCCAGGGCCTGTAAATTAAATACTACTAGTGGGCCTGCAGCATTGATTGTGCCTTCCTAGTAGCCTCTAACCATGTCTCAGGCCTGCCATTGCAGGGCTTGTGTGTGCAGTTGCACTGCCACTTCGACTTGGCATATAAAAGTAAATGCCAAGCCTTAAACTCCCCTTTTTCTACATATAAGTCACCCCTAAGGTAAGCCCTAGGTAGCCCATAGGGCAGGGTGCTATGTAGGTAAAGGCAGGACATGAACATGTGTGTTCTATATTTCCTGGTAGTGTAAAACTCCTGAATTCGTTTTACACTGCTGTGAGGCCTGCTTCTTTCATATGATAGCGTTTGGGCTACCCTCGTATACTGTTTGAGTGGTAGATTCTGATCTGAAAGGACTAACCAGGTTATATTTAGTATGGCCAGAATGGTAATAGAAAATCCTGCTTATTGGTGTAGGTTGGATTTAACATTACTATTCAAGAAATGGCACTTTTAGAAAGTGTGCATTTCTTTATACTTAAATCCTTCTGTGCCTTCCAATCCACGTCTGGCTGGGTTAGTTGACAGCTCCCTGGTGCAATTCACTCAGACAATACCAAATACAGCATGCTCCCTCACACCTGCACACATCTGGTACTGAATGGGTCTTCCTGGGCTAGGAGGGTGGAGGGCACTGGTCTGACCCTTACATGTCAAAGGACAGTGGCCTGCCCTCACACAATGGACTGCCAAACCCCCTACTGGGACCATGGCAGACAGGATGGAACAAAAAGGGGACCTTGTGCACTTCTAAGCCACTCTTTGAAGTCTCCCCCACTTCAAAGGCACATTTGGGTATATAAACTGGGTCCCTGACCCTACCCACTCAGACACTTCTTGACACGATACCTACTGGGAAAGGAACTCTGAACCAGAACTTGCACCTGCTAAGAGACGCTGCCTTGCTGCCCAAGGGACTCACCTGACTGCTTTGCTGTAAAGGACTGCTGCCTTGCTGTTGCCCTGCTGCCTTGCTGCCCTCTGGGTCTGCTGAGAAGTGCTCTCCAAGGGCTTGGATTGAACTTGCCTCCTGTTTCCTGAAGTCTCAGGGCCAAAAATACTTCATCTCTACAAAGAACTCCTTGTTCAGCGAAAATCGACGCACAGCCTGCCAGAATCAATGCAGAGCCTGCCCTGCGGTAAGAAACTTACTGCATCGCTGAACTGGAACAATGAAGCCGGGCTCCCCGAGTGGGGATCGATGCAGCGCCTGCGTTGCAACCGGAACTTCGACGCGCAGCCCACTGGATCCAAGCATTGTTGAGCCGGAACGACACAGCCCAACTTCCTGCAAAAAGAATCGACGCAGCGCCTGCTGTGCAGCAGAAATTTCCAGATATCACCCACCGGATCGATGCAGCTCCTGTGACTTCATCCTGCACACCCAGGATTTCCCTGCATCATCCCCGGGCTTCCAAATACAATGCAACCTGAAGAGGACCCAAGCCTGCGTGCCAGAAATCGATGTAAAGCCCTTGCTGCGTGGCAAACATCGATGCATCATTTGTGTGTGCCCGGAGAAACTGACGCACACCTCCCCGTTTTCCACGCATCTCCTCCTCTGTGGTTCTGTGCAGATAACTTAGACGCAAACCAGGTACTTTGTGCTTGCAAGAGACACTTATTGCTTTTTAAGAACTAAAGACTCATTACAAAAGTGATATTTCAACTTATATTTATAAAATCTTGATTGTTGACCCTAATCTCTAAGATAAATATTCTATATGTTTCTAAACCTGTGTGGTGTATTTTTGTAGTGTTTATACTGAGTTATTGCATGATTTATTGCACAAATACTTTACACATTGCCTTCTAAGTTAAGCCTAACTGCTCAGTGCCAAGCTACCAGAGGGGGGGCACAGGATAATTTGGATTGTGTGTTTCTTACCCTGGCTAGAGTGAGGGTCCTTGCTTGGACAGGCGGTAACCTGACTGCCAACCAAAGACCCCTTTTCTAATAATCACCTAGTATTGAAAACTTGGGGTGTATTGATACTCAATTTGCGCTGAATTTGTGTAATTTGTTTACGCAAGTTCAGCACCAAACTTACTCCACACTCATATTTCGATGTTAGACCTGTCTAACATCAAAATATTGGATTTTGCAACATTTTTTAGATGTGTGAACCTACCTCTCTTCAATGAGATGCCAGGTAGGGATTCCCATCTAAAAAATGGTGCTAGCCACATATTTATCCTCCTGTGCTAAAATGATACACTGGTGGGAAGAGGGGCTAAATAATGGTGCAAAGCTTGCTTTGCACCATCATTTAACGCCTGGATCAGACCAGGCGTTAGGGGACCTGTGGACCCATATCCATGGTTAAACACCATGGTGGAATGGGCCACAGGTACCCTCCTCAAGCCCTAGGAACACCCCCAACCACACCACAGGGACACCGGAGTATTGAGGACCTTATCCCAGGTAAGTAGGGTAAGTATAGGTAAGTATTTTTTATTTTAAATTAAAGTGCCAACTTGGGGCCCCCTGCATGGCACAGGGGCAGTGGCAATGCCCAAGGGACACTGGTCCCCTGTGCTGGCCATTGGGGTGGTGGGCATGTCACCTGTCTTTTCTAAGACAGGAGTAATGTGGTATGGATGGTTTTGGACTGAGAAAATGACGCTAGGCTGTTTAGAGGCATTTTTTTGTGCCTATAACCAGCCTAATGTCATTTATTTGGTGCAAAACCCCCTTCTCCCATACTGCCTCCCCCACCCGGCTAATGTAATTTTTTTTTAGCTAGCCCACCCTTTGTGCCGGCTTGCGGCATCCCATACATTTGGTGCCAGGCTGGCGCTCTGGAGTGACGCAAGCTGGCACTATACGTTTTGACACAAAACTGCATTTTGCACAGTTTTGTGTCAAAAAGTATGAATATAGGCCTTGGTTTTTAAGGAAAAGATTCCAGGAGAGCTGCCAGTGCTGCCGTAAATGGGCCTCTAGGTCCAGGCAGATGGTATTCCAGGAGACCGTTAAAGGATTGATTTTTAGTTAGTTCCTGTTTAAACGTACTGCTTCACACTCACTGGAGGTTACCAGAGAGAAGGTACCTACTATAGAATCTCTCTATATTACTGCAAGTCCTCCACACTTTTTGTGGATTCATGTAAACATGGAAACATGTTTTACAGTACTACTTTAGTGGGTGGCACAATGAGTGCTGCAACCCAGTAGGAGCATTTAATTTACATGCCCTGGGTACATGTAGTACCATATACTAGTCACTTATAGATAAATGTGCCAATTAGGTCATGGTAATTTACTTATATTTAGAAGGCAGAGCACAAGCACTTTACCTCTGTTTGGGAGGGGTAAAGTCCACAGAGTTCTAGGGCCAGCTAAACAGATTCATCATAGGAAGGCAACATTTTGGGGGAATACCATGTGGCCCTCTCAAACAATGGCTACCTGTGATATTTGATCCCAGGCTAATCTGGCATCCTAAAAAGCCAACCTACCACAGACATTTCTGTAAACTTGACACCTACAGAGTCCAAGCTGGTGGGGTGTACAAGTGAACCCCCACTTTTTTCTACCCGGGATGCTGTGCAAATATCTAACTTTAGAACAACCTCACATTTTCCAAGCTTTTAAAATAAATCTTTATATTTTTTAACTAACCATAACACATCCTAGCAAGGCAATGATCATCACAGCAAACCTGTGCATCATCACCATGAGTATGTCTTTCAGGCATTTCAAACAGCGCTGAATACTCATGTTTGGCATGAAGTGTTTTTGGTGTTCATATACTAAGGTCCATACTCTTATATGTAAGCTGTTTGTTAAGTTCATTACCAAAATATGCCAGAATTGTGACATTAAAATTGGTTAAAATATATTAATTAAATTAGATGATATTGTGCGCATTAATTTGCTGGTTTATTTAGTTTCAGTAGTACCAATAATGTCTAATTCCTTGTAAAGAAAACTATGCGCATGGTTGACTCTTCCCATTTGTTGCAGAAATGGCGGTTAATCCTTCGGTATGGTTGTCTACTCCCATTGGTTGCAAGAACGGGTGTCGATCTTTGAGCCTTACAATTTTCTCCATTATTGATGAAGCAGAAGCCACTACCTCTACAGGAGTGAGACTAATGATACTAGCTAACTCAAAGTCAAGAAAGGGTATCACTCTTCCAGTAGTAGTCCAATTTAAGGTAACTTATGCATTGTATATTACCAAATGGATCAAGTAGACATCCACGTTCTTGTACCATGTGCAAATTTTAAGAGGCACATCAAATGGTTGAAGTACCTGACCAGTTTTATCAATTCCTTCCATGTGCTTGCTATAATCAAGTGGGTAGTTGGGCTTATGCATTTCTGTCAACTAACCACAAACCATTACCGAAGAAAAGCATTCCTCATGAATTATAATGAGCACATGCACCTCCTTCTGTCTGAGAAATTCAAAGCCAGCAGATATTTGCATTGCAATGCACTACACTGAACCTTTATGGAGCTTTTTTCCAACAGGCCCCTAACAGAATCCTTTCCTGTGACTTTACATTGTTTAACAAACAACTTTACCAACAGCGTACAGCTTGTTGAAGAACTGTATTCCTGTATAAAAATTCTCAACATAAAGGTCATAACAATTACGAAAGAGTGATTGAGCAAGATCTCACATAATATTTTCACCAGTTCCTAATGAAGAAGGGCACTCAATCAGATTTATACTGGAGTCATTTGCAGACTTAAGTAGTGGGCTTCTCATATAGCATATAAATCTTGATGTCATACCGGGCTCTTTTACTTAGTATAAAGTGCCTGGAGAGCAGCCACACTTTGTAAAGGACCAATGTCTTGCCAACTCTTATAGTATGCCTGAAACACACATCTCATGACTTTTGTTTTTAGGGGAAATGGCCAAGACAGACCAGATTTTGAACAATCTGTCATAATCTGGATGGCAGCATGGCAATGATGCAGAGTTACCATTGCAATGCAGCATACAAAAACTCTGCTTGTGGCAGGTTAGAACCTGGGCATTTGCCTAACAGTGACAGAAGATAAGTAACACTACCCTCATGCTTTGTGCCATAATTCTATGAGAAATGTGAGCTTCCTAGCCCTCTAATGGTTTGCAACACCTCAATGATGTGAGTAAACACTGCTGTGCCCCAGAACGAGTCACCAAAGTGCCTTCTTGGATCTTCTAATATTGTTCACCATGCACAATTTCCTTACGAACATTAAATTCACAAAACTTTTGAAATATTCGATGGAAACAATACTGTAATATTGACTCTATATGCAGCATCTCCAGTAAAAAGAGGAATTACAGGCTGGAATCTATTAAGGTGTCACCAGGTAAGCAGTCTGACTGTTCTCTATGAAGCAAATGTATGCACTCTGAATTGTAGTTCACGCACACTGTCTCACCATGGCTCTTTTTGCTAATGAATGGACACCACAACTGCCTTGCTTTGTTGAATTGCCATGTTCTTTACATTCACCTCAAGAGTAGTAATCTTCTGCTGCAACTACACCAATTGAAAAATAACTTCAATATTCATATGCATGATCCTCACCCTTGTATGCATTCTTAGTATCTTAGCCCTCCTTCCCTATGTTAGCTTAAGGCTTCAGCAGCAGTAATCCAATGAGAGACCATGTCTGTTTGTCACAACAAACAGGTGGCTGCCATATTTACTTTCCCGGGAAGATGAAAGGATAGAGACAATATTTCCACACTTGATTAGTGAGTTTCTCAACACTAAACGAATAGGGTGCACTTTGGTGGCCTGTAGTCAATTCCTATGTTATGTTATTAGTCTGAGGTACCTTCATTTGTCATTTATGTTTCCTTTAACACTTAGTACTCCTTCAACTTAGAATGCTCCCATTTCATCTGTCTTCTTTAGATGACTGGGAGTATTTTTTAGAGCAGCTTTGCTTTTTCTCAGTATGGGGAACGTTCCTAACCCAGCCCTCTTAAACTGGAAGCACCCAGTTGATCAATCCACAAATTTCCTGAGATTACAGTAGCCACCTACATGCCTCAATCAATAATTAATTTGTAGAGTGCGTCCCTGTAACCCCTGGGGGTACCTGGGTGGCGGAGTGCAATGTCTCTGTTGCAGTGTTGAAGAGCCAGATTTTGAGTCTCTGCCTGAAGTCTGATAGTGAGGGTGCAGTTCTGAGGGGGAGGTCGTTTCAGGCCATGGCGGTGATATAGGAAAAAGATCGGCCATCGTTGAGGCTGCACCGGATTCTGGTTGGTGGTTGATGAAGTGTGGTCCTTGATCGGGGTGGGCTATGTAGCCATGCATGAGGAGCTTTAAATGACATCTCTTCTGGAGGGGGAGCCAGTGGATATTTCTTAGGTGGGAGTGATGTGACTGTCTTTGGGAAGATCCAGGATGAGTCTGACCGCAGTATTCTGTATTGTCTGGAATCTCTTGAGGACTAGGAGGACATGCCAGCGTAGAGAGTGTTCCCATAGTCGAGGCGGCTGGTGATGAGGGCCTGGGTGACAGTTTTCCTAGTGTTGGCTGGGATCCATCTGAAGATTCTGCAGAGCATGCAGAGGATGTGGAAGCAGGAGAAGGTGACTGCATTGATCTGCCGCTTCATGGTCAGCTTACTGTCTAGGATGATGCCAAGGTTGTGAGCGTGGTCCATAGGCGTGGGAGTTGGTCCGAGATTGACTGGGAAACAGCTATGAACGCATAAGCAGCTGTTTTTCCTGAAGATCAGAGCTTCCATCTTGTCAGAGTTGAGCTTCAGACAGTTAGTTTTCATCCAGTCAGCTATGGTGGTCATAGCATTGCGGAAGTTGCTTCTGGTGGGGGAGGGGTCTTCAGTAAGTGAGAGGTTCAGTTGAGTATTGTCTATGTAGGAGATGATGTTGAGATCGTGGGATTTAACAAAATTGGCCATGGGGATCATGTAGGCATTGAAAAAAGTGGTACAGAGGGATGAACCTTTGGGTACACTGCAAATGATGCTCTTGGGTGCGAAGGTGGAAGGGGGTAGTCGGACTCTGTGAGTGCACCCTGCCAGGAAGGAGGCAATTCATTTGAGGGTGTCATTTTGTATTCCAATGCTGTGGAGTCTGTTGATAAGGGTGTGGTGGGAGACGGTGTTGAACGCAGCTGGTCGAGGAGGATCAGGGAAGCAGTTCCCCCATGGTCGAGGAGCGCTCTGATGTCATCAGTGGCCGCGATGATTGCGGTCTCATGCTGTGGTTGGAACGAAAACCTGATTGGGAGGTGTCCAGTAGCTTGTTTTCTTTCAAGTAGCTGGTGAGCTGCTGATTGATGGCCTTCTCAAGTACTTTGGTCGGGTATGGGAGTAGAAAGATGGGTCGGTAATTCTTGAGATCGTCGGGGTTAGCAGAGGGTTTTTTCAGGAGGGGATTGATTTCTGCTTGTTTCCATTTGTTTGTAAAAACTGCCGATGTGATGGAGGTGTTGAGGATGCTGGTAAGGTTGATTTTGAGGTTGAACAGTTAGGCAGGGGCATGGGTCGGTGGGTGCCCTGGAGTGAATGGATAACATGATGGCTGAGATGGACTGAGTGCTGAGCAGTGCCCATTTGGAGATAGTGCTGTTGCTGTGCGCTGGGGAGGTCGAGAGAGCTGAGATTCCCCTGACCTGCCTTAAGGCCAGGCACCACTCTGCATGCTGAGCAGCTCCATCAGACTGCCCACGTGTTCCAGACCACGCCCTCGCTGCTACTGTGAGTTCGAGGCCCTCCACCGCCCGCAGACAGCCGCCTGCGCCTCATCCCTGATGTCTAGTGGTTGCCGTAAGTATTGTGTGTGTGTCTTGTAATCTGTATTAGTCCTTTTGTTTTTTAGTGTCTCTTTTCTGTTTATTTCCTTCTTCGGTTTTCAGCCTGTTTTATTGCCTGTTTTTATTTCCTTTTTATTGCCTTTTATTGCCTTCTGGTTCTGTCCTCTCCGTCTCCCGCGGTTCCTGCCGCTGTATCCCCCGCGGCCGCGCCCCCCCTCAAGCCCCATACGCTACCGCCTCCTGCTTCCCAGCTGCTCCTCCCTCCCACCTCCCCTTCTAAATGGCGCCCACTGAGCGGTGGGGATAGTGACCCCTGACCTGCCTTAAGGCCAGGCACCACTCTGCATGCCGAGCAGCTCCACCAGACTGTCCTCGTGTTCCTGACCCCACCCTCGCTGCAGCCACGAATTTGAGGCCCTCCACCACCCGCAGGCACTTACCTGCGCCTCATCCATGGTGTCTAGTGGTTGCTGTAAGTATTGTGTGTGTGTCTTGTAATCTGTATTAGTGCTTTAGTTTTTCTGTGCCTCTTTTCTGTTTATTGCCTTCTTCAGTTTTCTGCCAGTTTTATTGCCTGTTTTTATTACCTTTTTATTGCCTTTTATTACCTTCTGGTTCCGTCCTCTCCTTCTCTCCGGTTCCCACAGCTGCGTCCCCTGCGGCCCGACCCCCTTGCGCCCCCATTCGCCACGGCCTCACACCTCCCAACTACTCCTCCCTCCCACCGCCCCTCCTTAATGACGGCCACTGTGCGGAGAGTGACCCCTGACCTGCCTTAAGGCCAGGCCCCACTCTGCATGCCGAGCAGCTCCACCAGACTGCCCTCGTTTTCCTGGCCCCGCCCTCACTGCTGCTGCAAGTTTGAGGCCCTCCACCACCTGCAGGCACCCGCCGGCACCTCATCCGTGGTGTCTAGTGGTTGCTGTAAGTATTGTGTGCGTGTCTTGTAATCTGTATTAGTGCTTTTGTTTTTCTGTGCCTCTTTTCTGTTTATTGCCTTCTTCGGTTTCCTGCCTGTTTTATTTCCTGTTTTTATTGCCTTCTGGTTCCGTCCTCTCTTTCTCCCCGGTTCCTGCCGCTGCATCCTGTGTGGCCCCACCCCCTCCCGCCCCCAATCGCATGGCCTCCCGCCTCACAGCTGCCCCTCCCTCGCACCTGCCCTTCTTAATGGCGGTCGCTGCTCGGCGCGGAGAGTGACCCCTGACCTGCTTTAAGGCCAGGAA
Source organism: Pleurodeles waltl (assembly GCF_031143425.1). Lineage (NCBI taxonomy): Eukaryota > Metazoa > Chordata > Amphibia > Caudata > Salamandridae > Pleurodeles > Pleurodeles waltl. The sequence continues at coordinate 1,415,191,753 of NC_090446.1, forward strand.
CCACTCTGTACGCTGAGTAGCTTCGCCAGACTGCCCTTGTGTTCCCGACCCCGCCCTCGCTGCTGCCACGAGTTCGAGGCCCTCCACCACCCACAGGCACCCTCCTGCATCTCATTCCTGGTGTCTAGTGGTTGCCGTAAGTATTGTGTGTGTCTTGTCATCTGTATCAGTGCTTTTGTTTTTCTGTGCCTCTTTTGTGTTTATTGCCTTCTTCGGTTTTCTGCCTGTTTTATTGCCTGTTTTTATGCCTTTTTATTGCCTTTTATAGCCTTCTGGTTCCGTCCTCTCCTTCTCCCCGGTTCCCTCCGCTGCATCCCCTGCAGACCCACCCCTCTCGCGCCCCCATTCACCACCACCTCCCAGCTGCTCCTCCCTCCCACCTCCCCTTCTTAATGGCAGCCGCTGCGCGGTTTGGAGAGCGACCCCTGACCTGCCTTAAGGCCAGGCACCACCCTGCATGCCGAGCAGCTACACCAGACTGCCCTCGTGTTCCTGACCACGCCCTTGCTGCTGCCGCGAGTTCGAGGCCTTCCAACACCCGCATGCACCCGCCTGCGCCTCATCCCTGGTGTCTAGTAGTTGCGGTAAGTATCATATGTGTGTCTTGTAATCTGTATTACTGCTTTTGTTTTTCTGTGCCTCTTTTCTGTTTATTGCCTTCTTCGGTTTTCTGCCTGTTTTATTGCCTGTTTGTATTGCCTTTTTTTTGCCTTTTCTTGCCTTCTGGTTCCGTCCTCTCCTTCTCCCCAGCTTCTGCTGTTGCGTCCCCTAAGGCCCGCACCCCCATTCACCACCGCCTCCCAGCTGCTCCTCCCTCCCACCTCCCCTTCTTAATGGTGGCTGCTGCACGGCGTGGAGAGTGACCCCTGACTTGCCTTAACGCCAGGCACCACTCTGCACGCAGAGCAGCTCCACCAGACTGCCTTTGTGTTCCAGAACCCGCCAGCCCTCGCTGCTGCAGCGCGTTCGAGGCCGTCCACCACCCGCAGGCACACGCCTGCACTTCGTCCCTGGTGTCTAGTGGTTGCTGTAAGTATCGTGTGTGTCTTGTAATCTGTATTAGTGCTTTTGTTTTTCTGTGCCTCTTTTGTGTTTGCCTTCTTCGGTTTTCTGCCTGTTTTGCTGCCTGTTTTGATTACCTTTTTATTGCCTTTTATTACCTTCTGGTTCCGTCCACTCCTTCTCTCCGGTTCCCACAGCTGCGTCCCTTGCGGCCCGACCCCCTTGCGCCCCCATTCGCCACGGCCTCCCACCTCCCAACTACTCCTCCCTCCCACCGCCCCTCCTTAATGGCGGCCACTGCGTGGCGCGGAGAGTGACCCCTGATCTGCCTTAAGGCCAGGCCCCACTCTACATGCCGAGCAGCTCCACCAGACTGCCCTCGTTTTCCTGACCCCGCCCTCACTGCTGCTGCAAGTTCGAGGCCCTCCACCACCTGCAGGCACCCGCCGGCACCTCATCCGTGGTGTCTAGTGGTTGCTGTAAGTATCGTGTGTGTGTCTTGTAATCTGTATTAGTGCTTTTGTTTTTCTGTGCCTCTTTTCTGTTTATTGCCTTCTTCGGTTTCCTGCCTGTTTTATTTCCTGTTTTTATTGCCTTTTATTGTCTTCTGGTTCCGTCCTCTCCTTCTCCCCGGTTTCTGCCTCTGCATCCTCTGTGGCCCCACCCCCTCGCGCCCCCAATCGCCATGGCCTCCCGCCTCACAGCTGCCCCTCCCTCCCACCTGCCCTTCTTAATGCCGGTCGCTGCTCGGCGTGGAGAGTGACCCCTGACCTGCTTTAAGGCCAGGAACCACTCTGTACGTGAGTAGCTTCACCAGACTGCCCTCATGTTCCCGACCCCTCCCTCGCTGCTGCCACGAGTTCGAGGCCCTCCACCACCCCCAGGCACCCTCCTGCATCTCATTCCTGGTGTCTAGTGGTTGCCGTAAGTATTGTGTGTGTCTTGTAATCTGTATCAGTGCTTTTGTTTTTCTGTGCCTCTTTTGTGTTTATTGCCTTCTTCTGTTTTCTGCCTGTTTTATTGCCTGTTTTTATGCCTTTTTATTGCCTTTTATTGCCTTCTGGTTCCGTCCTCTCCTTCTTCCAGGTTCCCGCCGCTGCATCCCCTGCAGCCCCACCCCTCTCGCGCCCCCATTCACCACCGCCTCCCAGCTGCTCCTCCCTCCCACCTCCCCCTCTTAATAGCAGCCGCTGCGTGGCTCGGAGAGTGACCCCTGACCTGCCTTAAGGCCAGGCAGCACTCTGCATGCCGAGCAGCTCCACCAGACTGCCCTCGTGTTCCTGACCACGCCCTTGCTGCTGCCGCGAGTTCGAGGCCCTCCAACACCCGCAGGCACCCGCTTGCGCCTCCTCCCTGGTGTCTAGTAGTTGCCGTAAGTATCATATGTGTGTCTTGTAATCTGTATTAGTGCTTTTGTTTTCCTGTGCCTCTTTTCTGTTTATTGCCTTCTTCGGTTTTCTGCCTGTTTTATTGCCTGTTTTTATTGCCTTTTTATAGCCTTTTCTTGCCTTCTGGTTCCGTCCTCTCCTTCTCCCCAGCTTCTGCCGCTGCGTCCCCTGCAGCCCCACCCCTCTCGCGCCCCCATTCACCACCGCCTCCCAGCTGCTCCTCCCTCCCACCTCCCCTTCTTAATGGTGGCTGCTGCACGGCATGGAGAGTGATCCCTGACCTGCCTTAAGTCCAGGCACCACTCTGCACGCAGAGCAGCTCCACCAGACTGCCTTCGTGTTCCAGAACCCGCCCACCCTCGCTGCTGCAGCGCGTTCGAGGCCCTCCACCACCCGCAGGCACACGCCTGCAATTCATCCCTGGTGTCTAGTGGTTGCTGTAAGTATTGTGTGTGTCTTGTAATCTGTATTAGTGCTTTTGTTTTTCTGTGCCTCTTTTGTGTTTATTGCCTTCTTCGGTTTTCTGCCTGTTTTATTGTCTGTTTGTATGCCATTTTATTGCCTTTTCTTGCCTTCTGGTTCCGTCCTCTCCTTCTCCCCAGCTTCTGCCGTTGCGTCCCCTAAGGCCCGCACCCCTTGCACCCCCATTCACCACCTCCTCCCAGCTGCTCCTCCCTCCCACCTCCCCTTCTTAATGGCAGCCGCTGCGCGGCGCAGAGAGTGACCCCACCCCTGCCTTAAGGCCAGGCACCACTCTGCACACCGAGCAGCTACACCAGACTGCCCTCATGTTCCTGACCATGCCCTTGCTGCTGCCGTGAGTTTGAGGCCCTCCACCACCCGCAGACAACCGCCTGCGCCTCATCCCTGGTGTCTAGTGGTTGCCGTGAGTATCATGTGTGTGTCTTGTAATCTGTAGTAGTCCTTTTGTTTTTCTGTGCCTCTTTTCTGTTTATTGCCTTCTTCGGTTTTCTGCCTGTTTTATTGCCTGTTTTTATTGCCTTTTTATTGCCATTTATTGCCTTCTGGTTCTGTCCTCTCCTTCTCCCCAGTTTCTGCCACTGCGTCCCCTGCAGCCCGCCCCCACACCCTCATTCGCCACCGTCTCCTGCCTCCCAGCTGCTCCACCCTCCCACCTCCCCTCCCTAATGGTGGCGGCGCCGCTGGTGCACCTGAAGTGTGCCAGAGGCAAGCCCGTCTGTGCCTGGAACGCACCCAGTGACACCCCCCTGCCACTCGCACCCCTCATACCACCAGAAGCCACTACACCACTTCAGAACTCCTCGCGCACAACTCCGGCCGCACCACTGCCTGCTTCCGGGCCTCCCCCAGGTACACCCACTGACCTTTTTCCTACCGCTCATGCCACTTCAGCTGCGCACCAGCCACCAGGCACCACCACAACGCCACCCACCTCATTCACCTCAGCTGCATCCTCCTCAAGACCCACTCTGTCCACAAGCATGCCATCGAACTCTGGGACCTGCTCACATCAACCTCCCTAGACATCGCCTTCCTCACCGAAACCTGTATGAACCCTTCATTGGAACCAGACATTGCCATAGCCATCCCTGAGGGCTACAAGATTACCTGAAGAGACCGTACCAACAAACCAGGAGGAGGAATCGCCATAGTCCACAGAAGCTCCATCAGGATCTCAACTGACACCCACGATGCCCTAGATGCCGCAGAACACCTGCACTTCCAGATATACGTCAAAACCAACACCACCCTGAGAGGAACCCTCGTCTACAGATCCCCGCCCTCAATTCTGCGATGCCATCGCCGACACTATCAGCTCCCCGCCCTCGCCTCCTCAGTGACCTGAATTTCCACCTTGAGAACAACAGCGACAGCAACTCCTCTGCCCTAATGGACAACCTTGCCAACCTCTGCCTCAAGCAACTGGTCACCTTGCCCACCCATTCAGTCAGTCACACACTCAAATCAAATCAAATCAAAAACATTTATAGAGCGCGCTACTCACCCGTGAGGGTCTTAAGGCCCTAGGGGGAGGGGGTTATTGCTGCTCGAAGAGCCAGGTTTTGAGCTGCCTCCGGAATGCAGGGTGGTCCTGGGTGGTCCTGAGGTTGGCGGGGAGGGAGTTCCATGTCTTGGCTCCCAGGTAGGAGAAGGATTTCCCACCTGCTGTGGTGCGGCAGATGCGAGGGACGGCGGCGAGTGCGCGGTTGGCTGAGCGAAGTTGACGGGTGGGCATGTAGAAACTGAGGCGACGGTTGAGGTATTTGGGTCCCTTGTTGTGGAGGGCTTTGTGTGCGTGGGTGAGGAGCCGGAAGGTGATCCTTTTGTTGATGGGAAGCCAGTGCAGGTGTCTCAGGTGGGCGGAGATGTGGCTGTTGCGGGGTATGTCGAGGATGAGGCGGGCGGAGGCGTTTTGTATTCGCTGCAGACGTTTCTGGAGTTTAGCGGTGTTCCTGCGTATAGGGTGTTTCCGTAGTCCAGGCGGCTTGTGACGAGGGCGTGGGTCACAGTTTTTCTGGTTTCGGGGGGGATCCAGCGGAAGATCTTTCTGACTCACTCAACGCCATCTTCTCCTCCAGCAGCCACGTCACCTTCACTCACACCACCGAACTCCATTGGACCGACCACCGTTGTGTTCATTTTTCCTTCCTGAAACCCATCACCAACAGCATTGGATTCCTCACTGCAAGTGGAAAAAGATCTCCAAGGACCAATTGATCTCCAACCTCACCCACGCCCTACCACCCATAACCCACGACCCCAACACCGCTGCCCTCAACCTCATACAATGGCTCGACAACTGCACCAACACCCTCACTCCACTCAAGAAAACCACCAACACCCGCACCTACAAGAAAGCTCTCTGGTTCACTGCAGACCTTCAGGCCTCCAAACGAGAATGCAGGAAAGCCGAGAAGATCTGGCGCCAAGAACAATCAGAAAGCAGCCACACCACCCTCAAATCAGCTATCCGCAAACATCACCATCTCATCTATACCACCAAAAGATCTTTCTACAAAGAACGAATTGACAACAATGCACACAACAGCAAGGAGCTATTCAGCATCAACAAGGAACTCAACAACCCCAAGTCCTGCTCCTCCGACCCACCCCACTCGCAAGCCCTTTGCGACTCCCTCGCCAGCTTCTTTCACCGCAAGACCACAGACACCCATGGAAGCTTCGCACCACCGTCCCCCACCACCACTGCCAAGGTCGACCCCAACGCGCCCTGCCACACCAACATACTGAGCGCCTGGACCCCCACCAATGATGAGGGAACCACCAAGACCATGAGCACCATTCTCGCCAGCTCTCCTGTTGACCCCTGCCCTCATCACGTCTTCAATAACGCCAGCCAAATCATCGCTCCCCAGCTCCGGATCATCATCAACAGCTCCTTCGAGACCGCCCTCTTCCCGGAGAGCTGGAAACACGCCGAAGTCAACGCTTTGCTCAAAAAGCCCAAACCCGACCCCAAAGACCTCAAAAACTACCGACCTATCTCCCTACTCCCCTTCCCTGCGAAGGTCATTGAGAAGATAGTCAACAACCAACTTTCCCGCTTCCTGAAGGACAACAGCCTACTCGACGTCTCCCAGTCCCGATTCCGCAAGAACCACAGCCCCGAGACCGCCCTTATCGCCTGCACCAACGACATCAGGAGCAGACTCGACAAAAGCTAAACCATTGCCCTCATCCTCCTTTACCTTTCCGCAGCCTTCGACACCGTCTGTCACCACACCCTTCGCACACGCCTCTTCGACGCCGGAATTCGCCGCAGAGCCCTGGACTGGCTCACCTCCTTCCTCTCTGGAAGAACCCAAAGAGTCTGCCTCCCCCCGTTCCTGTCTAAAGCCACCAAAACCATTTGCGGAGTTTCCCAGGGATCCTCACTCAGCCCCACCCTCTACAATGTCTACATGGCTCCGCTCGCCAACATCGTCCGATTCCAGGGCCTCAACATCGTCTCCTACGCAGACGACACTCAGCTCATCCTTTCTCTCACGAAGGACCCCGCAACCGTTTAGAACAACCTCCACACCGGACTCCACGCCATTACCAACTGGATGAAAGCCAGCCGCCTCAAGCTGAACTCAGAGAAGACCGAGATCATCATCTTCGGCCCTAACAGATCAGCATGTGATGACTCCGGGTAGCCTGCCACTCTGGGGTAGGCCCCAATGCCCACCACCCACGCACGCAACCTCGGCTTCATAGCGGACTCCTCGCTCTCTATGACCCAGCAAGTCAACGCCATCTCGCCCTCATGCTTCAACACCCTTTGAATGCTCCGCAAGACCTTCAGATGGATTCCAGTGAAAACGAGAAGAAGGGTCACCCGCACCCTTGTAAGCATCAGGCAGGACTATGGCAACGCCGTCTACGCGCATCCAGAATGCTTCAGCACAACTTATCCTCAACCTCCCTCGCGACAAACACATCTCTGCCCACCTCCGAGACCTCCACTGGCTACCTGTCAACGAAAGGATTGTCTTCAAACTCCTAGTCCACGCTCACAAAGCTCTTCATGATGCCGGGCCAGCCTACCTCAACGAGCGTCTTAACTTCCACATCCCAACATGCCAGCTCCACTCCGCCAACCTCGCCCTCGCAACCGTCCCCCGCATACACCGTACCACAACCGACAGCAGATCGTTCTCCCACCCTGCTGCCAAAACCTGGAACTCCCTCCCCGGCAACCTACGTCTGACCCAGGACCTCCAGACCTTCAGGAAGCGCCTCAAGACCTGGTTCTTCGAGCAGTAGCCTTCCCCCCGCCCTGCGCCTTGAGACCCTTCCGGGTGAGCAGCGCGCTCAACAAATTGCTGATTGATTGATTGAGGGTCAAAGTTGTTGTAGATGGTAGTGATCTTGCTGTGGAAGTAGTCTGAGAGGGCGTTGCAGAGTTCTTGGGAGGGGTGGATGGTGTTCTCTGTAGCTGCTGGGTTGGAGTATTCTTTGACTATTTTGAAAAGTTATTTTGTGCGGTTGGATGATGAGTCAATGTGGATCATGATGGCCGCTCTCTTGGCCTCCTTGAGTTATCGGTGGTAGCTGCTGAGGGCTGCTTTGTGGCTAAATGGGGGAATCCTGGTGGATAGCCATTGTTTCTCCAGTTTGCTGCAGCTGCGCTTTGTGGTGCTGAGTTCTGGAGTGTACCAGTTGGTGTTTGTAGAGGTTTTGTTGGTTCTGGCTGGTTTCAATGGGGTAACCGAGTCGGCCCATTCGGTGATCTAGGAGGAGAAATTCAGGATGGCCTGGTCGAGGTCAGAAGAGGCTTTGGGTTTGGATGAGCTGAGGGCCTGCATCCACTGTGATTCAGTTACTCTGCTCCAGTTGCGGTAGTCAACTCTGTGGTTCTTGGTGGCGGTGTGTTGGGCGTCGGCGATGGTGAAATTTATGATGCTGTGGTCGGACCAGGAGAGTTCTGAGATGTGGCTGAATTTGACTCTGCCACTTGGGGTAAAGAGGGGGTTGACAGCGTGTCTGACCTTGTCGTCAAAATATATATGTTATCTTTCTGCTTTAGGAGAAAGCTTGGATGTTTTGCTGGACTTTTTGTGCTAAGTGTTGTCCATGTACAGACAGTGGTGGCATGTCCTAGTGAGCTCATATAGGCTACTTTACACAATGTCACTCAAAAAGTAATTACAATTCCCAGGACTGTCCAAATCCCCATTAGGGGCCGTTCGAGGCAATTGATTTATTATATTGTTGCAGCCAGGTGTCTTGCTTTGAAATCTTCAGGTTCTATATCTTCAAAAAGAAGTTTACAACAAAAGCATACACATTTACATAAAAGCGTTCTGGAAGAATATTGTTAATGGAAATAAGCATTGGCATGAATTGGTTGGGAAAATGAACTTTAATCCGTTCTTTAATTGAGACTTTGTAGTCAATGCTTTTTGTAATTGATTTCAGTCTTCTGAACCTGAATTTTTGTTGCAGAAACACAATGGTTGCTATTATTATCACAATAAAATTGATGATATGTTTATATAATGTGTACTAAGGTACACGTCATGTTTAGTAAATGATATACATGTTCCTAAGATTAGAAATCCTGGTGTATTGTGAGAAATTGGGTGACTGGTTGAGAGGGGTGAAGCCCTTTCTCAAGCAGCAACCACACACCTTGTCAGAGTGAGGCACAAGCAAACCCCAAATTAACATATGCTCAACCCTCTAGTAGCTTGACACAGCCAACCCACACCTCATCCACACCACCCCATGGCACCCCAAAGACACCCCAGGTTCAGTGACGCAGAACTCAGGGTCATGGTGGAGGAAATAGTCCGTGTGGAGCCCCAGCTCTTCGGGGCACAGGTGCAGCATACCACAATTGCCAGGAAGATGGAGCTATGGCAAAGGATAGTGGACAGGGTCAACGCGGTGGGACAGCATCCACGCAATCGGGATGACATCAGGAAGCGATGGAACGACCTACGGGGGAAGGTGCGTTCCATGGTATCAAGGCACAACATTGCGGTGTAGAAGACTGGCGGCGGACCCCCACCTACGCCCCCAGAATTCACAGCATGGGAAGAGGAAGTCTTGCACATCCTGCATCCTGAGGGCCTCGCAGGAGTAGGCGGAGGAATGGACTCTGGTAAGTCAAATCTTCACTACTTCATTCCCCCCACCCCACCTGCATGCCAAATCATACCCCCACCCTCACCCCCACCCCCATCACACCAACTCCTTGCAAATGGCTCACCATCACAACCCACCCATCCCAATACCAAGCCCTGCATGCGACCACAAAGCATGGACACCCATCACCTAAGCATGCCCACTGCACACACACATCACCCCCACAAGCCATCCTCACAAAAGCCCACACAAGGAAATGCCTGCCCTTGGGTACACGGACACCCACCCATCACACGAAATGCCACACACAGAAGCAATAACCATACCTTCATACCCCTGCAGGACCCGAACGCCCCCACACTGCCACGGAGGGTACAGAGATGTCCATCCCACCACCAGAAGAGGCACCCAGCGATGACAGCAGCTCTGTCTCCCTGGACCCAGATGACCAGCCCGGCCCATCGGGGACCTCTGGACAGTCGGTTCCCCACAGAGAGACACAGGCTACACCAGACCCAACCCCCTCTGGGAACACCAGCACAGCTCCCACCCAGCGGGCCCATGCCTCTGTCTCCAGGACACGTCAATCAGCGGTGTGTCCACCACTACAGGGCACCCAGGTTGACCCACACCCCAACAACAATAGGGACCTGGGGGCAGTGGTAGTGGGCACACCGTCCAGGGGACAGAGGCCCAGGAACACAGGGGAACTGGGAGGGCTGCTGTGCGACAGGGGGGGGACAGGCCCAGGGAACCCACTCTCCAAGAGGCCCTCTCCACCATCATGGGAGCTTACCACCACTCCCAGGAGACAATGGCGACGGTACTGGCCAGGTTCCAGGAGATCCAGGCACAGCAGGAGGAATGGTACATGGGGTTCAGAGAGGAACTGAGGAACATCGGTTCCGCAATGGGGACCATCGTCGTGGCCCTTAACCAGATAGTCACCACATTGCGGGACCATGTGGCACCCCAAAGGGCCCCTGTCACTGGCCCAGGCCAGGAACAGCCTACCACCTCCACCGGCGCTAGTGGACAGGAGGCCCCCACACAACAACAGGCCACCAGAACGCCACCTCCTGCAGAAGAAGAACCACCCCGCAAGCGGAACCTGAGATCGCACAAGAAGACAGAGTAGGATTGCAAGACCCCCGCCTGCATAAGATACCCCCTGATGTCATCCCACTGTCCCACATTGTCACCCTGTCCAACCTTGAACTGCCCCTGCTCCTTCCTTCCACAGGCATATGGACAATGCACCTGTGCATCTGAGAACTGGACTCTGCCATGGACATCACTCCACCCCCACCCATCACCGTTTTACAATCATGTACCTATATGTAGCACTTAAAATAAATCACCTATTGCACTTAAAATAACAGGAGTCTGCTTGTATTCTTAACAAATGTATTACACATAACGGTGCAATAATGTCCAGTTACTTTGTGATGACAACATACCATTTTCAATAAGCTTTAGTCCATGGGCAAACAAAGCAGAAGTCACGCAGTGGGTCATACAGCTCAGAAAAGGGAACGGAAAGTCACAAATCAGTGAACAGGAACTGGGGGGAAACACAGACAGTAGAGACGCATGAGGCCTTAAGTAAATGTAATATGGCGTGGGTGATTCTTACCTGTGTGCTACTGAAAATATTGCTGTATGACTGTATCCCTGTTGTCCGAGTCGTCCCCGTCATCTTCCTCCTCTTCACTCTCCACAGGCTCAACAGCTGCTACAACACCACCATCTGGACCATCCTCCTGCAGAAAAGGCACCTGGCGTCGCAAAGCAAGATTGTGAAGCATACAGCAGGCCACGATGATATGGCACACCTTCTTTGGTGAGTACATTAGGGATCCCCCTGTCATATGCAGGCACCTAAACCTGGCCTTCAGGACCCCGAAGGTCCTTTCTATGATCCTCCTAGTTCGCCCATGGGCCTCATTGTACTGTTCCTCTGCCCTGGTCCGGGGATTCCTCACTGGGGTCAGTAGCCACGACAGGTTGGGGTAACCAGAGTCACCAATTAGCCACACACGGTGTCTCTGTAGCTGTTCCATCACATAAGGGATGCTGCTATTTCGCATGACATACGCGTCATGCACTGACCCAGGGAACTTGGCATTTACATGGGAGATGTACTGGTCAGCCAAACAGACCACCTGGACATTCATCGAATGGTAACTTTTTCTGTTTCTGTACACCTGCTCACTGTCTTTGGGGGGAACCAAGGCCACATGGGTCCAATCAATGGCACCAATGATGTTGGGGATATGTCCAAGGGCATAGAAATCACCCTTTACTGTAGCCAAATCGCCCACCTCAGGGAAAATAATGTAGCTCCGCATGTATTTCATCAGGGCAGACAACACTCTGTAGGCAGTATGTAAGTATGATATGTCGTTCTTCCATTGTCGACAGGTCCACCAGCGGTCGGTACACGGGAGGATTCATTCTTCTCCTCGCAAGTCCCAGCGGACGGTGCCTAGGAAGGACAACATGGAGCACAGAGTCAAGCAACCCACAGGTTCGTTCACACAGCTTGCACAGTACACGATTCGCTATGCATTGAAAGGCTTGTATGAGTGGCCGTGGGGACGTCAGCGACACCGACACGTCCTCGGAAGGGAGCTCCCTTGCGGTGGCGATAACATCCATGCCCACCACCACAACAGGTACAGCCGCCACCCAGCGCACCAGCCCCGCCCTCCCAGCAGCCCCTCAGCCTTGGCTCCGTGCCCGCTCGCCCAGGAAGGCGGGCATCTCCTTCGCCCCAGGCACCTCAGGCCCTGCCCCAGTTACCCCTGCTGCCCTCAGTGAGGAGGTCATTGACCTCCTGCGGACGCTCATTGTTGGGCAGTCTACCCTTTTGAATGCCATCCAGGGTGTAGAAAGGGAGGTGCATCGGAGCAATGCATACCTGGAGGGCATTCATTCGGGTCAGGCTGCCCATCAGCGATCGTTCAACGCTCTGGCCTCAGCACTGACGGCAGCCATTGTCCCTGTCTCCAGCCTCCCTCTTCTGAATCCCTCCACCCAGTCCCAGTCTCCTGTTCCTCTGCCTATCCCATCCACACCATCAGACCAGCCTGCACACACCTCTACACACAAGGGCAGCTCATCCAGACATAAGCACCACAGATCCCACAAGCATTCACCCAAGCAACAGCCAGATGCAGACATGCCAACAGTCACTACCACCTCTGTGTCCCCCACCTCCTCATCTCCCTCCTCCCTCCCTGTGATGTCTCCACTCACACCTGCATGCACACCACCATCAGCCAGTACTTCCATCACCAGCACACCCTCCAATACAGTCCGCACACGTGCAGTCACCACCCCCACTGCCATTTACACGTCCCCTGTGTCCTCTCCCACTGTGTCTGTCACCCTCTCTTCCAAACCACACAAACGCAGGCAGCCACCCACCTAACAGCCATCAACCTCACGACAGCCTCCGTCACAAGCACCTGCACCCAAAGACAGCACACTTGACTCTCCTACAACCACATCCTCTTCCTCCACTCCCATACCCACTACACCTACCTGTCCCTGTCCTTCCAAAGTGCTTTTCCTTTCCAACCTTGACCTCGTTCCAATCACTGACCCACCCCCTCCATCTGGTAAGAGTAAAAAAAGCACCTCAGCCACCACCAGCCCTGCATCTACTATGACCATAGTGCAGGGCCATTGGAGTCCACCAGCTCCTAGGGCAGGAACATCGGCCAGCAGCAAGGGGACAGCCAGCCCACCCCCTGGGAAGCGGACAAGAAAAACTAAGGGCCGGCGCGACAAGCCTGAGACGGCTGCCACCAAGGACAGTAGCCTTGCCCCGTCACCTGCCACATCCTCAAAGGGAGGCAAGGGCCACAGAGCTTCAGCGAAGGAGGGCAAGGGCAGCAGTGCGGAGAAGTCAGGCAGCAGGCGAGCTGCCCAGGAGGGCCCCACCAGCCCCATTCCGGTTGGGACGGACGACACCCACGGGCCCAGGACTCCATCACAGGAGGGCCCCGCGACCGCAACGTCGGATGGCGAGTGAGCGAGAAGTCTTGGCCAGGTCTGGCTCCCTAGAAACACAGGACAAGAACCGCTGAACAGGGGCCCGCTGTGACAAAAACCACTGAACAGGGGCCCGCCGTGACAAGAACCGCTGAACAGGGGCCCGCCGTGACAAGAACCGCTGAACAGGGGCCCGCCGTGACAAGAACCGCTGAACAGGGGCCCGCCGTGAGAAGAACCGCTGAACAGGGGACCGCCGTGACAAGAACCGATGAACAGGGGCCCGCCGTGACAAGAACCGCTGAACAGGGGCCCGCCGTGACAAGAACCGCTGAACAGGGGCCCGCGTGACAAGAACCGCTGAACAGGGGCCCGCCGTGACAAGAACCGCTGAACAGGGGCCCACCGTGACAAGAACCACTGAACAGGGGCCCGCCGAGACAAGAACCGCTGAACAGGGGCCCGCCGTGACAAGAACCGCTGAACAGGGGCCCGCCGTGACAGGAACCGCTGAACAGGGGCCCGCCGTGACAAAAACCGATGAACAGGGGCCCGCCGTGACAAGAACCGCTGAACAGGGGCCCGCCGCGACAAGAACCGCTGAACAGGGGCCCGCCGTGACAAGAGCCGCCGTCTCAAGCACTGCTCCGCTGGCCACCGCCGTCTCAAGCACCGCTCCGCTGGGCCCTTCCTGTCAAGCACCGCTCCGCTGGGCCCTTCCTGTCAAGCACCGCTCCGCTGGCCACCGCCGTCTCAAGCACCGCTCCGCTGGGCCCTTCCTGTCAAGCACCGCTCCTCTGGGCCCTTCCTGTAAAGCACCGCTCCGCTGGGCCCTTCCTGTCAAGCACCGCTCCGCTGGGCCCTTCCTGTCAAGCACCGCTCCGCTGGCCACCGCTGTCTGAAGCACCGCTCCGCTGGGCCCTTCCTGTCAAGCACCGCTCCGCTGGGCCCTTCCTGTCAAGCACTGCTCCGCTGGCCACCGCCGTCTCAAGCACCGCTCCGCTGGGCCCTTCCTGTCAAGCACCGCTCCGCTGGGCACCGCCATCTCAAGCACCGCTCCACTGGGCCCTTCCTGTCAAGCACCGCTCCGCTGGGCCCTTTCTGTAAAGCACCGCTCCGCTGGGCCCTTCCTGTCAAGCACCGCTCCGCTGGGCCCTTCCTGTAAAGCACCGCTCCGCTGGGCCCTTCCTGTCAAGCACCGCTCCGCTGGCCACTGCCGTCTCAAGCACCGCTCCGCTGGCCACCGCCGTCTCAAGCACTGCTCCGCTGGGCCCTTCCTGTCAAGCACCGCTCCGCTGGGCCCTTCCTGTAAAGCACTGCTCCGCTGGGCCCTTCCTGTCAAGCACCGCTCCGCTGGCCACCGCCGTCTCAAGCACCGCTCCGCTGGCCACCGCCGTCTCAAGCACTGCTCCGCTGGGCCCTTCCTGTCAAGCACCGCTCCGCTGGGCCCTTTCTGTAAAGCACCGCTCCGCTGGGCCCTTCCTGTCAAGCACCGCTCCGCTGGGCCCTTCCTGTAAAGCACCGCTCCGCTGGGCCCTTCCTGTCAAGCACCGCTCCGCTGGCCACCGCCGTCTCAAGCACCGCTCCGCTGGGCCCTTCCTGTCAAGCACCGCTCTGCTGGGCCCTTCCTGTAAAGCACCGCTCCGCTGGGCCCTTCCTGTCAAGCACCGCTCCGCTGGGCCCTTCCTGTCAAGCACCACTCCGCTGGCCACCGCCGTCTCAAGCACCGCTCCGTTGGCCACTGCCGTCTCAAGCACCGCTCCGCTGGGCCCTTCCTGTCAAGCACCGCTCCGCTGGGCCCCTCCTGTCAAGCACCGCTCCGCTGGCCACAGCCGTCTCAAGCACCGCTCTGCTGGGCCCTTCCTGTCAAGCACCGCTCCGCTGGGCCCTTCCTGTAAAGCACCGCTCCGCTGGGCCCTTCCTGTAAAGCACCGCTCCGCTGGGCCCTTCCTGTCAAGCACCGCTCCGCTGGGCCCTTCGTGTCAAGCACCGCTCCGCTGGCCACCGCCGTCTCAAGCACCGCTCCGCTGGCCACCGCCGTCTCAAGCACTGCTCCGCTGGGCCCTTCCTGTCAAGCACCGCTCCGCTGGGCCCTTTCTGTAAAGCACCGCTCCGCTGGGCCCTTCCTGTCAAGCACCGCTCCGCTGGGCCCTTCCTGTAAAGCACCGCTCCGCTGGGCCCTTCCTGTCAAGCACCGCTCCGCTGGCCACCGCCGTCTCAAGCACCGCTCCGCTGGGCCCTTCCTGTCAAGCACCGCTCTGCTGGGCCCTTCCTGTAAAGCACCGCTCCGCTGGGCCCTTCCTGTCAAGCACCGCTCCGCTGGGCCCTTCCTGTCAAGCACCACTCCGCTGGCCACCGCCGTCTCAAGCACCGCTCCGTTGGCCACTGCCGTCTCAAGCACCGCTCCGCTGGGCCCTTCCTGTCAAGCACCGCTCCGCTGGGCCCCTCCTGTCAAGCACCGCTCCGCTGGCCACAGCCGTCTCAAGCACCGCTCTGCTGGGCCCTTCCTGTCAAGCACCGCTCCGCTGGGCCCTTCCTGTAAAGCACCGCTCCGCTGGGCCCTTCCTGTAAAGCACCGCTCCGCTGGGCCCTTCCTGTCAAGCACCGCTCCGCTGGGCCCTTCGTGTCAAGCACCGCTCCGCTGGCCACCGCCGTCTCAAGCACCGCTCCGCTGGCCACCGCCGTCTCAAGCACCGCTCCGCTGGGCCCTTCCTGTCAAGCACCGCTCCGCTGGGCCCTTCCTGTAAAGCACCGCTCTGCTGGGCCCTTCCAGTCAAGCACCGCTCCGCTGGGCCCGTCCTGTAAAGAACCGCTCCGCTGGGCCCTTCCTGTCAAGCACCGCTCCGCTGGCCACCGCCGTCTCAAGCACCGCTCCGCTGGCCACCGCCGTCTCAAGCACCGCTCCGCTGGGCCCTTCCTGTCAAGCACCGCTCCGCTGGGCCCTTCCTGTAAAGCACCGCTCGCTGGGCCCTTCCTGTCAAGCACCGCTCCGCTTGCCACCGCCGTCTCAAGCACCGCTCCGCTGGGCACAGCCGTCTCTAGCACCGCTCCGCTGGGTACCGCCGTCTCAAGCACCACTCCGCTGGCCACCGCCGTCTCAAGCACCGCTGGCCCATTGACAGTGCCGGTTCTGTGTCGAGCAGGGCTTCACGAAGCACTCTGGGCACCATGCCTCCTCCATTAACAGTGGAGTCGGTAATCCATCTGATGGACTGTGGCTTTGCACTCCCCAGGATGGCACAGTGGGCAATCCACCCACTGTAGAGACTTGTGAGACTGTGGCTTTGCACTCCCCAGGATGGCACAGTGGGCAATCCACCCACTGTAGAGACTTGTGAGACTGTGGCTTTGCACTCCCCAGGATGGCACAGTGGGCAATCCACCCACTGTAGAGACTTGTGAGACTGTGGCATTGCACTCCCCAGGATGGCACAGTGGCCATGGAGGCCCCTCGTGGATCTGGCGTCGTGGACTCATGTGGCTGAGGTGCCCCCCCTTTCCTTCCCCCTGAGGTGCCTGTAGTTTTATCATCTGATGCCCCAGCAGTGTTCTCTCCAATGGTATCTGGTCTCCTGTGTGGGCTTTGCCCCAGTGTTTGTGCACATTGGCCCACAGACTTTGGAACTTGGACAGAATGGGCAGGAGTTATTGCCTATGTATATATGTTTTACTATGTTCATTCCTTATTTTGTATCTTTCATATTGCATATTTCCCATGACTTCAATGGAGCTATATTATACATATATTTTCAAGATCATTTTGTTTGTGTCTTTGCATTATCCCGGTGGGTTTTGGGGGTGTCACTCTGACTTGTTGCTCTGCATTGGTGTGTAGGGATTTGGGGGGGGGGGTGTAGGGGGGGTGTCACGTATGTGTGTGCCCGTAACCTTTTCTCCTCCCCCCTCCCCTGTGTCGTAGGTACAGTACTCACCGTTGTCGTCTGCGCCGGCGTTCGTACTCGTGGTAGATGAGCAGGTAGACAATAGCTGGTAGGATGTTTAATTCGGGTTCCATGCTGTCCTCCGTCCTCGTGGAGTGTGTAGAGGTGAGCGTTTTCCCGTTCGTAGTGTGTTTCCGCCGTGTTTTTATCGGCGTGGCTCCCGCCCCGGAAAAGGTGGCGTATTGGTGAGTTGTGATAGGGTGGGCGGTACATTGTCTGCCACCTGCCTGTTGGCGGTGCCCGCCGCGCTGTTTGTCTGTCCCGCCGTGGCGGTCGGAGTGTTAAAGTGGCGGGCTGTGTTGGCGGTTCCCGCCAGGGTCAGAATTCCATTTTTTTGACCGCCTGCCTGTTGGCAGGTTGGTCGCCGCTTTATCACCGACCGCCAGGGTTGGAATGACCCCCTATATGTGCTATAAACCTGAGGTCAGTGTGTACAAGAATAAAGGTCACTGTGGTTTAATTATGGCAATTGAGAGCAGATTTCGGTATAAAAGTGCGCTGAGTGGTGTACTATGTAAGATATAAAATGTTTAGAAATAGAAAGCATTAATAAAACAATATGCAATTGATACGACAAGCATCACAAACTAAATGCTGACTTAGCAACTTACACATCAGTCATTATTACTGAACTGAGTAATGTTGATGTTAACAAATGTTAGACAATTTATGCATATTCAGAGCAGTGTGTGATCTCTAACTTACACCTCTTAGGCATGAACCTCATTTAGGGGTTGCCAGGGATCACAGCTGCAACTCCTGACTCGCCCTTTGCTACCCCTGGCACTGCCTTTGAGACCGCTGGCCTCAGAAATGGCAAATTCAGTGCCAGGAACACAATGGCAGTTCGTCTTATGGATGTCATTTGGGCTCCTCTCTACGTTTTCTGTCACATTTTTACAGTAATAGTGACTAATAATATATTATTCACTATTGTTGTAGGACTCCCATTGCAGTAACAAGACTTTTGGATTTTGTGCGGAAGCACCACTGAGTGAGGGGGACTGATTCTGATCCTGTTAGCGCGTCTTGCCTTATCTGGTTTCTTCTCATTAATTTATAAGGGGACGTGTTACAGGTTCGATGTACCTTTTGACTGCTCTTACAGTAGTTCCCACCATAAGATTCAATTGCAACAACAATCAATAACAATATCAATCAATAGGACCAATAATCTTGGGAGTCAGTAATTTCCAAGCACCATGACCCCATAGCCATGAATAACCACACCTTTATGTAAAAGTTAGAATGTTTATTTCCCTATGTTAACAATGCTAATATCACCTAACTTAGGGGGTCATCCGCCGCCCGCCAAACTTCCCCCGTCGAAAGACCGCTCCGCGGTCAAAAGACCGCATGGGCCATTTCGACTTTCCCGCTGGGCCGGCGGGCGACCGCCAAAAGAGCGCCCGCCGGCCCAGCGGGAAAGGCCCTGCAACATTGAAGCCGGCTCCGAATGGAGCCGGCGGTGTTGCAGGGGTGGGACGGGTGCAGTTGCACCCGTAGCGATTTTCACTGTCTGCAAAGCAGACAGTGAAAATCCTGCTGGGGCCCTGTTAGGGGGCCCCTGCACTGCCCATGCCAGTGGCATGGGCAGTGCAGGGGCCCCCAGGGGCCCCATGACACCCGTTCCAGCCATCCTGTTTCTGGCGGTGAAAACCACCAGAAACAGGCTGGCGGGAAGGGGGTCGGAATCCCCATGAGGATTCTCCCAGCTGGGGGAAATCCGTCGGGAAACCGCCAGACCCGGCTGGGCGACAATAGCAAAGGAAGCACCGCCAGCCTGTTGGCGGTGCTTCCGTGGTCGTCGACCGCCAGGGTCAGAATGACCCCCTTAGTCTCAAAATCAAATGATAAAGATACAGAAACAATACTGGTTGACCAAATCTACTAAAGAATCTCAATGTAATCAATGTGTGAATCACTACCTATTCTAGAGTTACAGTACAAATCAATAGCAAGAATAAATGTGCAATAGAAATAGCATACATTTAGATTCAGCAAAGAAAAGACATTATTAATATTTAGCAAGCATCTTCAATGAGTCTCCTAACTAACCTTCTGATTAGAATGGCATGTTGGGCTTCATGCAAAACATTTTAGTCAAGACAAATTTGGAATAACATCTACCTATGGTTCTATTAAAATTAGCGGTTGGTACCTAAATACAAAAGCAAATGGCATTGAGATCAATTACATGGTCTTATACCTTGCCTCAGTATGGTTCAGCAAGCTGCAACAGTCTTTATCAATTGGACATCTGTTTGGTCAGCATAGGCATCAGGACTCAGCAATAAAGTTAAAGATAGAAATGTCTCAGGAACAGGCATAATAGGAATGTCGCTTCTCGGAACCAAAGTTAGGAAAAGTTACGTGCGTCTCCTCTCGGGACGGTTTAGGAAAAAAGTTAGGTTCTCTCCTGCCAGTACAGTTTGGCTAAGTTCGATTCCCTAGAACATCTTCCCACGTTTCTATTGGTCAAAGAATCCTACGTTTATGTATATTCCAAGGAAATTTGAACCTCAAATCTAAGATATAACTAAACTGTCTTTCACATGGCTCCTCTTCTCCTGTTCCCATTGTTGGGCTTGTCAGGTAATGATTTTGTATCGCTTTGTACTCCAGACAGTGCATCCATTGTTAGTTCCTGGGAACATCACCTTTACACACACTAAATTCTACAAAGTATCAATAGCTAGAACAACATATTCTAGCAAGCAGTTCTCATGGGAAAGAAAATTAGATACTAGCATTCTGTCAACGCGGTGGGAAAATTACAAGTCTATTTCTCTATGCAGCCATTTTATGTGATGTGTCTGAGCAATACAACATAACATGAGGCCGTACAACTAGGCCCACCACCTCGCTAATTTAAGGCCTAGGATTAATAAAGCAAATACAAAATACATGACCATTAATATAACATACTACTACATTAATCCAAACATAAGCACGACATTTCATAGTAATAGACAGTTAATACAGACACTTTGTGATTATTGGCAGTCACTCAAGTAGGCACAATTTCAAATTTGTGTATTATTTCCCTATATTAATTCATTTTCAATGCAGATTTTAACATTCAGAACACATGAATTTTTATTAGTAAACTTCAACGTTAACAATCCCACACCATGTGACAGCTGTCGGAGTAACCCTTTTCAGGCTAGCTGGCACCACCTCACCAGTACAAGAGGTAAAAGTGATTTGTGGCAGCCAATTGCATGACACTCAGACTCCTCAGGAAAGTTGTGGTGGAGCAGATCTCACCCCTTTCTCTTAGGTACATATGTCTCATACATGCAAAGACAAACAGAAGCAGGAATTGGTTCAATACATTCACTGAAGCAACTGTGTTCTACGTAAAAAGGCATGGATTGCAATTATAAGGATAATGAAACACAAAACTATTGCAGCGGTGACAAAGAAAGTGAAACACAGGAAGAGTCCCACCATATTGTCACAGTAGTGTATCTGATATACCTACCTACACTACTACGTTTCTACATGAGAGCAAATAGCAGTGGTAGCCCTAATTCGCCTTTCTGGTCCAGAGAAGGAAGCCCAACCCCCAAACCTGTGTTCAGAGGTAAAGAAGGGGTCTGTTAGTCTGCTGGGAGTGTTCCCACATAGAGGAACTGAAGGGTTTCAGCAGAAGCTGAGACCAAGTGCAGCATGATATGGCAAGCTGACTGGAATGCCCCCTCTAAGATGGTGTGATGTGATGTTTTATAATAACACATCTATTGTTCTAAGAACTGCCCTGACATGACAACACATACAATGTTTCTTCTGCTACCCTTGGCATTTTGGTGAATTGACGTCCATGCTCTTGGGGTTTTAATGTGTTCACTTCCCATTGCTTGTCAGATACGGGCCCCCACTGGAAGTACTTTCTTGTGGGAAATCTGAACTTGATGCAGCAGCCCTTATGAATCAGCCAATGATGTTAATCTGCTAAAGTCATCCTAGCATACCTTCTCAGATATTCCAAACCCTGAAATTAGAAACAGCCTGCCCACCCGGTATGGAAATGTATGTTTTATTCCCAGCAGCTGCCTGAGGGGTTTAGGTGGCAGTATACATTGAGGAAATAATCAGGTTTGTATGATTGAGATAAAAGTTAATTCAATCACATGTATTCCAAGTTCAACTACTGAATGAAAAAGCACTATGACACAGTCAGTGCTGGAGTGTCATAGTGCTTTTTTTCAGACTTATAGCCATGGTGCACGGCAGCCGAGCTGCTGTGTAACATGGCTAACAACTGCGAAAAAGCCAGTAGCACTCCTAAGTGAGAGCTGCTGACTTTGCTAAATCTTGTTTAGCAATGTTGTAAGGCAGCACCACTGTGAGGGGCATGGTTTACAATTAAGGACTTGGAGCCCACCCATTGCTTACTATTGCTGGCTTCATTGTCACTCTTCTTATCTACCTCCTAATTAATCATCAAATGGTGCATGTCCTTTTCTTTCTGTGCAGCATGGACCAAGTACAGATTAGTTACTCTTGATGGGTGTCCATTTGCAGCTCACACTGTATTTGATTTACTATTTCTTCTTCCCATACCGCTCTTCCTTGTCCTTAGTGTTTCTTCTCCCTTCAACGCACCTCTTTTCAGTGATGATTCTTCCCCTCCACATACCCTTTTCTGTGATGCTTTCCCATGACCTCCACCCCTCTCTACTGCCATTTTTTGTCTGTAGCCACACCCTCTTTCCCCATGCTTGCTTTCTCAGCTTGCCCCAAAAAAGTACTATGATACGGCACAAGCACTAGCCACATCATAGAGCATTTTTGTCTAACTTTGTTTTTAGCCATGCTGCAGAACAGCATGGCTAAAAGGCATTGGCAAAGCCAATAGCCCTCACACAACTGAAACCTATTAGCATTGCCAATGCTTGTTTTACTTTCAGTCATGCTGCATAGCTGCTGTACAACATGGTTAAAACAAAAAAAATACAAGTTGAGTACGCAAGCCAGTGCATGTTTCTTTTTGCCACGACTGCAGGAATAAGTGCATATAAAACATAGCCTCTGAGTGAGTGTGTACTCATGCTAAACAGGGTTTGGGAGGAGGAGGAAAAATAATTCAACTGCAATCACTAGCAATGAAAAGGTTACACAACACGTTTACTTTAGCAAATATATGCTGTATCCGTGATGTCTTCTTACCAATGCACTGTTACCCTCCTCCTCAGGTCTATTTAAATCGAGGGCTTGCCGGACTAACGCCAGCAGTTGAAAGGGAATTTCATCTGTTCAGAGGTAAGACCACAACTTACTTGTCTTTTTGTCAGTTGCTAGTACTGGATTTAACAAGGTCGAGTTACCTAATAACTTGTAGCTCAGCTTCCCAACGTCAAGCCCTATTACACTAGAAATGTTCATAAAACCTGGTTGCTTACAATTAGGTAGATAAGAAAATGGCCCCATGGTGGCAACAATTCTAGATACCAGATTGCTGGATCCATGGATGTATCTCAAGACTATACCTGCATATGCCATGCTTCGCAGTGAATTTGCAATTAATTTGTGTCCCAAGTTGATTCCCCTGCCTTTTGTTTCCATTCACTACTGAGCTCACTGCTAGCAACTGCTTCCTCCTGTAGCACACATAATTCTCACAAGAATTATAGATTTTACATGCATTATGCATTGGTAGTTATATGCGGTAATATTGTACATGAGGTATCATCATGTGTACGGAAAGCTCATGAGGCCCAGGCTCAGATTTAAGAGGGCCTAGCGCCACTTTAGTGCCGCTTTAGCGTCATTGTTTTTCCGCTAAGGCGGCGCTAATGTGGCCTTTCCCCCATGCCATGTTTACAAAGTGATTCAATGCATGCATTGCACCACTGTGTAACTCTGCGCTATATTAATGCCGCACCTGGCATAATATATGCAAAGGGGGCGTGTCCCCATTAGGGGGGCAGAAAAAATGGTGCAAAGAAATTGAAGAGATTTCTTTGCGTCATGTTTTTTTGGCTCAGAGCAGGCGTTAAAAGGAGACTCCCATTGGTTTCAATGGTCCCCTGGGTGCTTTGCAGGATTAGCGTCAAATTGATGCTAATCCTGCAAAACGCCAAACTAGCGTAAAAAAATCTGACACTAGTTCCCTAACTACCGCCATGGTGCGCCATATATAGAAGCCGGTGGGCGCTAAGGGGCACTAGAAAAGTAGTGCAGTGCCACTTTGCATAAATCTGCCCCCCCCCCCCAGTTTCTAAAATCATAAATACAGAATTTGTGCAAATGTAGCAGGGGCCAGGGTGTTTTAATATCAGGTATTAAGAATTGGGTCTAATGTATTCCCTTAGATTTGGGTGCTTAATTCAGGGGTAATACTCCGAATGCAGTAATACCAATCACCCTTTTGGGAGGTATTGATACAATCTATTTTCTTAGAAGGCAGTTCCCCACGAGTGTACCCAATTAAACGTGTAGCCTGTAATAACGTTGGACCAGCATGCTCCATCTCGTTTGTTGCCCAACTCTAAGCAATAAATAGTGACACACACGATGAAACCCCCACCTACTGTCATACTACAGGTTTTAGTCAGGTTTCAGTCAAGAAGCAAGAATGTCTGGTATTTAAATGGCGAAGCCTTGGAAGTGATTGACGGACAAATACAAGGAATCTTCTCAAAGGAACTAGTCATAGATTTTCATAAAGGTAGTACGTCTTTACCTCCTGTATTTGGTAAATGTGTTACTGGAACATTTCCATGTGTGGTCATTAGTTTTGCATGAATTTGAGCAGGTTGCATTAGCCCTGTAATGTTGCATGGCTTTAATCCTGAAATTGCAGTACATTTGCTACATGACTCAATTTCCCATGTACTAAGGGTAAAAGTAATAGTGATAAAAAATGTACATTTTAGGAGGGTCGATAATTTTAAGGCTGCAACAGTTCAGCAACTATTGACACTTTACTGGCAAAAGAAAATTAGACAAGTAGCTAAATCTCTAAATGAAATGTAAATAATTCACTTTAAAAGCCTAAAGTGTAAAGATCAGTGAAAGAACCATTGTTAGTGTTGATCAATATGTTGATCTATACACTTCCACCTACAGACGTACAGCTAGCAAAATGTTAAATGTCAGAATTTGCGATAATAAACATTTATGCGATTGTTTTAGAAAGCACTGACTTGTGGTCTAAAGACACCGCATAGCCCTGAAACTTTGAAAATCACCTTGTAGTTTTATGAATACATTTTACCACATCTGTTTCATCTCTTTCTGTATTATTTTTCTTTTTTCGTCCCTACTAGATTCCAACATGCGTTGTTTGCTCGTTCAGTAGCCATTTATCCAATCACAATAATTTGATCTCACTTGTGGGGGTGCAATATTTTTTTTTTTAAATAACAGGCCTCTTCTTGATACGCTTAATGTGCACTTTAAGATTTTCTGTTTTCTTCCTGTCAGTTCTGTAATTAAACCTGTATCCAGTTCTGGTTGTTCCGCACTGTCCCAAAAGCATGTTTATCATTCTACTATTAAAAAAAATCGGAAACATGCTACGGGGTTCCGATCGGCTCTTTATATAGGAGTCCTATGTAGAATCTTTCCGAAATAACAAAGAGGCTGCACAAACTATCTCAAAGAATATATCTGGATCAAAGGCGTGTTTCTGAAATGCCAATTCAAATTTCACTCATTGTCGGAGATGGTGGAGGTTGTGTGTATGTCGAATGAATCAGGTTTTCATGATCTATTGACTTTAAGCAGTTTAGACGGGGATAAAGGATAGAGGGTCTTCCCATGGGCCACTGAAGCTGGCAAGTGGGGCCCACACAAGGGCCAGCTGGTCACAGATTAAACCCTGACAGGGCCTTGCAACACCAATCAGTTACAGCCCCACACAGGTTGGTCGCAACTTCGGTAGTTGCAGCCCACATGGGCTGATCAAATTTAGGTATATTTAGTCCTCCAATGGGGCGAATGGCAACAGGCAATCATAGCCCTAACCGGGTCTCTGCAGCCACACATTTCAGAGTCATCTGTAACCCTCTGGAGAGCCTCTGATGCTAATTTCCCCAAGGATCATTCTCCAGCAGTTTTGTTTTTTGGGCTCTGCCCAACCACTAGAGACACACTGAGTCTCACTTTTTGCAGGACACTTTAACTTCCTGCAGCGTAGGAAAGCTCTTTTCCTCTCCCAAAAAGCAGGCAGGATGAAATTCAAACTTCGGCTCATATCCCCTCATGTCTGGATTGCTGGCAGTCAGGCAGACACCTTCCCTGGTTCTAGAGTAGCCTGTTAAAGAAGTCTACAGAATACTCCCTTCCTGGGCCGTAGAGGACTTGGTAATAGAACAAAAAAGTTGGGTAGTTATACACAACTGACAGACAGAAAATGTGGATCCACTATATAAAACTGTAGAACATGTTTAAGGTGGTTCTGCCTTTAAGTGTCCTTTGTTTGCTTTGTTTCTCCAGACACAGCCTTTGTGTAGATTGATGCTCACAACCTTGCCATCTACATCCACGCCCAAAGATGTTTGAGGTTTCTGCACCTGGCTGTCATCAGTCCAACAGAAGTAGTAATTAGGGAAAGACAATAAGGCAGTCAAACCTAATGTTTTGTCACCTTTCACAACAGAGTATGCAGACCCAACCTTCACCTCTACCATTCACCAAATGGCAGTACTCAGGAGAACTAATCAGCAGCTCCTCACTAACCAAAAGGCCTTATAATATTTAAAACAGCAATGTCTCCTCTGCCCTTACTTCGGCATCTAAGTCCTTCCAGCTTCATGAATGCAAGCAATACTCTTCCACTGTCTACAATCACAGTCCTCACCTCCCTCTTGTAAAAGGCTAGGCCAGGAGAATCCAAATTGGATTTTACTGGCCTCCATTACTCTGGCTTACTTACACTATGCAAGTACCACACAGGCTACACACAGGCAAAACACCTAAACACACTTAACACTGTTGGACTTGACACTTTTTGTAAGGTCATCCCCAAACATTTTGTCTTCCTCCTCCTCCTGTTTTTCTGGCATCTTTTTGTTGGCTCTAGGACTCTGGGTACTTTCTCATTGCTGATCAGTGGTGAAGTGCATGTGCTCTCCCTTCTAAACTTGGTATGATTGGCTTGCACCTGATTTGCACATTTAATTTACCCGTAAGTCCCTTGTATAGTGGTATCCCTTACACCCAGGACCTGTAAATGAAATGCTACTAGTGGGCCTGCAGCTCAGCTTGCGCCACCCACAGAAGTAGCCTTTCAAACCTGTCTCAGGCCTGCCATGGCAAGGTCTGTATGGGCAGTTTACAGCCACAGTGGATTGGCATCTGAATGTGCTTGCCAGGCCCGGAACTCCCCTTTTACTACATACAGATCAGCCCTAAGATAGGCCGGAGGTAGCCTTATGGGCAGGCTGCTGTGTAGGTAAAAGGTAGCATATGTGGCTATTGTGTGGCCTGTCCTGGTAGTGACAAACAGCCTATTTGGTTTCTCACTGCTGTGAGTGCTGCCCCGTCATAGGTTTGCATTAGAAATGCCCTTGCACATGTCTAAATGGTATTTTCTGATCTATGAGGAGCAGTGTGGGCATGTTTGGTATGTGTGGAATGGTAGTGAAAAATCCTTCTTATTGGTGTAAGTGGATTTTGTATTACCATTGTGGAAATGCTACTTTTAGAAGGTGGACATTTCATTGTGCTTATGACTCTTGTGCTTTGCTGCCTGGCTCCAATCCACATCTAGGGTAGAGTGACAGCTGGGCTTTGTGCTTACTTTCCAGACAACCATTACACAGGGATGGTGCAGGTATAACAGGGTTACGTCTACAAACTTAATGGTCTTCTTTGGCTGGAAGAGGAAGAGGCAGGTGCACTTTCATTTGTATAGGCTGTGTCTTGCCCTCACACAAAGAGCTTGTTTACCCGTTACTGATGTCCGGAGCCAGGGCTGGGATTAAAGGGGGGTGTTGTGTACTTTTAAAGTTTCTTTAATGTGCCCCCTGAGTATAAGTACAGGGGTTGTTCCCCATGTTTTTAGACACTGCATGGGACTTGTTGCCAGATACTGCTGGCTGGACGTGCTGCACCTGGGACTGCAGTGCTGTCAGGAAGGAACCACCATCAGGACTGCTGGACTTGTGGCCCTGGGTTATTGCCTGTACTTGTTGGGCTGAAGAGGGAATTACTACTTTGCCTAGCTGCCTTCTGTGCTGGCTTTCTGATACTGTCCCTGCACTTGGCGCTGCTCAGTTGTCTCCAGGGGCTAGATGGTCTGTACCCCCATGCCACCTGTTTCATACTTTTTAGGGTGGAGTAAAGCGCCATTGTAGCACTGGAAAGGTGCCCCAGCTTTGTCTTTCAGGGCTTCCTGTGAGCGGTGAGCGGTGAGCGCTGCCCTCTTGGTCTGCGGAGAGCATGTGGAGTGCGTTCTACATCTATAGTCCCAGGGACAGTTCAGTGATGGTTTCCCCCTCTATGGAAAGGCTGGATGGAAGGAGGAATCCTACTGAGGCTCCCGGAGGCTCCAGACCAGCGCAGATGAGGTGTGCTCCATCACTGCCCTCGGGGCGCACTCTTATGAAGTCACGGCTGGGGAGATGGTTGCGCCCTGCTCCGCTGTTTGGCGTGTGCTACTTTCACTACCAGGGCCCGGGTGAGCAGCCTGCATTCATCCCCTCTGCCAGCAGAGTCCCTCCATGTAGAGGAAGACTCCAGAGAGCCGGATTCCTCAGAGCCACTGCACCGCACACCCGTGCAGTGGGCCCTTTTTTAATCCTGCATGGGGAAGCCCAAGGAGGGCTACCTCACCATCCCCCTACCGTGTGTGTGTGTCCCATTCCTCTTTACCAAATAAAAGTGCGTGGGTGTACCCCCACTGGGAAGTGTTCTCGCTGAGGCAGAAGCTCACCTCTCTTTGAAGTACATGACACGCCATTGCTGTAAGTATGGTAAGGGGGGCGCAGAGGCTCCTGCACCTAATGGGCGGGTTTGCCACTCACCGGATACCCAACAAAGGAAGTGCAGACGCCCTGTGACCTTCACGTAGAAGGTGCTTTGGGGGAGGATTATTTCTTGGATTTTGTCTCCCATCAGGATATGTTTTGCCCTTTGTGTTACAGGACCTGATTTCTGATATATGTCTAGGGTCACCTAGACACATATATCAGGATCTGTTAGGGGTACGCTGGGAGGATAATGCTTATGACATGCAATATGGAAATGTTTCATTTTAGTTGTACTATGATGATGTGACAATTGCCTAGTTGGCAAAGTATTATGGACTTATGCCGTTCTGGTCTGCGATTATTATGCAATGTAGTTTATTTTTATTTAACTTGTTGTTAAGTCTCTTTTGTAGTGTCTTTATTGCGTTACTGGGTTGTGTGTTTTGTGCAAGCACTTTACACATTGCCTCTGGAATAAGCGTGACTCCTCTAGTCAAGCTACCAAGGGGGTGAGTAGGGGACATCGTAGGTATGTAGCTCCCTTAACATGACTAGAGTGGTGGTTACTGCCTGGCATAGGCGCCTACCCTAGCCAACCAGGAACCCCATTTCTAACAAACACCCTCTCTGAATGTTAGTGCAAAGGACTTGGTAAGTGTATAGAAGTGAAACATTGCAAGAGTGGGCCTCCACTCTAGTGACTCAGATGTGACCGGACCATTTGCTTGGTCACAATATTGATTCTCAAAACAAAGCATGGCGCCACAAAAGCCAATATGCTAACCCCATGAACAGAGGCAGTTGTCCACACTCAAGAAATGAGGGCATGCATATGACTGTCCAGGCTACAGGGCAAATCCAGTACCTACTAATAAACAAGGGCAGACCTTGGCATATTTACACATGCTAAATTAGCATGGCATCAGGACAAAAATGATTTGTCAGGATATTAGATTCACAGTTGGGTCCGCAGGGCTAGGGAACATGCCGATTCACTATTCAGCTGAGCCTTCATCTGTTAATAGGTAGATTAAAGGGAGGGTAGCAGATGGTGTGAGTGTGGGAGAGGGAATTCTTTTATAGGGTTTGAGTAGTTGAGTGATGCTGCACAGGGCATGGGTGGCTGGGGAGCAAGTGAGCCTTGCTACCCGGGAATCGATTTCACGTTATAGGAGGGCTCAGAATGCAGAACACAGTTTGTTTGAGCTACTGGAAAGTGGTGCCAATATCACACTCCCACCCCATACACTGGCATTCACTGCCTCTGGTGGGCAGCAAGCACAGTTGCCTGGGGAAGCTGCTTTCCATAGTGTTAAAAATGTGCAAAGTTGTATTACTGTGCACATCCCCGGTCATAACTTCTTTCAGAGCATGGCAATCACAGGGGTAGGAGACTGATCACACACTGAGACCGAGGAAAAGAATGCAAGCTTTCTAGTTATGGTAATTGTTGATTACTAGTATATTCTATCTAACTTAATCGCACACCTCTCATAAATTATTCTATTTACACATAATGTTATTAAATGTTTATCTAGGGTTCACGGAGGATATTGTTAAGGACAAGGATTTCAAGTGTTTTCAAATCAGGATGAGGGAAGGTGCTCTGTGATCATAACATAACATATTAGGTCAGTGGGAAAAGGGGCAGAAAAACGGGTAGTCAAAAGTGTATCTCCTGTGGTTCAATGTGTCTGACCGACACCTTCATTACTGCACAGAACACAGCATCCCTGTGACAACGCAGTCCTGGCAGGCAGCGGTGTTTGTGTTTGTAGCTGCCATTGCAAATAAACAGCGAGTACGTGGATGGTGTCATCTTAATGCACAGACAGCAACCTCTAGGTGAAAACCTTGTTTCCGCTCCCAGAATTATTGATACAACGATGGACCCCAGGACCACTGCTTTATCACATCTCCATGTTATTGGAATCTCCAATCAGTGGACAACGGGAACTGCACAGCACATCTATTACTTTCTTATATAATTATGTCATCTAGTATAGAATAAAATAAATATGTCAAGGCCGCTACTATCCGCACAGGGGTCATCTTAAGTGGTGTGGACAAGCAAACGCGCTTTAATCCTACTGAGATCCATGATTTTGGCGTTTTCTCACTTTCTAACAAATCTGCTCCCAAGAAGAACCTGCAGCAAGGGTACCCCCTCCTTCCAGAAACCCACCAGTCCCCCCAAACCACCACACTACGCTATCCATCAATTAGTAAATCAACAAAGGAAGCGCATATTCTCAGATTCAGAGCGAACAGCAATAGTGAAAGAGACTCAAAGAATGTGTTGCAATACTATGGTGAAGACAGCCCTTAACTCAGAGGGCAGCTTCAGGGAGCATGTGTGTTCAAAAGTAGAAACCCACCATGCATCCAAGATGAATTATGTTCAAAACAGTATTAAACAAGTACAAGAAGAGGCGGGTCTTCAATGGGTTTCTAGCTGCTAGAGGAAGCTAATGACCACTGAAGAAGGTAAACTCGCCCAAAACTCAAAGCGCTTCACTTAGTGCTTACGGGAGGGAACATGATGGACTATTGGGTTTGCCATTGCTGGGCCACCTGCAGAAGGTAAGTAAAGTAATTCTGTGTTGCACCACAACATCATATGTACAGGTCCCTATTCATAGACTATGCATGCAATCACACATCCATTTGCCTTCCTAACAAGGTATCCTGACGGTGACGCCACTTTATATAAAGAATAAAGGAGAGCAGCAGGAGAAGCTTTTCCACTGTAGCCATGAACCTGGAAGTGGAATAGGGTTGCTAAGATGAAGCCGCCAGGGTCACATTTACAAAGTATTTGTATCTTCACAAAGGAATACCCAATCCAGCAGGAACGTATTCCCAAAAAAGGTGACGCCCCTGGGTGACATAAGTGTATATAATCAGAATGCCCCTACATATAACAGAGAATCCTTCAACTAGACACAGAGAGAAAGTCCTACATTTAATTTCATCTGCCATAACGTGCCCTTGTCCTGGGGCTGAGAGCACATTGTACACAGTAAGCCTGTGTGACATTGTGCACAGCATCATTTCTACTATTCTTAGAAAATATAACTGTATTTCTATAAAACACCTCATTTCAGATTTACATTTTGATGGTCTTTATTCAAAAGTAAACATTGCAAATGTTGAAAGTTTTTACATGATTGTCAATCACTGGAATTTACTGTCCTTGCAGAGTATCAGTAGATGTGAAATCCATTGTATCTACTGATGAAGTTCACTGAGGAATCTTGTGGGCTCTCCTTATAACGAGAGCCATATACAGGTTTTAGACTGCAGAAATGTTTTAACTCAATTCATTTAACTCAACAAAAATGAGTGTTATTTCATTACCGTTTTTAAAATACGACCTACAGAAACAAGACTTGAAAAAGTAGTGAACCAACGCCAGACAGAATTTATGGAAGAACGAAGGATGTGTAAAAATGGACAAAAGGATGAATTCAAGACATCACCATAATAACTCAGCAGTATATATAGCGTAAAACGCATAACTCATTAGTAGTGATGTGCAATGATAGGTCAGTAAATGTTCTTCGAGGGGAAAATAATGTAAGTGAGAGACATGGCCCTTGCAGTAACGATGGTTGATGAACAGCTAATAAGGAGTGTTGGACCTGGCTTTTTGACAGGGACATCCCCAAACTTTTTGCCTCCTTCCTCCTATTTTTTCTGACCTGTTGTTGTTGGCTTTTGACCTCTGGGCACTTTACCACTGCTAACCAGTGCTAAAGTGCATATGCTCTCTGGGTAAATTGTACTACTGATTGGTTTATCCATGATTGACTATTTAATTTACTTGTAAGTCCCTGGTAGAGTGCACTACATGTGCCTAGGGCAGGTAGATTAAATGCTACTAGTGGGCCTGCAGCACTGGTTGTGCCACCCACCTCAGTAGCCCCTTAACCCTGTCTCAGGCCTGCCATTGCAAGGCCTGTGTGTGCAGTTTCACTGCCACTTCGACTTGGCATTTAAAAGTACTTGCCAATCCTAGAACTCCCCTTTTACTACATATAAGTCATCCCTAATGTGTGCCCTAGGTAACCCCTAGAGCAGGGTGCGGTGTAGGTAAAAGGCAGGATATGTACCTGTGTAGTTATATGTCCTGGTAGTGTGAAACTCCTAAATTCGTTTTTACACTACTGTGAGGCCTGCTCCTTTCATAGGCTAACATTGGGGCTGCCCTCATACACTGTTGAAGTGGCAGCTGCTGATCTGAAAGGAGCAGGAAGGTCATATTTAGTATGGCCAGAATGGTAATACAAAATCCTGCTGACTGGTGAAGTCGGATTTAATATTACTATTCTAGAAATGCCACTTTTAGAAAGTGAGCATTTCTTTGCACTAAAATCTTGTTGTGCCCTTCAATCCACGTCTGGCTAGGTTTAGTTGACAGCTCCTTGTGCATTCACTCAGACACACCCCAAACACAGGCTACTCAGCCTCACTTGCATACATCTGCATTTTGAATGGGTCTTCCTGGGCTGGGAGGGTGGAGGGCCTGCCCTCACACAAAGGACTGCCACACCCCCTACTGGGACTCTGGCAGACAGGATTGAGCTGAAAGGGAACTTGGTGCATTTCTTAGAGACTCTTTGAAGTCACCCCCACTTCAAAGGCACAACTTAGTATAAAACAGGGTCTCTGCCCTACCTCATCAGACACTTGCTGGAGAAGAAACCTGAACCAGAAACTACATCCTGCCAAGAAGAACTGCCTGGCTGCTCAAAGGACTCACCTGTCTGCTTTTCTACAAAGGACTGCTGCCTTGCTGTTGGCCTGCTGCCTTGCTGAACTCTTGCCTGGCTGTAAAAGTGCTCTCCAAGGGCTTGGATAGAGCTTGCCTCCTGTTCCCTGAAGTCTCAGGACCAAAAAGACTTCACTCTTCCTCTTGGACGCTCCGTGCGCCGAACTTTTCGACGCACAGCTTGTTCCGCGGCAAGAAAAACGCCGCACACCAACGCTGATCAACGCGACGCCTTCGGGACGACCGAAACTTTGACGCACGGCCTCGCAAGGACAACGCCGCCCGACTTCCCGGGAGAAATCGACGCGACGCCTGCCGTGAGATCAAAACTTTGACGCACGGCCTCGCAAGGACAACGCCGCCCGACTCCACAGGAGAAATCGACGCGACGCCTGCCGTGAGATCAAAACTTTGACGCACGGCCTCGCAAGGACAACGCCGCCCGACTCCGCAGGAGAAATCGACGCGACGCCTGCCGTGAGATCAAAACTTTGACGCACGGCCTCGCAAGGACAACGCCGCCCGACACCGCAGGAGAAATCGACGCGACGCCTGCCGTGAGATCGAAACTTCGACGCACAGCCCCGCAGAACGACGCGCAGCCGGAAAACAAGCAGGAAAATCCACGCACAGACCCGGGACATCTGGTAATCCCCGCGACCCACAGAAAGAGACTGTCCGCGCGCCAGAAACGACGCCCGACGTCCCCGCGTGGAAAATAACGACGCAAGTCTGTGTGTGCTGGGGAGAAATCGACGCACACACCCTTTTTCCACGCACCTCTTCCTTTGTGGCCCTCTGAGGAGATTTTCCACCAGAAACCAGGTACTTTGTGTTTGAAAGAGACTCTGTTTACTTTCTAAAGACTTAAGA
Organism: Pleurodeles waltl; assembly: GCF_031143425.1. Classification (NCBI taxonomy): domain Eukaryota; kingdom Metazoa; phylum Chordata; class Amphibia; order Caudata; family Salamandridae; genus Pleurodeles; species Pleurodeles waltl. Next base: position 1,415,225,237 of record NC_090446.1, read on the forward strand.
CACTTTATATCACTTTTCAGTGATATCTTTACAAATTCATATTGCAACTTTGATCGTTTTGACCTGAAGATACCCAGATAAATATTATATATTTTTCTAAATACTGTGTGGTGTATTTTTGTGGTGTTATGCTATGGTGTTGTATGATTTATTGCACAAATGCTTTACACATTGCCTTCTAAGTTAAGCCTGACTGCTCGTGCCAAGCTACCGGAGGGTGAGCACAGGCTGATTTTGGATTGTGTGTGACTTACCCTGACTAGAGTGAGGGTTCTTGCTTGGACAGAGGGCAACCTAACTGCCAACCAAAAACCCCATTTCTAACATTGGTGATCAGCGGTGAGGATAGGACTTGTGTTTGTGCAGTGACATACAGTAGCTAAGTATTTCACTACCTACCCACAGTTGAAGGTCAACTTGATTTTTCATCTTTTTTGGCTCTTGGTTCTCTGATGTCCTCCTGGATATACTATTGATATTTTGGACTTTGGATTTTGGTTTTTGCTGATAAGATCTTATCAAAATGGGATTGTGTACCTACTCATTCTTTGTTCGTACTGACCACCTCACTAAGGCTGACCTAAGGAAGCTTTGCAGACAATGGGGCCTTCCTGTAGCAAGGAGATCTACTAAAGCGGAGATGCTCCATCACTACATAGTCTGGGGGGAGGAAAGATGGGCAGAGAGAGAGGCAGCAAGAAACCAAATGACTAAGTACCCCTCAGATGAGGAGGAGGACTACGCACATGAGGAGGAAGACTACTCAGAGTTGGACAGTGACCCAGAAATAGATGAATGGCTCCGAAGTCAAAGGCGACAGGAGCAACAATTAGAGGAGTATCTTGCAGAGGTTGAGGCAAAAAGACTCTTAGCCCTGGAAGGAGAAAAGATTGCAGCTCAAGAGCTGAGCTGTAAAGAGCTGAAACTGGAGGCCGGAAGGGCTGAGTGCAGTTCAGATGGTGGCAGCAAAAATCTTGCATCTAGTACTGCTGAAGAAGGGCACAAGCCCAGAGATGTGGTGCCCAACTTGAAGAAGGGAGTTGACACACCCCAGGCAGTTCAAGGGTATGAGGTAGTTCCCGTTATGCACAGGGTCCCTGAGAAGGATTGGGGAACTGGCACAGGGAGTCATATTCCTACTGGGGGGAGGGACACTTTACTGACTCTAGCAGAGAGTGACAGAGAAAAGGGTTCCCCCCTGGTGGACGTCCTGGATATAGAGTGTAGAGACATCCCAGAAGAGTTTGGGTTGAGTGTCAGGGACAGACAGATACTGTCTCACCAGTCTCAGGAGGGTGAAGTAGAGTGCTTTTCCAAGGTTGAGTTACTGGGTGGTTGGGTGAAGGGTACTGTGGTTAATACATGTGAAGGGCAGAGTGATGTAATTGCTGGAGAGCATATGTCTGGTCCTTATTTTCCAGAGCTACGCCAACACCAGGTGGAGTGTGAGTTCTCTGACCCCAGGGAACTTACAATGGAGGCAGACTTCTGGGTGAGTACCAGAGAGTCTGAAGAGGCATTTGGGGGTGCTCCTGAAGGGAGTGGTCTAGGTGGTTCCCAACCGAGTGTGGTGGGAGAGGATTGTAGTGTCCCAGGTAGGTCCCAGGTCCTAGAGGGTTCCATGAGGGAACACCAGGAGGGAAGCCTAGCCTGTACCGTAGGGCCACCTTTTGAGGGAAGCCCCGCAGTGTCAGAAGAACTTGGGGGGTGACTGTAGCCAGCATCCCAACAGTTCTGGTGTCTGGCAGTACCCCTCCTAGTGAGGGGGTGCAGAAGTCCAGACATAGGGTTGAGAGGGGGTTGCAGACCCCAGTGGAGGACCTTGAGAGTCAGGGGACAGCTCTGAGAGCAGAGCCCCCCAGGAATGACCCAGGTGAAACCGTTTCTGGTTTGGGGGAAACCCAGACTCTGCCGGATGGGCAGAGGTCGGGAGACCTGCGCCAACCAGACTCTTGTGTGGCCCTTGGGGACGGTGTGTCCCTTGTGGGGGGTGAGAGTGCCCCCCAGGAAGTCCTGGCATGCCAGGCAAAGATTCAACCTCAGGCTGGTGACTCTGGGTTGGATACCCAGGTTCAGAGGTTAAACTCTGACCTGGTGGGAGGTAGATGTGCCTCCCAAGAAGTCCTGCTGTGCCAGGCAATTGTCCAACCTCAGGGTGTTGACTCTGGATTGGATGACCAGGTTCAGAGGTTAAACTCTGACCTGGTGGGGGGTAGGTGTGCCCCCCAGAAAGTCCTGGCGTGCCAGGCAATTGCCCAACCTCAGGGTGGTGACCCTGGGTTGGGGAACCAGGCTCAGAGGTTAAACTCTGACCTGGTGGGAGGTAGGTGTGCCTCCCTGGAAGTCCTGGCCTGCCAGGCAATGGTTCAACCTCAGGGTGGTGACTCTGGGTTGGCTAACCAGGTTCAGGGGATAAGCTCTGACCTGTTGGGGGGTAGGCGTGCCCCCCAGAAAGTCCTGGTGTACCAGGCAGTGGTCTAACCTCAGAGTGCTGACTCTGGGTTGGATAACCGGGTTCAGAGGTTAAACTCTGACCTGGTGGGGGGTAGGTGTGCCCCCCAGAAAGTCCTGGCGTGCCAGGCAATTGTTCAACCTCAGAGTGCTGACTCTGGGTTGGATAACCGGGTTCAGAGGCTAAACTCTGACCTGGTGGGGGGTAGGTGTGCCCCCCAGAAAGTCCTGGCGTGCCAGGCAATTGTTCCACCTCAGGGTTAGTGACTCTGGGTTGGATACCCAGGTTCAGAGGTTAAACTCTGACCTGGTGGGAGGTAGGTGTGCCTCCCAAGAAGCCCTGCTGTGCCAGGCAATTGTCCAACCTCAGGGTGTTGACTCTGGGTTGGATGACCAGGTTCAGAGGTTAAACTCTGACCTGGTGGGGGGTAGGTGTGCCCCCCAGAAAGTCCTGGCGTGCCAGGCAATTGCCCAACCTCAGGGTGGTGACCCTGGGTTGGGGAACCAGGCTCAGAGGTTAAACTCTGACCTGGTGGGAGGTAGGTGTGCCTCCCAGAAAGTCCTGGTGCGCCAGGCAATTGTTCAACTTCAGGGTGGTGACTCTGAGTTGAATGGCCCAGTTCAGAGGTTAAACTCTGACCTGGTGGAGGGTCAGTGTGCCCTCCAGGAAGTCCTGGTGTGCCAGGCAATTGTTCAACTTCAGGGTGGTGACTCTGAGTTGAATGGTCAGGTGTAGAGGTTAAACTCTGACCTGGTGGAGGGTCAGTGTGCCCTCCAGGAAGTCCTGGCGTGCCAGGCAATTGTTCAACTTCAGGGTGGTGACTCTGAGTTGAATGGGCAGGTGCAGAGGTTAAACTCTGACCTGGTGGGGGGTAGGTGTGCCTCCCAGGAAGTCCTGGTTTGCCAGGCAGTGATCCAGTCTGAGGGTACAGACCCTGGGCTGGAAGACCAGGTTCAGGGTGTCCCCCCGGACCTGGAGGGAGGGGCTACTGATAACAGTGCCCCTACCATGTTGTCTTCTGAGGAGGCCACTCCTAGTTGGAGGGTGCTGGACCCCAGAAGGGAGGGCAGGGGGAGGGAAGCCTCACCCCGGGCCCTAGTCCAACCTGAAGGTACAGGCCCCAGGTTGGAGGGCCAGTTGCAGGTTAACAGCCCTGCACTGGTGGAGGAATGGTACAGGGTGACTTCTGTAAGCACCCTGACCATGTTGGACTCTGGGGGTACCGCTCCAGGAGGGAGGGTACAAAGCCCCAGAGGGGAGGACCAGGTTCAGGCTGTCATCCCTGACCTGGTGGAAGGGAGAGTGGTTAAAGGGTGCCCAGCACCTGGGGCTACCGCCCCCCACTCTCCACAGCCACAGTGGTTGGAGAGCTTTGAGAGGCCTGGGGCCTGGCTCTCATCCCTGGCAGCTGTCAGTAATCACTGTGGCTTGCTGTCCGGGTGGACAGAGTTATCCCTGGGGAGGGGACAAGTGTCACACCCCAGGGGTAGAGTGGGCAACACCACTGTGTTGGTCATGGTGGTACTATCCTGCTCCTGGGATACATCTGTGAGCAAAGTAAGGTTAGGTGCTGCACAGATGGGATCCGCAGGTAAGGAGAAAGGTTCCCCATGGGTTGGATTAGTGGGCCCTGAGAGTATGGACAGAGTGATCCAATTGGAGTCAGGAAGGCGAAGAACTGGAGCATGCCCCTGCTGTTGTGGGCCTGGGTCCTTGTTCTGTCGCCTCAAACAGGGAAGTACATCAGGATAGTGATTGTTCTCCCCTGGCTTTAGGCTGGTAGGGGGTCATGTTGGACCTGGCTTTTTGACAGGGACATCCCCAAACTTTTTGCCTCCTTCCTCCTATTTTTTCTGACCTGTTGTTGTTGGCTTTTGACCTCTGGGCACTTTACCACTGCTAACCAGTGCTAAAGTGCATATGCTCTCTGGGTAAATTGTACTACTGATTGGTTTATCCATGATTGACTATTTAATTTACTTGTAAGTCCCTGGTAGAGTGCACTACATGTGCCTAGGGCAGGTAGATTAAATGCTACTAGTGGGCCTGCAGCACTGGTTGTGCCACCCACCTCAGTAGCCCCTTAACCCTGTCTCAGGCCTGCCATTGCAAGGCCTGTGTGTGCAGTTTCACTGCCACTTTGACTTGGCATTTAAAAGTACTTGCCAAGCCTAGAACTCCCCTTTTACTACATATAAGTCATCCCTAATGTGTGCCCTAGGTAACCCCTAGAGCAGGGTGCGGTGTAGGTAAAAGGCAGGACATGTACCTGTGTAGTTATATGTCCTGGTAGTGTGAAACTCCTAAATTCGTTTTTACACTACTGTGAGGCCTGCTCCTTTCATAGGCTAACATTGGGGCTGCCCTCATACACTGTTGAAGTGGCAGCTGCTGATCTGAAAGGAGCAGGAAGGTCATATTTAGTATGGCCAGAATGGTAATACAAAATCCTGCTGACTGGTGAAGTCGGATTTAATATTACTATTCTAGAAATGCCACTTTTAGAAAGTGAGCATTTCTTTGCACTAAAATCTTGTTGTGCCCTTCAATCCACGTCTGGCTAGGTTTAGTTGACAGCTCCTTGTGCATTCACTCAGACACACCCCAAACACAGGCTACTCAGCCTCGCTTGCATACATCTGCATTTTGAATGGGTCTTCCTGGGCTGGGAGGGTGGAGGGCCTGCCCTCACACAAAGGACTGCCACACCCCCTACTGGGACTCTGGCAGACAGGATTGAGCTGAAAGGGAACTTGGTGCATTTCTTAGAGACTCTTTGAAGTCACCCCCACTTCAAAGGCACAACTTAGTATAAAACAGGGCCTCTGCCCTACCTCATCAGACACTTGCTGGAGAAGAAACCTGAACCAGAAACTACATCCTGCCAAGAAGAACTGCCTGGCTGCTCAAAGGACTCACCTGTCTGCTTTTCTACAAAGGACTGCTGCCTTGCTGTTGGCCTGCTGCCTTGCTGAACTCTTGCCTGGCTGTAAAAGTGCTCTCCAAGGGCTTGGATAGAGCTTGCCTCCTGTTCCCTGAAGTCTCAGGACCAAAAAGACTTCACTCTTCCTCTTGGACGCTCCGTGCGCCGAACTTTTCGACGCACAGCTTGTTCCGCGGCAAGAAAAACGCCGCACACCGACGCTGATCAACGCAACGCCTTCGGGACGACCGAAACTTTGACGCACGGCCTCGCAAGGACAACGCCGCCCGACTTCCCGGGAGAAATCGACGCAACGCCTGCCGTGAGATCAAAACTTTGACGCACGGCCTCGCAAGGACAACGCCGCCCGACTCCGCAGGAGAAATCGACGCGACGCCTGCCGTGAGATCAAAACTTTGACGCACGGCCTCGCAAGGACAACGCCGCCCGACTCCGCAGGAGAAATCGACGCGACGCCTGCCGTGAGATCAAAACTTTGACGCACGGCCTCGCAAGGACAACGCCGCCCGACTCCGCAGGAGAAATCGACGCGACGCCTGCCGTGAGATCGAAACTTCGACGCGCAGCCCCGCAGAACGACAATCAGCCGGAAAACAAGCAGGAAAATCCACGCACAGACCCGGGACATCTGGTAATCCCCGCGACCCACAGAAAGAGACTGTCCGCGCGCCAGAAACGACGCCCGAAGTCCCCGCGTGGAAAATAACGACGCAAGTCTGTGTGTGCTGGGGAGAAATCGACGCACACACCCTTTTTCCACGCACCTCTTCCTTTGTGGCCCTCTGAGGAGATTTTCCACCAGAAACCAGGTACTTTGTGTTTGAAAGAGACTCTGTTTACTTTCTAAAGACTTAAGACACTTTATATCACTTTTCAGTGATATCTTTACAAATTCATATTGCAACTTTGATCGTTTTGACCTAAAGATACCCAGATAAATATTATATATTTTTCTAAATACTGTGTGGTGTATTTTTGTGGTGTTATGCTATGGTGTTGTATGATTTATTGCACAAATGCTTTACACATTGCCTTCTAAGTTAAGCCTGACTGCTCGTGCCAAGCTACCGGAGGGTGAGCACAGGCTGATTTTGGATTGTGTGTGACTTACCCTGACTAGAGTGAGGGTTCTTGCTTGGACAGAGGGCAACCTAACTGCCAACCAAAAACCCCATTTCTAACAAGGAGGCACTGTTACCCTGCAAAAACGTTCAGCACTCATTACTTGCTCTCCACCACTGAAGAGCTCATGGAGAAAGAAGCTTGTAATTGGGGCTAAGAAAATGAAATATTGGGAGACAATAAAAGTTTTCATCCTTTGCTTAACTGAGAGGACTGTAAGTTTGCAAAGATTGACTACACTGACCAGAATCAATTAGGAGGGACACGGAGTCGAGTTGAAACTCTCAGTGGAAGGCTATTGGTGAGAGCCAGACCGGCTTTGCACGCCATCAAATGAAGGTTGAGGCCTACACTGTGGTTGCATCCTATAGGTCAGAAGTGACTGTGGCACATGAGCATACCAGTTCCAAAATAAATCACTCCAGATTTTCAGAATAGAACACTTTTGGAGAAGGGTATGTAAGCAGGTTTATTAAATGCTAATGCTTCATCGACAAAATATGTGCACAAAAAATAATTTGCGGTTTTATAAAGCATAGACATAGAGTGCAAGAAATACGTTGCCCACTTGCACATAAATTATAGAATGGACCTCAGATAGTTCACTTTTCATTTCATGCAGCCAGGCTGCAAAGCCAGCTCTTAATGAAAGACATGGTTTCAAACTTTAACACTGGACAGAAAAAAGCTATTAAAAACCAATATTACAATATGTAGGTAATCCAGTATGCGAAAATCAATAGAATGATCTGATTTTGATTACTAATTACGCTCAGCCATGTTTTCGTTTATTTATAGGCATTTAAGATCAACTGCACTGGTTTAGCAGTGGTTATCCACATTCCTGGCAGCTTGCTGAAGATTCACACCTCAATCGCCCCTATTAACGAGAAAGCCATCGGTTGCTAGTACACGGGGCCTTACACTGTGTGCCTAAGGAAAAGAAGATAAAATGAGCTCCAGTGATTCCATGAAAACATCCATGGGAGTAACCTTTCTAGTAAATTAATATTCTGAGCTGGGGGACTCTACACCCCAGAAACCCACTGAGGGCTAGTGCAGCTTTCGGCTTGTGCGAACATTTGTTTTCAATTTATTGTGAGAGAAACTGGGCTGACCTCAGATGGAGTGTGAGGGAAGGAAAGTAATTAGAAGTTACACATATTCTGTCATTTCACCTTTCAACGCAATGACCCTAGTTTAGGTTTTAGTCTGAAAGAACTGGATTACACTGCTGCACAAGACGGTAGAAGGATGCCTGGGTTTTTTTATTCGATCAGATGGTCATCACTAATCCCTCGTAGTTCATTCCCAGCAAACAACTGTCTGGAAGACACAAAGGGGAAACCTTTTTGGTAGCAGTTTAATAATTCCTGACTAGTTTAGCCTTAGAAGTGATCTCTTTCTAACTCTCTCTTCACTTTCTAGGTAAGTAAGCTGCTGCATAGGCTTGTGGCTAGTGCTTAATTTGTAAAAAAAAAATGTTCCGGTGCCCAAAGCCCTGCCAAATCCCTGCTGCATTTAAATGTGCGAGTACAGACTACAGAGGCAGCGAAATCCTGAAGCCACCTCGGGCCTCTTCAATCCATTCAAAGATCCTCCTGCCCCTTCAGCTCACTCTTGCAGCGTTCTGCTTTCTCCCATTGTGATGCTTCTTCGTATTTCTCTTCCTCTGCCTTTCCCATATGTGTTATTTGATCGCAGCAAATACTTGAGGCAGAAGAATAAGCCCTTGCCCTCAAAAATAAGTGCTGGTGCTCAGCACCGGAAACTATAAGCACAAATTAAGCACTGCTTGTGGCACAAGCTGTTTTCTGACCTCCAAGGACCAAGAGATTCAAGTCCTGCCAGTGAAGTCTACTAGTACTAATAGAACCAATCTCCTGTGATTGTAGAGTGACAGCTGTGAGCTAGATACAAATGGTTATATTTCCTATTTTCTCTTGTGATATCTCTCCAATATGTGTGGGGAAGGCAGAATGTTTTGTGGACAAAATGAGCTGCTGCTTCTTAGAAATCCCAGGAACCTGTTGGACATTTCCTTTGAAACTGAACTGAATTTGTGTGGCACTCTTCTCCACCTAGAACCTGTGTTCTAGCTATTGAGAAACCAGGCCTGAACATTTAGAGACTTGGTGAGTCAATAAACTGACGTTTCCTAACATTTCCAAAGGTTGCAAGTTACAAGAAGTTAAAATCAGTGAAAGGCGACAGTCCTACTTAGATGTGACCATGATGACTTCATATAAGCAATTATTTTCCACTGGAAAATGTTAAGCCTGCAGTGCTCAATAAACATATGGTACCTCATGGAGTCCTTTACAGCTACAATTTCCAGACTTGACTCGCTGAAAATGTCTGACCTCCCAAAAAGGCTGGCAAATCTGAAAAAGCTTTTTGTTGAGACACAGCATATAATTTTACTTAGCTTCACTTTTTCAGGAGTCAGACAAATAGGTCCTCATTTAAAACACCCTTTCCCATTGATTAAAATGAAGCCCTTTTTGTTCCTGGCAAATGTCAATAGATGCTGATGATGGTTATCACTATTTTTATTTGGAATTTTATAAAGGGCCTATGCATCTAAAGGCGTTTTGGTGCTATGTTAGTACTAGATAAGATTACTGTTGTATCATGAAAACTATTGCTAAAGACACCTACACCGGACCCTAAAGGCCTGGTCAACTACCTGATCACAACTTATATTCCTATTTGTAGCACAACTACCAGTGTGGCTTCAGATCATGCTGCAACATAGAAACCGTTACATTACACATCACAGATGATGTTCTCTTGACAACATATGATGAGCCCTGCCTCTTGATATTGCTCAACATCTCTGCTGGCTTCTACACAATCAATGATTCCACCTTCATACACACCTTGAAGTTTTGAGTGGGATTCCCCAGTGTAAGGAATTGGTTTATCACATTGGGTTGGGCTACTGCCCACTTCAAGGATTTATCACAACCATTGTCAGGGTGAACTTTTAAAGTCATTAAAGCTGAGCTCAACCCCCTGGTAGCTGTGGTACAGAGCAGACAGACCTTAGTTAAAACAATGTATTAAAGATTTTTGCAGTACTAAATCAGTAACAAAGTAAAAATATTAAAAATAATACCAAACTGAATTAGAAGAATAGAGTAAAAAATAATAAACAAAATGACACCACAATGACAACAATCCAACAAGGGATACTGAAGATATCATTTGTTAAATGTTTTAAATAGTTAAAGCTCCAAAAAGCACAAAACGCCAATGATAATCAATGTTCCTGGTAGACCGGAACCTAGGAGTGATTTGAGGCTGACTGTGGTGGCAAGCACTTGGAAACATTAATGTTAGAAATGGGGTCTATAGTTGGCAGAGGTATACACCCTTGTCCAAGTAGGGACCACAATCCTAGTCAGAGTAAGTCACACACACTCCAAATTATCCTGTACCCACTCTCTGGTAGCTTGGCACTGAGCAGTCAGGCTTAATTTAGAAGGCAATGTGTAAAGTATTTGTGCAATAAATCATGCAATAACACAGTAAAAACACCACAAAAATACACTACACAGTGTTAGAAAAATATAACCTATTTATCTGAGTGAATTAAGGTCAATACGATCAAGATTTGATATCACTTTTGTAATGCTAAGAAGAGTCTTAAGTCTTTAAAAAGCACAAGTGTCTCTTGCAAGAACAAAGTACCTGGTATGAGTTAAAATTACACGCACAGAGACCTCATAGGAGGGTATGCGAGGAAAACAAAGGGTGTGCGTCAGATTTCCGGGCGCACACAGATGATGCGTTGATAATTTTCCACACGCTATGGACTTTGCATCAAATTCCGGAGTGAAGGCTTGAATCCTCTTTGCAATGCAGGGTCTTTTGACGCTTAGGGACAATGCGTGGAAATACTGGGCATTACTGGGCATGCAGGATGAAGTCATAGATGCTGCGTCAATCAGGTGGGCGATGCGTCAGAGTTTCTGTTGCACAGCAGGCACTGCACCAATTCCTCCAACAGAAAGTCAGGCAGCGTCGTTCCAGCTCAGCGATATGCCAACTTGGGGGTCTGTGTGTCAAAGTTCCAGCCGCAACACTAGCGGTGCATTGATCTCTACTCTGGGAGCGGGGCTGCATCGTTCCAGTTCAGCCATGCAGTAATTCTTTCATTGCAAAGCAGTCTGTGCATCGATTCCAGCAGGCTGTGCATCGATTTTCGCCGCACAAGGAGTTCCTTGGCAGAGATGAAGTCTTTTTGGCCCTGAGACTTCAGGAAACAGGAGGCAAGCTCAATCCAAGCCCTTGGAGAGCACTTCTCAGCAGAGCCAGAGGCCAGTAAGGCTGCAGGGCAACAGCAAGGCAGCAGTCCTTCACAGCAAAGCAGTCCATGTGAGTCCTTTAGGCAGCCAGACAGCTCCTCTTGGCAGGTGGCAGGGTCTGGTTCAGAGTATCTGTCCCAGGAAGTGTCTATGTTGGTAGTTTCAGGGACCCAGTTTATATACCCAAAAGTGCCCTTCAAGTGGGGGAGAGTTCAAAAAGTGGTTTTGAAGTACACAAGGTACCCTTTCAGTACAACCCTGTCTGCCAGGGTCGCAGTAGGGGGTTTGGCAGTCCATTGTGTGAGGGCAGACCACTGTCCTTTGAAATGTAAGTGTCAAGCCCTCTACCCCTCCAGCCCGGGACGACCCATTCAGTATGCAGATGTGTGCAGGTGTGACTAAGCATCATGTGTTTGTGGTTATCTAGGTGAAATGCACAATAGAACTGTCAACCAGCCCAACTCAGATGTGGATGGGAGGCAGGCCGTAAGGCACGGAAAGATTTTAAGAGCAGAGAAATGCTCACTTTCTAAAAGTAGCATTTCTAAAATAGTAATATAAAATCCAACGTCACCAGTCAGCAGGACTTTGCATTACCATTCTGGTCATGTTAAATATGACCTGTCTACCCCTTACTGATCAGAACTTACCACTCAAACAGTATTTATGGGCAGCCCTAATGTTAGCGTATGAAAGGAGCAGGCTTCACAGTAGTGGAAAATGAATGTAGGAGTTTTCCACTACCAGGACATATAAAACACACAGGTATATATCCGGCCTTTTACCTACATAGCACCCTGACCAGTGGGTTATCTATGGCTTACCTTAGGGGTGACTTATATGTAGAAAAAGAGGAGTTTCAGGCTTGGCAACTACTTTTAAATGCCAAGTCGAAGTGGCAGTGAAACTGCACACACAGGCCTTGCAATGGCAGGCCTGAGACATGGGTAAGGGGCTACAATCAGTGCAGGTTCTGGGCACATGCAGTGCACTTTACTAGGGACTTACAAGTAAATTAAATAAGTCCTAAAACCAGCAAAAACAGTGCCAAAAAGTGGAGGGAGGCAGGCAGCCCAGGCAAAAAGTTGTGAGTGACCACCCTAAGGCTGTCAGGTCTAACAATTAGGGTCTTCCTGGCCTATAGTATACCTTTTTGACTTAAGGCCTGATTTAGGGTTTGGTTGATGGGTAACTCCGTCGCAACTGTGACGGATATTCCAACCACCATATTGCAAGTGCCATTATACATAATGCACTTGTAACAGAGCAGGGCATGAGATACCCATCACATTTGTGACCTGTCCTGACAAATTCTAAATCAGGCCCTTAGTGTTTTAAGTCCCTACCCACTACAGGAGTACACTTCTAAAGTGCCCAGGACCTCAGGAGAGATAGAGACTCAGAGGATGTCACCTAGAGGCCACAAGCAAAGACCTGTACAGGTCCATTTGACACTACTTAGATAAATGCTTCCAGGAAAAGGTCACTTGTTGCTTGTTGTATCTCTGTAGTTTGAACAGGTGGCCAGCCATATTACCTTTGAAGTCCACTTCTTTGTGCTTGGTACAGAAGAAAGCTGGTCCAGTTCTCCAGGACTCCTCTCAGGTGATAAACAACAGGTCCAGTCTTCTGATCTTCTATAGGTCCTCGAAGTGTTTTGGAATTGGTGTGCCAGGAGGAGTCACATTTATGCTTGGCAATAGCTAGTGGGTGGATATGACTCCTGGGGAGTAACTAGACAGTAGAGCTACAAGAATTGTCATGGCATCCTGTTCCCTCCTATTTCAAGTGTGCCACAAGGGTTATATGTAAACCTAACTGAACCTCAAGCAGGATCTGACACTGTAGTGTCATAAAAGATGCCCATAGCACCTACCTTCCACATTTGTTCAGAGGAGTCATCTCTGCCCATTCACTTCAGAAAATTGTTTGCTCCTGGGAGTCGTTTCAAACCTATTGAAGGCTAATTACTGGTGGGGAGCTGACAGCCTTGTTGCAGTTCAGGGAACTAAAGGTTAACATTCCAAAAGTTACCTTTTGCTAATATTCATCAAACATCTGACTTCACCATGGAATTGGATTTTTAATAATTATCAAAAATATGTGTTTGATTATTTATCGCAATGGTCCCTTTCCTGAGATACAGTATTATATTTTTAATCTGTACTAAGGTTTTCTACATAGGACAGCTAAGTCTGCCACAGTAAAAATAGCCATCCACTGTAAGGGCCTGCTAACTTTACATTTCTACGTATCCTACCTTTAAATACCATGCACCCTCTCTTGTGGGCTATTTAGGCCCACATAGAATGACATTACTAATTAAAAGGAAGGTTTTTACCTGTCAGAAGAAGCTTGCTTTGACAGGTTCCAGTGCTGGTTTTCACTGTTAAAGACAGGCTGCAGTGGCAGGCCTAAAGTCACTTAGTGGATGGCACACTAGGTTCTGCAATCTACTAGAGGCATTTAATTTCCAGGCCCTGGGTACACCTTGTGACATGGACTAGGGACTTAGAGGTAAGTTAAATATACCAATTCGTATTATGGCAATTCTATCATTTTAAAAGGGAGAGCACATGCACTATATTACTGGATAACTGGGGTAATGTGCATCTAAGAGATTTATTTGCGTAATTTTTATCAACATTTTTAGTGCCTAATAAGTGCAGACGCTAAAGGGAGGCTTCCATTGTTTTCAATGGGCCTCTGGGTGCTTTGCAGGATTAGCGTAAAACCTTTTGACGTCAATCCTGCAAAGCACTGGACTGGCATAAAAAATTATGATGCTAGTACCCCTGACTACTGCCATGGTGCGCCATATTTTAAATACGGCGCACACATGGTGTGGTTAGGAGGGGCGCAAGAAAAGTGGCGCTAACCTAAGTGCAGTGCCACTCTACATAAATCTGCCCCACTGTCAAGCAAGAGTAGAAAACCCTGGGTGACCAGGCAGAACAGGCAAAATAGTCAGATTTTCTGCAACCAGACATGCCTTTAATCAATTCTCCACTTACATTTCCAACTGACATTTCATCTTCATCCTTTACATGGAAAACCTTGGTGCTCTACTCAGAGAGAACACCGTCAGAATTCAACAGTATGCCTGTGATACACAACTCTACTTGAAAGTGCTCACTATTTCAGACAACCCATGCCTCAAACACTGCTTGCACATCATACAGACCTAGGTGTCCAGTGACTACATGAGATAAAACTCAACCAACACATAATTCTTCTTATTTGCCAACAGCATCAAACAAGAAATCATACAAACCTGGCTCAGTGACATGAACCTTGTCTGGTATAAACCTCAGCTTTCACTGGATGCCAAGTAAAATGGATGCACCCAGTATACCAACCTGAATTTCTTGGAACACATTGCCAAAAAAACAAAGATGGCCTTGAACCAGCACTCTCTTCTAAAGAAAATGAAACTGTTTCTTCTAGAAAGCAACTTTAGAACAAGCACTTGTACTCTCACATCCACATCACATCTATCACCACCAGCACCCTTGCATATCTTGCAGACAAGCTCACCATCTCTAGTTGTTTGGGGCATATCCGCAGCCAGGACACCATGACAATGATGTGTCTGAAAGACTTTTTTCATCCATACATCTAGGATCTGGAGCAACATACTTAAATCCATTAGGATGACCCCAAAACACTCCAATTTAGGAAAAAAGTGAAGACTCACCTCTAAAAGAATAATACATAATAATTGATTAACTGTCTACAAGCCAGGTATATTGTCTACCACGTGTTGACTTTATGCACGACTTTGACACTGTACAGTGTCCGCTGGATTTTGGCTAGGTTTGGCTACAGAACAACCTAACACATTCATACATATATAAACATAACTCTTTATTTACAGTAGAGCCAGTTTAGACATTTTAGGGACAGGGAGATATGTTTTAGTCTAGGAGGACCCTGATGATGCCATGTTCTCGATACATTGAGGTATTGAAATTGCACTAGATGGGGGATCAAGATACAGGGGGTTATTCCAATTTTGGAGGAGGTGGTAATCCGTCCCAAATGTGACGGATTTACCACCAGCCGTATTACGAGTTCCATAGGATATAATGGACTCGTAATACGGCTGGTGGTATATCCGTCACTTTACCGTCACTTTTGGGACGGATTACCACTTCCTCCAAAGTTGGAATAACCCCCACAGTGTGTTACAGTATTAACTTCACACTTAGATAATAGTGTTCATAATCTTTATGGAGAAAAAGCAAACAGATGGCTAATATCTAGCCTGACACTGAGATTCTTCAACCAAGAGACTAGATCCTGGCACACTCCCAGTTCCAGAAGCCAGTAAGAATAGCTCCAGAGAGATGTTCACAAAAGTGGAGATTATGTCTCATACTCATCCCTGTAAAGCTTCTGTTGATTATGGCTTTTTCAATTCTCGATTTGTTGAAGGCAGATGAACAGACTCCAACACAGGCATTCAGGTCACTCGAGGATTAGTTCTGTGTAGCTGGCATATAAAAAAAACATTTAGCTGAATGACTGGATGAATGATGGTAGTTAGAGGAAGTATAGATTAGATAACAAAGGAGACAATATGGAGCCTTGAGGTATTCCATAGTTCAATCTTTGAATACTGGAGGCAAAGGAAGAGAGTAATATCTTCTGGGTTTAAGATGTGAGGTTTTTCTGGAACCATATCAACACGGCATCCTCAATACTGAGATGAACCACCAGACATGATAATAATGTCTGATGGCCTTTGGTGTCAAAAGCAGCAGATAGACATAATAACCCCAAAACTGCAGGGGTGCCATCATCAGAAATCAGCTGCAGTTTATCTAAGACTTATACAACCACTAGCTCTTTGTGGTAACCGACTTGACATAAATGCAGGATAGCATTAATCCTATATATTCGTGTAGCTAATTATAGACTACTCTAGCTGATAATTTGTAAAGGAATATAATCTGGGAGATAGGCCTATAGTTTACAAGAATTGCTGGGTCTAATGTGTGTTTTTAATATAGGAAGGACAGAAGGAGATGTGCATTCATTGCATACTTTCACAGAAGGAAGTGAGGTGCTGATCATCAATTGTGCCTATGTGATCCTTACAGTCAAACGTTTACTACAAGGTGAAAAGGAGTAGCCAGTGTATTAAAATATCTTCCACTTTGAACCAAAGCACTTATTGCACCAAGCAAGTAAAATAAGTTAGCACAGCACTCACCAGAAGAACTTGCTTGTCTGTTCCATCCAATCAGCTGCCTATTAATCCTTTCATCCTTCCATCCGCCTGCTATCTACCTATTCACCTTTACATTCTGTCATGCAATCTTTCATCCATCATTCAGTCTGTGACCATTTTGTCTGTCTACCCATCAGCCCATTCATATCCAAACATATCCATCCATCTTTAAACCTATCAATCAAACCTATCAAACCTATTCATTTATCCATCCTTCCATCCATTCTTTCACTCAGGCACCCTTTCTTTACTTTCTTTCATCCATCCATTGGTCCATCCATCCATGCCTTCAATCATCCATCCATCCTTTTGCTAATTCATCCAATCTTTCACACCATCTATCCATGCATCCACACTTTCACTGTATCCATCCATCCATTCATCCATCCACCCATTCTCTCAGCCATCCATCCTTTCATAATCCATATTTTGATTCATCTATCCACTTATGCATCCTTCCCTTCATGCTTTCGCTTATCCAGCTTTTCATTCACTCATCATCTATCCACCCTTTCACTCACCTGCCCATCCAGACCCCTTTCACTCATCCATCCATCAAGACACCCTTTCACTCATCCATCCACCCACCCTTTCATCCAAAAATCCATCTATCCTCCCTTTCACTCATCCATCCATTCTTTCACACATCAGCCAGTTTTTCACTCCGTCAATCCAGCCTTTCACTAAATCCATCCATTCATCCATCAATTTACCCTTCCACTCATCTATCCATCCTTTCACTCACAAATCTATCCATCCATTCACCCTTTCACTTACCCATCCATTCATCCCTCCACCCTACCCCCTTTCCCTCATCCATCCTACATCCACTGTTTCATTCATTCATCCATCTTTTTTCTCACTCACCCTCCCAACCTTTATGTTAATTGTGAGCCTATGTCTGTCGAGCTGGAGAGGAAGGGGTTCATCAAGACCCCCATCACGTGCTAATGGGGGGACTAGCGACACCCATGCTTTCATGAACAGGTCGACCACTCGTCTATGCTGCAGTGAAGGAAAAGACAAATTGCAAATTGACCGCCGAGGGACCGCCGTACGGAAGACCGCCAGTGGTGGCGGTTTTCAGCTCGGTCTATTATGACCGTTGGCGGCTCTCCGTCCTTTTTCGGACGGAGAGCCACCAACAGCCATTCTGGCGGGAGGCGGGGAAGTGGAGGTTGCTCCACCTCCACCGCCACGCCAACAGTACACCGCCCAGCGAATCACGTCCTGTGATTCACTGTGGCGGTGTTCTGTTGGTGGTGTGGTGTCGGCGGAGCTGCCCCCATGGCTCCCGTCCCCTCCCAGAGGATCGTCGGACCAGGTAAGTAGATCGTCCGTGAGGGGAGGGGGGTGGGGAGGGTGTTGGGTGTTGTGTGGGTGTATGGGGGTGTGTGTGTATATGAAGGGGAAGTGTGAGTGCGTGTATGCTTGCGGGGGTGTTGTGTGTATGGGAATGAGTGCGTGTATGTCTGTGGGTATGTCAGTATGGATGTGTGCGTGAATGTTTGAATGTGGGTGTGCGTGTCTGCCTGTGTGTGTGTATGTAGGCATGTATGTTGGCGTGTGTGTGTGAGTGTGTAGGTGGTGCCTGCATGCATGTCATGTGTGTGTGTGAGTTATGTGATGTTGGGGGTCTGGGTGGGGGGGGACCCTGCCACTTTTGGGGGGTGGCAGGGGTGGTGGGAGGTAGGGGAGGGAGTCGGTGGGGGGTGGGGGAGACCCCTATCAGTGCCAGGGAAGGAATTCCCTGGCACTGATAGTGCTTACCGCCATGGATTTCACGGCGGTTCAAACCACAGGAAATCCACGACGGTAAGCCGGATCAAAATACCGCCGGCAGTATAGTGACGGCCGCCGGGCTGGAGACCCAGGTCTCCAGCCCGGCGGGCGGAACGGAGAACCCGGCAGATGACCATGGCAGTAACCCCCATGGTCATAATTAAATGAGGGGAGACCGCCAGCCTGTTGGCGGTCTTACCGACGGTTCTCCGCCTTCCGCCAGGGTCGTAATGACCCCCAAAGTGGCGTAATCAAGACACCTTCAGTGCCAGGGGCCTCCACCCTGTGGGGGGGGTGTAAGCAATTTAAAGCCTAAGCATATGTACGAGTTGTGGAGACTCTGGACCGCTTTCAACAGTCTGCTGGTGGGCTCCATAAGTCTGCACTGTGCCACTGAGGAGACGTGCTCATTCTGGCTGTTCAAGGCGCAAACAAGTGAAGTGACCTTTTCGGAAAAGACATCTGCAAACCGATTACAGCTCTTCTTAAAATTTGATGCGGAACAAATTCTGTGAATGTAGGATGCTTATGTGGAATTATTCACAGCAGCTTTGTAACTCCGGTTCAGCTGATTGCCAGTTCAGTTTTTCTTCCTGTGTACGAATTATTTTGCCATTGGAGGTAGATGGTTTGCTTCTTTTTTTTAACAAATTACTTATACAATACAATCACTTGAAATAATGAACTGACCGACACAATCTTCCAGTTCGTAACACAAATCCGCTCTTTTTCTGTGTTAGGCATACTTTTACTTTCCATTTGTTATATAAAGGGAATAGCAATACAGTACCTTCTTCCCAAAGCAGTTAAAAGTGCCTTCCATTGAAACAGTTCAGTGAGTCAAAGTAAATTAGGTCAAGTGTAGGGCCCTTCTGGTGTGTAGAATACGATATCTCACCCTTGAGTTTTAGAAATAGTTCATATATAGTGAAAGGAAAGTAAGTTCTGGTTGATCAAAGTGCACATTAAGGTGTTCCATATTATTGCTACCATGTTATTTCAGCTTGGTTATTATTATTAGGCCTGTGCAAAATGTAAATTACGCCAGTGTTACACTTGTTACATGAAATCCCCCAAATTATGCCCTTACGCTACTTCGTGTGATTACATGCCATTCACAGTAAAAAAAAAAGTCCACAAAGGCAGCGTTTGCTTTGAAAATTTACAGCAAGTGCATGCTAACAAAAAAAACGTAGGCAACTGCTGTTCATAGTGCTTTCCTTCGCACTATTTATTTAGCCCAAAATGTGTTCTTGCGTCAAAAGTTGTTTCCAGGACTCACTTAATATGTATACTTTTTTAGCGCCGCGTTTGCGTCATTTTTTGACGCAAAAGCGGCGCAAACTTGCAAAATACAATTGGCCCGTATTTATACTCCGTTTGCGCCGAATTAGCGTCGTTTTTTTCAACGCAAATTCGGCGCAAAACTAACGCCATATTTATACTTTGGCGTTAGACGCGTCTAGCGCCAAAGTATGGGCAAATAGCGTCATTTTTTTGCGTGAACGCCTTCCTTGCGTTAATGAGATGCAAGGAAGGCGTTCCCGTCTAAAAAAATGACGGCGACGCAAATGCGTCGTATTTATACTCCCGGGCAAAAGTCACGCCCGGGAGGTGGCGGGTCAAAAAAACCCGCATTTGTGCCACTATTTAACGCCTGGGTCAAGGTAGGCGTTAAGGGGCCTGTGGGCTCAAAATGAGCCCACAGGTGCCTTCCCCTGCCCCCAGGGACCCCCCCTGCCACCCCTGCCCACCCCAGGAGGACACCCAAGGATGGAGGGACCCACCCCAGGGACATTCAGGTAAGTTCAGGTAAGTATAATTTTTAATATTTTTTAATTTTTTTTGGGTGGCATAGGGGGGCCTTATTTGTGCCCCCCTACATGCCACTATGCCCAATGACCATGCCCAGGGGACATAAGTCCCCTGGGCATGGCCATTAGGCAAGGGGGCATGACTCCTGTCTTTACTAAGACAGGAGTCATTTAAATGGCGTCTGGGCGTCGAAAATAATGGCGCAAATCGGGTTGAGGCGATTTTTTTGCCTCAACCTGACTTGCCCCATTTTAAGACGCCCTAACGCCATTTTCCCCCTACGCCGGCGCTGCCTGGTCTACGTGGTTTTTTTCCACGCACACCAGGCAGCGCCGGTCTGCTAGCGCCGGCTAACGCCATTCCATAAATACGGCGCCCGCATGGCGCTTCAGAATGGCGTTAGACGGCGCTACATTTTTTTACGCTAAACTGCGTTAGCGCAGTTTAGCGTCAAAAAGTATAAATATGGGCCAATTGTATTTTGTAAGTTTGCGCCCTCTTTGCGTCAAAAAGCGGCGCAAACGCGGCGCTAAAAAAGTATAAATATGGTAAAGGATTTGCATTTTGCATAATTAAGTGTACTTATGCTAAAATTTAGCAAAATTGTTCACAAGCAAATTAAGAATATTTCACACAACCCTCGTTACTAAATTTGTTGATAAATAATGTGCCATTCCATTTGCAGAAAAATTACGACAAACTAGTATAACTAGTGTACACATTCCACATGTGGTGGGTCAGGGCCAGACCATTGGCCAGGGCTTGTACGTCGAGCTCACAGTGCAAAGGCCAAGCACAACTGGTTGTTGGGCCAGGTGTAGGAAGTGGCTTTAGGCCAGCCAGGTACAACTCACTTTGCGCACGCATCTAGTTCAGTGTAAGGAAGCTGACTCGTAGCCGGCACCAGGACCAGTGTATAAATAGCCAAAGGCATGCTTTTTTATTATGAAATACAGCAGGGGCTGGGAATAAACCTGGCCAAAGCCAGTGTGTAACGATGTTGCGAGCCAACCCCATAGGCACATGTCCGAGGGCAGTGTGCAGCACTGATTAGGTGAATGAGGGATTGGGCACAGAGACACCCGAGAGCCAACCCCACAGCAAATGACTGTTTTTATCATTTCACGAAGTGCAATGAAGGTTATGTGTATTTCTGTATTGTTTGTGGTGTACTGTAAAACTTTTCTTTTTTCCAGTTTTAGATTCAAATAACAGAGAAAATGGAGGTCCCCCAAGCTTTTCTTCTGCTGACCCTAGGTATGTGTTGCTTTTTGACATGGATTTCTGTTGTATCCCACTCGTTATAGAGACCACCTTTGACTCATTCATTTACATGTTGATTGGAATTGTTCTTTAAGAGTTAAATTACCCTAGCACAAAGACATGGGTTTCCAGTATGTGAGGAGGTATTAGCAAGGATCCGGCTCAACTCTGAAAAGGGACTTGGGCTTAGTGGGAACATAGGTCAGTATCAATCCATTGCACCCTTGTGCCATTACACATTTTGGGCACACAAGAAGAAAATCTGTTTTAAAAGAATTGATTTGAAAAGCGGTATAAAAGCAGGATAACAAAAGCTTGGGATCAAGGGGTGGGTACTTTCTTAACCACCAGTATTCACAGTATCCAGAGCATCTTATACTGCAGCTGTCAAATGCTACTGGCATCCACTCCATAAATTAAGAGGTACTCTAGATGGCTCTCCATCTTTCTATAAAAAGATGAGGTCATAGCACACTTTGTCTATCGAAACACCATTAATTGACGTCCTAAAATCCCAGTATTCTTTCTTTTAGAAATACAGTCAATCCTTCAGGTACACGTTTGATATGGATCTCTTCTTAAGCCCTATGTATTGCTTCTTTTGCTATCCATTCAGACCTCCCCATTTTTAGGTCTAGCTTAGAAAGCGCTTGCATTATCGCTCAGCAACCTGTTGTAATAAACTTTGCGGGTTTCAAGTCCGCCCATTACGTTTCATTTCTCCATTTTCACGTCCTTTAAAAATCCTTGCTTCCAAGTGGTTAAATTATCTTCTTTGTCCCTCATATTCATCATGGAGCACTGCCACAGTACTTGTAGCTTCCACTTGTACCATTATGTGAAAGGGACTACTTCTTCCTTTGTCCAACAGCACTGTACAGAGCGCTTACGTTTTTCCATTGCTCCAATCTCCGACTTCCATTTATGCAAATTGGGCTGTAATTATTGAGGTAGCGAATATGATTTTGGAGGCTGCACAGCTTTTATTTCTCATCACATCACACGCTTCAAGGCTGCCATGCTTTGTGATGCAGCCATGCGCTTAACTTAGCTTTATCTATCTACTACACAGTGCCTGGTTTTCTTTTTTATTTTCATGGGAGAGCTGGACCTCGCTGTATGCGCATGCTCCGTGTTCTAAACTCTGCCTTTGCTCAATGCCACATAGCGTCATGAGAGGGCATGCTCAGGGCACAGGTTTCCTAAGAAGGAACCAGCAGGCATGCCTAGGCCTCTTTTGTATTTGTTATTCCTAGTAATGTGCCATGATACTTAAGGCAGCCTCATGGGTGCCCGTGTTTCCGAGCTCCCACGGCCCTGCAAACCTTTTTTTCCCCTATGTAAGGTGCCATGTGCCATGGTGGTGCTGGTGATAGAGCTGTACGCTGTTGAGGTGAGTGAGGCTCGTGATTACTTTCTTCAGGGTTCTTTTCATTTTAAAATCATTAAGAAATGCCTCCGAAATTCACCTGGTCACAGAGAGAAGGCAGGTTTAAACTCTTATAGTGGGAGGAATGTGGGTTTTTGTAATAATTTAACAGGTGCCTTTCCTCCGATTTTTATGCGCTGCAACAGGGAGTTGGCCTGAAGCGTTTGCTTCTATCTTAATTCAGTGGGGCAAGTAATGTGTGCCTTTTTCAGCAGCATGTGGTATGCTGTGAGCCTTGCTTCTTGTAGGGGATGGGCGCAAATTAAGAGATCCTCCTTAAGGAATGGCACCACCCAGTCTCTAAACACTATACAATATTGTTCAGTGCTTGTTCTTCATAGTGGTCACGTTGCACATATATATTTAATGCAGGTTAGAGGATTATTTAAGGCAGATCTGTTTGTAATTTTGTGGTATGGTGCAGGTTGTCTTCCTTCATCTGAAGGTTGTAGCAACAAAAAATGTTGCTCCCTATGTGCTGCATTTGAATTGCAACCTTGCGGAGAGAGCTACAAAAGGGAGATGTAATATTGTGTTGTGTTTATAACACCAATATAGCGCTTGCTAGTGTAAGGCACTGAAGTTTTTGCCTATACAGGTAGTAAGCTGTGTGCTGTGCAAGGGTGTTAGTTTTGGGATATCCACTGCATCAAGCGCCATATAAAACACCCAAAATACACAACAAGAGAGATACGTGGCTTGACATCACTGCTTCAAGCTCCTATCATCTTTATGGTACATGACTGCTTGAACAAGCATGTCTGCGAGGAAATGTATTGCGCACACCACAGAACGAAGACAGGATTCCAATATGGATGTCTTCAATGCCCTTGGTCTCTTGAGGAGAAGGGCACAAGGGGACCTAGGAGATAAAGGGTTAACAGATAGAAATTGATATTGATCCGTGTACCCACCCAAGCATCCATCCCTCCGACCGCAAACCCAATAAGAATATTTATTTTGGGGCGCTCTGTGTGAAAGACATCAGACTTGCACTGGACCAACTATACTCTAATTAAAATGTTTAAATAGCGCTTCATGTATTACTGTGGATTTCTAAGCACTTCAAATACAAACAGTTTGAATACCCCAAGGAAAAGATATGCAGTTTATCAGCCTATGAAGGGCTGAGGCACCCATTACAGATAAGGTAAAGCAAAGTTGAAGATCATGCACCTAAGAGAACAGTCCTACTAGCATTTCCTGACTTAAAATAGAGCCCTGTTCTCGGAATCCCCAGTGTGACAGCACACCACAGCATTGCTGACCCAGGCCTGAGTCCATTGATGTGGAGATGGATTAATAGTGACTGCACCCTACAGCGCTGCATGGCATGATTGCTCAGCAGAAGCATGCTTGCACTTCACAGCGCCCTGGGCTGTCTGGTGTAATTTCTGTCTGAAATCTACATAAGTAGAGCAGGGGCATAGCTGTCGCTAGGGATGCAGGGACACTGTTTCCGAGGTCCAGGTGCTGGAGGGGCACGCTCCTCCCCTGCCTGGTTCCAGTTAACTCTCACCAAACCACTTGCACTTCTGCAGGCAGCTGAAACAGATGCCATGCTCCAAGTTCTGTCAGCCTTTGCAGGCCTCAGCTACCAGCAACCTCGAAGTTTGTTTCAGATGCCAGATCCGATTTAATTTACTGTTTCTTTTATGTATTCCGTTTTTTTTAAAAAAAGCTCTGTAATTAGTTATCATTATATTCCAGGCACTAATGTTTTCGCTCACTAGGTCTCTTCAAAAGTGCAAAATGCATTGCAAATGTCTATATGTAAGTATTGCTCATTCGCATATCGCTTCAGCGCCCTGTCAGAAGTAGGAGTAATAAACGTGCCAGTGCGATCCAAAATAGGCAGGGCCACTGGAATTTTGAGATTGCCCGGCTGCAGCAATGTTGGAATAACTAGACATTTGCTGAATTTGCTACATAATCCATCATCTGCCACATAATCTGCAGATTTTAACAAAAGAATTGTTTCTAGCTGGAATTGTTTAAAAGTTAATAAAAATGCAGTGAAATGTAATTGCTTAGCAGAAAGCCCATCGCATAGATGGACTGGTCACCTCTCTACCGCTTAGTGTTATACCTATGTGTTAAATTGGTACTAATCAGGTGCAATTATAGCCTAAACAGTGTTGCCAAGTTTTGAAATGAGCAAATATTGTGTAATACTATACCAAAATGTGCTGCATTGTGCCGGATAATTTGCCTTTTCTTGCTGCATAATTTATTCAATGCTGCTGCATAATTTAGTCCTCTTCTGCTACATAATTCCAGTCGCCTTGAACATGGGCTACTGTGAAGCCATTGTCTCCAGCAGGTCACTCAGTGCTTTGTGAACAATGGTCTCTGTCTGTCAGCAGAGTGCAGTATGTTAATAATGAATAAGAAAACCAACACTTTTAACTTCTTCCAACAATTTTCTACTTTTAATGCAAATATTTTGGAATACCTATTAAACCATAATTTATTATGTTTCACTTACTTTCATAGTCCATAGTCAAGTACGACTAATGTACTTTATTATTATTCTATAGTACTATTATCAGCATCAGTGATATTATTATTATGAGTATAACTATTGTTATTAATGTTTGTGTTGCGTCATATGCTTTTTTTTAAATTGTACTTTACCCATGCTGCACAATATGCAGGATGCTCTACATCATCACTAAAAACCTTTGGAAAATCTAAAAGGTCCCAGAGGAGAGACTTCATTCTACAAAGCAGTAATCCACTAGGCATCTCAAACATATGCCACTCTACTACTCTCTAAGACTCTATACCACTCCACAATACTCAATGCAACTCAAATTTACCACACTCTACTCCAGCATATACCATTCCACTCTCATACACTATGCTACTCTATACCACTCTACTCTATCCCACTCCTCTCTCACAATCTACTTCATGCTACGCCACTCTACAACACTCTATTCCAATAAAAGCAACACTGTTTGTGCCTCTGAACTCGACACCACTCCACAACACTCTACAGAACCAAACAAAACACCATAATACACTCTAACAGTCTACTCCATTCAACTCTATGTCCTATTACTATACAACACTATACTGCATCCATTACACTCCACAACACTACACGCAACTTCATAACAGACCATACCACTCAACTCTACACCACTCTACGTCACACCATTCCATAACACCACACTCTACTCAACTCTACAACACTTCACTGCATGCCCCTTTACACCAATAACCTAATGTCATACTGAGTAGCAGCCACACTAATGTGCAACATGGCTAAAACATATTGGCAAAGCCATAGGTGAGACCTATTGGCTATGCCAATGGTTGTTTCTATTTCCATTGAGTATTAACAAGGTTATTTTTACTTGTGTGTAAACCCAGCCACCTATGCAAAATAAAAAAAGATCAAATAAAGTTGCAGAAAAAATTGGTATGTCAGATTAAAAGGACATGGCAAAAAAGGGTTATGTGGGTTTGATCAAATCAAGGTGCAGACAAACAAAAAAGGGATAAAGGATGTGCTTAAATTAGCCACTGGCATTGCTCTGGATATTACTCCATTGTAAACCATATGTAAGTTAAACTGTTGAACCGAAACTGCAAATACTAACTTGCACATAGTAAGACCTTTACTATTGTGCCACAATTAACAATAAATCAATTAGCTACAATATTATGATAAATATTAATGGATGATATTAAATCAACCATTACTTTTATAACGTAATTGTATTTTTCTTTATTTATGGCATGGTCAAATTGTGAAATTCTTTTGGACTTTACTTCACTTCCAATTCTCCAAACGTTGCTGATTACTGGCGAATGGAAAGGTACATGGGCCATGAAGGCTTAAAAGAAAAGTACGGAAATGACTGTGTTTTCCTAACTCAGTCTCCTTTCTTTTCCAGGGTTGCTCGGGGCTTTGCCTCAAGGATTTGCATTTCTGGATCTTCGACAAGATAGGAATTTCATAGGACAACATACGTTTGGAGAAGGAGGATTTCTGGGAGGATTGACAGGTGGAGGAGCAGTTGAAGGACCTCCAGGAGTACTGGGAGGATCATGGGGAACCTCAGGAAACTGTGAGTAAAATGACCCATACTGCTGCCCCGGTCTGCAAACAAATTTTAGCAATATTGCGGAAAAGTAGCAGATACACCATGGGCCGTCTTTAGTAATTACATTTTGTGTCCTTTGGTGAAACACTTACACAATCCGATAATATGCATCTGTGTGAATATGAACTATTGTCTTGCAGAAAATGCTTTTAATCCTGTTGTACACATGCACAATTTGCACTACCAATGTACACACATCCTGCATTTGTGCTGTTCGCTAGAGCTCATTTATATAGCTGCTTTGGAGTAAATTAGTAAATGCCCAGAGCGTCTGAGATCACCACTAGCCATTCACAACAAATGTGCAAGAGCTGCATGGACAATATACAAAAAGCTAATGAGTAATATAGAGTTATATTGACAAACTGTTGCAAAATATTGTTTTAACAGTGGTCAGTCAGTGTTAACCTTCATTTTGCTTGGTCTTTATTGTAAATGTCACTCTAAAAGTATTAGTGAAAAATTGAATGTGTACAAAAATGTTGTGAACTGGTGGCATTTCCACAATCTGGCCTATGGCGCAGATCTGAGATTTTCCAGTGACCTTTTAATTTGGCTATTGGAAGTGTAGTATATAATGGGGAATAGCTTAAAATGTATGATTCCCACTAGTTCCTCATTTCTCTGGGAACCTTATGGTTAGAGTTATGTAATCTTTATATTGCTGGTGGACAAACTTATGCAACGAAAACCCAGGACATGTTAATGAGGGTCATAGAGTGCCCCACTAATTCTTAGTTAATGTAAAATATATCACTCAGACAGTGCAGTATTATTAGAGACTTGGGGCCTGAATCTCTTTTTGTACTCCTGCATAAGTTTACACTTTTTTCGTATGTTAACCACTTTTCGGAATTCACAAACTGCATATTCGAACTAGTTCTCCAAAACCCTAACACATAATCTAATGGAGGAAGGGACTTACAATAAAACACACTAGGAAATAGTAAGTTACCCTTGTGAATCAGGCCCTTGATGTATTGCACACATAAATATTTAGTAATATTTAGAAATAGCATTTTTGTGGCATTTTCATTTTGTGGAGAATTTATATTTTTTCAGACTCGGTAGTAACCTCAGGTTTTTTCCACTCTGTAATGCTGTATTACTTTTGGTTTGTAATATGGTCATAGAATATTAAAAATCACTCTTAAACAGTCGGATACATGTGTGGTCCACCGATTAGCAAATATTTTTTTTGTATACCTAATTGAGATTATTCGTGTTTTTCATTGAACATGTTGTCTGTGAGATAAAAACTCACTTCACCAATGGATTCTTTTCACTTAAGCTCAGTGCACATCCGTTTCGATGTAGTATTCCCTCATCCTTCTCATGGAAGCCTTGAATGACATTATTGGGATAACGTGCTGTTTTGACTGCACTTTACCTATCCAGGGAATTCTAACTTTGAACTTTTAACGGACAAAACATGTCTCATGTTCAGGATATCCACTGTCTGTCTAAATTTTATTTTTGTTACAACAGTGTGTCAGAAACAATAATTCTTGGTTAAATACAACAAAAGCCGTTCACTTTATAAAATAAGTCAAGGTGTGTGACATGATAAACAGTAATAAGGAGCAGCCAATTTGTGGGTATTGGAAGACTTTTGGGTCCCACAAAGAATACTATTTTACTTCCCCTTAGTGAGCAAGAATTAGGGTGCACTGCACTATGAGGAGGGCCCATACGCTAGTCACCGTGCTGATGGCTTCCATGATGTACAATGCCTGTGGAAGTGCTCAAGAATTAATTTGTGCTAGAAATAATTGAAAACTATAACGGTGACATAAACTTTACATCAGCAAACCTGCCAAACCCTTCAGTTCGCACTAAATATACTCACTCTAAAGGGAAAGCCAGGCAGAATATCAAATCTGTAGACACAATGAGAAGCCTTTTTGTAGATGTTGTAAATTTAACGATTCCTTGTGTCTCTTAGTGTGGACTTCTGGAGGAGTAGCTGGAGGAGGCTCGACGGGAGGAGGAGCAGGAGGTATACTCGAAATAAATAAATTATGAGCATGTATGTATGTGTGTATTTAGGTACATGTGCAACTGTATTGATCTGGACATATAAGCACACAAAGAGTGACCGTGAAAGATTCAGAAAAAAAGAAGAGTCGTCATTAAGCTAGAAGGTAGGAAAAAAGGACCTGATTTAGAGTGTGGTGGCGGGTTACTCCTTCAAAAACATAAGGGATGTGACAGTGCAACTGTGTGGCACACACTAAATGAGGCCCAAAGTCACCGTTGTTACCAATTTGAATAGGAATATTCTTCCTAAGTGGACCTTGTTTGCGCAAAGTAAAAAGTTGCTGGTCTTAAGTCAGTGAAAAATGTCCTCAAAATTACACAAAATTGGACATCATGCTGGTCTGATACCTCATCATCAAAATGGATACAAGCTTGCATTGTGAGCTGAAAAAGTGATTCACATTGATAGTTGATGCATTGTGTGTTAAAACATAGTGAGGGGCACAACAACAGCTACATGATTCATTTTATGTGCGTTGTTCCCATACTATTGCAATAGGATTTTCCCCTAACTAAACCATGTTTACACATTGTGCACATAATGATTGTAATGTGAAATGCCTAACGGTATGCGAGATCACACTGGTGTAAAATACATTTTGCCAAGGTATACTTTCAACACAGTTATCTGATAGACAGTGCTGCAGAGAATTAAACCAGCATGAGTACAACAGGCCCTTGGTCTTTAGCACAGATACACATTTTGCAATATGTAGAATAGCCTTTTAGTACCATTTTGATTTTGAGGAGAATTTCTGCCTTTTCAGACTTGGTGTTATTTTCCCAGTTTCCGCTATGTAAAGCGGTACCACCTTCATTTTGGAATATGGTAATAAAGAATATAAAAATTCACCCTTAATCCATAGAAAATATGTGTGGTTCTCCACTCGCAAACATTTACTGCTTTTTTAAATATCTATGTGAGGATATTTGCGTTACTCGTTAAACATTTTGTTTGTGAGATAAAAACGCACTGCCAAAAATTTATTTATACCCAAACATAGTGCACATCTCCTTCGATGTAGTACTCTTTCATCCTTGCCATGGGAGATTGAAAAACATTATTGAGGTGACATTTGCTGTCTTGATTGCAGTTTACATATCCAGGGAGTTCTAACTTTGAACTATTACAATAATTGGACAGAAAATGCCTAATTTCAGGATATCCATTTTCTATGTAAATATTTGTCATAACAGTTTGTCAGAAACCATAATTCAAGATTCACTACGACAAAAAGCGTTCACTTTCCAAATAAGTCAAGGTGTGTGACATGATAAACAGTAATAAGGAGCAGCCAATTTGTGGGTATTGGAAGACTTTTGTGTCCCACAAAATAAAGTATTTTACTTCACCTTAGTGTCGAAGAATTAGGATGCACTGTACTATGAGGATGGCCCATACACTAGTCACCGTGCTGATAGCTTCCATGAGGTGCAATGCCGGTGGAAGTGCTCAAGAATTAACTTGTGCTAGAAATAATTGAAAACTAAAGGGGGGGCATAAACTTTACATCAGCAAGCCTGTCAAACCCTTTAGTTCACACTCAATATACTCAGTCTAAAGGGGAAGTCAGGCAGAATATCAAAACTCTGGACACGAAGAGAACCCTTACTGCAGATGTTCTAAACTTAGGCCCTCATTCTGACCCTGGCGGTCTTTGACCGCCAGGGCGGAGGACCGCGGGAGCACCGCCGACAAGCCGGCGGTGCTTCAATGGGGATTCCGACCGCGGCGGTAAAGCCGCGGTCGGACCGGCACCACTGGCGGGGTCCCGCCAGTGTACCGCGGCCCCATTGAATCCTCCGCGGCGGCGCAGCTTGCTGCACCGCCGCGGGGATTCTGACCCCCCCTACCGCCATCCAGATCCCGGCGGTCGGACCGCCGAGATCCGGATGGCGGTAGGGGGGGGTCGCGGGGCCCCTGGGGGCCCCTGCAGTGCCCATGCCACTGGCATGGGCATTGCAGGGGCCCCCGTAAGAGGGCCCCTAAATGTATTTCACTGTCTGCTGCGCAGACAGTGAAATACGCGACGGGTGCAACTGCACCCGTCGCACAGCTTCCACTCCGCCGGCTCGATTCCGAGCCGGCTTCATCGTGGAAGCCTCTTTCCCGCTGGGCTGGCTGGCGGTCTGAAGGAGACCGCCCGCCAGCCCAGCGGGAAAGTCAGAATTACCGCCGCGGTCTTTCGACCGCGGAACGGTAACCTGACGGCGGGACTTTGGCGGGCGGCCTCCGCCGCCCGCCAAGGTCAGAATGAGGGCCTTAATGTTTCTTTGTGACTCTTAGGTTGGACTTCTGGAGGAGTAGCAGGAGGAGGCATGACTGGAGGTATAATCAAAAGAAAGAAATTATGAGTATATATGTATGTATGTATTTAGGTATGTGTGTAACGTCATTGAGAAATGTACTTCTATTGTTCCTTACCTTCCCATTCTCCACTGCACTCTTGTAGAAAAGGCCCGGATTCAAAGTCATTTGCCTCTTTCATTGTCCAGTCAGTGTTAATGGCCATTTCTGCCTTCATTCCAGTCTTCAAGTTTATGCTCCCTCCGTTCCTGTATGATGCTGTCGATCCCACTTACAGCTGATATTTGGGTGGCTGCTTTTATTCTTATAAATCTGCCTCGCTCAGGAATGGTCTTCGTACAGCACATTACACTATTTCGGACCATCTACCTTACCAAAAACATCTAAAGACCTTTTCCTCTAGGGCCCTAATTTAAAGTGAAGATATTGGGCCAGAGCTTACAATCAGGGCTTGTCTCTTCCTCCCAGTTCCAATAAATAGTATTTTTTTGCCCAGAATGGCGAATAACATGCAAGAAATAGAAATAGTCAGTCTTTTTTTGCGTGCTTTTGCTTTACGCTGACACTTTCCATTTCCATTTAGCAGGTGGCAGATATCGACGCAAAAGATTTTGGCTGTATCATGTGTCCTCTCCCACACACCAAATTCTGTCTCAGGGATAGTGGTATCCCTGTATCAGGCATGGTGGTATCCCTGTGGATACCGCTCCTTCTGAATCCTAATGAGGCCCTTAAAATGGTCTGGTTTTGCACCAGGATACCTCCGAGTAAATGTGCACATTTACAAACTGATAACTCAACAGAGCAGTCTGATTGCGTTGATAATGCTAGTATTGTGAATCCCAAAAGTAGCTTTTGATAAAGCATTTCAGTCACACTATGGTAATCCGAGGAAACTCACGCAAGTCGGCCCATCTTGAAGCATGTTGGCTTTCTCTTCAAATACTATGCACAAACACTGAATGGCGAAAAACGCAAGCAAACGTCCCTAATCTGTGGAGTTCTTCAAGGCTTACTTATCATTCTGCAACTTTCCGTTGTCTGCCTCTAAGTGATGGCAAGTCATCCCAAGCTTAACAGGCCAAGACATCTATGGACATTTGTATATGTGCATAACTCAGTCCAAGCACAATAAACATCAAAATTCCATGAATGATTCTTTTAAACCCCCCCTCACACACTCCCATCTCAGGTGATTCGAGTCGAGTTAAAAAATGTAAAATGCACTGAATAAAATTCTGGCATCCATACTACAGTTCCCTCTAATGTTTTGTTTTGCACAGCATACCATAATGCTGATGTCAAGAACACTTGTAATTAGCACTTTGACAGAAAAGATTACTCATGATTAAATAGCACTACTAAAAAAATTGAGTGTATAAAATAAGTCAAGTTTGGAGAACCAGTCAGAATATGAAAACCAGGAGCAGGAGGTGGAGCCTCATTGCAGTTTTTCCATTTTTAAGTTAAGCGTAAACGTACGTCCGCTTTTAAGTAT
The DNA here is from genome assembly GCF_031143425.1 of Pleurodeles waltl. Taxonomy (NCBI): domain Eukaryota; kingdom Metazoa; phylum Chordata; class Amphibia; order Caudata; family Salamandridae; genus Pleurodeles; species Pleurodeles waltl. Next base: position 1,415,257,557 of record NC_090446.1, read on the forward strand.
ACGTCTGTGGGCTTCCAGCTGTTTCATTTGTTAGTTTCAGTATCATTTAAAAATCCTTGCTTGCTAGCGGTCAGTCATGCCTCTTTGTCCCTCCTTCTTCTGTGTGGGAGCAGGGACCGACTACTGTATAATTATGCTTTCTCCTGTTTATCTGGTCTGTAGGGGACTTTTTTAAAAACTTTGTTCCCAGTTCCTGTCCATGGAAGCTTCCCTTTTCATTTGCACAGCATTCTTCCTCTGAGCGTAGCTGTAAACAAGGCTATAAATCAGGCTGTTATCTAGGTCACATTTGGTCATTGTGGGCTCTCTGCACCCTCTCTCAGCTGCCTGGCTCCCGCCCTTCCTTAGCTTGGATTTTCTTTACCAAGTGTGCCTGCCTGTGTGCTGAGAGCAAGGGTGGAGTATCGCTTGTAATTGCTTATAGCCTAGGAACACAGCTCTACCATGGCTCCGCAATCCTTAGAGACAGTGCCCACTTCGTCTCCATACTGGGATCCCACTCGCAGTTCCATCAGTGCACCTCAGTTCACACACTCCAAACCATCAGCCGTGTCAGTGTCAGTAACCCCACACACGCTGTTTACCGGAGCGCCTCAGTTCTTACAGTCAGTACACTCTGCTGCTCCAGTACTGAGACCTCAGGCAGCACTCCGTCAGTGCACTTCAGTTGACACACTCCAAGCGCTTAGCTGTGCCAGTGCCAGGAACCCCATATATGCTGTCTGCCAGAGCCACTCAGTTCTTGCAGTCAGTACACTCTGCTGCTCCAGTTCTGGAACCTCTGGCACAGCTCCATCAGTGCACCTCAGTACACACACTCCAAGCCCTCAGCAGTGCCAGTGCCAGGAACCCCACACACGCTGTCTGCCAGAGCACCTCAGTTCTTGAAGTCAGTACAATTTGATGCTCCAGCACTGTGACCTTGGGCGCAGCTCCATCAGTGCACCTCAGTTCCACCCCAGCAAGGTCACTTCCTTTCCTATACTGGGACCACACTCACATATAATTCTATTACAGAAGATCAATTCTAATATTCAATCCTACTGCCAATCATATACTGGACCCAAAAGAGCAAAACACAGCTCAACCAGTGCACCTCAAGTCTAACATTCAAACAAACTGGTGATGGGAACCACCACAGCTCTGCCAGAATCTATCAATTCTAACATTCAGTGCACATTTCTTCTCAGTACTAAGGCTCACTCCACACCCTTCAGGACTCCTGCTTCTGTGGTCCAGAGGCAATGCCACTCCCATACTGGGCCCCTCTTGCAGCTTCACCAGGTCACCTCCAGGCTAACACTCGGTGTTAGAAATGGGGTTTTTGGTTGGCAGTCAGGTTACCTCCTGTCCAAGCAAAAGCCCTCACTCTAGTCAGGGTAAGTCACACACAATCCAAGATTATCCTGTGCCCACCCTCTGGTAGCTTGGTACGAGCAGTCAGGGTTAACTTAGAAGGCAATGTGTAAAGTATTTGTGCAATAAATCATACAATACCACCATATAGCACCACAAAAATACACCACACAGTGTTTAGAAAAATATATAATATTTATCAGGATAATTGTAGGTCAAAAAGAATAAAGTTGCAATGGGAAATTGTAGAAATATCACTGAAAAGTGATATAAAGTGTCTTAAGTCTTTAGAATATAAACAAAGTCTCTTTCAAGCACAAGTACCTGGTTGGGAGTGGAAAAATCTCCTCAGAGGGCCACAAGAGAAGAGGTGCGTGGAAAAAGGGTGTGTGCGTCGATTTCTCCCCAGCACACACGGACTTGCGTCATTATTTTTCACGCGGGGAAGTCGCGTCGTTTTCCGGCGCGTGGACAGTCTCTTTCTGTGGATCGCGGGGATTACCAGATGTCCCGGGTCTGTGCGTGGATTTTCCTGCTTGTTCTCCGGCTGCGCGTCGGTCTGCGGGGCTGCGCGTCGAAATTACGATCTCACGGCAGGCGTCGCGTCGATTTCTCCTCTGGATGTCGATCTGCGGGGCTGCGCGTTGAAATTACGATCTCACGGCAGGCGTCGCGTTGATTTCTCCTCTAGAGGTCGGGCGGCGTTGTCCTTGCGAGGCCGTGCGTCGGATTTTCAGTCGTCCCAAGAGCGTCGCGTCGATCAGCGTCGGAACAAGCTGTGCGTCGAAATTTTCGGCGCACGGAGCGTCCAAGTAAAAGAGAGAAGTCTTTTTGGTCCTGAGACTTCAGGGAACAGGAGGCAAGCTCTATCCAAGCCCTTGGAGAGCACTTTCACAGCCAGACAAGAGTTCAGCAAGGCAGCAGGGCAACAGCAAGGCAGCAGTCCTTTGTAGAAAGCATACAGGTGAGTCCTTTGAGCAGCCAGGCAGTTCTTCTTGGCAGGATGTAGTTTCTGGTTCAGGTTTCTTCTCCAGCAAGTGTCTGATGAGGTAGGGCAGAGGCCCTGTTTTATACCCAAATGTGCCTTTGAAGTGGGGGAGACTTCAAAGAGTGGCTAAGAAGTGCACCAGGTCCCCTTTCAGTTCAATCCTGTCTGCCAGGATCCCAGTAGGGGGTGTGGCAGTCCTTTGTGTGAGAGCAGGCCCTCCACCCTCCCAGCCCAGGAAGACCCATTCAAAATGCAGATGTATGCAAGTGAGACTGAGTACCCTGTGTTTGGGGTGTGTCTGAGTGAATGCACAAGGAGCTGTCAACCAAGCCCAGCCAGACGTGGATTGTAAGGCACAGAAAGATTTAAGTGCAAAGAAATGCTCACTTTCTAAAAGTGGCATTTCTAGAATAGTAATATTAAATCCGACTTCACCAGTCAGCAGGATTTTGTATTACCATTCTGGCCATACTAAATATGACCTCCCTGCTCCTTTCAGATCAGCAGCTGCCACTTCAACAGTGTATGAGGGCAGCCCCAATGTTAGCCTATGAAGGGAGCAGGCCTCACAGTAGTGTAAAAACGAATTTAGGAGCTTTACACTACCAGGACATATAACTACACAGGTACATGTCCTGCCTTTTACCTACACAGCACCCTTCTCTAGGGGTTACCTAGGGCACACACTAAGGGTGACTTATGTGTAAAAAAAGGGGAGTTCTAGGCTTGGCAAGTACTTTTAAATGCCAAGTCGAGGTGGCAGTGAAACTGCACACACAGGCCTTGCAATGGCAAGCCTGAGACAAGGTTAAGGGGGCTACTTAAGTGGGTGGCACAACCAGTGCTGCAGGTCCACTAGTAGCATTTAATCTACAGGCCCTAGGCACATGTAGTGCACAGTACTAGGGACTTATAAGTAGATTAAATAGTCCAATCAGGTATGATCCAGAGTTACCATGTTTAAAAAGGAAGAGAGCATATGCACTTTAGCACTGGTTAGCAGTGGTAAAGTGCGCAGAGTCTAAAAGCCAGCAAAACAGGGTCCAAAAAGTGGAGGGAGGCAGGCAAAAAGTTAGGGGTGACCACCCTAAGGCATGTCAGGTCTAACATGTGTCCCCCCCAGCTGAAAGTGGGGAGAGCTACCCGACCTCCTGGCAGCTCTCATCGCTAAGGCGGAAGTATCTGGAGAGACCATCAGCATTGGTGTGGTCAACCCCTGGGCGATGCTCCACCGTAAAGTCCATCCCCTGTAGGGAAATACTGTAGACCATCTCAAGAGTTTTGGATTCTCACCCCTCATCTGCATGAGCCATCTGAGGGGCCTGTGGTCTGTCTGAACCCGGAAGTGAGTCCCAAACAGGTAGGGTCTTAGCTTCTTCAGTGCCCAGACCACAGCAAATGTTCTCTCTCAATAGCACTCCACCTTTGTTCCCATGGTAATAGTCTTCTGCTAATAAAGACTACTGGTAGGTCTGAGCCCTCCTCATTCAGCTGTGCTAGGACAGCCCCTATGCCATGCTCTGAAGCGTCTCTCTGAACAATAAATTCCTGGGAGTAGTCAGGGGCCTTGAGCACGGGGCCGTGCACATGGCTTCCTTCAGAGAATCAAAGGCTTTCTGACAGGCCTCTGTCCAATTCACCAACCTAGGTTGTTTCTTGGAAGTGAGTTCAGTCAAGGGGGACACAATGGTACCATAGCCCTTGACGAACCTGCGGTAGTATCCAGTGAGGCCCAAAAAGGCTCTCTCCTCAGTCTGTGTTCTAGGTGGTTGCCAGGCCTTGATAGTTTCAATCTTGGCCTGGAGCGGCTGCACCCTTCCACCACCTACGAGGTGTCCCAAGTACACCACGGAACCCTGCCCAATCTGGCACTTACTAGCCTTGATAGTCAGGCCTGCCTGTTGCAGGGCCTGAAGCACCTCCTTGAGGTGGAGCAGGTGTTCCTCCCAGCTGGAACTGTAGACAGCTATGTCGTCTAGGTAAGCTGCACAGAAGGCATCTTTACCAGCTAGGACCCCGTTAACCAACCGTTGGAAGGTAGCGGGGGCATTTTTCAGCCCAAATGGCATCACCCGGAATTGGTAATGGCCATCAGGGGTGGAAAAAGCAGATCTTTCTTTAGCCCCATCAGTCAGGCCAATCTGCCAGTACCCGGAAGTAAGATCGAACGTACTCAGGAACTTGGCAGCGCCTAGCCTGTCAACGAGCTCATCAGCTCGGGGGATGGGGTGAGCATCAGTCCGGGTGACTGAATTGAGACCCCGGTAGTCCACACAGAACCGGAGTTCTGATTTCGCACCTGGGGCAGTAGCCTTGGGAACCAATACTACAGGGCTTGCCCAGGGACTACTGGATTTCTCAATAACCCCCAAAGTCAACATCTTGGAGACCTCCTCCTTGATGCTGGCCTTCACTTTATCTGACAACCTGTAAATTTTGTTCTTTACAGGAGCACTGTCACCTGTGTCAATGTCATGCACACAGAGGTGGGTTAGTCCAGGTGTAAGGGAGAACAGGGGGGAGAACTGTTCTAGCAGCTCATAGCAGTCCCCTCTCTGTGTTGGAGTCAGGGAGTCAGAGAGAATGACACCACCTACTGACCCATCCCCTTCTTTGACAGCGAGGAGGTCGGGGAGAGGTTCACTCTCCTCTTCCATGCCCTCATCGGTGACTAGGAGCATACTGACCTCAGACCTCTCAAAGTGAGGTTTGAGCCGGTTGTGATGGAGGACCCTTAGGGGTTGCCTAGGGGTCTTGAGGTCCACTAGGTAAGTGGCCTCCCCTTTACGCTCCTTGATCTCAAAGGGGCCAGTCCAGCGGTCCTGGAGAGCCCTGGGCTCTACTGGCTCCATCACCCAAACTTTGTCTCCAGGTGAGAACTCAACTAGAGTGGCCTTTTGGTCGTACCACTCCTTCATCACCTCTTGACTGGCCTCGAGGTTACTCTGGGCCTCCTTCCAGAAGCGTTGGGTTTGTTTGCGGAGGGCCACCATGTAGCTGACCACATCCTGTGGAGGGGCCTGGGGAGCTCTCTCCCAGCCCTCCTTAACGATGCTTAGGGGTCCCCTGACAGGGTGACCATAGAGAAGCTCAAAGGGGCTGAACCCCACCCCTTTCTGGGGCACCTCTCTATAAGCAAACAACAGGCAGGGTAAGAGGACGTCCCACTTACGCCTCATGGCCTCAGTCAGGCCACCAATCATGCCTTTCAGGGTCTGGTTGAATCTCTCAACCAGCCCATTGGTTTGAGGATGATAAGGGGTGGTAAACCGGTAGGTCACCCCACACTCATCCCACAGGGTCTTCATGTATGCAGACATGAAGTTTGTGCCCCTGTCAGACACGACCTCCTTAGGGAATCCCACACGGGTAAATATTCCCATCAGGGCTCTGGTCACCACCTTTGCAGTCACTGTTCTCAGAGGGATTGCCTCTGGATAGCGGGTGGCATGGTCCACCAAAACCAGGATAAACCTGTTGCCCTGGGCAGTTTTGGGGTCCAAGGGACCAACAATGTCGATGCCCACCCTTTCAAAGGGGGTGCCAACGACTGGGAGTGGGATCAGGGGAGCTTTAAGCTGTTTCCCTGCCTTCCCACTAGCCTGGCAGGTGGGGCAAGCTCTGCAGAAGTTATCTGAGGCTTTCCTCATTCTGGGCCAATGAAAGTGGGTGTTAAGCCTAAGACTGTCAAAGGTCTTGTCTTGGCCCAGGTGTCCTGCCAGGGGAATGTCGTGAGCCAGGCCTAGTAGGAATTTCCGGTAACACTGGGGGACCACCAGCACACGGTGTGGCCCAGGACCTGGAATTCTACGCTCACTGTAAAGGAGATCATTCTCCCAGTAAATATGGTGAGCGCCAGAGGTGTCACCTGCTGCGTGGTCTGTGGCCTGCTTCCTCAGACCCTCAAGGGTGGGGCATTCTCTCTGCGCCTTGCAGAATGCTTCCCTGGTTGGCCCCCCCTCTACTTGCCAGCCAGCAAGTTCAGGTAGGTTACCCAGGGCAGCTATGTCCTCCCCGGTTGGCTCGGGGGCCTCCTCTTCCTCAGGGACCTCGTCTACCACCGTGGGAACATTAGAGGCGGGTTTCCCGCGCCCCTGGCCCCCCTCTTGGGCGGCTGTCTGGGCCATTTTTCCAGGCTCCAGACGCCCTTGACTCCCTTCCCGGGCAGCCATGGACCTGGTGGTCATGCTGACCCACTCAGGTAACCCTAACATCTCCAGGTGAGATCTGAGCTCTACTTCTTTCCAAGCAGTGTGCTCAAGATCATTGCCTAACAGACAATCTACAGGCATGGCAGGACTCACAGCTACTTTCAGAGTACCAGAGACCCCCCCCCACTCAAAGGGAACCAGAGCCACCGGTAGGTGACTCTCACGATTGTCAGCGACTATGACCTGGTGGAATGTATTAGGGACTATCTGCTCTGGGGACACCAGCTGACTCTGGATAGTAGTCATACTGGCTCCTGTGTCACGCAGAGCCTCCACCTTCTGCCCAGTAATGGTGACCCACTGCCTGTACTTGGAAGTATTTCTGGGCATGTGGGCTTTGGGCACCATTTCTCTTTCTCCCAGGGACACTAGGGAAAACTCTACTTGCTCCCCAAAGCTATCTGGGTCCATCTCCCCTCCAAGCGCTACACTAGTTATCCCAGGTGTCTGTCCGGTAGTGGACGGTGCCCTTTTGGAGCACTGGGGGTCGCCTTTATAGTGACCATACTGGTAACACTCCATACATTTGGGGTTGGATTTCCCTGACTTATCAAATGTCCCTGGCTTCTTCCCAAATCTAGAGAAGGAATGGTTGCCACCCCCTCCCTGGGAATTCTTTTGGGGGCCTTTTGAGAGTTCCTTATCTGTAAGTTTATCTCCCCCCTCTTTCTTCTGTTGGGAACCCTGACCACCTTTGTGGGAGTCCCCCCCAGGTACCTTTTTGGACACTCTGGTGCTAACCCAGAGGTCCGCCTCCTCAGCAAGCTTCCTGGGATCAGTCAGCTTACTATCTACCAAGTGCTGGCGCAACTCTGTAAAAGTAGTATTAAGCATATGCTCTCTCAGAATCAAGTCATATAACCCTTTATAGTCATTTACTTTGTTGCCCGCACCCATCCATTCAGTGCCTTACTGGAAAAGTCAAAGAAATCTACCCATGTTTGTGTGTTTTGCTTGGTGCTGTCCCTGAACCTCTGACGGTATCCCTCAGGGGTCAGCCCAAACTTGGCAAGTAAAGTGGCTTTCTGAAGTGGGTATGTGTTTTGATCAGGTTGATCCAATGTGAGAAGTGTGTCCCTCCCCAATGGCGGCACATAACCCCACATAGCTACCCCCCATTGCCCTTCAGGAACCTCATGAGCCCTTAGTGCAACTTCATAAGCAGCTAACCATTTATCTATGTCATCTCCCACCACAAAACTGGGCACCACATTTTTGGGTATACAAACCTTCTTTTCTCCAGCAGGTCCTGTCTGTATGCTGCCACCATTATTGCTGGATTCAGACTGTCTCGCCTTGATCTCCAGCTCCTTGAGACTCAGTTCATGAGCCAGCAATAGTTTATTTTCAGCCAAAGCTCTTTCAGCTTCCACCTGTTTGGCTGCTCTTTCAGCTTCTGCTTGTTTGGCTGCCCTTTCAGCTTCTGCTTGAATCTGTTTGGCTGTTCTTTCAGCTTCAATCTGTTTGGCTGCTCTTTCAGCCTCAGCTTGTTTGGCTTCTCTCTCTGCCCTTCTCTCCTCCTGTTGAGCCTCAATTTTCAGTTTTGCCATTTGCAATTGGAACTCCCTTTCCTCTCTCCTTTCCTCTGCGGTCAGGCTTTGCATAGAGACACTGCTCCCTGGTCTGGAAGGGGGCACAATTGCAGTGGTAACACCATCCACAGATAGTGAAAATTCCTCTGAGGTGCCATTTTCTGGCTCCTCTTCCTCATCATCCTCTAAATGGGCTTCTGCCCAGGCCCTCAACGCCACTTGAAAGTCCTCCTTTCTGGAGGCCCCTTGGGTGGGTACTCTCAGTGCCCTGCAGAATCCTCTTAGTTGTTTGACCGTATATGTATCCAACTGGACTAGGTCAAAGTCCCCTGTCTGAGACCCAGTCAGAGACATGTTGAGTGAGGATTTAGTTTTTGAAAATTGTCAGGAAAAAAAACAGATTTGCAAAAAGAGATAAAAAAACAAGTTGACCTTCAACTGTGGGTAGGTAGTGAAATACTTAGCTACTGTATGTCACTGCACAAATACAGGTCCTATCCTCACCGCTGATCACCAATGTTAGAAATGGGGTTTTTGGTTGGCAGTCAGGTTACCCCCTGTCCAAGCAAAAGCCCTCACTCTAGTCAGGGTAAGTCACACACAATCCAAGATTATCCTGTGCCCACCCTCTGGTAGCTTGGCACGAGCAGTCAGGCTTAACTTAGAAGGCAATGTGTAAAGTATTTGTGCAATAAATCATACAATACCACCATATAGCACCACAAAAATACACCACACAGTGTTTAGAAAAATATATAATATTTATCAGGATAATTGTAGGTCAAAAAGAATAAAGTTGCAATGGGAAATTGTAGAAATATCACTGAAAAGTGATATAAAGTGTCTTAAGTCTTTAGAATATAAACAAAGTCTCTTTCAAGCACAAGTACCTGGTTGGGAGTGGAAAAATCTCCTCAGAGGGCCACAAGAGAAGAGGTGCGTGGAAAAAGGGTGTGTGCGTCGATTTCTCCCCAGCACACACGGACTTGCGTCATTATTTTTCACGCGGGGAAGTCGGCGTCGTTTTCCGGCGCGTGGACAGTCTCTTTCTGTGGATCGCGGGGACACCAGATGTCCCGGGTCTGTGCGTGGATTTTCCTGCTTGTTCTCCTGCTGCGCGTCGGTCTGCGGGGCTGCACGTCGAAATTACGAGCTCACGGCAGGCGTCGCGTCGATTTCTCCTCTGGAAGTCGATCTGCGGGGCTGCGCGTTGAAATTACGATCTCACGGCAGGCGTCGCGTCGATTTCTCCTCTAGAGGTCGGGCGGCATTGTCCTTGCGAGGCCGTGCGTCGGATTTTCAATCGTCCCAAGAGCATCGCGTCGATCAGCGTCGGTGTGCGGCGTTTTTCTCGCCGCGGAACAAGCTGTGCATCTAAATTTTCGGCGCACGGAGCGTCCAATTAAAAGAGAGAAGTCTTTTTGGTCCTGAGACTTCAGGGAACAGGAGGCAAGCTCTATCCAAGCCCTTGGAGAGCACTTTCACAGCCAGACAAGAGTTCAGCAAGGCAGCAGGGCAACAGCAAGGCAGCAGTCCTTTGTAGAAAGCAGACAGGTAAGTCCTTTGAGCAGCCAGGCAGTTCTTCTTGGCAGGATGTAGTTTCTGGTTCAGGTTTCTTCTCCAGCAAGTGTCTGATGAGGTAGGGCAGAGGCCCTGTTTTATACCCAAATGTGCCTTTGAAGTGGGGGAGACTTCAAAGAGTGGCTAAGAAGTGCACCAGGTCCCCTTTCAGTTCAATCCTGTCTGCCAGGGTCCCAGTAGGGGGTGTGGCAGTCCTTTGTGTGAGAGCAGGCCCTCCACCCTCCCAGCCCAGGAAGACCCATTCAAAATGCAGATGTATGCAAGTGAGACTGAGTACCCTGTGTTTGGGGTGTGTCTGAGTGAATGCACAAGGAGCTGTCAACCAAGCCCAGCCAGACGTGGATTGTAAGGCACAGAAAGATTTAAGTGCAAAGAAATGCTCACTTTCTAAAAGTGGCATTTCTAGAATAGTAATATTAAATCCGACTTCACCAGTCAGCAGGATTTTGTATTACCATTCTGGCCATACTAAATATGACCTCCCTGCTCCTTTCCGATCAGCAGCTGCCACTTCAACAGTGTATGAGGGCAGCCCCAATGTTAGCCTATGAAGGGAGCAGGCCTCACAGTAGTGTAAAAACGAATTTAGGAGCTTTACACTACCAGGACATATAACTACACAGGTACATGTCCTGCCTTTTACCTACACAGCACCCTGCTCTAGGGGTTACCTAGGGCACACACTAAGGGTGACTTATGTGTAGAAAAAGGGGAGTTCTAGGCTTGGCAAGTACTTTTAAATGCCAAGTCGAGGTGGCAGTGAAACTGCACACACAGGCCTTGCAATGGCAAGCCTGAGACAAGGTTAAGGGGGCTACTTAAGTGGGTGGCACAACCAGTGCTGCAGGTCCACTAGTAGCATTTAATCTACAGGCCCTAGGCACATGTAGTGCACAGTACTAGGGACTTATAAGTAGATTAAATAGTCCAATCAGGTATGATCCAGAGTTACCATGTTTAAAAAGGAAGAGAGCATATGCACTTTAGCACTGGTTAGCAGTGGTAAAGTGCGCAGAGTCTAAAAGCCAGCAAAACAGGGTCCAAAAAGTGGAGGGAGGCAGGCAAAAAGTTAGGGGTGACCACCCTAAGGCATGTCAGGTCTAACACTCGGCAACACTGGCACACCAATACTAGGTTCCACATATAGCTCCATAAACATACCTCACTTCTGACCTTGTGTGCCCGTTACTATTCCAGTACTGCAGCCGACATACAACTCTGTCAGTGCACCTCAACCCTAACCTGCAGCACCCCATTATTCCAGTGCCAGAAATTACACAGTGCTTCATTTCTTCTTCCTCACCTGCTGCCTTTCTGTTATTCCAACACTGGGCCGACACACAGCTCTGTCTATACCCCCAATCCTGATCTGAAGCGCCCCAATATTGCTGTATTGTGGTTCTCATACAACTTTGCTAATGCACCTCCTGCTGTTCTGCAGTGTCCCCCTCTGTTCCACTCTCTGACTTCTGTTTGAGGACGTGGGGGAGCCAATTAAATCTATTCTTAGCTGCCATCGTTATTAGGGAGGGTCTGTTTCACCTATCTCACTCCGTTCCTCTTTACTCTCAATGTTTTCTTTCTCTGCCACTTTTCTCTTTCCAGCTCTTAAAAAATCCAAACATTAACAGTTTTGCTCTTTCTTTCAACTGTTTATTTCTACTTCCCTCCCTTCCCTCCCTTTTTTTAAATTCCCTCTTCCTCTGGCTACCTCCTCTTTCAAACTTACAAAAACTTTGTCCCATATTTATACATTTTCAAGCAAAACTGCTGGCTAGCGCCATTCCAAGACGCCGGCCGGCTTATTTATGGAATGACGCAATCCAGTACAAAGGGTGGGCTATTGTCATGGAGTATGATGTTAGCTGGGTGGGGGTGGCGGTATGGGGGAAGGGGGTTTTGCACCAAAAAATGACGTTAGGCTGGTTAGAGTAAAAAAAGATGACTCTAACTAGCCTAGTGTCATTTCTTGAAGCTAAACATACCATACAACATGACTCCTGTCTCTTAAAAGACAGGAGTTATGCCCACCACCCTAATGGCCGGCACAGGGGACAAGGGTCCCCTGGGCATGGTCGTTGCACCCAGTGCCATGTATGGGGGCCATTTCAGGGCCCCCAATAACACTTTTAAAAAAATTCAAAGATTATTAATTCTGCGTACCTGCACTTACCTGGGATGGGTTCCCCCATCCTCTACTGTCTTTCTGGTGTGGGTGGGGGTGTCCCTGGGACCTGGAGAGGGCACCTGTGGACTTATTACATGGTGTTCCACCATGGAAATAGTCCCACAGGTCCCCAAACACCTTCCCTGATTCAGGCATTAAATAATGGTGCTAAGCAAACTTAGCACCGTTATTTAGGCCCACCTCCCTCCTGTGCACCATTTTTACATGGGAGGATTAATAAGGCGCCAGGGCCTTAGAGTCATTTTTTTGCCCGGGAACGCCTACCCTGCATCTCATTGACGCAAGGTAGTTTCCTGCTAGCAAAAAATGAGTAACCCCAAAACTTTGGCACTAGACGGGTCTAGCGCCAAAGTATAAATTTGGAGTTAGGTTTGCGCTGAATTAGTGTAAAAACATGATGCTTATTCAGCGCAAACAGAGTATAAACCTGGGCCTTTGTTCCTCTTTTTTTTCTTCATCAGGTGTTCATTCTTTCACTATTTGTTTCTCTTCCCTCCATTCTTTCTTTGTTTTTTTGTTTGCTCTTTCCTTTGACTTGGTATGCGTCCTTTCACTTTTTTTTTGTTTTTTAGATCTTTCTCCCTTCCTTTCTCTGATGTTTTTCTTATCTTTATCTGTCAATTCACATTTTACTATGAATCCCTCTTTTTCCCATGTGTATGTGGAAGCCACAAGTTACTTCTCGGGACCCGAAATGCCAATGTGGTTTTCCCATTCTGTGTCTGTGGGAAATGTGTCAGTACATACATGCCCTGGTTCTTTTGCTGCTTGTTTCTCTCACCATATCTCTTTTTTTCTCTAATGTTCATTTTTCTCTTTCTCTTCACCCTTCTTTCATTATTTTTCCTCTTTATCTTTCGCTCGCTAGCTTCCTTCCCTTTTTTTCTTTTCTCTCACACGTTTGCTCTATTTCTTCTCTTAGTTGTGTTTTCATCTTCTCATTCTTTCTTTCCCTTCTTTCATTTCCTTGCAACCCCTTTTCTTTCTTTCTTTTGTCTGTTGTATTCCTTTCATTTCTCTTTTTCTGCTGGCCTAGTTATCAATGGAGCAACAGGTGTAATGACACTGCGGCCCAGGGAGCTATGGACCGCACTCAAATCTAATTACTACTGTATTTTCCTACCGAAATTGCAGTCAACCATTTTCCATTCTTACTCCGAGTCCCACAACACGGTTACTTCGCCACTTGTCCTCTCAGTCTTTACTCTTGACTCCCTCCATCTTTTCACCCTCTAATCCCTCCCAAATAATATTTTTGTTTTGGTGTTTTGAGCATTACACTCTAATTCCAAAAGTTTATTCCCAATAAAGGTTTACATGATAATTGTACATGTTTTAAGAGACAGGAAGAAGGTAAATGGAAGTGCTTTAGTTAAATGCTGGGCCACTGAAATTATATGGCAGGAAAGACAACATTATGAGGCAGGGATGACCAATTTATGGGGCAAGAAAAGTCCAGTTAAGAATTTACAATGCCAGTAGCTCTAATTCAAGAAAATGCTAGACCTATTGCATTGCAGATGCTTGTTAACTTTTCCTTGTGTCTTTTAGGTTCGACCACTCTCGGAGGAGGAGGAGGCATGACGGGAGGACAAGCAGGAGGTATAATATATGGAAGTAGATGATGAGTATGTTTGTGCATATGTACAGAGGTATGTGTACAACTGTGTTGATTTAGACAATTAAGAACACAGTGTGAAGCAGTAAATGTAGGAAAGATTATAAGCCATGCTTAGACGAGGAGGTAGAGAAAAAGGGCCTGATTTAGAACTTGGCAGAGGGTTACTCTGTCACAAACATGAGATACCCTGTCTGCCTTATTACGAGTGGCACACAGGGGCGGCTCCTCCATAAGGGCAGAGGAGTGTCGCCCCCACCAGCGTCAGAAGCTGCAAACCTTTCACCACAAAGGCATGATAAACTATGTTTATTATTCCTTTGTGGTGGAAGGGGCGGGGCCACGGAGGTGACGGGCACGGTGCACTCCCGTCAGAGCGCATGTGTGTTTGTCCGGCCGTCTCGGGCCGGCCAAACACACATGCGCTGTAGGCTCTCGCCAGCCAAGCAACACGGTTGCTGGGCTGGACAGAGCCTGAACAGGCTCACAGTTTGCCTGGGAGCACCCTGGCTGGGCGCCCCCAGCCAATCCTGACGCTGCTTTGAGCAGCGTCAGGATTGGCCACAGGGCAGGCTGGGAGCCTGTGCTTGCTTGCAGCCTGAGGAGATGGAGGAGAGGTGCAGCGAGGAGAGGGTACATTTCATTTTTAAATTCATTTTTTGACCCGCTCCTGCGCGCTGCCCCCCCCGCGCACCGCCTCCGCCCCCTCCTCATGAAAAATGTAAGCTGTGACTGGTGGCAGAGGATATAATACACTTCTAATAGTGCAAACAGCATATCTGTTATGTCTGTGACAGATTAACCTATCCAGCAAGCTCAAAATCAGGTCCTAAGTCATTATATTTTCCAATGCAAGTTGGAATATTCTGTGTTTGTGGCCCTTGTGTAAAGTAAGAAGTTGCCGCCTTAAGCCTATGTGAAACCTGTGTTATTTCCACAATTGAAAGCCCCAAATTAGAGAAAATTGTTCATTATTACACATAATGCTGGCCTTGCACATCGCATCCTCAAAGGACTCAAGGCTGAATTTTGTGTTAACAAATTATGCAAAATTGGAAGTGACGTGAACAATAGCCATTTACATTAATTGTTTCTGTACTAGTGAAATAGGATTCGACCCAAACTAAATCACATTTCCATGATGTGCGTAATGGCATAATCTCAGGCATTACGGAAGATTACGCTAATGTAAAGGCAATTTCCCCAGGACTTTTTCACCACATAGTTTTCTGCTAGCCAGGTTTGCGGAACATTAACCTAGCATAGTTATAATATGTGCAAGGAATATGTCTGTCTCCAGTGAGGCTGGGAGGAACTTTGTTATGAATAGAATAAATGCAAAAGAGATTTATTGAAACCGCAGAGAGCTCAGTCCAGAAGACACCTATTTTAATATTAGAATCACTTTGGCAAAGAATATTAAATTTCCACCGTTTAGGAAAGTAGAATATACATCCTACATATGTGCAGCATTGTCAGACGCCTGATTCAGGAAGGTATCTGACACTATTGGGTACGTTTACATTTGTGAAGTAAATTTGCCACTTTTCGGTATTTACAACCTCTGAGGCTATGTAAATCCAGCATTACACATGGCCTACCACAATGTTGTCCGAAGGGCAATGTTGGCCGTGTATGTAAAG
Source organism: Pleurodeles waltl (assembly GCF_031143425.1). Lineage (NCBI taxonomy): Eukaryota > Metazoa > Chordata > Amphibia > Caudata > Salamandridae > Pleurodeles > Pleurodeles waltl. Next base: position 1,415,272,674 of record NC_090446.1, read on the forward strand.
GCCTTAATGGTGGACAGGGGGCTAGGTACCTCACTGTCAAGGTTATTGAGGAGAATAAATTCTAGGGCCCTGATTTAAGAGTGCCTAGTACCTCCTTGTGCAACATTAGCGTCATCTTTTTATGCTAATGTGGCCCAACAAGGCGAAAATCGCCGCACCAGATTTACAAAGTGGCCCAATGCATGCATTTTGTCACTTTGTAACCCCTAGTACCACATTATGCCTGCTAAATAGAGCACACCCATTGGGGTGCTAAGGGGTGCAAAAGAAAGTGGTGCCGCAGTGAATGCAGCGCCACTTTTCCTAAATCAGGCCCTAAGTCTGTGCTGATGGTGAATGATCAATAAGACCATAATGCCGCTGTAGTTGAAGTGGAAAGTGTGGGGATGAACAAAAGGAGGCCGCCGTTTTGTGACATTTTGATTAGTGGGTGGGAAGTGAGGGTCATGAGGTGGATATTTTTGCCTGCGAGATGATAGTCAAGTTTGACACTGAGTTGAAATTTGTGGACAGTATAGCGAGGGGTCTTGTCTGTCTGGATGACTGAGGGCCTAGCAAAGATCACATTGTTAAGCTGACTGATGAAGCACCTGCTCCTGAGGACAAAGATCATCCTAAATCCATTGAAGGGCTAGTTGAATACTAAATTAAATGTGTTCCTGATTGGACGAGTAAAACTGCAGCATTGTAGAAATTGCTAAAACAAAAAGCATGTATGGAATGACGAGTGCAGGTATGGAATGACGAGTGCAATACGACTTTTAATCAAATTAAGGGAGACATTATTAGTGGCAGAACCATCAAAGCATTTGATAACAATTATAGAAACATCATTGGGACTGTTGCATGTGACCAATAACCCTTTCATGATTTTTTAACAAGTAGCATTTTTTAAACTTCTCCACCTTCGTGAAAATGGCAAAGAATTATAAAACTGTTGGCAGACCAATCTAGTTACATATATTTAATTGGGCACAAGTATGTTTTTGTTGTGGAATTCATTTCAGCTGCCTCATGAGATATTTGTCTACAAAGTGACAACTGCAGGCAATCCAGTCATATGTACAATAAGTCTCTTTTCCAATACACACTTTGGACATGACTGGTCAAATTTAAGTCTCTTTTACTGTACCTAAAACACGATTCGACGAGTATTACAGCTAGGTTCATATCTAGCGAACAGTGAAATGTAAAGTTGGTTTGCTTCTGAAATTCACTACTAAGTAGGCAAGTTTTAAATTGGAACTTTGGCAAAAAGTAGGTTGCTTGAAATGCAAACTTGTTGCCATAATATGCATGTTTTATACATCTTTTCTACTGCATCCCATGACGATCTGGTCTAAATTTTAGTTTATTGTACACTTAGAAGAGGAATCACATTACTCCTAAACATACATCAGGAGCTGGGGAATCTATTCACACAAGTATTGATAAAGCGTTTGAGAGTGCACACCTCAGTAAATCTAATCGCAACCATCGAAAGTGATATGCCATTGAGACTAATTATAGTGCACAAGAGTGCTGCTAATTACTACAATGTGAGCACTGCACATCAAGGGGCAATGAGAAGGCTGTGCTAAATAGAACACATATTTACCCTCAATAAGAAACCTCTTTCTGTGGTCTAGCAAGTATCCTGTATCCCTATGGACCAAGTGAAAGGGACCAAATCACTCCAGCGGTAGACGACGGCTTCTCAGCAGAAGTTAAACTCTCAGTTCCGTTCATCTTCTTCAACAAAAAATACTACGGCGTCTACGTAAGTACCTGCTCTCTCGTCATTCAGCCGCTGTGTTGTTGTAACCTGTAGATAAGACGTTTCAAAGTATGCAGGACAGTTTCTTTGTATGGAAATAGCAAAATACAGTAATCATTGCACTGCTGATAAAGTTCACGTTAGTAAGAACCGTGTTTATATTAGTTTTCCTATCAATGCTAATTTCAAAACTAACATTAAAAATATATTATGTTCTATGCATCCGATACTAGCTTAGTTTTTCAGTTTCCTGTTAGGGATGTGTGAAGTTTTGTCATGTGAAAAAATATTTTGTGTATCACCAGCGGGGGAGGAGGAGTGATGGGTATCTGTGTGAAGAAAAAAAAAATTAACTCATAAAAAAATTACCTTTATCTGCCATTTGGACTGACTTCTGCCGCCTCACTTCCCTTCTGGTGTCCCAGCTTTTACTGGTACACGAGCATAGGCTCCCCAGCCATACTGGTGCTGCTTTCATGCTAAGGCTAGCATGGAAGCAGCATCAGGGTTGGTCTGAGTGGCTCCGACTACCACTCAGACACCACCGTAGGGTTTGTGCAGTTTCTCCAGCCCACTATGTACACAGCCGGGCTGGAGAAACCTAAGTATGACTATGTGTTTGGCCGGCCTCATGCGACCGGCCAAACACATGCGCACGTAGGTGTACTTTCACCTCCTACCCTCTCCCACATCCCATAACCCAACTCCACCCCTCCCAAATAAAACAATATTGTAACTTATTGCGACCCTCTCCCAGAACCCACCCATCGACACCACTGACACTGACGCAGCTGCCCGCAACTTCAGTCAATGGATCTACACCTGTGCCAATACTCTTGCCACGATCAAGGATCCCTCCAACAGATGCACCGACAGAGTGGCCTTCTGGTTTACCGCCGACCTCCACGAATCTAAGCAAAGCTGCTGTAGCTTTGAAAGAAAGTGGCACCAAGATCAGACTCTGGACAACCACACAGCCTTCAAAAACGCCATCCGCAGACACCACCAACTCATCCGAACCGCCAAGAGAACCGCCTTCAAAGACTGAATCAACAACAACGTACACAGCCAAAAGGAGCTCTTCAACATCGTGAAGGAACTCTCCAACCCCAGCTCCAACATCAACGACATCGCACCATCTGAAGACCTCTGAGACTCTCTAGCCTCCTACTTCCACCACAAGATTGCAGACGTCCATGACAGCTTCAGCACCCAGAACCCCCTGGCAACCACCAACACCACAGATTCACCTCCGACCAACCTCCTACTATCTTGGACCCCCGTCAACGACAATGACACTATTGAAATCATGAACACCATCCACTCCGGCTCACCATCTGACCCCTGCCCTCACTATATCCTCAACAAAGCAAGTTCCGTCACCTTACCCCAACTACGGAAGATCATCAACAGCTCCTTCAAGTCCACCACTGTCCCAGAGAGCAGGAAACACGCCGAGATCAACGCCTTCCTCAACAAACCCAAGGCGGACTGAAAGGACCTAGAGAACTTCTGGCCTATCTCCCTGCTCCCCTTCCCGGCAAAAGTAATTGAGAAGGCTGTCAACAGACAACTAACCTGCTTCCTCAAGGAGAACTGTTCCCTGGACCCTTCCCAATCCGCATTCCGCAGCAACCACAGAACCAAACCTGCCCTCATCGCCGCCACCGACGACATCAGAACCATACTGGACAACAGTGGAACCGCAGCCCTCATCCTCCTGCCCTTCTCTGCTGCATTCGACACCATCTGCCACCACACCCTTCGCTCACGCCTCAGCAATGCAGGAATACGTGACAGAGCACTAGACTAGCACACCTCCTTTTTCACCGGCAGAACCCAGAGAGTCTGCCTCCTCCCATTCTGCTCGGAGGCCACCTAAATCATCTGTGGCGTACCCCAGGGTTCGTCTCTCAGCCCGACCCTCTTCAACATCGACATGGCCCGCTTGCTAACACCGCCCGATCCCACAACCTCAACATCATCTCATACGCCGATGACACCCAGCTGATCCTCTCCGTCACCAAGACCAACCTCCATGAAGGAATGAAGGCCATCGCCGAATGGATGAAGAACGGCTGCCTCAAACTCAATTCCGACAAGATGTAAGTCCTCATCTTCGGCTCCACCCCCTCCGCATGGGATGACTCCTGGTGGCCTGCTACTCTCGGAGCCACTCTGACCCCCACCGACCATGCACGCAACCTAGGATTCATCTTGGATTCCTCTTTATCCATGACCCAGCAAGTCAATGCCATCCCCTCCTCCTGCTTCAACACCCTCAGCATGCTCCGAAAGATCTACAAATGGATCCCCACAGAAACCAGAAGAACTGTCACTCAAGCCCTCGTAAGCAGCAAACTAGACCGGCAAACCACGGCCAAACTCCAAAAGAGGCTGCAACGCATCCAGACCGCCTCTGCACGCCTCATCCTGGACATCCCCCGCCTCTGCCATATCACAGGCCATCTGAGAGACCTGCACTGGCTCCTAGTCAAGAAGAGGGTCACCTTCAAACTCTTCACCCAGGGTCACAAAGCACTGCACAATACCGGACCAGAATACCTCAACAGATGACTCTCCTTCTGCGCCCCCAACCCAGCATCTTCGCTCCACAGACCTCAACCTTGCAACCGTCCCATTCGTCCGCAGAACTACAACCGGTGGCAGATCATTCTCGCACCTTGCCACCGAGACGTCGAACACTCTTCCCACCCACCTGCGTCAGACCAAAGACCTCCTTACCTTCAGGAAACATCTCAAGACCTGCCTGTTTGAGAAGTAGCACCACCTCCCCCCCACCTCAGCACCTTGAGACCCTCACAATGAGTAGTGCGCTTTACAAATTCCTGATTGATTAATTGAACTATTGTTTTATTTCTAATCTCTTGGCTCTTGGCCAAGGGGGGGCGACGTTCCTATGCCATTGCGGAGGAGCTGCCCCTTTGTACCACTTGGTTATTGGAGTTTGCTGCTTCTCATACATCACAGGTGCAGTGGAACCCAATAAATTTACGCTCTTTCCAAGACAGCTTGAGAGCAGCACCATCTTTGAGTTTCTTGATGCAAGTGGTACAAACAGAAAGAGGAACTCCTGAAAGCTAATCTTAGGCAGGAAACGGCAGGCAGTTGTGAAGTCAGGTCATCAGCTGAGGGTGCAATGCGCCATTAAACCCACTGGGGACTATTGAGTTCAGTAGTCTGCAATCAATAGGTGTGTGTCTGCTATTTACCTTGCTCATGGTTGTGATTCCAACTCAGACAGGCAACTGGGGATTTTTCTCCTTCAGCTACATTCACAGTACTCCATAATTGTTTCAAAAAAGTTATAAATCTATAAAACTAAGTTTCCCTATCTTTACAGAGTTAGCCAGACTGGCTGAATCCTTCCTTTTAAACCTCAAAACCTCGATTTTTCATTAAATTTAACTATGTTTAGCTTGGAAATAGCTCTTTTAAGAGCCACCCTATATTATGTGTTATTATTTTTTTTTTTGTATTTAGTGTTTGTTGGGATCACTTGTAGAAACTACTTCTTTTTAAGAAATTCAGGCCCATATTTATACTTTTTTAGCGCTGCGTTTGCATAATTTTTTGATGCAAAAACGGCGCAAACCTACAAAATACAATTGTATTTTGCAAGTTTGCGCCATTTTTGCGTCAAAAAATGACGCAAATGCGGCGCTAAAAAAGTATAAATATGGGCCTCAATCTCTGGGCCACTATTAGACCTGGCATCCTTGGTGTGGTTTCCCCTAACATTTTGCCTTCTGACCTCATTTTTTCTGGCTTTAGGATTCTGTGCACTTTACCACTGCTAATCAGTGCTATGATGCAGGTGCTCTGTTCTCAAATACCTGGTAATATTGGCCTATGCACAATTGGCAAATTTAATTTACTTGTATGTCCCCAGTAAGGTGCACTATATGTGCCCAGGGCCTGTAAATAAAATGCTACTGGTGGGCCTGCAGCTCTGATTGTGCCACCCATTACAGTAGCCCTTTAAACATGTCTCAGGCCTGCCACTGCACAGTCTGTGTGCAGCTCTAAACTGCAATTACAACCTGGCAAGTGTACTCCCTTGCCAGGCCAAAATCTTCCTTTTTAGTAAGTAAACTTTTTAGAGCACACAAATGCAGAGGCATCTTCGCACTAGCGTCCTATAAGGGAGCTATGAAAGATCTACTTAGAGAGGGAGGTAAACAGCCAAGGGCCATTTTTAAGAAAAGAGGCGCTGCACACAGTGAGGTGCCACATTTCTTGTGCCCCTTAGTGCTCTCTAACACCACCATTAAAATATGCTGCACATAGTGGTAGTTAGGGGACTAACGTCACAATTTTTTTATGCTAGTCTGGTGCTTTGCAGGATTAGCATAAATAATTCTTATGCCAATCCTGCAAAGCACCCAGAAGCCCATTGTAAGTAATGGAAGCCTCATTTTAATGCGTGCTCTGTGCAGACGTTAAAAGTGCTGAAAAGAATGGCGCAAAGAAATCTGTTGACTTTCCTTGCACCATTTCTTTGACCCCCCCTAAGTGGGGAACACCCCCTTTGCATACATTATGCCTGGTGCAGGCATAATGTGATGCAACAGGTTACAAAGTGGCGCAATGCATGCATTGCGCCACTTTGTAAATAAAGCGTGCCGTTTTTGGCCTCATGATGCCACATTAGCATAAGAAAATAATGCTAATGTGGTGTTCAAATGGTGCTAGGGGCTCTTAAACAATGCCCCCAAGTTTTTAATAATTTCCTAAACGGTAGACAATTTGGTTGGGATTGCAAAGAAAGAGTTGTTTCAAAACTTGCATGCTGAGAAGGAAATTCTTCTGCCTCCCCATCTAGCTTTCTTTATTCTTGGAATGGCCACTAAATTGGCCACACCCGATCTATGGTTACGACTGGGGACATGATAGCAAAAAATCTTCTGAAAGTAGAGAAGGACAGTTTTATACACTGTCTTGTGGACCATACACATACATAATTAATTTTGACTCTTTCACAGAAAGGTAGCCAATGAAGGCCATGCATGCTCTTTGATACGGAAATGAATTTAGGAATTTTTACAAGCAGTCAAGCTGCTGCATTTTGTAATGATTGAAGTTTCACTTACAAACATTTCTCAGTTCCTAAATATATACAGTGCAATAATCGATCTTAGAACAGACGAAGGCCACAATGACCATTTTTTGCAGATTTTGGGGAATGTAACTAAATATTTTTTCAATACCCCAAATAAATGAAAGCAGGAGCATGTGACATGGTTAACTTGTTGTGAGAAACAGAGCTTTCCATCAAATATAATCCACAAGTTCTTTACTTTCCAAGCCGGGGATGGAAGAGGGCCAATATTGGAGGGCTACCACGAAGTATTCCAGAAGGAGATGTTATTGCCAAAGAGAAGCACCTCTGTTTTCTCAGAGTTCAATGTGAAACAGTTTTCTTGCATTCAAATTATAATATGAGCCAAACAGTTTTCAAACGTGTTGGCAACCTCATCAACGCTAGTTGAAATCGACTATTTATGAGTCTTCAGCATAAAAGACCACTGAGAAACCATGAGACCAAATGAGTTTCGCCAGGGGGTGACATAGATGATGAAAGGTGTGGGGTTTAACAATGACCCCCAAGGCACCCCACAAAGAAGAGATAATGGATTAGAAGTAAAATCCCCAAAGACAACCAGCTGTTCTCTGTGAAATAGAAAGGAACTAAGGATGGTGAGGACTGCTCCTTTGATCCGGATTCTTTCTAGCCAGTTGATTAGCGAACAATGGTTCACCAGCCCTCCCTCTCTTATACTAGCATTTAAATCTTCTCAGTAGCAGCAACTACGGCTGATCCTGTGCAGTGTGTAGGTCTGAAATCATCTTGTGATGGGTCCAAAAGGTCGTTGGCCTTAAGGAAGGACATAAAGCCCTCATTAGTAGCCTTTTCAAGTATCTTCAACGGGCAACAGTGGGCAGCTAATAGGGCAGTAGTTTATAGTGTCACCTGGATCAAATGGGGGCTTTTCCAGAAGAGAAAGAACCAAGACCTTCTTCCAGGCTAATGAAAAATGTCCAGAAGTCCGAACATTATTCAGGAGATCAGTAAGATAAACAGAGATCGTCCTATGCAGCACATGAGGTGGCTAGGGATCGAAGGAGAGCCTGACTTAGTAGTCTCCAAAAGTCTTGTCATTTCTGTCTTCAGTGAAAGGAGTAAAACTACCATGAATACTTAGGGTGCAGTCACCATTATCGTGCCGCCCCAAAGGAGAAGTAGAAGAGCTCAAGGAAACAGCTAAGGAGGTAGCACCTCGATTGGAAGAAAAATCATTATAAATGCTGTTTACCATTGTTTGAGAAAACTCTGCTGACTTGTTACAGAAAGTTTGATCAGAGGTGAAAATGTAGCTATTTTTGCAATTTGAGAGTGCAATAACAGTCTTAAAAAGATCTCTTCTGGAGTCCTTAGCTGTATTAATTTTTTCTGTATTGTATTTGTTTTTTCTCAGATTAGCAGTGTTTTGTTCTAGTTTATAATGAGCTTCTATTTAATTTTCTCTTCAAAACTGTTATCTTTCCTTCATCTCTGGTTTTTGGCCCTGCATTTTTGTTTCAATTTTACAGCTCAGGGGAATACCACAGAGCAGAGGTACTTTTCCTATGTTTGCTTATAGTTTTTTCTGAAGCTAGTCAAGTGACTGCAAAGGTGGCATCTTCTGTATTATTATCTAGTACTGGAATAGGATTTTTCAATGCCCTTTCAAGCTCAGAGTTATCAATTTTTGCCAAGGGCGGAACTTAGTAGAATGTAGAGAGTTGAGAGAGCCATATTTATGGCTGGAACTGTGTGTTTGAAAACGACTGCACTATGGTCCAACCATATCAGAGGTAGAACATTGTCAAAGCTCAATTCCGGGTAGTTTGTGAATATCCCATCCTTCGTGTGATTAACCTTGTGGTTAGGTTAACTAACTGACTGATGTCAAAACTGCAAAGGCAGCTGACCAAATACTCAGTCTCTATATTTCCTTCAAGCTCTAAGTGAATTTAAAGTCCCCCAAAAGGGTAAAGTTGGAAAACTCCATTTAGGACTCCATGGAGGTCTGAACGGATAAAATAAATCTGTCTCTCGGACCAGGTGTACGATACAACAAAGTGCCATTGAGAGTGATGATATTATTATTTGAAGGCAAAATCAGAGTTTCCCCATCCAAGTGAGTGGCAGGACTAAATGTGGCTTCCCTTTCCCGCTTACCCTCTATAGCTACTCTATAAATATCATAGCCTACTGGAATTGCACTCTGACGAGGTGTCAGTCCAGGTTTTCGTGAGGAACCTAATAACGGGGCATAAGTAGCCACAAAGTTCACAAATTCATGCCTCTTTTTGATAAGAGATTTGGTGTTCAGTAACACACAGATAAGCAACTCAGCTGGGCATCATAAAACCTGGGTAACGTGTGGATTTTAGCAATGAAATGTTAATACCACACCAGGTTGGGTTGAGGCAGAAAGTATAGTTACACAGGGAGCAACTAAATAGACTAGATTTGTGTGTTGCAATTGTAGGTCTCACAGCAGTTATAGCACATATAAGCAACCCCTAAGGTAGAACTTAGTTAGCCCCCAGGGCAGGGTGCAGTGTATTTAAAAGGTTGGATATGTACTTACAAGTTTAACATGTCCGTGTAGTGAAAAACTATTTAATGTGTTCTACAAGGCCTATCTCTCCCACAGATTAACAGTGGTGGTATCTTGAATCAATCTTTAAGTTTAACTTCCAATTGGGAAAATATAGAAATTTGGAGTTTGGTGCATTTGGACTCACAATTTAAAATCACAACTTATGGTGAAGTTGGATTTTAAATGCAAGTCAGAAAATGCCACTTTTAGAAACTTGCCATTTTCTTACTTTAACTATTCTGTACTTCTGCCTGTCTCTGGATAGACATCTGGAGTAAGTGATAGTTGGACTTTGTGCATCCCATCTAGAAAGTCACACACAAAGGAAGTTGGGTTGTGGCATTTGCATCCTGATGGCCTATCACCCACTGATGGACCTTCCTGGGCTAGATGGGAGGGAAGAACTGACACTTATAACTGGAAAGAGTTGTGCCTTTCTCCTAACATTGAGCAGCATAACTTACTGTAGAGTGTCTGGAGCCAGAGAATGAAAGGCAGGGTCTTGGGCACTTCAAAGGCCTTTCTTTGATGTCTCCCAACTTCGAAGACTTAACTGGGTATAAGTACTAGACCCCAAACCCTACCAAATCAGTACACTTATGGATCTGAAGGACATTCTGCCAGGAAGAAGTACTGCTGTGCTGCCAGGAGGGACTGCCACTCTGCTCCACTGCATTGCTGCGTTGGCCTATCGCCCGAGATATGAATGTTTAAAAATTCATTTCTCAGGTTCTACTTATTGGATTTGTGCTGTGTTGGTCTTGTTTTACTCAGATAAATATTTGTGTGGAGTCTTTTTGTGTTTTTTTCACTGTGTTACTTTAATTTAAGTGTTACACAAATACTTTACACATTGTCTCTTGAGTTAAACCTTACTGTTCTGTGCAAAGCTACCAGAGGTTGAGCACAGGTTAATTTAGGGTGTATATCTGACTTATCCTGACTAGGATTGCAGTCCCTACATGGATAGTGTGCATATCTCTTCCAACCAGGGACCCCGTTTCTAATAGCTACCGTTTTGCATTGGTCTATTGTGACTCCGCGATCACTCCCTATGGAGATGTGCCCTTTGAACAAGTGCAGAGTTTCCATTTTGTTCAAAACCTGCTGGCTCGAATGCCTAGCTGGTCAGAGTGAAATTATGACTCCAAATAAATATGACTGACATGCATCTTACGTACAGTGGTTCCCAACCTTTTGACTTCTGAGGACCCACACTGAATCACCATTGGAAGCAGTGGAGCCCCAAGAAATTTGTATGATTTAAGCTTCAAACATTAAAAAAGTAATTCCCCAAACATATACAAACAAGTACACACCGAACAAATGCTAACTTTTCAATGGTTGGTTTTATTTAGGAAACTGAATTCTCAGGTCAGATTCTACATTTCCTAAACTATTTGTTTTGATTTTCTAGGTACAAAAGATCTGAGAAAGCTTTTTCACATAAATATGTGATGGGAAAAGGAAGTGAAACCATGAGGGCCTCTCATCTCTCCATAGCCTCTCTGTCACATGTAATTCATTTGTTTTACAGCACTTCTCATACCAGTGAAATATATTGGAGCACTTTACATGTCACCCACACTAGTAGACATTTTCTAAGAATGCTTGGTCTGGAGAAGCACAGACTCAGGAGAACACAAGACAGTGGTCAGCTTTGATTTTAATAATGAGAATGTATTTCTACGCAAGCAAATCTTTTTTTAGCAGCATAAACATATTGAAAGGCTTAGAAAAAATATAACATTCTAATTTGTGCCAGGCAGTTTGCATGCAGCTCTGTGATGGTAGTTCAGAGCTCAATGTGCTAGATTACAATTGTAACTTGTGACCTGCACACTAACAAAACAATCTCTGTGACTAAAGCAGCAACCCACTGTGCTATGCATATAAAATAATGTTCTATGCATGACAAACATTCTTCTTTAGGTGAGTCAAAACTGCCACTAGACAAAACTGCCATCGCTCTCCAGCAGGTACATTACTTACCGGAAATATCTTGATGCTTTTATTTTTGCCTGAAAGCTGATGGATGTAGAAGGAACTTTGCATTACTTTTAAAACTGATGTACACATGAAGTAATAAATATAAAAACACGCACAAGTGCCTTCTTGCCAGCACAGGCCTGCGGGCCACCTGGGAAGTTGTCACAGAACTCTAGGGGTCTGCTGACCACGGTTGGGAACCGCTGCTTTCAGTTTACTATTTACGGTCTTTACCCTCCTACACAAATATGGGTTTCAGCACTTGTACCCCCATTTGACTCAGCATAGATTGGCTTGAGAGACATCCAGAACAGTCTTTCCACCCATTTCACACCTATGCCCTTTTATGGGTGGGTCAAGACTTTGCCAGATACTAAACATATAAATGTACATATTTCTGTTCACATTGTGGTACTAATATTTTGTGCGGAACTGTCAAACAGAATCATTAAGTATGGCAACTCACAACTGAAAGTCTTAGTAAGTCTTTCTGGCTATATGGCATTTTGTGGCATGGGTGCAATCAAATTTATCTCACTCTATGCAGGATCATACATGGTCTGAGTTTTTCCCAAATGGCACCAGTTTTTGGGTGGTAATCTATAGACATATTAGAGGAACTGAAAAAGGGATGGTGATTTCTGAGTGGGTGGTAACATTCTGATTCTGTTTCAACACAAATGATTTTAGGGTGCTATCTACCCATGCTGAGGGAGTCAAGCATAGTTGGCCACAGGCAATGTAGAAACATTAAAAGCAGTATGATATGAGCTTAGAAGTGATCTTTGTACTAGTAAGGATCATTTTCCATAGTTTCTTCAATTTCACCTAAATCACTGAGTTAAAAGATGTTCTGTTTCACATTGCAAATAGTTCATAATTTGCACTCATCACATGAAAAACTGTATCCCTTTCACCAGTTACCTTTTGGTCTGCTTCCAAGCATGTATCTGAAAAACAAAACCATATTGTTGTGAAAAAACACAGTATTGACAGAGTGACTTGTAAAGAGATAAATATATGTGTCTTTGAAGAAAACTTCTCAACTTAATGATTACAGGTGAACAACAATGGAGTTGTGTCATTCGGAGCCCCATGCCCCCAGTACACACCAGATGCTTTCCCAATACAAGGTTTTGTTTTTGTGGCTCCATTCTGGGCAGATGTTGATGTAAGGAATGGTGGAAAGGTCTACTACAGAGAATCCACCACACCAGGCTTGCTGCAGAGAGTGTCTAACGACATCAACAGCTACTTCCCTAACATCAATTTTCAGGCAACATGGACTTTTATTGTCACATGGGACAAAGTGTCATACTTTGGGAGTGCATCAGACAAGGTGAGTGTTAGACAAAGTTGTTCAATTACTACCATATTCTTTTTTTGGATTCTGGATATCTGGTACTTGTAGATCTTGTCAGCTGGTTGCAAGTTTCATTCTATTTCTTCACTCAGATTTACCAGATAGACTCAGGTTCACTACATCAGAGAACATTGTATCTATTGATTTTTTTGCATAAGATGATAATAGAAGTTAGAAAGCATAGGGATCAAATTATCTCTAAATTCTTGTTCGGGGTAATCCATAAAAATCCAGCACTACTTTGAGTTAGGTTTATTATTATTTTTTTAATTTGCACTTGTTGAGGCAGTTGTATTTTTCAATAACAGCCACTTAAGTGTCTCTAACATTTACTATTTAGGCACTGCTGGTGTTCAACAACCAGCCCCACCTCTACAATTATTAAATTGCTCTTCTAACAGGTGGAATTTCTATAATGTTGAGGGACTAATGAGACCTCTTTCATCTTCATATAGCTATACTTTCCATTCCAAAATTATGAAATTCAGCATTGTATTGTGTCCAAGACTGGTGAGTAATTGCAAGCATTTACTAGGGGGTTCAGCTTGCAGGTATTTTCCATTGTTGTTCTACTGTGTACTGTTATTTTCCTGTCAGTTTATGGACAGTAATTTTAAAATGACAGACATTTCTAGGAAAGTAAGTCTGTAATTTAGTCAGTGGGATCTGACCAGAAATAAATTACTGTTTTTTTGGGGGATCTCCTACATTTTGGACCTCTGCTTCGAGTGAATCTCCCTAAATGAAAATCCTACTGTAAGCTTCTGTCTAAAATGGACTTGAGCTGCAATTGTCAATGTCTACTGTTGAACCCGGCCTCCTCTGCAAGGTCATTCCTAAATATTATGCCTTTCTGAACATGTTTTGTTGGTCTTTAGGGCTCTTCAAACTTTACCACTGCTAACCAGTGCTAAAGTATTTGTTTTTTCTCCTTTAAATGTAGCACAAATGGATTCTACCTATTTGGCACATTTAATTTACTTGTAAGCCTCTAGTAAAGTAGTTCTACATATGCTCAGGGCCTGTAAATTAAATACTACCTGTGCACCTGCAACACTGACTGTGCCTGCTACTTATGTAGCCCTTTAAACATGTCTCAGACCTGCTATTGCAGCCTGTGTGTGCAGTTTTAAACTGCTATTTTGACCTGGCAAAATAAACCTTTTGCCAGGCCTAAACCTTCCTTTTTAATACATATGTTACTCCTAATGTAGGTCTTAAATAGCCTATAGGCAAGAGTGCAGGGTGTTTGAAAGGTGGGACATGCACCGTTCACTTTTATATGTTTTGGTTGTGAAAAACTCTGAAATTAATTTTTCACTACTGCAAGGCCTGCCTCTCCCATAAGATAACATTGAGTTACCTTATTACATTTAATAAGTGGTAATTTTCAATTGGGAGCAGGTGCAAATTTCAAGGTTGGTTCTAAATAATTGTAAGTTAAAATCTTTTGTTAATGGAAAAGTTGAATTTTAAGTCACAAATTTGAAAATGCAACTTTTTTAAAGTTGACATTTTCTTGTCATAACCATTTGGTGCCTGCCGGTAGTATCTTGGGTCACATGACTAGCTATAGCTGGTAGTTGGTCTTTGTTTATTACTCCCAAACAGTGAGGCAAAGGGGGAATAGGTGTTGGCAGGATGGGCCATCCCTGACTTGATAGCTGGTTGGAGCAGACTACAATTTATATATACCACAACATATTTTTGCTTGAATGCTGTTTTGTAGGCATTAGTATTACAAAATCAAAAGGAACCTTAGATTGTAATTACCTACACTGCTAATATGACTATTGTGAGTTGCCATAGTACATGCATAATCCTTACCTAATGCTGGGGAAAAGACCATTTTCACTGGAGCACTTTTTCCAGCTGCCACGCATTAAGAGAGGGAGAACAATGCATTCCCAGAAAGGGTCTGACCCATGCCCACATCTGTTTTCTATGTCAATAGCAGCTATGGTACTTTCAAAGCTACTTTCAAAGCCTCTCCATGGTCGCAATTTTGTGCTTTTCTTGCCCAGGTGATACGCCTACCCACAATGTGAGGTAGCGTTTTTATCAGAAGAAGTCTGGGCGTGCTGGGTGATAGTAGCATTGCATTCTCTAAAATGAACTTTCCCTCACAGATTTCCTTATACCTTTACAATATCGAATATGTGGGAAACAAATCACAAATCTGTTCTGGTTAAGTTTTGTGAAAAATGGTTAAGGAGGCTTAAGTTCGACCTACCCCAAATGTCAAATAATCTCTAGCATTCTAATGGGAAAAGGCATGTCAATGGGGTGACTAAAGTACAAAACATTGCTAATGACTTTTCAGCCTATTAATCAAATCCCAGGCCAGAACCACTTTCTGCCTGTGATGAAAAAATAACTGAACTGCTACCTTCTTATGGCTATTCTTGAAACCCAAGCAATCACATTGCTTAATTTCCCCCTCCCTAGAGTTGGACATGTTGTATTCTGCATAGCTGTTTTGTCTTTGGCACAACCTCACTGCGCACATTCCTCTCAGGGATTCTTTGCTGCTTTACCCAGCCACCAAGTAGTCCTCAAAGAAACCCATTTGCCTAATACTTTCCAGGCTGGGCTTTATTGGAGCCCAGAAAAACTCTAACATTAATACTTTGATGGTGACATTCAGTATAAGAAGCTAACAGAATGGCATAAATATGCTTTTTAGAAACAGAAACTAGACTTTCTATGAAATGTACATGGGGCAAAATACTAGCAATGCCAAAATGATTATAATTCCACTGAGCTTCTGCTTAACATCTTAGTAACCATCGGAAGCATTTGGTATTTTCATCCATTTTTTGTGAGGCCCTGTCGGAGGCTGGCCTGGCTTATAGTGGGTACCTTGTGGTACTTACACCTTTTGCCAGTCCAGTTATCCCTTATTAGGAGATTAGAGGTGTTCTAGAAGCTTAGGCTGATAGGGGTAGCTATAGCAGAGCAGCTTAGGCTGAACTAGGAGACATGCAAAGCTCCTACTATACCACTTATATCACTAAACACTATATCAGAAGAAAACACAATACTCAGAGTTACTAAAAATAAAGGTACTTTATTTTAGTGACAATATGCCAAAAGTATCTCAGAGGATATACACCCTTAGGAGGTAAGTAATATACACAAAATATACACACACAAACCAAATCAGGTAAGTAAACAGTTAGAAAGTAGTGCAAACACTGTAGAACACAATAAAATGCAATAGGGAGAAATAGGCCTAGGGGCAACACGAACCACATACTCCAAAAATGGAACACGAACCACGAATGGACCCCAGGCCTAGTGTAGTGTGTAGAGGGTCGCTGGGAGTGTAAGAAAACACTAAGGATGTCCAAGATACCCCACCCCAAGACCCTGAAAAGTAGGAGTAAAGTTACCCTACTACCCCAGAAAGACAGTAAAGTCGAGATAAGGGATTCTGCAAGGACAACAACTGACTGCAAAACACTGAAGACGGATTCCTGGACCTGAGGACCTGTAAAGGAAGGGGACCAAGTCCAAGAGTCACGCAAGTGTCCGGGGGGGCAGGATCCCACTAACCCCCGGATGAAGGTGCAAAAGGGCTGCTTCCGGGTGGAAGAAGCCAAAGATTCTGCCACAACGAAAGGTGCTAGGAACTTCTCCTTTGGTCAGAGGATGTTCTACGGCGTGCTGGAGGAGGCAGAGTTGTTTCCACGCAGAAAGACTGCAAACAACCTTGCTAACTGCAAGAGTCGCGGTTGAGGATTTTGGGTGCTGCTAGGGCCCAGGAAGGACCAGGAGGTCGCCTCTTGAGGGAGGAGACAGAGGGGCCGTTCAGCAACACAGAGAGCCCACACAGAAGCAGGCAGCACCCGCAGAAGCATCTGAACAAGCACTTAAAAGATCTGAGGACGGCGGTTGACTCAGAGCAACAAAGGAGGGTCCCACGACGTCGGAGTTCAAATCAGCGAGTTGGGCAATGCAGGACGGAGTGCTGGGGACCTGGGCTAGGCTGTGCACAAAGGAAGTCTTGCAAAAGTACACAGAAGCTGAGCAGACCCTAAACCTTCATTAACCCTTCTTTACACATCCCTTAATCCCTTCCTTTTAGTAGTAGTCTCCATTTCCAGCCACTCCTCTCTGTCTCGCCAAAAATACAAAAATACAAAAATGAATGCATAACTTTGCAGGAGACCTCAACAATAGGGCAGAGATCTCTGCACAAAGAAGATCGGAGAGATTTAGACCTACACACAGAGGTTTGTTACTAACATTTTGTACTCCTATTGCAGTACTGCTAACCATACTACAAACTGCAGTTAGTGAATAGGCCCCAAGCTGTGTATTTTGACTGTTCAGATAAAACAGCAGTGGCTACCTCAAAAAGTTATGGGAGACATAGCCCTTGCAAGATATGATAATATGCTTTAAAATACGTTGATGCAAATTAGCATTTCCAGAGTAGTTTGCGTAACCAGTCATATATTTACATGTGCACATGTTGTTTTCATCAATAGCAACAAAAAAAATCACACAAGTCATCAATGGATGATGGTGATTCCAATGTATACAGCACAACAAGCTACCCCAAGGATTTGCACTACACAAGCAATACCAGCATTAAAATGATACACAAATGAATCATATATTATGGGTACAGCTGAGTGGCATCTATGGGAAAATACCAGTCCACCGCAGTATGAATGGTCCAGGATTAGTGACCCAAAATGATTAGGTCTGAAAACACTAGACCTAATTTTACCTGGTGCAGATCTGGACCCTGTATGAATGTAATAAATGGAAATGAGCACGGGTTGCAGTCACAAATACAACCCAATCTCTGTCCGCTCCCCCAGCACCAAAGAAGAAGCAGACAACAGCACCTAACTATATCACAATCTCATTTTGCCCCAAATGCCTTCTGCACTCACTTACCTTCATCCTCATTCCATCCCTCACATTTACCACATACGAAAAGTGGTTGTAAATGTCAGTGGAATAGTCCAGAGAACCTGAAAAGAACATGCAGAATTTATCCTAGTATTCCTGAATCTAGATTATTAATACCCCATACCAGGAACTATAAATCAACATGAACCAGATTTTGGAGTTGGAAGTAAAGGTCCAAATCAAAGGTTACCGGCTTCCAATATCTACATACTTGTAAGCAGTGGGTTTTCGGCTGCAGATGTGGCAGAGGTATTTGGGAGAATCCAGTACCCAAAGTTGACTTTTACCTTTAGGAGTTGTAAAGGCTGAGATTCCACCTCCAGTGCTCAAAGTACTCAATAGAGAATACGCTTCTGTTTTCCACTCATGCAAATGGAGCAATAATTCTTCGATGGCAACACAAACCTATGTGCAATGAGAATTGTTTGCCTTCATTGCAGTACATGCACAGAGAGGATATTTATTAAGCTGTGGATGTGTAAAATATGTGCCAGTATCTATGATATCTGGAAACAAATCACAGTTGAAATTGCAGTTTAGGTGAGACAACTGGCTTAGCAGAGGGATGAGAAAAATGCAAGAGGCTTCAGGCTCTCCTACCCTCATGACTAGCGCTGGATTGATTACACAAGGGATTTAGAGCTGCCAATCATCTTATTTTGGTCTCGCATGTCCCTAACTACTGACCACAATGTAGTTGCCAGCCTCCAAGCATGACTTGCATTCTCACTGTCCCTCTCGACCCTGCATTCATCATTGCTCTTTCATGCACTTATTATTTTATATTTCGTACGTAACTATTTCACAATTAAACACGTTTTTCTACAACCATTAACAGACACAGTGAAGTCAGTCCATTTGTTTTTTCGGTTTAAAAAAAAAAACATAAAGTACAAATACAATAATACAACAATAAATAGCAATTACATACAACATTAAAAACAAATATTGAGTTAATCTGGGCATAAAGTAATTCCAACAATCAATATACAACTAACATTGGTATTAAGCCCTACAACAAATCAGTTCATTAAGTGAACTGTGCGTAACATGAAACTACTTGCCCACCATATTACGCAATCTTACTGCTGCCACTATAAGTCTCTATACTCCAAGGCATGCCCATTTGAACTGTAGTAATTGTAAGTAAAATAAAACGGATTTACACCTTGAGTAATTACAGGATGGAGTGAGGCTTCCGGCCTTGACCAGATTGACAGCCACAACAACAAAGGGGCAATTTTTATAAAATCTTCTACATATGATAGCTCCAGTTCCGAATGGCACACCAAAGTAGGTGCACTCATGGAAACAAAGAGTATCCTTCGCAGGAAGGAATGATCACCAATCTGTATTCATGTGGTATTGTAGAAACCCCCGATACCTGCACCATACGTAGCCACTGAAATGCATCTAGCCTTATATATTTTAATCATCTCGTTCAAAGGGGAAGAACCCAATTTGGCTGCAAACTTAAACATAGCAGCTATTGATTGTTCAAATTGAGTCCCCTTTACTTTAACCAGGTGCCCCCACATTTGTAAAAGTTGTACACATAACAACATAGTCATAC
Organism: Pleurodeles waltl; assembly: GCF_031143425.1. Lineage (NCBI taxonomy): Eukaryota > Metazoa > Chordata > Amphibia > Caudata > Salamandridae > Pleurodeles > Pleurodeles waltl. The sequence continues at coordinate 1,415,291,957 of NC_090446.1, forward strand.
TGATGCTCAGTTTACTAAAAGTGAGAGGTAGACAGCCTCTTTTCGCCTTGGATGAAGATTCGGCCACTGGTCGACGATCCCCAAGCCCTGTTAAATCCGTAGTGCACATCTGAAATAATTCCTTTCTCATGGCCCAAGATTCTAAATGATCTAACAGAATTCGTCCTAAAACTTTGCCAGTGTAGTCAATGAAGAGAATAGGACAATAGGTGCATGGATCAGCTCGGTCCACCTTCCTGAAGATCAGGACAATAACTGAATTAGACTAAGGGGGTCATTCCGACCCTGGCGGTCATAGACCGCCAGGGCCGGGGACCGCGGATGCACCGTCAGCAGGCTGGCGGTGCATCAGGCCAATTCTGACCGCAGCGGTAAAGCCGCGGTCAGAAAAGGGAAACCGGCGGTTTCCCGCCGGTTTTCCCCTGGCCTGAGGAATCCTTCATGGCGGCGCTGCAGGCAGCGCCGCCATGGGGATTCCGACCCCCTTCCCGCCAGCCTGGCAGACACTGAAAATCGCGACGGGTGCAACTGCACCCGTCGCACCCTTTCCACTCCGCCGGCTCCATTAGGAGCCGGCATCCTCGTGGAAGGGGTTTTCCCGCTGGGCGGGCGGGCGGCCTTCTGGCGGTCGCCCGCCAGCCCAGCGGGAAACTCAGAATGACCACCGCGGTCATTTGCCCGCGGTGCGGTCATTCGGCGGCTCCCGCCAGGCGTGCGGTTACCGCCGCCGGCGGGAGTCAGAATGACCCCCTAAGACTTTTGGGTACCTGCATAAATTGCACTACGCAATACATTGATTAGTAATGTACCCAGAGAACTAAATTGTTTTAACAAGATCAACAGGGAATTAATTGTTTTAAAAAGATAAACAGAGACTCCATCTGGGTCAGGTGCCTCGTTCTTGGGCTCTGTTCTACTGCTGAGATTAACTCCTTTAAAGTAATTGTCAGAAAGTCTCCATTATCTGGACTGGAGGTATTCATCACTGTATTATCTAATGTATATGTCAGTGTGGTGTTATCATTTACCTTGGAAAAAATGGACCACCTACAGATGTGATTAAAGAGTTAGAAGTTTCTAAAAAAGAACTAGATCATTTGTGCAACTTTCCACATGCAGTTGCTCCCATGCTCCCCGTCTTAAGGCCTGATTTAGAACTCAACAGGCGGGTTACTCTGTCACAAAAGTGACAGATATCACGTCCTCCGAAATTGAAACCCCATTCTATCCTAGTGGATTTAGATATTGGAGGACAGGCTATCCGTCACCTTTTTGATGGAATAACCTGTCTGCCGAGTTCTAAATCAGGCTCAGAATGTGCAGAGGTGGATGGTTGGTGAGGTGATGGTGAAATGGATGCAGTGGTGGTCAGTCCAATGAAGCGTGGAGGTGTTGTAGACGGTGCAGTTGTTGCTGGTGGGAAAGATGGCGCTGAGTGTGTGTCCAGCGAAGTGTGTTGGAAAGATGACCAGTTGCTTTAGTCCTATTGTGACAAGGTTGTTGAGCAGGGAAGCACTGTTGGTGTTGTTGCTATTGTCAAAATGGTAGTTGAGGTTGCAGAGAAGGAAGTGGTTTGAGGAGGCAAGAGCATGAGGAGAAATTATGTAAATGATGGAGTCGCTGAAGGCTGATCAGGGGCCGGGTGGCCTGTAGAGGAGTGTGCCATGGAAGGTTGACCTAGGGGGTGGCGTGCATTTAGAATTGGAGCCACTCCATGAGGGGAGAATGTTCTTCACGTTGGATGTCAGGTGGAGGGTGGATCTGAGTACGATGGCCATGCCGTCTGGGCGAGAAGGCCGATCTTTGTGGAGCAGTTAGTGGTCGTTGGGGATGGCGATAACAATGTCCTGTGCAGAAGCTGGTTTTGTCCATCTTTCGGTGAGAAAGGCCACTTTAATGTGCCCATGCGGCATGCCAGTAAATTATTTGATTCCTGCCAGTCTGCGTCACTGCAGGCAGACTGGGACTCAAAGTCCAAACCCAGATGAGTAGAGAATGCTGCTCAAAAGTCCTGCACTGCATGTGGTTTATCCACGTTTATGTTCCCACGCAGTGTACCAGTAAGCACCCCCACCACCTCCTGCAGGACTGCGTCACTGTGGGCAGCATGTGACTAAAAGTCCAAACCCAGGCAGGATGGGAATGCGCTGAGGAGCCCCATGCTGCAGGAGCTGTGGCCATCTTTATGCAGTGTGCCAGTAAGTTACCCCACCTCCTGTCGGTCTTCATCACTGCAGGCAGCCTGGAACTCAAAGTCAAAACTCATACAAGAAGGGAATGCTGCCTAAGAGTCCATTCTGTGGGAGCTGTTACCACCATATGCACCCAAGTGGCACACCAGTACCTTCCCCTGCCTCCTCCTGGTCTGCCTTACTGTGGGCACCCTGGCTAAAAGTTAGTGTTGGGGAGTGTCAAAGTGGAGTATGGGGGAATGGGAGAAGAGTGTCAGAGTGGATCTGTTTGAATGTCCTGGAGGGGAGTAGGAGGACTGACTGTTGTGGAGCTGAGTAAAAGGAAGTAGTTTAGTGGCAGAGAGTGTCAGAGTGGAGTGGAATAGGTTGGAGTGGATCGGGGTAGTGAGGAGGATTGGAGTAGAATGGGGTGGATTGGACAGGGTAGAGGGGGTGGGGTGGATTGCATTGGCTCAGAGTGGATTGAAATGGGTTGAGTGGGATGGGATTTGGAGGATTAGATTGGATTGGCCTAAGTGATTTAAATTGACACAATGCTGGGGTGGACTTGACTGGGGTGAGGTGGGGTGGACTGGACTGGAGTAGGGTGGATAAGATTGGACTGGAGTGGGCTGGATTAGACTGAACTGGAGAGGGGTGGATTAGATTGGACTGGAGTGGGATTGATCGGATTGGAGTGGGGTGGATTGGATTGGGGCAGGCTGGGGTTGATTGGGATGGGCTGGAATGATTGGAGTGGGGTGGACTAAACTGGGATAGGGTGGGGTGGTGGGTGAGGGATTGGGATAGAGAGGGTGGACTGGAGTAGAGTATTCAGGACTGGAGTGAGTGGGGTGGGGTGGATTGGATCGGGGTGTGGTGAACTGCAGTGGGATGGATTGGAGTGGGGTGTGTTGGATTGGGGTGGATTGGATTGGAGTGGATTGCATGGATGTGGACTGGATTGGAGTGCAGTAGTCTGGATGGATTGGACTGGAGTAAACTGAACTGGAATGGGGTGGGGTGGATTGGATTGGGCTGGGTGTATTGAAGTGGGGAGGATTGGTGTGGAGTAGATTGGATTGGAGTGGAGTGGGGTGGATTGAGTGGGGTGGGATGGATTGGATTGGGGTGCACAGAGCCAGACCTGTTGTACCTGCTTGCATGGACTGGGTATATTGAGGAAATGGTCTGCTGAACTGTGTGTGTACAGAGTTAAAAATATATAGCACTGAACATTAGGCAACCTAGTGGAAATTCAGTTGTAGGAACAACTGGTGTCAGCATTTAAACACTATCTGCTAACTTAAAGCGCTGTGCTTAAGGGCACACATTCTGAGTAACAGTTACAGGCTTTGTGTTGATTGGGTTGTTGAGTTTCCCCACCCAATATTCTGCAAGAGAGGTCATTGGGTACCTGATCTGTTTCCAGGACGTTTTCTGAGAGGAAGACTAGAGGGCCGACCTGGCACATGGGAACGGCTTGTGTGCAGTGGAGAGCATGTATGCCAATTTTTCGCATCAGGATATAGAACTCTACGTGCATTTAAATCAAATAGAATGTAAAGTGGCAATGTATTCTGGTGAGAAGTCACTCACCAGCATGGAGTATTTAACTATTCCGGAAAATAATTTAACTTTAGATATATTGTCATGTGCATTTTACTCAATACCATACATTGCTTGAGTTTACTTTTCAAAGCTGCTACTATGGATTTTAAAGATGCGTTGGGTTGAATTGAGAAATTTTATGTTAATGCTGACAATGCTTGCCCCTGCTGAAATTAATTTTTAATGCTGTATTGAATTGAGAAATGTTTTGCTGTTACTGGCGTTTTTTAAAGTTGTTGAGTCATGGCATGTACGTTACGCATGGGAGGTGCTCCATAATGCTATTTTAACATGAAATTTGGCTTACCATATTTTGCGTGTGTATATTGGGCTGAAGTCTTAAAGCCATGCTTGATTTTAGAGACATATAATTTGAGGTTGGATGCTAGAGCCACGTGCAGAGTGACATTTTAATGTTGTGATATTAGTATCTTGGTCCATATTTAGGATTGTGTTTTTGACCATCCTTCCTAAGTGGTTAAAAATGTGGGGGCAGTGTGTTAAGCCCAATGTTAGGGGTGTATACCCCAGTGATGTGTACAACCTTCCTATGGGGTTAAGGATGTAGGAGCAGTGTGTTAAGCCCAATGTTAAGGGGGTACGCCCCAGTGATGTGATATGTGTTAATACTTCCTACAGAGTTAAGGATGTTGGGGCAGTGTTTTGGGCCCAATGTTAAGGGGGTAAGTAATTAGATCCCAATGAGGTAGAGGGTAGGTAAAAGCCTGGTTCTGTTAGGTGTATGGTGATGGGGGTACGTGGTTACATCTCAATGCAGTAGAGGTGGAAGAAACTCTTGTCCTGTTAAGTCAGTTTTGGAAGGCAACGGGCTGTCCCTGTTATACCATGCTTGAAATGGATTGGAACAAGTAGTTAGTGTTCTCTGTTGGGTGATCAGGGAAGTTTTGGGTTATTTGTACACTTGTATTGTAAATTTGTGGAACGTATTGATTAACTGTGTGTTTTACAATCTTACATCCCATTGGAGTATTGATGTTATGCAGAGAGAGTGTTTATTAACCTTTTCTATTTATTGCAGAGAGTGTTTGTCAACCTGTTCTGTTTATTTCGATGCAGTGGTACTCATAATTTTGGAGGACGGTTGATGGGGGTGTTTTGCCATTTTCTGTTCTGTTGAATATTTCATTGTTTTTATAAGGGGGAAGATGTGTTGGGGCCTCTTTCTATCTTATTCATTCTCCCCATTACCTTAATGTTCCCTGTTGATCAGCCAGTGAGTTAGGTCATTGTATGGTTGGAATTTTGACAGTGGAACACAGAGTAAGTTCCCGAATTTACTGTGCATGATCATATTGACATTTTTATATTTCTTTGAATTCTAAGCTTTTATCCTTTTATTAATATCTACTTACTGCATCTCATTCAGTCTTTAGAGGGGGCTGACGCTTTTAAAGAAACGCGAGTGTTTTTTGGCCGTGATGCCTTTTTTATCTGCTTTTATTTTTTTTCACATGATCCCTTCGGCAGGGAGCGTGGGCCGGTTAGAGCCCTCCCCCTACCTCCCAGGGAAACGCCATTTTGGAGGTGCATTTTAGGTTAGCAGTCTAGTTGCTGCTAACGAAGGCCTCAGGTGACACCTTCCAACCAGTATTTAGTCGGAGAGATGCGGATGCGCAGCGGGAACACAGAGTAAGTTCCCGAGTTTACTATGCATGATTTTATTGACGCTTTCATATTTCTTTGAATTCTAAGCTTTTATCCTTTTATTAATACCTACTTACTGTATCTCTTTCAATCTTTAGAGGGGGCTGACGCTTTTAAAGCAATGCAAGTGGTTTTTGGCTGCGCTGCCTTTTTTATCTGCTTTTATATTTTTTCATGCGATCCCTTCGGCAGTGAGTATGGGCCGGTTAGAGCCCTACCTCCTAGTTACACGCCATTTTGGAGGTGCATTTTAGGTTAGCAGTCTAGTTGCTGCTAACGAAGGAGTCGGGTGACATCCTCCGACCAGTCGGAGAGATGCGGAGGTGCGCAGCGGGCGCGCAAAAGCCAAGCCCATCTGCGCCCGTCAGTGTCCGTTCGGGTCCGGACCCCCAGCCCCAGAAAGTTTTCATTTCTTACTCTCCTCTTAAACATTTGGCACTAAAGGATGAGCAGAAGTATAAACATTGGGCAAATATTTCTCCCAGGAAGTTAGAAAGGTGGAAATGCACCTTCTGCCATTCGACCGCGGGGCCTTTATCGAAATTCTCTTCTCCTCCCTACCCCAGGGATCTTTTTAGTGGGTCACAAGAAATTATGCATCCTAACATTAATATGATGACTTATGCTTTAATTAACGTACGCTAATTGATAAAGCATAAGCTGGAAATATTTAATTTATCAGGACAACCTAGACTGCCTTTTTGTCGCGGAAACCTGGGCAAAGGCAAATTCGGGTTTGGACTTCATAGCAGCAACACCCCCGGGTTACTCTTTTTTATGATTGGACAGAACTATAGGGCGGGGTGGGGGACTGACACTGATTTTTAGGTCCTCTTTTAGCTGCTGTTGGGAACCGCTAAACGTGGCACCAGAAATATGTAAGGGTGCCCGTTTTAAAATCTTCCAGAATACTGTTTTGTTATTTGAAGGATTGCTAATTTACAGACCCCCTGGGGCTTACTCCACTTTCCCACTCCAATGGTCATCTATTATTGAACCAATCAATATGAACAGCAGAGCTATAGTCCTTGTGGATTTCAACATTTATTTTGATGATAGCCAGGACTCTCATGTCACAGACTTTCTGGATTTTATGATAGATCGTCACTAGCATTTGAAAGTTTCGTCCCCCACTCATAAGGCAGGCCATATATTGGATGGCATATTTGTCCGTGATAATGATTTTATTATTATAGACAATAGGCCTTTAGACTGGACGGACCACCATCTTCTTAGTTTTAGGCCAATCCATCCGGCTGCCTCTCGGACAGCTTACCTCCCTCACCGGATACCAGTTAGACACTGAAACAGCATTAAAGCTTCTCATTTCAGACCGGCTCTGTCTGATGGTTGGGCAGCTGTTGAGGATCTCCCCATCTCAGTGGTAGATAAATTCAATCAGGGACTTTAAAATAGCCATGGATCAGTTAGCCACTTGTAAACCACCTGGACCCTTAAGGAGAAAAAAAGCGAATTGCCTGTGGTTTACGAACGATCTCAAAAACTGGCAAAGGAAATACCGTCAACAGGAACGGAAATGGAGGCTAGACTCCACCCCCATGGAAAAGGCAAAACTTGTAGCTACCCTTAGTTTATAGAAAAACACTATTAATATGGCGAAATCAGAACATTACTCCTGCAGAATTGAGGAAGCTGTTAACACTACTAGAGAACTTTTTAGGGAAGTGCGTTCTCTCACCACTGCTGATAAGCCCACAGATTTTGAGAACTCTCAAGGGTTCTGTAACAAAGTGGCAACTTATTTCAAAAGCAAAATTTCACACATTCAGGTGGAGTTTACACAACCTATGGTCACTTGTGAACTATCTGATTACAGGAACCTCCCTATTATAGAGGACAGCCCGACGCTATCAAATTTTCAGCCTCTCTGCACAGAGATGATAAGAAAGCTTATGACAACTACTAAAACTGGATCCTCTAATGACCTATGTACCTTATGTTTTACAGCTTGTCTCGGATCTAGTTTCAACATCCCTTGCTCCTATATTTCAAGAGACCTTGACTTCGGGTGTGTTTCCCTCTTCTTGGAAGGAAGCAATGGTGATCCCCTTAAAAAAGAAGATAGATGGCAAGTCAAATGATCTCAAGAATTTAAGACCAATTGCATTACTGCCTATCACAGATCCTTGAAAAACATATCAATAAAGAATTAGTTAAGTTTTTTCAAGACTCAGGTTGCCTAGATCCCTCTCAACATGGTTTTAGAAAAAACCATAGCACGGAAGCAGCTTTCATCACTACTTCTGATACGATTCTAAATTAGTTAATGAGGGAGTGGGTACAATTTTGGTGCTTCTTGATTTATCTGCAGCATTTGATACAATCTACCCTCAAATTATTATACACCGCCTGCATCAAGCAGGAATTAGGGGTACTGCTCTTGATATTTTGAGGTCCTTCCTTGAGGACAGATCCACTACAGTAATCTGTGGAGACTTTAAAGCCCCTGCATATCACTTACCATGTGGTGTTCCACAGGGCTCTTCTCTTAGTCCTACTATGTTTAACCTGTATATGGCCCCATTAGTCAAATTGATTCCTTTGTTTGGCTTCCTGACTACATCATATGTGGACGACACCCAATTAATCATTCCCATTGACGGGGACTGGGAAGAAGTCGCTGACCATTTACATCATTGCCTGGGAGAGATCAATAAATGGATGGGCAGGAATTGGCTCAGGATGAATGGGGATAAAACCGAAATCCTTTTAACTGGCTCTAGTAAAAATGTTTAGGGCACCTAATGGTGGGAATCGGTGTGTGGAGAATTACCCACTAAGAACTTGGGAGTCATATTTGAGACGGCTTTATCGTTCAAACCTCTATCACCAAATCTTGTTTTTGGACTCATAAAACATTGAGGAAACATTTCCCCTATTTGCAGGAAAGACTTAGAATAATGGTGTTGCTCGCCCTGGTGATTTAAAAAATTGATTACTGCAATGCATTATTACTCAATATTGATAAGTTGTCGCTCACTACACTTCAATTAATCCAGAACACTGCTGCTCGCCTAATACTCAATCTTCCCTGATCCTCCTCATCCAGTGCTATTTTGAAGTAGCTACACTGGCTACCCGTGAAGAAATGTATTGCCTTTAAGACTATGGCCCTCATTACAACATTGGCGGTAAAAGCCGCTTACCGCCGTGCAGAAGCCGCCATTAGACCGCCGCTGCGGCGGGAGACCGCCACAGGTATTACGACACACATCATGGAATCCGCCGAAATTCAGACACCCACACAATACCGCCACGCCAAAGGTCAGCGATAAACATGCAGAAACATATCCTCCACCTCCACGCCAACAGAAACACGCCCATGCTATTACGACCCACGAATCCACGCGGCGGTCTTTCAACCGCGGTATTCCATTGGCAGTACACACCGCCGCGCTCAAAATACACACACAGCTCCAAAACACTGCCACATTGGACAAATCCAAATACACACACCTGATACACATACAAACACCACTCCCACACACCCAACATAATATAAAACACACACCCACATCACCCATAAACCCCTATGACCACAAATTAGAGACGAAGGCCAGAGAGAGACACCACAGAATGGAGAACCCCATCACACAGAGGCACACTACACCATCACCCATACAACATCCACGCACAAAACACCACATACCACTACACTCACCACACTCAACACATACACCACCCCACACCTCACACACACCACCCCATGTCACGCCAAAGACACCCCCGCTTCTCCGAGGAGGAGCTCAGGGTCATGGTGGAGGAAATCATCAGGGTAGAGCCACAACTATTTGGTTCACAGGTACAGTACACATCCATAGCCAGGAAGATGGAGCTATGGCAAAGAATAGTGGACAGGGTCAACGCTGTGGGACAGCACCCAAGAAATAGGGAGGACATCAGGAAGAGGTGGAACGACCTATGGGGGAAGGTGCGTTCCACGGTATCCAGGCACAACATCGCGGTACAGCGGACTGGCGGCGGACCCCCACCTCCTCCCCTACAACTAACAACATGGGAGGAGCAAGTCTTGTCCATCTTGCATCCTGAGGGCCTCGGAGGAGTCGTTGGAGGAATGGACACTGGTAAGTCAAATCTTCACTATCATATCCCCCACCCTACCTGCATGACATCACGAACCCCCACCCTCACACCCTCCACTAACACCCTAACTCCTCACTAATCTACCCATAACACCAACCACCCATCCCAACCTCAAGACCTGCATGACACAACTAAGCATGGACACCCAGCACTAAAGCATGCCCACTGCACAGACCTACAACACCCTCCTCAAACATCATCACACAAGCCCCCACACAGGAATGCCTGTACTGGGGTTCACGCACACCCAACCATTGCACACCATGAAACACACACATGCAATAATCATGTACTTATACCCCCGCAGGAACCCGAAGGAACGTCACCACACCAGAGGGTCCAGACAACACCACTCCACCCCCAGAAGAGGCCCACAGTGACGACAGCAGCTCTGCCCTACTGGATCTTGATGACCAGCCCGGACCGAAGTGGGCCTCAGGACAGTTGGTTCCCCTTGCCCAGCCACAGCCCAACACCGAGCTGCCACCCTCTGGTAACACCAGCACAGCACCCACCCAGCGGGCCCAATCCTCCCAACCCAGGACAGGTCAATCAGCGGTGTGTCCACCACTACAGGGCACCCAGGCTAACCCACCACCCCAACAACAACAGGGACCTGGGGGCAGTGGTAGTGGGCACACGGTCCAGGGGACGGAGGCCCAGGAACACAGGGGAACTGGGAGGGCTGCTGTGCGACAGAGGGAGGACAGGCCAAGGGAACCAACTCTCAACGAGGCCCTCTCCTCCATCATGGGAGCATACCACCTCTCCCAGGAGACGATGGCAACGGTCCTGGACAAGTTGCAGGAGACCCTGCGTCTGCAGGAGGAACAGTATTTGGGGTTCAGGGAGGAGCTCAGGACCATCGGCTCCGCCCTGGGCACCATCGTAGGGTTGCTGATGGACATTCAAAAGACCTTGAGGGACACCGTGGCACTCCATGGGGCCCCTAACACTAGCCACGGCGATGAAATGCCCACCGCCTCCGCCGGCGCTAGTGGACAGGACACCCCGCTACAGGACCAACACACCAGCACCCCAGCAGACAATCACCACGAAAGCGGTCCCTGAGATCCAAGAACAGGACAGAGCAAGATGGCAAGACCCCCGTCAGGAAATAAGACCACCCTGATTATCCCCCCACTGTCACACTTTGTTACCCTGTCCAAATCGGAACTGCCCCAGCTCCACTTCCAATAGCCAGATGTGCAATGTACCTGTGAGAGTAATAGACTGGACTCTGCCATAGACATTCTTCCACCATGACCTCTCCCCATTTCACAACCCCCCTACATTTGTATGCACTTCAATAAACACCCTTGAAACCATAATAATATTGGAGTCAGTCAATGATTGTGAACTGTGTATTGTCAATTACAGTGTTAAAAATGGTTAGCCATTGGAAGGCCAACATACCAATGTCACACATCACAAGCCTTTCAAGGGTGCAAGCTGTTGACACGTAGGTTACCACATTAGTGAAACTGAAATGGAAGGGGACAACTCAGTTACCAAATAGGGAGTGAAATGTAGGTACAGGATAGAGGTAGACGTGTGAAATGTAATATGATGTGAAACATGAAATTGTACTCACCTGTGTCTCACTGAAAATATTGCTGTATGACAGACTCCCTGTTGTCGTTTTCATCTTCATCAGCTTCCTCCTCATCACTGTCCACAGGCCCCACAGACTCACCCGCTGCAACAACACCGTCATCTGGATCATCCTCCTGCAGAAAAGGCACCGGGCATCACCTTTGCCCCAGGCACCTCAGGCCCTGCCCCAGTCACCCCTGCTGCCCTCAGTGAGGAGGCCATTGACCTCCTCAGGTCACTCACTGTTGGGCAGTCTACCATTGTGAATGCCATCCAGGGTGTAGAACGAGAGTTGAAACACGGTAATGCATTCCTGGAAGGTATTCATTCTGGTCAGGCTGTCCTTCAGCGAACCCTGCAATCTCTGAACTCAGCACTGATGGCAGCCATTGTCCCTGTGTCCAGCCTCCCCCCTCGAACTTCCTCCACCCAGACCCAATCCCCTGTACCCCAGCCCATCCCAAGCACACCTACAGACCAGCATGCACACAAGTCAACACACACAAGTAGCTCAAGCAAACATAGGCACCACACACACCACAGGCACTCACACAAGCATCAGACCCATACAGATACAGCAACATCCACTGTCTCCACTGTGTCCCCCTCCTCCTCTTCTCCCTCCTCCCTCCCAGTCTCGTCTACACACACACCTGCATGCACCACATCTACAGGCACTAGGACTCGCACCAGGACACCCAGCACCACAAGCCCCTCACCTGCACTCACCACCTCCACTGCCATATACACGTCCCCTGTGTCCTCTCCCAGTGTGTCTGTGACGCCCCCTCCCAAAGTACACAAACGCCGGCAATCACTCACCCAACATCCATCCACCTCACGACAGCCTCCAGTCCTGCACCTGCACCCAAAACAGCTAAAGTGACACCTCCTACAACCACCTCCTCTTCCTCCACTCCCAGACCCCCTCCAGCTACCCATCCCAGTGTCCGTCAGAAACTGTCCCTATGTCAAATTGACCTTTTTGCCCCCACCCCCCCTCCTATTCATCAGTCCCGTCGTAGCGCCTCAGCCAAAAAGCCTCCAGTACCAGTGGTGCTTGTTCCAGGTTTTTGGAGTGCCCCGTCCACCAGGGCAGGCAGTAGGACCCGGAGTCAAGGCACTGTCAGCCCACCCCCTGTAAAGGCTCCGAAATTGGAGAGTGGACGACGGGACCGTGTCAAGACTCCTGGTGGGACACAAAGTGAAATGGGATCCAAGGCGATTGGTGAGTCATCTGTAACTCCAAAGAAGGTGGGGATGTCCCGAGGAAGTCTCCCCAACCTGTTGTGAGTGTCACAGCGGAGAAGTGCGCCATCATTTCCGGCGGTCCAGACACAACCGCCAGCACCGTCGTTACTGGTCAGGAGACCACCGCCAGAGTCATAGCCCAGGAGGGCCCAAGTATCGTCACTGGTCCAGAGACCACTGCCAGAGTCATAGCCCAGGAGGGCCCAAGTATCGTTACTGGTCCGGAGACCACCGCCAGAGTCATAGCCCGGGAGAGCCCAAGTATCGTCACTGGTCCGGAGACCACCGCCAGAGTCATAGCCCAGGAGGGCCCAAGTATCGTCACTGGTCAGGAGACCACCGCCAGAGTCATAGCCCAGGAGGGCCCAAGTATCGTCACTGGTCTAGAGACCACCGCCAGAGTCATAGCCCAGGAGGGCCCAAGTATCGTTACTGGTCAGGAGACCACCGCCAGAGTCATAGCCCAGGAGGGCCCAAGTATCGTTACTGGTCAGGAGACTACCGCCAGAGTCATAGCCCAGGAGGGCCCAAGTATTGTCCCTGGTCCAGAGACCACCGCCAGAGTCATAGCCCAGGAGGGCCCAAGTATCGTCACTGGTCCAGAGACCACCGCCACCGCCGGAGTCACAGCCCAGGAGGGCTCAAGTATCGTTACTGGTCCAGAGACCACGGCCACCGCCGGAGTCACAGCCCAGGAGGATCGAGAATCCCACAGCCCCGCTGGGCAATGATGGAACGTCATGCCACACACCAACGACCAGTGTGGAGTTCGTCATGCCACACACCAATGTCCATTGTGGAGTTCGTCATGCCACACATCAACGTCCATTGTGGATGTCGTCATGCCACACACCAACGTCCAGTGTGGAGTTCGTCATGCCACACACCAATGTCCAGTGTGGAGTTCGTCATGCCACACACCAACGTCCATTGTGGATGTCGTCATGCCACACACCAATGTCCAGTGTGGAGTTCGTCATGCCACACACCAATGTCAGTATCAGAACCGCCATGGCAAAGCACCGCTGAACTGGGCAAAGAAAGCCATGGCAAAGCACCACTGAACAGGGCAAAGACCGCCATGGCAAAGCACCGCTGAACAGGCCAAAGACTGCCATGGCAAAGCACCGCTGAACAGGGCAAAGACCGCCATGGCAAAGCACCACTGAACAGGCCAAAGACTGCCATGGCAAAGCACCGCTGAACAGGGACAAGACCGCCATGGTGAAGACCGCTGAACAGGGCAAAGACCGCAATGGCAAAGCACCGCTGAACAGGGCAAAGACCGCCATGGCAAAGCACCGCTGAACAGGCCAAAGACTGCCATGGCAAAGCACCGCTGAACAGGGACAAGACCGCCATGGTGAAGACCGCTGAACAGGGCAAAGACCCCCATGGCAAAGCACCGCTGAACAGGGCAAAGACCGCCATGGCAAAGCACCGCTGAACAGGCCAAAGACTGCCATGGCAAAGTACCGCTGAACAGGGCAAAGACTGCCATGGCAAAGCACCGCTGAACAGGCCAAAGACTGCCATGGCAAAGCACCGCTGAACAGGGACAATACTTCCATGGTGAAGACCGCTGAACAGGGCAAAGACCGCCATGGCAAAGCACCGCTGAACAGGCCAAATACTGCCATGGCAAAGCACCGCTGAACAGGGCAAAGACCGCCATGGCAGAGCACCGCTGAACAGGCCAAAGACTGCCATGGCAAAGCACCGCTGAACAGGGACAAGACCGCCATGGTGAAGACCGCTGAAGAGGGCAAAGACCGCCATGGCAAAGCACCGCTGAACAGGGACAAGACCGCCATGGTGAAGACCGCTGAACAGGGCAAAGACCGCCATGGCAAAGCACCGCTGAACAGGCCAAAGACTGCCATGGCAGAGGACCGCTGAACAGGGAAAGACCGCCATGGTGAAGACCGCTGAACAGGGCAAAGACCGTGTGGGTATGAATAGTCCGGCACATCAGGCATCGTTCTCCCATGTGCATCTGGGACAGTGACAGGACATGTACTTTCACGGGGAGACTCATCCAGTCTGGCCACCAGTCCCACCCAGTACCAGTAGAGAACTGCATCTACTTGCAAAGATGTGTGTTTGCACTCCCCAGGATGGCACAGTGGGCAAGCCACCCACTGTAGAGACTTGAGAGACTGTGGCTTTGCACTCCCCAGGATGGCACAGTGGGCAACCCACCCACTGTATAGACTTGAGAGACTGTGGCTTTGCACTCCCCAGGATGGCACAGTGGGCAACCCACCCACTGTATAGACTTGAGAGACTGTGGCTTTGCACTCCCCAGGATGGCACAGTGGGCAAGCCACCCACTGTAGAGACTTGAGAGACTGTGGCTTTGCACTCCCCAGGATGGCACAGTGGGCAAGCCACCCACTGTAGAGACTTGAGAGACTGTGGCTTTGCACTCCCCAGGATGGCACAGTGGGCAAGCCACCCACTGTATAGACTTGAAGGACTGTGGCCTTACACTCCCCAGGATACATCAATGGGTATGGTGCCCTGTCGTGGATCTGGCTTCGCATTCATCTGGCTGAGGTGCCCCCCCTTGCCTTCCCCCTGAGGTGCCTGTATTGTTTCTATCTGATGCCCTGGCAGTGTTCTCTGGGATTTTGGTCAGGTATTGTGGGCCTCGCCCATGCATTTTTGGACTGTTTGTGCACAGACATTGTTGTGTACATATCTGCACTACTTCTTGTATTGTACATTTATTTTTCACAAATTTCGTGATATGTATCACAATACAGAGTTTGACCGCAATTCGCTTTGTCTTTGCATTCTTCCGGGGGGATTGTGGGTTGTTACTGTGATTTTTGTGACTGCATTGGTGTGTATGTTGTGATATGCGAGGGTGGGGGTGGGGGTGTTTGGTGGGTGTCCCCGTAACTTTTGCCTCCCCAGTGTCGTAGGTGCAGTACTCACCGGTATCTTCTGCGCGTACGTCGCTGTTGGTAGTAGATGAGCAGGAATGCAAGGGCTGGGTGTATTTGTAGTTCCGGCTCCATGGTGTCCTCGTTCCTCGTGGGATGTGTTGAGGTGAGCGTTTTCCCATAGCAAAAGCTGTTTCCGCCGTGTTTTTATCCACGGGGAATCCGCCCCGGAAAAGGTGGCGGATTGGTGTGTTGTGATAGTGTGGGCGGTACGTTGTCTTCCGCCTGTCGGTTGGCGGTGACCGCCGCGCTGCTTGTCTGTACCGCCGTGGCAGGCGGTGTGTTAAAGTGTCTGTCTTAGTTGGCGGTTTCCGCCAGGGTCGTAATTCCCTTTTTTTGTCCGCCGGCCTGTTTGCGGTATTACCGCAGCTTTAACACCATCCGCCAGGGTTGTAATGACCATCTATGTGTTTAACACATTAGGCGTTACATACCAGCAGTACAGACTACTTGTCCTTAGGGCTCCGTTGGTATACCCCGGGCCACCATCTTGGATCTGCAAACTCTACCTCGGACCAAGAAGATCAGATGGGGCTATAAGGTTCTTTCGGTGGCTGCAGCTAAACTTTGGAACACGCTACCCCCTAGGCTGAGGAGTGAATATGATCTTTTGGCTTTTAGAAAGGAGCTAAAAACTTGGCTGTTCCCACATTAGATACGGTCATGCGTTTCTTTTTTGCTTGATCTTCGGCTCTCTTACTCCTGTTTCCAGCGCTTCGATGCCTTGGCCGGAATGCGCTTTATAAATATGAAAAATACAAATACAGTGTGTGTTTGGATGAATAGACAGTTGGGTGAGAAGGGCTGAGCGGCAGGAGGCTGCTCCTCGTGGGGTTTTAACTGTAAGATAAACCTAAATCTTTATAAGCTACGAGCATCCATCATTCATTACAACAATGTCACTTTTTGTCTAATTATATTTTATGCAATACAGTTTATTTTTATACAACTGGGTGTTTTGTTTCCTTTGTGGTGTATTTGTTGCATCATATGTGTTGTGGGGATTGAACTGGAGTGGATTGGTGTGGGGTGTAGTAAATTGGATTGGAGTGTGGTAGATTGGACTGGGCTGTACTGGGGTGGATTGGATTGGTGTATGATAGATTGGATTGCAGTGTCCTGGATTGTGGTGCATTGGTGTGGGGTGAATTGGGATGCAGTAGGGTGGATTGGATTGTAGTGAGATGAGATGGATTGGATTGAATTGAGGCAGATTGTTTGGGACTGGAGTAGGTTGTTTGGGATTGTAGTGGGGCAGGTTGGAGTGGGACAGGTTGGAGTAGAGCAGGCTGTTTTAGATTCAAGTGGGGCACATTGGTGTGGGGCAGATTGAAATGGATTGGAGTTGGGCAGGTTGTTTTGGATTGAAGTGGAGCAGACTGAAGTGGGGCTGATTGTTTTGGATTGGAGTGTGGCAGACTGGAATGGGGCAGACTGTTTTGGATTGTTGTGGGGCAAATTGGAGTGGAACAGATTGTTTTGGATTGGAGTGGGACATATTGCTTTGCATTGAATAGAGCAGACTGGAGAAAATTGGGTTGTGTGGGGTGAACTGGATGGGAGTGGAGTGGATTGGAGTGTGGTGAGGTGAACTGGATTGGAGAGGGGAATATCGTTTTGGATTGGAGTGGTGTGGATTGGGTCAGGTTAGGCTGTTTTGGAGTGGAGCAGACTGGAGTGTTATGGATTGGAGTGAGGCAGATTGTTTTGGATTGGAGTGGGTCGGATTGGAGTGGGGAAGATTATTTTTGATTGGAGTGGGGTGAATTAGAGTAGGATAGATTGTTTTGGATTGAAGTGGGGCAGATGGGAGTGGGGTGGATTTGAGTAGGGCAGATTGTTTTAGATAAAGGTAGGGCAGATTGGAGTGATGTGGGCTGGAGTGGGACAGATTGTTTTGGATTGCAGTGGGGCAGATTGGAGTGGGGCAGATTTTTTGGGATTGGGTGGATTAGAGTGGGCAGATTATTTTGGATTGAAGTGGGGCAGAGTGTTTTGAATTGGAGTGGGCATATTGTTTTGTATTGGAGTGGTACAGATTGTTTTGGAGTGGTGAAGATTGTTTTTGATTAGAGTATGGCTAATAGGAGTGGGGCAGATTAGACTGGGGTGGGTTGGGAGGATTGGAGTAGTGTGGGTTGGAGTGGACTTGATTGGGGTGAGTGGTTTCGATTGGAATTGGGTGGATTGGTGTGGGGTAAAGTGGGGTGGATTGTAACGGGGTGGATAAGAGATGGTTGAATTGGAGTGTACTGCATGATTATGTGTTAAAGCATTGTTTCAGAAATTATACATAATAAGGAAACAATGTTGCTTTGCAATACTTCATACAAGTTAATGGTCATCTTTTGAGAAAAGCACCCACAAGAAAAACAAAAGAAAACATGAGTGCAAAGTCAGAAAAGACGACTTGACAAAATAAAAGAAAGTTATCCTTAAGAAAATAGAACTTTGTGTCCTGCTGGACACGTTTTTGTCAGTCACAAGCCTTCTATTTGCAGGGCACTAGAAGTTTAAAAATTTAAAAAACAGCACCTCAATTATGTCAGGAGCAGCGGACGGGCACTAATTAAGTTGTAATCAGTGCTTAGTCCCTGCTCCACACAGAGAAACGGGAATAATACCAAGCCTGCCTTGATGATTTACGAGGCTGTAAAGAAGAGAGCAACACAAATCAACAAATGGTGAGCGACAGGCGGTCTCCAAGCCCTTTACTGTACACAATATAGTCTTGCAAGTGCATGTACCCACAGGCTCGACTCTAAGAATATATTGCTTCCTATCTAATTAATATTAAGTGTCAATTATTGAGTTTAGATTAAATGGTTTATGAAGTCGGATAGTTTTATGATAACATTATTAATAATTTTGTTCCTTATGTTTTAAACCAACTTATACTCATTATTTGTATGACTGCATATATGCCTGTAGTTTAGCTACAAACATAGACCATTTGGAATCAAACGTTTTTCTCCAGCATTATCCACATGTAAATAGGAGTGATCCACTGTCTCACATTTCTCACATTACTTTTTTGCCAATTGAATTTATTGCACACATGTATATGTACACTTTATTTAAATTTAGCACAATTTCTAGATGTCATACCTACTCCAACCAGGAGCAATCACAGTGTACAGCCTTCTTCTGCTGCTTTACATACCACTCTGTACACTTCTTCACATCACAATGTGTGCCTTTGACCCAACACAACTGTTTTATTGATATTGGATACCTCACTGACAGTATGACAATATTCTTACTTTTTTTAAAGAAAAACACTTACCAAGCAGTACTGGCCAGTGATGGAAAAAGTGACTTCATTATCCTGAACTATGACACTATAACGTGGACCACAGGGTCAGACAGCGGAGGAAATCGCTGGACAGGATTGGGTGGCATCCCAGCCCAGGTAGGCTGAGTAGCAGGTAACTGGCTTCTTCAAGCCCAGTCGTCAAATATAGTTTTGAATGTAAAGTATTCCAATCGGTCAGGCATATTTTGTCTTTTTCTATTCATCTCGCCAGACAAAGTAATGTAACAGATGCATGTTACTATCTTGAGAAACAACCACATCTTTGTGACTCACTTCATGGCAGCTGCCTCACCTAGGTTTTTAAATGTATTTTAACAGCCGAACAACACTGACCCTACAACTACTGCAACTTTTTTAAATGAATTTTAAATTATTATAGTTCGTTTTTACTTAGAGGTATTACAACTCTAACACTAACCCAGTAGTTAATATTAAATATTAACACTACCATTGTCTCTGCATCAATTTAAAAAATAAATTAATAAGTTGATATTAAATTTGATATAAATCCGGTCCTGATTAGTTTAAATTTCTTATATGTAAATATGTATCCTAAATAGGACCCACAATGCTAACTTTACCGATTTCCTTAATGGATTTTATTTTTTACAATATTTTTAAAAATGTTTTTATTAATTTTAATTTCCAAAAAAGTACAATAACAGTAAACTTGCACTCGCCAAAAGCACATAGCCCTCATCAATCCTTGCCTGTCCTGGCCCTACCCACTTTCATCACGAAGTAGGTACCCCTCCTCCACCACATCCACATCATCGTCCGTCAAGCTGTGGTTTGACCTCCACCTCCCCCACACCTTGTCAAATTTCCAGGGGCACCCTCGACTTTCATGCACCACCCACTCCCCCTCTATACATCTGATCATACCCACTCTCTATTCGGCCCTCGTGAGGACCCAATCCCACCCCCATACCATAGCCACCTCCTTTTTTGCCATCATGAACCCCAGCATGCAGAACAACTGCCTATGAGGGGGAGCCACATCATTTAGTATAACTAGGATCATCAGCTAGGGGGTCCTAAGGAGATCAACTGCCAACACCAACTCTCATTCTGTGACCAAATCACTCCAATAAGAACTCACCCTGGGGCAGTCCTACACTGGGTGCATAAAGGTACACTCCACACCGAAGACACATGGGACTTTCTGCTCTCCTATTTTTGTAAAGACGGGACCTGTGATAATAAAACATGTGAAGAATGTTGAATTGTATTAGCCACAGCCTAGTGGGAATGACTACTTCCTGGATCAACATCACCTTTCCTTTATGGTCCCAACTTCAGACATCAGACGTCAGACTGTTACCGTACCCGGAGTTTCCCAAGATCAACCAGGGTATTATTCAAGATATACCAGTATTCCTGAGAAACCACCTTATGCCACCCAGAATCCAGGACTCCAAGGGTCTACTCTTTGTGAGATCCTTTGCAGGATCCCATACACTCTCAATCGTGAGAGTTGAAGGTCTTGGAATGACTGAGTATTGGCCAGGGCATATTCTTACTGTAATACTTCAAATGTCTTAATTTCACTACTGACAACAACACATCTCCCACTCTCTCTATCCCTCTCTGCTCCCAGCAATGGAAGCTGATGAGCCTGCCCACCTCAGGCAGAAGTGTGCCCTTTCATAAAGGAGTAGCCAGCATACATCTTCCCTGGCACCCCAGATCTCTTGTAGCCTCATCCCATGCCTTCAGCATTGCCTGGTTGGCCCCCGGCAGTGGCCGCACGTCCAGTTTCCCATAGATAAAATGAATATAGGTCTTCACCCCCATCACTGCCCTCTCCACACGATACACCAGCTCATCGTACAGACAGCATAGGGTAGTGTATGTGTTGGACTTTCGGCCACACGCATGGTCATCCCTAGTCTTTTTGCCTCCTTCCTCCTGTTTTTTCTGACCTCTTGCTGTTGGCTCTAGGACTCTGAGCACTTTATCACTGCTGACCAGTACTAAAGTGCAGGTGCTCTCCCATCTGAAGTTGGTATGATTGGCTTATACCTAATTGGCATATTTAATTTACCTATAAGTCCCTTGTACAGTGGTATCTCTATACCCAGGGCCTGTAAATTAAATACTACTAGTGGGCCTGCAGCGCTGCTTGCGCCACCCACTGAAGTAGACTTTCAAACCTGTCTCAGGCCTGCTAGCGCAGGGCCTATGTGCGCAGTTTTCTGCCACAGGGACCTGGCATCTAAATTTACTTGCCAGGCCCAGAACTCCCCTTTTACTACATGTAAGTCACCCCTAAAGTACGCCCTAGCTAGCCCTATGGGTAGGGTGCCATGTATGTAGAAAGGCAGGACATGTGCCATATTGCATGGCCTGTCCTGGTAGTGACAAACAGCCTAACTTGGTGTCTCACTGCTGTGAGTGCTGCCTTCTCATAGGGTTGCATTAGAAATGCCCTGCTTTATGTGTAAAGGGTATTGTCTGATTTATGAGGGGTAGCGTAGGCGTGTTTGGTATGGTTGTGATGGTGATAATAAATACTGCTTACTGGTGTGGGTGTATTTTTTATTACTATCCCAGAAATGCCACTTCTATAAAGTGCACATTTATCTGTGCTTATAATTCTGGTGTTTTGCAGCTTGACTCCAATCCACGTCTGGGCAGAGTGACAGTTGGGGCTTTGTGCATACTTTTCAGACAGCCTGTACACAGGGAGGGTGGAGGTGTCACCTAGGTGCATCTGCATACTGAATAGTCTTCCTGGGCTGAGAGAAGGGAGAGGCGGGGCACACCTGCATTTGTAAAGACT
This sequence comes from Pleurodeles waltl, assembly GCF_031143425.1. NCBI lineage: Eukaryota > Metazoa > Chordata > Amphibia > Caudata > Salamandridae > Pleurodeles > Pleurodeles waltl. The sequence continues at coordinate 1,415,313,428 of NC_090446.1, forward strand.
GTGCCCTGGCCTCACACAATAGGGTCGTTAACCCCCCACTGATTTTTGGAGCCTGTGCTGAAAGGAGAGAGGGGGCACTCCCAGAACCAGTTGTAACTGGCTGGAACCTCCTCTCCCTACCATTGTAAAACACTGTAAGAACTGACTATAAGTACAGGGGAATTTTCCCCACAATTTGAACATTCTTGGAACTTGAAACTGGACACAGGACGCTGATGAATGGACTCACCAGGAAACCGCCATGGACTGCTGCTGCTGTGCTGACCTGTGACCTGCCTGGTCACTCGGAGGAACTGCCACCATCTGCTGTTGTGGGCCTGGGTCCTTGTTCTATCGCCCCAATCAGGAAAGTACATCAAGGTATTGATTGTTCTCCCCTGGATTTTGGCTGGTAGGGGGTTGTGTTGGACTTTTGGCCATACGCATGGTCATCCCTAGTCTTTTTGCCTCCTTCCTCCTGTTTTTTCTGACCTCTCGCTGTTGGCTCTAGGACTCTGAGCACTTTATCACTGCTGACCAGTGCTAAAGTGCAGGTGCTCTCCCATCTGAAGTTGGTATGATTGGCTTATACCTAATTGGCATATTTAATTTACCTATAAGTCCCTTGTACAGTGGTATCTCTATACCCAGGGCCTGTAAATTAAATACTACTAGTGGGCCTGCAGCGCTGCTTGCGCCACCCACTGAAGTAGACTTTCAAACCTGTCTCAGGCCTGCTAGCGCAGGGCCTGTGTGCGCAGTTTTCTGCCACAGGGACCTGGCATCTAAATTTACTTGCCAGGCCCAGAACTCCCATTTTACTACATGTAAGTCACCCCTAAAGTACGCCCTAGCTAGCCCTATGGGTAGGGTGCCATGTATGTAGAAAGGCAGGACATGTGCCATATTGCATGGCCTGTCCTGGTAGTGACAAACAGCCTAACTTGGTGTCTCACTGCTGTGAGTGCTGCCTTCTCATAGGGTTGCATTAGAAATGCCCTGCTTTATGTGTAAAGGGTATTGTCTGATTTATGAGGGGTAGCGTAGGCGTGTTTGGTATGGTTGTGATGGTGATAATAAATACTGCTTACTGGTGTGGGTGTATTTTTTATTACTATCCCACAAATGCCACTTCTATAAAGTGCACATTTATCTGTGCTTATAATTCTGGTGTTTTGCAGCTTGACTCCAATCCACGTCTGGGCAGAGTGACAGTTGGGGCTTTGTGCATACTTTTCAGACAGCCTGTACACAGGGAGGGTGGAGGTGTCACCTAGGTGCATCTGCATACTGAATAGTCTTCCTGGGCTGAGAGAAGGGAGAGGCGGGGCACACCTGCATTTGTAAAGACTGTGCCCTGGCCTCACACAATAGGGTCGTTAACCCCCCACTGATTTTTGGAGCCTGTGCTGAAAGGAGAGAGGGGGCACTCCCAGAACCAGTTGTAACTGGCTGGAACCTCCTCTCCCTACCATTGTAAAACACTGTAAGAACTGACTATAAGTACAGGGTAATTTTCCTCACAATTTGAACATTCTTGGAACTTGAAACTGGACACAGGACGCTGATGAATGGACTCACCAGGAAACCGCCATGGACTGCTGCTGCTGTGCTGACCTGTGACCTGCCTGGTCACTAGGAGGAACTGCCACCATCTGCTGTTGTGGGCCTGGGTCCTTGTTCTATCGCCCCAATCAGGAAAGTACATCAAGGTATTGATTGTTCTCCCCTGGATTTTGGCTGGTAGGGGGTTGTGTTGGACTTTTGGCCATACGCATGGTCATCCCTAGTCTTTTTGCCTCCTTCCTCCTGTTTTTTCTGACCTCTCGCTGTTGGCTCTAGGACTCTGAGCACTTTATCACTGCTGACCAGTGCTAAAGTGCAGGTGCTCTCCCATCTGAAGTTGGTATGATTGGCTTATACCTAATTGGCTTATTTAATTTACCTATAAGTCCCTTGTACAGTGGTATCTCTATACCCAGGGCCTGTAAATTAAATACTACTAGTGGGCCTGCAGCGCTGCTTGCGCCACCCACTGAAGTAGACTTTCAAACCTGTCTCAGGCCTGCTAGCGCAGGGCCTGTGTGCGCAGTTTTCTGCCACAGGGACCTGGCATCTAAATTTACTTGCCAGGCCCAGAACTCCCATTTTACTACATGTAAGTCACCCCTAAAGTACGCCCTAGCTAGCCCTATGGGTAGGGTGCCATGTATGTAGAAAGGCAGGACATGTGCCATATTGCATGGCCTGTCCTGGTAGTGACAAACAGCCTAACTTGGTGTCTCACTGCTGTGAGTGCTGCCTTCTCATAGGGTTGCATTAGAAATGCCCTGCTTTATGTGTAAAGGGTATTGTCTGATTTATGAGGGGTAGCGTAGGCGTGTTTGGTATGGTTGTGATGGTGATAATAAATACTGCTTACTGGTGTGGGTGTATTTTTTATTACTATCCCAGAAATGTCACTTCTAGAAAGTGCACATTTATCTGTGCTTATAATTCTGGTGTTTTGCAGCTTGACTCCAATCCACGTCTGGGCATAGTGACAGTTGGGGCTTTGTGCATACTTTTCAGACAGCCTGTACACAGGGAGGGTGGAGGTGTCACCTAGGTGCATCTGCATACTGAATAGTCTTCCTGGGCTGAGAGAAGGGAGAGGCGGGGAACACCTGCATTTGTAAAGACTGTGCCCTGGCCTCACACAATAGGGTCGTTAACCCCCCACTGATGTTTGGAGCTTGTGCTGAAAGGAGAGAGGGGGCACTCCCAGAACCAGTTGTAACTGGCTGGAACCTCCTCTCCCTACCATTGTAAAACACTGTAAGAACTGACTATAAGTACAGGGGAATTTTCCCCACAATTTGAACATTCTTGGAACTTGAAACTGGACACAGGACGCTGATGAATGGACTCACCAGGAAACCGCCATGGACTGCTGCTGCTGTGCTGACCTGTGACCTGCCTGGTCACTAGGAGGAACTGCCACCATCTGCACCCCTTGTACTGGCCTGTAGCTGGGCCCACCAGCCCTATGCTCCTTCTTGTGTAGTTGTTCCCAGGGGCAGGGTGCTGTGGCCCCTGACCCCTGCAACGATCTTTGACATCTTTGCCCAGGATGCCTGAAGAGAAAAAAAATGCATTCTTTGAATGGTGGAAGCTGCTGAGGTCCTAGCGCTTTGAAAGCGCTTTTCTTTTGCCGAAGGAAATCACAGCCGCAGCCCGGGCTTTAATTATGCCCTCGCGCTTCCTGGAGCGCGTCTCTACCAAAAAGAAATCACCGCCGCAACCGGGCCCCTTTAATCTTTCAAGCGCGTCGGAGCGCGCTGTTGGTAACCCCAGGACGAAGAGAGGAGCCGGCGCGCTCCTCTCCGTGCCCCCGGGGCACCTTCAAACCAAATATCGGAGCGAACACGCTCCTACCGTGCCCCCGGGGCGAGGTTCGCCCTAGAGAGCGCCCCCGGGGCACAAGCAGGCACCTACTTGGGTGCCTGCCTTCGGCTGCAGCCCAGACGGGTCGCAGCGTCCAGGGTGAAGGTGGGCAGGAGGAGAAGCCTCGTCGGAGGCTCCCTGCCCCACCGCAACCCTCGTGTGGGCTGCGCCTGGATCGCGGGCCCCAGGAGGGGCCCGGTCAAATTCCTCGACCGAGCGGACGGACGGGAGCCTCATCGGAGGCTCGCCCGCACCGCCGGTCCCCAGCTTGGCCCTTGTGTGGGCCAGCACTAACTTTTCTGGGCTCCCCCCCTATTGAGGAGAGCCAGACAAGGCCCGGGGGGCCCCACAAAGTTTGGGGGTCCCAGGAGGGGCCCGCACTTGAAAATCGGAGGGGGTGCGTGGCGCCCCCCTCCTTCCTAAAAGTATTGGGCGAGCTGAGCCCCCATCAAGAGGGCCGGTGGAGGTCCAGGGGGGCCCCCAGTGATCACGGGCCCCTGGAGGGGCCCGTTTGGAGTACAGAGGGGGTGTGTGCTACCCTCTTCACTCCCACATTTGTCAAGAGGCCCCCGTTTTGCGCAGAGGAGCGCCGGGGGCCCCATTTATTCGTTTTAGGCACTGGAAGTGCCTCTGCATTATTCCCAGGTACTGTTAAATGGACAAATATAATTATGATTTAAAGTTCTTTCTACAGACTTTCTTAATTGTGTTATATTACCTGCCTGTACTATGATGCTTTTACATATGTGTGCACATGTTCCTTTTATGGGCATGACTTGCTAATATGTTTCCCTAACTTGCCATAGGTTTTCTAATGTTCCTACTATGGGCGTTTTATGATATGCTTATGACAAGTGTTCTAATGTGATAACGTGTTTCCTGACTACTGCTTATGTTGCAGAATACTGAGTAACCTGTGTGTTATGTGTGACTACTGCTAGTTTGCAGAGTAACTAATGTGTAACGTTCTGACAACTGCTAAGGTAGCAGGATAGTACTGTTATGTGATGTTGGTCTGATAATTACGTTGTGTACAATACAGTATATTTTCATATAATCTGGTGTTGTGTTTCCTTTGTGGTGGGGATATTGCGTCACATGTATGTGTGTGTTGTGCAAACGCTTTACGCATTGCCTCCGGGTTAAGCCTGACTGCTCGTGCCAAGCTACCAAGGGGGTGAGCAGGGGTTATCTTGGACGTGTAACTCCCTTGCCCTGACTAGAGTGGGTAAGTTCTGCCTGGCTGAGGTGCATACCCTAGCCAACCAGAAACCCCATTTCTAACAGTATGGTACTATGATATGCCTACATGTCAGGCAATGCCAATCTTCCATTATAGACCAAGTAGTAAGGTGCCCAAAGCGCCACTCTCGAGGTACCCCCATCCCAGAGCAAAGTCTGGAGTATTTTATCAAGGGTACAAAAGTAGCTCTTCAAGCCCCCCTAATTCAGTTCCAGGACGTTTTCCACCTCATTTGTGACCCAGATATAGGAAACCTGACCTGGTCAGCCAGAGGGTACCCTGTGGGGCCTGTCAGCCCTCCAAAATACCCTTGTTGATAAAGTATTGACCTTTCCCATTTAAAATGGTGCCCTGAGTAAGGCTCAAAGACCCGGAGCACTAACAGTACCATCAGAAGCGACCATTATGGATTGCCACATACACCAGCATGTTGTCAGTATTAAGGGGCAATTTCTCTTGGGTGTGCATCAAATAGGGGAAAACCACTATTTCAGCTTAACAGTGCACCCAGCAAGCCAGTGGCTCCAGGCAAAGCGCAAACAACTAAGGTGATAATGGACACCCTGGTCTTGTACCCCGCCCAAGTGTGAAGGACTCTGAAACCACCCCATTCACCTGCACTGCCACGGTAGGTGCCTTATGCAGAAGTCCAACCCAACAACAGAACACAGACCAAAAACCAAACTATCACAGGGTTCCTAGCAAGTTCTGCTAGTAAATGTTATTGAACCCTTTCTCCTCGTCTAGGGGCAGTATTGCATTGGGTTCACTGTGGGCCTTAATCCTACCGCCTCCAAGAAGGCCTCAATATCCTCCACCATGCAGTCCAGGTGGGGGCATACAACACATGATAGTAAGTTGCAAATGCCTGGACCTTATCAATATCATTCTGGGCAGGGCCCCGCTAATTGGTACGCACTCCAGATACCTATTGTTCTCCTTCCTCTCTTCATCCCAACCAGTCCAAGAGGTTTCCCATCTTATCCCCCATATCATGCAGTTTCCAATGAAGCCCCAAATAGTGCTGTTGTGCTTCCTGAGTCACCAGATTACGATACTGCTGCTGTGTTGCACCCAGGACAAAGTAGGTAGCCTGATCACCCTTTTCCGTCTAGAACTCCTCCAAATGAAGGATCAGCATCTGTGTTAGAAATGGGGTTTTTTGGTTGGCAGTCAGGTTACCCTCTGTCCAAGCAAGAACCCTCACTCTAGTCAGGGTAAGTCACACACAATCCAAAATTAGCCTGTGCCCACCCTCTGGTAGCTTGGCACGAGCAGTCAGGCTTAACTTAGAAGGCAATGTGTAAAGTACTGGCATGGGCACTGCAGGGGCCCCCAAACAGGGCCCCACCAAGATTTTCAGTGTCTGCCAAGCAGACACTGAAAATCGCGACGGGTGCAACTGCACCCGTCGCACCCCTTCCACTCCGCCGGCTCCATTCGGAGTCGGCATCCTCATGGAAGGGGGTTTCCCGCTGGGCTGGCGGGCGGCCTTCTGGCGTTCGCCCGCCAGCCCAGCGGGAAACTCAGAATTACCGCGGCGGTCTTCTGACCGCGCAGCGGTATTCTGACGGCGGGACTTTGGCGGGCGTCCTCCGCCGCCCGCCAAAGTCAGAATGACCCCCAAAGTGTCTTAAGTCTTTCAAGCACAAAGTACCTGGTTTGGAGTGGAAAATCTCCACAAAGGGCCGCAGAAGAAGAGATACGTGGAAAAAGGGTGTGCGTCGATTTCTCCCCAGCACACACGGACTTGCGTCGTTATTTTTCACGCGGGGAAGTCGTGCGTTGTTTTCCAGTGCACGGACAGTCTCTTTCTGTGGGTCGCGGGGATTACCAGATGTCCCAGGGTCTGTGCGTGGTTTCTCCTGCTTGTTTTCCGGCTGCACGACGTTCCGCGGGGCTGTGCGTCGAAGTTTCGCTCACACTGCAGGCGTCATGTCGATTTCCTCTCTGGAAGTCGGGCGGCGTTGTCCTTGCGAGGCTGTGCATCGAAGTTCCGGTCGCCCCGAAGGCGTCGCGTTGATCAGCGTCGGTGTGCGGCGTTTTTCTCGCCACGGAACAAGCTGTGCGTCGAAATTTTCAGCGCACGAAGAGTCCACACGAAAAAGAGTAGTCTTTTTGGTCCTGAGACTTCAGGAAACAGGAGGCAAGCTCTATCCAAGCCCTTGGAGAACTCTTTTACAGCCAGACAAGAGTTCAGCAAGGCAGCAGGCCAACAGCAAGGCAGCAGTCCTTTGTAAAAAAGCAGACAGGTGAGTCATTTGAGCAGCCAGGCAGTTCTCTTTGGCAGGATGTAGTTTCTGGTTCAGGTTTCTTCTCCAGCAAGTGTCTGATGAGGTAGGGCAGAGGCCCTGTTTTATACTAAGTTGTGCCTTTGAAGTGGGGGTGACTTCAAAGAGTGTCTAAGAAATGCACCAAGCCCCCTTTCAGTTCAATCCTGTCTGCCAGAGTCCCAGTAGGGGGTGTGGCAGTCCTCTGTGTGAGGGAAGGCCCTCCACCCTCCCAGCCCAGGAAGACCCATTCAAAATGCAGATGTATGCAAGTGAAGCTGAGTACCCTGTGTTTGGGGTGTGTCTGAGTGAATGCACAAGGAGCTGTCAACTAAACCTAGCCAGACGTGGATTGAAGGGCACAGAAAGATTTAAGTGCAAAGAAATGCTCACTTTCTAAAAGTGGTGTTAGACTTTTCATCCTTGGCGTGGTCTCCCTTAACTTTTTGCCTCTGTTCCCCAGGTTGTTGATGTGTGCTATGATTCTACTGTTTTTGTTACTCTGGGCACTTTACCACTGCTAACCAGTGCTAAAGTGCAAGTGCTCCTTTACAAAAATGTGTATCTAATTGGTTCTCCATGATTGGCATATTTGTTTTACTGTTAAGTCCCTAGTAAAGTGCACTAGAGGTGCCCATGGCCTGTTAATCAAATGTTACTAGTGGGCCTGCAGCACTGGTTGTGCCACCCACACAAGTAACCCTGTAATCATGTCTCAGACCTGCCACTGCAGTGTCTGTGTGTGTATTTTTACACTGCAAATTCGACTTGGCAAGTGTACCCACTTGCCAGGCCTAAACCTTCCCTTTTCTTACATGTAAGGCACCCCTAAGATAGGCCCTAGGTAGCCCCAAGGGCAGGGTGCAGTGTATGGATAAGGTAGGACACATAGTAATGTGGTTTATATGTCCTGACAGTGAAATACTGCCAATTTCGTTTTTCACTGTTGCAAGGTCTGTCTCGCTCATAGGATAATATGGGGGCTACCTTTAAATATGATTAAAGTGTAGATTCCACTAGAGAGTAGATGGACATGTGGAGTTTGGGGTCCCTGAACTCACAATTTAAAAATACATCTTTTAGTAAAGTTGGTTTTGAGATTGTGTGTTTGAGAATGACACTTTTAGAAAGTGAGCATGTTCTTGCTTAAACCATTCTGCAACTCTGCCTTGTTTGTGGATTCCCTGTCTGGATAAGTTTGACAGTTGGGTTGTTTTTCACCTCACACTAGACAGTGACACAAAGGGAGCTGGGGTGTAACCTGCATTTCCTGATTAGCCATCTCTGCTAGGAGGGTGGGGTGGAGTGGTCACTCTAATCTGAAAGGACTGTGCCTGCCTCTGACAATACAGACTCCAACCCCCTGGTGAGTGTCTGAGGCCTTGCCTGGGCAAGGCAGGATTTTCACAAGTAGGTGTGAGTCCCCTTTGAAGAAAGGTGACTTCAAAGACTAAAATGGGTATACGAAGGGCACCCAAATCTACAGAATGGGGAAACACTTCTGGAACCAAGAGGAACCTCTGCCTGGAGAAGAGCTGATAGCTGAGGAAGAAGTGCTGCCCTGCCTGTGACTGTGCTTTGTGGAGCTTTCCTGCAGTGCTGCTTCTGCCAGAGTAAGAGGGCAAAGACTGGACTTTGTGTGTCTTCCATCTTGTGAAGAAATCTCCAAGGGCTTGATTTAGAACTTGCCTCCTGTTGCTTGAAGTCTCAGGGACAGCAAAGACTTCTCTCTGCCAGCCCCTGGAGTCTCTGGAGAGACTCCTGCTCTGACAAGTGGTGCCCTATCCAGTCCCTGGGCCCTTGAAAGGAAAGCTGGTGGAAATCCAAGGAAATCGACTTCGGACGACTCCGGACCGACGCCGCTGCTGAATCCGGTAACGCTGCCTGCACCCAACGCCGTGACCTTTGCTGGAACGCGACGCTCTTCGCAGGCCCGACGCCGCTGCAGCCCCGCTGAAGTCCGTGGCTCCGTGGAAGTCGCCGCACCCCGTCGTGACCGAGGCCGCTCGAAGTGCGTGGATTCAACGTTTCGCACAGACGCCACGATCCCCGACTTCGCGCATCGGCTTGTTTTCACTCTTCACCAAAAGTACTGTACTTGGGGGTCTACGCAACTCCGTGTCCGGCGCCGCTGGTGTCGGCTTGTTGGGAACGACTCCGTCACGACACCGTGTTAACATCTCATCGAAGCATTTTTTGTTTCTAAGCGCTATTTTTGAGTTTAATCTTTAAAAATTCATAACTTGACTTGTGTATGTCGGATTTTTGTCGTTTTGGTCTTGTTTTGTTTAGATAAATATTTCCTATTTTTCTAAACTGGTGTTGTGTCATTTTGTAGTGTTTTTCATTAAGTTACTCTATGTGTTGGTACAAATACTTTACACCTAGCACTCTGAAGTTAAGCCTACTGCTCTGCCAAGCTACCAAGGGGGTAAGCAGGGGTTAGCTGAGGGTGATTCTCTTTTACCCTGACTAGAGTGAGGGTCCTTGCTTGAACAGGGGGTAACCTGACTGTCAACCAAAGAACCCATTTCTAACATTGGTGATCAGCGGTTGGGATTTGGACTTGTATTTGTACTTGACATACAGTAATTAAGTGTACACTTCTGTTTGAGTTCAGACCACTACGTGACCACATACTACTAGTCTTGTGATTTTTATTTTTTTCTATTTGGACTGTTTTTGCTCTGCATTCAGTTTCTTTTTTCGCTGATCCTGTGATTGACTTTTCTGGAACATCATTTGGGAACTTGTTTCTGCATTTGGAACTTTGCACTCTTTTTACCTTTCATCATGTCTCTACTTGGAGATGCATCAGTTGAAGCTGTTTGTGACCTGAAGCAATTGGATAGTTCTAACAAGGCTCAGCTAAAGCAGTTTTGTAAAAATTTTGGTTGTCCCATTAAGAGCTCTTCCAAGAAGGATGAGCTGAAAAAGGCGCTGAGGGCCTGGGTGACAACCAGAAGCACTGGAGGGCACACTGAGGATGAGGAGGACGAGGAGGATGAGGTGGGAGAGCAATCAGTACATAATGGTATAGTGGGGGGACCTGTTATTCCCAGGGAAAGAGTCTCTAGGGCAAGTAGCAGTGTATCCTCCAAGGGTCTTACACCTGAAGAGTTACAGGACAGACAGGCAGAAAGGGAGTACCAATTGGAGCTGAAAAAGCTCAGTCTAGAGATGGAACAGAGAAGGCTGGCCATTGAGGAAAGGAAGTTAGCAATGGCTTATGAGCTCAGTTTAAAAGAGATAGATCAGAGGAGTCAGCCCAGTAGGGATGGTGGCAGCAATCCTTCAGTGCAGCCTGAGAGAAGGGTACACATCCCAAAAGACCTTGTGAGGGATTATAAGAGGGAGGATGATATCTAATTGTGGTTCAAGGGTTATGAGTCAGCTCTCCACATGAACCTGGTCCCTGAAGCTCATTGGGGGGCAGCCCTGTGGAAGCATTTTGAGGCAGAGGGGAGGGACACACTGACAGCCTTAGGGGATGCTCAGGATCTCACCTACCCTGTCATGAAGGAGGCCTTACTCACCAGGTATGGTCTCACCCCTGAGCAGTACAAGGAGAAAATTAGATCCTACAAGAGAAAGGAATCCCAAACATGGTTGGAATGTATTGATTCTTTTTGCAGGTCACTGGATGGTTGGGTGAAGGGCAGTAAGGTAAACACGTATGAGGGGCTTTACAATTTAATTGCTTGGGAGCACTTGTACAGTTTATGTTTTCTATAGCTGCGCCAGCACCTCATTGACAGCAAGCTGACTGACCCCAGGAAGCTTGCGCAGGAAGCGGACCGCTGGGAGAGCACCAGGGTCCAAAAGAGGTATGGGGGAGACCACGCCAGGGATGGGCAGGGTCCCTCTCAGAAGAAAGGGGGGGGGTAAGGGCAAACAGGGGGAGTTCTCTAAAGGGCCCCGAACTGATTTCCAGGGTAAGGATTCCCAACCCCCCAGTGAAAAGAAGCCATGGTTGTCCAAACGGAGGTCAGTGGCAGGTGGTCCCCCACGTAAGTGCTATGCATGTGACCAGGTGGGTCATGTGAGGGGGGACCCCAAATGCCCCAAAAGTACACCGGCACCCACTGGTGCACCGTCCCAGGTTAGACCAGTGTAGCGATTGAGGAGAAGTTGGTTTCAGGTGGGTGGGAACCAGCAGAAATTACCCTTGTCTCACTAGGGGACAGTGAGATGGTCCAGAGAAACCTAGTGCCTGATAACACTAAGAAGTACAGGCAATGGGTGACCATCAATGGACAGAGGGTGGAGGCTCTGAGAGACACAGGAGCCAGTGTGACTACAGTGAGGAGTCACCTGGTGTCTGAAGAGCAGATTGATCCCCGGGTACTTCACCAAGTAGTTGCGGTAGCAACTCTGAGCGCCTCTGCAGAGTGGCGCAGGTTCCCTTTGAATGGGGGGGGGGGGGGTTCAGGTTCCTGGAAAGTAGCTGTGAGTCCAACCATGCCTGTTGATTGTTTGCTATGCAACGACCTGGAGGATTCCCCTTGGAAGGAGGTGGAACACAGGTCTCACTTGGAGATGTTGGGTCTGCCTGGGTGGGTATGCGTATCCACCCGGTCTATGGCAGGCAATCAGGGTAGACAAGAGCCCCTGGAGCCTGAAACAGTGGCCCAGGGGACCACCAAGAAGAGGAAGGGCAGGGGGCGCAGGAAAATGGCCCCAGAAGTTCCCACGGTCCGGGAGGAGGCAGAGCCTGAGGGTGATGCCCCGGAGCCTACAGGGGAACAGGTGGCTGAACTGGGGGAGGTCCCTGAGCTGTCGCAGTGGCAGCAGGAAGGGGGGCCCACCAGGGAAGCATTCTGTGCAGCACAGAAGTCATGACCTACTTTGGAAGGTTTGCGGCAGCAGGCGGCACACCAGGCGACTGGCAAGGAGCCAGGATCACATTTGATTTATTGGGAGGATGACCTCCTGTATAGCGAGCCTAAGATTCCTGAGCCTGGGTCAGCCCGTGTGCTGGAGGTACCCCAGTGCTTCAGGGCCTTCCTACTGGGGTTAGCTCATGATGTGCCTTTAGCTGGACATTTGGGGCAGGACAAGACCTTTGAGAGGCTTGTCATCCACTTTTACTGGCCTCTAATACGCAGGCACTCTGATGCACATTGCAGGTCTTGTCAGACTTGTCAGACAAGTGGCAAGAGTGGGAGGAAATGTAAGGCTCCCCTCCAACCTTTGCCTGTTGTCAGTACTCCCTTTGAGAGGATAGGCATTGACATTGCGGGGCCTCTGTTTTCCAAGACAGCCATGGGCAACAGGTTTATCCTGGTCTTGGTGGACCATGCCACCCGGTACCCAGAAGCCATTCCTTTGAGATCAATCACTTCCCCTGTGGTGGGTCGTGCTTTAATGGGGGTTTTTACCCGCATGGGGTTCCCCAAGGAAGTGGTATCTGATAGGGGTACCAACTTCATGTCCACGTATATGAAGTCTCTGTGGAAGGAGTGTGGGTTAACCTACAAGTTCACCACCCCTTACCATCCCCAAAGTAATGGTCTGGTTGAGAGATTCAACCGCACCTTAAAAGGCATGATCATGGGCCTGTCAGAGCCCTTGAGGCGGAAGTGGGACGTCCTCTTGCCATGCCTTCTGTTCGTCTACAGGGAGGCGCCTCAAAAGGGACTTGGTTTTAGTCCCTTTGAGCTAATTTATGGAAACCCTGTGAGGGGACCTTTGAGTCTGGTTAAGGAAGCTTTGGAGAAAACTCCTAGTAAACTCCCCCAGGATGTATTCAGGTACATGCTGGCACTAAGAAACCAGACTGCCCGCTTCAGGAGTCTCGCTCAGGAGAACCTGGAAGCAAGCCAGGATGATATGAAACGGTGGTACGACCAGAATGCCACTCTGGTTGAGTTTCAGCCTGGACAAAAAGTGTGGGTCATGGCACCAGTGGAGCCTAGGGCTCTCCAAGATAAGTGGATTGGGCCTTTTTTAGGTGGTGGAAAGAAAGAGCGAGGTCACCTATCTGGTAGACTTGCAATCCCCCAGGAATCCTTTGAGGGTCCTACATGTCAACCGCCTCAAACCACACTTTGAGCGAACTGAGCTGTCCATGCTCCTAGCGACAGATGACGGGGTGGAGGAAGAGAGTGAGCCTCTTCCTGACCTCCTGTCCGCAGGAGAGAAAGATGGGTCTGTGGAGGGAGCGATCCTCTCCCCCTCCCTGACTGAGGAACAGCAGAGGGACTGTCGCCACGTGTTGGGACAGTTCGCCTCGCTGTTTACCCTGATCCCAGTAGTCACACACCTGTGCACACATGATGTGGACACTGGGGACAGTACACCTGTTAAACATAAGGTTTACAGGGTGACTGACAAGGTCGGGGCTTGCATTAAGGAGGAAGTCTCCAAAATGTTACCCTAGGGGTTATTGAGCACTCGAGCAGTCCTGGGCCAGCCCAGTGGCATTGGTCCCAAAGGCTGCTGCTCCTGGTGCCACTCCATAACTTAGGTTCTGTGTGGACTACCGGGGTCTCAATGCGGTCAGCAAGACTGACGCACACCCCATCCCCCGAGCTGATGAGCTCATTGATCGGTTAGGAGCTGCCAAGTACATCAGTACGTTTGATTTAACATCTGGGTACTGGCAGATTGCCTTAACTGAGGGGGCAAAGGAGAGGTCAGCATTCTCTACCCCAAATGGGCACTTCCACTTCAACGTGATGCCCTTTGGGATGAAGAATGCCCTAGAATAGTAATATTAAATCCGACTTCACCAGTCAGCAGGATTTTATATTACCATTCTGCCCATACTAAATATGACCTTCCTGCTCCTTTCAGATCAGCAGCTGCCACTTCAACAGTGTATGAGGGCAGCTCCAATGTTAGCCTATGAAGGGAGCAGGCCTCACAGTAGTGTAAAAACGAATTTAGGAGTTTTACACTACCAGGACATATAACTACACAGGTACATGTCCTGCCTTTTACCCACACAGCACCCTGCTCTAGGGTTTACCTAGGGCACTCATTAGGGATGACTTACATGTAGAAAAAGGGGGGTTCTAGGCTTGGCAAGTACTTTTAGTCGAAGTGACAGTGAAACTGCACACACAGGCCTTGCAATGGCAGGCCTGAGACAAGGTTAAGGGGCTACTGAAGTGGGTGGCACAACCAGTGCTGCAGGCCCACTAGTAACATTTAATCTACAGGCCCTAGGCACATATAGTGCACTCTACTACGGACTTATAAGTAAATTAAATAGCCAATCATGGATAAACCAATCAATAGTACAATTTACACAGAGAGCATATGCACTTTAGCACTGGTTAGCAGTGGTAAAGTGCCCAGAGGTCAAAAGCCAACAACAACAGGTCAGAAGAAATAGGAGGAAGGAGGCAAAAAGTTTGGGGATGACCCCATTAAAAAGCCAGGTCCAACATGACCCCCTACCAGCCTAAAGCCAGGGGAGAACAATCACTATACTGATGTACTTCCCTGTTTGAGGCGACAGAACAAGGACCCAGGCCCACAACAGCAAGGGCATGCTCCAGTTCTTCACCTTCCTGACTCCAATTGGATCCCTCTGTCCATACTCTCAGGGCCCACTAAGCCAACCCATGGGGAACCTTTCTCCTTACCTGCGGATCCCAGCTGTGCAGCACCTAACCTTACTTTGCTCACAGATGTATCCCAGGAGCAGGATAGTACCACCAGGACCAACACAGTGGTGTTGCCCACTCTACCCCCGGGGTGTGACACTTGTCCCCTCCCCAAGGATAACTCTGTCCACCCGGACAGCAAGCCACAGTGGTTACTGACAGCTGCCAGGGATGAGAGCCAGGCCCCTCAAAGCTCTCCCACCACTGTGGCTGTGGAGAGTGGGGGGCAGTAGCCCCAGGTGCTGGGCACCCTTTAACCACTCTCCCTTCCACCAGGTCAGGGATGACAGCCTGAACCTGGTCTTCCCCCCTGGGGCTCTGTACCCTCCCTCCGCTAAATATGACCTTCCTGCTCCTTTCAGATCAGCAGCTGCCACTTCAACAGTGTATGAGGGCAGCCCCAATGTTAGCCTATGAAGGGAGAAGGCCTCACAGTAGTGTAAAAACGAATTTAGGAGTTTTACACTACCAGGACATATAGCTACATAGGTACATGTCCTGCCTTTTACCCACACAGCACCCGGCTCTAGGGTTTACCTAGGGCACTCATTAGGGGTGACTTATATATAGAAAAAGGGAAGTTCTAGGCTTGGCAAGTACTTTTAAATGCCAAGTCGAAGTAACAGTGAAACTGCACACACAGGCCTTGCAATGGCAGACCTGAGACAAGGTTAAGGGGCTACTGAAGTGGGTGGCACAACCAGTGCTGCGGGCCCACTAGTAGCATTTAATCTACAGGCCCTAGGGACATATAGTGCACTCTACTAGGGACTTATAAGTAAATTAAATAGCCAATCATGGATAAACCAATCAATAGTACAATTTACACACAGAGCATATGCACTTTAGCACTGGTTAGCAGTGGTAAAGTGCCCAGAGGTCAAAAGCCAACAACAACAGGTCAGAAAAAGTAGGAGGAAGGAGGCAAAAAGTTTGGGGATGACCCCGTCAAAAAGCCAGGTCCAACAATCTGCAATTGTGTTCTGGGCCCTATCCCTGAGCACTGTCTTCAATGCTTCTCACGGGGTAACCAGAGAGGCCATTGACCCCTGTTTTTTTCTCAAAATATGTGTGTGTCTACCCTCAGCGCCGGCAAAGCCCAGACATCAAGCTAGCTCTGCGACCAGCCACCTGGCTAGGCCCCCAGACAGACCAGCTGGGGTGAGTGGTCCGATTCCTATGGCCTGGATCCCTAGCCTCTCTCATCCATTCCCTTTCTGGCAGTGCAAAGAATATGTATTCCAGGTGCATCAGTGTCCCTTGGACTATGGAAAGTAAGGAATATTGCCTAGCAGCAGGGTGAAGGTACCTCCATACATCCACCAGCCCCAATGGGCGTTCAAAGCATGCCAATGCAGATGTCACCCCAGGTTCCAGCAGCTGGGAAGGATGCTTATCCAGGTATTAATCCATAACTGCATTGAAATCACCCCTATTATATGCAAATCACAGGCAGTGCCCTAAAGGATGGGGCTCAGAGCCTACAATACCTGCAAGTGGAGCCGCAGAGGGGCATATACATTAACAATAAGGAGGGTTTTCCTGTCCTACTCTCCTCACGCCACCACAAAACAACCTCCTGAGTCCACCCTTTGACGCTAATCCTCGAAGGGTGTAGCTATTTTTGCCAGGACCACCACTCCATGCAAACCCCTTGGGAACCCCATAAGTGCTAACACAGTATATTAACTCCTCTGAAGTCAGCAGCATGTGTTCCCCAATAAGTGAGTTTCCTGGAAGAACACAAAGTCCAGGAAGTGTCTATGGATGTATTGCATGACCACCCCCATTTGATTTTATAACCCACTGACATACCACAAGAGGACTGCCAAGGCATCACTATGAGACTGGGTAATTCAACCGACTTGTATCATTCTCCCACTCTACAGGCAACAGGCATCCCACTCGCGGTCTCCCCCATGGTACTCACCAAGGTGTCATTGTGCAGTCATTTGTCTTACCAAATCTAGCCGTGTAAACCTGAGCAAAACCCCCCTCCTCACCCTACACTTCCCTTGCATGGGTTCTGAACTACCCACTTTGCCAATGTGGGAAAGTTTTGTCGCTCACCGCACCCCCAATGCACACAACACATACCCTCCCCTTCAAACCCTAAAAAAAACAGCAATAAGCAAAGGAGGAAAAAAGGAAAAATTAGTAGTCAGTGCCAGAGAACCCCCTACAGTCCAGGATTACGCATCAGCCCCTAATCAGAACAGTAAACGGCAACAATAGATTGCCTAGGTTTCCCCCCAAAATGAAACTCCCTTATAGAACAGCATATAAAAGCATTGTCATGGTGTGGACATCGTATCCAGGAACCTGGGGCTGCCCCATCCCCTCCAACGGCTCCCTGTTCCACCTGGGTTTCAAAAAAGGAACAAGGCCAGTGAGCAGCAGGTTGGGTCCTGCAAGACCTCATGTGTTGTCTCCTTTGTGGCCGCAGGCCCTGCTGAAGGCCCCCCACTGCATCTTGGTCTCCGAGGTCCCAGGTTTCCCTTGTCATGGAAGGTCTACCCTCTCTGAGGCCTACTCCCATGCCTGTTCGAGTGTTTCAAAAAAATGAGCTGTAGAGTTAAAGAACACATTCAGCTTAGCTGGAACAAAATATAGGGGACATTGAGGGCTCTGAGCTTCTGCTTAACGACATCAACAAATCACTGCCTCTGTTGCATACCCTAGTGTAGTCTGGATAAACCATGATAGGGGCATTTTCAAAATGCAATCAGAGTTCTTTCAGGCTGCACAGAAGATAGTGTCTCGATCCCTGTAGTTAAACAGGTGAGCACTCATCAGGCAGGCTGGGACCCCAGGCGTGTGTTCGTTATGTTTTGAGTCAAGATCATCAATCCTTTGAGTGAAGTCATATAACTACGTAAGTACACACACATTAAGAAGTAGTTGTAGCAATGGCAGAAAAGAACATTTAATCACAGTAATCTGGTAAATTAGAGGCTGCTGTTTGAGTTTGAAAAGGGTGGAACCGACATTGAAAAACCTTTTTGGTTGTACTTGAGCACTACCTCTCTGGCCTCTTGAATGCAGAGAACACTGCCAACTTCATAAATGATAGCGGATTCAGGACCACATCAGTCATGAAAACTCGATTGTCGAAGAAGTAAAATTGGAAGATGTCTCACTTTTTGCTAAAGAGGGTACCGATAAGATCTTTTTCAAATATGAGAGTATTTTGCCAAACCCAAGGCATTCGGGAAAACTGTGTTGCTCAATTTTGAATTTTTACCACTGAAACTAGAATCAGTCTGAATTTACATAATTGACTATAGCAAGGACTCCATCTTATGTTATGGGTGAATTTTCTTTCTCTCTCACTCTCTCTTTGTTTCATCACTCACCTTTACTTTATCCCTTTTTTCTCATAATTGCCGCTTATCTTGCAAATGTTCTACTCCTTTCACTTTTAAATTCTTAGCTCCTCTTCTTAATTGGGCTAGGTTTTGTTCCTCTTGCATATCTTGTTTAATCCATTTTTCTTCCTTCACATGTATTTCTTTCTCTTTCTATATAGCAGGTATTTCCTGTTGTTAATATTTCCCTTCAATTGATGATGCTTTATTGGTACTCATGTATGTTGCTATCCTTCTTAGTCTCCCTGGAGTTACTGTAACTTAATAATGGAGTTCCTCTTTTTGTAGGCTGGGTTCAATGCTGGAGACATGGAACACTACTTCAACATCCCAGGCTCTAGGACTCCAGACATTGTTAACATTGCATCCACGTCCAACGTCCGCACTCCAGGCCGCTGGGTGTTCCGGGTGGATAGTTTCAAAGTGCCTGGTGGCTGTGTGGCTGGTGGTAAGCAACCAACGAGACTGCTACATGTGAAAGCGTGTTTCATAGTATTGAACATTTGTTTCTGAAGTTACCTCCGTCAGAAACACATATAACGAACCTTACTAAGGCAGCTTTGTGTCCCACTTTGGCATTAGTCCTTCAGTCCAGTAAGTGGTTAAAAGGAGCATTTGTTTTAGTTCGTAACATTTAAGTATATGTAGACTGAATGGTGTCATCACTTAGTGCGGGTTATTTTTTGTTTTAAGTGATGCTGGTCCCTTTTATAATTTGGTCTTGTAAGGGGAGGTATCTTCAGTGTTCCAACACATTTTAGCTCCAAACTATGCATGCCTATGAGCAATAGCTCTCCTTATAGCCATAATGTAAAGAACAAGTCTAAGTTTTACTTCACCTATCCTGTATCGCCGCAACTTTTACTGCTGGTCCTCTTACCTTACACTCTATTTCCCACCTAATACCCCCAGACCCTTTTCTCCTTTCCCTCCAAAGGAATCCACTCACACACACATCATCTGCAGCGATTTACAGCATAGACACTAACCCATTCATTGCTGAATATTTTCATTCGGACTTCAAGCTTGCCATACAACTGTTTCCTCCAAGAGAAGTGTTTGCGGTATCAATCCATCTAATGGTCTTTTTCTTCTCTCCTTCTCCTCCCCCACCCCCAACAGTGAACTTTGCGAAATTCGGTGACATCTTCTGGAAAGATGACTCTTGTGAAGAGAAGTGCATCTGTCAGCCTAATGGAGACTCAAGCTGTACCAAGAACGAATGCTCCATCTCTGAAGTCTGCAAGCCATCCAAATGGTTCTTCCTTTGCCAGGCCCCAGATTCCTGCATCTAGACATTAGATCGAGCCCCACTGCTGAAATAATGCCTGTCGCCTGTAATACATCGTGCTTCCCATATTTTATGGCATTATCTCAGTGCAACCATAGTTTGCTTCATTCGCATATCCCCCCATCCACAACAACCTACGTTACTAGGTCTTTAGCTCTGAGTCCTTCAGTTCCATTTAGGTTGTTTTCCAAACCCTTTGCTTCCTTTCATGCAATTTGTACAGAATGTCAAGCCAAAGACAAGGAAACCGCATTAGTTTGTTTTGATAGGCTTATCATAATCCGCCCAAGAGATGTGTTTCTGCTGTTATGTCAAGAATCATCACAAGATAAACAAGTTCCCCTCCAGTGGGAAAAAGAAAACCTTTCCTTATGCACATTGTCTGGAAGCAATGCAAAGCTCTGCACGGTTCAATACTGAACATCTGTAATTGACACTTCTCTGTCATGCTGTATAGGCCAGGGAAAATACCAGTCTTCTACTTCATGCCAAATGCATTTAAACAATATGCTCAAATTCATACACTATTCTAATAAATTGCTACTAAGTAACATATTATCGGTGAAGTGTATCATTGCAAAATGAGTTGGAAGAAAATAAAATGTACTGATTCTCCGCAACCTAATCCAGTACTAGGTGCTCGCATGCATCAGTCATGTCAAGTCTGCATGTGTGAGTCTGGTTGTCGAAGGAAGTTGCATGGATTTCCATCCTGCGCTTGTTGGTAAAGTATAGATGACAAACTGATTGGTAATTAAGGCCATAGTTAATAGCCCTTTCAGACTGTAAACCCTAAGCGAAACCATATGGATGACTGTTTACTTCATTCTTTGTAAAACCTCTTACCATTCTGTGTGTTTACTGTGTTTTAGTACACTGTGTGAGTAAATCATATGTTCTATAGATAGTAATCATGTAGATATTTCCATTGCTATCACATAAGCATGGAAGGATGGGATGTAACCATTTGACTATCAGGAGAGCACACCATCAAAATGTAAAATAATAAATATCGCAAGAGACTCGCCAAGTGTCTGTCTACATTCTTCGTGGGATGCGGTTCTCAGCTCTTTTAAAATAGAAACAATTGGAAAGAGCATTTGGGTTTTCGAGTTCTATGATTCATTTTTGGTCTGTTTGCCCCTAGATTACCACATAAAGAAAAGGGAAACATACAACTATGTGGAGTCAACAACGGTTTATTAGAAAGCCCTCGTGGGAAATTGAAGGTGTTTCCCCTCCACAATAGTAATATTTACTGTATATTCCTTTCACCTGAGGAACATTACACTTATCTGAAGAGAAGGAAACATACGGCAAAAGGAGGGAACCTATGATGTAGAATGCCACTGTGACGTGGTATAGGACCGAAATTCAACATTTAAGACCCATTTTGAAATATAGTGGGGGTAGACTGTACACAACACTAAGAACAATGGTTACACCTCGTCGCATCTATAAATTGTTTTGACGTTGAATAGTAGTAAAATAGATTTAGGTAAAAACATCCAATTAAAACAACATAGAACGTTCATTTGCAATGTCGAAGAACAGCAGTTAATGTGATAAATTTACCAAAATTATTCAGATAATCCCTGGTTTGCTCCAATCCCAGTCACGACATTCATACTTGCGATTAGGTTGTGCTCTCAGTTAGAATTATTTGTATTACGTTTGGATGCACTCAATTTGCGAAGTATTGGGTCCATGTCTAAGAAACAGTAAACTTCAATTTGTGCTGGGCTCCCAGTGAGATTGCCAAATTAATTTAGAACATTATTTTCACTTCCAGGTTTTGTAGGTTTGTATTGCTTGCTTTTGTTGCATCAAACTGTGAGAAAGTGTCGTTTTTTACAAGAGCACAGTGCTCTTCAGAAAACTGGCTGCATACATTTGGGAACTATCCATTTTGAAAAAGGCAAATTGTTATGGTGTGTGTGCGGTACCCTGATTAATTATGTGTAAGGAGTCATTTCAAAGGACGTCCTCTGTTGTTTTATTGGCTTCCTTATGCAGTTATTTAAAGAAGTGCATTTTTTTAACCTATATTGTTCTGAAGTAGGAGACGGCCGGATTTGTCTGCGCGAGGATGCGTGTGGCTGAGTGTATTTTTCCAGCTGGACTCCCTGCTCATTAATACGGCTATTACCAGTATTTGCCATCCAGAATAACATGTGGATCTCACAATATAAAGTTCAAATTCCCTTGGTGTGCTCTTATTCCAAGGCCTAATCTTCGAATTACCCACGAAGGGGGGGGGGGGCAATGGCAATGTGTCCGGGGGGGGGGGGGGATTGGTGGGGTCATCAAGGGACAGAAAAGGTTCTTGGCTGGCAGGAAGAGCGTTCCACGGCCCCATGCCATCGGAGGAGGCTGAGTGGGGGCCATATGCCAAAGCCAGGCTAAGCTTCAGCCAATGAAATATTTTCTACAAGTTTAAATCGTGTTCAGTGTTACCCCATAAAATAAACCCAGTTGCAAGAGTGCTGGGCTGGGTATACTCTGGTGGAGCATTACATGAGCCTAAAATAACCCTCTATCCCTAAATAAGATGGTCCATCTGCCTGTGGAGGCCTATGCTGTCCTTTCAGTGTCAAGTACATAGTTACTTCAGTGGTCGTACTTCCACAGAAATGACAACAAGCACATTAAAGCTTGCCCACACAGTCTTTTGAGACCCACCTGAGATCTCCAGTGTGTGCACCATGTAGTACATTGCACTTCATGGTGCAGAAGGACATTCTTGATCACTAGTCTCAGTTTAAAAAGCTCATGAATAGCCCTCCATTTTGATATACTACATTAATAACACAATTGACTCCTAAAATGAACCAATGTAATAATTGTTTTTAAAGAGCCAATATATTCAAAATAATAATACTCTAAAAAGGTCACAATTCTTAGCAAAAGTTATATATGTTTTAATTACTTGAAAACAGACACGCATAAGTCAACATCATTAAACACAGATAATCACTTCAGGTTGATTGGATTTTACATATAGCTAAAAGACTACATTCTCATTCACACACCTACCAATTCCAGGGGTTAGGGAATCAACAGTCATGACCACCACATCCATCATCAGCTGAAACCCAAAACACCAGCAACCAATCACACACAACGTGGTGACATAAGACGGTAAGACCACAGTCAAAACAATCTCCTGACAGGTCTCCAATGAGCCCATAATGCTGTGGGCAGATCCACGTATGAGCTGCTAAGAAGAGATCATTACTCTTCTACATGAATATCATTACACTGGATGTAAGTCCCTGACCGTAAAATCTTTAAGCTTTTATATTTATTTAGCAAATGTCTCTACTGGGTGGCCTTACAATACCTAAGTTAAAAAATCAAACTTGAAAAGAAGCAGTTACCAGTTTCTGCACAAGTCCCTAAATAGAATCTAGTCAATAAAGGAGCTCATTCGTTCAACATCCAAAGTCCAAATTTTATGGAATAAATTACTTTTAAACTCTTTTTACGTTTTCACAATACAACCTCGTTCTCAGAAAAAAATCCCTGTAGTCACAAAAGTCCTGCATCAAAATCCGAGTGAAGCACTTGCCCTTCCTGAAGAAATTACTGAATCCATGTTATTAGGTCCTGGCTGCAGCAACTTTCTATCACAAGTGAATATCAAGGGTACCATGAAACTCAAGGGAAATTGCATTAAATAATTCAATATGGGCACCGTCTTCTCCAAACAACATGAGAGATCAGGGCCTGCTTTGAAATGTTGATTGTCATCATGGTGCCATTGTGTAGTGGTTGTTCGCACACAGCTCCAATGCTGTGTGAAGACTGCCAGCCTTTTCTTCCCTGAGATGGACTCAGCGTGTGTAGTTTAGGAGTATTGCTCCCCCATGCCAGCAGAGGCATTAGTAGTAATGAGGTACTGGGTTTTTCAGAACCGGTACTGATCCGGTAACCCAGCGGTGCCAGGGTACACCCAAAGACCTCGGGTACGTTCCTGATTCAGACTACAGAAACTCAGAGTCTTCTAGGTGAAGTCAAAGATCGAATTTATTGGCTGCAACCAATTGACAAGTGTCCTAGTAGTACAACAGCACGATTTGTATGTTCTCAGGAGACTGTGTTTCAATGCAAAGTCAGGTTTCATTATATACAGTTTTTTAAGCTTCAGGCAAACATTCTTGACATTTTGGTTGGTCATTCACATGTTTTCACTACAAAGGAAAAAACAGTGTCATGATGAAACCTCATATTTCATGTCATCCAACCCATAATAAATTACCCGGCAAGGCCTAGTATTTTACATCAGATAAGTGTGGACCCCTAATAAAAACGGGCACCTCCCCCTCGTAAAGTAAGAAGAAGAAAAGAGCAGGTGCAGGTGTGAGCAAGTTAGGCAGGGTGTGTGAGCGATAATAAGGGTTTTATGGCCTGGTGTGCCTTGATGCTATCTGATTCGGCCACTGGGAGAGGGACTGACCAAACAGGCAATGGTTCCAGCTTGCCCAGGTCAGAGAAAAGTCAATCAAGGTGTACGTGTCCTTGGAATCAAATCTGACTGTATTATAAGCCTATGTGAGGGCAACTTTTAAAAATGGCTGCTGTGTATAAAATGGGAGCCACGAGTGCAGGACGAAAATGGCGATTTCGAGGTGAAAACGCTGCTGGAATTGAGCGAAAATGCTCATGCTTAGTGTACTAGTCATTATCGGTCTTTTGATACTAAAATCGTACTGCTGTGGCAAAGTAAATTACATGGGTCCAGAATTTTTAGAACCACAAACCCTCCTTTTGCCCTTACATAGGCAATAAACCTATTCTCATGCTAATCTGAGTCCAGGTCTATGTTTATAAGGCCATGGAGATGTTGCTGGAGCAAAATTCTAGTACTTGGTAACTCTCTCTGGACAGGTCTCCTCGAACATGAAGTAGCACAAAAAGGCCACATATGGCAGGACAAAATAAGGAATACCTCTATCTGCAGTAGGTGGCATAAGATCACACACCCAACAATTAGTGATGTTCACTACTAACTAGTGTTGATGCAGAAGCTGTACAAAAGAATTGCTTACGAATTCTGATCTTCTAACCTGCTCATGTTCAAGAAAAGGGTGAAAAGAGTGCAAAGAAACAATAGTAGGAAAAGACATAGGTTGGGAAGTGGGTTCAGAAGTCAATTGAGTAGAGAAAAACAATCCTACCCATAAATGACAACGTCATGTTTAAAAGACACTAGAAAACACGTTATTAAGAACATATAGACAACGGGAGAAAGTAGTGACCACTATGAAATAATAATTTTTCACAACCCTAACCAAAAAGCAAATCCTAAAATTATCTAGTAACATTTTTAGGGCTCCTCTGCATTTCAGTAATTTTTGTATGTTCAGGTGGAACAGTGGTGACTCTCATCAATGCTCTAAGGTGAAAAGGGGGTACTCTTTCCACAGAAAATGGACTTTATTCTGCTTTTACTAACCAGAATAGTACTTTAAAACAATGCCAGCAAAACAATCAATCTCCTAACACCTAGTCTATACAATCACACGGAAACCTCTTGTGAAACCAACTATGCCCAGAGTCCGTTCAAAAAGCCTCTCTGGCAGGCTTCTATTGTCCATCAAATTTTCTTTTGTTGTTTTCTTTCGCATGGGCCTCTCAATTCAGGCCTCTTCGTGAGAAAATACTGCTTAGTTGGAGTGCCCTCCTGGCAAACACCCACAGCTCACTCGAAAGTCTCAATGTCTTAAAGCAATGCACCAGTGTCTCTCCTCTGTGGCAGACACTACAAACAATGTGCTCCTCATTGATCAAGGGCACAAATCATCTCGTGCAGAGGCAAGCACCATTAATTGGGAAATAGCTCAAGCTCAGCAGCACTTTCAGACTCCAACACTCATTATTTAGTGTCAGAGGACGCTCAAGCTGCTCTTTCATGGGCACCACAATATAGTGCCTTTTTCCAAACTTGAAATCTCCGGTGCACTGCCCTTCTTCCGTTGGAGCAAAGAAAAGGGGGTGTGTGGCCAAAACTCAGGCCAAGGGGCTCAAGGGATTGCACACTGTCAGAGGTTACCAGCACATGACAGGTAGAGAAATGAAACCTCAAAACAGCTCTGCCATCAACAACAGGAATCCTTCTCTTTAGCTCTTTTACACTGAAACTTTGGTTTTGTGATGTCCAACGCCGTCTGATGGAGCAAGTACGATACCATGCGCTGGCGATCGCTGTCCAGCTTTGCTACTTCCTGGGTGCTGAGACTGTAGGGCCAAGACGTCCATCTTTCATCTGTAGCTGTCACTGATGGGAATTAGGCTTAAGTCAATGTCCTGCAGGTTATTATGACTTGATACCTGCAGAATCTAGTGACGTAGGAAGTGTGCCACAGCTGTTAGTTTCCTTCAATTTAGTACAAAAACAGTTCATGGTTTTTAACAAGGGGACTGCAAGCAGGTGGTCTGCAATCTTCAAAGGAGTAGCCATACACCATGGGCATAAAATACAAAGACAAAGGCAGAAGGGCAAAACAGGGTCTCTAGCATCTTTAATTGGGTTCTCTC
This sequence comes from Pleurodeles waltl, assembly GCF_031143425.1. Taxonomy (NCBI): domain Eukaryota; kingdom Metazoa; phylum Chordata; class Amphibia; order Caudata; family Salamandridae; genus Pleurodeles; species Pleurodeles waltl. Next base: position 1,415,339,161 of record NC_090446.1, read on the forward strand.
CATTATTCTCTGCCATCTATAGCTACATGAGAATTCTATCTGAATGGATTTCCTCACACAGTGGCATTGTCTAATGGGGTAAACACATATTTGCCTCAATGATTAAGTCTAGGTGTTCCTCCTTACCTTAGAACATCTCAATAGAGAAATCACATGATACCGATTATCAGGGACATGTAGAAACCTTCCTTTAAAAACTGTGCATCAGGTGCACTATGCAATACACAGGCTAATAGTCAAATGTGCAAACAAAAAGACAAGAACTAGAGGGTCCTGATATTTGCATGATTAGGACACATCTGATCCCACCAAAAATTAAAGTAGCAGGAACAGAAGGGAACCGAAAACCAAATTAAAATAGACATTGAAAATTCGTCATGTTCAAAAAGGTAAACATAAGACATCTCCTATTGAGATGGAAAACTTGTCTTACTATAATATTGAGTCAGTTAACCAGTCTATCGCTACCCTGACAGTCAGGCTGGAAAACATTGAAGCAGGCCTAAGGCAAATTCTTGAAAACCAGTCTGGTCATACCAAAGGGAATTATACATAACATGGGGGTCCCTGGTATATCACTGCAGTCTGGAAATGTGAACCTGAACAATACATCAATAATAATAAAAGGGCTGACTGGTGAAAGGAATTCGAAAAAGAGAAATGGGACTAGGACATAGCTAAAATCTCAATAACTAAGCATGATGCGACATTGGTCAGGGGAAGTAACAAAAGAAAAAATCTATAGGAAGAACAAAAAAAAATTATTTGGGTGATAGTCAGGCATGTGACACAACACCGAGAGTACGGGTGATACACAACGGCCAAAGTTACACAAATTTTAACTCTACCGTTGGCGACTACAACATATACGGTACTCCTAGCTAATGTTTCAGTTCCTTCTTCAGGAAAAAATGAAAACCTGGTTTTCTTTTAAGGAACGAAAGCCATATGCTACTTAGGAAACACAACATCATTAACTAATGTAATATAGAAATTAGGCCACCTTGAGTCACAGATCTATAATTTCATCCTTAGGTCCAATCAAGGATACATAAATGTAGGGCTGCCTGTTCCTTTAAGGGAAGGGGCAGTAACGTGACTAACTGCAGGTGACACACTTTGATCCTGTATATCTCTTTTTATTTTCCTTCAATACCATTATAGCCAAATAGACATTCACTGGTGAAGTGTTGTCTTTTATGTTCACAGCATGAAATATCATTATCTGTGGAATTTAGTAACCAGAACAAGTTCAACCAACTGTTGCGTAGCGATGGGCATCGTCATGACCATCCCCTCACAACACAGGGGAGCTTGTAATAGTATCAAAAGCAGCAACAAACATGCAAAAAACATATAAAAAATAATAAAAACGCACAAAACGTCAAGCCATCAGATATACTTGCTGTGTATCAAGCACAAAAAGCATAGACAAAACAATAGCATGTGTGAATAAGCGGTGACAACAACACCATGTCATGTACTTTATGCACTGTAAACCTGCAGCCCAAAACCCAATATTTGGGCCTGTTTAATTTGTCAGGTTTAAAATCCTTACCCTCCTTTTGACAGTAGATCACCAGGCAATGGAAATCTGCTGTCAAATATAACTTTACTGTTTCTCTTCTAACATACAGGACCAGCAAGAACAATTCATGATAGGACCAAATACATGAAAATAAATTTCCATTACTTAACTGTTACCCTCTTGTCAGTTACTTCGCAACATCAAGCCACCTTAGTTTTACCTTTCTAAAAGTAAAAATTGTTACACTGACACTCCATATTAATTTGGCACCTACAATTTCCACTGTGAAAAATAAGTCTTAATTAGCAAATCGTTCTCATTAAGGCATGTAGCCTTCAAAATTTGAGAAAAGGGCTGCATCTTATTTTCTGTCTAAGACTTAATGCAACACTTCGTTTTCTGTCAAATAAAAGCAACTAGCAGGCATCATTTTATTTTTTAGAGCGGAGACACAAATGTATCAGTTCTGCAGAGCATTTAACATGATGTTGGGACTTTCGAAGAAACCCCTTTTTTTTATTCTGTAGCTCTCCTAGCTTCTGCCACTCTGAATCTGTCAAAGACAGTAGGCCTTTCTATTTTCATTCTAACCTGCAATAATTCACTCTATTTAAAAAAAATATTTTTTCCTTTTTAGGCGCTAAAAAAAACTATCTCTATTTCCAGATTATTAAACTACATTTACTGTGAATAATTCACAAACCTTAATAACACACATACCAGTTGTTAGAATAAATGCTTGTTGCAATCCCATGCAATGGTACATATTTCATCAACCTCGAATGAATGAACGTCTCAGTAGGCCCAGCTGAAGTTAGAACCTTCAACCTCGATATTAAAACAATCCTTTGTACTGGCACATTGACTCATTGAATCATAAGAAGGCACAACCTGCAAATATATATCAAACCTAAATGTATGCATTTACTGAAGCCTGAGACACTTTAAAAAGTACTCTGAATGAAAGAAAATGCAGTTTAAACAGTGCTTTTGCCCAAAATCGACTTTGATATTTTAGGCATTAAAAAATCAATATCCTACAATTTTCTTGCATAATATGCATTACCAGAATGTCTATTACACAATCCATGAGTCAGCCATTGAAAATATTAACTTATACTTTATAGAGATGAGCTTGTTTGCTCCTGCGCCAAGGGAAAATTGCACATACAAATGTCATTTTAGTGGTGCAACATAACTTGAATTAAATGTTAATGTTAGGAGGTCATAGTATAGGTATTAAGCTTTATAAATATTAAAAAACGATTTTGAAAGGCACTTATTTTTTTAAATAATTTTTCCATAATTAATAATTTTCTTTAAAAAAAAATAAAAACCCAATTATTCTTTTTTTTGGTGATAATTCCACATATAAAAGCAAGCTGCATCCCTTGCCTATTATTTGGGATATATTAACTCACAAGCCTAAGCGCATAAGCCTAACTTGAAATGCTTCACATTTTTGCGCCACTTTCATTTAAAAGGAAGGTTATGCAAAATTCCACCCATGTTTAACTGGGAAAGTGCTGGCTGAATTGAAAATAGATAATTTCGTTTTTTTTTTGGGGGGGGCCTATTTATATCTATTGAATGTGTTTTCTAATTTATTAAGCATTTAACGGCAGTTTTGTATATGTGCACAATTGCTCATTCTATAAATTAAAGAGCAACATATAGCTATGTTAGCACATCACATGGTTCATTTCTGGATTTTTTCTAAGTTTCTACTTAATATTAATTAACCAACATTTTACTTAACAAACTGTAAACATCAAGAAGACCCACAAACACACATTGAGCTCATTTCAGATATAAACAGAAAACACTCAGTACACATAATACAGCGCGCTTTAGCCATTTTTCATAAATAGCGCCGTCGCAATTTACTTACAGAACCGTTTGCAGATCCTAGTTGTAAGTCATATTTACAAGAAAAAAAAAGAAAACTTTTCTCAATTATTTCCAAGAATAGCGGACCCATACTTTATTAAACGTGATGGGGCCCACTCCGTGCTTCACATATAGTTCATAGGTTGGAGTTCCAATCGGAGGAACCGGACATGAGTCCTCCAACCGGGAGTCCCTTTTACAACCAAGACAAAACAAATTTCCAAGTCTGCTAAGACCAGGCATCTTCGCTCACTAGTCTAGCTTCAAACTTCAAAGGATTATCGTTTACGATAGTCTCGTGAATACACGAGTCCTTCGGCTTTGGTACTTGCAAGTTCCAAATCAAAGTGATCCCAAAGGGATACCAAACCAAGTGTCCAACTAAAGACCAAACCAAGTGTCCAACTAAGGACCAAACCAAGTGTCCAACTAAGGACCAAACCAAGTGTCCAACTAAGGACTGGGAGACGCTCCACTTATACTTAACTGAAAATATCAATGACGTCACCAGAAGACTCGTCTTATCGTTTCGCTCTACCAAAAATCAAGGGTCCAAATCAGGGCGATAGCCAGGGCAGCAGTCCTTCATAGCCGTCGGGAAGCGGGGAACCTCGCAACAAAGACTTTCAGACCACGTCGACATGCAGGGGTCGATGAAGTGGCGGCCTTCCTCCAGAATTTTCACACGAAGCTCCCCACGGACCTCAGGCTTGGACTGGTACCGCTGGTATCGCCCCACGTTTGGGCGCCAACTGAGGTACTGGGTTTTTCAGAACCGGTACTGATCCGGTAACCCAGCGGTGCCAGGGTACATCCAAAGACCTCGGGCACTTTCCTGATTCAGACTACAGAAACTCATAGTCTTCTAGGTGAAGTCAAAGATCGAATTTATTGGCTGCAACCAATTGACAAGTGTCCTAGAAGTACAACAGCACGATTTGTATGTTCTCAGGAGACTGTGTTTCAATGCAAAGTCAGGTTTCCTTATATACAGTTTTTTAAGCTTCAGGCAAACATTCTTGACATTTTGGTTGGTCATTCACATGTTTTCACTACAAAGGAAAAAACAGTGTCATGATGAAACCTCATATTTCATGTCATCCAACCCATAATAAATTACCCGGCAAGGCCTAGTATTTTACATCAGATAAGTGTGGACCCCTAATAAAAACGGGCACCTCCCCCTCGTAAAGTAAGAAGAAGAAAAGAGCAGGTGCAGGTGTGAGCAAGTTAGGCAGGGTGTGTGAGCGATAATAAGGGTTTTATGGCCTGGTGTGCCTTGATGCTATCTGATTCGGCCACTGGGAGAGGGACTGACCAAACAGGTTTGGCCTGAGGCAATGGTTCCAGCTTGCCCAGGTCAGAGAAAAGTCAATCAAGGTGTACGTGTCCTTGGAATCAAATCTGACTGTATTATAAGCCTATGTGAGGGCAACTTTTAAAAATGGCTGCTGTGTATAAAATGGGAGCCACGAGTGCAGGACGAAAATGGCGATTTCGAGGTGAAAACGCTGCTGGAATTGAGCGAAAATGCTCATGCTTAGTGTACTAGTCATTATCGGTCTTTTGATACTAAAATCGTACTGCTGTGGCAAAGTAAATTACATGGGTCCAGAATTTTTAGAACCACAGTAAGCCATATCTCCTGACATGCCTCCCAACAATCAGGCATTTAGTCAAATCCGCCTGCTAGGTACAAGTACAGTATTATGTGTTGATGTCCAGATTGCAACTGCATTATTACAATTCACTGTACAATTTTCCCGTGCTCAAACCACCCACCTAGCTGTCTGTGGAAAGATGGCAGTGTTTCATGGCATCTCTGCAGCTGGTGGTCTACACTTTAGGATGGTCTTGGGGGAGGCTATGGTGGACCGTGTTGTGTGATATTGGATTAAAATATTGTTCCACCTTGTGAGGCCACTGACCCTTTGCAATGGAATGGATGTATATCCATGTATGTCTATTTATGTGTATTCTGGAATTTATATATTAGATACATAGCTTGGGAGCATCACGGGACGTAATTTAGCAAATAAGGAATCCATTTCACAAGGCCACATGACTGGTCAGTGCCAATGATTGCCTGATGTAGGAGAGTACCCTCTTTCTTGGCATGGTTACCTCCATTTTCCACCTGACGTCAGTGTGTTTGACTATGTTCACTGGGATCCTGCTAACTAGGACCCCAGTGATTATGCTCTCTGTCCCAAAAGTCTGTATTTCACTCACAATTGGCATACTGGTGCCCCCTTATAAGTCTCTAGTATATGGTACCTAGGTACTCAGGGCATTGGGGATCCAGGGGATCCCTATGGGGTGTAGCATATATTTTGCCACCCATTGGGAGTCCATGCAAAGGCTTCTGCAGGACTGCCATTGCAGCCTGCGTGAAAAGGTGCAAGCACCCTTTCACTGCCATTTTCACTGCACCAGGTCACTTATAAGTCACCCCTAAAGCAGGCCCTCCAGCCCAGAGGGCAGGGTACAAAGTACCTGTGTGTGAGGGAACCCCTGCACTAGCATAAGTGCCCCACAAACTCCAGGCCCATTTTTCCAGACTTCGTGAGAGGGGGAGATGCCATTTTACACCTGTACTGGAAATAGGTCACTGCCTATGTCCAGGCACATAATGGTATCTCCAAATATAGGCCTGTTTGGAATCAAACATATTGGACTCATACCCCAAGGCTTTTGCAAGCATTGGTTGTATGATTCCATGCACTCTGCTGGGGTCCTTAGAGGACCCCCAGTGTTGCTATTTCAGCCTTTTGATGTTTTCTAAGCCAGCCCCAGCTGCTGCCACCTCACAGACAGATTTCTGCCCTTCTGGTGCTTGAGAAGCTCAAGCCCTGGAAGTCAGAACAAAGGATTTCCCTTGGAAATAGGTGTTACAGGGAGGGGATGGGTAACCTCCCCAAGCCACTGGAAATGTTTTGAAGGACACATTTGGTGCCCTCCTTGCATAAACCAGTCTGCCCTCCTTGCATAAACCAGTCTGCACCGGTTCATGGACCCCCAGTCCCTGCTCTGGCGTGAAATTGGACAAAGGAAAGGGGAATGACCACTCACCCATCCATCATCACCCCAGGGGTGGTGCTCAGAGCTCCTCCAGAGAGTCCCTGGGTTTTGTCATCTTGGATTCAAGGTTGACAGGGCACTCTGGGAGCATCTGAGTGGCCAGTGCATCGTTCTGCATTCTTTATTTCAACTTCTCACTGAAGAAACTGCATCTGGACCCTCCAGGAACATACAAGCTGCAACGAAGAAGGAAGACGCCTCCTGCAACATTGTATTTCTGGCTCCTACCAGCAACTGCAACAGTTTCCCGGTTGTGCATCCTTTGAGGACAGCCCATCTTCACCCTGCATCAGAAGGAAGAAGGTATTTTCCTTGGGGTGAAGGAGTAACTCCCTTGCTTCTGCAGGCACCAACTGCGACGACGACCAGTTGCATGGATCCCCTCTCCTGCTGAGCTGCAAGGATCCTGCATCACGGGTGGTAGACTGACGTGGTCCCGATGGTCCTCTCTTCCAGCTGTCCCATTTTGGTGGTGGTAAGACCTTGTCTCCCCACGTAAGACAGTACCCCCATGAACCACGTCCTTTGCAGCTGCCAAGGTTTCTTGGCATCCTTCCTTCAAGCCCTTCATGTACTCTGAAGCTCCAGCCCCCAGTACTCTATCCTGTGACGCACAACTTCCTGAGTGGTTCTCCGGTGGCATGGAAGCCTTTGTAGTAATGCTGCGTGGGCCTCTTCTGCAACTTTCTTGTCCCAGTGCTGTGGGACTCCTGTGTGTGCTGCCTGGTCTTCTGTGCGCTGTCTGTGTTGCTGAGTGCCCCCTCTGACTCCCTCCCCTGGATAGAGTCCACCCGGTCCTTCCTGGTCCCCGGCAGCGTACTTTTCCGCTAACCGCGAGCTTTGCATGTGCCGAGGCTTGTTAGCGGACTCTGACAATGCAAACCTAACTGCAATCCTCCATCCCCTCTCCTGCTGAGCTGCGAGGATCCTGCATCACGGGTGGTAGGCTGAGGGACACCCTCCAGGAACCCGACCTCATCTTCTTGGGGGCAATATCGACTTTTCTTCTCCACCAGTGGTTCTCCTTTTGCACCTTCATCTGGGTTAGCAGGGGCTCCTGCTTTTCCTGGACTCTTCTGTGCCTCTTGGAGTTGGTCCCTTCTTCCATGGGTCTTCTTGTCCAGGAATCCATTGTTGGTGTCTTGCAGTTTGGTCTGGGTTTTGCATAATTCTTCTTCTCGTTTCTGTATATGATCTGAGAAACTTACTGTGATTTACTCCTGTTTTCCTGGTCGCTAGGGTGGGTTGTGGTACTTACCTTTGGGCTTTTCTAGTACTCCCAGCTCCCCTCTACACACTACACTTGCCTAGATGGGGGACCGACTTTCAAGTTCCACTTTCTTATTATATGGTTTGTGCTCCCCAGGCCCATTTCTAACTATTGTGATTTTCCCTAATTGCACTGTTTTCTAACTATTATTATGGCTTTTTCTGCAAACTAGTGAATATAATTTGTGTATTACTTTCCTCCTAAGGGACTATAGTCTCTACGGTATATGTGTCACCAAAATAAAGTACCTTTACTTTTGTAACACTTAGTATTTTCTTTCGTGTGTGTGAGTACTGTGTGACAACAGTGGTACTGCATGAGCTTTGCATGTCTCCTAGATAAGCTTTGGCTGCTCACCCACAGCTACCTCTACAGAGCCTGGCTTCTAGACACTGCCTACACTATACTAATAAGGGATAACTGGACCTGATATAAGGTGTAAGTACCATAGGCACCCACCACACACCAGGCCAGCCTCCTACACCTTATACAATGAAATCTGCAAGAATTGTTTGCTCCCTATGGCCAGAATTGTTATATTCATAGATACAGTGTGGCCTTTACTGTCGTTACAGCATTCAGGGCCAGATGTAGCAAAGGGTTTTACCCATTCTGTCCTTATGGGAAAATGTGTTCGTACATATAGCCCTCAGTTCCTTGATTTGAATCATCAAATGCCTTTAAAGAATATGTGGCTACAGCTGTCTGAGAGATTTCACAGTTTACCAAACCCTGGGGCGTGCTGTAGGCTCTAAACTTTAAGGTTTGTTAATTAAAACATGGGCAGGTGACGGTCAGGTCAGAGACTAAGCACCAGAATTGCAGATGCTTGAGTGGGTCAATATGATAGTATTTTAGATTAAAGTTCAATGTCAATGTTTGACCTCCACTATCTGCTGGCTGATTTTGCATTATTGTACATCAGATTCTCCTAACCTACTTTCTAGGAGCCTGGGCAATGCCCCAGTATCATAAATGTAAACTGTGACTCAATAAAGTAAGTCACAATGGGATGCGTCATATTAGTATCTATACGAGTCTCCTCTGCCCAACTTGCTGTCACCATTCTTATTACCTTCTTTTTTTATAATCCACATATGCTTTCTCAAAGGGCAGCTCTTGCACTCCTGACTTTATACAGCAATGGCATGTGTGGCTTATTTCAGCGCCCTCATGATAGCTTTATGTTTTTGCAAGAGGTAGGAATCAAAGGGAACGTGTGGATTCAAGGTAAAAAACACCTCTTCATTATTTAGGATACTGACATCATGCATATGATATAAATGAGCAGTGGGAATTTCCAAAAAGGAGGTACCAACATGCAAAGCCTGCCTTAAGTTAGTTCTGCAATGTGCTTCAATACATTCTGATTTATCCGTTTATCTCAGAAATCAACTATAGACCAAATAAAAATGCATCATTACCAACTTTACCAACTTTCTCGATGTTGATCCATGGCAGACTTCATAAGGCCTTCTTTCTAGTAAGGGACCCAGTTGATATACCCAAAAGTGCTTCTGAAGTGGGGGAGACTTCTAAGAGTGGTATCGAAGTGCACAAGGGCCCCTTTCAGTACAACCCTGTCTGTTTGGCAGTCCATTGTGTAGGGTAGGCCATTGTCCCTTGATATGTAAGTGTCAGGCCCTCCACTCTTCAAGTCCAGGAAGACCCTTTCAGTATGCAGATGTGTGCAGGTGTGACTGAGCATCCTGTGTTTGTGGTTGTCTGGGTGAAATGCTCAAGGGAGCTGTCAACCATCCCAGCACAGATGTGGATTGGAGACAGACTGTAAGGCACAGAAGGGTTAAAGTGCAGAGAAATACTCACTTTCTAAACGTAGCATTTCTAAAATAGTAATATAAAATACAACCTCACCAATAAGTAGGATTTTGTATCACCATTCTGGCCATACTAAATATAACCTGCTTATCCCTTCATAATCAGAAGCTATCACTCAAACAGTTTATGAGGGTAGCCTTAATGGTAGCCTATGAAAGGAGCAGGCCTCACAGCAGTGAAGAATGAATTTAGGAGTTTTCCACTACCAGGGCATATAAAACACGCAGATATATGTCCTGCCTTTTACCTACACAGCAACCTGCCCTCCGGGTCACCTAGAGACCACCTTAAGGGTGTCTTATATTTAGAAAAGGGGAGTTTAAGGCTTGGTAAGTACTTTTAAATGCCGAAGTGGCAGTGAAACTGCACACACAGGCCTTGCAATGGAAGGCCTGAGACAGGGTTAAGGGGCTACTTTTTTGGGTGGCACAATCATTACTGCAGGCCTACTAGTAGCATTTAATTTACAGGCCCTGGGCACATGCGTTGCACTTTACTAGGGATTTACAAGCAAATTAAATACGTCAATTGGGTATGAGGCAATGTTACCATGTTTTAAGGTAGAGAGCATATGCACTTTAGCACTGGTTAGCAGTGGTAAAGCGTGCAGAGTCATAAAACCAGCAAAAACAGTGTCAAAAAGTGGAGGGAGGCAGGCAAAAAGTAGTTGGGGGTGACCACCCTAAGGCTGTCAGGTCTAACAGTAGGCCTTGGAGGATTATAGGGCAGAGTGAATGGTATTTAAAAATGAGCACATGTGTGTTTAAGTTGTATACGTCCTGGCAGGGAAAACTCCTAAAGTTGTTATTGCTGTTGTAAGGCCTATCACGCACACTCGGTTACCTTTTTATATTTATTAAGTGCTAATTTCAAATTGGGAACAGAAGGAGAAGTAATGTTTATACTCAGATGAATTGTAATATAAAACCTTCTTTACCACTAAAGTGGGATTTTAGATTATAATTTTGAAAATACAATAATTAAAATGTTGGCAATTTCCTGCCCAAAGTTTCTGGGGCCTTTGAAAGATTTTCCAGCTGCTTGGCCCTGTTGATGGTTAACTCATCAAGGATGTGCATTGAGAAAAATTGACCTGGGAGGAGCTGGGAAAGGATGTTCCTGACAGAATAGCTGGGGATGAGCTGTAACCTGCCTTGATTACATTTCAAAAGACCTTGCTCAATAAGCCCATGCTGCTTTTTTTTGTTTGAAGCTAAACCCAGGGGAAAGGGATGAACTGACCCGAACCAGTCTAGGGGGTAAGTCAGGGAATTCCCCCAAACAAAGGCTCCATGTATAAAAAGAGGACCTTCAGAACCACTCATCAGAACACCCTGGATCTGTGAAAGATTCAGAAGAAGGACTGCCCTGCTGCAAGAAGGAATGCCTTGCTGCTTGATGTACTGCCTTGATGTCTGAATAAGGAAGATTGTACCTGCTTGCCTTGATCCTTTACTACCTGAAGTGACTTCAATGGTTAAACGGCTGATCTCCTGTGTAAGCTGCAGGAAGACAACAAGCTTCCAGAGTCATCCCTGCAACTATCCAGCTGACCAAGTGCTACTGGTCCTTCCTGAGCCCTGCTGATTGCATCTTCCTGAATGAGTCCTGACCCCACAAGAGGTGTCCTTCAGGTCCTGCACCCTTGGCTGATCTCAGTCAGAAATCTTCCAAAGACAAATCTAAAGAAAAATCTTAAAATCCTACATTTGAGCTCATCACAACTATGACAATGCCAATTGGTACCAAAATCCTGCCATCTGTGACGACCACCACCCAAAGCTGTGGTGAGGTTTGCTCTTTGCGCCAACAGCAATGATCTGTGATGACCAGCAACCCAAGACCTGCATTTCACACTGATGGCGATCATTCCAAATGATCAACCTATGTGATGCTCCAGCAATGGCCAGCTCTTTGCGCCATAGCACAGACAGTCTGCAACGTTCAACCCACACTTTGCACTGAAAGCATCCTCCTTGTGGCCTCTTTGAACGGAAATGGAACTCTTCATGCCAGGATTTGAGAAGGTGACTTTTCAGCAGGACTAACGTGGTCCCTGAAACCAGCCCGTACCCCATTGCAGTTAGCCTAAACTTATGACTTTCTGATGGGCCAGATACCTGTAAGAAGAACTTTCTGCTTCTTGGAACTTTTTACATCATAAACTTTCAAATTAGATTTTTTGTTGTTCGGGTATGATTTATTTTTTAAATTGACTATATTTTTTTCTAAATTGGTTTGGGATTTTTCTTCTGTTGTGTTTTCACTTTATTATTGTTTGTGTGCTGCATAAATATTGTAAACATTGCCTTTAAGTTCAACCAAACTGCCTTTGTACCAAGCTACTAGAGGGCTAAGCACAAGCTAACTTAGTGACCTTCACTGTTCACCCTGATAAGGACTGTTGTTGTTGCTTGAGCCTTCCACTACCCTCCACCAATAAAACAATTTCTTACAGTTGGTATGACGGAAAATTCCAGTCAAGGGTACGTCACACCAACTCACAGATAAATATGCATGAATCAGGCCAATACAGATCTGCAGCTTCAATAATTTGAGAAGAATCCTAATGCAGCTAGTGGGCTTTAATAACACAGTGAGTAACATGTGCATACATTTTATGGCCTAACTCATTTGTCTTAAACTTAAAAAAATACAAATAAATAAATAAGTGTTAGAAATGAAGTCTTTGGTTGGCAGTCTGTCAGGCATCCCCAAGGTGCCTCCTCCGTTATCTGTCAGTATCCCCAATGATTAGTATTAAATCATATCTCTGTTCTTGGTTAAACCTTCATGTTTCGAAGTAAACATAATGTGCTGTGTTACACAATTGGTTTTATCAATGCTTCTAATTGGGTGTAGTGACTCATCCACATGTGGAAACTCAACTGCTTTCCTGATTGGCTATAGATAGCAGAGTGAAGCATGCCTCCCTGCTTGGCTTTGTTTTGCTTCCTGATCTCAGCATCTGATTTGGCAGTCCAGCCCCTGCTGTCATCCTCGTATTCAGGACTTTTGAGGCAATTATTTTCTTTGTTCCTGTACCAGCTGACACCAGGCATTCCTCCAGCACTCCGGAATAGACTGCAGCTAAGTGACTAGTATTCTCCAGGGAGTTTGTTCTTTGAGCGCTGCACTTTCCTAGAACAGCTGCTGTATTTCAGACCTCGAATTTTGGCAGAGTGCTTATCTTGAAGAGACAAATGCATTTCTGAACATTCTAAATTATTATTGTAGTTACTTGCCTAAATGTGCTTCAGGAAATCTGTTTGAGCTCAAGTACTACTAAAAGTGACAGTGCAATTTTAAAAACACATTTACGTGACTTTTGTTTCTCTAATAGCACAACTCTTGGATTTAAATTGTGCAATTAATGCCTGTGTTTCAGGTTTGAGGAATTTGCTTTTTGAAGGGTTTTTCACAAACATAGTGAAACCAAACCAAATTGTGTCACCCAAACTGTTTGAATCCAGAGTGGACATTTGTATTTCTTGGATTGTTTTTGTTCCTTTTAGTGTAACCCTATGCACGCAGGAAAGTTATATGTGATATAATGAATGCCCTTGTTTGTCTTTCTTGTGCATGATAAGTGCAACTACAGTTCTAAATGTAGTGTTCAACAGTGAATCTCTGTGAAGCCAGCCCTAGTGTCACAGTACTTATTGTTATGGTGCTCAGTTTGGGTTTTTGGTAATGCAGTGTTAGTAATTGTGCCAATGGTTATTATTATCCAAGATCAGTGCTGGATCATCCCAGTGTTCTTCTACCGCTTCCGTGCCCATCTCAGAAAGAGAGATTCAGTTTCAAGGAAGCTGAGTGCACTAACTCTACCATCACTCTGTCAACAACGACCTGCCCCCCGAAGATACAGGGTACCTGGCTGGACCGGCAAAACGTGACAGTGTTTTATCTCTTTCTCTTCCACTCCCCCTTTCCTTTTGGGACACCTGCCGGGGTTTCTGTGTCCACCAGGAAGTGCTGAGAGGTGTTCCAGAAGGTCGGGGCATACCATCGCCCCTGCGGACATCCTGCTTTTCAGGTGAGTGGCCCGTCTCAACACAGTCAGGCTACCCCCGTCAAAGCAAGGACCCTCATTCTAGTCAGGGTAAGTCACACACAATCCAAATTATCCTGTGCCCAATCTCTGGTAGCTTGGCACTGAGCAGTCAGGCTTACATTAAAAGGCAATCTGTAGAGTATTTGTGCAATAATTCATACAATAACACAGTAGAACACCAAAAAAATACACCACACAGTGTATAGAAACATATATAATATGTATCTGGTAAAATGCAAGTGAAAACAATTAAGATGCAATAAGTATATGTTGAGATATCACTGTGAAAATAATATAAAGGGTCTTTATTCTCTTAAAAGCAATAAATGTCTCTTGCAAGCACAAAGTACCTGGTTGGCATTCAAAATCTACACAAAGAACCGAAGAGGAGGAGATGCATGGAAAACAGGGAGGTGTGTGTCGATTTTTCGGGCCACACACAGTGAAGTGTTGTTTATTTTTAACGCAGGGAAGGCTTTGCATCGATTTCCGGCACTCGGTCTTCGATCCTCTTCGGATTGCGGGGTTTTCGGATGCCCTAGGGATGATGCATTGAAATCTGGCGCTGACAGGATGAAGTCACAGGGGCTGCGTCGATCCGGTGGGCGTTACTTGGAAATTTCTACCACACGGCAGGCGCTGCATCGATTCCTCTCAGGAAGCCGAGCTGCGTGGTTCCGGCTCGGCTGTGTGTCGATCCAGTGGGACCTGGCACGAATTTCCAGTCGCTACGCTAGGGCCGGCTCGATCTTCTCCTTGCGAAGTCGGGTTGTATCATTCGGGTTCGGCGTGCTATGAATTTTTCACCGCAAGACAGGCTGTGGTCATTTCTGGCAGGCGGTGCATCGATTTTCACCATACATTGAGTTCTTCTTGCAGGAATGAACTATTTTTGGTCCTGAATCTTCAGGGAACAGGAGGCAAGCTCTATCCAAACCCTTGGAGAGCACTTCTCAGCACAGCCAGAGAGCAGCAGGGCAACAGCAATGCAGCAGTCCTTCTCAGAAAGTAGTCAGGTATGTCCTTTTGGCAGCCAGGCAGTTCTTCTTGGCAGGTTTCGGTTCAGGTTCTTCTCCAGGAAGTGTCTGAGTTGGTAGGGGCAGAGGCCAAATGTGCCTTTGAAGTGGGAGAGACTTCAAAGAGTGGCTTAGAAGTGCACAAGGTCCCATTTCAGTTCCATCCTGTCTGCCAGGGTCCCAGTAGGGAGTGCGGCAGTCCTTTGTGTGAGGGCAGGCTACTGTCTTTTGACGTGTAAGTATCAGGCCCTCCACCCTCTCAGCCCAGGAAGATTCAATATGCAGATGTATGCAAGTGAGGCTGAGCATCCTGTGTTTGGGGTTTGTCTGAGTGAATGCACAAGGGAGTTGTCACTAAACCTAGCCAGACGTGGATTTTAAGGCACAGAAGGATTTAAGTGTGGAGAAATGCTCACTTTCTAAATGTGGCATTTCTAAAATAGTAATATCAAATCCAAATTCACCAGTCAGCAGGATTTAGTATTACCATCCTGGCCATACTAAATATGACCTCCCTACACCTTTAGATCAGCAGCTACTACTCAAGCAGTATATGAGTGTAGCCCTAATGTTAGCTTCTGAAAGGAACAGGCCACACAGCAGTGCAAAACGAATTTTGGAGTTTTGCACTATCAGGACATGTAAACTACACAGGTACATGTTCGCTTTTTGTCTACACAGCACTCTGCTCTTATGGATTACCTAGGGGTGACTTATATGTAGAAAAAGGGGCGTTTTAGGCTTGGCAAGTATTTTTAAATGGCAAGTCGAATTTGGCAGTGAAACTGCACACACAGGCCTTGCAATGGCAGGCCTGAGACATGGTGAAGGGGCTACTTGAGTAGGGTGCATATGCAGTGCTGCAGGCCCGCTAGTAGCATTTCATCTACAGGCCCTGGACTCATATAGTGCACTTTACTAGGGACTTATAAGTAAATTAAATAAGCCAGTTGGGTATGATCCAATGTCATCATGTTTAAGGGAGAGAGCATATGCACTTTAGCACTGGTTAGCAGTGGTAAAGTGCACAGAGTCCTAAAACCAGCATAAACAGTGTCCAAAAAGTGGAGGAAGGCATGCAAAACGTTAGGGGTGACCATCCTAAAGCTGTCAAGGTCTAACAATAAGCAATATATATTCCTTGGGCATCCATCTAGTCTCAAATAATGCAATGATGCTTCATATATCAGATATATCACAAAACACAAGGTCTGCCCCCAAACCAGAATTGATCATCAGGGATTTAATTTGATTTTTTCTAACCTTGACAGACTTCCAGCAAGTACCAATGTCTAAATCCAAACTTGCCCAATATTAGTGCTCTATTTAGAACCAGCTGGCCTTTTGTCTCTTCATCAAACAACGTTTTAATCAAATGTCTTACTCTTCCATTTTCAACTTTATATGATAAACCTCTGAAAATATGTCTGTACATGTATGTATACATGTATGTATATGTTTGTTATACATATCTTAAAACAGAGTTTGATGTACTCTTGACTAGAATGCTCCAGAGAAATATCCTTACATTACAGAATAACAATAATTTTCTAGGAGGACAGAAAGTAATAAACTTGATACAAAAGAATACTTCCAGGCCGAATTTACTAACGTACTGGTGAGTATGAGTAGTCGAAAAGTGCACCAATGTTTAGCAACCAGTGTTATATTTTGTGAACTGTCCTCTGTTCTTATAGGTTGGTTCATAAACATGATTCACAGGGAGTTGCAGAACATTCTGCCTAATTGATATTCACTAGCATGGTTGCAATTTGTGAACCTCTGTGACTAGCCACTGTCACAGGGATAATACCCTGTAAGTGACAGCAGATTGTCATTCCTGCCATTTTATTTCAAATGGAAAACTGTTTTTTTCAGAAATAGCTCTAGTTCCTTAAAGGAGGTAGGGCTCACTTTAGTTAGAAGTTTTGGAATACTGCCTACTCTCCTTGAAGCCACCACCTTGATTTTCAAATAGGACATGTTCCAAAAGGGACCATCTTTGCAGGTAAGGTCACATACACAAGAGCTAGGTAGGGAGAAGATAAATGTAAAAAAAATCAGAATGGCCAATCAGGGAGAAGTTACTGTATTTGGTCTTTGATATAAGCTGAAGTGTATTGCACAACCACAAGTGCTATCGCACCTGCCACCAACGTGAGAAATGTGGTTGTTGGTTGACTATGGTGTGAGCCCTGGTCAAGCAGCAACCACAATTCTTGTCAGGATAGGCACTCCAACTCCACATTAACTTGTGTTCACCCTCTGGTAGCTTGGCACTGAGCAGTCAGACTTAACTTGAAGGCAGTGTGTAAAGTATTTGTACGACACTTCAAACAGTAAAACATCACAAAAAAGGATCCCACACCAGGTTTGGAAAATAGAAATGAATTTGATAAGTAAAACAAGACCAAAAACTACCAAAATCCAATAGGTAGAACTTGAGTTTTGAACTGTTAAATATTAAACTGTAAAATAGCACCTGGAAGCAAGAAGCGCCAACCTGGGACATCTGGTTGCACCAGTCACAAGTCAAAATTTCAGGCCAATCGTAATGGAGAACAGGCCAGCTACAGGGACCCAGTTAGGCCCACTGAACCAAGGTACCAGAAATCCAGGTTGTGGAGCGATACACCAGTTCTGAACCATGCAGTAGAGGGAATGAGTTGCTTTTCTCAACGGAACAGCGGTGAGGTGATGCACCGGTTATGATGAGCGCAGAGGCTGCGATGGAGAGTTTCAGCATCATCGTTAAGGCTGAGGTCAACGGGGATGCAAGGACCTTGTGCCAAGAAAAACGCTGCAGTGCCAGTTCTGAAGGCAATGCACTGGTTTCAAGATGTGAAGTACATCAGTGATGCAATTCTGGTTGCGTCAGTTCTGACCCATGCAGTAGAGTGTCAATTTTCTCCACATACTAGCAGCGATCCGTCAACCCAAGTTCTTCCTCATGTTAGTTTTGGCAGTAAAGCTCTTTATGGAGACAGACATAAAGTAAGGATGCTGAAAACTGTGTTGTAATCCCCAGGTGGCAGAGAAAAGTCTTCCTCAGGGCTGTTATTTACTGTTATGTGGGTCAGGGACTGATCTGAATGCAGTCGATTTGTCAGTTCGCAAGAAAATTACTTGCTCATCATTAAAAAACAAGAGGAAAAAAGTGAACAGAATTAATTAAAAAGAAAGAAACACAGGCATAAATTCAACAGTTACACTTGCATTCATTCACTCAATCAGTATTTGAGAAGTGCAGCACTGACACCCCTAGGGGTATCTGTGTGCCAAGTATCCATCAGAGAGCCAGGTCTTGAGTTTTTTTCTGAAGTCTGCCGGGTCGGGTGTTGTTTGGAGGTAGGGGGTAGGTTGTTCCAGGCTTTGGCAGCAATGTTGAAAGAGCAGCCCATGCTACGATGAATGCAAGGGGTGTACACAAAGGTAAGGTAGAAGGAGTGCAGGTGTCTTGAGGGTAGATGGAAGTTCAGTCGATGGTTGATAATAGGACTGTCCTTGATTGTGTAGAGCTTTGTAGGCATGCCTCAGGATCTTGAACTGACATCTCTTCTGAATCTGGAGCCAGTGGAGGTTTCTGAGGTGGAGGGTGATGTGGGTCCATCTGAGGAGGTCTGGATGAGTCTGGCTGCCACATTCTGCATGTTCTGGAGTCTTTTGAGGAGCTGGGAGGAGATGCCTGCTTATAGAACATTGTAGTAGTTGAGGCGGCTGGTGAAGAGTGCCTAGGCGACGTTTTTTCTGGTGTTGACTTTGATCCATCTGAAGGCTCTGCACAGTATGCGAAGGGTGTGGAAGTAGAAGGCGGCGACTGCGTTCTATCATCTTTAGTTTGTTGTAAAGGGTGATGCCTAGGGTGCATGCATGGTTTGTGGATGTGGGTGTTGGTCCTAGATCTACTGGCCACCAACTGTGGTCCCAAGTAGAGGTGCTCTTCCCAAACATCAGTACTTCTGTTTTATCGAAGTTGAGTTTGAGATGCACTCCTTGACATCACAGGTTTCACGTGTCTGTGCTGGGATGGCTGCTGGCTGCTGTTGAACAGCTTTGTCTCAGCCTGACGAGAGGTCCTAGCGCAAGCCCGGTGAGTGAGTTTGGGAGTCAGGGGCCATCGCACCGCCCGTGGGAAAAAGAGAAACTTGCAGTAGCAGATGAAGACATCTTAGCAGTGCCTGAAGACGGGCCCCTCCTCCTTCTCTCTGGTGAGTTGGCTGGTGGCACAAGAAAGTGCATGTGAGGTGAACTTGGTAGGAGTAAGTGCAGCTGTGGCCCTTTTTGGAGGGGCCCCTGTGTTGGTCAGTGAGCGACTGCCCTCTGGTCCTGGATGTGCCCCTCTCAAGGAGCCTGTTCGCTGGTTTACATAGGCCCACCTTCCCCTTGGCTGCAACCCTTAGGTTTCTTGGAGCATTACAATCTAATAACTTAACTTATTATCCCAAGTGTGAGTTGGCTGTTGGAGGTGAAACAAGCGCCGGTCCCTTCTTGGGAGGAGGGGTTCAGCGAGTATAAAAATGCAAGAGCGAGAGATGGGCAGACAGAAGGGGGGCCTCCCAAGACAACTCCAAAATTAATAAAACCTCAAATGGCTTTTTACGGAAAGCTGTCAGAGCTTTAGACAAAGAGATTGAGATAGCTGAGTGTTGTTTATCTATCCCGGCATCATTAGCTCCTATCTCCTTATCTCCACCCCCTCTACTATTATCTCCACAGTCTCCACAGTCTTTGCACCCTCAGCATGCATAGTTAAATGTGGCTCTTCCACCAGTCAACCATCCTGATAATGCGCAAGAGACCCCCCTCTATGGTTTTGGATAGGGCAATTGTGACAGAACCTGTATCGCCATCGCCAGGCCCCTTTGTTGGTGCATCAATTCTAGAGACAAAAGGGAAAAGAAAATGTGGTGTCACTATTCCAAGGAATAAGAGTGCACGCACCATGGTCATTATCAGCCCAATCGGCAGGTATGGGCCCGAAAAACCACAGGAGAGTATTACCAGCCCATTGGTGTTCGAGTGGAGCTTACTAAAAGGTTGCGCCCTACTGAACTCTGCCTAACAGCCTTAGAAGAGAAATTGGGGGGGTTATTCAGCCCTGTGTCCTCAACACCACTCCATGAGTTAATCCACAATCTCAATGTCAGTTCCCAATCCTGGAACAATCTTCTGTCATTGGTGGTAAGGCCCTCCTCACACCTCGTTGAGGTTCCAACATCAAATAAGGGATGCTGAACTCATACTTTCCAATTCGAGGTGGGCTCGATTGCTGGGCTGGCTCGTAATTCAGCGGAAAGTTGTCCTAATGACATAGCCACTATTAATAGGGGAGTATCTGGTGCAACTTAGTGTCCAAGATGCCCAAAGTGTCCAACGTTCATAAGCAGCAAACGGTAAGTCCTCCAGTGATGGACCTGGAGTCAGGTAGATTCAGACCTACCACTCATGGGGCCCAGATAGAGGTCCGGAATCTTGCCCACATGTGCTTGTAATTCCTAATGTTCCAAGGCTTCGAGCAAATAGCTTGGAGACCTATACAGAGTTAAAAAACAAGGTTATTCACTGGTTGCATGCTAATGCTAAATTTCCATTTTTTTATGGAACATAGCCGGTCTTGAATCCAAAATGCGGATTCCAGATTGGGGCTCCTTTGTAGATGAACATAAGATCTGCCTGTTCCAAGAGACATGGGCTTTGGAGCCCAAGCACAGATTTGGTTTCAAGAGTTTTTGGGTTCCAGCATGCAAGGTGTCTTCTCGAAGACCCTTGGGCAGTTTACTCATATGGGTCAGTAGTTCCCTCAAGTGTCAGGTTAAAGAATTGGATATGGGCTGTGCTGTTCTACCAGGCCTTATATTGTCCACCCAAAGAGAACAACCCTTATTTTTGGTAAATATCTATAGCAGGAGTGAGGGCAGCAACTGTGAATCCGATGTTGTAACTGTCCTAGATTATATTTTATCTAGCAGATATACTACTCATCATAACCTAATTGCAGGGGATTTTAATGCTACTTTTGAGCCTTACCCATTGGCTCAAGAGCTTTACCAAGAAGAGGACATCTATCAATGAATAAAAGTCACAGACTGAGCAGAACGGCTTACCAAATTGGTGATATTACACTTGCATACGGCCTTCGTGCTTTCAACAGTCGTTCCTGCTCAGATGTTAATCCTTCTCCTACCTTCAAATGTGGGGCTTATAGGAGCCATATTAATTACCTTCTACTAGACATTCGTTTGTGGGGGCATATGGTCGACATGGTGGTAAAGGAACATGAAGGAAGCCACCATGATCTGCTGATTCTATCTATTAGGGGTCTGTTGCCTATAATAGAGGCCCCTATTTCTAGGGATTATGTGCAGTTATGTGCAGTATCTCACCATGACAAACAACAAACAGAATGTCAAGTGGGAAGTTATCAATTCCTCTCCAAGCGCCATCTCAGCTATATATAGCCTATTGGCAGATCAAATGGAGCTTATGCTTCATTTATGCGAGGATGAGAGTAGGCTCCTGGCTGTTCATATAGGTTTATTTAATTCCCTAAAAGAACGTTTTATCAAAGAAGCTGCTCCCAAAACGAGAAACAGGTGTAGTGAGAGGTGGGTACAACCAATTGTGCAGAGAAGCCAAGTACAAATTATTGAGGGGCTTGAGAAGGGGTATAAGAAAGCCAATAAAACAGTCAAGAGAGTGCTATAGGCTGGAATTATTTAACGCACAAAGATGCTGGGAAGAGAAACAATGGGTTGCTCTCTTGGAGGCTGTGGGAACCAATGATGCTTCCAAGTTTTGGAAGCTGGTTTCAAATAACAGCAGTGACTCCCAGCCCTTGCCTGGTACATCGATTCTCCCGGTAGTATGGGCCAACATTTTGGGAGACTTTACTCATGGAACAACGGACCTAATTTTACGAAACTGAACACCACCATGGAAATTAGTGCCCCCCTAATAAAGGTTTCCCTAGCTGACACTAAGGCAGCAATAGCATCCCTTAAGTGGGGAAAGGCCCTTTTATATATAAATAATTGTATTAAGAATTAAAAAAATTGCAACAATGACTCACCTCGGTTGGCAGGCCAGAAAATCCCACGGTTGCTTTATGCAGATGATGCCATCATTATGGCAAAATCAACCTTGGGATTGCAAAATTTGGTTGATCAATTTTGTCTATTTTGCAAAGACTTCAGTCTGGAGGTCAATGTCGGGAAAACCAAGTTCATGGTTTGTAGCTCGCGAAAGAAGAAAGTGAAAGTTAGCCACTGGAAAGGGTCAACAAGTTTGATTATTTAGGCATCAGGCTGATGGATTCAGGCAGATAGAATGCACATATCAGAAAAGGAGCGCACATTATATGCCAAAGAGGGGGGGCTTTGGGCCACAAAGCTAGAGCTGTTGCCAGTCCCCCATTAAACCCCATTGAAAAAATCTACAAAGTTCAGATCCGGGGAGCTGCACTGTATGGAGCAGGGTTATGGGGTTTTTACAAACAGCAGGATGCTTTACAAATCAAAGAGAACAATTTCATCAGACATATAGGTAGGATGGGGAAGGGCACTCCAATGATTCCCCTTAGATTAGATCTTGGGATGAATAGTATTAAAGACATAGCAGGTTTGAGGCCCCTCTTACACTGGATACACCTCTGGAGAACAGAGGAATTGGAACCCTTTCGTGAGACAGTTAAAGATTTATTAAAGAATCAAAGTAGCTGGAAAAAGTTTAGTTGGCTGAGGGAAATGAAATCGGTCTGGGATGATTTGGATTTTCCTACAATTTTAGGGGAGGCCTGATTCGATCCCAGCTAATGCTACTTTGTTGGTCAAACTGAGATATTGGGGGAAGGCCAATGAGCAGATCCTTCATACTGTACTAACATTGTGGGTCATTTAACTTCAGACATTTTGCTCGTTAAACAGGAGCCATGGCCTGAGCAATTCCTTGACCTGCCACTACCTTTCCATGCCCGTACTTTATTTCTCCAGTTTAGATATGGCACTCTACCAGTCCATACTTTTACTGCTCAGTGGTCACAGAATAGCTTTGAGGCCAACAACTGCAAAATGTGCAATTTATGTGTGGAGCCAACTGAACACGTCCTTTTTTTCTGCCCCTTATATAAAACTCCTAGGGAAAATGGATTATCCCTCTGTGCAAGGCCCTGTTTTTATATGACCGTACCAATGCTTACAGAATCTGCTAATTTGACCCATCTACATTAGTAGTAAGTGCAGTCACTAAATACCTGTCAGCAGTTTGGTCTATTCACCATAGGGCTATCATAGCATTTGGTCACAGCGTTTAGCCTGCAATGCAGGTAAAGAACTATTTAACCACGTGGCTTGGATAGGATCTTGGGACTGACTTTTTAGTCAGCCAATGACTAACTATTTTCTATTCCTGTTATTTTACTACTATTGTCAGTCGTAATGGGTTCTCACCATGTATTTGTTTTGTGTGCGTGCTATTTTAACACAAATCTGTCAGTTGGTCTAAGCCATGACATATGCCTCTTGTTATACTGTGTACACGTTTCTAAAGATTGGACCCTGCTTCAATTGAGTGCTTTTCAAATATAATTCCTGCCTTCCATTAGCTTTGCCTGTATGAACCTGCAGGCAGCAGGTTCCCTTTGTCAAAGCATGTAATTTGAATCGTCAGGAAATTGCATCAATTTACAACACAATCTCAGTATGTTAGATTTTGGGTCAGATTACCTGTTTTTATTCTGATGATTGTATTATTAGGAACATCTGGGTTTATATTTATTCTCTTTGTATTGTTGGTTCTTAAATATTTGCATAATTTTAAGTCTGTAATGCCGACTTTTTAGTAGCCTTGGCACCCAAATGTAAAATTATGTAACTGGAGTGTTTTTTCTTTTCTTCTTTGTAATCTTCGATCGTCGTACCACATTTTTATCATTAATTTTGCATTGACTATCTCATGGACAATGGTGGACTACTGCTGGCCCTGGCCTTTGATAGACCCTTTCACCCCTAGTGACTATGATTTCAGAGAGTTATCCCCATTTTATGTAAATTTCATTTTAAGTGAGTGTGGTGCTTTGTAAGGCACAATGACAATGAATGCACTTTTTTGTTTTATCGTTCTATGTGTAAACTTTTATGGCCTTTGGTCGAAGTAAAGTATGATTTGATATTTGATTTGACTACTGGTCAGTTGCCATCTGGTGTCCACAGAGCAGGTGATATCCAATACAATTCACTTTGATCTCTTAAGGTAGCTGTGAGCCCTGCCATGCCAGTGGATTATCTGTTAGGTAATGACTCAAAGCATGTAATCTGGGGAGAAAGTGGAGCTCAGGTCACACCTGGGGATGTTAGGGTTGCCCGTGACCTGAAAGTCCATGGCTGCCCAAGAGCAGAGTCAAGGAAGCCTGGAGAAAGGGTCCAAGCAGCTGCCTAGTAAGGGAATTACAGGGTATGTAGGAAACCAGCCCCTGAAACGCCTACAGTTCAGATTGATGGGACGCTCAAATTGGCCACCCCAGAGCCTACCAGGGAGGTCACTGCTGCCCTGGGAGACCTGACTGAGCTTGCTTGGTGGTAAGGTATGGGTGGGCCCACCAGGGAGGAGTTCTGTGAGGCACAGAGAGAGAATGCCCAATCCTAGAGGGCTTGGGGCAACAAGCTGAGGCCCAGGCAGCTGATGACACCAATGGAGATCACCTGATATATTGGGAAAGTGACCTTCTGTATGGTACGACTAAGGCTTCTGAGCATGGGCCAACATGTGCGTTGGTAGTTTTCCAGTCCTACAGGGCCTTTCAACTGGAACTGGCTTATAATACACCCCTGGAATGAAAGATCAGGCAGGACAAGACCTTTGCAAGGCTTGTCACCCATGTTAATTAGTCCCAGATGAAGATAGATTCAGATACTTTCTGGAGGTCATGTCCCATCTGCCAGGCTTATAAGAAAATGGGAAAAATTCTTCTCTGGCTCCCTTACCTGATGTTTGAAAGGATTGGCATCAACATGGTCCATGATCCAAGATCAAGGTGGCTGATGGCATGGGAGCTCTCCCCACTTACTACCAGGGTTTAAGTTCTCTAATCTGAGAAAATCCCTGACAATGCCATCCCATCCACAGTCATAGTCCTCAGCAAAGAGAGGAACTGAATGACAGGCATCCTACATGGAAAGATGATCTTCCCTCTCAAATTCTTCCTCACAAACTCTGCCTTCATATGTGACTGCGTGGAGAGGGTGAGCCCCCTCTCTGAGTCGCCAATAAATCCTCTGTGATCATGGGTGTTGGTCACAAAGTGTGCCATGTGCCTGATTTATGGGATGCATGCCAGTGATGTGCAGGATGAGCCTTTCATAGGAATTGAGTAATTAGTGCTAGAAATAGCTTTAACTTAGAGGAACCAGTGCCTCTCAACCTGCTCTCTCCCTCTGGAACTCAATCCTCCTTCATAGGGATTTTTTATTCTGAATTGTCAGCCAGGAAGCATCACTGACTCTCTCAGCCGGGGAGTTCTTCCGAAATGATTTTAATTTTAACAGATACCTCAGAAAGATGAGTTCTTTCCAATCGGGGGGGCTTGGGGCTGGGTAATTTTGCTTATGTCAGTCTGATAATCACATTGGTATCTTTAACCCTAGATGGACCTAGAGGGACCTTGCACACAGTCCTCCTCTAAGTCCTGTCCCGGAAAGATTTTGAATAGGGATGAGTGGAAAATTCCATTCCAGCTGTGTAATTGGTGGAATTTTGCAACTCTGCATTACTCTTGTAACATGGAGTACTGGACAAATTCTGCTAATCGCTGTGTGGCTCCAAAAAGGTAAGTTGCCGAATGTGAGCAAGATTTGGCATCTCCTAGAGTGATTTGTGGTCGCTAAGAGAATATCTGTCAAGATTTTTTTAAATCTCAGTGGTTGAGACCGTTCGTGGACAGAAGGGTACTGATAGGGGTGGAGGAGCATTGCCCCACTGGCTGCACTATTGTTTTATTTTTCATCTGCTGGCTCAGCCAGCAGTGCAGGGGGGTGGAGCAGGGCCACAGGGGAGGAGAGAATGTGCACCTAAGTGCACAGGATCGATTGGCCGACCATTCCAGGCTAGCCAAACACACATTTGCACTTAGGATTCTTCAGCCCAGCTGTGTTTTAACGGCTGGGCTGGAGAAACTGCACAGACCCCTGGGCTGTGTTTGAGCGGCAGCCACTGCTGCTCAGACCAATTTTGAAGGAGCTTTCATGCTAGGTTTAGCATGAAAACAGGGTCAGGATTGTTGAGAAGCCTGTGCTGGTATCCCAGAGGAGCGAGACGGTTGGAGGCGGTGGGAGACGGACGGCGCATTGAAAAAGGTAAGTGGGTTTTTTTAACGGTGTTTCCTCCATCGTCCACTCCCCACCCCCACCCTTGACATTTTCAGCAGCCACTGCTGGCTACTGCTAAAGTCGAAAGTCTACTTGAGTGGCAGCAAAATCAGCACAAGCAGCTGTGCTCTCTGGAGCACCGTGTGTTTCAATTTGCACTGATTTTTCAGCACGGAATGCCATACTGGTGCTAAATCATAGCACGAGCAGTGAGACATGCCTATTTCCTCCAGTTGTTTTTATGTAACTCACATGGAATTCTGCAGAGTCAAATTCCATGAGTTCAACCCAACCCGAGTCTTGATTCTCTCCCACTCATCATTTGCATCCATGAACCTGACAGAAGCCATTAACCCTCAATCTAAGGAAATAAGTAGTTCCACGCAAACATTTTCACCCAATAATTTTACTCCACATTGCCATAATGGTCTCACTGACCTCTCCCTTAAAACAGACATGCTTAAGAATGACCTACAGATTGTAGTGACCAACTTGGAGAGACTACCACAGTACTCCTATGATCTAGATAGCAGCTTTCTGCATATTTCACCCAATCTTCATGATGTAAGCAACAGATCACAGATCCGCAAGCCCAGAACTCAATGGACAACCAGACCCACTACAAACTTATCCACCAGCCCAAAAAGGCTAGCAGTCAGTTTTCCTAGAGTGATACCAAATTGCTATTTAAATCTTATGATACTTTCTCAGGTAGCTTTAAAATTCTACACAGTAAAATTCAAACACTACCCATAAACACTTTCATGAAACCTCACTATTACACAAGGACTTTAAGCCTAGCTAATCTTAGACAAGCACCTATCATATCCAACTCAACCAATGAGATGACTGAATCCAAAAAAATCCATAAAATGCATACTGCACAATTGCTGCTCAGCAACTGTACATGCTGCCGGTCAGTATTGAGCTGCTGCTGCAAGCTGCTGCTGAGGGGCTGCACCGGTACCAGTTCCAGTTCTAGCCCCTCCCTCCTTTAGCACTGTCCTCAGCAGCTGGAGAGCAGGAGGCAGAGGGAGGCAGAGTGCCAGGCCGCTGGCAATAGGGACCCTACACCCAGCAGCATTCAGACCCTCGCTGGGATGTCTCTTTTATGTGTGCACACACCAGGACATTATTTACATATGAGGGGGGGGGTGCTTGGAAACAAGGAAACTTGCAGCCAGAACTCCACAAAAAAGAACCTGTCTCCCCAAACTGGGGAGGCAGGTATTTTTCAGTGGAGCTCTGACTGAAAGTTTAATTTTTCTGATCACAGACCCCACCCCGTCACATATGCAATAATGTCCAGGCCCAGGGTGCTCTTGGACTGGACATTATCTACATTAGTGATGGGGTGGGGTTCTGTGCGCGGAAAAAAGGAAATGTGCAGTCAGAGCTCCATGGAAAAGAACCTGTCTCCCCAGAGTCCAGGAGAAAAGAAGGGGTTGTGGTGGGGTACAGTGCGGAGGCCAGCAGGGAGAGCGGTGCCAGAGACTAGGTGAGCATCAGCTGCTGTGTTAGTTTCCATCAAATAGAGATGTGTGTAGCCTGATAGAATGCCTTGCTGACTAGGAAGCAAGGCTAGGCACTTTGTGAAAATGCAGACTGCTGGCACTGAGCTGGTTTGCTGCTTGTTGCTAGTGCTGGGCCTTAGGTGCAAGACTGGGGTGTGCTTGGCCTTCCGTAGCAAGTTTGTGAAGGAAGACCCTGCTTAGCGCTTCTGCGATCGGAGCATATTGGTCAGGCAGGCACCACAAACTCCATAGAATGCAATGGAGTACAACTCTGTGCACTTCTGCCCGGCCTACAAACGACCCAATGCTATGACTTCATCCAACAAGATAGACCTTCCAAACTGTGTAAGGATATTTCTTGCATTCATTGATCAAAATTTGAAGTAAAACCTTTGGAAATGGAATCTCTATCTTCAGGTGAATTATCCACTGAACAAATTGTGAAACAATCATAATACATTTCACTCAACATTTTAATTACATTTTTTAGGAAACTTCAACCTGCACTGGAATGATGCCAACGGCCCTAATATATACTCATTTAAGATGTTCCTATTCAATCTCAACCTCATACAATCCTGCAATAGACCAACACACAATAAGGGTGCTATTCTAGACCTGATAATTGCAAGAGAGAAAGCAATTGATTCAGAATCCACCAACCCATCAACTGGTCCGACCATCACTACATGATCTTCTATATAAATAGATCAGTGGTTGAAAAAAAAGAATAACTTGTTTAACCAAGACAACTGATCCGGGACTTCCCTGACATAAAGTGTGGGGCACTATCAGCACTACATAAAAGAGACCTCCCACCACCAATTGGTACATGATCTCACGTAACACAATAGTGAAATGATTGGCTTAATAGACTCACTTGCACCTAAACGACTGAAGAGTCACCTGTAAAAACAATAAATCTTGGTTCGATGCACACCTGAATGATGAAAGGAGAAGACTGAGATCAGCTGAAAGGATCTAGAGGCTTGATCCGTTGTCTTCCTATCTTAAGCAACTGAGGTTACTAAGGAGCTCCTAAAAAAACTCACATGGAACTCCAAAACAAAATGTTTCAGAGATCAATTGGATAGTGCCAGAAATCGTCCAGGAAAAATGTTGCAATCATCGCACAACAATCCAACCATCATTCTCTAACAGAGACTGGCTCACAATTAAGGCAGAGATTTTCTACATTCATCGAGGGTAAGAGTAGGATAATTGAAAGGATATTAAACACTTCTTCAGAGCTCCTGATCAGCTCAGGTCAATTTCTTCTTCCAGTTCAGTCCACAGCTAACGCCTTCACCTCTCGCAGCAAACCAAAAAATGATTGAGTTTGGAAGGAATTTAAGGTCCTAGATTAAGCTGACATCCAAAAAACCTTTTCATACTTAAAACCTTCCACCCATTACAGCACCACTCTTGCCTGTAGACTTCACAAAGATGTGATTCAACTCATATTTTCTCTATGGACAAAGATAGTGAATGCCTCCTTAATGCAAGGCTCCATTCCAGACTGCTTAAAATCTGCTCACATTACTCCTATTTAAAAAAAAAAAAAATGCTGGTCATACCAACCCCAACAACTTCCGAACGATTTCTAATATTTCCTTTTTTGCAAAGCTCCTAGAGAAATGTGTACACATTTAACTGAGCCAGTATATGAAACAGTTCAACCTCCTTGATAAATACAAGTCTGGGTTCAGACAAGGTCACAGTACCAAAACAGCAAGAGTCCACATTTTGGATGAAGCTCTAGAGACTCTAGACCGTTATGATTCATGCCTGCTAATACTGCTTGGTCTCTCATCAGCATTTGACCCCCTGAATCACCACCACTTGCTTTTAGAAAGCCAGATGGGTGTTTCAAGAATGGTGCTTAACTGGTTCCCAACTATTCTGCACAACAAATTGCAAAGATTCTAGTTAAACCTAGAACCTGACCAATCCAACCCCAATGTCAATTGGAGTTTCTCAAGGCTCTATTTTGTCTCCTACTCTGTTCAATCTGTACATGGAACCACTGGCTGAAATCCTTAATCTTCCTAACACCTCATGTTGCATGTATGCAGATAATACTCAGCACCACTTGAAATTCTCTTCTCCAGACAAGAGCAAAACACTCAATAGCACCTTGATGAAAATCCGATACTGGCTGATTTTAAATCATCTTAAACTGAGGGACATATTTATGAAAAAGTGGTGCAGCGTAGCAAATCACCTTGCTGCGCTGTACTGAGCCACTGGGAACCAGAAGGGAAGTGCCATATTTAGGGTAACATAGCTCATTCCTGTCCCTTCCCCTGCGCTGGGGCACAGTGGGTCTGCCTAGCACCAACGCTGGCACCCTTGCACCGGTCTGCAAGGGTGCACGCATTGAATGCAGGATTTATTTTGGCAGGAAGGGGCACCTTCCTGAATAGAAACAATCCCCAGCACTTTATGACCTCACTTCAGGGGACCCTCCCTAAAGGGACCTTAGAGAGGTCAGTACTCCGATCCCCAGGGGGCCACTTCCAAATCAGCCCTTTGAGTTAAAGATTGCCCCAGCCACCTTCCAGAGGTTGATGAACAGGGTCCTGGCTGGGATGGAGGTCTTCAGTGCTGTTTAATTGGATGACATAGCTGTCTACGGTAGCAGCTGGGAGGACCACCTGTTTTAACTCCAGGAGGTCCTTAGGCTCTGCAACAGGCAGGCCTGATCTTTTAGACCAGCAAGTGACAGATAGGGCAGAGTTCTGTGGTGTACTAGGGACATCTTGTGGGCAGGGCAAGGTTAGAGACTATCCTGGGGACCATCCACAACCCAAATCGAAGTCCAGCCAGGTTCTTTGACATTAGTTATGAGAACTCCCAGGAGATTGGGTGGTTCTCCCCGCCTTCAATGGCGGAAGACACGTTAGACTTATCAGCCTTAGCATGGTATTCCACAAAACCATTTTCCTTCTCCCTTCCTGTTTTGCTGAATTCATTTTTGTTAGCCTTAGGACTCATACACTTTACTACTGCTACCCAATGCTAAAGTGTTTGTACTCACACCCTAAAATTGGCTCACACCTGATTGGTATATGTGAATTACTTATAAGTCACTAGTAAAATGGTATACCATATACCCAGGGCAGGTACACTAAATGCTAGTTGGTCTGCAACACATATTGTGCCACCCCTTTAAGTAGCTCCTTAAAACATGCCTCAGGCATGCCATTCCAGCCTGAGTGCCATTTCAAACTGCCAATATGACGGGAAAAAATAAACCTTTTGCCAAGTCCAAAACTCCCTTTTTAATACATGTAATTCCCCCTTAAGGTAGTACGTAAGCAGCCCATAGGGCAGGGTGCATTGTATTTACAACGTGGAACATGTGCTTTTACGTTTTACATTTCCTGGTAGTGAAAAACTAACAAATTAGTTTTTCGCTACTGTGAGACCTACCTCTCTCATAGGGTAACATTGGGTTGCCTTATTACATTTAATAAGTGATACGTTTTGTGAGGGTGGGAAGTAAAAATGTCAAGTGTGGTCTATGGCATTGTAATTTTAAATCTCCCTCAATGGTAAATGTAGGAAAGTGGCCTTTGTCGATTGTCACCCCACACTTTTTGCTCTAGATGCTGTTGGTTGTGATTCTGAAAGTGCACTTGACCTGCTAACCAGGTCCCAGTTCCAATGCTCTCTCCCTAAATTGGCACATGTAAATTGGAAATCTCAATTGACAAGCACTTTAACCCCCCCATCTTATCAGTCTCTAGCATAGGGTACCAGTGGTACTCAAGTTGTTAATGTTAAAGGTGGTCACCAGGGCCTGAAGAACTGGTGGTGCCCCTCTGAGTGACCCAAGTAAACTACTGACAGCAGGCCTGCCATTACAGACTGCAGGAGCAGTGTAAGCTGCTCAAGTGTGACTGTGCCAAGGAAGACCTTGACTTAACCATGTGTGGCACAGCCAAAGCACTATCTTTAATATATGTCTGTCTCCCCTAAGCAAGGCCTCCGGAAACCCTTTTCCATTAAAAGTTAACATAAGTGAATGAAGGTCCATTGGATAACATGGGCTGGCACTCCGGCAAACCTGAGGTGGCCAGCTCCATTATAGTCCTGTGAAAATGGGTCATGCTTGGTGTCAAACAGCATGCCTTCTCAGCACTGGCATGAATCTTGTGCCAAGTGCAATGCAGCATGGACCCAGAGAGCAACCTTAGAGGTTGCCCACTGAGGTGCCCTAGTTTTCCTGTGCTCTGGCTGCTAGCTAGCAGCTGCTGCTGCCAAGACAGGATTCTGACCCCCCAGGGCCTACGTGTAAACACTCCCAGGAGTCAGGACAAAGGCCTGGATGGAAAGGGGAAGGAGGTAACACTTTCCTCCGTCCCAGGAAGGCTGGTCAAGGCAGTGAGCTTCAAATGGCACACCTCCTCTGATATGCAAGCAGGCTGTCCCCCAGTGGAGGACAAAACTATCTCCTTGCCCTCAGGCACATCTGCATCCAGACAGGTGGGAAAATTAGTTAGGCTAGAGGCATACATCCCCCAGAAGGCTAGCCACACCTCTAAGGTGGCAAAATATAGGTTATTGAATAAAAAGGTGCCACAAACCAGTGGATTAGCTGCTGGGGATAGTAGCCCATTGGCTACTTGTATCCACAACCCTAACACCCCTAAGTCTAGGATTTAAGAGGCAACCCTAGTACCAGAACCTCACATCTGCAACAACTTGTGAAGAAAGGACAAGAGAAGACCCACATCGATGGCAACAGAAACCTGACACCTTGAACCTGTGGCAACCTTCCTGGAACTGCTTGACTGTGGCTCAACCTGGACCAAAGACCGATTCCCCCAACAAAAGGGAACCCTTAGTGAGCCAAAGGCAAGACCAGACTCCTGTGGACTAGTCCTCTGCACAGCCCAGGTGAAAAAAACACCTACCAGAAATGAAGAAACATCGGTCATTAGGCCTTCTGAGGGATCGCCCAAACACAGGTGGTCCAGTGCATTGTGGCAAGTATCGTCCAGCTCTCCACCAAGTTATCGCCAGCTACCATTTTTTCCAGGACCCACGAAAGGGGAGAAAGCACCTCATCACTGCCAAGGCTTGTTGGTGGCCAGTCTGGTCATCCAACCTTTACTCAACACTGCAACACAGTAGCATGCCATAACACCTGCATCCAACATCACCAGTGTCTCCATTATTGAGTTTTTAAAATCTCTTTCCTCTCCTGCACTGCCACTGTGGTAAAGCCAGCAACTGCAGTTCCTGTTCAGCAGCATGGACACCCAAGCAGGGTGGAATTGTTCTACCTGGTGACTACTGGTCCAGGACCCCACATATGCATAACCCCTGGTGGATTCCCACAAACTCGACCTGCAAGTGACAGAGGTACCATTTGTTCAGCAACTGCAACTACTGCATTCAGCACCAAGGACAGCTAGGTCACAGCTGTGCCCGGGCCTCACGAGCCAGGTAAAATTGCTCTGACTGTCGCAGCTTGGTCATGGGACCTCCACATCCTTAACTACAGGAAAGTTTGCATTTTCTCGTCCTAACCATTTGATGACTGCTGCCAGTTTCCTAGCTGCAGTTGGCATTTGGCCTTTGAATTCCTCCCAGGCAGCCACACACTAGAGGCAGAGTGCTCGGTGAATGGAGGGTTGCACTTCGAAGACACTGCTTCACCTCACAGGACAGGGAGGCAGGAAATACCAGACACTTCTGCAGGGGAAAAACACCAGAAGTATTTTCCACTTCAGATGGAGCACCAGGTATGAAATTAGGCCTCTGAGACCGACCCTTCAGTTCACTTCTGGACCAGCGGAAGGACTCTCAGAGGACTGCTCTGCTGCCTGTGGCCTGCTGTGAACTTC
This sequence comes from Pleurodeles waltl, assembly GCF_031143425.1. NCBI lineage: Eukaryota > Metazoa > Chordata > Amphibia > Caudata > Salamandridae > Pleurodeles > Pleurodeles waltl. The sequence continues at coordinate 1,415,372,571 of NC_090446.1, forward strand.
AGGGGACTGCTCTGCTGCACCAAAAGGACTGCCCTGCTGCCTCAATCCTGCCCTGTGCCCTTAGCCGACTGCCCTGCTATTTAAATTCTGCTTTCCTGCTTGAACCCAAGCCCTCAAGAGTGACTCAAAGGGCTAGTTCACCAGTCTCCTGATCACAACATCTGAAACAGAAAATGCTCCAACCATCCTGATCCCACACCTGGAACCAGCCTGAATGAGTCCTGATGCTCCAAGTGGTTCCCTCCAGTCCTGGACCCTTCGAAGTGGCACTAAAGGTGCCCAAATGGCCTAAATCCAAAATGAAGGAAAAAAATCTGCCAAAAAGTGGTATGAAGACTGGGAGGAGACTGGGACTTACCTGCTCACTGATCTGCCCAAGGTACTTTCCTGGTTGTCCTGATCTCATGGAAGCTCCCACTATGGCCCTCATTACAACATTGGCGGTAAAAGGCGCTTACTGCCGTACAGAAGACCGCCAAAACACCGCTGCGGAATTCCGCCACAGCTATTATGACCCACATCTCGGAATCCGCCGAAATTCAGACACCCACACAAGACCGCCACACCAAAGGTCAGTGATAAACTGGCGAAAACAAAACCTCCACCATCACTCCAACAGAAACACGCCCATGCTATCACGACCCACGAATCCACGCGGTGGTCTTTCAACCGCGGTATTCCATTGGCGGTACACACCGCCGCGCTCAAAATACACACACATCTCCAAAACACCGCCACATTGGACAATTCAAAATACACACACCTGATACACATACAAACACCACTCCCACAAACCAAACACAATATAAAACACACACCCACATCACCCACAAACCCCTACGACCACAATTCACGGACGAAGGCCAGATAGACAGAGAGCACAGCAACTGAGAACCCCACCACACAGAGGCACACAACACCATCACCCATACAACATTACACGCACAAAACACCACACACCACTACACATCAACACACATATCAACACTTACACCACCCCACACATCACCCACACCACCCCATGTCACGCCAAAGACACCCCCGGTTTTCCGAGGGGAAGCTCAGGATCATGGGGGAGGAAATCCTACGGGTAGAGCCACAGCTATTTGGCTAACAGGTGCAGCACACATCCATAGCCAGGAAGATGGAGCTATGGCAAAGAATCGTGGACAGGGTCAACGCTGTGGGACAGCATCCAAGAAATCGGGAGGACATCAGGAAGAGGTGGAATGACCTACGGGGGAAGGTGCGTTCAGTGGTCTCCAGGCACAACATCGCGGTACAGCGGACTGGCGGCGGACCCCCACCTCCTCCCCCACAACTAACAACATGGGAGGAGCAAGTCTTGACCATCATGCATCCAAAGGGCCTCGGAGGAGTCAGTGGAGGAATGGACACTGGTAAGTTAAATCTCAACTATCATATCCCCCACCCTACCTGCATGCTATCACACACCCCCACCCTCACCCCCTCCCCTATAACTCCAACTCCTCACTAATGTACTCATAACACAAACCACCCATCCCAACACCAAGCCCCGCATGCAAAAACAAAGCATGGTCACCCCTCACCAAAGCATGCTCACTGCACATACCCATAACAACCCCCTAACCATCATCACACAAACCCACACACAGAAATGCTTGCACTGGGGTACACAAACACCCACCCATTGCACAACATTACACGCACACATGCAATAATTATGCTCTTATATCCCTGCAGGACCACTCAGAGCGTCACCACACCGGAGGGTCCAGACAACTCCACTCCACCCACAGAAGAGGCCCACAGTGACGACAGCAGCTCTGCCCTACTGGATCCTGATGACCAGCCCGGACCATCGTGAGCCTCGGGACAGTCGGTTCCCCTTGCACAGGCACAGCCCAACACTGACCTTCCACCCTCTGGTAACACCAGCACAGCACCCACCCAGCGGGCCCATACCTCCGTACCCAGGACACGTCAATCAGCGGTGTGTCCACCACTACAGGGAACCCAGGATAACCCACCACCCCAACAACAACAGGGACCTGGGGGCAGTGGTAGTGGGCACATGGTCAGGGGACGGAGGCACAGGAACACAGGGGAACTGGGAGGGCTGCTGTGCGACAGGGGGCGGACAGGCCTAGGGAACCCACTCTCCACGAGGCCCTCTCCTCCATCATGGGAGCATACCACCACTCCCAGGAGACAATGGCGACGGTCCTGGCCAAGTTTCAGGAGACCCAGTGCCTGCAGGAGGAGCAGTATTTGGGGATCAGGGAAGAGCTCAGAACCATCAGCTGCGCCCTGGGCACCATCGTAGGGGTGCTGAAGGACATACAAAAGACCATGAGGGACACCATGGCACTCCAAGGGGCCCCTGACACTAGCATGGACGATGAACTGCCCACCACCTCCGCCGGCGCTAGTGGACAGGACGCCCCGCCACAGGACCACCACACCAGCACCACACCCCCTGCAGACGGACAACCACCCCGCAAGCGGTCCCTGAGATCCAGGAACAGGACAGAACAAGAAGGCAAGACCCCCGCCAGGAAATGAGACCACCCTGATTGTCCTCCCACTGACCCACTTTGTTACCCTGTCCATACTGAAACTGGCCCAGCTCCACTTCCTACGCCCATATGGGCAGTGCACCTGTGTGACTAATGGACTGGACTCTGCCATGGACATTCCTCCACCGTCCCCCATCACCATATTACTACCCCCCTCCATTTTTGAGCACTTAAATAAACACCCTTGAACCACAAAACAATCTGGAGTCAGTCTGTGATTTGGTAAATATGTATTATCAATGACAGTGTCAACATGCGTTTCCAATTGTAAAGCCAACATACCTATGTCACACATCACAAGTCCTTGAAAGATGGAAGCAGATGACACACGTTGCTAACCACACCTGTGAAACGGTAATGGAAAGGTACAACTCAGTGACCAAATACTGCTATGAAATGACAGACAGGATAGAGGTAGAAGTGTGAAAGTGAATGTAATGGTAAAAAGGAAACTGTTCTCACCTGTGTGTCACTGGAAATATTGCTGTATGACTGACTTCCTATTGTGTATGTCTTGTTCTTCAGCGTCCTCCTCATCACTGTCCACAGGCTCCACAGGCTCCACAGCTGCCACAACACCGCCATCTGGACCATCCTCCTGCAGAAAAGGCACCTGGCATCGCAAAGCAAGATTGTGAAGCATCGAGCAGGCAATGATGATCTGGCACACCTTCTTCGGTGAGTAGAATAGGGAACCACCTGTCATATGGAGGCACCTGAACCTGGCCTTCAGAAGGCCGAAGGTGCGTTCGATCACCCTCCTAGTCCGCCCATGGGCCTCATTGTAGCGTTCCTCTGCCCTGGTCCTGGGATTCCTCACTGGGGTCAATAGCCATGAGAGGTTGACCCATCGTATAAGGGATGCTGCTATTGCGCAGGATGTAGGCGTCATGCACAGAGCCAGGGAACATTGCATTTACCTGCGAGATGTACTGATCTGCCAAACATACCATCTGTACATTCATGGAATGATAACTCTTCCGGTTCCTGTACACCTGTTCACTCCTGTGGGGGGGGGGCAGAGCTACATGGGTCCCATCAATAGCACCTATGATGTTGGGGATATGTCCAAGGGCATAGAAGTCACTTTTCACTGTAGCCAAATCCTCCACCTGAGGGAAAACGATGTAGCTCCTTACGTGTTTCAGCAGGGCAGACAACACTCTGGACAACACGTTTGAAAACCTAGGCTGGGACATCCCTGATGCCATGGCCACCATTGCTGAAAAGATCCACTTGCAAGGAAATGGAGCACTGACAGCACCTGCACGTCAGGGGGGATTCCTGTGGGATGGCGGATTGGTGACATCAGGTCTGGCTCCAACTGGGTACATAGTTCCTGGATAGTGGCACGGTCAAATCTGTAGGTGATGAGTAAATGTCGCTCCTCCATTGTCCGCCATCTTCTCAAATGTCCCAGCTGACGGTGCCTAGGAAGGACAACAGCGACCACAGAGTCAACAAAGTCCCAGGTATGTACCCACAGATACACAGAGCACAACACCAAAGACAAAAATATTCCTGTACATGCGTTGAGTTTAGGCCTAGGTATGTGTGATGCAGTTGTAAATGAAGCCATGTGGGCCCCTGAAATGGCGGCTGCCTGACCTCTAAACTGGGACAATGGGATGTGAGGTAACTGCGCTGGCGTTATACACTATCGCGGTAGGCGGTCGAAGACCGCGGCGCAATGCTGCATTGGTTAACATTGGACCCTATGGGTCCCTGGAGCCAATGATGAAGTGCAACGGCGGTGATGATACGCACCGCCGCGGACGTCACCGCCGCGGACGTGACCGCCATTTTCTATCTGTTGAATCACTCGATACCTGATCTTCGACAGGAGAGGACCTACACTGCAAGTGCTGCTGTGACCTCGGTCTGGGAGAGACAATGGCTGCTGCGTCTGGGGAAAGGGCCCCTGCCTTCACTGCTCAGGAGTTGGAGAAGCTCGTGGACGGGGTCCTCCCCCAGTACACGCTACTCTACGGTCCTCCAGACCAACAGGTAAGTACACAGGGAGCACGTTGTATGGGCTATGCCTGTGTGGAGAGGGCTGGTTGTAAGAGGGAAGGGGGCAGAGTGCAGTGAACATGAAGGACTGTGAATGCATGTGCCACATGGCAAGGGCAGGGATGTGGGCCACTCACTTTGACGGTGCTCTTGCTAATGACTTCTCTTCTTCCCTTGTGCATGTCATGTAGGTCAACGCCCACCAGAAGAAGGACATTTGGCGTGCCATCGCCAAGGACGTCCGGACCCTGGGGGTCCACCAGAGACGGGGCACCCACTGCCGGAAAAGATGGGAGGACATTCACCGCTGGAGCAAGAAGACGGCGGAGGCTCAGCTGGGGATGGCCTCCCAACGTGGGAGGGGTGCCCGTCGCCCCATGACCCCCCTGATGTTCCGGATCTTGGTGGCGGCCTACCCTGACTTGGATGGGCGCTTGAGGGCATCACAGCAGACACAAGGGGGTGAGTACAACCTCATTCTGGGGACTTGGCGCGCAGTTGAGGGGTCTGGGTGTGGGAGGAGGGCTGTAAGCTTCCCTAGGCCAGGGCGACTTCCATAGGCTAGGCCCCTCCGTAATGCAGGCCATGTGCCACTCCACCCCACCGCAGTAGAGTGCCAAGTACAGGTATACATGCCCCTGTGGCATCCATGTGTGCAGATGTCCACCATAACGATGTAGGCCATATCCCAGGAATTGCATCTGTAGAGGCCAAGAGCGCGGCGTAGTGCAGGGGGCTGCTGTGTCTGTATTGTCCGCCAACAGTAGTGGTAAGCCATGCACTCAACCTGTCTTTCTTCTGTTTCCCCACCCCTTTTTCTGCTCTCCCTGTTCTTTTGTGCATCAGCATTATCAGGAGGAGGTACAGTGGCACCAGAGCACGAGGGAGCTGCATCCCACATGGCCATGGAGGGCCACACCACGGACTTAGAATGCACCAGTGGGACGGAGGGCGAGGGGAGCTACACGTCGGTCACCGGATCACCAACCAGCGACACGGACTCGTCCGACGATGGGAGCTCCCTTGTGGTGGTGCCACCATCTGTGCCCCACACTTCTACAGGTACAGCCGCCACCTCCCCTACCAGCACCGCCCTCCCAGCAGCCCCTCAGCGTTCGCCCCGTGCCCGTTCACCCAGGAGGGTGGGCATCACCTTCGCCCCAGGCACCTCAGGCCCTGACCCTGTCACCCCTACTGCCCTCAGTGAGGAGGCCATTGACCTCCTCAGATCACTCACTGTTGGGCAGTCTACCATTGTGAAAGCCATCCACGGTGTAGAAAGGGAGTTGCAACACACTAATGCATTCCTGGAGGGCATAAATTCTGGTCAGGCTGCCCATCATCAAGCCCTGCAATCTCTGGCCTCAGCATTGATGGCAGCCATTGTCCCTGTGTCTAGCCTCCCCTCTCCAACTTCCTCCACCCAGACCCAATCCCCTGTACCCCAGCCCATCCCAAGCACACCATCAGACAAGCATGCATACACCTCAACACACAAAAGTAGCTCAGGCAAACATAGGCACCACACATCCCACAGGCACTCACACAAGCATCACCCACATACAGACACAGCAACATCCACTGCCTCCACTGTGTCCCCCTCCTCATCATCTCCCTCCTCCCTCTCAGTGTCGTCTACACTCTCACCTGCATGCACTACATCTACAGGCACTAGGACTCTCACCAGAACACCCAGCACCACACCCCGCTCACCTGCACTCACCACCCCCACTCCCATTTACACGTCCCCTGTGTCCTCTCCCAGTGTGTCTGTGACGCCCCCTCCCTAAGTACACAAACGCGGGCACCCACACACCCATCCATCCACCTCACAACAGCCTCCAGTACCTGCACCTGCACCCAAAACACCTAAAGTGACACCTCCTACAACCACCTTCTCTTCCTCCACTCCCAGACCCCCTCCAGCTACCCATCCCAGTGTTAGCCAGAAACTCTCCCTCAGGAACGTTGACCTCTTTGCCCCCATCCCCACCCCTCCAATTCATAAGTCCCGCAGTAGCGCCTCAGCCAAAAAGACTCAAGTACCAGTGGTGCGTGTTACAGGTGTGTGGAGTGCACCGGCCACCAGGGCAGGCAGTGTGACACGGAGCCAAAGCACTGCCAGTCCACCCCCTGTAAAGCATCTCAAGTTGGAAAGTGGCCGACGGGACAGGGTGAAGACTCCTGGTGGCAAAACTGCTCACAAGGGTCCCAGGGGGATTGCAGAGTCAGCTGTGACTCCTCCAAAGGTGGTGAAGTGCCAGAAGAAGTCTGCACAGTCTGGTGAGAGCAGCACGGCGGAGAAGGGCGCCATCCTCCCCGGTGGCCGGGATGCCACCGCCAGCACCGTCGTCACTGGTCAGGAGACCACCGCCGGAGTCATTGCCCAGGAAGGCAGGAGTATCGTCACTGGTCAGGAGAACACCGCCGGTGTCATTGCCCAGGAAGGCAGGAGTATCGTCACTGGTCAGGAGACCACTGCCGTAGTCAGTGCCCAGGAGGGCAGGAGTATCGTCACTGGTCAGGAGACCACCGCCGGAGTCAGTGCCCAGGAGGGCAGGAGTATCGTCACTGGTCAGGAGACCACCGACGGAGTCAGTGCCCAGGAGGGCACCGGCTGCCACAGCCCCGCTGGGCAATGAGGGACCGTCATGCCACACACCAATGCACGCCATGGCATAGCACCGCTGAACAAGGGAATCACCGCCATAGTGAAGACCACTGAACAGGGCAAAGCACCGCTGAACATGGCAGAGAACCGCTGAACAGGTCAGAGACCGCCATGGCAAAGCACCGCTGAACAAGGGAATGACCGCCATGGTAAAGACCGCTGAACAGGGCAAAGCACCGCTGAACAGGGCAGAGAACCGCTGAACAGGTCAGAGACCACCATGGCAAAGCACCGCTGAACAAGGAAACACCGCCACATCAAGGATCGTTATCCCATGTACAGCTGGGACTGTGACGGAACAGGACTCGTCACGGGGAGCCTAATGCAGTGTGGGCACCATTCCCCCTCCAGAACCAGTGGAGACTGTTATCCACTTGAGAGACTGTGGCTTTGCACTCCCCAGGATGGAACAGTGGGCAACCCACCCACTGTAGAGACTTGAGATACTGTGGCTTTGCACTCCCCAGGATGGAACAGTGGGCAACCCATCCACTGTAGAGACTTGAGAGACTGTGGATTTACACTCCCCAGGAGGGAACAGTGGGCAAACCACCCACTGTAGAGACTTGATAGACTGTGGCTTGGCACTCCCCAGGATGGAACAGTGGGCAAACCACCCACTGTAGAGACTTGAGAGACTGTGGCTTTGCACTCCCCAGGATACATCAATGGGCATGGAGCCCTGTCGTGGATCTGGCGAGGTGCTGTAATCCGGCTGAGGTGCCCCCCTTCCTTTCCCCCTGAGGTGCCTGTTGTATTTCTATCTGATGCCCCAGCAGTGTTCTCTCCGTTTGTGGACAGGTATCTATTGTGGGCCTCGCCCATGCATTTTTGGACCAGTGGTGCACGGACATTGACATACCTGCACTACTTCTCGTAATGTATATACTTTTGAATGTGTGTATATATATCTGTATAGATTTGGTAACTGTATTTTGATACATTACAATTTTTTTAATGATTTCCTTTGGTCTTTGCATTCTTCCGGAGGGGTTGTGGGTTGATACTGTGATGTTTTGAAATGCATTGATGTGTGTGTTGTAATGTGGGTGGGTGGGGGTGGGGGTGTTGCGTGTGTGTTCCCCTGACTTTTGTCTCCCCCCTCCCCTATGTCATAGGTGCAGTACTCACTGTTGTCTTCGCCGCCGCCGTTGCTGGTGTTCTTAAATGAGCAGGAAGACAAGGGCAGGTAGGATTTGTAATTCCGACTCCATGGTGTCCTCCTTCCTCGTGGGATGTGTAGAAGGTGAGTGTTTTCCCATTGCAAAAGCTGTTTCTGCCGTGTTTTTATCCACAGTGAATCCGCCCCGGAAACGGTGGCGGATTGGCGGGTTGTGATACTGTGGGCGGTACATTGTCTGCCGCCTGTCTGTTGGCGGTGACCGCCGCGCTGCTTGTCTGTACCGGCGTGGCGGGCGGAGTGTTCAAGTGGCCGTCTATGTTGGCGGTTTCCGCCACGGTCATGAGTCCCTTTTTTTGTCCGCCGGCCTGTTTGCGTTATTACTGCACCTTTAAACCCATCCGCCAGGGTTGTAATGACCCCCTATATTCTTCTCAGCAGCAAATCCTGTTCAGCAGCTCCTCACAAAAAGGTATCCAGCCTTATGGAGCCTTCATCTGCTGCAACTCATTTTTGTCCCACTGGAGATTTTTAACTTCCAAAAAAAGAGATACAATGCAGGATCCAGGATTAACTTAGTAAACTTTATTAACACCTTGCACAAGCTGGAAAATCTATTAGAGTATTATAGGGACCAACCTAGATTTTAACCTGATTCATTTTACCTACTTTTCTATGTGTGCAAATTATGATATTATTTCTAGGGAGGAAAGGGATCATAACACTAAGGCTATCACACTAAGATATGCTCTTTCACGTTTTCAAATGTTCAAATCTTCAAATGTTATCCCAGCCCTGATAACTGCCATAAATATTAAAATTATAGTCTGGAACATTAAAGTATTAGTTAAGCTTGCATCATTGGCCATTACCTCCATGTTTAAAGAGACACTGGAAGAGCTCTGTAATCTTGATCGGAGAGATAGCATGTGGAAAGAAATATGGGACAACATAATAAAAGTTATTATGTCTCATTTGTCTAAAAAAAAATCAGAAATAGCACTCACACTCAAAGAGGACAATTACATAAACCATCAAAGAAAAAATTAAGGGGCAGATTTATGAAAAGTGGCGCTACAACTATTGCTGCGCCGCTTGTCTTGTGCCCCTTAGCGCCCTCTAACGCCACCATGTGTGCACCGTATTTAAAATATGGCACACTATGGCGGTAGTCAGGGGGAATAGCGTCATCATTTTTTTTGCTAGTCCAGCGCTTTGCAGGAAAGCATAAAAAAACATGACGCTAATCCTGCAAAGCACCCAGAGGCCCACTGAACACAATGGGAGCCTATTTTTAGTGCCTGCTCTGAGCAGGTGTTAACATTTTTTGATTAAAGTGACGCAAAGAAATCTCTTCAATTTCTTTGCACCATTTTTTTGCCCACCCAGCGCTGGAACGCCCCCATTGCAGACATTATGCTTGTCGCAGGCATATTGTGGTGCAAGGGGTTACAAAGTGGCACAATGCAAGCATTGCTCCACTTTGTAAACATGGCGTGGCTTTTTTGTCCTTCTAACGGCACATTAGCAACATAAAAATGATGCTAATGTGGCATTGGAATGGCCACATAAATCTGGGCCTAAATATAAAGAGGCAATTCAGGCGATCCATGCAACATGTATTAACTTTTCAACAAAGTATTGAGCAATCTAATGGCAAAAGGTAATTAAAAGAGGCACATAGAAAAACAGGAAGGATGAAAAAAACAGATGGGACCAACAGGAACTGGGCTATATTACATAGAAACAATTGAGCAGAAAGACACAAACAAGTTTTAGCAGTGAGTACAGTCTGGCTCATTATCATACAGGCCGGCAACTGATAAGGATATACCATCAGATAAATGGGAAGCGTACATCAAATCCCATGATCTGAGCCAGGATACCAGAATGTTTGAAGTACATCTGTATGTGAACAAGTGAATGACAACATCAGTGGAATTAATAGCGTCATTAATAACAAAAAGTAAGAATTGACATGCCCTGGACCCCACTATGATCCCGATTGCTGTAATGAAACAGTATCCAAAGTTGTGGAACTGTATACTAACACTGGTGTTCGACCTTATTTTGCTGTCTGGAGAGGTACCAGAATCATGGCATGGGTCAGTAATAGAACCACTTCACAAAAAAGACTCACATCTAAAGTGATGGGGAGGGGCGTGTTAGGGGAATAATAATTTACCATAAAAATGACCCGTTACTGCCGTCGATGCTGCTGGCTGCCTTGGTGCTCTTTTCCCCCTGGCAGTCACTGGGCTCAAAGCACAGGTTCCCCACCTGTTAGACCTGACAGCCTTAGGGTAGTCACCCCTAACTTTTTGCCTGCCTCCCTCCACTTTTTGGACACTGTTTTTGCTGGTTTATAGACTCTGCGCACTTTACCCCTGCTAACCAGGGCTAAAGTGCATATGCTCTCTCCCCTAAAACATGGTAACCTGGAATCATACCTGATTGGACTATTAATTTACTTATAAGTCCCTAGTAAGGTGCACTCTATGTGCATAGGGCTGGTAAATTAAATGCTACTAGTGGGCCAGCAGCACTGGTTGTGCCACCCACTTAAGTAGCCCCTTCTCCTTGTCTCAGGCCTGCCATTGCAAGGCCTGTGGGTGCAGTTTCACTGCCACATCGACTTGGCATTTAAAAGTTCTTGCCAAGTCTAGAACTCCCCTTTTTCTACATATAAGTCACCCTTAATGTGTGCCCTAGGTAACCCCTAGGGCAGGGTGCTGTGTAAGTAAAAGGCAGGACATGTACCTATGTAGTTATATGTCCTGGTAGTGTAAAAACTCCTAAATTCGTTTTCACACTACTGTGAGGCCTGCTCCCTTCATAGGCTAACATTGGGGCTGCCCTCATACACTGTTGAAGTGGCAGCTGCTGATCTGAAAGGAGCAGGAAGGTCATATTTAGTATGGCCAGAATGGTAATACAAAATCCTACTGACTGGTGAAGTCGGATTTAATATTACTATTCTAGAAATGCCACTTTTAGAAAGTGAGCATTTCTTTGCACTTAAATCCTTCTGTGCCTTACAATCCACGTCTGGCTGGGCTTGGTTGACAGCTCCTTGTGCATTCACTCAGACACACCCCAAACACAGGGTACTCAGCCTCACTTGCATACATCTGCATTTTGAATAGGTCTTCCTGGGCTGGGAGGGTGGAGGGCCTGCTCTCACACAAAGGACTGCCACACCCCCTACTGGGACCCTGGCAGACAGGATTGAACTGAAAGGGGACCTGGTGCACTTCTTAGCCACTCTTCGAAGTCTCCCCCACTTCAAAGGCACATTTGGGTATAAAACAGGGCCTCTGCCCTACCTCATCAGACACTTGCTGGAGAAGAAACCAGAACCAGAAACTACATCCTGCCAAAAAGAACTGCCTGGCTGCTCAAAGGACTCACCTGTCTGCTTTCTACAAAGGACTGCTGCCTTGCTGTTGCCCTGCTGCCTTGCTGAACTCTTGTCTGGCTGTGAAAGTGCTCTCCAAGGGCTTGGATAGAGCTTGCCTCCTGTTCCTTGAAGTCTCAGGACCAAAAAGACTTCTCTCTTTTACTTGGACGCTCCGTGCGTGAAAATTTCGACACACAGCTTGTTTCGCGGCAAGAAAAACGCCGCACTCTGCCGCTGATCGACGCGACGCTCTTGGGACGATCGAAGATCCGACGCACGGCCTCGCAAGGACAACGCCGCCCGACCTCTAGAGGAGAAATCGATGCGACGCCTGCCGTGAGATCGTAATTTCAACGCGCAGCCCCGCAGATCGAAGTCTAGAGGAGAAATCGACGCGACGCCTGCCGTGAGATCGTAATTTCGATGCGCAGCCCCGCAGACCGACGCGCAGCCAGAGAACAAGCAGGAAAATCCACGCACAGACCCGGGACATCTGGTAATCCCTGCGATCCACATAAAGAGACTTTCCGCGCGCCGGAAAACGACGCTGACTTCCCCGCGTGGAAAATAACGACGCAAGTCTGTGTGTGCTGGGGAGAAATAGACACACACACCCTTTTTCCACGCACCTCTTCTCTTGTGGCCCTCTGAGGAGATTTTTCCACTCCCAACCAGGTACTTGTGCTTGAAAGAGACTTTGTTTATATTCTAAAGACTTAAGACACTTTATATCACTTCTCTGTGATATTCCTACATTTTTCAATTGCAACTTTATTCGTTTTGACCTACAATTATCCTGATAAATATTATATATTTTTCTAAACACTGTGTGGTGTATTTTTGTGGTGCTATATGGTGGTATTGTATGATTTATTGCACAAATACTTTACACATTTCCTTCTAAGTTAAGCCTGACTGCTTGTGCCAAGCTACCAGAGGGAGGGCACAGGATAATCTTGGATAGTGTGTGACTTACCCTGACTAGAGTGAGGGCTTTTGCTTGGACAGAGGGTAACCTGACTGCCAACCAAAAACCCCATTTCTAACATTGGTGGCAGCGGTGGGATAGGACTTGTATTTGTGCAGTGACATACAGTAGCTAAGTATATCACTACCTACCCACAGTTGAAGGTCAACTTGGTTTTTATCTCTTTTTTGAAAATCCGATTTTTTTCCTGACAATTTTCAAAAACTAAATCCTCACTCAACATGTCTCTGACTGGGTCTCAGACAGGGGACTTTGACCTAGTCCAGTTGGATACATATACGGTCAAACAACTAAGAGGATTCTGCAGGGCATTGAGGGTACCCACCCAAGGGGCCTCCAGAAAGGAGGACTTTCAAGTGGGCCTGAGGGCCTGGGCAGAAGCCCATTTAGAGGATGATGAGGAAGAGGAGCCAGAACATGGCCCCTCATAGGAATTTTCACTATCTGTGGATGGTGTTACCACTGCAATTGTGCCCCCTTCCAGACCAGGGAGCAGTGTCTCTATGCAAAGCCTGACCGCAGAGGAAAGGAGAGAGGAAAGGGAGTTCCAATTGCAAATGGCAAAACTGAAACTTGAGGCTCAACAGGAGGAGAGGAGGGCAGAAAGAGAAGCCAAACAAGCTGAGGCTGAAAGAACAGCCAAGTAGATTCAAGAGGAAGCTGAAAGAGCAGCCAAACAGGTGGAAGCTGAAAGAGCTTTGGCTGAAAAGAAACTATTGTTGGCTCATGAACTGAGTCTCAAAGAACTGGAGATCAAGGCAAGACAGTCTGAATCCAGCAATAATGGTGGCAGCATACAGACAGGACCTGCTGGAGAAAAAAAAGGTTTGTATACCCAAAAATGTGGTGCCCAGTTTTGTGGTAGGAGATGACATAGATAAATGGTTAGCTGCTTATGAAGTTGCACTAAGGGCTCATGAGGTTCCTGAAGGGCAATGGGGGGTAGCTATGTGGGGTTATGTGCCACCATTGGGGAGGGACACACTTCTCACATTGGATCAACCTGATCAAAACACATACCCACTTCAGAGAGCCACTTTACTTGCCAAGTTTGGGCTGACCCCTGAGGGATACCGTCAGAGGTTCAGGGACAGCACCAAACAAACTACACAAACATGGGTAGATTTCTTTGATTTCTCCAGTAAGGCACTGAATGGATGGGTGCGGGGCAACAAAGTAGCAGATTATAAAGGTTTATATAACTTGATTCTGAGAGAGCATATGCTTAATACTACTTATACCGATTTGCGCCAGCACCTAGTGGATAGTAAGCTGACTGATCCCAGGAAGCTTGCTGAGGAGGCGGACCTCTGGGCTAGCACCAGAGTGTCCAAGAAGGTACCTGGGGGGGACTCCCACAAAGGTGGTCAGGGTTCCCAACAGAAGAAAGAGGGGGGAGATAAACTTGCAGATAAGGAACTCTCCAAAGGCCCCCAAAAGAATTCCCAGGGAGGGGGTGGCAACCCTTCCTTTTCCAAATTTGGGAAAAAGCCAGGGACATATGACAAGTCAGGGAAATCTAGCCCCAAATGCATGGAGTGTTACCAGTTTGGTCACTACAAAGGCGATCCACAGTGCCCCAAGAGGGCACCGTCCACTACCGGACAGGCACCTGGGTTGACTAGTGTAGCGCTCGGGGGGGAGATGGACCCAAATAGCTTTGGGGAGCAGGTAGAGATTTCCCTAGTGTCCCTGGGAGAAGGAGAAATGGTGCCCAAGGCCCACATGCCCAGAAATACTTCTAAGTACCGGCAGTGGGTCACCATTGATGGGCAGAAGGTGGAGGCTCTGCGTGACACAGGAGCCAGTATGACTACTATCAAGAGTCAGCTGGTGTCAACAGAGCAGATAGTACCTAATACATTCCACCAGGTCAGAGTCGCTGACAATCGCGAGAGTCACCTACCGGTGGCTCTGGTTCCCTTTGAGTGGGGGGGGGTCTCTGGTACTCTGAAAGTAGCTGTGAGTCTTGCCATGCCTGTAGATTGTCTGTTAGGCAATGATCTTGAGCACACTGCTTGGAAAGAAGTGGAGCTCAGGTCTCACCTGGAGATGTTAGGGTTACCTGAGTGGGTCTGCATGACCACACGGTCCATGGCTGACCGAGAGGGAAGTCAAGGGCATCTGGAGCCTGGAACGATGGCCCAGAGAGCTGCCAAGAGGAGGGACCAGGGTCGCAGGAAACCGGCCCCAGAAGTTCCCACAGTGGCTGACGGGGCTCCTGAGGAGGAGGCTCCCGAGCCAACTGGGGAAGACATTGCCGCCCTAGGTGACTTACCTGAGCTTGCTGGCTGGCAAGTTGAGGGTGGACCCACCAGGGAGGAATTCTGCAAGGCACAGAAAGAATGTCCCACTCTGGAAGGTTTGAGGAAACAAGCCTCAAACCAGGCAGCAGGCGACGCCTCTGGCGATCACCACCTATATTGGGAGAATGATCTCCTCTAGAGTGAGCCTAAGTTTCCGGCCTTTGGGGCAGCACGGATGCTGGTGGTCCCCCAATGTTACCGAACCTTCCTACTGGGTCTGGCTCACGACATTCCCCTGGCAGGACATTTGGGGCAGGGCAAGACCTTTAACAGGCTTGTCACCCACTTTTATTGGCCCAAAATGAGGACACACTCAGATAAGTTCTGCAGATCTTGTCCTACCTGCCAGGCCAGTGGTAAAGCGGGAAAAAGGGTTAAAACCCCCCTGATTCCACTTCCTGTTGTTGGCATCCCCTTTGAAAGGGTGGGTATCGACATTGTTGGTCCCTTGGACCCCAAAACTGCCTTAGGCAACAGGTTCATCCTGGTTTTGGTGGACCATGCCACCCGTTACCCAGAGGCAATCCCTCTGAGGACCATAACTGCACCGGTGGTGGCCAGAACCCTGATGGGGATATTTACCCGTGTGGGATTCCCCAAGGAAATAGTGTCTGACAGAGGCACTAACTTCATGTCTGCATACATGAAGTCTCTGTGGGATGCGTGTGGTGTAACTTACAAGTTCACCACACCCTATCACCCCCAGGCTAATGGTCTTGTGGAGAGATTCAACAAGACCCTGAAAGGCATGATTGGTGGCCTCCCTGAGGCCATGAGGCGTAAGTGGGACGTCCTCTTACCATGCCTTCTCTTTGCTTACAGAGAGGTCCCCCAAAGGGGGGTAGGGTTCAGTCCCTTTGAGCTTCTCTACGGGTACCCTGTCAGGGGACCCTTAAGCATTGTCCAGGAGGGATTGGAGAAAGCTCCAAAGACACCCCCTCAGGATGTGGTCAGCTATATGTTGGCCCTCCGCAACCAGATGACCCGCTTCTGGAAAGAGGCCCAAAGTAACCTTGAGGCCAGTCAAGAGGTAATGAAACACTGGTATGACCAGAAGGCCACCCTGGTAGAGTTTCAACCTGGAGACAAAGTGTGGGTAATGGAGCCAGTAGAGCCCAGAGCTCTCCAGGACCGCTGGTCTGGCCCATTTGAAATAAAGGAGCGGAAATGGGAGGCCACTTACCTAGTGGACCTCCAAACCCCTAGGAATCCCCTAAGGGTGCTCCATGTGAACCGACTAAAAGCTCATTTTGAGAGGTCGGAGATCAACATGCTTCTGGTCATGGATGAGGGAACGGAAGAAGAGAGTGAACCTCTCCCCGACCTCCTCTCTGCCCAAGAAGGAGATGGGTCAGTAAGCGGGGTCATTCTGTCTGACTCCCTGACTCTAAACCAGAAAGGAGACTTCTATGAGCTGTTGGAGCAGTTCTCCCCCCTGTTCTCCCTTACTCCTGGACTGACCCACCTCTGTGTTCATGATATTGACACTGGTGACAGTCTCCCTGTGAAGAACAAAATTTACAGGTTGTCGGATAAGGTGAAGGCCAGCATCAAGGAGGAGGTCTCCAAGATGTTGACTCTAGGGGTTATCGAGAAATCCAGTAGTCCCTGGGCCAGCCCAGTGGTGTTGGTCCCTAAGGCTACTGCCCCAGGTGCGAAGCCAGAACTCCGGTTCTGTGTGGACTACCGGGGTCTCAACTCAGTCACACGGACTGATGCTCACCCCATCCCCCGAGCTGATGAGCTCGTGGACAGGCTAGGCGCTGCCAAGTTCCTGAGTACGTTTGATCTTACTTCAGGGTACTGGCAGATCACCCTGACTGAGGGGGCCAAGGAAAGATCCGCATTCTCAACCCCTGATGGCCATTACCAGTTCCGGGTGATGCCGTTTGGGTTGAAAAATGCCCCGCTACCTTCCAACGGTTGCTTAACGGGGTCCTAGCTGGCAAGGATGCCTTCTGTGCAGCCTACCTGGATGACATAGCTGTCTACAGTTCCAGCTGGGAGGAACACCTGCTTCACCTCAAGGAGGTGCTTCAGGCCCTGCAACAGGCAGGCCTGACCATCAAGGCCAGAAAGTGCCAGATTGGGCAGGGTTCCGTGGTGTACTTGGGACACCTAGTGGGTGGTGGCAAGGTGCAGCCACTCCAGGCCAAGATTGAAACTATCAAGGCCTGGCAACCACCACGAACGCAGACTGAGGTGAGAGCCTTTCTAGGCCTCACCGGATACTACCGCAGATTTGTCAAGGGCTATGGTACCATTGTAACACCCTTGACAGAACTCACTTCCAAGAAACAACCTAGGTTGGTGAATTGGACAGAGGCTTGTCAGAAAGCCTTTGACGCCCTGAAGGAAGCCATGTGCACGGCCCCTGTACTCATGGCCCCTGACTACTCCCAGGAATTTATCGCGCAGACAGACGCTTCAGAGCATGGCATAGGGGCAGTCCTAGCACAGCTGAATGAGGAGGGCAGAGATCAACCGGTAGTCTTTATTAGCAGAAGGCTATTACCACGGGAACAGAGGTGGAGTGCGATTGAGAGAGAAGCTTTTGCTGTGGTCTGGGCACTGAAGAAGCTAAGACCCTACCTGTTTGGGACTCACTTCCGGGTTCAGACAGACCACAGGCCCCTCAGATGGCTCATGCAGATGAGGGGTGAGAATCCAAAACTCTTGAGGTGGTCCATTTCCCTACAGGGGATGGACTTTACGGTGGAATATCGCCCAGGGGTTGACCACGCCAATGCTGATGGTCTCTCCAGGTACTTCCGCCTTAGCAATGAGAGCTCCCAGGAGGTCCGGTAGCTCTCCCCACTTTCAGCTGGGGAGGACACATGTTAGACCTGACAGCCTTAGGGTAGTCACCCCTAACTTTTTGCCTGCATCCCTCCACTTTTTGGACACTGTTTTTGCTGGTTTATAGAATCTGCGCACTTTACCCCTGCTAACCAGGGCTAAAGTGCATATGCTCTCTCCCCTAAAACATGGTAACCTGGAATCATACCTGATTGGACTATTAATTTACTTATAAGTCCCTAGTAAGGTGCACTCTATGTGCATAGGGCTGGTAAATTAAATGCTACTAGTGGGCCAGCAGCACTGGTTGTGCCACCCACTTAAGTAGCCCCTTCTCCTTGTCTCAGGCCTGCCATTGCAAGGCCTGTGGGTGCAGTTTCACTGCCACATCGACTTGGCATTTAAAAGTTCTTGCCAAGCCTAGAACTCCCCTTTTTCTACATATAAGTCACCCTTAATGTGTGCCCTAGGTAACCCCTAGGGCAGGGTGCTGTGTAAGTAAAAGGCAGGACATGTACCTATGTAGTTATATGTCCTGGTAGTGTAAAAACTCCTAAATTCGTTTTCACACTACTGTGAGGCCTGCTCCCTTCATAGGCTAACATTGGGGCTGCCCTCATACACTGTTGAAGTGGCAGCTGCTGATCTGAAAGGAGCAGGAAGGTCATATTTAGTATGGCCAGAATGGTAATACAAAATCCTACTGACTGGTGAAGTCGGATTTAATATTACTATTCTAGAAATGCCACTTTTAGAAAGTGAGCATTTCTTTGCACTTAAATCCTTCTGTGCCTTACAATCCACGTCTGGCTGGGCTTGGTTGACAGCTCCTTGTGCATTCACTCAGACACCCCCCAAACACAGGGTACTCAGCCTCACTTGCATACATCTGCATTTTGAATAGGTCTTCCTGGGCTGGGAGGGTGGAGGGCCTGCTCTCACACAAAGGACTGCCACACCCCCTACTCGGACTCTGGCAGACAGGATTGAACTGAAAGGGGACCTGGTGCACTTCTTAGCCACTCTTTGAAGTCTCCCCCACTTCAAAGGCACATTTGGGTATAAAACAGGGCCTCTGCCCTACCTCATCAGACACTTGCTGGAGAAGAAACCTGAACCAGAAACTACATCCTGCCAAGAAGAACTGCCTGGCTGCTCAAAGGACTCACCTGTCTGCTTTCTACAAAGGACTGCTGCCTTGCTGTTGCCCTGCTGCCTTGCTGAACTCTTGTCTGGCTGTGAAAGTGCTCTCCAAGGGCTTGGATAGAGCTTGCCTCCTGTTCCTTGAAGTCTCCGGACCAAAAAGACTTCTCTCTTTTACTTGGACGCTCCGTGCGCCGAAAATTTCGACGCACAGCTTGTTTCGCGGCGAGAAAAACGCCGCACTCCGACGCTGATCGACGCGACGCTCTTGGGACGATCGAAGATCCGACGCACGGCCTCGCAAGGACAACGCCGCCCGACCTCTAGAGGAGAAATCGACCCGACGCCTGCCGTGAGATCGTAATTTCAACGCGCAGCCCCGCAGATCGAAGTCTAGAGGAGAAATCGACGCGACGCCTGCTGTGAGATCGTAATTTCGACGCGCAGCCCCGCAGACCGACGCGCAGCCGGAGAACAAGCAGGAAAATCCACGCACAGACCCGGGACATCTGGTAATCCCCGCGATCCACAGAAAGAGACTGTCCGCGCGCCGGAAAACGACGCCGACTTCCCCGCGTGGAAAATAACGACGCTAGTCTGTGTGTGCTGGGGAGAAATCGACGCACACACCCTTTTTCCACGCACCTCTTCTCTTGTGGCCCTCTGAGGAGATTTTTCCACTCCCAACTAGGTACTTGTGCTTGAAAGAGACTTTGTTTATATTCTAAAGACTTAAGACACTTTATATCACTTCTCTGTGATATTCCTACATTTTTCAATTGCAACTTTATTCGTTTTGACCTACAATTATCCTGATAAATATTATATATTTTTCTAAACACTGTGTGGTGTATTTTTGTGGTGCTATATGGTGGTATTGTATGATTTATTGCACAAATACTTTACACATTGCCTTCTAAGTTAAGCCTGACTGCTCGTGCCAAGATACCAGAGGGAGGGCACAGGATAATCTTTGATAGTGTGTGACTTACCCTGACTAGAGTGAGGGCTTTTGCTTGGACAGAGGGTAACCTGACTGCCAACCAAAAACCCCATTTCTAACACCACCCAATCTAGATGCGGCTCTCAAGCTATACCAAGCATGAGAGAAGCATCAGGATTGACCTGAGCGGGCTGGTCTGATGCTTGCTCAGGCACAGGGAGCCTGTGCCATTTCTCCACCGGACTATGCAATTCAGCTGGTATACTGGTTTGGCCATCCTAAGATCACCGGCCAAACTGACATGCACACTTACAGTGCCCATCTCCTCCTCCCTGCCATGGCCCAGCCCTACCCTAGCGGAGCACACTACCTCAACGGCGGTAGAGCTCAGGTCTCACTTGGAGATGATGGGATTGCCTGGCTGCCTGGGAGGGGAGTCAAGGGCGTCTTCAGCCTCCAAGAACGGCCCAGACAGCTGCCAAAGAGAGGGGCAAGGGTTGCAGGAAACCGGTCCCAGAAGTTCCAGGGGTGGAGGTTGACAGGGTCCCTCAGGAGGAGACCCCTGAGCTAACTGGGGAGGACATTGCCACCCTAGTTAACCTACCAGAGCTTGCTGGCTGGTAAGTTGAGGGTAGGCCCACCAGGGAGGAATTCTGCAAAGCGCAGAAAGAGTGTCCCACTCGTGAGGGCATGAGGTGACAGGCCTTAGCCCATGCAGCAGGTGAAGCCTTTGGGAATTACCTGATTTACTGGGAGAAGGATCTCCTATATAGTGAGTCTAAGTCTCCTGGTACTGGGGCAGCACATGTGCTGGTGTTCCTCCAGTGTTACCAGGCTTTCCTACTGGGTTTGGCTCATGACATAACTCTAGCAGGACATTTAGGGCAAGACAAGACCTTCCCCAGGCTTGCTGCCCACCTCTATTGGCCCTGAATGAAGACATCCTCAGATACATTCTGCAGGTCCTGTCCCACCTGTGAGGCCAGTGGGAAGTCAGGGAAAAAACAGAAGGCTCCCATTATCCCACTTCCCATTGTTGCCACCTTATTGAAAGGGTGGGCAATAACGTCATTGGTCCATTGGACCTCAAGACAGCCCTAGGCAACAGGTTCAGCCTGATCTTGGTGGTCCATGACACACACTTCTCAGAGACAATCCCTCTGAGGATGGTGACTGCACCTGTAGAGACCAGAACATTGATGGGGATTTTTGGCCATGTGGGGTTCCCCTAAGAGATAGTGTCTGACAGAGACACTACCTACATGTTTGCATTTGTGAAGTCTATGTGGGATGTGTGTGGGGTAACGTACAAGCTCACCACACCCTATCACCCTCAATGGTCTAGCTGAAAGTTTCAACAAGACCTTAAAAGGCATGATTGCAGGCCTACCTGAGGCCATAGGGCATAAGTGGGACATCCTTTTGCTATGCCTCCTCTTTGCTTACAGAGCTTTCTTTATTATTTCACTATCCCTGTTGAATGTACTTTTTGCATCGTTTAGGTGTAAAAAAAAGGGCAATCCTAGGAATTAGAGGGGCCTCCTTCAGTGAAGTCTAACACAGTGGAACACACAGGGCAGAGGATGTAGCTTAACTCTAGAGTGGTCTACCTTGAAGTGGGGGAACCGGTTTGAGTCTCCTTGGAGGCTCAACATCCTGGGATTCTGGTTAAATCACTTAGGGCCTGTTAGAAATGGGGTCTTTGGTTGGCAGTCAGGTTACCACCTGTCCAAGCAAGGACTCTCACTCTATTCAGGGTAAAAGAGAATTACCCCCAGTTAACCCCTGCTCATCCCCTTGGTAGCTTGGCACGAGCAGTAGACTTAACTTCAGAGTGCTAGGTGTAAATTATTTGTACCAACACACACAGTAACTTAATAAAAACACTACAAAATGACACAACACAGGTTTAGAAAAATAGAACATATTTATCTAAACAAAACAAGACCAAAATTACAAAAATCCACAATACACAATTCAAGTTATCACTAAAAGTGCAAAAAGAGTCCTCATGTAATTTTAAACACAATGCTAACACTGTTAGCATGAAAATGTACGCTGGGTGTGTAAAAAATAACCCAGCACGGGCGAGTGTGCGTCAAAAAAGGCTTGCAATATGACGATTTCACTCACTAGCGAGACCTTGCGTCGTTTCTCCTTTAGTCGGGTCGGTATGCGTTGTTTCTTCTCTCTGCAGTAGAGCGATGCGTCGATCCAGTCAGCACTCTCGGGTCCTGGCAGGCCTTGCATTATTTTACATGCCCAGCGGTGTTTGCCTCAGAAATTGAGCCGCACGATGGTCCGAAAACCACACATCGCGGGTTGCGATCTCACCGATCTCTGTCAGCGATGCTGTGCATCGTTTCTCCAGCCACGGGCATCGATCTTCCGGTCGCGTTCCGGGTGAGCGTCAATTTTCAGCCATGAAGCCAGCGCCACGTCAATTTTTCAGCCGCAGATCGGAGTTGCGTTGATTTTTTCCCTGCACAGTGGTCTGTGCATAGATTTCTCACTCTTGGGCTGCCAACTTTTCTTCTCAGGAGCCCAGGAACTGGATGGGCACCACTTGGCAGAGTAGGAGTCTCTCCAGAGGCTCCAGGTACTGGCAGAGAGAAGTCTTTGCTGTCCCTGAGACTTCAAACAAGAGGAGGCAAGCTCTAAATCAAGCCCTTGGAGATCTTCACAAGAAGAAAGGCAACACAAGTCCAGTCTTTGTCCTCTAGCACAGGCAGAAGCAGCAACTGAAGGATACATCCACAAAGCAAAGTCACAGGCAGGGCAGCTCTTCTTCCTCAGCTCTTCAGCTCTTCTCCAGACAGAGGTTCCTCTTGTTTTCCAGAAGTGTTCTAAAGTCTGTGGTTTTGGATGCCCTTCTTATACCTATTTTGCTCTTTGAAGTAGGCCTACTTCAAAGGAAAGTCTCTCTTGTTTGTGAAATCCTGCCAGTCCCCAGACACACCAGGGGGTTGGAGACTGCATTGTGTGAGGGCATGCACAGCCCTTTCAGGTGTGAGTGACCACTCCTCCCCACCCTCCTAGCACAGATGGCTCATCAGGAAATGCAAACCACACCCCAGCTCCCTTTGTGTCACTGTCTAGTGAGAGGTGCAACCAGCTCAACTATTAAACTGACCCAGAAAGGGAATCCACAAAGGCAGAGTCACAGAAATGGTTTAAGCAAGAAAATTCTCACTTTCTAAAAGCGGCATTTTCAAACACACGATCTTAAAATCAACTTTACTGAAATATGTATTTTTAAATTGTGAGCTCAGAGACCCCAAACTCCACATGTCTATCCGCTCCCAAATAGAATCTACACCTTAATCATATTTAATGGTAGCCCCCATGTTAACCTATGAAAGGGACAGGTATGCAACAGTGAAAAACGAATTTAGCAATATTTAAATGTTAGGGCAAATAAAACACATTACTATGGGGGTCATTCCGATCCTGGCGGTAAAAACCGCCAGGGCCATGACCGACGGAAAGCACCGCCAACAGGCTGGCGGTGCTTTCCTGCCCATTGTCAGAAAAGGGGATCTGGCGATTTCCCACCGGATTTCTCCTGGCTGGGCTGAACCTCCATGGCAGTGCTGCAAGCAGCGCTGCCATGGAGATTCTGACCCCCTTCCCGCCAGCCTGTTCCTGGCGGTTTTTACCCCTGGGGGCCCCTGCACTGCCCATGCCACTGGCTCTAACAGGGCCCCTGCATGATTTTCACTGTCTGCCTAGCAGACAGTGAAAATCGCGATGGGTGCAACTGCACCCGTCGCACCCCTGCAACACCGCCGGCTCCATTCGGAGCCGGCTTCTGTGTTGCAGGGCCTTTCCCGCTGGGCCGGCGGGTGCTCCCTTGGCGGGCGCCCGCCGGCCCAGCGGGAAAGTCTGAATGGCCTCCGCGGTCTTCTGACCGCGGAGCAGTCAATTGGCGGTTTTCGCTTGGCGGGCGGCACCCGCCGCCCGCCAATATTGGAATGACCCCCTATATGTCCTACCTTAACCATACACTGCACCCTGCCCTTGGGGCTACCGAGGGCCTACCTTAGGGGTGTCTTACATGTAAGAAAAGGGTAGGTTTAGGCCTGGCAAGTGGGTACACTTTGCAAGTCGAATTTACAGTTAAACCTGCACACACAGACACTGCAATGGTAGGTCTGAGACATGATTACAGAGCTACTAATGTGGGTGGCACAACCAGTGCTGCAGGTCCACTAGTAGCATTTGGTTTACAGGCCCTGGGCACCTCTAGTACACTTTACTAGTAAATCAAATATGCCAATCATGGATAAACCAATTAACCATGCAATTTACACACAGAGCATATGCACTTTAGCACTGGTTAGCAGTGGTAAGGTTCAGTGATCTTCTGACTCTTAGGCAGTACCCATGGCTTCCACAACTGGGAACATGAGTCAGCTTCACCAACCTCATCACAGACTACATCACACCCCTAACCATTGAATCCAAAGCCTTCATACTTCTCATGGACCTCAACTTCCACCTGTAAAACTGAACCAACCCCACCTCTACAGCACTCCTAGAGAGCCTAGACAAAATGGGACTAACCGAACTCTTCACTGAACCCACGCATGCCGTTCGATCGAATCTTCACCACCTTGGATGGCATCAAGTTCAGTTCTGTCTGAACCCTCACTTAGACTGACAACTCCATAGCCCACTATCAAGTCAACTCACCGAAAACTGATGCACAGGGGACCTGTCTGACACCAAGATACATTGCAAACAACTAGAGATGAAGAGGAGATGCCAGCCATAAGGCTACTAGCTCAACACATTGAAGGAAGCTCCAACAGCAGCAAATAAATCTTCTAGATCATCCAGGATTTCACTACACTTACAACCTCTGTCAATAGTATCACAGTTTCTCAAGAATTGTGCAAGGCATTGACCTATCCATCTTATTCATCACGAAAATCTGAAAAATCTAAACCCACTTCACACCCCTACCAGACTCCAGCAAACTCTGTTTTTATTATTCAATTTTATTCATTTTAGCACTGGTTGCATTTTTAGATGAAATGTTTTGAACTCATAGTCAGTTGCCACTCCCTGAAAGTGTCATTGTCAGTAATATACATAATAGAGTGTCATCATGTTCTTTTGCTTTATGTTGACAAACAACAGAATGTGGAACATTTGTTCTGATATTGCAAATACAAGTTTGCACACACAATCTAGTTTTTTAGGTACATTCGAACAATAACGTTTGCCTTATAAAAACACCTTGTGAGACCCGGGCCACAAGAGGGGGTTCCACCCAGGATATTCCACCCATACCTCACGTCACTTTGCAACAGACCTCAGTATTTGGGTTTCTAGGAAGCCTGATTTGGAGACTGGAGTCTGACCTTGCCCTTGAACCTTAGAAAGGATTTAGTTCCCCATTGGTGTTCCCAACACTGATACCTCCTACTTAATAAGCCAATCACCATAACCATCCCAGAGAACTGCAGACAAGAATTTACACAGTTTCTTCTAGCCAATGGCTTAACATTCAGAGGCAAGAAAGTCACAGTTGTTGTGGAAGCTCATGAAGCATACCAAACAGAAACATTTTATACTTGTGTCACTTCTCCTGAAGTCAATGACAATTCAAATACATTACATCCTAGACCAAGGAGGCACAGCATCCTTAACCTGCTCGACCTCTCCATGGCTTTTGAAATGTTCTCTCACTACACTCACATTAGGAGATTCCAAGAGTCTAGCATCCATCGACAAACACTCTCCTGGATCTACTCCTTTCTCATTGGATGAACACAAAGAGTCAGACTGCCTCCTTTCATATCTCATTTCAAGAACCTAATATGCTGAATACCCTTGGTATCATCTCTCAGCCCAGCTCTATTTAGCATCTACTTGACACTGCTTGCCAAAATAATCAGATCTCAAGGCATCACCATCATCTCCTATGTAGATGACACTCAACTCATCCTCTCTCTGACAGACAGGACACCCACCACCCGGACCAACTTCACCAACTGCATGACCTTGGTAGCAGACCAACTGTCTGAAACTCAACTCTAATGAAAAAGAAGTAGTGGTCTTTGGAAACAGGATGCCACCTAGTGGCTAACAGAGTCAGGACCCACACCAGCACCCACTGATCACACCAGAAATCTAGAGATCTACTACAAGCTCATCATGATGCACAAGTTAACACAGTGAGCTTCGCCTGCTTTTACATCCTGTAGATGCTGCAGAAAATCTTGAGTTGGCTACCAAAAAACATGGACGAACCATCATGTTGGCACTCAACTCAACCAGACTCGACTACAGCAACTTATGGTATACCTAAGTCTCCAATCCACTCCTGGACAGACTACGGACCATCCAGAGCACTGCAGCCAGACTCATACTTAACCTACCTGCCCACACCCACATCCCACCTCTGGGAGCTCCACTGGCTCACCATCCACAAATGCAGCCAGTTCAAAATCCTCACACATGCCTACAAAGCCCTACATGACACTGGACCCACATATCTCAACAGCCACACAAACCATCCAGACAGCTACTCTCAGCCTAACTCTTACTAGCACACAGCCCCTGCATCCACAAAAGCAAAAGAAGAGATTCCTCCATCTCCTACATCAGACCCAAAACATGGAACAACTTCCCACTACCATTAGAGGCGCCTCATTGCTACTTGAGTTTCACAAGTAGCTGAAGATCGTTTTTTTAAAAATAATTCTGCAAGGACCTGACCCCCAAAGACCTGTTCAGTTCCTAGATTTCCCTCATGGGTGACTATAGTGCTCTACACTCAACATACCAAAGCAAGGTATGTGTGACAGAAGAGAAAGGTGAATCCCTTCTAATATGGGACAAACTGATGAGGTAAACTCAAACTGAAATATACAGTTTGGAGTAACCTACAACTTGAAAGTTGATAACCTTCACTGTCAATATTTTAGTTTCCTGTTATATATTTATGCTAGTGGTCCTGCAATGAGGCCATCGTCCAATGGCATCAAACCTTCCAAATATAACTTGCCTTGTAGTTTGTACCATTGTGTGTACAACCACAGTGTTCAGCAAGGACACACTCATTCCTACTTTTCTTTTGAAGAATCCACTATTACAGATGCACCCTTCGAAGCAAGAGAAGTCACACTCAGCATGTTCCATGTTGCCTGTGCAGAGGTTGTGACATCTTCTACCACAAAACTCGTAGTGGCTGTTCTCAGGACACTGCATGACTGGAAAAGGTAGACCAAAAAGGTTTGAGTCAAGTACAAAATTATTTTTCTCAGAACATAGAACACACATTGATGTAGACATACTAATTTTCTACACAGTTACAGAGACAAACTGATTCATAACCCTATCAAGCACAATTGTTACAGAGGCTTAGAGGTTTACTGCTGTGACCTGCTAAAACAGCTGAGTACACTGATCCATAAAGTCATTTTGTGTGAAAATAAAGAAATAGCTAAGGGCCTGATGTACAAATCTTTAACTTCTTTTTCAGTCAAATTGTGCAAATCGTGAAGTAAGTGTGATTTGGGGTGGCAACTGGATTGCAAAAGGGAAAGTGTCCATCTTGGGACACATTCTGCTTTGTGAACTATGTCAGCAGCTTCTTGGGGAGCAGAAAGTGACCCAAAGGACCTGCAGAAGGCAAGCCTCACTGTTAAGGCAAGTAAGTGCCAAATAGGGCAGGGTTCTGTGGTGTACTTGGGATACCAGGTGGTGATTGGCCAGGTGGCACCCCTACAGCCAAAGATTGACACCATTCTGGCTTGGGAGCTTCCCAAGACCCAGATTGAGGTGACAGTCTTTTTAGGTCACACAGGTTACTATTGGAGGTTTGTTAAGGGATATGGTACCATTGTTGTTCCATTAACAGAGTTAACTTTCAAGTAACAACCAAAGAAAGTGTTCTGGACTGAGGCTTGCCAGACAGCTTTTGATGCCCTAGAGGCAGCCATGTGCACGGCACCCGTGCTGAAGGCACATGCCTTCTCTCCAAAAATGTTCATGCAGACTAATGCTTCAGAGCATTGTGTATAAGCAGTGTTGTCACAACTAAATGAAGAGGGCCTAGACCAGCCGGTAGCCTTCATTAGTAGGAGGTTACTTCCCCGGGAACGTAGGTAGAGTGAAATTGAGCATGAAGCTTTTGCTGTGATCTGGGCACGAAGAAGCTAAGACCCTACCTGTTTGGGACTCACTTCCTGGTTCAGACGGACCACAGGCCTCTCAGATGGTTTATGCAGATGAGGGCTGAAAACCCCAAATTGTTGAGAGTGTCTATCTCCTTACAGGGATTTAACTTTATGGTGTAATACCGCTCTGGAACAGAACACGCCAATGCTGATGGTCTGTTGAGATTCTTCCGCCTTAGTGAAGAGAACTCCCATGAGGTTGGGTAGTTCTCCCCACCTTCAGCCGGGGGGGCATGTGTTAGACCTGGCATCCTTAGCGTGGTCTCCCCTGTTTTTGTTGCCTCTGTGTCCCATGTTATTTGTTGTTTTTGGTACTTTGGGCACCTTACCCCTGCTGACCCATGCTAAAGTGCACGTGCTCCCTGTGTAAAATGTATGTAATTGGCTTTTCCATGATTGGCACATCTGATTTACTTGTAAGTCCCTATTAAAGTGCACTAGAGGTGCCCAGGTCCTGTACATCAAATGCTACTAGTGGGCCTGCAGCACTGGTTGTGCCACCCACACGAGTAGCCCTGTAAATATGTCTCAGATCTGCCACTACAGTGCCTGTGTGTGCAGATTTAACCTGCCAATTCGACCTGGAAAGTGTGCCCACTTGCCAGGCTCAAACCTCCCCTTTTTACACATGTGAGGCACCCCAAGCTAGCCCCTAGGTCGCCCCCATGGGCTGGGTGCAATGTATATTAAAGTTGAGGCATGTACTGATGTGTTTTCTATGTCAAATTCGGTTTTCACTGTTGAGTGGCGTGTCTCTCTCATAGGTTAACATGGGAGCTGCCTTTAAATTTCTTTTATGTGCAGTTTGCCAACTTCAAAGGCAGAAAGGAGTAGAAGAAGAAGACCCAAAACCTCAGACTTTGAGAATCTTTCTGGAATCAAGAGGAACATCTGCCTAGGAGAAAAGCTGAAGGAGGAGTGCTGTCCCTTTGCTGTGTTGCATTGCTGGACTGACCTGCAGTTGCTGCTTCTGCCTGAAAAGAGTGCAAAGGGTGAACTTTGCTGTGTGTCCTGCTTGAGAAAGTTCTCCAAGGGCTTGAAGTAGAGCTTGCCTCCTGTTGAAAGTCTCAGGGACACCAAAGACTTCAGTTTCCTCGACCTACAGCACTGGGAACTGTGTGTTTGGTGCTGTTCAAGAGAAGAAATCACTGCGCCCCTGCCAACTATGCCGCTGGTCTGAACTGTGACCTGCAGACGCCGCACGGAGCCGCAATGCCCCACTTCACACCGTGACCCTGGTCTCACTGACACCGCCATCGGACGACTTCACTGAGCCGCTGCTCGCACCACAACCTGTGGGCCCGTACTCTGGCATCACCTGGTCACACCGCAGCCTGGGCATCTCCGATGATGCCGCTCCTGCTGACACCAGCGCCGCTGCCTGCACCGTGGCCTGTGGACACCGCTCATGAGGTACACAAAGCATCGTCCTGCCCTACACCGCTGGCTTGGGCCTACCGATGACAGCGCTTCAGCAACGATGATGTGGCTGCCTGCACCATGATCTGGTGACACTACACATCGCACTATCCCACTTCACACCGCAGCCCTGCTCTCACCGGCATTGGACAACACCACCAAACCGCTGCTCGCACCGCGATCTTTGGGCCCTGCACTCCAGCATCGCCTAGCTCACACCGCTGCATGGGCATCCCCGACGCCACCACTCATGCTGACACCCATGCCGCTGCCTGCACCGTGGCCTGCGGACACCGCTCATGAGGTACACAAAGCCCCGTCCTGCACTGCTGGCTTGGGCCTAACGACGACAGAACTTCAGCAATGATGATGATGCTGCCTACACTGTGACTTGGTGACACCGCACGTCACATCGATTCGCTTCACATCGCAGCTCTGGTCTCACCAACACTACTGGACACCATCACTGAGCTGCTGACTGCACCGTGACCTGTGGGCACAGCACATTGCATCATCCCACTTCGCACCACAGCCCCAACGCCATCCATGCCAGCACTCCTGACTTCATCAACCCAGAGTTCGATCCGCAAGGCGTGAGACTTCAAAGGTCCGATGACTCCTGCACCGACTCCGGAACCGACACCCCAACGACAGCAATGCTGCTCTCCGGAGCTCACCGTGAGAATCACAACACCCTGCAATTTGAAAAAGGTACTGTTTGCAGGACTTCCCAACACCATAGCTGGCCTGTGACGCCGCGGCTGGCCTGAACTGGTGGTTTTGTTGATCACAACGCCGTGACAGCACCAGGTAGAGCTATTGACTTCAAGGAACTGTATTTTTTAGTAAATCTTTCAGAATTCATATATTTATTACTGTATGTTGGATTTTTATTGTATTTGGTCTTGTTTTATATAGATAAATATTTACTATTTTTCTAAAACTGGAGTGGTATCCTTCTGTAGTGTTTTCACTGTGTTACTGTGTGTTATGTGCAAAGGACATTGCTTCTGAGATAAGCCTGACTGCTCGTGCCAAGTTAGCAAGGGGGTGAGCAGGAGTTATCTGAGCGGGTATCTCCCTTATCCTGACTAGATTGAGGGTCGCTACTTAGACAGGGTGCAAACCGACTGCTAACTAGAGACCCCATTTCTAACATTGGTTGTCAGCGGCGAGGTTAGGGCTTGCATTTGCAGTTGATCCACAGTGATTGGTGTACACTACTACCATATCGCAGACCCCTACGTGCCACATACAGGATTTTGCTTTTGATGTTTTTTTTCTTTGACCTACTTTTCATCTTGAGTTCAAGTATACTCAAACGACATCATGTCTCACTCAAGAGCATCTTCAGTTGCATCCCAGGATTTGTTTTTTGAGGAGGATAGGTTAGAATCCTATACCATGAAGGAACTGAAAGCAGTTTGTAAAAACATCAAAGTTCAGGTCAGAGGCCTCACCAAAAGGGAGGAGCTACAGAAGGCGCCGAGGGCCTAGGTTACAGACAGAACTGCCAGTGGGCAGTCTGAAGATCCAAATGGGGACTCTACAGACACAAATCATGGAGAAGATGTAATAAGGGTGCAGGAGCTGCTAGGGAGCGAGGTACCCCCTGAGTCAAACATCAGTGGTGGATCAATAGGCCTTATGCCAAAGGAGCTGAAGGACAGCAAAGAAGCCAAAAGGCACCAGATTGAGTTGGAGAGATTACAAATGGAGGCTCAGAGGGAACAGTGAGCCATGGAGGAGAAAAAGATGCTTTTGGAACATGAGCTCAGAATAAAGGAGCTGGATACGAGGAGCAGGCCCAGCCAGGATGGTGGCAGCAATTTCTCAGTGCAGACAGACAGAATTGTGCACATTCCTAAGAACGTAGGGAGACAGTAAAAGAAGGGAGACGACATACAGAGGTGGTTTCAGGGATATGAGGCATCCATCCACATGAATGGGTTCCCAGAGAAGAATTGGGGCAAGATTGTGGAACCACTTCAAAGAGGAGGGGAAGGACATTTTGCTAGCTTTGGGTATGGGGTGCAACCTAACCTACGCTGACATGAAGGAGGCTTTTCTCACTCTGTATGGTCTCACTCCTGACAAGAACAGGGGTCAGTTTAGGCAGTGTAAAATGATTCTCAGACATGGTTAGAATGTGTAGATTCCTTCTGCAGATCACTGGATGGTTGGGTGAAGGGCAGTAATGTGACAGATTTTCAGGGGGTGTACAACTTAACTGTATGGGAACACTTGTCTAGTCTGTGTTTTGCAGAGCAGTGCCAGCACTTGACTGATAGTAAGCTGACTGACCCCAGGAAGCTTGCTATGGAGGCGGACCACTGGGTGAGTACCAGAGTCCACAAAAACGTATATGGGGAGATTCTGCCAAAGCTGGGCAGGGTTCCCAGCAGCAGAGTGGGGAGGTCAAGGGTAAGCAAAAGGAGTCTTCCAGAGGGCTCCAATCTAGTAACCCGGGTAAGAAATCCCACCCCCCAGGAGATGAGAAACCATGGGCCTCTTCAGGGAAGCCTGCAGAGGCAGTGCACCTTAAGTGCTTTGCATGTTACCAGGAGGGTCACGTGACAGGAGATCACAAATGTCCCAAGTGGGTACTGCCACCCAGTGGTGGGCATACCAAGGGGTTGGCCAGTGTAGCGCTTGGGGAAGGAGGTACTAGGTGGCACATGACCCTTGTCTCACTAGGGGACGGTGAGATGGTCCAGTGAAACCTAATGCCTTATAACACTAAGAAATACAGGCAGTGGGTGACCATCAATGGGCCCGAAGGTAGAGGCTCTCAATGATACTGGAGCCAGTGTGACCACAGTCCAGTGTCACCTGGTGTCTGAAGAGCAAATATCCCCCTGGTGCAGTCCACCAAATAGTTGCAGTGGACAACTTGGAGCACCAATGTAAGGTGGCGCAGGTTCCCTTTGAGTGGAGAGGGGTCTCAGGTTCCTTGAGAGTAGCTGTGAGTCCCACCATGCCAGTTGACTGTCTGCTGGGCAATGACCTGAAGGCTTCTGCCTGGAAGGAGGTGGAGCTAAGGTCGCACTTGGGGATGTTGGGATTGCCAGAGTGGGCATGCGTGACCATTTGGTCCATGGCAACCAGACAGAGTGAGCAGACAGACCTGGAGCCTGAAACAGTGGCCCTGGTGACTGCCAAGAAAAAGGGCAAGGGGCTCAGGAAACCCAACCCAGAAGTTCCCACGGTCCAGGAGGAGGCTGACCTCAAGGGGGATGCCCAGCACCTACAGGAGAACAAGTAGCTGTACTGGGGGAACTACCTGAGCTGACCCATTGTCAGCAAGAAGGGGGTCCCACCAGGGAGGAATTCTGTGCAGAGCAGAAGGTGTGCCCTTCTCTTGTGGGTCTTAGGCGGCAGGCCGAGGACCAGGCAGCTGGCGCTGAGGCCAATGATCAACTGATCTACTGGGAGAATGATCTCCTATATAGCAAGCCTAAATTTACTGAGCCTGGGGCAGCCTGTGTGCTGGTGGTACCCCAGCGCTTCAGAGCCTTTCTACTGGGTTTGGCTCATGACATGCCTCTGGCAGGACATTTGGGGAAGGGCAAGACCTTTGACAGGCTTGTCACCCACTTCTATTGGCCCCAAATGAGAAAACATTCTGATGCGTTCTGCAGATCCTGTCAGACTTGCCAAGCAAGTGTCAAAAGTGGAGGGAAGTATAAGGCCGCCCTCCAACCCTTTCCTTTTGTGTGCACCCCTTTTGAGTGGGTAGGCATCGACATAGTGGGGCCTCTGGACTCCAAGACAGCCCTGGGAAACAGGTTCATCCTGGTCTTGGTGGACCATGTCACCCAGTACCTGGAGGCTATCCCTCTGAGGACAGGGGCAGCACCCGTTGTGGCCCAGGTACTGATGGCGATCTGTACCCGCATGGGTTTCCCCAAGGAGGTGTTATCTGACCAGGGTACCAACTTTATGTCTGCATACATAAAGGCCATGTAGAAGGAATGTGGGGAGAACTACAAATTCACCACTCCTTGCTGCCCCCAAAGGAACAGGTTGGTTGAGAGATTCAACTGAACCCTGAAAGGCATGATTGGGGGGGGGGTCTGTCAACTCCATGAGGACTAAGTGGGACGTCCTCTTACCATGTCTTCTCTTTGCCTACCGGGAAGTACCACAGAGGGGGATTGGTTTTAGCACCTTTGAACTGTTGTATGGCCACCCAGTCAGAGGACCTCTGAGTTTGGTGAAAGAAGGCTGAGAGCAAGCTCCTAGGAAGCCAGCCCAGGATGTATTTAGCTACATGCTGGCCTTCAAAAACCAGATGGCACACTTCAGGAAGCTCACAAAGGAGAACCTAGAGGTAAGCCAGGAGGAGATGAAACACTGGTATGACCAGAATACCACTCTGGTTGAGTTTCAGTCTAGCCAGAAAGTGTGTGTCATGGCCCCCGTAGAGCCTTGTGCTCTGCAGGACAGGTGGTCAGGGCCATTTGAGGTGAAGGAGAGCAAGAGTGATGTCACCTATCAGGTAGACTTGCAGACTCCAAGGAACCCCTTGAGTGTTCTCCATGTGAACCGCCTCAAACCCCACTTTGAGAGGTCCAAGTTAACCATGCTTCTGGCTACAGACGATGGGGCGGAAGAGGAGACTGAACCTCTCCCTGACCTCCTGTCTGCCAAGGAGCAAGATGGGTCAATAGAAGATGTAGTCCTCTCCCCTTCTCTGACTCTACAACAGCAGAGTGAGTGTTGCAGTTACTTGGACACATTGCCACTCTGTTCTCCCTCACTCTAGGTGTCACCCATCTATGCACGCATGATGTGGTCACTGGGGACAGCATGCCAGTGAAAATCAAGGTTTACAGGTTGGCTGACCAAGTGAAGGCCAGGAACAAGGAGGAGGTTTCCAAGATGTTGGCTTTAGGGGTAATTCAGCACTCCACCAGTCCTTGGTCCAGCCCAGTGGTTTTGGTACCCAAGCCTGCTGCATGTGGTGCCACACCAGAACTTCGGTTCTGTGTTGACTACCGGGGGCTCAATGCTGTAGGAAAGTACCATCTTGCCTGGCATGTTACCCCCATATTTCACTGTATATATGTTGTTTTAGTGTATGTGTCACTGGGACCCTGCCAGCCAGGGCCCCAGTGCTCATAAGTGTGCCCTGTATGTGTTCCCTGTGTGATGACTAACTGTCTCACTGAGGCTCTGCTGACCAGAACCTCAGTGGTTATGCTCTCTCTGCTTTCTAAATTATCACTAACAGGCTAGTGACCAATTTCACCAATTCACATTGGCATACTGGAACACCGTTATAATTCCCTAGTATATGGTACTAAGGTACCCAGGGTATTTGGGGTTCCAGGAGATCCCAATGGGCTGCAGCATTTCTTTTGCCACCCATAGGGAGATCTGACAATTCTTACACAGGCCTGCCACTGCAGCCTGAGTGAAATAACGTCCACGTTATTTCACAGCCATTTACCACTGCACATAAGTAACTTATAAGTCACCTATATGTCTAACCTTCACCTGGTGAAGGTTGGGTGCTAAGTTATTTAGTGTGTGGGCACCCTGGCACTAGCCAAGGTGCCCCCACATCGTTCAGGGCAAATTTCTCGGACTTTGTGAGTGCGGGGACACCATTACACTGGTGCACTATACATAGGTCACTACCTATGTATGGCGTCACAATGGTAACTCCGAACATGGCCATGTAACATGTCTAAGATCATGGAATTGTCACCCCAATGCCATTATGGCATTGGGGAGATAATTCCATGATCCCCCGAGTCTCTAGCACAGACCCGGGTACTGCCAAACTACCTTTCCCGGGGTTTCACTGCAGCTGCTGCCAACCCCTCAGACAGGTTTCTGCCCTCCTGGGGTCCAGCCAGGCCTGGCCCAGGAAGGCAGAACAAAGGACTTCCTCAGAGAGAGGGTGTTACACCCTCTCCCTTTGGAAAGAGGTGTCAGGGCTAGGGAAGAGTAGCCTCCCCCAGCCTCTGGAAATGCTTTGATGGGCACACATGGTGCCCATCTCTGCATAAGCCAGTCTACACCGGTTCAGGGATCCCCCAGCCCTGCTCTGGCACGAAACTGGACAAAGGAAAGGGGAGTGACCACTCCCCTGACCTGCACCTCCCAGGGGAGGTGCCCAGAGCTCCTCCAGTGTGCTCCAGACCTCTGCCATCTTGGAAACAGAGGTGCTGCCGGCACACTGGACTGCTCTGAGTGGCCAGTGCCATCAGCTGACGTCAGAGACTCTTGCCGATAGGCCCTTACCTGTGTTACTAGCCTATCCTCCTTCCTAGGTAGCCAAACCTCCTTTTCTGGCTATTTAGGGTCTCTGCTTTGGGGAATTCTTCAGATGCCGAATGCAAGAGATCACCAGAGTTCCTCTGCATCTCTCTCTTCACCTTCTGCCAAAGGATCGACCGCTGACTGCTCAGGACGCCTGCAAAACCGCAACAAAGTAGCAAAGACGACTACTGCAACCTTGTATCGCTGATCCTGCCGCTTTCTCGCCTGTTTCCTTGTGGTGCATGCTCTGGGGGTAGCCTGCCTCCTTTCTGCACCAGGAGCTCTGAAGAAATCTCCTGTGGGACGATGGAATCTTCCCCCTGCAACCGCAGGCAACAAAAGACTGCATCACTGGTCCTCTTGGTCCCCTCTCAGCACGACGAGCGTGGTCCCTGGAACTCAGCAACTCTGTCCAAGTGACTCCAACAGTCCAGTGACTCTTCAGTCCAAGTTTGGTGGAGGTAAGTCCTTGCCTCCCCATGCTAGACTGCATTACTGGGTACCACGTGATTTACAGCTGCTCGGGCTCCTGTGCACTCTTCCAGGATTTCCTTCATGCACAGCCAAGCCTGGGTCCCCGACACTCTGACCTGCAGTGCACAACCTTCTGAGTTGTCCTCCGGCGTCGTGGGACTCCATTTTGTGTCTTCGGTGGACTCCGGTTCACTCCTCTTCCAAGTGCCTGTTCTGGTACTTCTGCAGGTGCTGTCTGCTTCTGTGAGGGCTCCCAGACTTGCTAGGTGCCCCCTCTGTCTCCTCATCCAAGTGGCGACATCCTGGTCCCTCCTGGGCCACAGCAGCATTCAAAAACCCTAACCGCAACCCTTGCAGCTAGCAAGGCTTGTTTGCGGTCTTTCTGCGTGGGAACACCTCTGCAAGCTTCTTCATGACGTGGGACATCCATCCTCCAAAGGGGAAGTTTCTAGCCCTCTTCATTCTTGCAGAATCCACAGCTTCTACCATGCGGTGGCAGCTTCTTTGCACCCTCAGCTGGCATTTCCTGGGCATCTGCCCACTTTCGACATTGTCGCAACTCTTGGACTTGGTCTCCTTATTTCACAGGAACTCAGGTCTGGAAATCCACTTTGGTTGGATTGCTGGTGTTGGTCTTCCTTGCAGAATTCCCCTATCACGACTTCTGTGCTCTCTGGGGAATATAGGTGCACTTTACACCTACTTTTCAGGGTCTTGGGGTGGGCTATCTTTCTAATCCTCACTGTTTTCTTAAAATCCCAGCGACCCTCTACAAGCTCACATAGGTTTGGGGTCCATTCGTTGTTCGCATTCCACTTTTGGAGTATATGGTTTGTGTTGCCCCTATGCCTATGTGCTCCTTTTGCAATCTACTGTAACTTTACATTGCTTGCATTACTTCCTTTTGCTATTACTGCATATTTTTGGTATTGTGTACATATATCTTGTGTATATTTGGCATCCTCATACTGAGGGTACTCACTGAGATACTTTTGGCATATTGTCATAAAAATAAAGTACCTTTATTTTTAGTATATCTGTGTATTGTGTTTTCTTATGATATTGTGCATATGACACCAGTGGTATAGTAGGAGCTTTGCATGTCTCCTAGTTCAGCCTAAGCTGCTCTGCTATAGCTACCTTCTATCAGCCTAAGCTGCTAGAAACACCTCTTCTACACTAATAAGGGATAACTGGACCTGGTACAGAGTGTAAGTACCCCTTGGTACCCACTACAAGCCAGGCCAGCCTCCTACATTGGTTGTGCAGCGGTGGGATAAGTACTTGTAACTACTTACCACTTTGTCATTTTGTACTTTTCATAAGAGAATAATTTACAAAACAAGTTCAGTGTATGTACACCTAACCAAAAAGTTTTGCTTTTCTTCTCTTACACTATCTGCTAAGTGCTGAAAAGTACTCCTAAACTTTCTAAAAGTTTCAAATAGTTGAAAAAGTTTTTTTTCTGTTCTTTAAAAAAGTCCTACAACGTTTTCTCTCTTTTATCTGTCCCTAAACCTTTTTCTATCATGTCTGATGTAGGAACTCCTCTTAATTTGGTCAATACAGCTTATGACCACCTTAACTTTAAGGGCCTAAAGAGTCTCTGCTTTGATAGAGGTTTAGTGGTAGGAAAGAACCCCTCTAGAGAATTATTGTCTGACATGCTTATTGAAAATGATAAGGCCATAGCTGGCACTTCAATTGAGAAGTTAGGAGATAGCTCACACTCTGACTCAGGGGAGCCCCCAGTAAGAGTGCTAGACGGTGTCCTTCCTAACCTGCCCCTTAGCAGACCACCTCGCATAGCTGGTAGTAATGGAAGCTCCCATCACAGTAGGGATATTTTTGTTCATGCAGGCCAGGTTGCTAGGGTGCCAACTGTTAGGGACAGGTCTCCCTCTGTTCATTCACATCATTCTTCTGTGTCAAAGCATTCCCAACCCACCCACCCTGATGACAGAATGTTAGAAAGGGAACTCAATAGATTGAGAGTGGAAGAGTCCAGGCTGAAGCTTAAACAGCAACAGTTAGCTCTAGACAGGGAATCCCTAGACTTAGAAAAAGAGAGACAGAGGTTGGGGTTTGGACCCCATGGTGGCAGCAGCAGTATTCCAGATAGCAATCCTGTGAGAGAACATGATTCTAGGAATCTGCATAAGATAGTTCCCTCTTACAAGGAGGGGGATGACATTAACAAGTGGTTTGCTGCACTTGAGAGGGCCTGTATGGTACAGGGGGTCCCTCAAAGGCAGTGGTCCGCTATCCTATGGCTATCTTTCAGTGGAAAGGGTAGAGGGATAGGCTCCTTACTGTGAAGGAAAGTGATGCCAATAATTTTACAGTTTTGAAGAATGCACTCTTGGATGGATTTGGCTTAACCACTGAACAATACAGGATTAAGTTCAGAGAAACCAGAAAAGAGTCCTCACAAGACTGGGTAGACGGTGTTGACTATTCAGTGAAGGCCTTGGAGGGGTGGTTACATGGCAGTAAAGTTTCTGACTATGAAAGCCTATACAATCTAATCTTGAGAGAGCATATTCTGAATAACTGTGTGTCTGATTTGTTACACCAATATCTAGTGGACTCAGATCTGACCTCTCCCCAAAAATTGGGAAAGAAGGCAGACAAAATGGATCAGAACAAGAGTGAACAGAAAAGTTCATACCGGGGGTGACAAGGATGGCAAGAAGAAGGGTGGTAAGTCTTCAGACAAGGGTGGGGACAAATCTAAAAATGAGTCTTCATCAGGCCCACAAAAACACTCTGGTGGGGGTGGTGGGTCCAAATCCTCTTCTAATCAAGTAAAGAAACCATGGTGCTATTTATGTAAAGTAAAAGGTCATTGGACAACTGATGCCAGTTGTCCAAAGAAAAGCACCAAGCCTCCCACTACCACAACCCCTACTGCAACCTCTAGTGCCCCTAGTGATAGCAGTGGTGGTTGGTGGGAGCAAACCTACTAACAGCCAAGTAGCTGGGCTCACTTTTGCTAATTTAGTTGGGGTTGGTCTTGTTAGGGAGACCACAGAGGCTGTGTTAGTCTCTGAAGGTGCCATTGATTTGGCCACCTCGGTTGCTTGTCCCCTTAATATGGATAAGTACAAGCAACTTCCCCTAATCAATGGTGTTGAGGTTCAGGCCTACAGGGACACAGGTGCCAGTGTTACCATGGTAATAGAGAAACTGGTACACCCTGAACAACACCTATTTGGTCACCAGTACCAAGTGACAGACTCTCATAAGAACACTCTTAGCCACCCCATGGCTGTTGTGAATCTCAACTGGGGGGGGGGGGTTACTGGTCCAAAGAAAGTTGTGGTTGCCTCAGAATTACCTGTAGACTGTCTACTAGGGAACGATTTAGAGACATCAGCTTGGGCAGAAGTGGAGTTGGAGGCTCATGCAGCAATGCTGGGCATTCCTGGGCATATTTTTGATTTGACAAAGGCTCAGGCCAAAAAGCAAAAAGGTCAGGGTGACTTGGATCCTGGAACAATGGACCAAGTGCTCCCTAAAGCTAGGGTTAGTAAGAGTAAATCCCTACCTACTATCCCTCCCTCTACAGATGATTCAACTTCTGAGGAAGAAGAATTCCCCCCCTGTGCAGAACCTTCACCAGAGGACCTGGCAGCAGACACTGCTGAGCTTTTGGGTGGAGGGGGGCCTGCTAGGGAGGAGCTGACTGTGGCACAGCAAACCTGTCCCACATTAGAGGGTCTAAGACAGCAAGCTGTCAAACAGCAAAATGGGGATGTCAGTGACTCATATAGAGTTTACTGGGATGACAACCTCTTGTACACAGAGGCAAGGGACCCAAAACCTGGAGCAGCCAGGAGATTGGTCATTCCCCTGCAGTACAGAGAGTTCCTCCTAACTCTAGCACATGACATTCACTTGGCTGGACATTTGGGTCAGATCAAAACATGGGAAAGGCTTGTCCCCCTGTTTCACTGGCCTAGGATGTCAGAGGACACAAAGGATTTTTGTAAGTCCTGCGTGACCTGCCAAGCCAGTGGCAAGACTGGTGGCACTCCAAAGGCTCCCCTTATTCCACTGCCTGTGGTTGGGGTGCCCTTTGAAAGGGTAGGGGTTGACATAGTTGGCCCCCTTGACCCGCCTACTGCTTCAGGCAATAGGTTTATCTTGGTGGTAGTGGACCATGCCACAAGATATCCTGAAGCAATTCCTCTGAGGACCACTACAGCACCTGCAGTGGCAAAAGCCCTCCTGGGAATCTTTTCCAGAGTGGGCTTCCCAAAAGAGGTGGTATCAGACAGGAGTAGCAACTTTATGTCTGCATACTTGAAGGCCATGTGGAAGGAATGTGGTGTAACATACAAATTCACCACACCTTATCATCCACAAACAAATGGACTGGTAGAGAGGTTTAATGAAACTCTCAAAGGAATGATAATGGGACTCCCTGAAAAACTCAGGAGGAGATGGGATGAACATCCTTTTTGCTTACAGGGAGATACCCCAGAAAGGAGTGGGCTTCAGCCCCTTTGAACTCCTATTTGGACACCCTGTAAGAGGTCCTCTAACACTTGTAAAGGAGGGTTGGGAACAACCTTTAAAAGCTCCTAAGCAAGACACAGTGGACTATGTACTCAGCCTAAGATCCAGAATGGCTGAGTACATGAAAAAGGCCAGTAAAAACCTTCAGGCCAGCCAAGAGCTCCAAAAGCAATGGCATGACCGGAAGGCTGTTCTGATTCGGTACCAACCAGGACAGAAAGTGTGGGTCTTGGAGCCTGTGGCCCCAAGAGCACTCCAAGACAAATGGAGTGGACCCCACATCATTGTTGAAAAGAAGGGAGAGGTCACCTATTTAGTTGACCTGGGCACTGCCAGGAGTCCCCTTAGGGTGCTCCATGTCAATCGCCTTAAACCCTACTATGACAGGGCTGATCTCACCCTGCTCATGGCAACAGATGAAGGACAGGAAGAAGAGAGTGACCCTCTCCCTAATCTCTCTCTTCCACAGAACAAGATGCTCTGGTGGAAGGTGTAGTGTTGGCAGACTGTCTTACTGCTGAGCAGAAAGACAACTGCATAAATCTCCTAGGTCAATTTTCAGAACTCTTTTCTACTGTGCCAGGCACCACTTCCTGATGTGAGCACACTATAGATACTGGAGACAGCATGCCTGTCAAAAGTAAGATCTATAGGCAGCCTGACCATGTCAGAGACTGCATAAAACAAGAGGTTCAGAAAATGCTTAAACTAGGAGTGGTTGAACATTCTGAAAGCCCATGGGCCTCTCCTGTGGTGCTTGTACCAAAGCCTCACTCAAAAGATGGAAAAAGGGAAATTAGGTTTTGTGTAGATTACAGAGGTCTCAACCAGGTAACTAAAACTGATGCTCACCCTATACCCAGGGCAGATGAGCTAATAGATACACTGGCATCTGCCAAGTATCTAAGTACCTTTGATTTGACTGCAGGGTATTGGCAGATCAAGTTATCAGAGGATGCTAAAGCAAAAACTGCATTTTCGACTATTGGAGGGCACTACCAATTCACAGTAATGCCATTTGGTTTGAAAAATGCACCTGCCACTTTTCAGAGGATGGTGAATGCAGTCCTGCAAGGGTTGGAGGCTTTTAGTGCAGCATATCTGGACGATATAGCTGTCTTTAGCACCATCTGGGATGATCACCTGGTCCACCTGTGTAAAGTTTTGGAGACCCTGCAAAAGGCAGGCCTCACTATCAAGGCCTCAAAGTGCCAGATAGGGCAGGTGAAGTGGTTTATCTGGGACACCTGGTAGGTGGAGAACAGATTGCACCACTTCAGGGGAAAATCCAAACTATCATGGATTGGGTTCCCCCTACAACTCAGACTCAGGTGAGAGCCTTCTTAGGCCTCACTGGGTATTACAGGAGGTTCATTAAGAACTATGGCTCCATTGCAGCCCCACTTAATGACCTCACTTCCAAGAAGATGCCTAAAAAGGTATTGTGGACAGCTAGCTGTCAGAAAGCTTTTGAGGAGCTGAAACAGGCCATGTGCACTGCACCTGTCCTAAAAAGCCATTGTTACTCCAAGAAATTCATTGTTCAAACTAAATTAGGGGTAGGGGCAGTCTTATCACAACTCAATTCTGAGGGCCAGGATCAACCTGTGGCTTTTACCAGCAGGAGGCTGACCCCTAGAGAAAACTGTTGGTCTGCCATAGAGAGGGAGGCCTTTGCTGCGGTCTGGGCACTGAAGAAGTTGAGGCCAAACCTGTTTGGCACTCACTTCATTGTTCAGACAGACCACAAACCTCTACTTTGGCTAAAACAAATGAAAGGTGAGGTGGTCCATATCTCTACAGGGAATGGACTATACAGTGGAACATAGACCTGGGAGCACCCACTCCAATGCAGATGGACTCTCCAGATATTTCCACTTAGACAATGAAGATTCATCAGGTCATGGCTAGTCTTATTGTCCTTCGTTTGGGGGGGGGGATTGTGTAGGAAAGTACCATCTTGCCTGGCATGTTACCCCCATATTTCACTGTATATATGTTGTTTTAGTGTATGTGTCACTGGGACCCTGCCAGCCAGGGCCCCAGTGCTCATAAGTGTGCCCTGTATGTGTTCCCTGTGTGATGACTAACTGTCTCACTGAGGCTCTGCTAACCAGAACCTCAGTGGTTATGCTCTCTCTGCTTTCTAAATTGTCTCTAACAGGCTAGTGACCAATTTCACCAATTCACATTGGCATACTGGAACACCGTTATAATTCCCTAGTATATGGTACTAAGGTACCCAGGGTATTGGGGTTCCAGGAGATCCCTATGGGCTGCAGCATTTCTTTTGCCACCCATAGGGAGCTCTGACAATTCTTACACAGGCCTGCCACTGCAGCCTGAGTGAAATACCGTCCACGTTATTTCACAGCCATTTACCACTGCACTTAAGTAACTTATAAGTCACCTATATGTCTAACCTTCACCTGGTGAAGGTTGGGTGATAAGTTACTTAGTGTGTGGGCACCCTGGCACTAGCCAAGGTGCCCCCACATCGTTCAGGGCAAATTCCCCGGACTTTGTGAGTGCGGGGACACCATTACATGTGTGCACTATACATAGGTCACTACCTATGTATGGCGTCACAATGGTAATTCTGAACATGGCCATGTAACATGTCTAAGATCATGGAATTGTCACCCCAATGCCATTCTGGCATTGGGGAGACAATTCCATGATCCCCCGAGTCTCTAGCACAGACCCGGGTACTGCCAAACTACCTTTCCCGGGGTTTCACTGCAGCTGCTGCTGCTGCCAACCCCTCAGACAGGTTTCTGCCCTCCTGGGGCCCAGCCAGGCCTGGCCCAGGAAGGCAGAACAAAGGACTTCCTCAAAGAGAGGGTGTTACACCCTCTCCCTTTGGAAAAAGGTGTCAGGGCTGGGGAGGAGTAGCCTCCCCCAGCCTCTGGAAATGCTTTGATGGGCACAGATGGTGCCCATCTCTGCATAAGCCAGTCTACACCGGTTCAGGGTTCCCCCAGCCCTGCTCTGGCACGAAAGTGGACAAAGGAAAGGGGAGTGACCATTCCCCTGACCTGCACCTCCCAGGGGAGGTGCCCAGAGCTCCTCCAGTGTGCTCCAGACCTCTGCGATCTTGGAAACAGAGGTGTTGCTTGCACACTGGACAGCTCTGAGTGGCCAGTGCCATCAGGTGACGTCAGAGACTCTTTCTGATAGGCCCTTACCTGTGTTACTAGCCTATCCTCCTTCCTAGGTAGCCAAACCTCCTTTTCTGGCTATTCAGGGTCTCTGCTTTGGGGAATTCTTCAGATACCGAATGCAAGAGCTCACCAGAGTTCCTCTGCATCTCTCTCTTAACCTTCTGCCAAAGGATCGACCGCTGACTGCTCAGGACGCCTGCAAAACCGCAACAAAGTAGCAAAGACGACTACTGCAACCTTGTATCGCTGATCCTGCCACTTTCTCGCCTGTTTCCTGGTGGTGCATGCTCTGGGGGTAGCCTGCCTCCTTTCTGCACCAGGAGCTCTGAAGAAATCTCCCGTGGGATGACGGAATCTTCCCCCTGCAACCGCAGGCAACAAAAGACTGCATCACCGGTCCTCTGGGTCCCCTCTCAGCACGACAAGCGTGGTCCCTGGAACTCAGCAACTCTGTCCAAGTGACTCCCACAGTCCAGTGACTCTTCAGTCCAAGTTTGGTGGAGGTAAGTCCTTGCCTCCCCACGCTAGACTGCATTAATGGGTACTGCGTGATTTACAGCTGCTCCGGCTCCTGTGCACTCTTCCAGGATTTCCTTCGTGCACAGCCAAGCCTGGGTCCCCAACACTCTAACCTACAGTGCACAACCTTCTGAGTTGTCCTCTGGT
Source organism: Pleurodeles waltl (assembly GCF_031143425.1). Classification (NCBI taxonomy): domain Eukaryota; kingdom Metazoa; phylum Chordata; class Amphibia; order Caudata; family Salamandridae; genus Pleurodeles; species Pleurodeles waltl. The sequence continues at coordinate 1,415,417,227 of NC_090446.1, forward strand.
GTCGTGGGACTCAATTTTGTGTCTTCGGGTGGACTCTGGTTCACTCCTCTTCCAAGTGCCTGTTCTGGTACTTCTGCGGGTGCTGTCTGCCTCTGTGAGGGGTCCCTGACTTGCTGGGCGCCCCCTCTGTCTCCTCATCCAAGTGGCGACATCCTGGTCCCTCCTGGGCCACAGCAGCATCCAAAAACCCTAACCGCGACCCTTGCAGCTAGCAAAGCTTGCTTGCGGTCTTTCTGCGTGAGAACACCTCTGCAAGTTTCTTCACGACGTGGGACATCCATCCTCCAAAGGGGAAGTTTCTAGCCCTCTTCGTTCTTGCAGAATCCACAGCTTCTACCATCCGGTGGCAGCTTCTTTGCACCCTCAGCTTGCATTTCCTGGGCATCTGCCCACTCTCGACATTGTCGCGACTCTTGGACTTGGTTCCCTTGTTTCACAGGTACTCAGGTCCGGAAATCCACTTTGGTTGCATTGCTGGTGTTGGTCTTCCTTGCAGAATTCCCATATCACGACATCTGTGCTCTCTGGGGAATATAGATGGACTTTACACCTATTTTTCAGGGTCTTGGGGTGGGCTATCTTTCTAACCCTCACTGTTTTCTTACTGTCCCAGTGACCCTCTACAAGCTCACATAGGTTTGGGGTCCATTCGTTGTTCGAATTACACTTTGCGAGTATATGGTTTGCGTTGCCCCTATACCTATGTGCTCCTATTGCAATCTACTGTAACTTTACATTGCTTGCATTACTTCCTTTTGCTATTACTGCATATTTTTGGTATTGTGTACATATATCTTGTGTATATTTGGCATCCTCATACTGAGGATACTCACTGAGATACTTTTGGCATATTGTCATAAAAATAAAGTACCTTTATTTTTAGTATATCTGTGTATTGTGTTTCCTTATGATATTGTGCATATGACACCAGTGGTATAGTAGGAGCTTTGCATGTCTCCTAGCTCAGCCTAAGCTGCTCTGCTATAGCTACCTTCTATCAGTCTAAGCTGCTAGGAACACCTCTTCTACAGTAATAAGGGATAACTGGACCTGGTAGAGAGTGTAAATACCCCTTGGTACCCACTACAAGCCAGGCCAGCCTCCTACAAATGCCGTCACCAAAACGGAAGCTCATCCCATCCCGATGAGCTCATAGATCAGATGGGGGCAGCCAAGTCCCTCAGCACATTTGATTTAATGTCTGGGTTTTAGCATATTGCCTTAACCAAGGGAGCCAAGGAGAGGTCAGTGTTCTCAACACCAGAGTGTCACTTCCAAGTCCGGGTCATGCCCTTTGGGTTGAAGAACGCCCCAGTCACCTTCCAAAGGTTGGTCAATCAGGTCCTGGTTAAGCTAAAAAATGGCAGTGCCGCCTACCTTGCGGACATTGCAGTATTCAGCTCCAGGTGGGAGGACCACTTGCAACACCTCTGGAAAGTGTTGAAGGCTCTGCAAGCTGCAGGCCTCACTATCGAGGCCAGTAAGTTCCAGATAGGGCAGGGGTCAGTGGTGTACTTGGGACACCAGTTAGGGAGTGCCCGGGTGGTGCCCCTACAACCCAAAATTGATGCCATCCGGGCTTTGGCACCCCTTAAGAACCAGACAGAGGTGAGAGCTTTCTTAGGTCTCACCAGGTACTGAAGGAGATTTGTCAAGGAGTATAGCACCATTGTTTCCCCTCTTGACAGTGCTGACTCCTAAGACAGGTGATCTGGACTGAAGCATGCCATACCGCGTTTGACACCCTGAAGGAGGCCATGTGCATGGCACCTGTGCTGCTGGCCCTTGACTTCTCTAAGGAGTATGGTGTGGGAGCAGTACTTTAACAGCTGAACAAAGAGGGACTGGACTAGCCTGTAGTCTTCCTTAGCAGAAGACAGCTCCCAAGGTAACAGAGGTGGAGTGCAATTGAAAGGGAAGCTTTTGCTGGGTCTGGGCACTGAAGAAGTTAAGACCCTACTTGTTTGAGTCTCACTTCCAGGTTCAGACTGACCACAGGACCGTCAGATGGAACACCTCAACAGTTTTGGGTTCTCCCCCCTCAACTGTATTAATAATTTCCCTACAGGGGATTGACTTAATGGTGGAACACAGTCCTGGCACAGAACACGCCAACAATGATGGTCTGTCCAGGTTCTTCTGCCTTAGTGAGGAGGACTCCCCAGGGGTTGAGTAGTTCCCCCTACTCTCAGCTGGAGGGAACATGTGTTAGACCTAGCAACTTTTTACCGTGTCTCCCCTGTCTTTTTGCCTTCTGACCTCCTGTTTTTATGGTTTACTGGACTCTGTTTTTGCTGGTTTATTGTCTCTGCATACTTTACCACTGCTAATCAGTGCTAAAGTGCAAGTTCTCCCTAGGTAAATTGTATTGGTGATTGGTTTATTGATGATTGGTATATTTGATTGTTAGACCTGACAGCCTTAGGGTGGTCACCCCTAACATTTTGACTGCCTCCCTCCACTTTTGAGATACTGTTTTTGCCGGTTTTTAGACTGTGCACTTTACCACCACAGACCGGTGGGCTGCTTAATTTACTTGAGTCCCTAGTAGAGTGCACTATATTAGCCAGGGCCTGTAGATTAAAAGTTACCAGTGGGCCTTCATCACTGATTGTGCCACTCACATCAGTAGCCCTTAACCTTGTCTCAGGCCTGCCATTGCAAGGCCTGTGTGTGCAGTTTCACTGCCAATTCGACTTGGCATTTAAAAGTAGTTGTCAAGCCTAAAACTCCTCTTTTTATGCATATGTCACCCCTAAGGTGTGCCCTAGGTAACCACTAGGGCAGGGTCCTGTGTAGGTAAAAGGCAGGACATGAACATGTGTAGTTTACATGTCCTGGTAGTGTAAAACTCTTAAATCAGTTTTTACACTACCGTGAGGCCTGCTTCCTTCATAGGCTAACATTGGGGTTGCCCTCAGACATTGTTTGAGTGGTAGCTGCTGATCTGAAAGGAGTAGAAAGGTCATATTTAGTATGGCCAGAATGGTAATACAAAATTGTGCTGACTGGTGAATTTGGATTTAATATTACTATTTTAGAAATGCCACTTTTAGAAAGTGAGCATTTCTCTGACCTTAAATCTTTCTGTGCCTTACAATCCACGTCTGGCTGGGTTTAGTTTACAGCTCCTTGTGCATTCACTTAGACACACCCCAAACACAGGATACTCAGCCTCACTTGCACACATCTGCATTTTGAATGGGTCTTCCTGGGCTGGGAGAGTGGAGGGCCTGCTCTCACACAAAGCACTGCCACACCCCCTACTGGGACCCTGGCAGACAGGATTGAACTGGAAGGGGACCTGGTGCTCTTCTAAGCCACTCGTTGAAGTCTCCCCCACTTCAAAGGCACATTTAGGTATAAATACAGGGCCTCTGCCCTACCACCTGAGACACTTCTTGGAGAAGATACCAGAACCTGCACCCTGACAAGAAAAACTGCCTGGCTGCCCAAAGGACTCACCTGACTGCTTTCTGAAGAGGACTGCTGCCTTGCTGTTGCCCTGCTGTCTTGCTGCTCTCTTGCTTTGCTACAGAAGTGCTCTCAAAGGGCTTGGATAGAGCTTGCCTCCTGTTCCCTGAAGTCTCAGGACCAAAAGGACTTCTCTCCTGCAACTGAAATACCAGTGCGGCGAAAATTCTACGCACCGCCTGCCAAGAACGATGCACAGCCTGCTCGAGGTGAAAAATTGACCGCACGCCGAGTCCAGAACGACACAGCCAGACTTTGCGACAGAAGATCGACGCAGCACAAGCAACGCAACCGTATCTTCAATGCACAACACTACTGGATCGACGCAAGCCAGCTCAGAATGATGACGCCTGACTTCCTGAGAGGAATCAACGCAGCACCTGCAGTGCGGAAGAAAATTACACGCATCACCTACCGGAATCCACGCAGCCCCTGTGACTTCGCTCCGCAAGCCCAGGAGTCTACGCATCATCCCCGGGCGTCTGAAAACCCCACAACCCGTAGAGGATCCAAGACTGTGCACCAGAAATTGATGCAACGTCTTCCCGCATGGAAAATAACGCGCAAGTCCATGTGCAGAGGGGCATAACCAACGCACACACACCGTTTTCCACGCATCTCCTCCTCTGCGGCCCCTTGCGAGGATTTTTCAATGCAAACCAGGTACTTTTCCCTGCAAGAGACACTTGCTGTTTCTAGGAGAACTTAAGACACTTTTTATTGCTTTTACAGTAATATTTCAAATCTAAGACATTTTATATCACTTTCAGTGATACCCCTACATTTGCTTATTTCACCATTAATCGTTTTGACCTGCATTTATCCAGATGAATATTATATATTTTTCTAAACACTGTGTGGTGTATTTTTGTGGTGTTGTATTGTGGTATTGTATGATTTATTGCACAAATACTTTACACATTGCCTTCTAAGTTAAGCCTGTGCCAAGCTAACAGAGGGTGGGCACAGGATAATTTGGATTGTGTGTGACTTACCATGACTAGAGGGAGGGTCCTTGCCTGGACAGGCGGTAACCTGACTGCCAACCAAAGACCCCATTTCTAACATTGATGTACTATTAAGTCCCTAGTACAGTGCACTAAAGGTGCCCAGGGCCTGTAAACCAAATGCTACTAGTAGGCCTGCAGCACTGATTGTGCCACCCACATTAATAGCCCTGTAAACATGGCTCAGACCTGCCACTGCAGTGTCTGTGTGTGCAGTTTTAAACTGCCAATTGGACCTGGCAAGTGTACCCACTGGGGCCTGGCCTGGACAAGGAAGGATCTTGCAAACACTTGAGACTTTGCTTTGAAGTTTGCCAACTTCAAAGGTAGAAAGGAGAATAAGAAGAAGACCCAAAACCCCAGACTTTGAGAATCTTTCTGGAATCATGAGGAACTTCTGCCCAGGAGAGGAGCTGAAGGAGGAGTACTGTCCCTTTGCTGTGTTGCAATGCTGGACTGGCCTGCAGTTGCTGCTTCTGCCTGACAAGAGTGCAAAGGGTGAATTTGTTGTGTGTCCTGCTTGAGAAAGTTCTCCAAGGGTTTGGAGTAGAGCTTGCCTCCTGTTGGAAGACTCAGGGACACCAAAGACTTCCGTTTCCTCGACCTGCAGCACTGAGAACTGTGTGTTTGGTGCTGATAAAGAGGAAAAACCACTGTGATGCCGCCATCGACGTAGCTGGCCTGCACCGTGACCTGCTGACCCTGCACGGAGCCGCACTGCCACACTTCACACCGTGACCCTGGTCTCACCAAAGCAGTCAATGGACGACTTTACCAAGCCACTGCTCACACTGCAATCTGTGGACCCCGCACTCCGGCATCGCCTGGATTACAATGTAGCCTGGGCATCCCCAGCGCCACACTTCCCACTGACACCAGTGCTGCTGCCTGCACCATGGCCTGTGGACACCGCTTGTGAGGTACACAAAGCACGGTCCCGTCCCAACCTGCAGCCCCGGTCCACCGACGCTAGCATCATTGACTCCAGTGTCATCAACAGGCATCCTGCCTGCACCGTGGCCTGTGGACACAGCTCGTGAGGGTCACGAAGCACCGTCCAGCACCGCTGGCTTGGGCCTACCGACGACAGCGCTTCAGCAACAATGACACCGCTGCCTGCACCGTGACCTGGTGACACCGCACATCACACCGCCCCACTTCACACTGCAGCCCTGGTCTCACCGACACCGCTGGGTGCCGTAACCGAGGGGCTGCGTGCACCGTGACCTGTGGGCACCGCACGTCGTATCGTCCCACTTTGCATCGCAGCCCCAACGACATCCACGTCAGCACTCCCGACTTCGTCAGGTCAGAGTTCGATCCACAAGGCATGTGACTTCAAGGGCCTGACTACTCCTGCACTGACTCCAGAACCAACACCGAAACGCCGCTCTCCGGAGCTCATCGCGAGGATAACAATGCCCTGCAATTCCAAAGGTACTGTTTGCGGGTCTTCCCAACACCATAGCTGGCCCACAATGCTGTGGCTGGCCTGAACTGTTGGTTTTGTTGAACACCACGCCATGATAGCCCCAGGTGGAGCTATCGACTTCAAGGAACTGTATTTTTGAGTAAATCTTGCAGAATGCATATATTTATTTACTACCAAGGGGGTGAGCAGGGGTTATCTGAGCAGGTATCTCTCTTATCTTGACTAGAGTAAGGGTCCCTACTTGGACAGGGTGCAAACCGACTGCCAACTAGAGACCCCATTTTCAACAGTGGCCCATTCCTCATCAACATTATGCCACTCTGGAGCAAAAAGCAATGCTCTAATGACAGAGAGTTTAAAAAATGCCTTTGATTTGTTGATTTTCCTAATAAATCCTTCTCTTATCGAAGGTTTAAGAGACCATCCAAAGACACATGGGCAGCAAGACACACACATCTTACAGTGCTGCACTTGGCTTCATGTTACTAAGCTTATACAGCATGTTCTGCTGCAGCATCTTTCCACAGCTCTGTAGGCATTGGCATTTTCCTAGGTTGCGCATCAATTTAATTTCTCTATCATATTTTTATATATGTGTTACCGGGAAAAGTTCTCCTGTAAACTTTCACCTAAATTTGGAGAATTTGCCTGTCATTTTTGTGATTTACTAAGCAATGCCGGAGTGCTCTTTGGAAACTGTGATACATTGAGTTTGAGCTTGAGATCCCAGGAGTACAAGTGGAATAATCTTATAAATTTACATGCATGTCCATGTCAAATCATTTGCCATGTATGTTTTAAGTGTATATAGAAGCCTATTTATAAATACATTTTAAGTAGATAAGGTATTACACCTGTAGTAATTAGATTTCATTTTAATTCTATAGGCTAGATACATGACCCCAGCAGGGATTGTGCGCCGAAATGGCTCTGGCTAAGGATCACTTTTGACAAAATTACTTAATGCTGTCTGGGTTGCAGGGGGCTAGAGGAGGGGCCTGTTCAGCCTGTTTTTGTAAATAAACTAACAAAATATAGGTTTGTATTTTTTCAATGCTTTTGAATCGTTTCTTTCAGGACATTGGGGGTCATTACAACATTGGCAGTAAAAGGCGCTTACCGCCGTGCAGAAGACCGCCAATACACCGCGGCGGCGGCGGTATTCCTCCACAGCTATTATGACACACATCTTGGAATCCGTCGAAATTCAGACACCCAAACAACACCGCCACACCAAAGGTCAGTGATAAACTGGCGGAAACAAATCCTCCACCTCCACGCCAACAGAAACACGGCCATGCTATCACGACCCACGAATCCACGCGGCGGTCCTTCAACCGCGGTATTCCATTGGCGGTACACACCGCCGCACTCAAAATACACACACATCTCCAAAACACCGCCACATTGGACAATTACAAATACACACACCTTACACACATACAAACACCACTCCCACACACCCAATACAATATAAAACAAACACCCACATCACCCACAAACCCCTACGACCATAAAATCACGAACGAAGGCCAGAGAGAGAGCACAGAATAGACAACCCCATCACACAGACGCACACAACACAATCACCCACACAACATCCACGCACAAAACACCACACACCACTACACATCACCACACTCATCACCACATACACCACCCAACACATCACACACACCACCCCATGTCACGCCAAAGACACCCCTGCTTCTCCGAGGAGGAGCTCAGGGTCATGGTGGAGGAAATCGTCTGGGTAGAGCCACAGCTATTTGGCTCACAGGTACAGCACACATAAATAGCCAGGAAGATGGAGTTATGGCGCAGAATAGTGGACAGGGTGAACGCCGTGGGACAGCACCCAAGAAATAGGGAGGACATCAGGAAGAGGTGGAACGACCTACGGGGGAAGGTGCATTCAACAGTCTCCAGGCACAACAGCGCGGTACAGCGGACTGGCGGCGGACCCACACCTCCTCCCCCACAACTAACAACATGGGAGGAGCAAGTCCTGACCATCTTGCATCCTGAGGGCCTCGGAGGAGTCGGTGGAGGATGGGACATTGGTAAGTCAAATCTTAACTATCATATCCTCCACCCTACCTGCATGCTATCACACACCCCCACCCTCACACCCTCCCCTATCACTCCAAATCCTCACTAGTGTACCCATAACACAAACCACCCATCCCAACACCAAGCCCTGCATGACACAACTAAGCATGGACACCCCTCACTAAAGCATGCCCACTGCACATACCCAGAACACCCCCCCAACCATCATCACACAAACCCACACACAGGTATGCTTGCACTGGGGTACACAAACACCCACCCATTGCACACCATTACACACACACATGCAATAATCATGCTCTTATGCCCCTGCAGGAACCCGAAGGACCGTCACCACACCAGAGGGTCCAGACAACACCACTCCACCCCCAGAAGAGGCCCACAGTGACAAGAGCAGCTCTGCCCTACTGGATCCTGATGACCAGCCCGGACCTTCGTGGGCCTTGGGACAGTCGGTTCCCCTTGCATAGGCACAGCCCAACACCGACCTTCCACCCACTGGTAACACCAGCACAGCACCTACCCAGCGGGCCCAAACCTCCCTATCCAGGACAGGTCAATCAGCGGTGTGTCCACCACTACAGGGAACCCAGGGTAACCCGCCACCCCAACAACAACAGGGACCTGGGGGCAGTGGTAGTGGGCACACGGTCCAGGGGATGGAGGCCCAGGAACACAGGGGAACTGGGAGGGCTACTGTGTGACAAGGGGCGGACAGGCTAAGGGAACCCACTCTCCACGAGGCCCTATCCTCCATCATGGGAGCATACCACCACTCCCAGGAGACGATGGCGACGGTACAGGACAAGTTGCAGGAGACCCTGCGCCTGCAGGACGAACTGTATTTGGGGTTCAGGGAGGAGCTCAGGACCATCAGCTCCGCCCTGGGCACCATCGTAGGGGTGCTGAAGGACATACAGCAGACCTTGAGGGACACTGTGGCTCTCCAAGGGGCCCCTGACACTAGCCAGGACGATGAACTGCCCACCACCTCCGCCGGCGCTAGTGGACAGGACACCCCGCCACAGGACCACCACACCAGCACCCCACCCCCTGCAGACGGACAACCACCACGCAAGCGGTCCCTGAAATCCAGGAATAGGACAGAGCAAGATGGCAAGACCCCAGCCAGGAAATGAGACCACCCTGATTGTCTTCCCACTGTCCCACTTTGTTACCCTGTCCATACTTAAACTGCACCAGCTCCACTTCCAATGCCCAGATGGGCAGTGCACCTGTGAGACTAATAGACTGGACTCTGCCATGGACATTCCTCCGCCATCACCCATCCTCATTTTACAAACCCCTCACATTTCTGAGCACTTCAATAAACACCCTTGAAACACAAAACAATCTGGAGTCAGTCTGTGATTTAGTAAATATGTATTATCAATGACAGTGTCATAATGGGTTTACCATTGTAAGGCTAACATACCTATGTCACACATCACAAGCCCTTGAAGGATGCAAGCAGTTGACACGTAGGTAACCACACCTGTGAAACCGTAATGGAAGGGTACAACTCAGTTACCAAATAGTGATTTAAATCGAGAAACAGGATAGAGGTAGACGTGTGAAAGTTAATGTAATGTTAAACCTGAAAATGTTCTCACCTGTGTTTCACTGGAAATATTGCTGTATGACTGACTCCCTGTTGTCGTTGTCTTCTTCCTCAGCTTCATCCTCATCACAGTCCACAGGCTCCACAGACTCCACAGCTGCTACAACACCGTCATCTGGACCATCCTCCTGCAGAAAAGGAACCTGGCGTCGCAAAGCCAAATTATGGAACATGGAGCAGGCGATGATGATGTCGCACACCTTCTTCGGTGAGTAGAATAGGGATCCACCTGTCATATGGAGGCACCTGAACCTGGCCTTCAGGAGGCCGAAGGTGCATTCGATCACCCTCCTAGTCCGCCCATGGGCCTCATTGTACCGTTCGTCTGCCCTGGTCCTGGGATTCCTCACTGGGGTCAATAGCCAGGAAAGGTTGGGGTAACCAGAGTCCCCCAATAGCCATACACGGTGCCTCTGGAGTTGACCCATCACATCAGGGATGCTGCTATTCTGCAGGATGTAGGCGTCATGCACTGAGCCAGGGAACATAGCATTTACCTGCAAGATGTACTGGTCTGCCAAACAGACCATCTGGACATTCATCGAATGATAACTCTTCCTGTTCCTGTACGCCTGTTCACTCCTGTGGGGGGGGGACCAGAGCTATATGGGTCCCATCAATGGCACCTATGACGTTGGGGATATGTCCAAGGGCATAGAAGTCACCTTTCACTGTAGGCAAATCCTCCACCTAAGGGAAAATGATGTATCTCCTTACGTGTTTCAGCAGGGCAGACAACACTCTGGACAACACATTGGAAAACATAGGCTGGGACATCCCTGATGCCATGGCCGCAGTTGTCTGAAAAGACCCACTTGCAAGGAAATGGAGCACTGACAGCACCTGCACGTCAGGGGGGATTCCAGTCGGATGGCGGATTGGTGACATCAGGTCTGGCTCCAACTGGGTACATAGTTCCTGGATTGTGGCACGGTCAAATCGGTAGGTGACGATGACATGTCTCTCTTCCATTGTCAACAGGTCCACCAGCGGTCGGTACACCGGAGGATTCCGCCATCTTCTCATATGTCCCAGCTGACGGTGCCTACGAAGGACAACAGCGAAAAACCAGTCATTATTCCTCCAGGTATGTACCCACAGTTACACACAAGACTACACCACTCACAAAACCCTTCCTGTATGTGTGTTGAGTGTAGGCCTAGCTATGTGTGACGCAGTAGTAAATGAAGCCATGTGGGCCCCTGAAATGGCGGCTGCCTGACCTCTGAACTGGGACAATGGGATTGTGGGGTAACTGCGCTGGCGTTGCACACCGTCGCGGTAGGCGGTCGTAGACCGCGACGCAATGCTTCATTGGTTAACATTGGACCCTATGGGTCCCAGGAGCCAATGAACATGTGCGCCAGCGGTGATGATGCGCACCGCCGCGGACGTCACCACCATTTTCTATCTGTTCAATCACTAGATAACTGACCTTCGACAGGAGAGGACCTACACTGCAAGTGCTGCTGTGACCTCGGTGTGGAAGCGACGATGGCTGCTGCGTCTGGGGAAAGCGCCCCTGCCTTCACTGCACAGGAGTTGGAGAAACTGGTAGACGGGGTCCTCCCCCAGTACACGCTACTCTACGGTCCTCCAGACCAACAGGTTAGTACACAGGGAGCACATTGTATGGGCTAGGCCTGGGTGGAGAGGGCTGGTTGGAAGACGGAAGGGGGCAGAGTTCATAGAACAACAATGAATGGGCCACATGGCCAGAGTAGGGAGGGGGCCACTCCCAACGGTGCAGTTGGTAATGACTGTTCCTCTTCCATTGTGCATGTCATGTAGGTCAGCGCCCACCAGAAGAGGGACATTTGGCGTGCCATCGCCAAGGAGGTCCGGACCCTAGGGGCCCACCAGAGACGGGACACCCACTGCCGTAAGAGATGGGAGGACATTCGTGGCTGCAGCAAGAAGACGGCGGAGGCTCAGCTGGGGATGGCCTCCCAACGTGGGAGGGGTGCCCGTCGCACCATGACACCCCTGATGTTCCGGATCCTGTTGGTGGCCTACCCGGAGTTGGATGGGCGCTTGAGGGCATCACAGCAGACACAAGGGGGTGAGTACAACCTCATTCTGCTGACTTTGCGTGCAGTGGAGGTGTCTGGGTGGGGGAGGTGGGCTGTGGGTGTCCCTAGGCCAGGGCGAGTTAGGTAGGCAAGGCCCCTCCGTAATGTAGGCCATGTGGCACTCTACCCCACCTCAGCAGAGTGCCAAGTCGAGGTACAGTTGTCCCTGTGGCATACATGTGCGGAGATGTCCACCATTGCCATGTTGGCCATATCCCAGAAATTGCATGTGCAGAGGGCAGGAGCACGGCGTAATGCAGGGGGCTGCTGCCTCTGCCTTGTCCGCCAACGGTAGCGGTAATCCATGCACTAAAACTCTCTTTATTCTGTCTCCCCACCTTTTTCTGCTCTCCCTGTCCTTTTGTACATCAGCATCAACAGGCGGAGGTACAGTGGCACCGGAGCACGAGGGAGCTGCATTCCACATGGCCATGGAGGGCCACACCACGGACTCTGAATGCACCAGTGGGACGGAGGGCGAGGGGAGCTTCACGTCGGCCACCGGATCACCAAGCAGCGACACAGACTCGTTCGCCGATGGGGGCTCCGTTGTGGTGGCGGCACCATCTGTGCCCCCCACCTCTACAGGTACAGCCGCCACCTCCCCTACCAGCACCGCCCTCCCAGCAGCCTCTCAGCGTTTGCCCCATGCCCTTTCACCCAGGAGGGTGGGCATCACCTTCGCCCCAGGCACCTCAGCCCCTGCCCCAGTCACCGCTGCTGCCCTCAGTGAGGAGGCCATTGACCTCCTCAGGTCACTCACTGTTGGGCAGTCTACCATTGTGAATGCCATCCAGGGTGTAGAACGAGAGTTGCAACACGGTAAGGCATTCCTGGAGGGCATTCATTCTGGTCAGGCTGTCCTTCAGTGAACCCTGCAATCTCTGGCCTCAGCACTGATGGCAGCCATTGTCAATGTGTCTAGCCTCCCCCCTCCAACTTCCTCCACCCAGACCCAATCTCCGGTACCCCAGCCCATCCTAAGCACACCTACAGACCAGCATGCACACAAGTCAACACACACAAGTAGCTCAATCAAACATAGGCACCACACACACCACAGGCACTCACGCAAGCCTCACCCACGTACAGACACAGCAACATCCACTGCCTCCACTGTGTCTCCCTCCTCCTCTTCTCCCTCCTCCCTCCCAGTCTCGTCTACACACACCTGCATGCACCACATCTACAGGCACCATGAATTGCACAAGGAGACCCAGCACCACAAGCCACTCACCTGCACTCACCACCTCCACTGCCATTTACACGTCCCCTGTGTCCTCTCCCAGTGTGTCTGTGACGCACCCTCCCAAAGTACACAAACGCCGGCAATCACTCACCCAACATCCATCCACATCATGACAGCCTCCAGTACCTGCACCTGCACCCAAAACAGCTAAAGTGACACCTCCTCCAACCACCTCCTCTTCCTCCACTCCCAGACCCCCTCCAGCTACCCATCCCAGTGTTCGTCAGAAACTGTCCCTCTGTAAAGTTGACTTTTTTGCCGCCACCCCCCCCACCTCCAATTCATCAGTCCCGTCGTAGCGCCTCAGACAAAAAGCCTCCAATACCAGTGGTGCCTGTTCAAGGTTTGTGGAGTGCATCGGCCACCAGGGCAGGCAGTATGACCTGGAGCCAAGGCACTGGCAGCCCACCCCCTGTAAAGGCTCTAAAATTGGAGAGTGGACGACGGGACCATGTTAAGACGCATGGTGGGAAAACAACTGACATGGGTTCCAAGGGGACTGAAGAGTCAGCTGTGACTCCACCAAAGGGCCAGAGGAAGTCTGCCCAGCCTGTTGTGAGTGTCACGGTGGAGAAGTGCACCATCATTTCAGGTGGTCGACACACAACTGCCAGCACCATCGTCACTGGTCCAGAGACCACCGCCAGAGTCACAGCCCAGGAGGGCACAAGTATCTTCACTGGTCAGGAGACCACCGCCGGAGTCACAGCCCAGGAGGGCACAAGTATCGTCACTGGTCCAGAGACCACCGCCGGAGTCACAGCCCAGGAGGGCACAAGTATCGTCACTGGTCAGGAGACCACCGCCGGAGTCACAGCCCAGGAGGGCACAAGTATCGTCACTGGTCAGGAGACCACCGCCGGAGTCACAGCCCAGGAGGGCCCAAGTATCGTCACTGGTCCAGAGACCACCGCCAGAGTCACAGCCCAGGAGGGCCCAAGTATCGTCACTGGTCAGGAGACCACCGCTGGAGTCACAGCCCAGGAGGGCCCAAGTATCGTCACTGGTCAGGAGACCACCGCCGGAGTCACAGCCCAGGAGGGCACAAGTACCATCACTGGTCAGGAGACCACCGCCGGAGTCAGTGCCCTGGAGGGCCCCGGCTGCCACAGCCCCGCTGGGCAATGATGGAACGTCATGCCACACACCAATGCCCAGTGTAGAGAACGTCATGCCACACACCAATGCCCAGTGTAGAGAACGTCATGCCACACACCAATGTCCGTATCAGAACTGCCATGCCAAAGCACCGCTAAACAGTCCGGAACCGCCATGTCAAAGCACCGCTGAACAGGGCAAAGACCGCCATGTCAAAGCACCGCTGAACAGGGCAAAGACCGCCATGTCAAAGCACCGCTGAACAGGGCGAAGACCGCCATGGCAAAGCACAGCTGAACAGTCCGGAACCGCCATGTCAAAGCACCGCTGAACAGGGCAAAGACCGCCATGTCAAAGCACCGCTGAACAGGGCAAGGACCGCCATGGCAAAGCACCGCTGAACAGGGTAAGCATCGGGTAGGAATGAATGGACCGCCACATCAGGCATCGTTATCCCATGTGCAGCTGGGACAGTGACAGGACAGGAACTTTCATGGGGAGACTCATCCAGTCTGGGCACCAGTCCCCCCCAGTACCAGTAGAGAGCTGCATCTACTTGAGAGACTGTGGCTTTGCACTCCCCAGGATGGCACAGTGGGCAAGCCACCCACTGTAGAGACTTGAGAGACTGTGGCTTTGCACTCCCCAGGATGGCACAGTGGGCAACCCACCCACTGTAGAGACTTGAGAGACTGTGGCTTTGCACTCCCCAGGATGGCACAGTGGGCAAGCCACCCACTGTAGAGACTTGAGAGACTGTGGCTTTGCACTCCCCAGGATACATCAATGGGCATGGAGCCCCGTCGTGGATCTGGCTTTTCAGTCATCCGGCTGAGGTGCCCCCCCTGCCCTTCCCCCTGAGGTGCCTGTAGTATTTCTATCTGATGCCCCTGCAGTGTTCTTTCCGATTGTGGTCAGGTATCCTTTGTGGGCCTCGCCCATGCATTTTTGGACTGTTGGTGCACGGACATTGTTATGTACATATCTGCACTACTTCTCGTATTGTATATAATTATGACTGATTTTCAAATATATATCTGTATATTTTTGTATGACATGTATATTGCCACATTACAATGTTTGACCGAATTTCGCATTGTCTTTTCATTCTTCCGGGGGGATTGTGGGTTGTTACTGTGATTTTTGTGAATGCATTGGTGTGTATGTTGTAATATGCGAGGGTGGGGGTGTTTGGTGGGTGTCCCCCTAACTTTTGCCTCCCTCCACCCCGTGTCGTAAGTGCAGTACTCACCGTTGTCTTCGGCGCCTACGTACCTGTTGGTCGTAGAGGAGCAGAAACACAAGGACAGGGAGTATTTGTAGTTCCGGCTCCATGGAGTCCTCGTTCCTCGTGGGATGTGTTGAGGTGAGCGGTTTCCCATAGCAAAAGCTGTTTCCGCCATGTTTTTATCCACGGTGAATCCGCCCAGGAAAAGGTGGCGGATTGGCAGGTTGGAATACTGTGGGCGGTACATTGTCTTCCGCCTGTCTGTTAGCAGTGACCGCCGCGCTGCTTGTTTGCACCGCCGTGGCGGGCGGTGTGGTAAAGTGGCTGTCTTTGTTGGCGGTTTCCGCCAGGGTCATAATTCCCTTTTTTTGTCTGCCGGCCTGTTTGCGGTATTTCCGCAGCTTTAACACCGTCCGCCAGGGTTGTAATGACCACCATTGTCTTGTATTGTATTGTTGTTTTTTTCCTGACCTGGACACCCAGGTGTGTTTGTGGTGTTTCAGAACGATTCCTGGCAAGAGTAAACCTGGTCAACATAGTTTTTTTTAGTCCTCACCCGAAGTAGGATCAGACTTTCTTAAACATGTGACACTGAAGATCTGCAGCTGCCTGTGGGAAACTGGCACTTTGTTGCAGTACCCCCCACCGTTTGCCTGGTTTTTGGATACAACATGGACTGGAGTGCACTGGGATCCTGCTAATTGGGGTTCCCAGTGCCAGTGATCCCTCCTTAAAACTTGCAAAGGTACTTGGGAACACCTTTAGCTATCACTATAAGCCCCTACTAAATGGTACTTAGGTACCCAGTGCATGGGGTACTAAGGGTGGGCCCCTGAGGGCAGCAGCACTGATTGTGCCACCCTCTTGGGCCAAGCATCCAGATGCACCCAGCACTGTCATTGCTGGCTGAGTATCCTGGTGCAATCCTTAAATGGAAACTCGAGATGGCACCCACAAGTGTGCCTTGTCCACTACACACTGCATGCACTATAGTTAAGTCACCCCTCTGGCAGGCCTTCCAGCCCTAAGACAGGGTGCACTATACTGTAGGTGAGGGCATACCTGCATGAGTAATATGCCCCCCCAGTGTCCTGCGAAAGCAGGGACATAGCTAGTAAACAGAGCAGCCATTTTAAATGCATGTGCTGGGCACTGGTCAGTACGGGTTTCACAGCTACATGATAGCCACTCTGAACCCTGGGTTGTTTGGTATCAAACAACTCAGAATGATAAATCCAAACTGGTACTAGTGTTGTATTTAGTATAAAATGTACCTAGGGGGCCCCTTAGAGGTGCCCCTGCAAAAGCTAACTACCCTGGCATGGTTGCTGGCCAGTCCAAACCAGCCTGCCACTTCCAGACACATGTCTGAACCCCTGGGATGAGAGCTCCTGTTCTCTGGGATTCAGAACCCCCTTCTCTCAGGAATGGGTACTGCCCTGCTTGTGAGCTTCAAAGGGCTTACTGCCCTTGAAACACGAGCCCCGCCCTGCTGCTAGCAGCAGATGGCTGCCGCTGTTGGAAACTGCCCCCCTTGGTGGGAGGAAATTCAAACAAAGCACCAGAGAAGTTGCCAAATGTGGCATGCACCACCACTAAGATGTTGCTGTAGGAGGCTGGCCTGCCTTGTAGTGGGTACCAGAGGTACTTACACCTTGTGCCAGGTCCAGTTATCCCTTATAAGTGTAGAAGAGGTGTTTCTAGCAGCTTAGGCTGATAGAAGGTAGCTATGGCAAAGCAGCTTAGGCTGAACTAGGAGACATGTAAATTTCCTACTATACCACTGGTGTCATATGCACAATATCATAAGAAAACACAATACACAGATATACTAAAAATAAAGGTACTTTATTTTTATGACAATATGTCAAAAGTATCTCAGTGAGTACCATCAGTATGAGGATAAGTTATATACACAAGATATATGTACACAAACCAAAATTATGTAAGTAATAGCAAAAGGAAGTAATGCAAGCAATGTAAAGTTACAGTAGATTGCAATAGGAGCACATAGGTATAGGGGCAACACAAACCATATACTCCAAAAGTGGAATGCGAACCATGAATGGACCCCAAACCTATGTGAGCTTGTAGAGGGTCGCTGGGACTGTAAGAAAACAGTGAGGGTTACAAAAAAAGCCCACCCCAAGACCCTGAAAGGTAGGTGTAAAGTGCACCTACAACCCCCAGAGAACACAGAAGTCGTGATAGGGGGGTTCTGCAAGGAAAACCAACACCAGCAATGCAACAACAGTGGATTTCCGGACCTGAGTACCTGTAAGACAAGGGGACCAAGTCCAAGAGTCACGACAGTGTCGAGAGTGGGCAGGAGCCCAGGAAATGCCAGCTGAGGGTGCAATGAAGCTGCCACCGGATGGAAGAAGCTTGGTGTTTTGCAAGAACGAAGAGGACTAGGAACTTCCCCTTTGGAGGATGGATGTCCCTCGTCGTGAAGAAGCTTGCAGAGGTGTTCCCACACAGGAAGACCGCAAACAAGCCTTGCTAGCTGCAAGGGTTGCAGTTAGGGTTTTTGGATGCTGCTGTGACCCAGGAGGGACCAGGATGTCGCCACTTGGATGAGGAGACAGAGGGGGTGCCCAGCAAGTCAGGGAGCCCTCACAGAAGCAGGCAGCACCCGCAGAAGTACCTGAATAAGCACTTTAGAAGAAAAGTGAACCGGAGTCCACCTGAAGTCACAAAAGGGAGTCCCACAACGCAGGAGGACAACTCAGAAGGTTGTGCACTGCAGGTTAGAGTGTCGGGACCCAGGCTTGGCTGTGCACAAAGGAAATCCTGGAAAAGTGCACAGGAGCCGGAGCAGCTGCAAATCAAGCGGTACCCAGCAATGCAGTCTAGCGTGGGGAGGCAACGACTTACCTCCACCAAACTTGGACTAAGAGTCACTGGACTGTGGGAGTCACTTGGACAGAGTTGCTGAGTTCCAGGGACCACGCTCGTCGTGCTGAGAAGGGACCCAGAGGACAGGTGATGTAGTCTTTTGTTGCCTGCGGTTGCAGGGGGAAGATTCCGTCGACCCACAGGAGATTTCTTCAGAGCTCCTGGTGCAAGAAGGAGGCAGGCTAACCCCAAAGCATGCACCACCTGGATACAGTCGAGAAAGCCGGCAGGATGAAGTGATACAAGGTTGCTAGTAGTCGTCTTGCTACTTTGTTGTGGTTTTGCAGGCGTCCTGAGCAGTCAGCGGTCGATCCTTTGGCAGAAGGTGAAGAGGGAGATGCAGAGGAACTCTGGTGAGCTCTTGCATTCGTTATCTGGTGAGATCCCCAAAGCAGAGACCCTAAATAGCCAGAAAAGGAGGTTTGGCTACCTAGGAAGGAGGATTGGCTACCAAGAGAGGTAAGAGCCTATCAGAAGGAGCCTCTGACGTCACCTGCTGGCACTGGTCACTCAGAGCAGTCCAGTGTGCCACAAACACCTCTGTTTCCAAGATGGCAGAGGTCTGGGACACACTGGAGGAGCTCTGGGTACCTCTCCTGAGAGGTGCAGGTCAGGGGAGTGGTCACTCCCCTTTCCTTTGTCCAGTTTCGCACCAGAGCAGGGCTGGGGATCCCTAAACCGGTGTAGACTGGCTTATGCAGAGATGGGCACCATCTGTGCCCATCAAAGCATTTCCAGAGGCTGGGGGAGGCTACTCCTCCCCAGCCTTCACACCTATTTCCAAAGGGAGAGGGTGTTACACCCTCTCTCAGAGGAAGTCCTTTCTTCTGCATTCCTGGGCCAGGGCTGCCTGGACCCCAGGAGGGCAGAAACCTCTCTGAGGGGTTGGCAGCAGCAGCAGCTGCAGTGGAGACCCCGGAAAGGCAGTTTGACAGTACTCGCGTGCTGTGCTAGAGCCCTGGGGGATCATGGAATTGTCTCCCCAATGCCAGAATGGCATTGAGGCGACAATTCCATGATCTTAGACATGTTACATGGCCATGTTCGGAGTTACCATTGTGACACTGTACATAGGGAGTGACCTATGTACATTGCACGCGTGTAATGGTGTCCCCGCACTCACAAAGTCCGGGGAATTTGCCCTGAACGATGTGGGGGCACCTTGGCTAGTGCCAGGGTGCCCACACACTAAGGTGGTCATTACAACCCTGGCGGATGGTGTAAAAGCAGCGGTAAGACCGCCAACAGGCCGGCGGAATTTGTTTTGGAATTACGACATTGGCAGAAACCACCAACAAAGACAGCCACTTTAACACTCTGACCGCCACGGTACAAACAAACAGCTCGCTGGTCACCGCCAACAGACAGGCGGAAGACAATGTACCGCCTACACTATTATGACAGGCCAATCCACCACCTTTTCCGGGGCGGATTCACCGCGGATAAAAACACGGTGGAAACAGGAATTTCGAAGGAAAAACGCTCACCTCTACACACTCCACGAGGAATGACAACACCATGGAACCAGAACTCCAAATTCTCCCTGCGATAGTGTTCATGCTCCTGTACCAGGAGCACCAACGCCGGTGGCGAAGACCATGGTGAGTACTGCACCTACGACACAGGGGAGGGGGGAGGCAAAAAACAGGGGCACACACATGCAGCACGCAACACCCCCACCCCCACCCTCACCCAATACAACATACACACTAATACATATGTATACATTATAGTTACACCCCTCAACCCCCCCCGGAAGAATGCAAAGATAAAAGGAAATGAGTGTAACCATTGTAATATATCAAAATTCAGTAAGCAAAAATATACATATATACACTATTAACAAAATATACACCAAGAATAGTAGTTCAGGTATTGCACCATTCATAGTCCGTGGACCACTGGGCTCAAAATGCATGGGCGAGGCCCACACACGATACCAGATCAAAACAGAGAGAACACTGCAGGGGCATCAGATAGAAATACAACAGGCACCTCAGGGGGAAGGGAATGGGGGGGCACCTCAGCTGGATGAGTGCACGACGCCAGATCCACGACGGGGCCTCCATGCCCATTGATGTATCCTGGGGAGTGCAAAGCCACAGTCTCTCAAGTCTCCACAGTGGGTGGTTTGCCCACTGCTGCATCCTGGGGAGTGCAAAGCCACAGTCTCTCAAGTCTCTACAGTGGGTGGGTTGCCCACTGCTGCATCCTGGAGAGTGCAAAGCCACAGTCTCTCAAGTCTCTACAGTGGGTGGGTTGCCCACTGCTGCATCCTGGGGAGTGCAAAGCCACAGTGTCTCAAGTCTCTACAGTGGGTGGTTTGCCACTGCTGCATCCTGGGGAGTGCACAGCCACCATCTCTCAAGTCTCTACAGTGGGTGGTTTGCCCACTGCTGCATCCTGGGGAGTGCAAAGCCACAGTCTCTCAAGTCTCTACAGTCGGTGGGTTGGCCACTGCTGCATCCTGGGGAGTGCAAAGCCACAGTCTCTCAAGTCTCTACAGTTGCTGGTTTGCCCACTGTTCAATCCTATGGAGTGCAAAGCCACAGTCTCTCAAGTGGATAACATTCTCCACAGGTTTCTGGAGGGGGCTTTGTGCCCAGGGTGCTTCATCCTGCTAAGGACTGAGGTAGTGGATGTCTTTCTCCACTGGTTCTGGAGGGGGACTGGTGCCCAGAGTGCTTCATCCTGCCAAGGACAGACGGAGTGGATGCATGTCTCCACTGGTTCTGGAGGGCGACTGGTGCCCAGAGTGCTTCATCCTGCCAAGGACAGACGGAGTGGATGCATGTCTCCACTGGTTCTGGAGGGGGACTGGTGCCCAGAGTGCTTCATCCTGCCAAAGACTGAGGTAGTGGATGTCTATCTCCACTGGTTCTGGAGGGGGACTGGTGCCCAGAGTGCTTTATCCTGACAAGGACTGAGGTAGTGGATGTCTTTCTCCACTGGTTCTGGAGAGGGACTGGTGCCCAGAGTGCTTCATCCTGCCAAGGACTGAGGTAGTGGATGCATGTCTCCACTGGTTCTGGAGGGGGACTGGTGCCCAGAGTGCATCACTCACCCCGTGATGGTCCCTGTTGCGTCAGTGCCCCTGCCGCTCATGGGCTAGCGGTGCTGGAGTTGGCGGTCCTTGCCCTGTTCAGCGGTGCTTGAGTTGGCGGTCCTTGCCCTGTTCAGTGGTGCTTGCCCTATTCAGCGGTGCTTGAGTTGGCGGTCCTTGCCCTGTTCAGCGGTGCTTGAGTTGGCGGTCCTTGCCCTGTACAGCGGTGCTTGCCCTGTTCAGCGGTGCTTGAGTTAGCGGTCCTTGCCCTGTTCAGCAGTGCTTGAGTTGGCGGTCCTTGCCCTGTACAGCGCTGCTTGCCCTGTTCAGCTGTGCTTGAGTTGGCGGTCCTTGCCCTGTTCAGCGGTGCTTGCCCTGTTCAGCGGTGCTTGAGTTGACGGTCCTTGCCCTGTACAGCAGTGCTTGCCCTGTTCAGCAGTGCTTGAGTTGGCGGTCTTTCATTGCCCAGCTGGGCTGGGGCTGGCGGTCCTTAATTGGTTAGCTGGGCTGTGGCTGGCGTGGCCCTCCTGGGCAGCTGGGCTGTGGCTGGCGGTGGCCTCCTGGGCATCGACGATGGGGCTGGCGGGGCCCTCCTGGGCAGAGGGGATGATGGCGGTCTTCTCCGCTGTGCTGCTCCTCCCAGACTTACCGGGTTTCTTGTGGCTCTTCCCCACCTTGGGAGGAGTCACAGCTGAGTCCACACCCCCACCGGGACCCCTGGGAGCGGCTTGGGTGGCTGGAGTCTTCCTCCTCTCCCGCCAGGCACTGGCCAACTTCTGGTGCTTCACAGGGGGGGGACTGGTTGTGCTGTAGCTCCGTGACACACTGGCTGTCCTGGTGGCCGGTGAATCCACATACCTGTGACAACAGGCACCACTGGTCCCGGAGATGTTGTGGCTGAGGTGCTAGTTCGGGACCTATGAGTTGGACGGGGGTGGTGGGAAATAGGTTAAGGCTGGACAGGAAAAGTTGTTTGGACACACTGGGACGGGTAGCTGGAAGGGGTTTGGGAGAGGAGGAAGAGGTGGTGGTAGTAGGAGGTGTACGTTTTGTGGATTTGGGTGCAGGTGCATGCACTGGAGGCTGTCGTGAGGTGGATGTATGTTGGGTGGGTGTGTGCCTGCGTTTGTGTATCTTCGGAGGGGGTGTCACAGAAACACTGGGAGAGGACACGGGGACGTGTGTAAGGTAGTGGGGGTGGTGACTGCACGTGAGCGGGGTGTGGTGGTGGGTGTACTGGTGCGGGACGTAGTGGCTGTAGAGGTAGTGCATGCAGGTGTGAGTGTAGACAAGACTGGGAGGGAGGTGGGAGACGAGGAGGAGGGGGACACAGTGGAGGCAGTGGATGTTGGTGTGTGTGTATGTGTGTGATGCTTGCGTGAGTGCCTGTGGGATGTGTGGTGCTTATGTTTGCCTGAGCTTCCCTTGTGTGGTGAGGTGTGTGCAGGCTGGTCTGATGGTGTGCTTGGGATAGGCTGAGGTAGAGGGGATTGGGTCGGGTGGGGGAAGCTGGTGGGGAGGCTAGACACAGGGACAATGGCTGCCATCAGTGCTGATGCCAGTTTGTAAGGCTCGGTGAAGGGCCGCCTGACCAAAATGAATGCCCTCCATGAATGCATTGGTTTGTTGCACTGCCTTTCTACACCCTGGATGGCATTCAAAATGGTAGACTGCCCAACAGTGAGGGACCTGAGGAGGTCAATGGCCTCCTCACTGAGGGCAGCAGGGGTGACTGGGGCAGGGCCTGAGGTGCCTGGGGCGAAGGTGATGCCCACCCTCCTGGGTGAGCGGACACAGGGCGAAGGCTGAGGGGCTGCTGGGAGGGCGATGCTGGTAGGGGTGGTGGCGGCTGTACCTGTAGAAGTGGGGGGCACAGATGTTGCCGCCACCAAAAGGGAGCTCCCATCAGAGGACGAGTCTGTGTCGCTGGTTTCAGCTCCTGTCCCCGCTGTGGTGCTCCCCTCGCCCTCCGTCCCACTGGTGTATTCTGAGTCCGTAGTGTGGCCCTCCATGGCCATGTGGGATGCAGCTCCCTCGTGCTCTGGTGCCACTGCTCCTCCGCCTGATGATGCTAATGCACACAAGAACAGGGAGACCACAAAAAAGGGGGGGGGAAACAGAAGAATGACATGTTGAGTGCATGGATTACCGCTACCGTTGGCGGACAAGACAGACACAGAAGCCCCTGCACTATGTCGCGCTGTTGGACTCTACAGTGCAATTCATGGGAAATGCCTACAAGGCTATGGACGGCATCTGCACACATAGATGACACAGGTGCATGACTACCTGTACTTGGCACTCTATAGAGATGGGGTGGAGGGGCCATAGGGCCATGCCTTACGGAGGGGCCTAGCCTACAGAACTCGCCCTGGCCTAGGGAAACCCACAGCCCTCCTCCCCCACCCAGACACCTCCACTGCATGCAAAGTCAGCTGAATGAGAGTGTACTCACCCCTTTGTGTCTGCTGTGATGCCCTCAAGCGCCCATCCAACTCCGAGTAGGCCACCGCCAGGATCCAGAACATCAGGGGGGTCATGGTTCGACCGGCACCCCTCCCACGTTGGGAGGCCATCCCCAGCTGAGCCTCCGCAGTCTTCTTGCTCCAGCGGCGAATGTCCTCCCATCTTTTCGGGCAGTGGGTGCTCCGTCTGTGGTGGACCCCAAGGGTCCGGACGTCCTTGGCGATGGCACACCAAATATCCTTCTTCTGGTGGGCGCTGACCTACATGAAATGTACAGGGGAAGAAGAGAAGTCATTACCAACTGCACCGTCAAAATGAGTGGCCCCCATCCCTACCCTTGCCATGTGGCACATGCACCCACCGTCTTTCATGCAGGCAGAACTTTGCCCCCTTCCTTCTTACAACCAGCCCTCTCCTCACAGGCATAGCCCATACAACATGCTTCCTGGGTACTTACCTCTTGGTCTGGAGGACCATAGAGTAGCGTGTACTGGGGGAGGACCCCATTGTCGAGCTTCTCCAACTCCTCTGATGTGAAGGCAGGGGCCCTTTCCCCAGACGCACGAGCCATTGTCTCTTCCAGACCGAGGTCACAGCAGCACTTGCAGTGTGGGTCCTCTCCTGTCGAAGATCAGGTATCAAGTGACTCAACAGATAGAAAATGACGGTCACGTCCGCGGCGGTCACGTCCGCGGCGGTGAGTACCATCACCGCCGGCGTACATCGTCATTGGCTCCTGGGACCCATAGGGTTCAATGTTAACCAATGCAGCATTGCGCCGCGGTCTTCGACCGCCTACCACAACGGTGAACAACGCCAGCGCAGTTACTTCACATCCCATTGTCTCACTTTACAGGTCAGGCAGCTGCCATTTCAGGGGCCCACATGGCCTAATTACCAACTGCGTCACACATACCTAGGCCTAGTCTCAACACACATACAGGCCACATTTTGTGTATGAATGGTGTTCTGTGTAGACTGTGGGTACATACCTCTGAGTTGTTTGACTCTGTGCTCGCTGTTGTCCTTCATAGGCACCATCCACTGGGACATGTGAGGAGATGGCGGAATACTCCGGTGTACCGACTGCTGGTGGACCTGTCGACAATGGAGGAGCGACATTTGATAATCACCTACAGGTCTGACCGTGCCACAATCCAGGAACTGTGTACCCAGTTGGAGCCTGACCTGATGGCAGCAATCCGCCATCCCACAGGAATCCCCCCTCAAGTGCAGGTGCTCCATTTCCTTGCAAGTGGGTCTTTTCAAACAACTGTGGCCATGGCATCAGGGATGTCCCAGCCTATGTTTTCCAACGTATTGTTTTCCAGAGTGTTGTCTGCCCTGCTGAAACACATGCGGAGCCACATCGTTTTCCCTCAGGTGGAGGATTTGCCTACAGTGAAAGGTGACTTCTTTGCCCTTGTACATATCCCCAACATCATTGGTGCCATTGATGGGACCTATGTGGCTTTGGTCCCCCCCCCCCACAGGAGTGAACAGGTGTACAGGAACCAGAAGAGTTATCATTCCATGAATGTACAGATGGTGTGTTTGGCAGACCAGTACATCTCCCATGTGAAAGCCATGTTCCCTGGCTCAGTGCATGACGCCTACATCCTGCGGAATAGCAGCATCCCTTATGTGATGGGTCAACTCCAGAGGCACCGTGTGTGGCTATTAGGTGACTCTGGTTACCCCAACCTGTCATGGCTACTGACCCCAGTGAGGAATCCCAGGACCAGGGCAGAGGAACGCTACAATGAGGCCCATGGGTGAACTAGGAGGGTGATTGAGTGGACCTTCGGCCTCCTGAAGGCCAGGTTCAGGTGTCTGCATATGACAGGTGGATCCCTATTCCACTCACCAAAGAAGGTGTGCCAGATCATCGTGACCTGCTGTATGCTTCACAACTTGGCTTTGCGACGACAGGTGCCTTTTCTGCAGGAGGATCGTCCAGATGGTGGTGTTGTGGCAGCTGTGGAGCCTGTGGACAGTGAAGACGAGGAAGCAGAGGAAGAATACATGCAGAACAGGGACTCAGTAATCCAGTGAAACACAGGTGAGAATACATTCCTGCCTACTACATGTACTTCTACCTCTATCCTATCTGTCGTTTTCACCCAATGTATGGTCACTGAGTTGTCACTTTCCCTTACGGTTTCACAGGTGTGGGTCCCAACGTGTGTCATCTGCTTAGATTCCTCATGGACTAGAGCTGTGTGACATAGGTATGTTGACATTACTATTTCAAGAACATTTTGTCACTGCACTTGCAAATACACTATTTCGAAATCACAGACAGACTCCAGATCTTTTGGTGCTTTAGGTGTGTTTATTTCAATATAAAATATTGGAGGGGGAAGTTAAATGGTGAGGGGTGATGGAGGAGGAATGTCCATGGCAGAGTCCTGTCTATTAGTCTCACAGGGCCATTGCCCATATGGGCATAGGAAGTGGAGCTGGGACAGTTTCAATATGGACAGGGTGACATAGTGGGACAGTGGGATGACAATCAGGGTGGTCTCATTTCTTGGCGGGGGTCTTGGCATCGTGCTCTGTCTTGTTCCTGGATCTCAGAGACTGTTTGTGGGGTGGTTCTCCGTCTGCAGGGGGTGGAGTGCTGGTGTGGTGGTCCGGTGCCGGTGCCACTAGCGCCGGCGGAGGTAGTGGGCAGTTCATCGTCCATGCTAGTGTCAGGGGCCCCTTATAGTGCCACAGTGTCCCTCCTGGTGTTGAGTAGTTCCTTCAGCACCCCTACGATGGTGCCCAGGGCGGAGCTGATGGTTCTGAGTTCCTCCCTGAACCCCAAATACTGTTCATCCTGCATGCGCTGGGTCTCCTGAAACTTGGCCAGTACCATTGCCATCGTCTCCTGGGAGTGGTGGTAGGCTCCCATGATGGAGGAGAGGGCCTCGTGGAGAGTGGGTTCCCTTGGCCTGTCCGCCCCCTGTCGCACAGCAGCCCTCCCAGTTCCCCTGTGTTCCTGGGCCTCCGTCCCCTGGACTGTGTGCCCACTACCACTAGCCCCAGGTCCCTGTTGTTGTTGGGGTGGTGGGTTATCCTGGGTTCCCTGTAGTGGTGGACACACAGCTGATTGACGTGTCCTGGGGACGGCGGTATGGGCCCGCTGGGTGGGTGCTGTGCTGGTATTTCCAGAGGGGGGAAGGTCTGTGGTGGCCTGTGCCTGTGTGAGGGGAACCGACTGTCCTGAGGCCCACGATGGTCCGGGCTGGTCATCTAGATCCAGGTGGACAGAGGTGTTGTCATCACTGTGGGCCTCTTCTGTGGGTGGAGTGGACATGTCTGGACCCTCCTGTCTGGTGACGTTGGGTAGTGGTCCTGCAGGGGTGGAAAGGCATGATTATTGCATCTGTGTGTGTCATGGTGTGCAATGGGTGGGTGACCGTGTACCCCTGTGCTGGCATTCCTGTGTGTGAGCTGGTGTGATGATGGCTTAGGGGGGTGTATGGGTACGTGCAGTGGGCATGCTTTAGCGATGGGTGTCCATGCGTTGTTGTTGCATGCAGGGCTTGGTGTTGGGATGTGTGGTTTGTGATATTGGTACATTTGTGAGGAGTTGGAGTGATAGGGGTGGGGGCGAGGGTGAGGGTATGTGTTAGCATGCAGGTAGGGTGGGGGATGTAAATGTTAAGATTTGACTTACCAGAGTCCATTCCTCCACCGACTCCTGTGACGCCCTCAGGATGCAGAATCGCCAAGACCTGCTCCTCCCATGTTGTTAGTTGTGGGGGAGGAGGTGGGGGTCCGCCGCCAGTCCGCTGAACCGCCTGGTGGTGTCTTGAGACCACGGAATGCACCTTCCCCCGTAGGTCATTCCACCTCTTCCTGATGTCCTCCCAATTTCTTGGGGGTTGTCCCACTGCGTTGACCCTGTCGACTATTCTTCGCCATAGCTCCATCTTCCTTGCAATTGAGGTGTGCTGCACCTGGGATCCAAATAGCTGTGGCTCTACCCGGACGATTACCTCCACCATGACCCTGAGCTCCTCCTCCAACATCCTGGGCTGTCTTTGCCGTGCCATGGGGTAGTGTAGGTGATGTGTGGGGTGGTGTGTGTGGTGATAAGTGTGGTTATGTGTAGTGGTGTGTGGTGTTTTGTGCGTGGAAGTTTTGTGGGTGATGGTGTTGTGTGCCTGTGGATGCTAGTTTGTTGATGGTGGTGTCTCTTTCTGGCCTTCTCTCTGTAATTGTGGTCGTAGGGGTTTGTGGGTGATGTGGGTGTGTGTGGGTGTATCGGGTGTGTGGGAGTGGTGTGTGTATGTGTATCAGGAGTGTGTATTTCCAATTGTCCAATGTGGTGGTGTTTTGGAGATGTGTGTGTATTTTGAGCGCAGCGGTGCGTACCGCCAATGGAATATTGCGGTTGAAAGACCACAGCGTGGATTAGTGTGTCGTGATAGTGTGGGCGTTTTTCTGTTGGCGTGACGGGGAGGTTTTGTTTTCGCCAGTTTATCACTGACCTTTGGTGTGGCGGACTTGTGTGGGTGTCTGACTTTTGACGGATTCCGAAATGTGGGTCATAATAGCTGTGGCGGAATTCCGCGGCCGCGGCGGTGTGTTGGCGGTCTTCTGCATGGCGGTAAGCGGCTTTTACCGCCAATGTTGTAATGACCCCCTAAGTAACTTTGCACCCAACCTTCACCAGGTGAAGGTTAGACATATAGGTGACTTATAAGTTACTTAAGTGCAGTGGTAAATGGCTGTGAAATAATGTGGATGTTATTTCACTCAGGCTGCACTGGCAGGCCTGTGTAAGAATTGTCAGATCTCCCTATGGGTGGCAAAAGAAATGCTGCAGCCCATAGGGATCTCCTGGAACCCCAATACCCTGGGTACCTCAGTACCATATACTAGGGAATTATATGGGTGTACCAGTATGCCAATGTGAATTGGTGAAATTGGTCACTAGCCTGTTAGTGACAATTTGGAAAGCAGAGAGAGCATAACCACTGAGGTTCTGGTTAGCAGAGCCTCAGTGAGACCGTTAGTCATCACACAGGGAACACATACAGGGCACACACTTATGAGCAATGGGGCCCTGCCTGGCAGGGTCCCAGTGACACATAGACTAAAACAACACATATACAGTGAAATATGGGGGTATCATACCAGGCAAGATGGTACTTTCCTACAGTTGCCTGGGAGGTGGACCCTCCATTTAATTTTCCTCCATCATGAATGGAAGGAAAATAGCCAATCAGGTGTAGGGAAGTGACCCCTGCTCACAGGAAGTGGTCACTTATTGGGTGTAGCTACCCTAAGGTAGATGAACAATTGGTCACTACCAGGCTCCCCCTAAAACACCCACTAAATAAAGTATTTAGTGGGCATCCTTCTACCAAGAAATCGGATTTGATGGATAGAAGAAGTTCCAAGGCATGTAAAGGCACCAAACCCTGCCTACCTACCTGCCAGGACCAGACAATCGCCGCCAAGTAGCTGCTGGACAACTCTACAAAAACCCCAGAGGACCTCCAGGCATTGCAAATCACTAGAGAACTCACTCCAGAGTGTAGGTACCACTCTAAACCCACAAGAGACCACCAAGCCAGTGAGGTCCACTTCACTGACCAGCCACTTACTCTAGAACCACATGCCACAGCTGGACCAAACTGTGAACTGATGACCATGAGGATAAACCTTGCCAGTGAGCCAGGTTTGGTGGCAATGCACCCTCTAGCAACCAAACAGTGCTGGTACCCTGAGTATTGGTCATCCAACATCGGACACCAAGAAAAACAGCCTGCCCAGGGCTGAAAAAGGACAAGAAGGAAGCCCCGGTTGAGGGACTTCAGAAGCAACCCAGACCTTCCACCAGAGTGGCCCCGTTGTCCTGCAATAGACCCTCGAACTGGCTTACCCCCTGCTTATGAGGGAATCCTTGTGTGCACCTCCTGGCTCATCAACTTGCTCTGCACCCTGGCTACCCTGTGCCCTGCACAGAGTATCCAGCTAGGTTCTAAGGGTACCCAACCCCTTGCAACCTCACCACTCAAAGGGGACACCCCCACCAAGATTCACCTTTAACCTTACCTGTGCAGTGCTTTTCCAAGTGGTCCCCAGACCTTTCACAGCTGATCCCACCGGAACCGGGGGCCACCCAAACTCCTCCAGCTGGCACGGAATGCCCAGCGAGCACAGAAGACAAACCTACAATAGAAGAAATAGGTAGACCAATTGTACAATTTATATGTATTTTTAAAAGTGATCTTCTATTGATTCCTATGGTGTGTAATTACGCACAAAAAGACAAAAATCCATATCTCAAAAAGTACTTGACAAATTATGATAATCTTGGTCTCAAAAAGTACAAACAATTCTGAGGCATGTTTATAAATTGGTCATGAGTTATTCCTTTGAGTGTGCGAGCTGCAAAATTGATGCTGTGAGTGCAACAAATGCTTTGTCCTTCTCCAAGATTTGCCTGACTGCACGACCAAGCTACTTTAAAAATGAGAGCATTAGGTGATCTAGTTTTTACCCCTGTGAATCAATGTATGGTTGTCTGGACCCCATGCACAGTGTACCTAGCTTTGCACGCTACAGAGATGGCCAGCCTCCTACACTGTACCAATGTATTTCGAAAGAAGCAGAACAATTTTCCTACCTCTACATGAGGAGGAAAAACAAGTTGGTGGATGGAAAGTACATCAGTCAACTTTTGAGAGCACCCATTCTTAAATTAGGCCTTAATAGTCAACATGGGGAGTTCTGTTAAGATTTTGTTTTAATTTTCATATTTTAAGGAGATAGCCATTGATATGTCAAACGAGGTTTGTGGAGAAGTACATCAGTCCTCTCTCTTTCTCTGCCAGAACCCACTAGAATAACAACACTGCAGTCTCTCACATTAAACAAGGAGTTAATGTAATCCAAACCAGCACTGAAACACTGTAAATGGGTGAAAAAGAGTTGGAAAAAGAAATCAGTAGTGAGAGGACATAGTCAATGACGGGTAACCAATAAATCTGTCTAAATGAAAATAACAAGGCCTGCCTCAATTGCTATATATGGTGCTGGGGTGTAGGTATACATGGGTGCGCCATCTTTGCAAATAAGTGAAAATAAATGTTTGAGAAGCTTACTTTCACTTCGCGCAAGTGTACCTGCCAGTATTCCACATAAGGAACTGGAATCCCTTTTATTGAAAATTTGATTAAGTTAGCCCCCTTATCTCTCTGGGTGTCCGTTTGGATTAGAGCTGAAGGGGCCCTTACCCAGTCATTGCTTATGGACTGTATGAGATTGGACAGGGTGCAGAGGTGTTCGTGGGTTATGTATGTTAAGGAAACGCTGGGCAGACTTAATAGATTAGAGCTATTTCTTAATCATAGGTCTATAACCAAACAGGATGCTACAGTGGTTTAAATGAATTTTATGGAAAAATGGTTGATGATGGATGGAGGCATGACTTGGGGAAAGGTATGGTGGTAGCATATCTTCCTCTATGCACTACGTAGAAAATTGAACCCTATCTTCTAGTTGTCCCAAAACACTATAGATTTTATCTGATGAAGTTTAGTCTGGGGCAGGATCACTTTTTCATGGCTTACCCACCAAAGGGATATTGCCCCAGGGATTTAATACCCTGTCCTGCGATGCTCGTTTGGAGCAATCACAAATGCATATGTTTTTGTTTTGTAAGTTATATAAAGAGCAGAGAAGGCCTTTTTTAATTCCAATTCTTAGTTTATTAAATAGTAGGATGTGCATGGAAGCAACTTTTTATCTGCAGTTATTACAATCCGATACGGTCTACATTGCTATTTACTGTTTTATTGCCACAGTAATAAAAGAGAGGAAAAAGGTGGGGAACTGTCTGTTAACTGTAAGGAACTTCTTGCTGAATAATTGCACAGCCTACAGTATTTGTTTAAACCTAACTTGACTCAATGAACAACTTTAATAGATATAATAGTTTTCTTTAATGGTTTTAAATGTGTAATTTAGCTGATGATGTATTTATCTGGATTTAACTATTAATTCATCTATGTAATGTTTTATGTGTGCTCTTATATGGATTTTTTTAAAGATCTGAATAAAGATTATGACTGACTGAAAGTAACATGAAAGGCATATAGGCCCTCATTACGGCGTCGGCGGTCTTTGAACAAGACCGCCATGCGAAATGCCGCCACCATACCACCAGTGGTGGCGGAACAGCGACCGCCGTGTTACGAATCATCATTAACACACTGCCCAAATACAGCCACAAAAACAACACTGCCAAGTCGCCCGACAACAAAATGGTGACTGACATACCACTGGGCCTGGCGGTCTGCACCGTCGATGTACAAAAAGGCATCTCAATAGTAGCGAACACCACATTGGACAATTCAAATTCTCCACACCTGAAACATCACACACACACCAGCTCACGGTACCATATAACGCCCCCCCACAATCCCTTGGGACTACAACTACCAGCCACAGAGACACGAGCCATGAAGCACACCCCATACCCGACAAACACCTGCACATTGCACACTTTGCACACACCACCACCACAACCCACCTGCACCCACATCCAAACATCCCTACACCACCAATCACCCCGCACTGCACCCTAACCACACATCACCCCTCTCACAACATGTCACACCAGAAGCACCCAAGCTTCACAGACAATGAGTTACAGGTCATGGTGGTCAAGATCGTTAGAGTAGAGCCACAACTGATGGGAGTCCAGGTCCAGCAAACATCATTGTCCAGGAAAATCGAGTTATGGCAGAGGATTGTTGACAGGGTCTATTCAGTCGGCATCTATCCATGCACAAGGGAGGGAGGATATCAGGAAGAGGTGGAACAACCTCAGGGGTAAGGTCCGTTGTATGGAATCCAGGCTCCAGATCGCCCTCAACAAGACTGGTGGTGGGCCCCCGCCTCATCCCCTTGATTTAACATCCTGGGAGGAAAAGGTCTTGGAAATCATGCATCCGGAGGGCCTCACTGGTATCACGGGAGGTCTCGACACTGGTAAGTCAACAATACCCCCACTCCTACTCAGCATGCCTACCCACCACCCACCACTAAACCATCCACCCCATCCAACACTACTGCAACCCCACAATCACCCCACATCCCTCCCCTACATGCCACATCACCCCTCTCCCACCATCCCCACACACTCCCCCCCAACCCATGGATAACAATCACAATGTGAATAACCAAAACTCCCACAATGCAACACACCACACACAGCCAAAATTCACTTTATCACTTCACAGTGGAACACCTGTCTGGACAACCATGTCACAGCCAACACCTTCTGGTTGCTACAACTTCCTCCCAATACATGGCAATGACAGCAATGCCAACCACCATCCACAACCCACCATGGCACATAGAAACCATGGCACAATCCCCATACCCAAATCAATATCTGCAGTGCTGCAGCTGGCATTGCCATCACTGGGAAGAAAATCAAGACACTGCATTCACACCATGAACATGGCAATCACACATCCACATACAAACTCTCCCTCTTTCCATCCACATGTAACCCTGCCACTACCACCCAGCAGAGGATGCCAGTGTCAGACAGCCTTCCCTGGGATGAAGGCCCCAGTGGATGTCTGGATGGGGACGAGTTGCCTGGGCCATCTGCGGTGAGTGGTCAGTTCACTCCCAGCAGCCCTACCCTGGATGCACCGGACTCCTCCTCCCATGTGGCTGCAACACCCCTGCCAGCCCCTTCTCCCCAAACCTGTACCCCAAGGACCTCACAATCAGAAGTGTGCCCCACAGTACAGGGGCCAGAGTAAAGGGCGCACCCCTTAGACAATGAAGGGCATGTTGCTACTGGTAGTGGGCACACTGTGCCAGGGGCACAGGCACAGGGGGCTAGGGACAGTTGGAGGGGATCAGTAGTCAAAGGTTCAGGGCAGCCACAGCAACTGACTACCTAGGAGGCCCCCACCCAAATCCTGGGTGCATACCACAAAATCCAGGACGCCATGGCCCAGATCCTCGCCACTGTGAAGGAGCCTCAGATGCTGCAGAGTGAAAACCATGAGGATGCCATATAGCAGTGGCCGACCCACAATGCCACCATGGCCTCCATGGCAGGGGTGCTGACGGAGTTCACCACTGTGAGAAAGTAGCCTCTGTCTAGCCTTGTTACCCCCCACTTTTGGCCTGTTTGTGAGTATATGTCAGGCTGTTTTCACCGTCTCACTGGGATCCCGCTAGCCAGGGCCCAGTGCTCCTAGTGAAAACCCTATGTTGTCAGTGTGGTTGTTATGTGTCACTGGGACCCTGCTAGCCAGGATCCCAGTGCCCATAAGTTTGTGGCCTATATGTATGTGTTCCCTGTGTGATGCCTAACTGTCTCACTGAGGCTTTGCTAACCAGAACCTCAGTGGTTATGCTCTCTCTGCTTTACAAATTGTCACTAACAGGCTAGTGACTAATTGCACCAATTCACATTGGCATAATGGTACACCTGTATAATTCCCTAGTATATGGTACTGAGGTACCCAGGGTATTGGGGTTCCAGGAGATCCCTATGGGCTGCAGCATTTCTTTTGCCACCCATAGGGAGATTTGACAATTCTTACACAGGCCTGCCAGTGCACGTTATTTCACAGCCACTTACCACTGCACTTAAGTAACTTATAAGTCACCTATATGTCTAACCTTCACATGGTGAAGGTTGGGTGCAAAGTTACTTAGTGTGTGGGCACCCTGGCACTAGCCAAGGTGCCCCCACATTGTTCAGGGCAAATTCCCCCGACTTTGTGAGTGCGGGGACACCATTACATGTGTGCACTATACATAGGTCACTACCTATGTATAGCGTCACAATGGTAATTCCGAACATGTCCATGTAACATGTCTAAGATCATGGAATTGTCACCCCAATGCCATTCTGGCATTGGGGAGACAATTCCATGATCCCCCGAGTCTCTAGTACAGACCCAGGTACTGCCAAACTACCTTTCCCGGGGTTTTCACTGCAGCTGCTGCTGCTGCCAGCCCCTCAGACAGGTTTCTGCCCTCCTGGGGTCCAGCCAGGCTTGGCCCAGGAAGGCAGAACAAAGGACTTCCTCGGAGAGAGGGTGTTACACCCTCTCTCTTTGGAAAAAAATGTCAGGGCTGGGGAGGAGTAGCCTCCCCCAGCCTCTGGAAATGCATCTCTGCATAAGCCAGTCTACACCGGCTCGGGGATCACCCAGTCCTGCTCTGGCACGAAACTGGACAAAGGAAAGGGGAGTGACCACTCCCCTGACCTGCACCTCCCAGGGCAGGTGCCCAGAGTTCCGCCAGTGTGCTCCAGACAACTGCCATCTTGGAAACAGAGGTGTTGCTGGCACACTGGACTGCTCTGAGTGGCCAGTGCCAGCAGGTGACGTCAGAGACCCCTTCTGATAGGCTCTTATCTGTGTTACTACCCTATCCTCCTTCCTAGGTAGCCAAACTTCCTTTTCTGGCTATTTAGGGTCTCTGCTTTGGGGAATTCTTCAGATGCCGAATGCAAGAGCTCACCAGAGTTCCTCTGCATCTCTCTCTTCACCTTCTGCCAAAGGATCGACCGCTGACTGCTCAGGACGCCTGCAAAACCGCAACAAAGTAGCAAAGACGACTACTGCAACCTTGTATCGCTTCATCCTGCTGGCTTTCTCGCCTGTTTGCTGGTGGTGCATGCTCTGGGGGTAGCCTGCCTCCTCCTTCTTGCACCAGGAGCTCTGAAGAAATCTCCCGTGGGTCGACGGAATCTTCCCCCTGCAACTGCAGGCAACAAAAGACTGCATCACCGGTCCTCTGGGTCCCCTCTCAGCACGACGAGTGTGGTCCCTGGAACTCAGCAACTCTGTCCAAGTGACTCCCACAGTCCAGTGACTCTTCAGTCAAAGATTGGTGGAGGTAAGTCCTTGCCTCCCCACGCTAGACTGCATTGCTGGGTACAGCGTGATTTGCAGCTGCTCCGGCTCCTGTGCACTCTTCCAGGATTTCCTTCGTGCACAGCCAAGCCTGGGTCCCCGACACTCTAACCTACAGTGCACAACCTTCTGAGTTGTCCTCTCGTGTCGTGGGACTCAATTTTGTGTCTTCGGGTGTACTCTGGTTCACTCCTCTTCCAAGTGCCTGTTCTGGTACTTCTGCGGGTGCTGCCTGCTTCTGTGAGGGGTCCCTGACTTGCTGGGCGCCCCCTCTGTCTCCTCATCCAAGTGGCGACATCCTGGTCCCTCCTGGGCCACAGCAGCATCCAAAAACCCTAACCGCGACCCTTGCAGCTAGCAAAGCTTGCTTGCGGTCTTTCTGCGTGAGAACACCTCTGCAAGCTTCTTCACGACGTGGGACATCCATCCTCCAAAGGGGAAGTTCCTAGTCCTCTTCGTTCTTGCAGAAACCAAAGCTTCTCCCATCCGGTGGCAGCTTCTTTGCACCCTCAGCTGGCATTTCCTGGGCATCTGCCCACTCTCGACATTGTCGCAACTCTTGGACTTGGTCCCCTTGTTTCACAGGTACTCAGGTCCGGAAATACACTGTTGTTGCTTTGCTGGTGTTGGTCTTCCTTGCAGAAACCCCCTATCACGACTTCTGTGCTCTCTGGGGGTCATAGGTGCACTTTACACCTACTTTTCAGGGTCTTGGGGTGGGCTATTTTTCTAACCCTCACTGTTTTCTTACAGCCACATCGACCCTCTACAAGCTCACATAGGTTTGGGGTCCATTCGTGGTTCGCATTCCACTTTTGGAGTATATGGTTTGTGTTGCCCCTATACCTATGTGCTCCTATTGCAATCTACTGTAACTTTACATAGCTTGCATTACTTCCTTTTGCTATTACTGCATATTTTTGGTATTGTGTACATATATCTTGTGTATATTTGGCAATCTCATACTGAGGGTACTCACTGAGATACTTTTGGCATGTTGTCATAAAAATAAAGTACATTTATTTTTAGTATATCTGTGTATTGTGTTTTCTTATGATATTGTGCATATGACACCAGTCGTATAGTAGGATCTTTGCATGTCTCCTAGTTCAGCCTAAGCTGCTCTGCTATAGCTACTTTCTGTCAGCCTAAGCTGCTAGAAACACCTCTTCTACACTAATAAGGGATACCTGGACCTGGTACAGAGTTTAAGTACCCCTTGGTACCCACTACAAGCCAGGCCAGCCTCCCACAACCACCATTCTGCGTGAGTCCATCTCCCACCAGCAGGCCTCTTCCATCAGCCACATCCCATCTGAGCCCTCCATGTCAGTGGCAGCTGGTATAATGGAGGCCCTGCAACAGGACCCGCAGGATACTAGCACCCCTACCCCAGTAGCCGACGAGCCCCCAGGCAAGGAGGACATCCAACCAGACATCCTGCTGGTACTGATGCTGATGCCAAGACCACCACCAGGACATTCTCCCTTGTGTGTCACTTAGGCACCCTGTTGACTGTCCACTGTCATCTCTCCATTCTCCCATGCCCACCATACTGGACCTAGACTACCCACAGCTGGCCCAAGTTCTCCGATGATCCCACCCGCCGAGACCCCACTCATCACCCCTTGGATTTGTACCTCCCAAATAAACACCATTGAGTACAGTTACTGCCTACATCCTTATTGTCATGGGTACGACAGATACTGCCATCACATTTGTAACAGTTAACCCAATGTCCTGCAAATGTATGTGTGAGTGACAGAGGGGGAGCAATTTGTGGTGAGGACAACAGTGCAGCAGCCATTGGCTGGAGGGATGGGTCAAGGGAGGCAACAGGTGAGCCATGGACCAAAGTTCACCACAACAATGTCCTGAAAGTAGAACAAGACAGGGACATCAATCACCATAGCTGTCAGGTATGCCAAATCAACACACATGCACTGTAAGTACAGGAAGTCAAGGCTGAGATGGCAAGTCGAGTCCAAAAACACATGGCCATAACAAACCCACATACCCAAGACATACCACCCAAATGGTGCCTCCCTCACAGCAAACAGAGCCACACGTCAGGTAGTGTGAACTGCCATGAACAGTGATGTTGCAACGCCTCCAACTGTCAAATCCCAAGACAGGATGCAATACAGAGGAAGCAATCTAATATAGCACACATATTGCACTGGATCTGGCAGTTGAGGGAACAATGGTCCTGCACATAGATGTCACAAGTGCTGGATGAGAGTAGCACTGATCTGTGCACAGCAAGAACCCAACTCATTGCCACATGTCAGAGCTTCAATATCTCCTATAATTACAGAAAGCAGGTGGTAGCATGGCACAAGGCAGATGGTGGTACAGGACACATACCATACATATGACACATACCTGTATCTCAGTAGAAGTATTGTCATATCAGCTCTGCTCTGGAGGCAGCTGCATCCCCATCATCTTCCTCATCATCACTACCCATGTCCCCTTGATCAGCCACTGCTACAGCTACCACCTCCTCTGCATCCAGCAATGGGATGTGACGTCTTAAGGCCAGATTGCGTAAATGCAGCAAGTAACAATTATCTGGCACACTTTCTGTAGTTTGTAGAGTAAGGCACCCTTCGGACATGTGCAGACACCGAAATCTGGCCTTCAGCAGGCCAAGAGTTCGCTCAACCACCTGTCTTGTCCTACCAGGAGCCTCATTGTAACTGTATTCCACAGCTGTAGTCGGATGCCTCACGGGTGTCAGTGGCCAGGGAAGGTTGGGATAGCCAGAGTCACCTGTTTGTACAGAAGTACGAGACATGTCAAGACCAGGAGGGTGTAGGACAGGTTGTGAAGAGTGTTGAGAGCAGAAGAGCACACATATAAAGGGTACATACCGATGAGCCAGGCCCGGTCCCTCTGTAGTGGTGCCATCATGTGTGGGACGGTGCTATTCTGCAGAATGTAGGAGTCATGCACAGACCCAGGGAACCTGGCAGTCACTAGTGTCATATATTGGTCAGCCAGCCACACCACCTTCACATTGGTGGAATAGAAGTTATTAAGGTTTCTGTACACTTGTTCATTCCTCCTGGGTGGAACCAAGGCAATGTGGGTGCCATCTATGACCCCTGTCACATGAAGGACATGTGCCAGATTGTAGAAGGCATCTATTACAGTGGCCAAATCAGCACAATGTGGAAACCTGATGTATCTGCGCAGATATTGTAGCAGGGCACATAGGACATTCCTCAGGACATTGCTGAATATGGGCTGTGACTTCCCTACTGCCAAACCCACCGTCACCTGGAAGGACCCTGAGGCAGGGAAGTGGAGGACTGACAAAACCATACTGTATGAGTGATGGCATTGAGATGTCCAATGGCAGGCAATAGATCCGGCCCCAATTGGGTTACTACCTCCATTATGGTCTGAGGATTCAGACGATAGGTCTGTATGACATGTCACTCTTCCAAGGTTGAAAGGTCGACTAGGGGCCTGTACACCGGAGCATTCCTCATCCTCAAACCTTCCACCATTCCTGCAAATAGGAGGGAGCAGAAGTCATGATGTGCAGAATTGACTGC
Source organism: Pleurodeles waltl (assembly GCF_031143425.1). Taxonomy (NCBI): domain Eukaryota; kingdom Metazoa; phylum Chordata; class Amphibia; order Caudata; family Salamandridae; genus Pleurodeles; species Pleurodeles waltl. The sequence continues at coordinate 1,415,456,360 of NC_090446.1, forward strand.
AGTGACTGTGGGGTTGTAGTTGGGCTGTGCACTGTTCACAAAACGTCACCCATGACACACCTGAAATGCACCCTCAATACACACTGGACATGTAAAATGGCAGCCACCTGTCCTGGATGCACTGGACAGATGGAAATGAGCTCATCCTGCTGGCGTAATACGTCATGGTGGTCGGTGGTCTAAATCGCAGTGCAACTCCTCATTGGTTAACATGGTTGCCTGTAGGAGACAAGAGCCAATGGTGATTGCCACAGGCATTGAAGGTGATGTCCGCGGCGGCAGTGACCGCCATTTCATGTGCTCCTGCTCACTTGACTCCTGACAGTCGTGCACAGAAGACCTCCACTGTGTGTGTGCTGCTGTGATCTGACTCTGGTAGCCAAGATGCCACGTCCTGCAGGAGATAAGGCCCCAGCGTTCACCCAGGAGAAATTGGAGAAGCTCGTGGAGGGGGTCCTACCCCTGTATGGACAGTTGTATGTGGCACCAGAGCAGCAGGTGAGGCCAATGTGACTGTCCTCTCTGAGTGGTGCGTATGGGGATGGGGCCTTGGGACGAGGCACAGTGACTGGAGAATGGACATGGGTAAGGAGTCTGAGCCTACGTGGATTTTTTCACCCAAGCAGGTCAGCGCCCATCAGAAGAAGGGAATATGGCATGCCATTGCCACGCAAGTGTGGACCCTGGGTGTCCATACCAGGCAGAGCACCCACTGCAGTAGGAAGTGGGAGGACCGTGGACACTGGGCCCAGAAGACCGCGAAGGCCTAGCTGGTGACGTCCTCCCAACGTCAGAGGGTTGCCCATCGGTCCATGACCCCCTCTTGGCCCGCATTTTGGCAGTAGCCTACCCTGAGGTGGATAGGCGCTTGAGGGCAGCACTCTCACTTACAATATGTGCTGCCATGGTGGCTCTGGATGTGCACTATTGGGAAGCTGAAGCGTGGGTACTAGGTGGATTCATGTCCACTATGGGTATTAGACAGCTGGGCAGGATTGGCATCATAGGTGCGTGGCCATGCAGTCAGTGAGTAGAGGGGCAGTTAGTTCCAATGTGGTATCTGTGTAGTCACCTACTGCCAAGATGGGCTAGGCAGCACAAGCCAAATGGATCACAGCATCTGTGGTGTCAGGCCATTGTAATAAGCTGATGCCAACCGCAGTGCCACGGGTCAATGTTGGGGCCCCAATCTGCTGCCAGGTATTGTATGTGTAGTGATGTAAGGTGGGCCACAATGTCACTGTGCAATTTGACTATGACCTAGTTGGCATGCTAATTAGCCATGCTGGATTCTGTTGGTTCTGTAGTCCAGTAATAGTGTCTCCCTACGGGCATGTGAAGAGGGCAGGTCCTGGACAGGCCTCTCATCCTGTACACGATTGCATCTGTATCAGCTTCAGCGGAATACATGTGCATTGCTGTGGTTTCCCCCATGGTGTTCCATTGTTGTAGCATGTGTAGGTGAGGGCATAGAGTGTCATGGCATGGCATCAGAAGATGATGTATTTACTCTGTGTGATTGTTGTGCTGGCATTGATCGATTGCACCCTGTCTCTCTCTCTCTTGCATCCACCCTCCCTCCTTATCCTCCTCTGTCTTTGTGTGCATCAGCATCATCTGGAGAAGGGGTAGGCTGCAGCCCACTGGACCCAGGAGTCTGATACCGATGGAGTCGAGCGGACCAGTGGTACAGAGGGCAAGGGGAGTGCCACAGGGGAGACAGGATTGACAACAACATCTTCGGATTTCTCCTCCGATGGACGCTCCATGGCGGTGGCGGACCCATCTGGGACCATTCCAGCACCATCTTTGTTTGCCGTTCCTTCCTAACCAGCATCGCCCTCGCTGTGGCTCCTCACCCAGTTGCCCATGCCCACTCACCCAGGAGGGTGGGTGTCTCCTTTGCCACAGGCACCTCTGCCCCTGCCCCAGTCAGCCCTGCTGCCCTCATTTTTTGACCTCCTGAAGTCTATCTCTGTGGGGCAGACATCCATCATGAATGCCATCCAGAGACTGTCATCTCGGATGCAGCAGTCAAATGCATTCCTGGAAGGCATTCATGATGCCCCGTCTGGCCTGCAGAGATCATTTCAGGCTCTGGCCTCCTCCCAGATGGCAGCCAGTGTCCCTTCTACTTCCGTCCCCCCTCCAGCTACCTGTTCCCAAACCCACATCCCTTTCCTCTCACCCATCCAAGACACACTTACTGACCCACATAATTCCACATCAACAAACACAGTATGCAAGGACATACACAAGCACTACAAACGCCACCACAGCCATGCACACAAAACACATTCATATGCAGACATGCCAACATCCACTCCCATCACCGACTCCTCCACCACCTCCCCGCTGACAGTCACAACACCACTCACACCTGCAGTAAACACCTCATCAGTCCCAGATCCTGCCACATGTACCCTCACTGTCCCCACAATATCAGACCGCCATACATGCACCCCATATACCATATACACACACACCACGACTATCAACACCCCCACATGCAACACATCCACCCTACCTGCAGACACCACCCCAAAATTCATTCACACATCCCCCTTCTGTCTCCCTGCATCTCCTCCCCCCCTCCTCCCAGTACACCTAAACACCCACACTCACTCACCCAACATTCACCCAGCACACACAACATCCACCCATGCCCCAGCACCCAAGGCACCTCCATGTACACACCTCACAACCATACCCTCTCCCTCCACTCCCAAACGTCCTTCCCACGTCCTACCTTGTAGTCCTAAGAAACATTTCCTGACAGTTTTCCCTGTTCCTCACGACTGTCCGAGTCCCTGTTCCCCCCCAAGTGACCTGCAATGCTTCCCAGAACCCTGCCTTTCACCTCCCAGGCCTCCCCTGGTCATCACCATGCCTCCCCACCTAAGATTTTCACCCCCTCCAAATCTACAGTTGCCCCTCCCAAACCCAAGGCCAATCCCACTCCCTCCTCTTCCAAGGCCAAGCCCACACTCTACCCCTCCTCCCGGCTAAACCAGCACCATCCAGTGGCAAGCAGAAAGAGCCCTCCTCCAAGCCCAGCCCAAAGAACCCCCCATCCAAGCCCAAACCAACCCCCTACCCCACAGGTGCCTGCACACCCATTTGATGCCCTGGCCTGTGGAGGCCAGCACTTTGCAGTCAGGAGTCAAGATGGGGTATGTTACTGTGCCCGTGTGCTTGGGGCACTGCAGAACTTCGGAACTGGCCCTTGGTCCCCTTTGTACTAGTTTTATTGCAATTTTAACTTTTATAATATCACTGCACCATTGGTGATGATGGTGACATCCTTGTCATGGCTTTCATTCAACGTGTATGTGCGATTTTGCATGTGCGTGGGTTTTGTGTGTGTATTAATGTCCTTCACTTCAGTGTGTGCTAGGCTGGTACACTTACGGCTGGTGTCTTGGTCAGCGTCGCTGGTCCTGGAGGTCAATGGCCAGCAGGAGCATTGGGAAGACTTGCAATTCACGTGCCATGGCACCTGCAGATGTGCCTGTGTTCCTGAAGGTGGGTGTTCCCTTTTATGTTGTTCGTTTCAACCATGCTTTTTGTGGAAGTGAGACCACCCTGGGAACCCTGGTGGTGTGCAACTATGTAATACGGTCATGGGAAACTGCCTGACCGACAGCCTGGAGATGCCTGCCGCCAACTGCGGCGGTCTGTCCACACTTGCGGTTCGGACAGAAACCTGGCTAAGTCCAGCAGTTGCCTTCCCCCTACTCATAATTTGGTAGTCTTCACCACCTGGCCTGCGACGCTGTGAACGCCGCCTACACCGTGGCGGTCCACACACTGTCATACTCGTAATGAGGATGTTGGACCTGGCCCTTTTACAGGGTCATTCCCCAGACTTTTTGCTTTTTGCCTCCCTATTTTTCTGACCTTTGTTGGCTGACGTCTTGACTCTGAGCACTTTTTCTCTGCTAACCAGTGCTAAAGTGCATGTGCTCTCTCTTACACATTTGGTATGATTGGATTATATCTGATTGGCATATTTAATTTACCTATAGGACCCTTGAAAAGTGGTATCCCTATACCCAGGGCCTGTAAATTAAATGCTACTAGTGGGCCTGCAGCGCTGCTTGCACCACCCACTGAAGTAGCCTGTCAAACCTATCTAAGGCCTGCTAGTGCAGAGCCTGTGTGCGCAGTTTCCTGCAACAGGGACCTGGCATCTAAATTTACTTGCCAGACCCAGAACTCCGCTTTTACTACATGTAAGTCACCCCTAAGGTACACCCTAGCTAGCCCTTTGGGCAGGGTGCCATGTATGTAGAAGGAAGGGCAGGTGCCATGTGGCCTGGCCTGTCCTGGTAGTGACAAACAGCCTAACTTGGTGTCTCACTGCTGTGAGTACTGCCTCCTCATGGGATTGCATTGGAAATGCCCTGCCTTATGTGTAAGGGGTATTGTCTGATTTATGAGGGGTAGCGTAGGCATGTTTGGTATGGGTGTGATAGTGGTGAGAAATGCTGCTTACTGGTATAGGTGTATTTTTTATTACTATCACAGAAATGCCACTTCTAGAAAGTGTGCATTTATCTGTACTTATGAACTTGGTGTTTTGTAGCTTGTCTCCAATCAACGTCTGGGCAGACTGACAGTTGGGGCTTTGTGCATACTTCTCAGACAGCCTGAACACAGGGAGGGTGGAGGTGTCACAGAGGTGCATCTACATATTGCAAAGCCTTCCTAGGCTGAGAGAAGCGAGAGGCGGGGCACACCTGCATTTGTAAAGACTGTGCCCTGGCCTCACACAATAGGGTTGTTAACCCCCCACTGATGTTTGGAGCCTGTGCTGAAAGGAGAGAGGGGGCTCTCCCAGAACCAGTTGTAACTGGCTGGAACCAATTCTCCCTGCCATTGTAAAACACACTGTAAACCCAGTATAAGTAGAGGGGAATTTCCCCCACAATTTGAACATTCTTGGACCTTGAACCTGGACACAGTGATGAATGGACTCACCAGGAAACCACCTTGGACTGCTGCTGCTGTGCTGATCTGTGACCTGCCTGGTCACTAGAAGGAACTGCCACCATCTGCAACCCTTGTGCTGGCCTGTAGCTGGGCCCACCAGCCCTGTGCTTCCTTGTGTCCTGTTTGCTCCCAGGATCAGGGAGCTGTAGCCCCTGACCCCTGCACCGATCTCTGTAGACTCTGGCTAGACGCTTGGAAAGAGCGCTCTCTTTAACTGCAGAAAAAGATCACTGCCGCAGCTCGGGCTTTAGCTTTGCCCTAAGCGCTCTGAAAAGCGATTTACTTCTACCCAAGAACACCGCCACAGCCTGGGTCTCAAACTTGCTCTAGGGCTTTGAAAAGCACTTTATTTTATCCCCCGGATCACCGCCGCAGCCGGGTTTGCTAATTAACTCGGAGCGCGGGGATCGCACTCATCTCAGTGCCCCCTGGGCACACCAACAAAGGAACCGGAGCAAGCGTGCTCCTCTCTGCGCCCCCGAGGCACCTCCCGCTTCTGGGAGTGCCCCGGGGCACCAGCCGCCTTCAGTTTCTGCAAGAAGCCTCCCGGCGGCCCGGGAGCCGCTTCTCACGCACCACATCGGGTGCGGGCGAGTGTTTTCTCAGGCCCCCGGAGGGGTCCAAGTTTCCTTCCACTTTGAGGCAGGACTCGGGGAAGGCGCAGGGAGCGCCCCCCTTCCCCGGTCTCTGCGCCAGGAGCGGGACGCTCCTTTTCCTTTTCTTGGCATTTGTCTTTCCCTTCGGAATCGGTAAGGGAGACCTCGACGAAGGTCCCTTCCCGCCTTTGCCCATCTAATTATTGTTGGGCCATGCCCGGCCCCCACCCCACGGACAGGGTGTGAGGTGGCCGAGGCAGGCCCCCACCAAGAACTCAGGCCCCTGGAGGGGCCCGTTCACGAGGAGAGGGTGCCGACCGCCCCTCTCTCCACCAAAAGCACTGCGTGGCCCCCGTCTTGCGCACAGGAGCGCCGGGGGACCCCTGTGCTCATCTTTTAGGCACTGGGAGTGCCTCTCCACCAGAAAACAGGTACTGTTTAGGGAATCTAGGCTCTAGGAGCCTAGCACAGACTTTTAGATGTTTTAGATTTCCTACCTGTTTACTGTTCCTACATATAGGTGCTAATGTTCCTTTTTATCGGCATGTCTAGCTGATATGTATTTATATGACTTGGGAGATATTCTCTAATGTTCCTTTTATGGGTATTTGGCAATGGTTCATTACAAGTGCATATATCTTTTGCTATAATTCCTGACTACTGCTGATGTTGCAGAATCTTGAGTACTTACGTGTTCTAATGTGACAACTGCATATTCTTGCAGAGTATTAGTAACTTGTGTAACATTCTGACAACGGCTAAGGTAGCAAGGTATTACTTACGTGTAATGTTGGTCTAATCATGTTTTGTGCAATACAGATTATTTTTACATAGCTCAGTGTTGTGTTTACTTTGTGGTGTACATTTTGTGTCACGTGTGTTGTGTGTGTTGTGCAAATGCTTTACACATTGCCTCTGGGATAGGCCTGACTGCAAGTGCCAAGCTACCAAGGGGGTGAGAAGGGGTTATCTTGGACGTGTAACTCCCTAGCCCTGACTAGAGTCGGTAGGTTCTGCCTGGCTGAGGTGCATGTCCAAGCCAACCAGAAACCCCATTTCTAACAGAGGGCCTTAGTCTACAAATCTGAACATATGCAAGACAATCTACAATTATGTTCACAGGTAAATACATGGTACACTGGTGCCTCTCCTGTAGTGGATCCTATTTAGTTTTAAGGGAAATCAGGAATTTAGCTTATCCCTCTGGCTTGCAGTCCAATGCCCCAGTCACCTAGTGACTTTTAACCTACTTAGCTTGCTCTGTCTTAGCCTATTTATTTAATTAGTTCTTTCAAAATGGCTTCTGTTTAGATTTAGTGAAATGTTTTGATTTTACATTATCAGTGCCACTCTATAAAGGCGTCACTATCAGTGTCAAAGTTAAGTGAGATATGTAGTTATTCACATTATGTCCCTTTCCCACTTACGTGTGACAGGAACATAATGTACTTTTGGTGGGAATTGTTGATATAATAGTCGCCCCAAGCATGCCTCCATATCAATTGTTTGGGAACATACCTGCGTCAGGGGTCCTACAAGATCTGTATAAATACATCTCACACAGACAAGTTTATCAGAGCGATTCCTTCCAGATGTTATTGATGCCATCTATGCTGCACGCCACCTTGATGTAGGCCCAACCTTCATGTCACCTTGGAGTCTAATCTAGAGACCTCATTCCAAGGTAAAGAGGACTGGAGAGCGCTTCTCATGGACTTGGTACTGGCAGATTAGGTTTATCACACCTAGTTCTCCTTAGGTTAGAGATTAGGTTCTCCAGGCTAGGTTTTTAAGGGATATTTTACATCTTATGTTTATTGCAAGATGGTGGGGGCCTTTGTATTCATGATTCATCTTCACAATTATGCTTCTTGCATTGTTCATTATCTTAATCATTGCAGTTCATGCATTTTACAGTAGATTGCAGTATTTTCAAAAAACTAATTGAAAACATTCCTGAATCTCCTTTATTGTCTGTGTGTGACTGAGACTTATTACTAACGTGAAAAAAGAGTAACCTCCGTTCAACCACGACTCCTCTGAGATGTTGCACTAGAGTCCATGCGTAAAGGCTGCCAGAAATCACCTTATACTGTTTTTGGGTTTTAGTGAGGTACTGCTTGTGAGCTGGGAGGGTTGGGCCGACAGTTGTGACTTGTTGTAGGATTGGCCTAGTCGCCTACAAACAAAAGTGCTGTCATCCCTAAACCAGCAGTCTTGTTTAGGAGTGACAGTCCAATTATGACACTACCAGCTCTCCTGGAGCCTTCATCAAACACATCGTACACTGCCAATTGGCAGGCTGTGAGAATTACACTTTGAAATGTCATTGAAATCCATTATGATGGAGGTGGCACCTTGTTCATTACAGCTGGACCAGAGTATGTGGTATGTGTGGAAATCTTAACGCCAACCCCAAGGACGATAAAGTACATATTGATGGAACCAGCATCACAAGTGACCAAGAGTTTGGAAACTCCTGAACATCAAAGTTTAGTTCAAAAGGGTAAGCAAAAATATATTATCTATTTTTGATGACAATCTTTTTTTTGATGAATTTCCAATTGCTACACAATATTCAATTTAAGCCACAGTCTTTTTAGCATTAGCAGATAAAAAGGAAAGCATCTCTAGGTCATTTGTTGCTTCAATATCATTTAGAAAGGACATGGTGTAACAGCTGACCTCTAGCTAGCAATGTTGAGCGGAAATATATTTGGAACACACAGAGAGACCTTTAGATTCAGGTGAACCAGCCCCCATCCGGCTGATGCAGCAGTGGCACCACCTCTCCACTCAACCAGCAGCAACTCTGCCCATTTCAAGATGGTCGTCCCTCTGTGTGGATTATTTTCTTCTACATCAGTTTATGCTTCCATTGCGGAAGCCCCTTCAGGCAAAAAACAAACACAATGGTAGAGCCACTGTGTTAGAACTAACTGCATACCTACTGTTACTTCTGAACTACGCAAACTAGGACGTTTTGAATAAGATGAAGTTTTGTGGTATGCTGAGTCCCCAAATCCGAGACAGGAACATACTTCTGCCTGCACTGTCGCCTTATTGTTAGCAAAGTTCTGATAGTCCCAAGGACATCATTGAGGGGTCGCTGCTGCGACCCCTGACACAGCCTTTGCGACCCCTGGCCTGAGAGAATAAAAGGCAGTGAAAAGAACTGAAAATTAACCAGTTTACTTTCTGTTGCTCGTCCAAAAATGAATTTTTATGTATTGCCAGTATCTCTAGAAGGATTTTTTTAGGGGGTACACACACACACATATATATATATATATGTATATATATATATGTATGTATGAGAGAGAGAGACACACACACATTTTTACATACATATAAAATGATACACAAGTAGGTTTGTATCTGCTTTAAAAACCATTTGTGTTATTTTTATCATACTGTATTTAATGTTTAATATTTCTTTTATCGTTGCTTTAAGTTCAGTGGTGTCACTACCTTAAAGCCAAGGGTCAAAAAGTAACACGATGACACTTTCTGTGATGTAATCAGCAGCTGAACGTCTGCATGATGTCCCCTCTGCTACCCATGGCATTTTTGTGAAATGAAGCCAATGGTTATTCCTTTGATATTGGAAGTTAAATATTTCAATATACAAGGACTATGATCTTCTTTCACTGGCTGCCTCAGATAAAGGTTCTTATTGAAATGTCAGCATCCCCAGGCTATGCTCCACTGAGCTATATAACAGCTCATGATATGCTATATTGTTTGAAAGTAGGCTTCAATCTTCTCATACAAGTCCCTTTCAATTTTTTCCAGTACCTCTGTTAATCTGCTGCTACTTGCTACTCTGTTCATTTTATCTTTAAATATTGACTTACACTGGCACTATTTATTGTCAAAATGGCAATGACTATCAATGTGAATAACCGAATTTGTCAAACCTTTGCAACAAGAAATGGTTATATTTTGTTCTTGGTCTTAATCGTTAATATTAGCAATTATCAACATGTTGTGGTGAAGAAAACATATTTCTCAAGGTTTATAAGAAAAGGAACAACGAGAGGAGGAATTACAGTTGTGCGCACTAACAGCAAAGGATGCATCACGAGCCAAATAGACAAGATCCTATAACAAAACAGAACAGGAAAATACCAGGGAATGTAATGAAATTGCCCTTACACTAATATCACCATTTCTTTGGTCTTTGCTGCGACCCCTTTCTGACCAGGTGTGGTCATCAGAGTGACAGTACAGCTTGGTCACCAAGCGAGAGCACGTCAGATGCCAAGGAGTTCTGTGATATCCTCACCAATCGCTCTGGACCCGCTCTCGACCCTTTGCTGAATGCCGCTTGTATAAAAGCCCAAGCCCGTTTTATACCTCCTGCCTGTGTTATCGCAGTCTATACGGATCAACAAACAGGGTGCACTGCACAACTCTACCAGCAAATCTGCAACATTGATGGAGCAGTAATTTCAGCATGGAGTCCAGCCCTGAACTGCTGTGGGATAAAAACGTTTATGTATTCAGCAGTGTTATCACTGAGCAGAAAGTATTTCTCTCACACATCTGAATACACATCAAAGGTGTCAATACATACATTAATACACGCAATGCAGCCTCCCAAGCTCCTTTAGAGTAAAATGCGAAATCCAGAGGTAAAGCAATGGAGTAGGTATTTTGAACAAGTATTTACTAGTCAATTGTGCTTTGGTAACAGCAGTAATTTACAATAATTCTGAAGTGATTCATGTTTAATGCACTACTGTAAATCTGCAGTTGTGCAAGAGTGAGCAGCGACACCAATATTCCACTGTTTTCCCTCTACAGCATCACTTTAAATGAGCATGCAAAGCATCCTTGGCAGCATCACATGAAGAGACACAAACCCATAAACAACACAAGTGCATGTACTACATAATATGATATATATGTCTTTCTGCAAGGCATATACACAAACATGTATTAACACTGTCTTGTACATCCCACATTGTTGTGTCACATTTAGTGATATGAAAGTGAGGTTTTCAATGCACATATGCACATATCAAACCATTTCCATGCAGCTGGAAGCGGATATTAACCACCATCACACCTAGTAGCAACTGTATGATAGATTTTAGATTTAAAGCAATAAGGTATCCATGGTATTATGCAAAACTGATTGCTCTCCGAGGAGGGGTTTGTAGCACTGAGAATTGTTCTGTTTTCAGGTAGACATCATGTAATGCCTGTGACTGAAGCGTATGTGCATAGAGTAGTCATTAAATGTTGGGTTAGGTTCATATTTGGTTTATTCAGGATATTAGTTTTGGCGTAAACCCTTGTAATTCATCCCACAATGCATATTGACCTCAAAACCCCTATCAGCTACTTGCACTATGACGTCACTAAGAAAGTCACGTGATAGTTATTACATATGTTTTAGCACCGTTCTGGTAAGCTGGATTTACATAATGAACCCAGAGAGTATAATCCGTATAAAATCAATAGGACAGTCGTGCATTGCATGTGTATGGTAATGAATTGAGACAGAAATGATGCGGCTAGCATTAGCAACTGTTATGTTCGTCATGGGCCAGCCCATGATGCACACTAGTGGAGGGAGACAAACGGTCTCCCCGTTGTGTGGGTGTGAAATGATATGACCGGTGACGTTAACAGGTCTCAATAAAAAGTCCTGGGGAGCCTCCTTCGTGGACATTAACCAGCATGGTGTGTCGTGTCCCTTCATTAAAGCGTGCAGCAGCTGAAAATACGGTTAGGCCTTACACACGTCCATACTGTCACGGACACAACAAATTGGCGATGAGCGGGTGCCTGTTCCCTTGCGCCCCTACCTGCTGTTTGGTCGTGGAGGCCGGGCAGTGTCTTTTGTCCTGCAGTCTGTGTACCGCTCGTGCTGCGGGCATTGATTTGCAAGGCCCGTCGGCTGCCAGTAATCCCGTGAGGGCAGCGACGGAGGCGTGTCTGCTGTGCCTGGGCCTCAGGCTTCTCAGCGGCTTCGGGCCCCAACGGAGTGTCGGCGTGTCTCCGCATGGTGTGGTACTGGAGACAGGGCTTTGTGCTTGGCTGCACAAATCCGTGCAGTTTCTTCTGTTGGCTGTTGCTGGGGAAACAGAACAACTCCAATGAATGCCCAATTGGTTTCCTTGTCGCTGATGGCTCCGTGAGCAGGGTAAGCGGCGATGCTGGAAACTGGGAGACCCATGCACCCACAACCTTCTGGGACAGGAAAATAAATATCATAAAAATAAAAGGAACACCCACAGTGTTGGACTTTTTTGCTTATGCAGGGTCATCCTCAATCTTTTTGCCTCCTGCCTCCTATTTTTTCTGACCTGTTGCTGTTGGCTTTTGAACTCTGATGCACTTTACCACTGGTAACCAGTGCTAAAGTGCATATGCTCTCTGTGTAAATTGTAAGTAATTGGTTTATCCATGATTCGCATATTTGTTTTACTGTTAAGTCCCTAGTAAAGTGCACTAGAGGTGCCTAGGGCCTGTAAATCAAATGTTACTAGTGGGCCTGCAGCACTGGTTGTGCCACCCACATATGTAACCCTGTAATAATGTCTCAGACCTGCCACTGCAGTGTCTGTGTGTGTATTTTTACACTGTAAATTTGACTTGGCAAGTGTACCCACTTGCCAGGCCGAAACCTTCCATTTTCTTACATGTAAGGCACCCCTAAGGTAGGCCCTAGGTAGCCCCAAGGGCAGGGTGCAGTGTATGGATAAGGTAGGACATATAGTAATGTGGTTTATATGTCCTGACAGTGAAATACTGCCACCTTCGTTTTTCACTGTTGCAAGGCCTGTCTCTCTCATAGGATAACATGGGGGCTACCTTCAAATATGATTAAAGTGTAGATTCCCCTAGAGAGTAGATAGACATGTGGAGTTTGGGGTCCCTGAACTCACAATTTAAAAATACATCTTTTAGTAAAGTTGATTTTAAGATTTTGCGTTTGAAAATGCCACTTTTAGAAAGTGAGCATTTTCTTGCTTAAACCATTCTGTGACTCTGCCTAGTTTGTGGATTCCCTGTCTGGGTCAGTTTGACAGTTGGGTTGTTTTTCACCTCGCACTAGACAGTGACACAAAGGGGGCTGGGGTGTAAGCTGCATTTCCTGATTAGCCATCTCTGCTAGGAGGGAGGGGTGGAGTGGTCACTCTCATCTGAAAGGACTGTGCCTGCCTCTGACAATGCGGGCTCCAACCCCCTGCTGTGTGTCTGAGGCCTTGCCTGGGCAAGGCAGGATATCTCAAGTAGGTGTGAGTCCCCTTTGAAGAAAGGTGACTTCAAAGACTAAAATGGGTATAAGAAGGGCACCCAAATCTACAGATTTTAGAAACACTTCTGGAACCAAGAGGAACCTCTGCCTGGAGAAGAGCTGATAGCTGAGGAAGAAGTGCTGCCCTGCCTGTGATTGTGCTTTGTGGAGCTTTCCTGAAGTGCTGCTTCTGCCAGAGTAAGAGGGCAAAGACTGGACTTTGTGTGCCTTCCATCTTGTGAAGAAATCTCCAAGGGCTTGAGTTAGAGCTTGCCTCATGTTGTTTGAAGTCTCAGGGACAGCAAAGACTTCTCTCTGCCAGCACCTGGAGTCTCTGGAGAGACTCCTGCTCTGACAAGTGGTGCCCTATCCAGTCCTGGGGCCCTTGAAAGGAAAGCTGGTGGAAATCCAAGGAAATCGACTTCGGATGACTCCGGACCGACGCTGCTGCTGAATCCGGTAACGCCGTCTGCACCCGACGCCGTGACCTTCGCTGGAACGCAACGCTCTTCGCAGGCCCGACGCCGATGCAGCCACGCTGAAGTCCGTGACTCCGTGGAAGTCGCTGCACCACGTCGTGACCGACGCCGCTCGAAGTGCACGGATTCAACGTTTCGTACAGACGCCGCGATCCCCGACTTCACGCATCGGCTTGTTTTCACTCTTCATCAAAGGTACTGTACTTGGGGGTCTACACGACTCCGTGTCCGGCGCCGCTGGTGTCGGCTTGTTGGGAACGACTCCATCACGACGCCGTGTTAACATCTCATCAAAGCATTTTTGTTTCTAATCACTATTTTTGAGTTTAATCTCTAAAAAATTCATAACTTGACTTGTGTAAGTCGGATTTTTGTTGTTTTGGTCTTGTTTTGTTTAGATAAATATCTCCTATTTTTCTAAACCGGTGTTGTGTCATTTTGTAGTGTTTTCATTAAGTTACTGTGTGTGTTGGTACAAATACTTTACACCTAGCGCTCTGAGGTTAAGCCTACTGCTCTGCCAAGCTACCAAGGGGGTAAGCAGGGGTTAGCTGAGGGTGATTCTCTTTTACTCTGACTAGAGTGAGGGTCCTTGCTTGAACAGGGGATAACCTGACTGTCAACCAAAGACCCCATTTCTAACATTGGTGATCAGCGGTTGGGATTTGGACTCGTATTTGTACTTGACATACAGTAATTAAGTGTACACTATTGTTTGAGTTCAGACCACTACGTGACCACATACTACCTGTTTGGTGATCTTCGATTTTTCCTCTTTGGGACTCTTTTTATTCTACTTCCATGATTTTGCTGATCCCTTGACTGATTCTTTTTACTTCATTTGGAACTTATTTTCTGCCTTTGGAACTTTGCACTTGTGACCATCATGTCTCAATCTGGAGATGCAACAGCTGGAGCTGTGTTTGAAATAGAGAAACTGAAGGAGTACTCAGTTGCTCAATTGAAACAGTTCCTTAAAGATCTTGACTGTCCCACAGAGGAGGAGAATGTGGGTGGGGAAGTGCAGAGGATACACAGTGGTGTAGTGGAGGTACCTGTTACGCCTGGGGGGAGGGTAACCACCCACCCAAGTGTCTGACTCCTGAAGAGTTACAGGACAGACAGGCAGAGAGGGCTCGCCGGTTGAAGTTCAAGGAGTTGAGGATGCAAAGGGAGAAGGAGTTGGAAGAAAGGAGAAGGGACTTAGAGATCAAAAAGAGGATTTGGGCTTATGAGCTCAAAATGAAGGAGCTGGAAGTCATAAGGGCTGAGTCCAGCTGGAATGGTGGCAGCAACAATTTTATATCCAGTGCTGCTGAAGAAGTGCACATGCCCAGAGATGTGGTGCCCTACTTGAGGGAGGGAGGTAGCACATGCCAGGAGGTTCAGGGGTATGAGGTAGCTTCAGTGATGCACAGGGTCCCTGAGGTGGATTGGGGAACTGGCATGGGGAGTCATATTCCTACTGGTGGGAGGGACACTCTACTGACTCTAGGTGAGAGTGACAGGGAGAGGGGTTTCCCCCAGGTAGAAGTCCTGGTTATGGAGTGTGAAGACATCCCAGAAGAGTGTGGGCTGAGTGTCAGGGACAGTCAGGTACTGTCTCACCAGTCTCAGGAGGGTGATGTGGGGTGCTTTTTCAAAGCAGAGTCACTGGATGGTTGGGTGAAGGGTACTTTGGTTAATTCATGTGAGGGGCTGAGTGATGTAATTGCTGGAGAGCATATGTCTAGTCCTTATTTTCCAGAGCTACGCCAACACCAGGTGGAGTGTGAGTTCTCTGACCCCAGGGAGCTTACAATGGAGGCAGACTTCTGGGTGAGTACCAGAGAGTCTGAAGAGGCATTTGGGGGTGCTCCTGAGAGGAGTGGTCTAGGTAGTTCCCAACCAGGGGAGGTAGGGAACGATTGTAGTGTCCCAGGTAGGTCCCAGTGTAGTGGGATGGGTGAGGGACCCCATGTCCAGTCTCAGAGGAGAGGGATTTGGGATGGGTTGAGGCCCAAGGTGCCCGAGATCCGGTCCCAGGTCCTGGAGGGTTCCATGAGGGAACACCAGGAGGGGAGCCTAGCCTGTACCATAGGGCCATCTGTTGAGGGAGACCCCACAGTGTCAGGAGAACTTGGGGGGGCGGCTGTAGCCAGCATCCCACCAGTTCTGGTGTCTGGCAGTACCACTCCTAGTGAGGGGGTGCAGAAGTCCAGACAGAGGGTTCAGAGGGGGTTGCGGACCCCAGTGGAGAACCTGGAGGGTCAGGGGTCAGTTCTGAGAGCAGAGCCCCCCAGGAATGACCTTGGTGAGACCATTTCTGGGTTGGGGGGAATCCAGACTGTCAGATGGGCAGAGGTCAGGGGACCTGCGCCAGCCAGACTCTTGTGTGGCCCTTGGGGACAGTGTGTCCCTTGAGGGGGGTAAGTGTGCCCCCCTGGAAGTCCTTGTGTGCCAGGCAAAGGTTCAACCGCAGGGTGGTGACTCTGGGTTGAATGATCAGGTTCAGGGGGTAAACTCTGACCTGATGGGGGGTAAGTGTGCTCCCCAGGAAGTCCTGAGTTGCCAGGCGGTGGTCCAGTCTGTGGGTACAGACCCTGGACTGGAGGATCAGGTTCAGGGTGTCCCCCCTGACCTGGAGGAAGGGGCTACTGCTAACAGTGCCCATCCCATGTTGTCTTCTGAGGGGGCCACTCCTAGTTGGGGGGAGCAGGACCCCAGAAGGGAGGACAGGGGAGGGAAGCCTCACCCCTGGCCCTGGTCCAACCTGAAGGTACAGACCCCAGGTTGGCGGACCAGTTGCAGGTTACCAGCCCTGCACTGGTGGAAGAATTGTGCAGGACTGCTTCTACAAGCACCCTGACAGTTTTTGACTCTGGGGGTGCCGCTTCTGCAGGGAGGGTACAGAGCCCCAGAGGGGAGAACCAGGGTCGGGTTGTCATCCCTGACCTGGTGGAAGAAAGAGTGGTCAGAGGGTGCCAGGCACCTGGGGCTACCGCCCCCACTTTCCGCAGTCACAGTGGTTGGAGAGGCCTGAGGTCGGGCTCTCATCCCTGACAGTTGTCCGGGGCCACCGTGGCTTGCTGTCCTGGTGGACAGAGTTGCCCCTGGGGGGGGGCGAGAGTCACACCCCAGGGGGTGGAGTGGGCAACACCACTGTGTTGGCCCTGGTGGTACTATCTGCCCAGTGGGATACATCTGTGAGCAAAGTAAAGTTAGGTGCTGCACAGATGGTGTCTGCAGATGTGGAGAAGGGTTCCCCATGGGTTAGCTTAGTGGGCCCTAAGAGTATGGACAGAGGGGTCCAACTGGAGTCAGGAAGGCGTAGAACTGGAACATGCCCCTGCTGTTGTGGGCCTGGGTCCTTGTTCTATCGCTCCAATCAGGGAAGTACATCAAGGTATTGATTGTTCTCCCCTGGCTTTAGGCTGGTAGGGGGTCGTGTTGGACTTTTTTGCTTATGCAGGGTCGTCCTCAATCTTTTTGCCTCCTGCCTCCTATTTGTTCTGACCTGTTGCTGTTGGCTTTTGAACTCTGAGCACTTTATCACTCAGACCAGTGCTAAAGTGCATATGCTCTCTGTGTAAATTGTAAGTAATTGGTTTATCCATGATTGGCATATTTGTTTTACTGTTAAGTCCCTAGTAAAGTGCACTAGAGGTGCCTAGGGCCTGTAAATCAAATGTTACCAGTGGGCCTTCAGCACTAGTTGTGCCACCCACATAAGTAACCCTGTAATCATGTCTCAGACCTGCCACTGCAGTGCCTGTGTGTGTATTTTTACACTGTAAATTCGACTTGGCAAGTGTACCCACTTGCCAGGCCGAAACCTTGCCTTTTCTTACATGTAAGGCACCCCTAAGGTAGGCCCTAGGTAGCCCCAAGGGCAGGGTGCAGTGTATGGATAAGGTAGGACATATAGTAATGTGGTTTATATGTCCTGACAGTGAAATACTGCCAACTTCGTTTTTCACTGTTGCAAGGCCTGTCTCTCTCATAGGATAACATGGGGCTACCTTCAAATATGATTAAAGTGTAGATTCCCCTAGAGAGTAGATGGACATGTGGAGTTTGGGGTCCCTGAACTCACAATTTAAAAATACATCTTTTAGTAAAGTTGATTTTAAGATTGTGCGTTTGAAAATGCCACTTTTAGAAAGTGAGCATTTTCTTGCTTAAACCATTCTGTGACTCTGCCTTGTTTGTGGATTCCCTGTCTGGGTCAGTTTGACAGTTGGGTTGTTTTTCACCTCGCACTAGACAGTGACACAAAGGGGGCTGGGGTGTAACCTTCATTTCCTGATTAGCCATCTCTGCTAGGAGGGAGGGGTGGAGTGGTCACTCTCATCTGAAAGGACTGTGCCTGCCTCTGACAATGCGGGCTCCAACCCCCTGGTGTGTGTCTGAGGCCTTGCCTGGGCAAGGCAGGATTTCACAAGTAGGTGTGAGTCCCCTTTGAAGAAAGGTGACTTCAAAGACTAAAATGGGTATAAGAAGGGCACCCAAATCTATAGACTTTAGAAACACTTATGGGACCAGGAAGAACCTCTGTCTGGAGAAGAGCTGATAGCTGAGGAAGAAGTGCTGCCCTGCCTTTGACTGTGCTTTTTGGAGCTTTCCTGCAGTGCTGCTTCTGCCACAGTAAGAGGGCAAAGACTGGACTTTGCGTGCCTTCCATTTTGTGAAGAAATCTCCAAGGGCTTGAGTTAGAGCTTGCCTCCTGTTGTTTGAAGTCTCAGGGACAGCAAAGACTTCTCTCTGCCAGCACCTGGAGTCTCTGGAGAGACTACTGCTCTGACAAGTGGTGCCCTATCCAGTCCCGGGGCCCTTGAAAGGAAAGCTGGTGGAAATCCAAGGAAATCGACTTCGGACGACTCCGGACCGACGCCGCTGCTGAATCCGGTAACGCCGCTTGCACCCGATGCCGTGACCTTCACTGGAACGCGACGCTCCTCTCAGGCCCGACGCCGCTGCAGCCCCGCTGAAGTCTGCGACTCCGTGGAAGTCGCTGCACCACTTCGTGACCGACGCCGCTCGAAGTGCACTGATTCAATGTTTCGCACAGACGCCGTGATCCCCGACTTCGCGCATCGGCTTGTTTTCACTCTTCACCAAAGGTACTGTACTTGGGGGTCTACACGACTCCGTGTCCAGCGCCGCTGGTGTCGGCTTGTTGGGAAGAACTCCGTCACGATGCCGTGTTAACATCTCATCAAAGCATTTTTGTTTCTAAGCGCTATTTTTGAGTTTAATCTCTAAAAAAATCATAACTTGACTTGTGTATGTCGGATTTTTGTCGTTTTGGTCTTGTTTTGTTTAGATAAATATCTCCTATTTGTCTAAACAAGTGTTGTGTAATTTTGTGGTGTTTTCATTAAGTTACTGTGTGTGTTGGTACAAATACTTTACACCTAGCGCTCTGAGGTTAAGCCTACTGCTCTGCCAAGCTACCAAGGGGGTAAGCAGGGGTTAGCTGAGGGTGATTCTCTTTTACCCTGACTAGAGTGAGGGTCCTTGCTTGAACAGGGGGTAACTTGACTGTCAACCAAAGACCCCATTTCTTACACACAGCATGTGTGAACTACAGATCCTAGCATAAATACTGCAGAGACTATGCTAAATATACATATATATAATATATATATAGATATATATAGATATAGATATACGTGTGCATATATATATATATATATATATATATATATATATATATATATATATATATGTACAGATAGTGTAAAGGAAGGGTCTGCATTGTCATTGAAGTATCCCAGAAACAGTTACAACAAGCAGTCCAGAAGACACGTGTCAGGCCACTGCTGTTTTCTTATTTATCATCCTGCAAAATGATAAGGTCTTGCGGTTGCAGTAACGTTTCACTAAGGCATGTCCATAACCAGGTCTCTTGTGCTTTAACGTGCAAGTTGTGGAGCAATCCCGCTAAAGGAGCCATCATACCCTAGTTCCATCTCCAAGTGTAACACAGGTATGAGTTGAACTTTAAGTTGCTGTACGAACAGACTTTCATAACAAGATAGCTATGTCGTCAGTTCCTGCGTGGAACTTTTTCTCGTGGAAGTTCCTCCTTCTGCCCAAGCTTTCAGGTAGAAGGAATGGGTGGATAGGTTGGAAACCTATTTTGCAGCCATGGCACTGGACCCGGAGAGACGATGCCCCATACTTTTGCATTTGGGAGGTGCAGCTATTCATAAACTTGGAAGGTCTGTGGTAGAAGAGGGCCCATCTTTCACTTACCACTCACTAAAACAAGCTCTTACTGCTCATTTTGAACTGCTAGCAAATCCGGACTATGAGTGTTTCTTATTGAGGCAATCTAGGCAAATCCCAAATGAGTTGGTCGATATGTTCTACGCCAGGTTGAATGAACTAGCACGCACATGTACACTGTTGGATGCTGAAGACAAAATTTGTGTGCAGTTCATACAGGGTTGTGCTTCTGTAAAGTTACGAGAACACATACTACAAGTACCTGGTATGTCAATGGCAAATATTCTCATGATGGGCCGATCCAAACAACTGTCAAAAGTACATGCAGCCCATATGGATGCAGCATTGCAGACGCAGGTTGTTAGAAATGGGGTCTTTGGTTGACAGTCAGGTTACCCCCTGTTCAAGCAAGGACCCTCACTGTAGTCAGGGTAAAAGAGAATTACCCTAAGCTAACCCCCTGCTTACCCCCTTGGTAGCTTGGCAGAGCAGTAGGCTTACCTTCAGAGTACTAGGTGTAAAGTATTTGTACCAACACACACAGTAACTTACTGAAAACACTACAAATGAAACTAAAAAATAGCGCTTAGAAACAAAAAATGCTTCGATGAGGTGTTAACACGGTGTAATGACGGAGTCGTTCCCAACAAGCTGACACCAGCGGCAGCGGACACGGAGTCGCGTAGACCCCCAAGTACAGTACCTTTGGTGAAGAGTAAAAACAAGTCGATGCGCAAAGTCGGGGATGGCGGTGTCAGTGCGAAACGTTGAATCCCCGCACTTCGAGCGGCGTCGGGCACGACGTGGTGCGGCGACCTCCACAGAGTCGCGGACTTCAGCGGGGCTGCAGCGGCATCGGGCCTGCGAAGGTCATTGCGTTCCAGCGAAGATCACGGAGTCGGTTGAAGGTGGTGTCACCGGATTCAGCAGCAGCGTCGGTCCGAAGTCGTCCAAAGTCGATTTCCTTGGATTTCCACCAGCTTTCCTTTCAAAGGCCAAGGGACTGGATAGGGCACCACTTGTCAGAGCAGAAGTATTTCCAGAGACCCCAGGTGCTGGCAGAGAGAAGGCTTTGCTGTCCCTGAGACTTCAAACAACGGGAGGCAAGCTCTAAATCAAGCCCTTGGAGACTTCTTAACAAGATGGAAGGCACACAAAGTCCAGTCTTTGCCCTCTTACTCTGGCAGAAGCAGCAACTGCAGCACAGCTCCACAAAGCACAGTCACAGGCAGGGCAGCTCTTCTTCCTCAGCTCTTCTCCGGGCAGAGGTTCCTCTTGTTTCTAGACATGTTCGAAAGTCTGTGGTTTTGGGTGCCCTTCTTATACCCAATTTCTCCTACTACTTCAAAGTAAAGTCTCCTGAGAATGTGAAATCCTGCCTTGCCCAGGCCAGGCCCCAGACACTCATCAGGGGGTCGTAGACTGCATTTTGCGAGGGCAGGCAGAGCCCTTTCAGGTGTAAGTGACCACTCCTCCCCTCCCTCCTAGCACAGATGGCTCATCAGGAAATGCAGACTACACCCCAGCTCCCTTTGTGTCACTGTCTAGTGTGAGGTGCAACAAGCCCAACTGTCAAACTGACCCAGACAGGGAATCAACAAACAGGCAGAGTCATAGAAATGGTATAGGCAAGAAAATGCTCACTTTCTAAAAGTGGCATTTTCAAACACACAATCTTAAAATGAAGATGTATTTTTAAATTTTGAGCTCAGAGACCCAAAATCCACATGTCCATCCGCTCCCAAAGGGAATCTACAGTTTAATCAGATTTAAAGATAGGCCCCATGTTAACCTATGAGAGGGACAGGCCTTGCAACAGTGAAATACGAATTTAGCAACATTTTACAGTCAGGACATATAAAACACATTACTATATGTCGTACCTTAACCATACACTGTACCCTGCCCTTGGGGCTACCTAGGGCCTACCTTAAGGGTGTCTTACATGTAAGAGAAGGGAAGGTTTAGGCCTGGCAAGTGGGTACACTTGCCAAGTCGAATTTACAGCTCAAACTGCACACACAGACACTGCAGTGGCAGGTCTGAGACATGATTACAGAGCTACTTATGTGGGTGGCACAACCAGTGCTGCAGGCCCACTAGTAGCATTTGATTTACAGGCCCTGGGCACCTCTAGTGCACTTTACTAGGGACTTACTAGTAAATCAAATATGCCAATCATGGATAAACCTGCACTTTAGCACTGATTAGCATTGGTAAAGTGCTCAGAGTTCAAAAGCCAACAGCAACAGGTCAGAAAAAATAGGAGGCAGGAAGCAAAAAGATTGGGGATGACCCTGCATAAGCACAAAAGTCCAACACAGGTCAACACGGAACCCGTGAATGCTATCAGCACAGCAGTCACGGAGAAGAAGAAAGGTAGGCAACAGGGTGCCACGAGCTCACAAGCTTGTTTTTGTGTGAGGGTCCATTCCCTCACCAAGGTGCATGTCCTGCACAAGTTAAGAGATGTTCAAGTTGCAATAAAATGAATCATTTCGCCAAGGTGTGTCGATCATCTGTTCATCCAAAATTGCTGAAATTTAAGACTGTCAACTTAGTGCAGCCGTCTGTAGTCTCAGCTGAAGATGATGATCTGGATGATTTTGAAAAGGAAGAAGGGACTGTCCATGTGATACATGCTCTGCAACCTGGAGGGCATCCTCGTAAGCGAATACCACAATGTTTTGTCTCTCCTGCAGGTCACACGATTCATGCGCTAATTGACACTGGGGCTTCCATTAATATTTTTGCGAAGTCACTGTTGAAAACTCTCCCCCTCCAACCGCATCTACAGCTAACCTAGACACAAGTATTTGCCTTTGGGTCATCACAACCGTTGCCGCTGGCAGGGGTTTTCACCACCACATTATCTCATGAAGAGAGCTCAGTGCGCACAAGAGTATTCGTGACAAGGACTGAGTTTGACATGTTACTAAGCTGTAGAACGACTGAGCAACTCAACCTAGTGTCATTTGCTTTCAGTGTGCACCTCAGAACTTTGGAGAGTCTCCTGACTGAGGAGTTTGGGCAGATTTTTGAAGGAATTGGGGGCCTGAAAGACTGCCTACTATGGTTGCACATTGACGACTCCATACAGCCAATAGCATTAAAACACTGTAGGGTGGCATTCCATCTTCAACCAAAGGTGGAAGAAGAACTCAGGAAGCTTGAACAGGCCGATATAATTGAGAAAGTGGATGACCCTACACCCTGGGTGTCACCCATTGTAATTGCACGGAAACCCAAGCAGCCAGGAGAGGTGAGGCTCTGTGTTGACATGCACCTGACAAATGTCATCATCAAGCGAGAACGTCTTTTAACACTTACTGTGAATGACATAATTGCAGAGGTTGCAGGGTCACAATGGTTGTCAAAAATGGGTCTGCCTGCTGGTTACCATCAGCTCATGCTACATCAAGACTCTAGGGGCATAACCACCTTTTCTACTCATGTGGGCCTTAAAAGGTACAAACGAACAAGTTTTGGGATCTCCAGTGCGGCGGACGTTTTTCAGGACACCATTTGTGGGGTGCTTGCTGGTTTGCCTGGAGTTTTTACCGTCAGTGATGATATCCTTGTGCATGCTCCCACTATAGAGTTACATTTACAACATCTTCGAGCAACCTTTCACCAGCTTCAAGAGAATGGACTTACTCTTCACAGAGACAAGTGTGCCTTTTTGCAGACAGAAGTAGCTTTTTTTGGGTACCGGTTCTCTGGTGAAGGAGCTATGCCTGACCCGGCTAAAGTAAAAGACATTCAATCAGCTGCAGCCCTTACCAATGTATCTGGAGTCTGCAGTTAATTGGGCATGATAAACTACTGCAGGGGTTTTATTAAAAACTGAACAGCTCTCACAGCCCCTCCCAGGGATCTAATCAAGGCCAGTGCGGTATGGGAGTGGGGACCTGGACAAGATGCCTCCTTTCAAGCCACCAAGTCAGTATTGTCAGAAAACACGACACTGGTGTACTTCGATACCTGTAAAGAGTCGGAGCTATTCATTGATGCTAGTCCCACTGGGTTGGGGGCGGTGTTGGTGCAAAAACAACTGGATGGAGAGTGGGCTCCTGTGTTCTATGCCGGCCGTGCATTAACAGAGACTGAACAATGCTATTCACAAATTGAAAAGGAGGCCATTACAGTGCATTGGGGCTGCAGGCATTTTCACTTCTATCTACATGGACAATCGTTCATAGTACACACCGATCGCAAGCCCCTAATACCACTGTTTAACGGATCTTCCTCCAAACCACCACCTCAAATAGAGAAGTGGATTCTGCAGTTGCAGGATTATCATTTTCAAGTGGCATACAGTCCTGGGTCTCCCAACCCGGCTGATTACTTGTCAAGACATGCGCGACCAGCTACTCCTAGAGAGATTGCTGACGCGAATGAAGTAGAGGAGTATGTGAGGCTGGTGGTAGAAAGATCTCACCCATTGCCTAATTCAATGGATGAAATCAAGTTGGCCACAGAGAGTGATGAGTGTCTTCAGCTGGTACTGTCAGTAGTAGAATCCGGAAAGTGGCACAGTGTCCTTCAAAATGTGACTCATAGGACAGATGAAGCTAGACTGATGCTATCCTCCTTGCATAAAGTCAGGAATGAGCTAGCCATATCCCCTGAAGGATGCTTATTGAGAGGTCCCAGGTTGGTGATTCCTGCCTCTTTGCAGAACTCGGTAGTAGAGTTAGCACACTCTTCGCACCAAGGAATCGTCAAGACGAAGTCCAGGTTGAGGAGCAAGGTGTGGTTCCCTGGGCTTGATGATTAAGAGGAGAGAACAGTGGGTCACTGTGCAATGTGTCAAGTGGTTGGTCAAGCCGAGAGTCCCCCACCGGTGATAACTGAGGTTATAAACCCTTTTCCGTGGTTTCAGGACAGTGCAGATTTTGAAAGCTTGCCAGATGGTCGTCACATGCTAGTGGTGATAGATGATTTCTCTAAATATCCTGATGTGGAAATTGTAGTGTCCATGACTGCTTCTCAGATCATTCCTAGTTTGGAAAAGATTATGGCCACCCATTATCTAATACGGGAGCTACACACAAACAATGGAACGCCCTTCTCCAGCCAAGAGTTTGCTGACTATCTCTGATCTCGAGGAGTTCTCCACAAGAAGGTCACTCTTCGTTGGCCCACTTCATAAGAACTCTCAAAAAGGTGTTGCGAAGTGCCGTCGCTGATGTTCACAATGTGGACTGTGCGGTGTATTCATTTTTAAGTGACTACCGTCTTCTCATGCCACCACTGGAAAATCCCCTAGGTCTTTGTGTATTAATCGGAAGTTTAGAGACACTATTCCTCATGTGCAAGAACCCTCTGAACTTCATGATTGAGTACAGGAGGCATTGAAATGACAAAATGTAAAGAAAGCAGAGGGCAAAGCAGCAAGACATTCATATAGGGGACCATGTCCTTGTACGCAACAGACAAAGTGGAAGCAAGTTTATGCTGCCTTTGTAAAGGATCCATGGGTGGTGAGTGCTATAAAAGATATTATGGTAACTGCAAAAAGGAATCAAGAAACCATTACATGGAACATTTCGTTTTTCAAGGCATTCCACATGTCTAGTGTTGGAATGGAGATGGAACAGAATTTCTCACCGGCTAGTGTGTTTGACGATGATGATAAAGGAAGTGTGGACTTCTGTAACCGTCGTTCTCTGCTCCCGAACCCCAGAGTGGTGGTTGACGAACCTCTGTTGGCTGCTCAGGAGGATGCAGATATGCAGAACACGGAGATTACCCAATGTCCTGATCAGGATTTACCTGAGTCTCCTCCAACCAGCTCCCTGCCTTCTAGACGAGGTTTGGAGCGATGCAATTTACGTCTTTGTCCAACAAGGTCAACGAGGTTGAAGGGATTTGTAGCAGAATGATTACTTGTGGGATTTCTTGTTTTCACGTTACCTGTTTGGGGTTCTGTACGAGTGTTGTGATTTGATTCCATATGTGTTAGGTTTTATGTTTTATTTTGGGTAAAGGAGGAATGTTATGCGCGTCATGGGCCAGCCCATAATGCACACTAGTGGAGGGAGACAACTCGGTCTCCCTCGTTGTGTGGGTGTGGAATGGTATGACCGGTGACGTTAATCGGTCTCAATAAAAGGGCCCGGGGAGCCTCCCTAGTGGCCATTAACAAGCGTGGTGTGTTGTGTCCCTTCATTAAAGCATGCAGCAGCTGCAAATGTGGGTAGGCCTTACACAAGTCCATACTGTCACGGACGCAACAAGCAATCACCTCTCTGTGTGAGATTGCAGGAACTTGGGTCTTCTCGATAGCTGCGATGGGAGCTGTACATTCGTTATCAGTAACGCTTGCGTCATAGCAGGATTACAGTTGTGTTTTGATTACGTTATAGAAAGATCCGCCAATAAGATCATCATGTACATTTTCATCAGTTTCGCCTGCATGTAAGACAAGACCTCTCTTACAGGTAACACGTTTGTGACAGTAATATACAAAGTGCATTATAGGAGAATGTTGCCAGTGTTTATTCCTGATGTTATTTACCAGCTGAACCGGAGATATGAGCTCCATAACGGATGTAACTTTCTTTTTTTTTGCATATGCTAAGAACTCCTGCTATTAGGCAAGAAGTCTGCTGCCTCATGCCATGTGTTTACTTTTTTCCAGATATGTGGTAGTAAGGTAATAATGTTTTGTTTGAAGTTTGGCATGGCTCTACGGAGGACAAAATGCCACATTCTGTGAACTTTCCCAAACTGTGCGGCAGGCCCTGTAAAAGAGGACGATCAGTATATCTTTGTGATTTTGGAATACGTTTTTTTCAGCCTGTGCTTTGAAGAACAGATGGAGACATTATCTGAGATTTTAAGTTAGACGCTGATTAGGACATTCACAAAGCATCACTGAGAGTTCTGATATACATGAAGAGTGGCATACTGTGAGCTATTGGGGTTTGATATCTGCATGTTAACTGAAGGTTGAGCCACCATGTTGTCTGGAATGACTATCTGCTTTCGAATCTATTCACTGGACTCCAAACTGAAAATGTAGTCAAGGATTCCTTTAATGTAAGGCTCTCGCTACTGGACAGATGCAATAATATTTATCAGGATATTATTGATATTAATTGCCTGTAAAGTTAACCAGTTTTCGAAGATATATTACTTGAGCACTTTTTCCAGATTGTTGAGTTTTTACAAATGTTTTATGATCACTGCAGCAAACAATGAGACTAGTGTATTAAGTAATGTTGTGGTCGTAAAGCCTGTGATTTGCAAAATCCGTGATTAGCAATATAAGAAGCTTTGAACCTGCAAAAACAGTAAATCACAATGCATAAAACACATTTTGAGATTAAGAAAAGTATTTCCGAATCATGAAATGGCTTATGCAACTCATTCCAACTTTGAAATAGGAGGGAATGAAAGTGGCGCCCATCTCTTACTTCAGAATCTGAACACAACGTGCTAATGGTTTGTCAATTCAATTCCAGTTGTCAACCACACCTTGTGAATCATGGTGGGTGTTCTCGAGAGCACACACAGTTGTCAAGGGGCACGCTGCATGCTCCCCTTGACGTAATTCCCTTGGTGTAAACATTTTATTTTTAAAAGGAGCTCTAGTTTAAACCTAGGAATGTTGTAAAGATCCTTTTTCCTGTATAGTGTTGCAGCCCTTTCAGATGTGGATGTGAATCTACTGTAACATTTTTCTTATGTTCTTTCAAAGATCCTAGACATTGAAAGCTCCTGCTTAAGAGGATTGAGAAAGCAAATCACTCATTTTAAAGCCTCTTGGTTAGCGGCAAGGAGCACATGCTCCAAAATCTATTTTTCAACAGACAAAGGAAGGACCTTGTCGTGGTTCTGTTTCCCATTTGCTTGAGTCAGAGGTGTCACCACACGCTCCACACAGGGCAGACCAGTCTTATTCTACACACAGTAGACCTGCATCTGTTCCACCCTTCTTGTAGCCTTATCTATAGAGCAGAGAACCCAATTTCATTAAAAAAAACAATACATTCCCTAATTCTATCAGGTACAATGCTGCAGGACATTTTCATGAATTTATATTGTGCATGAGTTTAGGGATCAATATCCACAGGGTAGGAACCAGATAGTAATTTGATTAAATCCACTGGCTTTTGTAAAAATCTAGTATCGTCAGTTTACCAATGCTGACATCTAGTTGATGTCAGACACACCTTGTTCTCACCTAGTGACTGCAACAAGAATGTAGTATTCCCTTTCTAATAGGTTACTCGGATCACTAACAGAATGTCCAAAACAGAAATATAGAAGTAATATTGTGTCAAAAATATGGAGAACCAAAATATCGAGAAGGTAAGTGTAAATATGTAGGCATAGATTTACTATTCTTAACTCCACATCTATGTAGCTTTAAGGTATCCATATCACCAAGGTACATACATGTGGAGTTGTGTGTAGAAACAAAGCTGTACTTACCTACAGAATCTTGCATTCATGATATTTGTGCCCTCTATGGTCTTTTTTGATATTTTCGTTCACGATATTTCTGTTTCTGATAGTCTGTCTACATGTAGGGCTACTCAGTTGCTAATGTCAATATATCAATGTTTTTAATGCTTTAAATATTCAATTAAGCTACACGTGTGGTCTATAGTGTGCAATTGATGCCTGCTCCTCAGTCTCTGTTTGTGATTGGGCTGACTATGTAATTTTTCTTTCTGCTTACCTGCTTATTTACTTATGTACTTTAGCATAATTTGACACAGAATCATAAAATGTATGAATGGCACAGGATGACGGATCACGCAGACACAGCAACATTTCTAAGCTATACAAAGAAACTCTGCAAGGATTTTAATTTTCTTAATACTATTTTAAAGCACAATTTTCAGTAAATATTCCTGTAAGACATCATTCTGTCACGCTCTTGTGTGTTCCAGGAAAGTTACTGTGATTTACTCCTGTTTTCCTGGGCTCTAGGGTGGGTTCTATTACTTACCTTTGGTGTTTTCTAACACTCCCAGTGTCCCTCTACCCACTACACTTGCCTAGGTGGGGGACCGACTTTCGCATTCCACTTTCTTATTATATGGTTTGTGTTCACCCAGGCCCATTCTTAATTATTGTGATTTTCACTATTTGCACTATTTTCTAACTGTTTTTACAGCTATTTCTGTATACTAGGGTATATAATTGTGTATTACTTACCTCCTAAGGGAGTATAGTCTCTATGGTATGTTTGGTAATTGTGTCACCAAAATAAAGTACCTTTATTTTTGGAACACTGAGTATTTTCTTTCATGTGTGTGAGTATTGTGTGACTACATTGTTATTGCATGAGCTTTGCATGCCTCCTAGTTAGGCCTTGGCTGCTCATCCACACTACCCCTAGAGAGCCTGGCTTCTAGACGCTGTCCACATTTCCCTAATGAGGGATAGCTGGACATGGTATAAGGTGTAAGTACCTTTGGTAACCACTACAAACCAGGCCAGCCTCCTACAATATGTAGTAAGTAAACTGTCACACAATTAATTCAATTGAAGAAGCAAAAATAGAACAAAGAATTAAACATTATACATAAAGAAAATGATCAGAATCAACTATAAATAAAGATGGTGACATGACGTTACTAATGAGATAAAGTGATATGGTATGTGATAGATTAATGTGTGAGCTTTGCCTTGGAGGAAATTTGGTTACATAGGTCACTATAACTGCCACATTACAGATCATAACCGTAATTACTTTTAGCTAATTTTAGGGAAATATTATTAGCCTTTTAACTCACAATAGATTACGATATGAGGAAACAGGCACAGTTTTACTCAGAATTTCCTTAGCTTTCTTTGTCTGGAGTACTCACGGGGAGCGGGGCATGTTGCTGTGCCCTGAGTCAGCGGGGTAACAAATCTTTTTGGTGACCTCCTCCCAAAGTACAATGAGGGGGTCCCCACAATCACCCTGCCAGTAGACAATTAAGTTCCTCACCACACTACCCAAGCAGCAGGAGCTTAAGTGATAAAATTAGCTTCAAAGATGTAAAGATGCTTTGTTGCAGGGGACAGCAGGTAATAGCAAAGCATAATTCACAAAATAGGGGTTGAGGAGCTGTCTGTAACTGGCTTCAAAAACACTAAACAACCTAGCGATTAAGAAAAGGGACTTCATTGGGAGGATTATGCTGATGATGGAGCATTTTTCCTTTACTCTAATTGAGCTAGACCGATCTTTTCATCCCGGCAAGGGTGAGGAATTAGTAATACAAGGCATCAATCAACATTTAATTTGCAGTGCAGCCAATTTGGCTACACAATGAAAACCCAAAAAAGAAATGAAGTTAATGGGCTTTATAACAAATTTATATGCAGGTTAATGTAAACATTTATCAAAAATAAGCTGTAAAGATACAATATCTCCATGGGGTGACCAAATTGATAGAAGAAGTTACAGCAGATTAAAATAAGACAAACTTAACACTCAATGACTGCCATACAGAATAACAATAGGAGGACCTAATGCTCTGAGAATAAGCACTATACAAATCTTTTACACATTAGTGCAAATAAAAGCCATCTAACTAAACTAGCTTGGGCCCATGGAAATTCTTCCTACCTACAGGGCATGAGGACAGAAGCTAGAAAAGCAAAAACAAGACAAACATAGCCTAGAAAAAAAGCACCTGTGCAAAAAGAAGCTAGCTAAGGAAGGTAAAAAGTAGGTAAAAAGAGAAGGCCTCAGCATTTCAGAAGCTCGACCAAGAGTCTTCTCAATGGGTCAGGAAAAAAGTTTAAGTAACACAGCAAGAACTGGAAAAAAGAGGGGCTAGCGAAAAGAAGTCTGTACCTCTCCTCTCCAAGGGAATCAGTCTTCTGCCTTCTTCTTCCTGATGAAAATCGATCAGTGAAAGTCCTAGTTAAAATTATGATTAGTCCATTGGTAAGGCCCAAACATCAGCTGATCACATGGTTTAGTAACCTCATACTGCACAACAAACTTGAAAAATCTCCTTTGGTCCCAAGCCCATCCTGAAAAGGTAGCTGTCCCTGGTCTCTCGTATGACTATGCAACATTATGAATGGTTGCAGTTTTTCCATTCTTGGTCTTTCCATGTACCTTCTCCAAAGTTGCTTTCTCAGACTCTCTATGAGTAAAACAATAGGTCCTCTATTTCCAAACTAACATTTTATGTGAAAGCCAACTAAAAAAAATGACATGTTAGCAAAAATGGAAAACAGTTTATCATGTTATAGATAATTTCTAGTAGGCCTAATACAGCTAAGCTAACATGGGATTAAAATTGCACATTTTATTCACTTTACTTTAAGCATGTCCGGCTTTTACATTAGACAGTGTCAATTATAATGTCACATTTAAATGTCATGTTACAGTTAATGCAAAACAAAATAAAACTGTTAATACATGTAAATGAATATGATGAACCAAATTCCTCAACAACATTTAGTGCACGTTGTGATAATCATTGGTTTAAATGTAAAACACTTCCCAACAACATAAGGAGTGTTGTAAAATCATAATCAATGGTTGCATTTAAATTAATATAGTCATACCACAAAATACATTTCACTAACACTACAGTGAAAGCACATCATTAAGGGCCTCTAATGCACCACTTTCCCATTAGTTCATCAATAATTCACACATTTTTTATGGGGCATATATAAATCAACTTTGTGACATCAAAGAAGACGCCATTTCTCTGCTGCAGATTTGATGGAATTGAAATTTATTCAACATGAAATGAAGACTAAATTGACAGCATCACCACTGTATTAAAAACTATTTTGTATCCAGTTCTGCATCTTAATCTTTATACAACAATAGTCCAGGTGGTGTGGTGCAACCATATGCCACTGGTAAAGATACTGAGCCAGATACACACATTTCTTTATGCAGTGCAACAACCAAATTTGCTGCACTCTGGTGCACAAGGAGAATAACAGTGCAGATTCATGTTTAGTAAGATTGACCTGCTGCTGTCATCACCTGCACTGGCACTCTAATAAAGAAGCCTTGCATGTTGTGAAGCCTTGCATGTTGTGAAGCCTTGCATACCACAAAGCCTTGCATCATGGTCCAGAGGTGAGCATTCCCTGTCTACCATAGATTGTGTACTGGAAGCATTCCCTTTCAGTACAAGTTCCCATGGCTAGAAAACTCAAAAGAATGCCACATATTGTATGTGTGCTGTGCACTTCACATTGAATGTGTGCTGTGCACTTTAGCACACATTAAAGGCACACTGTTTTCATAAATGAATACATTTGCCCTTGATAAAGTCTGTTTTACCTTCTCATTTTAGCCAACAGCACAAATCTATCACAGGATTAACACAGCAGTTCCAAAATGAACCTGGAAGACTTATCTAAAGATGACATCAATGCAAAATCTATTGATTCACTGTCAAAATAGACATCACTAGGCAAACCATGATTGCCTCTACTGGGCTATCCTTAAAGAATGAATCAAAACATTTCTTATCCAATGGCAATGCAAAACAGTCCAAGAATGAGTTCTCTCCTACCTGAATAGAAATGCTTAATACTCTCCCAGAGTTGTGAGGCATCCTACACACTTCAGCATGTCCTATCAAAAATTTAAAGAACTTAAACCCCATCACTTCAACAGCAAAGAAGCTACACTGGCTCCCTCTCTATACCCACCTGCATATTTCTTTCAAGAAATGAACCACTTCAAGTGAGGCACATGCTAACAAAAAGCAGGATAAACAGAAGCCAGTCCTTCTCCATCTGTGCACCAAGGTTCTTTAACAACGTCCCCTTTTTAAAATAAGACCATCTCGTACTCTCCTAAAATGTAGACTTAAACTCAGAGAACACTAACTCTCGAAATGATAGGAAGCAAATATTCTGTCTTACTGTAAAAGGTCATTGTAGGAAGCTGGCTATCTACATAATGAACCAATTTAAGGGGATACTATGCAGATAGTCCAGGCTGGCCCTTATTGGCTGACAGGAATTAAAATAATAACCATAAAAGCTTTTTTGATAGAGTGGGCAAGCAGTTAGGCTTATTAAGAGGACCTTGTTAAGCATTTATTGTACACACTGAGCCAGTTAGCGAGACCCACGCTCAATAACGAAATCCAACACCAATTTATAAAAATAACATTTTCTATAGGAATTTAGATACCAATAGCATCAGAATCAGGTAAGTACTTTTACAGATATGAACATTTAGAGATTTCAAAAGTTGACACTTTGTGGAGCAGTAATGTTATCCAACGGGGGGAAGACATATACTTCATTCAGGCACATGTCAGCGACTTATGGGGCTTTCCTCCTGGACTTAAGGTAAGTATGAGGCAAAGTCCAAGGCCACATCAACAGGTCACCTTGGGGGCTCTGGGGCATCCAGGTGCAGAGGTGTGTTACAGCATCAGGTGTCCAAATCGCTTCACTGGAGATCGGTCCAGATAGAAAGAGGCTGCAAGCAGGGACTGGGGGCCAGTCCATGGGAATCAACAGTGAGCTCAACCCTTTAAATGCTCGGGCACGTAGGAACACCGTTGGTCTGCCGCTCCTCAGGCTGGGAGGCTCGGGTGCAGTGGTATCGGATCTGTTTGCTGGAGTCACTTGCAGTTGGAAGGGGGCCTCCAGAAAGAGGCTGCATTAGGCGACTGGAAGTCCAGTCTGACCAGAACCAAGGATGGGCTGGGCTCGACTCTTGTGGGTCTGAGGACCCCATGGGCACAATCACCTCCCTTGGATTCGGGCAGTCGTGCATGGGTGCAGATGCACTTTGAGGTGTTGGGTGGCTTTGGTCAGGGGCTCATGCTTTCTCTTGGGTTCTGCACAAGAAGGGCAAGCAAGTCAGCTGGACCATTCTTGATGTGGGTCTCATTGCCCCTGAAGTCCCTCAATGTGCAGGTTGGTTTTCTTTGGCATTGGTGTCCAGGCTGGCTGCTACAAGAAGTCTGTTACAAAGCAAGCTCGTGCTGTGCAGCTCCAGTTGGTCCTGGCATCCCCACACTTGGAGGGAGGACGGATCTGGCCCATAGGAGCACAATGACCTCTTCCTGGGCAGGTGCTGCATTGGTAGTCTCGGTAAGGGGCAAGACAGTGAACTGGACTTTGCTTCTTTAGTGCCTGCGGCTTCAGGGGAGTAAGTAGCTCCTTTACCCCCAGGGAGATTCTCTGGCGATTGGTGAAGCACTGGCAGCCCTCTGGGTCACTCATTGCTCCTCTATTCTCGGGTCAGCACTCTTCGTTGTCCACTTATGTTTGTCCATCAAAATGTGAAGTCCTGGTATCAGTGGGTCTACTAAATACTCAATTTAGGGGCATTAGGAGGAATGAAGGGTAGTAGTCAATTGGCTACATTTCCCTGGGGTCACTGCGCACCCTGGATGACCAGCTCCTTTGGGGAGTGGGCATCACCCTGTCGCAGAATTCCCAATTCCACCACACACAAGATGGGGGAATACCTAACTTTGGGTTCATTTCAGGCTTGCACCCTAGAGGTGTGTCCAGCCTGGCAGTGCAACATACCTCCTGCATGGCTAATTTTCCCAAATGCCAAATGGGCCCCAGGGCAGGAGGTTACCTCTCCCAGGTCTTGGAGATGCTGGGGGTCAGATACGAAAGGCAGCAGAGACTTTGAAGTCACTCTCCTTGGTATACAGATTTACTAGCCATCCTGTTGGTAGATAACACCTCCTGCCAGTGCAGGCATTGTTTCTGACCTAGGAGAGGGGAGGCTCTCACCTCCAGGGTTCAGAAACTCGTCTGTGGTGGCAGGCTCGTTGATACCACTCATCAGCACAACGGAGGACTAGTAGGTTTCAGGGGGCACATCTAAGATGCCCTCTGGGTGAATTTCATAATAAATCCAATATTGGTGTCAGTGTGGATTTATTAAGATGAGGTTTTTGATACCAAATTCCACTATTTTCCATGCAGCCATCATGTAGGTGGGTCAGTCGTGCTGGCTAATGTTTAGTAAATGCTTTAAGATAGCTTCCTGGTCACTTGCAATGTCTAGGAATACAACTACACATCACAGTGGCATATCTACCCATGAAGATATGACCTCATGTGTGTTATAATGCACCCTGCCCCAGGACTCTTAAGGCCTTCTGCAGGTGTGACTTACAAATAATACATTCAGCGGCTTTGGCATGGCACACAATAAGCATGTCATGTTGTGTTTGCACCCTAACATGCAGTCTCCGACTGCAGGCTGTGTGCAGCTTGTGTGGGTCCCTCAGGGTGGCATAAGATATGTAACAGCCCTAAGAGACCCTTTTTAGTTCCATGCCCTAGCTACAGAGGGTACCATTTGCTAGGGAGGGACATACAGGGATGCTAAAACCCTGTGCCAATTGTGAAACAGTCCGACATACTTGGTTGTAAGGAAAGAGCACTGGAACCGAGGTCTGATTAGCAGGCCTTGGTGCACTGTCAGAGTCAAAAATTAACAGCTAGTAGTTCTAGAAGGGGGTAAAAAGTGGGGGGCATCTGCAAACAGGCCCAGTTTCCTACAGTCATGAACTCTATTCCCTCATTCAGTACTACCGTACTTTACAGCTACTTTCATACTGCACAAAAAACCTTTTACTTGCATACACACGTGGATAATAACCTATCAACTATGTCAGCAAGCAACAGTGCTTAATGTTTACCATTGAAAGTGCATTTGCAAAACATCAATACAGCCCATGACGGCTCATGGCAGAATCTGGTAACTTGTTTAAACAGAACAGCAGTAGTTAAAGCTAGGGAAACTAGACACATCTCTTTTGATAATCATGGTGTTAAGAAATACCCTGAAGAAGCCAAGCATATGTTGTATTCATGTACATAAAAACCTTTGTTATTAATTTGTTCCACAAAAACTCTGTTGCCAACATTGATATGGCCCATGAGTTATTCAACTTCAAATAAATAAATATAATCTCTATCTTTTATCAACAGTATTATCTTGCTCTCTCAAATCTCATAATCTCTCATTTTACCACCACAATTGCTTTTCTCAACATCTCTTTTTAAGTTGCCTCTCACCTTCACCGTACACAGCAAGGAGCAGTGCAAGCCTTGCAAAAGACAAATAGCATTGCATTAACTATGCACAGGAAGCAGATGGGCCATTCACTCAGTTTAGAGAAATATAGGTGGGACAGCGGAAGAGGGGCAGAGACTTAGAGACCAGACGCGGCTCCTCAGTATGGGCGGAGAAGCGTTGCCCCCGCCAGCTGCAACCACTGCAAATCCTTCTACATGGAAAGGATAATAAACTACGTTTATTATCCTTTCCGTGTAAAAGGGGCAGGGCATTCGAGGTGATGAGCCAAGGGTAGTGCTCTGTGTACTCCCCTCAGAGAGCATGTGTAATTTGGCCAGCTCTCTCAGCCCAGCCAAACACACAGTTGCTGGGCTGGAGAGAGCCTGCACAGGCTCCCAGTGTGCCTGGGAGCCCCCTGGCTAAGCATTCCCACCCAATCCTGATGCTGCTTAGAGCAGTGTCAGGATTGGCGCAGGGCAGGCTGGGAGCCTGTGCCTGCAGCAGCGACTGGAGAGGAGCGGCGAGGGAGCAGAGTTAAGTTTTTTTTTTTTATTATTATTATTTCATTTTATTTTTCCTCCTGCCCCCCGCAACCTCAGCCATACCCAGCCACTTGAGCTGCTCCTGTTAGAGACGTAGTCAGACAGAGGGATTGAGGTGCAGATTGGGTGAAAAACCTGAAGGGTGAGAGAGAGGAGGATTTAGGGACAGAGACAGGGAGAGAGACATAGACATGGAAGGACAAAGAGGACAGAAAGAATGAGAGGGAATGTGAGAGGAACAGATATATATGTATACATACAGACAGAGTGAGAAACTGATATATTGGTAGGTATAAACATAGTGGCTTAACAAAGGCCCCTTCAGCACAGTGCCCTGTCCTTAGAGCCCCTGAGTGAGTTCAGAGGGAAGTCCCTTCGTGTGCCGTTTTCCACTTCCTTGTTGAGTGTTGTACTTTCATTCTCCAAGGCCGATGGCTTTGGAGAAATAATGTCCAGCACTCTGCAAAACAGTGGAGGACAGTAATTTGATTGGTCTATTGTATCATGTATCTTCAGGGTGACTGACAGCGCTGAGCCTGTGAAAAATTATCACGATGCAGGTGCAGCCACATGGTGATTGGCCATATTTAAGGCCCTGTGCTATCAACCACATTGAAAGGGTGTGCACAAGGCCTCTCATGTGATGATCAACAGAACTCAGAGAGCAGGAGCTGCTTCCTGCCAGAGTGAATTCAGGGTTAGGAGAAAAACGCTCATCTGTTGTGAGTGTTGGCCTGTGCTTGCTTAACTGCATGCCTGTCCGCATGTGTGAATTTGTGTGTACAGGTCTGTTGTCCCAAAGTTAGATCACTAAACACCTACAAAAGAGGTAGATAAAACGAGTTGAGATAACCCAGTGTATGATAGTTGGAAACAAGCGGTACCCAAGGACCTTTCTGGAAACACAGCCTGACATTTGTTTTTTGGAGAAGCATGGAAAAAAGAAATGATACG
Source organism: Pleurodeles waltl (assembly GCF_031143425.1). Lineage (NCBI taxonomy): Eukaryota > Metazoa > Chordata > Amphibia > Caudata > Salamandridae > Pleurodeles > Pleurodeles waltl. Next base: position 1,415,493,406 of record NC_090446.1, read on the forward strand.
CCATGCTCATCAATGCCTGCCTTCGTATAGACTATTTGCAACTATGTTGTAATTGTTAACATGCAGAGAGCAGGTTAACAATCTTTTTCCATATGAACCCCAGCCCAAACTCCCAGGCCAGTTCCTATGGAGCTGGGACAAGATAATTTTGCAAATGGTTAGGTCCAAACTGAGGTGGCAAGCTGCCTGAGTAGTTACCAGTGGCTGAGATTAATTCAAGCATTCTATCCATCACGTCTTAGTATACATCAGTGTGATATCCTAAGTGAGCCAGGTATGCCCACATGTAGATCCTGTTCACAATGCCATTGAAATCAAGCTATATCTGACTGTTGAGCCCTAACAACAATAATCTGGTCATAGGTTGCTTGGGTTCTGGTTCAGAGAGGACCTGGCCTAGCAGTTCGGGCTGTACTGTTCCTATGAGAGAAGAGTAGAGACTTATTTGCAAATTACTCTTAGGTTAGCAGCACATTTGCTTTAGGTCTGTGAGTTTGTTTCACAAGGACATTCTATTGATCATTGGTTCCTTACTGATTACAATTCATCTTACTTGCCAGTACAATATTACTTTAAAAGAAATATGCACATGTATTTCTGGGCGTATCCTGTGTCATGGTACACCACGCCTCTGTGTTTCCCAAGGACTATCTGACATTTTCCCGATAGGCTTCAAAAGCCTTTCCAGCACAAAGTCATAGTAAGTTGTGGGTAGTGTCTCCACATGGACTAATTTTTTACCATTCTGTGTCCACCAATCCACATCTTGGGCGCACTTCTGACTCAAGTCTCTGCCAATTCTGCCTTCAGTTGGTGCCTTGTTCAAAATCAAAATCAGCAAGTGACCTTTCTCCTCTCAGTTTCTTCCCAAGCCTTAAAAAAGCACGCAAATATGTAATTCATTATCTTTTTATTCTGTTGAAAACATCACAGTTAGAAGCAAGATGGTAGCAGTGTGAAAATCCTCAGCAGCTGCAAGGGGGTGCGGAGGTCACAAGAATATTGCTGGAGTCTCTGTGTGACCACAGTGAATTCACCTTAGAAAAAGTGGAAAGAATCATAGTATCCCCTTGTGCAAAGGAGAATAGAGGGAATAAGGAAGGTACATAGAAGAGGTAAGGTGTGGATCTTTCTTCATAAGTAAGTAGTATTGCTTTGAGGAGATTCAATAAAAGAGAGGGGAAATGAAAATGGTTAACTTAAGCTACTACAGAACAAAGTGACTCAGTAGTATGGAATTTGATTTCGGTCGAACAGAAAGAAGGATGTGATGTAAAGGGTAAGGCAATGACTAAATTAATATTATTCGCCAGAATATGAAAGGGTTAAATTCCAGGATAAAGTTAACATTGGTGTCTTGGGGAAACCACTCACTAAATGTCAGTATTATTCTTCGATGGAGGTCAAAAATACTAAACATTGGATGTCCATTGCTGAAAGGTCATTGCAAAAACATACTTTAAAGAATAATGAGCTGTCAAGTTTTAAAAGGCTTTTTTTATCTAAATCAAGACAATGCTTGCCAGGTTATACAGCTTTTAGAGGATCTGGTTTTGAGGAAACGGCTCCGTATAAGAAGCAGTTATTTTCACAACATGCTTCAACATAGCTTGGTTAACTTTTAGACCTGACAGCCTTATGGTGGTCTTCTCTCAATCTTATTTTCCAGTTTGCCTCACAATTTTGCTGTATCTTTTTGGTGGCCTTACGGCTCTAAGCACCTTATCACTGCTGACCAGTGCTAAAGTGCACATTCTTTTCCCCTAAACATGGTGAATTATTCTGTACATCCCTGTAAAGTGGAATAACATATGACCAGGGCCTAAAAATTAAATGCTACTAGTCGGCCTGCAACACTGATTGTGCCACCCCCCATCGAAGTAGCCTTTCAAACCCATCTCAGTCCTGCCACTGCAGAGCCTGTGTGTGCAGTTTAACTGCCACTTCGACATGGCATTTAAAACCTCTTTTTCTACGTATAATCACCCCTAAGGTAGGCCCTAGGTAACCCATACGGCAGGGTGCTATGCAAAACGCAGGACATGTACATGTGTGTTTTATATGTCTTGGTAGGAGAAAACTCCTAAATCCAGAAAGGGGTAATCAGGCCATACTTAGTACAGCTAGAATGGTAATAGGAAATCCTGCTTATTGGTGAGGTTGGATTTTAGAAATACCACTTTTAGAAAGTGAGCATTTCTCTGCACTTAAAATCCATCTGTGTCGTACAGCCTGTCTCCAATCAATGTCTGGGCTGGGCGACAGCTCCCTTCTGCATTTCACCAAGACAACCACAAACACAGGACACTAATTCACACATGCACTCATCTGCACACTGAATGGGTTCTCCTGGGCTGGAAGGGTGGAGGGCCTGACACTTACATTTCAAAGGCTAGGGCCTGCCCTCACACAATGGACTGCCAAAACCCCTACTGGGACCCTGGCAGACAGACATGTACTGAAAGGGGAACTTGTGCACTTCAAAACCACTCTTTGACGTCTCCCCCAGTTCAAAGACATTTTGGGGTATATCAACTGGGTCGCTGATCCCACCAAATCAGACAGGAACTGCCTGGCCACCCAAAGGACTCATCTGGTCTGCTTTGCTGAGAAGAACTGCTGCCCTGCTATCGCCCTGCTGCCCTCTGAGTTTGCTGAGAAGTGCTCTCCAAGGGCTTGGCTTGAGCTTGCTTCCTGTTTTGTTTTCTGAAATCTCAGGGACAAGAAGACTTCACCTCTTTAGGAAACTCACTGTGCACCGGAAATCGAGGCATAGCCTGACGGAAACGATGCACAGCTGTTTTGCGACCGGGAAATATCTGCACAGCCAAGCCGGAATGACTCAGCCTGACTTCCCGAGTGAAGATTTGACGCAGCGCCTGTCTTGCGACCAGAAATTCGACAAACAGCCAAACCAGAATGACACAGCTGATTACCCGAGTTGAAAATCAACGTAGCGCCTGCAGTGCGACGGAAAAGCTGATGCATCACCCTACCAGATGGACACATTGCTTGTGACTTCTTCCTGCACCCCCAGGATTTAACCACATTGTCCCTGGGTGCAAAAAAGATCCCTGCATCACAGTGAGGAACGAAGACTACGTGCTGAAAAACAATGCTAAGCCCCTCGCAGCGTGGAAAGAAACAAGGCATTGTCTGTGCCGCGTCAGAAAATCTGATGCACACCCTATTTTTCCACACATCTCCTCCTCTGCAGTCTCTGTGTGTGTTATTTTCAATGCAAACCAGGTTCTTTGTGTAATCAAGAGACAACTGTTGATTTTAAAGATTTAAGACTCTTTTTAATCTTGCAAAAGTGATATCTCAACTTGTGCTTATTGAATCTTTATTGTTTTTACTATAAATATGATATATTTCTATAAACCTGTGTGGGGTATTTTTGTGGTGTTTTCACTGTGTTGCTGTATGATTTATTGCACAAACACTTTACACATTGCCTTCTGAGGTAAGCCTGACTGCTCAGTGCCAAGTTACCAGAGGGTGGGCACAGGATAATCTGGATTCTGTGTGATTTACCCTGACTAGGATTGTGATCCCTATTTGGACACGGGCGCATACCTCTGCCAACTAGAGACCACATTTCTAACACTCTTACTTTAAGCCTGCCTGTTGTGTGCCAAGTAACCAGAGGGTGAGCACAAGATTGCTGTCCCTTCTTCCACAGGGTGCATACTTCTGCCAACTACAGACCCAATTTCTAGCAATAACATTTTGACAAAATTAAACATGACCTCTCCCCTTGAACTAAGACACAGTTCACATTTATTATCCTAGATGTAATCTTTTTTATATGACTGGAAAAACGACACCAGCACTGAGCTAAAAGGCAGCTGCATTTTCCATCAATGAATAGTGATTAAATTGGTAATGTGTGGTCCAACAATATGAACACAAAAAAAACCAAAATTGCATCAAGAAATCATCTAACGCTGAAGCAGATCCCTTTTACACATTTTTCAGAAATATATAGGGATATTTCTTTTGGTCAAGAAAGAGGAGAGAGAAGAATAAAAACACTCTGATAAAATGGAACAATTATTTGCATACTTGCACATGGCCTTTTGATTTGCAGCATGCGATTTGACCACCTGAGAATGCTGGTTTGGTTAATTTGGCATCATGTGTTATAAGGAATCAGACATGGAACAGACGACAATAGGATATCACTTTTCACACTTCGGTGGTGGCGCACATTTCTGGATGCATGGTTCAAACAGTGTATTGCACTTCATGTTGCAGAAAAGCATTATGCTTTTACCATATGTTTCAGTCTGTCCAGTCGTTTATATGCACGTTTGCTTTGCAGAATACCCCATAGATTCGCCAGTGTTTACATTTCTCTAAAAGGTGGTCCTGAAAAAGGTGGACAGATGTTTATTTAATTTCACTGGTACGTGGATTGACTGGTTTTACGTGAACATCCTAGGGAGCAACACAACAGTCGAAATTGGAGATCTCTTTTCCCGCTGCATTCTGTAGTGGGTGTGATGAGCTGGCTTTGGTGGGGATGTAGGGTACATGTGAACATCTGAATGCTTGAGTATGAAGGCATTTTTTAGTGGAAGTGTCATATTGGAAAGAGGGTGGCAAAAACACATTTATATGTAATTGTACATGTCCACTTTTAAGAAAATGGTTAAACAGTGATTTTTGTTTTCAGATTGTGTGTTTTATGAACAAAAGCAGGAATGTAATGTATAGAATTAATAAGTGTATAAACAAGCAAAATATTACGAAATTAATTATGTGCATTATATTAAAGTGACAAAATGACAAAAATAAATAAATATAAATGTAAATATATAAAAGAGTACTACTTTTGGCCAGACCGTCTTGAGCTGTTTTCAAGCCACATCTGAAAAAATCCAGGTCTAGTGGTATTTTGCATGTTGAGCCACAAGAGGCCATGCAAATAGAGAGATTGCCTGTCTTCTCTCAGTAAACAATTTAAAGAACTGCACAGTCCTCAATTACTCGAGCAATGTAGCTCAGTGGAGTAGGTTTAACCCCAAAAAATCCTGCATGGAAGTTGATTTTTCTTGCTTACTTTTTTGTGAGTACGTGCCCACAGTTTTTATGTGCACGTGTTCACAGATGCATTCATTATTGTTTTCAATTTCTAAATGTATCCTTAGAACAATTGAGAAGGAACAATATGGAGAGGTTCTAAATGTTTTTGATTTTAACTCTAAATTGTCAAAGCATGTAGTTGAAATCTTCAGAAATGTTGAAATTGAAGAGACATGCTAATTGCCGACAGAATATCATTTAATAGCATTCTAAAGTTGGTAGAAAGAAATGGTCACAGCACCAGGGATCTCACATAATGTATGGACTAAATACCTAGCGGATGTGTATGCCATTCAGAAGGGAGAGCGGTCTGCTATCAATACAGATGGGGTATTACTCGTGTGCATACAGAAAGGGTCTAACTCACTTGATACCCTTGTGCACCTCCAGCAGAAAAGGAGATTGCTGGTTTCACCTGAAGAACAAGCTATTCAGGTGCGTTAAGGCCCAACCAGATCTCTACAGATCCTGATCAACGGGGCACTACTATCACCATGGTTATACGAAGGGGGGTATTTCCGCTCTGAGTGTGGCTTCTCCCATTCCCCTATCGACTTAAAAAATAATTTAGCACAGTTGCATCATTTTTATGTGTGCGTGTGTATAGTGTGGATGTCTACAAAATGAAGCAGCCAGCTCTATATATTGTTAATATACAATTCTTTCAATTCTAAAAGTGTACTTTTTTTTAACATGCGAAAACCTGTTCAATTTTAGCACCCCGTTTAGTGGCATTTATTAGAATATTTATGTCCCCCATCGCCCCGATTGCAATACCATGAGAAAATCGAAAGACAATTCATCTGTCATGTGTACAAGGTGCTCACTTGTAAATTGTGATGATGGAGGAAAATTAAGCACGGTTAAATAAAGTAATTGCCAAGGGTCACACAGTTTGGAATCTGGGATTTAGTTTGGGTCTTCGGTCTCACACTGTGCACTTCAGCCACGAGAAAGGCGTCTCTTTCTCCCTCTGTTTTACATCCAGTGTTGGTGCTTTCTGTTGAAATCTTTGAGCATCTGCATCAATACACTGCTTCTAATAAATTTACATTTACGTGCATTTTGAATCAAGTTGAAAATTATTTCTAGGAGGTGGTTACAGTCATGGAATGACACGGCACCGATTTCAGGAGAGGCCCTAAACCTTTAGTGAATGTAATTACATGTGATAATGCGTCAGAACCTTGATAAGTAAACTTACAAGGAGACACGTCTAGGCCAATTAACCTTTTGATCACGTTAGAGACTTCCCAGAACGAGATATCTTTTTGGCATCACAATCAATAGGTCAATAACCCCAATATGCACAATAACTAATCAATCGAGATATTTAATATAGATCAATACAGCGACCGCACCATGAACTTTCAGCCATGAATAACCACAACAAATCTAGTAAGAGTTAGGATATTTATTCCCTATTAGTTACAATTCTAATATCATGTTCATTAGTTTCAACAATACCAAGCGCATCAAAACCACTATAACTTGGCAACCCGAGCAAAACTTTATCAATGCATAGATCATAAACATTAGAATAAAGCACGATGTTAGCATGAGTCAACTTTAGCAGAGCATCATTAGTACATTATTCAACAAAGCAAGAATTCAGTCATTTGTCTATTGCATCCAATATTAGTGAACTCCTTAAATAACCTTGAATTAGCATCAGCATGTTGGGCTTCATGCAAAACAATTTGACAAACACAAATTTGGAAAAACATCTAACTATGGTCTCTATCAAAAGAGCAGTTGGTATCTAGAAAGAAAAGGCAAGCAGACAACTACAATTTTCATCAGATAGTTACCCATCCAAAAGAGTCAGCAAACAGCGTCATTCTTCGTCCTCAGGACAATCAGTCGATTCGCCACCAGCAAAGATTGGACAGGCAAGTCTCAGTAGGGCATAGATAAAGAACAAGGCTCTTCCCTCATAAGGAGGAGAAGTGTATATCAGACGAGGGGTAAGATGAGGATGGTTTAAAATATCAGACGGTTGAAGACAAAGGGCCTCATTACAACCCTGGCGGTGAAAGATGTACAATCTTGCTCAGCCGGGACCGGCGGTTTACCGCCATGGTTGTCCCGGCAGTTTTAATCCTCCAGGGCTGCGCTGCTTGCCCAGGGGATTACGAGTCACCTCCCCGCCAGCCTGTCCATGACGGTAGAGACCGCCATGGAAAGGCTGGTGGGAAGGGGAGTTGCGGGGACCCTGGGGGCCCCTGCACTGCCCATGCACTTAGCATGGGCAGTGCAGGGGCCCCCAGGCACAGCCCCACCCTGCTTTTCACTGTCTGAACAGCAGACAGTGAAAAGCATGACGAGCACAGCTGCACCTGTTTCATGACTGCTGAGCCGGCTCCCATGTTGTGGCCGACATCCCTGCTGGGCCGGCGGCCGGAAACTCTTTTCCGCCCGCCGGCTCAGCGGGGATGTCAAAATGGGGCCGACGGGGTTTGCGGCCGCATTGGCGGCCACTCGGCGGTACAACCGTGGCGGGCGGCGCAAGATTGTAATGAGGGCCAAAGTCTCTCAGAATAGCAAGGAATGATGAAGAATGGTGAAGAGTGGTCTCAAAAGTGGTTTCAAAAGTGCCTGGCTTCTCCTTGAGTCACGTGGTTATATTAAAACAGTTTAACAAGTCTCTAATTTCCCATTGGGCAATATTTGGTGCATCATTATCTCTCTCCAATAATTCTCCACACACACCTTACTAGAATTTTCACCTAACACAGTTCTCATGCAGTCGATTGGCTCCTGTGATTGACTTCTTCATCGGGTGGAATGTCAGGTAAGAAAAGTTACACTTTATGCTCCAGTCAGTAGTTCCATTGTCTTCTCCTAGTCCAGGCGACCTTGCACCTGTTCCGAATTACACTGTTGCATTCGGCAAGAATGTCTCCTTGAGCAAGTCGGGTCCCAGGAGAAATAATTTACTACAGCTAGACACACATATCTCTAGCTTCTGGAAAAGTACAGCTTCATGTCCTTCAGGAAAGCAGCACATTGCACGTTAGAAAAAAACAATTTAAATGAGACCAGGCAGCTAGGCCCAGACCTTCGCTAAACTAGGGCCTAATGAGTAATTTTGCAAAACCCCAATACGACCCTTAATGCTAATACAAAGTCATACATTAGTGCGTTGCTAATTCATCATTAGTGAGTTTCATTAATCATCGTATGAATTGGTGGCCACTCCCCGTGGGCACATTCCAAACGCGTACATTATTTCTACATTAACACATTTCTATGCAGTTTCACTACACATTATATTGTAAGATTTTCATGTTAGTATTAATTTTAAAGATCACACTCCAACAATCCCTCCTCTGATGACTCTTGTCATCACACAAATTTTCCATTACAATTTGCATCCTAGAATTCCCTAATTTCAATTTCTTCTCTCAATCGTTCCCCTTCTAATATTGCTCTGAACAGTTTTTTCCCTTTTCTTTTCTTCCCTCCTCTTATTATTTTTCGCCAATTTCAATTTAATCCTTTTACTAATTTTGCATGATAGCCATAATCCAAATATGCAAGCTATAACAATCAATATTCCCTGTGTTATTTTTGCCAATATCCCATGCCAAATATTACTAAACCAATTTCCCATGTTAGCAAGTCCCTTTCCAACCTTTTCCCAAATACCTGGCTCTTTCAGTTCCTTCAAATCTGTACTATCTCTAGTTAAGTTAGTAAGCATACTTCTAATCTCATTACTATTGTCAGGTATATAAGCAAAACAATGACGCTCATTAAGCATTTTACAAACTCTGCCATTTTCGGCTCAAAGAATGTCTAAAGCAAGCCTGTTTTGAAGAGTCATAGCCCTCTCCGCAGCAAGTTCAGTATCCATCAGGAGTATAGCCCCTGTAAAATTTGTCAGCATGTTATCCGCAATAGTAGACAACTTTTGAATCTTTATGGAGTTTAAGATAACCCCCACTGAAGGAATTATGGCCCCAAATATGTCTCCTACTACACCAGCAGCAGTCTCTCTCCTTTGTTTAGTATGATGTAATTCAGACAATTTCGGAAACTTTTTCAGATCATCCAGTTGATATATATTTGTGAAAACTATCTCCAAATAACATGTCCCATCCCTTTGGAAGACGGTAATAAGCATTAAGTCCACATATATATTAGATCCCAGGGATCGTCGGATCCTGTCCATTTAACATGAACGTCCATTTACTCTGAAACAAAAACACATGCTTACATTCACTCGTTCCCACAAACACATTATCATAGTATGACTTTGGTCGCGTTATGCAAAGCTTCCCTACGTGTAGTGGTCTAAAGCTAATTTCCCTTGTTCCCTAATTGCAGTATAACTCTCACTACTAGCAAAATCTCGCTGCTGCAGTCCTTTCTCTAATTTCCCTTTCAAAGCCCTACTTCTATCTTCAGTGTGATCTAAGAAGCTTTTCTCTACAGATGTAAGCAAACATGTCAAATTATTGCGGTGTGCATAGGATGTACTAATTGTTAATGTCGCCTCAAAGAACCCCTTAACTAATTTTATACTATAGTATTTAGCTACACTATTCAAATCCTCTATGATAGGCACGTAAGAAAACACAAGGTCATGATTTGAATAAAAAATATTGAAACTCTTCCTGGTTATAGAATCTTGTTAGTAACAGACTACAGCTTATCCCATATGTTAGAGGTAAACTATGATAGGTAATTCCCTCTTGTACCGAAACAGGAATCTGTGTACACACATAACAATCTTTCGCATCCATAGTGTCAACATACTCACTCAGCAAGCAATAGAAAACATTAGTCGATAGTTTAGTTCCCTCATGCAAATACTTTCGGCCTGATTACAACTTTGGAGGACGGTGTTAATCCGTCCCAAATGTGACAGATAGACCACCTATCGTATTACGAGTTCCATAGGATATAATGAACTCGTAATACGGTAGGTGGTATATCCGTCACATCTGGGACGGATTAACACCATCCTCCAAAGTTGTAATCAGGCCCTTTGTGTCTTGCTCAAACCTCTCCCAAGCTGTTAGTGCGGTGGCGACCTCAGGAATGGTAGCATTGTTAGTTCCACTTTTATCCACAAATGGCATTCCCACAATCACAACTATAATGAATATCACACACACAACAGCCAAACATTTACAACACCTACTTCCCCTATTATCATCTCTAATGTTAGCCATGATCTGTAAAGAATCAGAAAGTGAAGTATTATTAGTTCAAACAACAACCAACAGAGGATGGTCTAAACTTTTTTAAATTATTATTATTTTTTTCTTTTCAAGCGAAAGTCTCTCTTCAGCAATTATTTACAGCTTTCACATTCACTCCCAGGATCCTTGTCAATTCAGGTTAGCAGCTTGTCAAAATCAGTTCTCAAAAGTCTATTCAGGTTAACAGTGTCAAATCCGGTAATTTATCAGTCTATTTTCTCAGTTTTCTTTAACTCACTCTTTTTTTAAAAAATCTGTTTATTAAGCAAGATATGGAAACTGACAATGCAATACAATTGTTTCAAATGAGTATGCTGCTTCTTAGCTCATATAGCTTCGTAGACAACAAGAAGCTTTTAATGATATGCATTGAATAGAAGGACAGAGCAGATAAGAGACAATAGAGAGAAAAACTATACATTATATAACTGTGGTCACTCTGGTTGTATTTTTTTATGCATGTGTACTTAATGGCATTTTAAACATTTGAATTGTCGTTGGGATGCATGGGGGGGGAAGAGGTGCACAACTAAAGTGGGTACAGACTTTAACCAAGGGTGCATGTTTTTGAGTGGGCCTGGCATATGCATATTAGTTTTGAGGAGTGTATGGCTAATCTATCTTGGGGAATCTTGATAGTTCCTTAGGTTATGTATTAATTGGATGTTCTAGTGCCAGCGCTATTGGTGAAGGAAATGTAGGGAGTCATGGGGGGAACATGTCATCTCTAGTTTCTATTTTAACCACGAAGCTGTCCCATATTTCAACTCCTTCTTGTGGCTGGCCCGTCTGTTGTGCTTGTTTCAATGTGTAGGCTTCTGCTTGTGTACGGTTGTATAGGTCGCGCAGCCAGGCTATGTAAGGGGGGGTTTGGGGCGCCTTCCAATGTATAGCGATCAAGTGTTTGTACACTACAAATGCCAAATCTATAAATTTGTGTTGATGTTTGTTGCCTTTGGAGCGGTGGCGGATTCCTAGGAGACACGATTCTAGGGAGGGGGTGAGTGCGTGGTCAGCGACTTCTGAGGTAGTTTCTGTGATTCTCTGCCAGCTTGCATTTATTGAGGAGCATTCCCAGACCATGTGGTAGAAATTGGCAGTAGGAGTGTCACATCTAGGACATTCCTATTTGGCAGTAGGATAAATTCTGGTGATGCGTGTAGGGGATAAGTACGCCTGATGGATATAGTTCAACTGAGTGTATCTCAGTCTAGTGTTTCGTGACACCGTTTTAACCGTGGCAAGAATGATTTTCCATGTTTTTTGGGAGATTGGAGCAGCTAGGGCGGTGTCCCAGCAAGATTTAGCTGGGGATAAATCTACGCGGGCATTTGCTGTTAGATCTTTGTATATCATTGAAATAGTGCCCTTAGTGTTGCCTATTGTCAGGAGTATTGTGAGCAACCCAGATTCATTGGGCTCATTATTACTGTTGCCCCACAAGCTACGTATCAGTTTGGTGATGGCCCCATAGATTAAAAAAGCTCCAGTGTGCATTACTCCCATCGTCACCTGTTCCGCGAAAGTTTTTATTTGGGAATTAGAGTATAGGTCGCCCACATTTAAAGTTGTAGTTTCCCGAATATCATGGTGAAGTGTTAGGTTCTGTATTTTTGGGATCTGGGATAAGGGTATTGTAGGTGAGTATGGGGGGTGGTTGGACTTGCCCTGGACATATCTTTTCCAGCAAAATTTAGCAGCTTCCAATTTTGGGAATCTATTAGGTCGGGAAGGAGAGCCCGCTAATAATGTTGTTAATATTGTTTGTGATGCTGTGTATTCATTCATTGCTACGCTTTCTGGGGACGATGAATTGTTGAACCATGAAGCTATCCATTGCAGTTGGGCCGCTGCATAGTATAATTCCAGGTTTGGCATACCCAAACCACCTTCCACTTGTGAGTGTTGTGTAATAGCTAGCGATACCCTTCGTCTATCTCTGCCCCATAGCAATTCAGTTAGGAGGGAATGCAGTTTATGGAAGAATGTGCGTGGTAATGTCAGCGGGAGGGCTGTGAAATAGTACAGAAAACGCGGTAGAATTAGCATTTTAGCTATTACGGTACGGCCCATGGGGGATAGTGTGAGCTATGTCCAGAATGACAGGGAGCTCCGGGTGGATCTGAGCAGACGGTCCAGATTGCCCTCCTTTAGGTCTGTCATAGAGTGGTAAATCTGTACGCCTAAATACTTAAAGCCTGAGGTAGCCCAGGGTAACTGATACTGGAGTAGACTACTGTGTTGTTCATTTGGTGTGGGGACTAGGGGAAAAAAGCATGATTTGGACCAATTTATGTGTAATCCAGAGACCCGCGCACAGCTATCTAGTATTAGCATTATTTCTGTGATAGATGTTGGGTGCTGACGCAGGTAGATTAGGGCGTCGGCGGCGTATAATGACACAATGTGATATTGGTCAGCTTCTGGTATGCCCCATTTGTGAACGTCTCTGCGAAGTCTGATTGCCAGTGGTTCCATTGCAATAGCAAATAATAGGGGAGACAGCGGGCAGTCTTGCCGGGTGCCTCTGCCTATTGGAAGTTCTTCGGATATAATTTGACCTGTTTTGACACGTGCTATGGGCTTGTGATATAGCGTCCTAATCCAATTTATGAAGCAGCTTTGGAACCCAAATGCTTCTAATGTTCGGTAGAGATATTCCCAGCTGAGTGTGTCAAAAGCTTTTTCTATGTCCAGGGACATATGGCCACTGCTTCCACTCCGATGGTGCCATGCATTAAACGAATTAGTCTTCTAATATTTAAAAAAAAATTCTGCCTGGTATGAACCCAGATTGATCTGGGTGTATTAGTTCCGGTAGGTAATGGAGTAGTCTGTTTGCTAGGATCTTCCCTAGGAGTTTACAGTCAGAGTTAATGAGCGAGAGGGGTCTGTATGACCTGACGTCTAAGGGGTCACGGCCTGGTTTTGGGAGCACGACTATTAGTGCTTCACACATGGAATCTGGGAGTTGCTTTCTGCTGTGGGCTTCATTAAACACTTCGAGGAGGGGTTGTAATAAATGATTAGGATGTGATTTATAGTATTCCACTGGTAATCCGTCAGGGCCAGGGGCCTTGTTGCTTGCCATTTGCGAAAGAGCCGTTCGTAGCTCTTCTATTGTGATAGGGCCGTCTAGCATTTCTTAGTTGCTTATTATGTATGGATTTTGGGGAATCATTGTTATTAATGCAGATAGCTGTTGTTTAGGAGGAGGATTAGAGGTTTGGTATAGAGTGCAATAATACATATGGAAGGCTGTGTTAATTTCGACTTGGGTATTGACAACAAGGCCTGTGTGAAGTTTAATCGCACCTATAGGTGATGCCTGCATTGATTGACGGACCAACCAAGCTAAGAATTTTCCGGATCTATCGCCCTCTGCGTGTTGTCTCGCCTGTAGGTGTCTATAATCATGTTTGCATAGTCTGGTGTCTGTTTCCTTGTGGTTTGCTCTGAGATCACTCAGTGTTTTTAGTGAGGATGGGTTTGTTGAGACCTCAAATTCCGCCCTGCGCATCTTAATTTCTAATTCCTGTAGTTCTTTAGTGAGCACTTTTCTGGCTCCCACTGTGGCCACTAAGCAGTGGCCATGGGTCACAGCTTTATGGGCATCCCATTCAATAGCGCGTGTTGAGGCGGTGTCTTTGTTTGACGTAGAATAATTTAATAAGCATTTGGACAACTCTGCTTGGAAGGGGGGTCTGTGAGGGCTTCTGATTGTAGGCGCCAGGTTGCGATACGGGCATGTGTGCGTCCCCATGCTATTGTGGCATGTAGTGGATTGTGATCCGAGATAGTACGAGCTAGATATTCGGATTTATTTATTTTGTGAATTATAGCAGGCGTTGCGAATAGCATGTCTATTCTTGTGTGTATTTTATGTACTGATGAATAGTAAGAGTATTCGCGGTGCATGGGATGTCCTGCCCTCCATATTTCTTTCAGGCCGTTGTTTGTAGCCCACTCTTTGTGCGTCTGGCTGGGGCAGTGATCAGTGGGGGGATTGATTGGTCCATGTGTATGTCTAGTACAGATTTAAAATCCCCACCCCATATACTAGGCTCAGATGGATCTCTAAGTTTGCTGTTGTTAAGTGTCCATAGAAATTCACGTTGGCCTGTATTCGGGGTATATAGAGCAATCAGTGCTAAAGGGTGACCATCTAGTTCCCCTTCTAGTATCACATATCTTCCGTTTGGATCAATCTGAGTGCGGGACATTACAAACGGAACCCCTGGTGCAACCCATATCGCCACCCGCGAGCGAAGGATGAGAAGATGGTGCCATATATTTGGCCCCGCCATTTTCCGCGTAGGTTTTCTAGCAAGGCCCCATTGAGATGAGTCTCTTGTAGCATCCGGTGTCGCTTAAGATACGCATTAATTTGTTGCCGTTTACGTATAGCTACCATGCCCTTGATGTTCCATGTGACTATTTTATATTGTGGAATGTTTAGGTTAGGTTGGGGTGCCACGGTATGTGTGTTGTTTTGTTGAGCTTGGGGGGTATATTATCTGTGTGTTGTGCCCCACCCGGCATTCCCAGTTGTGTTTTATAGTTAGGGTGTTACCAACTGTGGTAATGAGTACAGCATTTGTGTTGAGGGATTGTTTACAACGCCTATTACTACGATCGTAGGCTACGATATGTGCCTTGAGTGAATCACATCTAGTAACAACTAAAACAACAACTATGTATAACTGTAACTGTGCATACAACACGGCTGGAAAAGAGCCTGTGTCTGCCTTCTTAAAGAACCGGTCCATATGGAGTAGGGGACACTGTGGGTAGATGTATCCGAGTCGACGAGCTTCTCGGCCCGCTCCAGTCCTAGTGCTGGTGTGTCCTCTCGGGGACCCCCGGCGGCTGCGGGTCCACGATCCTGGCTGGTAGCCAGGTTTGGCAATACTCCGCACCCTTGCTAGTCATCAGGCTAGGTGGGCTTTTTACTCTGGGGTGAAGTTTGTTCCTGGTTGTAAAGTTATTCTGGGCCTGCTTGTTTAGCAAATGTCATCTGCTGTGCGCGGAGTTAGATTAGGGCCACGGTTGGAGTCTGTGGAGTCGTATTGTGTTTCGAGTTCTAGCTCAACTTCGTTTTGGGTGGATTGGGACGTTGGAGATGTGTTGATGAAGCGTGTTGTAGCCTGTAGTAGTGAAGAGCGTTCTGCTTGAGACTGTTCAGGTTAAGGTTTAACGTCCTGTATTCTTCGAGGTTTGCGCCTAGACTTAGGGGATGACCATTTTTACGCTGGGTTTCTCAGGTTTGTTTGGTCGGCCAGGCCTTTAGCGTGCAGCCAGGTCCAGGCGTCCTCAGGAGTAGTGAAGAAGAGAGTGCGAGTGTCGTTTTGAATATGCAATTTTGCAGGGAACAGAAGGGCATATTTAATGTTATGTTCGCGCAGTCTTTCTTTGGCCTTAAAAAAGGAATTGCGTTTCTTTTGTACTTCCGCAGTGAAATCTGGATAGGCCGTGATCTCTGCATTTTCAAAGCTTACAGGGCCTGATTTTCGGAACAGTTGCAGGATAAGGTCTCTGTCACGGAAGTTAAGGAGTCTTGCTATGAGCAGACGGGGCTGGGCCCCTGGAGGGGGGTGTCTTCCGGGCACTCTATGTGCTCGTTCCACTGAAAAACATTTCGTGATATTATTTTGTAGTATTGTGTTTGTTAGCCATTGCTCGATAAATAGCTCTGCGCTGGGTCCTTCTGCCCGTTCTGGAAATCCCACGAATCGGACATTGTTGCGGCGTGATCTGCCCTCAGCGTCCTCGGCCCTGCGCTTCAGGGCTTCGACTTCAGTTGTTACTGTCAACAGTTGTAGTTGAAGGTCCTTTATCGATGGCGTTAACTGTGCCGTATCCTCTTTGAGCGTTGTTACTCTTTCCGCCAATGCTTGTTGGTCCATGCGTAGAAGGTTAACATCTTCTGTGATCGTTCCTATTTTTGCCTCTAATGTGGATTTGGTATCCAGGATGGCTTGTAGTATTTTCTCGAATTGCGTAGTGTGCGACTGTAAGGTTGCCTCAAGCTTCTGGAGTGCCTGGTGTGTGATCGAGGGCTCTGGCGGTAGAGTCGGCTCGTTTGGCTCCATGTTGCCTGGTGGTGCTCGCGGGGTCTTTGGTTTGCCCATTAATGGTGCGAGTGTAGTTTGATTTGTTGCGGGTAAGCTGGCGCAATACTTACAGGTCAATCTGAGAGCTGTATTAATCGAGTTCGCCGGTGTTTTCTGGCTCCGTTGCATTCAGGATAGCTCCAGCAATGGTAGTCTGGCCTATCCCTCGTAGAATTGGTTGATGTGGTTAAGTAATACGCATACGGTGTACCTTTATTTTGTAGCAAGCGGTAGTTATTGAAAGCCGCCCAATGTGGACAGCCACAGTGCGCTATATGGTGCCCTTACTGAAAGCGCATTGCTATGGGACAGTTATTGCGTCTTCTGGGCACTTGTATGGTGTCGATGTACGTTGGGGGGCCCTGCGGCCCGGTCAATGCCGCCGAAAGGGCTCGCGATTGTACTCCACTGAGTGTAGGGTATTTACAAGCGTTGGATATTTAGTGCGTTGCCTAATGTGGACAACCACGGTGCGCTATGTGGTGTCCTTACAAACAGCGCGCTGCTGCAGGACAGTTATTGCGTCTTCTGGGCACCTTTGCGGTGTCTGATATACTTTGGGGGGCCCTGCGGCCCGGTCAATGCCGCCGATAGGACTCGCAATTATGGTCTGCAGAGTGTAGGGCTTTTACAAGCGTTGGATATTTGGTGCGCAGCCCTGCACCGACCTCCGCCTGTGCGGGACCGCTCAGGCCCCTCTTGCCTGCATCCACGCCTGCACTGCGCCGCCACCACCAACCACAGGCCGTATACGCCGTCCGCGAGGACGCCGGTGAGTAAATGCTGTCAGTTGATGCCCTTGTTTGACCAGGCCCCGTGTATACTAGCTGTCCGGGGACGGGCCCGCCATCTTAGGCCATTATGGCCTAGCCGGGAGGCCTCCGAGGTCTCACTTTGCCGTCCCCGGGGGCTCTCACCTGTCTCCCGAATCCTGCGCCACCTCTGCAGCCGCCTTGCCAGGTCCTCCAGTCCGTTTGCGGGCTTCGACTTTGTTTCGACTCCTCCCCTGACTGGGGCGCAGGGGCCGTAGAGTCCGGCTCCTCGCGTGGTCGCGCTGCCCGTCCCAGCGCTCGGTCTCCCCTCCTGTCCCCGCAGTCGCGGTACCGCCCCTCAGGGGCATCCAGGGTATGTTCAGAGCCGCCAGGGGGGTTCCGATGGCCGCACGTTGGGTGCAAACCGTTTTTTAGGAAACGGAGGCGTCTTGTGGAGGATTATTTTTCGGGCCGAGAGCGGAGCTGTGTTTTATGCGACCGCTCTGGCCACCATGTTGGCCACGCCCCCTTCTTTAACTCACTCTTCATGCCCACTCAGTCTCTCTGGCCAGACTCAGGTACCAAAGTACTGACCTGGGACTTCTCGATCAAAACAGAATGCCAAGAACTCTTGTTGCCATTCGGCTGATATTGCGTACGCCCATTCAGGACCTGCGTACCTTCTGTTTGCTACTCTTTTTCTTTCAACTTGTGATCGCCCTGCAATTCTCCTTCACTCAGATCTTCTCTCCTTGTTGTATCCACCTCTTCCTCTATTGCATCTTCGACAACCACTTTTTCCTTAGTCACTTGTAATTCTGGCCACTTATGTCCTTTTGGTGCATCTTTGGTCTTTGATCTTCCTTGCAGCAACTCGTCGCCCTCCTCGGACTCTATGGTGTTTGCTCTTGATGGACCAGAGGAATCTGAACACTGACTCTCTTCTGCCTCAACTCCTTCGCCTTCTGGGTCTGTCAGGGACTCAAATTCTTGTCCATATTCGTCTGCTTCTGGGAGAACCTCCTTCTGACTCGGTCCTCCTGGTGCCTCCGTTGAGATAGGCTCACCGTCACCCCTCTGGGTCTCTTCTCCTTCGTCTCTTATTGGAGTGACGAAGCCGTCCTCAACAGGCTCTCCTTCTGTCTCAGTTCCCCTTTGATCACTCTCTGGCCCTGAGAATTCCTTCTCTGTTGTTGGTACTTTCAATAACTCAACTTCCTCATCCGTTGGGCACGTCACCTTTTTCGTATAACAAGCATGGATCTAGTTTGGAATTCTCGCACATTTCGCAGCAGTAGTAGTTGTAAGTATTACTTGATATGGCCCCTTCCAACGTGGCTCCAAACACAACTTCCTCACGTGTTTCTTGATGACAACCCAGTCACCAGCTTTCAGGTTGTGACCTGGATCATTTATCGGTGGCAGTGTGGTAGCTTCCACCTGGTGAGAGAAAGAGCGGACCACGTCAGCCAGACCCTTTCAGTAGTCCAACACCATATCATCCGTGATATTCACAAGAGCATTTGCAGGCACTGCGGGCAGTCTCCTAGCTCGGCCCATGAGAATTTCATGAGGAGACAGTTTCTTGTTAGGTGTGTTTCTCATTGACATTAACACCAAAGCCAATGCATCAGGCCATTTCATATTTGTAACTGAACACCTTTGCCATTCTGGACTTCAGGGTACCATTCATCTGCTCCACTAATCCTGATGCTTCAGGGCGGTAGCTGCAATCCAACTTCTGTTCAATGTTCAATGCTGCACACAATAGTTTAACCACCTCGTTGTTGAAGTGGCTTCCCCTATCTGATTCTAAAGAGATCGGGAACCCGAAACGTGGTATCAATTCCCTAAGCAGCAGCTTTGTTACTGTGAGACTGTCATTCCTATGTGTAGGATAAGCTTCAATCCAGTAACTAAAGATACACACAATCACCAATACGTATCTCAGACCTCCAACCACAGGCATCTCGATGAAATCCAATTGCATCTTGCTAAATGGTCCTCCTGCTCTCCCAATGTGGCTCAAATTCACCACTGTCCCTTTCCCCGCATTCATCTGTTGACAGATGATGCACCTGTGGCAGATCACTTCAGAATTTTTGGTTAAACCAGTCAATTTTAAACAGCCTGATCATGGTATCTCTCCCAATATGTGCTTGCCTATGGTAAAACCTTGCAAACTGAGACAGGAGATTGTTCGGCAAAACCATTTTCCCTTCATCTGAAACCCACAAATCATCTGGTTTTTGTACACATTGCATCTTAACCCAAGAACGCTTCTCATCTTTGCTGACGCGTCCTTGCAACAGTCTCAATTCCTCCAACGTGTCAACCACCCTTAAAGCGTAACCTGTGCATGTCTCATTTTCTGTATCGGGTAAAAATTCCCACTGATCCTTAAACGATATACAGTTCAATGCTCAAAATCTTGTGACTTGATCCGCATATCCATTTCCCATTGAAACAAAGTCTTGTAATTTCAAATGAGTACTGCATTTCACCACGGCAATTTCATGAGGTAACTGAATCGCTTGCAACAACTCCTTAATTCTTTTACCATTTTTCACTGGAGAACCAGAAGAGGTCAGGAAACCCCTCTGTGATCATAGCTGGCCAAAGTCATGGACAATTCCGAATCCATATCTGCTATCAGTATAGATAGTCACTCTCAATTGGGCAGCAGCATGGCAAGCTCTAGTAAGAGCAACCAATTCAGCCACTTGAGCAGACTATACTCTTTCAAGCCAAAACGCTTCCAGGATACCAGAGATCGTACATACAGCGTATCCGGCTCTCAGCACTCCTACCGCATCTCTTAAACATGAACCATCAACAAAGATAATTTTGTCGTTTTCTTCCAGTTGGGTATCTTTAATATCAGGCCTCAGTTTGGTGCACATTTCTGTTACCTCAAGACAATCATGTTCTACATCTTCAGCATCCTCAACTTCCGTGTTTTCATTTGGAAGCAAAGTTGCCAGGTTCAGCACTGTACATCTTTTCAATGATACATTTGGTAACCCTAATATAATCGTTTCATATTTCGGCAGTCTTTCATTTGTCATGTGCTGCGTTTTGGTACGGGTTAACAAGATCTCAACTGAGTGTGGGACCATAACTATTAGAGGATGTCCCATCACTATGCCTTCACATTGTGCGAGGCTTTGACCAACTCCTGCTACTGCACGCAGACAACCTGATAGGGCTGCTGCAACTGGGTCCAAAGTAGCTGAAAATTATGCTACTGGTCGGTTTACACCTCCATGGACCTGTGTCAGGACAGACAAAGAACATGCATCACGTTCATGACAAAACAGAGCAAAAGGCTTCGTGTAGTCAGGCATACATAAAGCTGGAGCCCTGCACATACACTCCCTCAGCTCAGTAAACGCTTTCATTTCCTTTTCTGACAAAGTTATGACATCTGGCCTTTCCTTAACCGTCAGTCTCACCAATGGCTTGGAGATGACTGAGAAATTCGGGATCCACTGACTACAGTAGCCCACCATTCCCAGAAACATCCTGTCTCTCCGTGTTGTTCGGGGATTCATCTGCAACAGGGCAGTAACTCTTTCCCTCGACAACTTCCTTGACCCTTTCTCAATTTGGTGACCTAAGTATTT
Source organism: Pleurodeles waltl (assembly GCF_031143425.1). NCBI lineage: Eukaryota > Metazoa > Chordata > Amphibia > Caudata > Salamandridae > Pleurodeles > Pleurodeles waltl. The sequence continues at coordinate 1,415,514,201 of NC_090446.1, forward strand.
CACCTCTTTCTGACAATATTGCAGCTTCTTTGGGGACACCTTATGCCCATTTTTTCCCAAGTGATTCAGTAAGGCAATCGAATCATACTTGCAGTCATCTCTCGTTTTGGATGCAATCAACAAATCATTAATGTACTGCACTAGAATCGATTGAAAAGGCAATTCCAATGACTCCAAAGCCCTCTTCAGTATCTGGTTGAAGATGGAAGGTGATTCCAAAAACCCTTGAGGAATTCGACACCAATTGTAAACCTCATCCAGGAATTTGAAACTGAAAAGAAATTGGCTGTCCTCATGAAGAGGCACAGAAAAGAACGCTTGGGACAAACCTACTACTGTGAACCACTCTGCATCACATGGAACCTGGAACATGATCACAGCTGGATTTTGCACTACTGGGCAACATTTCACCACTATGTAATTGATTTTTCTCAAGTCTTGGACAATTCAAACTTTCCCACAAGGCTTTCTCAGTCCCATTATTGGTGAATTACATGGACTGCTCATCACTTCTTTCAAAACTCCCTGCTTTCCAAAGTCTGCAATTAGTTGTGCCACCTTTATAAGGACATTATGCGCCATGTGGTACTGCGGTACCTGGGGGAACACAGCATTCGGCTTCACACTAACTTTGACTAGTTCTACTCCTTTTATCAGTCCTACTTCCTTCCCTGTCAAGTCCCACACTTTCTCTTTGACTGTCCCCTGCAAGTCTGCTGAAAAATCAGTCACAGTGAACATTGGGAAGAAGCTAATCAGAGGATACTCCTCATCTGTCATCTACGTTTCAGGCTCTGAAACCTGCCCGTCATCTCCTTCATCGTCACTGTTTGTCTGAACCTCAATCCCTCATTGGAACAGGTGATCCAACATCTTGTCTTGCACAGTAAGTCTCTTCCCAGTAGGGACACGGGACTTGAATCACAAACTACAAACCTGTGCATCCCCTGGAAAGTGCCAAGCTCTACCTGAACCGGATCTGTGATCGGGTTTGTCAAGAGTTGATTCGCCACTCCTACTACTTTAACTGTACGTCCTGGAAGAGGCAGTTTCAGAACCTCTGTGCTTCTAACTGTAGAGCGTGTAGCTCCTGTGTCAGCCAAGAATGAGACCTTGTGACCCATTACTTTCCCTTGCACATGGGGCCCTATCTGATCTACTTCTAGGGACGCTGTAAGCCTGCACTCCTCACTATCTGAACTCTCATCCGACCATTCATCGTTTATTCCATTCTCACCACGTAATGGGAACTGTTGTACTGTGTTATTTTGACCCATTCTTTGACCTGTGACCTGTCAAGGAAGCATCACCTGTTGCTGTTCCATTGGTGCTAAGGGCAACTGCATTTGCTGTCTAGGTACCATAGGAACCTGCTTCACCTGTTGCATCTGCATCTGTTGTACACGTGGCATCTGCACTTTTTGCATGGGTTGGAGACCCTGCATCTGAACCATGTTATTCTGGAAGTTCGGATTAGGACCTCAAATCCTTCATCCTTTAACATTTTGGAATGCATTGACATCATTGCTTTGTTGAACAACACCCTCCTGCACCATCATCGGGCACTCCCGCTTCCAGTGTCCGACGCCCCTGCAAGCATGACAAGGTAACACCTTCTTCATCCCCTGCACATCATTTTGAACTAATACGGTATTCAAATCCAGACCACGGTTCACAAAACCTCCTCGACCTCTGCCTCTCACTTGCGCCTGAAACATCCCATTACCCTGCGGCTGTTGCACCATCTGCTGTAGACTACCTTCCTGCAACCCTGACTGTGCTGCCTTAATTTGCATCACCATCACTTTCTCCTTCAACTTTCTCTGTTTCAACTCGATTTCATCACTACAGTACTTCACATACTGCAACACCTCGTCAATCGGCTTTGCTTGCCAACAGATCAAATGATTCTTAATCATCTGACAAATCTCGGATCTCAATCCTTCAACAAACCTGAACACAAGGTGATTCATGTCCTTCGCCTCAACAACCTCTGTACCACTGTAGTGCTTGAACGCCTTCAAAAACCTCTCATAGTAGGCATGTATTGACTGCTTGGCCTCCTGCGAACTTTTGAACAATCTTTTGTCAATCAATGTTTTGCGGCGATACCCTCTGTTTCAAGAACTCAATCACCTTATAGTTGTATTTCATCACCTCAGGTGACGGTGCTCCTGTGACTCTATCTCTTGCCGGTTCCACAGCCGGCCAATCCACACTCCTCTTGAACTCGAGCCACAAATCAGCTGGAACTATGATCTCAAAGAGAGTATTCAGGTCTTCCCAAAGACACTTCGCAAGCTTCACAAACCTGTCCGTCTGCTGATACAACTCTATTGGCTTCTCCCTCAGCCTGGGGAAATCATTTGTGAATGACACAATGTCACCTCTGGTCCACGGTACATGGACAAGAACCCCTCTGGCCGTTTCTCTCATGGATAACATCTTTATTGTACCGGTATCCGGCACGGCTTTCGCCTGCTGCTCTATGCTGTCACTCTTCCTTTTGTCTCTTTTCTTCGCCCATCTGCCTTCCCACTTCTCTAATGCTCCCCAAACCTGTGCACTCTGCAGTATCTCTTTGAGGCGTGCCTTCATCCCAGTAGACCGCATGTGTTCAAAATATTTGGGTTCAAAATCTAACCTATAACTTCTCTTCAGATGTTTGGTATTTTCTAAATCTATTCCATATTTATCTGCCAGGTTCGCCAACTTCTGGTGCAGCCTGCTCACTTCTTTGGTTATTTTGGGGCACAAATGCCTCAATTCTGCTTCAGTATATGACTCTAGCCTGTTTACTCCCATGCTCCCTTCAACTAGTTCATTTGCCTCCATACCTAACCTCACAAAATGCAGGTACTCTTCTCTTTCCGACCGCTCTGCTGTCGCAGGAGTGGTCTGTGGTGAGTTTAACTTGTCTAACCATTCATTCAATTGTTGCACAGTCAAACCTTGCAAGCAGATATTTCCAGCCTGCACTATAGGTGTTTGCGGTATGTTCGCACTTGAAGTCTGTGGAGTCAGCAGTCCCAAACCTGATTGTCTCATGGTATCTGGAAGAACCCCAATCAGACTGAAGTCTAACAGAGATCTAGACCTTTCGATTGTTGGTTCCACTGGGGTCATCCCTTGAGAGCTCCCTACGAACCCTTCTCTTGTCATCTCTTGAGTCATTATTCCCTGATCACATACATTAGGCTCCGCCTGTGCATACAATGGTACTGGTGGACCAACTGTAATAGGTAAGGATATGGCGGATGGTGTCTGCCAGCTTCCCAAAACATGTGGAGCATTATCTCCCATATTCTGGCTCATTCCTGATGCCATGGCTGACTGTGGTACTGTGACCAGAGTGTAATTTGGAATCATTTGTTGATGTGCCTGAGGCAGTAAAAGTGGAGTTGGCTCAGTCTGTATCAGCTTTGGTCTCGTATATGCCAGATCTGACGGCACCATCAAATTCGTAGTAGTCTCTAGTATTGGGACCTCTGGGTAAAGTCTCTGAACCTGGGGTGGTTGTAGCTGAGGTTGCATCTCTGGAGTAGTAGACACACTGACACTATTCCGCACCGGAACTGGTGTCACAACAGTATTAACCTCTACCGTATTTGTTGTTCCCTGGATCTGCGTCGAATTTATGGGACCTGCACTAGTACTTGGTCTACTGTCATCTAGGGCGTATGGCGGTGGTCGATCATTTAGCAACTGATTAAGGATATCATCATCATCTGAGTCATCTGCCTCTGCCCAGGACTTCTTAGTCTCCTTTTCTTTGCCAGAACCCTTATCCATCTTACAAGTGGCTTTCCCTCCTTGGGTTCCGCCTTCTTGAGTTACTGCTGGAAACATCCTAAGTCTGTCTATTGTTTCTCTTCTCCAAACCCTCTGTGCGCTATCCCACCTACCTTCTGCTAGTGTCTTTTCTGCTTTCCTCATTCTCCTCTCAAATTTATGTTGCTGTTGTCCTATTGCCATCAGTTCCCAAATTGCTAGTGCCTCAAACTGTGCTGGCCTCTGAGGTGGCTTTAGCTCATTTAGCACCCTCTGCAAATTTTCCAAAATCCTTATACTGAACGTTCGGTGCTCTGGAAACGCCAAACACCCTTCTTTCTCTGTTACTTTGCACCATTGCTTTAGCCAAAGACATGGTGCAACTCCCCTCTCCTCCATTACGGCATAAGCCGGTGTATCCTCTGGCGGTGTAGGTTCCCCCACACTCGCGGTAATGAACACATCTCCACTCAAAGCGCTCTTTAAAGCCTTGAACAACGTCATTTTGCGTGTTTTATTTTGTTAACAATCGAATCAGGAAGTGACTTTAATTCCCAGAACTCTCTTCGCTCACCTTCTCAACCAATTGCCTCTCACGGATGGCTGCCAATCCGTTTGCGACCCTTCTCACTAACTGACCTATCCCAGCGCAGCTTTAATGACGTCACACTCACACACACTGCGGCTGACAAAGTCTTGCGGCTTGTCTCTCTCACTCTCGATTCACACAAAAACTAATGCAATATATTGCGAGCACTAATAAAACTCAAATTTGCCGGTATACTACAGGAAAGGGTAACACAATCGCTTCAGAACTTTACAGAGATTTCGCCTAGCCTCGGCCGCTACTCTCTCCTTCTCAGATCCCGCACTCGCAAGCAAAATTTTACCCGCAAATTCTACTCTCGGCTTGTCAATGGGTTGTCCTAGTGCATTTTAGAACTCACCAAATCTCCATCGAAGTTTTCATTCACTCACTTTGACTCAAACTCGACTCGTCAACCACACCCGATTGACCTATTAAACTGCACAAATTACAACATAAACCAAGTCTCCCATACACTTATCAGTATACTCCGGAGTCTTAGACCATGCAGGGTCCACACATCTCCATCAACCACGAGGACAATTTTTAGCACAAAGCGCCACACTCACATGAAGTTTGCTGGCTTCCCTACTCTCATACTGCAGAGTACGCACACTCCTACTAAAACAACATCATTTGGCCTAAAATCCTCACAAACTTCACAATCCACCTGCGGTATGCATACGCTGTGCAAATGCAAAACCTTACGTCACTCACACTATCACTAGAATGCTGAGAACATACCCAACTCACTTCAGCAAGCTCCGAGATTCTGGGAAAGTCATTCGGGACTTAGGGGCACATCATCTCTCCAATTTGCATCACTTTAAAACAATTTTCAGACAGTGGTCCTTCGTCCTGGGGCCCGAAAGGGCCAAACCATTACCTCTGCTGCCAAAACTGATACAGCGTCAGAACCTTGATAAGTAAACTTACAAGAAGACACGTCTAGGCCAATGAACCTTTTGACCACGTTGGAGACTTCCCAGAACGAGATTTCTTTTTGGCATCACAATCAATTGGTCAATAGCTCTATCAATATGCACAATAACTAATCAATCTAGCTGATCAATAACATTTAGGTGGTCATTACAACCCTGGCGGTCGGTGTTAAAGCGGCGGTAAAACCGCCAACAGGACGGCGGTCAAAAAAATTGCAATTACAACCGTGGCGGAAACTGCCAACAAAGACAGCCACTTTAACACTCCGACTGCCACGGCGGTACAAACAAACAGCGCGGCGGTCACCGCCAACAGACAGGCGGAGGACAAAGTACCGCCCACACTATTATGACAGGCCAAACCACCACCTTTTACGGGGGCGGATTCACCGCGGATAAAAACACAACGGAAACAGGAATTTCTAAGGTAAAAACGCTCACCTCTACACACCCCACGAGGAACGAGTACGCCATGGACCTGGAACTCCAAATTCTACCTGCAATAGTCTTCCTGCTCCTCTACCAGGAGCACGAACGCCGGCGGCGAAGACCACGGTGAGTACTGCACCTACGACACAGGGGAGGGGGGAGGGAAAAAACAGGGACACACACACGCAACACCCCCACCCTCACCCACTACAACACACACAAATGCATATCAATACATCACGGTTACAAGCCCCCTGGAAGAATGCAAAGACAATAGAAAATGAGTGTAACCATTGTAATATATTAAAAACAAGTAGACAGAAATATATACATACACCATGTACAAAATATATACCAAGCATAGCAGTCCAGGTAGTGCACTAAGAAAGTCTGTGAAACACTGGGACCACACGGTATGGGCGAGGCCCTCACAAGATCCCCAACCATGACAGATAGAACACTGCAGGGGCATCAGATACCAATAAAACAGGCACCTCAGGGGGAGGGAAAGGGGGGGCACCTCAGCCGCTTGAGTGCACGACGCCAAATCCACGAGGGGGCCACATGCCCAATGTAACATCCTGGGGAGTGCAAAGCCACAGTCTCTCAAGTCTCTACAGTGGGTGGCTTGCCCACTGTTCAATCCTGGGGAGTGCAAAGCCACCGTCTCACAAGTGGATGACAGTCTCCACTGGTTCTGGAGGGGGCATGGTGCCCAGAGTGCTTCATCCTGTTAAGGACAGAGGTAGTGGGTGACAGTCTCCACTGGTTCTGGAGGGGGTATGGTGCCCAGAGTGCTTCATCCTGTTAAGGACAGAGGTTGTGGATGACAGTCTCCACTGGTTCTGGAGGGGGCATGGTGCCCAGAGTGCTTCATCCTGTTAAAGACAGAGGTAGTGGATGTATCTCTGACCCTGAGACCACCCACCGACCCCACCGACCCAGACACTGCCGCGACCAACCTCACACAGTGGATCAACGACTGCGCCAACACCCTCACCCCTCTCAAGACCTTTACAACTAACCACACCAACAAGAAAGCCGCCTGGTTCACCGAGGACCTCCGGATCTCCAAGCACACCTGTCGGAAGCTGGAGAAGAAATGGCTCCACGACCGAACACCAGACAACCACACAGCTCTCAAGAGTGCCACCCGCAGACATCACCAACTCATCAGGACCGCCAAGAAGACCGCCTTCAAGGACCGCCTAGACAACAACGCACACAACACCAAAGAGCTCTTCAGCATCGTGAAAGAACTCTCCAACCCCAGCTCCATCACCAACGACATCCCGCCATCTCAAGACCTGTGCGACTCCCTGGCCACCTTCTTCCACTGCAAGATCACAGACATCCACAACAGCTTCAACCCCGACCCCCCCTCACCCACCACCGAGACCACCACCCCTGCGACTACCAATCGCACCAGTCGCCTGACCGTCTGGTCCAGCGTCAGCGACGAAGATACCATCAAAACCATGAACTCCATCCACTCCGGATCCCCATCGGACCCCTGCCCTCACCACGTCTTCAACAAAGCCAGCGCAGCCATCGCGCCCCACCTCCGGAAAACAATCAACTGTTCATTCGAGACAGCAACCTTCCCAGAAAGCTGGAAGCACGCCGAGATCAACGCCCTTCTGAAGAAGCCCAAGGCGGACCCCAAGGACCTCAAGAACTTCCGTCCCATCTCCCTGCTCCCTTTCCCGGCAAAAGTGACCGAGAAGATTGTCAACAAACAGCTGACCATCTACCTCGAAGTCAACAACATCCTGGACCCGTCCCAATCTGGTTTTCGCAGTAACCACAGCACCGAGACCGCCCTCATCGCCGCCACTGACGACATCCGGACCCTGATGGACAAAGGAGAAACAGCTGCTCTCATCCTCCTGGACCTATCAGCAGCCTTTGACACGGTCTGCCACCACACCCTATCAGCACGCCTCCATGACGCCGGTATCCAAGAGAAGGCCCTGGCCTGGACCACATCCTTTCTCTCCGGCAGAACCCAGAGCGTCCGCCTCCCACCCTTCCGCTCCAAAACCACTGAGATCATCTGCGGCGTCCCACAGGGATCCTCCCTCAGCCCGACACTGTTCAATATCTACATGGCCCCCCTCGCCCACGTCGCACGACAACACAACCTCAACATCATCTCCTACACCGACGACACCCAGCTGATCATATCCCTCACCGAAGATCCCGACACCGCCAAAGCTAACCTCCACCGAGGAATGAAGGCCATAGCCTGGATGAAGGACGGCAGACTGAAGCTGAACTCAGACAAGACGGAGGTCCTCATTCTCGGACCCACCCCATCAGCCTGGGACGACTCTTGGTGGCCCACGTCACTAGGCACAGCCCCGGAACCCACGGACCACGCACGCAACCTGGGGGTCATCCTCGACTCCACTCTCTCCATGACCAGGCAAGTCAACGCCGTCTCCGCGTCCTGCTTCAACACCCTCCGTATGCTCCACAGGATCTTCAAATGGATCCCCCTCGACACGAGAAAAACCGTTACCCAGGCCCTCATCACCAACAGACTCGACTACGGGAACGCCCTCTACTCAGGAACTACAAACAAGCTCCTGAGACGACTCCAACGCATCCAGAACGCCTCGGCCCGACTCATCCTCGATGTCCCCCGCCGCAGCCACATTACACTCCACCTGCGAGGCCTGCACTGGCTCCCCATCAACAAAAGGATCACCTTCAAGCTCCTGATCCACGCACACAAAGCACTGCACAACACCGGACCCACCTACCTCAACAACCGACTCAGCTTCCACACCCCCACCCGAAGCCTCCGCTCAGCCAACCTCGCCCTCGCCACAGTTCCCCGCATCCGAAAAACGACCGCCGGCGGCAGATCCTTCTCCTACCTCGCCGCCAAGACCTGGAACACTCTCCCCACCATCCTACGACAGACCCAGGACCTGCTGGCCTTCAGAAGACTCCTCAAGACCTGGCTCTTCGACCAGTAGCACCCCCCACCCCAGCGCCTTGAGACCCTTGCGGGTATGTAGCGCGCTTTACAAATGCAGTGATTGATTGATTGATTGATATCTCTCCACTGGTTCTGGAGGGGGCATGGTGCCCAGAGTGCATCATTCACCCCGTGACGGACTCACTGGGCAGCTGGGCTGATGGTGGTCTTCTCCGCCGTGCTGCCCTTCCCAGACTTGCTGGGTTTCTTGTGGCCCTTCCCCACCTTGGAAGGTGTCACAGCTGACTCCACACTCCCAACGGGACCCCTGGGAGCAGCTTTGGTAGCTGGAGTCTTCACCCTCTCCCGCCGGGCACTGGCCAACTTCTGATGCTTCACAGGTGGGGGACTGTCTGTGCTGTGGCTCCGTGCCACACTGGCTGTCCTGGTGGCCTGTGCACTCCAGATTCCGGTGACTACAGGCACCACTGGTCCACGAGATGTTGTGACTGAGGTGCTAGTTCGGAACCTAGGAGACGGATGGGGTGGGGGAGGTGTGGAAAAGAGGTCAAGGTTGGACAGGAAAAGTTTTTTGGAGACATTGGGATGGGTAGCTGGAGGGGGTCTGGGAGTGGAGGAAGAGGTGGTGGTTGTAGGAGGTGTGCGTTTGGTGACTTTGGGTGAAGGTGCATGCGCTGGAGGCTGTCGTGAGGTGGATGACTGTTGGGTGGGTGTGTGCCTGCGTTTGTGTATCTTGGGAGGGGGCACACAAACACCGCCTCTAGTACATGCACCTTCACCCAAACTCACCAAACGTACACTTCCTACAACCACAACCTCTTCCTCCACTCCCAAACCCCCTCCAGCTACCCGTCCCAGTGTTCCTAAAAAACTTTTCCTGTCAACCCTTGACCTCTTTCCCTCACCTCCTCCTCCCCGTCAGTCTCCTAGAGCCCGACTCTCCAGGTCCCAACCTAGCACCTCAGCCACAACATCGGCGGGACCAGTGGTGCCAGTAGGAGTGCACGAGGCAGCAGGGCAGCCAGTGTGGCAAGGAGCCAGAGCATGGACAGTCCCCCACCTGTCAAGCATCAAACGTTGGCCAGTGCCCGGCAGGAGAGGGGGAAGACACCAGCCAGCAAACCCGCTTCCAGGGGTACAGGTGGGAGTGTGGAGTTAGCTGCGACACCTTCCAAGGTGGGGAAGGGGCACAAGAAACCCGGCAAGTCTGGGAAGATCAGCACGGCGGAGAGGACCGCCATCAGCCCTGCTGCCCAGGAGCCGGCCAGCAGCAGCCCCCTGGCCCAGACAGGACCGCCAGCTGCAGCCCCGCTTCCCAGGAGGTGACCGCCTGCATCAGCCCCGCTGGCCAAGACAGGACTGCCAGCATCAGCCCCGCTGCCCAGGAGGCGACCGCCAGCAGCCCCGCTGGCCCAGACAGGACCGCCAGCATCAGCCCCGCTGCCCAGGAGGCGACCGCCAGCATCAGCCCCGCTGGCCCAGACAGGACCGCCACCAGCAGCCCCGCAGCCCACAACAGGACAGCCAGCAGCTGAAGTGCTGCCAAGGACACCACCGCCACAATCACCGCTGCCAAAGACACCGCCGCCACAAGCACCGCTGCCAAGGACACCGCCGCCACAAGGACACCACCGGCACAAAGCACCGCTGCCAAGGACACCGCAGCCACAAGCACCGCTGCCAAAGACACCACCGCCACAAGCACCGCAGACCCATGAGCGCCAAAAACACTGACACTACTGAGGCCGCCACGAGCAGGATGAAGCGCTCTGGGCACCAAGCCCCCTCCAGAACCAGTGGAGATTTACATCCACTACCTCTGTCCTTGGCAGGATGAAGCACTCTGGGCACCAAGCCCCCTCCAGAACCAGTGGAGACTGTTATCCACTTGAGAGATTGTGGCTTTGCACTCCCCAGGATTGAACAGTGGGCAAACCACCCACTGTAGAGACTTGTGAGACTGTGGCTTTGCACTCCACAGGATTGAATAGTGGGCAAACCACCCACTGTAGAGACTTGTGAGACTGTGGCTTTGCACTCCCCAGGATTGAACAGTGGGCATGGGGCCCCCTTGAGGATTTGGCGTTGTGCATTCAACCGGCTGAGGTGCCCCCACTTTCCCTTCCCCCTGAGGTGCCTGTTTTATTTCTATGTGATGCCCCTGCAGTGTTCTCTCCGTCATGTTCGGGTATCTTGTGTCGGCCTCGCCCATGCATTTGGGGCTTAGTGGTCCACGGACTTTAAGGGTGGAATACCCTGGACTAATATTCCTGGTGTATATATTTGTAAATAGTGTATGTATATTATTTGACTACTGAATTTTAATATATTACAATCGTTCACCTCATTTCCTTTTGTCTTTGCATTCTTCCAGGGGGGTTGGGGGGTGTAACTGTAATGTATCATGCTGTATTAGTGTGTGTGTTGTCGTGGGTGAGGGTGGGGGTGTTGCGTGTGTGTCACTGTTTTTTCCCTCCCCTCTCCCCTGTGTCGTAGGTGCAGTACTCACTGTGGTCTTCGCCGCCGGCGTTCGTGCTCCTGGTAGAGGAGCAAGAAGATTAAGGCTGGTAAAATGTGGAGCTCGGGTTCCATGGCGTCCTGGTTCCTCGTGAGGTGTGCAGAGGTGAGCGTTTTCCCTTCGAAGTCCTGTTTCCGCCGTGCTTTTGTTCGCGGTGAATCCACCCCGGAAAAGGTGGTGGATTGGTAGGTTGTGATACTGTGGGCGGTACATTGTCTCCCACCTGTCTGTTGGCGGTGACCACCACGCTGTTTGTTTGTACCGCCGTGGCGGTCGGAGTGTTAAAGTGGCTGTCTTTGTTGGCGGTTTCCGCCAGGGTCGTAATTAAATTTTTTTTTCGACGGCCTGTTGGCAGTCTTACCGCCTCTTTAACAACGACCGCCAGGGTTGTAATGACCACCAAAGTCTCAGAATGGCAAGGGAAGATGAAGAATAGCAAAGAGTGGTCTCAAAAGTGGCTGGCTTCTCCTTGAGTCATGAGGTTATATTAAAACAGTCTAACAAGTCTCTAATTTCCCATTGGGCAATATTTGGTGCATCATTATCTCTGTCCAATAATTCTCCACACACCTTACTAGAATTTTCACCTAACACAGTTCTCATGCAGTCGATTGGCTCCTGTGACTGACGTTTTCATAGGGTGGAATGTCAGGTAAGAAAAGTTTCACTTTACGCTCCAGTCAGTAGTTCCATTGTCTTCTCCTAGTCCAGGCGACCTTGCACCTGTTGCGAATTACACTGTTGCATTCGGCAAGAATGTCTCCTTGAGCAAGTCGGTCCCATGAGAAAGAATTTACTACAGCTACACATACATATCTCTAACTTCCAGGAAAGAACAGCTTCATGTCCTTCAGGAAAGCAGCACATTGCACGTCAGAAAAACACAATTTATATGAGACCAGGCAGCTAGGCCCAGACCCTCGCTAAACTACGGCCTAACGAGTAATTTTGTAAAACCCTAATACAACCCTTGATGCTAATACAAAGTCATACATTAGTACTTTGTTAATTCATCATTAGTCAGTTTCATTAATCATCGTATATATTGGTGGCCACTCGCCGTGGGCACATTCTAAACTCGTACATTACTTCTGCATTAACACATTTCTATGCAGTTTCACTACACATTATATTGCAAGCTTTTCATGTTAATATTAATTTTAAAGGTCACACTCCAAAACATGCATTAACAAAGCCAAGGTCTGGGAGAGACCACTGTGTTCAGGAGACTCCTGTGAAGTGCAGAACTCAGTCTTAACTTTCGGACACAACTGACACATGCTTTTCGCATTTTTCATTACAGCCCTAAGGTCGGGGCAGCGGGTCAGATGGGCTAACCATCAAGACCCTGTAAAATGCTGAGAAAGTGCTCGAAGAGAGACATAATGTCAAGGAGTTTTCTGCTCTTCCATCAGACTGAAAAATCATTAGCATCCTTTTCCCATCTGAACACTTACACAACATTCTGCAGGGTCTTCACTGTCAGCCCATGTGCAAAACATTTGCAGCGCTGGGCAGAAAAGACAAACAAACTACTTGACAGCTGTCAGAAAGCTTCTGCACCATCAGGAAATGTGGCACAATGAGAAATACTATACCTTGATAAGTGCTTGAATACAAGCCACGCCCCTTGGCCTGCACAGCCCTAAATTCCACCTCTAATCTACCACATTATTCGTTGAGTCCCGGCACTTATGTTTAACGTTTGGATATTGTTAGAGCGTCAAACCTTAATAAGTAAACTTACACAGGAATAGGTCGATGAACCTTTTGACTTGTTTAAGATGTTCTCACCATAGATCCAGTACATAAACAATCAATTCACAATAATCAGCAATCATTAGTAATCATTGAAATCAATAATCAATCGAGTCAGTAAATATCACACACCATGACCTTTCAGCCATGAATAACCCAATCTTTGCTAAACGTTAGTACTTTTATTTCCCTTATATTCACAATGCTAAAGTCATGTAGATTAATCTCAAAATCAAATGAAATACATATAAGAACATAACTGGTTGTCCAAAATGGCAGAAGAAATGCAATCTAATCAAAGCTTGAATCACAACACATTTTAAAGTTGTGGTGCAGATCAAAAGCAGAATCAGCTGCAATAAAAATATGATACATAGAATTTAGCAAGATAACTTCAATCATTAGTCCCTGTATTCGTCAGCTAAATTTGAGTGCCCTCAACTAACATCAGATTAGCATCAGCATGTTGGGCTTCATGCAAAACAATTTTAGAACACAAATTTAGAAAAACATCTAGCTATGGGTCTTATCAAAACAGCGCAGTTGTTACCTAGAAAGAAAAGGCATAAAATGCATAACAGTCACATTGTCATATCTACCTATCCTCGATATGGGTCAGCAAGCAGAATCAGTCTTAGTCCTCAGGTCATCAATCGATCTGCAAGTCAGAGAGTATGAGCCCAATGACAGAATCTCAAATCTCTTCTAAAGTCTCTTCTTCTCTCAAAGTCACTCTAGATCTCAAAATCTGGTCTCTAGTCCGAATAATTTTCCTCTGTCGCTTTTTTATATCAAAGTCACCTAAACTACCCCCTAAATCACCATTAGTCAGTCAATCGTACGTTTATACACTACCCAATAATATTTCTATACCAAATCTGTGAATTCTAATATTTCATTCTTCACAAGAAGTTGATTGGTTCACTTTACGATGTCCTCATCATCCGGCTCGTCAGGTAACAACTTTGTTGCGTCTTCCTCTACAATCAGTGTCTTCATTGTTCGTGTCCTGGGAAAGTACATCTCACACACATTACACACAAGTTGTTACATTGGTAGGGACATCATCTCCTGTCCATTGACTCTCACAAAAAGTTCCGGTTAAGCACTTTAAACAAGACAATGGACATTTCGCAGTTTAGTTCACTCGGTCAGCATTTTTTATTAACTGCTAAGAAATACAGCTTTGCATGAGGCCTGGCAAAACTAGGCTAAGACATTCGCTAGGTTAATGCCTACAATTAATAAAGCTAAAGCATACTTCATAAACCTTAATATGACATATTACTACATTAATCTAATACATTTTCAATATTTCATAAGTATTAATCATTAATTAGTACATTGGTGGCCATTCTCCGAGGTCACATTTTCAAATGTGTGCATTTTCTCTACGCTATTCTTTTTCTACAAAATTCATTATTCAAAATACATACACTCCTTAATAATTTCTGGTTAAGACACCTCATCTAACAATATGACCCATCAAGGAGTTAAGTAACCCAGCCATTTTTTCAATGAGTTTTAATGCCCACTGGGAACTGTGGTTTATCGTTCTAGCATACATCATGTAGGTTGAATCTTACATATATACCAAACATGCCCTTAGTTGAGTTTACATTAAATTCAGAGATAGATCCTGTCTATGAAAGAGTTCTATGGTTGGGGTTGGCTTAGATGACTCCTGGCTGAATAGCTGCACATTGTCTCCGAACAATTTATATTACATACAACGTGTTCACCGTTCGCATACATGCCAACATTTAGAAGAGAAAAGTGGGAGATGTTTCAAAAGTAATGGATTTCCCCGATTTACTTTTATTGAAGAGGTGGCAAGAGGTGGTTGAAATAAAGTAATTTTGGGTGAGGTTCCCGCCTAAATTACCTCAATTGGTATAACTTTTCCTCAGAGAAATGTGGAATGAGAGAAGTTCCCTTAACCCGAAAGTTATGTCATCTCTAACCTAACAATCTACATCCTGGGGTCTGGGGGTGGGAGGGTGTTAACTCATTCTAATATCATGTTCAGGCCAAAACAACATCCCGTCAAAAAAGAATAAGAGTAATTAATTTTATTCATACACTTTTAAATCCTCGAGGTCAGTGGTTCCCAACCTGTGGTCCGGGGACCCCTGGGGGTCCTCGACTGCTTAAAAGATTTAATAATATTAACAGATTAGATCCCCAGCTTTCAGTAATGACTCAGTGGGGGGGGGGGGGGTCCCTGAGTTCCAGTACTGAAAAAGTGGGGATCCACAGAAGTCAAAAGGTTGGGAACCACTGCTCTAGGTTGTTTGTTTGAAGTCCAGGACTAGAAACCTGATATTGTGGGAATGTGGAGCTAATAGGCAAATCTATCTATTCACAGGATGTCCCACTTCATGTGAGAGATTATGGTTAACCTTGGCTTGATTTTGGTAAAGAAAAGTAGATCTGTGTGCCCCAAAATGTAAAGGGAGGCTAGGTGGGGGGAAGGGGCTGAGTAAGTATCCCACGCCTGACGGTGCATTTCTGTCAACATTTTAGAGGAGGAAAGTAGGGGATTCTAAAAAATATAATCAGGAGCACGTATCCCCACCATTGATTAATACTAAAGGAGAGGCAATTTCAGGGATACAATTGGGAGTCTTCAGCCAGTCAGGTCGATTGGCATGTATGATGGTGCAACTTGCCAGATACCCATGGTAGAAAGTATTGTTCAGAGCCATAGGTGCTGTGTAGCCCACATTACGTGACACATTCAGGCACAGCCAGTCCAGGCTTTTCAGGTAACTCCTGCATGCCAACATTTTAAAACTAAGTAAAGGGCAATTTTGGAGAAAAAAAAACAGAGGTTTTAGTTTTCCCCTTTGACATATTTTAAAGTAGGAGGGAGACAGCTAAAATAAAGCCATTTTTGGCTTTACAAGTTTTGAGCTCCCTCCTGAATCGGGTCTGTTGGCATGAACGGTAACTGCACTTTACTCTCAGATTTTTGGGGCAATAGAATGTTTGAAGCAAAACATCAAGTCCCATAACGCAGTTTAATCTTGCCAGTGAAGGCTGGGCTGCGCTAATGCAGCACACTAAGCAGGGTGGCTACGTAGCAGCTATTTAGAAGAAGGACGATTGCCGGATGTCCTGTGGCATTTTCAACCAATCCAGCAACACATTTCTTTTTGCGGTGCGTAGGATCATTAACACTGTAAAAATTCAGGCATGGAAGAAAATGTTTAAAAAAAAAAAAAAAAAAAAGGAACGAGTCAAACGTGGGGTAAAAACCAAGTGGTTCTCTGAAAACGTAACAATTCCTCGTGCTTTATCAGAAAAGCACTTTTTGAAGAGCAGAGTCCTCTGCTTTAAAAAAAAAAGTAAAATCAAAGTGGGCCGGCTCTTTTGAGTTTAATTGATGGTAATTAGTTAAGTAGCCAGGTGATTTGTATACATCCTTGTAAGAAACGTTATGGAGGGACACTGGTGCACGAGAAACCGAGGAAGTTTGGGGTCGGGGGGAAACGCGCGTCTGTCTGGGAGGCAAGTTCGCTGCTAGGAGACTATGTAAAGTCTGTGTTAATGCAGTTTAAGAGACGTGTGTCACTCTTTTTCCGAAGACTGCAACCTACACTTACGGTATGTGAATGTTGTTTGTTGTTCATCCGTTGAAGTACTAGTGTTGTAAAAATTTCCTTTCCTCGTCCGAATTGGTCGTTTTATTTTGAATATTCACCAGAACGTACGCCCTGTTTGCTTGTAAAGCGCTCTGAATGACTTTGGGTATAGGCTGCGCAATATGAAAATCGCTAAAAACACAGTGTAGTACTAGAAGTAGTTCGTTTTTGGTGCATTCTGGGATTTTTAATTTCGCTTTTTAGAGTAGATATGCGGTCGAAAGGCTGCAAGTTAAGAAAACAGAACAGAAATGGCTGATGTTTCATTTGTATTAACTACACTTTTTTTTTTTTTTTTCTCCCCAAAACAGCACCTTACCGGTACTGAATTTGTATTTATTTTGTATTCCATCTTGGAGATGTTGAAAACACAATTAACAGTCCTCGGACGCAATTTTGTTTCTTTTTTTTCCACAAAGAGGCTTGAACAGTCCGTTGCATATGACGCCGGTGTTGGCAGCTCCTTTAACTATTATTTGATAGTAGGTTACATGGTTAATATACAGAGGCCCCTCGAGGTGCTGCTGTTTCAGTTATTAGTTTGCAATATAATATTTCTGTTTGCTAGTCGTGGGAAAGGCTAGCGACGTCAAATAACTTTATTTGTTTAATTGGGAAGCCAAATTACTGCACGCAATGGACACCAGTACATATGTACAAAGAGGTTTTAAAGCATGGGCAATTGCTCGGGGCCATACCTTCCGGGGGCCTCTGGGAAAGTAAACAATCGCTCAGTTGAGCTCACCTCTATTTCCATATCTCAGCCCCTCTCCTCTCTGTCTGCCTCTTCCTCAGAGTCTCTCTTTGCACAGCTGCATCTTAAGGATTTTTATGGGTCCTGAAAATACCTTTTTTAACTGTTCTTGTGTGAATTCTGTTTCTTGAAGAAAGTTTAGCATCACCTGAGTTTCGCCTAACATAAAGTGGGTCATAAAATTCACAGTTGTTATGAATGGGGCCCCAAAACATCTTGCTAAGAGCCCCAAAAAACATATGATGACACTGAATATGCACTAAGGAACACACATTTGCAATGCAATAGGTCTTGCGTTTTCTTGAGTTAGAGCTATTGACATTGTAAATGTATAACCAGACTTTTCTTTCCACATAAATTGGTCAACTCTGCCTCATAATTTCGTCTTTTCCTACCATAGAATTCCAGTGGCCTTACATATAAGTAAAGCACTTCCATTTACCTTCCTCCTCTCTCTAGCAAAATATGAAAATGTTGCTATTTAGCAGGCTTTAAGTGGGCAAAGCTTAATTGAAGCACGCTAATATTGTGTTTACTTAAGTCAAACATGGGCTTACAAAACCCACAATTTCCACTTGAAGACTACAGTCAAATCATGGAACACATTGGCCACGTGGAAAATAAATATTATTTTTTTGAAGGCTAATGCCTGCATATTGATACGATTGTGTCTGCTAATGTTTGTGTTCTTTTGCTGGTGTGTGCCATGTAGTGGCAGATTGCAAGTTATACTGTTTTATGGCGTCTGATAACTTTGCTGCTGTCTGCATAGCCAGCTAGTCTCTTACACTCAAATCTGGCTGATGCTGCCCTTTCATGAGCACATGCTCATGTTTCTGCTCTGTGTGTGTGTGTGTGTGCTTTTTTTTGTTTTTTTTTTGTTTTAAATGTTTGCGGTATTTCGCATTGTTTACAAGTAAAGAATAATTCACGTCCTTGTTCTCTACAACATGATAACATCTTGCTGGTTAAACTTCCAGACAGGCAGCTTGTTTATAGTTTGGAGCGGAAGTACCTTTTCACATGTTGGAGTTTGCATTCCTAATAAACAATTCTTGTTTTGCCCACAGTAAAAAACGTGTGAGACAGAAAAATAACTGGTGGCCCTTTAACATAAATTGTTTGTGCCCTGATTCTAATACACTGGCTCAAATTAAGCACTGCAAACGTATAAAATGTTCCTTCGTTGGATCCAGCTGTTACTCTACACACAAGGCTGATTTATTTTTCCTTGATAGCGAAGCCATAAGCTTTTTCAGCTTACAGGACCCACAATTGCCTTGTTACAGTCATGAAAAGTATGTTTTCTTTCTAGATTCAGCTGTCACTTTACAGCGCTCGCTAATAACTGCTGATTATACTTTTGCGAGTACTGAATACTAAAGCGGGCTAATTTAAAATTGCAAAAAATCTAATTGTCTGTTGTTTTTGTGTTGCACTTTTGTTTTTAATTTTGTTATTTCTTTCCCAAGTCTCTTTTGGTCATACTAAATTCAGCACTGCAAGCAAGAGGAAAAAATGCAAAAAGAGACAAAAAATAGTAGCCAGTTCGTAAAATTAAGTAAAAATGCACCGCACCAAAAAAAAATACACTGCCTCCTGAAAGCACTGTTAATAAATATATATACAAAAATTAGCCACTGCTTTATCTTCATTTATTTGTATTCTATTCCGAAATTGTAAAACACCATACTACAAAAGCGATTTGAATACACTTTAATCTATATGCAGCCACTAATAAAAACATGCCCCTACAAAAGATTTCCTCAGAAACTCAAGCTAATATAACTAAACATGCAAGCACAGAATACTTAATAAAACTTGTAATCCTTAAACAATTTCGAGTCTCTTTAAACCATCCAGAAAGAATCTAAATAATACAAATAACATAATCTACAAACCTACTGCTGTGCCCAAAACTCTTCTAAAACACACAGCTGCTGAAAGTAAATGTTGCTCGGTTCCTGAAGCAACATTACTGTGAAGATAAGATGTAGAAAAAAACCTTGTCGGGGGTGGGGGGGTGTTGGAAGTCAGCTTTAACAAACCCAAGCAGGAAACAAAAAAAGAAGTCCCACAAGCACCAAACAAAGTGTAATTAGACCGTTCATAGTACCTGCTTCCGAACAGAAAAAGGAGGGATTGAAAAGCACAACTGGCCAGTAGCAAGGACGATTTTTTTGAATGACAGTAAACTATCAAATGAAATAGCTAAAAGCCCTAGAAGTATACTGAAGTGTACAAGAGGTTGAACAGTTACCCTTGACCTAAAAAAGGAACAATTTGCAGATGAAGGGCAGTTTAGAAAGGGGATGTTTCAGCAGTCATTGGCATGTTTTAGCCAGACTACCTCATAAATGAAAGCTTTTTCTCTGCACCAAAGGCAGAAGACAAATGGCTAGAGTGACTACATGGCTTCGTGCCACCAGGAACCAATGAACATCATTATCGGATATGTTGGCCAGCTGGATCGATTTAAATGAATAAATAGTATATTTACCAGTATCTATCTAGTCCAGTACAGAAATAGGAAAAGTGGAGACATAGAGCAATCTCGTCCCCCTATGTAGGGGTCCAAGTTTAAAGGACAAGTCTCGACTAGATCTAGAGAATAAAACAAAAGTCAGAGGTGTTGTAGGAGTTGGGAGCCAATGGATTATGCTAGAAGGTAACTAAGGTGAGTGAGGTGATTGAATCCGTAATTAAAGTACCTGTGGAAGAGGAGTTTCAAAACCTTTGCAAATGTTGAAGGAGAAATCCGTAGATCTGGCGGGAGTTAATCCGATGCCAACTTGCTAATTTGAGGCAACAATCCTACAAGAGGAGCACAGGAACAACAAACTAGGTGTGAGCGAGTAGCTGCTGGCTACTGCTGTTTATGCCTTGTAGCATTTAGTTCTGTTTTCATAGCACAAAATGCATGGTCTGGCCCAATTTGGATGTGAAGGTGCATTTTGCATTTAGGAAATGGTGCTTAATGCCGGGTTCCACTTCTCACATCAAGAGAATTATGCCAGATACACTCACTCTTAGTTATTAGCACATGACTATAGAGGTTGTTGGCAGGCACAAGCCACATGAAAGCTCAGCTCGTTTTGGGCTCGAAGATCCAACAGGGCCTCAAGCTGAGCCAGAGCTAGCCCTGGTTCCAGCCATCAGTGGCTTGCCTGCCTCTAGTCAGCGGGACATACTTTCTTGGATGGTTCAGGCCTGAGGAGATTATGCACTGGAGAATGATCAAAGGTCCTCCGGAAATTTTCAGCTTTAAACGTTGCTTTAAAAGGGGTGGCAGAATTGTGTTATTTTTTATTTTATTTTTTTTGTAATGGTCCAAGCCACCTTGCACATCATTTTAGATTGGAGTAACCACTGAACACTTGTAACACTTGCTTCTGATTACCACATGCAAAACTGGCTTCAGTGTTACAAGGTGCACTTTCATCAAGACATTTTAAGGGTGAGATGCCATAATTAAGTTTTAAAAGAACACGTTTTTAATTTTCCTTGTGTATAAACCTCACAGTTCCCCATAATAGATTCATCGGGAGCCAAGCTCTTAACAGTGGCGTAAGCTCTATACTAGTGTGTCTTTTGACAAAAACTAAACCTAATGAGTTTGTTCGTTGGTTACAGTCAAGGATGTTGCATGGACTGATCCTTGAGCACACATACAAGCTGGACTCAATAAGAGAAATAAATGGAAACTCTAATGGGCTGACTTTCATGTTCAGTGTTGTCATGTGCTCTTACACATTTCAAAGGGCTTGCAAGAGGTAAACAGTAATATTGGATGAAGAGATAGTGTGGTAAACTGTTAATCACCAGAATATCAACATTTTAAGGTCCATGATTTGTTATGGGCGGTTCTGAAAGTATCTAAATAAAGATTACAGAGTGTGGACCAGATTGGCATTTTGCGGTACTCCTTTCTCAAAGTAAAATGGACTTGAAAAGTAACTGTGTGGACCAGCAGTGAAAAATTGTTTGAGTGAGATATAAACAGATGAAGATCTATGCCATATTAAAAAGGATATTGCGATTCACAGTGCCAAAAACAAGTGTAGAGCACAAGTAGACAGAAATTTGAAGTGTAGTAAATGCAAAGTTCATTTTCCAGGATCTCAGGTGGTTTGGTTTACGTGCAATATCACTGCCTAATGTCTGACTGAAACTAGTCTGATTGTCTGAGAGAAGTGTTAGTCATTCTTAGATGATACACAATGTTCAATACCCTCGCTTATTAAGAGGAGGTATGACACATAAAATAAGTTGTTGAAATCTCCAGAATCACATAAAGGGGTTGTTGCAGTTGGGTTCCACCCATTCAGTACACCAGGACTTTTTTTTTTTTTTTTTTTTTTTACCTGGTTTTGGACTCTTACTGCTGATGAGTCTGACTACTAGTGCCTCACCCACAGTAATCACATGGCAAGGAGACTGGGCTTGTCTCCCTTTTGAGATGAGGCTGTTGCAATGCAGCAAGGGCAGGAGGCACTTAGCTGGTAAACGTGTGTGGGCTACGTGTGTACGATTGCTGTTGTACACAGCCTGGTTGGTAACCACACATAGGTAGCCTGATGCATGTGGACTCTACAGGGGTAGATATTTATCTGGGATACACCTTATAAAGTTGGTGCAAACTAATAGGGAAAGTCAGTGTGTTATCTATAGTATACCCCATGATACACATAGGGAGAGAACAACTTTAAATGCAGTTTCACTCCTCTTTTTAGTCTATAGAGACAATTGATTTCTTGAACTGGAGTGTAACATGTGCAAGAAAGTCAACTGTAACATTCACAATTATAACAGTACACAGTTATTGGCCATCCAGAGTTTTCATATTCCCCTCTCGAAGGCCTTTTGTCACCCTGCTGTGCCTAGTTAATTATGTTTCTCTACAGCCACAGGGACAAAGGCCACCACCACACAAAAGGAGAAATTAGCAGTCCTTCTCCCAGATCCTGGGATGGAAAGGTATGGGTTGAGATAATCTACATCAATCCCTCAGCTGTCACACTATACCAAGGATATACCTGCCCAAGCCCACTGAACAAAGAGTGCCCAGACAAATTGAGCCAAACTACCAGGGGGCTCTCTTTGAAATTCTAGTATGCAAGTCCCTGGCGGTGATGTCAGCGAGGGAGGGGGGCGTGGAGCTGAGAACACAAGAGCTGATGTGACCAGTGACTCCTGGGTGATACCTTTGGAACTGTCCCAACATGCTGTGCAGGAGGGTTGGAACAGGGGTGGAGCGGTGACGTGGCACCCTAGGATTGGCCACGGGTGCCTGACTTCTGGAACCTTCTACCCCCTAAAAAACTCTTGCACAAGGGGGAAGACTCTCTTGCCTGTAGATTTTTCCAGAATTCGCTGCAGAGAACTGGAAGGAGGAACCTCCTAACCCCCCCCCCCCCCCCCCCCCCCCCCCGGACTCTGCCCACCTGTCTTCAAGACTAGTGGGTCTCCCCAGGGAGGCTGGCCCCCCTTTCCCACCCTAAGGACCTGGTGGGAGGAAAGCCCTTGACTTTTCTGCACCGGGAAGAGGAGAGCTGGCACAGGGAACCAGGTGAATCTCCTCTTTTGAGGACAGCACCACTTTGAAGGTAAGAAGGGTTGCTGCAACTTGGTGGCTGGAGCTCACCACCAGGAGTAACCTGAGCCTAGTATCATCCAAATCAGCCCATTCGGGCCAGAGTGCTAGCATTTTCAAGTTTGGCGACCTTTAAACTTTTCTGGGCAGTGGGGCTCCACTGCAGGTCTAGTAAATTTCTCTGAGGGGTGTGTGTGTGTGTGTGTGTGTATGTATGTATGTATGTGTGTATATATATATATATATATATATATATATATATCTCTCTCTATCCACCCACACACACACACACACACACACACACACATACATACGCCTCCCAAAAATACAAGAAGAGGACCGGACCTCTCGGAGTGCCAATCCCCTTCTTGTAGTTTTTGGAGGCATGTGAATATTTTAGACGCAGTGGCGTGCGTCTGGCTCGGCACCCCCGGCGTATATATCACTCCATGCGGCGTGCTCAGCTGCACCTGAACGCCGGGGGTGCCGAGCCAGACGCACGCCACTGCGTCTAAAATATTCACATGCCTCCAAAAACTACAAGAAGGGGATTGGCACTCCGAGAGGTCTCGGAGTGCCGGTCCTCTTCTTGTATTTTTTTGGAGGTGTGTGTGTGTGGAGATTATATATATTTTCAGGGGTATTATACTTTGGCTCATATTTTTTTAAACATTAAAACTATAGAAATGCAGCTGTTATAATTAGTTATCTCAGGTAACTATAACTTGTGCCCTAAAGTAGCTATAACGCGCACCCCCACCATGCAGTTTTTTCATCAAAATATTACAGTGGTGTTATCAGACATGTCATGAGTGCTGTAATTTGTGGGGTTATTCGCATTGTAAGGTGAGGTCACGAGTTGTGGTTACCTTAGGACATGATTAGTTACTCGAGATACCTCTAACGGGTGAATTTCTATGGTTTTGTACATCTAAAGCGTGAGCTCAACTATAATGTCCCTGTAACCTTTTTATATTTTTTATTTTTTTTCTCCAAAGTAATTTTCATTACTATATGTTAATCAAACAAATGCTGCGCATGTCCTTTGGTCATGTGTGGCTGCAGTTGGCCGCAGGGCATGCGGCCAGCCCCTATAACAACTCAAAACCATGCTATGCATGGCCTTCGGCTGTGCACAGCAGGAGTTGGCCATAGGGCCTGGGCTGTGCCCAGACACTTCGGTCAACCCCCTAACCACCCATTCCCACTCTGTGCACTGCCTTTGGCCATGCGCAGTGGGAGTTGGCTGCAGTCTGTCTCTCTGGGTGTGAGAATAGGTGTCACAGGGTGTATCTGGGTGTGAGGGTGGCTGTGAGTGTCTGGGTGTGAAAGGTGATGCGTCAGTGTCTTAGTTTGTCTGTGGGTGGGTGCATGAGGTTTTCAGTGGATCTCTGAGTGGGCCCACTAGGGTCTGAGTGGGTGGGGTGGGAGAAAGATTGAAAGTGAGAGGGGGAAGGTAGAGGGTGTGTTTTTGTTTTAAAAAAAGGCTTTGATGGATGGAATACTTACATTTTTCTTTTTGTGCAGAAATCTCATTGTATTTGTTAATTAGAAAGTGAGATCACCTTTCAGTATAAACATTACGTTTTTTGAAGTTTAAAAGAAATTAAAGAAGAAAAGTCACCATGGGCTCACCTGGAGTAGGACCCTCAAGTTTGTGTGAGGGTCTGTGACTTTAACCTTTAGGCCTTAGGTGACTCCTTACTGTGGTGCTTCCAGACATACCTATCAGTCAAACCCATGCATGTGATTGGAAAGAAATGTGAATGTTCCATCACTAGGAAGATCTAACAGTTAAAATGGCAGTAAATAAATGAACACTCTGCCAAATGATACTTAGATTTGAACCTTCAGCCTTCTGAGTGACAGCACAAGACTGTGACCATTAGGCCAGAAGTGACTCTGTCACGCTCTGCATCCCAACGTAACTATAGCATTCATATCAAACTTCTTGATAGACTTACTGAGTGAAGTCATTGTATGGAGAGACCATTGCAATGACAATCTCTCTCTCTCTCTCTCTCTCTGGTTCTCCGTGTCCTGCAGGAGCTGGCATTGCCCCCAAAAGCAGGGAGCTGCTTTAAATAGTAGCTTCCTATTTGTGGGAGCAATGGTTTTATCTGTTTTCCTGCACTCATATTTGCGTACAGGGAAACAGATAAACTCTGCTTACTGACAGCGACAGCTCTTTGGCAGTTTTCGCTGTCAGAAAACTGACTTTGTTTACTTTGGCTTGGTGGGAACTGTCTGCTCCCACCAAGCAAAATCAAACCATTATGTCCCAGGGTTGGGCACCTCGGGAGATAGCAGTAGCTGGCCCTCTCATGGCGATTTTTATTTATTTATTTCTCCCTACCAACCCCCCCCCCCGCAGCCCCCCCCCCCCCCCCCCCCCCAGGGACATCAAAGGCTCCTCAAGTGGTGGTGGTGGTGTTTGGGGAGGGGGGACTTCAATGAACATTGCTCCCGGGGTTAGTGGTTTGTAGTCTGTCCAGTGTCCAAGCAACCCCTCAGAGGTGATTGTCAAGTCCTGGGTGCAGAAGGGAGGGTTTGGTGCCTTTTCTGTGTGCAGAAGGACTTCAGTTCTTGATCCTTCTGACTTTTTGGTTGCAGGTGGTCTTTTTTTCCATGGGATCTGATTTCTTGGTCTAGGGATGCCCACTAAATTCATTATTTAGTGGGTGTTTAGGGGAGCACTGATAGTGAACAATGGGTCCTCTTCCTTAGGGTGGCTACACCCACTGACCACTTCCTATGGGCAGATGCCAATTCCCTACACCTGAGTGGCTGTTTTCCTTCTATGCAAGATGGAGAAAATGACCTTAAGGGTGGTGGAAGCTGGGGATGACCACTCCTCCTATCCTCTGTGTGGTTTCTCACTGTTTCTCCCACCAAAATTGGGGGATTGCAATGGGGGTGGCCATCTGCTGCCCGAAGCAGGCTTGGGGGTTGAGATTCAAGGGCGGTGAGCCCTTTGACGCTTACTAGCATGGCACATTCCTAAGGGAAGGGGGTGTTTGCACCTTCAATCAGGAATTACTGGTTCTGGAACCAAGAGAGCAGGTTCCTCCAGAATCTTGTCTTGTGGTGGCAGGCTGGTAGTGACTGGCCAGCAACCATGCCAGGTAGTTTGCTTTTGCAGGGGACACGTCTAAGCTGGCTGTTTATTTTGTATTAATTAAATACTTGTACCAGTTTGGATTTACCATTCTTAATTGTTAGCAAACAACCCAGGGTTCAGGGTAGCCATTATGTAGCTGTGAAAATCGTACTGACCAGTGTCCATGACATGTATTAAAATGGCTGTCCTGTTCAATTAATGTGTCCAAGGTTTGTCAGGGACACAGTCTAGGCATATTGCTAATGCATATATGTCCACACATGTTATAGTGCACCCTGCCCTAGTGCTGGAAGGCCTGTGGGGGGGGGTAACTTAACTATAGTGCATGCAGTGTGTGGTAGACAGGGCACACAGGTTGTGTGTCGTGTCAGGTTTGTCTTTTAGGATTGCATCCGAATACTCAGCCTGCAATGGCAGTGCTGGATGCTTCTGGATGCAGGGTGCAAGAGGGTGGCACAAACTGCTGCTGCCCTCAGGGGCCTTCCGTTAGCACCCCATCCCTGGGTACCAAAGTACCATTTACTAGGTCTTACAGTGGCACCTAAAGGTGTTTCCAATGCATCACAACAGTTTTAGGGAAAGATCTGGTCCAGGGAACCTGATTAGCCGAGGCCCTGGGCACTAACAACTTTGAGACAACATCAAATACCTGACAAAAAGTGGGGGCTAGCCATGACAAGAGGTCTCTTCTCACAACCATTCCCAGGATGGCTGCCAACACTTACTGGTTGAAATGTTGGCAGCCAATCGGATCTCTGCATTTCCCTGCACAAGCTTGTCATTATTAACGAAGTTGTTGCGGCCAGAGAGAGATACAAATTCATTTTCTCTTTAATTTCTTAAAACCTAAAGAACAGACTTACACAAAATAAGGGAAAACACATTCTGCATACTGAAAGCTAGCTTTCTGCCAAATTTGGTTTAATTCCATCCAGTGGTTCGGGCTGTAGTCCTGTTCAAATGTCTTAAGGAAATTAATATGAGAAACACAATTGTTTTAAACCTCCCCACCCCCTTTTTCTCAGCCCCTGCTTGACGGATCATCCCAAAACTTTCAGTGCGCTATAAGAATCACCGTGGAACTTCATTTTCGAAATATTTGAGAAGATGCCAAATGGTGTCACAGATGTAGGGAGGTGGTTTAAAAAATAAACTTTCTATAGAAAGCTGGTTCTAACAATAACTGCCTACTGGCAGTAGGTAATATATATTTTGTTGTGAGGGGGTGCGCATGAGGCCCTCCTCCATTTCCTTTACTTGCACAGGGCCCCATCTCTTGGGTGTAATTTTGGTAAGGGGTGAGAACCCCATCGCCAGGCCCTGATGCAAGGAAGCGTTAATACGCTGGCAGAGAATAGCGCTGCCTGCAGGCAGCAGAGGAAAGACTGCCCATGTCAGAAGCTGACGGAAGCAGCCAGGGGTAAGGTCCCTGGGTTGCCCCAACACAACCTGCATGGGGTCCCTGTGTGAGTCCCAGCACCCCAAGATCAAGACTGCAGCATGAGACTGTAAAGCAATAAAAACAAAAGGATGAAAAACATCATGGCTTCAAAATTCACTGCACTCTCAGAGGAGCACCCTTAGGCTTGTGAAGCAGCATACTTTTTGGCAATTTCCTCATGTGGTGGCCCCTGGATGATGGGATCACCGTCAACAGCATCAGAAATGCCCAGCCTTTCGTCATGATGGATTTCAGGAGTTCCCACCCTAAGGGAGAGGGGTTGGTTCCCAAACATTCATCGCCCTTCGATTTTTACATTGCTTCTTCAAGCATTCCCAAAGCCAGAGCTTTTTTACTCTAAAGCTGGGAGTGTTATGCCTTCTATGGTCTATGTGCATGATTACATGTATTGTGGCCTAAAGATGGCTAAAGGCAGTGCATGTTTTGAAGTGTATGGTTGCAATACAATATCATAATGTGATTTCCCTCTAAGGGCTGCTTCTGTTAATGCAGGTTGGTGGGGAAACAATTTATTTAGAGTACAGACATAGGTTTTACTCATTTCCAATGCTTTATTGGTTCCCATAATGATGGCAATGTTTAGTGTTCAGTCTGTTTAATTATCTTTAAGTGTGTTCATGTTGGAGCATTATTTTGTGTGTGTGTGTGTGTGTGTGTGTGTGTGTATGTATATATATATATATATATATATATATATATATATATATATAATATAATTTTTTTTTAGGGGGGCGTTTAAGTACATAGTGACTTTTTCATATGTAGTTTTACTCATGACAAACCATTAGACTCACTTGGCATGTTTGACCCCTTTAGAGAGTCACAAGTGATTACACAAGGTCATATATGGTATTTGCTATTGACCAATATATCTGTCAATTATTTCATAGTATTTTAGAGTGTTTGTAATAAATGTACTTCTTTTTTTTAAAGAAAAAGCACTGACTGGACAGTCATTTATTGGGTGTTATTATTGTGTGCCAGTAAATGGTGATTACTAGCCCCCACCACCTCCCTTGCCTGAGTAGGCCTTGGCTTGCTCTGCTTTGACACCCTGAGAGAGTTAAGCGATACAGTGGAGTGCTTGGTTTCCAGTAAGGACAACTTTGGATCTATTGCTTGTGCAGTTTGCACAACTAATAGCCCAGTTTCCTACAGAGCTTTTACCTCCCGGTGTGAAACCTGTACAGTTTGTAAGGTAGTCCAAGGACACTCGCTGAACAAGAGAGCAGTTAGTCAAGTTGGTCCAGTAGGTTAAGATTCAGTTCATCAAGCTTTGGGCAACCTTTCCTAGAAAAATGGTCCCATTGTGCATCACCTACTTAGTTTCAAAGTTTGAAAATGATTTTAGTCTCACCATTTTAGTGTGATCAGAACAAACCACCCTGATCTTCTGGAGTTCAAGACTATTTGTGTTGTGGAATCGAGGGCTTTTTTCAAAGTAGCCACATGCAGTATTTGGGGCTGTATTGTTAGGGCGTGAGCACCAATTCCAGATTGGAATGGGGGAGCTGGAACCCTGGCAGTTGTGGGGCAAGAGAAAGACCGGGACGGTGCCAATCTTGTGTTCAGATATTGGAATGAAGTGTTTCCTTTCACACTACTCATGTCTAGTACTTAACAAGTGATGATGAGATTATGTAGCTGCCCTTAGATCCTTGGCTCTAAGTGTGGAGGTCTGCATGAGGAGTTCATCAGGGGATCAAATGGTAATTAACGTTTAAAGACCCTGCCATTCAAGAATGACTGTGGGACAATCGGGATGCAGATGTGAAAGATATTCTAGCAATAGTCAGGAAGGAAGAGTTGTCCAGTAGGAGTACCAAAGTAGTTTGAGCTGAAGTGAGTGAGAAGCATGATGGCTGTGTGCGTAAATCCTGCCCACCATTAAAACAAAAGAGCTCTGATTGCAATGTAGTTGGTAATTTCTCAAAGGTTTGGAAAAAGGAAACAAAATGAAAGTAAAATGTATAGATCAGGGCAGTTCGATTGGTGAGGAATCTACGGAAAGCAGTAAACATAAAGCAGGTGCTAGCAAATTTGTCTTAAAAATAAATGTCAGTGAAGCAAATGTTCTAAACATTGATAGATGATAAAGTAACTGTGATGTGATATCTGGAGGAGTGAGCAGTCAAATATATGCAGATTTTGGATCTCCATGTAATATGGTTAATGCAAACATATGCAAGTCAAAATTTGTTGACGGCTTGGGTAGTAAATTGCATGAACCAGATATCAGACCACAAGGGTATTCTGGTGAGAAAATAGAGAAGCTAGGATTTAGAACACTAACTTTCAGTTTTAAGAATTGTAAAACTACAGGAAAACATAATGTAGCAGAAAGAGGACCTTCAGCACTTGGGTGGTTCTATCAAGGCAGTTTGTACATAATATTGAACCCAAATAGTCCTGAACTACTGATGATTGCCGATGAGGGTGAGAATACTGGAAGATTCATGTTAAGTTATTATCTGAAAGTACTTGGTGGCAAAACTGGATATTTGAATGGTTTCAAACACGAGAAAGCAAGAAATATTCCTGTCCTACTTGAAGATGAGGTTGAAAAAGAGGTGGATAAACTCGTAACAGAGGATAAAATTGAAATTACTCAGGTTGTATGTTGCCAGGGGTAGTAATGGGAAAACTAGACTATGTATTGACGTATGTTATTTAAACAAGAATATCCTTGTTGATCAATTTCCACTGCCAAGAAATTCAGTGATGTTGGTCCTCGTAAAAAATGCTAGTTTAGTTTCCTCAATAAAACTCTGTTGCCTAACATCAGATGTCTTTGCATGAAGATTAAATGTGCAGAAAGTTTTTGGGAGACCGAAGATGCTGTGTCCACATAGGAGGCCATAACTAAGTTGATGTGTGCCAGTTCTTCACTCAGCACATGTGGACCTTTGCTATATGTACTGGGAGTAGACTTAAAGGTGGGGGAAATAGGTGAGCTGGTTGTCACGGGATGCTATGCTACTGTACTGTACTGACAGTGTGTAGGATGTTTAAGCAACAGGAAAGACACTGGAAGAGTTTTTAGCAAATGTTTAATCTCTGGAGTGCCATGATGGGGGGGGGTGGGATGGGAGGGTAGGGATCTTCAACCTGCAGTCCCAACCATTGGTCTGGGCTGTGATTTGTGACTGACACAAAAGCCTCCAACTTTGTCTTGCTGAATATTTTGAACACTAGAAATGTTGTAAGTTCAAATGTTAAACGCTTAATCTTACAGTGCACCTCACTCTTCCTGGAACTTGTTCCATCTTGTTATGGCTAACATAACTATTAATCGAGATGAACTACTGACTTTGATCTGACTGGGCTCCTTGAGCAATCCAGTGCTGGGCCCGTTACTGCTCCTTACTGACAGTAGTAAATCTATACTTAGTAAATGTGGCTACTTGTTAGTCCACACTTAACTTTACTACTTCACAAAATCCAAGTTTGAAGTTAATGAAAAATGCTACGGTAAATGTATTAATAGTAAAGCTCCACTTGTAGATTTACCTTTGTGACTAGTCCTCAAAGATTGTAGATTTCCTGAGAGAAGTGAAGCCTCAAACACTGGATGCAATCTTGCAAGGTTTGAGAATTTTGTGTGTGTGTGTGTGTGTGTATGTATATGTATATGTATGTATGTGTGTGTATATATATATATATATATATATATATATATATATATATATATATATATATATATTAGAATTGAGCTGACTTTGGGTCAGGTTTATAGAGACTGCTATAATTAATTGTGATGTAGATGCATCAAAGAAAAATGGAGTCTAGGTTGGGCTCTAAAGGAGACCCTGAGGCATCTCAACTTTGCATTGTTTTTTCTGGTGTGTACCCCAACAGATGGTGGTGGTGGGAAACCTGCATAAGTATGTACTCTGGGGATGTGGGAGTAACCTGGATATCCAGTGAGCCCCCACCCCAAAGAAAATTTATGACCCCCACCCCCCAAAGAAAAGTTAATTCAAGCAACTCCCGGGACGGGGCGATTGTGTATGCTTTAGGAGTGTGTGGCATTGCGCGAAGGTATGGTGACTATAATGCATGTTAATTACTTTGCTGAAATCAATAGCTGACTTTTTGATAAAGAATGGCTAATTTTGGCCACTGTAAAACTATTGGTTGTTTATTTTTTGTTACACCATGGCAAAACCAGTAGGCTTGATCTCTTCACAACGTTTAAGCCTTTGCATGATTTTATTATGAGGATACGTGGGCTTTGCTAAACTAGTGGATAGGACCTCTTGGTGCACAAACATTTAAAGATGATCTTATCTGAGGCTACGTGATTTGCTCTTTTTAGTTGCTTTGTGAGGACCCCTTTAGAAAGGGGTCCCTTTTTTTTTTTTTTTTTTTTTTTTTTTTTAAACTGTTACTTTAGAAATGTTTTTAATTTTGTGTTCAATATTTAGGTTTTGTTTCCAGTTGTGGAGTTTCTAATCCACATAACCTCCATTAGTCATTCTTTGACTTCTGGGTCGTCTTTTGCTGAGTCAAATGCTGAAAGTGGTACAGGATCCATAAATTGGGGACCCACACTAAGGTGTGGGTGGAAAGAGGGTGAGGTGACATATGTTGATTTTTGACAAATGCACCACTTGCATCTTTCTCTGGGGAAGACCTTACTGTTTGTACCATGGTAAAGGTTGAGCCAGGTCCTTGCCGAAAATCAAGAGTAATTTAATTACTAATAATTCAATTTTAAGTGCATTTTTTTGTTATCAATAGTTTTAGACCACACAAGTCAATAGAAGACAGTTCAGTCAGACAGTTCATTAATCATACATTCAACTCTATTAAAGCTATATATGAAACTTTTTAGTCCTGGCATCCTTGGGGTGTTAATCCCTTAACAGTTGGCCTTCATCCTTCCTGTTTTGCTGGCTTAAGGACTCTGCACACCTTACCACTTGTAAACAGTGCTAAACTGCTTGTGTTCTCCCTTTAAATTATGGCAGAACTGGTTTACACCCAATTGGCACTTTTTATCAACCTATAAGACCCTAGTAAAATGGAACTGCCTATACACAGGGCTTGTAAATCAGAACTACTAGTAGTATTTAAAGCATTAATTGTCACCCACTTAAGTAGCCCTTTCAACATGTCTCAGGCCTGCCATTTAAACTTGCCATTTCGACCTGATGACATAAGCCTTTTCCAGTCCTAAATCTTCCTTTTAAATACCTTTGTCACGAGTAGGGTAGGCCCTGGACAGCACAGATTGCAGTGTATTTAAGAACTAGGACATACAATTAATTTGTACATTTCCTGGTAGTGGAAAACTCCTAAATGTTTCACTACTGCAAGGTCTACCTCTCACATAGGATAATGTTCAATCAAGGATTTGTAAAGCGTGTCTAATCACCCGTAGGGTCTCAAGGTGCTGAATGTAGGCGTTCTGCTCAGTCGACGAGCCAGGTCTTGAGGTACTTCTGGAACTGCTTTAGTGATGGGGTCTGCCTGAGCTTGAGGGGATGTGTGTTGCATGTCTGGGTTGCTAGGTAGGAGAAGGATGGTCGTCCTTCTGTATTTTTCCCGATCTTGGGGATGGCTGCAAGGGCAAGCTGGGAGGAACGGAGGCAACTGTTTGGTGTGTAGAAGGTGAGGCGGTGGTTGAGGTATGCTGGTCCTATGTTATGCGGTGTGGATCAGGAGTTTGTATGTGATACACTGGCTCCCAGTCAACAAGTGTAGGTCTCTGAGGTGGGAGAAGATTTGGCTGTGGTGGGGGGTGAATGTCCAGGATGAGTCTGGCTGCTGCATTCTGGACTCTTAGTCTTGATTGAAGTATCTTCTT
The DNA here is from genome assembly GCF_031143425.1 of Pleurodeles waltl. Lineage (NCBI taxonomy): Eukaryota > Metazoa > Chordata > Amphibia > Caudata > Salamandridae > Pleurodeles > Pleurodeles waltl. The sequence goes on from NC_090446.1 coordinate 1,415,547,543, forward strand.
AATGCCAGCATGTAGTGCATTGCTATAGTCCAGTTTGCTGGTGATGGGTGCGTGGGTGACTGACTGCCTTCCTCATGTCGGGGGGGTGGATCCATTTGAAAATCATCCACAGGAGACCGTGTGGAAGCTTGATGAGGAGATGGCGTTAACTTGGCGGGCCATCGATACAATGGAGTCCAGGATGATGCCTAAGTTGTGCACATGGTCCGTGGGGGTGTTACCCAGGGCATTAGGAGTCATTCCAGGCAGAAGGGGTCTCTCCTGAGGATCTCTGTCTTGTCTGAGTTGAGCTTGAGGCAGCTGGCCTCCATCCAGGCAGTGACTGCTCTCATACTATTGTGAAAATTCCTCTTGGCTTGCACAGAGTCCTCGGACAGTGAGAGGATCGGTTGGGTGTCATCCGCATATGAGACTAGGTTAAGCTTGTGTTGTCCACTGATCTTAGCGAGTATGGCCATGTAGACTCTGAAAAGTGTTGGGCTGAGTGAGGATCCTTGGGGCACTCTGTTACCATTTAATAAATTGGAACTTCCAATTGGGAGCAGGTATACAGGTCAAATGTGTTGTATAAAGAATGGCAATGAAAAAACCTCTTTATTCGTGGTGTGTGTGTGTGTGTGTTTTTTTTTTTTTTTTTTTTTTTTTTTTTTTTTTTTTTTTTTTTTTCACATTCGTTCTGAAAATGTTGTGTTTTAGAACATGACGTTTTTTCTTCTCCTAACCATTTGTCACCTGCAGCCTGATCCTGGGTCACATGACTAGGTGTAGCTGGCAATTGGCCTTTGTGTTACAGCTCCCAGACGTGGGACCAAGAGAAGATATGTGTTAACAGAATGGGCCACTCTGAGTTAATGAGAGGAGTTGCCACCTACCATCCTTTCAGATCACAAAGGATTTGACACTGGCCAGGACAGGAACGAAGGAGATGCCAGATACCTCAAGGGGGAGAGGGGTGGCGGTGGAAACCTCTAGCAGCTTTCCCTACCCCAAAGTGGACACAGTTATATAAATGTAGAACTTCTAACCCCCACCTCTTCAGTATAGTTCTAAACCTGTGGATTCTCTGCCAGGAAATAACTGCCACTCTGCTGCCCTGCTGTCCTCTTGCCTGGGTAAGGAGGACGAGCCTCCTGACTAGAGCATCAGGAACAGAAGGCTCCAACAATCTTGAACCCAGCACCTGGACTTTAACTTATGAGAGTCCTACTCTGTCAAGTGGTCCAGACCCGCTTGTAGCTGGACCTGAACATGCTCTGCCAACTCATCTGTGGTTTCAGCAGAACAGATGCATCTACTCTGCTGCACGGGGCAACCCTGAGAGAAGCACCAACACATTGCCTCTGCTGCGTAGACTTTAATAATACAAGGACTGTGCATATCTGCACAGAGCTTCCCAGTAACTGCACTGCACAACCCATCCTTGATGCAGGATTCCTCATTACAAGCCCCGCAACTTCCTCGGAACCAACCGGTGCATGACGCATCTTGATGCAGGATTTCACATTTGGAGCACCTTGTTGACGGCATCCCTGACAAAATGATGCAGAAACTTGCACTGCTGCATTCCAGCTCCTAGGAATCGCCGCTGCAAGACTTGTCCTTGATGTGCGACTCCGCAACCAAGATTTAAGGTTCTCTTCTTCAGCTGGCCTAACTGGGCCATTGTAGCTGGCACAATCTCAGTCAGCCTGAACTTGTGACTTTGTCACAGTCTAGTGCAAATAGATATCCACAGACGACGCTTTATTCTTTTTGGCTCAATTTTCGCTTATCTTTAAAGTTGCATATTTCTCTACTGACTGGATTTTGTTTAAGGTTTTTTTTTTTCTTTATGAAAGTTATAACACTTTTATTTCTAATCAGTTGTGGGATTTTTTTTTTGGCATTTTCACTTTATTACAGTTTGAAGTGCTGCACAAATACTTTTCAAACTGACTCTGGGTTAGGCCTGTCTGCTCTGTGCCAAGCTACCAGAGGGTTGAGCACCGGTTAATTTGGAGTTTGCTTGTGATGCACCCTGACAAGGGCCGTTGTTCGTGCATGACTAGGGTTTCACACCCACCTTCTCCAAACCAGTAACCTAGTCTCTTAAATTATAAATAATTAGCATTGAATATTATCAGAACCCCTTTCAGTGTGCCGGAGGGCAATTGGAAACTAGGTGGCCCAATCGTGGGGGTTGAGGCCTTTTACTCTAAAGCCCTGACCTCCTATGGCCCTCTGAATAAATTCCTGCTGAGAAGGTCAAATTTCACTAACAAATTCTCATATACATATTTCTCAAGGATCAGGCTTTTATTTTATTTTTCTCCAGCCAACACATGTTTTATCAGGCTCCTTTTACCACAAGCTCCTCGGGGCTAGAAAATGCAGAACAAATATACTGTGATAGGACCTGATTTCCTTACACACAATATTCACTTGTATCCCCTGACAAGACTCCTGTCATTGTCACAATTTCATTGTTAAATTCAGAATCCTCTCCCAAACATGTAATTACTGTCAAGTAAAATCCTAAATATTATAGTAGGAGCATAGGAAAGTTGATCCTCATTTATCAGTGGTCAATCCTATTATGTCCCTTGTGTGCTATTGTGTGACAATAGAACCAGAAAAACTAATTCTGTCCATTGGCATAAACCCATAATGTGAAACATCAAAGTTATTGTCTTAACGTATAAACAGCTGTGTTATACAATGTACACTTCTCAATTTCTAAAACAGTAGTGCTCAAATAACTTGAAACTCGTACTTCAATATGAATGAGTTGTTCTATAAAGTAACACTAGTGTGCTCCAATGTCTTTGTGTGTGTGTATGTGTGTGTATATAGATATAGATATTATCCGATAACATAGCTCTGGTAACAGAACTCCAAAACAAGTTTTCCAGACTAAACGGAGTAGTACTGTAAATAACAATAGTTATTTATTTAATAACAATTAAGTACTTAAACTGCCTTGTCCAGAATCACATGAAACCATGTGAAAAGCACTATTACACTTATTTGTCTGTATGTAATGTAGCTCCCGAAATCCATGTGCCTGTTTTGTGTTCTCTATGGGTGCCATCGTTAAAGCTGCAAAATACTTAAATCGGAAAGAGTACTATCTCTTCCCCTGCACCCCCTCTCCAAACAAAACCCAATAGTATGTTAGTGTGTATATTGGCATTAAAAGTCAGCGCCATTATTATACAGGGCAGCCAAGGCGCATATTACTCCAGCCCTTTTAACCATCTATTTCAAATTCACATAAGTACATAGAAATCCACCATTACAATTGCTAAATCTATATGTATTAGAACTATAGTATTCTGTGTGCCTATTTAGGAAAGAGGACTATTGCACATTAAACCTAATCATGTGTAAACAAGTTTATATCGTAAACTAAATCAGCTCTGTATTTTAAACAGAGCGGCCGATAAACCCATCACCATAACTGCGGTAATTCATTAACCCAATTACTTTGTCCATTTAAATGCTTCTCAATAAACGTATATTCCTAATACAGTTCATTGTACACATCACCCAATCTGTCACTACCTACAGAATTTGAGATGCAACTGATCACAGAAATCCCTTCTACAGGCTGTTTGAGGAGGGGGCAGTGGGAGGAAGTGGATACAAGGTGTTGAACACAATCCCACAACTCAAAGTATGTTTAACAGCCGCAATAAAGGACTGTCTAGTCAAATCCTGTCTTTTATGCCAAAAGTAGTATTTATGTACAAAGTGAAATATGGCGTGCACAGCCCTCTAGGGTCAGGGCTCTAGTGTTTAATAGGCAGACCCCTGAATCTCATTTCCCTCTTACTAGCAGTGGTGGTTATTCCCCACTCTCAATATGATATTCAGGTTAGGCCCCACTAGCAGTCCAAGCCTCAGGAGTCCCATTGTAACTCTTTTGGAAAAGTCATTTGTTCCTAACCAGAGGGATATCTGGCAGACCTGTACCACTGAGGCCTTCTGGCCCTTTGATTACTCTTACCTGCACCAGCAGAGATTGCCTGACTGGAGTCTCCGAGAGTGTCTTGGTGGTGGGTGAGGAGGAGGCAGCAGCTGCTTATGTTGAGTAACACTTGCGGCTCTGCAGGGGTAGTGGTTGGATGTCCTCTGCGCTCATCTGATGTGACGAGAAGTTGCCTTTGATCCTTTGTACATGTGGAGCGGGGACTCAACACTTCTAGTTACGATCCTCTGTCAGGGCTCGGGCCCACACAGGTCACCATGGTGTCCTCTCCTCTCAACAACAGCATCAACCAGGCTGCGATCCTTATCCTTTCTGGTAGCCCCCTGTGGTATACAGGGATCCAGACCTCATTGCAACTGTGGCTCAATGAGCAGGGGTATGTCTGCCTCCATGTGAGGGACATTTACTTCCCAATAAGCAGTCCCTTTCTCGTGATGTCGTATTCCACACCCCTAAGGCTTCTTTCAGCATTGTACTGGAGTTCATTCATCATCTTTTGTTATCATTTTCAGTAGTGGGGCCAAAATATATATTTTTCCCAATTGTTAAGAACATTAGACCCTTGGGCTGCTAGGACCTATTTTGTTGCTCTTCATAAGAGTAAATTATTTGGCGTAGTTCTGAGCCATACCAAAGTAAAAACAAATATGATCAATTCTGCAGGTATCAAGGCATCTTTGATATACAAATTGTAAATCAAAGAAGGAACTACTGAGGCATTCATAAAACAAATCATTTTATTTTTGGAAGAGGTCATTATTTTTGTTCTACCCGCTGCCATGGCTTTTAGATGAGCTTATGACTACACTGACCAACTAATGCAATTTTAGCTTCTATTGCATATTGTGAAACTCATTTCAACAGGTCAATCAATTCCTCTTTCTACTAGATTACCTTTTATATAGTCCACTTAATGCGTCTGTGTCAGTGTGACTAACACCAAATGCAATCAAAAAAGGTGGAGACGCCCTATTCGACCGAAAGGGGCAGGGTCAATATGCAATAAAACTGAAAAAGAATTCCCTTTCGTGCTAAAAAACCTTTTTTTATTTGTAGAAAATCGGGGGTTGCTATGCTTGCTAGGGAATGCACAAACAATTCTAAACCATATTTCCAAACAAACCAACAAATACCCTTAATGTATACAAATGTTTTTTTTATATATATATATATATATATATATATATATATTTTACCCACAATAAAATACAATTTGCATCTAATCTTACCTCAATGTTAAAAACATTGTAGACAAAATAGGGCTTTCCTTTTTGCATTCTTGTCATTAGGCACATGCGCAACCACTTCATACATAATCTTATAAATAAAAAACATAAAAATGTGTCCAAATGCCCTGAACATTCCTATCCAATCGCTATCCAAATTAGTCTCCACAGTGTTTTGGTGGTATTCATGATGGTTCACATCACCTTCTTCAGGACACTGATACATTAAAACAATACAAATATCTGCCCCTGCTGATGTCCAGTATTTAGGCCTGGATGGTGGACTTCAAAACCTTTTTTCTGGTTCTCAGATCTATAAGCACATCATATAAGGCTCATTCAGAGTGATTGTCCCGACTGTGTTAAGCCCTGATTTGCTCCCTCTGCCCAAAAAAACCCAGCAATATTCCTCTTGGCCAAATAACTCCAACATAATTGAAAGCTCACTGTTCCACACTCTGACTAATAAAGGCCTTGTAATTCGAAGTGATTGTCCCGACTGTGTTAAACCCTGATATCATGAAGCATACATTCTCTCTAATACCCTATGAGATGGGGCTCACTTTGATGAAACGTCGTCTTCACACGTTGCCTTCTCGATCCCATATGTTCCAACTCAGTTATTATTCACGAAGGGTACATTCCATCCAGTTTAAATCCCTAATCTGGTTCACTGAAACAAGGTGATGTCACCTGCTTGTCTCGTCCCTAAATCACTCCGATTACATTTGGTTCATCCAATGCTCCCTTTCTTAAATTCAGGCCACTTCCCCTTTGATAGGTGAGTCTGTGACTATCACTTTTAATTCCGTCTTGCTGACTCGGTGTGCTAACATAAAGCCCAATGGCCCATTTTAATGACTGACAAATGGTTTGCACTACTCTGCTTTGTTTCTCAACCGCCCTTCCCCCCCCCCCCCCCCCCCTTTTTTAATCTTGGGAGAGTAAGTATTTGGATGTGTGCTTCTACCCCAGTCAACCCAATTTTATTTTATTTTTCTACAGAACTCTGCCCCCTCTACCATCAGACACCAGGATTGTTCTCCGTGTTGGCAAATTCATTTGTTCACTTTGGGACAGTCCTCTCAAAGCGAGAGGACTAGTTTGGAAGAAGGGTCTCATCTTGTAAAGTCACTGCTCCACCAGCTCGCTGCCTAACCACCAGTATGGCAGAATGTAGGGAGTCTGGCTTTACACAAGCTAAGCTATTCATTCCGAGTCCAGAAGCCTTCTTGGCAAAGACCACCAAGCCAGAAGAGGCTTTCAGTTTCACTTCCAACAAGTCAAAGGGTCATAAAAGTGTTCACTGTAAGCATGGCAAGCCTGATAAATTTCAGACCGACCAGAATTGTAACACAGAGCCCCAAGTACCCAAGAAAAGGGCAGACATTGGCTATGTGACGCATGCCGCGTTTGAAGAACTTGACAAAAAGAAGGAACCGCTTATGCAGGAGGGTGCTAGGCAAATGCGAAGGGATAAAGCCGTCCAAGAAAAAATAGAAAAGCTTGAGACTTTAAAGAAACGCGAAAAACTGTTTTTATGGCACTCCTTTTTCCTCTCGGAATATTACAAAACGAAAACAATACCAAGAGGATTTAGAGTTCTACAAAGTGGTGTGGAACATTTACAGGCACTCCCTGAAATCAACAAGCAGTTGTGTGCAGTGACCAACAAGTGTTCTTTCGACCTTATGCTGCTCACCCTCGAGCGGGCGGTAAAAGAGGCAGAAAAGCTTGCGTCACTAATAGCGCTCCTGGAAGAAGCTCTGGAGAAGCTGGTCTCACCAGACCACTGCGCCCAAATAAAAAGGAACATTGAAGCTAAAGTGAGTACCTTCGAAGATAACCTCACGGAAACTCTAAAAAAGAAATACCAGAGAGACGTGGGCGATTATTTAGCCAACAAAGTCTATAGCTGGAAACACGAGGAAGAATTTCGATGCGTTTTCCCCTTGTCTACGTCAGATTTTGATTGTGCAACAAAAGACCGTACCATCTCCAGCGGACCTGTGCCCACTTCTACTTCCCCGAGGATGCCGGAAGTCAAACCACACAAGAAAACACGGCGTGGGAGAAGAGGCCAGAAGAAGCATGCCAACTAGCCAGTGCCTTCAAAAGTAAGTTAATTACAGCAGTTACTTGCAGGCTGCTTTTTGTTTGTACAGATAGGAGAAGAGTCCTTTGCAGTAGGCTTGTTTAGAGCAGGGGGGCCTCCAAACTTTTAAGTATCAAGCTACTTCAGTTCAGTGAAAAGCACCCCGAGCTACTAATATTAATAGTGCTGACTACATCAGACAAGAATGAACTAGTGGCCAACATATGCAAGATTAGCAGCAGTTTTGCTAGCAGTGATGAAAAAGAGCCTTTGTAAATTTGAGGTGCTTATACATGGGTAATACAAAACTACGATAGCTGTAATGCAAGTGACACAAGGGTAATATTAATAATTAGTGTCTAATGTTGCGTATTTATCAGTCAAATATTAGATTTAAATGTATTTTGGAAATTATGAGATCTTAAAATACACACATTTTCATCTTGAACGCACTTTTCTGTTGTGGTATACATACATATCAATTCAACCTAACAAAAGCTTTTAATAGCCTAGGCTACGTACAGGAGAGCTACTCGCAGGTAGCTGGAAAGCTACGAGTAGCGCACGAGCTACTGGTTGGAGAAGCCTGGTGTAGAGGGAACCCAGTGTAAAGAAATAATGATTATTGTGAGACAAATCAGTTAAACCTTCTGCACTTGTACGCTGCTTAAGGTTTGCAGGGAAGGGCAGGAGGATGAACTGATGCACCAGAGGACACCATTGTGAATAGATTGGTGTGATGGCAGGGTGAAGAAGTGGTAGAGAAACTGGTGTGATCGTCTTGTCATCTGATTTGGCCAGCCTAAGCTGAACTGAAATGGGGGCCAGGGGAAGATCGGAAACTTGGAGGATGAGGATTAGGATACTGATGCAAGGGGGTGGGTGGGAGGACGTGTGATGAACTATTGGTGACTTAAGTTAGGAGAAAAGTTCGATAGAGTACCAACCTACAGTCAAGTGGCGAGGTGTCTACCTAACCGTTCACCTATGCAGAATTGTTATCAGAAATGTATATAAAACACTATTTTGCTCAACTTGTAGAAGCCCAGAGAAATCTTTTATAACACTTGCGTTCAAAATATTTGTGGTTAGTTGTCCCGTGATTTGTAGGCACTGCTACCAAACTCAACAGTACTTTACTGTGTTTATAATGTGGATTAATGAAAGATGAATCACAAATGGCTTCCCTGGCTACCTTGCTGGCAAGATTGAAACCTACAAGGGCTCTATGCATACACACTGCCAGGAGACCAGCAGACTGGGGATAAAGTGGCAGATTTAAAACCATGGCAACAGGCCTTCTCCATTTGTGCCATGATCTGGAATAACATTCTGGTATCCCCGAGGGCTGCCCCAATGTAGGACCAACATTTTGACTCCTTTTTTTTAAAAAAGCAATCAAAACAAAAATTAACTATTATTCTCAGAGCGAATCTCTCTTCTAAAGACGTTTTTTAAGTACATGTGCCTCTGACCATGTACATAGGTCTGCAGTCTTTTTGAGATGTTTCAATAATATACAAATTAGACCTGCGTATGTGTTGAACATAAAACTCACCCAATAGTCTTAAACCTAAAATTATCTCTGGAGTGTGGGTAAGTTGACCTGGATATTTAACAACGTGATGTAGAGTGAATCACTTCATCATATTTTCTGATTAAGACAGCACAGCCACCCATTTTTCCAAGATCATTAAACTGAAGATAGACTGCAACGCTCACATTTGAACTGCTACATTATTAGTTCCACACATTGGGAAAAGTGGAAAAGCTATTAAGTAAAGGTGAGACGACCTCTTGAATAGTTTTGTACTCTGGTCAAGATGAGCTAATTCCCATGGGGTGGGACCTTGTTTTCAGACTTGTTTTGTGTTCTGCTGAGATTAAATACCTTCTAATGGTAAAGGCCTTCCCAGAAAAGCCTACCGCCTATTTTGTGTAAAGGGCGACTCTTTAAAAAATACCCCTGCATGGGACCACATTTAGGATCTTGATGACCGCACACAGCTGCAGCTTTAGTCTAGGTCTCTTCGTATGCTGAAGAATTAACCAAGTTCTGACACAAAGCTGACCTATCCCAATCGCTCAGTGGGCTAAACTCTTCCCAAAACCAGAAGAGAGACTTCCGAGTTTGACCTCTAAACGGGTCTACTCTATCTGAAATCCTTTAACTGTAGCGCTCCATAACCACATGCACATGTCTCAAGGCTGTACCAGCGAGAATACAAGATTTCATAATGTAGGAGTAGCGTGTTCTGCAATGCTGCACGGTATCAGTTGTGACCTGGGTGATGCACTCCACGTTCCAACCTCATCAGAGAGACTGCACAAACCGCAACCACTTCCAGCGTCCTGCTGTTTCCTTTTTCCCTCTCAACCTCAAGGTACATCTTCTGTACTGTTCTGCCCTCCTAGGTATCTTGTGACTGTGCACAACATTGGTTGAGTGTTGGTTCATTGTATTTCTTTACAAAGTATGCTTGGTCCCTGGTGTTCTCTTTATTACTTAAACTGTCACTGGAAGATCCGATAGAAATGTTATATTTACTACAAGTATACAAATCTATGTGCATACCCCACCATAATCTGTGATTCATTTTAGCTCAGGCATACAGAGTGCTGTAAATTGTGTTGGAACCCTCCCTCATCTAGAACACTCGGTTACATTCCTATCAGACCAATCATGGAGACTCTGCTTGCCCAGCATTCACATACACCCAGGGAAGGGGCACACCATAACTTATTTGAGGTACATGCAAGCAAATGGAATTCAGATCTGTCAACACTGCAAATTCATAAAAGCAGCTCCAGGAGGAACCTGTTGATGAAATATTTGACATCTCCTGGATATTGTGCAGACATTGTTCAGGCTTAGCATGGCTAACCCAAAGCCTGTTGCAGAATAATACAGTTTTTATATTTTCAGTATATAGAACTGCATGTCAAGTTTTGCATCGCGATCACTGTCTGAAATGGGTTTTAATGCTTCCCATCGTGATGGGATCAGACTTAACCAACTGAATACAGATTTGCCCCACCAACAAATATAGAGTTATTTCCACAAGGCACATCATAGCCATCCTTTGTCAAGCCTTGAGACTCTCTGCTCCCTCTGCAAAAAAACAAAAACAGCAGCAAAATTCCTCTTGGCCAGATAACTCTCCAACATAATTGAAAGCTCACAGTTCCACACCCAGACAAATAATAAAGGCTTTGGAATTGAGTGACCCACCCCCAAATCTACAGCCATATAACCTTAATGTAACTGAAGTTGCAAAGAAAGTCTGTCATGAGAGAATATTTATACACCATTTCTCAACAGTAACTATACTTACTGTTTCTGTGAAAAGAGTACAAACGTCTCCTCAGACGAAGTCTGGCACGAAGAACTGTAGCAGGCCAATCTCGGCTTTGGGCTGAATAAAGTTAGATTGGAGATGACAATTTGAGTCATCTACCTCTATTTACCAAGATCCAGAAGGATTTTTTTATTTTTTTTATTAAAAAAATAAATAAGACAACCTAGAGCATGGGTGTTAAACCTGACCATGTTAGGGTCATTTCCACCCCCACCCGACTTTTTGCCTGCCTCCATCCATTTTTCTAGTGTGTGTGTGTGTGTTTATTTATTTTTATATATATATATATATATATATATAATAAAAAACGGTCCTCCTTATGGCACGCATTCATTGCTGGTGAAGTCGTGAGGAATGTACCTTTCCTCCAAATTAAAAATAAACAGTTAACTGTGACGCTACACTTCAGGAGAGTTGTTTATACTCTTTATTTGTAGTCCTATAAATCACCAAACATCACCAACGACTCGTTCGACCTACTGGTCTTGTTCACAGTGTGACAAAGTGCACTACAGGTGCCTAAATGCTGCTAGTGGCCCTGCAGCACTGAATGTCCCACTGTTGGGCCTGGCCCTTTTTGCAGGCTTCTCCCCCTAAACGTTTTGACTTCTTTCTCCTATTCTTTTCTGACTTGTCTTTATTGGCTTGAGGACTCTGGGCACTTTACCACTGCTAACTAATGCTAAAGTGTGTATGCTCTCTGCTTAAAATATATTGGTGATTGGTCTCTTAATGATTGGCTTATTTGATTTACTAGTAAATCCCTAGTATAGTGCACCGGGTGTGCCCAGGGTCTGTAAATCAAATACTACCAGTGGGCCTGCAGCACTGATTGTGCCACTCATATGAACAGCCCTGCAAAGATTTTTCAGACTTGCCACTACAGTGTCTGTGTGTGCAGTTTTAAACTGCCATCTCGGCCTGGCAAGTGTACCTACTTGCCAGGTCCAAACCTTCTGTTATGTTGTATTGTACAGTGCTTATTACGAAAGGTTGCCGGGTGTCATGTTTAAGACTCCTGGGGGGCTGGGGCGGAGCATCCTAGGATAGACAGTTGACTAGCTGTCTTTGGCTGGAGTGGCTGCTGGTGACACCGGTGTTGACTGTATGAGAATAAACGATGTTTGCTTGAATTCTTGGGTGCTGTTGATCTGTTTCTGGATCACACACAAATTGGTGACGAGCGGGAACAGCTGTCAACACCTTTACTGAACATTCGCGTATCAGCTATCAAAAATTAGCATCCTCACATCCCGAACTGACATTCTCATTTCTATTCATCTCTTCATGTTGGTAAGGTGACTTATTGACTTTTATTATTACTTTTGTAAATAAAGGAGCAGCGTGCCTTAGTGTCCAGCTATCCTCTCGAGGAGGGCTGGTGCAAGCTGTTTCATATTCTTCCAGGAATACCTTCTAAAGTTATAAGAAGCTAAATGAACATAAGGGTTGTGCGCGAGTTACGAAAACATTACACTGCACACGTTGTGAGTCACAGTGACTCGCACGCTTAAGTCTTTAAAGACAGTCTGGTTCTCAGTGATTCGCACGCTCTGAATTATACGTTGAGCACCGGAATTAGCATGCAGTGAAAATACATTCTAGGCACGCAAACTCTGAACATCAGTATGCTGCTCAACTTCAAATAATATCACGGCAACAGGCACAGTGTATTTATCAACGTGGATACGGTTATTCGCACATTCTCAACTTAGCATGATGTAAATCACAAACCTAGCAGCTGAAGTGATTTGCACATGTGCAGTTTTCACAATCCAGAGACGATCGCACGTTTAACATTGTACTGTGGAACGTTGACTGATTTCAATGTTGAATCTAGTGAATCTCTATTCAATGACTCACACACTATGCTACAATAAATAGATTTAAATAATTAAGACTTGCGTGTTCTTCGTATTCAGATCTGTCAAGGAAAAATGCTGGTTTCAACAAATTGTTAGCTGGTCTCTCATTGGTTATTGCATTGTATGTAATTATTGCTGATTGTTTACTATTTCCTGAATGCATTTGCAGTTTCTGTTGGCAGCCAGGCCTAGGGAGGTTTAATGGACATGATTTAAGAATGGTTATTCGGTGAACAATGGTTCTTATGAAAATAATACTATTTACTATTGACTCATTTACTCAAGTAAGAAGAAGAATCTATCGATGCTATGCAAACTGCAAATTTACCAGTGGTGTTTCTCCATGAATCAGGAATGACTGCACTTAAATGGCACCATTGGTATAAATCCTTTGAAAGTTTTTATTTGCCTTTGTTGGTCTGAATTTTTCAGCCAATAGAAAAAAGCAATTTTATATAATTGCCTTGAAACAGAAAGACAAAGAATTTTTGCCTATCAGCCGCAACCTTCATCTGACCAATGGGATGATCTTACAGAGGCGGTCAACAGACTAGAAAACAATTTCAACTTCAGTCTGTCAACTGCTTCATAGCCTGGAATGAATGCGATAAAAACTAATAAGAGTATAATTTGTTTTGTGTGTTAATTTAAGTCACACATGGCTAATGCAGATAATTGTCCTGCAGTTGGGAATATGTGTATGAAATGCAAAAAGGTCATTTTGCACAGGTGTGTAAGAATTCACAGTCACGTTTGAGTCACAACAACGTTTATGACATGAAGATGTGGATGATTTTGATCTAAAAAATAAGTGTGTACTGGTAGTTGATAGACCTTCCAAACCAGCTTTGGGTTTATCTAAAAATCTAATATGTAAGGTAATGACTGGGCAGGTGGTTTTAATATCAAATTATGGTTGCATCATGAAAATGGTTACATTAGCACCACCTGATATGAAAACCATTGCTTTTGATGGTCAAGTGATAGACATGATGGGCTATTTTCATGATGAGATCAAATATTAGTAGATCATAAGTACAAAACTATATAGCTAAGAGGTTATAAAATTCTGGGGTGGAGAGACCAGTTGCTTTAGTGGAAATGGTTGAGAGAAAATTTGATTCTTTGCAAAATGCTCTGAACAAGCATGAATCTATCTTTAGAGACAAACTAGGAATTGGTAAAGGGGTATATAAACAAAATATTATTTAAGCTAGGGGTTGTTCCTAGTGTACACAAGGTATGGAATGTGCCCCTAAGCATCAGAGATACTTAAAGAACATTTACATGATCTCTTTGTGGACGGGGTCATAGAACCAGTAGATTTAGCACAATGGGTTTCACCTATTGTGGTGGCGAATAGGAACACCGATTTTTAGATTGTGTGGATCTAAGATCTATCAATAAGAACATTTTGGTGGACGGTTAACCCTTTACCAAGAACCCAGGATATGTTGCCACAGTTTTGGCGGGGGCAGGGATGAAAGTATTTTCCATAATTGATCTCAAATTGGCATACCATCAAGTTGAGTTGAGCAATGATTCTCATTCTTTTACTACCTTTTTGATATGCTATTTGGGGCATTGTTTTGTACGAATGCCATTTGGGTTGGCCTCGGCGGCGGCCATTTTTCAGAAACTGATGTATCAACTCCTTTGGGATGAAAATGGGGTGTGGGCATATCAGGATGACGTCCTCATTTGCTCGGAGTCAGTTAAAACACATTTATACAAGTTGGATAAAGTATTAGGGGGTCTTAGCAGATCATGGGATCACAGTAAAGAAGGAAAAGTGTAAATTTCTGGTTGACTGTGGATTGCTTGGGGCACAACATTTCAGCTCAGGGAATTTTAACAAAGGAAGATCTCTTAATGGTGATTGACAAATGTTCTACTCCTAAAGGTAAAGACCAATTAAGGTAATTTTTGGGTCTGTGTGAGTATTACTCATGGTTTGTATAGAATTTTATGTTTCAAACTGAACCTATGAGGAAACATTTAAGGAGTAGATCAAAGTTTGAGTGGGAGGAATATTCAACACTTAAACTCTGATAATGAAAACCCGGCTCTGCAACTTTTCCAAGGGAAGGTGTCATCCATAGTTACTGTTAATGCTAGGGGAGTAGGTATGGGTGCTGTATTGAGCCAAATGGTCGAACGCAAGAACATATAATTTCATTTGCATCCGGTGTCTTTCCAAAACTGAAAAGAATTACAGCATGATTGAGAGAGAAGCATTGGCTTGCGTTTGGGGGTGCAAATCAAATTTCAACTTACAAAGGGTTTAAAATAGTCACTGATCATAAGCCTTTGGTATATTTGTGGATTGACTAGTTTTAATGAGACCAGTCCTAGGCTTACAAAATTGTTGTCTAAGTTGAATTAATTTAACATAACACTGGTAGAAAAAATTGCCGAGCGGATTTTCTTTCGAAATGTCAGGTACCCAGTACTGCAGAGAAATTAGACAAAGATGAGGATGACGTAGTTGGTATGATTGATGGGGTGTTCGTATTGGATGAAATCATTTCTAGACAGTCTTGGAAAGTAGCAGCAGGTAGGGAATATCTGTCAAGTACTCATTATTAAGAAATATGTTTGTGACAGCCAGCCTGGAGGAAAGCGAGTAGCAAAAAAATTAAGACTTCTTTTATTTAAAAAAAAAAAAAAGTTAAATGTGGAAAATGACCTGGTGATGAGAGGAGAACGGTAGGTTCCAACAAGTGTACTGAGGTGCAGATTAATTAAACTTGCTCATAATGGACATGTGGTGATTACTGGCACTAGGAGATCGTTGTTTGTATTGGTGACCGGGTATGGATAGTCAAGTAGAGATGATGGTCAGAAATTGCAGTGAATGTAAAGGTGCTGATAAAAGGTATGCTTTCTATGGAGGTGCCGTTTGGTCCAGTACAATTCCCTGGCAGACCTTGGGAGAAGCTTGATATGGATTTTATTGGTCCCACTGGGGTCAGATTGAATGCAAAAGGTATGTTCTGATATCAGTGGACTATCATTCTAAATGGATTGCATACACGTTTTAGAAAGAATTATTTCGTAGTGAGGGAATTCCTGGGTTTCTAATTACAGACAATGGTGTTCAATTTGTGTTGCATCACATGGTTGAGTTCGTGAGGAGCTTCAATGTGAAACATTTAACTACTGCTTTATATAGTACACAAGGAATTGGTTTATTTGAGAGGGTGAATAGGTTGTTTAAAGAGACTTTTCAGATGGCTAATCCGGTTGGAAGATTGGTGCAAGAGGCTGTGGCCGAAATAATTTATCACAACATGCCTCATTCTACAATGGGAGTTGCTCTTTTCATTTTGTTGAAAGGTAGGCATTCATTTATTGAGCTGTCTCCTGATTGGGTGGTGTATGAAACTATGAGGAGTAAGGCTACTCCTGATATCAGACAAGTCCGAGCGAGAGTGGAAAGATTGCAAGCTACAAGCAAAATAAGCTATGACAGTCGCAAAAGTGTGAAGGAGGTGTAGTTTTGTGTGGGGGATAGAGTTAAAGTGAGGAGGCCTCATCTCAAAAGAGAGGGGGGGGGTCAAAGTATAATCCTGTTACTAAGGTGGTTAGAGTTGCCAAGCACTCAGTCATTCATGGGGGAGAATGGAACGTGGTGGAACAAAACAGATATTGCAAAGATTGCTGGTGATCTTGAGGTTGATTCAAATGTGTTGCATGAAGGAGTTCACAAAGGAAGTGGATTCAGTTTTGGTGGGTATTTTGGAGGAAAAGAGAATGATGACAGACGGGGGTATTCAAGGATCTGTGGAGGTGTTCAGGATGCATGTTCGGGTGAGAGTGTAGGAAATGGTCCAGGGCAACATAAGTTGAAATATGTGGGAATGAAACTGGTGAGTTTGGGTGGTGCTGCCCCATGTGGTGGAGGACAAAGTGGTAGTACTTGTGTAGATAGTGGGGAAGATGCATGTGGAGGAGTTCACAGCCCCAGAAGGGATGTTGGTAGACCTAAATATTCAAATGAGTATGAAATGCTGTAGCCCTTCTTGCATATGTTTGTTTTATCTACAGGAACAGTGTTAAATGTTTGCAAAACAAAGTTTTGAATGAATGAGGTGGATATCCTTTTAATATATGCTGTGTGTCATCTGTGTATGGTGTGATCTTAAATCCTTGACATTCGATGACGTAAGCAAGGGGGTGCATATACAGATTGAACAAAGGGGGAGGGGGGCCTCAGAGATGAGCCTTGTGGCATCCTCCAGCAGCATCACCTTGGAAGTGACCAATTGTTGAACCACCTTGAAGGTATGACCCTGGAGGAAGGAAGCTAACCACTGTGTATTGAATCCTAGTTTGTTTTAATGGGATAAGAGGAGTTAGCTTAGCCTCTGGTTTGCAGACTTGTGCCCCCGTCACCTAGTGACTTTTAACCTACTTAGCTTGCTCTGTCTTAGCCCATTTAATTAATCTAAGATGGCTGCCTTGTTTATAGTTAGGCCACTTGTTTATGCTTTGCATTATCAGTGCCACTGCGCTAAGGCATCAAGATCAATGACAAAGACAAACAGTAGGTGTTCACGCTAAGGGATTTCCCCCCTCTATACTTTCGAGGGATTTGTTTATAATAATTTGCAGTCCCAAGAATGTCTGATCTATTGTTTGGGAACACACCTATGTCAGGGGTCCTGGTAGATCTGTATAAATACATCGCACTTTAGACAGATAATCAGAGGGATTCGGACCAGAGGTCATCGCCACCATCACTGATAACGATGCTGCACATCGTCTTGAAGCTGACCCAGTCTTCGTGTCCCTGTGGAGTCTGGGATAGAGACCTCATTCCAAGGTAACAAGGGTTGGGGGGGGGCTCCGCTCATGGACATGGCAAACCCAGGTCTCCTTTAGGTAGGAGGTTAGGCCTATCATATTAGGGTATTAGGGCATATCACACCACATGTCTTTTTCATGCCATTGCAAGATGGTTCGGGTCTTTGTAATAATGACTCTCGTTTTCACAATTCTGTTTTGTGCACTGTTCAGTATCCTAATTATTGCAGCCCATGCAACATATCTTAAATTGCAGTTGTGTTAAATAAAAACCATTGAAACTTTACTGCATCTTTGTCATTGCCTGTGTTTGAATGGTAAATCTCAGTTTAACCACGACACTTCCGGAGATGTCCATGCGCAAAGGCTGCCACAAATCACCTTTTACTATTGTGTTTTTGGTGAGGTGCTGCTAGTGAGCCGGTAAGGTTGGGACGACAGTTGCGACTTGTAGGATAGGCATAGTCACCTACAAACAAAAGAACTGTCATCCTTAAACCAGCAGTCTTTCGTAGAGCAAGAGTCCAAACTGCAGCAACTGCAGCACCCCCTCCTCCTCCATACTTCCAAAACCATTTCAGCAAAGTGTTGTGGGAAACTGTGTCAAGAGCTTCACTTAAATCCAGCATCCCCCCACCACCAATCGACTGTCTTGGGTATTCACCTGTTAACACAGAGGTGACTTTGTACTAAACTGAGGACAGAAGCCTGTTTGTGTCTCATGGAGTAACTCCTGTGCATCAATTAACTCAATCGGTTGGACACTCGCATGCTTTTTAGCCACAGAGGCAAACCAATAGAAGCAGAGAAATGGGCCTCAAGTTTTCGGGTTTTGCAGGATTGAGGGAGGGTAGCAGTAGTCTGCAACACAAACCTTTTTTTTTTCCCTCCAATGCCTTTTAATATTCCAATATTACTTTATAGGTTCTCACCATTCTCCCTGTATGTAAAGTGAGTTGTTCCCCTCTTGCCAAGGGCAGGACAACATATTGGGGAGCCAATACATTGCTTGTGATCTTCGCAAACTTGGAGACCTTCACTTGAGTAGGCAATCTGACTTCCTCAACCAGGTTTTGCTAAGGTGGGCACTGTCTGGGATGCATTCTAGTATGGAGTGTTACTGTTCTATCTAGTAATTAAGGAGTATGTGAAACAACGAGGTGTAGCAAACACCATCGTCTGACCCTTCCTTTTGTCTTAGCCAGTTGGGCACCAGGCCCAGTGGGACAGGACCTGCCTTAGAATCGGTTTGGAAAGACCACAGAGGAGGGGTTGCTCTTTTCCATGGCACCGCTTCTGGGTGTGTACCAGGCCTCTGCACAGGGGAAGAAAGTTTCTGCCATCTTAGTATTAGGTAGAGAGGGGCACTGTAGGATTGTTTGCTATAGGGCAATCTGGAACATCTTCAAAAATGTTCAGTATTACCCCAGGAAACTACATTGCACCCTGACCTTGCACTGTTCAAAGAATTCCCTAGGGTGACTTATATGTATTTAAAGGTTTGGGCCTGGCAAAGGGCTTACTTTGCTAGGTTGACATGGCAGTGTAAAACTGCACACACAGGCCTTTAAGTTGCAAGCCTGAGACCTGTTTAAAGGGCTATGTAAGTGGGCGGCACAATTAGTGCAGCAGACATGCTCATATCACATAATATACAGTCTCTGGCACAGGTATTGCCACTTTTCTAAGGACTTGGAAGTAAATTAAAGTTGCCAATTTGGATACAAGCCAATTCACTCATATTTTAGGAAGAGCGCACAAGTGAAGGCAAACATCTGATGATGACTATGCAGAAAGGGTCAAGTCCAACAGTTGCTAACCTTAAAATGTAGCCTTAACTTCTATAAATGTGGTGTGTGTGTTTTTTTTTTTTTTTTGTTTTTTTTTTGTTAGTGTGTATTTTTTCTTCAGCAATTGCTGTTTGTCATCTGAAATGTAACTTCAACTTTCCTTTTAAGAAGCCTTTCATTGTTTGTTGGGTTTTTGTATCTAGAACAGTTACCTCTTTGACAAAGCAAACAAAGATGCATGAGCTACATTCAGGTGCACTAGAGGAAGGGGTGCTGGGTCAAACTTGTAGCTATGCCCTGCACAACCGTACTGTGCACAGGCTTTTGCCATGCGTCTTGTGAATAAGTGCTTGACCTGTACCTAACCCTTGTTTGAACATAATCCACTGTGCATGGCTTAGTGTGTGGAGAGGGTTACAGAAACACCCTATGCTGAGTCCCAGTGAGGACTTGGCTCACAAAAGTCTGTTATCTGGTAGAGGCAGAATGGGGGAGGTTAACTACTCTCTCTGCCAGCTTAGAAGTTCAAACTACACCTAAAAGAATCTAAATTTCAACTAGCCACAGAGGTGATCTAGCTTCAGTGGGATACTCTAGGGGTGAAGGTGTGGCCTGATGCAAACACAGCCCGGGTCCATCTTTTTTTCATTTTAGAAAAATAAATCTAACTCTGGCATCCTGTGGACTCCCGACCCCTCCTAGGAAAAAATTGAGGGTAACTTTCCTAACCCACCTCAGGGTGTGTGGTAAGCAGAAGGACTGCTACAGCTTTAAGTGTTGGCATGTGGTCCAGTGCCAAGAATGGCTGACCCTTCCCTACCCTACCTTTTCATATAAAAAATCCCTGCGTCTACAAGGCTTCCTACTCCACCTGCCAAGGGGCAGACTTGGAGTGTGCAAAGAAAATCAGGTA
Source organism: Pleurodeles waltl (assembly GCF_031143425.1). Taxonomy (NCBI): domain Eukaryota; kingdom Metazoa; phylum Chordata; class Amphibia; order Caudata; family Salamandridae; genus Pleurodeles; species Pleurodeles waltl. The sequence goes on from NC_090446.1 coordinate 1,415,567,570, forward strand.
ATTGGTAGAGAGGGATGGTAGCCCTACTCTGATAACACCCACATTCCTTATGAAGGTGGCCCACAAAACTTACTAAATTAACCTGCACTTAACCCTGCGATCTGTAGCTTGGTATTAAAGAAGTGCAGCTTAACTTAGAAGGAATATATAAAGTATTTGTGCAGCAAACAAACAGTATTACAGTGGAAACAACAAAAGAAAAATCTAATTGAGTACAGTTTCGAGCAATGTAATATCAGAATGACTATAATGCGATCTGTAGAAACAGATATTTAGTTCTATTTTAAGTGAAAATAGAGCCTACAAGCACAAAATGCACTCAGTTATCTAGTTGCACTAGACAAGGGGAAAGTCACAAGTTCAGGCCAACTGCAATGAAGCACAGGTCTGATACTTGCCCCCCAAATGTCTCCAAAGAATTCCTTCCCCTTTCGTCCCTACTGCATCTTCCTCCTGATAGCAGCACCATAGCTGCAAGCACCCTGGTCTTACTCAGCCCTGGTAATATTTTGACCTTGAATTGTCTTCTGCATCATCCAACAGATCCTCCAGGGCAGACTACTCTCTGTCTGTCCTCTTAAGCAAGCCAGGGCTTTTGGTACATGCAGCAAGGCTACCCTCCCTCTAGAGTCTACAGCAGAAGTACTTGTAAACCACAAACAGTCAAATAGAAGTGTAGATGGCACTAATATTCAAGGGTCTTGAGCACTTCCACTGTCTGTTAGTGACATTTTTGTTGTATCTTTGCCAGGACTATCTATAAAGGGTCCAGAAAGCCAAGAGCGCAAATCAAGAGTGTCCCATCTGCTCCCCTTCTCCTAACAGAACGTCCTCTCAGCTATGGTGGTCTCCCATGATATCGGAATAGTCAAACCACTGGCAAAATCGGATGCACCACAAGGTATCAATTGTTTACAGGAGAAAATGTGAGACAGCAAAGGATTAACAAATGAGCTTACATGGCTATTTGCTGCCGGTGTCTCACTCACACGACTCAAGCTCACTTCATCAGTGTGCTCAACTACAGCAGCTGTACAGTGGATCAAGAGTAGACGTACATCAGCCTCACTCAACCAATAGGTACCGGAGAATTGCTCCATATTAGCCTGACCTAACCAAGCATTAGAAAATGTTTACCCTAGCAGGAGCAGGGGGACATATGACAGCTTCATATTTCGGCCAGTGGCTGGTGCGTCACCCTTCCAAACACTTTGGTGGTGCATCATGTACCACTTATAATAACCTAAAGGACCTCCCCCAAGGTTCACCCCATGTAGCTTTCTGATCAGGCAAGGCTTGATTGCACACCTCTTACAGTGCCATACCGCTCCATTCTAGAGAAATTTCAGGTGAAATTGAATCTATGGTTTGGATACTACAGCTGAACAGGTTGCTATGGGCAAAATATGAGATGCATTTAAAGGTTGTGTGTGTGTTGTGTGTGTTTTTTTTTTTTTTTTTCTTTTTTTTTTCTTCTTTTCTTTTTTCCCATTTATTTCTGCTAACCTTTTTAAACAAAATTGAATATTTGGAGAAACTGTTGCAGGCGAGAGTATATCCTGATCTTCCACTTTAACCAGTGTTCCTTTTCTGATTTTAAAGGCTCTGCAAACTGGTGTACAGAAAGGCAAGGAATATAGAAAAGAATTTTAGCTTTCTTCCTTTTAGGCCTGGTCCTCTGTGCCTGAGGAATACTCTTCTGCTGAAAAATCATGGAGGTATCCTACCTACTAGTAGAGGATCTTCTTTACCAAGCATTCTGTAACTTACCATGAAGAGGTCTGTGTCCTGTAATCTCTGCCCAATCCAAACTGTGTTGAGCTGAAAAGCAGTGCTTGGAGATGGTGTTCTTCTCCTTAAATTAGCAGGTTTGTTGGTCCCGTTTGTTCATTTTATTTAGGCTAAGACTATAGCTCCCAGAATTCATGTATTTGTTAAGTTGAAACCCAGAAGTGGAAATGTTGTGTCCCAGTGACCTTGTCATCTGGTGACCTACCTATGCTTGATAATCATGTTGGGTTAATATGCATGCAGTCTACACTTAGTGGAATTGTACTATACATAACTGGCTTTAATCGTGAACTTGTCCTGCTTTCTAGTCATATGCATCAAATGCCTGGGCGCCCATGTGTTACACACTGTTGCCACCCCTTTCTCCTATGATCAACAACTGAGAGCCATTCTTCTGAATCTTGAAATTGTCAGTTACATGTCTGTAACTGCTGTCCAGGTAAGCCTACATGGCCACACCTACTGCATCTAAGACCCCCTCAAGGCTCTCAACTGCATCCAGTGAAGATCCATGCTCTTCTCTCATTCTCTGGATACGTGGGCACATATACCCACTTTGACCTCTTCATTATTATCCCATTTTGCCAAGCATGTTTAACTCCGCCTGGACTGTGACTAGCAAATTGAGAACTGTGACTGCTGACACAATAGCATCCTTTGCATGTCCACATGAAACTGTTAAAGAAGGCCTTAAAAAAAAAAAAACTGAATTTACTACAATTTTTCAAGCAGATGCTCTACTTGATTTGAAAGCATGGGTGTAGCTCCTGTTTTATTATGCCTTCAATCAAAGATGTCAAGTCTCATTATGGTTATGAGAGAAATATTAATCAGAGCTGGCGGTGTTGATCCCATATAACTTATTAGTGAGCATGTTATGTTGATATTAATAGTCTCTATTTATGCAAAAGGACACTGCTAGTATAGTATCTTTGTGAGTGATGAATTGAGGCCTGTGCTAGATAGACTATCTGCCTGCACTTATGACCTTTGCAGGCCCCTGAAAATCAACATCTAAAATGAGGTGTTAGGCTTGTAAGCCTTAGGTTGTTCTTCCCCCATTTTTTTTGCTGATCTTGTTTTGGCTGGTCTTGAGACTCTGTGCCCTTTACCAGTGCTGAAGTGCATGTCCTCACTTCTTAAAACATGTTAACATTTGGTACTCCCAATTGTCATAATACTACTTTACTTGGCATTTGCAATTAAATGTATTACATGTTCACATAACTTGTAACTTGAATGCTACTAGTAGGCCTGCAGCATCGATTGTTCCCCCCCCCCCCCCCCCTGCTCAAGTAGCCCTCTTAAACATGTCTTGGGCCTGACCTGGCCAGGTTGAAATGGCAGTTTAAAGCTGCACCAACAAGCTGCAAATTAAAACTTTTGCCTGGTCCAACCATTCCTTTTTAATGCACATGTCACACATAGGGTAGGTCCTAATCCGCTCAAAGGGGATAGGGGTTGAGGGCATGTAGTTTGAAGATTTAATCTTAAAGTAATTTTTCAGTTTTGCAGGGTGTACCTCTCTCATAGGATAACATTGGAGCTATCTTATTACATTTAATAAGCTGTAACTTTCAAATGGGAACAGGTTAGCAGTTAATATTTGGTGTCTTTGGAACTGTAACGAAAAATCATTTTTTTATTTTTTTTTATGAAGTTGGATTTTTCAATTACAATTTTGAAAATGCTACTTTTCTTTTTTCTTTTAAAGCTGCCACTTTCCTGCATTGGCCATTTAGTAGATGCTGCCTGCTTCTGGGTTGCATGACTGGTTGTTGGCAGTTGGGCCTTGGTCTTTGTGTATTCCTCCTATACAGTTGTACACCATGGAGGATAGGTATGCCTGTTAGGGTTTGTACACAGCAAAGAGCATGTCCCCTCTCACTGCACTAGTGGGTTCTGTAATAGCTCCCTTTTAAACTTACTATTCAAAGCCTTTCTTGTTATCTCACCTTCCCCCCCCCCTAGGCTTCTGTGTATGTTGTTTAATGTGCTGTTTTGTTTACACATTGGGCCTTGCTTTTACCAAGGCTTCTTTAAAACACTCCTCCCTAGGCCATGTGTTAATCCAACTCATTTGCATAATAACTGAAACTCTGCACACCTTTCAAGAACATGTGCAGCATGTGAGGACCACACCCAGCTCTTCAAACCACACCCAGCTCTGCACACCTTCCAAGAACATGTGCAGCATGTGAGGACCACACCCAGCCCTTCAAACCACACCCAGCTCTTCGAACCACACCCAGCCCTGTCTATAAAAGGCATCCCCCGAGCCTCACCCAGTGCTTGTGCTCGTCTACCTCCCGCTTACCTGAGAACAGATCCCTCGGCGCTGGCACTCCTGCTCTTTACAGACTTTCTTTGACTTCAATTGGCGCAGCTGCTGGCTCTTCCTTCTTCCGGTTTCCGGTTCCTCCTTGCCTCAGCCTCTCTCCTACGAGTAACCTGCAAAAGAGAAAGAAGACAAGGTTAGACTGATCAGTATCTCTTGCCAGCAACAAGTAAGTGCAAAACTTTTTATTACCTGAGGGAGCTTTGACGGCAATTTCTGGATTCGTGTATAGACAGTTTGAGGCGAAGTGCCTTCCACGAGCATTGTGATTAAGGCTCTTTGTTGCAGGATTATTTTGCAGGACTTTGTGAAGCGGACATTGTTTTTTTTCATGGAACTTTTGGGAATCGAACAGTGGAAACCATTGACAGCAAGGAAAACAGTAAATCAAGGACTTGCACAAATTACATGCTGTATTTTGATGTAAAAGTACAGTATTTGTTTTATAAAAGATTCTGGAAATATGCGAAAAGTGAGTCTGCTATTGGGAATTTAGGCTTTAGTTATATTATGATGAATGTTTGATATTGGTAATTCTGATAACGGTATTTGTTTAATTTTTTAGAAGCTTAACAGTAATAGAAAACACATCCCAGAGCAGTAACACATTCCAAACCTGGAAACTAGAGACCAGGATCCAAGAGGTACTTTTAGAAGAGAATTTCCAATAAATAAAGGGATAGTCAGGAACCCATTTAGGAATAGGTTGCACTTATCTGTTCTTTGTTTATGTTTCATTAGGCACCAGTTTCTACAGAAGTCAGAAAGGGCCGCAGATTTGTGCAGCACTTCAACAGTGGAAACGCAAGAACGGTGTTGTCTCTCTTTATTTTATTTTATCCACTTCCCCCCTTCCCTTGAGCTTCTGTTCTTAGTGCACTGTTTTAAAAACTAGTGTGCTGGAACAAGCAGTTTCAGGGTGGGGTCGGATTGTCTTCAACCTCCATCAGAACTGAACAAGAACTGAGGTGAGCTGGGCTTTGACAGAAGCACAAGCCTTAAAAAATCATTTCAGTTCTGGTGGACGATGAATACCGGGGAAGAAATAGAGGGCATTGACGTCACGGATATGGCGCAGGCCCTAAATGAGGACTTGGCTCATAATGAATCAGTGTCTGGCATCTTGCAACATATGCAAGAGGAAATAGAGAGATTAAAGATGGAGAATACCTCTTTAAAACAGGATTTAAGCAGGTATAAATTTAGGGGATCTCAGTGGAACACAGCTTCTACGCCTTTGTTTAAAACCTCCTCAGAGACAGGGGCGCCATCAAAACATACAACTTTGCCTTCCCCAGTTGAGGTTACTGTTAATGTTCCTAATGTTGTGCCCTTAGCAGCACCTGAACGTTTTCATGGAGATAGTAACAAATTCCATGTTTTTATCAATCAATGTCAATTACACTTCATTTGTAAGCCACAACAGTTCCCTACTGATGATACGAAAGTGGCATTCGTCTTGTCTTATTTGGGTGGCACAGCAGCCAATTGGTCAATTCCTTTCGTGGATAGAGATGATCCCATCCTCCATAATTGGAATCAATTTAAACGTACCATGACCAGCCTTTTTGCAAAACACACTTTCATGCAGGCAAGTGATAATGAGCTTTTAAATCTTAAACAAGGTAACAAGGATTTATTGACCTATCTCACTAGTTTTAATCGTTTACTCACCGAGACACAGTGGCCAGAAGAAAAGCGTGTCTCCCTTTTTTATAAAGGTTTGAGAGACGAGTTAAAAGACGCGCTGGCTCATATCGTTGATTTGCCAAAAGACTATTCAGACTTTGTAGATTTAGTTGTGAAATTAGAACATAGACTAGGAGAAAGAAAGAGAGATAAATACAAACTGGAATCACGGTTAACTTTTATTAGACACGAGAAGAAAGACACAGATAATAAACTCCCTGAACCAGAGCCTATGCAAATAGGGACACTCAGAGGTCCACTCACATCAGAGGAAAAAGAAAGAAGGAGAACATTTCAATTATGTTTATATTGTGGCAGGGCAGGTCACTTTGCCAGAGAATGTCCAGTAAAGCCTAAAACTCCACGAAAGGGTGCTGTTTCCTCCACCTCCTCAACTGAATCGGGAAACGATTAAGCTCGACAAGGGGAGAGGTTACTTGTTCGAGAAAACATCTTAATCAAACCTCTAATGCTGCAGCCTTCAGGGTACCGCACATACCTAGACATTTCATAATTCAGGTCGTTTTAATTGTTACTACCCAAGTGAGGCATTCTCTCCCTGTCCTACTGGACTCAGGCGCGACAGGAAATTTTGTGGATAATAAGTTAGCTGAAATCTTAGGACTTCCTATGTGCCTAAAGCCTTGTCCAGAAGCAGTATGTGCAGTGGATGGGTCAGAATTGACCTCTGGATTAATCACAAAACAAACAAGTCCACTTGTTATGGTCTGTCAGAACGGGCACACAGAGGTGATTAGCTTTGATCTGATAGATACTCCTAATTTTGGTTTGATTCTCGGGGTACCCTGGTTAACAACTCATAACCCAAAAATTGATTGGGTGAATAGAACTGTTACTTTGGATTCCTCTTTCTGTAGAACCAATTGCTATCAAGAAGCAGGTACAGAACAGAGCACAGTATTACACTGTGCTAGTGTTACACAAGATGAACCAAGTCTCCCTCCTGAATATTCTGACTTTAAAGACGTCTTTGATCCAGTAAAGGCTAGTGTGCTGCCCCCACATCGGTCTTATGACTGCCGTATAGATCTTATCCCAGGGGCCCCTTTACCTAATAACAGAGTATATGCTTTGACTGACGAAGAAACCAAATACTTAAGAACCTACCTAGATGACCTACTACAGTCTGGGTTCATCCGTCATTCCACATCTCCAGTGTCATCTCCACTCTTTTTTATCCCGAAGCCGGATAAATCCCTGCGCGCGTGTATCGATTATAGAGGACTAAATAAGGCTACAATAAAGAATAAATATCCTCTTCCTCTAATACCTGTGTTGTTGGATCAATTAAGACATTCTACTGTATACACTAAACTAGATCTGCGGGGAGCTTACCACCTGGTTCGAGTAAAAGAGGGGGATGAGTGGAAGACAGCTTTCAAGACAAAGTTTGGTTTATTTGAGTACACAGTAATGCCCTTTGGGTTATGTAATGCCCCTGCGGCCTTTCAGTTCTTTATAAATGAGGTCCTACACGAATTCCTGGACGTTTGTGTCATAGTATACATAGACGACATCCTCATTTACTCTAAGAACTCAGAAGAACATACCCAACATGTTCGTGCAGTATTATCAAAGTTAAAAGAAAATCATCTTTTTGCTAAGTTAGAAAAGTGTACTTTTAATGTCAACAAGGTGGACTTTTTAGGATACTGCCTGTCACCTCAAGGAATAACTATGGATGTAAAGAAAATCAGTGCTATTGCTGATTGGCCAGAACCATCCTCTGTAAAAGATATTCAGAAATTTCTGGGTTTCGCCAATTTTTACAGGAGGTTTATTGCACATTTTGCAGACATTGCAGCCCCAATAACTACCTTGTTGCGGAAAGGGCAACGATTTCTTTGGACTGATGAGGCGGCACACGCCTTTCAACTCCTAAAACAAAAGTTCACTTCAGCCCCAATTCTGAAACATCCTGATCCTGACTTGCCCTTTTTTGTTGAAGCGGATGCTTCACAAGTAGCTTTAGGAGGAGTTCTCTCTCAACGAGATGCAGTAGATGGCCAGTTACATCCTATAGCCTTCTATTCCAAAAAGTTATTACCAGCTGAACAAAATTACACTGTGGCTGAAAGGGAACTACTAGCTATCAAAGTAGCCTTTTCAGAATGGAGGCACCATTTAATGGGAGCCAAGTACCCAGTTACAATCTTTTCTGACCATAAGAACCTACAGTTTTTTGGATCACTTAAAGCACTAACACCACGTCAGATGCGCTGGTTAATTTTTTTTAGCACATTTGACTTTGTTATAACCTATAGACCAGGTGCACAACAAATTCAATCTGATGTGTTATCTAGATACGGACATACCTCAGACATGAAACAAGATAAAATAGGAGAACCCATTATTCCTCCCCAAAAGTTGTTGGCACCAGTACAACAGAAGGATTTCATCACAGATCTATATAATGCACACATGCAAATAGCACCTCAGGATTGGTTAAAGGATTCCCATAACACAATACAACGAGGTTTATTGTATCACGACAACATGCTGTTAGTGCCCACCTCTGAATTACAAACACAGGTGATAATTTGGCATCACGCCTCACCGTTGGCAGGTCATCCTGGTTGGGTAAAAACCCTGGAAAAATGTGCAAAAACACTTTTGGTGGGACACTATAAGAAAGGACATTAAGCAATTTGTCACTACCTGTCCAATTTGTGCAAGACATAAATCTTCTCATAAGGCTCCTGACGGCTTGTTAATACCAATGCCAACACCCAAACAACCTTGGCACACTGTGAGCGTAGACTTTATTGTAGGTTTACCACCTGTAAAATCCTTCACAACAGTGTTGGTTATAGTGGATTTTTTATCTAAAATGGCACATTTTGTACCATTACGGAAATTACCCACGGCAGCAGAATTTGCCGATATTTTTATAAGGGAAATTGTGCGTTTACATGGTTTGCCAAGCAAAGTGGTGTCAGACCGAGGGAGCCAGTTCAACTCCAGATTTTGGAAAAAATTATGTGAAAAACTGAAAATAGATGTGGCCTTATCCACTGCTTTCCACCCAGAGACAGATGGACAGACTGAACGACTGAACCAAACCTTACTTCAAACGCTACGTTGTTTATTGGCTGATTATTCTAGTGAATGGTTGGAAGCTCTTCCTGTAGCAGAGTTTGTTTATAATAATACTGAGCATTCAGCTCTACTTTGCTCACCATTCTATTTCTTGCAGGGGTATCATCCAAGAGCTATACCCATTTTGTTAGAAGATTCCCTGTTGCCTACAGTAACGGATAGACTAACGAGGTTAGGTGACATACAAGACAAAGCCAGGAAACATTTATTAAAGTACAAGGAAAGCATGAAAAGACAAGCAGACAAACACAGGTCTGAGGCCCCAATGTATAAAATTGGTGACAAGGTATGGCTCTCCACAAAAAACCTAAACATAGAGGGATCCCGAAAGCTGCAACCACGTTTCATTGGACCCTTTAGTATAACTGCCATAGTAAACCCGGTAACAGTAAAATTAGATTTACCAAAAGAATATCCAGTACATACTACATTCCATGTGTCCTTGCTTAAGCCGTACAACTCAAAAACCCGACCTGAACCACCACCTCCACCCATACCAATTAAAGGAAATCTGGAATATGAAGTGAAAAGCATAAAAGACTCAAAAAGAATTAGTGGACGTCTGTTTTATTTAGTAGAATGGAAAGGATATGATGAATCTGAGAATTCATGGGAACCAGCATCATATGTACATGCCCCACAGCTGATTAGACGGTTTTATTTAAAAAATCCAGGAAAACCCCGTCCTGTAGGAGGGCCTTTGAGGGGGGCAACTGTTAGGGTTTGTACACAGCAAAGAGCATGTCCCCTCTCACTGCACTAGTGGGTTCTGTAATAGCTCCCTTTTAAACTTACTATTCAAAGCCTTTCTTGTTATCTCACCTTCCCCCCCCCCTAGGCTTCTGTGTATGTTGTTTAATGTGCTGTTTTGTTTACACATTGGGCCTTGCTTTTACCAAGGCTTCTTTAAAACACTCCTCCCTAGGCCATGTGTTAATCCAACTCATTTGCATAATAACTGAAACTCTGCACACCTTTCAAGAACATGTGCAGCATGTGAGGACCACACCCAGCTCTTCAAACCACACCCAGCTCTGCACACCTTCCAAGAACATGTGCAGCATGTGAGGACCACACCCAGCCCTTCAAACCACACCCAGCTCTTCGAACCACACCCAGCCCTGTCTATAAAAGGCATCCCCCGAGCCTCACCCAGTGCTTGTGCTCGTCTACCTCCCGCTTACCTGAGAACAGATCCCTCGGCGCTGGCACTCCTGCTCTTTACAGACTTTCTTTGACTTCAATTGGCGCAGCTGCTGGCTCTTCCTTCTTCCGGTTTCCGGTTCCTCCTTGCCTCAGCCTCTCTCCTACGAGTAACCTGCAAAAGAGAAAGAAGACCAGGTTAGACTGATCAGTATCTCTTGCCAGCAACAAGTAAGTGCAAAACTTTTTATTACCTGAGGGAGCTTTGACGGCAATTTCTGGATTCGTGTATAGACAGTTTGAGGCGAAGTGCCTTCCACGAGCATTGTGATTAAGGCTCTTTGTTGCAGGATTATTTTGCAGGACTTTGTGAAGCGGACATTGTTTTTTTTCATGGAACTTTTGGGAATCGAACAGTGGAAACCATTGACAGCAAGGAAAACAGTAAATCAAGGACTTGCACAAATTACATGCTGTATTTTGATGTAAAAGTACAGTATTTGTTTTATAAAAGATTCTGGAAATATGCGAAAAGTGAGTCTGCTATTGGGAATTTAGGCTTTAGTTATATTATGATGAATGTTTGATATTGGTAATTCTGATAACGGTATTTGTTTAATTTTTTAGAAGCTTAACAGTAATAGAAAACACATCCCAGAGCAGTAACACATTCCAAACCTGGAAACTAGAGACCAGGATCCAAGAGGTACTTTTAGAAGAGAATTTCCAATAAATAAAGGGATAGTCAGGAACCCATTTAGGAATAGGTTGCACTTATCTGTTCTTTGTTTATGTTTCATTAGGCACCAGTTTCTACAGAAGTCAGAAAGGGCCGCAGATTTGTGCAGCACTTCAACAGTGGAAACGCAAGAACGGTGTTGTCTCTCTTTATTTTATTTTATCCACTTCCCCCCTTCCCTTGAGCTTCTGTTCTTAGTGCACTGTTTTAAAAACTAGTGTGCTGGAACAAGCAGTTTCAGGGTGGGGTCGGATTGTCTTCAACCTCCATCAGAACTGAACAAGAACTGAGGTGAGCTGGGCTTTGACAATGCCTGGATGGGCTAATACTGGCAGGATTTGGTGGGGGTTGGGGGGGGTGAGTGGGGAGGAAAAGTGAAGTTAGTCAGAGCCCATTTGTAAGAAATTGGGTTGTTGGTTGACTGGGGTGGGAACCCTGGTTAAGCAACAGCCACAGCCTTTTTCAGGGTGAACCACAAAGTCTCTAAGTTGACCTGTGCTTACCCCTGGGTACCATTGCACAAAAGGCGGTCAGACTAGAGGTAGAGGCATTGTGTAAAGTTTTTATGCAGTACACAGTAATAAGGTGAAATCACAAGACCAGAAAAATCCCAAACTAAATTAGAAAAACAGAACACTTTAATGAATTATTTTCCGCCAAAACCATCCATCCATTTAGTAGCACTGGAGTTTTGAATTTTCCAAGGAAAGGTTCAAAATGACAACTCTTACGTTTGGGGAAAATGGCTGCCTGGGCACATTTTAGTACTACAACCAAGGGCCAGGAGATGATGGAGACCTATCAGGGGTTGGGGTTTGGGCGGAGGGATTCAGGACTCACTCAGGCTGGGTCCAGGTGTGGGTTAAAGATGGGTGGGCACCTGTTATGTCCCTGTGGCTCTGATCAGGAGGCCAGAAAAGCTAGCCCTTGGAGTCACTTCTAATGTTCTGGGTTCAAGTGAAGATGCAAGGCTGACCTCTAAAGATTCAAGGTGGGCTCCAGACAGCAAAGCAGTTCTTCCAGTTACAGCAGCAGTCTGGCAGATTGTACAGCAGCAAGGAGTCCTCAGTCCTTCTACAGGTCCAGTAGAGAACTGAAGAGTGGCTCTGTATACCCTGGTGCCTTGAGTCTAGAAGATGGGAGAAATTTCCTAAAGTGTTGTGTGTTTTTTTTTTTTTTTTTTTTTTTTTTTAAGTTCCAGGAGTTTCCTGTTGCCTAGTTGGCTGCACTGACAATACCAGGTGATTAATCCTATTGTGTGGTGGCAGAGCCCAGTCTATTCAGGTCTACTTTCTTAGCTACGACACCCCCCATCAAATCAATAAATGGCCCATTCAGATTTTGCTGGGTCCACTATTGTCTGACTGTCTGGGGTGAAATCGCAAAGGCCCAACTGTCAGTTACACCCACTCATGTGACTTAAGCCACACTGGAGGCACAGTGGGCTAAGGCCAGGAAAATGCAAACTATCAAAGTGGGTTTTTCAAACTTGTAATGATATTTCTTCAATGGTAAAGTTAGATTTATCACTTCAGTTCATGGATACCAAACATATTTTACCACCTCTGGTTTAGGAATTACAGTATATTAAATGTAATACGGATCCCCAATGTCCTCCTATGGGAGGGATAGGTTTCGCAGTAGTGAACAATAAATTTGAGAGGTTTTCACTACTAGGACATGTAAAACTAAGAAGAACATGGCCTACGTTTTTAGTTACATAGCACCCTGCCCTGTGGGCTACCTAGGACCTACCTTCGGGGTGACACATATGTAATAAAAGGGGAGTTTAAGGCCTGGAAAATGGTTTTAAATATCAAGTCAACACTTAAGGCTGCAACAGCAGGCCTGGGACATGTTTTAAAGTGTTAAGTGGGTGGCACAATAAGTGCTGCAGGTAGTGTTTAATTTTCAGGAAGTGGGTATAAGGTATACCACTCTACAGGGGACTTGTATGTAAATTAAATGTCAATCAAATCCTGTTTTGGGGAGATGGTGCAAGCACTTTAGTTCTCCGTGCACTTTACCACTGCCAAACGGTGCTAAAAGCCAGCAAGCATAAATCCAGCAAAAATAAGGTGGAGGAAGGCAAAAGTATGGGGGTGACCCTGTAGAGAGGGCCATTTCCATCATCCTTTTATGTCTCAATAGGCTGTGTCCTTCCTGACTTAACACAAAGGAATTCATACCCCTGTGATTATTCTGAAGCCAGGGTAGGGGAAATAAGAAGCCTTTACACTACAAAGTAAAACCTCTCAAATCTCACCCCGCCGCTTCAAAGGCGGTGCCATGTATAAATTTGGAACGTCCAACACCAGCTCTTCAGTATACTTCTGGTCCTGTGGAAGACTACCAGGAAGGACTGCTGTAATGCTGAAATGACTGCATCTCAGCTGGACTGCTGCCCTAAAGGACTGCTGCCTTCTGCGCTAGCCAGCTGACCTCTTGCCTGGGTGAAAAGTACTGGACTGACAGCCTGTACCCAGGACCACCAGAGTGACTCCAAGGGCTACTCCTTTGTGACTAGCATATCCGCTGGTGTGCAACGCAATGCCTAGCAGAACTGACGCATCGCCTCTGATGTGTAGACATTCCAGATGTAAGTACGTCATATTGCAGCTCCATCAGAATTGTGGCTGTGCAACGCTTTCCGATGCAGGCCCTCGCATGACAAGCCTCTTTCTGTCCATTAGATCCTCTGATGCAGGACCTCTCACCACAGCCTTGCAATTCCTAGGACTCCACTAGTCACCTCAGCTTTACTGCACATCCTCGGAGGGCTCCGCAACTGTTTGCAACCAAGATTTAAGGTATCATTGTTCAGCGGGCTTTGCTGGGTTCTTGTTGCATGCCCATGCTCCATCATCGCATTCGGACTGAGCCTGTAACTTTGACCCAGTCTAGAGAAACCAGATGTGCACATTTTGCACTTTTTGCTTTTGAAGCTATTTAACCTAAATCTTTGATCTCTGGTTCTACCGAGCGGATCTTTATCTTTTTTTTTTTTTTCTTTTTTTTTTTCCCTTTTTTATTTATTTCATTTTCAATCTACTCAATTTTTATAATTTGGTGTGGAATCATTTTACACACAGCCTCTGAGATAGACATCACTGCTCTGTGCCAAGCTACGCAAGGGTTGAGCACAAATTAGTTTAGGTTTCATTGTGACCTCCCCTTATAAGGACTGAAGTTACTACTTGAGTAGGGTTTCACCCCTTCAACCAGCAACCCAATTTCTCACACGGGGTATTTTGCATTTCATTCAGTATGCAGTATTACCTTGTTCTTGACTTGGACAATAGCACTGTTACAAAATGGGTCTCTAGTTGGAAGTGCTTTGCACCCTGTCCAGGTAGGGACCCTCACTCAAGACTGGGCAAGGGAGCCATGCAACTGAACCCCTGCTCGCCCCCTTAGTAGCTTGGCATGAGCAGTCAGGGTTATATCTGAGGCAATGTGTAAATTTTTCTCTCTCCCTCTCTCCCTCCCCATAGGAATCAATGATTGTATATTTTTAGCGCAAAATACCTGGGATGCATCAAAATAAAAATGCAGGACACTGCTTTTCAGCACCTCACCTCTCAAAGTGTTGTATCTGTTCCTTACTGCATAGGGGAGGTGATGTGTCCATTCTTTCCTCATAGGAAAAGCGATGCTTTGATTCCAGACATGCAGCCTTGGTCCCTTACCGCGGTGTGGGTTTGATGAGAAACTGACGTCCCAGGGGTGATGTATGGAAAGTTCAGACACGCTGTGTTGATGGAACCTTGGTGAAACAGGTTTTGCATATTCTCCAGGTGCGGGTAGGCACTGCATCAATTTTTCTGATGCATCTGTGTGTAGATTTTCTCCCGGTTGCCAGCTTACACCTCCAAGAGCCCAGGGTCTGTGGTTGGCACCACCTCCCAAGTTGGGACTCATCAGACGAGCAAGGCACTGGCGGATGACGTTTTCTATGTCCATGAAACTTTTTAACAGGAGACGAGCTCAGTTTCAGCCAATGAAGAACCTTGGAAAGCAGAATGTAGAAAGCAAAGTCCAGTCCTTTAACTCCCAGGACAGAAGCAGACAGCTAGTGCAATAAAGCAACCGACGGAGTGGCAGTCCCTCCTACAGCATGCACTTATTCCTGACAGAATGCACTCAGTCCAGAAGTGTTGTAACTCTGTTGGGGTCAGAGGTCCAATACTTATACCCATTTCTATCTTTGAAATAGGCAAACTTTAAATAGAAGTCTTTGTAGTTCACAAGACCCTGCCTTTCCTACCCTGGCCCCAGATGCACTCCTCGGGGTTGAAGACTGCTTTGTGTAAGGGCAGGCACATCCCTTTTCAGGTGCAAGTGTCCGCTCCTCCCACTACTCTAGCTGAGGAAAAGCCATCAGGATATGAGTAAATTCAGAAACAGACCAGTTGTAAGCCAGACCCAGATGTGTATTACACAGACCGGCAGAGGCACAGAATGGTTAAGTAAGAAAATGCCCCCTTTTTAAAAGTGGCATTTGCAAACTTACAATTCAGAAACCAACCACCAAAAGATGCACTTGTAAATTGTGAATTCAGAGGCCCCCAAACGCCACATCTGTCTGCTCCCAATGTAAAAATTACACTTAAGATATTTCAAGGCAATTGCCAGTGTTACCTACCCCATGGGAGAGAGAATGAAATACAGCTAAATTTGGTTTTCACTATTGCAAGGGCTATCTGGACATGTAAAACACAGCAGAACACGACCTACCTTTTTATAGACTGCACCATGCCCATGAGGCTGCCTTGGACCTACCTTAGGAGTGACATGCAAGTAATAAGAGAAGGTTTGGGCCTCACACGTAGGTGCACTTGCCAGGTCAAAATACCAGTTTAACGTTGCTCCCACAGACCCTGCAATAGCGGGCCTGAGACATGTTCCCAGGGCTATTTATGCAGGAGGCATAATCTGTACTGCAGGCATGTTAGTAGCATTTGATGTACAGGCCCTGTGCACACCTTCTGCTCCATTCTAGGCATATGCTGGTAAATCAAATATGCCAATGATGGATAAACCAATCGGCAATTCCATTTAGACAGATCAGTTGCTTTTTAGCACTGGTCAGCAGTAGTAGTGCCTTAGAGTCCTAAAACCAGTAAAATGAAATGCAGCACACAGTCCAAAACAGGAGGTCAGAGGCAAAAGTTTAAGGTTAAGAGAACCCTGCAAAAAGGGCCACTTCCAACAAGCACTAATACCTCTTCCACTGATTTGCTTAACTTTACATGAATCTCACCAGCCCCTTGAATCTTGATAACTAGCTTAACATAACACTGTTTTTCTATTTTAGTTCTAGTGTAACTAGATTTCTTTCTAAGCAAAAGTAAGCACTTGATAATCCATAATACCCTATTGTCCCCAATTCTAGTACCCTTAATAGTGCAGCCAGAAACACTAAACCTGAGGCCTTTCTTAGATCTTGTTACATTATGAATTACATTTTCTTTCTTTGATCTAAATCTCAAGTGTGATTAGGTGGATGCAGCAAATGTAATTGTTTAGATTTTTCTCGTTATAGAAAGAATGTTTGAACTTCAATTAATCAAAACTAATTGGTATCAGTCTGTTGCAGCTGGCTGGGGTAACTGGGTCGGGTGGCGTGCGGGGTGAGGGGGGAAATAGTTTTAAAAAGGTTCCTGCACACTGCGCCGCCGATCCTTCGTCTCCTTGACAGGCAAAGGCTACCAGCCTGCCCTGTGGCCAATTCTGATGCTGCTCAGAGCAGTGTTAGGATTGGCTGGGAGCACCCAGCCAGGGCGCTTCCAGGCAGACTGGGAGCCTGTGCCTGCTATCTCCAGCCCGGCAACACAGTGCTGGCCTGAAGAGAGCACAGTGCACATGTGTTTGGCTGGCCCGAGATGGCCGGCCAAACACATGTGCTCTGAGGGGAGTGCACAGTGCACTCCCCTTTAATAATGAAAGGAGAGGTTGCTGCTGCTGGGGGTGGGGAGGTGGAGGAGGGTGACGCTCCTCCGTCATAGCTTAGGAGCCCGCCGCTGATGAGAATTTTAAGTGTGATAATGTTCTACTGATAAACAAGTATTGGTCCGGCCTAACAACCTACTTCAATGTTAATGTTTTTTTCAAGTCCCTGTTGTTGCTATTTTAGGAAAACTGCCTTAAACACATTATTAGCCAGTACCAGTTTACCAAATAGGCAAAGTAGGAACTGGCCTATGGGCCCTGCAACGATGGATCAAAATAATTTTGATTTGATATTATTATTTTTTTTTCCAAAAGATAGAAATAAAATATTCAACTCAAAGAAATGCACACTTTAAAGACTCTATTGAGAAAATACTCTAATAATGTAATGTGCCCATTAACAATTTATAGTACATAAACCATAGACATATTCCCATAAGTTTCTCTTAAAAGCTCATCTTCTGTCAGTTTGCAGGAAAAAGAATGGTGCAAAATACGTACCTATGTTTAGTTTTGTGTGTTAAAAAAAAAAAAAAAAAAAAATGGTTTATTTAAATTGTTGGTTGCTTAAATTAAAAACGTATTAAGAGAATTTGCAGGTGGGGGCGAAATTTCGACTGCCTAGGGGCCTCCCAGGTTTTAATCCGGCACTGTTAATTGCCGAGGTAACACAAAACTACGTTATCACCAATTTGAATTTATCTCTAAATGAATTGAGTTTGACTGGAATTTCTTCCCTTGTTTACTCAGCTGTGTACCAGGAAGCGGAGACAAAAGCTCCTGCAGAGATGCTTATGAGGAAGGAACGAAGTCCGTGTAGCCAAGAAATGCTTTCTGAAGACCGTGTTGTGAACAACAGATGCAGGAGCATGAATTGTCTCACTGTCTGGCCTGGTGCATTAGAGGGGTTCTGAGCTCGTTGTTTTTCTTGTATTCTGTGAATATTTTTCGAGCACTGTTTAAGGATATGGAGACTTAATTGTATGGAATGTTATGATGCACCAAGCACAATTCTTAATTTTGCACTCCAATAGAATATAATTCCATGTAAAGTAACTGTATTTAAAGTTATGTTTGTGTACAGGGACAATTTGCACATAATTTAAAAAGGGGTCCTGCAAGATGGCAGCTGGTAAGGGATGGGGAGTTTTTTTTTCTTTTACTTTTGTTTTGGGTGCTACTTTAGTTAGAGTTGCCTGTGTAGTGAAGAATCCACATGAAAGTATGCTGCACAGCATTGGACTCCACGTGTTTTGCACTGTAAAGCAGTAAAATTGCATATATTTAGAACAATAAACAAAAGGCAAGGCGTTGTCAACAGCAGAAAACCGTGTGCCTTTTTTGTGTTTTTAATGATTCAGTATAACAATTAAAATCATAATCAAATTTTACTTTCTGCTTTGCTTTAAAAAAAAATATATATATACTCTGATGGTTAACAGGAAGGCTTCTTCATCACATTTGGAATAAGAGCGATGTAGCCATTCGACAGGCAGATATGCACAGCATGTGAGTGTAACTGTGAAAGCCTGTAGGGCAGGTAATTCATCACCTATCAAAGGCAAAGAACAACCAAGAAGCACCTTAACTGATAGTTGAGGCACAGTAACAATAATAGCCTAATCCGCTATAGCAAACCTTAAAGATTTATCTGTGTACTGCTAGTGCGCCTTGGTTAGCAGTGTTAAAGTGCAGTGTTAAAGTGCACAGAGTCCGAAGACCAATAAAAATTAATTCTGCAAAAATAGAGTGAAGGTAGACGTCTAGGGATGACCCTACAGAAAGGGCCAAGTCCAACAGATGTATCCCAAACTATTGGGAAGAACTGCCTATAAGAGAGCGAAGTACTTTGACAGACAAGCTGTATTCACCATGAGAAATGGTCAGCTGTGTGTGAGATTGGTATGTCCTACAGCACTTGAAACTAAACCTAAATAACAGTTGTACTAAACATAAATGAGAGAGATCCAGTGTTGAGTAAACCTCTGTGTTTCAGTGCGCACAAGCTTGAAGGGTAAACATGTACACACATGTAAGTAAATAATGTACAATTTGTAATAAGATCAGTCTATCGAAACATGCCTTTTATGGGGCATGGTCATTGCAATTGAAGCAGCCAAGAAGCTCACCACTTTGAGGAATAAATGGACATAAAATGACATTACAACATATGTCCAACTGTCGGAGAAGTAATGTTGTGTATTTTATGTTTGTTAGTAAGTTTATGTAGGAGAAACTGAGAGAGCAAAGTTTGCAGTTCAGTAAACCATTCAACTCTTCATACTAGAAAATGTATGCGCCATTGGGTCAACATTGCGTTGGAAAAAAAGCTATGACCTGGGTAATTGAAATGGAATTAGCCACACCAAGTGTTAGGGCAGTATTGAAAAACCGAAAATATGAAAACTTCTCTGTATTAACAGTTCAGTTCCCTAAATAAGACTTGAATGAAAACAATCAACACTGATAATGTAGACACTAGGGTCTGTATATAACCTCTAATAATAGGGTTGTCTATTTTTTTTATTTTTATGAGCTCTACTAAGATGGGTAATCCACTGGACTCTTGTAGTATTGTGCATAATGGACTATAGGCACTTAAAGACTGTGATTAATTGTGGGTTTAGGCCAATTTGAACCCACACACATATGTAGGAAATTGTTGATCAGCTTGGTCACCCTAGAATTTATTTTTTTGCTGCACTTTACTCTCATTTAGTAGGGGTAAAATGTACAGAGTTAAGTGCCTATGCTTAGGAGGGATAAACTGGCTTACCTTTGACTTGTTTAACTTGCCTATAAGCCCCTGGTGTATGGTGCAGGAAATACATGCATGGTCTGGAAGGTAAACATCATCTGTTGGCTGCAGTATATCTTGATGGACCTTGAAACATGGCTGTATTCCTACCAGGTATGGGGAGGTGTAATTCACACCTGAAGGAAAACCAGTTAAGGTACATCCAGGAACCTAATTAACTTTTAAAGAAGTCTACCCTTTAACAAGAAAATCTGGTCTGAGACCTGTAGAAAGCAATAATCTGCATCATACTTCCTTACAACTCCCCTCCTCCCCAAACCCCAGCTGGGTGGCACCAAACTCAGTGGCATAATAGCTACCCCAGAACTGTTTTTAGTGCCATAGACAAAGGGACTGCTCATTTTGTTGGCAAAACCTGTGGATGTGCACACAGCCTCCGCTTAAGTGAGAAAGGGTTTGTCCAGCTTTTGTTCTTGGAGTGAGTGGCATTGCTGAGCAAAATGCTAAACATTGGTCAACCAACAATTAATTTCTGGAGCAAACCAGTGTGCTTTGTCCAAGACAATCTGGTTTCTGTCCTAGACACTACTGAATCTGCATTACTAGAAGTGGTAGGCATGTTAAAACTGACCCTAGATGTGAGAAGAATGCAGTTCTGATATTACTAGATTTATCTGCCGCTTTAGATACCATTTCACACGACATGCTGTTTCATCGGATTAAAGATTGTGGTATCCCCAGCCTTGCCCTGGCATGGATCAAATCTTTTCTAACTAATCGCTGCCAATCGGTGTTGCTAGGACCTTTTCATTCTCCAGAAAGGAGTGTAACATCAGGGATGCCACAGAGGACCTCCCTTAGCCTTGCTTTGTTTATTGTACACAGGAACCGTTTCGTTTCTCCCGTCTCCTCCTTTGGCTTAGCAGCAGCATCGTATGCGGGTGTTACGCTGTTGAAATATGTCTTACTGAGGTCATCCGCCGGATGCAAGTCACCATTTAAAAAGCAACTCTGCCAAAAACAAGATTTTGCTGTTCAACTTCTTTGCATCTGCTCAATGGTGGCCAGAGTCTGTTACCCCCATCAGCCACTGTGGCAGTCGCAAGAAATCAGAGTAAAATTTGACGCCGCCATGTATTTTTGCCCCAAATTACGGCTGTAGCTGGCATCTGTTTTAACTTATTGAAATCCTTAATTATTCTTTCTCTCCCATTTGCCACAAGACATACAGTGGCCTTCAGTCATATTCTCCACATTAGACTACGACAACAGACTTCATGCAGGCTTTTTCAAAGCAAATTATTCACAAACTGCAGGTGGCCCAGCATGCAGCAGCCAGACTAGCATTGAAAATTCCTAGATGGTCATCTGCTAGACTGCACTTGAAGCTCTACACTGGCTTCCAGTGCATAAAAGGGTCCACTTCAAAATGCTACTATTGACTTTTAGAGCTTTCAGAATCACTGGCCCATATATCTTACATAAAAATGTACCTACTACACAACCTGAAGAATACTTGGGTCCTCACATGCAGGTATTCTTAAAGCCCCCCCTCTTCCCCCCCCCCCCCCCCTCCCCCAGACTGAAAATGCAACATGGAAAATTCTTATTATTCCTCAGCACTAAGGCACGGAACCAACTTCCCAGGTATCTCTGATTTATTGGCTCCGAAGTAGCGTTCAAAAAGAAATTCAAGACATGACTTTTTTTTTTTGGGCAGGAATGAGCTATGCAATTCACTCATACTCTAATGGTGTGTATCATACTGTCCGTCTCAGAATTCACACAGGCAGGGCGCCCACTTAAGCACCAGGTAGCTCCATGGCAGGATGGCAGTACGGTTTACAAGTACAGAATTCATTCACTATGGGGATGGTTTTCAGTAGGACAGACCAGAACTGCTGATAAAGTGGTTTGGGTTACCCTGGGAAGGTTTCTCTCCCACCCCCTTCCCGCCCATTGATTAGGAAGTAGCCAACCATAAATGTGACACCCCAAGGAACCTCAGAGTATTTTCTGGACCTGCGGCAGATCAGAAGAGGACCGGGCCTGCTTTCTGTGACCTGAGAGGAGTATTGAGGGACTAGGCATGCCTGCTCCATTTTCTACCAGGGACAACAGTGGGCTCCCGAGGGTTGGTTGGCTGACTCCTGTGTGGCTGTAGGAACACAACACTGCCTTTTTCTTAGGAGTGACCAGTCACCACAGGAACATGCTTATGGTCTGTGCTGGATTGAGTCATCCCCCTTAAGTATGGCTGTGAGGTCCTAGGAGCCTTAGACGCGGCAGAGAAACTGTTCCAAAAACTTTGAAAAGTGTGGACTTAAAAATCTTTGGATTTTCAAGCCTCTAGAGTAGACAAGTGACTTTGTAGCGAAGATGTGTTTTTTTTTTTTTTTTTTTTTTTTTTTTTTTAATTTTTTTATTTATTCACCTTCGTTTGACAAAACTCCAGACTTGCCCCACTGGAAGATGTTGAGCTTCAAAACAAGATTAAATTGGAAGGTAAAATCGTTGACTGGGACACATACTTGTTATTTCTGAGCTGTGACCTGTCTCAGACTGCCTGAAATTGCTCCTAGGTCCCAGTCTACTACTTCCATAAACTATAACTGGTGTTCTCTTTACTCTTAATAATTCATATCTCCAGTTCCCTTTGTTGGATTTCTATCATTTTCACATGCTTGTTTATTGAATTGGAAAAATGAGTAATTTTGTTTGGAATTTTTATTGCTTGGCCTTTTGACTCTATTATGGTTTTGGTATTGCATACATGCTTTACACATTGCCCTTTTTTTAGTTAAGCCGGTCTAGTCTACGCCATACATACTAAGGTGTAAAACCTAGGTAATGTAGTGATGTCTAGGGTTCATCCTGACAGGATAGTGTTATTATGCCTAAAGGTGGGTATTGGACTTAGCCCTCTTTGTGGGGGTAATCTCCAAACCTTTTGCCTTTACCTGCTTGTTTTCTCCTTTAAACATGGTTGAATTAGTTTCCACACAACTGCCATGTTTAATTTACTTGAAAATCCCTTGTAAAACAGTGCTACCTATACCCACAGCCTGTAAATTAAATGCTACCAGTGGGTCTGCAGCACTTATAATGCCACCCACTTAAGTAGCCTTTTAAACATGTCTCAGGCCTGCCATTGCAGCTTGTGTGTGGTTTAAAATGCCATTTTGAACTGGCAAAATAAACCCTTTGCCAGGCTTAAACCTTCCTCCATTAATAAATGGATGTCTCTCCTATAATAGGCCCTATACTGCCCACGAGGCATGGCGCATTGTATTAAAGTTTGGCATGTACATTTAAGTTTGACATGTCCTGGTAGTGTAAAACTTAATTCATTTTTCACTACTGCACGGCCTACCTCACCCAAATGAAAGTTAGCAAGTGATAGTGATCAATTGGGAGCAGATAAAAAGATGCAGATTTTGGTGTCTAAAATGTTTTTTAATTTAAGACCATCTTTAATGGTAAAGTCTAGAAGTCACAATTACCTGTATGAAAATACCACTTTTACGAAGTTAGCATTTTCTTGTCACAACCATTTGGTGCCTACAGTTTGTATCCTGGGTCACATGACTAAGTGTAGCTGGAATTTGGGCAATGTGTATTGCTTCTAGACAGTGAGACAAAGGGTAATAGGTGTTGGCAGGATGGGCCATCTCTGACTTGATAAAGGGGGGCTGGGATGTCACCTACCACACTTACACATCGCAAAGGCTCTATCTCGGCACACTCAGTGTTTCACTCTATTTGTGTCCCCAGACAAGCTGGAGGCAGGGAAGGGAGGCAGAACATTCCCAACACCCCAGGGAGTGGAAAGCTCCAGATCCTTCTACAAAGCTGGCACCAAGTATAAATATTGGACCCTGCGACTCAGCTCCTCAGTACACTTCTGGACCTGTGGATAACAGAAAAGGGTGCACTGCTGCTTGAGGACTGCCCTGCTTGCTAAGAAGGAAGATTAGACCTGTGTCTTTATCCCAAGCTGAAGTGACGCCAAGGATTAGCTGATTGACCTCCTGTTCTGAACTACAATGAAAAACAAGCTCCCTGCAACTATCCAGTTACCTGCTACCTGGACCAAGCAACTGAACCTGCCTGAGCCCTGCTCCTCTCTGCTGGAGTGAGTTCCTCCACCACCCCCCACCCCCCAAGGGGTGTCCCTCCTGTCATGGACCCTTGGTGTAGCATCATTTGAACTCTAAGTGGAAGAAACCCACATTTTTTTTTTGGGCTCTTTGCAACAGCGAATGGGCCTATTTGAGCCAAAATCTTGCGGCCTGTCAATGTGAAGCTCTGGTGATCATGACTTTCCGTGCTACAGCATCAATAGCCCGCAGTGGCCACCAATGTGAATCTCCAGGAATGACTGTTGCAAATGCCCATGAGGATCTTTTGTGCTAGTGATTACCGTCCAGAATGCTTTTCTCTGCTCCTCGTGCCCTCTCCACTGTGAACTGGACTCTTTAATCTAGACTTTAAAAGATAACTCAGCTGGACTAACCTAGTCACTGTATCTGGCCTGCGCACCAATATGGTTGGCTCGAACCGGTCTTTCACCTAGTATCGCTCAATTTGATAATGGAGTGGGTTTGTGCTTTAAGGAGCTATAGTTATTTTAAATCTCATATCTCTGGACTATATTGATTGGACTTTTGTCAATTTGTCCAATAATTTATTACAGTTTACAATTTAAAAATGTGTGTGCATTTTTTTTCTTGTTGTTTTCACTTTATTACTGTTTGAAGTGCTGAATACATACTTTTACATGTTGTCTAAGCCTGACTGCTATTGTGCCCAGCTACCAGAAAGTTAAGCAAAGGTTAATTTGGGGTTTCTTGTGACGTCAACCTAACATTGTGGTTTCTGCTTGAGAAGGGCTCCACCTCCCCCGAACCCCCTAAAAAACCAATAACTGGATTTCCTACAGGGATTTTTTACATGTATATATTGTGTCAAGGTGCATTATAGGATGGTTGCCACTGCCTTTAAGAGTGCTACATCTTAGGTTTAAGGATGACCTACATTCAGCATGGAATGTTCCAAGATGGCACCTGTGATTTGAAAGAGAATTGTATTGTTTCTATTAGTGTTTCCTATTTCTTCTAGCTCTGAAGTTTATAGTATGAATATCCAAGTAGAAAAATATTTCACCTTAGGATATTATTGAATAATTTAACCCCCAGTATAAGATCTGTTGGGTAGATAAATACATTAATGGAATGGGCCACACTACCACCGAATAATGGATTCTGTTTTAGCAGGTATAAATAGAGGAACCATCAGTCTACCATTGACTTCAGAATAAGATACCATAAATTATTAGGTTTGTAGAGGATGCAGTAGGTACTGAAGCGGTTGATGGACTCTTGGGCTTCATGTATAGTGTTAGTTGTCTAATGAGAGAACTACATGCGAAAGACTGAAGTAAGCTAACTTTATGCAGCAGATTGGACAGCTTGCTGAACTAGCTTTATTGTAATTCTTTGGAAGCAATCGAGTGGTTTATTCGAAAGAGGGTTATACTTACACATCCGTTAGGAGAGGACCGACTCAGAGTGAACTGTTTGAGAGTCGGATAATGGAGGACAATGTAACTGGGATGTCCATATTAGATGTAAGTAAATAAACTTTATTCCTCAATGTTTATTTTGAAATAAAAGGTTTTTCTACTTTGACTTTACCCAGACTTATGGACCTAAAAAAAAAAAAAAAAAAATAGCCTGGCGATTATGGATCGTGTGTAATGAATTCCTCAAAGAAATTCTTTGGAATTAAATGAATCCTAAAGGTATGATATAGTGGATAGGATAGAGCAGTTTGGTCTTTGCTGGCTAACTCAATTTGTTGTGCAATACCTATCAAAAGTAAAGAACAACCACGAATTTGCTAGTTATAGTGAACTAGTGTAGATTGTGTAACTGAAATGTACACTACTTGAAAATAGTTTCTCTTGTGAACATTTAGTCTGCTTGCTTAGCAAGCAATCACTGTGAGTAATTATTTGGGTGAATTGATTGGGAATATTTTCATCATTTCCTTCTCTGATTATATCCACCTCTTACTGTGGGGACACATTTTAGGTAGCTATATGTTTGTATGGCCTAGGGCTCCCTGCTATTTCATCTTGGGTAGACATTCACTTGTTGCAATGGTGTGACATGTGTAAATGACACATGTAATATGAATGGTCTAGGACAAAAATAGTAAAACATTTGTTTAATGTATTCTAGTTAATGATGGCCCTTTATCTTCATGCATGTAAAACATTTCATTTGGATATTGTTCCTCAAGAAGGTGGCCTTAATGGGATAACAGCCTCTGAAACCTGTGTTGACCTGTTTGAATTTTAAGGTCATCAGATGTAGACCAACAGTAAGAGTTTACTTAATATGATGTACATGTTTTGGTTATCTTTGGTACTCTCCAGGGTCCATTGCTTTTACTCAGTGAGATGAGCGAATTTGAGTGCAGTGACTTAGATTTCAGAAGTAAATGGGTACTTCTAAATTATTTTTGCTATGTTTCCGTGATCTAATGAATGGAACACTAAATTAAGATGCTTTTTGTAGATTTGTGAAAAAAAATATTTATGAAATTGAGGACCTGACCTAGATCTTGGCACGAACGGCTCTGCCGTCGGTTTTCCATAGGAAAATCAGTCTGCCAGCTTGGTGGTCTGTCCACTTGATTCAGATGTTGGCAGGACCATATACGATAGATCACCCAAGTCCTGCAGTCACTGCCAGGAAACTCCACCTGTGTTAATAGCACCACTGGAAATGGTGGCTGTTGGCGGGACTCCAGCCACCCTCACCGCTGAGCATATATTTGTTGTGCCTTCCTGCCAAGCCAACTGTCATGGTCCTACCTAAAGACCTGAGTTGCTAGATTTGAGAAGATAGGAGGTAAAAAATACCTCTTTTCCCCAATTCCACTTCAGGTTTCAATTGGACCTGACTGGGCAATACTTCTTCCACTGGACCACGGAGAAAACACCCAACCCCCACTCTAACCCCCCATCACCGGACTTGAAGATAGGGAATCCGCATTGCCAGTGTGCGTTGTGTGGGCACTGCACATGAACTCAGGGCCACCACACTCCTATACACTATCTTGTCAGATTGGTACAAGATGCATATCACACACATAGATGTCTTTTTGGTCAGTATTGATTGCTAAATGAATGCTGGCACCACAATGACTGTGGTTGTATCATTGTGGTGCCAGCATTCGTTGCAAGGGGATCTGTACCTCTGATGCTATGCATGGGAGTCAGTATGTGTGTGATTGGATTGGATGGTCAAGGTGGAGTGAGTGTTTTGTGGGTCCATTTTAGGTCCTTGTCTGGGCACAGGATTTGACTTGGTTTAGGCAAGCGGTCTGGGCCCTTTCACCCAGATAATATGCTCTTTTCTTTTATTTGATTTTAGCGCAGCTTGTGTTAGTGGTAATGTTCTTATTTTTATAATCTGTTACAATCCTGCGCGAACGTGCATGACATTTTTAGTATGTTCTGCTTTGGTTGACAAGAACAGAATGCGAAGAACGGAGGATAACATTTTGGTTTTGCTGCCAAGAGACTGCACCAACAGTCTAACACCTAGGTACATACCTGTGTTGGGCTTATTTTGCAAGAACAAAACATGTCCTTTATATGAATGCCTCTTAGGACAAAGGGTGTTAGAGGGGGTTCCAGCCAGGATTTTCCATCTGCACTGCATGTCAGTTTGCAGCCAGCCTCAGCCTTTGTGTCTCTACAGAGCCAGATCTGGAAACTGGAGGCCCAACCTGGTACTAAGGTAACTGGGCGGAGTGTGCTTCTTATGTACACTGCATGGACAGATTAGGCTTACACGGTCATGCTCTCACTAAAGGCTAAAGAATACGCTTTAGGTAGCAATTCTATATTCATTACAGTATGTTGCAGTAGTTCATCTTTACATCTGATATTCACAATCCTGATTTTGTTATTCCTCACTGTCCCAATCATTGCTGCTCATGCACTTTAACGTAGATTGCTGTATTTTCAATTATTGTCTTAAAAACTATCCTGCAGCTCCTTTCTTGTCTGTGTATGTGTAAGAGACTTGTAGTTGGAGAGAAAATGGTAATGATTGTTCACTACGATTTCCCTGAGGAAGGTCTTCAGAGTTCTATGCGCTAGGCTGCCACAAGTCACCACATCAGTTTGATATGGAACCTAGCTCAACCGTTGGTAGCTGGGCAACGAGCGACAAGGCTTAACTTGGAAGACAAAGCGTAAAGCATTAAAATATCACAAAACAGTAATTAAATAAAACACAGGAAACAGTTTAAAAATCCAATATCCATTTATAAAAATAGATTATATTTTTATCTTTAAAATTACAACAAAACTAATAAAATCGGATAAGGGGAACAGGAGATATGATTTTTTTTTTTTTAAAACAATTCATGCTTTCTAGCGCATAGAAGCAACTTGCGCTCAGAGGGTTACAAAAATAAATAAAAGGTCACACTGGAAAGGAACAAAGTTCAGACTTCAGGCCACCCACGAGGTAACACTGTCACACTTACTTTCAGAAAGGTTTCTTGATTCAGGAAAATGGTCCACAGCACCAGCCCAGGGTTCAGAGGCTCTGGTTTGCCTCTTGGGGGCTGGGACTACAACTCCCACAATGCACCTCTTCAAATTATGGAGTTGCTCCAAACTTCTGGATCTTCTTCCGGATGTCATTTTTGGGTCCTTGAAGTATTCACAACTTGATCCAAGGTTCCAGAAGCTCTGAGTTGCTCCTTGGGAGTTGGGACTACAATTCCCAGAATGCCCCTGGTCAAAATCCTCAAATGGCCACTGGACGCTGGTCAGGTGGGCTCTGCTTGAGGACTTGATGCAGGGGACTCTGGGCAGCTCCTTTGTACCTGTAGCAAACAGGGAGTCCCTTTTTGAAGTAGTAGAAGATGGGTAAAGTCCTTTTAGTGGTGAAGCCCAAGTGTGCAGCTGGTGCAGTCCTCTAGAGTGCAGTGTCCAGGGTCAGGTCAGGGGTCCAGCAGGGCAGTCCTTCTCCTGTAGTTATTCCTTGTTGGAATCTGAGGTGTGGATGCAGGCCTGACAGTTTTAACCCTGCTCCTGGGTGAAAAAGATGGGGGTTCTGGTTCTCTAATCAGGGGCAGGGTCCTTCCCCATTTGATGACCACTTCCTGGGAAGTGTGGCAAAAATCATTCCCAGAGAGCAACATTCCTCAAAAATCCATCATGGCTGAAAGTGATTTTTGGAGGTTACATCTGGCTGAGCCCACCCACTGGTGTGGCTAAAAATCGTAAACACACCCCTCTCCTGCCCTCTCCTAATCTAATCAAGGGGGCACCTAATTGTCTGGGTTTGCAGGATGTGAGGGTGTTGCTGGGTTGCTCCAAATGTCTTTCCCTGCCTTTGATGACTAGTTTGGCAGCCCTCCCCCTTCCTGCTTCCCCATCTGCTGAGGGGAGATCTCCTCCCCCAGGCACATCTTTGTGGTGAGACATGCCACTTTACACCTCATCAAGGCAGCTTGGCCAGGCTGCCAGAGGCTGGTCAACCAGGGCACCGCAGCAGAAACGCTGCAGGGCTGAAGTTGGCAACTTTTCAGGTAATGTTTAAACCTCTTTACCTGAACAAGTTATATTAAATCCAACAACTGGAAGGTGTGGGATTTATCATAAGAATTAATTTGATACCAAACTTGTAGTATCTATTACTTAAGGGGATTTTAAAAATTAAAACAGTCTCCCCATTCTAGCCTATGGAGGCCATTCTCTACAATGAGGGGAAAAACGAATTGGCCCGTTTTACCTCACCAGGGCTTATAAAACTATTTTTATAAGGTCCTTGCTCATAGTTATATGGCACCCAGCCCTAAGGGCACATGGGGCATGCCTTAGGGGTGACTTATGTGTAAAAATAAGGTAGTTTAAGACTTTGGAACTACTTTTAATTCCAAAGTCGAATTTGCATGTAACTCTAATTGAAAAGCAGCCAGCAAGGCAGGCCTGCCTTTAAACTGACACTGGGCACCTCAGCAGTGCACCTATGGGTGCACTCCCTATGCTGGTGTCCCTAAACCTACATGCCCTACCATATACTAGGGACTTAAAGCTAGGTTGACTTAGCCGATTATAGTTAGCCTAATTTGCATACTGATTTTACACAGAGCACAGGCCCTGGGACTGGTTAGCAGTACCCAGGGCACCATCAGAGTGAGGAAAATATGAGCAAAAAGTGAAAAATGGGGGCAAAAAGTTAGGGGGCCTCTGCAATCAGTCCTGTTCTCTCACAGTGACCATTTCACGTCTAACATTCCAACAGCCATCCAATCAGAACGCTCGCTTGTGCAGGAGTCACTGAAGCCTCTTACGCTGCAAGAGTGTGAAGGATCATTGGAAAAACGGGCTTCTTGACCGATCACAGGGCTCCAATTTTGATGTTGCACTCTCGCAGGACTCATGAGACCAACTGCCAAAATAATTTTTGTCCCCCAATTTCTCAAAAACTACTGAATGGATTTACACAAAATCACAAAAAGCACAATCTGTGGACCAAGGTCTAGCCTCCTGTTGAATTTGGTGTGATTCCATTCAGCAGTTTTTGCTGTAACAGTCAAAAGAAGTCCATGGAAAATGCATGAGTATCGGTGTCTGGGCCTCATGGGGGAGCTGTTCTGGCTAGAGTGGGGGAGCAGCCATCCCAGTGCCAAACCTCAGGTGTGGGTCTCCCTCGGGATCCTGGTTCATTCCCTCGGTCATATCTAATGTAGCGGCCTGAAGTCTGGTGGCGGAGGGTACGGACGGAATCTCCAGACAGTAAGTGCCTCCTTTTGCAGCGCTGATGACGCGACCGGCTCTAACAGGTATAAAGTTGGAAGGCTTCCTGTGACTCGTGGTTTATCAGTGGGCACTTTAGAGTGACGACTTTGGAGGGTGTTTTGGTGAAGCGGCTGTGTAGTTACTTAGCTGCATCACCTGTGGGTTTCCTGACTTTCATATATCAGTCTTTGGAACCTGTTTTTCTGCTTACACACATGAATAAAGGCATCAGTGTTGAGAACCCATACGCCAATGTGACTATCCCTCGCACCCAGCTCAAAAGTAGTTTTGTTTGTATCTATCTAGGGGAAGACTTTACAGGCCCACTCATTGCAAACCCTGCTGTGGTGCCCACATATCCTATGTATGCCCCTAGGCACAAGACAGTCGCACCAATCCATACCAGCCTTCTGGTGTAGGAAGCGGTGCACCAATCCGAACCCAGGAGTCATGGAGACGTCCTTACAACCCCTATGCCAGCCAGAAGCTTCCAAACGGAAATCATCCCACAGAGATGTACACCATTGATTTGGACAAAAACCACAAAGATCTGCTGGAGTCGGAGCCAGTCCCCTTCTGCTGTGCCTGTTGCTGCAAATGTTGCCTCTGCTGTTGAAAATGTTGCTGCGTCATCTCCTAATTAAAGGTCATGCTCCCAACGGGTTTCACTTACTGCTGAATTGTTCAGAAAGACTTTTACTATGTTAATACTGAACATCTCTTTAGACACAAACCTGGTAAGTTACGTTGCTAAGAATTTGTCCAGGCACTAGATTTGGGTGGGAAGGTTGTTATTGGGACAATAGAACAAACTTCAAGAAGATGCCACTGTGCCAATCGGGTGCCTTGAAACACATTGCAGGAAATTCTCCACACCTGGACGAGATGTGCCGATATTTTTCACTCTGTTAGTTGGTGACTAACTTAACGAACAGAAGGAGGACTTCTCTCTTCCCCCCCCCCCCCTCTCAAAATGTTTCACCTGATATTTGTCTTCAGATAAGACTAAACTCTCTTACTCAAGCAGAGTGAAAGTGAGAATTGTGAAGGGCACATCATGGGAACCTCTCCCCACCATAGTGTTGAAGTATGTTCATGTGCTCGGGTGAAAAACAGCCATAATAGGACTGGTGCATACTTGACCCAACAAATGAAGGAGCGAACAATGAAATATGTAAAAGTGCAAATGAAGTATTATAGGACGAGTCTGCTATACCTCTACTGTGCAATTCCAAATATTGTATGTTCTTCGTTTAAATGTTTTAAATAAATGTAAATTCTACATGCATGAAGATTTTGTTTTGGTGCCAACCCTTTTTTTTTTTATTTTTTTTTATTTATTATTCTTTCTCACCCCTGCTTGACAGATCACCAACAAAACAGGAGGAATTTAGGCGGCTAAATTTGTTTTGGAAAGTTTCATGTAGGTCAACCAGGACAAAAAGTATTAGCAAACCAGACAAGCATTTGCAATGCAACAGGTCTCGCATTTCTCCGAGTTAGAGCTATTAGCAGTTGTAACCTCCCATGGAAAAAAAGCGTGATTGCGCTGCTACAGTTCACTTGTAGTGAAACCTATCGGCAAAAGTGCAATTAACTATGTAACAGGGTCGATGTCATGCAAAGCGCTTGACTTCTGCCCAGCGAGATCGTGCTGAGAAAAAGTAGTCCACAAACCGGCCGAAAACAGCAAGCCTCGTATGTTTTCAATACTTGGTCGCTGTGCTCGAGGAGGAGGGCTAACCACCGGAAAAGAAATGACGTTTGCATGCCTTCCACTAATGAAAGCAAGCAGATTTTAAAAGGCAAGCCCAGGAACCAGTGAAAGACACTGACATGACATGGACAGAGCTCCGAGCCATTTTCTAACTACTACAGCGTCTCGCAAGCAATAAGCATGCGCATGCTAGGCAGGCTACCCTAAAAAACACTCTGTGGGAATGCAGAAGTTGACCGAGAATAATAACCCTTGCTTATTCCACATCCTACTATTAGTTATAGCAGCTGTCCGAATCCCGACAAAATGCATCAAGAGAACAGGCAGCTCTTTGTTGCCTCGGTTGGCTGCCTTTGTACATCTATCCCGTTTGATGAGTTTAAGTGTTCGAGTTGCTTCTAAGAAGCTTGGCTGGACTGCTCAACTTCCCCATAGATCTAAAAGGTGTTCGAGACCGCATTAAAAGCAGGCGGCACATTAACAATAAAGCGTTGTATTTTATTTCACAGCCACACGAGGCCGCTCTAAGACTATTATTCCAATTGGTGGGACGTCAAAAAAAGCAAATCACACACGCTACACGTTGTCAAGATGTGAGGTGATTTAGTCACACACAAGAGACACACCTATCATGCTGTTTGTCCATTAGTTGTATGTCTTAACTTCTACATCATGGTAAATCAGTTAAACTCGTTTGTACTTGTATTTCTTTGTTTAAAACACCTGAAATGAGTAGCCTTTGATTTAAAGAGTTCCCTAATATTGTATGTCATCAACAATAACGATAAGCATATAAATTCAGTGGCCCTTGTACAGTTTCAAAGTTGCTCACATGAAACAAAATGAAGGAAATGTATTACACAATATAATAATAGAAGCTATAATTGCTAGAGAGAAAGTTATCCAGTCAAACTTTTTGTTTGATATTCGAAAATTTATGTAAACCATCTCAACTCCGTGTGCTTTAGCTATCCGCAGATAATTAAAGGATTCCAGTATCGGCCTTGGCCTCTGGTATACTGTGTTCAAGAGAGATGTGGTGATGCATCACCAGCAATAGGTTGTAACTCGACTATATGGCGAAGTCTAAACTGTCAAGAGTTCCTGTGGTGTGCTACAGGTACTTCGAAGGCCTTACGTCGGGAATTATTGTATCGCGGTAAGTGCATAGGAAGACATTACGTCGCAGGTAAGTATTAGTGCCTTTACTTCGCCGGTAAGTCACATTAACGGTGAGTTAATCCACCAAATCTTAACTATATATATATGTATATATATATATATATATATGTGTGTGTATGTATATGGATGTGTGCATTTAAATGGTTCAAGTAGTCTAAAGTAAATTTACTTAATTTAGAAGTTTAATGGTTGTTTGTACGTCCATTTTAAATATATGTAAGTTGTTTAGCACATACATCTTTTTTTAATATTCAAATCAAAAACATTTATAAAGCGTGCTACTCACCCTTGAGGGTCTCAAGGCGCTAGGGGGAGGGGGTTGCTGCTGCTCGAAGAGCCAGGTTTTGAGCTGCCTCCGGAATGCAGGATGGTCCTGGGTGGTCCTGAGGTTGGCGGGGAGGGAATTCCATGTCTTGGCCGCCAGGTAGGAGAAGGATTTCCCACCTGCCGTGGTGCGGCGGATGCGAGGGACGGCGGCGACTGCGAGGTTGGCGGAGCGAAGTTGTCGGGTGGGCGTGTAGAAACTGAGGCGACGGTTGAGGTATTTGGGTCCCTTGTTGTGGAGGGCCTTGTGTGCGTGGGTGAGGAGCCTGAAGGTGATCCTTTTGTTGACGGGAAGCCAGTGCAGGTGTCTCAGGTGGGTGGAGATGTGGCTGTTGCGGGGTATGTCGAGGATGAGGCGGGCGGAGGCGTTTTGTATTCGCTGCAGACGTTTCTGGAGTTTAGAGGTGGTTCCTGCGTATAGGGTGTTTCCGTAGTCCAGGCGGCTTGTGATGAGGGCGTGGGTCACAGTTTTTCTGGTGTCGGCGGGGATCCAGCGGAAGATCTTTCGGAGCATGCGGAGGGTGAGGAAGCAGGAGGTTGATATGGCGTTGACTTGTTTGGTCATGGTGAGAAGCGGGTCCAGGATGAAACCGAGGTTGCGTGCGTGGTCTGAGGGGGTTGGTGCGGTGCCTAGGGCCGTGGGCCACCAGGAGTCGTCCCAGGCGGACGGGGTGTTTCTGAGGATGAGGACTTCCATTTTTTCTGAGTTCAGTTTCAGACGGCTGAGTTTCATCCATTCTGCGACGTCTTTCATTCCATCTTGCAGGTTGGTCTTGGCGCCAGTGGGGTGCTTGGTGAGGGAAAGTATCAGCTAAGTGTCGTCGGCGTAGGAGGTGATGTTGTGTTTGTGTACGATGTCAGCGAGGGGACTCATGTAGACATTGAAGAGAGTCGGGCTGAGCGAGGAGCCTTGTGGGACGCCGCAGATGATCTCGGTGGGGTCTGAGCGGAAAGGGGGGAGGTAGACTCTTTGGGAGTGGTTGGAGAGGAAAGAGATGATCCAGTCCAGGGCCAGTCCTTGGATACCGGTGCAGCGAAGGCGGGATGTTAGGGTTCGGTGGCAGACGGTGTCGAAGGCAGCCGAGAGGTCGACTGTTTCTCCGTTGTCCATCAGAGTTCTGATGTCGTCTGTGACTGAGATGAGGGTGGTTTCTGTGCTGTGATTGGCTCGGAATCCGGACTGAGAGGTGTCGAGTAGGTTGTTGTCTTCAAGGAAGTTAGTCAGTTGCTTGTTGACGGTCTTCTATATGACTTTGGCAGGGAAGGGGAGGAGCGAGATGGGGCGGAAGTTCTTCAGGTCGCTGGGGTCCGCCGTAGGTTTCTTCAGCAGGGCGTTGACTTCCGGGTGTTTCCAGCTCTCGGGGAAGGTGGCAGAAGCAAACAAGCTGTTGATGATGGTCTGGAGATGCGGGGCGATGATGTTGTCAGCTTTGTTGAAGATGAAGTGTGGGCAGAGGTCCGAGGGGGCACCGGAGTGGATGGAGTTCATGGTAGCTTTGGTCTCCTCCGCGCTGATGTGAGTCCAGGAGTTGAGGGTGATGGCTGGGGTTGTAGGTTCTGAGGTGGTTGGCTGGGTCTGGTGTCCGAAGCTGTCGTGTAGGTCGGTGATCTTACGATGGAAGAAGGTAGCAAGGGAGTTGCAGAGGTCTTGTGAGGGCGTGATGGAGTTGGAGTTGGCGTTAGGACTGGAGAGCTCTTTGAAGATGATGAAGAGTTCTTTGCTGTTGTGAGTGTTCTTGTCCAGTCTGTTTGTGAAGGAAGTTCTTTTGGTGGCGCGGATCAGCTTATGACGTTCGCGGTGGCGTTTTTTGAGGGCAGACATGTTTTCTGCGGTGTGGTCCTTGCGCCAGACTTTCTCGTGGGTACGGCAGTTTTTTTTTTGATTCCTTGAGGGTGTCTGTGAACCATTGAGGTTTCCTGGTGCTGGTCTGTCTTGGGAGTCGTCTGAGGGGTGCGAGGTTGTCCGCGCAGTTGGTGATCCAATGAGTGAGGCTGAGGGCTGTGTCGTTGGGGTCGGTGGAGAAGGTGGGTTGGTTGTCGCTGAGAGTGGAGAGAAGCTGTTCTGTGGGGATTGTGTTCCAATGTCTGCGTGGGATGGGTTGTGTGCGGAGGTGGAGAGTCTTGCGCCTGAAGGTGAAGTGGACACATCTGTGGTCGGTCCAGTGTATTACGGAGGAGTGGCTGAAGGATACGTGGTTGCTGGCGGAGAAGATGGGGTCGAGCGTGTGTCCGGCGATGTGGGTGGGGGTGTTCACCAGTTGCTTGAGACCGAGGTTGTCGAGCAGGGTGGTGGTGTTGGGGTCGTTGTTCTGCTCCAGGTGGAAGTTGAGGTCACTGAGGAGGATGTAGTCCGGTGAGGCAAGGGCGTGCAGGGAGATGAAGTCAGCGATGGATTCGCTGAAGAGGGCGCGTGGTCCAGGGGGTCTGTAGATGAGAGTTCCTCTGAGGGTGGTCCTGGGGTCGGTGTGGATCTGGAAGTGCATGTGTTCGGCGGCGAGGGGTGTGTCTTCGGTGGAGGTGGTGATGTTGATGGAGTCCTTGAAAACGATGGCCATTTCTCCACCGACTTGGTTGGTGCGGTCTCTCCTGGTGATCATATAGCCGTCGGGGATGGCTATGGCGATGTCGGGGGCCGAGGAGGCGTTCATCCAGGTCTCAGTGATGAAGGCGACGTCCGGTGCGGTGGAGTCCAGGAGGTCCCATAGCTCAATGGCGTGCTTGTGGACGGAGCGTGCGTTGATGAGGATGCATTTCAGGTGGTTATTGGCGCGTGAGCTGGCGGGCGGGTTACAGTCGCGGTGAAAGGTGAGTTTGCAGGTGCGGCATGCGAAGGGTCCATGGGTGCGTTTAGGGTTGGCTTGGAAGCAGGTTCTGGAGCGTCCTGGGTTCAGACCGTGGAGGGAGGTGGGGTCGTAGCGGTGTTGCGGGGTTTGGGAGTGCTGGGAGCCAGGGGTTGTGGCGCTGGGCGCGGTCCGGGCGCAGATGGGCTTGCCTTTGGCGTGCCAACGGCCGCCATAAGAGGGAGGAGGAGGAGGGGGGGAGGAGGGGTCAGCTAGGGGCGGGAGGTGGGATGACGAATGGGAGCGGGGGCGGGGCCGAGCGGGAGGTGGTGGCGGGAATGCAGAGGGCGGGGGGGTCAGGTAGAGGGGAAGGGAAAAAGATAGGGAAGGGGGGATTACAGAGGAGGAGAGGAGTCAGGGAGAGAAGAGTCAAGAAGAAGAGAGGAGTAGAAGAGGAAGGAGAGAAGAGTCAAGAAGAGGAGAGTCCACAGAAGAGGAGGAGAGAAGAGTCAAGAAGAAGAGGAGAGACCAGAGAAGCAGAGGAGGGAAGAGACCAGAAGATGAGGCGAAGGCCACAGAAGAAGAAAAGGAACACGCAGAGAAGAGTACAGAAGAAGAAAGAACACGCAGGACGGGGTGCAGAGGAGGAGAGCACAGAAGAACACCGAAGAAGAAAGAACACTCAGGACGGGGTGCAGAGGAGAAATGATGAAGAGCAAAGCAGGAAGAGAACGCGGTGAGGAAGAGGAGAAATGACGAACACAGATGAAGAGCAAAGCAGGAAGAACGCAGTGAGGAAGAGGGTAAATGACGAACACAGATGAAGAGCAAAGCAGGAAGAGAACGCGGAGAGGAAGAGGAGCGGGGCACAGAGGAAGAGCAGAACATGCAGCAAGTGGGCTGCAGAAGAGGCGCAGAGAGCGGAGGAAGATGGCTACCAGAAGGAGGAGCAGGAAGCGAAGGGAAATGGACAGCAAAGGTGCAGAGAAAGGTTGGAGGAGAGAGCGGAGGCAGAAGACAAGAGTTCAGGGAAAGAGAGGTGAGTAGCGCGGGGCTGGGCGAGGGGCTGGGCGGGGGGAGTACTTATGGTTTTAGAAGGTCTTGCTGGGAGGTGTCAGGAGCCTGGGCAGGTGGAGCTGCAGCGGCAGGGGGAGCGACCTACCCTTGGGTCAATATTAAAATAAAAATATATATATATCTTTATATATATATTTTTAAGTTTAGGAAGTGGCAAGGGTTTCAGGGTTATGGGGGACTTTACGGTTTTGGGAGCTTGTAGGTGTAGAGGGCCTCGTTACAACTTTAGCGGTCGGAATACACCGACTGCCAAAGTTGCAGACAGGAGACTGCTGCCACACCGACGGCCTCTCCCCAAGTCGTATTGTGATGTTTCCACCAGGTTGACTTCTGTCAAGTAGATTATATCATACTATAGTTGATGCATTTAACCTCATCAAAATTACATTTAATTTGATAAAAGGTTCACTGGCAATTGCCAGCAAAGCGCTTCATAGGCAGAGGATGCTCCTAGATCCTTAATAGCACAGGACTTTTAGTCAAAGCCTTCAATCTGCACTTTTTTTTTTTTTTTTTTACTTGTTAAACAGATTGTTAAACCTTTTGAACCTCAGATGCTAGAATATAGTTTTGAAATTGGTTCTCCAGAGTTTGGCTGTCTACATTTCAGAAACATTATGTTTAAGAGAAGCTTCCAAAGGGTGAGGCTTATCATATGGATATATTGATACTTGCACCATATGGTGATAATCCTATGGATGTAAAAATAAGAGGAAGTGTTCCAGGGTCTAAGCATGGAGGGGGAGTTACTCTATTGTTTATGATTTGTCACCTTCGGCACATAACGTAAAATCCTTTTAGCTTCATGGCATAAGCTCTTTTTGAAGGGCGCTTTGTTTCTTTTAAAATCATCATGCATGCAGTAGTAGTTTTAAATGTCCGTACTGCCGGACTTCAGGAGCTATTTTGCCAAATTCAATGTTGTTAAGTTTGAATGTTGAATTTGCCCCCTAAAGTAGTGTTGCGTAGGTTCATGAGTTCATGAGGCTACTGGATTTGGGTGGCAGTATCAAATGGATTGTGGATACTAAGTATGATTCCACACCACATGACGCCTGTCGGCCTAATCTGGGTTTTTCCGGCTAACTAGCAGCGCCTCATCTATGGCCGAGATAATTGGGCAACCAGGCGCATGACAAAGACTCCTCAGGGGAATCGTGGTTAATCAGATGTCATCCCTTTCTCTCAGTTACTTAAATCACATATGGGCAAAGACAACAGAGCAGAATATAGTTCAATAAGTATTTATTGAAGTAACTACATCCTAAATAAAATAGCATGTAT
Organism: Pleurodeles waltl; assembly: GCF_031143425.1. NCBI lineage: Eukaryota > Metazoa > Chordata > Amphibia > Caudata > Salamandridae > Pleurodeles > Pleurodeles waltl. Next base: position 1,415,606,301 of record NC_090446.1, read on the forward strand.
TATAATAACTAAGATTATAAAACACAATAACAAGTAGGTGACTAAAGGAGTAAGACACACAAACAGGCCTACCATACTGTCACTAGGAGTGATCTATATTTCTCCTTTTGTTTGAGCACAACGTAATAAACCTAATCTGCCCTTTGGGTTTCCCCCTGGGAGTACATCATCCCTCATACCTGGAGGAAGAAGCCTGTAGTCTAGAGAGACACCGTCCCTATGTGGAGCAGGGGTTCAGCCGTCTAAGCAAGTAGCTGTAGCGAAGTGATCTGCAATCAGCATACAGTCGTAGTTATCTGGCTAGAATCTCCCTCTAACGTGTTTGGGGCAAAGGGGTGTTTTTAAAAAAATGAAACAGCTGATATTCTAAGAAATGGTTCCCCATGTATGAGTGTGTATTTTTCTGTGAATGTTGAAGGCACAGCATACTGTGTTTGTCGGCAACTCTATCTGGCTGTAGCTTTGGAGAAAGCACAAAGTGAAATAAATATCCTCCTAAGAACGTTATGCCCTCCCAGGTATGTATTAGAGAAAAATAAAACAGCACCGCAAACATGGCTATTGCTAGAAAAATAAAGCAATGCTGAATAAAATGTAACTGTGTTAAAGTGCCCAGCGGCAGGTCTAGTTAGCTAAAACATTGTCTAAAACAGGGCTAAAATAGCTATACAACACCCTCCCCTTGCCGGTCAAAGGTGGTTCAAAGCTCAAATTAAAAGAAATCTAATAAAATTCTTGCAATAAAAACATACAAACATATATGTCAATAGCGAGAAGTTAAGAGACACAGAGGCTGAAAAAAGACAATTTGACAAAGTGAGCGAAAAAGCCAAATTCAATAATTAGTATCACTTTGGAAATCGCCAGTTACATCTGGGACAATGAAAGCCAGAAGACGTGCCAGCAGGTGGTAAAATATTCAGATCATATCCAAGGAAAACCACAGAACGCTTGTGTTTCAAAGCCAGGGCTCTAGCTGAGGCAGCAGCATTCCGTGTCATGCCCACCGTAGAGTTAATAGTTGCAGAATCCACAAAGGGCAACTCATAAACTGCTTCCCGTAGTAAACACACCGTCCACGCACATGTCTGATTATGAGCCCTCATTGAGAACATCAGCGTCCACTGATCCAATGAAAGTAAACGCTGCGTAGAAAGACAGACTTTCAGTGCACATTCAGAGAGGCACCAGAAGCATCAAGACACGGGCTACACACAATCCAAAACCAGCCAAATGGTAGACTAGTCACACACCAGTTGTGCCAGAGTGGTGCTCCGAAATATTGCATCATGCGTTCACGACACAGCTGGGCTGGCAGTAGCGCTTTTAGTCCTTCTAGCTGTGAAGGGACAGACATTGTGCAGAAAAAGAAGCAACTGCAAAATGCCACCTATTACAGCCAAAGTAATCTGAAATCCCCTAAAAGTACTCTAAAATATTGAGTGTATGGCTGAAGGTAGTAAGCCAAATATAGACGAGAAAGTGTGACAAAACCAGAACCAACAGCATCTAAAAAAAAAATATATATTTTTTTAAAGTGGGCAATTTGTATTTAAAAGGGACTGAATCTCCGCCGATGACCTCGCAACCTGAAGCTCAAAGGTCTCACAGCTCAAAGGTCTCACATGCAGGTGTAAGCGCCACATGTTTTTGAAACAATAAAGCCTTTAGTCTGCTCATCTTGTCAAAATTCACATCAGAAGTAGCAATATGAGGCCAAAAGTCTGCTACTTCTTTCAGTTGCGTAGGGGGAAAAAGAACGTTCTTGCAACATGTAACAATTTAGGAGACCAAAATATGACAAGCTATTCTGGCTCGCATTCCACAAAAGCTCACTGTTAAGTAGCACATAGCTACCATTTGAGAGCACCTGGAACGCAGGTCTTATCAAGTGGACTGGAACTCCCTTCAGATAACGAGCCAAACTTGCCATGGAGGCAATACATGCCCCATGCAAGGACAGCTGTTTACAAACGTTTGAGTGGTTCACAGAAGTCTCGCATTCACTACCACTAAGAAAGACCTCTTTCATGCCATTGAAACATTTGTACGAGAAGGGAAGCTCCCAAACCTCGTGAATATAACTATCTCCCAGCATTTCATATCTGCCCACCGGAATGGGTTTCAAACAGGATGGGAATTGAAGTGTTGAAATGGACAGATTTATAACCCCATGTATTAGCCATTCAGCAGATGGTATTTCAGCCACAGTAAAAGGCAACTTTTCTAACTTCTCAATATTTAACACGACCTGTATTGCTTCTTTCTTAGCCATAATTTGTTGTTGTTGCGTTAAATGTTGAAAAAAATCTCTCTTACGCTCATGTGTTGCCAGGTAACGCAGCCTGCTTTCAATGTTTGTAACGTCCAACCTAACTGCATAATGGATCTTAGCTGACTTTGTCCATGTTGCAAAAATTATACATCACTCTGTACTATGTCTATTGCAGAGGACACAATATTATTTAAGGTGTATATTCGGTCGGACAAGGCGTTAATCCTATTATCTACAATGGTTAATGCTTTCTGTATATTTTATTGAGCTATTTGCCTTAACCGTGCGGCCGCTTCTTGTTGGGAAGTTTTTCATATTTCATTATATGCTGCATATACGAAGCGTCTTCTGTGGCCCAATAGTGTTGTAGTTTAGCAGCGATTAGATTAAGCATTAGCAGAAGACATCTTGTATTTAGTAACTATTGTGAACATTTCGCGGAATCCATTTTGCATTTATGGCAGCCATTTTCTCTGCCACATGCTGATATGTGCTCACCATGTGCTCTGTCCTACCTTTCTGTTAACTACTCTTGAAAATCTGCCTAGTGATAAGTTATATTTAGCATCTCCCACTTTCGCACATGCTCAGTAAGGTCTGCAGCTGTTAGTCCTTGAGAACTGTTAGCCCCTCCTACCTGTCGACTGTGCATTTTCCACATGACCTTACATGTATGCAAGTCTTGCTTCTATAATTGTACCACCTCCTTTTAGCCCCTGCGTGGATATAAAAGGACCATGCTCTCTCAGTTCAGTGTGCTACTTCAAACATTACTGAAGGGTGCTGTTTGAACTGTAGTACCACCTCATAAGGTTAATAAACTTTGTCTTTTATTTCAGTTTCTGTGCCAACTTCTTCCTACATGGTCTGAGGACTTTGTGCAGAGAAAGGTGAACCCCTTGCACTAATAGGCCTTGCTGAGGCTTACTTCAACAAATTTGCGCCCGAACAGGGACTCATCGGCGACTCGGACACCCAACGGATTGGTCGCGACGAAGGATTGGCATCTCGCTGCGGACGAACAATGCCTGAGGAGACCCGAGTCTTGGCAACCACGGCGTTTTTCCCTTCTTTCTGATTTGACCATCCAGGTGGCGCCGGTCCTCAACTGAGATCCTTTTTGTTCATTTGTCATGCAGTGACCATTTGGTCGATTTTAGAACCTGGACACCCTGTGATTGGTAAAAGCCGTTTTACGGCACTTGCTGTGGGTTTTGATGCCTTTGTTTGGTAATGTAGTTTAGCACTACTTACTGTGGCTCTCGTGTTTTGGGCGACTAGTCAATTTGTGTCCTTTGAATTGATATATAAATTGCAATTTATATAGGCAGGTAATGAGGAGAATTTTCTCCAATTTTATTTTGATTTGAACGGCACCTTAAGTGCTACTTTGATTATAATATTGCATATTCTGCACTATTTTTTGGCATGCCTGTTTTTAGCGCACTTCGTAGGATGTGTTGCTTTTGTAATGGTACCAATTTGAAACTGGAAGAATCGCAACCGGCACCCCCAGAGGGGACGCCCAATAGAGAGATGTATGTTAAACATGGTCTTTCTTCTATAATGTACAGCACATTATGGAATAAATACACTTGTGCGGATCCTGAGTTACGTTGGCCTATGCATGGGTCATTTGATTTGCGAAAGATTGAGTATGTGGAACAATGATTGTGTAAGTGAAAGTCTAGACAAGATATGTTTGACTGTGTACGAATGTGGGAGAAAGAAGTGCGTGGACGAGTGAAGCGTGAGCAAGCCTTGCGTGAGAAAGAGCAGCGGAAGAATGTATATGCAAAAGCATTGGAAATGAGAAAGAAAGAAATAAATGACTTAAAGGAGCTAGAAGAGAAAGAACGTAAATTACAGGTAACTGGCCAATACACCGTTAGGCAACCTCTCTATACTATCCTTAATAAACTACATGATGATTTTTTGTTACTAGATCGCCCTCCACCTCCGTATGTCGTTCCTTCTGCCCCTCATGAGATAGCTAAGGTCTCCAGTTCGGAGCAACAGAAGATGCAAGACAGTCGCTCTGTTGCCTGCTGACCATGCGTCTGAGCTTAGATCTATTGCTCGTAAAACAATTCATAGCGTTGTCTCTGCTTCTGAACTTTTAGACAACATGAAAGGGTGGACGGAAAAGGAGCAGCTATATTTTACTGAGGCATTTGGCTCAGAAGTTATCGAACTATATCGGAAATATTCTGATGAGTTAGAGCCTGATGATGTAGCAGCTGATCATAAGCAAATGTGTGATGATCTTTTTGTTTTCTCCCAGGTGGCTGATGCAATCAGGCGTTTGGTGAAATTATGTGTTACAGCAGTCCGTTTGCAAGAGGAGAAAAGGGCTGTGGACGTAGTTGCACGGACATCTCAGACTGGTGGGGTGCAAGCTTCTATCAAAGATAAGACTATGATAGTTCACGCGAAACCAATGCGGGAGGCCGCTCCTTTGTATGTTTCTCCTAAAGGATTGGGTACAAGTGATGATAAAACTTCTGTTGATGCTAAGGGTTATTTTATTTATAATTGGGTGTATACTCCTTGGAATAGGGCTGATGTAATGGCACTTAAAACAGCATTACCTGACCCGCGGAAAAATCCAGCCGCCGTTTATGAGGAAGTTGAGGGAGCAATTAGTTCTTGTACTACGACTTTGGCTGACATTGATTTATTTTTTGGATTGATACTACCGCCAGATATGTGGAGAACTGTTCGTAAAATTGACGATCGTGCAGTTTTTGGGGCGTCATGGAAAGAATTAGAACAGATGGACGGGGATAGGGAACCTGCGAAAATCAGTTGATTCTAGATCTTCCTGCAGCCATATTAGTTAAGTTAAAAACGATTATTCCCCCTAAAAAAATGGATTGGACTGTTTTAGCGTCTTGTAAACAAAAGGCAGATGAATCGGTCTCTGATTTCTTTACACACTTTGAAGAAGCATTTCATGATTTTAGTGGTCAGTTATTGTCAGATGATACGGGCAGACATTTGTTTGTCAATAAATATGTTGCAAATCTGTTACCAGGAATAGCTAGTCGTCCAAAAGCTAGTGAAACTTCATGGACTACCTCTACTCTGGTTTCTCTTTTGACTATGGCTCAGTATTATGAACGTCAGGAATTAGAAGCAAAAAGTAGCGAGGATAAAAAGATTAAAGAATTAAATACGAAGGTTATGTTGGCTCAAGCTTATGGTCCGCCTTTTAGAGGTAGTGATAGAGGTGGACGTGGATCTTATGGTGGTTCTTACACTCGTTCGAATTTGTCTGTTGATCAGTGTGCGTATTGTAAGAAATTTGAGCATTGGGCTGCCGATTGTCCAGCACTACATTTACGGCAGTGTTCACGTGGTCGGTGACAAATGAGAAATCGCTCAGGATATTCAGGACCTAGAAGAAGCACGAATGATCATGCTAGGGTTGATGCTAATGTACGAGGGCAGGATGGGTTTAACACTTTTGATAGACGGAACCAATACCAGATGTCTAACCACGTGCAGCCTGTTTTCCAAGATTCTGCTTATGCATAGGATCGCTGGGGTAAGGAATCAGTTGAAGTTCCAGTAGATCAGAGGGGTCCCTATGTTACAGCACATGTTTTGGGTTCTACTGATCAGTTTCTGGTTGATACAGGAGCTACTCATAGCGCCTTGTCTAAACAATTGATTCCAAGGGCTCCCCTGTCTGGCTTAACCATTACATCGATATGTTTCGATGGAACACCTTCCCCTAGCCCATTGTCACAACCACTTGCATTCCATGTTGATAAATTTACTGCTCCATGTCCATTTTTGCTTTCTCCAAATACACCAGACAATATTGTGGGTCTTGTTATGCTCAAGTATTTCAGGGCTACAATATGATGCTCTCCTGAAGGGGTGCGTGTTATTTTAAATGATGATCATCTTGTGATGGAAAGAGTTTGTCTTGTTAAAGAGGATATTGCATTAGCTTCACTCCCTAGTACTTTGTGGGCTACTTCAGATACTGATGTGGGACAAATGATTATTCCACTGGTACATATTAGTGTCAAGGAGGGAGCTGTATTGCCATGTTTGCCTCAATACAAAATTTCACAGGAGGGCGAAGAAGCACTCACACAAATTGTGCATGATCTTATTGCAGTTGGAGGTTCTGTATAATGTTTGTAACAGTCCGATTCTTCCTATTCTAAAAAAGGATACTGATACCAGGATTTACCGATTCATTATTGATTTACAAGAAGTAAATAAGATTGTGATACCACAATATCCTGTTGTATCTGACATCACAACACTTCTTACTTTGGTTCCCCCGACAGCAACTACATTCTCTGTGATAGACTTGAAAAATGCTTTCTTTTCGATCCCTATTCATCCTGACAGCCGATATTTGTTTGGTTTTACTTTGAATAAACAATCATATAGATTTTGCAGAGTTCCTCAAGGCTATACGGAGAGTCCAAGTATTTATAGTCAAGCGTTAAAACGACAACTTGATTCTTTTGTTTTGCCTGAAGGTGTGGCTCTCATACAATATGTCGATGATATTTTGTTGGCAGCTGATACCCCTGAGCAATGTGAAAAGTGCACTTTGTCCTTAATTTTTTTTCTTGCTTCACACCATCATAAAGTGTCACGAAAGAAATTGCAATATTGTAGACCAAAGGTAACCTATTTAGGTCACCTTTTGTCTAAGGAGGGCCATGCACTTACATCAGATCGTATTCAAGCAATTTTAGACACACCAGTACCCTCTACTCAGAAAGATGTTCGTGCATTCCTTGGTCTTACTTCTTTTTGTAGGCAATGGATATTAGGGTTTTCACACATTGTCAGACCTTTGCTAGCACTTTTGACTAAAGATACTCCAATGCCCCTCCCATGGACAGATGAATGTGAGACTGCTTTCCGGCAGCTGCGACAAGCCCTTTGTTCAGCACCAGTGTCAGGTAGTCCAGATTACATGAAGCCTTTTGCACTTTACGTACATGAGAAAGATGGATGTGCATTGTCAGTTTTAGTACAGACACATGGCAATAAGCAGCGTCCCTGTGCATATTTTTCAGCAGTACTTGATCCTGTCGCTCGAGCGTTGCCTGGGTGTTTTCGTTCAGTTGCCGCAACAGCTGTGTCAATACGTCAGAGTGAAGGGATAGTTTTGTCACATAAGCTGTTGGTGTTTGTACCCCATGCGGTTGATGCTCTTTTAAATCAAAGACACAACATTTAACTAGCTCTCATATAACAGGATATGAGTTGACATTGCTGGCTCCTCACATTACACTGAAGAGATGTGCAACACTAAATCCGGCCACTTTGTTGCCATATCCGGTGACTCAGTCACAAGAAACACATGATTGTATATTCCTTACCGAAGAACAGACAAAGGTTCGTATTGATTTACAAGATACGCCCCTTCCAGATGTAGACGGGGGAATTGTGGGTTGATGGGTCTTGTTTGAAGTTGCCAGATGGTACGACCTCAGCTGCATATGCAATCACCACAATACACACGGTAGTGGAGACAGCTCGTATACCACAGAAGTCAGCTCAAGCAGCTGAACTAATAGCTTTCACACGAGCATGTGAGCTTAGTACTGACTTGTGTGAACATTTATACAGACAGCCGCTATGCTTTTGGAGTGGCTCATGATTTTGATTTGCTTTGGAGGCTTTCTCACATCCTACGGGATACAGATATTAGTGCATAACCTCTTGACTGCATTGACATACCCAAAGAAACTAGCTATTGTGAAATGTAGTCCACACAAGAAAGTGACCGATAAGATAGGGCAAGGTAATGCTCTTGCGGACCGCGTAGCACGTGAGACTGCGATGCAGCGAAGTACTACTTCTGTGTATGTAGTGAAGTCACAAGCTGAATGTTGGCATAATGCTAGACAAGACGTATTAGATATACAGAAATCTGCTTCTGTGAAAGAACGTGAGCAATGGTCTGAAGAAGGAGAATTGGATGATGAGGGCTGTTGGCGGAATAAGTAGATGGATAAATGGAAATTGTCCATAGCTTTTGTACAACCTATGGTTCAGATGGCACATGGGCTGGCACATGTTGGAGCTTCAACAATAACGAAGTTGCTTACGCAAGTTTGGGAGCATGCAGAAATTTCCAGTACAGCTAAGAGAGTAGTACAGTCTTGTTTGATCTGTTTACAATACAATCCTGGAAAAGGGAGACGTACTCCTGCGGGAGGGTTTGCTACACCAACTGCACCTTTTGAAGTACTACAAATGGATTATATTCAGCTTGAACGCTGCAACAATTTAAAGTATGTCTTGGTGGTATGTGCCTTCAGTAAATGGATAGAGGTGTATCCCACAAAGGATAATACTGCCATTACCACAGCGAAGGTGCTTTTTAAAGAATTTTTCCCTAGGTTTGGTGTTTGCAGACTTTTATGGAGTGATAACGGACCTCATTTTGTTGGGGAAGTTATTAAGTATGTCCTGAAAGGATTAGGGATTAAGCAGAAGTTCCATGCGGTTTTCCACCCACAATCAGCAGGGTTGGTGGAAAGGTATAATGCTACTTTGAAGCAGAAGTTAGCGAACATACAGGCTTCCACATCCTTAACTTGGCCGGATGCATTACCGTTGGCATTATTTTTTATTAGGTCAGTGGCACACTCTCGACTCTGCCTTAGCCCATATGAAGTGGTTTTCAGGAGGCTAATGAATATTTGGGAAGTTCCTAAGCCAAATTCTGTATATGATGTACCTTGTGTCCTGATGAAAGATTATTTGGCACAGTTACCCGACAATTTGGTTTCTATTCATCAACAGGTTCGAGAAGCACATCCTGACAGATCTACAGGTGAAGGCCATGAACTCCGACCTGGTGACCAGGTGATGATTAAGTCCTTTGAAAGATCAAGCAGCTTGGAACCAAGGTGGCGAGGCCCAGAACAGGTGCTCCTTGCGACAAGGACAGCAGTTCGAGTAACGAACCAAAAGGATTGGGTCCATAGTACTCACTGCAAGAGAGTGCTACCTACCTTGGTGGAACCTGCTGTGCTGACCAATCATCGAGAGATTTTGACTATGGAGAAAGGCCGTGCTATATCACCTGACGAATCTGCAGAGGTCTTCCCGGACCATACGACTTCTGGAGTGTCGCGATATAATTTGAGACCGAGGAAAGAATCTGAAAATGTTTTGAAAAAAAATGGTTGAGCTACCGCCCTGGGTTAGTGAAACGGAGAGCCAATGTGGCAAGTGGGGGGGATCAGCCATGCATTAGAGTAGTGACACCCGTCTTGGCCCGTGGTGAAGAAATCAGCGGCTGCCCAGGGATAAGAGCTCCAACGATTGTTTTTAATTCATTTCTTAAAGGGTCGATTATCACTGTTGCTAAAATGAATAACAAACTGATCATTAGTACTATGGGGTTTGTTGTTGTTTTGGTGATTATCGCAGTAATCACCTGGTTTGTTGAAAAGAAGGCTCCTGCTCGTGAGTTTTTTGTTGCCACTACTCCAGTACCAGAGGATCACTATTACTTTACGCTTCCCTATCAGGAGCAGAAGCACCGTCAATCGTACTTCAATAATACTTTCATTCAGATGTTGCATCATACTCATAATGCTACAAATACTACTAACTGTTGGGTATGTGGAATGATACCTGCGCATCAAAAGAAAGGAGGAACACCTTTCATTCCTCTTCCTTTTTCACACAATGGTTCTTGTCAAGCTTGGTACACGCTTTTGTTTGCATCTGGAAAATGTACAGAGGGCGGACTTCTTTTTCGCCTTAATAAAGTATGCTACCAAGACAAAGATGGGTATCCCCAAGCCAAAGGAACTAAATGGGAATGGGAAGAGTATCAACCGGACAATGTTTAAATACCATATGTCTTCACAAATATAAGAGACTCTGACAAAAAATAACAATTTGTGATTTCTGTTACAAAAACTAAAGCAGATTTATGTTTACATAGCATTGGGCGAATTTCAGTAGGGATAAGCGATTGTACCTTGATTTTAACTATTGATGGTGTAAATAATAGTAGTTGTACAGCTTCACATAATACATATTTTGTTTGTGGTAACTATGGATATTACCAACTACCTGTTGGGTGGTCAGGTGTGTGTTATGTATCTTTTCTATTACCCCCTGTGTTTTTGGCCCCTGCATCATATCACCGAGATTTTAAACTGTTCAATGACATCGTTAAAAATAGATATAAAAGGGCAATAAATACAAATGAGGTAGACCAAACGGATACTAGCCTGCAACAATATGTTGATTTTAATTTAGGGTTATTCCCCTTTGTGGGTGCTGCGTTAAACAGTAGGAAAGTGAGACGATTGACTGGGGTTGTAGAAGCTGTTACCAATGAAGCAGCTCTGGCACTTGGGAATATTACTGAGGAGCTCCAAATTACGAGGATTGTAGCGCTGCAAAATCGTATGGTACTAGATGTGATATTAGCTGACCGAGGTGGTGCATGTCTCATCATTGGTAGTAGTTGCTGTGTTTTTATTCCCAATCACTCACCTTCAGTATATGATGCAATATCTAAATTGCATACAATTTCTGCAGAAATCCACACACAGACTGGTACTTGGACTTTTTCTGGATGATTTTGGGCTCTTGTTTCCGCCTGGGGCTGGAAAGTACTGACTATCCTGTGTGTAATGATTGCAATATTTTTCACATGATGTATCTGTATTCAGTGTGGTCCAATGTTCTGCTCCATGTGTATTACTGCTTGTATGCCTACCAAAAGAAATATTACAGAAATGAAAGCACAACACATGTTAGATAAGGAAATAGCTGAAATGATGAGCATAAATATACAAGATGAATATTTAGATTATTCTAGAAAGACGAATGCCTTCAGCTAATGCTGAAAGGGTCGTCTGTTGTAGTTTAGCAGCGATTAGATTAAGCATTAACAGAAGACATCTTGTATTTAGTAACTATTGTGAACATTTTGCGGAATCCATTTTGTATTCATGGCAGCCATTTTCTCTGCCACATGCTACCATGTGCTCACCATGTGCTCTGTCCTACCTTTCTGTTAACTACTCTTGAGAATCTGCCTAGTGACAAGTTATATTTAGCTTCTCCCACTTTCGCACATGCTCAGTAAGGTCTGCAGCTGTTAGTCCTTGAGAACTGTTAGCCCCTCCTACCTGTCGACTGTGCATTTTCCACATGACCTTACATGTATGCAAGTCTTGCTTCTATAATTGTACCACCTCCTTTTAGCCCCTGCGTGGGTATAAAAGGACTATGCTCTCTCAGTTCAGTGTGCTACTTCAAACATTACTGAAGGGTGCGGTTTGAACTGTAGTAGCACCTCATGAGGTTAATAAACTTTGTCTTTTATTTCAGTTTCTGTGCCAACTTCTTCCTACATGGTCTGAGGACTTTGTGCAGAGAAAGATGAACCCCTTGCACTAGTAGGCCTTGCTGAGGCTTACTTCAACAATAGGAAATCATATAAATCTGTTTTATTGGACAGGAGACCAAGATGTTATTTTGTAGCATCCAGCGAGGAGCCCTTAAACCAGTGGTTCCCAAACATTTTCGACCCACGGCTCCCTTGATCTATTGGCCACTGGCTGCGTCTCCCCATTATGTTACTTTTTGTTGGCGGGTGGGGGATGTAAGCCTGGCCTAGGGAGTACATCCATTTTTCTCCCTGAAAAGAATTGGGATGACGCCAATGAAGGTATTGTAATTCTATATATAACTGTAAAAAATAAAAATGTAACAGTTGGTTAATTACAGCATGCATAGGGTTTTTTAGTAAGGGGAAAATATTGGTTGACGGTAACCCTAGTAAAATGGGCAGGTCTCATTTTTATGTAGTTATAACATAATTGTTTAAATATTGTGAAATGTAGAATCCCTTTAGTTGTGTTTAACCACCAGAGGGCGCTCAAGGACAAAATTAAAAAAGAGCTGCTACAACTGAGTAGTTTTATTTTGTACGAACTGGCCCAAGGGCTATAAATAGCTCAGTGGTTCCCAAACTGTGTGCGGCGCCCCTGGCTAGTTTTGATGGCGCACCAGCGAGCCGCGGCGCACAGATTGGGAACCACTGCCTTAAACCATTGCTGGCATAGTTTTCCTACACTATGGCCCTCATTATGACATTGGTGGTAAATCCCACTTAACGCCACGCGGACTGCCGCCAACTTTCCGCCGCCGCGGATATCCATTCACCATATTATGACACACATACACCAATCTGCCACTATTCAGCTGCATACACAAATCTGCCAGCCCAAAGGTCAGTGATAAACTGGCAGTATCAAAACTCACACCGTTACACCAACAGAAAGCCCACCACATTATGACCCACGAATCACCACGGCAGACATTCATTGGTGGTAAACCATTGACGGTACATACTGTCACGCTCAAAATACACACACACACACACACACACACACACATTAAAAACACAACCTCATTGGACAATTTAAACAACACACCTGACAACCATACACACACCACACCCACACCACTATAAAACACACACCCACATTACCCACAACCCTTTACGAATACAAACCATTGGCATGAGACAGACACCAAGACCACAGACAAAACCAGAGCCACATACTACTTACACCCATACTCCACTCACGCACCCCAACTCTCACACCCCAACACATCACCCTACACACCCTCACCTACACACCTCACACAACACCCATGGCATCACAAAGACACCCCTGATTCACAGAGAAAGAGCTAAGGGTCATGGTGGAGGAAATCATCAGGGGAGAGCCACAGCTATTTAGAGCACAGGTGCAGCAGATATCGATAGCTAGGAAGATGGAGCTATGACTGAGAATTGTGGACAGGGTCAACGCCTTGGGACAGCACCCAAGAACTAGGAGTGACATCAGGAAGAGGTGGAATGACCTATGGTGGAAGGTATGTTCCATTGCAGCAAGACACCAACTCGCTGTACAGAGGACTGGTGGTGGACCACCACGTCCTCCCCCACAACTAACACAGGAGGAGCAAGTCTTGGCAATCATGCATCCTGAAGGCCTGGACTCTGGTAAGTCAACTCTATACTACTACTACTACTACTACTACTACCTCCCTACCTTCATGCCATCACATACTCCCACCCTTACGCTCCCTCCCATCACTCCACCACCTCCCACACACCCCACCATCACATCTCACTTATCCTAATGCCAAGCCCTACATGCCATACCAATGCTTGGACACCAATCACAGACCTGCATGGACACCACTCACAGACCTGCATGGACACCACTCACAGACCTGCATGGACACCTATCACTAAAGCATGCACACTAGAGAGACTCAGCTAACCCACCATATACTAACATACACAAGTGAAAGCTGCCAGGGAAAATACAACCAAAGAGGGCAAGTCATGGATGCACAATATGTCAGTCACAGAAACGATAACAGAGCATTTACATCCCCACAGGTATTCCAGCAAATGTTAGCAGAGGGGAGGTGCCAGCAATATCCAGTCCTCCAACAGAAGAAGCCCACAGGGATGACAGCAACTCTGGTCTTTAGGATCTGGATGACAAACCTGGCCCATCAGGAACCTCTGGACAGCCGGTTACCCCAGCCCAGTCACACACCACCACAGAGCCTCGCTCATCAGGAAACACCACCACAGCACCCACCCAGCGTACCCACACCTCTGTCCCCGGGACACGTCAATCAGCAGTGTGTCCACTGCTACAGAGACCCCAGGCCACACCTCATACCCAAGACAATGAGGGACCTGGGGTCAGTGCTGTGGGCACACAGTTCAGGGGACACAGACACAGGCCAACAGGGAAAGTGGGAGGACTGCTGTGTGCCGGGGGAGGTCATGCCCAGGGAACCGACTCTCCAAGAGGCACTTGAAGAGATCCTGGTATGTATTCATTTCAACAGGTACAGACATTGCAATTCAACTGTACAGAAAATTAGCATAGATTTATGACCTGTAGCTTGCTGCAGTGATCCCACCGGGAGCATATGTGAGGTCACCAACATTTGTAAAATGAATTGCCAAAGGGTACAGTAAGTGGGCATAGAAGTGGAAGATACCAACATGCCAGTGCCCCAGAAAGTCCCCCAAAATTTATTGAAATGTGAAGTAACACTGTCTTACCTGTGTGGCATTAGAAGTACTGTGATGACTGATGTTCTGTTGTCCTCGTCCTCGTCCTCATCCTCATCCTCATCCTCTGCCTCCTCATCCTCACTGTCCACAGGGTCCACTGCTGCCAGATGGGCATCTCCAGCCTCCTCCTCCTGCAGAAAAGGCACACAGTGTCTCAGGACAAGGTTGTGCAACATTCGGCATGCCACTATTATCTGGCAAACCTTCTTGGGTGAGTAGCACAGGGATCCACCTGTTAAATGGAGGCACCTGAACCTGGCCTTCAGGAGGCCAAAGGTAATTTCTTATTCACCTTCTGGTTCACCCATGTGCCTCATAACGTTCTTCTGCCCTTGTCCTGACATTCCTCACAGGGGTCAGCAGCCATGAGAGGTTTGGGTAACCATAGTCACCTGCAATATTGAAGAACAACATTTAGCCACACACTAGCCAATATGGCCCACACCATACCCATACACCAGCATATACTGGGAGGGGACCAGGGCTCACCTATTAGCCACACCCTGTGCCTCTGTAGTTGGGCCATCACATTTGGGATGCTGCTATTCCTCATGACAAAGGCATCATGCACCGACCCAGGATACTTAGCATTGATGTGGGAGATGTACTGGCCCGCCAAGCACACCATCTGTACATTCATAGAGTGAAAAGTCTTACGATTTCTGAACACCTGTTCATTTTGACGGGGGGACAAATGCAATGTGTTTTTAATCAATCGTCCCCATTATGTTGGGGATATGTACCATTGCATAGAACTCGGCCTTTACTGTGGCCAAATCTTCAACCTGGGGAAATATAATGTAGCTGCGCATGTGTTTAATCAGGGCAGACAGCACTTTGGTCAGCACTATGGAGAACATTGGCTGACACATTCCTACTGCCAAGCCCACTGTCACTTGGAAAGAACCAGTTGCCATGAAATGGAGCACTGATAGAACTTGCACAAGAGGGGTGATCCCAGTGGGGTGACGGATAGCAGATATCAGGTCAGGCTCCAATTGGGCACACAGTTCTGTGATTGTGGCCCTGTCAAGTCTATAGGTGAGGATGATGTGCCTGTCCTCCATTGTTGCCAAGTCCACCAGGGGTCTGTACACGGGGGTATGTCTCCATCTCCTATTCATCCGCAGCGGTAGCAATCCATGAGGCAAAAGAGTGAGGAGCGGTTCACAAACTGAACAATGGGGCTACAACAGAACTTTGCATGCTGTTAACTTGTAATGGGTAAGTGTGACTTGTATAGTATGTCCAATTTTCAACAGTGATGCAGCAAATATCCAGGGCCTGCCCCCCACTCCCACCTGAAATGGCGTCCCCCTGTCCTGTGCGGCGGGACAGGTGGAAGTGAAGTAATTCCTGACATTGTGTGCAGTTGCGGGAGGTGGTCGGGAACCACTGTGTAACTCCTCATTAGATTACGTTGGGCCCTATGGGGTACAGTGGCCAATGGGGATCTACGCCAGTGGTGGCAGTATGCACCGCCGCGGACATGACCGTCATTTTCTACCATATTCCTCACTTGCTACCTTATCCTCCATTGGAGAGGACCTACACTGCATGAACTGCTGTGACCTGTGTCTGGAACCTACCATGGCCCGTGTGACTGGGGAAAGGGCACCTGCCTTCACTTCAGCGGAGTTGGAGCGACTGGTGGATGGGGTCATACCCCAGTACGGACTGGTGTATGGGCCTCCAGACCAACAGGTGAGTGCACATTGGGCACAATGCATGTGGCATAAATGCATGGAGTAGTGTGTGAAGGCCTCGGGTAAGGGGGGTGGGTGGATGACTGTCCTCTGGTTATGTGTTGGGCCTTGTGTGAAAATGTAGATGTGAAGGGGTATGGTGGGCCATAAGTGTAACAGGCAGGACTGTTTGACTAATACTATTTTCCTGTGTGTATTTCCTCTGCAGGTCAGCACCAATCAAAAGAAGGGTATATGGCGTGCCATGTCGAAGGAGGTGCGGACCCTGGAGGTCTACGGCAGGCGAAGCACCCTCTTTCAGAAACTGTGGGAGGACCTGAAATGCTTGGCACGGAAGATGACAGATGCCCAGCTGGGGATGGCCTCCCAACGAGGAAGGGGTGCCCGTCGAACCCTGACCTCCCCCTGATGGCCCGCATACTGGTGGTGGCCTATCCTGAGATGGATGGGCGCTTTAGGGCATCACAGCAGCCACAAGGGGGTGAGTATAGTGCCCTTCATTACAACTTATGCATGGTAGGGTGGTATCTGTCGGTGGGTGCCCCGAAGCCAGGCCTGACATTGCAGCATAGGTCCCCTGGTGGCTAGGGATCTGAGGGAATAATCTTGCTACCTAGCTTGTAAGCATCCACTACTGGTTAGGGCTACGTGGGTCCCAGGTATGCTGCATTTGGTGGTGTGTGCCCCTCCCCATGCCTGGATGGTAACTTTTTCTCTGGTAGTGCTATGGCTTATTGCGTAGGCCTGTTCCCTGTGTGCGAGGGTGTTGTGTATGCCAACGGTGGTGTTGGTGCAGCCATTGACCAAGTTTATCCTTTGTCTCTCCCCCCCCTTATTGTTTTGTCATCCTGTCCTTATGTGCATTAGCATCATCTGGCAGAGGAGCAGAGGCACCGGCGATGGAGTGAGCTGCATCCCACAGGACCCAGGAGGCAGAGTCCACTGATGCTGAGGCCACCAGTGGGACGGAGGGCGAGGGGAGCACCACAGTGGAGACTGGAGGGGACAGTTCAGACACAGATACCTCCTCCGATGGAAGCTCCTTTCGGAGGTGGCAGACACCTCTGTGACCATCCCAGCTACAGGTACAACAGCCTCCCCCAGACCAGCACCACCCTCCCAGCAGCCCCTTATCGAGTTGCCCGTGCCCACTCACCCAGGAGGGTCGGCATCTCCTTCGGCCCAGGCACCTCAGGCCCTGCCCCAGTGATCCCTGCTGCCCTGAGTTAGGAGGCTATTGACTTCCTGGGATCCATCTCTGTAGGGCAGTCCACCATTGTGAAGGCCATCCAGGGGCTTCCAGCCATCCAGCCCAAATGCAACAGACTAATGCATTCCTGGAGGGCATTCACACTGGCTTGGTTGCCCAACAGAGTTCGATCCAGGCTCTGGCCTCCTCTCCGATTGCAGCCATTGTCCCTGTTTCTACCCTCCAACTTCCACTTCCCAGTCCCATTCTCCTCAACCCCAACCCATCACAAGCACACAGGCAGACAAGCATGCACACAAGACAACACCCAAGAGTGGTACAGGCAAACACAAGCACTAAACTTCATCCCACAGGCACTCACACGAACACACCATCCAGATGCTGACATACCAACATCCAATATTTCCACTGTGTCCCCCACCGCCTCCCTCCCATTTCTGTCCACACTCACACCTGCATGCACTACATCATCATCCACTACCAGCATCACCACCACACCAAGCAGAACACACACCTCACTGGCAGATACCACCAACATTATTGCACTAGTCCCCTGTGTCCTCTCCCACTGTATCTGCCCCCCCACCTAAGGTACACAAACGCAAGCACTCAGACACCCAACAGCCATCCACCTCACAACAGCATCCAGCCCATGCACCTGCACCCAAAATCAGCAGGCAGACACCTCCAACAACCACTCCCAAACCTTCTCCCTCTTCCGGCCCCAGTGTCCCAAAAAAACTGTTCCTATCCACCATTGAACTCTTCCCTACCCCTCCCTCCCCCGTGGTCCTGCACTTCTAGCCAGGGTGGGAAGAACCCATCCGAACACCTCAGCCATCTAGTCCACCAGCCCAAAAGGATCCAGGCCCTATGTCCTGAGGTTAAAGGAGCCTGCCCAAGCTGCTGCCAATTAGGGACAGGAGCCTGCCCAAGCTGCTGCAAGAAGGGAAAGGAGCCTGCACCAGCAGGCATGAAGAGCAAGGGGCCTGGGGCAGTAACTCTGATGGAGCCCCCACCACCAACCATGGTTGTGCAGCCATCCGATGTTGCAGGGGATGGGCAGGAGCCTCCCCCCACCAGCAGCAGCACCACCACTGATCAGCCGTCGCCGCTGGTCGAGGGTATGTAATCCTGCCTCCATGGGCTGCTGTGCTGCCTGCCCCCTGCAAATCCAGTGGCTATGACACCCATCTAAGAGACTGTGACCTTGCACTCCCCAGAATCTAGAGCACCGGGCGCAACGTGCCCTCCAGAACAAGTGGGTAAGACACCCACCTACCCCAGCCTCGCCAGGATCAGGAGCACAGGGCATGGTGCCCCCTCCAGAACCAGTGGGTAAGACACCCGCCTACCCCAGACTCGCCAGGATCAAGAGCACAGGGCACGATGCCCCCTCCAGGACAGTGGGTAAGACAGCCACCTACCCCAGACTCCCCAGGACCAAGCACAGGGCATGTTGCCCCCTCTAGTGCAAGTGGGAAAGTCACCCACTAGAGAGACTATGGCCTTGCCCTCCCCAGGACCAAGCACAGGGCATGTTGCCCCCTCCTGAACCAGTGGTGTTTTTCCATCTCCCGGCTAAGGTGCCCCCCCCCATCCTTCTAAGGTGCCTGCCTATTTACCAGCAGATGCCCCTGCAGAGTTCTCTCTGTGTTGAGGCAAGTGCAATGTTTGGCCTTGGACTTTCACCTGTGGCCATGTGGACTACATACATTGTGGACTAGGCGGTGTCCCTTTTTGGGTACATATGTATATATCTCTTGTCTTGCCTCACTTATTTATCTTCTCTCATTACATTCACTTTCTCGAAATTGTTTTGTCCTTGAGTCATTCATCTGAGGTATGGGGTACAGATGTTTTGGTAATGCAGCTGAATGTGTGTATGGTGTGGACGGGGGTGTGTTGTGTGTGTGTGTGTGCGCATCACTCTTTTTCCTCCCTCCCTTGTGTGCTAGGCGGCTGTACTCACTGTCATCGCCTTCGCTGGTGTTGATGTTCGTGGTGGAGCAGCACACAGAAAATCATGGGGAAGACATTCAGCTCAGGCTCCATGGCGGTATAGTTGTTCCCTGTGTCTCCAATGGTGAGCCCTTTCAATTCTGTGCAGTGTTTCTGCCAGGCTTTTGATGTTGTGGGTACCGCCCCAGAAAAGGTGTCAGTTTCCAGTGTCGTACTATGGTGCGCGGAACATTGACTGGCTGTAGGAGGCTACCGCCGTGGTGGCTATTGTTTCCGCCCTGGCAGTCGGTGTGGTACATTGGCTGTCTATGGGAGATAACACCGACATGGTTATAATTTGGCAGTAATTACCGCCGGCCTGTTGGCGGTGTTACCACCACTTTAACACGAACTACCAGGGTTGTAATGAGGGCCTATATGTTGTCACTATACTCGAGTGTCCGAGGACAGATAGCGAGGGTCCGGCCTATTTGTTTTAAAAGCCCTAGGAGTTGACAAAACGCGTATGGCATCCATTGGTGTCTACAGACCACAATAACCACCCACCAGGACACGAAAATGATGTGTTACATCTTCCATTCTGAACCCATTCATTGAGATTATCTTCAGATGCATTTATTTACTTTTGCCATGTGTAAAATTTAGTAGGGGCGGGAATACTGGGTGCATTCAGTTCCTTAATGTTTGTTAAGCCTAAACAACTTGTTTGTTGCACTGATTCATTAAAAAATATAATTTGAACAGGAATCATGCATGCTCTAAATAAAGCTTCTGTTCTGTTTATTTGCCAATTTTTTGTTCTCCACACGCTTTTTAAGTCAATCGACTTCAGCCAATATTCATAGCCTTCTATTGCCAATTGCGAAACAAAGGAATCAGAATAAATCAATTTTGTATCTGTCAATAAACAAATTTGACTTTCCATTTCTGGCAATTTAAAATAATGACTCTGCATCTTTAACATTGTGCCTAGAAAAATATACAAAGTTTTCAGTATACATCTTAGAACTGCCTACTGGTGGAGTTGGGCAATGTTCCCATTGTGTGTATTTAAAAATAGTCTTTGGGGGTACTTGCTCTGTGAATGAAATAATGTTGATAGTTATAACTGAACATATCTCCATAATTTCCTTTAAACTGATAAACATCTTCGTTTTCAAATACTGTTTAATACTGTAGATCAGACAACAAAGCATGAAAAGTTTTCACATCCAATCATCAGAAACCACTCTGGGTGTGATTACATCATTCATAGAAAGTCTGAATACATATGGTATTTGAAATACCTCAATAGACCCATATGTATTGAATAATACTTCATCCCAAACAATTCCATCAGGAATTAGTATGGCTGTAATGTTAACTAGGGACAAGTCTCTGCTAATTTTGTGTGATGAAAAATGTGGTTTTAGGACCTCATCCACCAGTTCAACTATAGAGCGTTCAGGAAGGAAATGACCATGTATAAGAAAAAAGAAAACAATAACACACCCAACCCAAAGGAGAAAGGCAAGTATAGTCAATGAGAGCCGTAGATAATTCCATGGACGAATGAAATAGTTAATTTTGAGCCAATGTATCAGTTTACGTGCTCTTGACAGTTCTGTTGCAGTAGAGGCAGATGAGTGCGTGAATGTGTCATCAACGTCGGCAAAATAACAAGAATCTGTTCGTGCAAAAAACTGGAGCTGTGTTTTAAAGAGGAGAACTTGCAGACTCCCTTGGTGGTTCATAGTAGACTGTGTAATCAGTTTGTGTAGAATTTGTATAAAATTGCTCCATATCACTAGTACTAATTGTAGAAGTAGTTGTTAGTGGAACTAATGAAAGCTAATTTTTCATTTTCCCCACGTTCATTTATGTCAAAAGGTGTATCTGCCACCTCCACGCTAGGACCATTGAGATCTGGAACATACATTTGAGTTACAAAGAGGCATTCGTATGAAGCAACTCCCTCATGCACTGCTTTTATTAATTCAGGTCTTAAGTCTTTATTGGGAATCACTCGAACTCCCACACCTGGTGTTATTTGTGCATCAAATATGCCTGCCATCTGGTAGGAATATTTAGCAGAATATGCTTAAGGTAAGGGTGTGCCTTCAGCTGAAGCTTTCACGGTTGCCAGTGTTTCATCATCCACTTTCAATTTAGAATGAGTTACTGCAGCAACTGAAGCAGGAACTACTTCTGATTTGGCTGCCTTATCAGGCAATGTGTTGCCTTCAACGTGTATTCCAACAAGCTGATGTCCTACTGTATCTACAACATGAATATTAGGTATTGTTTCTTTCAGCTCTACTACTTGCCCCCAAAGAAAGTATGTGTTTAATGGTGTTGCCTTCTGAATCTCTGAACCTATTTTGGCGCCAGCTATGCAGATATTAATTGAAGGACTAGACACAATAATACAAATCACAGACAATCAACATCATCTCCTCCGGATCCGTATGTTCCAGTGCCATCACCAGAGCCTTAAGCTCTGCAAGTTGTGCAGTGCAATCTCCTAGAGTTTGTATGTAAGTATTTTGTGGATTGAACTTGCCATTCTTCATGTAACCACTCACGAATGCGCAAGCAGCAGAGTATTGATGTTTGGTGCCTATTGCTGGTTGGTCTGAACCATCAGTGTTCAAGATTGTCTGATATTGTTCATTAGGCAATGTATTTACTGGAACTGGATACTCAAGTTCATGTTGTAAGAATTCTTGGGTCTGTAATTTGGAGTCAAAAACATAATCAACATCAGTGGCTGTCAGAGACGTTGCCCATTGGATCCACTGTGGGTGTAATGCTTTAGCTTCTGGAACGCTCGCTTTAGTAACAGTCTCAAGAGCTGGAATTGGGGATATGACAATGATGCACTTTCCCTGGGCCAGAGGTCTCTCTTTAAGGACTGCCATCTGAACAGAAGTGAAAATGTTCTCAGTGGGGCCAAAGCGTTGTTCAGCTGTGGAATATAAGCTGATTTTTATGCAGTCGGGATGGTCTCCCCCTCAATAAATGTCACATAGGTGAAGCCAATGGCATCAGCAATTACTCTGATGACCAAATGTTTTTTTTTTTTTTGGCCCTGGTATAGAAGTGTTTTGCTTCAAGCATGTCTTTTTGCAAAGCTTTTAGAATGTGTATGTTTGACTGTCCGAATTTGCTGGTAAAGTCAGAACGTATTAAGTCATATAATGGTTTAATGCATTGTGCATAATCTGAAATATCTGTTTTAGGTTAAATTTATAGCCGATTTTGGCAAGTCCTACAAAAATGCAGGCTACCCATCTTAAATGTTGCATGAGGTCATCTATGAGATAAATGTCATCCACATTTGATAACCCCTCAGGGTCTATGTCGTGTAGGATGGTTGTTACACGAGTTGAGAACAGTCCTGGGCTGTTATTGTACCCTTGTGGGAGTCGGCAGAATTTTCTGGGAACCAAGGGCTCTAAAACTTGTTAGGTCCATACTTTCAGGGGATATGTTTTGGCAGAAAAGCCCATTGGATATATCCAGGGCCGTCTTGTATTTTTTGCGCACTATATTGTTCATGAGTGCTGTGCTATCTGCCATTTTGTATGGCAAATGTTTTTATGTTATTGTTTGAATGTCTGTAGTCAAAGATTATTCTATATGAGTGATCTGGTTTCGAGACTGGAAATAATGGATTATTAATTGATGACTCTGAGGGTTCAATGCCACCCTGGTACTCTAATTGGTTGAGGATTTCCTTCACAGGTACGTTTGCATCATACTTTATTGGGTATTGAGGTTGAGGTTGGGATTTTATTGGTATTACATGGTTGGGGGGAGTCTGTCCCACTCTAGATGATTACGATGTAACGCAGTTGCTTGTGCTACTCCACAGTCAATGGCATACATTTCAACAAGCTGGGAATGAGGAGCAAGAAGGACTTATCCTCTCTGTGAAGGAGATCGTGGATAGATTCTGGCGGCCAATCTTTTTCAGCCAGAAAATATAATAAATGGAAATGACGTCCCAAAAGATGGCGTCTATGATATGATCATTGTCTCCCTCTAACTGAATAGTTACTTTATGCATCCTGTCGGGTGTGGAGGCTCTCCTGTCCGCAGTCTCAACTTGCAAGAAGTCATCAGTTACTTTCACCTCCAGATGCTCTTGAAGATCCTGGAGAACTATTGAGGTCTCTGCCGCACTGTTGAGCAGTGCCAGTGCCCACTTCCTGTTTTTCAGTAAAACCCTCTTCTTGAGTGGCATGTCAAAATGTAACTACTGCCACATTTTTCTTTTTAAATTTGGGTTTTTGTTGGGGAATTTTCTCTTCTTTTTTTAATTGAAACTTCAGATGAGCCTTGTTATTTTTTTCTCTGTTTGCTGCTCTGACCACCCACCTCTCTCACTACCTTTTTTCAGTGAGTCCTGAAAGGAACGAGATTGGCGTGTATAGGTATACTGATATCTGTCAGGCGCTTTTATATTATCCCTATTTCTAAGGTTATACCTGTTTTGTGGGGCCTCTGCGTGCGGAGATTCTCCCCTTTCTTTTTTAGGTGTTTGTTGTTGTCTTATCCCAGCGTTTTGTTTGTTTTGTTTTTTAGAACCATCAAGCACTTGCTTGGTAGGGTCTTCGTAAGATCTACTTTGAAATTGTGGTTTAAGTGGTCTGGCCCCCAGACTATCTCGACCAATACTAGAACAGGTCTCTGCGATAATCTTAGGTAGCTCATGTTATTGATCCTGTGCAGGAACGTCCCGGAGCTGCATGCGCACTGCTAGTGCAACAGCTTCCCCTTTAAGATTACTTAATATGATTGAAGATACTGTTGCAAAATTGCCCATTAATTGCATCCCGAAAACCAGGGCCGGGGCATCCCCGTATTCATCTCGAATTTGCTTCAACACCTCCGGAAGATTGG
This sequence comes from Pleurodeles waltl, assembly GCF_031143425.1. NCBI lineage: Eukaryota > Metazoa > Chordata > Amphibia > Caudata > Salamandridae > Pleurodeles > Pleurodeles waltl. The sequence continues at coordinate 1,415,630,483 of NC_090446.1, forward strand.
CAAGTGCTTGTGTACCACTGCTGGTGCAGTAGTATAGAGCGTGGCAATTACCGTGCCCCAAGTATTGCAGTTATCAACTGTGGGAACCATCCCGAATGGCAAGCACACAGTAAGAATTCTATGTTTATCCTGCTTCAAGCGCATTTATTTTTTGAGCTAACCAAAACTGAATTTCCTCCCGCTTGGCAGGTACCTTACTCATGATCGAATGTACAGTAGCCAGGTTGATGCCTGGCGTAACTGCATGTGGTTGCACTGGGGCAGCACGTGCTGGGTTAGTATTTAATGTTTATAAAATGACTGAATTAACAGTCTGTATATTGTCGTGAGCTCTATATATTGGGAGCGAACCTCAGCTACTGCTAAGGTTGCTGCATCAGGGTGTGGTGGTATATGTGGCCAATAAAGACCAAGTCTGGCCATCATTGCTCAGAGGACCTAACCTAAGGTCTAATATTGTATGTGGTAGGCGCCATCAAGCCAGTTATTATGGTCGTAATAGGATAAAGGTATTTCTAATTATGCATAAGCTCTGTATTATGCAGGTGCATGTGCAGGTGCGTAGTGATGAAATGTATTTGTGTTCCCATCTGCTGCTGGAAAGGTGACCCAAGAATAAAAAATGTCTGTTATAAAGGCTGGATAAGCCTAAACAACAAATGTGACTGGATTCCCCCTGGGCCGTTAGGCCATTTGCCAATAAATGTGCAGTGAGGGGAGGTTGCTTATTTACTGCAATTGCTACTCCTTGTGGTTCACCATATTAATGGTAGATGCATGTTCAGAGATAAGGACACCAAGTGGGGATTGATCCCTTTAAGGTTCAAGCTTAAGCAACCTACAGCTCAAGATAGGTACTACCTATTTAGCTGAGGAGGAAATTCTGAATACCACGAACGTCTCCTTATATAATATCGAGGTGTCTTTTGCCTTTGATGAGACTGAGATACTTAGGAGGATCCGAAAATTAGTGCCTGACCAAATGTCGGTGGCGCCATGTCACGTAGGTTCTCATTATGCTAATGAGCCTACTGGATTTGGGCTGCAGAATCACATGGATTGTAAATACTAAGTATGATTTCACACCACATGACTGCCTAATCCGGGTTATTCTGGCTAACTAGCAGCGCCTCATCTCTGGCTGAGAGGATTGTGGCAACCGGGCGCATGACAAGAAACAGTCCTCAAGGGAATCATGGTCCATCAGATCTCATCCCTTTCTCTCAGTTACCAAAGTCTCATATGGGCAAAGACAGCAGAGGCAGAATATAGCTCAATAAGTATTTATTGAAGTAACTGCATCTTAAATAAAAAAAAACATGTATTGCAATAACTACAGAATAAAAACAAGCAGGTAACTAAAACAGTAGAACCCCAAAACAGTCCTACCATACTGTCACTAGGAGTGACCTATATTTCTCCTACCTACACTGTTTGAGCACAGCCTAATCTGCCCTTCTGGTTTCCCTCTGCGAGTACATCATCCCTCTTACCTGGAAGAAGACAAGTAGCTGTAGCGAAGCGATCTGCAATCAGCATACAGTCGTGGTCATCTTGCTGAAATCTCCCTCTAACATGTTTGGGACAAAGGGGTGTTTTTATAATAAAACAGCTGATATTCTGAGAAATGGTTCCCACGTATGAGGGTGTGTTTTTCTGTGAATGTTGAAGACGCAGCATACCACGTTTGTCGGCAACCCTATTTGACTATAGTCTTGGAAAAAAAGCACAAAGTGAAATAAATGTCCTTCTAAGAACGTTATTCTTTCCTAGGCGAAAGGACAATGAGAGAACAATAAAACAGCACTGCAAATGTGGCTATTGCTAGAAAAATAAAGCAATGCTGAATAAAATATAACTGGGCTATAGTGCATAGTGGCAAGCCTAGTTAGCTAAAAAACATGACTAAAACATGGCTAAAATAGCTATGCAGCAAAATGATGGACATCTGTAGATGGTCTGAATACCATCATTGTCTTAGACAGTTTGGCGCTATCAGATTAGTTTTTGATCAAGACTTGCAGCTTCAGTATCTCATTTTGGATGAGCGGGATTGGTGTAAAGGTGTACAGAAAGGGTCTCAACCAGCTACCCAAATGGAATAGCTCACTGACTTTTGTTGTGGTACTCTAGATGCAAAGTATCTTTGAAGATGTTTCTTACAACTTCATCATGTAGCACCCACTTTTCATTGTAATAGCGACTGAGGAAGTATGTCTGAGGGCTTCTGAGTACACAGGAGGTGCAATGATGTCAGTGTAATGCTTCAGTCTAAGGCCCAATGGCAGGTCATTTGCACTTCTAGTGACAGCGACATCTATCTCACACCTTCTCCTTATTTGTGTAATACTTGGTAGTATTGTCTGTCAGTATCACAATGTTTTTCATCATCAGACAAAACGGTATGCCTTGAAAGCCAAAAGAAACTAAGAAATACTTCCCCGCACTGGCCATAGATACTGAAGTAACTTAAATAGGTACTCAAGGGCATAAGTCCATGTGTATGCCAATATTGCATTTATTACTTTTAGAGCTTTTATAGGTTCTGAGAACATCAAATCAACTGTTAAATAGATATAACATATAAATGCATAAGTATTTGACACACAAAAAAAAATGGAAAGGCAATAAATTATAGTTGCCGTCATTTACCACAGGTTTCAGTGTATGATTAGGACAAGGGTTTGTGCAGTTCACGAAGTCACGAAAGAGGTGGAGTTCTCGTTTAAAAAAAACAATAAGCTTATTTGTGCAGAATTTTTTAGTTTTATAGTATAGGATTGTTCTACAGTAATGTTATACTCAACCGACTTTATGTGCTGACGCATTTCAATCAATTGAACATGAGACCAAATCTTAAATGGAGGTCTTCTTCAGGGCAATTCTGTGATTTCGCAGTAGGACACTAAAGATCAATAATATAGTAGTCAGTACGTCATGATATAGAACATAACAATTCCTAGCCATCATGAAGGAAAGTTTCAGTTCTATTTAGGACACGGAGGTGAGGATTATGCTTATCTCTTACTTTTTCTTCTCAGCACCCTTAAGCAACTAACAGTAACATATCTAAGACTACAAATCCCATATGTCTTTGCTGCAACCAGAAAACCACCATAGAGGCACAGTTCCGTAAGCATGGCAATCTAGGGCCACCCTTCCTCTCTCTTTGAGCGTGCTGTCTGATCCAGGTGTCTTTCAAAAATCTTGTTTCTGATCCAATCTAATTAGGAAAAGGAAAACAAACAGAAATAAATCTAAGAAACGTGAGCAGTTGTCTAAAATCATGAATCGGCTGTGGTCATACAGAACCATAACAGTAAGAGAAAAACATTTAGCATCCCCATCAAAAACCCAGGTAATAAACACCATACATTTAAACAGAAATAACTCAAAAATGTATACTTATCCCAACTATGTGAATTGAAGGAAACATCAGGAGGGAGAGCAGGAAACTGTTTGGGAAGGATAATCCTTGCCTCCCTGTCCTTATTAGAACTGGAACTTTCCTTCATGATAGCTAGGAAATGTTATATTCTATGTCAGGACCAGAGGCTCAGGTTATGCTAGTTTAAAGTTGATTGACGACAAGAGCAGCCATGCTGGGAATTGGTTTAAAATAAAAGGTCTTAAAAATAGATTCTGACAGCCAATCTGCTGCTCTGAGAATATCTTCAAGTCTACTTCCCGAAGAAAAAGCTTTTAAAGCCATGGCAAACTTTGTAGAGTCGGCACCCAAAGGATAATATATCAATCCCTGCTTCCTGAAGAACCCATCTAACCCAACGGGCGATGGTAGAAGTGGAAAATTGTTTAAACAGCTTTTTGAGTGAAAGGAACTACTGAGCTGTTCCTGCCAGACAATGCACATGCTCGCATAAGCTCTCAAACAAAGGACTGCACATAGTTTAGGATGGCCAGAAAAAGAGGGATAGTGAACCCCCTCTGATATTAGAATTGAGATGTCTACAAAACCATATCGGAAACATCCTCTGGAGTAAACCCATGTGCTGAAATGTCTAAGGAACGAACATCCACTCTTTTGCAGTAGATTAGACATAGAGACATAGCCAACTCACCTGAAAGAACCTTATGTGAAAGATATTGATTGTCCTTGCAAGATCGGAGCATCTGTAAAACTACATTAACATCCTAGAGAGTGGAATAACGTGGTTCAGGTGGAACCGATAATCTGATACCCTTCAGAAGGTGACAAACAATACGATGTCTCCCTAGTGGGACATCATGCAGGGGAAGGTGGCCCACAGAAATAGCTGATCTGGATGCATTTATAGTATGGTTTGCCAACCGGCTATCCTCTAACTCGCACAAGAAAATGACACTTTGCACCACATCTGCCTCCCACGGGATACAAATCTCATCACAAACACCAGCATGAACACCTACCCCAGGCTGATCCATAATGTTTGGCTGTAGAATCAGACCAAGCTCATTTGATAAGGGATGTGCCGAAAGTCCTGGGACTTCCTAGCGGCCCCTGTAATCCTCCAAAGTATTAGAGTATCACCCTGAACCAGAGGATGTAGATTGCCGTATGGATCCCTCAGCATCTGAGGAGTCTGGGGAATTGGTATTGGAGAAGCCATGGAAAGTTCCAGGAGAACTGGAAACCATGCTTGTGACCTCCAGAGCGATGTCACCAGGATCACCTCCACTTTCTGTCACTTGACCAAAGCTGTGAGCCTGGTTATAATCGAAAAGGGGGGAAAGGTATACTCCCGAAATTGGGACCAATCCTGAAGAAAGGCATTGGTTGCTTCCGCCAGAGGATCCGGATGCCAGCTGAAGAACCGGGGAAGTTGGTAGTTGAGTCGGGACGCTAACTGGTCCTCTTGACAAGGACCCCACCAATTCATGATCTGCTGAAAGAGAGCAGGGTCTAACTGCTGTAATTTTTTAGGTGACAAGAATGCCAATCCCCAAACTGACTGAGGCTCTCCAGTAGATACTCCGCCATCATTGAAAGGTTGTGTTTCAGACCGTGTTGTGTAGCCATTTTAGTTATAGCTCCATGTACGTTATTTTAGCACATTAGGCCGGCCGCTGTGCACTTTTACGTAGATATATTTTATTCAGCTTTGTTTATTATTTTAACAATAGCCACATTTGCGGTCTTGTTTCATTTCTCTCTGTCTAGCTGTTCTTTGCCCAGGCCAGCACTGTTTTTTAAAACGACATTTCTTTCACTCTGTGCTTCTCTCAAGGCTGCAGTAAGATAGGTTGCCAGTAAACATGGTAATATTTTGTCTCTGGTATTCATAGAAATATACACATCCTTGCATAGGGACATTTTCTCAGAACATCAGCTGTTTTTTTTATAATAACACTTCCCTGTCCCATACACACTAGAGGGAGATTCCAGCCAGATGACCACGACTGTATGCTGATTGTTGAACGCTTCACTACAGCTGTTTATGCAGACTTCAGGCATGGGGGATGATGTCTTCCCAGGGGAACCTGAAGGGCAGAACTAGAGCTTAACGTGCTGTGTTCTAATATAGCCGAGGTAGGAATTAGTCTATTGATTCTAGTGACAATATGGTAGCATTATTCCTATGGTTTACTCTCCTTTGCACAATTTTAATCCTGTCAAGCTTTATTGTCCTGGTTATTGCAGTACATGCTTCATTGTTTAAGATTCAGTTGCTTCATTAAAACCATTATGAAACATATACTGCCTCTGCTTGTCCTTGTATGTGTGAGACTAATGTAACTGAGAGAAATGGATGATATCTGAGTGACCACGATTTCCCTGAGCAGTCAATTGTGTCAAGCGCTCGGCTGCCCAGTCATCCTTGCTCTTGGGTAGAGATGAGGCACTGCTAGTTAGCCAGAGCAAAACCCGGATTGGGGCGACAGATGTCAACTGTCAAGAAGCGCATTATCTTTACGACGATATGTCTGACACGTGAATCTGAATATCTGTTGTCAAAGTTACGCTGGTATGTCCCAAGTCGTCAGCTTAGATCAACAGGATCTTATCTGGTCCATGTCCCTCGCCCTCATAAGGTCAGATGGGGCGATAAAGCATTCATAGTGGCTGCTGCCAAACACTGGAATATGCTCCCCATGACAATTAGGAAGGAACACAATTTTCTGCCCTTTAGGAAGCAGCTAAAGACTTGGCTTTTTCCTCAGTAGTCTTATTCTTTTCTCTCTGGTTTTTCTTTTGGTCATTCTACCCACTGTTGCTTAGAGATTCGATGCCATGGCCTTAATGTGCATTATAAATACAAAATACATAGAAAAACATACATACCTGTAGTGGGTTAAGACTACGGCCCACATCACAACCCTGGCGGTCGGTTTTAAAGCGGCGGTAATACCTGCAACAGAAAAAAAATGGAATCAGGACCATGGCGGAAACCGCCAACATAGCCAATTTAACACTCCGACCGCCACGGCGGTAGAAACAAACACTGCGGCGGTAACCACCAACAGACAGGCGGAGAAAAAAGTACTGCCCACCGTATCACAACAGGCCTATCTGCCACCTTTTCCGGGGCGGAACCAACGCTATCAAAAGCATGGCAGAAACAGTACACAGAAGGGAAAACACTCACCTCTCAACACCCAACGAGGAACCAGGACGCCATGGAGCCTGAACTACAGGTGTTACCAATGTTGGTCTTCTTCCTGCTCTATCAGGAGCAGGACAGATGCAGTCGACGACCACAGTGAGTACTGCACCTACAACACAGGGGGAGAAGGGAAAAGAGAGTGACACGGACATGCAACACGCATTACCCCTACTCCCACCCTCACCAACATACACACAAATACATGCAGCAACATTACATTACATATACACCCCACCCCACCCCCTGGAAGAACGCAAGGACAAAAGGAAATGATTGTAACGATTGTAATCATGAAAAATCTGAGTGAAAGTTCAAAATTGAGTATATATAAATGTGTACACCAACTACACAAGTCCGTATAGTGTACCAATCATTGTCCGTGGACCAGTGGTCCCAAAATGCATGGGCGAAGCCCACACAAGATACTTGACTCGAAATGGAGAGAACACTGCAGGGGCATTAGATTGAAAATAAACAGGCAACTCAGGGGGAAGGGAAGGAGGACACCTCAGCCGGATGAACGCACAACGCCACTGCTGCACGAGGGGGCTCCATGCTCATTGCTGTATCATGGGGAGTGCAAAGTCAGTGTCTCTCAAGACTTTCCAGGGGGTGGTTTTCCCACTGCTTTATCCTGGGGAGTGCAAAGCACAGTCTCTCAAGTCTTTCCAGTGGGCGGTTTGCCCACTGTTTTATCCTGGGGAGAGCAAAGCCACAGTCTCTCAAGTGGATAAGTCTCCACCGGTTCTGGAGGGGGCATGGTGCACAGAGTGCTTCATCCTGCCAAGGACTGAGGTAGTGGATGTATTTCTCTACTGGTTCTAGAGGGGGCATGGTGCCCAGAGTGCTCCACATGCAGTGTGGCCGGTCCCATTCCCTCACCTGGGTGTGTGTGCCACAAGATTGCTTAGGAACCGGTAGCATGATACGCCATGGAGGCAGAGACATACCCCACACTGCTGCGGCTTCGCCTTCCACCTGCAGGTGCAAACAGTAATGGTAGTCATGCCTCATGGAGCTGGGCAGGGTCCAGGAAGTTTACTCCAGCCTCGGACGACTGACCACTGGGGATGGGTAACCATGTCAGCGGTGGTGCCACTGTCCGAGCACGTCACGGGGCTGGTGGCGGTGGTTGCGGCGGTGTCTGTGGCAGCGGTGCTGGTGGTGGTGCATGGGTCAGCACCTGTTGAGGGACACAGCAGGATGGCTCCTGCAGCCTCGGACGGCTGTCCAATGGGGAAGAAGATGCTGGGGACTGTTGCTGAGGCTGCAGATGTGCCGGTGGCGGTGCTGGTGGCGAAGCAGGTTGCGTTGATGAGTGTGCATGCTGGTCCGATGGTGTGCTTCGGATAGGGTGAGGTACAAGAGATTTTGGTGAGGGTGGAGGAAGTTGGAGGGGGGAGGCCGGACACAGGGACAATGGCTGCCATCAGTGCTGAGGCCAGAGCCTAAAATGCTCTCTGTTGGGCCGCCTGTCCAGAGTGAATGCCCTCCAGGTATGCATTTGTTTGTTGCAAATGCCTCTCAACACCTTGGATGGCATTCAAAATGGTAGATTGCCCAACAGTGAGGGATTTCAGGAGGTCAATAGCCTCCTCACTGAGGGCAGCAGGGCTGACTGGGGCAGGGTCTGAGGTGCCTGGGGCGAAGGCGATGCCCACCCTCCTGGGTGAGCGGGCATGGGACACACGCTGAGGGGCTGCTGGGAGGGCGGTGCTGGTAGGGGGGATGGCGGCTGTACCTGTTGATGTGGTGGGCACAGAGGTGCCCGCCACCGCAAGGGAGCTCCCATCAGAGGAGGAGTCGCTGTCACTGGTGTATGCTCCTGTCCCCGTCGTGGAGCTCCCCTCGCCCTCCGTCCCACTGGTGGCTTCAGACTCCGTTGCTTCACCCTCCAGGGCCAAGTGGGTAGCAGCTCCCTCCTGCTTCGGTGACACTGCTCCTCTGCCAGATGATGCTATTGCACACAAGAACAGGGAGACAAAACAAAAAGAGGGGGGTTAAGACAGAAGAAAAACATGTTCAGTGCATGCAACACCACTATCGTTGGCGGACACAACACACAGGGAGCAGCCCTCTCCACTATGCGATGCACTAACAGTTCCTGGCAAATTCACATGCCCATGGGGTACCAGGCCTAAGCCCAATTGCTGCACACCTGGAAGTTACAGGAGCCTGACTAGGTGTAGATGGCTATTACCACTAGTGGGGTTGGGGTGCCACAGAGCCTGCCTAACAAGGGATCTTGCCTACCAAGTTCGCCCTGTCCTAGGGGAACCCACTGCCCACTTCCCCCACCCAGACACCTCGTAATGCGCGCAGAGTCAGCTGTATGAGTGTACTCACCCCCTTGTGGCTGCTTTGATGCCTTCAAGCGCTCATCCAACTCCAGATAGGCCACCGCCAGGATCCGGTACATCGGGGGGTCATGGTGCGACGGGCATCCCTTCCACATTTGGAGGCCATACCCAGCTGGGCCCCGCCGTATTCTTGCTCCAGCAGCGCAGGTCCTCCCATCTTTTACGACAGTCGGTGCTCCATATGTGGTAGACCCCCAGAGACGTCATTGGCGATGGCACGCCAAATACCCTTCCTCTGGTGGGCGCTGACCTACAGGAGGAAAGGAAATTACTCACCCATCCGGACCGTCATACTCATTGCCCACCAGTTCCCACCCATGCCCTGACGCGCATACACTCACCATCCGCACATGCAGGCCTCAGCCCCCCCATGTATCTTCCATCCACACCACTCAAAACAGGCATTGCCCACGCAGCATGCTCAAAGTGCCCTCACCTGTTTGTCTGGAGGACTGTACAATTGCCTGTGCTGGAGGAGGACCCATCCACTAGTTTCTCCAACTCCTCCGAAGTGAAGGCAGGGGCCCTTTCCCCAGACACTGTAGCCATCGTCGCTTCCAGACACAGGTCACAGCAGGTGTAGGTCCTCTCCTGTTGAAGGTCAGGTATCAAGTGAGTGAACAGATAGAAAATGGCGGTTAAATCCACAGCGGTGCATACCATCACCGCCGGCGTACATCGTCATTGGCTCCAGGGACCCATAGGGCCCAATGTTAACCAATGCTGAATTGCGCTGCGGTCTTCGAACGCCCACCGCGACGGTGTACAACGCCAGCACAGTTACCTAATTTCCCCTTGTCCCACCTTACAGGTCAGGCAGCCGCCGTTTCAGGAGGCCACATGGGATGGATGTTAACTGCGTCACACCTATCTAGGCTGGGAATATAGACAGATACCGGCACATTGCAAATTACCAAAGTTTCAGCAAATAACACATTGTGATATCTCAGTGTTGTATGACCCTTTGTTCGCTGTTCTCCTCCATAGGGCAAGTCTCCTCGGGTAGGTGATGAGATGGCCGCCCCCTGGTGGACCTGTCAACAATGGAAGAGAGACACATCATTATCACATACAGACTTGATTGTGCAACAATCCTGGATCTGTGTGCCCAGAAGGTATCCGCCATCCCATAGAATCCCCCCTCTAGTGCAGGTTCTGTCTGTACTCCATTTCCTGGCCAGTGGGTCTTTTCAAACAACAGTGGCCATGGCATGGGGGATGTCCCAGCCATGTGTTGTCCAGAGTGTTATCTGCCCTGCTGAAACACATGCGCAGCTACATCGTTTTCCCTCAGGTGGAGAATTTGCCCACAGTGAAAGGTGACTTCAATGCCCTGAGACACATCCCCAACATCATTGGTACCTTTGATGGTACACATGTGGCATTTGTTCCCCCCCCCCCGCAGGAATGAACAGGTGTACAGAAACCGGAAAAGCTACCATTCGATGAATGTGCAGATGGTTTGTTTGGCAGACCAGTACATCTCCCATGTGAATGCTAAGTATCCTGGCTCAGTGCATGACGCTTACATCATGAGGAATAGCAGCATCCCTTATGTGATGGGTCAACTCCAGAGGCACCGTGCATGGCTAATAGGTGAGGCCAAGGTCCCAACACAGTTGACATAGGTGTCTGGGTATGGGTTTGTCCCTAATGGTTTGTGTGTGTCTAACAGTTGTCCCTCGACATTTGGAGGTGACTCTGGTTACCCCAACCTGTTATGGCTACTGACCCCAGTGAGGAATCCCAGGACAAGGGCAGAGGAATGCTACAATAAGGCACATGGGCGAACTAGGAGGATTATAGAGCGCACCTTTGGCCTCCTGAAGGCCAGATTCTGGTGCCTCCATCTGACAGGTGGCTCCCTATACTACTCACCGAAGAAGGTGTGCCAGATAATCGTGGCCTGCTGTATGCTGCACAACCTGGCTTTGCATTGCCAGGTGCCTTTTCTGCAGGAGGATGGGCCAGATGGTGGTCTTGTGGCAGCTGTGGAGCCTGTGGACAGTGAAGAAGAGGAGGCAGAAGAAGAAGATGTCGACAACCGAAGCATCATCATGCAATACTTCCAGAGAGACACAGGTAAGAAGATGTAACTGCTTCCCACATCTCATACTATTGTTGGAGCTTGCATAAGTCTGTCATTTTCACTCAGTGTATGGACCCTGACTTGTTACTTTGGCTTTCCATTTCACAGATCTGGGTCCCGCTTTGTGCCCTCTGCAATGTTTACTGCTGGCCTACAGCTGTGTTACATTGGTATGTAAACAAGTACATTGACATTGCTATATTCCAGGGATTTTGCAATTACACATTTGTGAAAGCACAGACTGACTCCAGCTTGTTTTGTGATTCAAGTGAGTTTATTTATGTGCAAATAAGTGGAGGGGGTTGTAAAATGGGCTGGGGTGATGGTGGAGGAATGTCCATGGCAGAGTCCAGTCTATTTGTTTCACAGGTTGTGAGAAAACAGGGCTGATTGCAGAGGCCCCATAACTTTTTGCCCCCATTTTCCACTTTATGCTGGTGTTTTCCTGACTCTGATGGTGCCCTGGGTACTGCTAACCAGTCCCAGGGCCTGTGCTCTGTGTAAAATGGATATGCAAATTAGGCTAATTATAATTGGCTAAGTTAACCTACCTATAAGTCCCTAGTATATGGTAGGGCATGTAGGTTTAGGGACCACAGCATAGGTGGTGCACACCTAGGTGCATTGCTGAGGTGCCCAGTGTCATTTTAAAAGCAAGCCTGCCTTGCTGGCTGCTTTTAAATTAAAGTTATATGCAAATTCGACTTTGGAATTAAAGGTACTTCCAAAGTCTTAAACTACCTTATTTTTACATATAAGTCAGCCCTAAAGTGTGCCCTATGTGCCCCTAGGGCTGGGTGCCATGTAACTATAAGCAGGGACTTTATAAAAATAGATTTATAAGCCCTGGTGAGGTAAAAACAGCCAAATTCGTTTTTCCCTCATTGAAGTAAATGGCCTTCATAGGCTAGAATGGGCAGACTTTATTTTAAATTTTAAAGTCTCCTTAAATGTTGCATACCAAGAATTTGGTATCAAATTAATTGTTGTAATAAATCCTACAACTTCCAGTTGTTGGATTTAATATAACTTGTCCAGGTAAAAGGTTTAGACTTTACCTAAAAAGTTGCCAATTTCAGCTCTGCGTTGTTTTTGCTGCTGTGCTCTGATTGGCCAGCCTGCAGCAGCTTCTGCCAGGCTGCCTTGATGAGGTGTGAAGTGGCCAGGCTTCGCACAAAGGAATGTGCTTGGGGGAGAGAATCTCCCCTCAGCAGATGGTGAGGCAGGAAGGGGGAGGGCTGCCAAACTGGTCTTCAAAGGCAGAGAAGGACATTTGCAGCACCCAGCAACACCCCCACATCCTGCAACCCCAGACAATTAGGTGCCCCCTTGACTAGATTAGGAGAGGGCAGGAGAGGGGTGTGTTTATGATTTTTAGCCACACCAGTGGGTGGGCTCAGCCAGATGTAACCTCCAAAAATCAGATTCAGCCATGTTGGATTTTTAGAGACTGTTGCCTTTTGGGATGGATTTTTGCCACACTTCCCAGGAAGTGGTCATCACAGGGGGACGACCCTGTACCTGATTGGAGGATCAGGACCCCCCTGCTTTTCACCCAGGAGCAAGGATAAAACTGGCAGACCTGCCCCCACACCTCAGATCCCCTCCAGAATTCAACAAGAAAGGAACTAAAGAAGAAGAAGGACTGCCCTGCTGGACCCCTGGCCTGCACCTGGACCCTGCACTCAGAAGGTCTGCACCAGCTGCACACGTGGGCTTCACCACAAGAAGGACTTTGCCTGGCTTCAACTGGTTCAAGGAGGGACTCCCTGTTTGCTACAGGTGAAAAATTGCTAAACCAGAGTCCCCTGCACCAACTCCTGAAGAAAGCGACCAGCTGACCACTGTCCAGTGGCCAAAAAGGAGTTTGCGCCAGGTGCATTCTGGGAGTTGAAGTCCGCACCCCCCAAGGACCATCACAGAACTTCTGGACCCTTGGGGTGAGCTGTGGACCCCAAAAGAACCTTAAAAGAACATCTGGGTGAAGCCCCAGAAGTTTGGAAAAGATTTGAGAATTTTTGGAAAAAAGCTCCAGAGAGGGACCGACCCGCCGCGGAAATTCTAGCCGGCTTGCCTCAACCGCGACCCGACCTGACTTCATGGTTCGTCCCGGTAAAGAAAAACATCCAAAAAAGAGACTAAGTCCGAACGTAAAAAGTTGACCGGGACCTCCCAGCCATCGTATCCGAGAAGGGCTCCATGGACGTCGGATCAAGATCCAGGTTTACCCCGGTCGAAGGATTTTCATCTCGAAAAAACGACTAAGTCCGAAGGTAAAAGTCTCCACCGAGGAAACCCACATCGCGTATCCGGACAAGGGCTCCAGGAGGTCGGATTCAACTGGCAGGTTCGTCCCGGTGAAGAAAAACTTCAAAATAAAGACTAAGTCAGAAGGTAACTTTTTGACCGAGGCCTCCCGCGACCTGTAGCCGAGCAGGGCTCCATCGCGGTCGGCCTGAAAGTTTGACTTTGCCCCGGTCCTGGTGCAACCAGATGACCGATTGGCGCTTTTTGTTTCTAAGCGCTAGAAAAGTAATAATTCTTTAAAAATTCATATCTCCGGTTCCCCTGAACCGATTTTAATCGTTTTTGTGTCATTTTAAAGATAAAAATATAAGCTATTTTTATAAATTGGTTTTGGATTTTTAAACTGTTTCCTGTGTTTTATTTAATTACTGTTTTGTGATATTTGAATGCTTTACACTTTGTCTCCTAAGTTAAGCCTTGACGCTCGTTGCCAAGCTACCAAGGGTTGAGCTGGGATTAATTTACTGAGACCTAACTGTACCTACGTGGAGGTTAGTGGCTTGTTGCTAGGTGTAGGTACCTACCTGCCCTACCAATAACCCATTTTCCAACATAATTGGAAGCAGCGACGGGATCCTGTACTTGTGTTCAATATCACGTTACAGTTTTGGGTAAAACAAATTAAAAATCCTTTAAATTGTCCTAGTGCAAAAATTGTTTTTAATTTTTAATTTGGATTAATTTCAATTATTGAATTTTTGTAATTTTTCTAAATTCTTGTTTCCAATTTTCGCAAAAAGTTTTTGTTGACACAAAACTAGGGAACCATGGAGCTTGATCTGGCTAGCCTACCCACACTGACAGTAGTCCAGCTTAGGGGGTTGTGTATTGAAAGAGGGTTGCCTGCAACCACTGATCTCAGGAAGCAAATCCTGATCACATCCCTGACAGCATGGGCTGAGGCCCAAGAGTAGAGTCAGAAGAAGCTCCAGAGGAGGGAGAAAGAAGGGAGGATGCAAGCTCTAACCACTCAGGGGAGGGAAGGCATCTGAGCCTAAGTGAGGATGAGGAAGAACGGTCCTCAGTAAATACAGTCACTAGGGGCAGACCCAAAGCTAGTGGTGGGAAGGGGGTCCTTTCAGGAGGAGAGAACCCATCCATCAGAGAAAGAGAGCTGGAGGCCCAGCTAGCATACATAGCTTTGGAAGCAGAGAAGCTGGCCCTAGAAAAGCAAAAGTGGGCATACAAAGAAAAAGAGATGGAAGCAGCGATAAAGAAGCTGAGATGTCCATGGGTGGGGGAGTTAAGCAAAAGTGGGCATACAAAGAAAAAGAGATGGAAGCAGCGATAAAGAAGCTGAGGTGTCCATGGGTGGGGGAGTTTGCCCCAGATTACCCAAGGGGGTAGTTCCTGCTTATGTAGAGGGGGATGACATAGATAAGTGGCTAGGGGCCTTTGAGAGGGCACTCCAAATGAGAATGGTTAGGCCTCAATACTGGGGTTCCCTTTTGTGGGAGTTGGTCCCCAACTCAGGGAGGGATAGGCTTCTGACCTTAAGGGGGGAGGAGGCAGATTCATACCCTAGTATGAAGAGGTGCTTAGCCAAGAAGTTTGGTCTGACCCCAGAGCAATATAGAATGAAGTTCAGGGACACCCAGAAGGTCAGTACCCAGTCTTGGGTTGACTTTGTGGACATTTCACTAAAGGCACTAGAGGGCTGGATTATTGGTAACAAAGTAGATACTTATGAGGGGTTATACAATCTGATCATGAGAGAGCACATCTTGACCAATTGTATCCAAGAAAGGTTACGCCAGCATCTAGTGGACTCTAAGCAGACCAACCCTAGAGAGCTAGGGGAGGCAGCTGATGAGTGGTTGAGAACCAGGGTGGTTGTCAAGTCCCAGGGGGGAGACTCCAAGAAGGGGGGGACAGGTCCCCAAAAACCTAAGGAGGGAGGTGGTAAGCCCACCACAGAGACTCCCTCTGTACCCCAGAACCCTAAGAAGGAGGAGAGTAAATCCCACTCCCACTCTGACAAGCAGAGACAGGGAGACCCAGGGTTAAAAAAACTCTTGGACAGTAGGGCTTGCTTTGACTGTCAGCAGACAGGTCACTTCAGAGGAGATGCAGCCTGTCCAAGGAAGGTGGTTAGCACTGGGCTGTCCAGTGTAGCCATAGAGGAGGATTCCTCAGATGATGAAGTCCTCCTAGCATTGTGCTGGGAGACAGGACCAGATGGTAAGCTGGTGATCCCTGAGGGTGGGAGTAGGCACTTCCATCACATTCAAGTGAATGGGATCCCTACCACTTGCCTGAGAGACACATGTGCCAGTCACACTATAGTGAGTGACCGGTTAGTGACCCCAGACATGTATGTCCCAGGAAAGACAAAGAAAGTCAGGATAGCCACAGGGGAGGTCACCTCCAAACCTGTAGCCATAGTGCCCCTAGAGAGGGAGGGTATCCTTGACTGGATTAGGGTGGTAGTCAGTGCTGACCTTCCCCTAGATTGTATCCTGGGCAATGACCTCCCAGAGGTGAGTCTGGTCGCAGATGGGGTGGTCGCCCAGGGCGCCCCCCCCAACCCAAAGTCCTGGGGAGTCAGTCCCTACAGTTAGGAGACAGGGGTCCCCAAGAAAAGGAAAGAAGAAAAGGAAGGGTCGACCACTCTTAAAGAGAGTTCCAGGGAGCCAAAGGCCTTCTGCCCCAGTAGGGGGGGAGCCCAGAGTTGGCACTGGTGAGGCCTACCCTGACCCCAAGGAAGTCCTGAGTAGTCAGGCAGCTGTCCAGATGCAGGGTGTTGCCCCTGCACTGACAGAAGGGAGAGTGGAAGGAGGGTGTCTGCCACAGGAAGTGGTAGCCCCCCACTCTAGACAGCAAGAGGGGTGCCAGGACCTCACAATTGCCCCTAAAGCAGCTCAGCCACCTGTCAGTGGAGAGCTTAGGGTGTGGTTCTGGGTACTGACAGCTGTCAGTAGCCTCTGCTGGGTGCTAGCCTTCCTGGCAGCACTGTACTTGGCCTGGGAGGCAGACCCCAGGGCCAATAGCAAAGTAGGCCCCCTGACCTTATTGGTCATGGTGGGGTTGCTCAAGTGTTGGGTGACCTCTTTGGGTAAGCTAGGTGTTGCCCTAGCAAAGTTAGGAGTAGGGGAGGTGGGCACCTCACTACCCAAGTTGGCAGAGAGAGAGGAGGAAGACCCCCCTAGAGGGAAGTTTCAGTTTGAGTTGGGTCCTTTTACTGTTGGGATGGCTTCACTACCCAGAGGGAGTGACCCTGACAGGAGGATATAAGGCAGAGTAGGCCCTGCAAAGGGACAGCCAGTTTTCTTCACTGTCTTCCTCGCCTAACAAGCCAGGAAGACTCTCCCAGGGTTGGGCTGAGTCTCCTGGGCATGTGGGCTGGGGGGGGGGGGTTGTGTGAGAAAACAGGGCTGATTGCAGAGGCCCCATAACTTTTTGCCCCCATTTTCCACTTTATGCTGGTGTTTTCCTGACTCTGATGGTGCCCTGGGTACTGCTAACCAGTCCCAGGGCCTGTGCTCTGTGTAAAATGGATATGCAAATTAGGCTAATTATAATTGGCTAAGTTAACCTACCTATAAGTCCCTAGTATATGGTAGGGCATGTAGGTTTAGGGACCACAGCATAGGTGGTGCACACCGAGGTGCATTGCTGAGGTGCCCAGTGTCATTTTAAAAGCAAGCCTGCCTTGCTGGCTGCTTTTAAATTAAAGTTATATGCAAATTCGACTTTGGAATTAAAGGTACTTCCAAAGTCTTAAACTACCTTATTTTTACATATAAGTCACCCCTAAAGTGTGCCCTATGTGTCCCTAGGGCTGGGTGCCATGTAACTATAAGCAGGGACTTTATAAAAATAGATTTATAAGCCCTGGTGAGGTAAAAACAGCCAAATTTGTTTTTCCCTCATTGAAGTAAATGGCCTTCATAGGCTAGAATGGGCAGACTTTATTTTAAATTTTAAAGTCTCCTTAAATGTTGCATACCAAGAATTTGGTATCAAATTAATTGTTGTAATAAATCCTACAACTTCCAGTTGTTGGATTTAATAGAACTTGTCCAGGTAAAAAGTTTAGACTTTACCTAAAAAGTTGCCAATTTCAGCTCTGCATTGTTTTTGCTGCTGTGCTCTGATTGGCCAGCCTGCAGCAGCTTCTGCCAGGCTGCCTTGATGAGGTGTGAAGTGGCCAGGCTTCACACAAAGGAATGTGCTTGGGGGAGAAAATCTCCCCTCAGCAGATGGTGAGGCAGGAAGGGGGAGGGCTGCCAAACTGGTCTTCAAAGGCAGAGAAGGACATTTGCAGCACCCAGCAACACCCCAACATCCTGCAACCCCAGACAATTAGGTGCCCCCTTGATTAGATTAGGAGAGGGCAGGAGAGGGGTGTGTTTATGATTTTTAGCCACACCAGTGGGTGGGCTCAGCCAGATGTAACCTCCAAAAATCAGATTCAGCCCTGGTGGATTTTTAGAGACTGTTGCCTTTTGGGATGGATTTTTGCCACACTTCCCAGGAAGTGGTCATCACAGGGGGACGACCCTGTACCTGATTGGAGGATCAGGACCCCCCTGCTTTTCACCCAGGAGCAAGGATAAAACTGGCAGACCTGCCCCCACACCTCAGATCCCCTCCAGAATTCAACAAGAAAGGAACTAAAGAAGAAGAAGGACTGCCCTGCTGGACCCCTGGCCTGCACCTGGACCCTGCACTCAGAAGGACTGCACCAGCTGCACACTTGGGCTTCACCACAAGAAGGACTTTGCCTGGCTTCAACTGGTTCAAGGAGGGACTCCCTGTTTGCTACAGGTGAAAAATTGCTAAACCAGAGTCCCCTGCACCAACTCCTGAAGAAAGCGACTAGCTGACCACTGTCCAGTGGCCAAAAAGGAGTTTGCGCCAGGTGCATTCTGGGAGTTGAAGTCCGCACCCCCCAAGGACCATCACAGAACTTCTGGACCCTTGGGGTGAGCTGTGGACCCCAAAAGAACCTTAAAAGAACATCTGGGTGAAGCCCCAGAAGTTTGGAAAAGATTTGAGAATTTTTGGAAAAAAACTCCAGAGAGGGACCGACCCGCCGCGGAAATTCTAGCCGGCTTGCCTCAACCGCGACCCGGCCTGACTTCGTGGTTCGTCCCGGTAAAGAAAAACATCCAAAAAAGAGGCTAAGTCCGAACGTAAAAAGTTGACCGGGACCTCCCAGCCATCGTATCCGAGAAGGGCTCCATGGACGTCGGATCAAGATCCAGGTTTACCCCGGTCGAAGGATTTTCATCTCGAAAAAACGACTAAGTCCGAAGGTAAAAGTCTCCACCGAGGAAACCCACATCGCGTATCCGGACAAGGGCTCCAGGAGGTCGGATTCAACTGGCAGGTTCGTCCCGGTGAAGAAAAACTTCAAAATAAAGACTAAGTCAGAAGGTAACTTTTTGACCGAGGCCTCCCGCGACCTGTAGCCGAGCAGGGCTCCATCGCGGTCGGCCTGAAAGTTTGACTTTGCCCCGGTCCTGGTGCAACCAGATGACCCGATTGGCGCTTTTTGTTTCTAAGCGCTAGAAAAGTAATAATTCTTTAAAAATTCATATCTCCGGTTCCCCTGAACCGATTTTAATCGTTTTTGTGTCATTTTAAAGATAAAAATATAAGCTATTTTTATAAATTGTTTTTTTTTTTTTTAAAGCTGTTTCCTGTGTTTTATTTAATTACTGTTTTGTGATATTTGAATGCTTTACACTTTGTCTCCTAAGTTAAGCCTTGACGCTCGTTGCCAAGCTACCAAGGGTTGAGCTGGGATTAATTTACTGAGACCTAACTGTACCTATGTGGAGGTTAGTGGCTTGTTGCTAGGTGTAGGTACCTACCTGCCCTACCAATAACGCAGTATTCCTGCCCCTGCAACATTGTCAAATGGGGCATAGGAAGTGGAGCGATAGCAGTTTCAGGTGGACAGGGTGTCAAAGTGGTACAAAAGGGTGACATTCAGGGGGGTCTTGGCAATGTTCTCTCTCTTGTTCCTGGATCTCAGGGGCCATTTGCTGGGTGGTTCTCCATCTGCAGGGGGTGGGGTGCTGGTGTCCTGTTGTTCCTGTGGCGATGCCTCCTGTCCACTAGCGCCGGCGGAGGTGGAGGGCTGTTCATCATCGGAAGCGGTCGCACTAGCAGTGCGCATGTGGCTCTGGGACGTTCCTCCACAGGATCAAGAATACGAGCTCCCAAAGATTATCGGAGAGACCTATTCTAGTATTGATTGAGATAGTCTGGTGGCCAAACCCACAATTTCAGGGTAAATTTAATGAAGATTCTACCAAGCAAGCTCCTGAGGGTACTAAGAAACTCTGGAATAAAAAGCAACAAACACCCAAAAAAGGAAAGGGGAGAATCTCTGCATCCGGAGCCCCCACAGAATAGATATAATCTCAGAAATAGAGCTAATATAAAAATGCCTGACAGATATCAATATACTGATACATGCTAATCTCGTTCCTTTTGGGACTCATCGGAAAAACGCAGTGATAGAGGTGGGCGATCAGAGTGAAGAACGGAGTACGTGAAACCGATACAGGAATCACAACACTCAACAGAAGTGTCTGTTAAAAAAGTAGAGAAACTTCCCCAACAAAAACTACAATTCAAAAAGAAAAAGGTGGCAGCAGTTGCAGTTCGACATGCCACTCAAGAAGGGAGCTCTCTTGAAGAACAAGAAGTGGCCACTAGCGCTATTAACCAGCATGGCAGAGGTCACCATAGTTCGCCAGAATCTTCTAGAGCATCTGGAGGTGAAAGCAACTGATGATTTCCTATGAGTAGAAATTGCGGACATTCGTGTCTCCGCCTGATAGGGTGTACAAAGTAATGCTACAGTTAGGAGACATTGTGCGCACAATCAATGAAATCTTTTGGGACCGCGTTGTAAACATATATGATATTCTGCTAGCCAAAAAGGATTGGCCCCCTGAATTTGTCCGTACTTGCCCATAGGGGGAAGATGTTATCAAACCTTCTTTCTCGCCCCTTGCTCCGAGGAGCTCGCAGAATCCTACGCCATCCATTGGGCATTGGCGCAGGCACCCGCATTATATCGCAATCACGTAGGGCGGGATAAAGATTCCCCCATCATGTAATTCCTATTAAAAATCAATCCCAACCTCAACTCCAATATTCAATAAAACATGATGCTAAACTTTTGACATAAATGAACGTGTCGCTGTCTTGCAGGAATTACACCAGTTCTGTGACGACAATGCTTCTGCCAGTGCTGCCTCCACAGGAATTAAGGATGTACACATAACACCCACTGGCTGAATTCCTAAAGTTGGGGGATCTAGTACGTGAAAAGGTTGCTGTGAAAAAAGGAGTTGGGTCCTTATCGTGCACGGGTCCCAGTCTTGGGAATGAACGGTACCAGAACTGTCATTCTACCAGCGTTGGCTGATGCTAAAGAAAACCGCTTTGTATCTTTCGACAATGTCAAGTTACACCATGTGGCTGATCCTGCATAGTAGACCAAGCAGGAGCAGCTGGTAGTTCCTGAGTCTCTCTCACTACTGGTCAAGACATCCCTCTATAAATTTTGAGCAGCAATGCTGACACCTCTTCAAGCATGGGGAGGGTGGAAAATGATCTTGCATTAGTTCCCCTGACATCTGTTTCAACAGACAATACAGAAATAACTGATCGATTTGACACAACCTTAACACAGACGGATGGCATAATTTATTCTGACCCACGGGTTCTCCACCTACAAATACAGCTCCAGATTTTGCACAAACTGCTTCTGGATACTTCGCTAACATCAACAACACCTTCTCGGACTGATTCGCCTCTCCTACATCTGAACTGTCAAAAACACGTAAGCTGATAAACTGGCTTAAAACAAATTACCTTATTTTCCATGGAACTATCTGTGGCTTTCTTTGACTGTATTAGCTTTCCACCTTTGAATTGGCTTTGTCATAACATTCTTTTTATTGCTAAATGGTCATTTTCTTCCTGAAAGATCAACAGTTGAACTGGTGGATGAGGTCCTAAAACACCTTTTTCTTCTCACAAGGTCCGCAGACACTTGTCCTTTGTGAATATTTCCGCTTTACCAATTCCTGATGGGATTGTCTGGGATAAAGTAACATTTTATATATATATATACGGCCCAACAGAGGTCATTCAAATACCATATGTGTTTAAACTTTCAATGAACAATGTATTAATACCAGGAGTTGTTTCTGATGACTGGGATGTGCAAAACAGTTGATTCTATGATGACTGAATTGCAGTATTATACAGTATTTGAAAGTGAAGAGGTTTATCAATCTAAAGAGAATTATGGTGATATGTTTTGCTATAATTATTATGGGCACCATTTCATTCACAGAGCAAGTACCCCAAAAACTATCTTTAATTACACACAATGGGAACATTGCCCAACTCCACAACAAGGGAGTTCTAAAACATATTATGAAAAGTTTGCATATTTTTCTGGGCACAAAGTTAACAAGCATTTACAATGCAACGGGTCTCGCGTTTGCTCATGTTAGAGCTGATCGCGTTGTAAACGCCTAACCCGAATTTTCATCTATTGGGCAAATGTGCATTTGTGTACACAACCCGAAAAAGTGAAATTAACTATGTAAAGCGCCCGACTTCTGCCAAGCGAGATCGCGCTGGTAAATTAGAGAAAAAGAAGTCCACGAGTCTGATGGAAAACAGCGAGCCTCGCATGTTTTCTGTACTTGGTCGCTGCATTCGAGGAGGGCTAGCCACCGGAAAAGGCATGACGTATGCTTGCCTTCGACTAATGATAGCAAGCAGATTTTATTAGGCAAGCCCACAAACCAATAAAAAACACTAACGTGAAGTTGACAGGGCTCCGAGCCCTTTTCTAAATACAAAAGCGTCTCGCTGCGATACGCATGCGAGAGCGCATGCAACGCAGGCTCTACCCTAAAAATGCTGAGTCATACTATTTTAAATTGCCATCAATGGAAAATGTACATATATTATTGTGGATACGACATTTATTTATTCTGATTCTTTTGTTTCCCGGTAGGCTATAGAAGGCTATAAATATTGTCTGAAGTCGATTGACTTAGAAAGTGCGTGGGGAAGTAGAAATTGACAAATAAGAGTGAAGGAAGCTTGAGTCAGAGCATGCCTGATACCTGTTCAAATGATATTTTTAAATGAAACTGCACAACAAACTAGTTGTTTAAACTTAGCAAAAATTAAGGAATTAAATGCGCCCAGTATTCCTGCCCCATTTCACAAATGGGAAAAATATGTAAATGTAACAGAAGATCAGCTCGATGAATGGGTCCAGAATGGCACGTTTAATGCTTCACTGTCACGTCCTGGCAGGTGGTTATTGTGGCCAATAGATATCAATGGATGTCATAAACGTTTATTAAACTCCATGGGGTTTTTTAGAACTAATAGGCCAGACCCCGCTATGCATCATCAGAACTTGTGGGTATAGTAACCCTACCTGTAGGAGGCTGGCCTGGCTTATAGTGGGTACCTGATGGTACTTACACCTTGTGCCAGGTCCAGTTATCCCTTATTAGTAGTGTCCTAGCAGCATAGGCTGATAGAGGTAGCTATAGCAGCTTAGGCTGAACTAGGAGACATGCAAAGCTCCTACTATACCACTTATATCATATAGTACTATATCATGAGAAAGACAATACTCAGAGTTACTAAAAATAAAGGTACTTTATTTTAGTGACAATGTGCCAAAAATATCTCAGAGGATATACTCCCTTAGGAGGTAAGTAAAATATACAAAATATACACACAAACCAAAATCATGTAAGTAAAACAATCAGAAAGTAGTGCAAACACTGTAGAATACAATAGGATGCAATAGGCCTAGGAGCAACACAAACCATATACTAACAAAGTGGAATGCGAACCACGAATGGACCCCTAGACCGGTGTAGTGTGTAGAGGGTCACTGAGAGTGTAAGAAAACACTAAGGGTGTCCAAAATACCCCACCCCAAGACCTTGGAAAGTAGGAGTAAAGTACTACTATTTCGCCAGGAACCAA
Source organism: Pleurodeles waltl (assembly GCF_031143425.1). Lineage (NCBI taxonomy): Eukaryota > Metazoa > Chordata > Amphibia > Caudata > Salamandridae > Pleurodeles > Pleurodeles waltl. The sequence continues at coordinate 1,415,653,843 of NC_090446.1, forward strand.
CTAAACTTGTGATAGTGGATTTTGCAAAGACCACAACAGACTGCAAAGCACTGAAGATGGATTCCTGGACCTGAGGACCTGCAAATGAAGGGGACCAAGTCCAAAAGTCGTGAAAGTGTCTGGGGTGGCAGGAGCCCACTAAACCCCTGATGAAGGTGCAAAATGGCTGCCTCTGGATGGAAGAATCAGAAGATACCGCAACAACGAAAGGTGCTAGGAACTTTTCCTTCATGCAGACGATGTCCCACGGAGTGCTGGAGGATGCAGAGTTGTTTCTTTGCCAAAATACTGCAAACAAGCCTTGCTAGCTGCAAGACTTGTGTTTGAAGAAAAAGGGTGTTGCCTGGGCCCAGGAAGGACCAGGATGTTGGCACTTGGGAGAGGAGGCCCCCAGCAATATAGAGAGCCCATGCACGAGAAGGTAGCACCCACAGAAGTCCTCAAACATGGGTTCAAGAAGACTGAACATGGCTGTCGTCTCAACACTTCAAAAGAGTGTCCCACGAAGCCGAAGGTCAACTCAGATAGCTAAGCAATGCAGGACAGAGTGCTGGGGACCTGGGCTTGGCTGCACATGAAGGATTCCTTTGAAAAGTGCACAGGAGCCCTAGCAGTTGCAGTTCATGCGGTGCACAGGATTACTGTCTGGAGAGGGGAGGCATGGACTTACTACCTCCCAATTTGGACAGTTGGACCCCTGGACAGTCTGGGTCACTTGGGTCCACCACCTGTGTTCCAGGGGCCACACTCATCAGGATGAGAGGGGTCCCAGAGTACCGGTGACGCTGAAGTTTGGTGTCTGCTGGAGCAGGGGGAAGATTCTGTCAACCCATGGGAGATTTCTTTGTGGCTTCCAGTGCAGGATGAAGGTATGCAGCCCCCAAAGCATGCACCACCAGGAAACAGTTGAGAAAGCCGGCAGGATTAGGCGCTACAATGTCGCTGGTAGTCTTCTTGCTACTTTGTTGCAGTTTTGAAGGCGCCCTGGAGCAAGTCAGCGGTCGATTCTTGGCAGAAGTCAAAGAGAGAGGTACAGAGGAACTCTGGTGAATTCTTGCAAGTCGTTATCTGAGGAAAAGCCTACTGGAGAGACCCTAAATAGCTCTCAGAGGAAGATTGGCCATCTAGTCAGGTAAGCACCTATCAGGAGGGGTTTCTGCTGGCTTTGGTCACACAGAGGCCTCCAGTGTGCCCTCACGCCTCTGGTTGCAAGATGGCAGAGGTTTGAGACACACTGGAGGAGCTCTGGGCACCACCCCTGGAGTGGTGATGGACAGGGAAGTGGTCACTACCCTTTCCTTTGTCCAGTTTCACACCAGAGCAGGGACTAGGGGTTCCCTAAACTGGTGTAGACTGGCTTAAGCAAGAAGGGCACCATCTGTGCCCTTCAAAGCATTTCCAGAGGCTGGGGGATGCTACTCCTCCCCAGCCCTTAACACCTATTTCCAAAGGGAGAGGGTGTAACACCCTCTCTGTGGAAATTCTTTGTTCTGCCTTCCTGGGACTGGGCTGCCCAGACCCCAGGAGGGCAGAACCCTGTCTGTGGGTTGGCAGCAGCGCTAGCTGCAGAGAAAACCCCAGAGAGCTGGTTTGGCGGTACCCGGGGTTCATAGTGGAGCCCCAGGGATGCATGGGATTGGCACCCCAATACCAGATTTGGCATGGGGGGCAATTCCATGATCTTAGACATGTTACATGGCCATATTCGGAGTTACCATTGTGAAGCTACATATAGGTATTGACCTATATGTAGTGCACGTGTGTAATGGTGCCCCCGCACTCACAAGGTCTGGGGAAATTGCCCTGAACTATGTGGGGGCACCTTTGCTAGCGCAAGGGTGCCCTCACACTTAGTGAAGGTTAGGTGCAACGTTACTAAGTTACTAAGTGAAGGTTAGACATATAGGTGACTTACAAGCTACTTAAGTGCAGTGTAAAATGGCTGTGAAATAATGTGTGCGTTATTTCACTCAGGCTGCAATGGCAGTCCTGTGTAAGATTTGTCTGAGCTCCCTATGGGTGGCAAAAGAAATACTGTAGCCCATAGGGATCTCCTGGATCCCCAATACCCTGGGTACTTAGGTACCACATACTAGGGAATTATAAGGGTGTTACAGTGTGCCAATTAGAATTGGTAAAAATGGTCACTAGCCTATAGTGAAAAATTTGAAGGCAGAGAGAGCATAAGCACTGAGGTTCTGATTAGCAGAGTTTCAGTGACACAGTTAGTCACTACACAGTTACACACATTCAGGCCACAAACTATGAGCACTGGGGTCCTGGCTAGCAGGATCACAGTGAGACAACAAAAACAAACTGACATACATGTAAAAATGGGGTTAACATGCCAGGCAAGATAGTACTTTCCTACACATACAGTATAGGGAAACTATGCCAGCAATGGTTGAAGGGTTCCTCCCTAGATTCTGTTAGAGAACACCTCAGTCTCCTGTTTAGTAACACTGACTTACAGGACTTCCTTTTAGGCCCCAGAAAACAATGCAGAAAGCGGATCGTATATGCAGTGTATAATGAAATTTGGATGCTTTCCCAACAATAAGCTGCTGCTCGGTAAAGGCAAATAGACCGGGAAACCTTACAGAAGGCATTAGCTGTTATAGATAATGGGATTAATGCCCTGTCCGACTGGATATACACATAAAATAAAATTTTCTCTTCTGCAATAGGCATAATACAAAGTGATATGTCTTCCTTACACCATGGCCAGAGTCAGCTAAGTTCCATTGTGCCGTTGGGTTGGACGCTTCAAACACCTTAGCGCAAGGGACATATTTTCCACATTTAATTTAACGCAATAACAACTAATGGTTAAGAAAGAAGCTACTTATGTCATGTTAAACATCGAAAAGTTAGAAAAATTGCCTTTTACTGTGGCTGAAATACCATCTGCTGAATGGTTAATACACAGGGTCATTAATCTGCCTATTTCAACACTTCAATTCACGTCCTGTTTAAAACACATCCCGGTAGGCAAATATGAAAGGGTGGGAGATAGTTACATCCATGAGGTGTGGGTGCTGCCCTTCTCGTACAAATGTCTCAGTGGCATGAAATAGGTCTTTCTTAGCGGTGGTGAATGCAAGACTTCTGTCAGCCATTCATTGGTTTGTAAACAGCTGTCCTTGCACGGGCGTGTAACGCTTCAGCAGTGAACTTGGCTTGTTATCTGAAGGGAGTTCTAGTCCCCTTGATTAGACCTGCATTCCAGGTGCTTTCAAATGGCAGCAATGTTCTCCTCAATAGGGAAAACTGTTGTGAGATGTGAGCTGGAATAGTTTGTTGTTTCGATCTCTAAAATGGCTACTTGCTGTGGGAGTGTACTTTTTATTCCCACAAGACAGAGGAAAGTAGCTGAGATTTGGCCCCATATTGCTACTTCTAATGTGAATTTTGACAAGTTGTGTAGACTGAAGGCTTTATTGTTCCAAAAACATGTGGTGCTCACATCTGCACGTGAGACCTACGCACTTCAGGTGGCAAGGTTGTCAGCAGAAATACAGTCCCTTTTAAGTACCTACTTTTCCGAGACACTTTGGTGAGCTCATGGGACAAATATTTAATGCATCCAGTACTACTGAAATTGCAAATTTCTTTAAGATTGGTTGTTCTGGTTTTGTTCACACCTCCTCCATATTCGGTTTAATACCTTCAGCCATCGACTCAATATTCTCCAGTATTTTGGGGGGATTTCCAATAACTGTGGCTATAATAGGTGGCATTTTGCTATTGCTACTTTTTCTGTGCAATGGCTGTCCCGCCGCAACAAGGAGGAATGAAAGCGCTCCCACCAGTGCAGCTGTGTTGTGAACGTATGATGCAGTACTTCAGAGCAACACTTCTGGAGTAATTGGAGTGTGACTGGTCTTTGTCATTCAGGCCGGTTTTGCATTGTGTGCAGCCTGTGTTTCGGTGCCTCTGGTGCTTATTCGTACATACAGTGAAGCTTTGTCTTTCTATGCAGCGCTTGCTTTCATTGGACGCTAATTTGTTGATGCTCTCGTTGAAGACTCATTACCAGACATGCCTGTTGAGGGTCCATTTGCTACAGGAAGCTTGTGATGAGTTCCTACTTTACCACCCGCCAAAGTGGAAGATTTCCGGTCTTCAATTGTCCCGGATTCGATTGACATCTTAGAAAATGACTTACTCTTAAAATTCTGGCTTGTTTACGCCACAAGTTAACATTTAACATTTTTCTTTTATATATGATCAAGTATCTTTCAACTTCTCATTGTTGACATTTTGTATATATATTTTAGTAGCTTTTATAAATAATTAGGCTTTTGAACCACCTTTAAACTGGCAAGGGGAGGGTGTTGTGTAGCCATTTTAGAAATAGCTCCATGTACATTATTTTAGCACACTAGGCCTGCCGCTGTGCACTTTAACCTAGATATATTTTATTCAGCTTTATTTATTATTTTAACAATAGCCACATTTGCGGTCTTGTTTTATTTCTCTCTGTCTAGCTGTTATTTGCCTACGCCAGCAGTGTGTTCTTAAAACAAGACATTTCTTTCACTCTGTGCTTCTCTCATGGCTGCAGTAAGATAGGTTGGTGCTAAATGTGGTAAAATTTTGTCTCTGGTATTCATAGAGTTATACACATCCTTACGTAGGGACATTTTCGCAGAACATCAGCTGTTTTATAATAAAATCACTTCCCTGTCCCATACACATTAGAGGGAGATTCCAGCCAGATGAACACGACAGTATGCGGATTGCTGAACTCTTACCTACAGCTGCTTATGCAGTCTTCAGGCCTTTGCTCGGGTATGGGTGATGATGTCTTCCCAGGGGCACCTGAAGGGCAGAACTAGAGCTTAACATGCTATGCTCTAATGTAGCCTAGGTAGGAATTTGTCTATTGACTCTAGTGACTATATGGTAGCATTATTTCTATGCTTTACTCTCCTTGTCACAATTTTAATCCTGTCAAGATTTATTGTCCTAGTTATTGCAGTACATGCTTTATTGTCTAAGATGCAGTTGCTTCATTAAAACCTTATTGAAACATATACTGCCTCTGCTTGTCCTTGTATATGTGAGACTAATGTAACTGAGAGAAACGGATGAGATCTGTGTGACCACAATATCCCTGAGGAGTAAATTGTGTCATGTGCTCAGCTGCCCAACCATCCCTGCTCTTGGATAGAGATGAGGCACTGCTAGTTAGCCAGAGCAAAACCCGGATTAGGGCGACAGGTGTCAACCGTAGTGGGTTAAAACTCAGTATCCCACACCACAGGCGATTCTGCCGCTCAAATGCAGTAGTCTCATTAGAATAATGAGAGCCTACACGACAACAGAAGGCCCAAACTCCTTGGTCATTTCTGCCAGGACCTGGACTGAGTGCCTGCAGGTGATTGATATACCACACTGCGAAGACATTCCCCATTTTCTGTGGGATGGAGCAGGATACTACTGGCTGATAGGCACCGAATCACAAAGGATCCCTTCAGGTTCTCCAAACTGTTGGTATAAAGGGACTCTTCTTTCTCCGACCACTGTCCTCCTGTGGTAATATCCTCATAGCAAGCACCCAAACCCAACTGACTGACATCAGACTTAATTATTAGGTCCAGCACAGAGGCGAAAATGGCTCTGCCATCTCAGGCATGCATGAGATCGAGCCACTGTTCCTGTGGGCTTCCAGGCAAATGGAGACTTTCTGAGCATATATTGGGCCCCTCCGGAGATGTTGGGCCTTCAGGTGCTGAAGTGCTCGATAATGTAGGGGCCTGGGGAAAATCACCTGAATAGACAAAGACAGGAGACCCACCATCCTGGCAAGCTGAAGTAGGGATATCTTCTTCCTCTCCAGTGTCTTTTGTAGTTCCCTGCAATTAGTGCCATTTTCTTCTGGAGAAGATGAAGGGACTGTTGGACAGTGTCTATTTTGAACCCCATTAAAGGCATTCATTGGGCTGGAGTGAAATTTGATTTCTGACCATTGTTAAGGAAGCCTAAATCCTCTAAGAGGTTTTGGTTATGGTCAGTTGATGAATAAGGGTCTCTCTGTTCTGTTGCATCCGCAGAAGATCATCCAAATAGACTGAGCCTGATCCCCCTGGCACTCAATCATTCCTCAACTGGTCTCATCACCTTGGTGAAGCACCAAGACACTGAGGAAAGCCTGAACGGGAGGCATGTGAACTCGTAGACTTGACCACCCCATTCAAATTGGAGGAACCATCTGTGTAGTGGAAAAATGGGTACCTGAGATAGGTGTCCTTAGGTCGAGTCACACCGACTAATCGTTGGGCAACAAGATTTCCCTGAGGAGGAGCACCCCCTCCATCTTGAAATGGTGGTATAATACCCACCTGATGAAATTCTTTAGATTGATGATTGGACAGAGTCCCTTGTCTTTCTTTTCAACAAGAACAATATGACTCAGAAAACCACGGGGATGGAGAATCAACAGAGCTATTGCACCCTTTCGGAGAAATTCAGATACTTTGTGATCCATCACCTGTGAAACCCTCCCAGGAGAAATCCAAAAGGTGTGCATGAACAAGTTGGACTGGGTCCCGTAGAGTTCTAAATTAAAACCCTGGATGGTTTGAAGAACCCATGCATCCCTTGTGGTTGATGCCTACTTTTTCCTGAACCACCAGAGCCTGTCCCCACCCGCGCAAGTTGAAGAAGGGGTATTGCATATCAGGAGGCACCTCCTGGTACGTTGTTAGCTCCCTAAAACACTCCTTTGGTGCCATGACCTCTGCCTTGTCCTCTTGAGGGGTAGAAACCTCCGAAGCATTTCTGATCCTGCCACTAGATTATTTTTTTTTGCTATGTTGTGGGGGTTAGTGAAAGAGCATTTTTAGAAACACCCCCTTCCTCTTCCAGGCACTGTAACAATTTGCTGAGGGTTGTTCCTTGTCCAGGGAGGAGAAGGTATTTACAAAGCAGGTAAGCTCTTTAATAAAGGGATCTCCAAAGAGATCCCCTTTCTCCACAGGACCCGCCTCAGTAGAGGCTAGCTCACCCAATTGGAGTTTAATTTTTATCAAAAAGGAGCATCTCCTCTTAATGGAGAGTGCACAGTATGCATTCCCCAAGAAACACAAGGCTTGTTAGGCACATCCTGGAAGGATGGTAGTGTCAATTAGTTTGCCAGATTCAATAGCATTTTCTGCCATATTCAGGATCTTTGTGAGTGGTACCAGAATATCCCAGATCTTATCCTGGCAAGCCCTCCAGTTCTTTTTTGTGGTCTGTGATGAATTTGGCAATGAAAGTAGCCATCTTTTATCCAGCCTCAGGCATGGAGGTGACATTATTGGCCAGATTAGGTCTATGTCAATCGGCCCTCAAACGGCTTTGCACGTCTTGGTCCATAGGCTTACTAATTCAGGTGGGTACATAACGTACCACTTTCTCCATGGGTACCCAGTCTGCTGGGCGGGAGTGATAAATATCTTCCAGGTTAAGCATGCCCGGCATCCCTGTGGAGTCCTGCTTGCCATCATCATCGAGCCTGCTCTGCTCGGTCCCACTTCTGGGTTTCCACGGTCTAGTCGGGTCCGGCTGATCTCTCGAGTCCCCGTCAGGAGTGTCTGGGACTTCCCTGGCATTGTCATCTCGAGAGAGAGCCAGAAGAACAGGAATCATGTTTGGGGGTACAGGCAGGCTGGGCATTCGCCCGTGCCTTGGACGTCAAGCTATCTTTTTAGAAAGGCAAGACAAAGCTGTTGAAATGCATTGGCAGAGGGTGCTGACACCTTAGCTTTGGCAGCTGGTCAAACTGTGTTTAAGGATTTTGAGGGTACCTGAGAATTCACAAGGGGCAAAGGCCTCAAATCTTCCCCAACCAAGGGTGCAAAGAAACTTCAGATCGCCAGCTCAAAAGGTTGCTGACTCAGGGGATGTAAAGCTCTAAATACCACTCTCTCCAAAGATGCATCTATTGCATCTGCCAACTCCTCATCAATAGGGAGGAGTGTATGTGTCTCCTCCACTGACTCCCATTCTTCATTAGAGTGTTGATTAAGTCACTCAGTGGTGGGAATAAATGAAAAATATATAAATATGTAAATATATATATATATATATATATATATATATATAAATATATATATATATATATATATATATATATATATCTCAGCCTGATAGTCACTGGGACCCACTGAGAGTCAAAACAATTGCAGTAACCAATGCTTCATTACATGTAAAAATTTGGGCTTCACAAGGTTGTTTAGGGAAAAACTACAGCCCTCTAAATAGCACCAGGCTGGTGCAATGTACTCTGTGGAGAACCACTAAACTGAAGCTAAAAGAAGAACAGGGAGAAGTAAAACAATGCCCTCGGCTTGCGCGTGTGTCGCTGAAACCACATCTTCAATGGAAGGGATTAGTGATGACGCGTCATTCCAAGGAATCTCCGGAATGCAAAAGAGATGTGTGCCTTTCACACCCTCAAGGAAGAAAGGCCTCAGAGATGCAGTCTGTTAAAAATCCGGCTTCCCTAAGGCACTGGGGGGGAACAACGCCGTCAGACACAAGGGGATGCAGACAGAAATAAGAACAGAACACGTGCCAGCTACACAACAGATGCTAGAAGTGGTTGGAGGACCGAGGCCACCAAGAAGGTCAGCAGCCTTTGGTTGCTGTTGGGAGAACCGCCTACAGAACTAGTGACACGGGTACAAACACAACCAAGTAATCTCAAGATGCCTAATAACTGTGAACGAAAAAGGCATACAAAATAACAAGGTGTTGGACCTGGCCTATTTGTAGGGTCATCCCCAAACTTGTTGACTCCTTCCTGCTATTTTTTCTGACCTGTTTTTGCTGGCTTTAGGACTCTGTGCATTTAACCACTGCTGACCAGTCCTAAAATGCACATGCTCTCTGTGTAAAAATTATATTGGTGATTGGTTTATCCCCGATTGGTATAAGTCCCTACTAAAGTACACTATAGGTACCTAGGGTCTGTAAATCAAATGCTACTAGTGGGCTTGCAGCACTGTTTATGCTACCCCCTTGAGTAGCCCTGTAAACCTGTGTGCAGTTTTAACCTGCCAGGCCCATACCTTCCCTTTTTTGTACATGTCTGGCACCCCTAAGGTAGGCCCAAGGTAGCCCCACAGGCAGGGTGCAGTGTATGTTAAAGGTGGGACATGTACTGATGTGTTGTTACATGTCCTAAGAGCGAAATAATGCCGAATTCAGTTTTCACTCTTGCAAGGCTTATCCCTCTCAAAGCTTAACATGGAGGCTGCATATAAGTATCTTTTTAGTTCAGTTCCCTTTTGGGAGCGGATTGAGATATGGAGTTCAGGGTCTCTGAACTCACAATTTAAAAATACATCTTTTGGTAAAGTTGTTTTTTTGATTCGGTTTGAAAATGCCACTTTAAGAAAGTGGACATTTTCTTGCTTAAGCCATTCTTTGACTCTGCCTGCTTGTGTATTCCCTGTCTGGGTCAAACTAACAGTTGGGCTGTTTGTGAATCTCCTCTAGACAGTGACACAAAGGGAGCTGGGGTGTAGCCTGCATTTCCTGATGGGCCTACTGGGCTAGAGTGGAGGGAGGTGTGGTCACTTACACCCGAATGGGCTGTGCCTGCCCTAACACAATGCTGTCTCCAACCCCCTGGTGTGAGTCTGGAGCCAGGCTGGGCAAGGCAATATTTGATGAACAACAGGGAATTTCCTTTGAAATTTGCCTACTTCAAAGGCTGAAAGGGGTATAAGCAGTGGACCCAAAATCCCAATTTTTCTTATTAGTTCTGACACCAAGAGGAACCTCTGCCAAGGAGACGAGCTGAAGTGCTGGAGGAGTACTGCCCCTTTGCCTGTGACTGTGCTTTGCTGGATTGGCTTGCAGTTACTGCTTCTGCCTGAAAGAGGACAAAAACTGGACTTTGTGGTATAATCCTGCTTGTCTCCAAGGGCTTGGACTGAGCTTGCCTTCTGTTTTGAAGTCTAAGGGCCATCAAAGACTTCCTCTGCCAGCATCTGGACTCTCTGCTGAGACTTCTGGCCTGCCAAGTGGGGCCCTATACAGTCCCTGGGCCCTTGAAAGGTGAAGCTGGTAGAACAAGGACTGAAATCCACACCCAGGAGTTGTGCAGGGAAAATTCTGACGCATCACCTGCAACACGGCTGTAAAAATTATGCGCCACATGCTTCATGGCTGAAATCAACATACGAACTGCATCCCGGCTGGGAAATCGATGCATCACCTGCATCTCGGCTGGAGAAACGATGCAACACCCGCTTGCGGTGTCAGAAAATGACACAAACCCCACGCAGGGTGGTTTTCCATCACTGTGGCCGGATTTCTCAAGCATCATTGCTCTGTGTCAAAATCAACATACACCTGCGCAGACGCGAGGTGCCCTGTCTGAAAAACGATGCGCAGCCTCACTTGCAATTGGAAAAAACAATGCATCACTGACTTTTTTGATGCATGCTCGCCCATGCTGCTTTATTTTTTACGCAAATCAGGTACTTTGTATAACAACAACTTTTCCATTGCTTTTAATAGAGTAAGATTCTATTATTTTGAAAATTCATAACTTCACTTGTTTATGTTGGATTTTTGTTGTCACGGTCTTGTTTGATTTAAATAAATATTGCCTATTTTCCTAAACTGATGTGGTGTCCATTTTGTAGTGTTTTAAGTGTATTGCAGTGTAATTCTAACTGCTTGTGCCAAGCTACCACGGGGGTGAGCAGGAGTTATCTTAAGTGTGTATCTCCAATGCCCTGACTGGAGTGAGGGGCCCTGCTTGGATAGAGTGCAAATTGACTGCCAACCAGAGACCCCCATTTCTAACACAAAACAATACCTGTAAGGTGTAAATGTGATAAGAAAAACACTGAATACATCACAATAAATGAAAGGGGACTTATCTGGGTGCTGATCAGTGAAGAAAGAGGATGGGAGGACCTGGATTGCCACACTCATGAAACTGTGCCTCAACAGTTGTTTTCTGGTTGCAACAAAGACTTACGGGATCTGTAGTCTTTGATATGTTAATGTTAGTTGCTTAAGGCTGCTGAGTAGAGAATAAAAGAAGAGATAAGCATAATCTGAGCCTCTAGTCCTGACATAGAATTTGATTTTGAGGTACAATTAAGATTATTGAAGTACATACCCTGGAAAGTCTTTTCAATGTGAATGTATTATGTAAATGAAACAACATCATAGGCATGAATTAAAATAAATAAATGGTGTGCATTTTGGCCCTGCCACATTAACGTGGTAAAGTAAAATCATATTTCATGTCTTCACTGCTCTGGTTTTTCCCTGGAGCTACCATACATTTCTGCTCAGTGCATGTACAAATTCTCTTGTTTTGTGTCAAGCATTTTTGTAGGGCACTCAATCTGCAGCGATGGTCTTATTCATCTGCTTCTCTTATCAAGCCCTAATTGTAGACATTCTCTCATGTCCTCTCTCATGTGGAATGAATTCCACTCCCACTGAGTGGCGAGTAAAGGTTTCACTTTAAGTGACTAAAGACACGTCATTTGGAGGCTTCCTGTCTAGGGGTTCTGTGAACTGTTGTAAAAATCACACTTCTACAGTTAGATTGGATACAACAAGGTGGTGCTGCACCATAAACATCACTGATTGCTATGAGTTAGTGATAAGTATTGTTGGCCCTGACATCCTTTGCATGGTACTCCCACCCCAGCTTTTTACCTTCAAACCTCCTGTTTTTGCTGGTCTTACAACTCTATGTACATTACCACTGTTAACCAGTGTTAAAGTACATGGGCGCTCTCCTTTAAACATGGTAATATTGGCTTACACCGAATTGATCTATTTAATTTATTTGTACGTCCCTAGTAAAATGGCTCCACCTGTACCCAGGGCCTGTAAAGTGACCTTGCAAGATAAACCTCTTGCGAGGCCCAAACCTCCCTTTTTGATATATCACCCCAATGGCAGGCCCCACACTAGTCAGGAGGCAGGGTACAGTATTAAATAGTTGGAAATGTACTTTCACATGTCCTGGTAGTATTAAAAATAAAAATAAATTCCTTTTTCTCTACTATGAGGCTACCTCTCTCATTGGACAACCCTGGGTTCCCTAATTCCATTTTAAAAGTGGTAACTTTCGGTTTGGAGCAGTTAGGAGTATCAATTTTATCTCATGGTGCCTATGGTTCAGTGAGATTTTTGATATTAGAGCAACACATGTTTAACTATCAAGAGAATAAATCTTTCTGTTGTATCTGTTACAAATGGGTTTTGCCTATTTAGTGCGCAAGGATGTTTTGGCTTTTGATCTGCAAGTTTTTGAACCTTTACTATGAATGAGTCTCACAATATTTGCATGTGAATTGAACTGTGCACGTTTGCCGCCAGTGTCTTCTTTTAAGTTAAGGCTCCTGTGGTGCTGCCTGGGTAAAGGGCAATGGGCTTGGTTGCATGTGAACACCTCTGAAAATGTTGCATGATGTGAATGAGTCATGCGTAGCCTGAAACCTGCACACAACTAACCTGTCTGTGCCAGTTTTACAATACAAAGTCCGTCTTTCTCACTACCCATTTTGACTGGCCTTGAAAACCCTTTTAAAATTAAGAAGTCTCTTTTAAATAGGCTTTATTGTCTATAAAGACAAGGTGCATAATATTTGAAAGTAGAACATGTGAAGTTAATGTGGAACCTATCCTTCCTGAGAAATAATCTCCAAAATGATTTTCACTGTGGCAAGGTTAGCTGCTTCCATAAGGAATCACTGGGCTACATAGTTACATTTATTAAATGCTAAACCGAGATTGGCAGCAGCTGGATAACTATTTCAAATACTCATAGTTAAAATGCAATTTAATTATGAAACCAAATTCTGTCTAACTATTAAGCAACTGGTTCTTACCATCTTTGTGCATAAAGCTTGCCAGCCTTCAGTTATCATCTGGCAGCTGGATGGCACCCCTGTGTTGAGATGTGTATTAATCCCAGACACAGGTCAAAAGGCTTGGTGTGGGCAGGTGTTGATCCTCCCTTGACAAGATGGCCTGATGGCTCTGCTCCAGAACTAGTAACATTTCAAAGAAGCCTCCCCTGTCACACTTAGATAAAACAGACTGCTCTCTTCCTTTGTGCCCCTAGCCAACTTGGCTCTAAACTCAGTTGGGGGTGGTGGAGAGGCTGCCCCACCACAGGTCTGATGTGATAATGAATTAAGGTTTGCCCATTACTATAGCCACACCTCTGGGTGGGCACAGAAGCTTTGACCAATGGAAGAAGTATTCTGCCTTGCTGGATTGTTCCAGAATGCAGTGCTGGAGGGCAAGGATGGAGGGATGTCTGGCATCTTAAATTGGCCACTGGTGTCAGTCCTCTATAATATTCCACCCACACTTATAAACCCCTGCTCAAGGGAGAGACAAGGAGTAAGACCCTAAATGATGACAACACCATAATCGTAAACAGCTGGAAGGAGAAACCACCTGATAGACTAAGGACTTTGCATTCAGCCAACCCCTTGGACACAATAGGTCTCTCTAGGGCAAGTGCTGTTGGTTACCTTATGTCCCCTAAGGACCAGCTGGAGAAAAGATGTGCACTCAACTACCCCCAGGAAGCCCTGCATGATGGCCAAGAGGTCTGTGAAGGGCAAAGCAGAGGAGAATGCTGGCACAGGAAGCCTGTGAAACCAGTTCTCTGCAAGGTGTGTCCCTTTAGAGGCCAGGAAGCCTGCTGAAGCTAGAGCTAAGAACCCGGAATACAGTAAGTCCAAGATTAAGAAAATTGGTCCAACAGGGCCCAAGGTAGTTAGTATTAAAGAATCAGAGCTTTGATTCCTGCTCGAGAAAAGGAGCATATGTAACCCTGTGCCAATCGATAAAACATAACCCAAGGGTTAGGCCTGGTAGTCCACACATTTTAAAATGTGGTCTCTAGTTGGCAGACATATGTACCCCGTCCAAGTAGGAACACAATCCTAGTCAAGACAAGTCAGATACACACTTTAAATTAACCTGTGCTCACACTCTAGTAGCTTGGCACAGAGCAGGCAGACTTAACTTAAGAAGCAATGTGTAAAGTATTTGTGCAACATAGTAGGTAACACAATGAAACCCCCCCAAAATGACTCCAAACAGGTTTAGAAAAATAGAAATCATTTATCTGAAAAAAACAACACCAAAGATTTAAAGATTAAATCAAAAATAGTCCTTGGAAGTCACTAATGGCCACAAAGGACGGGTGCAAATCCAAAGTTCAGGCTGACTGCGATGGAGGCTAGGCAGGGTACAGAATCCACGCAGGGTCTACTGAAGCAGTTCCTTTTGATGGAGCAAAGCGTTGATGTGGAGGGCTCTGGTCTGGCAGTCTGGTCACTACTTCATCGTCTGGCTCAGCTGAAATATAGGCAATGCACCATCGAGCCACGCAGGGCATTGTCATCGGGCTGTGCAGGCTGTTATTCCGCTGTCATTGATCAGCCCCTTTGTTAGTGTCTAAGGAGCAATGCAGCTGAATTTCTTATGCACTTGAGGCGATGCATCAGTGTTTCCAGAAATCAGCTGTGAAACCCATTTCTTGGGCCAAGGAATGAAGGGAGCACCTCAGGCACTGGTAGGACTCGCAGATGGCAGAGTCCAGCAGCACCAGGAGAGTTGGAGGTGGTCTTTGATGCACCTGAGACTTCAGAAGAACAGGGGGCATTCCAGCAAGCCCCTGGCGCCACCCTGGGTTCAGCAGGATGGGTCCAGTCCTTGGCCTCAGCAGGGTAAAGATCAGCAGGCAGTAGGGCAGCACAGCAAAGCAGAGGAGCAGCTCATAAGAACAGTCAGTCCAGGCAAAGTAGCAAATCTTGTAGCAGTCTTTTACTCCAAAAGAGTTGTTCTGAAGTCTAGAAGTGTACTGCTCTGGTAGGGTCAGATCCCCAATACTTAACCAAAAAGTGCCTTTAAGTGGGGGTGACTTCAAAGGAGATCCTTGAAGTGCACAGGTCCAACTTTCATCCCAGCCCTGGCTCCAGAATATCAGTAGAGGGTAATCAGCCTTTTGTGTGGAGACAGCCACTTCCCTTTTGACGTGTAAGTGTGTGCTTCCTTCCACCCTTCTAGTCTAGGGAGGCCCATCAGAATGCAGAGGAGTCCTTTATCACTCCCTTCTTTCCTGTGTTTTTGGCTCTCTAGAAGGAATGCACAAAGTGTAGCTGTCACTTAGGCCTAACATGTATTGGAGACAGGCTGCAAGCCACACAAAGCAGAAAAAATGCACAATTTCTAAAAGTGGCATTTCTAAACTAGTAATGTTAAATCTGACCAGTAAGGAGGATTTATCATACTATTCCATCAATATGAAACATGATGTAGCTACTCCTTTCTGGTCAGGAATTATGCTGGCCTATGAGAGGAGTAGGCTTCACAGTAATGAAAAATGACTTTGGGAGTCTTTTATTACCAGGACATGTAAAACATAAAAGTACATGCCCTACCTTTTACTTACATAGCGCCCTGTCCTATGTGTTACCTAGGGCAAATATTAGGGGTGACATATATGTAATAAACAAGGATTTTAAGGGTTGCAAAGGGGTTTTAAAAGTCAAGTCAAAATGGCAAGCATGAACGAACAGTCCAAACTGGCCCCAAAAGGAGCCAACCAATCCCCATCTAAAGCGTAAACAGCCACGCATTAAGATGTTTACGAAAATCTAAGTGAGTCTCCAGCTTGCAAATGTTTTCTGGAAAGGATTTCCACAGCCTTCTGGCCAGCAGTGAGAAGGCCCAATCCCCTCCACCTGGCTTTCTTAGCAGGTGGAATCACTACCATATAGTGACCATTTGATCTCTAAAGTTGGGTAGGTACGTGCCAGTTCACAGTGACCTTCAGAAAACCCAAACCTTGTGAATGAAATGCTTTGTGCACCTGACAGAGGGCCTTAAAGGACACAAGTATCTTAATTGACAGCCAGTGCAGGTGGCTCAGCCCTTCAGAAATAGAACATGTTTGGGCAATCCCAGAACTAGGTGAGCAGCTGCATTCTGGATGATTTGTAGTTTATTTAAAGTGAGCTGACTGATGTTCAGGTATAGGGCATTAGAATAGTCTAGCTCAGATGAAAAGAGAGCTAAGACCACAGAAACCCTAAGCTCTTTAGACAGCACAGGTACAATTTTCTTCAAGATTCGAATCACCCAGAAGCATGCACTGACAATTCCATTCACCAGGATGTCGAATGTCAAGGCATTATCAAACATCACCCCCAGGTTTTTAGCTGCTGCTAAAGGTGCTGGTAGTACACCACAATTCTCAGGCCACCAACATTCATTGCAGACAGGACAATCCCTTCCAAATACCACAATCTCTGTTTTCCCCATTCAGTTGCATCCAGTTCGCCTTCATACAGCCACTCACTTGCTGCATACTGGCCTGAAACCTGAGGCCACCTCCTCCCAGTCATTCATGGTTGATATGATGGTCTGTGTGTCATCTGCATAGGACGACGCCTGGAAAACAAATGATCGGACAAGTTTTGCTAGGTGTGCCACGTGTAGATTGAAAAGGGCCAGACTCAGAAAAGAACCTGTGGGCACTTCACAGGTGAGCTGAAAGGGAGCGGCACTGAAGTCACCACAGCTCACAATAATCGATCTTTCACACAGGAAAGATTTTCAATTTTGACCCCTCACTTGCATTAGCCATCTGAGTCAGTTTGAGCAACTTCTCCAGGGCCCAAACCACAGCAAAAGCTTCTTTTTCCATACCACTCCACCTCTGTTACTGTGGAAGGGACCTCCTAGAGATGAAGGCTACAGATTGGTCCAGGCCTTCTTCATTGAGCTGTGATAAAACTTCCCCTATTCCATGCTCTGAGACATCTATTAGAATGATAAACTCCTTGGAGAAGTCAATTGGCTTGAGCAAAGGGGCTGTGCACATGGCTTGCTTCAGGGAGTCAAATGCTTTTTTGGCATGTCTCTCTCTAAAGCTAATATCTGGGATGCTTCTACGAAGGCAGCTCTGTCAAGGGGTCAATAATGGTTATATATTCCTCAGTCTGTATTTTGGGGGCTCAAAGGCCATGATGGTCTCTACGGTGGCCTGGAGGGGCTGCATCTTGCCCCTACCCACCAGATTTAACCAGTGTATGAAAGACCACTACCACATCTAGCACTTACTGGCATTGATTGTCAGACTTGCCTATTGCAGGGCCTGAGGCACTCCCTGGAGGTGAAACAGTTGTTTCTTCCAGGTGCTACTGAAGAGAGCTAAGTCATCCAGTTAGGCAGCTGAGAAGGCCTCCATATCAGCAAATACATTGTTTACCAACCTCTGGAAGGTGGCAGGAGCATACATTTTTTAGACCAAAGGGCAGTACACAATATTGGTAATGGCCCTCTGGAATGGGGAAAGTTGACCTCTCCTTGGCATTGACTATTAGGGCAATCAGCCAGTACCCTGATGTGACAAAGGTACTAAATTACTGGGGATTGACGGTCAATCAGCCCGGGGGGCTGGATGAGCATCTGTCTTGTTCACTGAATATGTAATCCGTACAGAACAGGTGTGCCCAGTGAGGCAGCTTTTAGTACCAGAACCACAGGGCTGGCCCAGGGGCTATTGGGTTTTCTATCACTCTCACCACTAGAAATGTAGAAACTTCACTCTTAATGCTGGCCCTCACCTTCTCTGACAACCTGTAAGACTAAGGCCCTCATTACGACCCTGGCGGTTTGTAACCGCCAGGGCCGCAGGACGCGGTGGCACCGTCGACAGGCCGGCGGTGCCCCGCGGGGCATTCTGACCGCGGCGGCTTAGCCGCGGTCAGAGAAGGGAAACCGGCGGTCTCCCGCCGGTTTCCCGCCGGTTTCCCGCCGGTTTCCCGCCGGTTTCCCACCGGTTTCCCGCTGCCCCCAAGGAATCCTCCAAGCCGGCGCAGCTTGCTGCGCCGACTTGGGGATTCCGACTCCCCCTCCCGCCATCCAGTTCCTGGCGGTTCTCCCGCCGGGAACCGGATGGCGGGAGGGGGAGTCGCGGGGCCCCTGGAGTGCCCATGCACGTAAGAGGGCCCCGCTTGTATTTCACTATCTGCATAGCAGACAGTGAAATACGCGACGGGTGCAGTAGCACCCGTCGCACCTTCCCACTCCGCCGGCTCGATTACGAGCCGGCTTCATGGTGGGAAGGTCGTTTTCCCCTGGGCTGGCGGGCGGCCTTTCGGCGGCCGCCCGCCAGCCCAGGGGAAAACTTGGAATGCCGGCCGCGGTCTTCAGACCGCGGTGCGGTATTCCTGCGGCGCAACTTTGGCGGGCGGCCTCCGCCGCCCGTCAAAGTTGTAATGAGGGCCTAAATCTGATAGAGACTTCTAGTTGCAGATTCCTTAGATTAGAATTTTCTCCCAGGTGTTAGATTGGGGGAAAATTCTAAGGGAAGGAATCTGCAACTAGAAAATGTCTCTACCAGATCTGTCATTACCGAAAGTAAGTAACTTGTACATCTTGACAAGCAGATTGCCCCCTGTGTTCACATCATGGTTACACAGGTGGGTAAACCCAGATGTAATAGAGAACACTGGGGCAAATTATCCCAGCTGTGGTTCTAAAAATTCTGGACCCATGTAATTTACTTTGCCACAGCAGTACGATTTTAGTATCAAAAGACCGATAATGACTAGTACACTAAGCATGAGCATTTTCGCTCAATTCCAGCAGCGTTTTCACCTCGAAATCGCCATTTTCATCCTGCACTCGTGGCTCCCATTTTATACACGGCAGCCATTTTTAAAAGTTGCCCTCACATAGGCTTATAATACAGTCAGATTTGATTCCAAGGACACGTACACCTTGATTGACTTTTCTCTGACCTGGGCAAGATGGAACCATTGCCTCAGGCCAAACCTGTTTGGTCAGTCCCTCTCCCAGTGGCCGAATCAGATAGCATCAAGGCACACCATGCCATAAAACCCTTATTATCGCTCACACACCCTGCCTAATCTTGCTCCCACCTGCACCAGCTCTTTTCTTCTTCTTACTTTACGAGGGGGAGGTGCCCGTTTTTATTGGGGGTCCACACTTATCTGATGTAAAATACTAGGCCTTGCCGGGTAATTTATTATGGGTTGGATGACATGAAATATGAGGTTTCATCATGACACTGTTTTTTCCTTTGTAGTGAAAACATGTGAATGACCAACCAAAATGTCAAGAATGTTTGCCTCAAGCTTAAAAAACTGTATATAAGGAAACCTGACTTTGCATTGAAACACAGTCTCCTGAGAACATACAAACCGTGCTGTTGTACTTCTAGGACGCTTGTTACTTGGTTGCAGCCAATATATTCGGTCTTTGACTTCACCTAGAAGACTCTGAGTTTCTGTGGTCTGAATCAGGAAAGTACCCGAGGTCTTTGGGTGTACCCTGGCACCGCTGGGTTACCGGATCAGTACTGGTTCTGAAAAACCCAGTACCTCAGTTGGCGCCCAACGTGGGGTGATACCAGCGGTACCGGTCCAAGCCTGAGGTCCGTGAGGAGCTTCGTGTGAAAATTCTGGAGGAAGGCCGCCACTTCATCAACCCCTGCATGTCGACGGGGTCCGAAAGTCTTTGCTGCGAGGTTCCCCGCTTCCCGGCGGCTACGAAGGACTGCTGCCCTGGCTATCGCCCTGATTTGGACCCTTGATGTTTGGTAGAGCGAAACGATAAGACGAGTCTTCTGGTGACGTCATCGATATTTTCAGTTAAGTATAAGTGGAGCGTCTCCCAGTCCTTAGTTGGACACTTGGTTTGGTCCTTAGCTGGACATTTGGTTTGGTATCCCTTCGGGATCACTTTGATTTGGAACTTGCAAGTACCAAAGCCGAAGGACTCGTGTATTCACGAGACTATCGTAAACGATAATCCTTTGAAGTTTGAAGCTAGACTAGTGAGCGAAGATGCCTGGTCTTAGCAGACTTGGAAATTTGTTTTGTCTTGGTTGTAAAAGGGACTCCCGGTTGGAGGACTCATGTCCGGTTCCTCCGATTGGAACTCCAACCTATGAACTATATGTGAAGCACGGAGTAGGCCCCATCACATATAATGAAGTATGGATCCGTTACACCAGAAAAGATGTTTTTTTAAAATGGCCCCAAAATGGTAGCTTTGACACAGAAATCTTAGATAACCTCGAAGTTAGACTTTTTAAGAAGAAAGCCCGGCCGGCAATGTTTTGATTCTTTCCGCTTATGGCATAAGGAAGCCAAGCAAAAGGAAATTAAATTAGCTAAGAAAAATAAGAGAGAAAAAGGTATTTCGATTATGCAAGCTGTTATACAGTTTAAAGATAACGAAGTAGAACAGTTGAATGAGCAGTTGCATAGGCAACATAAAATGACAGTAGATAAATGCTATCCAGTTGTGCCGCCTCTTCAGCAAGATGCAGCAAAAGACTCTGAAAAAGATCCCCTAATGTCGCATTTGCTAAGTTCGCCACCAACCTATGCGCAGAATGCCACGGCACCTCCGCAACCTCTAGTTGCACAACCAGTGGTTGCATTGCCTCCTGCTCCTCCACAGCACCCACCAGCTATTCTTCAGTTGGTTCCTATTCCTCCGGTGCAGCCTCCTCAAGGGCCACCGGCTTTGACATCTGCTCTGCCTTTACTTCCTACAACTTTGACTACTATAGCGACTACCACTCCTGGTATTGTTTCTGACACTGCTTCTGTCTCTGCCTTGTCTCATTCTGTTTTTCCTCCTGTTCATTTGTCAACCTCTCCCTCTGTCCGTCAGAGAATGACAAACACTGTGACTAGTCTTTTATCCCCTCTCTTTGGGTCATTAGCTACGACCCCAGTTTCAGAGCG
Source organism: Pleurodeles waltl (assembly GCF_031143425.1). Classification (NCBI taxonomy): domain Eukaryota; kingdom Metazoa; phylum Chordata; class Amphibia; order Caudata; family Salamandridae; genus Pleurodeles; species Pleurodeles waltl. Next base: position 1,415,674,632 of record NC_090446.1, read on the forward strand.
TAAACAATTGCGTAGCCAATTGCCTGATGGTAGGGAGAAAGAGACACTGAATTATTTGGCGCATAAATGGGTTACTGAACCAGCGAGATATGAACTAGAGTCTGTTATGGATGTCTTCCATCAGTGGGAAGAACCGAAACAGAGATACGTTTTTGAGAAAATGTGTACTTTTCTTTCTGAGGATTTAGAGGAAAATGGTTTGGAGCCCAATCCGCCTAAGTTGTGTCGTGTACGGTTTGATTTTGCGACAGGTTTGATTGTGGGTTCAGATGTCGAGAAAGCAGTTGCGATGTTATTGTCGTTTAGGACTGAAGGTGTTTCCAGGTTATTGTTTAAATATGATTCTTCTGCTAAAAAGAAAGGGAAACAGTACCCCATGAGAGAAGTTCCCCCACAATGGAGGGAAGGGGACCCAAATGCTAATCCACCTGTCCTGCCTCATTTCCAGCGTGTATGAGTACACGTTCCATGGAAGCGAGCTGAAGTTTTAGCCCTTAAGCAGACATTGCCTGATCCCCGTAAGAATCCTACAGGGTATTACAAGGAATTGTCACAGACTGCGGGGGTCTTGCATTATGAATTTAGCTGACATAGACATGTTGTTTGGGAATGTTGTTCCACAGCCTTTATGGGGAAAGATTCGCCATACAGACCATGCTCAAGAGTTAGGTGACACATGGGCTAATATTGCTGCTGCAGATGCCCGACAAATTGGTGGTGCTAAACCTGAGCCTTTAGTGACAGAGCTTCCTGGTAGGATTATTGATTACATGAAAACTATAATGCCTGCGATGCGTGTAAACTGGGATAAATTGTCTGCATGTAAGCAAAAGAAAGAAGAAACGGTATCAGATTTCTTCACCAGGTTTGAAGAAACGTTTGTGGACCACAGTGGTCAAGATATGAGCACGGAAGGTGGTCAACGTTTGTTCGTCGATAAATTTGTGCATAATCTGCTTCCTGAGTTGTGTAAAAAGTTAAAAGATTCAGAAAGTTCTTGGGCAGTTTCCTCTTCAGCGCAGATATTGGCTACTGCACAGTACTATGAAAATAGAGATAAAGATGAGAGAGATAGAGTAGAGAAGAAAACTAAAGAATTGAAAACGAAGGTTCTGTTACAACAAGCGTACCCGCCACGTGGTGGTCAAAATAGTGGTGCACAGAACAACTATCAGAATAACTATCAGCCCCAACCGTTTCAGAGAAACTCGCAAAGAGCTGAGTATGCTCAACCACGTATCCCAGTAGGTCCCAATCAGTGTTCATACTGCAAGGAAGAGGGCCATTTCAAGTATAGTTGCCCTGCTTTGCTACAGTGCGCAAATGGTACTTCTGGTTTAAGAGGTAGAGGTGTTCCACAAGCACCTAGAGGAAGAGGACGTGGATATGTTCCGCAGAGCGCGCACCCATTCCCCCCTCAAAACTCAATGAACAGATTTGATCAACAGGTTAATGCATCTGGTAGGACGGCTCAGTACTATACTGATGATTACTATACAGAGGATGAGCATTTGGACAGTAATGATTGCTAGGACAGCCATAGACAAAGAGAGGGAGTTGTTTCAGTTCCAGTAGATCAGAGTGGGCCTTATGTTAAGGTGATTGCATCAGGTGTGTCAGAACCTTTTCTGTTGGATACTGGTGCTACCAAGAGTTCTATTATGCACTCAAAACTCCCTGGTGCACCTTTTGTCTGGCTAAACAAATGTATCAGTAGGGTTTTCCGGCGCCCCAGTTAGAAATCCGATTTCTAACCCTATATCTCTTTCTGTTGGACCTTGTAAATTTGAAACACCCCTTATTTTGATGACCGGTTGTGGCGAGAACTTGTTAGGATTAGATCTGTTAAAGAGATTGTATGCAACATTGTATTGCTCTCCTTCTGGAGTGCAACTCACATTGGGTAAGAAAGTGGTTTCACCAATGTATTTGTCAAAGGACAGATTTCCACCAGAATTTTTGTCTCTTCCTAATACTCTTTGGGCTACTGGACCTAATGATGTAGGTCTTTTGGAAATTCAGCCATATGTGATAACATTAAAAGCCAATGTTAAAATGCCACGTATTCCCCAATACAAGATCTCTAGTGAAGGGGAAAAAGCGTTGTTAACAATTATTTGTGATCTGATTGAGAAGTATGTATTTGAAGAGACAAGAGGCAACGTTTCCAATAGTCCTGTTTTGCCTGTCTTGAAGCATACTGACCCTACTCAGCCACCTGTTTATAGGTTTGTAATTGATCTTAGAGAGGTGAACAAAATAGTTGTGCCACAGTTTCCAGTCGTCCCTGATATCACTGCATTGTTGACAATGATTCCAGCTTCAGCCACTTGGTTTTCAGTGATAGACCTGAAAAATGCTTTCTTCAGCATCCCTATTGCAGAAGAGAGCAGGGACATCTTTGGCTTCAATTTGGGAGGACGAAGCTTCAGATTTAAGAGAGCTCCTCAAGGCTATTGTGAAAGTCCATCTATCTATAGTCAGGCTTTGAAAGCACAGCTTGACACTCTTATGTTACCTGATGGCGCCACTCTCATTCAATATGTCGATGATTTGCTAGTTGCTGCAGATACTAAGGAGATCTGCAAAGAAGCAACATTGTCATTATTGCGTCATTTGTCTGATTTACACCACAAAGTGTCCCTTTCAAAGTTACAGTGTTGTCAAAAAGAAGTGACCTATTTAGGTCATCTCTTTTCGAAGGAGGGAAGGCAACTGACCCCAGAAAGAATCAGGGCTGTTGCAGCAATGAGTGTACCAAGAACACAGAGAGAAGTGCGTGCTTTCTTGGGTATTACATCATATTGCAGACAATGGATACCTAATATTTCGTTAATAGCCAAACCCTTGGTGGCATTAACTTGTAAAGATACACCAAATCCCGTCCCATGGTCTGAAGATTGTCAGAAAAGTTTTGTCGAATTACGTGATGCATTATGTTCAGCTCCTGTGTTGGGTACCCCCAACTACAGCAAGCCTTTTACATTGTATGTCCATGAGAAAGAAGGTTGTGCGTTAGCAGTTTTGACACAACAGTTTGGAGACAGGGAGCGTCCATGCGCCTATTTCTCTTCAACCTTAGACCCAGTAGCTAAAGCACTACCGAGCTGCTTAAGAGCGGCAGCGGCAGCTGCTGTTTCTATCCGACAGTCTGCTGGTTTAGTGATGAATAACACATTAATCGTAATGGTTCCACATGCAGTGGACACGTTGTTAAACAGAACCAAGACACAGCATTTAACTAGTGCTCGATTGTCAGGTTACGAGTTGACATTGTTAGCAAGCCATGTACATATAAAAAGATGCACTACACTTAACCCAGCTACGTTATTGCCAATTGTGACGGAGTTAGATACTTCTGAACAACATGATTGTCTCCATAGAACAGAAGAAGAAACGAAAGGGAGAATAGACCTTCTGGACACTCCCCTTGCAAAGAGTGATGGTACTTTGTGGGTGGATGGTTCATGCTTTAAGCTCCAGAATGGTGACACGACTGCGGCGTATGCTGTGACAACTTTGTGTACGATTGTTGAAGCTGCACGTATCCCACACAATTCAGCCCAAGCAACTGAGTTAATAGCCCTAACAAGAGCATGTACAGTATCAAAAGGAATGAAAATGACTATCTATACCGATAGCCAATATGCGTTTGGTGTGGCCCATAGTTTTGGGCGTTTGTGGAAGGAACGTGGGTTCCTGACCTCTCATGGAACTAAAATACAGCATGGTCAGTTGGTAAATGAGCTCCTTGATTCACTTACTTTACCGTTGCAAGTTGCGATTGTGAAGTGTAGCGCACATAAAAAGGTGACTGATGATGTTGGTCGTGGGAATGCATTTGCTGACGAGGTCGCAAAAGAGACGGCAAGGAATGTGATGAGCCGAATGTATGTTGCGGGCCCTGCAAGATGGATTGGTGATGTTGGAATGTGTGAAGACACGATAGAAAGCGTGAAATCGATTCAAGCTGAAGCCACAGAGAGAGAATTGAGTGTGTGGAGAGAAAGTACGGGTAAATTGGATGCGAATGGTTGTTGGGTCGAGTTGTCAGAACATCAGAGATGGTTGCTACCCGATGCGTATGTGCTTGCAGTGGTTACAATGGCTCATGGAATGGCTCACATCAGTGTGAAAGGGATTTGTAAGTTGTTGGCCCCAGTATGGCAAAATACAGGAATTCCCAAGTGCGCAGAAAATGTGGTTAAAAATTGCATGGTATGCCTGAAACACAACCCTGGTAGAGGAACCCCAACTCCAGCTGGTCATTTTGCACCTCCTACGTATCCGTTTGAGGTTTTGCAGCTAGATTTCATCCACATGGAGAGGTGCAACAACTCAAAATACGTACTCGTTGTTGTTTGTGCCTTTTCAAGATGGGTGGAAGCCTATCCCCTAAAAGACAATACTGCGCTATCCACAGCCAAAGCCCTTGTGAAAGAGTTCTTCCCTAGATTCGGAATGCCGAGAATGATCTGGAGTGACAATGGAAGTGAATTTGTGGGTCAAGTGATGAAGAAAGTATGCGAAGGGCTAGGCATAAACCAAAAGTTTCACGCTGCAAATCACCCCCAATCAGCTGGATTAGTGGAGTGCTATAATGGCACTCTAAAGCTCAAATTGGCCAAGATACAAGCGAGCTCTGGTCTTAAATGGCCTGACGCTCTACCCTTAGCACTCCTATCAACCAGAATGACTGTGCATTCACGAGTGAAACTTAGTCCTTATGAAATAGTCTTTGGCCGCCCGTCCAATATATGGGGAGTGCCCAGGCCCAAGAAGTTTAGCGAGATAGAGCATCCTGTTTTGCTTGACTATCTGTATGAATTGACGGCTAAATTGCGTGTTTTACATCAACAGGTCCACGACACCCTGCCTTCGGTCTCTGAATCTCCAGGTCATCCCATTGAGCCTGGATCCTGGGTTTTAATAAAGAACTTTCAGCGAACCAAAAACGAGCAGCCCAGGTGGACCGGACCGCACCTCGTTCTTCTCTCCACAAGATCAGCTGTTCGAGTAGAAGGGAAGAAACACTGGATCCATGGGACCCATTGCAAAAGGGTATCCCTACCTCTGCCATATGACCGGTGGGTCCAGGAAGGTGTCGCCGACTCAGAGACTGAAACCGTGCCACGTTTTCTGCCTTTCAGCTATGCACGAATAAAAGGAACACTCACTGAGAAAGAAAGTGATGACATTTTACAATCAGCAGTATCACCGTCAGTTCGATTGGACACTACAGAACCTGAACTCCTTTTTCAGGACCACACGATACCTGGGACTAACCGTTATAATCTACGACCAAGAATAAAGGACAAATAAAACAGTTTACTTTTCTTCCCTTTAGCAAAGTTCTCCAATATGGAAAATTATTTTTGAATGACTTTTTGTTTTTTGTGTTTTTCGAACCTCCATCCGGGTTCAGCTGTAGGATCGTGGCTGAAAAGACTTAGGGGGGTAGCCTGTGGACACAAGGTCTACAGGTCTGGTTTGTTCTAGGGCGGCCTGGAACATTCAGAACACTCCTAAGTGAAGTAAACCAACCGCCACGAACGGCAACGGTTAGAGGATGGAATCTTTCCAAAATGGAGAACATGTTGAAAGACTGAGTTTTAAGAAGAGAATATGTGAAACGATAACCAGGAAACGGTTTTTGCTGCTGTGCATTTTTATGTTATTTAGTATACTTATGTTTTTTATAGGATATGTTTTATTCTGTTTTAACGTGATATTGGCACCCACTACCTCGTCTACACCTCCTCCTTCCACTGTTTCCCCACATTCTTTTCAACTCCTCCCTAAACATGAATCTGCTAGGAGACTAGAGTTCATTAATAACTCCTTCATCCAGCTTTTACACCAACACCAACTAGTGATAAATACAACTAACTGTTGGGTGTGTGGCCTTATGCCTCACACAGCAGATAAAGGTATCCCTTATCTGATCCTGCCTTTTAGCCACAATGGTTCCGTGTGGGCATTCAGAACGATATTCATCTATGCACACTACCCCCTACGTTTTGCGGAAGACAACCCTAAGAAAAATGCTTTAGTTAAAGGTATCATAGACATGATGAAGGACAATATCTTCTACGAGACTATCCCCAGAGATGAGACAATAGCATATATAGGATGGAACATGACCGGATATGAAGCCACAATGAGTGAGAAACAGCAAGCTAAGATATCTTCCCTGATTTGGGTTGTACCCCATCAGGGTCACCTGTGTCTGCAAGGTACTGGCAAGAATCCCAGAGCTCAGCTAGGGGAAAGCGTCTGCACTGAGACATATGTCTTCGCATCTCAGACCTCCCCTCCGCTCTTGGCAGCTAAGGGTACCTATTTCATCTGCCATGATAGAGCCTTTACATGGTTGCCCCCTGACTTTTCGGGCACATGCTTCGTTTCGTTCCTGTTGCCCCCTACCTACACAGCAGCGGCAGATTACCACAAGAAAAGGATAGTTAGAGGCGTCTTCAGTGAAGAAGACACTGCAGGACAAGAATTTGGGGACTTCGTAAAGGGTTTTCTGCCGTTCTGGGGACAAATAGGTAGCAGCAGGAGCATAAGGCAATTGATAAGAGTGGTTGAATCCACTGTGACTAAAACCGCTGGTGCCCTTGGTAACTTGACTGCTGAGCTCCAGTCGGATCGTCTTATGACCCTTCAGAACAGGGTCGCATTAGATGTCATACTTGCAGACCGGGGTGGAGTATGTACATTGATCCAATCGAGTTGCTGTGTTTTTGTCCCAGATAACGCTCCAACAGTATACCAGGCCATCTCCAAACTGCATAGAATTTCCGAATCTATTCATTTAGATAGAGGAGATTGGTCATTAATGGGATGGTTCTGGGAACTGATATCAGCAAGGGGATGGAAGATTCTGATGGTCATTGGGATGATCTTGGCCATTCTTTTCCTGTTCTGTCTATGCGTGCAGTGTGCTCCTGCGATATGTGGCCTCTGTGTTACATCATGCATAAGGAAACCTGCCCCAAGAGACGAGCTAAATACTAGGATGATGTTACAGCAACATCTCAACGACTTTAGAAACATAGACCTGGACTCAGATTAGCATGAGAATAGGTTTATTGCCTATGTAAGGGCAAAAGGAGGGTTTGTGGTTCTAAAAATTCTGGACCCATGTAATTTACTTTGCCACAGCAGTACGATTTTAGTATCAAAAGACCGATAATGACTAGTACACTAAGCATGAGCATTTTCGCTCAATTCCAACAGCGTTTTCACCTCGAAATCGCCATTTTCGTCCTGCACTCGTGGCTCCCATTTTATACACGGCAGCCATTTTTAAAAGTTGCCCTCACATAGGCTTATAATACAGTCAGATTTGATTCCAAGGACACGTACATCTTGATTGACTTTTCTCTGACCTGGGCAAGATGGAACCATTGCCTCAGGCCAAACCTGTTTGGTCAGTCCCTCTCCCAGTGGCCGAATCAGATAGCATCAAGGCACACCATGCCATAAAACCCTTATTATCGCTCACACACCCTGCCTAATCTTGCTCCCACCTGCACCTGCTCTTTTCTTCTTCTTACTTTACGAGGGGGAGGTGCCCGTTTTTATTGGGGGTCCACACTTATCTGATGTAAAATACTAGGCCTTGCCGGGTAATTTATTATGGGTTGGATGACATGAAATATGAGGTTTCATCATGACACTGTTTTTTCCTTTGTAGTGAAAACATGTGAATGACCAACCAAAATGTCAAGAATGTTTGCCTGAAGCTTAAAAAACTGTATATAAGGAAACCTGACTTTGCATTGAAACACAGTCTCCTGAGAACATACAAACCGTGCTGTTGTACTTCTAGGACGCTTGTTACTTGGTTTCAGCCAATAAATTTGATCTTTGACTTCACCTAGAAGACTCTGAGTTTCTGTGGTCTGAATCAGGAAAGTACCCGAGGTCTTTGGGTGTACCCTGGCACCGCTGGGTTACCGCATCAGTACCGGTTCTGAAAAACCCAGTACCTCACAGCACTTGGCGACAGTCACTTTGCTGCTCAGGAGTTAGAGTGGAAGAAACAATTACTTCTTCCACAGACCCATCCTTCTCCTTGAAGTCGAAGAGGTCAGGGGGAAGGTCATTCTCCTCTTCCTCCCTTCCATCTGTCACCAACAACATGGTGAGCTCAGACCTCTCAAATTGCGGTTTGAGGCGGTTTATGTGGAGCAATCACCTCAAAGGGCCCAGTCCAGAGGTTCTGGCAGGCCCCAGGTTCCATGGGTTCCATAACCACACTTTCTGCCCAGACTGGAATTCCAAAGTGATAGAATTATGGTCATACCACTCTCATCACAGCCTAGCTGGCTTCTAAATTGTCAGAAGCTTGCTTCAACAACTTAGCTCTTGAAGGTCAGCATGTAGCTTACTACATCCTGGGAGCTTGTTCCTAGCCTTCCATGACCAAATTCAGAGGTCCTCTGCAGGGTGCCCATATAGAAGCTGAAAGGTGCTAAAGCCCCCTCCTTTCTGTGGTACCTCCCAGTAGGCGAACACCAGGCATGAAAGAGGATATCCCACTTTTTCCTCAAGACCACAGGAAGTCTACTGTTCATGCCTTTGGGGTCTCGTTGAATCTCTGAACAAGCCCATTGGTTTGTGGGTGGTAAGGAGTGGAGAACTTGTAGGTTACCCCACACTCCTTCCACATTGACTGCATGTAAGCAGATATGACATTTGTGCCCCTGTCAGACACAACTTCATTAGGGAATCCCACTTGGGTAAAAATCCCCATCAGCACCTTTACCACTGCAGGTGCAGTTGTGGTCCAGAGAGGGACTGACTCTGGGTACCTAGTGGAATGAATCACCAAGACCAGGATAACCCTGTGATCTGAGGTTGTCTGGGAATCCATAGGCTCAACAACATTGATGCGCACCCACTCAGAGTGGATGCCAATGACTGGCAAACAATTGTGGGGGGTGGCTTTAGCCTCTACCCTGTCTTCCCACTGACCTTGCAGGTAATTCACATCCTACAGAAAGTATCTGAGGAAGTTCTTATCTTAGGCCAGTAGAATTGTGTGGGGGGGTTGCAAAGGTCTTGTACTGACCCAAGTGCCCTGCAAGGGGCATTTCCTGAGGCAGCTCCAGTAGGAGGACCTTTTAGCATTGGGGGACCACCAGGGTCCTTGCTGTCCCATGAACAGGAGCATTAGGATCACTGTAAAGGAGGTTGTCCTCCCAGTAAATGTGATACTTTCCTGAGACGTTACCTGCTGCTTGAGCTTCAGCCTGGTGCCTAATGCCCTGAAAGGTTGGGCACACCCTCTGTGTCCTATGGAACGCATCCTTGGTGGGACGTCCTTCTATATGTAATCCAGCAAGTGTAGGCAGGTCACCAAGGGAAGCAGTGTCTGCTTCAGTGGACTCTGGGGCAGCCACCACAGGTGCCTCTTCCATCTCAGTGGTGGTACACTTAGGGGCTGGTCTCCCACACCCTCCACCTTTCCCCTTGTTAGTAGCTGGGTGGGCCATTGTTCCGGGCTCCAACCCTTTCTGACTACCATCTGGCCAGCCATGGATCTTGATGTAGCACAGATCCAGTCAGGCAGCCCCAACATTTCAATATGAGCCTTGTGTTTAACTTATTTTCAGATTGTGGACTCCAGGTCACTACCCAACAAGCAGTCCACAGGCATTGCAGAGCCCCCAGCAACCTTCTAGAAGTCCTGAACCCCCCCCCCCCCTTCCTGCTCAAAAGGAACATAGGCCATGGGATATTGACCCTCTGTTGTAAGCCACCACTACTTGGTGGAACACATTGGGAATTACCTGCTCTGGGGACACAAGCTGACCCCTTGCCATAGTCATACTGGCACCTGTGTTCCTCAGAGCCTCCACACCTTGTCAATTGATGGTGACCCATTGCCTATACTTTGTAGTCGTTGATGGCACATGGATCATAGGAATCTTGTCACTGTCACCCAGAGACACAAGGGTAATGCCACTAACCTGCACCTACTTCCATTATCTGGGACAAACTCATCATCCTCATTGCTACACTAACTACCACTGGGGGTTTCCCCTCCCATGGGAGGTGGGGCTCTTTTGGGATTTTTGGAATCTCCTTTGTAGTGCCCATACTTGTAACACTCAAAGCACTTGAGTGTTTTCGGCTGCTGACTTTTGTCAGGGTAGTTTTTCTCCTGTTGGCCAGATAGGGAATGAGACCCAGACCCTTTCCCCTGCAAGTTGTTTTGGGTACCATTAGAGAACTGTCTTTTTATCTCCCCCGCCTCTTTCGTGTGGTGGGAATCCTGTCCACCCTTTTGGGAGTTCTACCAGATGCATTTTAGGACACTCCGGTGCTGACCCAGATATCCCCCTCCTCAGCAAGCTTCCTGGGGTCTGTAAGCTTGATATCAACCAGGTGTTGGCACAGTTCCGGAAAACCAGTATCATCCATGTGTACCTTTAAAATTAGGTTGTACAACTCTGCATAATCATCAACCTTGCTGCCCCTCACCCAGCCTTTCAGTGCCTTGCTGGCATAATGCAGGAACTCTACCCAGGACTGTGATGAGATCTTGTGGCTGGTCTTGAATCTGAGCCTATACCTCTCGGGCCAGTCAAAACTTGTTGACTAGGATGGCCTTCATTGCAGTGTATCATGTCTGGTCCTCTACTTCTAGTGTAAGGAGTGTGTCCTTCTCCACCTTAGTCATATACCTCCATAGACTGTCAATCCATAGCTCTTCTTGGACCTTGTGCACTCTCAGAGATAGGCTGCAAACGACGTGTCTGTTATCCCCCTCCACGTAACTCAACACCAAATCTGATGGTATCCTGACTATTGAAACACGAATGGACACTGCAAGTATGCTGCCACAGTTGCTGTCGCTGAACCTCTCTCTCAGGGCTCATGTGTCCAGCGCTCTCATACTAAGTTCATGGGCATTTTTCTGTCCTCCATTGCCAGCCTTCTCACATCTACAGCTTGCTCTTTATCCATTTTAGCAAGGGCCTGTTCTTCTCTAGCTTGCCAAGGGCCTTCTCCTGCTCCAACGTTAATTTTGCAAGCTCCAGTTTCAATTTTCTCTCCTCCCTCCTGTCATCCAGTTCCTCTGGGAACAGGTACCTTGAAGACAGACTACAGCCTGCTTTTGAGTGGACTTCCAGTCCTGGGACAATATTGTTTCCCCCTTCTGTAGGCTGCATGACCGGATCCTCTATTTTGCCCCACTCTGATCCTTCCTCAGATAGAGATCCCTCCTCCTCATCCATTTCTCCATCTGGGTAAGCTGCTGCCCATGCTCTTAGGGCTTTCTAGAGCTCTGCCTTCTTTGCACTTCCCTTATGAAACACCCTTCTCTCCTGGCAGAACCCCTTGAGCTGGGCCAATGTGTAGGTCTCCAGACTGGCCAGCTCGAATTCCATCTTACCAGGCAGAACCACAGATATTGCAGAAAAAATAGGCCTTGGGCAAAAGGGCTTTTGAAGAATCCGAACAGTAGGGAGAATTGAAAATTAATGAATGCCAGTTAGTACCAGACGGACAAAACCTTTTCCAATCAGGATGAATAGGTTTGAATTGAACGAAGTATAGAGTTTAGTGAACACTGAATTACTATATGGTATTGAACAAACGCAAGGCCTATCCTCTCTGCTAATCACCAATGTTAAAAATGTGGTCCTTAGTTGGTAGATGTATGTACCCTATCCAAGTAGGGCCCATATGTAGGAGGCTGGCCTGGTTTGTAGTGGGTACCTATGGTACTTGCACCTTATACCAGGTCCAGTTATCCCATATTAATGAAATGTAGTACACAAATTATATTCACTAGTATGCAAAAACAGATGTAAAAACAGTTAGAAAACAGTGCAATGAGTGAAAATCACAATAGTTAGAAACAGGCCTAGGTAAGGACTATACACATACAGGTGCTAGCTACAATGTTACACTATTAGTATCATAGTATCACTGCATTGCTACATGATATGCAAGCCCCCGTACCTCTCAGCATTACTTGACGCACTCCACTTGAGTGCTCAGTGGTCTCGGTGGCACCTCTTGTTGCAGGTTCAACGACAGTACTGTGTCTGGTACTGCAACTCCTAGAATCCATCACAGGGGCTGTGAGACTGCTGAGGCTAGAGAGCTCCTCACTATCCCCACCACCTAGTTCACTGTTTGTAGCACCCCATGCTGTCTGCATTGACTCCAGAACATAGGTGATTTGCACCAATCCTTGTCCAACATCCCAACTGCAATATGCCATCTCCACTTGCATGGCCACAGCATGTTGTGATACCAAAGCAGTTGTGGTAGTGAGCTGATTGAAAGATCTGCAGAACCCATCCAACCTGCCCATCAATGGGTGATGGCGCCTACGGTGGCTGACATACTTCTGCTGCCTCACAGTGCAGAGTTCCCTAATGGCATTTGCCATCTCCTTTGTGTGTTCTGCTGCTGTTTGCTGCCCCTCATGCAGCTTGCACATGGTTTAATTGAGAGACTCCAACTGCTTGTGCATTGATCCCATGTTGTCATTGTGAGGCTCAAACTGCCTGTGCATTGCTCCCATATTATGATCAATTGACACCAACTGCCTGTGCATTGACCTCATATGTTTACATTGCAGGTGCTGCACTTTCAGCGTGGAAGCCTCAAGGTCACCAAACAGTGATGGGCCCTCACCTTCCTCTGTGCACTGTCTTCCTTCTTCGCAGTGCCTCCTGAGGGGAGTGGACTGATGCTGGGGTAGGGACTGCTGTCTGTCGGTGCTTCTAGCCTCTGGGGGTAGTGTGGGTACTTCATCTGGAATTTCAGCAGAATCCAGGTTATACTTAGGGAGTGGTTGCACTCTTGCCCTGCTTCTAGTTGTGATTGTATGAAGGACTCACTGGTGTTTGAGTTGGACTGTGGCTGACTTTTGCTATCCCCCAAATTTCCACCTTCTGCTGCGTCAGGGCCCGGAACATCAGCAACAACAATGTGCAGCATGTCATTCTCTTATAGGTTATCACACAGTTGTGTGATATTATTAAATTTACTCTGGCATAATATCACTGAGAGTCTCTTGTGTCATGTATGTGTTTGGTTTTGTACTATCTTGCTATTTATGTGGTAGTTGCACTTTAGGTATGTGGACTACCACTCCCATAATGCATTGTTGTGTTGTATGTAAAATATGGCATGGACTAATCACACTGCATAGTGCCATAGCTATTTTCTAAGGGCCATTTGTACATGCACATATGGGGAAACACATCATTACTGCCCTTAACTTTGCTAGTTCTGGGTGTGCCTGAGGTGTCAATATCAGTGACACCACTGACAGCTTCAGGAAGCAGTGTGGACTCCACCATATCTTCCATTGCTGTAGACGGTGTCTGGATGTGTGGTCCTCCTCAGGTGCTCCTTGCCTTCTTCAGCCTACTTGCTACCCTCTCTTTGGCATGTGAACCTAAATCGTACTATCGCTTGAGCATCTCCTCGATGGAGCTCTGCGCAACACCCACTGGATATCTGACCACAGTTCTCTCTTCTCACTTTCAGGTACCTGTAGTAAGTGTTTTCCAAATAGTTTGTCGTGGTTCCTGACCACCACCTCGGTGAGCACCTCCAATTCCTGCTCACTGAATCAGAGTTTGCGCTTCCTAGCTCCTTTCTCCTTCACATTCCCATCAGTAGCCATTATCCTGTTTGGTCCTGGCTGGCTCTCAAGACTCCCTCCCTGGTGCTTGGCTGGGTCTCTCTGCCTGCTCCTGTGGCTGGGGCTTCTGGAAACAGCATGGACTGACTCACTTTCTGGTTGTGATGTCATCAGGCTGTTCCAGGTTGCCGTGTTCACAATTTGCAAATACCGATTCGCTATTTTTTGCGATTCGGTATTTGCAACTCGCAAAGTGAGATTGTGAATTTTAAGAAATCGCTATTATTGACTCGCATTTTTCATACATACCATTTTGCATTTCTTAAATAGCGATTTCTTAAAATTAGCTATTTAAGAAATGCAAAACAGGAGCTTGATATATCTGGCCCTTTGTGCAGAGTAAATGGCAGTCCTGTAGAAGCCTTTGCATATGCTCCCTATGGGTAGCAAAAGATATTCTGCAGCCCATAGGGATCCCTTGGTACCCCAATGCCCTGGGTACCTAAGTACCATATACTAGGGGCTTATAAGGGGCACCAGTATGCCAATTTTGGGTGAAATACTGGGTTACCAGTATGCAACAACCAAATTTAGAGGAGATACAGCATAATCACTGGAGACTTGGTTAGCAGGATCCCAGTGAACACAGTCAAGTGTTCTAGTGGATTCTACCCCTCCCCCTTGGGGCAGATTGGCCTAATAAAAATAAGCTGAACTACCCCCAAGGGGGGAAGAAGTGGCCTAAAATCAATTTGGCCCCCAGGGGAGCGACCCTTGCCTAAAGGGCTGCTCACATCTATTAAACAAAAAAACAAAAACAAAAACAATGCCCAGCGTCTAGAGTCTAATTAATATAGGCATATCTGCAGAAATGGCCTAATTTAAAAACAAATGCCCCCCTTGGGGAGCGACCCTTGCCCAAGAGGCCACTCCCCTCATGCCAGTTACCTCCCAAAAATTCTCCCTGATATGTAGTGGGCATTTCTGCACCACGATCGCAATGTGATTGTGCTGCAGAAATGCTCAGGGAGACATCAGAGAAAAGGAAAACCCTTTCCTATCCTCCGATGCCTCTCTGACCTCCCCTTTCCCCTGTACTAAGGAGAAACTAATCTGCTTCTCCTTGGCCGTGCTGGATGCAGAGCTCCCAGCCCGATGGGGGCATCCTTTGATAAGGTCAGCGTGCAATTGCATGGGTGGGGCAAGGGTGGAAGGGGAACAATTCCCCTTCCATCCTTGCCCAGGGGAGGGGGGTGGGAGGCCCATGGGAAGAAGAGCTAGCCATGGGCTGGATACAGGATGAGGTGGTTACGTCATTGGCACACAAGCACCGTGGCCAAGGACGTAACCAACTCGTCCCTGGCAGCCAAGGTTAAAGTTACATATGTCCTTACAGTGAAAAAGCCCCAAAAGCTATTTTCACTATAGCAGGGCTGTTTGTTCCATAGGAAAACACAAGTATGAAATTAAATAATGCTATCTACACCTAGGAAACACCCAGAAATGTATTTATTAGACTATGCATAATAGGTATTGAAAACCCAACTCACTGGTAAAGTTTTATTAAAAATACATATTACAGAAAATTTATTTCTAGAAATTAACTTTTTCATGCCTACATTCTCAGCTGCAGCCTTCTGAGTGCTTAAGCACTGAAAAAGGTGTGAAAACAGCTCCTGAAGTAGGAGACAATGGCCTTGGGTGTGGACATGTGTTATTAATGTTTCTCTGTCACACTGGCCATTCAGGCAGTGACAGGAACTAGATTATCTTCCAAAAGGTCTCCCTGTTGCAGGTAAATGTCACCCGGGCAGTGCCTCCTTTTATTTCCCCATTCAGGCAGGCTTCAATCACTGTAGGGAGATAGCTGTCACCAGACCTGGTTTGAAGTGACCACTGAGAAGGGTTTGCTCATTGATCTGGCAGCAATTTTGTAGTGCCACGCAGACTTTGCATAGGGGGAGAACGATTTCACTAACTTGGTTTTAGGAAGAGAGGGTCACTATGAGATTGTTAGCAGTAGGTCACACAGAAACTGCTGCAAATGTGGGTCAGGAAACCCCTCCCCCCCAAAAAAAAAAACGTGCCATGGAATAAATGTGGCACCCTGGCTCCCTTTTAAGAACACACTGGTCCTTTGGAAGTACACAATAAGGACTGCAACTGCTGTTCAAGACCTATGAGGGGACCAGAAGCGTTAGGAATTCTATCACTTGTACCTAGGACAAAGACGTGTATTCCAAGGGCCAGTTTGTTAACCTCCTGTTCAACTACAGAGCTAGAACAAGCTGCAAAATGCCCTTCTCTTCAAGAGCTCTACTGACCAGTTGCAACTGAATCTGTCCTGGGCTCTAAAGGTGGCTTCTCTGCTGGAGTGAGTTTTGCCAGCAATCCCCCCCCCAAAAAAAATAAAGTGTTGTTGCTGTGGTCCTGGGACCCTTGCCTGTGTCAGTCTACACCTTCTTACTTCATGAAAATATTTGGACTTCAAACATTTTGGCTCCAAAAACCTCCAGAGGACAGGGACAACCCTGCCAAGTCAATCTCATGAACCTGTGTTGCTGCTGGGGCTGAAGATTGAGGATGCTCCCCCTTTTAGCTTTTTTACAACAGCAGATGTGTTTTAATGTGATGTCGCAGAGAAGGTATCCTTGTCTCTGGATCCCTGTTTTGCTACATTGTACAGCCTTGCCCTACAGGAATAATATGAGCTCCAAAAGAGTGGCTAAGTCCGAATGCAAGAAGACTTCACCAGGCGAAGGTGCCAAGTATCTGGCCGGTGAGGAAATTTTTAATTTCTCTTGTTCGGAGCTTTCCATCCAAAAGCAATGCCTTAACCAGGCTCTCGTCCAACAGCTTTCAAGCCTCATGTAGCCCTTCTATGCCAATGCCTACTACTCTCTTGCCCCACTGAGGATTTTTTACTTCCATTTTGGAGACAGCCAGAAGGTAAAACTTCTGACCAGGATGAACCTAGCTTCTGTAGCTGACCTGTGCTCCATCGCAGTCTGCCCTAAATTGTGCTTTGGTACCGGTCAAGCACAACCAAATGATGCCAGTTGGTTAATAACACATTTTTGAAGTATTTTAATTGAAAACCTTAAAAAATCATACATTTGTTTCCTTTTATTGTGTACTCCTCCTAACATCCTGAGAAACCTGTGACTTAGCAACATATCGTTCCAAAGATTTTCAGAGGACCACAATAAACCAACCATGTTAATCCAACTAAGGTTTATTGCTGCTGACCTGAAGCCTTCTCCCGCTCAAAGCTTTTTTACAACAGCAAATCTGTTTCAGCATTGACACTCGGAAAAGGTATCCTGCCTCATGGAGCTCTCTTTGGCTACACCTTGCTGCCTTACCCCACTGGAGGAACCTGAGCTCCAAAAAAGTGTCTAAGGGGGTCATTCTGACCTCGGCGGTAAAAGCCGCTTACCGCCGGTCAGAAGACCGCCACAATACCGCCGCGGTCAGCCGCTACGGACATTCTGACCCACAACTGCCAAACCTCCAAAAATCCGACCTCCATTGCAGTCCGCCACATCAGCGGCCAGCGATAAACTGGAGATGACCAAACCTCCACCGCCACGCCAACAGAAATACGCCCATGCCATTACGATCCACAAATCCACGCGGCGGTCTTTCAAACGCGGTAGTCTATTGGCGGTACACACCGCCGCGGTCAAAATACACACACCTTTACAAAACACTACCACATTGGACAATTTGAAATACACACACCTGATACACATACAAACAACACTCCCACACATCCAATACAATATAAAACACACACCCACATCACCCACAAACCCCTACAACCAAAAATCAGAGACGAAGGAGAGAGAGACACATCAGAGAATAGAGAGCCAGACACACAGAGGCACACTACAACATCACACACACCACATAGTAGCACAAAGCACCACACACCAACACACTCATCACCACATACACCACCCCACACCTCATCCACACCACCCCATGGCACCACAAAGACACCCACGCTTTACGGACCAAGAACTCAGGGTGATGGTGGAGGAAATCCTAAGAGTGGAACCCCAGCTCTTCGGCTCACAGGTGCAGCACACCACTATAGCAAGGAAGGCGAAGCTATGGCAGCGGATCGTGGACAGGGTCAACGCGGTGGGACAGCATCCCAGAAATAGGGACGACATCCGCAAACGATGGAACGACCTACGGGGGAAGGTGCGCTCGATGGTGTCGCGACACAACATCGCGGTGCAGAAGACTGGCGGAGGACCCCCACCCACCCCACCAGAATTCACAGCATGGGAGCAAGAAGTATTAAACATCCTGCATCCTGAGGGCCTCGCTGGAGTACCCGGAGGAATGGACTCTGGTAAGTCCTATCTCATATACTTCATCCCCCCCACCCCACCAGCATGCCAACCCACACCCCCACCCTCACCCCCAACCCCCCATCACACATCATCCCTGAGAATGTTTCCCTAGCACAACCCACCCAACCCCTCACCAATCCTTGCATGCCACCACAAACATTGGACACCCATAACCTAAGCATGACCACTGCACATACCCATCCCCCCCACAAACCACCCTCACAACACCACCCACAAGGGAATGCCTGCACTGGGGGACAAGGGCACCCATAAATCGCACGCTATTTCACACACAGAAACAATAACCATACTCTCTCACCCCATGCAGGACCCGAACGCCAACACACCGGTCAGGAGGGTCCTCAAATGTCCATCCCACCCCCGGAACAGGCCCCCAGTGATGACAGCAGCTCTGTCGACCTGGAAGCTGATGACCAGCCCGGACCATCGGGGACCTCTGGGCAGTGGGTTCCCCAAACACAGACACAGGCCACAGCAGACCCAAACCCCCCTAGGAACAACAGCACAGCTCCCACCCAGCGGGCCCATGCCTCTGTCTCTAAGACAGGTCAAGCAGCGGTGTGTCTGCCACTACAGGGCACCCAGGCTAACCCAACACCCCAACAACAACAGGGACCTGGGGGCAGTGGTAGTGGGCACACCGTCCAGGGGACAGAGGCCCAAGCAAACAGGGCAACTCGGAGGGCTGCCGTGCGACAGGGGGGGGAGGAGAGGCCCAGGGAACCCACTCTCCAAGAGGCCCTCACTACCATCATGGGAGCATACCACCACTCCCAAGAGATGATGGCGACGGTACTGGCCAGGTTCACCGAGATACAGGCACAGCAGGAAGAACGCTACATGGGGTTCAGCAACCAACTCACCACCATCGCTACCGCCATGGGGAGCATGGTCCAGGCCCTCAACAGGATAGAAGACACGTTGCGGGACCATGTGGCACCACACAGGGCCACTGTCACTAGCCAGGAACAGCCTACCACCTCCGCCGGCGCTAGTGGACAGGAGGCCCACACACAACGACAGGCCACAAGAACCCCACCTCCTGCTGAAGAACAACCACCCCGCAAGAGGAGCCTAAGACCCAAAAAAAAAACAGAGTAGCATGCCAAGACCACCGCCAGCATGAGATACCCCCAGAAGTCATCCCACTGTCCCACATTGCCACCCTGTCCAAACTCAAACAGCCCCTGCTCCGTCCTTCCACAGGCATATGGACAATACACCTGTCAGACTGAGAACTGGACTCTGCCAAGGACATTACTCCACCCCCACCCATCACCGTTTTAATATAATGTACCATTATCTAAGCACACAAAATAAAACAATTATTGCACAGAAAACCGTTTGGAGTCATGCTGTATTCTCAAAAAATTGTACAACACATAACAGTTCACAATATGTGATGTCAGTTAGTGATGACAACATACCAATGTCAATACGCTGTAGTACATGGCCAAACCAAGCAGAAGTCGGGCTATGAGTCATTAAGCACTGAGAAGGGAAGGGAAAAAGAATATGTTATTTAAAAGAGCTGGGGGGAAATACATAAAGTTGAGATGCATGAGGCTCTAAGTAAATGGGAAATCGCGTGGCTGAACCTTACCTGTGTGCTACTGAAAATACTGTTGTATGACAGCTTCCCTGTTGTCTGTTTCCTCACCGTCGTCTTCCTCCTCTTCACTCTCCACAGGCTCCACGGCTTCTACGACACCACCATCTGGACCATCCTCCTGCAGGAAAGGCACCTGGCGTCGCAAAGCCAGGTTGTGAAGCATACAGCAGGCCACGATGATGTGGCACACCTTCTTTGGTGAGTAAATTAGGGATCCACCTGTCATATGCAGGCACCTAAACCTGGCCTTCAGGAGGCCGAAGGTCCTTTCTATGACCCTCCTAGTACGCCCATGGGCCTCATTGTACCGTTCCTCTGCCCTGGTCCTGGGATTCCTCACTGGGGTCAATAGCCACGGCAGGTTGGGGTAACCAGAGTCACCTATTAGCCACACACGCTGTCTCTGTAGCTGTTCCATCACATAGGGGACACTGCTATTACGCATAACATATGCGTCATGCACTGACCCAGGGAACATGGCATTAACATGGGAGATGTACTGGTCTGCCAAACAGACAACCTGCACATTCATAGAATGGTAGTTTTTCCTATTTCTGTACACCTGTTCATCGTCATTTGGGGGTACTAATGCCACATGGGTCCCATCAAAGGCACCAATGATGTTGGGGATATGTCCAAGGGCATAGAAATCACCCTTCACTGTGGCCAAATCAGCCTCTTCTGGGAATATGATGTAGCTCCTCATGAGTTTCATCAGGGCAGACAACACTCTGGACAGAATCTTTGAAAACATAGGCTGAGACATTCCAGATGACATGGCCACTGTTGTCTGGAATGAGCCACTTGCCAAAAAATGGAGGACTGATAGAACCTGCACTAGAGGGGGAATTCCTGTGGGTTGGCTGATGGGTGACATCAGGTCTGGCTCCAGCTGGGCACACAGTTCATGTATAGTGGCTCGGTCAAGTCGGTATCGGAGTATTATATGGCGTTCTTCCATTGTCGACAGGTCAACCAGCGGCCGGTACACGGGAGGATTCCTCCTTCTCCTCGCAAGTCCCTGCGGACGGTGCCTAGGAAGGACAACATGGAGCACTGAGTCAATCAACTCACAGGTACGTACAACACAGCTTGCACAGTACACGAAAATGTATTGATTGCTATGTTTGTATGTGTGCAAAAGCAAGGCCTAGGCCTGTGTGACGCAGTAGAATTTAAGCCATGTGGGCCCTTGAAATGGCGGCTGCCTGACCTGTGAAGTGGGACAATGGGATGTGAGGTCAATGCGCTGGCGTGGCACACCGTGGCGGTAGGCGGTCGAAGACCGCTGTACGAAGTCGCATTGGTTAACATTGAACCCTATGGGATTCAGGAGCCAATGACGATGTGCGCCGGCGGTCGCGGTACACACCGCCGCGGTACGCACCGCCGCGGGCGTGACCGCCATTTTCTATCTGATTAATCACTCGAGACCTGATCATCCACAGGAGAGGACCTATACTGCAAGTGCTGCTGTGAACTCGGTCTGGAAGTGACAATGGCTGCTGCGACTGGGGAAAGGGCCCCTGCCTTCACGTCTGAAGAGTTGGAGAAACTTGTGAACGGGGTCCTCCCCCAGTATGCGCTACTCTACGGTCCTCCAGACCAACAGGTGAGTACACTGAGTGCACATTGAATGGGTAATGCCTGTGTGGAGTGGGGTGGCTGTCAGTTGGTGGGGTGGGGAGAAAATGAGGAATGCAACGCACGACTGATGAGAGTATGGGCCACATGGCAAGGTTGGGGAGGGGGGGCATGTACTCCAAACATGCAGAAATGTGACGTTTTCTCTTTCCCACCCTGTACATGTCAAACAGGTGAGCGCCCATCAGAAAATCGATATTTGGCGTGCCATCGCCAAGGAAGTCCGGGCCCTGGGGGTCTACACCAGACGGGGCACCCACTGTCGGAAGAGGTGGGAGGACATCCGCCGCGGAACCCGAAAGACCGCCGAGTCACTGCTGGGGATGGCCTCCCGACCTAGGAGGGGTGCCAGTCGTACCCTGACCCCCCTGATGTCCCGGATCCTGGCGGTGGCCTACCCTGATTTGGATGGGCGCTTGAGGACATCACAGCAGACACAAGGGGGTGAGTATCAGCACATTCTCCTATCTATACGCGCAGTGGAGGCGTCTGGGTGGGGGAGGAGGGCTGTGGGTGACAGTAGGCCAGGGCGCTTTCTGTAGTGTAGTCCCCTCCCTTAGACATGGCCCTGTGCCCCCGCCCACCACCTCTGTAGGGTGCCAAGTGCAGCTATCCATGGTCCAACATCACCCATGAGCGCGTCTGTTGTCCCTAGACCTGTTGGCCTAGTCAGAAGTACAGAGTAGTGTACCCCAAGTTCGCGGCTTAGTGCATGAGGCACCTGTGTCTGTCCTCTCCGCCAAGGCTATTGACAAGGCATGCACTCAACTTTGTTTTATTTCTCCCCCCACCCTTATTCTTTGTTTCTTGTGCATTAGCATCATCAGGCGGAGGAGAATTGGCGTCGGAGCACGAGGGAGATGCAGGACACCAGGCCCCGGTGGGCACTGACACAGACACCGAGGGCACCAGTGATCCGGAGGGCGAGGGGAGCACCACAACGGGGTCCGGTGGAGACACCAGCGACACGGACACGTCCTCGTTTGGGAGCTCCCTAGCGGGGGCGGCAACATCTGTGCCCCCCGCAACAACAGGTACAGCCGCCACCCAGCGCACCAGCACCGCCCTCCCAGCAGCCCCTCAGTCTTCGCTCCGTGCCCGTTCGCCCAGGAAGGCGCGCGTCTCCTTCGCCCCAGGCACCTCAGCCCCTGCCTCTGTTACCCCTGCTGCCCTCAGTGCGGAGCTCATTGACCTCGTGAGGACGCTCATTGTTGGGCAGACTACCCTTTTGAATGCCATCCAGGGGGTGCAAAGGGAGGTGCAACAGAGCAATGCCTACCTGGAGGGCATTCATTCGGGTCAGGCTGCCCATCAACGAGCGTTCACTTCTCTGGCCTCAGCACTGACGGCAGCCATTGTCTCTGTCTCCAGTCTCCCTCTTCTAACTGCCTCCAGCCTTTCTCTGTCTCCTGTTCCTCAGCCTATCCCATCCACACCATCTGACCAGCCTGCACACACCTCAACACCCAAGGCCAGCTCATCCAAACATAAGCACCACAGAACACACAAGCATTCACCCAAGCAACACCCAGATGCAGACATACCAACAGTCACTACCACCTCTGTGTCCCCCTCCTCCTCGTCTCCCTCCTCCCTCCCTGTGGCGTCTACACTCACACCTGCATGCACACCAACATCAGCCAGTTCTTCCATCACCAGCACACCCTCCACTACAGTCCTCACACGTGCAGTCACCACCCCCACTGCCATGTACACGTCCCCTGTGTCCTCTCCCACTGTGTCTGTCACCCCCTCTTCCAAGACACATAAACGCAGGCAGACACCCAAACAACAGCCAACCACCTCACGACAGCCTACGTCTCAGTCACCTGCACCCAAAGACAGCACACCTGACTCTCCTACAACCACATCCTCTTCCTCCACTTCTATCTCCACTACTCCTACCCTTTACCTTGGTCCAAAGAAATATTACCTCTCAAATGTTAACCTCTTTCCCTCCCCTGACCCACCCCCTCCATCTGGGAAAAGTCCCAAAGGCACCTCAGCCACCACCAGCCCAGCTTCTAAGGTACAAGTGGTGCATGGAATATGGAGTCCACCCTTTGGCGGCAGTGACACTTCACTGAGCAGCAAGGGGACTGGCAGCCCCCCCCCAGGCAAGAGGACCCGGAAAGTGAAGGGCTGCCGTGAGCGGACTGAGACGGCTGCCCCCAAGGAAGTGACTCCGGCCACTTCACCTGCCACAACAGCCAGGGGAGGCAAGGGCCCGAGAGCCCCATCTAAGGAGCGGAAGGGCAGCAGGGCGGAGAGGCCAGCCAGCAGGAGCGCGGAGCAGGAGGGCCCCACACGCCCCATCCCGGCTGCAAGGGACGACACCAAAGGGCCCAGGACTCCGTCTCCGAAGGGGCCTGACACTGCACCTTCGGAGGGCGAGTGAGCAGGTTGTCCAGGCCAGGTCTGACTCCCTACACTGACTGGAAGAGCACCGCTGAACAGGGCCCCGCCGTGAAGACAAGCACCGCTGAACAGGGCCCCGCCGTGCAGAAGAGCACCGCTGAACAGGGCCCCGCCGTGAAGACAAGCACCGCTGAACAGGGCCCCGCCGTGCAGAAGAGCACCGCTGAACAGGGCCCCGCCGTGCAGAAGAGCACCGCTGAACAGGGCCCCGCCGTGCAGAAGAGCACCGCTGAACAGGGCCCCGCAGTGAAGACAAGCACCGCTGAACAGGGCCCCGCCGTACAGAAGAGCACCACTGAACAGGGCCCCGCCGTGAAGACAAGCACCGCTGAACAGGGCCCCGCCGTGCAGAAGAGCACCGCTGAACAGGGCCCCGCCGTGAAGACAAGCACCGCTGAACAGGGCCCCGCCGTGCAGAAGAGCACCGCTGAACAGGGCCCCGCCGTCTCAAGCACCGCTCCGCTGGGCCCTTCATCTCAAGCACCGCTCCGCTGGGCCCTTCATCTCAAGCACCGCTCCGCTGGGCCCTCCGTCTCAAGCACCGCTCCGCTGGGCCCTTCATCTCAAGCACCGCTCCGCTGGGCCCTTCATCTCAAGCACCGCTCCGCTGGGCACCGCCGTCTCAAGCACCGCTCCGCTGGGCCCTTCATCTCAAGCACCGCTCCGCTGGGCACCGCCGTCTCAAGCACCGCTCCGCTGGGCCCTTCATCTCAAGCACCGCTCCGCTGGGCCCCGCCGTCTCAAGCACCGCTCCGCTGGGCCCTTCATCTCAAGCACCGCTCCGCTGGGCCCTTCGTCTCAAGCACCGCTCCGCTGGGCCCTCCGTCTCAAGCACCGCTCCGCTGGGCCCTTCATCTCAAGCACCGCTCCGCTGGGCCCTTCATCTCAAGCACCGCTCCGCTGGGCACCGCCGTCTCAAGCACCGCTCCGCTGGGCCCTTCATCTCAAGCACTGCTCCGCTGGGCACCGCCGTCTCAAGCACCGCTCCGCTGGGCCCTTCATCTCAAGCACCGCTCCGCTGGGCACCGCCGTCTCAAGCACCGCTCCGCTGGGCCCTTCATCTCAAGCACCGCTCCGCTGGGCACCGCCGTCTCAAGCACCGCTCCGCTGGGCCCTTCATCTCAAGCACCGCTCCGCTGGGCCCTCCGTCTCAAGCACCGCTCCGCTGGGCCCTTCATCTCAAGCACCGCTCCGCTGGGCCCTTCATCTCAAGCACCGCTCCGCTGGGCACCGCCGTCTCAAGCACCGCTCCGCTGGGCCCTTCATCTCAAGCACCGCTCCGCTGGGCACCGCCGTCTCAAGCACCGCTCCGCTGGGCCCTTCATCTCAAGCACCGCTCCGCTGGGCCCTTCATCTCAAGCACCGCTCCGCTGGGCACCGCCGTCTCAAGCACCGCTCCGCTGGGCCCTTCATCTCAAACACCGCTCCGCTGGGCCCTTCCTGTCAGGCACTGTTCAGGTTTCACTGTGCCCACCATGCATCCTCCTTGTCCAGTGGGGACATTTATCCACCTGATGGACTGTGGCTTTGCACACCCCAGGATGGCACAGTGGGCAAGCCGCCCACTGTAGAGACTTGAGAGACTGTGGCTTTGCACTCCCCAGGATGGCACAGTGGGCAATCCACCCACTGTAGAGACTTTGCGAGACTGTGGCTTTGCACTCCCCAGGATATGGCAGTGGGCATGGTGGGCCCTTCGTGGATCTGGCGTCGTGGACTCATGTGGCTGTGGTGCCCCCCCCTTCCCTTCCCCCTGAGGTGCCTGTAGTTTTGTCACCAGATGCCCCTGCAGTGTTCTCTCCAAAGGACTCAGGTCTCCTGTGTGGGCTTTGCCCTTGTTTCGCTACACTTTGGCCCACGGACATGATGGATTCGTAAGATGTGCAGGACTACTTGCTTCAGTTATCCACTGCTGTGTAAATAATTTGTTTATCAGAAAAAATGTTGATGGTTGAAAAATACTTTTCTGAAACTATTTTGTACATAAATATTTTTTCTCAATTTGGTTATGTGATTGTATTTTTTACGGGTGTTTGGGTGGTGTCACTGTGACTTGTTGCTCTGCATTGGTGTGTACATCTTGGGGGGGTAGTGGGGGTCGCATATGTGTGTGCCCGTAACCTTTCCTCCTCCCCCCCTCCCGTGTGTCGTAGGTGCAGTACTCACCGTTGACGTCTGCGGCGGAGTTCATACTCGTGGTAGATGAGCAGGTAGACGAGAGCAGGTAGGATGTTCAATTCGGGTTCCATGCTGTCCTCCGTCCTCGTGGAGTGCGTAGAGGTGAGCGCTTTCCCGTTCGTAGTCTGTTTCCGCCGTGTTTTTATCGGCGGGGCTCCCGCCCCGGAAAAGGTGGCGGATTGGTGAGTTGTGATAGGGTGGGCGGTACATTGTCTGCCGCCTGCCTGTTGGCGGTGACCGCCGCGCTGTTTGTTTGTCCCGCCGTGGCGGTCGGAGTGTTAAAGTGGCGGTCTCTGTCGGCGGTTCCCGCCAGGGTCAGAATTACATTTTTCGGACCGCCAGCCTGTTGGCGGGTTGGCTGCCGCTGATAGAGCGAACCGTAGTAATAATTTACCTGTTTTCGGACGCTCTTTAGGCCGATGAAACTTTTGACTAAGTGGGAACTCTCCGTACTCTTATATCGATCAGTCGCATCGAATCAATAATCAATAACGAACATAAGCAATACCTTGATCAACATAACACTTAATAATTAATCCGGAATACATTTCGGCGAACCCTGACCTTTCAGTCAGGAATAACCACACCAGTTTATTGCAAAGTTAGTGAATTTATTTCCCTATATTAACAAAGCTAGCACAATATATATGTGTCTCAACACCAAATGATAAACATAAATGAACATTAATAGCTGTCCATAACGGCGAAACAAGTGTAATCTATGTAGCATTTGAATCACAAGGCATTCGATAATGGCAATGCAAATCACTAATACGATAATCTGTAATGAGCTAATTGCGTACATTTAGTCAGCATAACAAGATCTCAAATTGCATCGTGCGACATATGGAATCCTCGTCTAACCTCAAATTAGCATCGGCATGTGGGACTTCATGCAAAAACAATTTAGCAACATAAATTTAGAAAACTCCTAGCTAGGGCTCTTATCAAAATCAGCAGTTGGTTACCTAAAAGAAACACAATGCAATTTTACAATTTTCCTTTCATATTTACCAATTACGATCAGCATACAAGGAAGTCTTCGTCTCACAGGTACCGTTTCTCGATCAGCATGGGACGGGGCAAAGGGGCAGGGGTGGACGGGGCAATTGCCTCACGGCGGCAATAAAACTACTACTTCATGCAAAGGGCATTTCAAAGTTAAAGTCTCTAGGGCAAGAATCATTTAAAGTCTCTTTCTCTCGATTAGAGAAAGCATCAAAGTATCTCTCAAAATGGCGTCGCAGCAAGATGGGCCATAATAGCTACGAAATGACGCAATGTCGGGCAATAGCTGGTAATGGCTTAATTTCTTCTTGTGCACCTGGTTTTTATAGACAACAGTTCGAATCCAGTAGGGTCTTCCATTGGAGGGTTCATAGGTTAGCTTCAAATTGTCCAATCAAAAACGACAGTTCTCAAGCGTTTACTTAAGCATACATTATCCTTGGAGATGGGTACGCACGTTGCAACATTGTATACCAATTAGTTCACTTTCAGAGCCTCCATTGTCCGCACCTGCAAATCGACCTTGGAGTAAAAAGAAAATATGCCAGGCTGGCACGAAACTTTAAGATAAGCATGTGAACGGTCTCAGTGGAAAAGTACAGCTTCAAGCAAAAAAATACACGTTTAATAGCACATTGGAAAAATACGAGCATCTAAACCGTGAGACCAGGCAACTAGGCCAAAGCCTCCATTAAAGTAATGCTAAGCTAAAGCATTTCAAACAAGCAAATCGTAGCACACGTTTATGATTATGTCGGATTAGTGCAATTCTAGTACACCACGTTATATAAAGCACGCGTATAAATGTTGGCAAACTACTCTGACGGCACATTTTGTCCCCGTACAATCTTTATTAGTTCGGTTAAAGTCACACATGATTATTTCACACTACGTTTATGCGTTAATAAATCAAAACCTTCATTTTCTGCTTCATCACCGCTTTATCACCGACCGCCAGGGTTGGAATCACCCCCTAAGTCTGAACATAGAAAACTCATCCTGAATGCAAGCCTCGCATTCCTCCTCGGGACCACCACTGAGCAATTAAGGTACATTTCTCAGCAAGAATAACTTGGACCCTGTGACCAGCCTATGCCCATCGTGGTCAGCCTGAATTTGTGACTTTTTTTTACTCTGGTTTGGAATGACCAAACAACCACAGTTGGCACTTGATGCTTTAGTCACTGTTTTTACCTAGTGCTTTAAAATTACATATCCCTGGTTCTAGTGACTGGATTTTTGTTATTTTGGTGTTAAATATTATATTACATGTTACTGTATTTTTTTTAATTGGTGTGGGATTTTCTTGTGTTGTTTTCATTCTATTACTGTTAATTGCTGCATGAATACTTTACACATTGCCTCTACGTTAAGCCTGACTGCTTTGTGTGAAGTTACTAGAGGGTTAAGCAAAGGTTAATTTAGTGACTTTTTGTGTTTCAATCTGATAGACAGTAGCAGAGAAGCATGCCCCCCCCCACCCCCACCCGCCAGTAGCAGCTGCTTCAAACCTTTGAAAATGAAAAGATAATAAACTTTATTATTGTTTCATTGTTCAAGTGTTGGGGCCATGGCGCGATGATGGGGGTGGGTGGGAGGTGCACTGTGCACGCTCCTCAGTGTGCATGTGTTTTTGGCCAGCCATCTTGGGCCAGAAAAACACAAATGCGTACTGTGCTAGCTCCAAACCGGAACTGGGTTTCCAGGCTGGAAAGACAAGGCACTGGGCTCTTAGTCTGTCTGGGAGTACCCTGGCTGTGCGCTCCTGCCAATCCTAATGGTGCTTTCATGCAGCCTTAGGGCTGGCCGCAGGGCAGGCTGGGAGCCTGTGCCTGCTGAGGGGACGGAGGAGTGGTGCAGCAGGTACTTTTTTTTTTATTTATTTTTTTTAACTATTTTTATTTTATTATTATTACGCCACGCACCCCACACCCCTTTTAACACCAGTGAGCCACGACTGCTGATAAAGATTTTTGTTGTTTCTTGTGGGGCTCACACCCCCCAATGACCCGATTTCTCACAGGAACATAATGTTAATAGGTTGGCTGGGTTAAAAAGACAATGGACTTTTCTGGAATGAAAATCTGTTCCACTATTTACTTTTTCTCCACTGGCAGATGGAGCTCCAGGTCAGGTGGCAGTGAGACAACGTAACAGCATAAAGCCTTGAGGTTAGCTGTATGTCTTGACTGCCGAGTTTAATTATTTCATAATGCTCCGTTTTGTGTTTACTGCACTTTAGAGTCTGTACAGGTACGCTTTCATTCCTACAGTGACAATAATTGTGGCCCAAGGGTTTCTTATGCTTTACAATTTGTGGCAGAGGTGCTTCAGTCCTTTCCAGGGCCCCAAGAAGTGATATTCAAGCCTGAGGTCTCTCTCCAATCACTTTGTAGTTTGTTGATCACATTCCATTTCAGGGAGCTCACTCTAGGTATCTGAGTTGTAGGTGTAGAGCGTCTCATGGGGCATTTTAAGGACAGATACATACCTAGTTTGTGCGTAAAATGGTGTATAAGCAATTAATCCGACAGTCCGCGAAAACTAGTTATAGGTTTTATTTTTTCCAGTTTTATTTAGCGCGAACTCGATCCGAGGTTATTGAAGAGCTTTACATGAGCACGGATACATTACACGAAGGCACGTGCCTATGTTTTTTACGGCGAAGATGTGGTGATTTGCTCAGAATTACGGGATGTGGAGCCGACGCCGAGGCTCGAACCTGGTTCCCCATTTCTAAAGTCTGTAGCTTTGGCCGTCAAGGCGCATTCTTTCCTGTATAAAATAACGTCCCTTGTCCTGGACCAAATAGCACTATACCTTGTTCAGCAAGCAGCAAAAACAGTGCACACTGAAAGTGTTTTATTATGCTTCCAGAACATGACTGCGTTGGTCACGGTATGCTACAAGAGAGTGCGTGCTTGCACGCAGGTCCTTGCTGCCGGGCTCAACATTTATACAGGTTGAGTCAGTAATGACGCTTTTCCGTCTTGTTATATTGTCAGTACGTCTGCCTGATAGCAATGCTTCAAGGGGAGAAGAGCCTCAGTCGACAGAGGCACTTGAAACTCACCACGAAGGAGAATTCTCAGAAAAGGAAAATGCGCGCAAAGTAGAGGGTGTCTTCAGCTAGGCTAAATCCTCTTAATTTACAATACTAGAAGTGCTGGAGGCAAGAGCAAACGATGCCAAATTTGCGGGTACATTCATCTTTATCTTTTTTCTTTGATTAATTTTATTTTCTCCGTTCAAAAGTTGAATCTATGTAAGTGCTGTTTTATATACTATATGTTTTCACCATAACTCTCATCTGCTCTAATTGTAAAAATTAACAAATAAAGACTCTGCAATTAATCTCGTTGGGAGAAATAACAGGTGGTATATATAACAAAAAATATATGATCTTCAATAACAGAGTAATATTCTCTTGGGCAGTGTTACAGCACAGAGGAGCTCAAATTACTAGCAAGTTTCCGCTGGACAGTCAAGCCCGAATTAAGATTTACATGCAAAGCAGTGCTTAAATTGTAAATGAAAACGTGACAGTGTCCAAAGCTCTCCTCTGCAACACGAGGCTGCTGTAATTAAAGGTGCGAGCACGGAATACAGAGGGAGCGTGCTGAAGCCATATCGGGCCTCTTTAATCCATTTACAGCCACTCACTGCACCTTCAGCTCACTCTTACAGCTTTCTCTCTTTGTGACGTTTTTTTCGTTTTTTAGGTACAGCATTCAAGACCTTTTAGGTCGAGCATTCGAGACCTTTTGTATATACTTTAGTATATACTTCTATACTTCTTTGTGGGGTCTCTGCTTTTTCGCTGGTTTGTTTCAGTGTCCTTAAAGAATCCTTGCTTGCTAGTGGTCAATCCTTGCTCTTTGTCCCACCTTTTCCACAGTTGTACAATCCCCTGGAGCTTGGCCGCAGTACATGTACCCTTCCACTTGTGCCTATATAGCATGTGCTTAGGGATTACTTTTTCCTTAGGCTAATAGCATTTGACCAGAGCGCTGGATGTTTCAGTGGCTCCTGTCTGTTTCTGTTAACAGGGCTCTAGTCTATTACTTATTTTCATTTGCAGTCGTGTGATTTTGTTTATTCCATTCCTTACTCTACCTCACGCATTTCCTGTTCCTGCACTGCAAATGCTTGTTCCTTTTGTCTGTCTCTGCTAGCTCATGGCAGCGCTTTGAACCAGCTGGTTATGTCAACTGTTCTACTTTTTATTTTCAGTTTGTGTAGCAATAAAACGCTAATAGCTCTAACTCGAGGGAACGCGAGACCCATTGCAGTTCAAATGCTTGCTTTTAAATTCTGAACAGCTCTTCAGAGCTCTTCACACACGTTTGTGTGTTTCCCTTTATCAGCGTGGTATCCCCTTGCAAGAGGGACACGCCTGCTGGTAACCGTCCCTTTAATTGTCTTCATTTTGCCTGGTCCATTCAGCCATGGATGATAGTCCTTATGTTTTGTGTTCGCAGCCTGTTTCTTTTGGTGGCCAGAGAAGGGAGACAACATACTTCAAGAACACTGGCATGTAAAACTCCAGCCGTCACGCATTGTGGTTGTATCTCTAAGAAGCTTGTCTATTTTGTGTTTTACTATTTTCATTTATTTGTTATATTTGCTATATATATATATTTTTTTTTTTTTGTTGGACTTTTTTGCTTATGCAGGGTCATCCCCAATCTTTTTGCCTCCTGCCTCCTATTTTTTCTGACCTGTTGCTGTTGGCTTGTTGGCTTTTGAACTCTGAACACTTTACCACTGCTAACCAGTGCTAAAGTGCATATGCTCTCTGTGTAAATTGTATGGTTGATTGGTTTATCCATGATTGGCATATTTGGGGCCGTATTTATACTCCATTTGCGCCGAATTTGCGTCGTTTTTTTCGACGCAAATTCGACGCTAAACTAACGCCAACTAACGCCATATTTATACTATGGCGTTAGAGGCGTATAGCGCCAAAGTTCCCGGAATGTGCGTCATTTTTTAGCGTGAACCCCTTCCTTGCGTTAATGATATGCAAGGGAGGCGTTCCCGTCTAAAAAATGACTCCCAGGCCTTTACGTGGTATTTATACTCCCGGGCAAAAGAGACGCCCGGGAGTGGGCGTGGCTAAAAACGGCGCATTTGCGCCGCTTTTTAACGCCTGGGTCAGGCATGGCGTTAAGGGACAAGTGGGCTCAAAATGAGCCCAGAGTGCCCTCCCCTGCCCCCAGGGACCCCCCCTGCCACCCTTGCCCACCCCAGGAGGACACCCAAGGCTGGAGGGACCCACCCCAGGGACATTCAGGTAAGTTCAGGTAAGTATTTTTTTATTTTTTTTTAATAATTTTTTTTGGCATAGGGGGGCCTGATTTGTGCCCCCCTACATGCCACTATGCCCAATGACCATGCCCAGGGGACAGAAGTCCCCTGGGCATGGCCATTGGGCAAGGGGGCATGACTCCTATCTTTACAATGATAGGAGTCATGTTGATGGGGGATGGGCGTCGTTAAAAAATGGCGCAAGTCGGGTTAAGACGATTTTTTTGCCTCAACCTGACTTGCCCCATTTTAAGACGCCCTAACGTCATTTTTGCCCAACGCCGGCGCTGCCTGGTCTACGTGGTTTTTTTCCACGCACACCAGGCAGCGCCGGTCTGCTTGCGCCGGCTAACGCCATTCCATAAATACGGCGCCCGCATGGCGCTTCAGAATGGCGTTAGACGGCGCAAAATTTTTTGACGCTAAACTGCGTTAGCGCAGTTTAGCGTCAAAAAGTATAAATATGGGCCTTGATTTACTAGTAAGTCCCTAGTAAGGTGCACTAGAGGTGCCAGGGCCTGTAAATCAAATGCTACTAGTGGGCCTGCAGCACTGGTTGTGCCACCCACATAAGTAGCTCTGTAATCATGTCTCAGACCTGCCACTGCAGTGTCTGTGTGTGCAGTTGTAACTGTAAATTCGACTTGGCAAGTGTACCCTCTTGCCAAGCCTAAACCTTCTGTTTTCTTACATGTAAGGCACCCCTAAGGTAGGCCCTAGATAGCCCCAAGAGCAGGGTGTAGTGTATGGTTAAGATAGGACATATAGGCCCTCATTCTGACCCTGGCGGTCGGCGGAGAGGCGGCGGTCGGACCGCGAACAGACCGGCGGTATTAAAAATGGCATTCTGACCCTGGCGGGAACCGCCAACACAGCCCGCCAACTTAACACTCCGACCGCCACAGCGGTACAAACAAACAGCGCGGCGGTTCCCGCCAACAGCCCGGCGGCAGACAAAGTACCGCCCACCCTATTACGACCCACCAATCTGCCACCTTTTCCGGGGCGGGAGCACCGCCGATAAGAACACGGCGGAAACAGACTACGAACGGGAAAACGCTCACCTCTACGCACTCCACGCGAGATTCCGGCAGTATGGAGCCAGAGTTACAGGTCATCCCCGCACTCCTATTCCTCCTCATATACCAGGAGCACGCCCGGCGGCGCGGAAGACATCGGTGAGTACTGCACCTACGACACAGGGGAGGGAAAAGATTACCGGCACACACCCACCCACCCACACCCACTACAACACACACATCAATGCATTCCCACAGATCACTGTCACAACCCACAAACCACCCCCCTCCGAAATAATGCAAAGACCAAAAGAAGAGATCATAAACGGCCAGATATATTGAAATATGGACACCAGTAATCCAAATAAATAAATAAACTATGTACAAAATATATACAGCTACTAAATGTAGTCCAACCACTGTCCGTGGATCACAGGGGTCCTGTGCAAAGGGGCAAGGCCCAGTCCCATGACAAGAACTCCACGGAGAGAACACTGCAGGGGCATCAGAAAGAAAATAGGACAGGCACCTCAGGGGGAATGGAAGGGGGGGCACCTCAGCCACTTGAGTACACGACGCCAGATCCACGAGGGGACTCCATGACCACTGGCCCATCCTGGGGAGTGCAAAGCCACAGTCCATACAGTCCATACAGTGGGTGGCCTGCCCACTGGGCCATCCTGGGGAGAGCAAAGCCACAGTCCATACAGTCCATACAGTGGGTGGCCTGCCCACTGGGCCATCCTGGGGAGAGCAAAGCCACAGTCCATACAGTCCATACAGTGGGTGGCCTGCCCACTGGGCCATCCTGGGGAGAGCAAAGCCACAGTCCATACAGTCCATACAGTGGGTGGCCTGCCCACTGGGCCATCCTGGGGAGAGCAAAGCCACAGTCCATACAGTCCATACAGTGGGTGGCCTGCCCACTGGGCCATCCTGGGGAGAGCAAAGCCACAGTCCATACAGTCCATACAGCGGGTGGCCTGCCCACTGGGCCATCCTGGGGAGAGCAAAGCCACAGTCCATACAGTCCATACAGCGGGTGGCCTGCCCACTGGGCCATCCTGGGGAGAGCAAAGCCACAGTCCATACAGTCCATACAGCGGGTGGCCTGCCCACTGGGCCATCCTGGGGAGAGCAAAGCCACAGTCCATACAGTCCATACAGTGGGTGGCCTGCCCACTGGGCCATCCTGGGGAGAGCAAAGCCACAGTCCATACAGTCCATAACAGACCCCACTGCCACTGGAGGAGGCAAGTTGGCCAGAGGACATCCTGCAGCCCTGCCCGAGATAGATCCTGCCCTGCCACGTCTGCCAAAGGGCCAGCGGTTCTTGCCCTGAAGGGCCCAGTTCAGCGGTTCTTGAGACGGCGGGGCCCAGTTCAGCGGTTCTTGCCCTGAAGGGCCCAGTTCAGCGGTTCTTGAGACGGCGGGGCCCAGTTCAGCGGTTCTTGCCTTGAAGGGCCCAGTTCAGCGGTTCTTGAGACGGCGGGGCCCAGTTCAGCGGTTCTTGCCTTGAAGGGCCCAGTTCAGCGGTTCTTGCCTTGAAGGGCCCAGTTCAGCGGTTCTTGAGACGGCGGGGCCCAGTTCAGCGGTTCTTGAGACGGCGGGGCCCAGTTCAGCGGTTCTTGAGACGGCGGGGCCCAGTTCAGCGGTTCTTGAGACGGCGGGGCCCAGTTCAGCGCTCCTTGCCTTGAAGGGCCCAGTTCAGCGGTTCTTGAGACGGCGGGGCCCAGTTCAGCGGTTCTTGCCTTGAAGGGCCCAGTTCAGCGGTTCTTGAGACGGCGGGGCCCAGTTCAGCGGTTCTTGAGACGGCGGGGCCCAGTTCAGCGGTTCTTGAGACGGCGGGGCCCAGTTCAGCGGTTCTTGAGACGGCGGGGCCCAGTTCAGCGGTTCTTGAGACGGCGGGGCCCAGTTCAGCGGTTCTTGCCTTGAAGGGCCCAGTTCAGCGGTTCTTGAGACGGCGGGGCCCAGTTCAGCGGTTCTTGAGACGGCGGGGCCCAGTTCAGCGGTTCTTGAGACGGCGGGGCCCAGTTCAGCGGTTCTTGAGACGGCGGGGCCCAGTTCAGCGGTTCTTGCCTTGAAGGGCCCAGTTCAGCGGTTCTTGCCTTGAAGGGCCCAGTTCAGCGGTTCTTGAGACGGCGGGGCCCAGTTCAGCGGTTCTTGAGACGGCGGGGCCCAGTTCAGCGCTCCTTGCCTTGAAGGGCCCAGTTCAGCGGTTCTTGAGACGGCGGGGCCCAGTTCAGCGGTTCTTGCCTTGAAGGGCCCAATTCAGCGGTTCTTGAGACGGCGGGGCCCAGTTCAGCGGTTCTTGAGACGGCGGGGCCCAGTTCAGCGGTTCTTGAGACGGCGGGGCCCAGTTCAGCGGTTCTTGAGACGGCGGGGCCCAGTTCAGCGGTTCTTGCCTTGAAGGGCCCAGTTCAGCGGTTCTTGAGACGGCGGGGCCCAGTTCAGCGGTTCTTGAGACGGCGGGGCCCAGTTCAGCGGTTCTTGAGACGGCGGACGGTCTATGGCCAACTGCTAATTTCCTGGTGGTGCCCTCCTGGGCAGCGGGGATGGTGCTCCTTCACTGCCCACCTGGGCTGTGGGTGGTGGGGCCCTCCTGGCCAGCTGGGCTGGGTCCTCCCTGGGCAGCGGCTATGGGGGTGGTGGGCTCTCCCGGGGCAGCTGTGCCGGTTCCTCCCGGGGCAGCGGCTATGGGGGTTGTGGGCTCCTCCTGGGCAGCAGGCCTGCTGCCTGACCTCTCCAACTTGCTGCCCTTGCCCTCCTTAGTCGTCGGCCTGTGGCCCTTGCCTCCCTTTGGAGCTGTGGCTGGTGACTGTCTCTGGGTGGTGTCCGGGGGGGATGTAGAAGGCGGGCTCCTGCGGCGCCCCTTCCGCCTTCTGCTCCTCTTCCCAGGGGGTGGGCTGGCTGTCCCCTTGCTGCTGGGCGAAGATCCAGACATGCGGGCTGGCGGGCTCCAATACCCCTGCACCCTTGTCAAGGGGGCTGCAGGGCTGGTGGTGGCTGAGGTGCTCTTCTTACCCCGACGAGAAGGAGGGGGGGGCTCAGGGTCAGGAAAGAAGTTAGTAGTGGCGAGGAAGAGCTTCTTGGGACAATGGAGAGTGGTAGGTACAGTGGGAATGGGAGTGGAGGGAGAGGATGTGGTTGTAGGTGAGTCACGTTTGCTGTCTTTGGGTGCAGGTGCAGGAGGGATAGGCTGTCGTGAGGTGGATGGCTGTTGGGTGGGTGGGTGGCTGCGTTTGTGTGGTGTGGAAGAGGGGGTGACAGACACAGTGGGAGAGGACACAGGGGACGTGTAAATGGCAGTGGGGATGGTGACTGCACGTGTGCGGACTGGAGTGGAGGGTGTGCTGGTGATGGAAACACTGGCTGATGGTGAGGTGAATGGAGGTGTGAGTGTAGACGTCACAGGGAGGGAGGAGGGAGACGAGGAGGTGGGGGTCACAGAGGTGGTAGTGACTGTTGGCATGTCTGCATCGGAATGTTGCGTGTGTGAATGTCTGGGTGATCTGTGGTGCTTATGTTTGGATGAGCTTCTCTTGGGTGTTGAGGTGTGTGCAGGCTGGTCTGATGGTGTGGGTGGGACAGGCAGAGGAACAGGAGACTGGGAGGAGGGAGTTAGTAGAGGCAGGCAGGAGACAGGGACAATGGCTGCCGTCAGTGCTGAGGCCAGAGCCTGGAACGATCGCTGATGGGCAGCCTGACCCGAATGAATGCCCTCCAGGTACGCATTGCTGCGATGAACCTCCCTCTCCACCCCCTGGATGGCATTCAAAAGGGTAGTCTGCCCAACAATGAGCGTTCGGAGGAGGTCAATGACCTCCTCACTGAGGGCAGCGGGGGTAACAGGGGCAGGGCCTGAGGTGCCTGGGGCGAAGGAGATGCCCGGCTTCCTGGCAGAGCGGGCACGGGGCGAACGCGGAGGGGCTGCTGGGAGGGCGGAGATGGTGCGCTGGGTGGCGGCTGTACCTGTAATGGCGGGGGGCACGGATGGTGCCACCCCCGCAAGGGAGCCCCCTTCCGAGGACGTGTCCGTGTCGCTGCAGGCTCCAGTCGTCCCCGTCGTGGAGCTCCCCTCGCCCTCCGTCTCACTGGTCCAGTCTGACTCTGTGGCATGGTCCTCCTGGGCCATGTGAGATGCAGCTCCCTCCTGCCCCGATGCCACTTCTCCTCCGCCTGATGATGCTGATGCACACAAGCACAGAAAGACAAACAAAAAGGGGGGGGAGAGAGAAATAAAGGGATATTGAGTACATGGATCTCCGGTACAGTTAGCGGACATGACAGACACAGATGCCCCCTGCACTAAGTTGCGCACTTGGGGTCCGCTACGCATTCCGTGGAACATGCCCTACACGCCTAGAGTTGTCAACTGCACCCATGGATGACACGGCCCAGGGATGGCTGTACTGACACACTACTGAGGGTGGTGGCTGGGGACACAGGGGCTTACGGGGGTGCCCAGCCTACAGATATCGCCCTGGCCTAGGGGGACCCACAGCCCTCCTCCCCCACCCAGACACCTCCACTGCACGACAACAGAGTAGATGATGCTTGTACTCACCCCCTTGTGTCTGCTGTGCTGCCCTCACGCGCCCATCCAAATCAGGGTAGGCCACCGCCAGGATCCGGAACATCAGGGGGCTCAGTTGACGGCAGGCACCCCGCCTACGTTAGGAGGC
This sequence comes from Pleurodeles waltl, assembly GCF_031143425.1. Lineage (NCBI taxonomy): Eukaryota > Metazoa > Chordata > Amphibia > Caudata > Salamandridae > Pleurodeles > Pleurodeles waltl. The sequence continues at coordinate 1,415,712,521 of NC_090446.1, forward strand.
CATCCCCAGCAGAGACTCGGCGGTCTTCTTGGTCCCGCGGCGGATGTCCTCCCACCTCTTGCGGCAGTGGTGCCCCGTCGATGGTGGACCCCCAGGCCCCGGACTTCCTTGGCGATGGCACGCCAAATCCCGATCTTCTCATGGGCGCGGACCTATGTGACACGTACAGGGAGGGAGAAATACCACGTTCAAGTTACTCAGCATTTTCCTTTCCAGTGGCCCAACGCCCCCCATCCCCGCCAGGCCCCCCGCCAGGCCCCCCGCCATGCCCAACATGCCCCCCATCCCCGCCAGGCCCCCCGCCAGGCCCCCCGCCAGGCCCAACATGCCCCCCATCCCCGCCAGGCCCCCCGCCAGGCCCCCCGCCATGCCCAACATGCCCCCCATCCCCGCCAGGCCCCCCGCCAGGCCCCCCGCCATGCCCAACATGCACCCCATCCCCGCCAGCCCCAACATGCCCCCCATCCCCGCCAGGCCCCCGCCAGCCCCAACATGCACCCCATCCCCGCCAGGCCCCCGCCAGCCCCAACATGCCCCCCATCCCCGCCAGGCCCCCAAGCCAGCCAGTGGCCCCAAATCCAGATAGAATTAAACTCACTTGTTGGTCTGGAGGACCGTAGAGTAGCGCATACTGGGGGAGGACCCCATCCACAAGTTTCTCCAACTCCTCTCCAGTGAAGGCAGGGGCCCTTTCCCCAGTCGCAGCAGCCATTGTCCCTTCCAGACCGAGGTCACAGCAACACTTGCAGTATAGGTCCTCTCCTGTGAAAGTTCAAGTCGCAAGTGGATAAGTAGATAGAAAATGGCGGTGACGTCCGCGGCGGTGCGTACCGCGGCGGTGCGTCCCGCCACCGCCGGCGCCCTTCGCCATTGGCTCCTGAAACCCATAGGCTTCAATGTTAACCAATGCGGCTTCGCGCCGCGGTCTTGGCCCGCCGCCCGCCGCGGTGTGCCACGCCAGCGCATTGACCTCACATCCCATTGTCACACTTCACAGGTCAGGCAGCCGCCATTTCCAGGGCCCACATGGCTCAATTTCAACTGCGTCACACAGGCCTAGGCCTTGCATAGCCACTCATACACGCCATTCACTGCATAGAGAATCGTATACTGTGCTAGCTGTGAGTACGTACCTGTGGGTTGCCTGACTGTGTGCTCCATGTTGTCCTTCCTAGGCACCGTCCGCTGGGTTGGGCGAGGAGACGGATGAATCCTCCCGTGTACCGACCGCTGGTGGACCTGTCGACAATGGAAGAACGCCACATTATCCTGACCTACCGTCTTAACCGTGCCACTATCCATGAACTGTGTGCTCGGCTGGAGCCCGACCTGATGTCCCCCATCCGCCAACCCACAGGGATTCCCCCTCTGGTGCAGGTCATGTCAGTACTCCATTTCTTGGCAAGTGGGTCATTTCAGACAACCGTGGGAATTGCTTCTGGGATGTCTCAGCCCATGTTTTCAAAGGTGTTATCCAGAGTGTTGTCTGCCCTGATGAAATCCGTGAGGAACTACATCATTTTCCCTGAGGTGGGCGAACTGGCTACAGTGAAGGGTGATTTCTACGCCCTTGGACATATTCCCAACGTAATTGGTGCCATTGATGGGACCCATGTGGCTTTGGTTCCCCCAAGAGACAGGGAGCAGGTGTACAGGAACAGAAAAAGTTACCATTCAATGAACATCCAGGTGGTATGTTTGGCTGACCAGTACATCTCGCATGTAAATGCCAAATTCCCAGGGTCAGTGCATGACGCCTACATCCTCAGGAATAGCAGCATCCCTTACGTGATGGAACAGCTAGAGAGACACCGTGTATGGCTAGTGGGGGACTCTGGGTACCCCAACCTGTCGTGGCTACTGACCCCAGTAAGGAATCCCCGGACCAGGGCAGAGGAACGGTACAATGAGGCCCATGGGCGTACTAGGAGGGTGATCAAACGCACCTTTGGCCTCCTAAAGGCCAGGTTTCGCTGCCTGCATATGACCGGTGGATCCCTAATGTACTCACCTAAGAAGGTGTGTCACATCATCGTGGCCTGCTGCATGCTTCACAACCTGGCTTTGCGCCGCCAGGTGCCTTTCCTGCAGGAGGATGGTCGAGACGGTGGTGTTGTGGCAGCGGTGGAACCTGAGGAGAGTGACGAGGAGGAAGACGACGGGGCTGAAACAGACAACAGGGACAGAATCATTGAACAGTACTTCCAATAGGACACAGGTAACATTTCCAAGATAATTTAGTAAAAGTTAACTACTCTGCAGCATCTCTGCTGCCTGTCTATTTGCCCCAGTGTATGATGACTGAGTTTTGGCTTTTCCCTCCCTATTTCAGATCTGGGGTCCCCACTACGAGTCCTGTGCTTCGTTTCCTCATGGACTACAGCTTTGTGGCAGCTGTTTGTTGACTTCACCATGTACAAGGACATATTTGCACTGTCATGTCAATTACAATCTATTGAAATCACAGCCAGACTCCTGATATTTTGGTGCAAAATAGGTGTTTATTGAAGTGCTCAAAATGGGATGGGTGGTTTTAAGTGGGTGGGGGCTATGGTGAAGGAATGTCCATGTCAGAGTCCAGAGTAACAGTCACACAGGTGCATTGTCCAGAGGCCTGTGGAGAGATGGAGCATGGGCAGTTCGAGGATGGACAGGGTGACAATGTGGGACAGTGGGATGACATCAGGTGGTATCCATTGCTGGCGGGGGTCTTGACATCCTACTCTGTCTTGCGAGATCTCAGGGCCCTCTTGCGGGGTGGTTCTTCTCCTGCAGGAGGTGGGGGTCTGGTGGGCTGCTGCTGTGCGGGGGCCTCCTGTCCACTAGCGCCGGCGGAGGTGGATGGCTGTTCTTGGTCCCGGCTAGTGGCAGGGGCCCTTGGGTGTTGTTCAGTGTCCGCCCTGCTGTTTACGAGGTCCTGCAGCAGCCCTACCATGGTAACCAGGGTGGTGTTGATGGCTCGGATGTCCTCCCTGTACCCCCGATAGTGTTCCTCCTGCAGCACCTGGATCTCCTGGAACCGGGCCAGTACCGTCGCCATCGTCTCCTGGGAGCGGTTGTATGCTCCCATGATGGTGGTGAGGACCTCGTGGAGAGTGGGTTCCCTGGGCCTCTCCTCCCCCCCCTGTCGCACAGCTGCCCGCCGAGTTGCCCTGTTTCCCTGGGCCTCTGCCCCCTGGCCGGTGTGCCCACTACCACTGCCCCCAGGTCCCTGTTGTTGTTGGGGTGGTGGGTTATCCTGGGTGCCCTGTAGTGGTAGACACACCGCAGATTGACGCGCCCTGGAGACAGAGGCATGGGCCCGCTGGGTGGGAGCTGTGCTGGTGTTCCCAGAGGGGTTAGGGTCTATAGTGGCCTGTGCCTGTGTGAGGGGAACCGACTGTCCAGAGGTCCCCGATGGTCCGGGCTGGTCATCGGTGTCCAGATCGACAGAGCTGCTGTCATCGCTGACGGCCTCTTGGGTGGGGGGTGTGGAGAATTCTGGCCCCTCCGCCGCGGTGTGTTGACGGTCGGGTCCTGCAGGGGTATAGAGGTATGGTTATAGTTTCAATGTGTGGCATATGGGTGTATCTGTGGGTTCCCGTGTCCCCAAGTGCTGGCATTCGTGTGTGGGGGCTTTGGTGAGGGTGGCTTGTGGGGGGGATGTGTATATGCATTGGGCATGCTTTGGTGATGGGTGTCCATGCTTAGTGGACGCATGCAGGCCTAGGTTTTGGGATGTGTGGGTTGTGATGGTGAGACATTGGCGGGGAATAGGTGTGCTGGGGGTGGGGGTGAGGATGGTGGTGGGGGTGAGGATGGTGGTGGGGGTGAGGGTGGGGGTGAGGATGGTGGTGGGGGTGAGTGTGGGGGTGAGGATGGGGGTGGGGTTGAGGGTGGGGTTCGAGGATGGGGGTGAGGGTTGGGGTCTGATTTGGCATGCAGGTGGGGGGGAAGCAGTATTGAAGCTTCAACTTACCAGTATCCATTCCTCCGCCGACTCCTGCGAGGCCGTCAGGATGCAGGATGTTCAAGACTTCCTCCTCCCATGATGTGAATTGTGGGGGTTGAGGTGGGGGTCCTCCGCCAGTCTTCTGCACGGCGATGTTGTGCCTGGATACCATGGAACGCACCTTCCCCCGTAGGTCGTTCCATCGCTTCCTGATGTCTTCCCGATTTCTGGGGTGCTGTCCCACTGCGTTCACCCTGTCGACAATCCTCTGCCATAGCTCCGTCCTCCGGGCAATGCTGGTGTATTGGACCTGTGTGCCGAACAGCTGGGGCTCTACACGAACGATTTCCTCCACCATAACCCTGAGTTCTTCGTCTGTGAAGCGGGGTTGTCTTTGGGGTGCCATGGGGTGGTGTGTATGATGTGTGGGGTGGAGTATGTGTATTTAAGTGAGTTGAGTGTGGTGGTGTGTGTTGTTTTGTGTGTGGATAGTGTGTGGGTGATGGTGTTGAGTGGCTGTGGCTGTTATGTTTTGGATGCTGGTGTCTCGCTCTTGCCTTCTTTACGATTTTGTAAGCGTAGGGGTTTGTGGGTGATGTGGGTGGGTGTTTTATATTGTATTGTGTGTGTGGGAGTGGTGTGTGTATGTGTATCAGGTGTGTGGGATTCAAATCGTCCAATGTGGGTGAGTTTTGTTCGTTGGTGGGTATTCTGACCGCGCCGGTGTGTCCCGCCAATGGAATACCGCGTTTGAATGACCGCCGCGTGGATTCGTGGGTCGTAATGGGATGGGCGTATTTCTGTTGGCGTGGCGGTGGAGGTTTGGTCACCTCCACCTTTCCGCCGACCGCTGGTCTGGCGGTCTGTTGTGGCGGTCGGATTTTCGGAGGTTTGCCTTCTGCGGGTCAGAATGACCGTGGCGGGTTTCCGCGACCGCGGCGGGATTATGGAGGATTTCTGACCGGCGGTAGGCGCCTTTTACCGCCGAGGTCAGAATGACCCCCATAGTAATGTGTTTATGTGTCCTGACAGTGAACTATTGCTAAATTTTGTTTTTCACTGTTGAAAGGCCTGTCCCTCTCATAGGTTAACATGGGGGCTACCTTTAAATCTGATTAAAGTGTAGATTCCCTTTGGGAGCAGATGGATATGTGGAATTGGGGTCTCTGAGCTCACAATTTAAAAATACATCTTTTAGTAAAGTTGATTTTAAGATTGTGTGTTTGAAAATGCCACTTTTAGAAAGTGAGCATTTTCTTGCTTATACAATTTCTTTGACTCTCCCTGTCTGGATCAGATTGACAGTTTGGCTGGTTGCACCTCATACTAGACAGTGACACAAAGGGGGCTGGGGTGTAGTCTGCATTTCATGATGAGCCATCTGTGCTAGGAGGGAGGGGAGGAGTGGTCACTTACACCTGAAAGGGCTGTGCCTGTCCTCACACAATGCCATCTCCGACCCTCTGGTGAGTGTCTGTGGCCTGGCCTGGGAAAGGCAGGATTTCACATTCACAAGAGACTTTACTTTGAAGTAAGCCTACTTCAAAGGAGAAATTGGGTATGAGAAGGGCACCCAAAACCACAGACTTTAGATCGCTTCTGGACATCAAGAGGAACCTCTGCCTGGAGAAGAGCTGAGGAGAAGTGCTGCCCTGCCTGTGACTGTGCTTTGTGGAGCTATCCTGCAGTTGCTGCTTCTGCCAGAGTAAGAGGGCAAAGACTGGACTTTGTGTGCCTTCCATCTTGTGAGGAAATCTCCAAGGGCTTGATCTAGAGCTTGCCTCCTGTTGTTTGAAGTCTCAGGGACAGCAAATACTTCTTTCTGCCAGCACCTGTAGTCTTTTGAGAGACTTCTGCTCTGACAAGTGGTGCCCTATCCAGTCCCTGGGCCCTTGAAAGGAAAGCTGGTGGAAATCCAAGGAAATCGACTTTGGACGACTTCGGACCGACAGCGCTGCTGAATCCGGTGATGCAGTCTGCAACCGACTCCGTGATCTTCGCTGGAACGCAATGACCTTCGCAGGTCCGATGCTGCACCAGCCCAGCTGAAGTCCGTGACTCAGTGGAAGTCGCCCCACCACGTTGTGACCGACGCCACTCGAAGTGCGCGGATTCAATGTTTCGCACAGACGCCGCGATCCCCGGCTTTGCGCATCCACTTATTTTCACTCTTCACCAAAGGTACTATACTTGGGGGTCTACGCGACTCCGTGTCCGGCGCTGCCGGTGTCGGCTTGTTGGGAACGACTTCGTCACGATGCCGTGTTAACACCTTATCGAAGCATTTTCTGTTTCTAAGCGCAATTTTTTAGTTTCATCTTTAAAAATTCATAACCTGACTTGTATATGTCGAATATTTGTCATTTTGGTCTTGTTTTGTTTAGATAAATATTTCCTATTTGTCTAAACTGGTGTTGTGTCATTTTGTAGTGTTTTCATTATGTTACTGTGTGTGTTGGAACAAACACTTTACACCTAGCACTCTGAAGTTATGCCTACTGCTCTGCCAAGCTACCAAGGAGGTAAGCAGGGGTTAGCTGAGGGTGATTATTTTTTACCCTGACTAGAGTGAGGGTCCTTGCTTGAACAGGGGGTAACCTCACTGTCAACCAAAGACCCCATTTCTAATATATATATATATATATATATATATATATATATATATATATATATATATATATATATATATGCATATATATATATGTTACTTTTAAAAACATGCACTGATGTAGCGGTAACATATCCGGAGGTGTTGTAGTGCTTTATATGAGCACACTCATATAAAGCACCACCGCTCTGTGGCGGTGTGAAGGAATGGTATGTTTTACAAATTGTTTGACTTCTGTATGCGCCAGACAACTGCTTGGATTGAAAACACAGCAATGTGATTGCAGCCCATCCCTTCTACTGAGCATAATGTTACTGCCTTTTGATTTCTTGGGTAAACTGCTGAAGGAGTTGAGAATGTTCAATTTTCTAACTGTGCAGAATAAATAAACCCATTTTTTCCACAGATGATAATCCTTAATTTCGGTGATTGCAGCCTGTTCCTTTTGCTGGCCATATAAGAGAGGCTGCATACTTTTAACACCACTGGCATCGAACATTCTAGCCGCCGGGCATTCGAGCGCTTAGAAGCTTGTCTAGTTTGTTTGTGTCTTAGTATTTTTTCACTATTTTATATATATGTTGTTAGACCTGACAGCCTTAGGGTGGTCACCCCTTTTTGCCTGCCTCCCTCCACTTTTTGGACACTGTTTTTGCTGGTTTTTAGACCCTGCGCACTTTACCACTGCTAACCAGTGCTAAAGTGCATATGCTCTCTCCCTTAAAACATGGTAACCTTGAATCATACCTGATTGGACTGTTAATTTACTTATAAGTCCCTAGTAAGGTGCACTTTATGTGCATAGGGCTGGTAAATTAAATGCTACTAGTGGGCCAGCAGCACTGGTTGTGCCACCCACTTAAGTAGCCCCTTTTCCTTGTCTCAGGCCTGCCATTGCAAGGCCTGTGTGTGCAGTTTCACTGCCACCTCGACTTGGCATTTAAAAGTACTTGCCAAGCCTAGAACTCCCCTTTTTCTACATATAAGTCACCCTTAATGTGTGCCCTAGGTAACCCCTAGAGCAGGGTGCTGTGTAGGTAAAAGGCAGGACATGTACCTGTGTAGTTATATGTCCTGGTAGTGTAAAACTCCTAAATTTGTTTTTACACTACTGTGAGGCCTGCTCCCTTCATAGGCTAACATTGGGGCTGCCCTCATACACTGTTGAAGTGGCAGCTGCTGATCTGAAAGGAGCAGGAAGGTCATATTTAGTATGGCCAGAATGGTAATACAAAATCCTGCTGACTGGTGAAGTAGGATTTAATATTACTATTCTAGAAATGCCACTTTTAGAAAGTGAGCATTTCTTTGCACTTAAATCCTTCTGTGCCTTACAATCCACGTCTGGCTGGGCTTGGTTGACAGCTCCTTGTGCATTCACTCAGACACACCCCAAACACAGGGTACTCAGCCTCACTTGCATACATCTGCATTTTGAATGGGTCTTCCTGGGCTGGGAGGGTGGAGGGCCTGCTCTCACACAAAGGGCTGCCACACCCCCTACTGGGACCCTGGCAGACAGGATTGAACTGAAAGGGGACCTGGTGCACTTCTTAGCCACTCTTTGAAGTCTCCCCTACTTCAAAGGCACCTTTGGGTATAAAACAGGGCCTCTGCCCTACCTCATCAGACACTTGCTGGAGAAGAAACCTGAACCAGAAACTACATCCTGACAAGAAGAACTGCCTGGCTGCTCAAAGGACTCACCTGTCTGCTTTCTACAAAGGACTGCTGCCTTGCTGTTGGCCTGCTGCCTTGCTGAACTCTTGTCTGGCTGTGAAAGTGCTCTCCAAGGGCTTGGATAGAGCTTGCCTCCTGTTCCCTGGAGTCTCAGGACCAAAAAGACTTCTCTATTTCACTTGGACGCGCCGTGCGCCGAAAAGTTCGACGCACAGCTTGTTCCGCAGCGAGAAAAACGCCGCACACCGACGCTGATCGACGCGACGCTCTCGGGACGACTGAAAATCCGACGCACGGCTTCGCAAGGACAACGCCGCCCGACCTCTAGAGGAGAAATCGACGTGACGCCTGCCGTGAGATCGTAATTTCGACGCGCAGCCCAGCAGAACGACGCGCAGCCGGAAAACAAGCAGGAAAATCCACCCACAGACCCGGGACATCTGGTAATCCCCGCGATCCACGAAAAGAGACTGTCCGCGTGCCGGAAAACGACGCACGACTTCCCCGCGTGGAAAATAACGACGCAAGTCCGTGTGTGCTGGGGAGAAATCGACGCACACACCCTTTTTCCACGCACCTCTTCTTTTGTGGCCCTCTGAGGAGATTTTTCCACTCCAAACCAGGTACTTGTGCTTGAAAGAGACTTTGTTTATATTCCAAAGACTTAAGACACTGTATATCACTTTTCAGTGATATCCCTACAATTTCCCATTGCATACTTTATTCTTTTTGACCTATAATTATCCAGATAAATATTATATATTTTTCTAAACACTGTGTGGTGTATTTTCGTGGTGCTATATGGTGGTATTGTATGATTTATTGCACAAATACTTTACACATTGCCTTCTAAGTTAAGCCTGACTGCTCGTGCCAAGCTACCAGAGGGTGGGCACAGGAGAATCTTGGACTGTGTGTGACTTACCCTGACTAGAGTGAGGGCTTTTGCTTGGACAGGGGGTAACCTGACTGCCAACCAAAAACCCCATTTCTATCATATGTTATTTTTAAAAACATGCAGTGGTGTAGCTATAAAATGACCAACGGTATTGTAGTGCTTTATGTGAGCACGGTCCATGGCGGTGTGAAGGAATGATTTGTTTTATAGACTGTTTCATTTCTGCATAATATTACCACACTAGACAACTGCTTGGATTATTAGCATGGCGAAGTGATTGCAGCCTGCCCTTTTTGCTGGTCGTAATATCACTGCCTGTATTGTTTATATCGTATTATCCCTGGTACAAACACAATGCTGTAACTTTTGGTGTATATTTTATTTATTACATAAACAAACAAAATGATGATGTAGCGAAAGGCTGGAAATTGATTTTGAAGCCATCTGTAATTTATGAGATAAAATTAAGGTAGCGCTTATTTAATTTTTTATTCTTTGGAGGTTGAAAAATGCAGTCTCAGCTCTGGGTGCTCCATTGTTCTTAAAAAAAAACAACTTGAAGGAGTGGTAACGTCCGGTTTTGTAGTGCTCCATATCAGCAAGGTCCGTGGCACTGTGAAGGGATGATTTGTTTTACAAATTGTTTTACATCTGTATAATTTTACAGTGACACACAACACACATCTGAGACACCTATTGGCTATGCCAATGCTTGTCTCTTCTTCCGTCTTTACGATATGTGACTTTTGCCCGCAGTAAATGCTTGAGTCAGAAAATTAAGTGCCGGCCCTCAAACATAAGTGCCAGTGCCCCACACTGGAAACCACCGGTTCACATTAAGCACCGGAGCACAGGCATATGTGGAGAGTGCCGAGTTCTGAAGTATGTGCTGCCCGCAGGCACTTATGTCGGCTGCAGCCAAGTTTGGCAAAGTCGACAGCACGTGGACTAGGCAACTGCACTCAGTGGGTGCAGATTCTCTCACTTAGTCGTGCTCCTGAAGTGACCTGCAGCATTCTACCGCTTCTCCTGTGGGGTAAGTGTTCCTTCAGCTCCAGATGGAGGGTGGCTAGGACGATCCTTCCTTGGGTCCCTTGCCTAGGAGAAGGTGCATGGGTACACCCACAGTGTCCTCACTTTACTGCCAGAGGGGAAATAACAAGTCACAGTCTTTGGTGCTCCTGATGACCCCCTTTAACATACAGGGTTACTACAACTCACTGTCTGCTGACTTCAGCCCATAAGCACAGTCAAGTTATCCAGAGCCGGCCTTTCTGGCATCTGGAGTTGCCCCACTGCTACCGAAAAAGGTTAAGGCCCTTACAATGCAGCATTCTTTTTCTCAGCAGCCCCTCCAAGCATATAGGGATGCAGCATTGCTACTGCACAAGGCTTCTACCCTTACCCCCAACAGCACTCTTTAACCCGGTTATCTTCATGGCAACCCGCATGGCCTACTAGGGTAGCCGACTCAGTCCTGCACACAAGCAAAGACCCAAGCAGTGCAGCAGCGGGTTCCTCACACCTCGCACTGGGAGTCCACTTGACAGCCGTCCCCATTGGACCTTGCATCCTTCAATGCTCTCCTTTTCCTCAGAGGAAACACTGGTCTTGCAAGAATACAGGCACGGGTGCTGCAGGCTGTAGGGTAGGTAGTCTTGGATTCCCTGAGTGAGGTCCCCTCACCCAGCAAGGAGATTAGCAGACTGCATGGGCAAGGGCAAGTCTTGCAGAGCATCACCTCCTCCTACAGCCCATCTGGCTGCTTGACAGAAAACAATTCTTGGGGTCTCAACCTCCCCTTCTTATAGTCTGTTTCTACACAGCAAATTAGATAAAGGGTATGAGCCTTTTAAGTTTTATTTTGGGGTTATGCTTCTTTTGAAATACATACCCCTCTGCTTCCCCTTCCTCTTGAAAAGCAATCTGGCTTTCCCACTACACAGGCAATTGGAGTGACCAGAGTTCATAACTGGGTGTCAGCCACAACAATATGTACATCAAGAGGTTAGCCCATGGCCCCAAGTCCTACGTTTTATGTTTCTCGTGTCAGCCCCAACTCCTTCCTGAGATGTGTCAAGGCTCCTTCCTTGTGACCTCTCATTGAACCAAAGAGCACTGTTCTAAGTGTACATGGGAGGCCTGGTCCTCCCTTCTCCAGTGTATCCTACTGGAAGATCTCTCTACGTCCTATCCATGTTTCACCATGCAGGCATGCGTCCCCCAAAATGGATCCCAGGGCCCTCTATGTATTGTATCATTCACAGGCAAACATGCACCCCAGTGCATGTACAAAGCATACACGCACTGCACTCACCATTGACTCCAGAGCTTACATTCTTCTTGGGGTCCTCAACTGTCACCTGGAAGACCAAAACGACCCCTGCTCCATAGCACTCCTCGAAAGCTTGAGCAATATTGGTTGTAACCTGCTCGTCCCATAATCAACACCCACCTCAGGACACACACTGAACCTAATCTTCACCACAAGCAACAAATACAAATCCACCATGCCGCACACATGAACCAACCTCTCCATCATCCACTTTAAAATCAATAAACCTCAAGTCAACACCCCTATCAGGTTCAGCTTTCCAAGTCACAGCTTGGGCAAGATCTCAGAAGTAGACTGGCTCAGGGCCCTCAGCATGGATCAACCTAGCCCCCAGACAATTTCGACAAGGACAAAAACTTCAACAGTTGGATCAAGAACTGCACGGACCCCCTTGCACCCATTAAACCAGATGAGCATAGTAGATCAAACAAGCAGGCCAAATGGTACACAGAAGACCAGACACTATAAACCGCTAGAAAGGAAATGGAGAGACATCTATGACAGCACCGACAGAACTAGCTACAAGGCTGCACTCAGGCACTATCTACAGCAAAAAAAGACACCAAGAAAAAAGAACTACTGGAACACATCAAAGGAAACTCCAGCAGCTGCAAGGAGATCTTCTCAATTGTTAAGAATTTCACCTCGCCCTCAGCCACTGTTAGCAACATCGCTGCCTCCCAGCAACTCTACATCAACTTATCTAGCTACGTCCACAGCAAAATCACAAACATCCTGTTAGAATTTGGATTTCTGGTTGCCAGAGATATGCACCCTGACCAAGCAAACCACAATCCTAGTCAGTGTAAGTCATATACACACCATAAAACTGTGCTCACCCTCTGGTAGTTTAGCATAGAGCAGCCAGGCTTAACTTAAGAGGCAATGTGTGCAGCACATCAAACAATAAAATAGTGGAAGCATCCCCACAAACAGACACCACACCTAGTTTGAAAATAGAGCTCAACCCCTTATGAACAAAACAAGATCAAAATGAAAAAATCCAATAAATAGAAGTTGAAATAGGAATTTTTAAGAATAAAATGCAATATAGTGCTTTAAACCACAAAACACCAACTGGGAATATCTGGTTGAGCTAGACCTGGTTAAATCAAAAAGTTCAGGCTGATCATAATGGAGAGCAGGTCGGATACAGTCACAGATAAGTTCAGCTGAAATTTTACCTTCTCAAGAATTGGGCCAATTGCCCTGGTCACACGGAAGAAGTTTGTCAGGAGAGCTTCGCTCACAGTGGTCTGCGGGTGCGAAGAGTAGGGCAGGCTTCGTGGACGAACAAGTTGGAGCCTTGCAATACTTGCTGTGCTAAGAGACAAACTTGTGACAGCTTTTACTGATTCTTTGAGCAAATGGCGCAGTTCTGGTGCAAGTGGGCCTGTTTGCGGTCATGAGGAGCACAAAAGGTTGACTTCAGGTGCCAAAAAACACTTCCAAGGGCCCGGGACCTGAGAGGTGCCTCTTAGGGGCCAGCAGCTGGTTGAATACTGGTCCAGGAGCTGTAGCAGGTGAGCTGGAAGTCTTTTGTGTCCCTGAGACTTCCGAAAAGAGGAGGGAAGTCAGCAAGTCCTTGGAGAAACTTTGGTTTTGGGATGTACAGATGCATGTCCAGTACTTCTCACTTCCAGGCAAAAGGGCAGCAGTATCAGGTCAGCTCAACAAAGCAAGAATCCAGCAGAGTGGCAGACTTTGTAGTAGCACAGCAGATGATCCTACTGGTAGAGTATCTATAGGTCCAGAAGTGCATTGAGTTGGTTGTGTCAGAGGTCCAGTACTTATACCCAGTTGTTCCTTTGAAGTGTGGGTGGGAGGTGGACCAGGTGGCTGCCTTCCCTTCTGGCCTTGTTAATTTCTCACTATGGTGGGGGAAAGGAGGTATACAGCTGTTTTGTGGCTCATTCAAGTGTGTCACCCTCCCATCCTGCTCAGGATGGCCCATTAGGCTGTAGATGGCCCATCAGTCACAGCTAAGCTTCCTTTGTGTGTAGCTGTCTATAGGGAATGCACAAACCCAGCTGTCACCTCACCCCAGATGTGTATTGGAAACAGGCAGTAGGCACCAATAGCTAGTCTGAAAATGCCAACTATGTAAAAGTAGTATTTTCAGAACTGCAATTTAAGATCAGATGTTACCATCAGTTGTGATTTTAAATTGTTAGTCCGGAGATGAGAAACTTGAAAAGTATTTCTCTTCACATTTGGGAATTACACTTAGAAAGATGTAGGGCCTACCTTAGTTTTGACTTATATGTATAAAAATGAAAGGTTTGGGCCTGGCAAGAGGTTTATCTTGCAAGGTTGAAGTGGCAGTATAAACTCAACAGACAGGCTTTGCAGTGGCAGTCCTGAGCCAAGGTTAGAGGGCTACTTATGGCGGTGGCACAGTAAGTGCTGCAGACCCAATAGTAGCATTTAATTTAAAGGCCCTAGGCAAATGGAGTGCAGTTTACTAGGGACTTATAAGTAAATTAAATATGCCAATTAGGGTTAAGCCAATGTTACCATGATTTAGGGGATAATCAACTCTTTAGGATTTAGTTAGGAGTGGTAAAGTGCACAGAGTCCTAAAGTCAGCAAATATTAGGTCAGAAAAATGGAAGTAGGTGGGCAAAGAGTCCGGGAGGCGGGGAGATCACCCTAAGGCTGTCAGGTCTAATACATCTACAGAAACTTTGCACACCAACCCAACTCTAGAGAGCTAGCTAATAACCCAACCACCACCATCAAAGATGGCCACCTGACCAAACAGGCAACCCTCACTGGAAACAACACAGCTGCAATCGTGGGCCCCAGTAGACCCGTGCCCCCCACCTGAGAATATCACCAATCTGCACCACCCTGGCCTACATCATCAACACTTCCATCACGTCAGCCACTTTCTTAGACAAATCCAAACTTACAGAAATTAACACCCTCCTCAAGAAGCCAACAGTCAACCTCAGTCAACTGAGCAACTTCCGACCCATCGCCCTGCTCCTCTATGTAGCCAAACTGACTGAGAAGGCCATCGACATGAAGCTTACAACCCATTTCAAACTTAACCATCTTTTAGACTGCATTCAATGAGGATTCAGAAAAAGAAACAGAGTGTACAAGTATAGATGAAATCAGAGATAGGAACCTATCAATCGAGAAAAGGAACATTTATTTAACATGTAGTGGGGACAGCTGACTTGAAAAGCCAAGTCCAAGAGTCCGTATTGCAGAACTCTAATACAATCTTGTATTTCAGTAAACCACAAAGGTGTAACTAGGGCTTCCATCAATTATCCAATTACATGTTGAGCATATGATAATTTCTCGAAAATCACAGTCAAGATTTCATAACGTAAATATATGAGATCCAATCAAATTAGAGGTTAATAGCGCATGACAAGAAAACACATTATGATGCCCGCGTGTCCTACATGGTGACATTGGGGGCTTTCAAGATGGAGAAATACATTAACTGAATAGCAGATGTCTATAGAATGTAATTGCTTAAGCTAACATGATATCGTAAATCAAAAGTGTTTTCTCTTGAGCGAGCCTTGCATCATATTGCATTTCAAGCATAACATGAGAAAAACAATGGTTCATCAGGGTCATGAACTTCAACAACAGACATTGCTGTTATTCAGTATCACAGAACTGAACAAGACAAGATGGGTTCCATCCCAAATGAGAAATAATGCAATCCCACAACAGCACTGAAACAGCTTTTATTGCAGCCACCAATAACATTTGAGTCATCCTGGACTGAGGAGAAACAGCTGCCCTCTTCCGGCTAGACCTCTCCATGGCCTTCGACACTGTATCCCAGAACACCTTTGTCAGAAGTCTCCATTGCTATCATTCAGTGCCACAGAACTGAACAAGACAAGATGGATTCCATACCAAATGCAATTCCACATTCCGATCTCTGATACTCAATTATACCTATACAATCTCCCTTAATGGATGTACTTCCCTCATGCCCATAATTTCCTGGTTAAGAATGTGAAGAAGGTGCAGTTCTACTGTAGCAACAAGTAAAGAGCATTTTCAGGCCTGCAGGACATACCTACATGAGCACACTCAAGGTAACCAATGCTACAACACCTAATATGGGTGACTCTAACAGTCATTTCCCCTAGTTGCTAAGCCATTTGCCTGACAGTCCCCATATTCCACCTGTGTGTGTACACCCTTCGCCTCCCTTTGAACCTTCCTAATGTTTCCTATGGCCTTATTGATATTTTCAATGTTGTCCAGTATATAGGCGCACAGCAACTTTGGTGTACTACCTGACATACCCCTCGGAAAGAAGAATGTCTAACGCAATGCGATTCTGGATCACTATGGCCTTCATAGCAGTTAATTCCTCTGTTATGTTTTCTGTCCTGTTGCTTTGGAATCTGCCAATTTCCCTATTAAGTCTGCCAGTTGGTATTTTCTAGATGTTGAGTACACTACTCCGACCGGGGGTGACATGATGCTCATATCATCAGGGTATTATCTATCCAGGTGGGTGTTCTTTTCTTGCAGGTCTTTGGGCTGGCCAGGTGACCTATCAGTGACATATTGGTGAAATTAGTCAATCGTAGTAACACTGATGAAGGGTAACAGCTACCATACTATCCAGCAGGCAGTCAGAAGTATACTGAATTCCCACATCTGAAGAACAGCCTCTCAGGTCCTACTAACTCCAGTGACAGTTGCATCGGACCATCCCAAACCTTGTCTAAGTTTGCATAGCTGTGACATTTACTGCTACCTATGCATATGCTAGGTTTTTTCCATTAAAAGTTCTCCACATGTCAGAGACCTAACTGACGTAAGTAGCCTTAGTATTACGCACAGTCTGTCTGCCCTGCTGGTACTAACTGAACGATAGTTGATGGAGTACTTTATGCACCATGGCACAGTCACTAGGTTGTGGATCCTTAAATGTGGTATGCCCAAGACCTCTGCCCTTTTTTTTACCGGGGAGTCCCAAACCACTGGGTCTCTTTCTACATTCACGCCCTGTTGTTTGTTCCTTTTAAACTGATCTAGCAGCAGATGATCTCCTGGGTGGGGGTGCAAATTGGTGCATGGTGACCTGATACTCTGGGATTCTGCAGAAGGTGCTGAGACACCCCTATAGGGATACTTTCCCTTTACGGATTTTGTAGAGAAACCATATTGTGTGTGTTAGAAATGGGGTCTTTGGTTGGCAGTCAGGTTACCCCCTGTCCAACCAAGGACCCTCACTCTAGTCAGGGTAAAGGAGAATCGCCCTCAATTAACCCCCCAGCACACCCCCTTGGTAGCTTGGCACCAGCAGGCAGGCTTAACTTCAAAAGCAATGTGTCAAGTTTGTGTACCAACACACACAGTAATACAGTGAAACACTACGAAATGGACACCACACCAGCTTAGTAAAAAAGGTAATATTTATCTAAATCAAACAAGACCAAAATTACAAAAATTCAATATATACAAGTCAAGATATGAATTTTTAAAATGATAAGAGTCTTAATCCTTGGAAAACAGTGAGAATGCAGTTGTCAAACAAAGTGCCTAGTTAGCGTCAAACATAAAGACACACGGGCGAGCGTGCATCGGAAAAAGCAGCGATGCATTGATTCCTTCCTCGCAAGGGAGGCCGTGTGTAGTTTTCTTCTCCAGTCTAGCTGGCGATGCATAGTTTCTTCTCTCTTGCAAGAGAGCAATGCGTCAATTTCCAGACAGGGCACCTCGAATCTGCGCTGAGTCAGGTTGACTTTCAAGTTTGTCCCGGATGGAGATTTCCATCACGAAAAATTGTTTAAGTCCAAAAGTAGGATCCTTCACCAAGGTGTCCTGAGACGAGTATCTGAAGAGGGCTCCAGGGAGGTCGGATCCGACTTGCGACTTCGTCCCGGTGAAGAAAATCTTCAAGAAAAAGACTAAGAGCCTCATTTGGACCTCGGCTGTCCAGTACAGGTGGTTTTCTGCCCAGCATATTATGACTGCTGGCAGCCTCCGCTCTTTTTCGGACGGAAAGCCGGCAGTATGGCGGTGAAGTGGAGGCTGCTCCACCTCCGGCGCCACGTCATCAGAACACCGCCCACCGAATCACAACCCAGGATTCAGTGTGGCCGTGTTCTGGTGATGGAGAGCTGGCGGTGGAGCAGCCCCCATGGACCCCGTTCCCTCCCGGAGGATCACCGGACCAGGTAAGGTGATCGTCCGTTAGGGGAGGGGTGTTCAGGGGGTGCTGTGTGTTGTGTGCATGCAATGGGGGTGTGTGTCTGCGTGTTTAGAGGGTGTGTGTGAGTGCATGTATGCATGCGGGGAGTGTGTTGTGTGTATGTGCATGTGTGTTTGTATATGTCTATGTCTATGTGCATGTGTATGCCTGCGTGTATATGTAGTAGTTGTGTGAGCATGCGTGTAGGGGGGTGGGGGGTGTGTGTGTCAATATTTTGGGGGGAAGAGAGGGGGCTCCTGCAACCTTTGTGGGGTGGTAGGGGGGTCGTGGGTTTAGGGGGAGGACTCGGGGGAGAGGGGCGGGGGAGACCCCTTTCAGTGCCAGGGAACGAATTCCCTGGCACTGATAGTGCCTACCGCCATGGATTTCGTGGCGGTACAGATCCCCATGAAATCCATGGTAATATGCGGGGTTGTCATACCGCCGACGGTCTAGTGACGGCCGCCGGTCTGGAGACCGAAGTCTCCAGCCCAGCAGTCATTACCACCCTGGCAGTTGGAGTGTAGAAGTGGCAATTTGGCATGGCGGTAACCGTCATGCATGTAATTTCTTTTTTTTTTCCACCAGCCTGTTTCTACACCGTCCGTCAGGGTTGTAATGAGGGCCTAAGTCCAAAGGTAACACTTTGACCGAGGCCTCCTGCTCACTGTAGCCGAGCAGGGTTCCATTATGGCAGGCCTCAAATTTTGACTTTGCCCCCATAAAGTGCGACCAGATGTCCAGATTGGTGCTTTTAGTTCCTATGCGCTAAAAAACATTTATTCTTTCAAAATTCATATCTCTGGTTCCTGCTAATGGATTTCTGTCGTTTTAGTGTCACGTCAAAGCAAAATATATAATCTATTTTTATAATTTGGTGTTGATTTTTTATTTTGCTTTGTGTTTTACTTATTTATTGTTTTGTGATTTTCAAATGCTTTACACATCTGTGTCCTAAATTAAGCCTTACGTCTTGTTGCCAAGCTACCAAGGGTTGAACTGGGTTTAATTTATTGAGAACTAACTGGACCTAGTGGGGGTTTGTGGCCTATTGCTAAGTGTAGATACTTACCTGCCCTTACCAATAATCCACTTTCCAACAGTCACCAATGCAGGGACTTTCCAGTCAGGGGCTTTCCAGAGTGAAACGTGCACTTCTAGAAAGTACTACCTATAAAAACTCAGTCAAACCCCAGTCAGGGGCTTGGCTTTATTTCCTCCAAAAAACCCTTATCCTCTCTTCTCCAGTCCTGGATCATCACACCCTCTTCTCCCTGATCCAAGCTTCCTAGCCAGACCTACTGCCATCTGCGCCCCTGCAGACATCTCTGAGCAGCTCATTGGACTTCTCCAATCCGTGCATTCCAGAACAGGCCTACCGTAAGCGACGGAGAGAATTTTCTGTGCAGATGCAGCACTTCAGGAACAGGCCCGTTGATCATTCCGACATTTTGAGGGCATAACCTGCAATGAAAGGAAGGGCAAAGCAAAAGAAGAGAAAAACAAGGTTAGTGCATAATTCTTTGTTTCTCGTCTGCAATAATTCTACAAAAAAAGAAACTTCAATATATGTGAATAATCCCAGCAAAATATTCTCATGCTATTTGCTGGAACTGCGAGAGACAATTTGTGAACTTTTAAAGAGAAAATGAGAATTCAAAGTAAAGAACAGTTACATAACAAAAGCATATGACGTAATATGCTGCCAAGGCAAAAACTGTGAACTGTTATCTGAACCTTTCAATGCTCCAATGTTATTTGATGTAACTGCTAACACATACCAATGCTAATATAGTGTTTGTGTTCCTTCCCTTTAGTTGACTCTCCTGCACACCCCAAAAGAGGAAGACACTTTGGGTGTTCCTAGACAGGAACACGAGCTAGGCACCACTCAGGGGGCTTGAGTCTTTGTCTCTTTTTTTTACTTTGTCCTAACCCCCTTCGCTCCTAGGGCAGCACCTAATGCAAGGTTATCATTCCGTGGTTAAGCTTTGTGTTGGGAGAGAGTAGGATCCAATATCTTCTCTGGGGACAAGTTGTCCAGGTGAGTGGCCTGACAGTAAGGCTCAATTTAGCATTTCATGCCGCCAAAATGGCGCATGCCTGACCTACTCCACTGGACATTACTAACCGCCCATGACTGCCAGTGGAAGCTATCCTGGCGTAGGCAGTTGCAACCATGATGGGCACAGCCAGAGGCTAACGTTGTTGTCAGTGGTGGTTGCTGCCCAATGGCTGCGTCCATCAGCGGTGATGACCGTGTACATGGCGGATGTGACCCCCATGCTCTTCAGATTCACTCACTTGACTCCTGACACTGCTGCCAGCAAGTCCTTCACGACATGAGCTGCTGTGTGCCACATCTTGGAGTAATCATGCCACATCCAGTAGGTGATAGGGCCCCTGCCTTCTATCCAGAGGAGCTAAAGGGGATTGTCAATGAGGTCCAACCCCTGTATAGACAGCACTGTGGCTTACCAGAGGAGCAGGTAAGCACCTCATTGGCACAATCTTCTCTCTACTTCACCATCCTTTTCTTCCTTACAGGCTAGAATGTGCCCCTGTGTGCCAGTTAGTCTTCTTGTGTGCCTGTTGTTGCGGTCTGTGTGGCATCAATGGGATGTCTAATGTGCAGGAATTGGTAGCCAGTACCATATATTACCTTCAGTCACATTGTGTTGTGTGAGAATTTTGGTGTCCAAGATCCTCCTTGTGTTAGATACACATAACTAAATAAGGAGACATTACTACCATCTACTGACATCTCTTTCCTCATGATTGTTGTAAATGTCAGACAACATATTTGTGCATGACAGCATCAGCTGTGTATACATATTGTATGAGTCATTTGAGAATCATGTGAGCAATGTGTATAGTGCCACAGATCGTTCAAACCACATCTGGCCTTGCTAAACTATTGTGTGCAAGGCCAAATTGCTGATGGCCACATGTTCTACTGTCTTTCACTGAAGTGATGTCATGTAGATTCTGTCTGCCCAGCCTGCAGAGACCAGAGCCTGTCAAATGTATCTCCCAGTATGGGACCTAGTCTAGGGTGTGGGCGAGTCACTGTGGCTATGCAGCTGTGTCCCTGTGCCCACTCCCTGTACCCCAGCAGATCCTGGCATGTGGCCAATATGATGCTCTAGTGGCAAAATCTGCCCTGAATGCCTCATTTCTTTGGCTAGATTTGGAATGGGTACAGAGGTAAATCATTCATATAGTCCTTATGTACTTTTTGCATCATTGTCAATGTGTGTCTTAGCCCCATGACGGGTACCTTACTCCTACAGCTCTGTTGAAACCTTCACACGGGTCATCTTTGTCATGTACAGGCTTATTGCATAAATGACAGTCCCACAGAGCAAACAGTGTGATGATTCCTTGGAGGGCATGATATGTGATTTAGAACCTTGGTCACATAGCAGAAACTATAAAATGCATGCCTTTGTATGTTGGATGCTATCTCAGTAGGATAGACACATAAGTACAAAGGAGTGTTTTGTCGTACAGGTACATACCACAGAACCAACCCTGAAGTGGCATGAGTCTGCATTTATTATTCCACATGTCCACACATGGACAAGGAAGACGCTTTATGTTATTATGTGTAATGGTGAAGTTTGTATTATGGCAGTTGCCAGTAGGGACTGTATGCAGTGAGTCATTCTTACAGAGTTTAAATGTGTTGGTCCATTGAGGCCTAAGGGGTTTACCCTTCAGAAGCCACATAGGTGTGTAGTGTTTTATTGTGGCTCACATCACAGTACAGGTCATTGCTTGGTCATTGTAGGCCATGAACAGGGTAGTGGGTTAGTCTGCAGATGCAAATACATATGTCTGTAGTTATGTTCTTGTTCTTATAGGCTTGTGTGTTTCACACTTGTGGGGTGTTAACAAATTGAAAAGTTCTTGCTTGATGTTTCTGATATGTGGGTGGCTCAATCCTTTGTGGCAAATCTTGTGATTTGTCTTTTGCATCCATGCAGCTCAACGACCATCGGAAAAAGGAGCTATGGAGAGCCATCGCCAAGAAGGTGCGAACCCTTGGGGTCCACAGCCGGCAGACCACCCACTGTTGAAACAGGTGGGAGGACTTAAGACGCTGGTCCCAGAAGATCGCTGAGGTTCAGCTAGGAATGTCCTCACAATATGGGAGGGGTGCCCATCAGACCATGACCTCCATAAAGGCCTGCATTCTGGTGGTGGCCTACCCAGACCTTGTTGAGCATGTGAGGACAGCACAGCAGCCACAAAGGGGTGAGGTGAGTACAAGGCATATTCCTGCCAGTCACATTGCCAAGTGTATGTGTTAGGATCAGAGAGCTCCCCTTGATGATTAGAGATGAGTCATGTATAACACAGTAAATGAGTGATTGTTTGTGTGGACATGCCATGTGTTGTATACTGATGTAACTTGCCTACTGGCCCAGGGACCTAGGACACAATTGTGTACAATCCACAAACAAGTTGCTCTCCAGGGACAACATATGTCTGTGTATATTGATCTTTCAATCAATTAATCAATGTTATTGTAGCGCATGTATAGTCTGTGCAACAGACCACTACTCCTCAGTGTTACAGGCCAAAAGAAAGCTAGTAATTGATCACTGTCCTGAGCCATGTGTCTGGTGAAATGGGTATATTGGCATCTGCCACCCAGAGGCTAGTTGTCTTCAACTTATGACGGGTACTGGTTCTCACTACTGTCTATAATGTGAAAATGGCCACATTACATGTGACAGACCATACATTGTTCTTTGGGTGAAGCTACAGATCAGTACTTTCCCATGGTAAGTGGGGAATGCCCATTGTTAGAAATGGGGTGTTTGTTTGGCAGTCAGTTTACCCACTCTCTAAGCAAGGACCCTCACTCTTGTCAGGGTAAAAGAGAATCACCCCCAGCTAACCCCTGCTTGCCCCCTTGGTAGCTTGGCACGAGCAGTAGGCTCAACTTCAGAGTGCTAGGTGTAAAGTATTTGTACCAACACACACAGTAACCTAATGAAATACCTACAAAATGACACAACACAGGTTTAGACAAATAGGAAATATTTATCTAAACAAAAAAATACCAAAACGACAAAATATCCATGTTGGACCTGGCTTTTTTTGACAGGGTCATCCCCAAACTTTTTGCCTCCTTCCTCCTATTTTTTCTGACCTGTTGTTGTTGGCTTTTGACCTCTGGGCACTTTACCACTGCTAACCAGTGCTAAAGTGCATATGCTCTCTGTGTAAATGGTACTATTGATTGGTTTATCCATGATTGGCTATTTAATTTACTTATAAGTCCCTAGTAGAGTGCACTATATGTGCCTAGGGCCTGTAGATTAAATGCTGCTAGTGGGCCTGCAGCACTGGTTGTGCCACCCACTTCAGTAGCCCCTTAACCCTGTCTCAGGCCTGCCATTGCAAGGCCTGTGTGTGCAGTTTCACTGCCACTTCGACTTGGCATTTAAAAGTACTTGCCAAGCCTAGAACTCCCCTTTTTCTACATACAGGGAGTGCAGAATTATTAGGCAAATGAGTATTTTGACCACATCATCCTCTTTATGCATGTTATCTTACTCCAAGCTGTATAGGCTCGAAAGCCTACTACCAATTAAGCATATTAGGTGATGTGCATCTCTGTAATGAGAAGGGGTGTGGTCTAATGACATCAACACCCTATATCAGGTGTGCATAATTATTAGGCAACTTCCTTTCCTTTGGCAAAATGGGTCAAAAGAAGGACTTGACAGGCTCAGAAAAGTCAAAAATAGTGAGATATCTTGCAGAGGGATGCAGCACTCTTAAAATTGCAAAGCTTCTGAAGCGTGATCATCGAACAATCAAGCGTTTCATTCAAAATAGTCAACAGGGTCGCAAGAAGCGTGTGGAAAAACCAAGGCGCAAATTAACTGCCCATGAACTGAGAAAAGTCAAGCGTGCAGCTGCCACGATGCCACTTGCCACCAGTTTGGCCATATTTCAGAGCTGCAACATCACTGGAGTGCCCAAAAGCACAAGGTGTGCAATACTCAGAGACATGGCCAAGGTAAGAAAGGCTGAAAGACGACCACCACTGAACAAGACACACAAGCTGAAACGTCAAGACTGGGCCAAGAAATATCTCAAGACTGATTTTCCTAAGGTTTTATGGACTGATGAAATGAGAGTGAGTCTTGATGGGCCAGATGGATGGGCCCGTGGCTGGATTGGTGAAGGGCAGAGAGCTCCAGTCCGACTGCGACGCCAGCAAGGTGGAGTACTGGTTTGGGCTGGTATCATCAAAGATGAGCTTGTGGGGCCTTTTCGGGTTGAGGATGGAGTCAAGCTCAACTCCCAGTCCTACTGCCAGTTCCTGGAAGACACCTTCTTCAAGCAGTGGTACAGGAAGAAGTCTGCATCCTTCAAGAAAAACATGATTTTCATGCAGGACAATGCTCCATCACACGCGTCCAAGTACTCCACAGCGTGGCTGGCAAGAAAGGGTATAAAAGAAGGAAATCAAATGACATGGCCTCCTTGTTCACCTGATCTGAACCCCATTGAGAACCTGTGGTCCATCATCAAATGTGAGATTTACAAGGAGGGAAAACAGTACACCTCTCTGAACAGTGTCTGGGAGGCTGTGGTTGCTGCTGCACGCAATGTTGATGGTGAACAGATCAAAACACTGACAGAATCCATGGATGGCAGGCTTTTGAGTGTCCTTGCAAAGAAAGGTGGCTATATTGGTCACTGATTTGTTTTTGTTTTGTTTTTGAATGTCAGAAATGTATATTTGTGAATGTTGAGATGTTATATTGGTTTCACTGGTAATAATAAATAATTGAAATGGGTATATATTTTTTTTTGTTAAGTTGCCTAATAATTATGCACAGTAATAGTCACCTGCACACACAGATATCCCCCTAACATAGCTAAAACTAAAAACAAACTAAAAACTACTTCCAAAAATTTCAGCTTTGATATTAATGAGTTTTTTGGGTTCATTGAGAACATGGTTGTTGTTCAATAATAAAATTAATCCTCAAAAATACAACTTGCCTAATAATTCTGCACTCCCTGTATAAGTCATCCCTAATGTGTGCCCTAGGTAACCCCTAGAGCAGGGTGCTGTGTAGGTAAAAGGCAGGACATGTACCTGTGTAGTTATATGTCCTGGTAGTGTAAAACTCCTAAATTCGTTTTTACACTACTGTGAGGCCTGCTCCCTTCATAGGCTAACATTGGGGCTGCCCTCATACACTGTTGAAGTGGCAGCTGCTGATCTGAAAGGAGCAGGAAGGTCATATTTAGTATGGCCAGAATGGTAATATAAAGTCCTGCTGACTGGTGAAGTAGGATTTAATATTACTATTCTAAAAATGCCACTTTTAGAAAGTGAGCATTTCTTTGCACTAAAATCTTGTTGTGCCCTTCAATCCACGTCTGGCTAGGTTTAGTTGACAGCTCCTTGTGCATTCACTCAGACACACCCCAAACACAGGGTACTCAGCCTCAATTGCATACATCTGCATTTTGAATGGGTCTTCCTGGGCTGGGAGGGTGGAGGGCCTGCCCTCACACAAAGGACTGCCACACCCCCTACTGGGACTCTGGCAGACAGGATTGAACTGAAAGGGGGCTTGGTGCATTTCTTGGACACTCTTTGAAGTCACCCCCACTTCAAAGGCACAACTTAGTATAAAACAGGGCCTCTGCCCTACCTCATCAGACACTTGCTGGAGAAGAAACCTGAACCAGAAACTACATCCTGCCAAGAAGAACTGCCTGGCTGCTCAAAGGACTCACCTGTCTGCTTTTCTACAAAGGACTGCTGCCTTGCTGTTGGCCTGCTGCCTTGCTGAACTCTTGTCTGGCTGTAAAAGTGCTCTCCAAGGGCTTGGATAGAGCTTGCCTCCTGTTCCCTGAAGTCTCAGGACCAAAAAGACTTCTCTCTTCCACTTGGATGCTCCGTGCACTGAAAATTTCGACGCACAGCTTGTTCCGCGGCAAGAAAAACGCCGCACACCGACGCTGATCGACGCGACGCCTTCGGGACGACCGAAACTTTGACGCACGGCCTCACAAGGACAACGCCGCCCGACTTCCCGGGAGAAATCTACGCGACGCCTGCCGTGAGATCGAAACTTTGACGCACGGCCTCGCAAGGACAACGCCGCCCGACTTCCCAGGAGAAATCGACGCGACGCCTGATGTGAGATCAAAACTTTGACGCACGGCCTCGCAAGGACAACGCCGCCCGACTCCCCAGGAGAAATCGACGCGACGCCTGCCGTGAGATCGAAACTTCGACGCACAGCCCCGCAGAACGACGCGCAGCTGGAAAACAAGCAGGAAAATCCACGCACAGACCCGGGACATCTGGTACTCCCCGCGAACCACAGAAAGAGACTGTCCACGCGCCGGAAAACGACGCACGACTCCCCGCGTGGAAAATAACGACGCAAGTCTGTGTGTGCTGAGGAGAAATCGACGCACACACCAGTTTTCCACGTATCTCTTCTCCTGTGGCCGTCTGAGGAGATTTTCCAGCAGAAACCAGGTACTTTGTGTTTGAAAGAGACTTTGTTTACTTTCTAAAGACATTGGTGATCAGCGGTGAGGATAGGACTTGTGTTTGTGCAGTGACATACAGTAACTAAGTATTTCACTACCTACCCACAGTTGAAGGTCAACTTGATTTTTCATCTTTTTTTGCTTTTGGTTCTCTGATGTCCTCCTGGATATACTATTGATATTTTGGACTTTGGATTTTGGTTTTTGCCAGTAAGACTTTATCAGCAATGAGATTGCTTACCTACTCACTCTTTGTGCCTACTGACCACCTCACTAAGGCTGACCTAAGGAGGCTTTGCAGAAAATGGGGCCTTCCTGTGTCAAGGAAATCTACTAAGATGGAAATGCTACATGCCTACATAGTCTGGGGGGAAGAAAGATGGGCAGAGAGAGAGGCAGAAAAAAAACAAATGACTAAGTACCCCTCAGATGAGGAGGGGGACTGCTCAAATGAGGAGGATGACTACTCAGATGAGGAAAGAGAACCAGTGAGAGATGAATGGCTCCTAGCTCTAGAGCAGTGTATGGAAGAGCTAGATGAGCAGCTTGAAAGGGCTGAGGCAGCAAGTCTCTTAGCCCTGGAAGAAGAAAAGATTGCAGCTAAAGAGCTGAGCTGTAAAGAGCTGAAACTGGAAGCCGGAAGGGCTGAGTCCAGTTCAGATGGTGGCAGCAAAAATCTTGCATCTAGTACTGCTGAAGAAGGGCACAAGCCCAGAGATGTGGTGCCCAACTTGAAGAAGGGAGTTGACACACCCCAGGCGGTTCAAGGGTATGAGGTAGTTCCCGTTATGCACAGGGTCCCTGAGGTGGATTGGGGAACTGGCACAGGGAGTCATATTCCTACTGGGGGGAGGGACACTTTACTGACTCTAGCAGAGAGTGACAGAGAAAAGGGTTCCCCCCTGGTGGACGTCCTGGATATAGAGTGTAGAGACATCCCAGAAGAGTATGGGTTGAGTGTCAGGGACAGACAGATACTGTCTCACCAGTCTCAGGAGGGTGAATTAGAGTGCTTTTCCAAGGTTGAGTTACTGGATGGTTGGGTGAAGGGTACTGTGGTTAATACATGTGAAGGGCAGAATGATGTAATTGCTGGAGAGCATATGTCTGGTCCTTATTTTCCAGAGCTACGCCAACATCAGGTGGAGTGTGAGTTCTCTGACCCCAGGGAACTTACAATGGAGGCAGACTTCTGGGTGAGTACCAGAGAGTCTGAAGAGGCATTTGGGGGTGCTCCTGAAGGGAGTGGTCTAGGTGGTTCCCAACAGAGTGAGGTGGGAAAGGATTGTAGTGTCCCAGGTATGTCCCAGGTCCTAGAGGGTTCCATGAGGGAACACCAGGAGGGAAGCCTAGCCTGTACCGTAGGGCCACCTTTTGAGGGAAGCCCCGCAGTGTCAGAAGAACTTGGGGGGGTGACTGTAGCCAGCATCCCAACAGTTCTGGTGTCTGGCAGTACCCCTCCTAGTGAGGGGGTGCAGAAGTCCAAACATAGGGTTGAGAGGGGGTTGCAGACCCCAGTGGAGGACCTTGAGAGTCAGGGGTCAGCTCTGAGAGCAGAGCCCCCCAGAAATGACCCAGGTGAAACCGTTTCTGGTTTGGGGGAAACCCAGACTCTGCCGGATGGGCAGAGGTCGGGAGACCTGCGCCAACCAGACTCTTGTGTGGCCCTTGGGGTCGGTGTGTCCCTTGTGGGGGGTGAGAGTGCCCCCCAGGAAGTCCTGGCATGCCAGACAAAGATTCAACCTCAGGGTGCTGACTCTGGGTTGGATAACCGGGTTCAGAGGTTAAACTCTGACCTGGTGGGGGGTAGGTGTGCCCCCCAGAAAGTCCTGGCGTGCCAGGCAATTGTTCAACCTCAGGGTGGTGACCCTGGGTTGGAGGACCAGGTTCAGAGGTTAACCTCTGACCTGGTGGGAGGTAGGTGTGCCTCTCAGAAAGTCCTGGCGTGCCAGGCAGTTGCCCAACCTCAGGGTGGTGACCCTAGGTTGGAGAACCAGGTTCAGAGGTTAAACTCTGACCTGGTGGAGGGTCAGTGTGCCCTCTAGGAAGTCCTGGTGTGCCAGGCAATTGTTCAACTTCAGGGTTGTGACTCTGAGTTGAATGGCCAAGTTCAGAGGTTAAACTCTGACCTGGTGGAGGGTCAGTGTGCCCTCCAGGAAGTCCTGGCGTGCCAGGCAATTGTTCAACTTCAGGGTGGTGACTCTGAGTTGAATGGTCAGGTGCAGAGGTTAAACTCTGACCTGGTGGGGTGTAGGTGTGCCTCCCAGAAAGTCCTGGTTTGCCAGGCATTGATCCAGTCTGAGGGTACAGACCCTGGGCCGGAAGACCAGGTTCAGGGTGCCCCCCCGGACCTGGAGGGAGGGGCTACTGATAACAGTGCCCCTACCATGTTGTCTTCTGAGAAGGCCACTCCTAGTTGGAGGGTGCTGGACCCCAGAAGGGAGGGCACGGGGAGGGAAGCCTCACCCCGGGCCCTAGTCCAACCTGAAGGTACAGACCCCAGGTTGGAGGGCCAGTTGCAGGTTAACAGCCCTGCACTGGTGGAGGAATGGTACAGGGCGACTTCTATAAGCACCCTGACCATGTTGGACTCTGGGGGTACCGCTCCAGGAGGGAGGGTACAGAGCCCCAGAGGGGAGGACCAGGTTCAGGCTGTCATCCCTGACCTGGTGTAAGGGAGAGTGGTTAAAGGGTGCCCAGCACCTGGGGCTACCGCCCCCGGCTCTCCACAGCCACAGTGGTGGGAGAGGTTTGAGAGGCCTGGGGCCTGGCTCTCATCCCTGGCAGCTGTCAGTAATCACTGTGGCTTGCTGTCCGGGTGGACAGAGTTATCCCTGGGGAGGGGACAAGTGTCACACCCCGGGGGTAGAGTGGGCAACACCACTGTGTTGGTCATGGTGGTACTATCCTGCTCCTGGGATACATCTGTGAGCAAAGTAAGGTTAGGTGCTGCACAGATGGGATCCGCAGGTAAGGAGAAAGGTTCCCCATGGGTTGGCTTAGTGGGCCCTGAGAGTATGGACAGAGGGATCCAATTGGAGTCAGGAATGCGAAGAACTGGAGCATGCCCCTGCTGTTGTGGGCCTGGGTCCTTGTTCTGTCGCCTCAAACAGGGAAGTACATCAGGATAGTGATTGTTCTCCCCTGGCTTTAGGCTGGTAGGGGGTCATGTTGGACCTGGCTTTTTTTGACAGGGTCATCCCCAAACTTTTTGCCTCCTTCCTCCTATTTTTTCTGACCTGTTGTTGTTGGCTTTTGACCTCTGGGCACTTTACCACTGCTAACCAGTGCTAAAGTGCATATGCTCTCTGTGTAAATGGTACTATTTATTGGTTTATCCATGATTGGCTATTTAATTTACTTATAAGTCCCTAGTAGAGTGCACTATATGTGCCTAGGGCCTGTAGATTAAATGCTGCTAGTGGGCCTGCAGCACTGGTTGTGCCATCCACTTCAGTAGCCCCTTAACCCTGTCTCAGGCCTGCTGTTGCAAGGCCTGTGTGTGCAGTTTCACTGCCACTTCGACTTGGCATTTAAAAGTACTTGCCAAGCCTAGATCTCCCCTTTTTCTACATATAAGTCATCCCTAATGTGTGCCCTAGGTAACCCCTAGAGCAGGGTGCTGTGTAGGTAAAAGGCAGGACATGTACCTGTGTAGTTATATGTCCTGGTAGTGTAAAACTCCTAAATTCGTTTTTACACTACTGTGAGGCCTGCTCCCTTCATAGGCTAACATTGGGGCTGCCCTCATACACTGTTGAAGTGGCAGCTGCTGATCTGAAAGGAGCAGGAAGGTCATATTTAGTATGGCCAGAATGGTAATATAAAGTCCTGCTGACTGGTGAAGTAGGATTTAATATTACTATTCTAGAAATGCCACTTTTAGAAAGTGAGCATTTCTTTGCACTAAAATCTTGTTGTGCCCTTCAATCCACGTCTGGCTAGGTTTAGTTGACAGCTCCTTGTGCATTCACTCAGACACACCCCAAACACAGGATACTCAGCCTCACTTGCATACATCTGCATTTTGAATGGGTCTTCCTGGGCTGGGAGGGTGGAGGGACTGCCCTCACACAAAGGACTGCCACACCCCCTACTGGGACTCTGGCAGACAGGATTGAACTGAAAGGGGGCTTGGTGCATTTCTGGGACACTCTTTGAAGTCACCCCCACTTCAAAGGCACAACTTAGTATAAAACAGGGCCTCTGCCCTACCTCATCAGACACTTGCTGGAGAAGAAACCTGAACCAGAAACTACATCCTGCCAAGAAGAACTGCCTGGCTGCTCAAAGGACTCACCTGTCTGCTTTTCTACAAAGGACTGCTGCCTTGCTGTTGGCCTGCTGCCTTGCTGAACTCTTGTCTGGCTGTAAAAGTGCTCTCCAAGGGCTTGGATAGAGCTTGCCTCCTGTTCCCTGAAGTCTCAGGACCAAAAAGACTTCTCTTTTCCACTTGGACGCTCCGTGCGCTGAAATTTTCGACGCACAGCTTGTTCACCGGCAAGAAAAACGCCGCACACCGACGCTGATCGACGCGACGCCTTCGGTACGACCGAAACTTTGACGCCCAGCCTCGCAAGGACAACGCCGCCCGACTTCCCAGGAGAAATCGGCGCGACGCCTGCCGTGAGATCAAAACTTTGACGCACGGCCTCGCAAGGACAACGCCGCCCGACTCCCCAGGAGAAATGGACGCGACGCCTGCCGTGAGATTGAAACTTCGACGCACAACCCCGCAGAACGACGCGCAGCCGGAAAACAAGCAGGAAAATCCACGCACAGACCCGGGACATCTGGTACTCCCCGCGAACCACAGAAAGAGACTGTCCGCGCGCCGGAAAACGACGCACGACTCCCCGCATGGAAAATAACGACGCAAGTCCGTGTGTGCTGAGGAGAAATCGACGCACACACCAGTTTTCCACGTATCTCTTCTCCTGTGGCCCTCTGAGGAGATTTTCCAGCAGAAACCAGGTACTTTGTGTTTGAAAGAGACTTTGTTTACTTTCTAAAGACTTAAGACACTTTATATCACTTTTCAGTGATATCTTTACACATTCATATTGCAACTTTGATCGTTTTGACCTGAAGATACCCACATAAATATTATATATTTTTCTAAACACTGTGTGGTGGATTTTTGTGGTGTTATGCTATGGTGTTGTATGATTTATTGCACAAATGCTTTACACATTGCCTTCTAAGTTAAGCCTGACTGCTCGTGCCAAGCTACCAGAGGGTGGGCACAGGCTGATTTTGGATTGTGTGTGACTTACCCTGACTAGAGTGAGGGTTCTTGTTTGACAGAGGGCAACCTGACTGCCAACCAAAAACCCCATTTCTAACAATCCACAATACACAAGTCAAGTTATCAATTAAAAAGCAAAAAGAGTCTTCATGTAGTTTTAAACACACACTAACACTGTTAACGTGAAAATGTACCTTGGGTGCATCACAAATAATCCCCCATGGGTGAGTGTGCGTAAAGAAGGGGTTGCAATGTGTCGATTTCACTCTCGAGTGAGACCTTGCATCGTTTCTCCTTTTGTCGGGTCGGGTGCGTAGTTTCTCCTCTCTGCAGGAGAGCAATGCGTTGATCCGGTCTGCACTCCCGGGTCCGGGCAGGCCTTGCGCTGATTTTACATGCCCATTGGTGTTTGCGTCGGAAATCCAGCCGCACCATGATGCAAAAACCACGCAGTGTGGGTTGCGATCTCACCATCCTCCGTCAGCGATGCTGCGCATCATTTCTCCAGCTCCGTGCATCGATTCTTTGGTTACAGGCGAGCATCGTAGATCTTTTCCCGGCACGGCATTCTATGCGTGGATTTCTTCCTCTTAGGCTGCCAGCTTCTCCTTTCTGGGTCCCAGGAACTGGATGGGCACCACAGGGCAGAGTAGGAGTGTCTCCAGGGACCCTAGGTGCTGGCAGAGAAAAGTCTTTGCTGTCCCTGAGACTTCAAACAACAGGAGGCAGGCTCTAAATCATGCCTTTGGAGATCTTCACAAGATGGAAGGCGCACAAAGTCCAGTCTTTTGCCCTCTTACTATGGCAGAAGCAGAAGCTGCAGGATAGCTCCACAAAGCACAGTCACAGGCAGGGCAGCTCTCTTCCTTAGCTCTTCAGCTCTTTTCCAGGCAGAGGTTCCTCTTGGTTTCCAGAAGTGTTCTAAAGTCTGTGGTTTTGGGTGCCCTTTTTATACCCAATTTCTCCTTTGAAGTAGGCCTACTTCAAAGTAAAGTCTCTTTTGAATGTGAAATCCTGCCTTGCCCAGGCCAGGCCCCAGACACTCACCAGGGGGTTGGAGACTGCATTGTGTTAGGGCAGGCACAGCCCTTTCAGATGTGAGTGACCACTCCTCCCCTCCTTCCCAGCACAGATGGCTCATCAGGATATGCAGGTTACACCCCAGCTCCCTTTGTGTCACTGTTTAGTGTGAGGTGCAACCAGCCCAACTGTCAAACTTACCCAGACAGGGATTCCACAAACAGGCAGAGTCACATAAATGGAATAAGCAAGAAAATGCTCACTTTCTAAAAGTGCCATTTTCAAAAACACAATCTTAAAATCAACTTTACTAAAAGATGTATTTTTAAATTGTGAGCTCAGAGACCCCAAACTCCACATGTCCATTCACTCCCAAAGGGAATCTTTACTTTAATCAGATTTAAAGGTAGCCCCCATGTTAACCTATGAGAGGGACAGGCCTTGCAACAGTGAAAAACACATTTAGCAATATTTCTCTGTCAGGGCATATAAAACACATTACTATACGCTGCCCTAGGGCCTAGCTTAGGAGTGTCTAAGAAAAAGGAAGGTTTAGGCCTGGCAAGTGGGTACACTTGCCAAGTTGAATTTACAACTAAAACTGCACACACAGACACTGCAGTGGCAGGTCTGAGACATGATTACACAGCCACTTATCTGGGTGGCAATACCAGTGCTGCAGGCTCACTAGTAGCATTTGATTTACAGGCCCTGGGCACCTCTAGTGCACTGTACTAGGGACTTACTAATAAATCAAATATGCCAATCATGGATACTCCAATTACATACACATTTTATAAAGGAGCACTTGCTCTTAAGCACTAGTTAGCAGTGGTAAAGAGCCCAGAGTAACAGCAAAATCAGAGTCCAGCACACATCGACATCCTGGGAAACAGAGACAAAATTTAAGGGAGACCACGCCAAGGACGAAAAGGCTAACACCCATTGACAAGATTTATGTTCTATCAATGTTGCCAACATTCCTTGTATCTACATGTCAGCATGTGGCCCTTTCTCTTTAAAAGAAAACCACAAATTTAACTGCTGTTTAACACATGGTCTACCTGTGTTGAGGGGATAATTTATTTATTCCCTCACATATATGTGCTGGACACCCTGTGTGTTTACAATGGGGTACATTGCATGTTGTGCCACAGACAGCAGTTTGTCACCATTGATTATTGGCTGACACATGCCCTCACCCATCATAGCATGTCATTTGGCATGAACAACTGCCCTAGCAATGAGGGACATGACAGGTGGGCCTACAGTTTTTAGCCACAATGTGGATTTCCATGCCATTGATATAGAATCATATAGCAAAGTGCTTTGCACTTGTGAAATGGGAAGGCTTGTAACTTGAATGTTGGCATGCATCATGGAATGACAAATCTTTGGGTACAAGCATTCATCCACAGACATCTGGGTTTGCATGACCAAAATGGAGACAACCATGTAGCTTCCAAATGGGCAACATGTGGAGGGCCTTTAACAAGTACTTGCAAATCTTTGTGCCTCTCCTACATCCAAGGGACTAGTGGCATCTACTGATGCACTCAGAGTATATCATTGTAAGGGGTGCCATACATTAGTGGTGATTTTCCCTGTGACTTGCTGATTCATTGTGTTGTGTAGTTTAGAAACAAATCTCCTTTACATATTGCACATGATGTCTACAGTATCCATTTCCATGCCAAATGTGTGGCCTATTTGAGCAACCTTATTACCACCTCCATGACTCCATTAGGACAACTATCACTTGGTGAAGTATGCATTGTGGGACTTTTTCCAGTGTGACATGAGTATTTCCACATCACCTTCTCCAGGCTACTGTGCTGTTGTCAGCAAAATGGCATGTTCTGGGAGGATCATTTATTATTGGTGGGTCATTATGTATGTGACAAATAGATGTGTGCATGACCTTGTGTGGGATCTGTGGGAATGGAGTTGGCATTGGCCTACTATTGTATGACAGCAGGTAACGGAGGTATGCTCCATGGGGCAAAGCATTGAAGTTGATGAAGTTTCCTACTTTTTCAATTGTTACTGTGATTACACAACTTCAGCCATGCACTTGTAGTTGTGTGAGATCCTGATTTTCCTGTGGGCAACTGGTGACAGTTCAGTTGGTATGCATGCATATGGTATGGTACCTGTTTGGGCCACTTAGGTGGAGTTAGTTGCTGGGGCCTTTTTGACATTATGTTAATATTAGCTAATCACAACTGCTGTTTAAGTGTGATCATGGTCATGTGATGACCCTATTTCTTTTTGTGTTTGCAGCATTAGCACAGGGAAGCGAAGGAGACACCGCACAGCTGAGTGGGGAAGCATCTGGCCATGGGACCTCAGGTCAAGACACCACTGACACAGGGGACCCAGTGGCCTGGGGGGTGAAGGGAGTGCCACAGGGAGACCGGATCTACATCGTTGCGTTCATTGGATTCTTCCTCCATTGGCTATTCCCTAATGGTGGTTTACCCATCGGGGCGTTCCCTGTACCTTGTTTGTCTGCCACCCCCAGTTCTATCATCAACCTCCCTCTTGCTCCCAACCCAGTTGGCCATGCCCGCTCACCCAAGAGGTTGGGCATTTCCTTTGCCACAGGCACCTCTGCCCAAGCCCATTTTACCCTTTCTGCCCTTAGTAAGGAGGCTATTGACCTCCTGAAGAGTATCTCTGGGGGGGTCAGACAGCCATTGTGAATGCCATCAAGGGACTGTCCACCCAACTGCAGCAGACACATGCATTCTTGGAAGGCATTCATAGTGCAATGTCTGGCCTAGAAAGATCTTTTCAGGCTCTGGCCACCACACTGATGGCAGCCAGTCACCCCCACCTTCTGTCCCCCCTCCACCTCCCTCTTCCCAATCCGAATCCCTTACTCCCCTACCTGTCTGTAGCACACAGACCGATCCACACACATCCACCTCATCACACAGCAGCACACACAGACAAAAGCACCACAAAACACAATGGCATTCAAACACTCAACAGACACTCACACCCACCCACCCACACACACACATCTTCAGTCATCACTTCCCTAGATACCCCCACCGCCCCCACTGTCATACACACCACATCAAGCATACCCACAGGCACAAACACAGCAGTCAGTGACACACCCACCACACCCACTAACACCACCCCAACAAACACCCAGCCATCCCCCACATCCACCATTCCTGCAGACACCACCCCAACAGACACAAACATCTACCAGTACCAGCATACCTGCAGAGACACACATCCACCACTCCATCATCCAGCACCTCCGCCAGCCCCTTAAGACACACAAATGCCCACACTCATATACACAACAGACACCACACAAACATCACACATGCAAACACCCAAGACATCCACACCGACACAACCTTCAAAATGCCCCTCATTTCTTAAGACCGTCCCTGTGTTCCTAAGTCTTTTTTTTAGCTTGCCCTTTCCCCTGTTTGCTTCACCCCCATCCCAAATCCTAGAGGCCCCACCCACCACACAACCCATCACTTCCACCTCCAAGTCCTCCCCTGTCACGTCTGTCCCCCTGCAAGCATCCACACCCCTCCTCCCCAAGAAGCAGCCCAACCCTTCTAAGAGCAGTCCACACCTCACAAACCATAAACCACCCATCCCAAATACACCCCCCAAGGATGATCCCTGGGGTGTCTGCCTAACAAATTGATGCCCCTTCCTGTGGAGGTTCCCTGGCAGTAAAGGAGTCAAGTGACAGCACAATGCTGTGCATGTACAACACCATATGGATTGGCCAATAACCTTGGACTTTTCCAATTTGCTAACAAATATACCAAAACAGTTGTTTATGGGTATGCATTTGTCCTACAATTCCTTTTCTACATTTATGTTGTTCCTGAGAAACCTGTGTTGTATGTATACAGTTGTGTGTCTTTCAGACTGCTTTCTGATCCATTTGCTGTTGTTTACAGTTTCTGATTTTGTGGGTAGTGCTGGTGTCCAACCAAGGCAAGGGTATATGTTGACTGCATGGATATGTGGATGTAAATGCAATTGTGGTGTCATAGCATTGTGTTCTGTTTGGTATGGTAAGTATTTCATCTTGTGTTCTCCAATATGAGCATGTATGGTGTTAGACTTGTCCCCTGATATGGATTATAGATTCATTTAATGTGTGCCAACTTGAGTTTTGTTTGTGCACACATGGAGGGTTTCAATTGTGCTAACTTTATATTTGACTGTGCACATGTCCATTTAGATGAGTGTACCTCGCAGCTACTTCATATAGACGTATGA
This sequence comes from Pleurodeles waltl, assembly GCF_031143425.1. NCBI lineage: Eukaryota > Metazoa > Chordata > Amphibia > Caudata > Salamandridae > Pleurodeles > Pleurodeles waltl. The sequence continues at coordinate 1,415,749,253 of NC_090446.1, forward strand.
GCCATGTAGTAGGAGTGCACTGCCACATTGTGCAGATAGGCATGTCATTTGGCTCTACTATTGTATGTCCCAAAGATACCTGAAGGGACAGTCCCTGTGCAAATGTTGTTTAAAGGGCATGTGCAAAGTGATATGTGTCCCAGTGCAGCCTCCTTCCCTGAGTGCTCCTGATACCCCAATCCCTATTGTGATGTATTGTTTTCATAGTGAGCTTTTTATATTTGTCTCTCTGTCTATTGTGCATCCCATTTTCCTTGGATTGTGTTGCACTGTGGGTGATATATGTGTGTCCATTGCGGGTCTGTTTAATGGGAGTGGTGTTTGTGTTTCATGCACCATCTATACATGTGTGTTGATGACAGTGCATGGCATGTGTGCATTGTGAGTGTGTGAGTTGTATTTTTAGATGTGATGTTGATGTGTTGTTGGTGCTGTGTGACCCAATGTAGTGTACACTTCACTGTCCATGTGCCTTAGATGAGTAGACATGTGTTTTTGTGTAGTGTTGCGGTGCAGTGTGACACCCCTGCCCAAAGGGAGCACATTGTGACTGTGTTTTTTTGTGTATGATTATGATGCAGGACACAATGGCAAGTGTACTTGGTGCCTGTAACGTGACCCCCCATATAATGTGACTGACGGCACGACGATCTATTATTGAGTGTAACGATGTAAGTAAGTGTGTGTGTGTGTGTACTTACAGTCGGTTGTGTTCATGGTGGTGTGGATTTTGTGCACCTCTGATGATCAACAGCAGCAGCAGAACATCTGTGATAGGCTCCTTGGTGGCACTGGACGTGTAAGTGTAAGGCTGCCTGCAGATGATTGTCTCACTTTATACCTGTTTTTGGCTGCTGAGACTTGGTGATTGGACCACCATGGTTACATTCGCAGATTGCAGCCTCATAATGTGTCCCACAGAAACACTGTCTCTGCCAGCCTGTTTGTACTCTCTCGTGACCGCAGCGGTCTGTGCAGCCTGCCAGTGCTGGCGCAACTGTGGTGGTATTTGCTGCATATGCCCGCATGACTTGTAATACGACGGTCCGATCACAAACCCGATGGCGGTCTGACCCCCAACAGCACCATGGCTGTCCACAGACCGCCAAACTCGTAATAAGACCCTAAGTCCAAATGCAGTAATCTTTGCCACAACCTTATTCAGCAGTTCCCTAACATTGACGCCTACTCCTCGGACACTGCCTGCAGCCTTGCCCTTCTGAACTTGTACCTTCTCAGATATGTTTTTACAGATTTCTTCACAATCCAAAAGTCAGCACCAATCAGGCCCAATTCACTTTTTGAATCGCACTAGTGTTCCATCATATTTTTAGATATTGACAGAGTATGACACGGCTAGATGGCTGTTAGACTTTTCATCCTTGGCGTGGTCTCCCTTAACTTTTTGCCTCTGTTTCCCAGGTTGTTGATGTGTGCTGGACTCTTTTTTTTGCTGTTTTTATTACGCTGGGTACTTTACCACTGCTAACCAGTGCTAAAGGTCAAGTGCTCCTATACAAAATGTTTATATAATAGGTTCATCCATGATTGGCATATTTGATTTACTAGTAAGTCCCTAGTATAGTGCACTAGAGGTGCTCAGGGCCTGTAAATCAAATGCTACTAGTGGACCTGTAGTACATGTTGTGCCACCCACATTAGTAGCTCTGTAAACATGGCTCTGACCTGCCACTGCAGTGTCTGTGTGTGCAGTTTTAAACTGTAAATTCGACTTGGCAATTGCACCACTTGCCAGGCCTAAAACATTCCCTTTTCTTACATGTAAGACACCACTATGGTAGGCCTTAGGTAGCCCCAAGGGCAGGGTGCAGTGTATGGCTAAGGTAGGACATATAGTAATGTGTTTTATATGTCCTGACAGTGAAATACTGCTAAATTAGTTTTTCACTGCTGCAAGGCCTGTCCCTCTCAAAGTTTAACATGTGGGCTACTCTTAAATCTGATTAAAGTGTAGATTCCCTTGGGAGCAGATAGGCATGTGGAGTTTGAGGTCTCTGAGCTCACATTTTAAAAATACATCTTTTAGTAAAGTTGATTTTATGATTGTGGCCCTCATTATGACATTGGCGTCCCTCTTACCGCCAGGCTGACTGCCGCCAACATACCTCCAGCGCGGCGGTTTACCGCTGCCCATATTATGACACACACATAGCAATCTGTCACTATACAGTCACACACACAAGTACGCCAGCCCAAAGGTCAGTGATAAACTGGTGGTAACGAAGCCCACACCGTTACGCCAACAGAACTACGCCCACAGCATTATGAACCACGAATCACTGTGGCGGACATGCAACTGCGGTAAACCATTGGTGGTACATACCGCTGCGCTCAAAGTACACACAACCTAACAAAACAAGACTACATTGAACAATTCAAACTACACACACCTGACACACATACACACACCACACACACCCACACACACCAATATAAAACACACACCCACAGTACTCACAACCCTTTATGACTAGAAATAATTGCCAACAGAGAGAGAGAGAGAGACATCAAGAGCACCCACAGAACCAGAGCCACAGAACTCCATCACCCATACACCATCCACCATCCACGCACCTTACAGCACAGACCCCAACACATACACCCCACCATCACAACCCACCCATCCCAATACCAAGCCCTGCATGCACCACCACTGCATGGAAATCACTCACAGCCCTGCATGGACACCCATCACTAAAGCATGCACTTAAGAGACAATCACCTAGCCCACAAAAATCACTACTCACACAAGGCAAAGCTGACAGGGCAATCACAACCATAGAGGGCAACACATCCATGCACAAGATGTCCCAAACAAAAACAATAACACTGCATTACATCCTCACAGGTCCCCCACACAACGTCACCGGAGAGGAGGTGCCAGCAACATCCAGCCCTCCCCGCCCCCACAGAGGAGGCCCACAGTGATGACAGCAGGTCTGGACACCTGGATCTGGATGACCAACCTGGCCCATCAGGGATCTCCGGACAGTTGGCTACCCAGGCACAGTTCCATACCACCACAGAGCCTCCCCCGTCAGGAAACACCACCACAGCACCCACCCAGCGGGCCCATACCTCTGCTCCCAGGACACATCAGTCAGCAGTGTGTCCACCACTGCAGGGACCCCGGGGCACACCACAAACACAGGACGATCAGTGGCAGTGGGCACACGGTTCAGGGGACAGAGGCACAGGACAACAGGGAAACTGGGAGGACTGCTGTGCGACAGGGGGAGGACAGGCCCAGGGAACCAACTCTCCCAGAGGCACTCACCAACATCCTGGGAGCATACTACCATTCCCAGGAGACGATGGGCCAGATACTGGACAAGTTGCAGGAGACCCAGCGGCTGCAGGAGGGACAGTACCTCGGGATCAGAGAGGACCTGAAGGACAGCCACACCACCCTGGTCACCATTGCAGGGGTATTGGCAGACATGGGCAACACCATGAGGGAGACACCAGTCACACCCCGATGAACAGCTCTCCACCTCCGCTGACTCTAGTGGACAGGAGGTCCTGCCACAGGAACAACAGGCCACCAGCACCCCTCCCCCTGCAGAAGGAGAACCACCCTGCAAATGGTCCCTGCGATACAGGCAGAAGCCAGAGAACATTGCCAAGACCCCCGCTAGGAAATAAGAGTCTCCTGATTGTCAACCTTGTGTCCCACTCTGTCACCCTGTCCATCTTAAACTGCCATTGCTCCCCTTCCTATGCCCCCTTGGACAATGCACCTGGGATACAAATAGACTGGACTCTATCCTGGACTTTCCTCCACCATCAACCCAGCCCATTCCACTACCTCCTCTACTTTTTAGCACTTAAATAAACACAATTTAAAAAATACAAGTATGGAGTCTGTCAAATGATTGAACTATGTATTTGTTTAACAAACTTTAAACACTGCAATACAACTGTACAGGAATAAATACATAGGAATGACTTGTAGTAGGCTGCAGTCAACACACCAGGTGCCAGAGTGGGGCACAGATATCTGAAAATAGAGATGCTAAAGGGTACAGTAAGTGGGCATAGAATTGGGAGAATCTGCCTGCCATGTACAATATCAAACACAAAACTGTCAGTGTAAAGTGTAGTTACAGTGTCTTACCTGTGTGTCACTGGAAGTTCTGTCTTATAATTGGTGTTCTGTTGTCCTCATCTTCTGCCTCCTCATCTTCATTGTCCACAGGGTCCACTGCTGCCACACGGCCATCTCCAGCCTCATCCTCCTGCAGAAAAGGCACCTGGCATCTCAAGGCAAGGTTATGCAACATGCAGCATGCCACGATTATCTTGCAGTCCTTCTTGGGTGAGCAGTACAGTTAGATGGAGGCAACGAAACCTGACCTTCAGGAGCCCGAATATCCTTTCTGTTATTCTTCTTGTTCGCCCATGTGCCTCATTGTAACATTCCTATGCCCTTGTCCTGGGATTCCTCACAGGGGTCAGTAGCCCTGAGAGGTTGGGGTAACCAGAATCACCTGCAAATATCGAGGGATACCTGTTAGCCACACACTAACCCTTAACACCATAACCATACACTGGGTGGGAACCAGGACTCACCTATTAGCCACACCCGGTGCCTCTGGAGTTGACCCATCACATATGGGATGCTGCTATTCCTCAGGATAAAGGCATCATGCATAGACCCAGGATACTTTGCATTGACGTGGGAGATGTAATGGTGCGCCATGCACGCTATCTGCACATTCATGGAATGAAAGCTCTTTTGATCTCTGAACGCCTGTTCATTTCTCCGGGGGGAGGGGGGGAACAAATGCAATATGTGTACCATTGATTGCCCCAATGATGTTGGGGATATGTGCCATTGCATAGAAGTCAGCTTTCACTGTGGCCAAATTCTCTACCTGGGGGAAAACAATGTAGCTGCGCATGTGTTTAATCAGGCCCGACAGCACTCTGGTTAGCACTATTGAGAACACTGGCTGTGACATTCCTGCTGCCAAGCCCACTGTCACTTGGAAGGATCCAGTTGCCAAGAAATGGAGCACAGATAGGACTTCCACAAGAGGGGGATCCCAGTGGGGTGACGGATGGCAGATATCAGGTCAGGCTCCAATTGTGCACACAGCTCTGTGATTGTGGTCCTGTCCAGCCTATAGGTGGGGATAATGTGCCTGTCCTCCATTGTTGCCAAGTCCACCAGGGGTCTGTACACAGGAAGGTCTCTCCATCTCCCATTCATCCACAGCGGTTGTAATCTAGGGGCCAGAACGGGGAGCAGCTGGACAGTATTCCACATTTCCAAACACTACACTTCATTGCATGTTGTGACTGTAACAGTATTTTGTTGGATAGGCCCAAATGGTGCCTATGTGTACTGTGATGCAGTGAGGTGCCATGGCCTGCCCCCCCCCCTGAAATGGCGTCCGCCTGTCCTCTGTGGATGGACATGTGGAAATGAGGTAATGCCGCTGATGTTGTGCGCTGTTGCAGGAGGTGGTCGAGTACTGCCGTGCAACTCCTCATTTGTTGTCATTGGGCTCTGTGGGTTACAGTGGCCAATGGTGATGTACGCTGGTGGTGACGGTATGCACCACTGTGGACGTGACCTCCATTTTCTATCTGTTCACTCACTTGCTACCTGACCTTCAGCAGGAGAGAACCTACACTGTAAGTGCTGCTGTGACCTGTGTCTAGAACCAACCTTGGCTTGTGTCACTGGGGAAAGGGCCCCTGCCTTCCCTGCTGCGGAGTTGGAGAGACTGGTGGATGGGGTCCAACCCCAGTACCAAATGCTGTATGGGCCTTCAGACCAACAGGTGAGTACACTGAGAACAATGCAGGGGGCATGAATGCATGGAGTGCTGTGTGTGAGGGTTCGTGTGGGGGGGTTGGTGGAAGTGTTCTGGGCACCATGATGCATGTATGGTGGGCAAAGTCTGTGTGTAAGGGGATATGAGGGCTATGGTGGGCCATGAGTGTAACAGGCCAGATGGTCTGATACCTTTTTCTATGTGTATTTTTCTGCAGGTCAGCACCCATCAGAAAAAGGGTATACGGCGTGCCATTGCCAAGGACGTGCAGACACTGGGGGTCTATGGCAGGTGGAAGACAGCGGAGGCCCAGCTGGGGATGGCCTCCCAATGAGGAAGGGGTGCCCGTTGAACCCTTACCCCCTGATGGCCCGCATACTGGCAGTGGCCTATCCGGAGCTGGATGGGAGCTTGAGGGCATCACAGCAGCCACAAGGGGGTGAGTACAGTTTCCCAATATACTACTTGCACGTGGTGGGGTGGTCCCCGGGTGGAGGATGCGGGCCTGTGGGTGCCCCTAGGCCAGGCCGGACATTTCAGGGTAGGTCCCATGTTGGGCAGGGGCTGATGAACACCGCCTCCTACCAAGCTAGTAGGCATGTACTACTAGGCAGGGGTCTGTGGGTGCCAGGTATGCTGCTATTGGGGTTAGGTATTCCTGTCCATGGCCTGGTGACTGGCCTGGTGACTAGCATTGTGACTGGTAGTGCATTGCCTAGTGCATTGGGCTGTTGTGTGTGTGTGTGTCGTGTACGCCAACTGTGGTGTTGGATCAGCCATTGACCAAGTATATCCTTTGTCTCTCCACCCTCCTTTTTGTTTTGTCACCCTGTCCGTATGTGCATTAGCATCATCTGGCAGAGGAGCAGAGGCACCGGCGACAGAGGGAGCTGCATCCCACAGGTCCCATGAGGCCGAATCCACTGACGGTAAGGGCACCAGTGGGACGGAGAGCCAGGGGAGCACTACGGCGGAGGCAGGAGGGGACAGTTCTGACAGTGATACCTCTTCCAATGGAAGCTCCCTGGTGGTGGCGGACCCCTCTGTGCCCACCCGAACTAAAGTAAAGCCGCCACCCCATACCAGCACCGCCGTCCCAGCTGCCCCTCAGCGTGTTTCCCGTGCCCGCTCACCCAGGAGGGAGTGCATCTCCTTTGCCCCAGGCACCTCAGGCCCTGCCACAGTTAGCCCTGCTGCCCTGGGTGAGGAGGCTATTGACCTCCTGCGATCCATCTCTGTTGGGCAGTCAACCATAGTGAATGCCATCCAGAGGCTGGCAGCCCATTTGCAACAAACAAATGCATTCCTGGAGGGCATTCACTCTGGCATGGCGGCCCAACAGAGATCAATCCAGGCTCTGGCCTCCTCCCTGATGTCAGCCATTGTCCCTGTTTCTAGCCTCCCCCCTTCAACTTCCTCTACCCATTCCCCTCAACCCCAACCTATCCCAAGCACACAGGCAGACCAGACAACACACAGGAGTGGGTCAGGCAAACACAAGCACCACACATCATCCCACAGGCACTCACACAAACACCATCCAGATGAAGACATACCAACATCCACGGGCTCCACGGTGTCCCCCTCCTCCTCGTCCTCCATCTCTCTCCCAGTAGTGTCTTCTTTCACACCTGCATGCACTACATCCTCATCCACTACCTCCATCACCATCATGCCTATCACTACACACCCCTCACTGGCAGTCACCACCCCCACATCCATGCACACGTCCCCTGTGTCCTCTCCCACTGTGTCTGTGCCCCCTCCTCCCAAAGTACAGAAACGCAAGCACTCAGACACCCAACAGCCATCCACCTCACAACAGCATCCAGACCATGCACCTGCACCCACAATCAGCAGACACCTCCTACAACCACTCCCTCTTGCTCTACTCCCAAGCCTTCACCCTCTTCCCGCCCCAATGTCCCTTAGAAGCTTTTCCACTCCACCGTTGGCATCTTCCCTACCACTCTCCCCCCAGTCCTTCACGTCGGGCCAGGGTGGTCAGAACCCAGGCGAGCACCTCAGCCACCCAGTCCATGGCCACAGCAGTGTCGACAGCTACTGCAGGTGGGAGAGGCTCCAGGGAACCATCCATCAGCACTGAAAGTGTGCCTGCACCAGCTGCCAAAGGGAAGGCCAAGGAGGCACCACAGCTGCCAAAGGGAATGGCAAAAAGGCACCACCAGCTGGCAAAAGGGAAGGGCAAGGAGACACCACCAGCTGCCAAGGGGAAGGGCAAGGAGGCACCACCATCTGCCAAAGGGAAGGGCAAAGGGCTTACACCAGCAGGCAGGAAGGAAAGGAGGCCTGGGGCTGATTCTGAGCCCCCACCACCAACCATGGGGGTTCAGCCGTCCAAGGCTGCAGGGGGAAGGGCTGGAGCCTCCCCCCACCACTGCCAGCATGGCCACCAGCACTGCCACCAGCAGCACCACCAGTATCACCACTGCCAGCATCAGCAGCCCCAGTGGGCAGCCGTCTGAAGCTACAGGGGAAGGGCTGGAGCCTCCCCACCACTGCCTGCACCGCCACCAGCACCTCCACTGCCAGCATCAGCAGCCCCAGTGGGCAGCCATCCGAGCCTGCAGGGGATGGGCTAGAGCCTCCCCCCAGCACTGCCTGCACCAACATCTGCACCAGCACCACCACCAGCAGCAGCCCCAGTGGGCAGCCATCCAAGGCTGCAGGGGAAGGGCTAGAGCCTCCCCCCCACCACTGCTTGCACCGCCACCAGCACTGCCACCAGCAGCAGCAGCCCCAGTGGGCACCCATCCGAGGCTGCAGGGGAAGGGCTGGAGCCTCCCCCCACCACTGCCTGCACCACCACCAGCACCGCCACCAGCACCTCCACTGCCAGCATCAGCAGCCCCAGTGGGCAGCCGTCCGAGCCTGCAGGGGATGGGCTAGAGCCTCCCCCCAGCACTGCCTGCACCACCATCTGCACCAGCACCACCACCACCAGCAGCAGCAGCCCCAGTGGGCAGCCATCCGAGGCTGCAGGGGAAGGGCTAGAGCCTCCCCCCACCACTGCCTGCACCGCCACCAGCACTGCCACCAGCAGCAGCAGCCCCAGTGGGCAGCCGTCCGAGGCTGCAGAGGAAGGGCTGGAGCCTCCCCCCACCACTGCCAGCAACGCCACCAGCACCGCCAGCATCAGCAGCCCCAGTGGGTAACTGTCCGAGGCTGCAGGGGATGGGCTGGGTCCTCCCCCCACCACTGCCAGCCCCGACGCCAGCCCTGCCACTGCCACCACTGAGCAGCCTACACTGCCGATGGGCAGTGTGTAGTCCTGCCTCCATGGGCTGTAGTGCGTCCTAGACCCTGCAAATCCTGTAGGTGCGACACCCTGGTGAGAGACTGTGACCTTGCACTACCCAAGTGCTGCATCACAGTGCACAAGGCCTCCTCCAGAACCAGTGGAAGAAGCCATCCACTCACCCTATCCTTGCCAGGATGAAGCACAATGGGCACAAGGCCCCCTCCAAAACCAGTGGAAGAAGCCATCCACTCACCCCATCCTTTGCAGGATGAAGCACACTGGGCACAAGGGCCCCTCCAGAATCAGTGGAAGAAGCCATACACTCACCCCATCCTTGCCAGGATAAAGCACAATGGGCACAAGGCCCCCTCCAGAACCAGTGGAAGAAGCCATCCACTCACCCCATCTTTTGCAGGGTGAAGCACACTGGGCACAAGGCCCCCTCCAGAATCAGTGGAAGAAGCCCTCCACTCACCCCATCCGTGCCAGGATGAAGCACACTGGGCACACAGCCTCCTCCAGAACCAGTGGAAGAAGCCATCCACTTACCGCATTCTTGCCAGGATGAAGCACACTGGGCACAAGGCCCCCTCCAGAACCAGTCGAAGAAGCCTTCCACTCACCGCTTCCTTGCCAGGATGAAGCACACTTGGGCACAAGGCCACCTCCAGAACCGGTGGAAGAAGCCATCCACTCACCCCTTCCTTGCCAGGATGATGCACACTGGGCACAAGGCCCCTTCCTGAACCAGTGGAAGAAGCCATCCACTAGAGAGACTGTGGCCTTGCACTCCCCAGGACCAAGCAGTGGGCAAACCACCCCCTTGAGAGACTGTGTCCTTGCACTCCCCAGGACCAAGCAGTGGGCAAACCACCCACTTGAGAGACTGTGACCTTGCACTCCCCAGGACATCGCACATGCCATGCAGCCCCCTCCAGGACCAATGGTGTTGTACCATCTTCCGGCTGTGGTGCCCCACATTCTCCGTCCCCCTGAGGTGCCTGTGTATTTTCAACCAGATGCCCCCCCAGTGATCTCTCCGTGTTGTTGCAGGAGTGAGGTGGGGCCTTGGTTTATGTGTGGTGGGCCTGTGGCCCACGGTCATTGAGGACTGGGTAGTGTCTCTCCATTTGTATATATGTATATACTGTTTTGATTTTGAAGCACGTATTTCTACTATTTTATCTTATTACACTCACTTTAATCAATTCCTTTTGTCCTTGCATTATTCCTGCAGGGTATGGGGTGGATATGTAATGTTGTTGCATCTGTTTGTGTGTATGGTTTTGGGGGTGGGGGTGTTGCATGTTGCGTGTGTGTGTCACTCTCTTTTTCCTCCCCCCTCTCTTGTGTGCCAGGCGGCAGTACTCACCGTTGTCGTCTTCGCCGGCGTTTATGTTTGTAATGCATGAAGAGGTATACAACCATGGGGAAGATGTGCAACTCGGGCTCCATGGCGTTGTGGTTGTTCCCTGAGTCTCCAGAGGTGAGTCCGTTGACTTCTGTGTTCTGTTTCTGCCATGCTTTTTGATGTCGTTGGTACTGCCCCGGAAAAGGTGGCGGATAGGCCTATCTTAATAAAGTGGGCTGAACATTGTCTTCCGCCTGGCAGTTGGCAGTTACCGCCGTGATGCTTGTTGCTACTGTGGCGGTCGGTGTGTTAAAGTGGCTGTCTGTCTGGGTGGTTTCCACCATGGTCATAATTCCATTTTTGTTACTGCCAGCCTGTTACTGCCGCTTTATCACCAACCACCAATGTTGTAATGAGGGCCTGTGTGTTTGAAAATGACACTTTTAGAAAGTGGGCATTTTCTTGCTTAAACCATTTCTGTGACTCTGCTTGTTTGTGAATTCCCTATCTGGGTCAGTTTGACAGGCAGTTTGCACCTCTCTCTAGAGAGTGACACAAAGGGAGCTGGGGGGTAGTCTTCATTTCCTGATGAGCCATCTGTGCTAGGAGGGAGGCGAGGAGTGGTCACTTACATCTGAAAGGGCTGTGTCTGCCCTCACACAATGCAGTCTCCAGCCCCTGGTGTGTGTCTGGGGCCTGGCCTGGGCAAGGCAGGATTTCACAAACAAGAGAGTCTTTTCTTTGAAGTAAGCCTACTTCAAAGGACAAAATGGGTTTAAGAATGGCACCCAAAACCACTGTTTTAGAACACTTCTGAAAACCAAGAGGAACCTCTGCCTGGAGAAGAGCTGAAGAAGAAGAGCTGCCCTGTCTGTGACTTTGCTTTGTGGCGCTATCCTGTAGTTGCCAATTCTGCCTGTGCTAGAGAACAAAGACTGGACTTTGTGTGCCTTCCTTCTTGTTAAGAACTCTCCAAGGGCTTGAATTAGAGCTTGCCTCCCGTTGTTTGAAGTCTCAGGGACAGCAAAAACTTCTCTCTGCCAGCACCTGGAGCATCTGCTGAGCCTCCTACTCTGCCAAGTGGTGCCCATCCAGTTCCTGGGACCCTGAAAGGAGAAGCTGGCTGAATAAGAGTGAGAAATCCACGCACAGACCTTGTGCAGGGAAAAGATTGCCTCAACTCCGATCCTAGGCTGAAAAATTGATGCGCTGCCAGCTTTGCAGCTAAAAATCGATGCTCGCCTGTAGTGCGTCTGAAAGATTGACGCATGTGGCTGGAGGAAGGAAGCGCAGCATCGCTGATGGCCGCGAGTGAGATCGCAACCTGCACTGCGTGGTTTTCTGATGCAAACATTTGCTGGGCATGTAAAAACTACCCAAGGCCTGCCCGGACCCAAGAGTGCGGTTCGAATCCACGCATCGCTCTCCTGTGGAGAGGAGAAACAATGCACGCCGACTCGACTGAAGGAGAAACGACGCACGGTCTCCCTCATGAGTGATATTGACCCATCGCAAGCCCTTTTTGACGCACACTCGCCCGTGCAGGGTTATTTTTTACGCACCCAGGTACATTTCCACGCTAACAGCGTTAGCTTTGTGTTTAAAATTACATGAAGACTCTTTTTGGTTTTTAATTGATAACTTGACTTGTGTATTGTGGATTTTTGTCGTTTTGGTCTTTTTTTGTTTAGATAAATATTTTCTATTTTTCTAAACCAGTGTTGTATAATTTTGTAGTGTTTTTATTGAGTTACTGTGTGTTGGTAAAAGTACTTTACACCTAGCACCCTGAAGTTAAGCCTGCCTGCTCGTGCCAAGCTACCAAGGGGGTGAGTGGTTAGCTGAGGCTGATTCTCCTTTATCCTGACTAGAGTGAGGGTCCTTGCTTGGACAAGGGGCAAACTTGTCTGCCAACCAAAGGCCCCATTTCTAACAGTGTCTAACTTTTTGCCTGCCTCCCTCCACTTTTTGGACACTGTTTTTGCTGGTTTTTAGACTATGCACACTTTACCACTGCTAACCAGTGCTAAAGTGCATATGCTCTCTCCCTTTAAACATGGTAACATTGGATCATACCCAATTGGACTATTTAATTTACTAATAAGTCCCTAGTAATTTGCACTGTATGTGCCCAGGACCTGTAGATTAATTGCTACTAGTGGGCCTGCAGCACTGGTTGTGCCACCCACTTAAGGAGCCCCTTAACGTTGTCTCAGGCCTGCCATTGCAAGGCCTGTGTGTGCAGTTTCACTGCCACTTTGACTTGGCATTCAAAAGTACTTGCCAAGCCTAAAACTCCCCTTTTCCTACATATGTCACCGCTAAGGTGTGCCCTAGGTAACCCCTAGAGCAGGGTGCTGTGTGGGTAAAAGGCAGGACATGTACCTGTGTAGTTTACAAGTCCTGGTATTGTAAACCTCCTACATTTACACTACTGTGAGGTCTGCTCCCTTCATAGGCTAACATTGGGGCTGCCCTCATACATTATTGAAGTGGTAGCTGCTGATCTGAAAGGAGTAGGAAGGTCATATTTAGTATGGCCAGAATGGTAATACAAAATCCTGCTGACTGGTGAAGTTGGATTTAATATTACTATTGTAGAAATGCCACTTTTAGAAAGTGAGCATTTCTCTGCACTTAAATCTTTCTGTGCCTTACAATCCACGTCTGGCTGGGTTTAGTTGACAGCTCCTTGTGTATTCACTCAGACACACCCCAAACACAGGGTACTCAGCCTCACTTGCATACATCTGCATTTTTAATGGGTCTTCCTGGGCTGGGAGGGTGGAGGGCCTGCTCCCACACAAAGGACTGCCACACCCCCTACTGGGACCCTGGCAGGCAGGATTGAACTGAAAGGGGACCTGATGCACTTCTAAGCCACTCTTTGAAGTCTCCCCCACTTCAAAGGCACATTTGGGTATAAAACATGGCCTCTGCCCTACCACCAGAGACACTTTCTGGAGAAGAAACTTGTACCCAGAACCTGCATCCTGCCAAGAAAAACTGCCTGGCTGCCCAAAGGACTCACCTGACTGTTCTCTCTGAAGGACTGCTGCCTTGCTGTTGCCGTGCTGCCTTGCTTTTCCCTGGTTGTGGTGAAGAAGTGCTTTCCAAGGGCTTGGATAGAGCTTGACTCCTGTTCCCTGAAGTCTCAGGACCAAAAGGACTTCTCTCTTGCAAGTGGACTCCGTGTGCGGTGAAAAATTAGACGCACAGCTTGCTCCGTGGTGAAAAATTCACCTCACGCTGACCCAGGACGACGACGCTCGACCTCACAAGGAAAAGATCGACACGGTGCCTGCGGTGCGACCGGAACTTAAACGCACAGCCACCAGATCGAAGCAGAGCCGACCTGGGACGACGACACCCAACTCCAGGAGGGAAAATCGACGCCGCGTCTGCTGTGAGGGAGAAATTTCCCTGCATCGCCCACCAGAACGACGCAGAGCTTGCCAACAACCCCAGGATTCCACGCACAGACCTGCAGGCGTCTGAAAACCCTGCAACCCGAAGAGGAGGGCCGTCCACGTGGCGAAAATTGACGCAACGTCTTCCCCGCGTGGAAAAGAATGACACAAGTCCGTGTGTGAAGGGGCGAAACCGACGCACACACCATTTTCCATGCATCTCCTCCTCTGCGGCCCTTTGCAGAGATTTTTCACTCAAACCAGGTACTTTGTGCTTGAAAGAGACTTTGTTTGCTTTTAAAAGACTTAAGACACTTTATATCACTTTTCAGTGATATCTTTACATTTTCTTATTGCATCTTTGATCGTTTTTGACCTGCAAATATCCAGATAAATATCAAATATTTTTCTAAACACTGTGTGGTGTATTTTTGTGGTGCTATACGGTGTTATTGTATGATTTATTGCACAAATACTTTACACATTGCCTTCTAAGTTAAGCCTGACTGCTCAGTGCCAAGCTACCAGAGGGTGGGCACATGATAATTTAGATTGTGTGTGACTTACCCTGACTAGAGTGAGGGTCCTTGCTTGGACAGAGGGTAACCTGACTGCCAACCAAAGACCCCATTTTTAACAGTGTCCTTGTTGGAATTTAAATCCTTTAGGTGCTAGTTTTTACTTTAACCTTCAAAAATGTATAACTACGATTCTACTGATTGGATTTTTGTTGTTTTGATGTCAAATAATTTATTAACATTTACTCAATTGTTTCTAAATTGTTGTGGGATTTTTCATGTGTTGTGTTTTCAGTTTAATACTGTTTGTGTGCTGCAAAAATACTTTACACATTTCCTCAAATTTAAGCCTGACTGCTTTTATGCCAAGCTACCAGAGGGTTAATTACAGGCTAATTTGGTGACTTTTGTGGTTTCCAGTCAGGGATTGTAAGTGTTGGTTAAACAGGGTTAACATCCCATTCAGCCAACAACCCAATTTCTCCTAGAGGTGTTTAGGAATAGTAAATGATCAAGTATAAGGTATGGGTTTGTTAATGTATAGTCGGTGTTTTTTTTTTTTTTTAATATTCAGGCGAGATTAATTACATTCACGTAATATTAAATTTAGTTAAACTAATATTAATTTCACTTATAAATTACTGATATTATTAAAGTAATTTAAAAACATTAATAAATTATTAACAAGTAAATACAGTTGAATTGTAGTAATATTATTACAATAAAAAATAAAGAATTATAAATATGCATTTTTAATATATAAGTATATATTTATGGTGGCGAGGTAATTACCATTATGGAATGAATTCCAAAGTAAAATAAAGAGAACCTCAAAGTAACACCTGATATTCAATTGTGCATGTAACCTTTCTATTCCAAATTCCAATGGTACTATTTCTATTTCACATTGTTTATTCTGGAAGATTTCATCTCGAGTGGGTAGAATGTGCTAATAGAATTGTTATATATGGCTTTCAGAAGAAGATATTATTGGGAACAACAGGATCGGAATCCAGTTATTCGAGGCAGTAACATCACAACAGTGGTTAACCAAAATGGTTAACCTCTGTTGTGACATCAGCAGGAGAAGCGCTTGCTTTCTTCATGTTCCTTCACGTCCCTCAGGTCTCCAGAGTGTTGTGTGCAATGATGGAATGCTGTTTGGAAGTATTATCCAACATTTCCAACCTCTCCTGGGTCTCCTCTGACTCACAGAAGATGGGTGAACACAGGCTGCACTGTTCTTGAGGCAGCTGCTATCTCCTCAGTGCAAATCTCTAAACACTCACATTGAGAGGAGAAATAAACCCGGCCTGGCAGACAGTATTCACAGAGTTGCCGTCAGTTTGGTGCCTGCTCAGGTTTCTAATGACATCATAGATAATTCAAGCTTCACTTTTGCTATCTATGTGATGTCTCTTAGAACCCATCAGTAAAAAATATTCCCAGTGTTCATAGTTAGCCATTTCTAATTCTATATGTTAAGCATAGCTCTCGGCATCACTAGGGTGAATACCGAATTCTAAATCAGTTTATTCTCTGAAATAATGTTGAAAATTTGGGAAACTGTTAATGTCATTAAATAATTCTGGGCTCCTCTGCTGGGGCTCTCTAAGAACCTGTCAGTGCATGCAATTTCTTCTCTGATGGTGAGGAGGGGAAAAGCCACAGATGATGGTGGATGTGGGTAGTATGAAGCCAGTTATTTTTTTTTTTACATTTGAGGCAGAAAGGAGATGCCATCACTCCTCCGCCTCTGGCAGTAGTTGTTATTCACTGTTACCCATCTATAATTCTGTATATCACTTTTGCCTGTGATTATGACCTATGACTCATTTAACCCTCATTTTGCCCTTTGGCAGCTCGCTAAAATACTATGGCCCTCATTCTGACCCTGGCGGTCTTTGACCGCCAGGGCGGAGGACCGCGGGAGCACCGCCGACAAGCCGGCGGTGCTCCAATGGGGATTCCGACCGCGGCGGTAAAGCCGCGGTCGGACCGGCACCACTGGCGGGGTCCCGCCAGTGTACCGCGGCCCCATTGAATCCTCCGCGGCGGCGCAGCTTGCTGCACCGCCGCGGGGATTCTGACCCCCCCTACCGCCATCCAGATCCCGGCGGTCGGACCGCCGAGATCCGGATGGCGGTAGGGGGGGTCGCGGGGCCCCTGGGGGCCCCTGCAGTGCCCATGCCACTGGCATGGGCATTGCAGGGGCCCCCATAAGAGGGCCCCTACATGTATTTCACTGTCTGCTGCGCAGACAGTGAAATACGCGACGGGTGCAACTGCACCCGTCGCACAGCTTCCACTCCGCCGGCTCGATTCCGAGCCGGCTTCATCGTGGAAGCCTCTTTCCCGCTGGGCTGGCTGGCGGTCTGAAGGAGACCGCCCGCCAGCCCAGCGGGAAAGTCAGAATTACCGCCGCGGTCTTTCGACCGCGGAACGGTAACCTGACGGCGGGACTTTGGCGGGCGGCCTCCGCCGCCCGCCAAGGTCAGAATGAGGGCCTATATGTTGGGGCAATGTGGAAACTAGCAAGGGAATGTATACTCCACATACAAGGAAAATGTGACTAGAGGCATCATGGCAGGATTGCTAACCTGATTTAGGACTCAACTGCCAAATAAGCTTGATGGTCATAATACTCTTAATCAGTACTGTCACTCACAAGCTGCCTTGGTGCACCACAAGCATTCACCGTACGTAGTGAGGTCACACTTGGATGATCCCTGCCCTACTTCAGCACCATTTGTTATCTATGATAGGCAGGTATATTCACATATATGCAGTGAGTGTTATCTTTTTTGTTGTACTGTCAACCCCTTCTATAACAGACTAATGTCAAGCGCGAAAAACAAAATAACGTTACATTTTGCTAATGTATCTCCACAATACTTACTCATGCAGATTGTAGGGGTATACAGAAGTTGGGATGCAGCATAGCTTTTCTGGCATAAACCTGATAACTTTTGTTTAGCCTCTAAAAATAAAAAAGCAGTTCTTTTAATGCATTTCCCCATATTTTCTCTTTAATTGTTTCACTTTTTTGATGTTGCTGTTTTAATGATGAGTGCAAAAGTAGCTAATTACCAATATTCCTAGGACCTGAACCATAAAACTGCACATATAGTGATTACAAGGATCTCTACAATACAAAAAAATCTTTTTAGGTCTTGCTAGAGACTCATAAGCAGACATAATTAAAAAAAAAATGAAACAAAAGTGGCATGGGAAGAGTTTTAGCTCAAATCCTTTGTTGATCTTCTTTATGGCAATTTGATCAGAAAGCATCTGTGTTAACTTACCTATGAAGTAGTTCCATTGTTCATAACTGTTTTAGGTATTATTAATGCATACCCCATGAAAATAAAATTGGAAGATTTTAATATTTTATTATGGGAGGTGGCTCTAGTTTATTTATTGTGTCAGACTAGCACATCTAGGCTATACAATATAATTACAAAATACAATACCTTACATTAGAGAACAGTTATGGAGCATACAATGTATGAATACCCTCATTTAAAAATTTAATTGGAAAGTAATATTTATACAGCATATAAAATGTAAAGGAAAACCCTAATAACAGGAGGGCATTATGCAAGTGCATAATTGCTTTGAATAATTTCGAGGCATTAATAAAGTCAATTTAATGCAACATCCAGGCAAGCATCTAGTACTGGGTTCATTGAGTATACAAACACTTTATTGCACTAACCCGGATCAATCAGGATTACGACAGCATAAAAACAGTTAAAGAGTAATGCAACTTTAAACAGCTTCCCACGGCCCTGTCATTTACAGCCAGAAGTGCTAGTACATAGGCAGTAGGCCACGCTTTGTGCACAGTAATGGGAGTAAAAACTCATTTAAATTTACAGCACTTTTTATAAACTTCAAACCATTCAAGTAGACAAAGTGCTAATGCATCTGCTTTGAGCAATCCCTATGACAATCGATTTTCACAAGCCTTAATGTTACCTCAGGTTGCACCAATCTCCTGCTGAATGATGCTTGTATGTAAATCTAGCAGCTAGCCACATGATCATATTTATACGTAAGGGTTACTTGAGCAGCGTTGGCTATGGGACCCTAAAACCTTAATTTGTCCAGTACAATTAAAGAATATTTTGCATATGATCCCGGCTGGTCAACTGTTTCCCACTGTTTAGCCAATAATTACCTTCCAATAGCCTTGGCTATTTCATAAGTGTGTTTATGCAACAGCACAATACAATTGGATAGATTGTTGATTGGTTTGAGACTCCACTATAGCCCTACTGGTGTTGTTCCCTAGTTATTCTCCATTCACTTGCTCCAAGTCCGTGCGCATACACAGAGACAAAGTACCCTTGCAGCTTCTTATCGAGTGTGTTAAAAAGAGTGGGCAGTAATATTCTTTTCTAATCGCAGCTGAAAAGGTGCATAGCAGCATAAAGTTCATTATAGCCTCCTCCCCTCCTTGAGCACATCCACAGTTAGATGAGCTAGGGCCATCTTTTTGCCACGACCTGGTGCACTGCTTGACTGCCAAGGTGCCTAACCTGAAATTGACATACAATGACCTCTTGAATGGGGGATTGATTTTGCCCAAGTATGGATCAAAGGAGGAAAGACTTAAAGGCTCCAGATGCTCCAGATCGCAGAACTCTCTTGTAAATGCAATAAGAAGGAATGAGAATTACGGTTACCTTGGTTGACATAGAGACCTTCTTTCACAGTTTTCTTCTTTATATTTTGCTAGAGAGCTCTGCTTCATTGTGTATATTTGTTATGTATATTTGTTCTGATATGTTTGTTTAGAATTAAGGTAGATAAATGTGAATTAAAACACTTCTATCGTTTTGTTAAATATTATGTGCTTTGCAGATTTTCCTACGCACACCATGTCTACCAGGACGTTGTCTTATGAATGATTGTTGCAGTGATTATTCGAGAATGAGACTCATCTATCATGAAATACGTATACAGCAGTCTTTAGCAATGGCCGCAACCAAAACAGGGTAATGGTTAAAACAGTTAAGGTGGAAAATGAAATCGAAATAAATACTGAAAGAACTTAGTGGGATAACTTCCTGGCTGTTGCAGACTAGTAACCACATAGTGCAGGAAAACTACTCTCACACTCCTCACATACTATCGATATCACACTAATAGCAGCATCCACACACACTTAATGACAGTCACACATTACCAGCAGCTACACCTTACAGACAAAACAGATACTTCAAGGAACTACAGTCTGACACTACTCACAATTCTCACCCACTTGTCACAGAGTAGCTATCGTCCACTACCTGAAATGCTTTCACACCCCTCACAACCTTGCAGTTCCATACTACCCGGAGCACTTTTATATTACTCACAGCAACTCCAATAGTTATGGCTGATGACTGAAACTTCCTTTTCGTTAAATGGTGAGTTTGTGTATTTGTGATGGGTCACTAGGTGAACACAAAAGTGAGTCAAGAGAGTGCAAGTGTGAGTTACTGATAGCATGTGTGATGAATGACTAAGGTATGGAGGGTTGAATGAATGACAGCATGAATATAATAGCCCAGGCACTTCTAGTTATAAGGCACACCTACTGGCTTTTCTAATGTTTGTTAAGAAATGCATGTGCCCTAGAGAGGCTATAGTGCACTGGTTTTTAATTTCACCTACAGGATGCATGCACTGTCACCAAGAGCTAATGCAATGAAAAAAAGCTTAAACATGGGCTTAGAGTCGGCCCATTACTTACCTATACTTGCTATTGGTTGATTTCCAGTTCTCTCTGGTTTCCTTGCTTCTTACTGGTCACACCTGCTGCTTCCTGCCAGCTGCTCACCTCTTCTGTATTATTCTTCGGGCTTCTGTTCACACCAGGGAGTATGGCCCCAGCACAGATTCCTGTTTTCAGCCAGTGTTCTTCCCCAACCCATGTGCTACTCAAGTGTGGTAGTCTGGCTCTCTATGTAGTGTGCAAAGCTAGGCACACTGTGCAGGGAGTCCAAACAACCTGGGACCAGATGTATCATTCTTCACAATAGCGATAACCTAATTGTGATTTTTAGCGAATTGCAATTAAGTAATCGCTATTGGAATGTATGAAACTCCAGGAGTTTCATACTGTGATTCGCAAAGGCTCGCAAATGGACCTACCTCATTAATATTCATGAGGTAAGTCACAATTTGCGATCCATTGCGGATGGCTACAATCACAGGGGTGGTGGCCTGCTGGGCTCAGCAGACCACCATGTCCGTGATTGCTTTTCAATAAAGCAATTTAGTTTTTTTTAAATGCAGCCTGTTTTCCTTAAAGGAAAACGGGATGTGTTTAAAATTGAAAAATGAAAAGTTTTCTTTTCATTTTTTAAGAGTGGGCAGTGGTCCGTGGGACCCCTAGGGCACGACAGGTTCTTCAGTGCAGGATGCAGGGCGGCCGGGTGCAGAGCAAATTGGTGATCCAGGAGCTGGGCACAAGGATGCCCTCAGAAGCATGAGGTAAGTCGGTTCAAGCGTTGATTGCAGGACAATGGGGGCACTCTGAGGGAAGATCCAGGTTGTTTCTGAAGTCCCCCAATTGGGGTTCCTCCTGATCCTTTTTCAGTTCCGGGCGGACTGTTTTTGGGATGTGTGGAGCTAGGGGACCAATACCTAGGGAATTGGTGTGGTTAAGCCGCTGAAGAGTGCAATGCCACCAAATGTGGCACACTGGCAGGATTTGTCCTCGGGGTTATCGGTGTGACGAGCTGCAATATCTGGTTCTGGAGTTAGCATCCAGGCAGTGACATGGACCTCACTGGTTTGTTGGTTTCTTGTGGATTTAGAGTGGTACCCCAAGTCTGGGGTCAGTTCTTTCTCTGGTGACTTGCAAAGCCTGGAGATTCTCTTTTTTTTTTTTTTTAAGAGCTTTTTCAGTTGTTTAGCTGTTCCTCAGTGGCGATTGTCTGGTCCGGGGTACAGCAGCCAGGGTTGGGGCCCTTTTCTTTGGTGCAGCAGGTCCACAGTTCTTGTGGTTGTTTCTTCTTGGTGCTGGTCTTCTTCTGTCCGTTGATTATGATTTCTTGGTCTAGGGATGTCCACAAAATACTGCATTTAGTGGGCGTTTTAGGGGGAACCTGGGAGTGACCAATGGGTCACCTACCTTAGGGTTGCTACACCCACTAAGTGACCACTTCCTGTTAGCAGAGGTCACTTCCCTACACCTGATTGGCTGTTTTCTTTCCATCCAAGTTGGAGGAAAATGAAATGGAGAGTCAAGCTTGCATTCCAAGTAGGGCCACTCCTCCTGTCCTTTGTTTGAGTTTCCTGCCGTTGCTCCCTCCAAAAGTGGGGGTTTGCAATGGGGGCAGCCATCTGCTGCTAGCAGCAGACCTGGAGATCCAGTTTCAAAGGGGGTATGCCCTTTGAAGCTCACCAGCAGGGCAGTGCACATTCCTAAAGGAGGGGGTGTTAGCACTCCACCCAGGAAGGGCTTTGCTCTACGTCCCAGAGGGCAGAGACCCTCCCCCCAGGGGTGCAGATTTGTGTCTGGAGGTGGCAGTCTATATGTGACCGGCCAGCAACCATGCCAGAGTAGTTAGCTTCTTCAGGGCACACCTCTAAGGTGACCCCTGGGTACATTTGGTGATAAATCCAATACTGGTACCAGTTTGGTATCAAACAACTCAGAATGATAATTCCAAACAACCCAGGGTTCAGAGCGCCCATCATGTAGATGTGAAACTCGTATTGGCCAGTGTCCAGCACATTTATCAAAATGGCTGCTCTTTTCACTCACTATGTCCCAGGCTTGGCAAGGACACAGTGGGGGCATATTGCTCATGCAGCTATGCCCTCACATACAATATAGTACACCCTGCCTTAGGGCCGAAAGGCCTGCCAGAGGGGTGACTTACCTATATGGTATGCAGTGTATGGTGGACATGGCACACAGGCAGTGTGCCATGTCGACTTTACAATGTAGGTTTGCATCAGGACACTTAGCCTGAAATGACAGTGCTTAGTGCTCCTGAATGCAATGCCCTAGAGGGAGGCACACTGAGTGCTGCTGCCCTCAGGAGCCTACCCTTAGTACCTCCTGCCCTGGGTACCTAAGTACCATTTACTAGGGACTTACGGGGACAGCTAAAGGTGTCTCTAGTTGTGCCAATGCACCACAACAGTTTAGGGAAATAGCTCTGACCCAGGGAACATGATTAGCAGGGGCCCTGGGCACTAACAAACTCTAGGCTACATCACATACCAGGCAAAAAGTGTGGGCTTAACATGTCAAAAAGAGGCCTTTTCTTACATCAAGGTACTTTTTTATTTCTTACTTTTAACCATGTACTCATAGAATGCATTGCACTGTATGGTCTCCCTTCACACCTGCCCCCAAGTTTTCCCCTCAAACCCTGCCAACTCTTTGCCTATCACCACCCCTTGCTGTCCTTTTACCTCCACCATCTCGCTATCCTTTTCCCCCACCCAGAATCCGTTTTCTAACATCATCATCACAGCCAGCAATAATTTAAAGTACACACAAAGTAAGAGTCACACAGAGCCCGCCATCTGAAGAAACCAAAAAAGGGCCAACATTATAGAGTTAGATAGATATAGATTATAAAGATGCTGTACCATATCGCTGGCTGGGTGCAACATGGGTTAAAGTAAACAAAAGTAGCACTTTGATGCGGTCAGCGCTGGCCGCACCATAGTGCTTTGTTTAATTTACTTTGTCATGTTGCACAGCAGTTCCTTCGACAGCACCAATAGGTCCTGCATAGGCGAAAACTATTGCTTTGCCAATGCTTATTCTGCTTGTACTCTGCCATTCACTGCCATCTCTGATTTCCGGAAGATAAATGTAAAACATTGGGTTGCATTGTATATCTTCACTTAGTAACTTGTCTATCTTGCTGGTTATAGGCTGGAGTTCAAGTTTTTAAAAGGTGTTCTGGAATCTGATACTCCCACTTACTGAAAATATGTTTGACAATGATAGGCGAGTCTGTTTTGACTCTTTCAGTAAAGTTGATTGATGGGCTGCAGTGCCTTCTAGCAGAGTCTTGCTTGTCACTGAAAATGGGACCACATTGATGAAATGGCTGATGTGATTCATCACTGTAAATAAAAAGTGACAATTGCAAAAAACTTGGCAAACGTATTTAAATGTTAAGAATTACTCAAGCACCAATGTGTTTGTTTCGTTTCTTTTTCCCCAATGAGAGGTTATAGTATTAGGCCTCCAGCCAGGCTACCACTCTCCTACACTGCCAGCGCTTTAAGAGGCTTTGAAGCTTGTTTCTAACCACTGTCCTGCAGTAGAACCCTAAATTATCAAAGACATGTATGTGTTTTTCGTCTTTAGAGCTGTGCGTCAAACTTGTGGCACGCATCTGTGACAGTGATTGTTAAAAAAAAAAAACCTTTCTGCCAAGGGGCATGTCTCAGACCCTATCATTTTGCATCATTTAACCTTTCCCCAAGTTTTGATGGCTCACAGATTGCCTGGAGCATTTTGTAAGTTAAAGCATGATTTGTAATGCAGAATATTAGACATGGAGCCAGGGTCTCATACCAGTGCATTAAAGTCAATGAGCAGTGAGAATTAAAAGTGACCTCGCACACTGACGATCTTTATATCAGTTGTGCAGTGTGGTATAGGCCCGTATCCTCAAGCGCTCGCTCAGAACAGATCCCAGCGTTATTGTTGGTGTTGTTTGGGTTTTTTGCAATTCTTTACTAAGCATTAAACAAGTTTAGGGTCAAACAGGAAGGTATAACAAAGGATCCTGAGATAGAAGGCACACCGTCAGAGATTCCTATTCATTAGGATATAAACCGAGCCAAAGCTTAGAGCCTAGTATCGCATTGACATGCCATGTGAGGTTTGATATGAGTAATGTAATTGAAAAATCCCGGTCTGCAGAGCACCGTAGGTGATTATCTAAGACTGGTCGGGGGCGTGGGTGCCGCTTGGAGGGGGTCGGGTTGCGAGGCTTGAGCGACAGTATGTACATTTCCTTAGTGTAGTGGGGGAGGGGTGCGGTTCGTGTGTGCATGTAGGTCTCAGGGTTGGGTGGAAACACCCCTCTATCCTGCGCGGACGTGTGATGGTCGTACACGTTGCTTGTGTTGTGTGTCCGCCAGTGCTTAATTTGTAAATTAAAAGGTGCTGGTGCCCTAATCCCCCCTCTTAAACGCGCGGCTGCTGCAATCAAATGTGTGAACACGGAATACTGAGGCGGGGTAATCCTGAAGCCATCTCGAAGCTCTTCAATCCATATAAATCCACTCTGCCCTTTCAGCTCACTCTTGCAGCTTTCTACTTTCTCCCTTTGTGACGCTTTTACGTTCTTCCCTTCATTCGTCTTTCCCATATGTGTCTTTTACTCGCACCAAATGCTTGAGGCAGAAGAATAAGGCCGGCCCTCAAAAATAAGTGCCGGGGCTCATCACCGGAAACAACAAGCACAAATTAAGCAATGGACGCTGTTCCGGGGGATAAGGGTCCAAATATGAAAATATCAGCAGGTATTCCTTTGTTGCCATGATCGTCCCATGTAGTGCGATTTCGGGGATGGGGTGCGTATGCCAGCGAGGAACAGGGTACTTACTATCTGTTCGCTTTTTTGGCCTGTTACTATAAGCATAGGTATATAGTGATCAAAGGGACCAATGTATCAAAGAGCCAGCGTCGGTTTTTAAGATATTTCTGAGTTACAGCTTGATTTTCAGACCGTACATCTAGTAAAGGGTGTGCAGGATTCTGACCCTTGCTATTAAACATAGTAAATTAATTGCAGATAATAAGCTATTACATGAAAAAAATATATATATATAAGTTCATATATGTCACTTCGCTGTCGGGTTGATAAATTATACAACAGATTATATTCAAACTTTGTCATAAACTCACAAGGGAGTTATGCATTTTGCAAAAACTCCACTATACAACCTTAGCTTTAAGTACAATGGCAGGTAGGAGCTACAGCGGGGTGTCTACCTTCTGCAGGGCTGGCCTTAATGCCGGTGGCGCCCTGTGCGACAATGTTTGTTGGCGTCCCCAAAGACCACCTCCGCCACGGATCGCCTCACTAACACCCTTTAACAGTGACTCTCGAAACTCGGATAGAACATTAATCACCAGAGTGATTTTGCCATTTTTACAGTTGCCTGAATATTGCTGTCGGCAAGGAACGCTGCAGCAAGTGGTTTTCAAATCATAATATACCTAAAAACACAGTGCCCCCACCCGAAGTCAGCATCCGGTGTGTTCGCACCGCCCAGGAGCCGGCCCTGATCTTCTGTTGACAATTCTTATCCTGTTTAGCTGATTTCACATATCTGTCTAGGGTTCATTCTAATTTCTTTTGACCCTCACCCAGCTGGTGAACCAGTGCTTCCATCCGGAGAACTTATGTCACAAATTCCACTTCTGACAGCACCTGTGGACGGTGGGGGACAGGTTGACCCATAATTATTTGCCACATGTACCTCTCTGGAAGAAAAACAAAACAAAAGCCAAAAGATTTATTTTATTTGACTTCAAGGTTCAACACAAAAAAGTCAGGAAATTTCAACCAACTAATGGGACTCCGCGTGTCCCTATTTATTTAAAAAAATATATCTTTTGTTTTTCTCTTTAGGTGGATTCCCAGGTGCATTTCTCTCTTCTGGATGACCTGGCTTGTGCCAGGACCCTCTGCAAAAAAGGCCAAGCATTAGTGGGAACAAAAATTAAAAGGATTTAGACCTTAGCATTTTTTTCCCTAGCTCACTTTCTTAACCTTAGTATGAATCGCCTCTCTTCCCTAGTTTATGTTCATTTAGTTTGGATTTGTGTTTGTTTTGTTTCTCATTTAAATGTACCGTTAGGAATCTCTATACTCTCCTGGTTTTCCCAGTAAGCTATGCATGCTGTAGTCGCTGTTTGCATTTACCCCCTCCCTCGACCCATGGTAAGTGACCTCTGTGGGCTTTAGTGTAGCTATTAACATTTGCTTCCGCTCCTCATCTTCCCACCTTCACCCAATTATGTTTATTAACTCCAAAGTTACCCTGCTAAGCAAATTGGTAGCCTTGACCGTCCAGTGGGCCTTGGAGGGTCCAGAAGAATTTGAGGGTGGTCTCCTAGAGAGCTCCCTCTCCTATGTGACGGATCAGGGTTTTGGGCTGCTCAGCCTCTCCATCATCTTCATGATTTCCCCGGTAGGCGACGGCGTCCTGCCTTTGGTCAGCTCTCAACTCGCTCTGCTGTTCTAAAGTGATGTATTGTGTTCCTGTTCTCAGATGTTCCTCTTGATTCCAACTACAAGTACCTGCGGACTATCAGTTGCTTTCTTGATGCATTTTGATGTGCTTCCCTGTTCTTGTCCAAACCAGGGTGAGCCCCAAATAGCTTGTTAATATCGGTGTTGAGATGGGATCACTCAATACACACAACAAGACACCTCTATACACGAACAATACATTTTCATACACAGTCACATCACTCCTGTTGGATCCCCTCTTCATGAGCTCTCCATTAATGACTGACAGGTCACAGGTGGGTAACACTTAGTTGACAGCCAAACACACAAGCTTAGACCAGATCCCACAGATAAGCAGCAATACTACAATGGTCCTGGAGATTGGCCTCAATAAAGCCCAAATGGGCAGAGGGACACATGCATTCCCCAAACACCATAAAGTCATATGCCACGTGTAGTTAGGTACACTAAGCCAATCAGGACACACCACATGCCGTGACCATGCGTCAGTCAGGCCGGGCATCTGGACACGTACACAATGGCCCACATGGTATCCATGCCAGATCGCGGCCCACCTGCAGTTGTTATCTGGAAATTGTATCTGTGACTCCTTGTCAATAGTTCACATATTTAACCACAAGAAGAATGTTTATGTGTTTATTGCACTCAAAGAAACATGGGTAATTTTGATGGTCTACAAGGCACAGTCCTCAGACCCTAGTGCTGTAACTGCTCTCTCAGCCGTAATGTTTGAATAAACAAACTGTTCGAACAAGCTGATTTCTTAGACCGTCCAATGCTGCACCCACATAGCTCCATCAACAGGCACTCAGTCATATGCTTTAGATTCGCATTGCTCATTTTGCACAGTAAGATCAAAGGCTTTAATATCTAAATGAAAACTGAAAGTGATCGTCTCACACAGAGGATATATGTTGCTAAAAACAACAAATTCATAGAAAAGATCTGTGCAGTAGGGTTCACTAGTAACTAGGATACTTGGAAAAGATGAAAAGTTAGATAGAAAACATCACCAATCACAAAATATAACTCTTGGAAAATAGATTTCAAAATCCTTCATCTCTAATAATTACACTTAATCAGTGCATGGAAAAACACAGGACCAGCTAAATAGTGCCCTCTAACAAGAGGGACACTTGAACATCTGTGTACAGACCAACTTCAAGTTCCAAAATCAATTGTGCACAAACAGAGACGTGCTTTAAATCGGGATATGACAAAAATTGTCCTCAGACGAGACTGACAATCTACATAAGATAAAGACTTTATGCAAAGCCTATACAAAGCATTTGGGAGGCATTTAGGAAACAAGACAACCAGGAATGCCTTGAACCATATGCCGCCTGCAATAACAAAGGTAAGAGAAAGTTCTGGGTGATTGTCAATTGTATGGAAAAAGGTTCAACCCAGCAACAATGTACCAAATGAGGCCTAGGTAAAAAACATCAGATTATCATATGAGGACACTTCCATTTCCCTTGCTGATTCTTCCAGAGACAAACAGTCTCATCTGTGTCCTGTAGAATATACGATGAAACAGGTAAAAACATGCGTATGGAAAGGTAGTGCATATGGTTTCCTTGGATCAAGTAGACTTCCACCTACACACTACAAACAGGACTTTCACATCTTCTCTAAATCTTTTTAAAGTATATTTGCATTCTGCCTCACCAATCTATCCCAGCATCATGGCACAGCTCAGTACTGCAAACAATTTACAGAAAAGGTCATACTGCCAGCTCAATTAGCTACTGACGTAGAGTCAATGGGCCTAAAGACAAAATCTGATACCATTTAATGTATGGGCTTCATTAGAAATTGGCTTACTGGTTGGGGGGGGGGAAACCCTGCTGAAGCAGCAATCACAATTTCATACAGGATGAGGTCACAAGCAAACCCCAAATTAAGCTGTGCTTAATCCTCTGGGTAGCCGAGTACATGTTGACTATAAACCACAGATAAATGGTAACCTGCACCTCATGTGATGTTCAATCTGTATACAGCTGTTCAGGGAAAACCAAGTTCCTCCAGATACTAAAGCCCTGCTACATAACTAATGTCCTACTACAGACAGTCTTTGCTTGTATCAAACTCTAGACAGGCACTGAACCTACATTGAGAATTGTAGTGAATATGAGTGGAGATGTGGGTAATGTTGAAGCTCTTTACACTATGGAGTTTACTCTGTACCGCACTGTTTGTAAACAGTAAAACTTTCATGAGAAATGCACCACAGAGTATTAAAAAGTAGCCTCTAAGAATAGTGTACACTCTCTGCAAAACGTGTTCAAAGAGCAACTATTGAGTTTAAATACCTAAGGTCTGAAGGTGCTAAAGATCATATTACCTGCTGCCTTCAGACTGCGGTGAAAACTTTATAGATAACCCATCTTAAGAATCAAAACAAGTACATGAACATAACTAACATGACATAAGTAACTGATGCACACAGTCTTCTATGTTATTTGGAAATTGGCATGTGGAGAGATTCTAATACCTCAAGGCTGATTCAATAATTAATATTTTTATGGAGGATCTTTGACCTGCTGGGAACTTTTTCTGCAGAGCTAAAAAACATGTGTGGAATATGCTGAACACCAGTCATCAACTTTCATCTGCACACAGAGTTACTTTTTAATACAAAGATGTACAATGTGTTCAATACCTCTACACACCTATGATGCATTAGGAGCATATGTGTTTTGTAAAAACACCCATTAGCTGGACACAGGTTATACAAATTTAGACACAAAAGTTATATGGTAGTTACCCTCCACTATATAAATTGTAAAAAAAATTAAGCTCATTGAATGTCATCAGTGATGTCATAAATGATGTCATAGAACATATCATGAGTAGTGTAATATGTGAGGTCATAAGCAGTGCATGGCCTGGGCACAAGTTATAGTTAGCTCTGCTAACTATAACTGGTGAATTTCTGTGTTTTTTCTTTTTTTTTTTTATAGTTCAAAACGTTAATGTTGTCACTGACTGCTAGACCTGGCTTTGTAGTTGTTGAACCTGCCCCTTTCTGCAGGGTCATACCCAAACGTTTTGCCTCCTTCTTCCTATTTTTTCTGACCCATTTTTGTTGGCTTTAGGACTCTGGGTACTTTACTACTGCTAACCAGTGATAAAGTGCATATGCTCTCTTTGTAAATTGTATGTATAATTGGCTTATCCATGATTGGCATATCTGATTTACTAGTAAGTCCATAGTAAAGTGCACTAGAGGTGCCCAGGGCCTGTAAATCAAATGCTACTACTGGGCCTGCACGACTGGTTATGCCACCCACATAAGTAGCCCTGTTACCATGGCTCAGACCTGTCACTGCAATGTCTGTGTGTGCAGCCTTTAAAATGCCAATTGTACTTGCCAAGTGTACCCACTTTCCAGGCCCAAACCTTCCTTTTTTATACCTGTAAGGCACCCCTAAGGTAGGCCCTAGGTAGCCCAATGGGCAGGGTGCAGTGTATGTTAAAGTTGGGACATGTACTGATGTGTTTTACATGTCCTAACAGTGAAATACTGCCAAATTCGTATTTCACTGTTGCAAGGCCTATCTCTCTCATAGGTTAACATTGGAGTTGCCTTTAAATATCCTTAAAGTTCAGATTCCCATTGAGAGCAGATAGAGATATGAAGTTTGGGGTCACTGGACTCACAATTTAATAATGCATCTTTTGGTACAGCTGGTTTTTAAATTGTCTGTTTGAAAATGCCACTTTTAGAAAGTGGGCATTTTCTTGCTTAAACCAATCTGTGACTCTGCCTGTTTGTGAATCTCCTCTAGACAGTGACACAAAGGGAGCTGGGGTGTAGCCTGCATATCCTGATGAGCCTTCTGGGATAGAGTGGGGGGGGGGGTGTCACTTATACCTGAATGGGCTGTGCCTGCCCTCACACAATGCAGTCTCCAACCCCCTAGTGTGTGTCTAGGGCCAGGCCTGGGCAAGGCAGGATCTTTTGAACAGCAGAGACTTTTCTTGGAAGTTTTCCTTCGGGGAACATTTCGATGCACCACCTTCAATGCGGCTGTAAAAATGATGCACCACCCTCTTCACGGCTGGCTTCAACGCATCACCTGCATTGTGGCTGGAGAAACTATGCAACACCCGCTTGCAGCTGCTGAAAATGACCCCACCAGCACGGTTTTCCATCACTGTGCAACCAGGATTTCTCCCGCATTGTCGAAGGGAGTCAAAGTTATCATGAACCTGTGTGAATCCAAGGTGCCATGTCTGGAAATCGATGCATCGCTCTCTTGCAGGAGAGGAAAAACAATGCATCGGCTACCCAACCGGAGAAGAAACAACGCACGGTCTTACTTGCGTGTAAGGAATCAAGGCATCGCTGACTTTTCTGACACACATTCGCCCGTGTGGGTTTATTTTTGGCGCAATCCAGCTACTTTGTGTAAAAAAAACATGTTTCCATTCTTTTCAATAGAGTAAGACTATTTTTACTTTGAAAATTCTTATTTTGACTTGTGTATGTTGGATTTTTGTTGTTCTGGGCTTGTTTGATTTAGATAAATATTACCTATTTTTTCTAAACTAGTGTGGTGTCAAATTTGTAATGTTTTCACTGTATTACTGTGTGTGTTGGTACAAATATTTTACACATTGCCTCTGAGATAAGCCCGACTGCTTGTGCCAAGCTACCAAGGGGGTGATCAGGGGTTATCCTAGGTGTGTATCGCCATTACCCTGACTAGAGTGAGGGTCCCTGCTTGGACAGAGTGCAAAATGACTGCCAACCAGAGACCCCATTTCTAACTGTAGTGAAGCCATTTTAGTTGTGTTTTTGGGCACCTTACTTTAGCAAATATGCCTGCTGCTTACTTTATCCCTTTAGCCTACTTATATTTCATTTTATTCTTTTAGAAATTATCATATTTGTGGTGATGTTTTATTTTTCTCTATCTTGCTGTTCTTTTGTCTAGGAATGCATTTACATTTCATAGCATGACATTCTTTCACTCCATGTTTTGTTCAAGGCTGTGACAAGATAGGATTGCCTGCACAAAGTGGTACCTTGCATCTCTAACATTTCACAGAAACATACGTATTTTGGCATGGGGACACTTTTCTCATAACACTAGCTGTTTTATTATAAAACATTTCTTTGCCCCCTGTATATTAGAGGGAGGTTCCAGCCAGATTACTACCACTGCATGCTGTTTGACTTTGCCACAGCTGCCTACTGAGACTACCGGTTCCCTGGCCTATATGGATAAGGTGTCTCAATAGACAACAGGCTTCTTCTCCTCTACTGCCTTACTCAGGTATGGGGGATGATGTCTTCCCAACGGGTCCTGAAGGGCGGATTAGGACTTATCCTGCTGTGCTCTAACATGGAACATTAGTGGCATAGGTAGGAATCATACATCTTGCATAGTGACAGTGTGGTGGGACTTTTCTTGTGTTTCACTTTTCATAGTATGTTTTATCATTGTAGTTATTGCAGTCCATGTCTTTTTATCCAGAACACAGCTGATTCAATAAAACTTATTGAACCATTTTCTGCTTCTGTTGATCTTTGCATGTGTGAGATGAATGTATTTGGGAGAAAAGGATAGTATCCAATCCTCCACGATTTCCCTGAGTATTCACAATGTCATGCACCAAGCTGCCACAAATCACCCCTGCTCCTGGGCATGGGTAAGGTGCTGGTAGCTGGCCAGAAACGAATTGGGCTGACAGTTGTCACATGGTGTGGGTTCAAATCCAGTTCCCCAAAATTCAGGCAATGCTGCCATCCAAATCTAGCAGCTTAATTCGTTCAATGAGATCCAATGTGACATGACACTGCCAACATTTGATCAGGAACTGAATTTCGGATCTTCCTAAGTATCTCTCTTTCACTACATGCTAGAGGCCCGCTACACTATATACAGAGACGTCCGTGGTATTGAGGATTTCCTCCACAGCTAGATAGGTAGCACCTATTTGATGCTGTAGGTTGTTTAAGCTTGAAACTTAAACGGATCAATTCTTATTTGGTGTCCTTATCTCTGAACAAAATGCACTTAATATGGCCAACCTGAACCGGGTGGCAATTGCAGTACGCATGACGCCCCCCCTTACTAATCATTCACTACAACATGGCATCACGGCTCAGGCGGGCGATGTTAATTTTGTAGCTGAGACTCATCCAGTCTATAGAAAAATGTAATGTTGGGTCAATTTTCCAGCAGTAGATGGGAACAGGAAAACATTTCATAATTACACGATGGCTAATGTACCTCCACAATATAAAGCATATCATTATATAAATACCTCTATCTTTTCAAGACCACTATAACTGGCTTGATGGCACCCTACCCCATATACCACCATGCGTTGGGCTTGGTCCTTTAAGTAATGAAGGTCCTACCTGGCCACAGATAGCCACATACACACCACATCCTGATACAGGCACCTTGGCGGTAGCTGAGGGTCACCGCATATACAATGAGCTAGTTAGATTAGACCGTTAGTACAGTTTGCAATGCAGACATTACATTTCAGCACTGCATTGTTTTTAAATGTAGGGTAGATATGGTATATTAGGTTTGGTAGGTGTAGTACAGTACTAGTACAAATCTATCCTAGCAAACAAAAAAAATAGTGAACAGAAAACAAAACGTAAAATTGACACCGTTGCTTTATTACTGGATGTTGATGGGCATGCCACTATGGAGTTTTTAAGAAACTCCCGAAAAAACTCCATAAAATACCTCCTTTGTTTTGTATTCTATTTTCAAAGTTTGGTTCTTTAATCAAGAAAGCAGTTTTGTTGCATCTACAAGAAAGACAGTATATGACCATGTCTTTATGAAAAACGATGTGTACTTCAGTCCCACCGTTCCATTGTTTGATCATAATTGCATTATGTCTGGATCTTACAGAATCAAATATGGCAATACAAGCAACCAAGAATGAAATTCGTAGCTCTACTGCACAGCTCAGTCATACACTGGCAATCCTTGAAAAAACTTGAAAGACAGTGTTCGAAGTGGCAATGACCTAAAGCCCATTCTCCCTCTCCACGCATTCCTGTACTTTTGTAAAGAACTGATGGCATGTGGTCTCCGAGCGCTATAACCAGGCATTATTTAAGTTGATCCAATCGTATATATCGAATGAAACTTGATCTTCTGTTTGCCTTTTTTTTAAACTTCCTCAAATATGAGTTTTTCGCTGGTGATATTTGATTGCATTATTTTTTAATGTGTATATAATTGCGTAATACTAATACCTCATTTTTAATGACCAAACAAAATGGATTGAAATGGAGCCACAGTGGTGTGCGCCTTTCATAAGTAAACTCACATGAACTTGTATTAGATGCTTTGATGTATAAGTGGTAGACAAAATGATTTTGCAAATCTGAATTAGTCCTATAACCAGAAATTCACCCACGTCCTGCTGAGTAAACCCTGCAATTCTGAAAACTAAGCCGTCATAAGTAACAACTCAAACCCTGTCCGTGCTTAACATTTTTCACGATTTTTACGTTGTTCCCATGGAGAAATTCACAAATATATAATCCTTAGGGCAGCATCACACGCCTTGCGCATTTTTACTCTTTAAAGTTTGAAACAGCTGTATTTTTCAAAGTCCTCGAAAGGTTTAAAGATTATATGGGTCAGCTCGTCAGAGCCTCTGGGGATAGGAGCGAGAACAGTGTGCATTCTCCTGTGCCTTCTGAAAACAATTTTCAATATTCGCAATTTCGTTTGAAGTCCAGCACTCATATATACGCCACCCAGACCCATTTTGAAGGGCTAAAATGAGTGTAGATTATGTATGCTCTAACTCTTGACAGGTGTGTTAACTACATAACGAAAAACTTTTATCTCAAACAAACTGTGATGATAACGCCCTCAAGACATGCTTATGCCCGTCTTAGAGGTGGGGATACAGAGGGGCATATTTAAGAGACCCTAGCGGCACTGCAGCGGCACTTTTTGTGACGCTGTGGTGGCACTATGCACTGCATCGTATTTACCTTGTAAATACGACCCCTTCAAAGGCAGCACTTTGCGTGGAAGGGGCATGCAATGGGTGTTGCTTTGGGCGTGCCACAGCAACACCCATTGCATTTTGACACTGCCCCAGATTTACGAGTTTTCGTAAACCTGAGGCAGCGCCAAAATCTAACGCTACCCCTGGGGTGGCGTTAGAGTGGCACAATGTGGAGAAATACTTTCATTTCTCCTCGTTTTTTGCTCTATGTGTGCTGCATTTTGCAGCACATTTAGAAGGAGCAAATTGTCATTGAAGATTGTTTCCCCCCCCCTCAACACAGCCATCCTTGCACTATGGTGCAAGGGTGGTTGCGTTGGCACATGGCAGCAAATTGTGCGCCGGCACAGGGGTGTGCCATCTTATTGTAAATACAGCACATCCCTGAGTTTTGAAAATGACAGTGCGCGAAGCTGGCAAATTTGGTGCAGCTATGCGCAACATCATTTTCACTTAAATCTGGCCCATCTTCTTCCAAAGCCACAATCTTAGCAAAAAACCCCACCCTATCCCCAATCTCAAATACTTTTCCATTACTAAACATAATAGAAATACTAACAAGTGTCTCCACTTCAGGAGGTTAAATCCCCAGCCAGACCTTATCCATGACTATTAATTTTTGTCTTGACACAATGTAACAGATATCCCTTGCCAATTTCTATTGAATACAACACAAGTAAATCTATGGAAAAATAAAGGTATGTATATACAGATATGTTCTAAAATACAAAATAAAAAATAACAAATAGAAATTTAAATTGTTCTTTCATATGATCCTCAGTCCTCAATTCTTGTCCAGCTAGGGGTCGCTTATCTAGGCCGAGTGGCCATTCACCTCCTGGATTTTTTTTATAAATGGGGATAACCAACATAAAGTCAAAATTTATGCTAAATAAATTAAAGCAAGTCGTCAACCCAATGTTTAAATACCAAAGACACTTCCCTTCCATAAACTAATAACATCTAGTTAATTTGCAAATCATTGCCCTTAACCCAAATTAATAAAAAGTTCCTCGTCCTTATTAAGACACCCTGGGTGTTTGCTGTTAAGTCGTATTATATACTCAGACTCCATCCTTCTCAGTATTCGTTCCCTATCACCCCCTCTTGGTGTCAGTAGTACCCTATCTATTCCAAAGAACAACATATTCTCCACTTTTCCTCTGTACTAGGTTACAATGACGTGCAACCGGATATGTTATATCTTTATTTTTGATTGCTCGCCAATGCTCAAAAATCCGTTTCTTCAAAGGAAAGGTCGTGCTGCCTACATATTGTAGGCCGCATTGGCATCTTATCACATATACGGCAAAGTCGGAGTTATAGTTCAGAAACTTTTTAATCCTGACTAACTTCCCTGTAGGTAGCACATATTCTTTACAATTTGAGCTGTACCTACAGGCCTTACATTTCATGCACCTATAGAAACCTTGTTGTGTTTTAAGGAACGTCTCCTGATTCTTCATCTGATAACTGTGCCCCAAAATGTCCTGTAGGGAACTGCTCTTCCTATATGTCAGTTGTGGATTTGGAGTAACTATCTTACCAATACTTTATCTGCCTTTATTAAATGCTAATATCTCATTAGGACTTTCCTAATCTGAGATGAATATGCATTATAAGTTGTAATACATCTCAAGATATTTTGATCTCTCCCTTTATTACTCTGATTCAGAAGAGTATCTCTCTGTATTTCTGTTACCATCTGACATGCATTCTGAATGACCTTATTGGTATAACCCCTGGATTGAAATCTTTTAATCATTTCAAGTTGTTCACTTTGGAAACTTGTCCGTGCACTACAATTTCTCTTGGCCCTTAGTAACTACCCACATGGTATGCTCCACTTAAGGCTGGGGGGGGGGGGTGATGACTCCGGGCATGTAAAATACTATTGCCTGCTTTTCCTAAATAGTTTGGTTTGTAAAGTATTGTCCTCAATTGTAACTTCTATGTCAAGAAACTCCATGACTTGACTATTAGTTTTAAATGTAAAATTTAAATTACAATTATTTTTAGGAAGCCAAGTCAAAAAAGCTTTCAATTTTTGATCTGGGCCATCCTAGATCAACAAAAATATAATCTATATATCTCGTCCAAAAGATTATGGCCCTCATTACAACCCTGGCGGTTGGCGGAGAAGCGGCGGTCTTACCGCCAACAGGCTGGCGGTAAAGAAAAATGGAACCATGACGGTTACTGCCATGGTCATCCGCCACTTCTCCGAACCGACTGCCAGGGCGGAGACAACTGCTGGGCTGGAGACTTGGGTCTCCAGCCCGGCGCCATCACAAGACTGCCAGGATTGCCATGGATTTCTTGGGGTTGGGAACTGCCATGAAATCCATGGCGGTCAGCACTATCAGTGCCAGGGAATTCCTTCCCTGGCACTGATAGGGGTCTCCCCCACCCTGAGTCCTTCCCTGACAACCCCCACCCCCCTGCCACCTCCCAAAGGTGGCAGGACCCCCCTCCCCACCCCACCAACAACATCGCTATACAGACTCACACCCGACACGCACGCAGACACCACCAACACACATACCCGCACACACACCAACAAACATGCCAACAGCCACACACCGAGTCATACACGTACACCCACATTGAGACATACACGCACATATCAATACAGACATACATACATACAGACAGACGCACACATTTCCAAACACACAACACCCCGCATGCATACACGCACTCACACACCCCCTCTACATACTCACACACACACCCCACGCACGCACACAACACACAACGCCCCCCTACCCCCCTCCCCTAACGGACGATCAACTTACCTGGTCCGTTGATTCTCCGGGAGGGGATGGGAGCCATGGGGGCTGCTCCGCCGCCAGCACCCCGTCAACAGAACACCGCCACGCCGAATCGCGGAACGTGATTCGGTTGGCGGTGTTCTGTTGTCGTGGAGGTGGAGCAACCTCCACTTCCCTGCCGACCGCCAGTATGGCTGCCAGCAGTCATACACGGCGGTCCCTCTGCAGTCTTGTGAAAAGACCGCCGAGGTTGAAATGACCACCTATATGTTTGCACCATTTTTCATTTTCATCTGTCATCACATATCTCGTCTCCCACCACCCCATAAATTAACAGGATTTTGTCTTCATTTGCAACATGATTTACGGGTCCTGAGCCCGTAGCAGTGCACTGACCCCGCTTGGTGGAATGCAGGAAGAACAGCAGGGTGTGTTGGTTTTGAGCACATATACATCTCAAACAATACATCTCAAACAATACAGTCCACATTGTGGCGCGCATTTCATGCTGGTCCAGCCATGAGGAATGGACCTTTTCCTCTAAACTAAATTTGAAACAAAACAACTGAAATCAATTGTAATGCTGCACTCCACGAGAGTTTTTGTCCTTTTAATTGCAGTCATGAATTTCACCAACCATCACCAACGCGTTTCGACCTCCCGGTCTTGTTCACAGTGTAAAAGTCTTTTTTCCATGTCTGTTATTTATAGTCTACTTCCAACTGTGCACCCTAGTGCATTATGAGACATGTAGTCAGTTTTTTTAAAGAAAAAACATATTATTAACTAAAAGAAAGGATATAACATTTCATAGCATTTCAACAACTAATGTGATAAATGAATAAAATATCAGTTGTGCACAAACTTGTGGAAATTATTTACACCAAGAAATCAGGGTAATACAAATGAACGTAGGAGATCCCATACTGATACTCAATATTAGTTTTTCGGTTTTTCTTTTTTTTCTTTTTTTTTTGGGTAACAGTCCTGTCTTAGAGTTACTAATTCAACCATTCTTGGTCACGTACTTTCTATTTTCAATTCACTCCACTGTTTTATCAATGCAATATGTTTATAGGTATTGCAAACTCTCACCAACTATACCCGTCCCTGTTTTCACATGGTCACTTGTATATCTGCATTGCATGACGCGTGGAACTGCATATGTTAGTACATATTCCTTTATAAGTGGTAGTGAAGTTCCTCATCCCCATTGAGATTCCTCAGTGTCTTGGTTCTGAGCTGTATTATAAGCCGTGACTCCAAACGTCTATGTTTCAACTCTCTCATTACATTCAATACTAGCAATTCCAAAGAATTCTATGTCTGTCCAATTCACTCCAACATGTGTCATCAAA
This sequence comes from Pleurodeles waltl, assembly GCF_031143425.1. Taxonomy (NCBI): domain Eukaryota; kingdom Metazoa; phylum Chordata; class Amphibia; order Caudata; family Salamandridae; genus Pleurodeles; species Pleurodeles waltl. The sequence continues at coordinate 1,415,787,988 of NC_090446.1, forward strand.
TGTTTTGCCATTGCGTAGGTCACGTCCTTGTTTCGTACAGCTCTGATATGTTCTAGGATGCATTTTTTAAGGGGGCAAATTGTACTGCCCACGTAGCGTAATCCACAAAAACACTCAATCATATAGACCACATAGCTGGTATTACAAGTGATCCTTTTGTTAATCGTTAGCTTATTACCTCGATGGTCAAGGAATTCTTTCGTATTTATCCCTATTCGACATGCTTTGCACTTCCCACTGCATATAAATCCTGTAGTCTGAGCTGTTAGCCAGTTTGACTGTTTCTTCATCTGGAAGTGACTATTTACCAATAGGTCTCGAAGAGACGGTACCTTTTTGTATGTTACCATTGGTCCATCCCCCACTATTTTGCTGATATCTGGATCCTTTCTTATCACATCCCAGTATTTGTTCAGGATTTTTAAAATTAGATGTACTACTTATCAGTCTTACTGTACGTCATTACCAGTCTTATGTTAGATTCATTCTTTGGTACGTTAGTCATTGGTTTGTTCAGTATCTCCTCTCGTGTCTGAGATCTTGCTTCTTGTTCTCCAGCTCTTATGTCTTTATATTTATATGTCCTCTGAATGAATCTCTGTCTGGTTTCCATGAACTTCTGTTCCATTTCATGTTCAGTAGAACAATTTCGGTTCATCCTAATGAATTCTCCATATGGTATACTCTTTTTGAGCATTGTTGGATGAAAACTGTCCCCATGCAATATGCTATTAGTTGATGTTGCCTTTCGAAATAGAGTTGTCTAAATTTTGTTATTCTCTATGTATACCTGTACATCTAAAAATTGGACACAGTTGGTACTCATATTATATGTGAATGTCAGGCCCATCTCATTTTGATTCAATTTTTCAAAATATTGCACAAATTCTCTCTCTGTTCCATTCCAAATAATAAAAAGATTGTCTATGTACCTCAGCCTCTCCCCACGTTACATATTTCTTCCACCACCCCATGGTGAGATTTACGTAGCTAGGTGAAAAGGAAACACCCATCGCTGTCCCACAGATCTGGGCATACAATTAGTGATTGAGCAGAAAGATATTATTCTCAGATAAAGATCCATTATTTTCAATAACATTTGTGAGTGTTTCAGCTTGTTTATATCACGTTGTTGTAAGAAGTAGCGTACTGCTGTGAGTCCTACCTCATGACTAATAGACGTGTGTAGGGATACCGCATCAATAGTAATTAGCTTATATCCCTCATCCCATCCAATACCAGCCAGTATCCTCAAGAAATCACCTGTGTCCTTAATATAGGAACTTAGGCTGCACACCATGGGAGCTAGGAAATAATCCACATATGTTGAAATATTTTCATATAATGACCCAAGCCTGGTGGTTTGTTCAAACTTTTATGTATCTTTGGAAGAAAATATATTGTGGGTATGATGGGGCTCTCATTTTTCAAAAAATGCCCTTTCACCATCATTTAGTAGACCTTCCTTGTACCATATATCCAAGAATTGATTCAACTCCATGATTAATTCATTTATAGGGTTGTTGTCCAATTTCAGATAGTGATTTTTTTCATTCAGTTGTCGATATGCCTCTTTCAAATATTGTTGTTTTTCCATGATCACTATGTTGCCCTCCTTCTCAGCCGGTTTTATTTCCAGATTTTGATTTTCCATGAGTTCTTTGAGTGCTTTCTGTTCTAACAGACTGATGTTTTCTCTTTTCGTATTTTTAATCTTTTCCACTTTATCTAGCTCTTCCACCACCAGATCCTGAAACATATCCATTCTGTTACCTGGTGATAGTGCTTGACAAAACTTAGATTTGGGCTTGAAGTCTGTGTGGCAATGCCCTCCTGTGTTGATTCCTAATTCTTCTAGGACTTGAGTTTCCGAAATTTCATGATTTTCCAAATTATACATCAAATCATACGCTGTCTTAATGTCTCATTTTTGTTGAATGATTAAATTAGAACTTGCTGCTTCTTGATCATTGTATATTTGATCTTTATTAACATTTTTGGAGAAAAATTTAGCTAGTTTTATTTTCCGCACAAACTTGTATAGATCAATTCTGGATGCGGTTGACTAAGTGAGACAGTGGACCCCACTACAGAGCCTGCTTTTACAACCAGGCATGCTTGACCAGTCAGATGCAGGAAGCCATCACTCTTAGCAGACTCAAAGTCAGCCTCACTGAGATCTAGGATACAGGCTGAAAGATTGGGATCAAAGCCTGAATGCCCTTAACTCTCTTCCCGTGAGAAAGGCTCAAAACACAACCATGTCCATAATGGGGAAGATGAAGGGGAGCATCTGAGGATTTGGGTGTGACTTCGGCACATTGATAGTGATCCCCAAAGACGGCAGGAGGTTTGCAGTAGTTTGGGGGTGGTTGCCGACTTCCTTGGACAAACTCACCTTCAACAGACAGTCACTGAGGTAGAGGGAGACTGTGATCCGCATCCTCTAAAGATGTGCTGCTACCACTGCTATAACTTTCGGAACTCCTGGGATGTACCGTTGAGACCAGAGGGAAGGAGAGTGAACTGAAAATGTTCCAGTCTGTGGGAAAGTACCCTCTTTCTTGGCATGGTTACCCCCTTTTTCTGCCTGATTTCAGTGTGTTCGACTCTGTTTACTGGGATCCTGCTAACCAGGACCCCAGTGATTATGCTCTCTCTCCCAAAAGTTTGTATTTCATCCACAATTGGCACATTGGTGCCCCGTTATAAGTCCCTGGTATATGGCACCTAAGTAACCAGGGCACTGGGGTTCAGGGGATCCTTATGGGCTGCAGCGTATATTTTGCCACCCATAGGGAACCCAAGCAAAGGGTTCTACAGGACTGCCATTGCAGCCTGCGTGAAAAGGTGCAAGCACCCTTTCACTGCCACCTTTCACTGCACCAAGCCACTCATATGTCACCCCTATGGCAGGGTCCAAAGTGTGATGGTATCCCTGCACTAGCAGAGGTGCCCCTATGAACTTCAGGCCCATTTTTCCAGGCTTTGTGAGTGCGGGGACACCTTTTTTACGCGTGTACTGGGCATAGGTCACTACCTATGTCTAGCTACATAATGGTAACTCCAAACATAGGCATGTTTGGTATCAATCATGTTGGAATCATACCCCAAGGCTTTTGCAAGCATTGGTTGTATGATTCCATGCAGTCTGGGGGCTCCTTAGAAGACCCCCAATATTGCCATTTCAGCCGTCTGAGGGTTTTTAGGCAGCCCAAGCTGCTGCCACCTCCCAGACAGGTTTCGGCCTTCCTATTGCTTGAGAAGCTCTAGCCAAGGAAGGCAGAACAAAGGATTTCCTTTGGGAGGGGTGTTACACCCTCTCCCTTTGGAAATAGGTGTTACAAGCTGGAGAGGGGTAGCCTCCCCAAACCACTGGCAATGCTTTGAAAGGCACATTTGGTGCCCTCCTTCCATATACCAGTCTGCACCGGTTCAAGGACCCCAGTCCCTGCTCTGGCATGAAACTGGATAGGGGAAAGGGGATTGACCACTCCTCTGTCCATCACCATCCCAGGGGCGGTGCTCAGAACTCCTCTGAGGGTCTCGGGGTTTTGCCATCTTGGATTCCAGGTTGGCAGGGAACTCTGGGAGCATCTGAATGACCAATGTCAGCAGGTGACATCAGAGCCCCCTCCTGATAGGTGGTCACCTAGTTAGGTGACCAATCCCCCTTTCAGGGCTATTTAGGGTCTCTCCTTTGGGTGGTTCCTCAGGTTAGTATTGCAAGACTCTAGCAGGAATCCTCTGCACTCTCTACTTCGACTTCTGACTGAAGAAACTGCATCTGGTCGCTCCGGGCACCCGGCAAGCTACAACAAAGGAGCAAGATGCCTTCTGCAACATTGTATCCACGGCTGCTTCCAGCACCTGCAACATTTCCCCAGTCGTGCATCCTCTGAGGACGGCCCTTCTTCAGCCTGCATCAGAAGGAAGAAGGAATCTCCCTCTGGGTGAAGGAGTCACTCCCCTGCTTCTGCAGGCACCATCTGCAATGACGACCGGCTGCTTGGATCCCCTCTCCTGCTGAGCTGTGTGGATCTTGCATCACAGGTGGTGGACTGAAGTGGTCCCAACAGTCCTCTCTTCCAACTATCCAACTTGGGTGGACGTAAGCCCTTGCCTGCCCTCACAGGACAGTACCCCCATGCACCAAGTCCTTTGCAGCAGCCAAGGCTTGTTGGCATCCTTCCTCCAAGATCTTTGCGCAACTTGAAGCTCCAGCCCCCAGCACTCCTTCCTGGCATGCATAGCTCCGGGGGAGTGCGATCCTTTCTCGTAGTGCTGCATGGGCCTCTTCTGCGACTCTCCTGTCCCCATCCTGTGGGACTCCTGTGGGTGCTACCTGGACTTCTGTATTCTCTTTGTGTTGCTGAGAGTCCCCACTGACTTCCACATCTGGGTAGAGTCCACCTGGTCCTTCCTGGTCCCCGGCACCTCCACTTTCTTCTAACTGCAAGTTTTGCATGTGTTTGTTCGTGGAACACGACTACACAAACCAGACTGCAATCCTCCTTCCGGCGTGGGACATCACCTGCACCCTCCAAGAATCCGACTTTGTCTTCTTGGTTGCAGTGCTGACTCTTTTTCTTCATCAGAGGTTCACTTCTTGCACTTTCATCCTAGTGGGTAGGGGCTCCTGCCCTTTCTGGACTCTTCTGAGCTTCTTGGACTTGGTCCCCTCTTTTCACATGTCCTCTGGTCCAGGAATCCACTGTTGGTGTCTTGCAGTCTCTTGTGAGTTTTGCAATATTCTTTTTTCCTCTTTGTGTGTGTTCTGAGAAACTTAATGTGATTTACTCCTGTTTTCCTGGTCGTTGGGGTGGGTTGTGGAACTTACCTTTGGGCTTTCCTAGTATTCCCAGCTCCCCTCTACACACTACACTTACCTAGGTGGGGGGCCAACCTTTGCATTCCACTTACTTAGTATATGGTTTGTGCTCCATCTAGGCCTATTTCACTCTATTGTGATTTACAGTAATTGCACTGTTTCTAACTGTTTTTATGCCTATTTCTGAAAACTAGTGTATATAATTTGTGTATTACTTACCTCCTAAGGGAGTATAGCCTCTATGGTATTTTGGTATTTGTGTACCTTTATTTTTGTAACAATGAGGCCCTCATTATGACATTGGCGGTAAATCCCACTTACCAGCAAGCTGACTGCCACCAACATACTGCTGCGGCGGATATCCGTTCACACACACACACCAATCCGTCACTATTCAGCCACAGACACAAGTCTGCCACACCAAAGGTCAGTGATAAACTGGCGGGATCCAAACCTACACCGTTACGCCAACAGAACTATGCCCACCACATTATGACCCACGAATCACCACAGCGGACATTCAATGGCGGTAAACCATTGGCGGTATACACCGCTGTGCTCAAATACACACACACATACAAAACAGCACCACATTGGACAATTCAAACTACACACACCTGACACCAATACACACACCACACACCCACACCACTATAAAACACACACATACATTACCCACAAACCTTTACGAATACAAACCATTACCACAAGATAGACACCACGACCACAGACAAGACCAGAGCCACACACCATCATCACTTATACACCACCACCCACGCAGCTTACAACACACACCCCAACACATCACCCCACACACCCTCACCTACACCACTCACACAGCACCAATGGCACCACAAAGACACCCCCAATTCTCTGAGGAGGAGCTAAGGGTCATGGTGGAGGAAATCATCAGGGTAGAGCCTCAGCTATTTGGAGCACAGGTGCAGCAGATATCCATTGCTAGGAAGATGGAGCTGTGGCAGGGAATCGTGGACGGGGTCAATGCTGTGGGACAGCACCCCAGAACAAGGGATGATATCAGGAAGAGGTGGGGGAAGGTACGATCCATTGCAGCAAGACACAAGCTCGCAGTACAGAGGACTGTCGGTGGACCCCCAACTCCAACAACATGGGACGAGCAAGTCTTGGCATTCATGCATCCTGAGGGCCTGGCCGGAGTAGGAGGAGGACTGGACACTGGTAAGTCAACTCTATACTACTACTACCCCCCTACCTGCATGCCATCACATACCCCCACCCTCACACTCAACCTCACTCCCATCACTCCACCACTTCCACACACCCCACCATCACATTGTACTCACCCCAATGCCAAGCCCTGCATGCTCTACCAATGTATGGACATTACTCACAACCCTGCATGGACACCTGTCACCAAAGCATGCACACTAGAGAGAATCAGGTAGCCCACCACATACCAACTCACACAAGTTAAAGCTGCCAGAGCAAATACAACCATAGAGGGCAACCCACTGATGCACAATATGTAACACACAGAAACAATAACACTGCATTTACATCCCCACAGGTATCCCAGCCAATGTCAGCGGAAAAAGAGGTGCCAGCTATTTCCAGTCCCCCCACAGAAGAGGCCCACAGTGATGACAGCAGCTCTGGTCGCCTGGGTCTGGATGACCAACCTGGCCCGTCAGGGACTCTGGACAGTCGGTAACCCAGGCACAGTCACACACCACCACAGAGCCTCCCCCTCAGGAAACACCACCACAGCACCCACCCAGGGTACCCATACCTCTGTCCCCAGGACACATCAATCAACAGTGTGTCCACCACCACAGGGACCCCAGGGCACACCTCGCCCCCAAGACAATCAGGGACCTGGGGTCAGTGGCAGTGGGCACACGGTTCAGGGGACAGAGGCACAGGACATCAGGGACACTGGGAGGAGGGCTGTGTGCCAGGGGGAGGACAGGCCCAGGGAACCGACTCTCCAGGATGCACTCATCGAGATTCTGGGAGCATGCTACCATTCCCAGGATATGCTGGGCCAGATCCTGGACAACGTGCTGGAGGACAGTCGGCTGCAAGAGGGACAGTACCAGGGGATCAGGGAGGACTTGCAGGCCATTAACACTACCCTGGTCTCCATTGCAGGGGTACTGGCAGATATGGCTAACATTATGAGGGAGGCAGTCTTACAACAGCAGCCCCTGCCACTAGCCAGACATCTGAACAGCCTTCCACCTCCGCTGCCGCTAGTGGACAGGAGGCCCTGCCACAGGACCAACAGGACACCAGCACCCTTCCCCCTGCAGAAGGAAAACCACCCCGCAAATTTTCCCTGCGATCCAGGCAGAAGCCAGAGACTATTGCCAAGACCTCTGCCAGGAAATGAGAATCTCCTGATTGTCACCTTTCTGTCCCTCTCTGTCACCCTGTCCACCTTAAACTGCCATAGCTCCCCTTCATTTGTCCCCATGGACAATGCATCTGTGCTACAAATAGACTGGAACTCTACCCTGGACTTTCCTCCATCAACACCCCATCCCAATGCACTTGCCCCCACTCCGCCTTATCACTTCAATAAATACCCTTTGAATTAATACAAGTATGGAGTATGTCAAATGATTTAAGTATGTATTAGTTTAACCAGGTTCAAACATTGCAATTCAACTGTACAGTAATGTTCACATACAACAGACCTGCAGTTGGCTGCAGTGATCATACCAGGAGCGATAGTGGGGCACCAACAACTGCATAAAGAGTTACCAAAGGGTACAGTGTGTGCGCATAGGAGTGGGAAATTACAGCCTGCCAGTGACAATGTGAAACAAAAATATGACAATGAAATGTGAAGTTACTCTGTCTTACCTGTGTGTCATTGGAAGTATTGTCAAATCACTGCAGGTCTGTCATCCTCATCCTCATCCTCATCCTCTGCCTTCTCATCTTCACTGTCCACAGAGTCCGCTGCTGCCACACGGCCATCTCCAGCCTCCTCCTCCTGCAGAAAAGGCACATGGCGTCTCAAGGCAAGGTTAGGCAACATGCAACATGCAGCATGCCACGATTATCTGGCAGACCTTCTTGGGTGAGTAGCACAGGGAATGAGGCACCTCAACCTGGCCTTCAGGAGGTCAAAGGTACGTTCAATTATCCTTCTTGTTTAACTATGTGCCTCATTGTAACGTTCCTCTGCCCTTGTCCTGGGATTCTTCACAGTGGTCAGTAGCCATGAAAGGTTGGGGTAACCAGAGTCACCTGCAAATATCGAGGGACAGCATTTAGCCACACACTATCCCATATGGCCCACACCATACCCATATACCAACATCCACTGGTAGGGAACCAGGGCTCACTTATTAGCCACACCCGGTGCCTCTGTAGTTGGCCCATCACATTTGGGATGCTGCTATTCCTTAGGATAAAGGCATGACGCACTGACCCACGATACTTAGCATTGACATGGTAGATGTACTGGTCCGCCAGGTACATCATCTGGACATTCAAACTCCAGAAACGTCTGCAACGTATTCAAAATGCCTCCGCCCGCCTCATCCTCGACATACTCCGCAATAGCCACATCTCCGCCCACTTGAGACACCTGCACTGGCTTCCCATCAGCAAAAGGATCACCTTTCGTCTCCTCACCCACGCACACAAAGCCCTCCACAACAAGGGACCAAAATACCTCAACCGTCGCCTCAGCTTCTACGCTCCCACCCGTCCTCTCCGCTCCACCAGCCTCGCTCTCGCCACCGTCCTTCGCATTCGCCGCTCCACAGCGGGTGGGAGGTCCTTCTCCTACCTGGCGGCCAAGACTTGGAACTCCCTCCCCACCATCCTTAGGACCACCCAGGACCACTCCGCATTCCGGAGACTCCTCAAGACCTGGCTCTTCGAGCAGTAGTAACCCCCTCCCCCTAGCACCTTGAGACCCGCACGGGTGAGTAGCGCGCTTTATATATGTTAATGATTTGATTTGATTTGATTTGATTCATTGAGTGAAAACTCTTTCGATTTCTGAAAACCTGTTCATTTTACCATGGGGGGAACAAATGCAATATGTGTTCCATCAATTACCCCAATTATGTTGGGTATATGTCTTATTGCATAGAAGTCAGCCTTCACAGTGGCCAAGTCCTCCACCGGGGGAAAACAATGTAGCTGCACATGTGTTTAGTCAGGGCAGCCAAAACGCTGGTCAGCACTATTGAGAACATTGGCTGTGACATTCCTGCTGCCAAGCCCACTGTCACTTGGAAAGAAACTGTTGCCAAGAAATGGAGCACAGATAGCACTTGCACAAGGGGTGGGATCTCAGTGGGTTGACGGATAGCAGATATTAGGTCAGGCTCCAGTTCGGCACACAGCTCCGTGATTGTGGCCCTGTCAAGTCTGTAGGTGAAGATAATGTGCCTGTCCTCCATTGTTGCAAAGTCCACCAGGGGTCTGTACACAGGGGTATGTCTCCATCTCCTATTCATCCACAGCGGTAGCAATCTATGGGGCAAAAGAGTGAGGAGCCAGTCACAAACTGTACATTGTAGCCACAACAGTACAATGCATGATGTCAATTTGAAATGTAGAAGTGCCATTTCTCCTGTATGTCCAATTGTGAACTGTGACGCAGTTATAATGCAGGGCCTGCCACCCACCCCTGAAATGGCGTCTGCCTGTTTTGTGTGCAGGGACAGGTGGAAGTGAGGTAATTCCGCTGACATTGTGCGCCGTTGCGGGAGGTAGCGGGAACTGCTGTGCAACGCCTGTAGGAGGCTGGACTGGCTTCCAGGGGGTACCAAGAGGTACTTACACCTTGCACCAGGCCCAGGTATCCCTTATTAGTGTAGAGGGGTGTCTAGCAGCTTAGGCTGATAGAAAAGGTAGCTTAGCAGAGCAGCTTAGGCTGAACTAGGAGACGAGTGAAGATCCTACAGTACCACTAGTGTCACTTGCACAATATCATAAGAAAACACAATACACAGATATACTAACAATAAAGGTACTTTATTTTTATGACAATATGCCAAAGTATCTCAGTGAGTACCCTCAGTATGATGATAGCAAATATACACAAGATATATGTACACAATACCAAAATATGCAGTAATAGCAATTGAAAACAGTGCAAACAATGTATAGTCACAATAGAATGCAATGGGGGCACATAGGGATAGGGGCAACACAAACCATATACTCTAGAAGTGGAATGCGAACCACGAATGGACCCCAAACCTATGTGACCTTAAAGAGGGTCGCTGGGACTGTAAGAAAACAGTGAGGGTTAGAAAAATAGCCCACCCCAAGACCCTGAAAAGTGGGTGCAAAGTGCACCTAAGTTCCCCAAAGAGCACAGAAGTCGTGATAGGGGAATTCTGCAGGAAAGACCAACACCAGCAATGCAAAAACTATGGATTTCCAGACGAGAGTACCTGTGGAACAAGGGGACCAAGTCCAAAAGTCACAATCAAGTCGGGAGTGGGCAGATGCCCAGGAAATGCCAGCTATGGGTGCAAAGAAGCTGCCACCGGATGGTAGAAGCTGTGGATTCTGCAAGAACGACAAGGGCTAGAAACTTCCCCTTTGGAGGATGGATGTCCCACGTCGTGAAGAGTCGTGAAGAGGTGTTTCCGTGCAGAAAGACCGCCAACAAGCCTTGCAAGCTGCAAAGGTCGAGGTTAGGGTTTTTGGATGCTGCTGTGGCCCAGGAGGGACCAGGATGTCGCCAATTGCATGAGGAGACAGAGGGGGCGTCCAGCAAGACAAAGAGCCCACTCAGAAGCAAGCAGCACCGCAGAAGTGCCGGAACAGGCACTACGAAGTGGAGTGACCCGGAGCTCACCCGAAGTCGCAAATGAGAGTCCCACGACGCCGGAGGACGACTCAGGAGGTTGTGCACTGCAGGTTAGAGTGCCGGGGGCCCAGGCTTGGCTGTGCACAAAGGAAATCCTGGAAGAGTGCACAGGAGCTGGAGTAGCTGCAAAATACGCGGTTCCCAGCAATGCAGTCTAGCGTGGGGAGGCAAGGACTTACCTCCACCAAACTTGGACTGAAGAGTCACTGGACTGTGGGAGTCACTTGGACAGAGTTGCTGAGTTCAAGGGACCTCGCTCGTCGTGCTGAGAGGAGACCCAAAGGACCGGTGATGCAGTTCTTTAGTGCCTGCGGTTGTAGGGGGAAGATTCTGTCGACCCACAGGAGATTTCTTCGGAGTTTCTAGTGCAGAGAGGAGGCAGACTACCCCCACAGCATGCACCACCAGGAAAACAGTTGAGAAGGCGCCAGGATCAGCGTTACAAGGTCGCAGTAGTCGTCTTTGCTACTTTGTTGCAGTTTTGCAGGCTTCCAGCGCGGTCAGCAGTCGATTCCTTGGGAGAAGGTGAAGAGAGAGATGCAGAGGAACTCTGATGAGCTCTTGCATTCGTTATCTAAGGAATTCCCCAAAGCAGAGACCCTAAATAGCCAGAAAAGGAGGTTTGGCTACTTAGGAGAGAGGATAGGTTAGCAACACCTGAAGGAGCCTTTCAGAAGGAGTCTCTGACGTCACCTGCTGGCACTGGCCACTCAGAGTAGTCCAGTGTGCCAGCAGCACCTCTGTTTCCAAGATGGCAGAGGTCTGGAGCTCACTGGAGGAGCTCTGGGCACCTCCCACGGGAGGTGCAGGTCAGGGGAGTGGTCACTCCCCTTTCCTTTGTCCAGTTTCGGGCCAGAGCATGGCTGAGGGATCCCTGAACCGGTGCAGACTGGCTTATGCAGAGATGGGCACCATCTGTTCACATCAAAGCATTTCCAGAGGCTGGGAGAGGCTACTCCTCCCAAGCCCTAACACCTTTTTCCAAAGGGAAAGGGTGTAACACCCTCGCTATGAGGAAGTCCTTTGTTCTGCCTTCCTGGGCCAAGCCTGGCTGGACCCCAGGAGGGCAGAAACCTGTCTGAGGGGTTGGCGGCAGCAGCAGCAGCTGCAGTGAAACCCCGGGAAAGGTAGTTTGGCAGTACCCGGGTCTGAGCTAGAGACTCGGGGGATCATGGACATGTCTCCCCAATGCCAGAATGGCATTGGGGTGACAATTCCATGATCTTAGACATGTTACATGGCCATGTTCGGAGTTACCATTGTGACGCTATACATATGTCGTGACATATGTATAGTGCACGCGTGTAATGGTGTCCCCGCACTCACAAAGTCCGGGGAATTTGCCCTGAACAATGTGGGAGCACCTTGGCTAGTGCCAGGGTGCCCACACACTAAGTAACTTAGCACCCAACCTTTACCAGGAAAAGGTTAGACATATAGGTGACTTATAGGTTACTTAAGCGCAGTGGTAAATGGCTGTTAAATAACGTGGACGTTATTTCACTCAGGCTGCACTGGCAGGCCTGTGTAAGAATTGTCAGATCTCCCTATGGGTGGCACAAGAAATGCTGCAGCCCATAGGGATCTCCTGGAACCCCAATACCCTGGGTACCTCAGTACCATATACTAGGGAATTATAAGGGTGTTCCAGTATGCCAATGTAAATTGGTGAAATTGGTCACTAGCCTGTTAGTGACAATTCGGAAAGAAACAAGAGAGCATAACCACTGAGGTTCTGAATAGCAGAGCCTCAGTGAGACAGTTAGTCATAACACATGTAACACATACTGGGCACACTTATGAGCACTGGGGCCCTGGCTAGCAGGGTCCCAGTGACACATACAACTAAAACAACATATATACAGTGAAATATGGGGGTAACATGCCAGGCAAGATGGTACTTTCCTACAACGCCTCATTGAATAATACTGAGCCCTATGGGGTACAGTGGCCAATGGTGATGTACGCCGGCAGTGAGGGTATGCACCGCTGCAGATGTCACCACCATTTTATATCTGTTCACTCACTTGCTACCTGACCTTCAACAGAAGAGGTCATACACTGCATGTGCTGCTGTGACCTATGTCTGGAACCTACCATGGCGCGTGTGACTGGGGAAAGGGCCCCTGCCTTCACCTCTGCGAAGTTGGAGACACTGGTGGATTGGGTGCTACCCCAGTACTGACTACGGTATTGGCCTCCAGACCAACAGGTGAGTACACTGTGAGCACGATGCATGGGGCATGAATGCATGGAGTGGTGTGTGTGAAGGCCTCGCAGTGGGGGGAGGCGGGGTTGGTGGATGACCCCTGGGCAGCATGCAGCTTGTCTGCTGGGCCATGTGTGTGCAAATGGGGATGGGAAGGGGTATGGTGGGCCATGAGTGTAACAGGCAGGCCCAGTCTGACTAATCCCTTTACCTGTGGGTATTTCTCTGCAGGTCAGCGCCCATCGAAAGAAGGGAATATGGCGTGCCATCCCCAAGGAGGTGCGGACCCTGGGGGTCTATGGCAGGCGAAGCACCCACTGTCGGAAACGGTGGACCTGAGACGCTGGGCATGGAAGACAATGGCAGACCAGCTGGGGATGGCCTCCCAATGAGGAAGGGGTGCCCATCGAACCCTGACCCCCCTGATAGCCAGCATACTGGCTATGGCCTATCTGGAGCTGGATGGGCGCTTTAGGGCATCACAGCAGCCACAAGGGGGTGTGTACAGTGCCCATCATTACAACGTACGTCCAGTGGCATGGTATCTGGGTGGATGTGTGTCTGTGGCTGCCCCAGACCGGACATTGCAGAGTAGGTCCCATGTTGGGCAGGGTTCTGATGTGATATTCCCCCTACCTAGCTTGTAGGCATCCACTACTGGGCAGGGCTGTGTGGGTCCCAGGTGTGCTGCAGTCGGCGGTATGTGTCCCTCCCTATGCCCTGGTGGCTAGCATTGTTACTGGTAGTGTATTGCATAGTGCCTACGCCTGTTCCTTGTGTGTGAGGGTGGTATGTACGCCAACGGTAGTGTTGGTGCAGCCATTGACCCAGTGTATCCTTTGTCTCTCCCCCCCTTTTTGTTTTATCATCCTGTCCTTATGTGCATTAGCATCATCTGGCCGAGGAGCAGAGGCACCGGCGACGGAGGGAGCTGCATCCCACAGGACCAAGGAGGCAGAGTCCACCGACGGTGAGGGTACCAGTGGGACGGAGGGCGAGGGGAGTACCACGGCGGAGACTGGGCGGGACATTTCTGATACAGATATCTCCTCCGATGGAAGCTTCCTGGTGGTGGTGGACACCTCTGTGACCACCCCAGCTACAGGTACATCCGCCCTCCCAGCAGCCCCTCATCGAGTTGCCTGTGCCTGCTCACCCAGGAGGGAGTGCATCTCCTTCGCCTCAGGCACCTCAGGCCCTGCCCCAGTGAGGCCTGCTGCCCTGAATGAGGAGGCTATTGACCTCCTGAGATCCATCTCTGTTGGGCAGTCAACCATTGTGAATGCCATCCAGGGACTGGCAGCCCAATTGCAACCGACAAATACATTTCTGGAGGTCATTCACACTGCTTGGCGGCCCAACCAAGATCAATCCAGGCTCTGGCCTCCTCTCTGATTGCAACCATTGTCCCTGTTTCCCCCCTCCCCCCTCCAACTTCCTCTTTCCAATCCCATTCCACTCATCTCAAACCCATTCCAAGCACACAGGCAGACCAGAATGCACACAAGACAACACACAAGAGTGGCACTGGCAAACACAAGCACCACACTTCATCCCACAGTCACTCACATAAAAACCATCCAGATGCAGACATACCAACATCCACTGCCTCCACTGTGTCCCCCTCCTCCTCCTCTACCTCCCTCCCAGTTGTGTCTACACTCGCACCTGCATGCACTACATCCTCATCCACTACCGCCATCACCAGCATACCTAGCAGAACACACACCTCACTGGCAGACACCTCCACAATAACCATGCACACGTCCCCTGTATCCTCTTCCAATGTGTCTGTCCTCCCCCCCTCCCAAGGTACACAAATGCAAGCACTCAGATATCCAACATTTATCCACCTCACAGCAGCATCCAGCCCATGCACCTGCACCCAAACACAGCAGACAGACACTTACCACAACCACTCCTTCTTCCTCCACTCCCAAACCTTCTCCCCTAATGTCCCTAAGCAGCTTTTCCTCTCCACCATTGACCTCTTCCCTACCCCTACCCTTCACGTCTGGCCAGGGTTGGCTAAAATCCAGGCAAGCACCTCAGCCACCCAGTCCACGGGCCCAGTAGTGCCCACACCCACTCATGGCGGTAAAGGATCCAGGGCACCAGGCAGCTTCAAAGGAAAGGGTGCCTGCCCCAAGTGCTGCCCGGAAAGACATGGAACCCACCCCAGCTGCTGCCCTGAAGGGCAATGAGCCCGCCTCAGCTGCTGCCCTGAAGGACAAGATGCCATCCCCAGCTGCTGCCAGGAAGGTCAAGGAGCCTGCCCCAAGTGCTGCTCTGAAGGGCAAGGTGCCATTCACAGCTGCTGCCAGGAAGGACAAGGAGTCTGCTCCAGCTGCTGCCAGGAAGGGCAAGGGGCCTGCACCAGCAGTAAGGAAGGACAAGGGGCCTGGTGCTGGGAGTCAGTCGGAGCCCCCACCACCAACCATGGTTGTGCAGCTCTCCGAGGCTGCAGGGGATGGGCAGGAGCTTCTCCCCACAACCACCAGCAGCAGCAGCACCACCACCACCAGCAGTGGGCAGCCGTCCGAGGCTGCAAGGGATGGGCAGGAGCTTCCCCCCACAGCCACCGGCAGCAGCAGCACCACCACCAGCAGTGGGCAGCAGTCTGAGGCTGCAGGGGATGGGCAGGAGCTTCCCCCCACAACCACCAGCAGCAGCACCACCATCACCACCAGCAGTGGGCAGCAGAGGTTGGGCAGGAGCTCCCCCCCCACGAGCGGTGGGCAGCTGTCCGAGACTACAGGGGATGGGCAGGAGCTTCCCCCCACAAACACCAGCAGCAGCAGCACCACCACCACTACCACCACTGAGCAGCCGTTCTGTAGACCTGCCTCCATGGGCTGTTTTGCGGCCTGCCCCCTGCAAATCCTGTGGGTATGACACCCAGCTGATAGACTGTGACCTTGCACTCCCCAGGATCTGCATCACAGGGCACAATGCCCCCTCCAGGACCAGTGGGGTATGATACCCACTCACCCCATCCTCCCAAGGATCTGCATCACAGGGCACAATGCCCCCTCCAGAACCTGTGGGTATGACACCCACTCACCACATCCTCCCCAGGATCTGCATCACAGGGCATGATGCCCCCTCCAGAGCCAGTGGGTATGACACCCACTTGAGAGACTGTGGTCTTGCACTCCCCAGGAGCACACACAGGGCATATTGTCCCCTCCAGAGCATGTGGGCAAGTCACCCACTTGAGAGACTGTGGCCTTGCACTCCCCAGGACCAAGCACAGGGCATGTTGCACCCTCCAGGGCATGTGGGCATGTCACCCACTCAAAAGACTGTGGCCTTGCACTACCCAGGACCAAACACAGGGCATGTTGCCCCCTCCAGAACCAATGGTCTTCTTTCATCTGCGGGCTGAGGTGCCCCCTGTTTCCCATCCCCCTGAGGTGCCTGCCTATTTTCCAACTAATGCCCCTGCAGTGTTCTCTCCGTGTTGGTGCAGGAGATAAGTGGGGCCTTGGACTTTGTCAAGTGGCCCTGTGGCCCACGCACATTGAGGACTGGGGAGTTTCCTTTTAACTGCACATATATATATACTTTTAGATAAAATTTTCATATTTTTACTGTATTTATATTATAACACTAACTTTCATCTATTCGTGTTGTCCTTGCATTATTCCTGAGGGGTACGGGTAAATATGTTTCTTACTGCATCTCATTGTGTGTATGGTTTTGGGGGTGGGGGTGTTGCATGTGTGTGTGTGTCACTCTCTTTTTCCTCCCCCCTCCTCTGTGTCATGGGCGGCTGTACTCACTGTGGTCGTTTCACTGTTGTTGGTGTTCATGGTGGAGCAGGATGTAAAATATCATAGGAAAGATTTGCATCTCGGGCTCCATGGCAGCGTGGTTCTTCCCTGTGTCTCCAATTGTAAGTCCTTTACCTTCTGTGCAGTGTTTCCGCCAGACTTTTGATGTCATTGGTACTGCCCAGGAAAAGGTGGCAGATGGGCATGTCATAATATGGTGGACAGAACTTTGATTTCCATCTGGCTTTAGGCAGCAACCACCAAGGTGCCTGTTGTTTCCGCCCTGGCGGTTGGTGCGGTAAAGTGGCTGTCTATCTGAGATCTTTTCTCCATGGTCATAATTTGGCGCTAGTCACCGCCAGCCTGTTGGGGTATTACCGCCACTTTATCACCGACCGCCTGGGTTATAATGAGGGCCTGTGTGTTTTCTTTCATGTGTGTAAGTACTATGTGACTACACTGGCTTTGGATGAGCTTTGCATGTCTCCTAGATAAGCTTTGGCTGCTCATCCACAGCTACCTCTAGAGATCCTGGCTTCTAGACACTGACTACACTACACTAATAAGGGATAACTGGACCTAGGATAAGGTGTAAGTAACATAAGTACCCACCACACACAAGGCTAGCCTCCTAAACTGTTTTACCACGAACTGCAGGTAGTACCAATGGGCCTGCAAGGCAGGTGTTTAGAACTACGCATCCTGCATGTCTAGGAAGACTAGATGGTGACAAAACTTCAGACTTGCATTTTTCCTTCTGCTGGTAGACATTAAGATGAAACAGGCCTAAAGCCCTCTTAATAGCCACTTTGGCCAAAGGGGTTTGCACTTCCTGCCATAAAGTGTTGTAGTTGGACTCTCACTACTAGGCGAGACTGCTGGTTTAGGGATGACAGCACTTTTGTTTGTAGGCAACTAGGCCAATCCTGCAACAATTACCAACTGTTGGGCCCAACCCTCCTGGCTCACAAGCAGTACCTCACCAAAAACCGAAACAGTAAAAGGTGATTTCTGTCAGCCTTTACTCATGGACTCAAGAGTGCAACATCTCAGGGGAGTCGTTGTTAAACAGAGAGTACCCTTTTCTCACATGAGCAATAAATCTCAGTCACACACAAGCAATGAATGAGATGCAGTAAAGTTTTCAATAGTTTATTAACAAGACTACAATCTACTGTAAAATGCATGAGCTGCAAGGATTAGGATAATGAACAATGCGAGAACCAGAATTGTAAATACGAGAGTCGTGAATACAAACACCCTCACCATCTTGCAATAAACATGAGATGTAAAAAATCCCTAGCATGGAGAGCCTAATCTCTAGCCTAACAAGAGCTAGGTGTGATAAACCTAATCTGCCAATACCAGGTCCATGAGAAGTACCCCCCAACCCTTGTTACCTTGGAATGAGGTCTCTAGATCAGACTCTGTGGTGACACGAAGGCTGGGTCTGCATCAAGGCAATGTGCAGCATAGATGGCGGCAATCGCGTCTGGTAGGAATCGCTCTGATAACCTTGTCTGTGTGAGATGTATTTATACAGATCTTGTAGGACCCCTGAGGCAGGTATGTTTCCAGACAATAGATAAGGAGGCATGCTTGGGGCGGCAGTTATAGAAACAATTCCCTCCAAAAATACATTATGTTCCTGTCACACATAAGTGGGAAAGGGACATGATGTGAATACCTACGTATCTCACTTAACTTTGACAATGATAGTGACCCCTTCACAGAGCAGCACTGATAACGCAGAATCAAAACATCTCACTAACTATAAACATACAATCCATTTGGAATGAAATCGTTAATTAAATTGGCTAAGACCGAGCAAGCTTAGTAGGTTAAACATCACTAGGTTGCAGGGGCACAGGCCTGCAAGCCAGAAGGCTAAGCTAAACTCCTGATTGCCATTAAAACTAAATAGGATCCACCACACCCTCCCCAATGCTGGAACAAAAAGGACGCCACAGTGATGATGCCAGAGAAGGTGTATAAGTCCATGCAAAAATGCTCTGAGCTAAAAACATGTTAAAATCTAATTAAAAACTAGTTAAAATAGCTAAAAACATAAAAAGAGATAAACGTGTCAGCCGTGACAAGCACAGCAGACCAGAGCCAATCTTATCAGTAAGGCAATTTGGCATAATACTTTTGAATCTTTGGAATAAAGCCAGTGGTCAAATGTGTTAACTGTAGTCATGATCTTGAAGAATGTCTCTGAAGCCATTGAACTGAGCACATCCAGGAATGACTCCACATCGTCAGATCGAAGACAGGATTAGCAGTTGGGTCCATAGAGCAGAAGTGCGCAGCAGCCTCAAGCGCAGGATCACCCACAAAGGCAGTACCATCCAAACTGCCTGAAGGAGTCAGATAGTTGACAAGGGGTAGCTCATAGGTGGCCTTACAAATCAGCCTCAGTCTCATGGGGTACGACTGTAAATGAACCCTCATAGGGAGCACTAACGTTTCTCGGTCCACAGGAGACACCGGCCGAACAGCAAGGCACCCCAAAGATAGACACTCAAAGAGGTGCCAGGTGCCAGGTGAAATGGAAGACCAGTTCCACACACCATAATCTTGGCTGGAATTACAGTGACCAATCATGCTACAATTCTTCCAGCAACGGAGCACCAAAGAACTGCACCATGCTATCACGGCACAACTGGCCTGGTGGTAGTAGCTACATCACTCTGCTTAGCTGAGAAGGCACAACCACTGCGTATCAGGAACAGCAGTAGCTGGAGTTTGCAGCCCCCCACATTGCAAAAGCCACTAAGGGACACCTGTTTGCAAATCATTGAATGACTAACAGTAGTCTCACATTTGCTTCTGCAGAGAAAGTCCTCTGTTTTGCCTTTCAGACATTTGTATTCAAAGGGCAAATCCCACTCTTCTTTAATATAGCTAACTCCTAGCCGCTCATATCTGCCCACAGCAGGATGTTTCAAGCATTTCATGAAATGAAAAGGGGAAATGAGCAGATTTATAATGCCATGTACGACCCATACTGTTGATGGACTTTCTGCAACCTTGAAAGGCAGCTTTTCTAACTTTTCTATATTAAGGATTGTGAAACTTCCTTCCCTTTTAGTCATTATCTGTTGGTCCCTGGATAAATTAAAAGCAGCAAAAGGGTCACTACTGTTAATGTATTTCCATGGAACGTGGACATTTTTCAGAATCTGTAACGTCCAACCTAACTGCATGATGAAACACAGCTGATTTTGTCCATGATGTAGAAGGGGCATGTCTTCCTGAATGATGTCAATCGCAGATGACGCTATGTTATTAAGGGTGTATATTCTGTTGGACAGATTATTAATGCCATTATCGATAATACCTAAAGCCTTTTCCAAATTTTCCCTATCTACCGGCCTCATACGTGAAGCCACCTCTATTTGCAAAAGCTTCAAATCTCATAATATATGGCATACACTAACCCTCTTAAGCAGGGCTTTCTGGGACCTAGCAAGAAATCATGCAAGTCCATTTCCTCTGATAGGTGATTAAGATGTTCATTAACAGCTGCTAAGGTAGTAGTCTGTAACCACTGCTGGCACAGTTTACCCAACTGAGTGTTGACCCAAGACAAAGTGAGAGTCCGACCGGCTAATCTTGATATGCCTGAGGAATTAGCAAAACGCGCCTGACACCCATTTGTGTCCATTGGCCACAATGACCACCCGCTGGGACTGGAAAGTGACGAATTCTGGGTACCATCCTGAACCTTTGCATTTACTTCCTCCTCAGTGACATTGAGGAAGGATTGCCAGTTGGTGAATTTGGCTGGTGTGGGCATACTAGGCGCATTCTGTTCTTTTATTTTTGCTAACCCAAGACAGGATTGTAGGAGGCTGGCCTGGCTTATAGTGGGTACCTTGTGGTACTTACACCTTGTGCCTGGTCCAGTTATCCCTTATTAGTAGATTAGAGGTGTTCTAGCAGCTTAGGCTGATAGAGGTAGCTATAGCAGAGCATCTTAGGCTGAACTAGGAGACATGCAAAGCTCCTACTATACCACTTATATCACTTAGCACTATCTCATAAGAAAACACAATACTCAAGAGTTACTAAAAATAAAGGTACTTTATTTTAGTGACAATATGCCAAAAGTATCTCAGAGGATATACTCCCTAAGGAGGTGAGTAAAATACACAAAATATACACACAAACCAAAATCAGGTAAGTAAACAGTTAGAAAAGTAGTGCAAACACTGTAGAACACAACAGAATGCAATAGGAGACAATAGGCCTAGGGGCAACACAAACCATATACTCCAAAAGTGGAATGCGAACCACAAATGGACCCCAGGCCTAGTGTAGTGTGTAGAGGATCACTGGGAGTGTAAGAAAACATTAAGGGTGTCCAATATACCCCACCCCAAGACCCTGAAAAGTAGGAGTAAAGTTACTCTACTACCCCAGAAAGACAGTAAAGTCGAGATAAGGGATTCTGCAAAGACAACAACTGACTACAAAGCACTGAAGACAGATTCCTGGACCTGAGGACCTGTAAAGGAAGGGGACCAAGTCCAAGAGTCACGCAAGTGTCCAGGGGGGGCAGGAGCCCACTAAACCCCGGATGAAAGTGCAAAAGGGCTGCCTCCGGGTGGAAGAAGCTGAAGATTCAGAAACAACGGAAGGTGCCAGGAACTTCTCCTTTGGGTCAGAAGATGTCCCACGGCATGCTGGAGGATGCAGAGTTGTTTCCACACAGAAAGACCACAAACAAGTCTTACTAGTTGCAAGAGTCATGATTGAAGGTTTTGGGTGCTGCCAGGGCCCAGGAAGGACCAGGAGGTCGCCCCTTGGAGGAGAAGACAGAGGGGGCACTCAGCAATACGGAGAAGCAGGCAGAAGCAGGCAGCACCTGCAGAAGCACCTGAACAGGTGTTCAGAAGATCTGAGCACGATGGTCAACTCAGCACAACAAAAGGGAGTCCCACGAAGTAGGAGTCCAACTCAGCGAGTTGGGCAATGCAGGACAGAGTGCTGGGGACCTGGGCTAGGCTGTGCATGAAGGAAGTCTTGCAAAAGTGCACAGAAGCCCGAGCAGCTGCAGTTCACGCAGTACACAAGATTTCTGTCTGGCGTCAGGAGGCAAGGACTTACCTCCACCGAATTTGGACAGAAGGACCATTGGACTGTCGGGGAAACTTGGATCCAGCTCCTGTGTTCCAGGGACCACGCTCGTCAGGATGAGAGGGGACCCAGAAAACCAGTGATGCAGAAGTTTGGGGACTGCATTGGCAGGGGGAAGATTCCGTCGACCCATGGGAGATTTCTTCTTGGCTTCCAGTGCGGGGTGAAGGCAGACAGCCCTCAGAGCATGCACCACCAGGAAACAGTCGAGAAAGCCGGCAGGATGAGGCGCTACAATGTTGCTGGTAGTCTTCTTGCTACTTTGTTGCGGTTTTGCAGGCGTCCTGGAACAGTCAGCGCTCAATCCTTGGCAGAAGTCGAAGAGAGAAGTGCAGAGGAACTCTGGTGAGCTCTTGCATTCGTTATCTGGTGAGATACCCACAGGAGAGACCCTAAATATCCCTCAGAGGAGGATTGGCTACAGAGAAAGGTAAGCACCTATCAGGAGGGGTCTCTGACGTCACCTGCTGGCACTGGCCACACAGAGGTGTCCATTGTGCCCTCACACCTTTGCTTCCAAGATGGCAGAGGTCTGGGACACACTGGAGGAGCTCCCCTTGGGAGGTGCTGGTCAGGGGAGTGGTCACTCTCCTTTCCTTTGTCCAGTTTCGCGCCAGAGCAGGGCTGGGGGATCCCTGAACCGGTGTGCCCTTCAAAGCTTTTGCAGAGGCCAGGAGAGGCTACTCCACTCAGGCCCTTCACACCTTTTTCCAAAGGGGCAGGGTGTAACACCATCGATCAGAGGAAATCCTTTGCTCTGCCTTCCTGGGACTGGGCCGCCCAGGCCCCAGGGGGGCAGAAACCTGTCTGAGGGTAGGCAGCAGCGGTAGCTGCAGAGAAAACCCCGGAAAGGTAGTTTGGCAGTACCTGGGCTCTATGCTGGAGCCCCAGGGATGCATGGAATTGTCCCCCAAATACCAGAATTTTATTGGGGTGACAATTCCATGATCCTAGACATGTTACATGGCCATGTTCAGGGTTACCATTGTGACGCTACATATAGGTATTGACCTATATGTAGTGCATGCGTGTAATGGTGTCCCCGCACTCACAAAGTCCGGGGAAATTGCCCTGAACAATGTGGGGGCACCTTGGCTAGTGCCAGGGTGCCCTCACACTTCGTAACTTTGCACCTAAGGGTTAGAAATTTAGGTGACTTTTAAATTACTTAAGTGCAGTGTAAAATGGCTGTGAAATAACGTGGACGTTATTTCACTCAGACTGCAGTGGCAGTCCTGTGTAAGAATTGTCTGAGCTCCCTATGGGTGGCAAAAGAAATGCTGCAGCCCATAGGGATCTCCTGGAACCCCCATACCCTGGGTACCTAGGTACCATATATTAGGGAATTATAAGGGTGTTCCAGTGTGCCAATTAGAATTGGTAAAATTAGTCACTAGCCTGCAGTGACAATTTAAAAGCAGAGAGAGCATAAACACTGAGGTTCTGGTTAGCAGAGCCTCAGTGATACAGTTAGGCACCACACAGGGAACACATACAGGGCATATTTTCAGAGCACTGGGGTCCTGCCTAGCAGGATCCCAGTGACACAGGCAAAAACAAACATACATACAGTAAAATTTGGGGTAACATGCCAGGCAAGATGGTACTTTCCTACAAGAATGTCTGTTGTATTGTGTCATTTAAGAAGAACATTTGAACAGGAATAAAGCATGCTCTAAAGAAGGTTTCCTGACCCTGAATTTGCAAATCTTGTGTTCCCATACAATCTTTACATCAATTGTGTTCTTCAACAAAGGAATCTGGATAAATCAATTGTGTTAGTTAGCAAAATCTTCCTAATTTTAGAAGGTGGTAACTTGATGAAGGATGGCTGCATTTTTAATGTCATGCCCAGAAACGTATGCAAATTTATCTATGCAGTGCTTTGGGCTCCTCACAGGTAAAGTTGAACAATGTCCCCACTGTGTGTAATTAAATACTGATCTATGTCTTGTTGCTCAGTGCAGGTAGTAATGTCCCCAATGATTATAACAGAACATTTTCCAATAAATATTTGTGTTAGTGTACACATCGTCACTTTCAAATACAGTGTACTCTTGCAGCTCAGCAAGCATTAAATCAACTGTTTGAACTTCCCAGCCATCAGAAACAACACCAGGTGTATTTACATCAGTCATTGAAATTTTTAAGACATATGAAATTTGTATAACCTCAGAAGGCCCATATATATCAAACTGAACTTTATCCCAAACAATCCCATCTGGAATTGGTACTGCTGAAATGTTCACAAGGGCCAAGTCTCTTCAGACCTTATGTGAGGAAAGATATGGAGTTAAAACTTCACCTACTGGCACAGCAGAACAGCGTTCAGGAAGATAATGGCCATTTATCAAGAGAAAGAAAACACAAAAACATTCCATAACAGAAAGGCACTCAATGTCAGAAATATCCACAGATAATTCCATGGATAAATCAAATAGTTGTGTTTAAGTAATATGTACAGCTTACATGTCTTTGAAACAGTTTCAGTTGCAGGTGCAGATGAAGTTGAAGAAAAGTCGTCAAGGTCGATGAAATAACCAGAAGCAGTCTCTGCAAACACAGGAGCCGGTGCATTACTGGTGGATGGATCAACGTTGCGTGGAAGTTCATAACAGACAATGTTGTCTGTATTGAGTTGGAGTGGAAGACAGCCACATCTTGAACAGATGTTGTTGGTGAAGCGCTAACAGGAATCAGCAAAAGCTCATTTTCCACCCTCCCCATGCTCAAGGAGGCATTTGTAGCATCATTGTAGATGCTGGTGTAGTCAGAAGAGTTATTGTTTCTTCTTTATAGAGGTATGTCCTATTGGGTAGTGAAGGGGACCAGGAACTACCCAAGAGATCTCTGAGTCTACTGTACAGGATCGTCCACATGGTGCAATTTGATGTTGTTGATGGAGACAAATCTGTTGCCTTTGGAACCTGGCAGTGGTGGTAAGATGATTGTTCTGGTGCCTTGTATTCCCAGGACTGGGACTGGTGCTCTGTAGGATGGTCAGAATTCCTTCTTCACAGCAAGCGTCTCAAGAACCTGATCCCAGACTTTAGGAATCCAGCCTGTAGAAGTTGTTGGCAAATCCCTTATTCCTAAGGTGGCAGCACTGTTGGATGAATTATCATCACAAAATTGCTGAAGATCCCGTAGAACAGTGAGATGTCAAAAGTGTCTGCTGCCACTAAACCAGGCCCATCTAGATATGGGACATATATAGGTATCCCAAAGAGGACCTTGTAAGGAATGCATCCTCCCAAGGAACATTTTAGCAGATTATTCAATGCTCTCTGGACCCCATATTGGTGATGAAGCCAACTGCAGCCTGAATCTAATACTCTAGCTGTTAAGGACTACTTTAGATTTCGATTCCTACTCTCCACAACCAATTTACCCTCAGAATGTTAGGGTGACGAGTAATGGAGTTCAACATCCATTGTCCTCATAGTGTCCCTGAATGCCTTAGAGGCAAAGGCTGGTCCGAATGGAATGCTGCAACCGCATATGTACCTATAAAGATTATCAAGTCTTTGATAATATTTCAAGTGTCAGCGGACTGTTGTAGCATAACCACAGGAATCTAGAACAAGAATTTACAGCGACTAATATATATTTGTATGCACCATCAGGTTGTAAGGGACCACATTGGTCCAGGTACACACATTGTATAGTGGCCTGATGGACACCAAGAGGGATATCTGCGGAGGACATTTGATGTTTGAGCCCTTAATCTGCTGACAAATGTCACAGCAAAAGACATATTGCTTGGTATGATTATATTGACCTGGCCACCAGAAGAATTTCCGTAAGAGTGATGTTGTGGCTGCAACACCAGCATGTGCAGAGGCGACACCCTCATGTGCTGCTTTGATCGGATCTAATCTCTGGTCTTGGTTGGGGATCACTACAATCTCCAACTCTATGAATTTCTGCAAAAGCAACCTTCTGTGCACTGATGTGGTAGGAATATTTAGAAGGGTATGCTTTTAGGAGACGCTTGCCTTCAGCCGAGGCTTTCGCAGCAACCAGAATTTCATTATCCAATCTCATCTGAGAACAAGTCACTGCAGCAACAGAATCCGTAGCTACTGCGGATTTGGCTGCTTCTTCAGCTAAGGTGTTTCCAATAACGTGTACTTCTACACGTTGGTGACCCAATGTATAGACAACATGAGCATCAGGTAGCTTATCCTCAAGATCAGCCACCCTCCCCTGCAGAGTTCTGTGATTAATGGTGTTCCCCTTTGAGTCTCTAAACCTGTTCAGCCGCCAATGATTGAGATAATCATTGTAAGACTGCACACAGTTGTACGAATCACACACTATCAATAAAAGATGTCTTGGATCGGTATTTTCCAATGCCAGGATGAGGGTTTTAAGTTCAGCTAATTATGCTGTGCAGTCCCCTAGGGTCTGCGTGTAGGTATTGCGAGGGTGGAATACACCACCCTTCATCACTTTACTCACAGCTGCGCATGCGCCTGAGTATTGATGTTTTGTATCTACAGCTGGTTCTCCTGAACCATCAGTGTAAATGATAGTGTGGTATCTGTCAAGTGGCAAGATTTTAGGCGGTACAGGGTACTCCTGTTCGTATTGGAGGATGTCTTGTGTTTGAAGGTTTAGGTCAAAGATGTAATCAACATCAGTTGCAATCAGAGAGGTTGCTCATTGAATTCAACATGGATTTAATGCTTTAGCATTAGGAATGCTTGCTTTGGTGATGGCCTCTAAAGCTGGCACCGGGGTATCAACAATAATACGTTTCCCTTGGGCAAGTGGTCTCTCCTTCATGACAGCCATCTGTACAGCAGTTTGAATTGTTTCTGTGGGTGCAAAGCGTTGTTCTGCATTAGAGTATAAATGTGATTTATATATCCTATGGGCACCGTGTTGCCTTTGTTAAAGGTGACTTAAGTGAACCCAGTGGCACCAACAATTATTCTGATGAACAAATTTGTTTTGTTGTTACGTGTGTGTAAGTGTTTTGCTACTAGCATGTCTTGCTGCAATCCTCTAAGGATGCACGTGTGTTCAATTGTCCAATGTTTGCCTGAGAAATCTGGGGGAATTAAATCATAGAGTAGCTTGATGCATTGTGCATAGTCAGGAATGTAAGTTCTGACAAAGTTAAAGAAACCAAATAAGGACTGCAGTTTCTTGATGGTGTTTGGTGGTTGGAGTTGAGCAAATTTTTCTAAAAAGTGCGGGGCTAGGCTCTTGCCCTCGTTTGATAGCTCATAAGCCAAAAACAATGTACTGAGAAAGGCTATTTTAGTTTTTGTAAAATTGAATTTATAGCCAGAGCTGCAAATCCGAAAATGATTTGATCGACCCTGACAAGATGAATGTTGAGGTCGTCATCTGTGAGATAGATTTCATCCACATAGGATAACACCTCAGTGTCAATATCATGTAATATTGATGGTACACGGGCTGAGAACAGCCTGGGCTATTATTGTAGACAGAAGTCTACATTGTGAGCCTAATGAGAATGCACTCAGGTCCCGACTTTCATGTGCTAAGTTCTGGCAGAAAAGAATGTTGGAAATATACAAGGTTGCTTTGCATTTGTTACGCACTCTGGGGGTCATTACAACCCTGGCGGACTTTGACCGCCATGGTTGTTTTGGCGGATTTCACCACCAACAGGCTGGTGGTGAAATCCAGGGGATTGCGACTGCAGCGGAAGCGCCGCAGTTGCACCACTGGGACCGGCGGTTTCCTGCCACTTTTGTCCCGGCAGGAGTAATCCTCCAGGGGATTACGAGTCCCCCTCCCACCAGCCTTTTCATGGTGGTGCTTTTCATGGCGGTTTGCACCACCATGAAAAGGCTGGTGGAAAGGGGAGTCACGGGGCCCCTGGGGGGCCCTGCACTGCCCATGTCACTGGCATGGGCAGTGCAGGGGCCCCCTGCCACGGCCCGTGCAGCTTTTGACTGTCTGCTGTCTGCACAGCCGCAACACCGCCGGCTCCATTTGGAGCCGGCCCCTGTGTTGCGGCCCAGCAGGGATCTCATAATGGCCGTGGTGCTAACGAGGCCGCATTGGCGGCCGCCCGGCGGTCAAACCTTGGCGGGCGGCTTCAGCCGCCCACCAAGGTCGTTATGACCCCCTATGTTGTTATTTAGTGCAGGGCTGGGGTGTAGACCTAATAGGTATTACATGGTAAGGGGAATCTCGATCCCACCCTATGTGGTTATGGTACAGCGCAGGTGCTTGCGCCAAAGCCCAGTCAACAGTGTAGGCTTCTTTTACCGCTTCCGGAATAATATCTGAGAAAGAAGGCAAAATGACATCATCCCCATGTGGGAGCTTATGACATGTTCAGGAGGTCAGTCTCTTTCAGCCAATAGAATATCACAACTAAGTTCATCCCAGAATATTACACTAATGGTGCACTCTATCTCTATCAATTTGGATATTTAAATCATAAATGCTAGCAGGTGGGAGAACACTCCATCCTAAGTCTTGACTGCAATAAAGTCGGTAATTGCTGTCGTATACAGATGAACTTTCAGACTCTGGCAACCTATTATGACTTCTGCCTTGCTGTCTAGCAGTGTCACTGCGCACGTCTTGTTCTTCAGAAATGTTCTCAAGTTTGCTGGCATTTTTAAATGAAAGTACTTCCAAAGTAGTTCCACCTTTTTCTTTTTAAATTGTGGCTTTTATTTTGGGGATTTGTCTTCTTTCTTGTCTGAGGACGGCTTAAGTCTTTCTTCTGTTTCACGTAGTTAGTCTGTTGCTCGGAACGGCCCACTCTCTTGCTACATCTATCTGGATCATCCTGAGAGGAACGAGAGGAACATGAATCAGTATATCTGTCAGGAGCTTTTGTGTTTTCTCTAATTCTGAGATTACATCTCCTTTTTGAGTTCTATACGTGTGGAGAGTCTGCTCTCTGACTTTGCCTGTCTTTATTTTATTTCTGTTTATCCCAATGCTTTTTAGAACCCTCCTGTGCTTATTTGGGGGCATATTTATACTCCGTTTGCGCCGAATTTGCGTCGTTTTTTTTTTACGCAAATTCGGCGCAAAACTAACTCCATATTTATACTTTGGCGTTAGACGCATCTAGCGCCAAAGTTCATGGAGTTAGCGTCATTTTTTTGCATGAACATCTTCCTTGCGTTAATGATATGCAAGGTAGGCGTTCCCGTCTTAAAAAATGACTCCGATGCATATGCGTCGTATTTATACTCCCGGGCAAAAATGACGCCCGGGAGTGGGCGGGTCTAAAAAACCCGCATTAGCGCCGGATTTTAACGCCTGGGTCAGGGCAGGCGTTAAGGGACCTGTGGGCTCAGGATGAGCCCAGAGGTGCCCTCCCCTGCCCCCAGGGACACCCCCTGCCACCCTTGCCCACCCCAGGAGGACACCCAAGGATGGAGGGACCCACCCCAGGGACATTAAGATAAGTTCAGGTAAGTATTTTTTAAAAAACAAAAATTGTGGCATAGGTGGGCCTGATTTGTGCCCCCCTACATGCCACTATGCCCAATGGCCATGCCCAGGGGACAGAAGTCCCCTGGGCATGGCCCTTGGGCAAGGGAGCATGACTCCTGTCTTTGCTAAGACAGGAGTCATTTCAATGGGGGTTGGGAGTGAAAAAAAAATGGTGCAAATCGGGTTGAGGCGATTTTTTTGCCTCAGCCTGACTTGCACCATTTTTGGACGCCCATACTCCATTTTCCCCTTACGCCGGCGCTGCCTGGTGTACGTCGTTTTTTTTAACGCACACCAGACGGCGCCGGCGGCTAACGTCATTCAATAAATACGGCGCCCGCATGGCGCTTCAGAATGGCGTTAGCCGGCGCTAATTTTTTTGACGCAAAACTGCGTTAGCGCAGTTTTGCGTCAAAAAGTATAAATATGGGCCTTGGTACCTTCCTTAGTATGGTACCCTGAATTTCAGGCTTTTTTGGCTTGGCTCCAAACTATCCCATCCTATACTAGTATAGGTATCAGAAATAATTTTTGGTAGCTGTTTTCCCTGTTCCAGGTGTGGAGTCTCCCGAAGCCACCGGCGTACTGCCAATGCTACTGCTTCCCCTTTAATATTACTGAGTATTATTGAGGAGACTGCATCGAAGTTACGCATCAATTTCATCCCCAAGTGCAGGGCTGGTGCAGCTCTGAGTTCGTTCTGAAATTGTTTTAACACTTCCAGTCTAGTAAATTGGCAAGTGTTGGGGTACCATGTGTGGTATTGTATATTGCAATAAAAACTGTACCCCATGTGGTGCAGTCGTCCACTGAGGGAACCATTCTGAATGGCAAACACGTTGTGAGAATTCTATGTTTTTCCTGTGGTCTCATATGGGGAAACACAGCTTCCAGCTGATTAGTGTTCGGGGCTATTTTCTCTCATTCCGTAGGCACCTTGCCCATGATACATGTACTGTTTGTGGGTTAATCTCAGTAATGGCCAATTGGTATCCTGCAGGTGATGGTGGTGCTGTACTTACTGGTGTTGTTTCAAAGTTTGCATTACAAACTGAACATGTCGTCTATGTAATGTTACTAGCTCATTGTAAAGATTACGCAAATCAGCTGTCTGTATGTTTTGTACACCGGAGTGTGGTGTATATGTGCCAAACATTGGCCATGTTGGTCTGTCATTATCTAAGGAAACTAATCTCACGGGTTGTAGTAAGTGTGGCAGGGTGCCATTAAACCAGTTCTGATGTTCTTGATAAGTAATCGATATTTCAAGATACTGGTATGCTTGATATTCTGTATTTGTGGAATGTGTATGTAGTCCCATCTTCTTCAGTAAAATTAACCCAGGAATAGAATGTTTGTGTTCGGTAAGTGTTATTGGCTTCTACAATGAATGTGACATCCCCACCCTCATCTGTTAAGCAATGCCCTATTAGATGAAGTGTTAATGCGTGTCTGACATTCTCGGGAATGTCTATGGAGTTAGCCATATTGTGAAATGGGTAAAGAGATGGAACACCAAAATAGGGTGAAAGGTCCTTTTAAGAGTTCGAACAACCTACAGCCTAGTTTGGTGTTCCCTGTTCTGCTGAGGAGGATTATCCCCAAGACCACGGACATCTCCGCATAATGGTATTTAGGGTACCTGCTGTGTGTGAGACAGAGATACTCAGGGCATCCATAAATTAATGGCAAAAACCATCGTTGGTGGCGCCATGCCGTAGTTGTACTCTCGCTCCTAGGTGAGACTGCTGGTTTAGGGATGACAACACTTCTGTTTGTAGGCGACTAGACCAATCCTACAACAAGTCACCACTGTCAGCCCAACCCTCCTGGCTCACAAGCAGTACCTCACCAAAAACCCCAACAGTAAAAGTTGATTTCTTCCAGCCTTTACACATGGACTCAAGAGTGCGATATCTCAAGGGCGTCGTGGTTAAGTGGAGAGTACCCTTTTCTTACATGAGCAATTAATCTCAGTCACACACATGCAATGAAGGAGATGCAGTAAAGTTTTCATTAGGTTTATTAAAAACACTGCAATCTACTGTAAAATGCATGAGCTGCAATGACTAGGATAATGAACAATGCAAGAACCAGAATTGTAAAGATGAGAGTCGTGAATACAAAAACCCCCACCATCCTGCAGTAAACATGAGATGTAAAAAATCCCTAAATGCCTAGCATGGAGAATCTAATCTCTAACCTGACGAGAACTAGATGTGATAAAACTAATCTGCCAGTACGAGGTCCATGAAGAGCACCCCCAACTCTTGTTACCTTGGAATGAGGTCTCTAGATCAGACTCTGTTGTGACACGAAGGCTCGATCTGCATCAAGGTGGCATGCTGCATAGATGGCATCAATAGCATCTGGTAGAAATCGCTTTGATAACCTTGTCTGTGTGAGATGTATTTATACAGATCTTGTAGGACCCCTGACGCAGGTATGTTCCCAAACAATAGATAAGGAGGCATGCTTGGGGAGGCAATTATATAAATAATTCCCTCCAAAAGTACATTATGTTCCTGTCACACTTAAGTGGGAAAGGGACGTGATGTGAATACGTATGTATCTCACTTTGACCATGATAGTTACACCTTCACAGAGTGGCAGTGATAACGTAAAATCAAAACATTTCACTAGCTATAAACATAGCAGCCATTTTGAAAAGAAATAATTAAATAAATAGGCAAAGACAGCAAGCTAAGTAGGTTAAAAGTTACTAGGTGGCGTGGGCACAGGCCTGCAAGCCAGAAGGATAAGCTAATCTCCTGATTCCCATTAAACCTAATTAGGATCCACTATAAAAGTGGACAGATGGTATTCCATCAGTCATTCTGGGGACAGTAGAAGGTGTGGCAGGGTTACAGTGAAGGGTAAGGTGTACCCCTTTCGGAAGATCTGCAGGACCCACCAACAGTACTGTATGCCAATCTAACAAGAACCTACTCTACATTCAACATGGTGACTCTGGTCTACCAAAGGTTTGGAAGTTGGGCTTTGGGGGGGGTGTAGTGCACTTAGTTGCTTGTTGGCCTTGGCCCCAGGGGTTGAGGGTCTGCAGCCTTGGCACAAAATCACTGGGCACCATGCTGAGGCTGAGTTGGGTGTGGTATGGGGTTCCACTGCCAAATCCATGAAACAAATGGTAGGGATGGTGTGTCTGGTGCAGCGGTGCAGGTAAGCCCATAGAGCGTGATGTGGCCCTGCTCTCTTTTAACCACTACAGAGTGGAATCTGTATTGCCCCCAAACCAGTGAGGCCCTTCAAAGGGCATGTTCATGGGGGATGATTTGATGTAACCTGAAATGCCCATCGACCGCAGCCAGGGGTGGCCGGGAATGGAGACGCTGATGCCAATGGTTCGTCTGATGGAATCTGTGGTGTCAAAGCCACAACAAATTTTGAAATTAGCCACATTCTGACCATCCTATATGGGTTAGTTTAGGATAGGTTGGAGAACTTCCGGGACACTTGGGTGGTCTTGAGCCACCGAATCCCAAAGAGTGTAGGGATAGCCTAGCAGGTAGCTGACATTAATAGACCTGATGACCAAGCTGGTGGAATCAAATATCCTTTTCCTGAAGGTCTCCAATCATATGGACTCCCTATTGGGGGTGTTGTCGTTAAGGTGTTTGGTTTTGTCCTACTTGTAGACTCCTGCACTACCAATCTGTCAGAGGAGGGGTGCTGAGATAAAAATGCGGGTCCACTGAGGTAGGGCAGTGATGTCACACAATTTGGTGACTGACTTGTGGGGGCCAGAGCAAGGTTTGGCCCAGGCATCTAGGAATATCTTTAAGAGGTTCATGGAAGTAGAGGAGTTGCTGAGTAGATGTTTATCCTGGCTGGAGTACCTCCTTCAAGACATTGGTTTTGACCTCTAAGATGGGAAGCTGGAGGTCAAGAATTTCAGCAGCCCAACACATGACCATTGTGTAAGATGCACTCTCCTCAGTGGCAGGGTCTGGGAATGAGAGGAGTCCTGACTTAGAAGAAGTGTCAAGGTCACTGGCTTCTTGAAGGTCATCATACAAACTTTCTTTGTGGTATGGTTGCCCTATTAGATCACCCACATCAATTGTTGTCTGAATTTGTTTAAATAAGAAATGCAATGTATATTTTCTTCCTTGTGGAGGCACAATATCAAGCAATGAGGGTTGTGGTTCAATGGAAACTGAGCGCGGCTTCATTTGAGTTTGGAGCACACAAGAGGCACCTCCTCCTCTGGCATCAATGGAGTCAGCATCTATATCAATGTTCTGGAAACCGGTGTGTGTTTTGGAGCTGAAGGCAGACCAGGTATGGACACTGAGAGTGGATGGTCCGATTCGCACCATAGGTGAAATCCCCGGTGGTATCCCAGATGGAGAGGGTCTCTTGGCTCCTTGGAGCAAGCAGGTGCATCAGAGGGAGCCAGTACGGATCCGAAGAGTCAGCCTATGTCCTCGCAGAACTCTTTGAATTTCCTCGGTGTTGCAGAGGGCCCTGGTAACTCAGGATGTGAAAGGACAAGTTGTGGAATGGGGTCCGAGGTCAACCAACTTCCCAAGATCGAGAGGCACCTATCTCAGTGGAAGTTGCATGGCAGGATCGGGTGAAGTCCCATTTGGATTTTTTTATGCTTTTTTTACTTACCTGAAGACTTAGATTGCAATGACAACTGATCTTGCAAACAACTCCTGTGACTTCTGGAGAGCTCTTGCACTGCTTGCCAATAAAGAATTTCACCTCAGGGTCTCGTATGGTCTTTAGGTAATCAATGCACAATTACTGCAGGCCTTAGAGCTGTGGCTCAATCACAGGCATCACAGGCAAATCTGATGAGGATCTGTCACAGACATTAGTTTGTGACAGTTGCTACAAGGCTTAAATCCTGTTGTTTTGGGAGGTGACATTTCCCTTGCACATAGGAAAGATTTCTGAAGTAATCAGAGAGATGAAAGGTAGCTTTGTATCCATGTCTGGTGGAGAGGTAAGAAAGGAACTGACATTGAGTCATGCAAACTGTACCTATATAGGCTCCGCACTTCATTTCCAGAGTAGAGCAGCGTCACTGTCGGAAAACGTTTCTGGATTTCCAGATCCAGTCTGATGCTTAGGGAATATTCAAAAAGGTCAGAAATATGCAGTTAGAAGCCTCTAGCAGAAATACTAATTCTTGAGTCAAATAAAGAGACATAGGTAGTGAGAGAAAAGGAGGCATGTGCCAGCAAACATGCATCCAGTTACGAGATGAAATTTTCATTTTGACATGGCACATTGCTAAAACAGAATGTAATTGATTCCTGGGGCAGTTTAGGATCCCAGAGTCTTTTTTCACAAATAATAATAACCTGACAAACAAAAAACATTTTTCAGCATACTTTATCACTCATTATCGTCTGCTATATACTATTAACTGACACTGATGCATGCTTTCACCAGTGTATTGTAAAGGTATCCCTTCTTCATGGACATCTGATTC
This sequence comes from Pleurodeles waltl, assembly GCF_031143425.1. NCBI lineage: Eukaryota > Metazoa > Chordata > Amphibia > Caudata > Salamandridae > Pleurodeles > Pleurodeles waltl. Next base: position 1,415,822,695 of record NC_090446.1, read on the forward strand.
AGCTTCAATTACATGGTCCCACCCATTAAGTAGTTTCATTGCTTATTACATTGTTAACACATAATAGATGTAAAATATTGTAGTAAGGGGCTTTGTATGGAGTAACCCTGTGACAAAAACTGTACAAAGAGTTTTACATTGTGAAAATTCTAACAAATGCAATAGCAAGAGGTTTAATATTGTGAACTCTGTAATGACTACAGAAAGAGGCTTTGTATTGTGCTAAATGATGCAGCCTTTCACTTGGCAGAATGAAAATAAATGCAGATATGACTACTTCGAACAGACTAAAAATTGTTCAGAGAATAACTTATTTGATGCAAAATATGTCTGCATGCAGACGAATCCTCTTTCATCACAAAATTGATTAACTCCCCTGCATCAAACTCACATGATCTTTCTTAGGTTTCCAGAGCATTTATGTCACCATACTACTTCTCTTCTGATAGTGCTCATTCTCATATGCTCTACATCAATCTGGCTTTCTTATTAATGACAAAGTCAACTCCATCTAGACTAATATCATTTCTTAACACCTATGGGCCATTCTAACGTCGTGATGCCTCATGGCAGATCAGCCTCAAGTACTTTTCATGCCCTACTGCTCCTGCCACAGGAAGATGTGAGGATGCCTCTAATGAAACTTAAAGAGGGCATGTTTGATTATCCCTTCCCGCTTCCAACACTTCAGGCTTTAGCTCCAGAAATTCTATCTGGATTCCATAGATCCCATCTGACACTTATTGTGGCTACTCTTGATGAATGTGATTGATACAAGGTCATGTTCTCACAGTTGCTCTTGTGCTGCTTGATCTGTTGGCTTTAACTTCTTCATATGATCATGCCATCACCGTAGCTTGAAGGAGAAGGTGTTGACCAACTCAGTTTTAACTCCATTCCTAAGAATACTTCACCTGCAGGGGAGTCTTTCAAAGCTTAGCACTCTCTCTCATATCAGTCAACATCTATGTGCATCCTCTGGGCGAGTTGGTTTGTAGTATCTCTGTTGATTCGATCCTGTTTGGACTATGGGACTGTATCTCTGTTGATTCTATGCTGTTCAGAATATGGGAATGTTGTATATCTCACCTCCCCTTGAAACAAATGAGGAAATTACAGCACATTCAAAGTAAGGCTACATAGTTGGTGTTGATCTGAGGCACCATATTGCAGATGCTTCTCAGTCACTACATTGAGCACTGATCAAGCAGTGGTGTCACCACAAGGTGCTGCATGCATCTCATGCAATATGCTGTCTTCAAAGGCAGTTGGTGGTGGTGTGTAATGCATGCCCTGAATTCCAGCAAGTGAGTCTGACTCCTTCAGTGGTGGGGATTGCTGACTGAGTGGAGCATTTTACAAATGTAGTGATCCCTAGGTGTGCAAAACCTCCAAGGCCAATGCACGCACAATCTGTGTGATGGCTAGTGCATGTGCCTCCGTGCATCTGCATCTTCACTGCCTAGTCACTCCAGTGGCTTCCCCGCTACATGCCCCACCAAGAATGGCAGCGGAAGCACTTCCATCCTTTACCCCTGCCCTGGTGAGATGATGTTCTGTGCGAGCCACTCACCTGAATTCTAGGCATTCCGATGGGGCAATGATAGTTCCCCAATCCCGGTTACAATACTTTCATAGTCTCTGAAGTAATGTTCAAACTCAAAAACAATCAACTTGACTAACAGGCTTCTTTGTGTTCTGGCATAATCTCTTGCTAATAATAGTTTTGATAAACTTGCTCTATTTCCAATCTTCTAATTCTCAGAGGAGTGCTTGTTAGAGGAAGTACATCTTTCCTTAATATCGGTTTAGCGGTATCTTGAATCCCCACTCAAACGATCAATACACTGCTTCTTATTGTCATAAATTATTTAAAAGACAGAGCTCTGTTTTGTTTCATTTAAGAGATTAATCTTTCTTTACCTTGAAATGAAGTTACGTGATTGAAAATTTCAGAAGAACCCAAACTGTTTTTTTTCCCACTTTTCTTATTTTCTCTCTTTTACAGGAAATACAGGATAATCAGCAGAAAATGGAAGTGGAGAGCCAGGACTCCGTAGGAAGCCGACCGAAGGGCAAGGATCACCAGAACTCGACTGGAGGTTGTCGGCAGGACAAGAAATGCTGGAACTCAACTGGAAGCCGGTGGGAAAACGAGGAACACTGGAACTAGATTGGAGGCAGGCTGAAGAAGAAAGATCTTGACTTGCACTAGAATTTGATTGGAGGCAGGCCGGAGGACAAGGAACTTGACTTGACTGGAAACAGGTGAGCAGTGCAATAGGGACAAAGCCAAGCAAGGCCTCAGGCTCACAAGCATCCTTAAATAATCAAATGTTCACATGTACCTTTTGGCAGTTGATTGCTTGTTAGGGAAATTAGCAATTATCCTCCTGATTGTGGTACATGTCCAATACAGATCACATTGTGAAGAGCATATGTTTTGGTAGTTATAGTTGGAGCAAGTGGAAAGGCAGTTGGTTGCTTGTTAAGGAACTGAGCAATTATCCTCCTGATTGTGGCACATTTTCAATAACATTGTGAAGAGCAAATTTTTTGGCAGTTACAGTTGGTACATGTTTAGCCGGTGGTATACACTGTGCATAATCAACAAGCATTGGTCATAATAATTGAAACATTTAACAAGCAGTGGTTATTGCAAACGTGATATTCAAGGATGTAATGAATATACCCAAATAATTCTGAATGCTGCAAGCGAAAGCATCTTACGGTAATCAAGCTCTTTGATTTGCTAGTGTACCCACAATAGATTATGGCCTTCATTACAACCTTGGCAGTCTTTTAAAAAAAACGCAGAGGCTGCGGGAGCCATAATACCGCTAGTGCTGGCGGTATTCCTGGCTCCCTATTATGACTTTTCTGCTGGGCCAGCGGACAGTGACAGTGTTACCGTCCACTGGCCCAGTGGAAAAGTCACATCAACATTGCTGCCGGCTTGTAATAGAGCCGGCGGCAATGCTGATGTGCAGAGGGTGAAGTAGCACCCGTCGCGCATTTCACTACCCAAAATTTGGGCAGTGAAATGCGCAACGGGGCAATGCCTAGGCGCCCCTGCACTGCCCATGCCAAGTGCATGGGCAGTGCAGGGGCCCCAGGGGCACCCCAAGTCCCCCTTACCGCCAGCCTTTCCATGGCGGTGTTTACCACTGTGACCAGGCTGGCGGTCGGGGACTCATAATCCCCTGGCCAGTGTTGCTTGCACCACTGCCCTGGTATGTTGGAGGGGCCGGCGGTATGGCCGTGGCTATTGCGCCACGGTCATAATAGCTGGTGGAATACCACCAGCTTGTTGGCAGTGTTACCGCCAGCTTACCGCCGGCCGCCAGGGTCGTAATGAGGCCCTATGTCATCAGCAGCCCTCATGATATGCCAACAGCATCATGAGAAGCCTTTTGCTTCCAGTGCTTCATGCGAGGATTTGGTAAGTCCCCTCTCAAGGGGCGAGGGGAATCAGGTAGTAAGAGAGACGCTGGGTGAAAGAAGAGATGTTTACCTTGCCCCCATTGTCCTTCTTGAGTGCATTCCTGCTGTGGGATTGTGAGTTGGACCATGATTGCTCAGCAGGAATGCACCCACTAGGACCCTATGGATGTTTTATAGCTTGGGAGGAGCAGTCCATTGGGTAAGGATCCCACACAAATGTGGATCACATATGTTTTGGCTGAATTCCATCCCCAATGCAGGGAAATCAGTGTGTGTTTTTTGTTCGACTGATTTACCCACCAGAGGTTGGAAATCAGGGATGAAGACCATCATTATTGTTTACGGGGAGCAGCTTCTTGGGCAACGGTGGCTCCCCTTGAGGGGGCAATTTACTTTTGTTTCCACCACCTCTGGGGGCAGATTAGTCATTTGTTAGGCCAAGGTGCTCCTCAGGGAAGTGGGAGGGACCCACTAGCCACCAGGGATTTCTGGTATATATTTATTTTGAGGAACGACCACCTGCGCAAGGGTAGCTTTCCTCAAGGAAGCAATTTCCTTTTGCTTCTGCCACCCACTCTGGGCAGATCAGACATTTTTTGGCTGATGTTCCCCCGGGGGGAGGGGGGTGTTAGGTTGACAATGCCACTTAGCACCAAGAATGTATGCCAATGTTTTTATTTATGTTTAGTGGCCACTTGGACAAGGCTTTCTATCCTGAAGAGAGCATATTTAATTTGTTTCCATCCCACCCCAAACAGATCAGACATTTTTTGGATCATTCTGCCCCCTAAGAGGCTGAAAACCTTCTAGACACCAGGGAAATATTTCCCTTGGGCAAGGGTCGCTTCAACAATTGAGGCATATGTTTACTTTGTGTTTTTTTCCCCCAGGTGCAGATCCGCCATTGTTTACGCTGATCTGCCATCCTGAGGTTTAAACCCACTCGACATCCAGGAATACATTTCTGTACGTGTGCGAGAGCTGCCCTTGGGGTAGGGGGTCATTCCCCTCTATAGTGCCAATTTATGCCTTTACATTTTGCCCCCATTGGGAGGCAGATAAGCCTTTTTTATTTTATTCCAATCTGCCTCTCGGAGAAGACATCCGTGCGTTTTATAATGTTAACTGTTTTATTTCTTATGTGCATTTGTGACCTTACTTTTTGTTCCTTTTTTTGAAGTGCAAAAGTTTTGATTTTGTCGGAGGCGTATCCTGCTTGCGGATTTGGCAATGGTAGATCTACAGGTGGTGTAGCTGCATGTCAATTTTGTCTCATTTCCCTGCTTTGAATGTTTGTTTACTGTTGCAAGGTTTTAGTATATCCAGCTTATATTTTCTGGGCTTTCTAATTCACGTTTGGATTTATGCAAGGTCAATAAGGTGTTGTCTTATATGTATTTTTCTTTTTCTAGTAATATATTTTTGGTGCTTGCTGTGTCTGTGCACAGTATGTGCAGGTGATCATTAGTATAGCTGTCCGTGGCAGATAAGTGGTATTTAGGTATTTTTGTGGTAGGAAGTTCATAGTGTGATTTGGATAGATAGTTTCTTTCCAAACCTTTTATTCCAATAGCTGTGGTTGCTGTTTGGTACAACCACTGTTTGTTGAGTTCTTCGTTCACCCAGTGTGTTTATAATTGTCTTATTTTTGTGACAGTTCTAATAGTAAGCATGATGGCTGTTCTTAGGCTGATCATCCAGCCAGCAGGTTATTAATTTGCTTTTTTATCTGCGTCTGAATATGTCTCTGAGACTGAATCTGCTTTCAAGGCAGAGGACCAACTGCAAGATTATAGCAGTAAATTTTCTATACAAGAAGAATTATCTGTTGATGAATCACATATTAGTACTTGTTAGACCTGCCAGCCTTAGGGGGTGTCTTCTCCAAAATGTTTTGCCTTCATCCTTCCTATTTTCTTTATTTGTTTTTGTTGGCCTTTGGAATCTTTGCACTTTAGTAGTGATAACTAGTGCCAAAGTGCTAGTCCCCACTGCCAAAACATGGCATATTTAGTTTATGACTTCCAAGTACAGTGGTATACCATTTAGCCAGGAATGGTAAATTAAATGCTACTAGTTGGCCAGTTGCACTTATTGTGCCACCCACTTAAGTAGCCCTTAATACATTTCCTAGGTCTGCCATTGCAGCCTGTTGGCAGTTTTAAATTGCAAATTCAACTGGGAAAAATATACCCTTTGCCAAGACTAAAACACCCTTTTAGATACATGTGCCCCCTAAAGTAGACCCTAGGCGGCCCTTAGGATTGGGTGCATTGTAAATAAAAAGTTGATCTTGTACTTTTAGGTTTTACATGTCCTGGTAGTTAAAAACAGGCAAATCCTCCTTTAGGGTAACATTGGGTTGCCTTATTCGATTTAATATGTGATACCTTTTGATTGGAAACCAGTGGCAAAGTCATGTTTGGTGTCTGAGGAATTGTAATTTAAAATTCTCTTTAATGGTAAAGTTGGATTTAAAGCCACAGTTCTGAAAATCCCACTTTTAGAAAGTTGGCATTTTCTTCTGCTAACCATTTGGTGTCTGAAGCCTGTTCCTGGGTCACTGACTAGGTGTAGTAGGAAGTTGGCCTTTCTGTATTCCTCCCTGACAGCCACACAATAGAGGGACTAGGTATGCACAGATGGGCCATGGCCCTAATGTGTCTGCAGGCAAAGTGGGACCAGTGCAGGGAAGAAGGAAATTCCAGACACATCTGTGAGGAGAGGCAACTAGATGTTTTGCTCACTTCAAAGGAGGCACCAGACATAAAAATATGACTCTCAGACCCACCCTTCAGTTCACTCCTGGACCTGCTGAAGGCCGCTCAGAGAACTGCCTGCTGTGTAGTTTGAAAGACTGCATTGCTGCACCCAGAAGGTCTTCTCTGCTGCCTGAAGCTTGTTCTGAGCCCCCAGAAATCTCCCCTGCTGCTTGAGCCCTGCTGTTCTACTTGAATGCAGGACTTTCAGATTGACTCCAAGGCCTATTTGACTGGCCTCCTGATGAGAGCCACAGGTAAAGAAAAGGATCCAACTATCATGAACAAACTCCTGAGTCCTAACCCTCTAAGTCAGAGGTCTTCAAACTGGTGGGCGGGCCCCCCTTGGGGGGCTTCAAGTGATCCCAGGCGGGGCGCCAAACTCAGGCCAAAAGAAATATTATACAGATAACATGCCTTGGTTTTAAGCAAAAGCATGTTATTGCAGTTTTAAAAAGGTAACAATACTTAACTGCAATGTTTAAATAGGTTTAGACCTATTTAAACATTGCCATCTTTCTCAAATAAATGTGAAAAATTCTGAGGGGGGGGCCAATGATTTTTATTTTTCAATTGGGGGGGCGCGGCATTAAAAAGTTTGAAGACCACTGCTCTAAGTGGAACTCATCCAGTCCTGGACCCTCGGAAGTGGTATTAAAGGTGCCCAGATAGACAAAATTCAAAATGTTGAACTTAGAAATGTTTTAACCTAAATATTGCTCTGTAAACCGTGAGGAGACAAGGATATACCTGCTCATCAATCCACCCAATGTGCATCGCCAGTCAGTGTGACCCTATGGCAGCTCCCACTACATTCGCCTGCCCACCAGCAATTCCTGTTCAGCAGCTGCTCAAAGAAGGGGTATCCAGCCTTATGGATTCCTTATCTGCTACAGCCTACAGTTTCATCCCACTAGAGATGTTCATGTTTCAAAAAGTCTGAACATAGGAGTCTTCACCATGACTTTGTCCAGTGACTCACCGATGATGACGCTTCCTTCTCAGACATAACCAATGGCCTTTTCCCACAAACTTTACCATCTCATACATTTTCTTCTAAAATTTCTTCTAAGTCCAAAGGTAAGGGGAGAGCAGGCCCAATCCACTTTGTGTATCCAACCTGCACTCTACCATAGTCGGCCATAGCTTTCAGCTGTGCCCCAGTCTTGCGTGACTAGATGCCCACAGTTGGAGATTTGATCTTTTGGGTGCTATTTTCTACTCTAAAATGTAAACATTCATGACTCTAGCTCTACTGATTCACTTTTTGTTGCTTTAGGGTCAAATAATGTATTAGAATTTACTCTGTTGTTCTAACTTAGTGTGGGATTTTTCTGGTGTTGGGTTTTCACGTTATTGCTGTTTGTGTGCTACATAAATACTTTACACATTGCCTCCAAGTTAAGCCTGGCTGCTTTTGTGCCAAGCTACCAGAGGGTTAAGCACAGGTTAATTTAGTGACTTTTTGTGGTTCACACTGACAAGGATTGTGACTTGCTTGACCAGGGTTTCACCCCCCCTCAAGAAACAACTCAATTTCACACAGCACTGATGAAGTGCCTCATTTAGAGAAGGGCACTATTGTGCCTGTAGTGCAGCATGAGCAAGCTATATTGCAACCAGTGTCTTGAAGACATCCACCTTCGAACTGGCCTGGGTTGCCCCTAACATGGTGCAGCCTGTTTTGCAGATCTCTAATAGTGTTGCGTGGCGTGGAGTTAATACAGAGAACTTTTGCCTAGCTCATTTTTCATGATGTGTCTTTTGGGGATATTGTTGAGAATACCAATTTGTGTGTGGTTTTGAGAGACAACAGTGCCACACTTGAGACTGCCTCTGGAGTTACCCAGTAGACTCCTCCAAATCTTCTTGAGATCAAGCAATTCTGGGGTTTAACTTTTTGATGGGATTGCTAAGGAAGCCATCATTTTCTCTATATTGGTGTACTAGTTCCTTGAAGGCAACTACTATTTTTCCAGCAACCATGAGTCAAGCTTGGTATTTGCTTCTGAGGTGGATGCTGCATTTTGTGAATGATGCTACAGAGTTGCCACAAGATCACCCTGATTGTACCAGTCTCTTTAGGACTAACCTGTCGATAATCACTTAGTTGATCGTTTCTCAGTGATCTTAATTCCAGGTCAAGATATGTCTGTGGACAAGTCTCTGGTCCTGTTCAAGGGAGTTTTCATGAGTGGCAAGAGAGCGGATTATGATATTCAACTGTATATGTTGTGTGAAAATTCCACTGGATATGCATATCATTTTAAGGTGTGCACTGGTACGGATTCTTCAATTGAAATCCCCTGGTAGTCCTTCCACTTTTGAAGTCAGTGAAAACATTGGCCCTCATTATGAACACAGCGGTGTTAACTGCCGTGTTCATTCTGGCGGTCATTTAACTGACCACCAGCCCCCCTGGGACCCTGCCGGGCGTATTATGTACATTCTGCTTTGACGGCGGGCGGAAACAATGCAGCAGAATGCATGGCCGGGACATTGCCGGCGGCTCCACATGGAGCCGCCGTCAATGCCTCTGTGGGGCGGGTGCAGCTGCACCCGTCGTGCAGATCACTGCCCGTAAATCGGGCAGTGACCTGCGTGGGCAGTGATCTGCGTGATGGGGCACTGCACAGGGGCCCTTGCACTGCCCATGCCAATTGCATGGGCAGTGCAGGGGCCCCCAGGTGGGGCCCCGGAGCACCCCTTCTGCCAACCTTTCTTTGGCGGGGGAAACCCCCAGGGAAAGGCTGGTGGCAGTAGGGATCATTATCCGAGGGGCAGAAGCGCTGCCTTGTCGGATAATGATTCCTTCCACCGTAAGGCGGCCTGGCGGTGGAGGAAGGCAGCATATGGCGGCCCTCCATGTGTACATTATATGGCGGTTCAGCCCGCCATGCCGGTGGCGGTCTTTTCACCCGCCGCCGGCATGGCGGGCTGAGCTGCCAGGGATCATAATGACCCCCTTTGTGTGGGAACTTGCAAGAACAATTATTCCACAAAGGTCACCATTCATAAGTTGACACTTGTTTTCACACAGGAGTGCTATTATTTAAAGAATCACCCCAACTTGGCACCTTGGTATGTGGCACAATACCCTAAAAAGTTTGGGCCAGATTTATCAAACTTTCACGCAGCCCAATGCAGTAAGCCATCTGTGTGAAAGGGAAAGGGCACGAATGTTCATTTATTTCATTTGGCATCCTTCAATGTTTATGTTGTTTTCATAGATTGTTCTCTAGATTCCAAGATGACTTTTGTAGAGTTCCAGCAGAGTATAATTGGCAACCTTGTTGCAGTAGAGCGAGCGTGTGGTGGCTGCTGAGCTGTGAGATAGAGGTTCAGTATTCCAAAATTTCAATTACCTTATTAATAGCGTTGTCTGTGTTTTCATTTTCATGAAATAATTTAATACAATTTACATTTTGAACTTTTCGCTCACCTTCATGCCAAATCCAACCAGTATGTGTGTGTGCCTAAGTAGTGAATTGTTGTGGAAATCCTACCAACCCCAGATATTTTGTATTTGTTTATTGAAAGCACAAATTTTCCTAACAAGTCTGTGAATTAATGTATTGGGATTTGTGAGGAGCCACACATTTCCCACCACCCTGCATTCCCACTTATCTCTCAATAATAATGGTACCTCACGTTTGTGGGTGTGCATAGCACCTATGACAATAAAGGGCCCAAAACTCAATGTTTCCTACCAATGCAGGTAGCTGTGTTTTTTGGACCCAGCGACAACCCAGGGAACTTTTAGACCTGTCAGCCTTCCTCACCTGCGCCAAATCCCTCTGCTCCGCTCAGTAAGCACTGGTCACCATGCCACACATATGGAAAACCACTGCTGGAGGAAGGTCTTTCACCTACCGCGCAACAAAGAGCTTGAACAACCTCCCCTGCACCTCAGACAAAGCCCATCACTCACCATCTCCAGGAAGAACCTCAAGACATGGCTCTTTGAAGTAGGCTCTGTCTGGCCTCCACCCCAGCACCTTGAGACCCTCACGGGTGAGTAGTTGCACTATACAAAAACTGATTGATTGATTGAGCCTCAGAGTAGTCTTCCCCCAAATGGTTTGCCTTTTTACCTCCAGATTTTACTCGATTTCATTTGGTTGGCCTTAGGACTGCTAACCAGTGCTAAAGTATGTGTCCTCCGTCTCCTAAACATGGTCTCATTGCTAGATACCTATTTGGCATTTAATTGACTTATTAGTCCCTTCTAAAGTGGTATACCAAATACCCAGGGCCTGTAAATTAAATGCTATCAGTGGGACTGCAGCACTTTTTGTGCCACCGACTTAAGAAGCACCTTAAAACAAGTCCAAGCCTACCATTGCAGCCTGAATGCAGTTTTAAACTGCCATGTTTACTTGGCATTTAAACCCTCCTGCTAAGCCTTATGGTCCCCTTTTATTAGATTTGTCACTCCTCAGTTTGGAAACGCACATGTAAGTTTAACATGTCCTGGAAGTGAAGAAAATCTACATTTGATTCTCACTACTGTATGGCCTAATCCTGTAGGCTAACATTATAGATTCTTTATTACATGTAAACTGTAATTTCTAATTGGGAGAAGAGTGATATCTCATGTTTGGGACCTATGAAATTCAAATGATAAAACCTCTGTAATTGTAAAGTCAGATTTTTCATTGCAATTTTGAAAATGTCCCTTTTAAAAAGTTGGCATTTTCCTGTCCTCAGCCGTCTGTGCCTGTAGCCTGCCTTGGTTCACATGACTGTGTGTAGCTGACAGACTTTTTGAATTCTTGCCAGACATTCACACAATAAAAGGATTAGGTGTGCCTCAATGAACCATCTGCTGGCAGGATGGGGGGCAGAGTGCAGCACAGCCCCTCTCACACTTCCACGCACCAAATTCCTCGAGACACACCGTATCCTAGACTCATCCCAGTCGAGATTCAGAAGCAACCACAGCTCTGAAACCGCACTGTCAGCAGCCACCGACGACCTATGCATGATACTGGACCGCAAAGGCACGGCCGCACTCATCCTCCTCAACTTACCAGGGTATAAAAATAGGACCTTCATGCCCACTTTTCAGTTCACTACCAGATCTACTGGACTCTAAGGCCCATATTTATACTTTTTGACGCTAAACTGCGCTAACGCAGTTTAGCGTCAAAAAGTTTTGCGCCGTCTAACGCCATTCTGAAGCGCCATGCGGGCGCCGTATTTATGGAATGGCGTTAGACGGCGCAATCAGACCGGCGCTGCCTGGTTTGCGTGGGAAAAAACCACGTAGACCAGACAGCGCCGGCGTAGGGGGAAAATGGCGCATGGGCGTCTTAAAATGGGGCAAGTCAGGTTACGTCGAAAAAATCGTCTTAACCCGACTTGCGCCATTTATTTTCGACGCCCATCCCCCATCAACATGACTCCTATCATTGTAAAGATAGGAGTCATGCCCCCTTGCCCAATGGCCATGCCCAGGGGACTTCTGTCCCCTGGGCATGGTCATTGGGCATAGTGGCATGTAGGGGGGCACAAATAAGGCCCCCCTATGCCACCAAAAAAAAATATAAAAAATAAAAAATTATACTTACCTGAACTTACCTGAATGTCCCTGGGGTGGGTCCCTCCATCCTTGGGGGTCCTCCTGGGGTGGGCAAGGGTGGCAGGGGGGGTCCCTGGGGGCATGGGAGGGCACCTGTGGGCTCATTTTGAGCCCACAGGCCCCTTAACGCCTGCCCTGAGCAGGCGTTAAAAAGTGGCGCAAATGCGCCGTTTTTAGCCACGCCAACTCCCGGGCGTCTCTTTTGCCCGGGAGTATAAATACCACGTAAAGGCCTGGGAGTCATTTTTTAGACGGGAACGCCTCCCTTGCATATCATTAACGCAAGGAAGGGGTTCACGCTAAAAAATGACGCACATTCCGGGAACTTTGGCGCTATTCGCCTCTAACGCCATAGTATAAATATGGCGTTAGTTGGCTTTAGTTTTGCGTCGAAATTGCGTCAAAAAAAACGACGCAATTTCGGCGCAAACGGAGTATAAATATGGCCCTAAGTGAACTGCCTGCTGCTGTGACCTGTTGTGCACCCTGCAGACTGCTGATGTACCTGGAAGGACTGTTGCCTGTTTTGAACCCTCAGAGGCCAGCCCTGCTGTAGATCTTTACTGGCACCCAGGACTTTCAGAAGTGACTACAAGGGCATGTTTGTGGGCCTTCTGTTCAGAGCCATAGTAACATAACAAGCTCTAACCATCTTGGACCCTCAACTGGACCCAGCCTGAGTGGGTCTTTAACCCCCAAGACATGTCACACCTGTCCTGGACTCCTGGCTGTGGTGCAAAAAGTACCTGAAAGGCCCGAATTTATACACTGAGGACTAAAGATTTGACCAAAAAGTGTTCAGAGCACGAGAAGGGGACTCAGACCAACCTACTCTGCTTTCCGCCAGAGGTGCATCACCGTACGGATTAGATTCACTGCTTCTCCCACTACATTCTTCTCCGCAGCAGTAAATCTGTTTCAGTGGTCCTTTGCCAAAGGGGTATGTGGCTTTGTGGAACTGTCTTCAGCTACAGCCCTCTACCTTGACCCACTGGATATTTTTAACTTTCATTTTCAGCGATTAAGTTCAAACATAGATATCTTCACCACAGCATTTACCAAAGGCCACCCGACAACAGCGCTCACTCCTCGGACATCTCCTGTAGCCTTCCCTGCTGAACCGTCCCTTCTCAGACATTTCTGTTCAATCATTTTTCCAAGTCCGAAGTTAACTGCTGACCATGTCAAATCCAGATCTTGTATCTCAACCATGCTTCATCGTGGTCAGCCTTAACTTTTCACATTAACCCATTCTTGAGCAACTAGAAGTCTGAGGTTGGCACATTGATATTTTATTTATGGATTTTTATTTCTGTGTCAAATAATTTATTAAAATGTACTATATTTTTCTAAAATGGTCTGGGATTTTTTCTTGTGTTGTGTTTTCACTCTATTACTATTAGTGTGATTCATAAATATTTAAACATTGCCTCCTAGTTAGGCCTAACAGCTTTTTTTTTTTTTTCCATGCTGCCCATAGTTAATCACAGGTTAATTTAGTGACTTTTAGTGGTTCACCCTGCAAGGGATTGTGGCTGTTGCTTGACCAGGCCCCAAACCCAGTTAACCAACAACCCAATTTCTCACAGGAACCCTACCAAACTGAGACCTTTCTGAAAACTAGAAACCCAGGGGAATCCAGGGTAAAAGGTATGTTTTCTTACCCACAGTTCCAGAATGTGAGCGATACACAAAATTTCATCCACCAATTGTTTTCTGCTTCATCTAATAAAAATGCAAACCTACTACTACTTATGTGGTTGAGCCTATTGCAAGCATCAGGAACGGATCAGGCCAAGGTGGTATACCCTGAGGGGGCCAATTTTAACAGGCCAAAGCATGTCGACCAACATAATTTGAGTAGTTCTGCTCTTGAGGACACTAAGGGCCTGATTACGACCCTGGCGGTAAAATCCGCCAGGGCCGTGGTCCGCGGGAGCACCGCCAACAGGCTGGCGGTGCTCCTTTGGGCATTCTGACCGCGGCGGTACAGCCGCGGCCAGAAACGGAAAGTCGGCGGTGTACCGCCGGCTTTCCGCTGCCCAGGAGAATTCTCCATGGCGGCACAGCTTCCTGCGCCGCCATGGGGATTCCGACCCCCATACCGCCATCCTGTTCCTGGCGGTTTTGGCCGCCAGGAACAGGATGGCGGTATGGGGTGTTGTGGGGCCCCTGGGGGCCCCTGCAGTGCCCATGCCAATGGCATGGGCACTGCAGGGGCCCCCGTAATAGGGCCCCACTTAGAATTTCAGTGTCTGCTTAGCAGATACTGAAATTCGCGACGGGTGCTACTGCACCTGTCGCACCTCTTCCACTCCGCCGGCTCCATTCGGAGCCGGCTTCCTCGTGGAAGGGTGTTTCACACTGGGCTGGCGGGCGGCCTTTTGGCGGTCGCCCGCCAGCCCAGCGGGAAACCCAGAATGACCGCCGCGGTCTTTTGACCGCGGTACGGTCTTCTGGCGGTTCAAGCTTAGAATCAGGCCCTAAATGCTTGGATTCTTTCTAATTTAATTTATGGACTGATAATTTGGCTACCTTTCAGAGCACCTCTGGGTTGACTTTGAATATTTCACAAATTCACCCTAACAGTCACAAAAAGAAAAATTACAAGGACATTTAATAAGTTGGAACCAATAATTGATGTACAATAAGTATCATAGCAATTTCTTTTTATGAATCATCTTTGACGTGATTTGGTTTAAACATTTTGTGTGTGTTTTTGTGGCTACTGGAGATTCTTTTTCTATAAGTAAGATGTTGGTATTATGAACTTCCACAGCAGTATGTTATGCTACTGTTCTGGACTCTGTCAAATGGTTCTTATTATTTGTAAGCCCAGCTTTGCATTAGGTGATTCTGGCTTCCCCCTTCAGCTTGAGTACCCAAAAGAAATTTACAAAATCATTAGCAAGAGGAAAAAGTTGAGAAAGGTGGAATGTGCTATGTGCTGTGATGAACTGCTAGAAACTATCCTGCTATCACATCAGGCTCTAAACAAAAATGCAACACTAAAGTAATAATAAAATACAAACAAAAACACCAGAACTGAAGGGATCTACCTTGATGTCCTCCTTTTGAAAGAGCAAACTAAAGTCACTCTAAGTCACTCTCAGTGAAGTTAACAAGTAGGCTTACCTACTGCCCATGCTGTATGCTGTAGTTGGCAGAAGCAAAATGTGAAACAGACAAATGGATGAAGAGAGCTACATGCAAGCCCTTTTAGTAAGTGTATCACACATATAATTTTAGGAAAATCAAAAGGTCTTGGCTAACAACCAGTCCTAAAAATCAGTCTTCCCATTCAGTTGAGGAACATGTCTCGGGGGAGCAGCCTGGTTTATTGCATTTGGATACTTGATTTAGTGGAGTGGTCATCTGCCTTAGCTTTAGTTGAATGGGACAACAACCCGCTGACACTTTAGCCTTGTACACCTCCCTTGTACATTTGACAGCCTTGAAGAAATACATTTTAGCATGTTCAATTGGGAACCCACCATGAGCTCTGGCTGTGGGTATTCACTTTGGAGGATAATCATAATTGGGCAGAAGTTATGGGACTGAAAGCTTAGAAAACCTTGTATGAGGTACCAGCACCTCAGGTAGGTTCATAAATGACACACGAGGGAATGCGTTAAAAAATCAAAACTGTATAGAATGTTTAAAATCTAAAGATGATAGACACCTGTCTTCATGGGTAAAGCAAGACTTTATGGAAGGCCTCTTGTTACACAATATTGATCATCTGTGAACCCATGCTCCATAAGCGAAATGAAAAATATAGAGCGCAGCATATAATACATAATCTACATTTACACAATTCTAATACACTACAAATATGTGCTCCCACAGGAACCACAACCTATTTCATCCTATCAGACATGCCTTAATACATGCCACCTAGGATATCAAAAAAGGTGCTGAGCTGGATGAGAGTGCAGCCAATCTGCTAATTGACTGAGGTGTCATCCTGCCTCCAGTCAATAAGGAGGGAGGATTACTGTATTCTCTCCCCTTGAATGGGGTCAAAATAACTTCTTCTGGGAGTGAAGATACAACCAAAGTTAGCAGATTAATAATGTGCTACATCATGCTTAATGGTACATCAGCAATACAATTTTAATCTAGTGGGAAGTGGCTGCAATGAGCTGTTGAACCCATACTGTAGCTTTATGATTGAGCATAAGCCCAACTTAAACCTGGACCTACGCTCTGGTAAGGTAGTGACATTACAACAGGATAACTGGATGACTGGTTAGCTTTATTTAATGGAGAGCACAATGGCTTGAGCTTGGTGAATTTATTCATGGGACTCCGAATCGTAATAGGGAAACAGAATCACCAAAATTGATCTTGTGCCTACTAGACTCATTCAGAGAAATGTTTTAGATTTTAATATTATGTATTTCCCTGAGATGTTTTTCAGCAGAAGCCCACTGCCTCATATTCAGAAATGTATTTTCACAGGCAAGAATTGTAATAACATTTGCACAGCACTCTCCTACCTCATGTGAGGCCAAAAACGTTAATGATTGCTACTGCAGCTGACAAAGAAAGTACTTACCTTTGTAACACTATTTTCGGTTGAGACTCTATATAACCACGGATTCCTCATCTTTGGAATTTTCCCCAGGCATCAGACTAGATCCGTATCCCTTTTCAGCAGTATCTCTATGTGCCGGTAAGTGGCACCATGTGGCTACACACACTGATACCGCTCCACTACAGAATTGACATGCGGACACTATATAGATGCCACTCCTGCTCGCTGTTAGTTGCTTTTAAGAATAACCCTGCCCCAGACATACAGTCACAACAGAAAGTTCCTAGACTTGAGATCGTTTTAATGAATAGAGTCTAATTCACAGAACACTGAGGATGGGAGGGTTGGTGAAGAAGCTGAGATTAGATAGGGTCTCCACCTGAAAGAGCGTTACTGAAGGTAAGTAACCTGTCCTTCTGATAGAGGTTTCTAGTTGTAGATTCCTCATCTTTTGAATACTATATGCCAGAGCAGTACCTAGTAGCTGGTGGGTCTGTGAATGAGCTCAAACTAAAATGTTATGTAGGACAGAGCAGGAAAAACGTCTCTCTATGAAAATCTGGGTGTTCAGACAGAAGTCTTCATATGTGTATGGGGTGTCGCTCATATAGTCGCTTGGCAGAGGTCCAGTACAGGAACTCCACAAGGGAATGCTGTGGTTGCAGCCTTGGCCATGGTGGAATGAAGTCATGGTTCTTCTGGAGGCTGCTTTTAGGCCAATGCAAAGCAGACGGTGATGTAGAGCACATTCAGATGGTCCGCTTCTATGCTGCCTTACCTTTTGTCAAACTGCACAGAGCTGATCGACCATCCAGTGTCCTTTGGTATGTGTGTAAAACTTAGTGCTCTGTTGTTGTCCAAGTGATAAGGTCTCGCCTCTGCTATAAAGGAGTGAGGCTAAGCATAGAGTGCCGGACAGGTTATTGCTTGGATGACTTGGAACAGCATCAAAACATTTGGCAAAAAGGATGCTTGTGTCAGAAGAACTAGTTTGTCCGGGAGGAAGGTGGTTTATGGCGGGTTAACGCAAGGAGCTTAGAGAGCCGCAAAGGATAGATGTGAAGTGACGAATATCAAATATGTGAGGACCAAGTTAAGGTGCCACTGTGGCATGAGAAAAGGAGAGGTAAGAAACAAGTGTCCCAGGCCTTTAAAAAACATATAAAAACTAGTGCTTTAAACAAAGAAAGCTGGTCAGGCATCCCTAAAACGGCTATTAGAGCTGAAAGTTAACCTTAAACTGTGCCCAAAGCAAAGCTTTGCTGGGCAAGGGCCACAGCAAACAACAGAATGTAGGATTACTTTGCCTGAAGGGGTGGTCAATCTGGTCTGTGCAACATCAAACTGAAAATTTGTCCCAATGACAGGCATATCCTGTGTTGTCATGGGACGCCTGACTGATGAGATGAAAGATATGACCCCCTTCTGGAGGAAGGTCAAAGATGATCAGCTCTTGCTGATGACTCACTATGCAGAAAGGTGGAGGCTGCACAGGCCTGGATTCAGAACCCTGCCTGCTGCTGAGGCAGCAGATCCGTTAAAAGAGGCAGTCTGATTGAAAGACATATCAAATCTTGGAGCTCTGGATATCATACTCTTCTTGCCCAGTCTGGGCCCACTAAGATTTATTGGGCCTGGTAGGACCTTATTTTCTGAAAAACTTGAGTCAAGAGTGGTATTTGTGGGAAAGCATATAGGAGTCTTGAATTCCACTGCTCAGTGGCAGGGTATAGGCTTGAGAGGAGTCCTGAATGAAGGGGGGAAGTGTCAACATCACTGGCTTCTTGAATGTCATCATACCAATTTTCTTTGTGGTATGTTTGCCCTATTGCATTACCCACATCAATTTTTGTCCAAATCCGTACCAAGTAGGAAATGAAGCGTATGTTTCCTTAGTTGTGGAGATAGGATATCAAACAATGCAGGTTGTGGTTGAATGGAAACTGAGTGCAGCCTTGTTTGGGGTCGGAGTGCACAATAGGCACCTTCTCCTCTGGCCTTGATGGTGCTGGCATCAGCATCAATGTCCTTGGAACTGGTGTGGGTTTTGAAGCTTGTGGCAGAGTTGGTGACGGTGTCAAAAGTAGATGATCCAACTTGCAGCATACGTATACTTGCTGGTGCTATCTCAGATGGAAAGGTCTTCTTAGAGCCTTGGTGCACGCAGGTGCATCAGGGAATTGGGAGGGATCTGAAGAGTCAACACATGTCCTCACAGAGCTATTTGATTTGCCTCGATGTCGCAAATTACCCCAGAAACTCAGGTTGTGCCAGGAAAAGTTGTGGAATGGTGTCTGAGTTCGACCACCTTCCCAAGATCGAGAGGCATGGCAAGGCCCATGCCCTTCTCAGGAGACCTCATGTGGCAGGAAGGGATTAAATCCCATTTGGATTTTTTATGCTTTTCCTTTGACATGCCTGAAGACTGAAAGCGTAATGATGGAGGAACTTGGGAATCACGCTTGCAAATTCTGGGCAGTTATTTTGGTGCTTACTGATGTAAAGCTTCACCTCTCTGTCTTGTATGGTCTTAATCAATGTGCAGTCACTACAGGCCTCAAAGTCATGGCTTGACCCCGGGTGCCACAGTCAGACGTGATGCAGATCTGTCACGTACATTTGATGGTGACACACCTTACAAGGCTTGAATCCTGTTTGTTTGGGAGGTGAAATTTGACCTGCACACAAAAACATTTTTTGAGATAAAGTATTTCAAAAAGATGAGAGGTAGCTTTATATCCATGCCTGTTGGTGCAATAAGAAAATAACTTATGACAGGTGGTGGAAACGTGCTCCGCAAGTCATTTCAGTGCAGAGCTGCATGGTGCCACTTACCAGCGTGCAGAGGTATTGTTGAAAATGTTTCTGGATTTCCGGACCCAGTCTGATGCCTGGGGAATATTCAAAAGGTGAGGGTTGTGCAGTTAGAAGTGGAGTCAAATAAAGAGATGTAGGTAGTCAGAGAAAAGAAGCCACGTGCCAGCAAACATGCATCAAATTCTGAGATAAATTTTATTTTAGACGTCCTGACGTTGCTAAAACAGAATGTAATTGATTCCAAGGGCAGTTTAGGATTTCACTGTCTTTCTTCATAGATAATAATAACCTGACAAACAAAAACTATTTTTCAGCATACCTTTATCCCTTATTATTGGTTTGTAAGGGACATTCTGCTACACTTTTACAAGGCTGACACATACTATTAACTGACAGTGACGCACGCATTCACCAGTGTTTTTTCTCTGTCAAGGTATTCCTTCTGTATGGTCGTCTGAGTCAGCTTCAGCTCTATTGTCCCACCCATGAAGCAGTTCCATTGCTCATTACATTCTGAACATATACCTAGTGTCAAATAAAGTATAAAGGGGCTTTGTGTGGAGTAAACCTGTGACGATTACTGTACAAAGGGTTTTACATTGCGAACGTTCTGACAAATACAATAGGAAGCGATTTAACATGGTGAACTCTGCATTAACTACAGAAATGGGGCTTTGTATTGTGCAAGACAATTCAGCCTAGTTTCACTTGGCAAGATGAACATAAATGCAGATACGATTACTTCGAACAGCCTCAACGCTGTTCAGAAAAGAACTTAAGCAATACAACATATGTCTGCTTGCAGACAAATCCTCTTTCATCACAAAACAGATTAATTCATCTGCTCCTACTGACATGACCTTTCTTCAGATGCCAGAATGTTTATATCGCCACAGTGCTTCTCTTCTGATAGTGCTCGCTCTACGCCAGTCTGGCTGTCTTATTAATGACAAAGTCAACCCATCTAGGCGAATATCACTTCCTCACAATTGCCACTCTAGCTCTGAAACGACTCACGAGGGAACATGCTCAGTTACTTTTCATGCCACAGGATGATGTGAGGAGGACCCTAATGCTTCTTAAAGAGAGCTTGCCTGATGATCCCTATCTGCTTTCAACACTTCAGGCTTTAGCTCCAGACATTCTGCCTCTATTGTGTAATTTCATCAATTCTTCACTTGCTGAAGGAACTATCACTGATGCCTGTTAGAATGGAGTTGTATCTCCCCTTCTGTAAAATTCCTATCTAGATCCCAGTGATCCCATCTGGCAGCTCCTGTGGCTACTCTTGATTTGAAATCATGATCTCACAGCTGCTCTTGTGCTGCTTAATCTGTTGGCTGAATCTTATTCATATGGTCATGCCATCGCAGTAGTTTGAACGGGTAGGTGTTGGCCAATTCAGTTATTAACTGGTGCTGTACTTCGGATATGATGCTGCGTCTATTCCATTTCAAAGAATACTTCATCTGTATGGGAGTCCTTAAAAGGTTAGCATTCTCTCCTATGTCAGTCAACATATCTGTGCAACCTCTGGGCGAGTTAAATTGTAGCTGCCTTATCAATTGCTGATCACTTTGGGTAAGATCCGCTTGCCGTGGCACCTTTTTTCTGCAATCCATATCTTAAAGTTTAATAACTTCTTCTAACATAATAGAAGCAAGACCAAAATCCTGGTGGTAACTGTTGGCTGTATTTTCATGTCTGAAATACTCTGCCCCCCTCTCTCTTATGATCATCCGCTCAAAAGACAAAAACAAAAATTAATGGGCCTGGGTAGACAACAACGTGAACTTTGATAATTAAATTCAGAAGGTGTGGACATCCTGTGAACATCTGTGGACCATAAGGGAATTGCTTCTTTTCATTCCTAAAGAGAAGCAGGCCTTTGTAGTCTCTGTTGATTTGGTCCCGTTTGGACTATGGGAATGTTGTATGTGTCGGCCTCCCCTTGAACCAAACAAGGAAATTACAGCACATTCAAAACATGGCTGCCTGGTGGATGTTGATCTGAGTGACCATATTGTAGATGCTTCTCAGTCACTACATTGAGCACTGATCAAGCAGAGGGGTTACCACAAGCTGTTGCATGCATCTCGTGCAGCATGCTGTTTTCAAAGGCAGCTAGTGGTGGGGTGTATGCTTATCGTGAATGCCAGCAAGTGAGTCTGACTTCTTCAACGGTGGTTCAGGGGTTTTCCCTCCACTTCCCTGAGAAGGGCTTGAAAAAAAATGTGTTATTTTTAAAGAATAATTTTCACATAAATGTGTGCAAAAGCTGTGGGTTCTGAAGTGGCACTCTTTAAATATTCAATTACTTTTATGATGTGCCAAGCTCCCCAGGAGTTGACCCCATTGTTTTCCAACTGTCCCTTGGAGGTCCCACTTATGCCCCCACCACCATATATCAATAATTACCTCTATTGTGCCAGGACCAGCATTTTGCCACGGGTGCCACTATATCTGAAATAGTGCTCACTTATGCAAATATTGCATACAATTTGCCAGTGCCATACGTTTGCCCTTGATGCCAATCATGTACCATAAGTGACTCATGAATCACTCTTAATTGAGGATCAGGGAGGCTCCCGGCCCCCCACCATCCTCTGGATAGAGGGAAAAGGGGAAGTTGACAGCATAGTTGGTGGATACCCGGGGTACTGCAGTGCTTAGGCCTGAAGCACCAGGGGCATCCTGACTGAGTGGAGCATGTCACAAACGGAGAGATCCCTCGGTGTGCCAAACCTCCAAGGCATGGACGTCTCCATCCTTGCAAAATATGTGTGATGGCTAGAGCATGCGCCTTCTTGCATTGGCATATTCACTGCCTGAGGTTGAAATCCGACCCTCGCTCAAGTTGGCATTGCTTACTATACTAATAGTGAAGAATAGAGAATTAGTCACTTTTGGTGTAATAAGAAGTTTGAAGGCTGCCTGATGTCCTTAACAGAACCTGGCTGTTTTTCATACTAGCCCAAAGTTTCCTTCAGATGTTGTTAATCCATCACCTCTCCCATCAACCCCATTTCCTTGAAAGAGTAATCTTATGCCCTCCTGAAGATCACTAAATTTTGTTTGATTTCGGAGTGTGCTTTTTTATATAAAGCACTGAAGACTGCCCTTTCCTTTTGAACCGTGTTCTGTCCCCCCTCTTTGTTTTGTTTTTCATATGTTTCTGCTCTTTCTGTCTATATTTAAGTGGTTTATTTTCGCAATGCCGTTTTCAGTGAGTGTGCTCTTTAAAAATACATAACAGAAAAAGATTTTCCTAGTGAGATCCGTAGTTCAGAAGACTTTAAGAGGGCTGGTCTTCATTGCTTGCAAAATTTGATGGCAAAAAGATAGGCTTCTGTTACGAGTTATCTTTAGTTATCTTATTGAGAACAGCCAAAGTTAGTATCAGATTGAATTCAACAGAGACAAAGAATGCACAAAAGACTATAGCTCCCAATAAGTAAATGGGCATCTTGACAGAGCAGGATATATTGCATTAAGGGTCTCTTTCTCTAGCTGCTCAAGACCTGCAAATAGGTGTTTTTATATTCTTCATGTGAAACCATTTTCTTGGGATTTCATATTATTCGATGTGTAGTTGTGAGGATGGGCACAATCTCAACTTTGTAAAAGTTGCACACTGCAAAAGGTTACATTAATTTTTACTTTGACATCAAGTTGGATTAATCAAATGTGTTATTTGACACCGTACAGTATTAACTTTAATAAAGTTCCAGTCAGAAGTCAGCAGTTGCAGCCTGGCATCTGCACTCACCAATGGGGTTATCAGTGGTTTTCCACAGTAAAAACCACAATTGTGGGTTTTTACTGTTGGAACATTTAGAACTGATGTTCCACTTTAGAATATACAGCACCCGGCATTAGGACACACTAGGCCTGCCTTTGGGATGACCTACATATATTAAAAAGGTAGATTTGGCTTTTCTATTGCTTTAAATAGCAAAGTTGAGTTGGCAGTCGATAATTATCCCTTCTAGTCTGCAGTGGCAGACTGAGAACCAAGTTACATTTTTGAAACACCGAGGGTGGCACAACCAGTGCTGCAGTCCCTGTGGTAACCCTCTAACGTACAGGCCCTGGGTACCTGAGTACCATGAACTAGGAACTTACAAGTAAGTTACCTAATGCCAATTGGGTACAAGCCAATAAAACATACACAGTTTACGGTCGTGGCACAGGCACCGAGGTCTGGTTAGCAGGCCTCAGTGCACTCTCAGAGTTGAAAACGCAGTAGCATCAGTTCAAAAAAAGGCATTTTCTTACAATGTTAATGCCTGTTTTCTTGTTTTTGCCGTTATTTTCAATACATCCTACTGTTAACAATTTCGTTTTCAGAAAACAAGCCATTATAATTAATTCACAGACAGCCCATCAAGACATAACTCTTCTTTTCCTCGGCTAAGGAACATTATGTTTTTTTAAACATCTAAACATACTATATTGTTCATCCTCAAAAATTAGAAGGTATCATTTTTATATTGCATTTAAAGCTTTGGCATGATTGTGTCAATTGGATAATAACTTTATTTTGAGGCACCTATCAAACACTTATTTTATTACTTTGTGATATATTTGTATATCCATTTTTGGGGAATTTTTTCTTGTATTTTATTATAGGAATAATCTTGGACATATGGACAATATTAATGAAGAGAACAATGACTCTTAGTTTGAAATGGATTTTGACCAAGACCAAAAAGTCTTTAACACTAATTTAGGTAACGTCATTAATCATTCATTTGCTACTGGGAGAGCGTAGCTTATATAATCTATATTTACATGAAATGTTTATGAATTAATGTGTGATGATGCCACATAGAAACTATAGTAATAGCAATTCTGCTTAGACGTGCACTTGAATTGTGACCACGATGAGTGGCCACCAATATATACGCCAGCTAGTAATGATGACCAAAATGTTCATGTTATGTTCAAATGAGCTTATACTAACATTATGTTCACGCCGTGTTATGTTCTGATGTTTGTGATTCTCGCTTTAATGAAATCTTATCACAGTTGCCATATCGTGACTATGCTTTTATGTTTCATGGTTTTTAGATTAACGCATCTGCTCTTAGATTGTAACTAATAGGGAATAAAACTCATAAAATTCTACTAAACTGGTGCGGTTATTCATGGCTGAAAGGTCATGGTAGCGACTCTGAACTGATTAATGACTTTGACTAAAGTGAAATGCATTGTCGTGATAAATATTGATGACATTATTGATGTATTGATTGATATATTGATTAGCTATCTCGTCCTACGGTGTCTCTCAACTGGGTCAAAAGATTCATTGGCCTAAAGCGAGCCCTGATGTGTAATAAAATATCTTAAAGGGATGCGTTAGCACTACTATAGGCAGAGAGATGTTAATAGCTTGATGCAGGCAACTGTGTCCTACATAGGAAATAGTGTCAGACAGGTCAAATTGACCCAGAGCCCCCTGCTGGTAGCAGCAGCATGTAAGACCTTCTGAGTCCCCAGGTACTACTCAACTTTGAACAACTCTTAAACACAGAATAATTCCTCAATTCTTCCGTGCTGCCTGCATATGGGGTGCCCTCAGAAGGTTCAGTGATCAGAAATGTACTAACTTCCCCAGATTCAGGTTTTCTACAAACTTCCAGCCCTTCTGGTATTGAGGTGGGGCAAAGGGGCAATTAGACTATTACAAATTTTGACAATAATGTGTATATGCTCTCGATACATACTCAGATATAGATCAAGGCACTACTGTTAGGCTATTTTTCTGAAGGTTTTTGTTGGCCTTAGGACTCTGTGCACTTTACCACTGCTAACTGGTATGTTAAAGTGCTTCTGCTCAATCCCTAAACATGGCAAAATTGGCTTACAACTGATTGGCATATTAATTTACACATAAGTCCCTAGTAAAGGGGTATACCATGTACTGAGGACTGGTGAATTAAATGCTACTTTGGGCCTGCAGCACTTACTGTGCCACCAATTTAAGTAGTCCCTCAACACATGCCCCAGGCCTGTCACTGCGATCTGTTGGCAGTTTTAAACGAATAGCCACTTGCCAAGCCTTAAACTCCCTTTTTTATTACATATGTCACCCCTAAAATAGGCCCTAACCGCCACAAAGGCAGGTTGCATTGTAATTAAAAAGCTGGGCATGTACTTTTAAGTTTTACATGTCCAGGTAGTGAAAACTCACAAATTCCTTTTTCACCACTGTGAGGACTACTTCTCCCATAGGATGACAGTGGGCTACCCTATTCTATTTAATAAATTATATTTTTTGAATGGGAGCAAGAAGGAAAGTTGTATTTGATGTCTGAGGAATTGTAATTTAAAATCCTGTTTAATGGTAAAGTCAGATTTTAAGTCATAATTCTGAAAATGCCACTTTTAGAAGGTTGGCATTTTCTTGTCCTAGCCATTTGGTGCCTTCAGCCT
Organism: Pleurodeles waltl; assembly: GCF_031143425.1. NCBI lineage: Eukaryota > Metazoa > Chordata > Amphibia > Caudata > Salamandridae > Pleurodeles > Pleurodeles waltl. The sequence goes on from NC_090446.1 coordinate 1,415,848,277, forward strand.
GTTCCTGGGTCTTTTTCATAACTGTTGCTGTATGAATAACTTTATACATGAATGAATACATTTATTTGTAACAATTAATTAAAATTGATAAAATTAATCGCAGAAGATCATAACATTACAATAAAACAACTAAGAAAATGTAAACATCAGTTTGTGGTTAAAACCAAGCAATACAACGGTTCACATTACAAGACAAATAAAATAAATGTATGATAATTATGCTTTGACCATGGCATTGACCAACACGACCAGGTCCTTCATTCCTGGATGGCAATAAAGATTTTGTTGACAAATTTGCCAAAGCAGGGCAAGTGCATAAGCACAGGAGTGGTCATGAAAAATTCCAGCACCTCTGTGCACGCAGAGACCCTATTCAACCTGGGTTGGGACTGCTGCCGGGTCAGCCAATGAGGGAAGGCAGCAGTCCCAGCCTCGTCACAGAGTGGGATGGGGTCAGTGAGACTGCTGACCCCACCCCACTCTGTGACGAAGTCTCACTGATTGACACTCGCCCTGGGCGCTTCAGGGCTTAAACTGAAGTGCCCAGGGAGAGTGTCAATGGGTGATGCTTTCCTCGTCACCCAGGGGAGGGCCTCGAGGCACCTTTGCTGGGCCGAGGAGGTCACGCCCATAGGAGCTGTGATCTCCTCAGCCCAGCAAAGTTCAGTTCAGGCAGCCAGGAGTCCGCGCAAATTGCGCATGGCTCACTCCTGGCTGCCTGACCTGAACATGAAGAGTGTCTGTCAGGCTGACCTTTGTTCAGTAGTGGGTAATCTCAGATCTCAGGGCCTCAGATTAGTAATACACTTAGATAACATTCCTCTCCTAGGAAAGGACAAACATCTTCTATAGAATCATCTTCAGTGTTTTATCAACAATCAATCAGGAAAAATATCTCCATCCTAAAGTTCAGTTCTAGAGTTACTGTGATTGCGGATAAACTCTGCTTCATCCATATTGCGTCTTCCTCAGGCCAAAGTCACTCACCACCAAAACAGCTACAGCTGAGAAAAGCCTTGTTTTGTAGTTAGTCCCTTGGAACTATTTGGAACTGTAGTCTTGTTTTTCACTGGAAAATTCAAAGTAACACAAACTTTTGCTATTTCCAAGAAGAAAAGTAAAGGTAATACTCGCCTCCATCTCTTTAATAAAATTAGGACTTTCCATCATTATGGACATGGAAAATTCACATTTTCTCTTTGATTCTTAACTTTGTGTGAATTACTAGATGATTCACAGGGTTCTGAGTTTACAACAATACCATCCCCTGAAGTAAGTAAGCACTGAACTGTTCTGCTTTGCTACTCCGATCAATACGTTCTTAAGAAGGGAACTTGGTGTTCATTTTTGGTCACCAGATAAGGTGTCCCATAACACCAGAGTCAAAGAATCCAACTGTCACAAATAGAGCCCTTGATTGTCTGAGACCCGATAACTTCTTGAACCAGTTCCTGCATTTCATCAAGAATTGCAATACATATTTATATATAGTGCTCAAACACATCACGACATAGCTGGAACATGGATGGAAGTCTGATAATGGTACTGCTTTATGTAGTGCATGTTCTGCCAAAGCTCCTTATTTGAGTTGTCAGGTGAATTGGGGTGCTGCCATTGACATGCATGTAGACAATGAAGCAGGTCTTAATATGAGCCATGTAGGTAATGAAAATCAGTGGAACTCTATGGTTGAGTAATTCTATTATCAATATAGACTCTTTTAACAAACCAGGCTGCTCCATTAGTACATCATTCAGTGGCTTTAAACAAATCTTTGGTAGGGGTGTGCATAATAGCAAACATTCACCCAATTCCTCATACCTTTTTGTATATTTGGTTTCACTTCACACTGAGAAGGAAAAAGATTCAGCTGGACTAAGTTTAGCACATATGGACATAAATACACCTTGATCTAGTGCACCAGCCAGCGCCTAGGTATTGGTTTATCCACTGCACTGTGTGCATTCTCTCATGGCATTTCTAGCTGTGAGCGACAAGTCAGCACATATTGCCCAAGCATTACAATGAAAGTTCCTGATTCCTGAAGAGAAGCTCAAGCTGTGACTTAACCTCCTCTAGTGCCATACCTAACTTCAGCCCCCAGTCTACCCTCCCCTACTGGGTCACCCCACACCCCAAGGGATCCCTTTACCCTGCAGAAAATCTCTGTGCTGAGTATCAATGAGTTCATATCCACTCAATGTCAAATAAGAACAATGTTCAAATCTTAGATGATATAAAGCATTCACAAGGACATTGTGTCATGTTCTTGATCACCAGAGGCCAAATGTTAATTAACTTTTTTATCGGACTGTTGGATGCTGCATTGCAGTGTTTACACTGCTAAGGTGTGCCAGATGTGATGATTCCATATTGCCCCTTTTTCCAAAAAAATATGAAGAGTTTCTTAGCTGTCCCTAACAGGTAGAGCATAAGAGTTCTGCTTGCAGCACCTCCCCAATTCTTACGATCGACATCCAAGTGTAATAAGATTACTGCAAGGTCTTAAGGGGCTAACACTGTTGTTGCATGTACATGACTGATTACTTCCTTCTAGAAAGTATTAATCACTGTGCAGTACCACCAAGCATTTGATAAAGATGCACGTGTCTCTACTACATCTCCAACCAGCAGAGTCAGGTACTATCTATCAATAGTTTATATTCTGCTTCACAGTTATTAATGCTTCTGAATCCCTTGTGGATATTGTGTCACATGTGCTCCTAACACGTTCTACTTATGCTTTTTCCTAGTCCTCCCTTGTCCTTGATAGGTTTGGCACTGCATTGTTATGCCCTCATTTACCAGGCCCCATAATTTTGCTACCAGGCCCGTGTTGTGTCACACATTGCTAATTATTTCTCAAAAGGACTGAGGGGTCTGGTGGCAGCTGTCTATATCATGGGATGCATTGTGCAATGTCTTATATGTGTATATTGTATTTATTTCATCTCGGACACCTGGGAAACCCTCCTCCATTCTCAGAAAGATCTCCCATGCCCCTTATCAAACATATCTTGAAACAGCAATCATTTCTTTGTTTCCCATTTCTCAAGCCTCCTAGCCTTCCATACCTAGCAAAAAATCTGTATTGGATAGAATCCATGTGAATGGGCGAATGTGGAAATCAAACCTCTTTGTATTCCTATCTGGCCCCATATTAGCAGTGGTGTATTAGTAATCTCAGATATATATATAGTCTCTGCAGTTTCAGTTCCCCTTATAGCTACCAGATATCCTAATGGGAACATCCCACCAACACCCTTTCCATAAACATATGAAGTGTTTCTGACTTTCTAGAAGACCATTGCAGTATTATTTGTAACTGTGTCGCACAGTGATATTGGAGTAGACTCAGGAATGCCTGGCCTCCTTTGTGTGATAAGGAGCTATGTTAAGGTGCAAAGTTTTGTTAGCTTGCACAATTTATCTGTGCTTTATATGTTTAACTTCCCCTCACACCTGATGCAGGTGAATAAGTGAAAAAATGTAAATATGGTTTAAGGTATTCCCTTGCGTGAGGGCAAAGTACAGGGTCCGTTGTTGGACCTTGTATCACCTTTTTTCCAAAAATGGTTTCTAATGAAGTGGTGTGGCAAAAAATAGATAAGGACGAATCAGATGGATCATTAACAGTACAAGCAGCAATACTGGATGGAGAAGGAAGACTAGAAGAAAGAGCTCATGTGATGGAATCAGACACTGGTAGTGGAGAAGGTTAAGGGAAGCAGAAGGCACGGTAGTAGATAGGTGAAAATCACATAATGAAATAATAGAGTAATATAACAATATCCTGAATATTAGAGTCACCAAGGAGCATGAACGGAACTGTAGTCACAAACGCAGTCAGAAGAGTACAATCAAGACTCTATAATTTCAAGAACGAAATAGCATAGGGCCTAGAACTATAAAAGCAAATAAAGGGAACCACATATCCACTGATGTGAGACAAGAATACGATCAACACCAACAGAGCCCTGGCTCCAAGGGGTGTAAGACAAGCATATATAGAAGGTATTAATGCGACTAGAGAGTAAGAGGAAAAACTGCGATCCAGGTTCCAGTAACACATACAATTGGGATAGTAAAAGGTAGAAGCAAATCCAAAGTAGAAACACACTTATTCACAGGTGATCTTGCATTCCATTTCAAAGACCAACCGAGAAAGTAGGTGGAAAAGAAGAGATGTAATTAGGATATACAAAAATGCTTAGGATAACAATAATGTAATTTGTAATGCAACCCAAGATCCAGATAAAAAGAGCTAAACAAAAAACAGTGAAAAGTGAGATAATTTGAGAATACCATCTTCAGGATACTTAAACATCATATACCATGCAGGCAAAAAAAATGAACATAGCGCCAAGGCCAAACCCAAACAAGGTCAACAGGTAACACCCTTGTCTCATTGCTGTATGACTATGTGACGGCATGGGTGGCCTAAGATGAGTGGAAAAGAGAAAAGGGGACGCACCCTCAGACAAAACTGATAATACATTGCCAGCATATGCGTAAATGTAAACTGTGTTGACACTAAATAGGCTGCCCAGGTTAAAAAAATGACAAGCAGGGGTTGGGCTGTGAGCTAGACCAAGAGATCTAGCAAAAATCAAAGTTCCAAAAGGAACAAAACTGAAGACTCGCCAGAGATGAGCTATCTTGGTGGTCACAGCCTCAAGGAAATAATGGCCAGATTTGCTAAGCATTTGCATCACACTTCTATTGTGAAAGGTGACACAGGGCAACACAGAGGATGAGAGGCATATTTATCAAGAGTTTGCTCAGGCCTTCCGTCACACAGTGTGACACAAGGGTGACGCAAGCAGTAAGTCGTAAGAAACGACGCAAGTGAACAAATGCTTAGTCCCATATTCATACTTTTGTTGCGCCGCATTTGCATCATTTACAAAATATAATTGTATTTTCTAAGTGTGCACCGCTTTTGGATCAAAAAATGACGGAAATGCAGTGCAAAAAAAAAGCATAAATATGGGCCTTAGTTTTTCATGAATTGTGTGGTGTAAATGCTTTGCTTAATCCAGCTGCATCACACAGCATTTAATATATGCAATGTAGGCATTCCAGTGCAAAATACAATGCAAATGTAATGCAATGGTATGTAACATTATATTGCTGCAGCACGCATCGTGGCGTAGAGCAAGACAGCAATAGAAGTGCACCAGAATTGCTGTGTATCGGCAACCCAGGCACAGGAAATGATGCAGTGGCTGTAGTTCAAATTCCTCACCATCACAGTACACTCTAGCTAGCTCAACCATGCCATGGAGGTCAATATACTGCAACAGGGAGTATCTAGGGGACAACCACATAGGCAACGAAGGAGGAAAGAGCATGTTAACTCAGGGAGGAGGCGGTCATACAGTTTTACAGCCTGAAGAGGGAGTCCATCATGGAATTGCCCAGCCATCAGCTGCAAGGACCAATGCCATCCCAGCCCAAAAAAAATTTATGTCAATGCTACACATGTTGGCCTCAGGAGCCTTCCAAATCATGTCGGTCAGATTGGCTGGCATTTCACAGGGAGCATTGTCTGCCTTTTTCCCATCTGTGTGGATGCCATCATAAAACTCACAACCCAGTTCCTTCTCCTCCTCAAAACTATCCAACATCAAGTGGATAGCAAGCAAGGCTTCTACACCATTGTTGGATTTCCTCATATGCTTGGTGCAATGGACTGCACACATGCCCAATTTCTGCCCCCTGCAGCAACATCACACCATTACAGAAACTGCAAGCCCAACTACTTGATAAATGTCCAGGCGATAGTGGGCAATAAAGGAATGTTCCTTGAAGTCCTTGAAAATGTCCGAGAAGTGCACAGGATGCATGCATCTTCTGCCACAATACCATTAATGAGTCATTTCAGATTGGCAGATACAGGAATGGCCTACTCATTAATAATGAAATCAGAAATAAACATTATACCAACTAATAAGTTGTAAGGTATGACATTATAGCCATCTTTGTGTCTGTGTCTGGATCTTGTGTCATGTGCACACAGTGGAAGTATCTTACTCTAACATGTAGTCGTCAGTGATGTCCCATTGTGTGATTCTCTCACTAAATCCGCAATAGAAGTAGGAAAAATCCACTAGTGAGAAGTGTTATTTCAGCTCACATTGTGTGAGTGGACAGCACCAAAAGTTCTGCAGTGCTGTACATATGAACTGACAAATCATATGATCCTCATTTGTATTCAATATAAGAAATAATAATACATCTTAGAAAAGTTTGAGATGTGTCATGGTGTGGCACGTCTCATTTGTAAATGCCCCTCCAAAATAACGGTTGTTGAACAAATCTTGGGATCCTAAACATACATCTCACAGATGGCAGTAAATCTGTAGGCTGATCAATGTATGAGGATCAAAAATAGGTGAATAACATCAAAGTTCAACACATATCTTGCACTGATGGAGTAGTATCAACTCATGTTTAAATTTGTATTCAAGAAACATGTGATACCAAAGGATAAGAGTGCAGCTACTTCCCAGACATTCCAACATTTAAAGTCCAAATATACACCTAGATCATAAGCCACATTGACATTCGTCATTAATGTGATAGATTAATAAATTAATGCCTCAAGTTGGCTACATTTCCTGCATCTTAGTCCATCAATGTAATACTGACACAATGAGAAAATAGGCTGAGGAAGATGTCAAACTCTATGAAATTACAATGATGAAATGTAACCAAGGTAAGGCATCACAGTGTACTTACAATCAAAATTGGAACCTTCTCATGCTTAACAAATGACGTAAGAATCAAGGCACATAAGTACAGATTCACCAAAATGGGAAAATCACATGCATACTTGTAAATGCAGAAAGTGTTGTGAACAGGTCTGTAAGACAGTCACTTATTTCAATATTATGTTATCCCATACAAAAAGGGCTACATTGCATTTCCTATGTGTCATACTAAGATCTGCCATAGAACTTCCTATGTAAAAGATATTAGGTTTTCTGTGAAAAAACACAATTCAAATATCCATGTTACATGTAGGATAATGCTTACATTTCCTAAGTAACTAGCCATGCACACACATGTAAGCTAATCTAAAGCCATGCAACTGTCACGTAGGCAAGCAAGGATTCACAGCTGAAAATAGGACAAATGTATATATATCAAACTTGTTGCCACTGTTACTACCTATATAGCTCACCATGTATGCAAGATAACTTGATCCTAGGTGGGACACTGCATACATATTGAGTGCAATTCTCAATATAACTTGCTTGTCATAGTGATCTTCTGGCTAAACATGAAAGTTGTCATGTTGATGTCTTGCATGTCTTACACCATGTACATTATGTGCAATTACCTATAAATATTGAACATACGTGTGTAAAGCAGTGGTCCACAGTACCTAAAATATATCAGTTAAAAGTTAAAGAAATGTGTAAGATGTTGTCTGCATACATAAAGCACATAGTTACGTATGTCCAAGTAACAATGTAGCAAATCATTGAATGTTGGCTTTTTCCACTTTATGGGTGACCAAAGATAAGGTCTGCAGCCATGGATCATTACCCTATTTCTAAATCCCCAGATGGATAGCCATAAAAATTTCAACTCAACTCTGAGCAAAACACAAACTTTTGTGTAGCGAATGTTTGGGGTCCTAAAGTCCTATTTCCATTGACTGGACAAATCATGCGGAAGACTTTTGTACTTACTTCCTATGGTCAGCAAGATTATGTTAGTCTGTGCAATATTGCATAACATCTGCCTCAAACGAAATGTGCCATGATACTCTGAGATTGCAATCCCACCGAAACATGAAGAGGACGATGCATCTGATGAAGAGTATTTGTAGTGTGAAAAGTGATTAATTTTTACAACTCAAAAATCAGAGTGACTATTCATTTTATAAAGATTGGGGGAAAAAGTTTGCAATTAGTCAGTCCTGTATCAAACAACCTGCCACTGTGTACACTATGGGGGTGATTCTAACCTTGGCGGTCGGTGTTAAAGCGGCGGCCAACCCGCCAACAGGCTGGCGGTAAAAAAAATGGGATTCTGAGCCTGGCGGGAACCGCCAACACAGACAGCCACCTTAACACTCCGACCGCCACGGCGGTACAAACAAACAGCGCGGCGGTCACCGCCAACAGACAGGCGGCAGACAATGTACCGCCCACACTATTCCAACTCACCAATACGCCACCTTTTCCGGGGCGGGAGCACCGCCGATAAAAACACGACGGAAACAGACTACGGACGGGAAAACGCTCACCACTACGCACTCCAGGAGGAAGGAGGACAGCATGGAACCCGAATTAAACATCCTACCTGCTCTCGTCTACCTTCTCATCTACCACGAGTACGAAGTCCGGCGCAGACGACAACGGTGAGTACTGCACCTACGACACACGGGAGGGGGAGGACAAAAGGTTATGGGCACACACATATGCGACCCCCCCCCAACTATGTACTCACCAATGCAGGGCACCAAGTCACAGTGACACCACCCAAACACCCCTGAAAAATGCTAGGACATAATCAAATTTGGAATAAATATTTATGTACCAAAAAGCTCCAGAAAATTATCGTACAACCATGAAAGATATTCACAACAAAACTAATGACATACACATCAGTGTATAACTGAAGTACCAAGTCCTGCACATCCTACGAATTCAGCATGTCCGTGGGCCAAAGTCTTGAGAAATAAGGGCAAAGCCCACACAGGAGACCTGAGTCCTTTGGAGAGAACACTGCAGGGGCATCAGATGTAAAAACTACAGGCACCTCAGGGGGAAGGGGGGGGCACCACAACCACATGAGTCCACGACGCCAGATCCACGAGGAGCCACCATGCCCACTGGACCATCCTGGGGAGTGCAAAGCCACAGTCTCTCAATGTCTCTACAGTGGGTGGGCTGCCCACTGGACCATCCTGGGGAGTGCAAAGCCACAGTCTCTCAATGTCTCTACAGTGGGTGGGCTGCCCACTGGACCATCCTGGGGAGTGCAAAGCCACAGTCTCTCAATGTCTCTACAGTGGGTGGGCTGCCCACTGGACCATCCTGGGGAGTGCAAAGCCACAGTCTCTCAATGTCTCTACAGTGGGTGGGCTGCCCACTGGACCATCCTGGGGAGGGCAAAGCCACAGTCCATCAGGTGGATGACAGTCTCCACTGGTCAAGGAGGAGGCATGGTGGGCACAGTGAACCATAAACGGTGCTTGAGACGGCGGTGCCCAGCGGAGCGGTGCTTGAGATGGCGGTGCCCAGCGGAGCGGTGCTTGAGAGGAAGGGCCCAGCGGAGCGGTGCTTGAGAGGAAGGGCACAGCCGAGCGGTGCTTGAGATGAAGGGCCCAGCGGAGCGGTGCTTGAGATGAAGGGCCCAGCGGAGCGGTGCTTGAGATGAAGGGCCCAGCGGAGCGGTGCTTGAGATGAAGGGCCCAGCGGAGCGGTGCTTGAGATGGAGGTGCCCAGCGGAGCGGTGCTTGAGATGAAGGGCCCAGCGGAGCGGTGCTTGAGACGGCGGTGCCCAGCGTAGCGGTGCTTGAGAGGAAGGGCCCAGCGGAGCGGTGCTTGAGATGAAGGGCCCAGCGGAGCGGTGCTTGAGAGGAAGGGCCCAGCGGAGCGGTGCTTGAGATGAAGGGCCCAGCGGAGCAGTGCTTGAGAGGAAGGGCCCAGCGGAGCGGTGCTTGAGATGAAGGGCCCAGCGGAGCGGTGCTTGAGACGGCGGTGCCCAGCGGAGCGGTGCTTGAGAGGAAGGGCCCAGCGGAGCGGTGCTTGAGATGAAGGGCCCAGCGGAGCGGTGCTTGAGACGGCGGTGCCCAGCGTAGCGGTGCTTGAGAGGAAGGGCCCAGCGGAGCGGTGCTTGAGACGGCGGTGCCCAGCCGGTGCTTGAGAGGAAGGGCCCAGCGGAGCGGTGCTTGAGACGGCGGTGCCAAGCGGAGCGGTGCTTGAGAGGAAGGGCCCAGCGGAGCGGTGCTTGAGATGAAGGGCCCAGCGGAGCGGTGCTTGAGAGGAAGGGCCCAGCGGAGCGGTGCTTGAGATGGCGGGGCCCTGTTCAGCGGTGCTCTTCTCCACGGCGGGGCCCTGTTCAGCGGTGCTCTTCTGCACCGCGGGCCCTGTTCAGCGGTGCCTATCTCCACGGCGGGGCCCTGTTCAGCGGTGCTCTTCTTCACCGCGGGCCCTGTTCAGCGGTGCTCTACTCCACGGCGGGGCCCTGTTCAGCGGTGCTCTTCTGCACCGCGGGCCCTGTTCAGCGGTGCTCTACTCCACGGCGGGGCCCTGTTCAGCGGTGCTCTTCTGCACCGCGGGCCCTGTTCAGCGGTGCTCTACTCCACGGCGGGCCCTGTTCAGCGGTGCTCTTCTGCACCGCGGGCCCTGTTCAGCGGTGCTCTACTCCACGGCGGGCCCTGTTCAGCGGTGCTCTTCTGCACCGCGGGCCCTGTTAAGCGGTGCCTATCTCCACGGCGGGGCCCTGTTCAGCGGTGCTCTTCTTCACCGCGGGCCCTGTTCAGCGGTGCTCTACTCCACGACGGGGCCCTGTTCAGCGGTGCTCTTCTGCACCGCGGGCCCTGTTCAGCGGTGCTCTACTCCACGGCGGGGCCCTGTTCAGCGGTGCTCTTCTGCACCGCGGGCCCTGTTCAGCGGTGCTCTACTCCACGGCGGGCCCTGTTCAGCGGTGCTCTTCTGCACCGCGGGCCCTGTTCAGCGGTGCTCTACTCCACGGCGGGCCCTGTTCAGCGGTGCTCTTCTGCACCGCGGGCCCTGTTCAGCGGTGCCTATCTCCACGGCGGGCCCTGTTCAGCGGTGCTCTTCTGCACCGCGGGCCCTGTTCAGCGGTGCCTATCTCCACGGCGGGCCCTGTTCAGCGGTGCTCTTCTGCACCGCGGGCCTTGTTCAGCGGCGCTCTACTCCACGGCGGGCCCTGTTCAGCGGTGCTCTTCTGCACCGCGGGCCCTGTTCAGCGGTGCCTATCTCCACGGCGGGGCCCTGTTCAGCGGTGCTCTTCTTCACCGCGGGCCCTGTTCAGCGGTGCTCTACTCCACGGTGGGGCCCTGTTCAGCGGTGCTCTTCTGCACCGCGGGCCCTGTTCATCGGTGCTCATCCAGCAGGTCAAGGGAGCCAGACCTGGCCTGGACTCCCTGCTCAGTCGCCCTCGGACCGTGACGTTTCTGGACCCTTCGGGGACGGACTCCTGGCCTCCTTAGTGTCCTCCTTCTCAGCTGGGATGTGGCATGTGGGGTCCACCTTCTCCGCGCTCCTGCTGCCCTTCCGCTCCTTTGATGGGGCTCTCGGGCCCTTGCCTCCCCTAGATGGTGTGGGTGGTGAAGTGGCCGCACATTGCTCCTTGGGGGCAGCCCTGTCGGTCCTCGCACGGCGGCCCTTGTTTTTGCGGGTCCTCTTGCCGGGGGGGGGGGGGGGCTGGATGTGTCCTTGCTGCTGATCGATGTGTCACTGCTGGCAAAGGGTGGGCTCCAGAACCCAGACACAACAGTGACACCCGAAGCTCGGCTGGTGGTGGCTGCGGTGCTCTTGGGACTCTTTGAAGATGGATGGGGGAGCTCATCGGGGGGAAAGAGGTTAAGGTTAGCCAGGAAAAGTTTTTTAGGGCCAAGGTAAAGGGTAGGAGAAGTGGAGATGGAAGTGGAGGTAGAGGAGGTGGTTGTAGGAGAGTCAGGTGTGCTGTCATTGGGTGAAGGTGCTGGTGCTGTAGGCTGTCGTGAGGTGGATGGCTGTTGGGTGGGTGTCTGCCTGCGTTTGTGTGTCTTGGAAGAGGGGGTGACAGACACAGTGGGAGAGGACACAGGGGACGTGTAAATGGCAGTGGGGGTGGTGACTGCACGAGTGTGGACTGTACTGGAGGGTGAGGTGGTGATGGAAGCACTGGCTGATGTTGGGGTGCATGCAGGTGTGAGTGTAGACGTCACAGGGAGGGAGGAGGGAGACGAGGAGGAGGGGGACACAGGGGTGGCAGTGGCTGTTGGCATGTCTGCATCTGGGTGTTGCTTGGGTGAGTGTTTGTGGGATCTGTGGTGCTTGTGTTTGGATGAGCTGCTCTTGGGTGTTGAGGTGTGTGCAGGCTGGTCTGATGGTGTGGATGGGATAGGCTGAGGAACAGGAGACAGAGAAAGGCTGGAGGCAGTAAGAAGAGGGAGGCTGGAAACAGGGACAATGGCTGCCGTCAGTGCTGAGGCCAGAGCAGTGAACGCTCGTTGATGGGCAGCCTGACCCGAATGAATGCCCTCCAGGTACGCATTGCTCTGTTGCACCTCCCTTTGCACACCCTGGATGGCATTCAAAAGGGTCGTCTGCCCAACAATGAGCGTCCTTACCAGGTCAATGAGCTCCGCACTGAGGGCAGCAGGGGCAACAGGGGCAGGGGCTGAGGTGCCTGGGGCGAAGGAGACGCGCGCCTTCCTGGGCGAACCGGCACGGAGCGAAGACTGAGGGGCTGCTGGGAGGGCGGGGCTGGTGCGCTGGGTGGCGGCTGTACCTGTAGAGGCGGGGGGCACGGATGTTGCCGCCACCCCTAGGGAGCTCCCATCCGAGGACGTGTCGCTTTCGCTGCTCTCACCAGCGGTCCCCGTCGTGGTGCTCCCGTCGCCCTCCGGATCACTGGTACCCTCGGTGTCTGTTCCTGGGCCCACCGGGGCCTTGTGTCCTGCAGCTCCCTCGTGCTCCGATGCCAAATCTCCTCCGCCTGATGATGCTAATGCACACATGCACAAGAAGATGAAGAGAAAGGGTGGGGGGAGAAAAAAGAAGACCAGGTTGAGTGCATGCAATGTCAACACCGTTGGCGGAGAGGACAGACACAGGTGCCTAATGCACTAAGCCGTTCATTCGGGGTACACTACTCAGTACTACTGACTAAGACAACAGGCCAAGAGATGTCAAACGCGCACATGGGAGATGCTGGACCTTCAATGGCTGTACTTGTCACCCTACCGAGGTGGGGGCCGGGGGCACAGGGCCATGCCTAAGGGAGAGGACTACACTACAGAAAGCGCCCTGGCCTAATGTCACCCACAGCCCTCCTCCCCCACCCAGACGCCTCCACTGCGCAGAAAGATAGGAGAATGTGCTGATACTCACCCCCTTGTGTCTGCTGTGATGTCTTAAAGCGCCCATCCAATTCAGGGTAGGCCACCGCCAGGATCCGGGACATCAGGGGGGTCATGGTGCGACTGGCACCCCTCCTAGGTTGGGAGGCCATCCCCAGCAGTGTTTCTGCGGTCTTCCTTGTTCCGCGACGGATGTCCTCCCACCTCTTGCGGCAGTGGGTGCCCCGTCTGTTGTGGACCCCCAAGTTCCGGACTTCCTTGGCAATGGCACGCCAAATCTCGATCTTCTGATGGGCGCTGACCTATTTGACATGTACAGGGTGGAAAGGAGGAAATCATGAATGACCTGCATGTTAGATGTGATTGGCCCCCCCCAGCAACTTTGCCATATGGCACATGCTCTCATCTGTCGGGCGTTGCACTCCTCATTCGCCCCCCACCCCACCAACTTACATCCACCCCAATCCTCACAGGCATAGCCCATTCCATGTGCACCCGGTGTACTCACTTGTTGGTCTGGAGGACCGTAGAGTAGCGCATACTGGGGGAGGACCCCATCCACGAGCTTCTCCAACTCTTCAGACGTGAAGGCAGGGGCCCTTTCCCCAGTCGCAGCAGCCATTGTATCTTCCAGACCGAGGTCACAGCAGCACTTGCAGTATAGGTCCTCTCCTGTGGATGATCAGGTCTCGAGTGATTAAGCAGATAGAAAATGGCGGTCACGCCCGCGGCGGTGCGTACCGCGGCGGTGCGTACCGCGACCGCCGGCGCACTTCGTCATTGGCTCCTGAAACCCATAGGCTTCAATGTTAACCAATGCAGCTTTGCGCCGCGGTCTTCGACCGCCTACCGCCACGGTGTGCCCCGCCAGCGCATTGACCTCACATCCCATTGTCCCACTTCACAGGTCAGGCAGCCGCCATTTCAAGGGCCTACATGGCTTAATTTTGACTGCGACACACAGGCCTAGGCCTTGCATTGCCACACATACACGCCTTTCAACCCATTGCCATTCTTTAACTGTGCAAGCTGTCTGTACGTACCTGTGGTTTGGCTGACTCTGTGCTCCATGTTGTCCTTCCTAGGCACCGTCCGCTGGGACTTGCGATGAGAAGGAGGAATCCTCGCGTGTACCGACCGCTGGTGGACCTGTCGACAATGGAAGAACGCCATATATTACTTCGATACAGACTTGACCGTGCCACTATCCATGAACTGTGTGCCCAGCTGGAGCCAGCCCTGATGTCCCCCATCCGCCAACCCACAGGGATTCCCCCTCTGGTGCAGGTTTTGTCACTCCTCCATTTTTTGGCCAGTGGGTCATTCCAGACCACAGTGGCCATGTCATCTGGAATGTCTCAGCCTATGTTTTCAAAGATTTTGAGCAGAGTGTTGTCTGCCCTGATGAAACTCATGCGGAGCTACATCATTTTCCCAGAGGAGGGTGACTTGCCTACAGTGAAGGGTGATTTCTATGCCCTTGGACATATCCCCAACATCATTGGTGCCATTGATGGGACCCATGTGGCTTTGGTACCCCCAAAAGACGATGAGCAGGTGTACCGAAACAGAAAAAGTTATCATTCGATGAATGTCCAGGTGGTCTGTTTGGCTGACCAGTACATCTCCCATGTAAATGCCAAGTTCCCAGGGTCAGTGCATGATGCGTATGTGATGCGAAATAGCAGCATCCCCTACGTGATGGAGCAGCTACGGAGGCAACGTGTGTGGATAATAGGTGACTCTGGTTACCCCAACCTGCCGTGGCTACTGACCCCAGTGAGGAATCCCCGGACAAGGGCAGAGGAACGGTACAATGAGGCCCATGGGTGTACTAGGAGGGTGATTGAGCGAACCTTTGGCCTCCTGAAGGCCAGGTTTAGGTGCCTGCATATGACAGGTGGATCCCTAATGTACTCACCAAAGAAGGTGTGCCATATCATCGTGGCGTGCTGTATGCTTCACAACCTGGCTTTGCGACGCCAGGTGCCTTTCCTGCAGGAGGATGGTCCAGATGGTGGTGTTGTAGAAGCCGTGGAGCCTGTGGAGAGTGAAGAGGAGGAAGACTCAGAGGACGACACAGACAATAGGGACAGAGTGATACAACAGTATTTCCAGTAACACCCAGGTAAGAATCACCCACGCCATTTCACAATTGCTTCTAGCCTCCTGCATCTGTACTTTCTGTAGTTCCCACCAGATCTTTTTGGGTAATTTTTGTTTTTCCCTTCCCTTCTCAGTGCTGTATGACTCAGTGCCTGACTTCTGCTTGGTTTGCCCATGAACTACAGCGTATTGACATTGGTATGTTGTCATCACTAATTGACAGAACAGATATTGAACAGTAATATGTAATACATTTGCTAATAATACAGCATGACTCCAAACTGATTTGTGTGCAATATGTGATTTATTTACAGGGCTAGATATTGGTACATGTGATTATAAGGGTGATGGGTGGGGGTGGAGTAATGTCCATGGCAGAGTCCAGTTCTCAGTCTCACAGGTGCATTGTCCTTTTGCCTGTGGAAGGATGGAGCAGAGGCAGTTCATGGTTGGACAGGGTGGCAATGTGGGACAGTGGGAAGAGTTCAGGGGGTATGTCCTGCTGGCGGGGGTCTTGACATCCTACTCTGTCTTTTTTTTGGATCTCAGGCTCCTCTTACGGGGTGGTTGTTCTTCAGCAGGAGGTGGGGTTCTGGTGGCCTGCCGTGGTGTTGGGGCCTCCTGTCCACTAGCGCCGGCGGAGGTGGTAGGCTGTTCCTGGTCCGGGCTAGTGACAGGGGCCCTGTGTGGTGCCACATGGTCCCGCAATGCGTCTTCTATCCTGTTGAGGGCCAGGACGATGGTCCCCATTGCGGTCCCGATGATTCTCAGCTCCTCCCTGAACCCCATGTAGCGTTCCTCCTGCTGTGCCTGGATCTCCGTGAACCTGGCCAGTACCGTCGCCATCGTCTCTTGGGAGTGGTGGTAGGCCCCCATGATGGTGGTGAGGGCCTCTTGGAGAGTGTGTTCCCTGGGCCTCTCCTCCCCCCCCTGTCGCACAGCAGCCCTCCGAGCTGCCCGGTTTCCCCCGGCCTCTGTCTCCTGGACGGTGTGCCCGCTCCCACTGCCCCCAGGTCCCTGTTGTTGTTGGGGTGTTGGGTTAGCCTGGGTGCCCTGTAGTGGCAGACACACCGCTGATTGACGTGTCCTAGAGACAGAGGCATGGGCCCGCTGGGTGGGAGCTGTGCTGGTGTTGGCAGAGGGGGTCGGGTCTGGTGTGGCCTGTGTCTGGGTGAGGGGAACCGACTGCCCAGAGGTCCCCGATGGTCCGGGCTGGTCATCAGGTTCAGTGTCGACAGAGCTGCTGTCCTCACTGTGGGCCTGTCCCGGCGGTGGGATGGACATTTCTGGACCCTCCTGGCTGGTGTTTTGGCGTTCGGGTCCTGCATGGGGTAAGAGAGTTTGGTTATTGTTTCTGTGTGTGCAATAGCGTGCGTGTTATGGGTGCCCTCGTCCCCCAGTGCAGGCATTCCCTTGAGGGAGGTGTTGTGAGGGTAGTTAGTGGGGGGGGGGGTAAGTGCAGTGGTCATGCTTGGGTGATGGGTGTCCATGGATTGTGTTGGCATGCAGGAGTTGGTGTTGGGATGGGTGGGTTGTGCTGGTGAGACATTGTCAGGGAGGATGTGTGCTGGGGGGTTGGGGGTGAGGGTGGGGGTGTGGGTTGGCATGCTGGTGGGGTGGGAGGGATCTAGTAGTTGAGATTGGACTTACCAGAGTCCATTCCTCCGGCTACTCCTGCGAGGCCCTGAGGATGCAGGATGTTGAAGACCTCTTGCTCCCATGATGTAAATTCGGGAGGGGTGGGTGGGGGTCCGCCACCAGTCTTCTGGACCGCGATGTTGTGCCTGGAGACCATCGATCGGACCTTCCCCCGTAGGTCGTTCCATCGTTTGCGGATGTCCTCCCTATTCCTGGGATGCTGTCCCACCGCGTTGACCCTGTCCACGATCCGCTGCCATAGCTCCGCCTTCCTAGCTATACTGGTGTGCTGCACCTGTGAGCCGAAGAGCTGGGGTTCCACTCTTAGGATTTCCTCCACCATGACCCGGAGTTCTTGGTCCGAAAAGCGTGGGTGCCTTTGGGGTGCCATGGGGTGGTGTGGGTGAGGTGTGGGGTGGTGTATGTGATGATGAGTATGTTGGTGTGTGGTGCTTTGTGCTACTATGTGGTGTGTGTGATGGTGTAGTGTGCCTCAGTGTGTATTGCTATGGATTGTCTGCTGTGTCTCTCTCTCCTTCTCTCAGTAATTGTGGTCGTAGGGGTTTGTGGGTGATGTGGGGGTGTGTTTTATAGTTGATTGATTGTGTGGGAGTGGGTTGTGTATGTGTATCAGGTGTGTGTATTTGTAATTGTCCAATGTGCCTGTGTTTTGGTGCTGTGTGTGTATTTTGACCGCAGCGGTGTGTACCGCCAATGGAATACCGCGTTGGAAAGCCCGCCGCGTTGATTCGTGGGTCGTAATGGCATGGGCGTTTTTCTGTTGGCGTGACGGTGGAGGTTTGGTCATCTCCAGTTTATCGCTGCCCGCTGATGTGGCGGGCTGCAGTGGAGGTCGGATTTTTGGAGGTTTGGCCGTTGTGGGTCAGAATGACCGTGGCGTCTTTCCGCGGCGGTGTTATGGCGGTCTTCTGACCGGCGGTAAGCGCCTTTTACCGCCGAGGTCAGAATGACCCCCTGTATCTGCATCAGATGCACTGTGCAGCATGCATACAAAGTAGGAAATGTTTTAAAGTGAGTCTAAGCATAGTATTTTGTACTAAAAGTGTACCCTTCAAGTACAAATCCTATGCTAGACTCACACACACACACCCTTGCACTATGGCGCAAAGGTGTCTGTGTGGTGCACAGCAGCTGAAATCAGCACCAGCGCTAGGAAAAGGGGAGATATGGTTTTCTCCCGCTCCCTCCCTGTCACAAAGTGCAGCACAGCCTTTTTGGCTGGTGTGCTGCTTGCCTGGTGGGTTTGTAAATCTGGCCCCTTGTACTGAAATAAAAAAATGTTGAAAATTAGTAGGAAAAAACAGGCAATTGTGACACCATTTTCATTTGCACGTTTTCATCACAATGGCTGATTTACAATAGATAAATACCTTGTGGTTGAAGCTCCCCAAGCCAAAACAGATGGCCTAGATACCATCTTTAGTTGGAATATTGCAGGGTTGGAAAATAAAATGAACAACCCTGAATGGGGCAAATTCATAGACGAACATAAAATATGTATTTTCCAAGAAACGTGGGCACTGGAGCCTAAATACAGAATTGGTTATAAAAGTTACTGGGTCCCAGCAACTAAGGTGAATTCAGGGAGACCCTCAGGTGGGCTGCGTATATGGCTTAGCTGTTCCCTCAAATGCCGGGTTGAAACAATTGACTTGGGCTGCCCCGATTTGATGGGTTTATCAATACCATCCCTTAGTGAGAAACCACTTTTAATAATCAATATCTATAACAGGAGCCTGGGTAGCAAATATGAGTCCGACACATTGACTATTTTGGACAGCTTTCTCTCTTGCAAATCACCCTCCCACTTTATTCTTATTGCAGGAGATTTTAATGTCACTTTCGAACCCTATTTGCTGGCCCAGGAACTATACAAAGATGAAGACGCCTACTGGGGTATCCCTCAACTGGTGTCAAGCAAAAGACCAAAAATAAATAGATTAACACATCAGGTTGTGGATATTACGTTGGCACATGGCCTGCGGGCCTGCAATGGTTGCTCCCGTTCGGACCCAAATCTTCACCCTACATTTAGGCGCGGGACACAGAAGAGCCAGATAGATTATATTTTGCTTGACATCCGCTTGTGGGGCTATATGGTTGACATGAATATTGTAGAACATGAGGAAAGTGACCATGAGCCATTGATTTTATCTCTTAGGAATTTATTTCCCCTACTTGAAGTCTCCTGTCACAAGACTCACGAACAACAGCTCGCACTGACCAACAATAGACGAAATGTCAGATGGGAACCCCTGAACACCAACACAGTCACCTTGGCATCTGTCTACAGGCAGTTGGCTGATCACATGGATTGCATTTCTCAGCCTTTAGAAGATAGTGGTGGGCTTATAGCAGCCCACACTCAATTTTTTAATTCTCTAAAAAATCTTTTTACTAAAGAGCCTGCAAAAGAAGTTAAAAAGAAGTGCAACGCAAGGTGGTTTAACGATGCATGCAGGGAAGCACAGCACAAACTGCTGAGAGCTTTAAGTGGAGGCCAGTCAGATCATATAAGGGAAGCTAGGAAAGATTATAAACAGGAACAAAGTAGAGCCCGTAGGAGATGGGATGAATCTAGATGGGTTTCCCTCCTGGAGTCTGCTAAAATAAACGACACCTCGAAATTTTGGAAACTGGTGGCTGATGCCAGTGAAGAACCTAATCGTTCACCTGGTGCCTCAATACTCCCTGTAGAGTGGACAGATCACTTTTCCCGATTATATTCTGGGATTACCAGTGTTACTACAAGGGAATTGAGCCATATCATGATTACTAAGACCCCCAAAATTGAATTTACCCTGGCTGAAACCAGGGCTGCGATCGTTTCACTGAAATGGGGAAAGGCCCCCGGCCTTGATAAAATAACAGGCGATTTATACAAGACAAACCCGGATATATGGGCCCCATATCTGAACCTCATTTCCAATGCGGTAACTGCAGGGGCACCTGTCCCGAGTTCCTGGATGGGAGCAGAGATAGTTCCCATCTTTAAGAAAGGTAAACCCTCTAACCCTGTCAACTACCATCCAATCTCCTTACTTGACAACTTCCAAAAACTTTTTGCAAAGCAAATTTTGTCCCGTCTAGAAGAATGGATTCTGGAAACCAATGACATTTCTGATCTACAAGCAGGGTTTAGGCCAGCAGTTAGTACCATAGATCAGGTGCTAAGATTTTTAACAATAAAATGGAAGACTGTGGAAGTAGGAGGGGGCAACCTTTTTGTAGTTTTTATTGATCTTAGAGCCACGTTTGATCTGGTCCCCAGAAACCAGCTATGGCTGACACTAGCCAATATGGGTATCCCACACGGCCTCTTGAAACTTATCGCCCGACTACACGAGAATACTTATGCACAAATCAGGAACGGTAAGGATGGTGATCTAACAGAAGCAGTGGCTATCGAGAGGGGAGTCAGACAGGGGTGTGTTTTGGCCCCTACTCTTTTTCTTCTATACATAAATAATTGTATCAAGTATTTAGCAAATTGCATTAATGATTCCCCAAAGCTTGCCGGAAACAAAGTTCCATGCCTACTCTATGCAGATGACACTATCCTCCTGTCTAAATCATCTATGGGAATCCAAAATCTGGTTAACCAGTTCGGGGTATTCTGCAGAGATTACGGATTAGATATAAATGTTAAGAAAACTAAACTCATGATATACAGTGCCCCGAACAAGAAGCTTAGAGCAAATATAAAGATGGACTCAATTCACCTGGAGAGGGTAATGGAATATGATTACCTGGGCATCAGACTATCTGATAAGGGCAGTTGGGATGCAGCTATAAGGAAAGGGGCATTAACCATCAGCCAAAGATGTGGAGCGCTGCACTGCAATAAGCCCCCCTCTGACACTTACCTCAGAAATTTACAAAGCCCAAATCCGTGCCGCAGCCCTATATGGAGCGGAACTTTGGGGATCTCACAGACAACTGGACACTCTTCAAATCAAAGAAAATAATTTCCTTAGACACATATCCAGACTAGGGAAGGGCTCGCCGATGCTCCCCCTAAGACTGGACCTGGGTCTAAATAGCATTAAAGATACAGCATGCTTAAGACCACTTCTGTACTGGGTCAGACTAGGGAAAACGGAAGAACTCGAACCCTTCAGGTCAGCAGTTAAAGAACTATTGCCACCTTGCTACGGATGGGAAAAAGTAAGGTGGCTAAGGGAGATGAAAGCGGCTTGGGTCAAACTGAATTTATCCCATTATTGGGAGAATCCCGAGATGATTCCTGGTAACGCTAGACGCCTGATCAAAGATCGATATTGGGAAAAAATTAATGAGGAATCTCTCGGCTCAACTGGGTTAGGTCGGCTGACAGCAGAGTTTCTGCTGGTCAAACACGAACCTCTGCCTGAAAGCTTCCTGGATCTCCCTATACCAGCCCGTGCCCGCTCTTTACTACTTCAGTTCAGATATGGAACATTGGCAGTCAACAGCTTTACGGCTTGCTGGTCGACCAATAGTCCTTTATCTGACAAATGCATAAACTGCCATCTATGCAAGGAAACTTCTGAGCATGTCCTATTTTTCTGTCCTTTGTACAAATGCCCTCGAGGGAAGTGGATTATTCCTCTGTGCAAAACACTATCAACACAAAACCGAAACAGTGTATATAGAATGTGTAAATATGACACTTCCACGCTGGTAGTGAGCTCTGTTTCTAAATATTTGGCAGCAGCATGGAAAATCCGCAGTAGAATCATTACAGATCTTAAATCCACTGGTTGAAGAATGGGTCTAGAAGTTAGCGAATTAGCATCCTGTCATAATAGTCTGGGCGAAATCATTAGTGCGATCTATCAATGACATAAGACTGTATCTCCGAGCATGTTGTCTAGTGGGTTACCCCAATTGAAGTGACTCATAAGCCCCTTGGCGCATATAATTTTATAAATGGCAAGATGCAATTTATCTGATCAACTTATTTAAGAGAACTGACTAACTTAGGGCTCCATTTTCCACTGATTGACTTCTAACTTTTGTAAACAGGACCTATTGTATGTAGTTTCTATGTCTTATCTTATGTACAAATCCGTCTTAGAATAGTTTATATGTTTTTAACAATTGATTCGTATTATTTTAGCATTTAGCTTCTTGTATAGGGCAAGATCCAGACACATTTTAAGAGTCTTGTCTTAATTATTTATGAAACTTTTTATGTAATTTTATGAACCCTTTTTTTATATAAGCAGTGTACTAATTGCTAATGTCTCTTTTTACCTGATGGTCTATGGTTTTTATCCTTCTGTATGTATGATTATTTTTTATTTTCTCAAATGGTCCAAACCTGGACCGAATAAACTATTGATTGAATAGATAAATACAATTGCATTTGCAAGTCACTCAGGTTGTAGGGATATATAGGGTTTGTGGGATTTTCAAGAACTCGAGTTACCCAGAGACAATAACCGAGCTGCACCTTGCAATGGTTTTTCACTGTGTACCGGGTATAGAGCAATTAATATGGTAAAATATAAGAAGTGAAAAATAGGTATCATGAAAACCTGTGTATTTCCAAAATGGGCGTGAGATAAGGAGTTTAGAAGCAGGGGTTATTTGCACATCTGAATTTTTGGGTACCCATACTTGTATGTGAATTAGGGGGGTATTTCTCAAAATGACTTCTTTCTTACACGCTGTCTTACATTTGGGAGGTGGAAATGCAGAGAAATTCAATAGTAATACCACTACTATTCCATGGTCCCCTAAGTCTCCCGATAAAAATGGCACCTCACTTGTGTGGGTAGGCCTAGTGCCCATGACAGGAAATGGCCCAAAACGCAACATGGACTCATGACATTTTTCCACTGAAAACGGATTAGTTTTTTGCGATGTGTCTCGCTGTGAATTTTGGATCCTTGCCCAGCTGGCACCTAGGGAAACATT
Source organism: Pleurodeles waltl (assembly GCF_031143425.1). Lineage (NCBI taxonomy): Eukaryota > Metazoa > Chordata > Amphibia > Caudata > Salamandridae > Pleurodeles > Pleurodeles waltl. The sequence continues at coordinate 1,415,871,003 of NC_090446.1, forward strand.
TTTGAAAAGTAGACAACTAGGGGAATTTAGGATGGGGTGACTTGCATGACTCTCACCAGGTTGTGTTACCCTGAATCCCTTGAAAACCTCAAGCATTGACACCAGAGGGCTTTCCTGCGTGCACTAGAGGGTTTTCCTGCCTCGTTTGGAGGGACAGCAGGAGTTGCCCACCGCACATGAGCACAGGGTGGAGGGCGGTTTTGAGCCGTCCTCTGCACAGGAGGGGTTAAGGGGTTAGGGGTGATGATGTTTAACTTGTCATCTGTCATTAGTGGTTAAGTGTTAGATAAGGTAGTATATGCTAGTGTTAATGATAGTTAGTGTAGGTTAGTTGGTACTATTGTGTTAGGTGAGTAAATGATGTTCAATTTCCCGGTGAGTACATTGTAGTAAAATGTGGCACTGTCTGTCTCCTCTGGACAATGGTAGGTCTTCCTCACATTGGAGTTATATGAGAACCCCTATAGACACTAAGGGGGTCATTACAACATTGGTGGTAAAAGCCGCTTACCGCCGTGCAGAAGACCGCCAATACACCACAGCGGCCGCGCAATTCCGCCACAGCTATTATGACACACATCTCGGAATCCGCCGAAATTCAGACACCCACACAAGTCCGCCACAACACAGGTCAGTGTTAAACTGGCGAAAACAAAGCCTCCACCTCCACGCCAACAGAAACACGCCCATGCTATTACGACCCACGAATCCACGCGGTGGTCTTTCAACTGCGGTATTCCATTGGCGGTACACACCGCCGCGCTCAAAATACACACACATCTCCAAAACACCGTCACATTGGACAATTCCAAATACACACACCTGATACACATACAAACACCACTCCCACACACCCAACACCATATAAAACACACACCCACATCACCCACAAACACCTACGACCAAACATTAGTCACGAAGGCCAGAGAGACAGCACAGAATAGACAATCCCACCACACAGAGGCACACAACACTATCACCCACACAACATCCACGCACAAAACACCACACACCACTACACATTACCACACACATCAACACTGACACCGCCCCACACATCACACACACCACCCCATGTCACGCCAAAGACACCCCCGGTTTTCCGAGGAGGAGCTCCGGGTCATGGTGGAGGAAATCCTATGGGTAGAGCCACAGCTATTTGGCTCCCAGGTGCAGCAACCATCCATAGCCAGGAAGATGGAGCTATGGCGCAGAATAGTTGACAGGGTCAACGCTGTGGAACAGCATCCAAGAAATCGGGAGGACATCAGGAAGAGGTGGATCGACCTACGGGGGAAGGTGCGTTCAGCGGTCTCCAGTCACAACATTGCGGTTCAGCGGACTGGCGGTGGACCCCCACCTCCTCCCCCACAACTAACAACATGGGAGGAGCAAGTCTTGACCATCCTGCATCCATAGGGCCTCGGAGGAGTCGGTGGAGGAATGTACACTGGTAAGTCAAATCTTAACTATCATATCCCCCACCCTACCTGCATGCTATCACACCCCCTCACCATCACCCCCTCCCCTATCACTCAAACTCCTCACTAATGTACTAAGAACACAAACCACACATCCCAACACCAAGCCCTGCATGACACAACTAAGCATGGACACCCATCACTAAAGCATGCTCACTGCACATACCCAGAACACTCCCCAACCATCATCACATAAGCCCCCACATAGGAATGCTTGCACTGGGGTACACACACACCCACCCATTGCATACCATGACACACATACATGCAATAATCATGCTCTTATGCCCCTGCAAGATCACGAAGGACCGTCACCACACCGGAGGGTCCAGACAACTCCACTCCACCCACAGAAGAGGCCCACAGTGACGATAGCAGCTCTGCCCTACTGTATCCTGATGACCAGCCCGGACCATCGTGGGCATCGGGACAGTCGGTTCCGCTTGCACAGGCACAGACCAACACACACCAGCACCCCACCCCCTGCAGACGGACAACCACCATGCAAGCGGTCCCTGAGATCCAGGAACAGGACAGAGCAAGATGGCAAGACCCCCGCCAGGAAATGAGACCACCCTGATTGTCCTCCCACTGTCCCACTTTGTTACCCTGTCCATACTTAAACTGCCCCAGCTCCACTTCCTATGCCCATATGGGCAGTGCACCTGTGAGACTAATAGACTGGACTCTGCCATGGACATTCCTCCACCATCACCCCTCACCATTTTACAACCCCCCTCCATTTTTGAGCACTTAAATAAACACCCTTGAACCACAAAACAATCTGGAGTCAGTCTATGATTTGGTAAAATGTATTATCAATGACAGTGTCAAATGCGTTTCTAGTTGTAAAGGCAACATACCTATGTCACACATCACAATTCCTTGAAGGATGCATGCAGATGACACACGTTGGTAACCACACCTGTGAAACCGTAATGGAAAGGTACAACTCAGTTACCAAATAATGCTATGAAATTACACACAGGATAGAAGAAGACGTGTGACAGTGAATGTAATGGTAAAAATGAAAATGTTCTCACCTGTGTGTCACTGGAAATATTGCTGTATGACTGACTCCCTGTTGTCGTTGTCTTCTTCCTCAGCTTCCTCCTCATCACTGTCCACAGGCTCCACAGCTGCCACAACTGGACCATCCTCCTGCAGAAAAGGCACCTGGATTGTGAAGCATCGAGCAGGCGATGATTATCTGGCACAGCTTCTTCAGTGAGTAGAATAGGGAACCAAGTCACAAAAGAGAGTACGGGGTTTTTTGAAAATATAAATGGACTGGAAGTGTGCTAATTACGTCACCATGCCAGTCCTAAATCTCAACTAGAGATACAACGCGGGGTGGTTCACGGTCTGTGGAGGGGGATTTCCTTTACGGACTAGGTGGTCTCACACACTATATAGTGTCATGCTTCATCATATGACCACCTAGCCCCACCCAGGTAGGGCAATACCACCTGGGCGGACTCAACCTCGCTGTTAAAGGAACAGGAGGGAGTGCGTAAATTTAGTTAGATTTCTGGAAAAATAGGGATCCAGCTATGCTATGGGAATAAAAACACCTACTCAGATACCAGGGTGAGTTTTAATAGAAGGTTCTGTGTGGTGTGTTTAAAAGGAATGGGAGACCAGTGTGAGAACAATGACTCACAAGGTCACCTATCTAGCCGACATGTTTCTGCCCTTGTGATTGAGCTATGGAGGGTCTCTGGGCATTCATCAGGGCATTGGATCCCTGTTGCGGATGCTAATAGCGCGCTGCAGTTTAATTCGCAATAGGAAAAAAACATGGGAAGGGAAGGAAGGGCCTACCTTAGCCAAGGGAATACCTGGGGAGAACCTATGGTAAATACAATAACAGACCAAAATTGGCAGTGAGAAAGATAATTCACGGCAAACCACGGCACACGTGACAAAATATCATGCATAACACAATAGTAATGATTGCAGATAGAACGGTCGCAGCAATGCAGGTTATGCGCGGCGATTGGTAGGTCAGGGAAGACAATTCCTTACCCTAACAAAAAAGGCTACTAGCCTCTGGTATCCTGGAGAGGGAGCGTCCCCTTATAGTCAGACTCTAGAGTTATAAAGGGAGAGAGCAGAAGAGGAGTAAAGAAGAGAAATTATATATGAGAGAATGGGGATAAGAAAGGGAAAAAAGAGAGAGAGAAAAGAAAAGGAAAAGAAAAAGAAAGAAGAAGAAGAAGATGAAGCAAAAGAAGAAGAAAGGAAAAGGGAAAGAAAGAGAAGGGGGAACAAAAGGGAAAAACGGGGAAGGAAAAGGGAGGGAGGGAGAAAAAGGGGGTAGGGGGCAAAAGAATAAGAGGGCTGTAAGGCAACCGTGGAAAGGAAATTAAAGAGAAAGAAAGAGAAAAAGAAAAAAGAAAAAAGAAAAAAGAAAAAGAAAAGGAAGAAAAAGGAAGAAGAAAGAAGACAAGGGGAGACAGTTTTTGACAAAGAAAGGAGGGCAAAGAGGCAGAAGAACCGAAAAGAAGAGAAGAGAGGGAATTCTTATCTGTGTATCCATCGATGGTAGACTCACTGCATCAAAGGTGGGCGCTCGCTGTGCGCCTATACCGACCTCTCTGTCAGGACCGCTTGGGTAAAGTGACCTGAAAGTGGTTAGTTTATATAGTACTCATAATGGGGATAAATTGCCTGCAGCTGTAAGTAATCACCGTCGCGGCCCGGGGGCCGGAAGTAATACGAGCTGTGAACGTTTTGTGCACCGGACTGGCTTGTGGTCCCTTCGAAGGTGCCGAGACCCGGAAATGGTCGTGAATGGCCCACGGCGGGTGAGGCGCTCGTTATTGGCGTAATCGCACATGACAAGCCCTCCGCGAGGGCCGAGGCTACCGCGGTCAATGACCGCGGCTCTGTGAAAGCCCTGTGGGGGCGGGGGCGCGATCCCGCTAGGGCTGCCGGGAATTGTAGTTCCCGTGCAGCCATGCGGGTCGCCGTCACTCGTAAGCCGGTAAAAGAAGTGTCCCGGCTGCGAGTGAGGCTAGAAAGGGAAGGGGGTGAAGAAGAAAGAAGGAGGGGGGGGGGGGTGTTTGAAAGTGAAGGGGTGAAAAAAAGGGGGGGAGGGGTGGTGGGTTGTATTCAAAAATTGTATTAAAAATTATATTAAAAATAAGAAGAATAAAAAGTAAAATGAAGCAAAGTTGGACAAAATGGAAATTAAAATAAAACATAAAATGGAGTAAAGTTGGAGAAAAAGTGGAAAATAAAATAAAATAAAATAAAAATAAAAATGAAAAAAATAAATAAAAATGAAATTAATAAAATAAAATAAGGTAAACTCAAATAAAATTAGGCGGGGAACAAATAGATGGATAAGAAAACGAACACTGGAATTGTCAGAAATTAGGAGGAGTAGGAGTGGGGGAGTATAGGACAGAAGGGGATGAGGAAAAGGGGGAAAAAAGGGGAGAGGAGGACGCAGTGAATAAAAAAAGGGGGGAAGAAGGAAACGGCAGAGAACAAAGAAGAGCAACGGGGAAGGGGGAAAATGGGGAAAAAAAGGGGAAAGGAGGATTTCAAGGAGAGACTGCAGGTCGAGAAGGAGAAGGGAGGGGAAGGGTGGAGAAAAAAGAAGAAGGGAAACGTATGGGCGAGAGGTAAAGACAAAGGGAGGAAAAAGGAACAGAGGGGAAGAGAAAGGAGTTGAGAGGCGGGGAGGGGAAGCAGCGCCGCCAGCGAGGCGAGAGGGATGGGGGGAAAAATAGGGGGGTTCTAATTGTGAAGAGAGAACCACGGTATCTCATCATTCAATCCAGCCATGTCGGTATGCAATCTCCAAATCCAGCGTTGTTCTGCCCTAAAAAGTTTTTCGGACAAGCTGGGGGTAGAAGGAGAGAATTGTTCCAGGACCGTCCAAGACATGTCATCTGGAGAGTGGTTTCTTTGTAGGAAATGGCTAGTGAGCTTCGTTGCATCTCGTTTGCACCTAATCGTGCTTCTATGTTCGCAAATTCTGGTGCTCACTTTCCTCGTAGTCATACCCACATACTTAAGTAGGCAAGGGCATTTGATTAAATAAACTACGTTTTTGCTGTTGCAATTTGTCAGCGATTTTTGCACCCATGGAGTTTTGAGGTCAAGGTCGATGGTGGTGGATCTATGAGTGAAAGGGCAAACACTGCAGTTGCCGCAAGGGTAATGGCCAGCGGGGGGAGGCATTTGCCATAGTGTAGTCTGTGTGGACCCTCGCTTCACCATCGGTCTAGTGTGGACCACCATGTCCCGTATGTTAGTTGCTCTCTTAAATGCGTGCAATGGTGGTTCAAAGGGTAATCCGCCTGACGTCAAAATTTTCCAATTTTCTCTAATGATCTTCTGGATTTCATTGGAAAGGGGATTGAAGGTAGTGACACATACGATTTTATCCAAACTTGGTTTCTGTTCTCGGGGCTGGAGCAACAGGTCTCTGTGATTGTTACGTGCCCGTTTTTTGGCCCTATTAATCAAATGTGTGGGATATTCCTTGGTGTGTAGCTGGGTAGACAGTTTCTCTGCATGTTTGCGGTAATCGGTGATGGATGAGCAGTTCCGTCTTAACCGGAGGAACTGTCCAACCGGAAGGTTATCTCGTAGGGCTCGTGGATGGAAGCTCTGGTATTGTAATAGATTGTTGCAGTCTGTTGGTTTATAATAAACTTCAGTCGCTAATCCGCCGTCTTGTTCAAAGATTAGTAGATCAAGGAAAGGTAGTTTATTGTCACCTATGTTCATGGTGAAGGTTAAAAACGGGTTGGCCCCGTTAAGCCAGATAGCGAATGCCTGGGCTTCTTCTTTACTACCGGTCCATATTAGCAATACATCATCGATGTATCGCTTCCAGAGTTTAATCTGATCTCGGTAGGGGTTATCTTCATGTAGGATCGTATGTCTTTCAATATGATCAACGTATAGACAAGCTAGGCTGGGGGCAAATGTACTACCCATTGATGTGCCTTGTGTCTGCAAGAAGAAACTATCTTCAAACTTGAAGTAGTTTCTGGTCAAAGCGAGATGTGCTAGGTCCAGTATAAACCAAGGGGGAGTTTGGGTTTGGGATCCACCCATATGTACATCCAGTAGGTTGCTGATTACTTCCAGAGTAGCTTCTTGCGGGATGTTTGTGTAGAGTGATTCCACATCAAGAGTAATTAGGAGTTCCTTGGATTTGTCGAAGGCTATGGACTCCAGTAAAAGGAGAACATGGGTGGTGTCTTTAAGATAGGTTGGGATCCTTTTGACTATCGGCTGAAGAAAGAAATCCACAAACTTAGACAGGGGCTCAAGTGCCGAGCCTATCCCGGAGACAATAGGCCTACCGGGAGGGGGGATCTTTCCTTTATGTACTTTTGGTAGAATGTAGAAGTACGGTATTTTGGGATTGGTTTGTATCAAATATGATGCCTCATGATCTGTGATCCAGTTGTTTTCTTTTCCTTTTGACACTAGGAAAGTGATCTCTTCTTGGACATCAATTGTGGGATCACGTGACAGCCGCTTGTAATGTCTGGTATTCCCCAGTAGTCGATTACACTCGTCTCTATACATTTTGTATGGTAGGATCACAGTGGCCCCGCCTTTATCTGCTGGTTTTATGATAATATTAGGATCGGCTGTGAGGCTCTTAAGTGACTCTATTTCGGTATTACTCATATTATGGAATACTTTGTTAGATGACTCAGTAAGCCCATTGATCTTGAGGGATACTGATTTTTCAAAAGCCAGTACCTCCGGGGGCATCTGCCCTGCTGGGGGGCAAAAAGTAGACTTTGGGCGTAGTCCTGTATTCTGCGCGGGAGTATCAAATTCTCTACCGAGGAAAAAGGTTTTTAGGCGGATCTTACGGAACAGACCTGCCAGTTCTGTTCTAGTTTTGAAAAGGTCTACTTTAGGGGTAGGCACAAAATTCAGGCCTTTATTCAATGCTTGAGTTTCGATTTGACTCAGGGTCCGATTGGTTAGGTTGATGATGTTAACTGTATTCTCTAAATCGGGGTTTACTTTGTCTTGCTTGTCCCTGGTATGGCGTCCCTGTGTATTGGGTTTTCCAAGACATCTTCTTTTTGACGCCACTGTACTTCTTTTCTCCTCCCTCTGTCCCTCCCATGGCCTCTGTCTAAAAAAGGAGGTGGGGGTTCAGGGAAGGACCATTGGGTAGGACGTTGCAGGTAAGGTGCTTGGTATTGCGGAGGGGGGCCATACTGGTTGGGCCAGCCCCATTGCTGGTTAAAGTATGGTGGGTATTGGGGAGGTACGGGTGGATAATTCCATCCTCCTCGGCGTTGGCCACGTCGTCCGCGGCGTTGCCGTGTGTACCCTGACGAGTTACTGTCGCTATCTGAATTGGTGTTGCTCCCTGAGGAAGTCTCAGATGTGTTAGAGGAATTTTTGGCTACGTAGTCAGGTTTTGTGTAGGGATATACCTTTTCTAGGGAAAAACGATTCAAATCTTTTTGAAACTTCCCTATTTTTTGCTGAGTTAAGTATTCTTTGTATTCATTTATGTTTTTGTTTACCTCCTCCAATTTCTTTTTGAAGGAGAGAATACTCACACCTGTCTTCAGGTTATTTTCACTGGTTTTTATTTGAATCAGTAAGGTTTCTGATAGCCTAGTCGCGGTTCTTATAACTAGTATCAGCCAATCTCGTGTGCATTTCCATGCTATGAGTGACCAGTCTTTACGAAACTCTAGGTCGTCTAGGAAAATACGAGGTTCATTGGTGACAAGTAACCCGTTCGGTGCCGAATTACTGTGTAAGTACTCAGTAAGGACGGCTCCGTGTAGTATGGTCTTAACCTGGGTACGTTTTAGTTCCACTAGGGACTCCCAGTCCCCAAGTTGGGATAAACTTTTTGACAAGGCTGAGTCCCCTAAGAGTGAGGGGGCTGAGAGGATAGCTGATACTTCCTCGTCGTTGAAGGAGAGACCTTCTGCCATGGTGTGGCAGGCGTGGTGGAGGAGGATGGGGATGGAGAAAAAGAAGGGAAAAAGGAGTAAGGCCCTAGGTGCTATGGGACGCAAACAAGGCACTGCGCTTGCTTAAGGGGAAGGGAATTTTAAAGAGTCAACAACTCTCGCAACCGAAAGGCTGCTCTACTATGATAGTACACAAAGGGAGAGTATAAGGGAGTAAGAAAAGGCACCCATCGTACTCGACTCCCCAAACACAATACTAAGTCACAAAAGAGAGTACGGGGTTTTTTGAAAATATAAATGGACTGGAAGTGTGCTAATTGCGTCACCATGCCAGTCCTAAATCTCAACTAGAGATACAACGCGGGGTGGTTCACGGTCTGTGGAGGGGGATTTCCTTTACGGACTAGGTGGTCTCACACACTATATAGTGTCATGCTTCATCATATGACCACCTAGCCCCACCCAGGTAGGGCAATACCACCTGGGCGGACTCAACCTCGCTGTTAAAGGAACAGGAGGGAGTGCGTAAATTTAGTTAGATTTCTGGAAAAATAGGGATCCAGCTATGCTATGGGAATAAAAACACCTACTCAGATACCAGGGTGAGTTTTAATAGAAGGTTCTGTGTGGTGTGTTTAAAAGGAATGGGAGACCAGTGTGAGAACAATGACTCACAAGGTCACCTATCTAGCCGACATGTTTCTGCCCTTGTGATTGAGCTATGGAGGGTCTCTGGGCATTCATCAGGGCGTTGGATCCCTGTTGCGGATGCTAATAGCGCGCTGCAGTTTAATTCGCAATAGGAAAAAAACGTGGGAAGGGAAGGAAGGGCCTACCTTAGCCAAGGGAATACCTGGGGAGAACCTATGGTAAATACAATAACAGACCAAAATTGGCAGTGAGAAAGATAATTCACGGCAAACCACGGCACACGTGACAAAATATCATGCATAACACAATAGTAATGATTGCAGATAGAACGGTCGCAGCAATGCAGGTTATGCGCGGCGATTGGTAGGTCAGGGAAGACAATTCCTTACCCTAACAAAAAAGGCTACTAGCCTCTGGTATCCTGGAGAGGGAGCGTCCCCTTATAGTCAGACTCTAGAGTTATAAAGGGAGAGAGCAGAAGAGGAGTAAAGAAGAGAAATTATATATGAGAGAATGGGGATAAGAAAGGGAAAAAAGAGAGAGAGAAAAGAAAAGGAAAAGAAAAAGAAAGAAGAAGAAGAAGATGAAGCAAAAGAAGAAGAAAGGAAAAGGGAAAGAAAGAGAAGGGGGAACAAAAGGGAAAAACGGGGAAGGAAAAGGGAGGGAGGGAGAAAAAGGGGGTAGGGGGCAAAAGAATAAGAGGGCTGTAAGGCAACCGTGGAAAGGAAATTAAAGAGAAAGAAAGAGAAAAAGAAAAAAGAAAAAAGAAAAAGAAAAGGAAGAAAAAGGAAGAAGAAAGAAGACAAGGGGAGACAGTTTTTGACAAAGAAAGGAGGGCAAAGAGGCAGAAGAACAGAAAAGAAGAGAAGAGAGGGAATTCTTATCTGTGTATCCATCGATGGTAGACTCACTGCATCAAAGGTGGGCGCTCGCTGTGCGCCTATACCGACCTCTCTGTCAGGACCGCTTGGGTAAAGTGACCTGAAAGTGGTTAGTTTATATAGTACTCATAATAGGGATAAATTGCCTGCAGCTGTAAGTAATCACTGTCGCGGCCCGGGGGCCGGAAGTAATACGAGCTGTGAACGTTTTGTGCACCGGACTGGCTTGTGGTCCCTTCGAAGGTGCCGAGACCCGGAAATGGTCGTGAATGGCCCACGGCGGGTGAGGCGCTCGTTATTGGCGTAATCGCACATGACAAGCCCTCCGCGAGGGCCGAGGCATTGACCGCGGCTCTGTGAAAGCCCTGTGGGGGCGGGGGCGCGATCCCGCTAGGGCTGCCGGGAATTGTAGTTCCCGTGCAGCCATGCGGGTCGCCGTCACTCGTAAGCCGGTAAAAGAAGTGTCCCGGCTGCGAGTGAGGCTAGAAAGGGAAGGGGGTGAAGAAGAAAGAAGGAGGGGGGGGGGGGATGTTTGAAAGTGAAGGGGTGAAAAAAAGGGGGGGAGGGGTGGTGGGTTGTATTCAAAAATAGTATTAAAAATTATATTAAAAATAAGAAGAATAAAAAGTAAAATGAAGCAAAGTTGGAAAAAATGGAAATTAAAATAAAACATAAAATGGAGTAAAGTTGGAGAAAAAGTGGAAAATAAAATAAAATAAAATAAAAATAAAAATGAAAAAAATAAATAAAAATGAAATTAATAAAATAAAATAAGGTAAACTCAAATAAAATTAGGCGGGGAACAAATAGATGGATAAGAAAACGAACACTGGAATTGTCAGAAATTAGGAGGAGTAGGAGTGGGGGAGTATAGGACAGAAGGGGATGAGGAAAAGGGGGAAAAAAAGGGGAGAGGAGGACGCAGTGAGTAAAAAAAGGGGGAAGAAGGAAACGGCAGAGAACAAAGAAGAGCAACGGGGAAGGGGGAAAATGGGGAAAAAAAGGGGAAAGGAGGATTTCAAGGAGAGACTGCAGGTCGAGAAGGAGAAGGGAGGGGAAGGGTGGAGAAAAAAGAAGAAGGGAAACGTATGGGCGAGAGGTAAAGACAAAGGGAGGAAAAAGGAACAGAGGGGAAGAGAAAGGAGTTGAGAGGCGGGGAGGGGAAGCAGCGCCGCCAGCGAGGCGAGAGGGATGGGGGGAAAAATAGGGGGGTTCTAATTGTGAAGAGAGAACCACGGTATCTCATCATTCAATCCAGCCATGTCGGTATGCAATCTCCAAATCCAGCGTTGTTCTGCCCTAAAAAGTTTTTCGGACAAGCTGGGGGTAGAAGGAGAGAATTGTTCCAGGACCGTCCAAGACATGTCATCTGGAGAGTGGTTTCTTTGTAGGAAATGGCTAGTGAGCTTCGTTGCATCTCGTTTGCACCTAATCGTGCTTCTATGTTCGCAAATTCTGGTGCTCACTTTCCTCGTAGTCATACCCACATACTTAAGTAGGCAAGGGCATTTGATTAAATAAACTACGTTTTTGCTGTTGCAATTTGTCAGCGATTTTTGCACCCATGGAGTTTTGAGGTCAAGGTCGATGGTGGTGGATCTATGAGTGAAAGGGCAAACACTGCAGTTGCCGCAAGGGTAATGGCCAGCGGGGGGAGGCCTACCGGGAGGGGGGATCTTTCCTTTATGTACTTTTGGTAGAATGTGGAAGTACGGTATTTTGGGATTGGTTTGTATCAAATATGATGCCTCATGATCTGTGATCCAGTTGTTTTCTTTTCCTTTTGACACTAGGAAAGTGATCTCTTCTTGGACATCAATTGTGGGATCACGTGACAGCCGCTTTCTACTAATCTTTGAACAAGACGGCGGATTAGCGACTGAAGTTTATTATAAACCAACAGACTGCAACAATCTATTACAATACCAGAGCTTCCATCCACGAGCCCTACGAGATAACCTTCCGGTTGGACAGTTCCTCCGGTTAAGACGGAACTGCTCATCCATCACCGATTACCGCAAACATGCAGAGAAACTGTCTACCCAGCTACACACCAAGGAATATCCCACACATTTGATTAATAGGGCCAAAAAACGGGCACGTAACAATCACAGAGACCTGTTGCTCCAGCCCCGAGAACAGAAACCAAGTTTGGATAAAATCGTATGTGTCACTACCTTCAATCCCCTTTCCAATGAAATCCAGAAGATCATTAGAGAAAATTGGAAAATTTTGACGTCAGGCGGATTACCCTTTGAACCACCATTGCACGCATTTAAGAGAGCAACTAACATACGGGACATGGTGGTCCACACTAGACCGATGGTGAAGCGAGGGTCCACACAGACTACACTATGGCAAATGCCTCCCCCCGCTGGCCATTACCCTTGCGGCAACTGCAGTGTTTGCCCTTTCACTCATAGATCCACCACCATCGACCTTGACCTCAAAACTCCATGGGTGCAAAAATCGCTGACAAATTGCAACAGCAAAAACGTAGTTTATTTAATCAAATGCCCTTGCCTACTTAAGTATGTGGGTATGACTACGAGGAAAGTGAGCACCAGAATTTGCGAACATAGAAGCACGATTAGGTGCAAACGAGATGCAACGAAGCTCACTAGCCATTTCCTACAAAGAAACCACTCTCCAGATGACATGTCTTGGACGGTCCTGGAACAATTCTCTCCTTCTACCCCCAGCTTGTCCGAAAAACTTTTTAGGGCAGAACAACGCTGGATTTGGAGATTGCATACCGACATGGCTGGATTGAATGATGAGATACCGTGGTTCTCTCTTCACAATTAGAACCCCCCTATTTTTCCCCCCATCCCTCTCGCCTCGCTGGCGGCGCTGCTTCCCCTCCCCGCCTCTCAACTCCTTTCTCTTCCCCTCTGTTCCTTTTTCCTCCCTTTGTCTTTACCTCTCGCCCATACGTTTCCCTTCTTCTTTTTTCTCCACCCTTCCCCTCCCTTCTCCTTCTCGACCTGCAGTCTCTCCTTGAAATCCTCCTTTCCCCTTTTTTTCCCCATTTTCCCCCTTCCCCGTTGCTCTTCTTTGTTCTCTGCCGTTTCCTTCTTCCCCCCTTTTTTTACTCACTGCGTCCTCCTCTCCCCTTTTTTCCCCCTTTTCCTCATCCCCTTCTGTCCTATACTCCCCCACTCCTACTCCTCCTAATTTCTGACAATTCCAGTGTTCGTTTACTTATCCATCTATTTGTTCCCCGCCTAATTTTATTTGAGTTTACCTTATTTTATTTTATTAATTTCATTTTTATTTATTTTTTTCATTTTTATTTTTATTTTATTTTATTTTATTTTCCACTTTTTCTCCAACTTTACTCCATTTTATGTTTTATTTTAATTTCCATTTTTTCCAACTTTGCTTCATTTTACTTTTTATTCTTCTTATTTTTAATATAATTTTTAATACAATTTTTGAATACAACCCACCACCCCTCCCCCCTTTTTTTCACCCCTTCACTTTCAAACACCCCCCCCCCCCCCTCCTTCTTTCTTCTTCACCCCCTTCCCTTTCTAGCCTCACTCGCAGCCGGGACACTTCTTTTACCGGCTTACGAGTGACGGCGACCCGCATGGCTGCACGGGAACTGCAATTCCCGGCAGCCCTAGCGGGATCGCGCCCCCACAGGGCTTTCACAGAGCCGCGGTCATTGACCGCGGTAGCCTCGGCCCTCGCGGAGGGCTTGTCATGTGCGATTACGCCAATAACGAGCGCCTCACCCGCCGTGGGCCATTCACGACCATTTCCGGGTCTCGGCACCTTCGAAGGGACCACAAGCCAGTCCGGTGCACAAAACGTTCACAGCTCGTATTACTTCCGGCCCCCGGGCCGCGACGGTGATTACTTACAGCTGCAGGCAATTTATCCCCATTATGAGTACTATATAAACTAACCACTTTCAGGTCACTTTACCCAAGCGGTCCTGACAGAGAGGTCGGTATAGGCGCACAGCGAGCGCCCACCTTTGATGCAGTGAGTCTACCATCGATGGATACACAGATAAGAATTCCCTCTCTTCTCTTCTTTTCTGTTCTTCTGCCTCTTTGCCCTCCTTTCTTTGTCAAAAACTGTCTCCCCTTGTCTTCTTTCTTCTTCCTTTTTCTTCCTTTTCTTTTTCTTTTTTCTTTTTTCTTTTTCTCTTTTTTTCTCTTTAATTTCCTTTCCACGGTTGCCTTACAGCCCTCTTATTCTTTTGCCCCCTACCCCCTTTTTCTCCCTCCCTCCCTTTTCCTTCCCCGTTTTTCCCTTTTGTTCCCCCTTCTCTTTCTTTCCCTTTTCCTTTCTTCTTCTTTTGCTTCATCTTCTTCTTCTTCTTCTTCTTCTTTCTTTTTCTTTTCCTTTTCTTTTCTCTCTCTCTTTTTTCCCTTTCTTATCCCCATTCTCTCATATATAATTTCTCTTCTTTACTCCTCTTCTGCTCTCTCCCTTTATAACTCTAGAGTCTGACTATAAGGGGACGCTCCCTCTCCAGGATACCAGAGGCTAGTAGCCTTTTTTGTTAGGGTAAGGAATTGTCTTCCCTGACCTACCAATCGCCGCGCATAACCTGCATTGCTGCGACCGTTCTATCTGCAATCATTACTATTGTGTTATGCATGATATTTTGTCACGTGTGCCGTGGTTTGCCGTGAATTATCTTTCTCACTGCCAATTTTGGTCTGTTATTGTATTTACCATAGGTTCTCCCCAGGTATTCCCTTGGCTAAGGTAGGCCCTTCCTTCCCTTCCCACGTTTTTTTCCTATTGCGAATTAAACTGCAGCGCGCTATTAGCATCCGCAACAGGGATCCAACGCCCTGATGAATGCCCAGAGACCCTCCATAGCTCAATCACAAGGGCAGAAACATGTCGGCTAGATAGGTGACCTTGTGAGTCATTGTTCTCACACTGGTCTCCCATTCCTTTTAAACACACCACATAGAACCTTCTATTAAAACTCACCCTGGTATCTGAGTAGGTGTTTTTATTCCCATAGCATAGCTGGATCCCTATTTTTCCAGAAATCTAACTAAATTTACGCACTCCCTCCTGTTCCTTTATCAGCGAGGTTGAGTCCGCCCAGGTGGTATTGCCCTACCTGGGTGGGGCTAGGTGGTCATATGATGAAGCATGACACTATATAGTGTGTGAGACCACCTAGTCCGTAAAGGAAATCCCCCTCCACAGACCGTGAACCACCCCGCGTTGAATCTCTAGTTGAGATTTAGGACTGGCATGGTGACGCAATTAGCACACTTCCAGTCCATTTATATTTTCAAAAAACCCCGTACTCTCTTTTGTGACTTAGTATTGTGTTTGGGGAGTCGAGTACGATGGGTGCCTTTTCTTACTCCCTTATACTCTCCCTTTGTGTACTATCATAGAATAGGGAACCACCTGTCATGTGGAGGTACCTGAACCTGGCCTTCAGGAGGCCGAAGGTGCGTTTGATTACCCTCCTAGTCCGCCCATGGGCCTCATTGTAGCGTTCCTCTGCCCTGGTCCTGGGATTCCTCACTGGGGTCAATAGCCAGGACAGGTTGGGGTAACCAGAGTCTCCTAATAGCCACACACGGTGCCTCTGGAGTTGACCCATCATATTAGGGATGCTGCTATTCCGCAGGATGTAGGTATCATGCACTGAGCCAGGAAACATAGCATTTACCTGAGAGATGTACTGGTCTGCCAAACATACTATCTGTACATTCATGGAATGATAACTCTTCCGGTTCCTGTGCACCTGTTCACTCCTGTGGGGGGGGGACCAGAGCTACATGGGTCCCATCAATAGCACCTATGATGTTGGGGACATGTCCAAGGGCATAGAAGTCACCTTTCACTGTAGCCAAATCTTCAACCTCAGGGAAAATGATGTATCTCCTTACGTGTTTCAGCAGGGCAGACAACACTCTGGACAACACGTTGGAATACAAAGTCTGGGACATCCCTGATGCCATGGCCACTGTTGTCTGAAAAGACCCACTTGCAAGGAAATGGAGCACTGACAGCACCTGCACGTCAGGGGGGATTCCAGTGGGATGGCGGATTGCTGACATCAGGTCTAGCTCCAACTGGGTACATAGTTCCTGGATAGTGGCACGGTCAAACCTGTAGGTTACGATTAAATGTCGCTCCTCCATTGTCAACAGGTCCACCAGCGGATTCCGCCATCTTCTCAATTGTCCCAAATGACGGTGCCTAGGAAGGACAACAGCGACCACAGAGTCAACTTTTTTCCAGGTATGTACCCACAGTTACACAGAACATGACACCAAACACAAAACCCTTGCTGTATGTGTGTTGAGTGTAGGCCTAGCTATGTGTGACGCAGAAGTAAATGAAGCCATGTGGGCCCCTGAAATGGCGGCTGCCTGACCTCTAAACTGGGACAATGGGATTGTGAGGTAACTGCGCTGCCGTTGCACACCGTCGCGGTAGGCGGTCGTAGACCGCGGCGCAATGCTGCATTGGTTAACATTGGACCCTATGGGTCCCAGGAGCCAATGAACAAGTGCTCAGACACTGAGCCTGTCTTTCTTCTGTCGTTCCCCCCCCCCTTTTTGTGCTCTCCCTGTTCTTTTGTGCATCAGCATCATCTGACGGAGGTACAGTGGCACCGGAGCACGAGGGAGCTGCATCCCACATGGCCATGGAGGGCCACACCATGGACTCAGAATGCACCAGTGGGACGGAGGGCGAGGGGAGCTTCACGTCGGCCACCAGATCACCAACCAGCGACACGGACTCGTCTGCCGATGGGAGCTCCATTGTGGTGGTGGCACCATCTGTGCCCCCCACTTCTACAGGTACAGCCGCCACCTAACCTACCAGCACCGCCCTCCCAGCAGCCCCTCAGCGTTCGCCCCGTGCCCGCTCACCCAGGAGGGTGGGCATCACCTTCGCCCCAGGCACCTCAGGCCCTGCCCCAGTCACCCCTGCTGCCCTCAGTGAGGAGGCCATTGACCTCCTCAGATCCCTCACTGTTGGGCAGTCTACCATTGTGAATGCCGTCCAGGGTGTAGAAAGGGAGTTGCAACACGGTAATGCATTCCTGGAGGGCATTCATTCTGGTCAGGCTGCCCTTCAGCGAACCCTGCAATCTCTGGCCTCAGCACTGATGGCAGTCATTGTCACTGTGTCTAGCCTCCCCCCTCCAACCTCCTCCACCCAGACCCAATCCCCTGTACCCCAGCTCATCCCAAGCACACCATTAGACCAGCATGCACACACCTCAACACACAAAAGTAGCTCAGGCAAACATAGACACCACACATCCCACAGTGTCCCCCTCCTCATCGTCTCCCTCCTCCCTCCCAGTGTCGTCTACACTCTCACCTGCATGCACTACATCTACAGGCACTAGGACTCGCTCCAGAACACCCAGCACCACACCCCGCTCACCTGCACTCACCACCCCACTACCATTTACACGT
The DNA here is from genome assembly GCF_031143425.1 of Pleurodeles waltl. Classification (NCBI taxonomy): domain Eukaryota; kingdom Metazoa; phylum Chordata; class Amphibia; order Caudata; family Salamandridae; genus Pleurodeles; species Pleurodeles waltl. The sequence continues at coordinate 1,415,888,384 of NC_090446.1, forward strand.
CCCCTTTGTCCTCTACCAGTGTGTCTGTGACGCCCCCTCCCAAAGTACACAAACGCGGCCACCCACACACCCAACATCCATCCACCTCACGACAGCCTCCAGTACCTGCACCCAAAACACCTAAAGTGACACCTCCTACAACCACCTCCTCTTCCTCCACTACCAGACCCCCTCCAGCTACCCATCCCAGTGTTCGTCAGAAACTGTCCCTCTGCAAAGTTGACTTTTTTGCCCCCACCCCTCCACTTCATCAGTCCTGTTGTAGCGCCTCAGCCAAAAAGCCTCCAGTACCAGTGGTGCGTGTTCAAGGTGTGTGGAGTGCACCGGCCACCAGGGCAGGCAGTGTGACACAGAGCCAAGGCACTGCCAGTCCACCCCCTGTAAAGGCTCTGAAGTTGGAAAGTGGCCGACGGGACCGTGTGAAGACTCCTGGAGGCAAAACAACTCACAGGGGTCCCAGGGGGATTGCAGAGTAAGCTGTGACTCCTCCGAAGGTGGGGAAGGGCCAGAAGAAGTCTGCACAGCCTGGTGTGAGCATCACGGCGGAGAAGGGCGGCATCCTTCCCTGCAGCCGGGACGCCACCGCCAGCACCGTCGTCACTAGTCAGGAGACCACCACCAGAGTCATAGCCCAGGAGGGCCCAAGTATCGTCACTGATCAGGAGACCACCGCCACCGCCAGAGTCATTGCCCAGGAGGGCCCAAGTATTGTCACTGGTCAGGAGACCACAGCCACTGCCAGAGTCAGTGCCCAGGAGGGCCCAAGTATTGTCACTGGTCAGGAGACCACCGTCAGAGTCATTGCCCAGGAGGGCCCAAGTATCGTCACTGGTCAGGAGACCACCGCCAGAGTCATTGCCCAGGAGGGCCTAAGTATTGTCACTGGTCAGGAGACCACCGCCAGAGTCAGTGCCCAGGAGGGCCCAAGTATCGTCACTGGTCAGGAGACCACCGCCACCACCGAAGTCATTGCCCAGGAGGGCCCAAGTATCGTCACTGGTCAGGAGACCACCGCCGGAGTCATTGCCCAGGAGGGCCCAAGTATCGTCACTGATCAGGAGACCACCGCCGGAGTCATTGCCCAGGAGGGCCCCGGCTGGCCAATGAGGGACCGTCATGCCACACACCAATGCCCAGTCCAGAGAACGTCATGCCACAAACCAAAGCCCAGTCCAGAGAACGTCATGCCACACACCAATGCCCAGTCCAGAGAACGTCATGCCACACACCAATGCCCAGTCCAGAGACCGCCATGGCAAAGCACTGCAGAACAGTCCAGACACCACCATGGCAAAGCACAGCTGAACAGTCCAGACACCGCCATGGCAAAGCACCGCTGAACAGTCCAGACACCGCCATGGCAAAGCACCGCAGAAAAGTCCAAACACCGCCATGCAAAGCACCGCTGAACAGTCCAGACACCGCCATGGCAAAGCATCGCTGAACAGTCCAGACACCGCCATGGCAAAGGACCGCATAACAGTCCAGACACCGCCATGGCAAAGCACCGCTGAACAGTCCAGACACCGCCATGGCAAAGCACCGCTGAACAGGGCATGCACCGCTGAACAGGGCAAGCACCGCTGAAGAAGGGAAAGACCGCCACATCAAGCATCGTTATCCCATGTGCAGCTGGGACAGTGACGGGACAGGAACTGTCACGGGGAGACTAATCCAGTCTGGGCACCAGTCCCCCTCCAGAACCAGTGGAGAGATCCATCCACTCTGTCAGTCCTTCACAGGATGAAGCACTCTGGGCACCAGTACCCCTCCAGAACCAGTGGAGACATGCATCCACTCTGTCTGTCCTGCACAGGATGAAGCACTCTGGGCACCAGTCCCCCTCCAGAACCAGTGGAGACATGCATCCACTTGTGAGACTGTGGCTTTTCACTCCCCAGGATGGAACAGTGGGCAACCCACCCACTGTAGAGACTTGAGAGACTGTGGCTTTGCACTCCCCAGGATGGTACAGTGGGCAGCCCACCCACTGTAGAGACTTGAGAGACGGTGGCTTTGCACTCCCCAGGATGGTCCAGTGGGCAACCCACCCACTGTAGAGACTTGTGAGACTGTGGCTTTGCACTCCCCAGGATGGTCCAGTGGGCAACCCACCCACTGTAGAGACTTGAGAGACTGTGGCTTTGCACTCCCCAGGATGGTACAGTGGGCAACCACCCACTGTAGAGACTTGAGAGACTGTGGCTTTGCACTCCCCAGGATGGTCCAGTGGGCAACCCACCCACTGTAGAGAATTGTGAGACTGTGGCTTTGCACTCCCCAGGATACATCAATGGGCATGGAGCCCCGTCGTGGATGTGGCGTGTTGCTGTAATCCGGCTGAGGTGCCCCCCCCTTCCCTTCCCCCTGAGGTGCCTGTTGTATTTCTCTCTGATGCCCCAGCAGTGTTCTCTCCGTTTGTGGACAGGTATCTTGTGTGGGCCTCGCCCATGCATTTTTGGACTAGTGGTGCACGGACATTGAGATGTGCATATCTGCACTACTTCTCGTAATGTATATACTTTTGAATGATTTTATATATATCTGTATATATTTGAAACATGTATATTGATACATTACCATGTTTGAACTGATTTTGTTTTGTCTTTGCATTCTTCCGGGGGGGGTTGTGGGTTGTTACTGTGATGTTTCTAAATGCATTGGTGTGTGTGTTGTGATGTGCGAGGGTGGGGGTGGGGATGTTGAGTGTGTCCCCCCCTGACTTTTGCCTCCCCTATGTCGTAGGTGCAGTACTCACCGTTGTCTTCGCCGGCGTAGGCGTTGGTCTTCGTAGATGAGTAGGAATACAAGGGCCGGTAGGATTTGTAATTCCGTCTCCATGGTGTCCTCCTTCCTCGTGGGATGTGTTCAGGTGAGCGTTTTCCCATTGCAGAAACTGTTTCCGCTGTGTTTTTATCCACGGTGAATCCGCCCCGGAAAAGGTGGCGGATTGGCGGGTTGTGATACTGTGGGCGGTACATTGTCTTCGGCATGTCTGTTAGCGGTGAGCGCCGTGCTGCTTGTCTGTACCGCCATGGCGGGCGGTGTGTTAAAGTGGCTGTCTTTGTTGGTGGTTTCCGCCAGGGTCATGATTCCCTTTTTTTGTCCGCCGGCCTTTTTGACGTATTACCGCAACTTTAACACCGTCCGCCAGGGTCGTAATGACCCCCTAAGGCCCTCATTACAACCCTAGTGGTAAATGCCGCCTACTGCTGTGGTGACGGCTGCCAACATACCGTGACTGCGGTGGTAATCCGCCATGGGTATTATGACCCACACATAGAAATCCGCCACTATACAGAAACCCACACAAGTCCGCCAGACCAAAGGTCAGTGATAAACTGGCGGTACCAAAAACCCACACCATTACGCCAACAGGAATACGCCCACAGTATCATGAGCCACGAATCACCGTAGCGGTCTTTCAATCGCGGTAAACCATTGGCGGTACACACCGCCGCGCTCAAAATACACACACACTTACAAAACAACACCACATTGGACAATTCAAACTACACACACCTGACACACATACACACACCACAGCCACACTCACACCGCTACAAAATACATACCCACATTACCCACAACCCCTTCCACGAAAAAAAAGATTGCAAACAGAGAGAGACAAGCAAGGACCACCCACTCAATCGGAGGCACAGAACACCATCACCCATACACCATTCACGCACATCACAGCATACACCACAACCCATCACCCCACACATCCTCACACATATCACTCGCACCACATCCATGGCACCCCAAAGACACCCCAGGTTTTCTGAAGAGGAGCTAATGGTAACGGTGGAGGAAATCATCCGGGTGGAGCCACAGCTATTCGGATCACAGGTGCATCAGACGTCCATTGCAAGGAAGATGGAGCTACGGCGGAGAATAGTGGACAGGGTCAATGCCATGGGACAGCACCCAAGATCCAGGGATGACATCAGGAAGAGGTGGAACGACCTACGGGGGAAGGTCCGTTCTGTGTTTGTAAGACACCAGATTGCTGTACAGAGGATTGGCAGCGGACCCCCATGTCCTCCCCCACAACTAACATGAGAGCAGCAAGTCTTGGCGATCATGCATCCTGAGGGCCTCGCAGGAGTAGCAGGAGGACTGGACTCTGGTCAAATCTGAACTTCTTCATCCCCCCCACCCTACCTGCATGCCATCACTAACTCCTACCCCTACCCTCACCCCCATCACTCCAACACCTCACATATACCCCACTATCACAACCCACCCATCCCAATACCAAGCCCTGCATGCCACACCAATGCATGGACACCCATCACCCCAGCATGCGCAGTAGAGAGACTCACCCAGCCCACAAAATTACCACTCACACAAGGCCAAGCCGACAGGGAAATCACAATCATAGATGGAAACACACCCATGATCAATATGGCCCACCCAGATACATTAACAATGCATTTGCATCCCATAGGACCCCTACTCAACATCACCGGAGAGAAGGTGCCAGCTACATCCAGTCCCCTCCAAAGAGGCCCACAGTGACGACAGCAGCCCTACACGCCTGGATCAGGATGACCAACCTGCCCATCATGGGCCTCTGGACAGTCAGTTCCCCTGCCACAGTCCCAACCCACCACAGAGCCTCCCCCCTCAGTAAACACCAGCACAGCACCCACCCAGCGGGCCCATGCCACTGTCCCCAGGACACGTCAATCATCAGTGTGTCCACCATTACAGGGACCCCAGGCAACCCCACAAACACAGGACGATCAGGGACCTGGGGTCAGTGGCAGTGGGCACACGGTTCAGGGGACAGAGGTGCAGGACAACAGGGAAGCTGGGAGGACTGCTGTGTGACAGGGGGAGGACAGGCCCAGGGAACCCACTCTCCACGAGGCACTCTCAAACATCCTGGGAGCATACCACCATTCCCATGAAACCATGGGCCAGATACTGGCCAAGTTTCAGGAGACCCAGCAGCTGCAGGAGGGACAGTACCTGGGGATCAGAGATGACCTAACAAAAATATACACCATCCTGGTCACCATTGCAGGGGTGCTGGCTGACATGGGCAAGACCATGAGGGAGGCAGTGGCACAACAAAGGGCGCCTGACACTAGCCAAACCGAGGAACAGCCTTCCACCTCTGCCGGTGCTAGTGGAAAGGAGGCCCTGCCACAGGACCAACAGGTTAACAGCACCCCACCCCCTGCAGATGGAGAACCACCCCGCAAATGGTCCCTGCAATCCAGGCAGAAAGCAGAGAACATTGCCAAGACCCTTGCCAGGAAATAAGACTCTCCTGATAATCATCCTTCTGTCTCACTCTTTTACCCTGTCCACCTTGAACTGCCATTGCTCCCCTTCCTATGCCCCCTTGGACAATGCACCTGTGATACCAAGAGACTGGACTCTACCCTGGACTTTCCTCCACCATCACCCCAGCCCCTTGCACACACACCTATACTTATTAGCACCTAAATAAACACCCTTGAAACAAATACCAATCTGGAGTCAGTCTAATGATTCACAAATGTATTAGTACAACATTATCAAAGCATTGCAACGTATATGTACAGTGAAATATACTACAGGATGACCTTTGGTGGGCAGCAGTACATATAGCAGGAGCCAGAATGGGACACAGAGATCTGAAAATAGAGAATCCAAAGGAAACAGTCAGTGGCCATAGACATAGGGTAAGAGGCTGCCTTGTAATGTCCAACAGATTACTGAAATGTTAACTGCAGTTGGTGTCTTACCTGTGTGTCACTGGAAGTACTGCTGTAAAATATTTGTTCTATTGTCAACATCTTCTTCCTCTGCCTCCTCTTCCTCACTGTCCACAGGCTCCGTCACTGCCACAAGACCATCTCCAGGCACATCTTCCTGCAGAAAAGGCACTTGGCGTCTCAAGCCCAGGTTGTGCAACATGCAGAATGCAACGATGATCTGGCACACCTTTTTGGGTGAGTAGCACAGTGAGCCACCTGCCAGATGGAGGCACCGGAACCTGGCCTTCAGGAGGCCAAAGGTTCTTTCTATAATCCTCCTTGTACGCCCATGTGCCTCATTGTAACAACTGCCCTTGTCCTGGCATTCCTCACTGGGATCAGTAGCCATGAGAGGTTGGGGTAACGAGAGTCACCTGTAAATATAGAGTGACAACTGTTAGACACACACTAACCCTTAGCGGCAATCCCATACCCAGACATTAACATATACTGTGTGGGGAACTTTGGCTCACCTGTTAACCACACCCGGTGCCTCTGGAGTTGGCCCATCACATATGGGATGCTGCTATTCCTCAAGATAAAGGCGTCATGCACAGAGCCAGGATATTTGGCATTCACATGGGAGATGTACTGCTCCGCCTGCCAAACACATCATCTGCACATTCATCGAGTGAAAGCTTTTTCTATTCCTGTAAACCTGTTCATTTCTCCGGGGTAGGTCAAATGCTACATGTGTACCATCAATGACACCAATGATGTTGGGGATATGTCCCAGAGCATAAAAGTCAGCCTTCACTGTGGCCAAATCATCCACCTGGGGGAACACGCTGTAGCTGTGCATGTGTTTCAGCAAGGCAGACATCACTCTGGTCAACACGTTGGAGAACATTGGCTGACACATCCCTGATGCCATGGCCACTGTTGTTTGGAAGGAACCACTTGCCAGGAAATGAAGCACTGACAGGACCTGCACTAGAGGGCTGTGGGCTGTGGGCTGGCAGATTGCTGACATCAGGTCTGGCTCCAATTGGGCACATAGTTCTTGGATTGTGGCACAATCAAGTCTGTATGTGATGATAATTTGTCTGTCCTCCATTGTCACCAGGTCCACCAGGGGTCTGTACACCGGAGGATGCCACCATCTCACATGCTGCCTCAGCGGTTGAAGCCTATGGGAGAGAACGGTGAGCAGAGGCTCATATTTAGCACTAATGTTGAATAATTTACTTTACAGAAGCAGTATGTGAACTCGAGAGTCAGTTGATGTGCCAATGTCTGCAGTGACGCAGTTAGGTGCCATGTCCTGTGCCCCCATGAAAAGGCATCTGCCTGACCTGTGAGGAGGGACAAGTGGAAATGAGGTAATTGCGCTGGCATTGTGCACCGACGTTGTAGGCGGTTGATTACCGCTTTGCAACTTCGCATTGGTTATTATTGGGCCCATGGGTTCCAAGAGCCAATGGCGATGTACGCCGGTGGTGACGGTACGCACCACCGCAGATGTGACCGCCATTTTCTAACTATTCTCTCCCTTGCTACCTGACCTTCAACAGGAGACGACCTACACTGCAAGTGTTGCTGTGACCTGTGTCTGCAAGGGACAATGGCTCATGTGTCTGGGTAGAGGGCCCCTGCCTTCTCTGCGGAGGAGTTGGAGAAACTGGTGGATGGGGTCCTACCCCAGTACACATTACTCTACGGTCCGCCAGACAAACAGGTGAGTACCTGCGAGCATGATACGTGGGCCATGAATGTATGGAGTGCTGCTGATGTAAGCCACATGTTGGGGGGTGCTGAGGTGTCCTGGCCAGAGTGCAGCATGTAAGGTAGTCAGTGTATGTGCGCATGGGTGTGAACTGGTGGGCAATGAGTATGATGGTCCGGACGGGTGAGTGATTTTCATTTCTGCTGTCTTTTCCCTCCAGGTCAGCGCCCACCAGAAAAAGGGTATTTGGCGTGCCATCGCCAAGGAGGTACTGACCCTAGAGGTCTTTCAGGAGGCGGGCTGGTGCCTCCCTCCACCACTACCAGCACCTGCATGACAGACAGCACAGCCAGAATCCCCGCCGCAGGCACCACCGCAGGCACCGCCACCTGCACCTCCACCTGCCCCGCCGCTGCCACAACAGTCAGCAGCAGCATCCCCAGTGGGCAGCCGTCCAAGGCTGCAGGAGACGGCCTGGAGCCTCCCACCACCACTGGAAGCACCCCCACCAGCACCTTGCACTACCACCAGTATGCAGCCTTAGTCGCTGCAGGATGGAGTTTGGCCCTGCCTCCATGGAGTATCATCCTACCTGTTCCCTGTAAATCTCATGCCTCAGACACCCAGGTGAGGGAATGTGAACTGCCTCACCCCAAGTGCAGCATCACTGGGCACAAAGCCCCCTCCAGAACCAGTGGAGAAATGCATCCACTCCCCCTATCCTTGGCAGGATGAAGCACACTGGGCACAAAGCCTCCTCCAGAACCAGTGGAGAAATGCATCCACTCACCCTATCCTTGGCAGGATGAAGCACACTGGGCACAAAGCCCCCTCCAGAACCAATGGAGAAATGCATCCACTCACCCTATCCTTGGCAGGATGAAGCACACTGGGCACAAAGCACCCTCCAGAACCAGTGGAGATGCCACCCCCTTGCGAGACTGTGGCTTTGCACTCCAGAGGAGCAAGCAGTGGGCAACCCACCCACTTGGGAGACTTGAGAGGCTGTGGCTTTGCACTCCCCAGGAGCAAGCAGTGGGCAACCCACCCAATTGAGAGACTTGAGAGACTGTGGCTTTGCACTCCCCAGGAGCAAGCAGTGGGTAGCCCACCCACTTGTGAGACTGTAGCTTTGCACTTCCCAGGACCAAGCAGTGGGCGACCCACCCACTTGAGAGACTGTGGCTTTGCACTCCCCAGGACATCGCTGTGGGCATGGAGCCCCCTCGAGGAGCAGTGGCGTAGTACCATCTTCCAGCTGAGGTGCCCCCTCCTTCCCCGTCCCCCTGAGGTGCCTGTGTGTTTTCGACCTGATGCCCCTGCAGTGTTCTCTCCGTATTGAGGCAGGAGTCAAGTGTTGGCTTGACCCATGATTTTTGGCCCAGTGGCATTTGCAAAGGACAGTGTACGGCCTCCTGTACATGTTGTAAATAATTGTATAAGCTGTTTTTCGATAGTAGTATATCTGCCTATTTCTAAAATATCACTGATTTAACTAAATTTATTTTGTCCTTGCATTCTTCCAGGCAGTAACGGGGTGTAAATATAATGTTGAGGCATGTGTTTGTGTGTATTCGTGTTGAGGGTGGGGATGTTGCATGTTGGATGTGTGTGTCACTCTCTTTTTCCTCCGCTGTTTGCTAGGTGCAGTACTCACCGTGGTTGTCGCCGCCGCCTCCTGTGATATTCCTCGTGTATGAGGAGGTAGACCAGCATGGGGAAGACCTGCAGCTCGGGCTCAAGGGCGTCCTGGTTCTGCGTTGATTGTCGGAAGGTGAGGGGTTTCCCTTCCAAAGACTGTTTCCGCCGTGCTTTTGATGGCGTTGGTACTGTCCCGGAAAAGCTGGCAGATTGGTGGGTTGTAATGTTGTGGGCGGTACATTGTCTTCCACCTGTCTGTTGGCAGTGACCGACGCGATGTTTGTTGCTATCGGCGTGGCAGTCGGTGTATTAAAGTGGCTGTCTGTGTTGGCGGTTTCCGCCGTGGTCATGATCCCATTTTTGTTACCGCCGGCCTGTTGGCGGTATTACCACCGCTTTAACACCGACCGCCAGGGTTGCAATGAGGGCTTAAGGGACTCATTATGAGTTTGGCGTTCGGATGAGCCGACCTCCAAACTCGTAGGGAGGAGACCACTGCAGAACTGATGGTCTCCCCCCCCGGCCCTATTATGATGTTTCTGCTGGGCTGACTGATAGAAACAGTGCGGCGGCATTGACCTCGGCTCCACATGAAGCCGAGGTCAATGCCGTTGCACAGAGGGAGCCTCCGGCACCATCGGAATACACATTGTCTGCACAGCAGACACTGTGTATTCTGAGGGTGCTGGGCAGTGGGGGCCTCTGCACTCCCCATGACATGGTCGTGGGCAGTGCAGGGGCCCCCTATGGCCCATAGCACTGTGTTTCCACAAGCCTTACCATAGCAGGGTCCCCGCCAAGGAAAGGTTGGAGGAAGCTGGGCTCGTGATCAGCGCAGCAGTGCTGAACTTAGCGTTGCGTGGCTGACCACGACTCTGACTGCTGCCATGCCGCCAGTAACCATGTTCCTGTCGGGGTGGCAATCCCCTTGCAGTCCAACCACCAGGGTCCTAGTGTGGTGGTCACATCGCCTGGAGTGTAGCGATTTGACCAGCACAGCAAAGCTTGTAGTCTCAAGACCGACAGCCCTATAATGAGGCCCTTAGTGGGGCTCGGTATTTGATTTTACACACAGCACAACGCAGGTAGTAGTCCTACTGTAGTGCCCTGTATGAAAGTGGGAGGGCAGGTAAGTGTTAGATTTGTCATGATAGTACAGATTGTACTCCCTGCCTGCACTAGTACACAAATTGCTGGTTAACGCTAACTCAGACACACTTGCACAATAGTACATAGTGACTGGTTTATTTTGTGTGCAGGAAGTCACACATGCCTGGACAAAATCAATTGTCATTTGCTTTTACTCCTTGCTAAGTGTGCCACATCATTCAGATCACTTTGAAAGAAGACAGAACAAGATGATTCATTCATATATCTTCTAATTTGCCCTCCTCTGAGGAGATGTTGCATTGTTACAGGTTCTCTGGTCTGCCACTTAAAGAAACTTGTATGTGCAAATGATTTAATGTGTTCATGTGTGGATGCACTTACACTTAATACATGTAACGCCTCTCTGTGGCAAAGTAACACAAGTCAGCTATTTTTGCCTGTGTTGCATTACTCCACATTTATTAGAATACACAGGGCCAGGAAAGGTAACCTTTCATGTCATGGATACTGTCATTCAAGGTATTGAGTTGCCCTTGTGCATCCTTGTGTGGCACAAGTAAAATGCAAATCCATGAGAAATATGGGCATGAGTATCTGGCTAGTATTGGTGCAACCATCCAGTCATGTAAGTAATGATGTTTTCATAATTACTTTGCAACATTTATGTTGATCAGTGGAACAGTGTTTTGGGCTCACATAACTCATACAACTCATTTATGGGTGATAAGTATCTGTTTACTTTGCAAAAATCTCACTGTATGTCCATCAAGAAAATGCAGCTTGTTTTTTCACTCTGACATTGCATAGGGAAACCACATTTAGCTCATTCTACCATTCCAATGGATGTCACTGCTGTAGGTGCACATACAAAGACAGGATGTGCAGCTAACTTTAGGTCTCTCTTCTTCTGCTTCGTCAAAGTGTTTTTGTGTTTTCAATTTACATTATTTATGAAGATTTTTGAAAATCAACCATATACATCTCGTAATGACATTTTAAACTTTTATTATTAGACAGGGTCCGATATTCACATTACTAACATGAGTAGTATATTTTTTTAACAATCAACACATTGGGGGTTATTACAACTTTGGAGGAGGTGTTAATCCGTCCCAAAAGTGAGGGTAAAGTGACGGATATACCACCAGCCGTATTACGAGTTCCATAGGATATAATGGACTCGTAATACGGCTGGTGGTATATCCGTCACTTTACCGTCACTTTTGGGACGGATTAACACCTCCTCCAAAGTTGTAATAACCCGCATAGTGCCAAATTAAAATGGTTTGTGCTTCCAAATACATTTTGATAGAAATGTGACCTCACATTTACATGTGTTATTAGAGATAAATGTGGAGGAACAAATTGCCATTAGAAAATGTAGCAGGTTTCTTTTGAGCACAGGTGGACAAGATAAATTATTGCACAAGCAAGTACTGTATTGGGCTCCAAAGATAGCAGCATAATGTCATAAACATACCATTGAAATGGAACTTGAGGGTCCTCAGAGTCCTGTTACGCAAAAGATTGATTCTCCATGTTCAGTTCGTGTTGGTTCATCTGGAAATCCAACAACTTCCCTTGCCAATATCGGAGAGAAGCTTCAAGTGTCCAGGAGCTGTTGGAAGGTGTTTTCGTCCATGGGGGCAGGTTGGATATCACAAACAGGCTGATCTGTATAGAAATATGTTACAAATATTACATGACTGAATATGACATAAGTGATTTCTGTTACATTTGGACAGTATTATTCTTCACTTTCAAGTACACAGGGATATGTGGAACATATCTTGCTACAAGTGAATATGTCCATGTTGTACTGTTGTTGTTTTTCACATGGCAATACATGTACATTGTTCACACATCGTCAGTATTTATTAGAGGGTTCTATTTGTGTTAATTTCACACAATGCAATGCTGCTTGCTGGCCTGTCTGAAGGAATGAGTGCAGGAATGGGCCACATATAACATGTTTTGGTGCATTCCTGCTCTCTGCATGCACTGATGCAAAATTTGCAGCCAACACCACCGCAGGGACCATAGCACCATGTAGTAAGGGTGCCTGCATTTGCTTTAGCCATCAGTGTGTGCCCCAGCACTAGCCAAGAGATTTACCATACATTGTTAATAAGCACACATTGCTTCACTCTACCTTTAACACAGCAAATCACACCAAGCTGCCTTGCTGTACTGTCTTGCAAGCAATCTGTGCATTATTGCACCCTTCGGGTCATATTTAGCAAACATAGGGCCTCATTATGAGTGTGGCAGTCCGAGATAAGCCACACTCACGTTGACGGGGGCTGCCGCACTCCAGGCTGTCCGACCACCCAACTACGACTTGGGCGGGCAGACCCGCCAGGGGACTACTGTCCCCGCAGGAAACATTGTTCCTGATGGGCTGACGGCGGTCTTGGTTGTAGTCAGCCAGGGTGGAGCTGAACAATGGTTTCCCCATCATGAAAAGGCTGGCGGAGAACAAGTGCAGGTGGCCCACCTACCCGGCGCCATCAGAATGCGCATTGTCTGCTTTGCAGACAGTGCACATTCAAAAGGTGCTGGTTGGCCCCCTCTGTGCTGCGAGATAGCACTAGGCTCCTTTAAGGGAGCATAGCACTATTACTGCTGCTCCTCTACTATGCATCATTCAGACCCAGGTACTCTACATCATCTCATACACTGATGACACCCAGGTCATCCTATACCTATCAGGAAACATCTACACCATCAAATGTTAATACAATGTGCCATCAAACAACATGGCTAACTCTATGTGAGATAAGTAGCTCATACTCAACCTGACATGATAGAAGTGATGACATTCTGAAACATGAACTCACCCTTGTTGACCACAAAACTAGGCCTGAACCAATTTCCCTCCAACCAACCTAGAAACCCTTACATCATACTGGATACCAACCCCACCAAAAGACATCAAATTGCCACCATCACCTCAGCCTGCTTTCACATATTTTGCATGCTGTGAATTTGCTTCAAAGGGCTTTCTCCTGAGACATGTAAGCCTGTCACCCAGGCCCTCCTCACATGTAGACTGTACTACACCAATGCCTTCTACTATTGCATCTCTGTGCACCTTCTACACAAGAACACAAGAGCCAAACTATCCAACACACCACTGCCAGACTATTACTCAACCTTCCTTGCAGCACGCACATCACACCTTAACTTAGACAAAGACACATGGTCCAAATTCAGAAACACTGCCAGTTCAAGATACTCACCCACAAGGCACTATACTACCAGGTACCCACTTAGCTCACCCACCATTCACACATCCAAAAACGAATCATGAACCTCCAATCTGCATCATTTGCACTCACCAACACTCCCCATATCCATATGAACAAGAAAGGAGGTAGGGTGTTCTTTTACATGGCAGACTACACCTAGAACAACCTCCCTCAGCACATCAAGACAGCTGTGTCAATAGGGTTTTGCTAGACACTGCACACCTGGCTCTTAAAGTGTTCCTTTTTGCAGGACATGCATCTACTGAGTGCCTGGATACCCTCTCTGGTGACAAGTTGACCCTCTACAAACCGACAACTGAACTTTCTTCACAGTACACTTTTGGTTTCCTAGCCCCAACACAAGCACACTTGCATCATGGTCCAAGCGGTCCTGCATTGGTACTGATGTATCTCCCAAAGTATGTCCATGCATGATGCGCTGCTCCAGTCCAGGTTTTTTACTATGTATTCAAAGGAAAAACCTGGACTGCAGCCACACATCATGCATGGACCTGGGAAACTTTGCAGGGCTGGTCTGGGCTGGAAACATTGGTACTGCACAAGCAAAGTACACCTATGCGAAGGATGAGCTAACATGCGGCATTCCTGCCCTTTAACTTTCATGCAGCGCTGTGCAGAAAAGTGTCTTGCTGCATTGTGCTGCATGACAGTTTACAAAATATGGTCCATTGTTTTCACTCTCCCTGTAGTTCTTGCTGCAAAGTCCTGATCTTCTACTCCACCTACCAACTCTGTTTGAATGACAGATACCACCTGCTCCTTTAATGGCTCCAACTCCTCCTGGACATCAGGTCCTCCTCCGGTCCTCATGGTTGCCTTAAGATTCCAGGCCAGTTTTACTTTGGTCCTACTTTTATAGTTGTGCTACCGCTTCTTACACTTCAGCATAGCCCTTTTAATTTGTGCAACACAGTTTATCCTGTCCATTATGGATTGGCAGACGGGTTCACTGAGAAAATATAGAAAACGTAAATATTGTGATACAAAAATATTGTGTTGAAAATATTGTTTTTCTATAGCGATAATTGAAACTTAAAACATATTGGAAAAAATATCGTATTAAACTAATATCGTAAAAAATAGACAAAAATATAATTTTTTTAAACATATATAGTTAAAAATAGTAAACATTACAAATATTAACATTTAATAATTATATAATGTAAAATATATTTAAACAGTATAAAAATATATATAAATACACAAAAAACACACACATGTATATGAGTATGTTTACACATATAATGTAAAACTATTATAATAATGCAATTTACATTATAATTTTTTACATTTAATAATATAACAAGTGTATTCATATATATATATATAGATATATATATGCATATATATATATATACATATTAAATTAAAAACTGTAACACAGTTAAGAACAATTAAAAAAACATACCAGTTTAATTACAAATACATTTTTTTTATAAAAAATACATTTTACTAAAAATATATATTGCAACCATTACTAATTAAAACATGTAATTTAAAATACACAAAAAATGTTAATAATAATATAATTTTGACCAATATAAAAAATTATAAAGTGCAGGCTCCCACACAGCACCAGTAGCGTGTCCCGTGCAGCGAAGCCCAGAGTCTTTGATATAGTGCCTTTGGGTGTAGCAGTGAAGTGTCAGCCCTCCTCGCACTGTGGGTGATGCTGAAACTTGCAGTCCAGGCTCCTACACAGGAACAGTAGCGTGTCCCGCGTGGCGAAGTCCAGAGTCTCTGATATAGTGCTTCTAGGAGTGGCAGTGAAGTGTCAGGCCTCATCGCACAGTCGGTGATGCTGGTACTTGCAGTCCAGGCCCCCACACAGCAGCAGTAGTGTGTCCTGCACAGCAAAGGCCAGAGTCTGTGATATAGCTATCCCGTGTGTGGCGGTGAAGTGTCCGCCCTCCTTGCAGCGTGGGTGGTGCTGGGACTTGCAGTCCAGGCCCCCACACAGCAACAGTAGCGTGTTAAGTTATTTATATCTTTAATTAAATTGTAAAATAGTAATATAGTTCATAGCAGATTATGAGGTTTGTAGGCGTACAGGGTAGGAAGTTAATGAAGTATAATTAATTTTTATATTTTTTAAATAATATGAATTATTTATTTCATTATTAAGTACGTATATTGTGTAAAAAAATGTGTTATATTTTAGGCGTGGATTGTTGGGTTTGTGGGGGTATGGAGAGGAAAGGCAATTGAGTAATAGTTGATTAATTATTAATACAACATGAATTAACTGCTAAATATGTAAATTGTAAAGGTATTATATTTTTGTAATTTATATTTTCGGTGTGGGTTGTTGCATTTGTAGGGGTAAGTTAATGAAATTGTTAATTATGTGTAAATTATTAATTCGTTAATTTTGTATTGATTATAAAAATTGTCTAATTATTATAATTTTTCATTTTACATTTTGGGTGCAGGTTTCTGGATTTGTAGGGGTATAGGGTGGGAAGTTAATTAAATTACGATTCTTTGATTATAACTTCTTTATTTATAAGTAATCAATTGTTAATTTATTATATAAATGTGTTACTATTTTTTTTTTAATTAAGATAAATGTTTGATGTGCGACTATAGTGTGGGAATTTAACGAAATAATTATTAAAAGGCTTTTTACATTAATCATTTAAAAAATATATTTTAATTGTTTATTTGATTTTAATGTATATATATAATGTTATGCTAATAGTTTTCCATTTTAGGAAATTAATACTTGTATTAAAATAAGGTATGTGTTTGAAGTGTAGTACTTTTCCTACTGTTGACATAATGGAGAGGGAATAGTTAATTTTACCCCTCATGAGTCCAACGCTTTCCCTATTGTTGCACCGAATGGAGTAGGAATAGTAAATATTACCCATCCTGACTCCAATGCGTTCCGTACTGTTGCATAGACTGGAGTGAGAATAGTACATTTTACCCCCCCTGAGTTCAATGCTTTCCCTACTGTTGCACCGACTGGCGTGGGAATAGTAAATTTTACCCCTCCTGAGTCCATTGCTTTCCCTACTGTTGCACCGACTGGAGTGGGAATAGAAAATCCTACCCTTCCAGGACCCAATGCTTTTCCTACAGTTGCACTGACTGGAGTGGAAATATTAAATTATACCCCTCCTGAGTCCAATGGTTTCCCTACTGTTGCACCGACTAGAGTGGGAATAGTTAATTTTACACCTCCTGAGTCCAACGCTTTCCCTACGGTTGCACTGACTAGAGTGGAAATAGTAAGTTTTACCTCTTCTGAGTCTAAAGTTTTCCCTACTGTTGCACAAAGTGGAGTGGGGATACTATATGTATTATTCTCAGCACCCAGAGCGGGCCCATCTGTGCCTGTCCGCAGCCAAATGAGGCCGGGCCTATTCTCTTTGATCTTCAACATGCTGGCTGAGTGTGGGGCCTGTTGAAGCTGGTGACTGGGTATCTTGTTCACTGTCGCTCACTGTTATCATGAGCAAAAGAAAAGCTATGGGTGTCACTGCGTCACCTATTACTGGCACCGCGGCCCAACCTAACACCACCATAGATAGCATGATCGAGAGAGCAGTAGGGATAATCTCTATTGAGATCGCTCTCACCGATGGAAGACTTTCCTTGGGCAATGGCCTCAGAGCCAAGGAGAGCTCCAGCTTAATAGTTAGTCCCAAGAGAAATCTCGGCTCTAATTGATAATGATAAGGGGTCAGGCACTATACACCCATGCTCTCTGATTTGTGGGCCTGTTAGTGTGAACTTTACTTTGAACACTGTACTTGAGCCGGAGTTGCCCAGCACTTCCTTTTTTCAGTTATTTGTCAGGGCTCAAAAAGGTCCAGTAGTTTAAAGGAAGAAAACTGCTGTCAGAAGTCAACCCTCTAATAACATTAATAAATCCATTGGTTCAAATTCCCAACAATCCACTTTTCAGATGAATTTGAACCAGCCGTGGACATGGGTACAACCAGCAGATGTTGCCACATAGCTTTAGCATACAGGTCAGACTCAGGATTTATCTTCGCGGGCCCTCACAGGTAACATTGATCATTGGATAGGTTTGACCAAATTGAAAATCGGATGATCTTATTATTTGTTCACAGAATATTGGGTATGTAGGAGACTAGTTGCTTCTATCACTCTCGTATTTCTGTTCTCCCGCTCGGCTATTTTTATAGGCCAGCTTCCCTGCTTCCCCGTGCCCTCGTATGCATTGGCCACTGATCTACTGTTCATGTTTCCATGTGTTAATAGGTTTGATGGTCTGAATAATTTAGAGGATTTGGAATGACTAGTTAGTGAATTTACTGCTTCTACCAGTTCAGCCGAAGATTATACAATATGTTTTTCTCCCCCCAGTGCTCCTCCTAATCCCAGTATTCTGAACGCAGCCTGGGGCCACCCATTAAAAATATTAAGCTGGAACATAGCTGGGCTGTGATCAAAGCTACACTTTTCCGAAAGGCTACCATTCATTAAGAAATATGGTATTAGGTATGTTCCAGGAGACCTGGGATGTGTCTCTTTTGTTGATGGCTACCAGTGCTTTCATACTCCGGCGGTTCCCTGTCATTGTGGTCCCGCTTCTAGGGGTTTAGCAATATGGGTTAATGTAATCAGTGGGGGTCATGTTTTTTTTTTACTCACCTAATAGTGATTTTGAAGTTATACTAGTAAAAGCCCATATTAATATATATTTTTTGTACATTTTTATAACAATGTTTCGTTAATGTCGGCAATGCTGAATTGTCTGTATTATTTGATTATATTACCAGCCTGATTGAGAGGGAAGCTTTTTCTGGTCGGATTATTTGCGTATGTTTGGTGGGTGATGTGAACATTAGGTTGCCATCGCTGAGTGAGGTTCTGTGAATTGGTGCGTCCCCTTCACATCGCATGGATCCTAGAATGTGAGATCCTGTAGCCCACCGTCCAGCATGTAATCTGTGTGATATAATGGAAGTTGCAGGCGCGCCATCTGCTGCAGAGTTCACAAACAGGAGCCGGGGCAATCCCTCAGCGATTGATTATATTTTTATCACGCGCAGCCTGGAAGATATTTTGGTGTCAGGGCCTGTAATTGAGACTGATTTTGGTGAGCACAACCCCCTGGAAGCAGTTCTTTCCATGGCCCCAAGGGAGAATCCCAGGGTATTTATTGGAACAAATCGCCCTCAGCCGACAACCTTTGGCTGGTGTGGCAGCTGCGCGAGCCTGCTAAATTTGTACATTTAATTTTCAGCTCTAAATGCGAGCTAGTGGAAATGTGTCTTGCAGGGAAGAACATAGACCCTTTGATTTTTAAGGCTTTTGTCAGGCTTAGTTCAAATATTAGAAAACAGCTGCTGTCACCATTCAGGGCCTTGCTAAACTCACCTAGGTGGTTCAACCATGAGTGCTCCCTAGCTAACATCAGCTGTGTCAGGCCCTTGCAGCTAAACCTAGAGTACCAGTTGCTGTTAGTTCTGAAAGGAGGTATTACAAGGAAGTGACTAGTTTGTGCTGGAGCGAGGCACTCACTCAACATTGCGGTAAGCCGTTGAAGGCTGCTCTAATGAAAAATTGCAAGTGTTTTTGGTCCACAGTCACTGAGCTGAGGCATAAGCATAAGGTTGTTAGCTCAGTTTCTTGTCATATCACTAGCACCACCTGGGAGGATCATTTTAGCAACATTTATAAAACCCATGTGTATGGTGTTGATTTTGCCATAGATCTTGCCCTAGTTGACGAATTCAACATTAGCTTGGATGAAGTGATTAGTGCTACCAGCCAAAGTGTTAGGGCCTCAGGGACTACGGGGGGACAAAGTCCCACCCCATCTATTGTGGAAAAAGTCGTGCGCCAGGAAACAGAGTATCACTTTCCTTGCCCTTTCCCTTTGAACGTGGCACGTGTCAAGGTTGCCCTTTCTTCCTGCTCCCTTTTGACCTGGCAACAAAGTCCCTTGCAGAGTCAAGCAGGAGGAGGCTTTTGCTGCACAACCAGCTGAGAGGATAAGGGGGAATGTTATGAGCATAATAACCTTTTATATGTCCTACACCCGCGGATTAATTACTTTATCTGGTTCAAATGTTTAAGATGTACAAGGCATCTTCTGGCCAAAGGTTAATTGAGAAAAAACAACATATACACACTTCAAAGGTACATGACCCTCACTTCCCTCTGAAATCCACGCTAAAATACTGCATGGTCCATCTCAATACTTAAGCATTTATTTACTATTTACCGCCAAGCTGCCTGGGATACAAATACCGAGCCCATTCTTAGTGGTACACGGTCCAATTTGGAAGTATTGGTCTGTGCACCTCCTAATCTTGTGGGTCAAACTGCTCTTTATGAAATGGTGATCCTGGGTTTTCTGCCATTAACCTTATTTCAGGATGTCATTGCACTAGCCTCCAAATGTCTTTAGTTTACCAAGCTCCCTAGGGTCTTATGTACTAAGTGCAATCTCCTTGTATACAGTGGCGGTCTTGGCACACCTGGGATACTTGGCTTATTGTATGGAGAATGTCCCCTATTCTCCTTCCTGCAGGTCACTATGTTGCTGCTTCGGTGCTGCATTGTTCAACATACAGTGGATCCATAAATGTTCAGCTCTCACCCCTCTCTGGGCACGCACAATGATAAGACAGGTAACACAGCTAATGGGCTTTCGTTCCTAGGATTTGATAGGAATACCTATGTTGGGGGATATATGTGATGTCAACCACACTAACATTTGAACACATTGCTTCAGAATTTCAATTACATATATCCCAGTTTTTAATAGCTTTAAATCAGAGACGGCTAGATTCATTTAGAGAGGACATAACTCAAGTCTAAGCTACTATTGGATCTGCTGGGATAAAAACGGATATTAAAGTTGTATAGAGCTGTTCTCCATAATGGCCCAGACCCATTCCAAAGCACAAGATGAGCTTGGCGAACAATACGTAGATGAACTGGATGATGATGACTGGTGTGAGATCAAAATGGCTGTGCTAATACTTTCCATTCATTTAATTTTCAGCTAATCCAGGTTAAACTTCTTTTCATGGGACATATTATAGCTCAATCAGACTTCAAAATACAGAGGGCCAGGTCATCTGAATGAACTTGCAGGGGTGATCCTAGAGGTTCTTTCTTCCATATGGTGTGATTCTTGCACATGAAAATTTGGCATTGGCAAGGGGTACCAAACACTTTATGTACTATCCTACAGATTCTTGTAACTTTGGATCCAAAGGTGTCACTTCGAGGGATGATGGAGGGATGGATGGACTCAGGAAACCAGAAAGCTCTGACATGCATCAGTTGCCTCATTGCTAAGCGAGCTACTGGTAGGTGGCAGTACCTCCCTTAATTAGCAATTTGGTACAATGGTATAAACTTTAGTGGCAGGGAAAAAAAGTAGATTTATAAGTAGAGAGAATGTGCCAGCAAGCATAAACAAATATGGATTCCATGGTCCTCTCATCACGAAGATTGTGGGTAATGATGAATTCACATCACAATCTATTAAATATATGGTAATGTGTTACGCGGTCTGTAAGATGATGCTCTGGTTCACCCTTCTATACCTGCTGTTCGTGGTGCATGTACAACTTTCCCTTTTATGTGGTTGCATGTTTACTTGGATTATTAATGAAATAAAATAAAAAACAAGGGCGAGATATATCAAGAAATTGCAACTGTCCTTGGATCACACAGTGTCAGATTTACCAAATAATGCAAGGCCAACTTGTGCAGGTCGCTGCCTTGCATTACTCTGCCTTGGGGAGGCGTTCAATGGGTGGAGCCAGGGCCGGCTATAGGGCAGTGTGAGCGGTGGGGCCACAATGGATGCTGGTCTGGAATGGGGGTGACCTCAGATCTTTATTTCTCCTTGTTGTTTCCTCTTTCTAAGTGTCCATTTGTTTTACACTGATTTGCACACTTATGATTGATTATCTCTGTGTAATGCGTGTGTGACGTAAAATGCTGACATCCTACACTATTATGAATGGCGCTATGAAACTAATTAAATGCATCTGAGAGACGGTGGTTATGGAGACTTGAGGGGCACTGTTAAAGGGTGGTAGGGAGGTAATTCATGGCAGAGGTTGCCATTGGAGGGGCGCCGATAAACATTGTCACACAGGGCACCACCAGCACCAAGGCCGGCCCTGGTCAAATGTAATGAACTGTCTCTTCTTTAAAGTATGTCTAGTACTTAGACATCAACTACTATGTTTCCCAGTTGCCATGGTAACTGACACCAAAACTCTGATTACCCCACTTCTAATTCTGGATGTTTTTTTGATTTGAGGGGATAAGTCATCATTTTTGTTGAATTTGAAACTACTGTTTTTTCTAAACTTGGAATGAAGCCCATGAGAAATAGATTAACTACAGCCGACTTGATACTGTACAATTTAGATGGGCATCTCTGCTACCAATGGGCTGTAGTAAACACAGCCCAAAGTAAACCTGTGAATACAGGAAGTATGCTGAAAATGCTCAAAGCATTCCTTTAAATTAAACATTGACCTAAGGGCATAATGCTATGTATAAATAAAGCAACTAAAACACATATGTATTTTAAAAGATTTATGTGTTATTTTTATTGACAATGTTGAAGGTCTAGGCAAAATTGGTGAACTCATATAAAGGGCCAAATTTATCAGAGATGTGTTGCTCTTGCGCCACGCAACGGGGCCAAAAGTGATACAACTCTTAAGTTAGATTTATCAAGCCATGCAAGGACACCTTGCACGGCCTTCCCTGCTTGATAACTCTAGAGTAACGCAATGCAAGGCAAATTGCTGCATTGCATTACCACGCATCCACCCATGGACTTTGGCGCATTCCCAGATTTACCATTACTGTTAGATCTGAGAATGGGTCAAAATCCTGTGCATCCCAGGTGATGCGTAACGAGGAGAAATATCTTTATTTCTCTTTGCTACTTCCTCTTTCTATGTGTGCTGCATTCTGCCACACACATAGAAAGCGGGAAACGCCTCTCAGGACTGTTTTTGTGCAGGAAGGTACCCCTTCCTGCACAAAAACAATTCTGCTTACAACTCAGACACCCTTGCACCATGGTTCAAGGATGCATGCCTTGCCGCTAGGCAGCACATTGTGCATCAGCAAAGGTAAAAGACAGGAATGTGCAGTGCAATGTTAAGTACAATGCATTCCTGCCCTTTCCTTGTCACGCAGCGCTGCATGATTTCTTAATAAATATGCCCCAATGTATATAGCTAGGCGGCCTCAAGTTAAGATTTGTAGGGGAAAGTGGAAACACAGCTGAGAGATTCTTACGTAGTAGTGGGTTTGATGGTTAGTGCCCCCATTGTGGTTTGTGAACATCTTTAAAAAGAATAATTGTGTAGCCTCCTGGGATAAACTAATCAAAATGGGAGACAAGGTTGTTTTTTTTTACCACTGTTGATGGTTCCGAGCTCTTCTAAGAATGCTCTGTGTCCAATTGTCAAATGACCTCGGTGAACATGACTGTTATAGAGTGTTGCTTTAATCTATTTGAGGTTGGCTCTGCTGGTTGATGATGTGAATGATGTTCTGGAAGAATAAGTTTCATTTTCTGAGTAGGTGGTTTTGTGATTGCCTGTATGTGCTAGTTTAACTCATGATGGCTTAGTGGCCAAGCAGAAGAGGGCGTTTGTCGCTCGGTTCTTACAGATGCCTAAAAGGGCCATACAGGGTTTGACATGGATGTCACCTTTTTAGGTAAATCGCGCAATCGCTTTGACCTGTTGTAAGTATTGTGAGCTTTTAACCACACCCACCTCATGCCCATCACTTTCATTCGTTCCTGGGCTTGCCTTTCAAAAATCACTTGATGTCATTGGTAAATGCTTTACGTTTGTCCCACCATGAGTCTGGTTTTGTCACACCTTGCATGGATTATTGCACAACTGATGATATACTTCAGCATGGGTGAACTACTTTATTTCTTTTGTCCTCCCCTTCATTCTGCATGGCAGCCATGGTGCTCACTGCGAAAACAGACCTAACAGCATGAACTTGATCAGTGGTATTGGAGCGCTGGTCATGTTGTTCACAGTTACCTAATCAGAGTCATTTCTTGCGGCTCTTCCATTAAAACACTTGAAATTGGTAAATGCTTTACATAAAACGGAGAACCTCAAAGCGAAACCGGCTCTCCCAGCAAAGCGGGAGAGCCAATACTACAATATTCACTGCACTTGTGAAATTTGCCCCATAATGCTTTGCAGGGCATTACTTTTACAAAATGTTTTTGCAAATAACTCAGCCTGTGGTGGTCCTAGGGCAATGTTGTTCACAACCATGTGCTCTTTCTGTCTACAGCATCTCTGGATACTCACACTGGGTTAGTGGGGACCCCAAAATAATAAGCCCTCCCATCATTCAGTGTCTTGAAAATTGTTCTAACAGTTGGAACTTTTGTTTTATAGCTGGGACTAGATTGTGTTTTTAGGGCCCTGTTTGTAATATTGCAATAGGCATGCTACCCCTGAAATGTGTAATGCACTTCTCATCTCTAGGGGCTAAATACATTGTTACACCTCATTACTTTCTCCCATTCGTTTTCTTGTGGTTATGCTCTCTAAGCACTGACTGTATGGTTACATAATCATTGTTTTTTCCTAATGCTATTTTTATTGTGGTGTTCTCTAGGGGCTGTTCTGAGCATTGCAGTCAACATACTAAAATATCTGCCACGAAACCTTGCCCCATAATGCTTTGAAGGGCATTCATTTTACAAATAATTTTGCTCATAACTCACCCATTTGGTTGTCCTAGGACAATAGGACCACCTTCAAAATGCTCTTACTGGCTACTTCATCCATGGGTCCTGTAGTGCTATTTGTGTTTTGACCACTGACTCCGTGTCGTACCATTCTGCACTTGCCTTAGCTGTCCACCGTCACATTAGCAGTCACAAGTTACAGACTCCATTTTGTAGGCAGCTTAGCACTAGTTTCACCGTCACTTTAAAAGTACGAGTATCTTTCCGTGCATGTTATGCAACGTGTTTCCTATTCGATGTATCTGCTTGTTCTTTTCTCACCGACGGGGTAGGACATAATGTGGAGGAGTCAGTCACTCACCAAGATAAGGATGTACTAGAATTACCTGTTTCTTTCAACCCTGACCTAAAATAGCCAACATTTTTTAATACTTCTTGCAGAGCAAGAGGTTTTTTTCCAGAAATCTCCTTCCTCGCTTGTTTAAGGTATATAAGAGACCTAGGTCGACAGTGGGAGATTCAGAGACCTCAATCAGGATTGAGACATCGAATGCCTGATATATTTCCTGTATGGGTAGATCTCTCTCTTTCTCATTGCGGTCAAACCGGGGTCAACAGGTTGGCAGGAGAAAGATGAAGCACCGGAGAGGCCCTACGGTGATGCATTTTTATTAATTATTTGCTTTGCATCGTGTATGAATATACATATATCAATGTAGTGGTTTGTATCTTTGGCTGTATATATTTGCTGTTGATAGATTGAAGATTCTTTGTACATGTTCTTATTTCATTGTTGCACATTTTAAAAGTACACTTTCAGTTATACTGACCTTCCTTCACAAGCCTTGCAAAAAGATATAATAAATATCTTCTTTAGATTAAGAAGTGCATTCCAGATAATCTTTTCGACTCCTCTCAGTATGTGTATTTTGGCTCGGTCAGCAGTAAAGCAAAACAGGTCCCTACACTAGGTTAGTCTAGGTTAGCCAAAATAATAATCCCTCCCACCATTCAGTGTCTTTTCAGCTTTCTCATGATTAGAACTTTTGTTTTACAGCTGGGAGAAGTTTTGTATTAAAGGTCTTGTTTGTAATATCATTGCAGTAGGCCTGCTGGCCCTAACAACGCCCTCTAGGAGCTACGTATATGGCTACACTGCAATAATTTCTCCTATTTGTTCATGTGGTTCTGCCCTCTAGGGGCGAACACTACAGTTACATGACCATGTTTACTACAAATGTTCTGTTTGTTATGGTGCCCTCTAGGGGCTCTTTTGAGCATTAAAATCTAATGCCTAAAGTGTATTTCTGATAAAGTTTTATCTGATAATTGAAAATGTTTTAATAATCTCTCCTTATCACAGTTATGATTCAGGCCAACTAAACACCCTTATTCCAGTATGACTGTTTGAACACTCTTGATATATTAGGGTGACCCTTATAGTTGTTTTCTGATCAGTGGCTGTCTTGGACTTTGTGGGGGAAATTGTGTTAGCTAGCCAGCTACTCCGATGGTGGGGTAGTGAAAGTGGTATTCTATTGGAATTAGCATGGCAGATTTAAATTAGGATGCTAAATGGCAACATTTTACTTTTTTTGCTGCAGATAGAGGAAGAAGGTAAATGGAAGTGCTTTAGTTATATGCATGGCCACTAGAATTATATGGCAGGAAAAGACAACATTATGAGGCAGGGTTGACCAATGTATGTGGCAAGAAAAGTCCAGTTATGAATTTACAATGCCAATAGTTCTGACTCAAGCAAATGCGAGACCTATTTCATTGGAAATGCTTGTGTTCATTTGCGCATGGCTGAAGAATGCCTGAATCAGACAACCAACCATGGATTTTTTAAGGTGTCACGGAGTGGGTATGCAAATCGCAGTTTTCCAAAAATGTAAAAGCATTAGCGGAATATGCTTTTGGGAATTGGAAGGCAGGTAGTGGGCAGATGGAAAAGGCCTGAAAGCCCTGCTCAATCTTTTGCCTCAAGGAACCATGGTATTGTAAAAAAAAAAAAAGCATTTGCAATGCAATGGGTCTCACGTTTGCTCGAGTTAAAGCTATTAGCGTTGTGAACTCCTAACCGGACCTTTTTTGCCACATAAACTGCAAATGAAAAGTAAAACACTTTCACATAACTAACCGGACTTTTCTTTCCACATAAACTGCAAATGAAAAGTAAAACAGTTTTACATAAGCGAGCCGACGGCTGCCATGAGCACGAAGCAGACACACAAAAGGTAATAGAAGTTTGCTCGCAGTGAAACTTATCAGCAAAAGTGCAAATATCCATGTAACAGGGTTGATGTCACGCAAAGCGCTCGACTACTACCCAGCAAGATCAACCCTGCCAGTGAAATCAGGAGACAAAGTAGTCCAGAAACCATACCGCAAACATGGAGCCTCATATATTTTCAGTAGTTTGCCGGTGCGCAGGAGGCGGGCTAAACACCAGAAAAGGCATGAAGTACGCATGCCTTTCACTAATGAAATCAAACGAATTTTAAACGGCAAGCCTATGAACTAACCAAACTGATGTGCATGGCATGGTCGTGGTTAAAAGCCCACAGAGAGATTACTCCAGGGACAGAGCGCTTTGCACTCGATCCTAAAAAGACGAAATACAAATGGAGTAAAAAAGTAAAAGAAAAGAAAAAAGTACAAACTCAGAGAAGAATTATGTATCAATGTATTGAAAATAACAGGAAAGGAGCGGCGGTTCGTTATGAAGGGGAAGTTTGTGGCAAGTATTACTTTCAAAAAGTCTGAATAATTGCAGATGAGGGACTGATCTAATCCAGTAATGCATTCACGACAATCATCAAGCACCTTGTTAAACGCTTTGTGGCATAACTATAGATGCTTAAAATGTCTACTATGCAACATGTTACCGTGTAACCATCGTGTAATGTGAACTCGAAGGTGAGCGGCAGTTGAAATGAAAAGATCCAGATGAGAGAGGACGAGGATTTATATTATCCTCTTCTAAGGGTTCCATTCTTCTGA
This sequence comes from Pleurodeles waltl, assembly GCF_031143425.1. NCBI lineage: Eukaryota > Metazoa > Chordata > Amphibia > Caudata > Salamandridae > Pleurodeles > Pleurodeles waltl. The sequence continues at coordinate 1,415,915,537 of NC_090446.1, forward strand.
ATACTCCCTTCCCTCGGGGAAGTAAATTAGAGCTATCCTGCTGTAGTGACGTACTGTGGGCTTTGTAAACAGGTTTACTAATCCTGTCCTTCATGCCAATCATCCCGGCTGCCCTTTCGTTGCTCAGTCCAATTGAACAAAAAATCTGTCCTTGCAGCCAGGCTTCAGGGCAGATTCACGAACGTAGCTAGAGAACGAGTCTCTCCGCCTACCTACTGCATAAATCGAACATATCTCTTAGGAGCCACTAGAGAATCAGGACCCCGTTCTCTGCCAGGAAGAATTTCTAATAGCCAAAGGCCCCCGCGACCCCCCAGCTCCAGGTGAGGCCCCTCGGCACAGTACCCGGGCCTGAGAGCTCCTGAAAAACCCGGAGGGGCCCCCTCCATGTACTTTACAGGGGTCATTCCTTAAGTTTCGATACGCCGCTGGGCACAAGAATGACTGATCCTAATTGGATTACAATTAATGTGGCAAAAGTGCAAACTTGACGTTTTTAACCCCTTACATTTCACCAGGTAAAAGTGGCGAAAAATGTGCAGGGCAAGAACAGACATAAAATGAGGAAAAGCATGTGCAGATCTGGGCAGAAACACATTCGCTGTCCCAGGGTCGAAATTGAAATACCGAGGATATCCATTAGTCGCTAATTACAGTTACTGGAATGTTTGGAATGAAGACAAAATATGTCGGTTATGTTTAGATATAGGACCCACTCATGAATTGGGGTACCAAGGGCCGAATCAGTGATGTATACATGGACAAGCATTTCTGGTGGATTTAGAAACCAGCACAGTAGCTTGGGGCACAGCTCATCTCCAATGCTCATTTCTGCACTGACAGACGTCATTTAGGGATCGCCAGCGGTCACAGCTGCGACCCCTGGCTTGCTCCTTACGACCCCTGTCTTGTGAGATCACAAAGACAGTAGCAGGAACTGAAGGAATACGGGGCTCTTGATGAACCCTGTTTACTTTCTGTTGCTCGTCCAAAACTGGGACGTTTTAATTAACTTGTTTGTATCCTTAGTGTCTCTAGAAGGTTTTTTAGGGGGGCACAAAAGGGGACAACAGATAGAACACAAGGAGACAACTACAATGTGCTCTATACTCGTTTGTACTATATATAAAAGCACAGTTTGGCTGCGTTCTGCGTTTTCTTGCGATTTCGGGTTAGGGTTTTAGATATAGCTACGTAGTCGTTTTTTTATTGTTGTTCTCTGCCTATCAGCACTTTATTAAAGTGTTAACGGGCACAGAATGTGATTTATTTTTGTATATATTTTTGTAAACATTTTAAAGTAATTTGTAGGTATTGCCACAGTACTCCATAGAATTTTTTGTTAAATATGTTAAAAATAGAAAATACACTGTAGTATACCATATTTGTAAAACATAGAATAGTACAGTATACTTTTCTTTTATTTTTTTTTATTTTTATTTTAGGTACCACTGTACTTCTGAGGCAGTACCGCGGTACTCCGTACATTTTGTTTTTACATACAGAGAAACTTAAAAATATTTTTCCATGCTTATTGCCACTTTCTTATAGTGGTAATAGGTGGAAAAAAACTATCAAGCCTAATACATACCTATATTTAAGGGCGAAATGCAGAAAACAACCGAAGTGTACCTAAAAAACTATATGGCTGCCTATAACTTTGGTAAAGGCAGTCATTAGATAATCACATAATGCCTTGTCATCACTAAGTACTGCGGTATATCCATTAAATACAGCAAAATATCACAGAAATACAGCGATAACAGATATCACTAAGTTAAAATGGCTTATAACTTTAAAAATCCTTACACTGCTTACCTGTAGTACCCAAAAGGATCATCTGCGCACCAAAATGTGTAAGCCTGCCAAGTAAATCTGTTCTGCCATTTTTGTGCTACACAAGATACAAAAGCCTATGAAAAATGCATTACTGGAAAAACATGTTTTAGGAGCCCCCTTTTATATTTGCACTCACTTGACCAATCACAGCACAACTTTCCATCCTCTGCCATCTAGAAAAAGCTATAGGTCTTGAAAGTTTAGTGGACATTCGTCAAATGGGAGCAAAGTTTTTAGCACATATGGACAAGATGCTTACCTTCGGTAAACCATTATGTGGTAGAGCCTCTACCTTGCCTCAGGTTCCTGACCTTAAAATATTCCCCAGTCATTAGACTGGCATCATGACCATGTGGCATCATCTGCACCAGAAGTGACATGAGTGGTGCCTATATAGGCACAATGTCAGCATGCTGACATCAGTTTTCTGTTCTGGATTTTCAAAGCCAGAAGGGCGGAGCCAAGAAGAATACTGGCCGCTGGTGTGTGGAACTAGGGCCCTGAAAAAGGAATAGCCCTGTACTTAAAACTCCATTCACAGAGTGGGGAAGATGGGTGGGTTGGTGTTAGAAATGGGGTCTCCAGTAGGCAGAGGTATACATCTCGGTCAAAGTAGGGACCACACCCATGGACTGGGTAAGCCACAACACAATCAAACTTATCCTGTGCCCACCCTCCGATAGCTTGGCAACGAGATGTCAGGCTTAACTTAGAAGGCAATATGTAAAGTATTTGCGCAAGAACTAATACAATAACACAGCGAAAACACCACAAAAATACACCACACAGGTTTAATGAAACAATGAAAGTCCAATGCACACAAGCAAAGTTATGAATTTTTAAAGATTAAATCCCACTATAGTGCTTAGAATCACAATAGCTCCAACTGGGGCTATGATGGTGTTGTTGACGGAGTCATTCCCAATTGTATGACACCACTGGCCCCAGTCACAGAGTCGCACTGACCTCCAGGTACTGTCAATCAATCAATCAATCATATTTATACAGCGCGCTACTCACCCGTGAGGGTCTCAAGGTGCTGGGGGGGGGTCACTGCTGCTCGAAGAGCCAGGTCTTGAGCTGCCTCCGGAAGGCGAGGTGGTCCTGGGTGGTCCTGAGGTGGGCGGGGAGGGAATTCCATGTCTTGGCTGCCAGGTAGGAGAAGGATTTCCCACCTGCAGTGGTTCGGCGGATGCGAGGGACGGCGGCGAGAGCGAGGCTGGTGGATCGAAGTTGACGGGTGGGCATGTAGAAGTTGAGGCGACGGTTGAGGTATTCGGGGCCCTTGTTATGAAGGGCTTTGTGTGCGTGGGTGAGGAGCCTGAAGGTGATCCTTTTGTTGACGGGTAGCCAGTGTAGGTGTCTCAGGTGGGCGGAGATGTGGCTGTGGCGGGGTACGTCGAGGATGAGGCGTGCAGAGGCGTTTTGTATTCGCTGGAGACGTTTCTGAAGTTTTGCGGTGATTCCTGCGTATAGGGTGTTTCCGTAGTCCAGGCGGCTTGTGACGAGGGCGTGGGTCACGGTTTTTCTGGTGTCGGCGGGGATCCAGCGGAAGATCTTTCAGAGCATGCGGAGTGTGAGGAAGCAAGAGGACGAGACAACATTGACTTGCTTGGTCATGGTAAAAAGGGGGTCCAGGATGAATCCGAGGTTGCGTGCGTGGTCTGAGGGGGTCGGTGCGGTGCCCAGTGCCGTGGGCCACCAGGAATCGTCCCAGGCGGACGGGGAGTTTACGAGGATGAGGACTTCTGTCTTGTCTGAGTTCAGCTTCAGGCGGCTGAGTTTCATCCATTCTGCAACGTCTTTCATTCCATCCTGTAGGTTGGTTTTGGCGGTGGCTGGGTCTTTGGTGAGGGAGAGTATCAGCTGGGTGTCGTCGGCGTAGGAGATGATGTTGATGTTGTGTTTGCGTTCGATGTCGGCGAGGGGGCTCATGTAGACATTGAAGAGAGTAGGGCTGAGCGAGGAGCCCTGTGGGACGCCGCAGATGATCTCGGTGGGATCCGAGCGGAAAGGCGGGAGGTAGACTCTTTGGGAGCGGTCAGAGAGAAAAGAGGCGATCCAGTCCAGGGCCTGTCCTTGGATACCGGTGGAGCGGAGGCGGGTTATTAGGGTGCGGTGGCAGACGGTGTCGAAGGCAGCCGATAGGTCGAGGAGGATGAGGGCGGCTGTTTCTCCGTTGTCCAGCAGGGTTCGGATGTTGTCGGTGACTGCGATGAGGGCGGTTTCCGTGCTGTGGTTGGCCCGAAATCCGGATTGGGAGGGGTCGACCAGGTTGTTGTCTTCGAAGAAGTTTGTCAGTTGTTTGTTGACGGCCTTCTCGATGACTTTGGCCGGGAAGGGGAGGAGCAAGATGGGGCGGAAGTTCTTCAGGTCGCTGGGGTCCGCCGTGGGTTTCTTCAGGAGAGCGTTGACTTCCGCGTATTTCCAGCTCTCGGGGAAGGTGGCAGATGCAAACGAGCTGTTGATGATGGTCTGGAGATAGAGGGCGATGCTGGCGTCGGCTTTGTTGAATATGTAATGAGGGCAAGGGTCCGAGGGGGCACCGGAGTGGATGGTGTTCATGGTAGTTTTGGTCTCTTCGGCGCTGATGGGTGTCCAGGTGTTGAGGGTGACGGCTGGAGCTGTGGGTTCTGTGGTGGTCGGCGGGATCTGTGGACCGAAGCTGTCGTGTAGGTCGGTGATCTTTCGATGGAAGAAGGTAGCGAGGGAGTTGCAGAGTTCTTGTGAGGGCGTGATGGAGTTGGAGCTGGCGTTGGGATTGGAGAGCTCTTTGACGACGTTGAAGAGTTCTTTGCTGTTGTGGGTGTTCTTGTCCAGTCTCTCTTTGAAGGATGCTCTTTTGGTGGCGCGGATCAGCTGGTGGGTTTCGCGGGGCGGTTTTGAGGGCTGACATGTTTTCTGCAGTGTGATCTTTGCGCCAGGTTTTCTCGAGGGTACGGCAGGCTTTCTTGGATTCTTTGAGGGCGTCTGTGAACCACTGAGGTTTCCTGGTGTTGGTCTGTCTTGGGAGGCTTCTGAGGGGGGCGAGGTTGTCAGCGCAGTTGGTGATCCACTGAGTGAGGCTGAGGGCTGCGTTGTTGGCGTCGGAGGTGGTGGTAGGTTGGTTCTGGTTGAGAGTGGAGAGTAGCTGTTCTGTGGAGATTTTGTTCCAAGGTCTGAGTGAGATAGGTTGTGTGCGAAGGTGGAGAGTCTTGGTCTGAAGGTGAAGTGGACGCATCTGTGGTCGGTCCAGTGTATTTCGGAGGAGTGGCTGAAGGATACGTGGTTGCTGGCGGAGAAGATGGGGTCGATCGTGTGTCCAGCAATGTGGGTGGGGGTGTTCACCAGTTGCTTGAGGCCGAGGTTGGCGAGCAGGGTGGTGGTGTTGGTGTCGTTGTTCTGCTCCAGGTGGAAGTTCAGGTCTCCGAGGAGGATGTAGTCTGGCGAGGCTAGGGCGTGCGGGGAGATGAAGTCTGTGATGGATTAGCTGAAAAGGGCGCGTGGTCCAGGGGGCCTGTAGACGAGAGTTCCTCTGAGGGTGGTCCTGGGGTCGGTGTGGATCTGGAAGTGCATGTGTTCGGCGGCGAGGGGAGTGTCTTCGGTGGAGGTAGTGACGTTGATGAAGCTCTTGTATATGATCGCGATTCCTCCTCCTCCGACTTGGTTAGTGTGGTCTTTCTTGGCGATCTTGTAGCCGTCGGGATTGGCTATGGCGATATCGGGGGCCGATGAGGCGTTCATCCAGGTCTCAGTGATGAAGGCGACGTCCGGTGCGGTAGAGTCCAGGAGGTCCCATAGTTCAATGGCGTGTTTGTGGACGGAGCGTGCGTTGATGAGGATGCACTTGAGGTGGTTGTTGGCGCGTGGGCTGGTGGACGGGGTGCAGTCGCGGCGGAAGGTATGCTTGCAGGTTTGACATGCGAAGGGTCCATGAGTGCGTTTCGGGCTGGCTTTTAGCAGGTTGTGGTACGTCCCGGGTTGAGTGCGTGGAGGGAGGCGGCGTCGTAGCAGTCTTGCGGGTTTTGGGAGCGCTGGGGGCCAGGGGTTCTGGCGCTGGGCGCGGTCCAGGTGCGGACGGGCGCAGACGGGCTTAACTTTGGTGCACCTTCGGCGCGCCAGCAGGGCGGCCGCGCAGCGGCTGCCATGAGAGGGAGGTGAGGGGAGGAGGGGTCAGCTGGGGGCGGGAGGGAGGGCGACGAATGGGAGCAGGGGGGGCAGGGCCACACGGGAGGCAGCAGCGGGAAAGCAGAGGGCAGGGGGCCGAAAAAGAAGAGTAGTTGGGAAAAAAAAGGGCAAATTCACTGAAGATGGAAGAGAAACGAGCAGCTAGGACAAAGAGAGAGAGCAGAATTAAAAAGAAGGAGCTTGGACACAGAGAGAGAGCAGAGGAAAAACAAAGGAGCTTGGACACAGAGAGAGAGCAGAGGAAAAACGTAGGAGCTTGGACACAGAGAGAGAGCACAGAAGACAGAGGAAGAAAAAGCGAGGGGCTGGACAGGGGGGAGCGTAAAGGAGCACTTACGTTCTGCTGGAGGTGGCAGGGGCCTGGGCAGGTGGAGCTGCAGCGGCGGGGGAAGCGACCTACCCTAGGGTCAAGGGTCGCTGTCTCTGCCGCGCAGCGGCCGCCATAAGAGGGAGGTGGGGGGGAGGAGAGGTCAGCTGGGGGCGGGAGGAGGGAGGGAGGGCGACGAAACGAACAAACAAAGCGTCACACGAAGTCGTGGAGGTGCCACTGGGGCCGGTGCGGGATCAGCACCTTATTCTGTCCGGGAAGATGAGGCATTGGTTCTAAACTGCGAGGCAGGGGAGGCAAGGCATTGGTTCCGTCTGGTTGCAGAGGGAGCAGGTGCCATGTCTGTGGTTATGCGCTGATTCCTGATGTGTTAACTTCAATAACACAGCAGGACATCAGTTGAATCACAGCAACGTCAGACTTGCGTTGCAGGCCATTGTTGTTGCATGCCACGAGGTCCATGGGGCTGGTGCAGGCTGCGACGTCGGTGCTGGCATCGCTGAAGTTGTTCCAGGCATCGCTGAAGCCTGTGAACTAGCTAACAGCTAGTAGATGAAGTCTTTGCTGTCCCTGAATCTTCAGAACAGGAGGCAAGCTCAGTCCAAGCCATTGGAGAGCACTTTTGGGGAAGGCAGATTCCTTCCAGCATAGTCAGAGGCCAGCAGGCAGCAGGGCAACAAGCAGTGCAGCAGTCCTTCTCAGCAAAACAGTCCAGGTGAGTCCTTTGGGCAGCCAGGCAGTTCCTCTGACAGAATTCAGGTGTAGATCAAGAAGTGTCTTATTTGGTAGGATCAGAGACCCAGTTTATATACTGAAAAATGCCTTTGAAGTGAGATAAACTTCAGAGTGGTATTGAAGTGCACAAGTTCCCATTTCAGCCCAATCCTGTCTGCCAAGATCCCTTTGGGGAGTTATCAGTCCTTTGCGTGAGGGCAGGCCACTGGCCTTTCAAATATAAGAGAATGACCCTCCACCTTTCCTGCCCAGGGACACCCATTCAGTAGGCATCTGAATGCAGATGTGACTGACTGAGTGTCCTGTGTTTATGGCTGTCTGGGTGGAATGCACTAGGGAGCCTGTCAACCAGCACAGACCAGATGTGAATTGGAGACAGGCTCTAAGGCACAGATGCCAGTAAGTGCAGAGAAATGCCCACTTTCTAAAAGTGGCATTTCTAGAATAGTAATAATAAATCCAACTTCACCAATAAGCAGGATTTTCTATTAGCATTATGGCCATACTAAACATGACAGGGCTACTTCTTCCAGATCTGAATCTACCACTTCAACACCTAGGAAGGCAGGTCTAATGCTAGTCTATGACAGGAGCAGGCCTCACAGTAGTGGAAAACAAATTTGTGGGTTTTTGACTACCAGGACATGTAAAGCACATAAGTACATGTCATGCCTTTTACTTACATAGCACGCTGCCCTCTGGGTTACCTAGGCCTTACCTTAGGTCTGACCTATATGTTGCAAAAAGGGGAGTTTAAGGCTTAGTAGGTAGTGTTAAATGCCAAGTTAAAGTGGCAGAGAAACTGCACACACAGGCCTTGCAATGGAAGGCCTCAGACATGGTTTAAGGGGCTACTGATTTCGGTAGCACAATCAGTGCTGCAGGCCCACTAGTAGCATTTAGTTTACAGGCCTTGGGCACATGTAGTGCACTTTACTAGGGACTTACAAATAAATTGAATATGCAGATTGGGTAGCAACAAATTTTACCATGTTTAGCGGGGAGAGCACATACACTTTAGCACTGGTCAGCAGTGGTACAGTGCACCGAGCCCTAAATCCAGCAAAACCAGTGTCAGAAAAAAGGAGGGAGGCAGGGAAAATGTTGGGAGGGGGAGGGGTGACCACCCTAAGACTGTCAGGTCTGACAGCTGGCAAGGAATCTGTGAACACGATTTAAACTAGAAAGTCCAGCAGGAGCGAACGGGCAAAGTTCCTATCCCGACAGACATGACAAACAAGTTAGTTCCCTTCTGTAACACCTCATCTCGTAGAGACTCTATCTAGTTACAGATACCTTACCTTAGAAATACTCCAGGCATCAGACTGGATCCAGAAATTTTTATATGAGCAGTACCCCTGCACACCAGTAGGTGGCGTCAATTGGCTCTGTGCGGCAGCTGTGGCGTCATCCATGCCAGAAGTGACATGTGCAGTGCCTATATGGGTGCCACCCCAGCATGCTGACATCACTTTCCTTTCGTACCCAATGCAGAGCCCTGCTGGGCCAGGGTGGGGATAAACAAAACAACTTGGAAAAGGGATGCAGATAAAGGGTCAACCTGTTTGACTCTACAACATGCGACAAACTTGCTCCAATGGCCGGCATTTATTCTCTTGGTGGAGGGACCCGAGCTGCCAAGATAACATTACATACTTCGGGTGGAAAGTCAAAAGCTGTAAATCATCACCGCTCAATTTCCACACATCAAGGCAGAGCATTGAGAGGTTTGGGTGGAGAACCCTTCCTTGCTGATTCGACAGAAGATCCTCTTGAAGGAGCAGCCTTATTTGGATGTCTAATGGACATGCTCAACAGCTTGGGATTACAGACTCTCTGAGCCCAGTCTGAAGCTACAAGGATGACTTGGGCCCGGTTGTTTTTGATCTTCTTGAGAACTCTGGAGGTATGCCATAATCTGGAGATAGGAGACAACCACCTGGGGTGAACCTGCCTTCAAAAGTCAGTTGTTGAGATAGGGAAGACTGGCACCCTTTATCCCCACAGATGACCTGCAACTAGCACCATCACCTTGGTAAACACACCCAAGGGGCACTTGTAAGGCCAAATGGAAACACAGTGAACTGAGGGTGCTTGTGGTCTACAATGAAGTGAAGGTAATGTCTGTGGGCAGGAATGACAGGAAGTGGAAGTATGTGTCCTGCAAGTTCAACGCTACCATACAGTCTCTTGGGTCCAGGAAAGAGAGGACGTGAGCGAGCGTGAGCCTTTTTTAATTCCTCTTTTATCAGGAGGAAATTGAGAGGCTGAAGGTCTAGAATAGGATGAAGCTCTCAGTCCTTCTTGGGCACCTGAAAGTAGGAAGAATGACAACCACAACCTACTTCGGATGTCTGCCTTTTTATGGCTCCCTTGGCAAAGAGCACCGCCACTTCCTGGCAGAGTAAAGCAATGTGGTTTTCAGTCAGCCTATCACAAGTGGGTTGCCTAGGTGGAGGGCTAGTGACAAAGGGGAGGGAGTAACCCCTTTGTCAAATCTGGAGAACCCAGCAGTTAGATGTTATGAACCTCTAATGGGTGCAGGTGATGACATCATGCCTCCCACTGGATGCCCATATTAGTCAGAGGGCAAACTAAAGAGGGTTGGAGGCTGCAACTGCCGGGGGTGGTGGACTCACCTGACCTTTGGCCACCTGACCCACAAGGTATGTGGGTACCGCGTCTTCGGCCATGCAAGGGCAGGGAAAGTTTGCAGGCTGTGATGGCTGGGCAGGTTTAGATGCTGCTGGAAACTCCTTCCATGGCCACGGAAGGGGCAAAAGGCAGACTGGGGCTGGCGAGGGTCCATGGAAAGGTTCAAGGAACTGTCCATTGCTCTGCTGTCCTTGAAGCGCTTGCATGCTGAGTCCACCTTGCCTCAGAAGAAACGGAAACCATCGAAGGCATGTCCATGAGCGAAGAATGGACATCCCACAAAAAGCAAGTAGTCCTCAACCAGGTGTGGCACTTAAGGGCCACTGAAGATGAAACTGCGCTGCCTAGTGAGTCAGTTGTATGCAGCCCACAGCATATGGCAAACATACCTGTGTTCCTCTAATCAGCAATAGCTTGGTAAAATATGGCTCAGGTCTCCTCTGAGACCCTAGACAGCACCTTCGCAACCAATTCCCAGAGTGAATGGGAGTATCGGCCCAAAAGCCATGTGGCATTCACTGACCACAATGCCATTCTAGCAGGAGAAAACATCCTCTTTCCTAAGGTATCCAGCAGCTTGGATTCCCTGCCCAGTGGAGTGGTAGTGTTGTATAGTTATTTTCGCCATGTTTTATGTGTGTTATTTTAGCAAACTACGCTGCCGTTGTGCACTTTAGCCCAAATACATGTTATTCAACATTGCTTTATTTTCCTAGTAATAGCCACATTTGTGTTGTTGTTTTTTTTCTCTATTTAATTGTTCCTTTGTCTAGGAAAGCATCATGTTCTTAGCATTGAACTCTGTGCAGTCCTCAAGGCTGCAGTCAGATAGGATTGCCGGCAAAAGTGGTATGCTGTGTCTCCGGCATTCACAGAAATATACACATCCTTACATGGGACATTTTCCTAGAACATCCATTGTTTTATTTTAAAACACTTCTCTGTCTCATACACGTTAGAGGGAGATTCCAGCCAGATGACCACGACTGCATGCTGATTGCTGAACGTCTTTGGTACAGCTGCTTGCTTAGACTGCCAAACCCCTGGCCTACATGGGGACAGTGTGTCTTTAGACAACAGGCTTCCATGCTCAGGTATCTGGCTGAATTCTTCCCAGGGGGGAAACCTGAAGGGCAGATTGGTGCTTATCATGCTGTGCTCTACATTGCTTAGGCAGGAAATATATCTATCACTCCTAGTGACAGTATGGTGGGACTGTTTTTGTGTTTCACTCTCCTTGTCACAATTTTGCTTCTGTTGTGTTTTATCTTCCTAGTTATGTCAATACATGACATTTTATCTAAGATGCAGTTACTTCAATAAACATTTTTTGAACTATATTCTGCCTCTGTTTGTCTTTGCCTGTGTGAAATTAATGTAACTGAGAGAAAGGGGTGAGATTTGATTGACCATGATTCCCTTGGGAAGTCTTTCTTGTCCTGTGACCAGTTGCCACAATCGTCCCTCCACTTGGACAGAGGTGAGGCGCTGCTAGTTAGCCGGAAAACCTGGATTAGGCTGACAGGTGTCACATGGTGTGAGATTGTACTCAGTACCCTACAATTCAGGTGATTCTGCTGCCTAAATCCAGTAGCCTCATTAGGATAATAAGAAACTGCACGACATGGTGTCGCAAACCTTTGGTCAGGCACTAATTTTTGGATCCTCCTAAGTATCTCTGTTTCACTAAAGGGACCTTGATATTGTATACGGTGACGTCCGTGGTATTGAGGATTTCCTCCTCAACTAAGTAGGTAGTACCTAATTAATTCTGTAGGTTGTTCAAGCTTGAACTATAAAAGGATTAATCCCCATTTGGTGTCCTTATCTCTGAACTAATACCTTTACCATAACCATGGCGAACCTGCAACGGGTAGTAATCGCAGTAAACATGCAACCACCCCTTACTGCACACATATTGGCAAATGGCCTCACAGGCCAGGGGGGTCCAGTTACATTTGTTGTTGAGGCTGATCCAGCCTACAGAACAGAAACATTTTATTCTTGGATCACTTTTCCAGCAGTTGATGGGTACACAAGTACATTTCATCACTACACACATGCTAACATTCCAGCACTATACAGAGCTTATACATATTTAGAAATACCCACTATCTTATCAAGACCATAATAATTGGCTGGATGGTGCCCTACCACATACAATATTACTCTTTAGGTAGGGTCCTCTGAGCAATGACGGCCCGTCCTGGCCTTTACTGGTCACATATACACCACACCCTGATACAGCAACCTTGGCAGTAGCTGACGTTCGCTGCTTATAGACAGAGCTGACAGCAATAAACAGACTGTTAGTACAGTTTGTAATGTAAAATTAAATACTGACCCAGCACGTGCTGCCCCAGCGCAACCACATGCAGTTACGCCAGGCACTAACCCTGTAACTGTACATGCAATCATCATTAAAATACTTGCCAAGCGGGAGGAAATTCCATTTTGGTTAGCTCAAAAAATAAATTCGCTGGAAGTAGCCTTTCCCCATACGGGTCCTCAGGATAAACATAGAATTCTCACTATGTGCTTGCCATTTGGGATGGTTCCTACGGTAGATAACTGCAACACTTGGGGCATGGTGCTTGCTCTATACTACCGAACATGGTACACCAACACTTGCCAATATTCTGGAAGTTTTAAAACAACTTCAAGATGAATACGGGGATGCCCCAGCCCTGGACGTAGGGATGCAATTGATGGGCAATTGTGCCACTATGTCTTCAATCATGTTAAGTAACCTTAAAGAGCGTATGCAGCTCTGGGACATTCCTGCACAGGAGCCAGAACGTGAGCTGCCAAAGATTATCTCTGAGACCTACTCCAGTATTAGTCGAGATAGTCTGGGGACCAGACCCATTAAACCACGATTACAAAGTAGATCTAAGAAAGATTCTACTAAGCAAGCACCTGAAGGATCTGAAAATTAATGGGATAAAAAACAATAATCACCTAAAAAAGAAAGGGGAGAATCTCTACATTCGGTGACCCCTCAAAATCGCTATAATCTTAGAAATAGAGATAATTTAAAAATGCCTGACAGATATCAATATACTGATGCACGCCAATCTTGTTCCTTTCAGGACTCACTGGAAAAATGCAGTGAGAGAGGTGGGCGGTCAGAGTAGCGATCAGAGTACGAGAAACTGAGAAAGGACTCACAACGCTCGTCTGAAGTTTCAGTTAAGAAAGAAGAGAAACTTCCACAACAAAAACCCCAGTTTAGAAAGAAAAAAGTAGCAGCAGTTGCAATATGACATGCTACTCAGGAAGAGGGCTTTGCTGAAGAACTGGAAGTGGGCACCAGCACTGCTAGACAGTGCAGCAGGGGTCACAATAGTTTGCCAGGAACTTCAAGAGCATCTGAAGGTGAAAGCAACTGATAACTTCTTCCAAGTTGAGACTGTGGACATGCATGTCTCCATGCTCGACATGGTGGATAAAGTAACTATACATTTAGAGGGAGACATTGAACTCACAACTAATGCTATCTTTTGGGATCGTGCCATCACCATTCATGATATTTTACTAGCCGAAAAGGATTGGCCACCAGACTTTGTCCATGATCGCCCCTAAGGAGAAGAGATTATTTAAAAATCTTTCTCGCCCCTTGTTCCCAGAAAGCTCGTAGAAATACACATCATTGACTGGGCAGTGGTGCAGGTACCATCGTTATACCGCAACCATGTAGGGTGGGATAAAGATTCACCCTATCATGTAATACTAATTAAATCCCAACCTCACTATCCAATCAAGCTTGAAGCTAAAGCACCTGTCAGGGAAATCCTAACTCAATTAGAGTACTATGGTGTAATTCAACCATGTCTCATCACTGAACAATCCATTGTTACCCGTAGCTAAACCCGAACATTAACACAGAATAGTTTCAGACTACAAACATTTATTAGTCACACATGCACATTTGCTATACAAAATGAACACAGCACAGCACTTAAGAACAATATAGTGCACAAAAATACAAAATGACCCTGGATATTTCCAATGGGTGTTTCTGCCAAAATATAGGGGCTCATTCTTACTTTGGCGGGCGGCAGAGGCCGCCCGCCAAAGTAACCCCGTCAGAACACCGCACCGCGGTCGAAAGACCGCTGCGGTGATTCTGAGATTTGCCCTGGGCTGGCGGGCGGCCGCCAAAAGGCCGCCCGCCAGCCCAGGGCAAATCAACCTTCCCACGAGGACGCCGGCTCAGAATAGCAGACACTGAAATACTTTGCGGGGCCCTCTTACGGGGGCCCCTGCAGTGCCCATGCCATTGGCATGGGCACTGCAGGGGCCCCCAGGGGCCCCGCGGCACCCCCTACCGCCATCCTGTTCATGGCGGGTTTCCCGCCATGAACAGGATGACGGTAGGGGGTGTCTGAATCCCCATGGCGGCGGAGCGCGCTCCGCCGCCATGGAGGATTCCCCCGAGCTGCGGAAAGTCGGCGGGAGACCGCCGACTTTCCGCTTCTGACCGCGGCTGAACCGCCGCGGTCAGAATGCTCGAGGGAGCACCGCCAGCCTGTCGGCGGTGCTCCCGTGGTCGGTGACCCTGGCGGTCACCGGCCGCCAGGGTCAGAATGACCCCCATAGTGCCTGAAAGTAGGAACTTAACAAGTTTCAGCGCTTTAGGCTCTCAGAAAAAATGTTGTTGACTCCTACAGAAGTACAGGAACAGTCCATGCCTGTTCTTATCTTGTGTTACATCTATTTTACATGACATTGACCTTGAGGCATTGTCATACGTGGATGATATCTACCTTAGCGACGACCACCTCATGCAACATATAACACGGGTAGCCCGCATCGTTGTGGGATTTGCCAAATTCGGCTACAAATGTAACTTAAAAAAAACAAAAATAGCCTTCCTTAGTGTCCTGTTCTTGGGATACCAGTTGTCAGATGAAGGCAAGAGCCTTGCACCCCAATTTTTTGAAAAATGTGCACAATAAGAACCGCAAAACACAATCAAAAAGCTCCAGTCTTTACTGGGCTTTTTAAAATTTGGCAGAATTTATATTTCAGATTGTGCGCAATGCATTAAACATTTATATGATTTGATACATCCTGAGTTTTCCAGCAAATGCTGGACAGTCAAAAACACGCATTCTCAAAGTATAACAGCAAGATGTTGATGCAGCAAAACACCCACATACAAGGGACAACAAAAAACACCTAGTCATTAGAATAATTGCTGGTGCCATTGGTTTCACCTATGTACCATTCAATGATGGTGAGACCGTCCTAGTTGCACACAAATCACATTTGTACTCTACAGCAGAACAACGTTGTGCTCCTACTGAGAAAATTCTTACTGCTTGTCAGATGGCTGTCATCAAAGAGAGACCTCCAGCCCAGGCGAAGCTTATCATTGTCGTATCCCCCATCCCTTCCCTTGAGGCTGTTACCAAAGCTAGCATTACTAACGCTAAAGCATTACAACGTCTCTGAGGGCCACTCATGCTGACTATATTTTTGACTCAAAATTACAAACTCAAGAATTTTTGCAATGCGAACTTGAATACCCAGTTCCAGCAAACATGTTCCCTATTGAACAGTATCAAACAATTATGTATACTGATGGTTCAGCCCAAACAGCCATAGGCACAAAACATCAATACCCCACCGCTTGCGCAGTCGTGAGTGGCAGGCTACATGAAGGATGGTGATTTCCATCCACAGCACACTTACACGCAGACCTTAGGGGACTTCATTGCACAATTAGCAGAGTTCAAAGCTTTAGTGGTGGCACTGGATCACACGGATCCTGAATAGCTGACGCTGATTGTCTGTGATTCGTATTATTGTGGCAGTCCTTCAATGAATATCTGCATTACTGGTGTCAGAATGGGTTCAGAGATTCAAAAGGAAACACCATTAAACACAGACTTCTGTGGGGGAAAGTAGCGGATCTGAAGGAAACGCTACCCAACGTCCATGTTGTACATACACTAGGACATCAGCGTGTTGGAATCCACCTTGCAGACAACATCTTGGCTGATGAAGTAGCCAAATCAGCAGTAGCTACATGTTCTATTGCTGCAGTAACTCATTCTAGAATGAAATTGGATGATGAAACACTGGAAGCTGTGAAAGCTTCGGCTGACGGCACACCCCTACTAAAAGCATATCCTTCTAAATACTCTTACCGCATTTCATGCCTCAATACAACCCTAGCAGTAATACCAGGGATGGGTAATCAGGTGATTCCCAACAAAGATCAAAGACCAGAATTGATCAAAGCAGTGCATGAGGGAGTTGCTTTTGCCCATGCTGGTTTGGCAGCTACAATATCATTGTTACAAGCCCATTACTGCATCTCTACAAACAGACCAAGCAGTATGTCCTTTGTTCCGACAACTGCCAGCAAATAAAAGTGTCCACCGTCAAACGCCCACCGGAGACACCCCTCTTAATTTCCAACAAACCATTACAATTTGTGTACTTGGACCATTGTGGTCCCCTGAAACCTGATACTGCATACAAATACATTTTAGTCGCTGTTGCCTCATGCTCCAGATTTCTGTGGGTTTGGCCACAATGCTCGGCTGATGCTCAAACTGTTATTAAAGATTTGCAAGTCTTTATCGGCGCATATGCTGTTGTGGCTTTCCACTCGGACTAGGGCCCTGCTTTTGCCTCAAGGGCATTCAGGGATGCCATGGCTTTGTTAGGGGTCCAACTGCATTATTCAACTCCATTTCATCCAAAGGGAAATAGTGTTCTCGACTGAAGACACCGGGATTTAAAGCAATCCTTATCAGCCAAAGCACAGGTCATAGTTGGCTTACACACCTGTTAGGAGTCATAGAGCACCCAATAATCTGCCCAGCAGGTCCCTGGGGGGACGTACTTCATACGAATGGCTGCTTGGAACACAAACCTATGTTAAAGATCTTGGTGGTCCTGGTGCAGGGGCAGCACATTCACCTGTTGACATAAATTAACGTGTCACTGTCTTGCAGCACTTCCAGCATTTCCGTGATGACAAAGCATCTGCCAGTGCCGCCTCTTTGGGAATAAGGAATGTACCAATAACATCAATTGGCTGGATTCCAAAAGTCACACACAATCCAAATTATCGTGTGCCCACCCTCCGGGAGGTTGGCACTGAGCAGTCAGGCTTAACTTAGAAGGGAATGTGTAAAGTATTTGTGCAATAAATTATGCAATAACACAGTATAACACTGCAAAAATACACCACACAGTGTTTAGAAACATATATATTATATTTATCTGGTTAAATACACGTCAAAACGATTAAGATGCAATACGTCTATGTTGAGATATCACTGTAAAGTGTCTTTAGTCTCTTAAAAGCAATAAATGTCTCTTGCAAGCACAAAGTACCTAGTTTGCTTTCAAAATCTCTGCAAAGAACCGCAGAGGACGAGATGCGTGGAAAACGTGGAGGTGGGCGTCGATTTCTTGGGCCGCACACAGTGATGCATCATTTAGTTTTCACGCAGGGAAGGCTTTGCGCCAATTTCTGGCACTCAGTCGTGGATCCTCTTCAGGTTGCAGGGTTTTTGGACGCCCCGGGGATGATGCGTGGATTTCTGGTGCTGACAGGACAAAGTCACAGGGTCTGCATCGATCCAGTGGGCGTTGCGTAGAAATTTCTACCAAACGGCAGGCGCTGCGTTGATTCCTCTCTGGAAGTCGGGCTGCGGCATTCCGGCTTGGCTGTGCATCGATCCAGTGGGCCGTGCGTCAAATTTCTGGTTGCTACACTGGCTCTCCATCCATCTTCTCATTGCAAAGTCGGGCTGCATTGTTCCGGTTCGGCGTGCAGTGAATTTTTCACTGCAATACTGTCTGTGGGTCATTTCTGGCAGGCTGTGCATCAATTTTCGCCACACCTTCTTGCAGAGATGAAGTCTTTTTGGTCCTGAGACTTCAGGGAACAGGAGGCACCCTCTATTCAAGCCCTTGGAGAGCACTTCTCAGCACAGCCAGAGAGCAGCAAGGCAGCAGGGCAACAGCAAGGCAGCAGTCCTTCACAGAAGGCAGTCAGATGAGTCCTTTGGGCAGCCAGGCACTTCTTCTTGGCAGGTTGCAGGTTCTGGTTCAGCTTCTCTTCTCCAGGAAGTGTCAGAGTTGGTAGGGTCAGAGGTCCTGTTTAAATATTTAAATGAGCTTTGACGTGGGGGAGACTTCACAGAGTGGCTTAGAAGTGCACAAGGTCCCATTTCAGTTCAATCCTGTCTGCCAGGGTCCCAGTAAGGGGTGTGGCGGTCCTTTGTGTTAGGGAAGGCTACTGTCCTTTGACATGTAAGTGTCAGGCCTTCCACTCTCCCAGCCCAGGAAGACCCATTCTAAATGAAGATGTCTGCAAGTGAGGCTGAGCATCCTGTGTTTGGGGTTTGTCTGAGTGAATGTACAAGGGAGCTGTCAACTGAACCCAGCCAGACGTGGATTGTAAGGCACAGAAGGATTTAAGTGCAGAGAAATGCTCACTTTCTAAAAGTGGAATTTCTAAACTATTAATATTAAATCCAACTTCACCAGTCAGCAAGATTTTGTATTACCATTTTTGTCATACTAAATATGACCTTCCTACTCCTTTCAGATCAGCAGGTACCACTCAAACGGTATATGAGGGTAGCCCCAATGTTAGTCTATGAAAGGAGCAGGCAACCGAGGAGTGTAAAAATGAATTTAGGGGTTTAACACTACCAGGACAGGTAAACTACACAGGTACATGTCTTGCCTTTTGCCTACACACCACCCTGGCCTATGGGTTACCTAGGGCCTACTTTAGGGGTGAATTACACTTAGAAAAAGGGGAGTTTTAGACTTGGCAAGTACTTTTAAATGCCAAGTCAAATTGGCAGTGAAACTGCACACACAGGCCTTGCAATGGCAGGCCTGAGACATGGTTAAGGAGCTACTTAAGTGGGTGGCACAATCAGTGCTGCAGGCCCAATACTAGCATTTAATCTACAGACCGTGGGCACATTTAGTGCATATTACTAGGGACTTATAGGTAAATTAAATAATCCAATTGGATATGATCCAATGGTATCATGTTTAAAGGGAGAAAGCATTTCCACTTTAGCACTGGTTAGCAGTGGTAAGGTGCGCAGAGTCTAAAAACCAGCAAAAACAGTATCGAAAAAGTGGAGGGAGGCAGGCATAAAGTTAGG
The DNA here is from genome assembly GCF_031143425.1 of Pleurodeles waltl. Taxonomy (NCBI): domain Eukaryota; kingdom Metazoa; phylum Chordata; class Amphibia; order Caudata; family Salamandridae; genus Pleurodeles; species Pleurodeles waltl. The sequence continues at coordinate 1,415,934,419 of NC_090446.1, forward strand.
GCTGACCACCCCTAGGCCGTCAGGTCTCCCCCCCTATACATAAGGCAGGGCATCTCCAATGCAATTCTATGAGAAGGCAGCACTCACAGCAGTGAGAAACAAAATATGCTGTTTGTCACTACCAGGACAGGCCACATTACTAGGCACATGTCCTGCCTTCTACATGCATGGCACTCTGCCCATTGGCTAGCTAGGGCCTACCTTAGGGGTGACTTACATGTAGTAAAAGGGAAGTTCTGGGACTGGCAAATAAATTTAGATGCCAGGTCCCTTGTGGCCGAAAATTGCACACACGGGCCGTGCCCTAACAGGCCTGATACAGGTGTGAAAGGGTACTTCAGTGGGCGGCGCAAGCAGCGCTGCAGGCCCACTAGTAGCATTTAATACAGGCCCTGGGTATAGAGATACTACTTTGCAAGGGACTTCTAGGTAAATTAAATATGCCAGTTAGGTATAAGCCAATCATACCAAGTTTACAAGGGAGAGCACATGCACTTTAGCAGTAGCAGTGGTAAAGTGCTCAGAGTCATAATGTCAGCCAACAAGGGTCAGAAAAATAAGGAAGAAAAGACAAAAGGTTTGGAGAATGACCCTGTAAAAGGGCCAGGTCGAACATCAGTTAAGTCAAATAGGTCAGGAAAATTTACAGAAAGCAGTAGCTGTTGTAGATAATGGAATTAACACCTTGTCCGACCCAGATATACACTTTAAACAACATTTTATCTTCGGCAATAGACATAGTACAGAGTGACATGCCATCTTTACACTGTGGACCGGGTCAATTAAGGTCCATAGTTCAATTAGGTTGGACACTACAAACACTGAAAGCAAGTCCTGTTGGCTGATGTTAGAGTGCACTACTCCTGTCCAAATTGCAAAAACCAGGACTGAGAACATTTTTGCCAACTATTCCACTAAAGAACCAGCATGAGCCAAAGTTGTGAAGTCAGATAAAACTCGCTGGTTTCCCCCAATGAAGAAGCTGGAACTTCCAGACATATTCCTAAGTCCGACGCAGAGTGTTTCACCTAGACTTGTACTGAGTTCCATTCAACAGATGTCGAGGTCTCCCTGACAATGGGCTCAGGACTTCAGTCATTCTGACTTTTCCCATCTTCGTCAATGCCCACACTCTGACCTCACTCTCCAGTACCTAGCCTTCGTAGAGCCCTGCTTCGTATCCAGCTTGCTGCTTCCCCAATGACAACTGCTTTTTCTCCAGAAAACTTTCTAATTCAAAAGGTAAGCTTTAAATCGGGAAGAGACTAGTCCTTGTATCTGACCATTGCAGTTGATCTTAAAATTTGGCCCAGTCTAGCATGACCAGAACCTGCAGTAGGTGCTTAGCTCTTTTGGGCGCTCTTTTTAACTTAAGCTTTAATAACTCACAGCTCTTAGCTTCAGTTGGATTTTTGTTGTGATGATGATTTTTTTATTTATTCAAACATTCTCTATAGTAGTAAATTGGTTTATGGTTTATCTCATGTTGTGTTTTTACTTTATTACTGTTTGAGTACTGCATACAGTCTTTACACATTGGCCCATACAATTAAGCCCAACTGCTCTGTGACACAGCTACCAGGGGAATGAGCTTAGGTTTATTTAGTGACTTTTATGGTTTTGTGGCTTGTGATTATTATTTGAAATGGATTCTCACCCCCTTCAATCCAATTTCTTAAACATACAGTTGTGTTTGAATCCTTTCTATTTCTCTTTTCAACCTTCTTTGTCTATTTGCATTGAAGATTTACAAAAACATTACAAAAAAGTATTAGCAAAGGCAAGATGCTGGCATCCAATGCTAGACGATTGGTTTTTCTAGGTATGGTGTTAACTAAGACCTTTTGATTTTACTAAAATAGTATAACATAACATAGTTATTAATATTTTTTTTCAGCCAGACTTAATTAATTAGTTTGTGGTCTAATTCCCAATTTTCTTCCAGCCACTTCAGCACACATGATGGGGTAATGGGCCAACTCACTTCATCTATTGACTGCCTTCAATGTCAGTTATGGCATGCTGCCTTTTCATACAGGACACATCCACACACAAAGTATTTTCCTTCAGCACCAGGGATTACTATGATATTATATATTCTTTTGAAACCAAGAAAACTAGTTTTACCTTTAGCCAAAGTTTTTTTATTGACGAAGGAATGGCAGCTTATAAACAATAACGTTTTGCAAAAAAACATGAAAGGACAAAATAAGAATTGCCAAAGTCAAAAGGCTGCAGGCTAAAACCAAACCTATTGGCTTTGCTACTGCTTGTTCAGGCTATATTATTGGTCAAGATGTGGTAATCTCCTATAAAACTTAAAGGATGTGGCAATAGAGTTGTAAACATGCTAGCATGGGGAATCCCACCCTGTTTACATGCATACTGTGGAAGCATTCCATCACTTTTTTGTATACTTAAATGTGTCACCCTAAATGGGACAGGTATGTCCAGGCATTGGTCCCGTGCACACTGTGTCACTGGAGCCAACCTATATCTGGCTTATGAGCCCTACTAGGGTGAAACCGGTCCTGGGTTGTCTGTGTTCCAGTTCAGGGAGGCACTGGCCTGGCAGGTTGCGCTAGACTGTTCCCATGGAGCCGGGTCAGGACCGATTACACATGGTTGTATCCACACCGAGGTGGCATGGTGTGAAAAATAAAGATGGATTAGTATGCGGCCCCATTGGATAGGATTAATTCAAGCATTCCATCTATCACTTTTTTATACAATAGTGATATAGTTTAGATGTTCCTCACTAAGGGCTAGATGTATGAGGCATTTGTGAGTCGCAAAGCGGTTACAAATAGCTTTGTGACTGAAAAAGCAGCTCTTAGCAATGTGTGAAACCCTTTCTCAAATTTATTTTGCAATAGGACCATTTTGCGACTTCCAACTCTCAATTATAAAATCTCTAATTGTGACACACATACGGTATGTTTAAGGCTGCTGCAATTAGTGAATAGTTACAAATATACCTCTATGCACATGCTATTTACCACCAATTCAAATAATTTGGTAACTATAATACCTGGTCCAGAGTGCAGCAGGTGCGTCTACATTGGCTGTTTTGTATGTGATTTAGAGAAATCTAAGAATGCTGACTGATATGGAGAGGAGGTAGCAGAGACACAAGAGTCAGGCTTACCATTTTCCAACAAACTGAGGACATATTTATAAATACAGGCCAAGTATTGATGCAATATTGGAGATTATTGCACTTTTAAATGCACATCTAGAAAGCTGTACTCTGTGCAGCAATCCTTGTCCTAACTATGTTCAGGTGTTGTGCTCTTTACACCTTTTTTGCATCTGCTAGGTACCAGGGTGTGACTGGTGTTGCTACAGGGGTGTCACAAAAAGTGTGTTCAGGTTTTTTTCATACATTTCTAGATGCCATGCTTCTCTATATCCAGTACTACATAACTGTTGGACTTTTCATCCTTGGCATGGTCTCCCTTAACTTTTTGCCTCTGTTCCCCAGGTTCTTGATGTGTGCTGGACTCTGATTTTGCTGTTTTTGTTGCTCTGGGCACTTTACCACTAGTAACATGTGCTAAAGTGCAAGTGCTCTCTTACAAAATGTGTATGTAATTGGCTTATTCATGATTGGCATATTTGATTTATTAGTAAGTCCCTAGTACAGTGCACCAGAGGTGCCCAGGGCCTGTAAATCAAATGCTACTAGTGGGCCTGTAGCACTGGTTGTGCAACCCACATAAGTAGCTCTGTAATCATGTTTCGGACCTGCCATTACAGGTCTGTGTGTGCAGTTTTAACTGTAAATTTGACTTGGCACGTACCCACTTGCCAGGCCTAAACCTTCCCTCTTCTTACATGTCAGGCACCCCTAAGGTTGGCCCTAGGTAGCCCCAAGGGCAAGGTGCAGTGTATGGTTAAGGTAGAATATATAGTAATGTGTTTTATATGTCCTGATAGTGAAATATTGCTAAATTTGTTTTTCACTGTTGCAAGGCCTGTCTCTCTCATAAGTTAACATGGGGGCTACCTTTAAATCTGATCAAAGTGTAGACTCACTTTAGGAGTGGATGGACATGTGGAGCTTGGGGTCTCCGAGCTCACCATTTAAAAATACATCTTTTAGTAAAGTTGATTTTGAGATTGTGTGTTTGAAAATGCCACTTTTAGAAAGTGAGCATTTTCTTGCTTATACCATTTCTGTGACTTTGCTTGTTTGTGGATTCCCTGTCTGGGTCAGTTTGACAGTTGGGCTGGTTGCACCTCACACTAGACAGTGACACAAAGGGAGCTGGGGTGTAGTCTGCATTTCCTGATGGGCCATCTGTGCTAGGAGGGAGGGGAGGAGTGGTCACTTACACCTGAAAGGGCTGTGCCTGTCCTCACACAATGCAGTCTCCAACCCCCAGGTGAGAGTCTGGCACCTGGCCTGGGCAAGGCAGGATTTCACATTAGAAAGAGACTTTACTTTGAAGTAGGACTTGTTCAAATGAGAAATTGGGTATAAGAAGGGCACCCAAAATCACAGACTTTAGAACATTTATGGAAACCAAGAGGAACCTCTGGCTGGAGAAAAGCTGAAGAGCTGAGGAAGAAGAGCTGCCCTGCCTATTACTATGCTTTGTGGAGCTGTCCTGCAGTTGCTGCTCCTGCCAGAGTAAGAGGGCAAAGTCTGGACTTTGTGTGCCTTCAATCTTACGGAGAACTCTCCAAGGGCTTGATTTAGAGCTTGCCTCCTGTTGTTTGAAGTCTCAGGGACAGCAAAGACTTCTCTCTGCCAGCACCTGGAGTCTCTGGAGAGACTCCTACTCTGCCCTGTAATGCCCATCCAGTTCCTGGAACCCCGAAAGGAGAAGCTGGCAGCCTAAAAGGTGATTACACTGTAGTGGCTGGGGGAAAAGTAGAGGAACCACCTCCTGTTGCCTGGGACTCCTTCAGGCTTGTTGCAACCTTTTCTTTGTGTGACCTGAGGTCATACCACATCTTCCTTATTTCAGCTATGGCGCGCTAGGTTACCCCTACAGCATTTCTTTTCTGTTGCATCTCTTGCCTTATTTTTCTCTTCTGTGACTTCAGTAAAGTCATGGATGACCGCCAAATAGGAGGCCATGATTGTTACAGCACTCCTCCTTTCTAATTCTTTCACTGAAAACGTAACTTTTCTTTTTCGTCCCCTACCTCCTTCTCTGGGTCTTGGCTGGCTATTCCTGTTGTTGTAAGATGTCACATGCTGGTCCAGGTCGCAATTTCACTGGTAGCAGTTCTCTAGTTCCACTCTGGTTCGCTTCAAATGAGAAGTATTTCCTGGTTGAAGGTTTGTTATCCAGACTGAGGAAGTACTTCTCTGTGTTTGCGACCATGGTCACAATTTAGGCAATCTGTAAATGCAATTTCCAAAATGATGAAGCATCTAGTTTGCAAGTCACAATTTGTTAAGGCACACCCTACATACATCCCCATTTACAAGTTCCTAATTGCGATTTGCAAAAAAAATCACAATTTGGAAATCGCTAATCAGAATGTTCAGACATCTAACTCTTAGTTTACACAATGCCTGATCACAGGCACATCTGTTTAGTTCAGCCTGTCTCAGCAACCCTTTGGTATATTGGCTGTGGTTGGAACCCCCCCTTCAGTGGCCCTATGAAGGTAGATTACAAACTAAGGCCCAGATTTACAAGGAGTTAATGTCCCATTTGTGCCACAAATTGTGGTGCAACTATGCCAAAAAATCAGCGACCTACTTACAAAGGGGTGCTGGACCTGTTTAGCATCACTTTCCTGGACCTTGTGCCATTTTTCAGTAGCGCCGCTTACCCCTGCACTGATTTCCAAAAATTATATGCAGGGCAGGCGTTCCCTACTAAAAAGATGGAGCAAGCCACTTAACTCCATATTTATAAGATGGGTGAAAAATTGCATGCGGATCAGAAAAAACGCACAAATACCCATTAGCGCTGAAAAAATAACACCTGGCCAGACCAGGCGTTAAATTGGTGCAAAGACACAGGTATAAAAGGAGAACACATATTAGGCACTCTGGCAACCACCAGAGAAACATTGACCGATTGCTGCTAGAGCTAGGCATGAAAAGAAAAAGACCGCAGGACCCTCCATTACCAACCACAAAGGCAGCGCAGAAGGAGTGAGAGTATCTATCGACTATGGATATCCATCCTTGGCCAAAGAGAGGAAAAGCCCATTGTACAGCTGCTTCATGACATTGCACCAGCAATCATGCCAAGGTTGCACAGGTCAACCAAAATACCACCTATGACCAAACTCCTGGCTGTGCTGCACATGCTGGCCTCTGGAACTTTCTAGTCAACTGTGGCAAAAATGGATGGACTATCCCAGCCCTCCCTCTCAGCCCTACTGCCAAGTATTTTGGATGCTATCATCCACCTCAATCCTCACCATGTCCTGTTCCCCAACACCCAGAAACTGCAGCCGGAGACAAAACAGGGATTTTATGCAGTTTCTGGGTTCCCACATGTGCTGGGTGCCATGGATTGCATGCATGTGCTACTTGCCCCTCCTGCTGAAACCGAATACCTGTACAGGAACAGAAAGCACACAAATTAAATCAACGTGCAGGCCATCGTGGATCACAAGAAATTATTCACCAATGTGCTAGCCAAGTATCCTGGAAATGTGCATGATGCCTACAACTTCCTGCATTCCACCATCAACCAACTCTTTCAGGATGGACAGTATGGCAACGGCCTACTTGTAGGTAAGCAAACAGCTGTCACTTAACACCTACAACATACAACACACATGGTGCAAACCATACACATACACAATACTCCCCACACATGGATAGGGACACATGAATCAACAATCAGCTATACATGCAACATGCTTCACAGCAAACTTAACAATACATATCTTGAGTGGGAAAATATTGCCAGCTCTGCATTCACAAGGTGGTGTTCAACAATTCAATTGGCTCTTTAAGCAACTGTGTCAACATAGCTGTATCACATTGTGATATGGTATTGTTATGGAGGACACAGTGCTATACTATAGTGTAATACTATTTATAGATTCAGTTCAGTTTAGTCAGGGAGGTGATCTACAGCCGACAATGTCTTTATTCTGTTGCTTTCACAGAATTTCTGAACATAAGTGTCTGGTATTTGTCTCTTGGCTAGTCCTTTCCTTGGTTTTTGCTTCCCCACTTTATGTGTCTCTTCTCTTTCAGGTTGTTCAGGTCTTCACTGCAACGAATGACGGGCAGGCTCTGGGAGCAAAAAGGAAAGAAAAGGATGGGATCAGGTAAGTGTATCTTTTATTTTTTTTATTGGTCTGACATGCAAGGAGGGAGGGGTTGTGCAGATGAGGGATTCGTTATGTGCCACCACAATTTGTGTACTCTCACCGTTTTGTGCCCCTTTTTTCACTGGGTACTTTCTTTACCTCAAGGTGGCTTCCGTGAATAGGGGGGTTCCCTTGTGGGTTATTATGCACTAGGGAATTAGAGTAAACCTCCGTTACCTACTCAGGCGTACTCTTGACCCTTCACAACTTCTCTCCAGCACTCCCTACCCTCCTTAATAGCGGATTTATTTGACCGTGCAACTGGTCATGTACCTGGACAAGCCACGTCCCTCCTGAGATGCAACAGGCAGATTTGCGTCTCCCGTGTCTTTCTGCCTCGATGTGTGGGGGTCTCGTCCCTCTCGTCGTGGCCGCTCGTGGAACCTCTTTTTTGCTGTCTCTGTTGTGCTGTTTCTTTCCTTTCTCATCCTGTTTTTCCTTTGCCCTCCTCATTCCTGCGTCTCCTTTCTTGTCTTCGTCCTTCCTCTCTTTTTTCTCCCTGATGTCTGCCCTCTCCCTGATGCATATCGCTGTTGTTCTTTCATTCGTCCCCCTGGGGAACTGGATGGCTGGATCTGGGCTCTTCCACCCATTTACATCCTGTATTCAAAGTGACTCGCTGTCACATTCGCTCACACCTGCAAATGGCTCATTCAGCCACAACTGCATGGGATACCTTGATAAGAAATCAGCATTGGCCAGTGTGGAGCCTGGTGTGTGATGCACCTGAAATATAAATGGTTGTAGTACCCTCGAGTTGGTATCTTTATGGCAGCCCATCCAGATTAGAGGGGCGTGAGCCGTAAGCAGTGTGAATGATCGACCCAAAAGGTAATATTGTAGGGCTGCGAAAGCCCATACTATGGCCAGACATTCTTTTTCCAGAGTGGGATATTTTTTTTCCCTTGGTAGTAGTTTTCTGCTGATGTATACTAATGGGTATGAATGTCCTCCTTCATCGTCCTGTGAAAGTACAGCCCCTAACGCCTGATTGGAGGCATCGGTCTGTAGAGGGAGTGGTTTATTGAAGTCGAGACATCGTAAAACTGGATTGGTGACCAATAACTCTTTTAGTTTTTTATATGCTTGGTATTGGGGTTCTGTCAAATGGGGTATTCCGTTTGGTCGGTTTTTCTCTATAAGGTTTGTTAGTGGGGTGGCTTGGGTGGAATAGAGTGGAATGAACTGCCTATAATACCCAACCATACCCAAGAATGATCATACATCGCATTTTGTTTTAGGTGGCAGTATTTTCCTGATGGCCTCGGCTTTATCTATTTGGGTTCGTATATGACCATTCTCTATGACGTACCCCAAAAAGTTGATTGAGTTCCTGGCAATGTCACACTTTTCGGGGTTAGCCATTAGGGCTGCCCCTTTTAGGGATAATAGAGCTGCAGATAACTGTTCTAGGTGTTGGTAAAATGTACAACTGTATGTGACTATATCGTCATGGTAGGCGGCTGCATACTCTTGATGAGGTCTTAGAATCATTTCCATGAAGCGCTGAAAGGTGGCTCTGGACTGTGTAACCCAAAAGGTAATACCGTAAACTGATAGAGACCTGGTGGGGCAGAAAATAAAGTTTTCTCTTTGTCCATGGGGTTCCTGGGGATCTTCCAATATCCCTTGGTGAGGTCTAAGTTGGTGAGGTATCGAGCTTGACCTAACAGCTCAATTAGCTCATCCACGTAGGGCATCGGATAGATGTCAAAAAGGGAAATAGCATTAGGTTGGCGAAAGTCTATACAGAATCTTATAGACCCATTTTTGGTTTTGATACTAAGACTACCGGGGAACACCAGGGGCTATTGGAGGGTTCTATTATACCGGTCCTCAACATGTCTTGTATTTCTTTTTCCACCAGCCGTCTCCTGGCTTTCGGTATACGATATGGTCTTTGACACACTGTTTTCCCTGACTCCGTTTTGATGTGGTTTTGGATTAACGTGGTTTTCCCTCAGAATTTTGAGAAGAGGTTTTTGTGCCTCATGATAAGATTCACAATTCGTGTTCTCTCTTTCTCTGACAGATCAGGTCCAAGAGGGGGTACGATTTCCTCTTTTTCTCCAGGAACGGGCGGTAAAGGGATTTCCAATGTTTTAGTCTTATTAATGAGAAAGTTGGAGCCCACCCTTAAGAGTAGGGAGCCATCCTTCTCCCTTTGAAAAAGATTGATATTATAGATCTAACTTTTTCCTGGCTGGTGTGGGATCCAGATTCTATAAGTAACCAGGGTTATTTTTTCTACGACCTTGTATGGCCCCTGCTGCTTGGCGAGTAGTTTGTTTTCCGTTGTTGGTAGTAGGACTAGGACCCTACTATTTATCAGTATATATCTTAGTTTGTTTCCTCTGTTGTATCATTTTTTCTATTTTTCTTGGTTCTCTTCAAGTGAAGTGGTACGTCCTCTCATATCGTTTGTAGATTCTCTTTTAACTGTTGGGTATAGGGAAGGATGTCTTGAGTTTCCTCTTCCTTTTCCTCCCAATGTTTGGCTGCCATATCCAGGAGGGTCCATGGTTGTCTGCCGAACACTAGCTCAAATGGACTGTGACCAGTGGATGCCTGAACATGTGTCCTACTTGCAAAAAAAAAGACCAGGTGTCATTTTTTTTTATATCAGTGCCTCCCTGTATCCAATATTGTCGTTTTTTAGCAGGGTTTCAATTGTTTTTTGTTATACCTCTCGAATAGTCTGTCGGTTTGGGGGTGGTATACCGAAGTTCTTATCTGTTTTACTCCCAGAAGTTGACATATCTTTGACATTAGATGTGACATGAATGGTGTACCCTGGTCTGTAAGGAGTTCCTGAGGGATTCCCACCCTAGAAAAGAAGCCAATCATGGCCTGGGCTATATTCTTGGTAGACATACTGTTCAGTGGTATGGCTTCAGGGTACCAAGCAGCGTAATCTACCAGGACCAGTGCATATATCCTCTTGATGAGGGTGAAATAGGGACCCACTGGAGCATTTGGGGCTGGCACCACAGTGTCTCCTGACATCTGAGAACACCCCAGGCCAATAGAAATGACATAGAAGATACTCTTCCTTCTTTTTTCTGCCAAAATGCCCCACCACCTGCCCATACACTAAATGCAAGACCTGTACCTAGAATGAGTGGGGAACAACCAACTGAGTTACAAGGTAAACTTGGGCCTCCTTAGGAGGCTGGTGGTCCAAGAACCGCCAGCCTCGCAGTGATGGTCGGACAGCTGCAACTGTGGCGGCCCAACCACCATATTACAACCCTGGTGGACGGACTCACCAGTTGACCTCCATCTCCACCGGGAACATGGTTCCCGACGCTACAACAGTAGTCTGATTTGTATTCAACCAGGGCTGTGCTGAGTTTACCGCTGTTTGGCTGATTATAACTCAACTTTCTGCCAGCCTTCTCATGGCTGGCTCCCCGCCATGAGAAGGTTGGTGGAAAGTCAGTGCCCGGTGCCCCAGGGGGGCCCCTGAACTGCCCATGCCCATGCCCTTGCCGTGGGCAGTGCAGGGCCCCCCTGCCCAGCACCGTCAGAATGTGCACTGTCTGCTTTGCAACGGGATTAGGCTCATGGTACACCAGCACTCTCTTGTGAGGCCGCAGGAGATACTCGGGGAGCCCTGGATGCAGGCACCCCCACGCTGGACCTAATTTATAGCACTCTTATGGCACAGCGGAAGGAACTGTGCATCAAGAGTTGAAAAGCTAGTTTAGCAAACCGCAAATTAGAGAACACAGTCCATAAAATGTCTAAAGTGTGTTCCATAATTGCGGACTGGTTAAGCAATTTGGAATTGAGGACCACATCGCTGGAGTCTGATAGTACAGCCAAAGACTTGGTAGATGAGCATGAGTCCTGGCTGACGGACATCCAGTGAAAGCCAGAAGATCAAGAAAATTGCCAAAGGAGAAATAATTTACGAGCTCAAGGGGTTCCAGAGGGAAAGGAGGGGGAGAACGCTAGAGGTTTTGTTTGATTGACTTCTTTCTGAAGGCATTCCCATAACTTCAGGGATGGGACTGGGAGCATGTTTTCTTCTTGTTACGCCAGGAGATATATGAGAAAGCCCAGAAGCCAAAAGAACAGTGGATGTATACTTCTTTTTCATATGGCCCGATTTTTGTCATGCAACTATGGAATGAAGGTGGCATCTCAGCAGCTGATTGAACTCTTACAGGAGAAAGGAACTTTTTTGATTAATCCTGCAAGATTGAAAGTTATTTGGAACAGGCGAACCCTTGTATTTACTTCAGAAGTTAAGTCCAAGGAATTCTTGGAGCATAAGATATTGTGATAAAGGCTATAACACCTTTTGACATTGCGTGAGGGTGGGTTTCGGGATCTTGTGGCTACATAGTTTGATCTTTGACACTGTTTGATGCATGGGTTACTCAGGTCTGATTTAGATAGGTGTGAAAGAATTGGAAATGGAAATATAAGTGGGAACTATTTTGTATTTCTATAGACACAGTTTGGCGAGGTTCTCTGTGGGGGTAGGGGGAGCTCATCTATTGATAGCAGGCCATGCATGGTCTGACTGTCTCGCATTTGGGGACAGGGGGTGGTAAGGTGGAAGGTAGGCAGGAAATTATTGGGGCGAGTTGGGAGGGACTGGCTTTGAGTTGTGGGACAGGGTTGCATGAGGGGAGGGGAGCAAGAGGATGGGAGAAATGGAGCATAATCAGGCAGAGAAATTGGGTGATGCAACGATGCCTGCTGCTCATCATTGCACCCAATTGTGCACCTCTCCGTCTATTCGTATGCTGTTGTTGCCCCATAGCGGGGCTTGTGCATGAAAGCGGGGGTGGACACTGAGAAGGAGGTGTGCATGAAGCCAAGCTTTGTGCATGGCTGGAGGAGCAGGTTGTCTGGGTTGGTCCTGGGGTGGCCACCTGTTGTATAGAGAGTCGCGCCTACTGAACTGGAGAGTAGCAGTCATTCCATGATGCCCCATTGTGGAAGGTCCAGCATGTTAGGCAGTATGTATGACAATTGGGAGAGATGGAGGGCCAAAGTGTACTGTTCCACCAATGGGAGGCCAAGCCATGAGTTTGGCAGATAAAAGACAGGGGCGGCACTCATAGGCCTGGATCTTTTCATCTACCAATCGGAGTGTGGTGAGGGCTACCAAGAGGGTGAGCATATCCAATACATATGTGAATTGCGGTAGGGTGACCATCCGCACAGCTTGAACCCGGCCCCACATGAAGAGTCTCAGTTGTGACCATTTCCCAAAGTCAAATTTCATTTGGGCTATGAGGGAGTCAACGTCTGCCACTATCCGTCCAATCCTCTGATAACAAGAAGGCCCAGATATTTAAGACAGGACGGTGTCCATCGGAAGGGATAACCACGGATGGCTGCCCTTGTGCTGATAGTGGAGAGGGATAAAGCTTTGCTTTTGTCCCAGTTCACCCAATAACCAGAAAGGAGCGCAAAGTTGTTGATGATCTCCAGGAAAGCCGGAAGAGAGTGGTCCAGGTACTTCAGGGTGAGCAGGAGTTCATCTGCATACAGGTGCTGTTTGGACTCCCCCTCCCTGAGGGTTATCCCAGAAAACAGGGGGGAGTGGCTGATGGTGGTCACCAGGGGTTCCATCACCAAGAGGAATAATGGCGGTGAAAGCAGGCAGCCGTGTCGTGTTCCCCTGCATATCGGAAAGGGGTCCGATAAAAAGCCATCATAATTGACCTGGGCCATAGGGCAATTGTAAAGTAGGTGGACTTTGGCATTGCTGAAAACAGATAGCCCCATTCAATGCAATCAAACTCCTTTTCGGTGTCAAGAAATAGGGCTAGGACCTCATTTGCCAGGTCCCTCGCTTCGCAGAGTGATCTCTGAAAGTGCGGCCCGGTACGAATCTTACCTGGATATGAGAGATGGGATGATCTTGCAAAGGGAGAGCCGCCAGAATACTAACAAGAATCTTTACATCTCCATTCAGAAGGGAATAGGGACAATAGCTACTGCACAGATGGAGGTACTTCCAGGTTTAGGGATGAACAATATTGTTGCTCTATTTGACAGGGAGCCCAGGGAACCCTCCTGGGTTGCCTCCTGAAAGGCCTCGTAGAGGGAGTCAACAACCTCTTCTCCTGCCCATTTATAAAATTTGGTGGGGAAACCGTCCTCCCCAGGGGCCTTGTGATACAAGGGCCTAAATTTAGTTTAGGTGAGTTCAGTTTTGCTGATCTCACCTTCCAAAAGTGCCTGGCTGGCGGGTAATGAGAGGGGCATTCGAACGCCTGTCGGTAAGGTTTCCACTTGATCAGTGCTGGCAAAATGATGCAAACTCATTAACAATGTCCTGGGGGCAAGTGAGGACCTCGACACTCGAGGAGTGAATGGCAGAGTTGGCCCTTGTCTCCTCCAGATGGCGCAGTTGGGCCGGTAGTAGCAGACCTGCCTTTTGCCCTTCTTCATAGTGGCGACTCTAGTCGTTGCATGGCGTGTTCTGCCCTAGAGGTGTAAAGTTTATTAAGGGTTGCCAGGGCCTGCTCCAAGGGACGACGCACGGGCAGTGAGGGGCAGGTGGTGTAGAGATGGGTGAGGAATGCGATGTTGGCTTCCAGTTCCCTCTGGCAAGCCACTCTTTGTTTATTAGCTAGCGCTGCATCCTTCATCAGTTGCCCTCGGATGGTTGCTTTCGCAGCCGCCCATAGGGTCCTGTGAGACGTAATCAAGCCTTTGTTATATTCCAGGTAGGTGGAGACATGAGATCGGAGCTGAATTTTACCTAGGGGGTGCAGTAACATTGCACCGCAAGGCGCTAGAGTTTACGATCCAGAGAAGCAAAGCCAATGGCCATTGACAGCAGAATCAGAGTGTGTTCGGAGAGGGTGGATTCCAAAATGCAAGAGTCTTGTGTGTGGGCCACTACGCTCTGAGAAATGAGAAAGTAATCCAGCCGCGACTGGGTACCATGCACTGGCAAAAGGAAAGAGTATTCCCTATCCGCCGAGTGGTTAAGCCTCCATTGGCCTACCAGTCCGTGGTCCGAAGTCAGATCGCTCAGCAAGGCCCTATCTGGGTTGTTGACTATGTCTAGAGGGCTAGTCCTATCGAGCACCGCGTCTTGGGCAAGATTCCAGTCCCCCCAATTATCAATTGAGAGGCCCCTATCACAGTAAGGAGGAAGTTGAGGCGGAGGAAGAATCTATGTTTAGATTTCATGGGCACATAGACTGATCCTACACATAGCGTGGTTTACACGTCCATCAATTTTACAAACATGAACCTGCCATCAGGATCAGACCATGTTTTGGTAACAGTGGCGGGTAGCGTCTTGCGGAGTATGGTCCTCATGCCACATTTCCTAGTTGTCCCTCCCTCTGTCGTTGGTGGTTTCAGGCAGCTGCTGTAGAATGCCCTCCCCACCCAGTTCTGGCGCAACTTATTGGATTCAAGGTCATCGAGATGGGTCTCCTGTACCAAGGCCTGGAGATAGGAGAGTACCTTTTTTTGTTTTACGTAATGTCTCAGCTCGTTGCCATTCCATAAGAGGATGCGTAGCAGGTGAGGGTGAAGAGGGGTTTGACCTGTCATTGGAGTGACGTGGGAGGGAGCAGCAAAGAGGGAAGGCAGGAGGGAAAAGGTAGGACAGCACAAGACGGAGGCACCTGGGGGCAGGAATGTGGTAGTGGGAGTTGTAGGAGTCAGGGTGAGGAGGGTGACAAGGGGTCTGGTTCTAAGCTGGTACAGAGCCCGAAGGGCCAAGGTCTGAAGACCGTGGGTTTAGGCTTGAGAAGTCAAGCAGCACACCGGAGAGGCCCCCCCAGGAGGCAGGGGTGTTTAGAGAAGGGGGTGTGTGGCATAGGACAGGATGCAGGGGAAGGAGTGGGGGACCTACCTGGGTTACAATGGATTTTAACAGCAAGGGGGTCAGGGGGCCAGAGTGGATGTTGACGCATGGGCCCAGGGTCTTGAGAGCAGTGAACAAGTGTAACTATCTAAACAGGTAACCATTCAAAGTAGACCATTTGAACAATACAGAGTGAAATACAATAACATCTTACTCAACGCTAATATGCTCAGTGACCTGTCTGCAAGGGAGGGGATGAAGCAGGACAGTAACTTAACACCATAACAGTCAACATGGCGCAATTCTGTCCCGGGAATAGTGCAGCATATCACAATCATACCAATCGCAAGCAGGTAGTAGGGTACTTAGCTGTCCATCAGTAACGGGGTACAGTTCTGATGTCCCGTAGCAGGGTAAAGGCCGGGGGGGGCATACAGAGTTCCCCAGCTGTCTCAGTGTCAAGTGGGAGTCAGTTTCAGAGCAGCCCTTGATTTATCCCTTTCCTGGGATTGTGTATGATGTGCCACCGCCTGTAGCACATACACTCTGCCGCCCTGGGGCACGCCCCCCTGTTGAGATCTCTGCCTCTTTGAAGCACCCCATCATCTGTAAACACATGCTCATCTGGGGACGCCAGACGAGAGAGGTGGAGTGAGGGAACACTGAACGACAATAGGGAAGGAGCTGCAGGGTTGATGTCCACAGCCTGAGCCGAAAGGCAAACCAGGAATAAGCACAAGTCATATGGATCAAAGAAGTCTTTTGATTTACCATCTTTTGTGATGCACATCCAGGCCAGTTCAAACAAACCAAACTTCATATCCAGTTGTCGGAGGTGGGATTGGAGGGATAGGAACAACTTGCGGCAGTCACTTTCAAGAAGTCAGCAGAGATGTGGATGTCGTGCCCTTCGTGCGAGTAGGACCTGTAGGAGCAAGCCGGAATAAGGAGCTATCTTGTTCATGGCACAGAAAGCAGGTGATGATGGGGCGATGTCATAAGGAGCCGTCCTGTTGTTTCTGTCCGAATCGATATGCCTGTTGGAATTCTGTCAGGGGATCAAAGTTGAGACCAGTGAGCGCAGGAATAGTGTTTCTGAGGAAAACCCTTGGCATCCGATCCCTCTGAGTTTTCCTGGAAGCCGAAAAAGCGGACAATGTGTCTGCGGCTTCTATCTTCCAGGTCGATGACCTTACTGCCCTCCACTGCTGTGACCCAGTGTTCCTGGCCGTTGTCGATTCTGAAAGGCTGCAATGTCCATATGAATGGATTTAGTCTCAGCCGTCAGCTAAGAAATATTAGAGTCCATCCCCTCAAGCCTCTGACCCACCGTCGTGATTTCCTGCAGGATACGCTCCAAGGTGCTGCCCTGTGCTGGGTCCATAGGGTCAGTGCCCTGGTCTGCAAGTGGCATTCCCTTCGCGGTGGCCATGGAGTGGGGCAGTTGTACAGCTTCTGAGAAGACAAATTGATTGATGTGTAGTCTTGGTAATATTCTTACCACTGAGTTTGCCTGAGGGCATCTCTGGTCTGGGCTCTAGGGCCAAGGCTGTGTCCTAGGGGTCAGTGAGTCTTCAATTGATGCAAGGAAAGGGGGCGCAGGTGGCAAAAGCCATGCAGGAATCACCACAGTCCGTATTGGCTAGGAGGGTGAATCTGGAGAGTTGCACAGGAGATCAAGGTGTATGTCAGAACCATACAGCCCGGAGGGACACCCGACAGCTAGGGCCGGGGTGCACCCTGGAAAGAAGTGCTAGTGGAGTTTAGCGGGCCGTGCGTGTCTGTTAGGAATCCCCAAGATGCCACCTGCGTTATCTGTTAGCATCCCCAGGTATTAGGGTTAAATCATATCTTTGTTCTTGGTTAAACCTTCATGCTTCTAAGTAAACATAATGTGCTGTGTTACACAATTGATTTATCAATGCTTGTTTTACCAACGCTTGTTTGCTAATGTGAGCAGGTGTAGACATGTGCTTCTAATTGGGTGTGGTGTAGACATGTGCTTCTAATTTGGTGTGGTGACTCATCCACATGTGGAAACGCAACTGCTTTCTTGATTGGCTATAAATAGCAGAGTGAAGCATGCCTCCCTGCTTGGCTTTGTTTTGCTTCCTGATCTCAGCATCTGATTTGGCAGTCCAGCCCCTGCTGTCATCCTCGTATTCAGGACTTTTGAGGCAATTAGTTTCTTCTTTCCTGTGCCAGCTGACACCAGGCATTCCTCCAGCACTCCGGAAAAGACTGCAACTAAGTGACTACTATTCTCCAGGGAGTTTATTCTTTGAGCGCTGCGCTTTCCTAGAACAGCTGGTGTATTTCAGACCTCGTATTTTGGCAGAGTGCTTATCTTGAAGAGACAAATGCATTTCTGAACATTCTACATTATTATTGTAGTTACTTGCCTAAATGTGCATCAGGAAATCTGCTTAAGCTCAAGTACTACAAAAAGTGACAGTGCAATTTTAAAAGAATATTTACGTGACTTTTCTTTCTCTAATAGCATAACTCTTGGATTTAAATTGTGTCATTCATGCCTGTGTTTCAGGTTTGAGGAATTTGCTTTTGAAAGGTTTTTCACACACACAGTGAAATCAAACTGTGCCACCCTAACTGTTTAAACCCAGAATGGACATTTGTATTTCTTGGATTGTTTTTGTTCCTTTTAGTTTAACCCTATGCATGCAGGAAAATTATACGTGATATAATTAATGCCCTTGTTTGTCTTTCTTGTACATGATAAGTGCAACCACAGTTCTAATTGTAGTGTGCAACAGTGAATCTCTGTGAAGCCAGCCCCAGTGTCGCAGTACTTATTGTTATGGTACTCAGTTTGGGTTTTTGGTAATGCAGTGTTAGTAATTGTGCCAACAGTTATTATTATCCAAGAAAAGTGCTGGAGCATCCCGGTGTTCTTCTACCGCTCCTGTGCCCATATCAGAAAGAGAGATTCAGTTTCAAAGAAGTTGAGTGCACTAACTCTACTATCACTCTGTCAACAACGACCTGCCCCCGAAGATACAGGGTTCCTAGCTGGACCGGCAAGACGTGGCAGTGTTTTGTCTTTTTCTCTTCCACTCCCCCTTTCCTTTTGGGACACCTACCTGGGTTTCTGTGTCCACCAGGAAGTGCCGAGAGGTGTTCCAGGAGGTCGGGGCATACCATCGCCCCTGCAGACATCCTGCTTTTCAGGTGAGTGGCCTCGTCTGAACAGTGTCCTCTTGTGGTGAGGGGGGGGAGGAGAGGAGAGACTGCCAGCGTTGGGGATTCCCATGCTCAGGGTAGGCACTATGTGGTCCTCCAACCGTCTCCGTCAGGTGAACTATCTAGAACACACAAGTGCCACAGGCGATGATAGTCTCCTTTGTCAGGGTGGACTAGGCTACATATGTGAGGAGAGGCTGAGGCCATACGCTTAATGTTCCCCTTTAAGGTACCCTTGCCCCTTCCACTAAGTTGCTGGGGGCAGAGCAGGGGTCGTGGGATGTCAAAAAGGACCTCCACCCCCTTGGAGGTGTTTTATTGGCGCATGGGTGACGATCCCAGCCGGGGTGGAAGCCGGTGGGTAGGCCGCATAGAAAACAAAGTCCCAGGGTAATTTTGAGGGGCGGACGGGCAAAGGCAGCCCCCACCAGGTATTTTTGCACCCTTACTTCATGGTGGAGGCCCCCCTCAGACCTCATCAATGTAGGCAGACTCTGAGGGTGGAGGGCAAGAACCAGTTGAACCCCCATGTCTTGCATCCCAGGCTCCTGTGTCCCTGAAGGGTGGGGCTGGGGGAGGCAGAGCGGCAGTCCGGGGGAGGTAGCGGTTGGCCCCCAGAAGCCTCCGCCAGCTCTCTCTATCGTCAGGCTTCAGGGCTTTATGTCAAACCATATCTACTGAGTTGGTTGTTAAAAGACTGCCCTTATTTGCAAAGCCCCATTGGTGGTTTGATAATGTTTGTAAGTGAGCCCATAAACATTTGAAGGCTGTTCCCTATGCTACCCCTGGAGATAATGATAATGTTAGAGCTGCCCGGAAGAACTACAAGGCTATTCTTGACGGCAATGTAGGTGATGTGTTGATTCTGAACCATGCATTCAGGGATGCGTCACTGCTGAACCCCTTAGGTGTAGGCGAGGTGTTGAGCTGTGCAGCCAGCGTTCTCCTGAAGCGGTGAAGGAGATGCATTGGTTTCGACCTACAATGCATCGATTTTAGTAGTTGCAGCAATTTATACGGACTTCCAAGGGCCCAGGACTAGATTGTCACCACATGGCAGGGCAAGACCTGCAGCCAGGAAAGTCCAGGTGCTGTTGCAGGCTCGGTTAGAAGTCTTTTGTGTTCCTGAGACTTCAGAATAACAGGATGCAAGCCAGCAAGCCCTTGGGGTCATTCTGGGTTCAAGTGAGATGCGTCCAGTCCTTCCTCAGCAGGGCAGAGGGCAGCAGGCAGCAGGACAGCACACCAGAAAAGCAGTTCGTCCCGTGCAGCAGTCCAGAGTGGCAGTCCTTGTAGCAGCACAGCAACCATTCTTCCTGGCAGAGTTCTTCAAAGGTCCTGACGTTTACTGAGTTGGTAGGGTCAGATGCCCAGTTCTTATACCCACTGCCTTTGAAGTGGGGATACTTCAAGGGAGGCACACAGGGTTAAGAGCAGGAAAGTGCCAACTTTCTAAAAGTGTCATTTTCAAAATTGTAATAGTAAATCCGACTTTACCATTAACCCCTTCGCGGCCAGGCCTTTTCCCCCTCCTGTGCCAGGCTTTTTTTTGGCTATTTGGGGCAGTTCGCGCTTAGGCCCTCATAACCTTTTGTCCACATAAGCTAGCCAAGCCAAATTTGCGTCCTTTTTTTCCAACATTCTAGGGATTCTAGAGGTACCCAGACTTTGTGGGTTCCCCTGAAGGAGGCCAAGAAATTAGCCAAAATACAGTGAAAATTTTGTTTTTTTCAAAAAAATTGGAAAAAGTGGCTGCAGAAGAAGGCTTGTGTTTTTTTCCCTGAAAATGGCATCAACAAAGGGTTTGCCGTGCTAAATTCACCAGCTTCCCAGCTTTCAGTAACAGGCAGACTTGAATCAGGAAACCCAATTTTTCAACACGAATTTGCCATTTTACTGGGACACACCCCATTTTTAAAATAATTTGTGCTTTCAGCCTCCTTCCAGTCAGTGACAGAAATGGGCGTGAAACCAATGCTGGATCCCAGACACCTAAACATTTCTAAAAAGTAGACAAAATTCTGAATTTAGCAAGCGGTCATTTGTGTAGATCCTACAAGGTTTTCCTACAGAAAATAACAACTGAAAAAGAAAAGTATTGAAATTGAGGTGAAAAAAACAGCAAATTTTCTCTACGTTTTACTCTGTAACTTTTTCCTGCAATGTCAGATTTTCAAAAGCAATATACCGTTACGTCTGCTGGACTCCTCTGGTTGCGGGGATATATAGGGCTTGTAGGTTCATCAAGAACCCGAGGTACCCAGAGCCAATAAATGAGCTGCACACTGCAGTGCGTTTTCATCCTATAATGGGTATACAGCAATTCATTTGAACCTGTGAAGTTTCCAAAAGGATTTCCTGAGACAGAAGAAAAATGGGACTTTAAAGACATAGAAAAATGCCTTCAGCGTGTGTGTAAACCGAGTTCTGTCACACATTTGACGATCTTCTGTACAGTGAGTTCAAGAGATCAGTCCCGCTAAGTGACTTTCCACCAACGTCATATTCTGTGCGTGCACACATTAAAAGAGCGTTATATTTGATCAGAAGTATATATATATATATATATATACATATATATATATATATATTATATATATATATAGATAGATAGATATATAAAGATAAATATAACAAGAATGTGTAAATGTTTTGGATCATGCATATGTAGAGAAAGATCCATGTGAATTTCGTTGGGAAGATATTGATGGGGTGCTAAAACCCACAAAATTATTAAAGCCTCTATCCACAGAAATTACACGTACATGTACTTGCAAAACCTGTGCTACAAAAAGTTGTTCCTGTCGATATGCTCTTCTCAAATGTTCAACATTCTGCAAATGTGCCTCAAGTGATTGCCGAAACAAATAAAGTGAACTATGAAAATGTATCTAAAACAGGAATGATAAACTTTTTTTTCCCATTCAGATCATAAACATTGTTTGGTGTATACATAAAATAATTAAAAACATTATTGTTTAATTTCTATATATGTCTCTTCTTCCTCTATTATAGCTGCCATTTTGAAAAATGGCAGAAGGGCTGCTCAGTGGAGTTATTTTCTGTCGCTATAAGACTGCTTGACCCCCAAAACCTATGTTTTGACACCAAAATAAAGTATATGGGTCTCATGGTTCCTGACATATTACATCCTCACTGCAACCCATCGCTATTATTAAAAATGTCTTCTAGGAAAATTCGGTCCGGATCAGCAATGTCAACCCAAGCTAAATTACTTCTCCAATGATCCAAAAACACAAATCAAAAATGAAAATCTCTCTGGACAACAGTTTTGTAGCGAGATACATCAGGGGGCGGGGATTATAGCGGTCAATAGATGGAGACAGCCTCACACTCCGGCGCATCTGCAACAGTCACCAAAGCGGACAGCTACTGCCAGAGCAGTCCTTACTCCATTCTTCTCACTGCGCTGATTCACCGACTGAAGTGCTCACCCTCTCGGCTCTGCGCTTAGCAAAACATTATGAAAATAAAGTCAATAGCATGGAAAAACAACACATTAATGGGTATATAAAAAAAAAACATTGAATGACAATTGAGTGCCCAAAGACATTGCACAACATTTAATTATTCGAGTGTGAGTACTCACGAGCTAGTCACTAATAGACAGACAATATTAAGCATGATATGAAATACCAGGAAAACAAGAAATATTGTTGAGTGCTGTTGAGTAAGGTAGGAGAAGCATAGTCAGTGCCTCCGGTACAGTCATAGAATTTGGAACTAGATTGAAGGCTGCAACATCTGTGGTGGTTGGCTTCCATCAGAGGTTCTGTGTACTACTGGGGTTAAATTAGGCCACTGCAGATTTCCTTTTCCGGCTTCATTTACGACCTTAAACAGTTTACCCTTAGATGGTCCCTATTTCCACTCATCTTCTTTCTTTATTAGTTCTCATAAGAGTCTCATATAGGAAGGAAGGATGGGGTAGCATCCACATGAATTTGCATTATTGTATTTTATAATCAAAGATATCCCAGATTTGTATCTCCAATGCTGTCTGAAATGTGTGGAAAAAATCATGATACTGCAGTA
This sequence comes from Pleurodeles waltl, assembly GCF_031143425.1. NCBI lineage: Eukaryota > Metazoa > Chordata > Amphibia > Caudata > Salamandridae > Pleurodeles > Pleurodeles waltl. The sequence goes on from NC_090446.1 coordinate 1,415,956,776, forward strand.
CTCACAGTGCAGTTCAAGCTAGTAGTTACTGAGATCAAGTTTGGCGGTCCATTGAGCTCCATTCTTCGATAGAGCTGACCTTGATGAATCAGATGTGGAGTCCTACTTCAACACATGTTCTGGCCTATGCGTTTTGCTTGCTCATGAGCAATCTACGATAGGGGAGACTGATGGGATCGACCTATGAATTGATCACTAGCTTCTGCATTTTCGTTTTTCCAAGCTCCATTTCTGGTAGCTGTCTGATATTACTGTATTTGATTACCTATTTAAAGCCTCCCCTAGGGAGACTGGTGCGAGGTCTCATATTTCAAAATCAATGTTTGCTCTGCCACTGTAGTGGGTGGCACAATAGGTGCTGCAGTTCACAAGTGGAAAATAACTTTCAGGACCCAAGTGCACTTTTTACATTATGTACCTTGCATAACAGTAATTATTTGCCAAACCACTGCCTTTCAGTGCCTGGATTCGGTTGTGTACTTCACAAAGATATTTAAAAAAAACATCAGCAAACCCAATAGCTCTCTGCTCTAATGGCACAGCTATTAACTTTGTCAATTAGCATTCATGTGTGAATACTTACCCACATATGGCTGCCAACCTTGCAATGGGTTTTATAATAAAGAAAACACATCAAAATGGCTACTGGTCTGCACTCAAGTGTCCTGTGGCTTATACATGCTTGCACCATTATGCACTCATGCACGTGTTCTGATACACTTGCCCATTGTCCCCCAGGGTAAAATGTATAATAAGGCCCCAGGAGTGCAACAGGGTGCAAGTGATTAAGGAGAAATCACGTGAGTCTCATTACCACTTCAAGCTGCTGGCCCTTCAAAAAATCCAATGTAATGTACGATGTCACCCAAATACAGGCATGCACAAGTACTATTTGCATTCATTGTCATAATAAACCCATTTCTGTTTGCTTTACCAATGCCAGAGAGTGAGCAGCACAAACCTGCAGTACCATAGCCTGTTGCTAGGTGTCCGGAGAGTGAGCAGCACAACTCTGCAGGACCACAAGGTATTTGGTTTCCCTAGAGTGAGCAGCACTATTTTGCAATTCTACAAGCTCTTACAATGTGTCCCAACTGTAAGCACTATGGCCCTCATTATGACATTGGCGGTAAATTCTGCTTACCGTCACAGTGACGCTCGCCAACATACCACCGCGGTTGCGAATATCCATTCGCCATATTATGATATACACACACCAATCAGACAGACTACTGCCACATACACAATTCCGCCAGCCCAAAAGTCAGTGTTAAACTATCTGTACCAACACCCATGCCGTTACGGAAACAAAACAACGCCCACTACATCATGACCCACGAATCACCACGGCGGACATTCAATGTCGGTAAACCATTGGCGGTACACACTAGCACGCTCAGAATGGACATTCAAATACTAAATTGCACAGCATTGGCCAATACCAAAAACACATACGTGACACTCATACACATGCCACATCCACCCACCCACCTACAGCACTATAAAACACACACCCACATCACACACAACCCTTTACAAATACAAATTATTGCCATCAGACTGACACCAAGACCACTGCGACAACTAGACACACACACCACATACACCCTTACATCCCTCACACACCCCACTACGCAAACCCAACCACAGTAACCAACACCCACACACGTACGCACACCACACAACACCCATGTCCCCACAAAGGAACCCACGTTTCACAGATGAGGAGTTTAGGGTCATGTTGGAGGAAATAGGGTAGAGCCACAGGTGTTTGGAGCACAAGTGCAGCAAAAATCCATTGCCAGGAAGATGGAGCTATGGCAGAGAATCATGGACAGGGTGAACGCCATGGAACAGCATCCAAGAACAAGGGACGACATCAGGAAGAGGTGGAACAAGTTACGGGGAAAGGTACATTCCATATCAGCGAGGCACCAACTCGCCATATAGAGGACTGGCGGTGGAACCCCAACTCCTCCCCCACAGCTCACAGCATGGGAGGAGCAAGTCTTGGCAATACTGCATCCTGAGAGACTCACTGGAGTTGCCGGAGGACTTGACACTGGTGAGTCAACATTTAATACTTATCAACCCCCATACCTGCATTCCATCTCACACCCTCACCCTCACTCCCATCACTCCACTCCATCCCACACACTGCACCTACACAAATGACTAACCCCAATGCCCAGCCCTGCATGCTGTACCAATGCATGGGCAGCCATCCCAGCCCTGCATGGACACCCATCACTAAAGCATGCACAGCATAGGGGAAATAACAATCCCACAATACATCAACATACACAAACCAAGATGGCAGGGTAACAGCAACGATAGAGGGGAAGCTAGGGATGTGCGATATGTCACAGGCATGAAGCATAATACATCACTTACATCCCCGCATGTGCCCCAGCCAATGTCAGCCAAGAGGAGTTGCCACAACAAACCACACCCCCAACAGAAGATGCCCCCAGTGATGACCGTAACTCTGGACTTCAGGATCAGGATGAACGACCTGGCCCGTCATGGACCACTGGACAGTCGGTCAAACCAGCCCACTCCCAGTCCACCACAGACCCTCCCCCATCAGTATCCAACACCACAGCACCCACTCAGCATCCCCACACCTCTGTCCCCAGGACACATCAATCAGCAGTGTGCCTATCTGTACAGGGACCCCATTCCACATCTCACACCCAAAACAATCAGGGACCTGGGGACAGTGGAAGTGGGCACACCGTTCATGGGACAGAGGCACAGGGGAACAGGGACACTGGGAGGACCGCTGTGCGACAGGGGGACGACAGGCCCAGGGAACCAACTCTCCAGGAGGCACTCACCAAGATCCTGGGTGTCTACCAACAATCCCAGGACACAATGGCCCTCATTCTGACCTTGGCGGGCGGCGGAGGCCGCCCGCCAAAGTCCCGCCGTCAGGTTACCGTTCCGCGGTCGAAAGACCGCGGCGGTAATTCTGACTTTCCCGCTGGGCTGGCGGGCGGTCGCCTTCAGACCGCCAGCCAGCCCAGCGGGAAAGAGGCTTCCACGATGAAGCCGGCTCGGAATCGAGCCGGCGGAGTGGAAGCTGTGCGACGGGTGCAGTTGCACCCGTCGCGTATTTCACTGTCTGCGCAGCAGACAGTGAAATACATGTAGGGGCCCTCTTACGGGGGCCCCTGCAATGCCCATGCCAGTGGCATGGGCACTGCAGGGGCCCCCAGGGGCCCCGCGACCCCCCCTACCGCCATCCGGATCTCGGCGGTCCGACCGCCGGGATCTGGATGGCGGTAGGGGGGGTCGGAATCCCCGCGGCGGTGCAGCAAGCTGCGCCGCCGCGGAGGATTCAATGGGGCCGCGGTACACTGGCGGGACCCCGCCAGTGGTGCCGGTCCGACCGCGGCTTTACCGCCGCGGTCGGAATCCCCATTGGAGCACCGCCGGCCTGTCGGCGGTGCTCCCGCGGTCCTCCGCCCTGGCGGTCAAAGACCGCCAGGGTCAGAATGACCACCAATGTGCCATATCCTTGACAACATGCAGGAGAACGAGCAGCTGCAGGAGGAACACCATCAAGAGATCAGGGAGGACTTGCAGGCTCTCAACACCACCATGATCTCCATAGCAGGGGTGCGGGCAGACATGGCCAACATCATGAGGGAATTGACAGCACATCAGGCCCTGCCACAGGACCCATAGGCCACCAGCACCCCTCCCAGTGCAGAAGATGAACCACCCCGTAAATGTTCCCTGCAACCCAGACAGAAGCCAGAGACACTTGCCAAGACCAAGACTACCACCAGGAAATGAGACTCACCTGATTGTCCCCCTTGTGTCCCACCCTCTCACCATGTCTATTTGAACTGCCTTTGCTCACCTTCCTATGGCCCCTTGGACACTGTACCTGTGCTACAAACAGACTGGAACAATACCCTGGACTTTCCTCTACCATCACCCCATTACATTGCACTTTACCCTCAATGTTATAGCACTACAATAAACACCCTTGAACACAACTTGACTGATAGTATTTTATGTGTTGAGAATGTGCATTCAGGGGAACAGTTACATTGCAAATGATATGAACACTGTGATAGCATACAATTAATGACATGTAACTGTCTGTAGTAATCACATCAGGACACTGTTGTCATATCACCAACATCTGTGAAAAGACAAGCAATAGGTGACAGTAAGATGAGATGCAAAGGAAGCAAATACCATCATGCTACAGTCACAGATGCAATCTATAGTCAGAACATTGATCAGTTCCAGTCTCTCACCTGTGTAATTTGAAGTATTGACGTATGTCTGTTTTTCTGTTGTCCACATCCTCGTCCTCTGCCTCCTCATCCTCACAGTCCTCAAGGTCCACTGCTGCCACAGGGGCATCTCCAGTCTCCTCCTCCTGCATAAAAGTCACATATTGTCTGAGGACCAGGTTGTGCAACATGCAGCATGCCACTACTATCTGGCAGACCTCCCCAGTGAGTAGTACAGGGACACACCTGTCAGATGGAGGAACCTGAACCTGGCCTTCAGGATGCCAAAGGTCCTTTTGATTATTCTTCTGGTTCACCATATGCCTCACTGTAATAGTTCTCAGCCCCTGTCCTGCTATTCCTCACAGGGGTCAGGAGCCACGATAGGTTTGGGTAGTCTCCTGCAAGTATTGAGTGACATACATTAGCCTAACACAATGCTATGGGGATAACACCTGAAGGCATACACTGACATACAGTGGGTGGGACTCTGGCTCACCTATTAGCCACAACCTGTGCCTCTGTAGTTGGGCCATCACATTTGGGATGCTGCTATTCCTCAAGACAAAAGCGTCAGCACCGACCCAGGTAACTTGGCAGTGACGTGGGAGATGTACTGGTCCTCCAGGCTTACCAATTCGACATTCAGTGAGTGGAAACTCTTCTGATTCCTGAACACCTTTTCATTCTGGCGGGGGGGACTAATGCAATATGTGCACAGTCACCCCAATAATATTAGGGATATGCCCCACTGTACAGAATCCTACCTTCACAATGGCCAAACCTTCCACCTGGGGGAAAACAATGTAGCTGCACATGTGTTTCACCAGGGCAGACAAAACCTTGCCAGCACGATTGAGAACATTGGCTGTGACATTCCTGCTGCCAAGCCCACTGTCACTTGGAAAGAACCAGTTGCCAGGAAATGGAGCACTGATAGCACTTGCACGAGAGGGGGGATCCCAGTGGGATGACGGATGGCTGATATCAGGTCAGGCTCCAATTGGGCACACAGCTCTGTGATTGTGGCCTTGCCCAGTCTATAGGTGAGTATAATGTGCTTGTCCTCCAGTTTGTCTACTCCTCCTATTCATCCACAGCAGTAGGTATCTAAGGTACACAAGAGTGAGTAGGCTGTCACATTTTGAATAATGCAACCACAACCTCAGTGTACATACAGCATCAATGTGATGGGACAGTGGGAATGGCAATGTATGTGCAATTTAAGCAATGACACTGTTATGGTTTATCTTATTGTTGTCCACCACCTTGAAATGGCGACCGCCTGTCCTGTATCTTGGGACAGGTGGAAGTGAGGTAACTCTGCCGACCTTGGGCATTGTGGCGGAAAGCGGTCTTGCACCGCCGTGCAATTCCTTATTGGCTAATATGGGGCTCTACGGAGTACAGTGGCCAATGAGGATCAGCGCCGGCGGTGACGGTGTATACAGTAGTGGATGTGACTGCCATTTTCTATGTAAATCCTCACTTGTTTCCTAACTTTCCACAGGACAACACCTACACCTTGTGTGCTGCGGTGACCTGTGTCTGGAACCTACAATGGCCCGTTTGACCGGGGAAAGGGTCCCTGTCTTCACTTTGGAGGAGTTGGAGCGACTGGTGGGTGGGGTCCTACCCCAGTATGGACTTCTGTATGGGCCTCCAGACCAACAGGTGAGTACACCTCAGGAAGGATGCATGTGGAAAGGATGCACGGAGATGTGTGTGCAAGCATCGTGTAATCGGGGGGGAATGTCCAGGGGCAGTGTACATGGTGGGTGCTGGACGATGTGTGTGCCAATGGTGATGGGAATGACATTGGTGGGCCATATGTGCGAATGGCTGGATTGTATGTGTAATTCAGTCTGCAGGTCAGCGCCCATCAAAAGAATGGATTGTGGCGTGCCATCGCCAATGAAGTGTGGACCCTGGGGTTCTACAGCAGGCGGAGAACCCACTGGAGGACCTGAGACGCTGGGCATGGAAGACCGTGGAGGCCCAGCTGGGGGTGACCTCCCAACAAGGAAGGGGTGCCCATCGGAACCTGACCCCCCTGATGGCCCGCACACTGGTGGTGGCCTACCCAGATCTGGATGGGGACTTGAGGGCATCGCAGCAGCCACAAGGGGTGAGTACAGTGGGCGTTACTACAATAATTGGTAGGTGGCATGGGATCCGGGTGGTGCGTGTGCATTAGTGGGAGCCCCTTAATGCCAGGCCAGACATCGCAGCGTGATCCAGCTCAAGGGTAATGGGTGTATGGCAAATGCAGATAACCTAGCTTGTTTTGCATTCCATGTCAGTCCAGGCTTTGTAGGTCACTTGAGGTCTGCAGTTGGCAGTGTTTGGCCCTCATCTGTGGCCTCTAGCCAAATCAATGCCAGGGCAATGCATGCTCAATCATGATCCCTGTGTGTGACAGTGCTGTGTATGTCAACTGTGTTGGTGCTGTAATGGACCCAGTGTTCCCTTTCTCTCTCTCCCCCCTTTTTTCTTCAGTCATTCTGTCCATGTGTGCATTAGCATCATCTGGTGGAGGAGCAGGGTCAATGGCGACAGAGGGAGCTGCATCCTACAGGACCCAGGAGGCAGAGTCTACCGATGCTGAGGGAACCAGTGGGGTGGAGGGCGAGGGGAGCACCACAGCGGAGACAGGAGGTGACAACACTGACTCAGATACCTCCTCTGATGAAAGCTCCCTGGTGGTGGCAGACACCTCTGTGACCAACCCAGCTGCAGGTACAGCTGCCACCCCCATACCAGCACCGCCCTCCCAGTAGCCCCTCAGCGAGTTGCCTGTGCCTGCTCAACCAGGAGGGTGGGCATCTCCTTCACCCCGGGCACCTCAGGCCCTGCCCCAGTGAGCCCTGCTGCCCTGAGTGAGGAGGCTATTGACCTCCTGGGTTCCATCTCTGTAGGGCAGTCAACCATTGTGAATGCCATCCAGGGGCTGGCACCCCAGATGCAGCAATGCAATGCATTCCTGGAGGGCAATCATGGTGGATTGGCGGCTCAACAGAGATCGATTCAGGCTCTGGCCTCCTCTCTGAAGGCAGCCATTGTCCCTGCTCCTACCGTCCCCCCTCCAACTACCACTTCCCATTCCCAGTCTTCTCAACCCCAACCCATCCCATGCACACATACAGGCGAGCATGCACACAAGACAACACACAAGAGTGGCACAGTCAAACACAGGCACAAACACTTCAGTCCACAAGCACTCACACAAACATCAGACAGTTGCACACACAACCACACCCACTGCCTCCACTGTCTCCCCCTCCTCCTCCACCTCCCTCACAGTCACGTCCACACTCACACTTGCATGCACTGCTTCAACAGCCACCACCAGCATCAACACACCAAGCAGCACACACACCTCGCTGACAGTCACCACCACATCCATCCACGTGCCCCCTTGAGTCCAGTCCCATCCTGTCTGTCCCCCCTCCTAAAGAATACAAACGCAAGCACTCAGACACCCAACAGCAATCCCCCACACATCAGCACACTACCCATGCACCTGCACCCAAGTCCAGCAGACATACTCCTCCAACAACCACTCCCTCAACCTCCACTCCCATCCCTCCTCCCTCATCCCGCCCCACTGTCCCTAAGAAGTTTTCCTTGCCCAACTTGACCTTTTTTCTCCCCTTCCCCCATCCTGCCCGTAAGAGCAGAGTCTCAACGACCCAGCCCAGCACCTCAGCCAAACAGTCCACGGTGACAGTGGTGGCACCTCCTAGTCGTGGAGGCAAGACAGTGATGGATCCCACTTCACCAGCCAGGAAGGGGAAGGATCCCACTCCACCAGCTAGGAAGAGGAATGAGCCCTCACCTCCTGCCATGAAAGGGAAGAAGCCCTCACCTCCAGCTGAGACACAGCAGCCCTCGCCTCCAACAGAGGCTGCCCAGGAGGCCCCTTACCCTGCTGAGGCACAGCAGCCCTCACCTCCTGCAGAGGCTGGCAGGGTACCAACACCAACACCACCACCACCAGTGGGCACAGGGACCTCATCCCCTGCTGAGACACCGCAGCCCTTGCCTCCAGCAGAGGCTGCCCAGGAGGCCCCTTCCACAGCTGAGACACTGCAGTCCTCACCTCCAGCAGAGGCTGGCAGGGTACCACCACCCCCAGTGGTCATGCAGCCCTCACCTCCAGCCGAGAGGGTGCAGCCCTCATGTCCAGCAGCGGACATGTAGGCCACCCTCCAGGGACTGCTGTACAAGGAGCCCCCTCCAGAACCAGTTGGCAAGTTCCCCACCTCAGAGACTGTGACCTTGCATTCCCCAGCAAAGAGAAATGGATAGGAGGGAGCCCCCTCCAGAACCAGTGTGCAAGTTCCTCACCTCAGAGACTGTCACCTTGCACTCCCCAGCAAAGAGAAATGGGCATGGAGCCTGCTCCAGAAGCAGTGGGCAAGTTCCCCACCTCAGAGACTGTGACCTTGCTCTTCCCAGCATTGGGAAATGGGCATGGATCCCCCTCCAGAAGCAGTGGGCAAGTTCCCCACCTCAGAGACTATGACCTTGCACTCTCCAGCTTTGTGAAATGGCCATGGAGCCCCCTCCAGAACCAAAGGGCAAGTCCCCAACCTCAGAGACTGTGACCTTGCACTCCCCAGCAAAGAGTAATGGGCATGAAGCCCCCTCCAGAACCAGGGGGCAAGTTCCCCACCTCAGAGACTGTGACCTTGCACTCCCAAGCAAAGAGAAATGGGCATGGAGCCTCCTGCAGAACCAGTGGGGAAATTCCTGACTTCGGCTGAGGTGCCCCCCACCCCTCTTCCCCCTGAGGTGCCTGCCCACTTCAATGATGATGATGGCCCTTCACAGTTCTGTGAGGATGTTGTCAGAAAACAAGTTGGGCCTTGGAGTGTGCCCTGTGGCCATGTGAGCCCTTAGTATTTTTGACTGGCATTGGCCCCTTTTTATACATTTATTCAAATTAGTTCATTTGGTGACTTTTGCCTTGCAAATACTTTTTCAGTACTTCCGTCCTCTAGTCCTTGCATTATTATGCCGTACGTCGTGTGCCATTGGTTTACGTCTGCAGCTGGTTGTGTTTATGGTGTGTGTGTGTCTGGTGTGTGTTGTGCATGTGTGTGAAACTCTCATTTTCCTCCCTCCCTCCCTTGTGTGCTAGGCGGCTGTACTCACTATCATCGTCTTCGTCGGCATTGGTGTTCCAGGTGGAGCGTGGCGTAGAAGAGCATCAGCAAGACTTGCAGTTCCGGTTCCATGGCGGAGTTGTTCTTCTCTGTGTCTCTGATGGTGCACCTTTGGTCTTGTGTGCAGTGTTTCTGCCAGGCTTTTGATGATGTTGGTTCAGCCCCGGAAATCGTGGTGGATTGCAATGTCATGATATGGTGGGCGGTACCTTGTCTTCTGCCTGGCTGTTGATGGCTACTGCCGTGGTGCAAGGTGTTAATGCCTTGGTGGATGGTGTGGTACATTGGCTGTCTATGGGAGTTCTTACCGCCATGGTCTTAATTTAGCGGTAATTACCACCAGCCTATTGGTGGTATTTCCGACACTTTATCACTCACCATCAGTGTCATACTGACCAACTATATGACGCAGAGCTTCGCAACAAAATGTATTTAATTGAAATACTGAATGAGACGTGTAGCACAGTTTAAACTCTGTGCATTATTTCTACATGAACTCTGTTATAGGTAAATGCTCATGTTTCAGTTCATTGTGCTCCCAAATCTAGCAACTTAATGAGTACCTCTTCCAAAGCTTTTATGCTTTCAAGTGCAGAGAGGCCTTTCAGTTCCTAGTGCTTGCTGTATGAAGAACATTACCATCCCGTGTGCAAATGCATACAGAAAAGATGTAAATTTCCCAAGTGCAAGCGAACTTCAGGACACCTGTACTGCTTCATATACATTTATATCAAGATTAATCATTGACAATATACCATTCCATGTCAAGTGTTACAAATCTCAATAGGTGTAAAACTTTCACAAAATTAAAATGATCATAATAAAACATAGTTATACAGATCTTTGGTTGCAGCACATATTGCATAAATGCTACCTTCGCAGACTTGCCAGGAGCCATATGAAATGGCATGCGTACAATGATTCAGATATATAATCTCTCAGAAAAACTGTGGGCTATCAGCTACTCATGCAGGTGAATTGTTTTAAATTCTGTGGAAGGGGGGTTTTACAAGCAAATATGTTAATTAATTAGGATAATCAAATTCCCGCCTCTATGTTAACTAAGAGTAATCTTTTGCAAAACACCTACATATTACTTCCATCTCCTTCAAAGATAACTAGGACAGTGATATACCTTGCAGCATGGAGCTGAGTACAAAATTAAATCAGACCTACCAGGATGAAGTGTGATACCCTGAAACCTGTCCTAGGATGCTTGTTTCCGGTCCAGGGAGGACCTGGCTTAGCAGTTCGGACTGGACTGCTCCCATGGGGAACAGGGTCAAGACATAGTTGCATATGGCTGGGTCCAAACTGGGGTGGCATGGTGAGCAAAAGAACAATGAATAAAATGCAGATCTTTGATGGAAGGTGAGTGTTTGAAAGGTTTCAGCACTCCGTCTATCATCCTTTTGTGTTGCTAAAGTTGCCATAAGTAGGCAGGGTATGCCCAGATGTGGGTCCGGAGCTCACTGTACCACTGGATTCAATCTAGCCTGGCTGATGAAGAGTGATACCCTGAAACTGGCCACAGGATGCCTGTTTCAGGTTGAGTGAGGGCCGGGCAGTTTGGGCTGGACTGTTCCCATGGGGAACAGATTCAAGACTGATTTGCATATGGCTGGGTCAAAACTGGGGTGGCATGGTGAGCAAAAGATTGATTTAAAAAAAAAACTGATCTGCGACTGGAGGTGAGTGTTTAAAATGTTTCTGCACTTTGTCCATCATCCTTTTGTGTTGCTACAGTTTCCCTAAGTGTGAAGGGTATGCCCAGATGTGGGTCCCATGCTCACTGTGCCACTGGATTCAAGCTAGCCTGGCTGATGAAGCGAAATAACCTGAAACTGGTTCCAGGATGCTTGTTTCCGGTCCAGGAAGGATCTTGTTTGGCATTTCAGGCTGGACAAATCCCACAAAGAACAGGTCAAGACTGATTTGCATATGGCTGGGTCCAAACTGGGGTGGCTAGTGAGCAAAAGAACGATGGATCTTTGACAGATGAGTGTTTAAAAAGTTTTACCACTCCATCCATCATTCTTTTGTGCTGCTAAACTTAACAGGATGAAACTCATGATACCAAAATGGATTCCCTCCCTCCATAATTCCCAGGGAGTTTGCTGCTCCATATGCTTTTAGGCCTCTTCATTAAATGTTCATATTTGCACTTCTTGAATTTAAAAAAAATGCAATAACCAAAAATTCATTGGATGAATCTGTCGACTGCTTTGATCCAAATTTGAAGTGAACTCATTGCAAGAATATAGAAGCAGTCTTCATTTTTGATTTATGCGTTTTGAACTTCACATTCCTACCTAGCATGGGGTCAATAAAAAGTGTATTTGAAGTCCATGGCTGTTTTGACTATCAACCAGTTAATTGCCAAAGCATCAGTCATTGCTGTGAAAAAAACAACTACAATTATAGCCAACTTAAGTTACTTATCTTCGGTTGCGCTCTTTATGGTACACACTATCTAGCCACAGATTTCTCACCTTTCGAATGTTCCCCAAGCATCAGAGTATTTTCAGCAGTACTTCTGTGGCCAAAAGGTGGCACCTTTTGGATGTGCACTGACACTGTTCCACTCTGGAAATGTCATGCAGAGCCTATATAGGTGCCACCCTTGTGCGTTGACTTCAGTTGCATTTGAGACTGCTCATGCCCCCAGATGCACAGCCTCAATAGCAAGTGGGTAGACAGAGAAACATTCTTTGACTTGGTATCTTATTAATGGATTTAGTACAATCACAGAACAGGGAGGATAGAAAGGGCCAGTGAGGAATCTGCAGCTAGACAGTATCCCTACCAGAAAAGGAGTTACCGAAAGTAAGTAACTTATTCTTCTGATTGAGACTTCTAACTGCAGATTCCTCACATTTTCATAGATACCAAAGCAATAACTGTTTGGAGGTGGGTCTGTGAATGGACTCAACCCAGAACGCCCTGAAGGATCGAGCTAGCAAAATACTCCTTCCGGCGAACCTGACTATCCAGACAATAATGTTTTGTGAATGTGTGGAAGGACACCAATGTTGCTGCTTGGGAAATGAATAGACAGGGACTCCATGTGCCAATGAAGTGGTCGCAGCTTCGGCCTTAGTAGAATGAGTATGCAGTCCTTCCAGAGGCTGCTTTTTAGCCAATGTGTAGCAGATCTTAAAGCAGAGCACAATACAGTGGGAGATTGTTCTCTTCTGCCCTGCTCTGCCTTTTCTCAATCCAGAGAACCCAACAAAAAACTGATTGTTCAACCGGTGATCTTTGGTGCAACTTATGCAAAAGGCCAGGGCTCTCTTAGGGTCTAAGTGATGAAGTCTCACTTCCTCCTTAGAGGGACAAGGCAGAGGATGAACGCAATGAGGGTCATGGTTTGACCAACACAGAACAGCATCACAACTTTCGGCAGGAAGGATGCCTGCGTCTGCAGAACCAGTTTGTCTTGGAAAAAGAAAGTGTACTGTGGTTTGACACAAACAGCCTGAATCTCACTCACACTGTTCTGTGGTGATGGCAATGAGGAACACGATCTTGATGGTAAGGAGCAGTAGGGACATCTGTGAACTGGCTCAAATGGAGTGTACATCAGATAAATCAGGATCAGATTAACGTCCCATTGGGGCATGACAAAAGGAGAAGGGAAAACATATTGCAGTCTTTTTAGAAATTGCATCATGAAGGTGATTTAATTAACAAGGGCTGATCAGGCAACTATAAGAAAGCAGAAAATGCAGATAAATAGCCCTTCCTGGTGCCCAGAGCAAAGACTTGCCGAGTAAGAGACACAACAAATGACAAAATTTCAGGCAGTTTGGTCTTGTTGGGGGTCAATTTGGAAAATGATGCACCAATCCACAAACTTGTCCCAACGACCCCACTGCTGAGCCCACATATGCCACCTGGTGTCTTTAACTAGCAGGAGGCCAGAGGCCATCCATCCCAGCAGCCTCAGAGTTGACCTTGCTAAAATCCAGGACCGAGGCTGCAAGATCATGATTATAGCCTGAATGTCCCAGTCTCTCTTTCACAGGGGGAACTCTTTCCCAGGGGAAGTGCACACTCAAGGGACATTGGTAAGATCAAAGGAAAGGACAGCCAACTGAAAATGCTCCACTCCCACTATGAACCTCAGATAACACCGAAGGGCTAGCAAGGCTGGAATATAGAAAGAGGCATCTTGCAGGTCCAACCATAAAATCCAGGCCCCAGGGTCAAGAGCAGAAAGAACCTGGGCCAAGGTGAGGATTTTAAATTTCTCCTTCCAGGGGACAGTGTGGATAGGATTTAGGTCTAGAATAGGCCTAAGAAGAAGACTGGCATCAGGGGGCGTGGCCAAGATGGCGGCCGTGTAGGACGCTCAGAAACGAGCTCCGTACGGGGCCTGAAATTATCATGTTAAATCACGTGTAAGAGGAGCCTTGCATACAAAGGAGGCCCCCTCTCGAAATCGGGGACCGACGAGGGACAAACTGCTGGTGTCAGTGGAGGTGAAAAATTTGGTATTTCTTCTCACACGGCGCTTGCAACCGGCACCTCTGAAATCAAAGTGAAGATGGTGGCCCGACCAGTGCAATAGCCCCCCCTGCAGGAAAGATCCAACCGGACTTTCACCGGCGGCTTCACTGCCAATCTACCTGCGGTGTAAAAAAAGAATATCTATGTAAACGCACCGACGCGGGTGCAACCCAGCGCCCTAGTGCCGGGAGGAAGTGCTCGGATCTTCGACGCGGCCTGGAACACAGCGGTGAGTGCATTGCGTATGCTGCGGAGCAGTCTGCTCTGCTGGCAACACACTTCTAGGGCGCACCGGGGCCCATTAAGTCCCTGGCCCTGCACAACACGTGCAAACTGAACTGTGGCCCACGGACATTGATCGTGGCATATTAAGAATGCAGTAACCAGCGCCCAATGAACTGCCTAAGAAACACCATAAAGGTCAAAACCCAGCACTTGGCAATCCTTGGCGCCGCCAACACGCAACATTCAGGTATCCCCAGGGGCTCCGCGACCCACTCTCCTAGGTTCTAAACGACACAAGGACACCTAAGGAGCCTCACATAAATCTAATTTCCCGCTGCCGACAGCCTCTGGGCGCGGTATAATGGGACACAGACTCTTGGTTGTTACATTGCAGCCCTACCTTAGCAGCATCTCTTGAATAAGTTGAAAACACAGTAACCAATGCCCAACGAACTACCTAAACAACACCATAAAGACTAAATCTGGCACTTTTCAATACTGGGCACCGCCAACGCGCAACAGTCAGATATTGCCAGGTGTTCCTTGATCCACTCTGCTAGGCTCTAAATGACACAAGGGCACACCTAAGGTGCCTCAAAAAACTATCAGTCGCTGCATCACAGATATTAAGCAGTGTCGCAACGTGACCATTACTTGCGGTAAACCAACAACAATGAAGACATAGCACGCAAATACAAATCTCCCGCCCACCGCCACCATGAGGAAATCACAACCCAACAAAACCATCAACGAAACTATGGCCACAACTGACAACGACCTTTCAGAACCGCTGTCACAAGTTGAACAGTTTCGCCAATTGGAAAATACATTACAGCGTCACTCGGAAAAATTTTAGTCAATCCTACATGCAAAACTAGACACTAAAACTTCATTAGAAACCAAGATTGACACAGTCTCATTGGAAGTCAATCTACTGAGAACTGATCATCGTAAACTCACAGAACGAGTCACTCAGACGGAAGCAATTACTCAAACAGTACAACCAACCTTCCAATCGCTACAAACGCAGGTGGCAACTATGCAAGAAGAGCTCAATGTACTCATCGCAGGGCGGAAGATGCAGAAGGACGCTCAAGACGTAACAACATCAGATTCATCGGATTCCCTGAGCGATCGGAACAACCCAACGCAGAAGCATTCCTGGAAAAATGGCTTAAATCCACTGTATTTCATGAAAATGTACCACCTCTGTTCTCCATTGAAAGGGCTCACTGAATACCTGGCAGGCCACCTAAGGCAGGTAACCCTCCACGCCCTCTCATAGCTCACCTTTTGAACTTTCGCGATCGTGATCTGATTTTACAATTATTCCGCACCAAAGGGCCTTGGCGCTTTGAAAATGCAACAATAATAGCATTCCCAGATTACACAATGGAAGTGCAGCGTAAAAGGGGATCATTCATGGCGGTCAAACAACGCCTCCGCGCCCTACAAATCAAATACGCCCTTTTATATCCAGCAAAACTTAAAGTCATTGACCAAGAGACCACAAACATCTTTCAAACACCTGAGGATGTGTGGACCTGGCTTCACGCAAAGGGCCGGGTGACAGCTACAGAAGACGAGAAGGAGGCGGACTCATGGATTACTCCAAGAACGAAACGCCGTCGCAGGAAACCAACTAAAACCCGTCCAAACCAAGAAGAAGTGGCAGCAAAGCGCGACCAAGCAGTAGCGACAGCCATACGCTGCTGCAAAAACCCCTTTGATACCCTCCGATCGGAATCCACACAAATATCAGGATCAGATTCTGGTTCTGAGATTTCCGAGACTAGCAGCAATAAAGCCCCACATATCACGCCTGGCTCAGTGGATGACATTATTTGATAGACAACATCAGGCCACACAAACAACGAAACCCGTAATTCGCAAGACAATACATCATAGAATACCTGGACAGCCCCGCAGACACCACCTATATGGATCCTTTCTCCCCTACTGCATCAATTATCAAAGGCCCTGGAACGGGGTAGACTCTCTTAAAAGCCGGTTACCAACCCCCCAAGATGTACCTTTGGACACGTTGTTCATTGCGACATAGAGACACACGTTTCCTGTTACTAGTTAACATATATTGGGCGGCACAATATATAGGTGCTGCCCTGAAGGGATTGTTTTCAAGGTTAAGGTTTTTTCCTCTTAATTTTATACGTGTCACCATGCTCTCTACTATGCAATGTCTTACACCTTCGCAGCCCAAAATATTGGGCCATATCCCTGCAGTTGCCCAAACAAACGCTTGCTACGGAAAGTGAAATGTACAAATGTGCTATACTGTTTGTAGCTTTTTGCATAAGAACTAAGGAATAATGACCTGGAATGTTAGAGGTATAGCAACATACACTAAACGATACAAAATGTACTCATATCTCAAATGCCACAAGGTACATATTGCGCTACTCCAAGAAACGCATCTTACAAAGGCCGAATTGGCAAAAGCACATTCTCGCTGGCGAGGTCAACTATATGGCACTGTTACTTCAGCATTTGCCAAAGGTGTCCTAATATGGGTAGCCCCCGGAGTTCCCTTCGCCCTCACCTCCCAGACAATAGATAAAGAAGGCAGATTTGTGATATTAGAGGGAAATTTAGATAGCGCACCCACCAACATAGCAGCTATCTAGACTCCCTCACACCAGCCCTGTTCAATGATCCACTTGCACCTATGATCTGGGGTGGTGACTTCAATTGCATAATGGACCCACAACTAGACCGATCCCATCCCCCAATTTCCTCAGCCCCCGGTCTGAGGAATACTCGCCATCTTCGTACCTGGAGTACAAACATGGGATTAGTTGATGTATGGTGTTTAAAACATCCCCAGAACCGAGAATATTCATTCTATTCCCCGGTACACGACCTTCACACCAGGATAGACATTTTATTCAACACCACGAATAATGGTCCTTTTTTAGAACACGCAGAATATCTGGCGAAAACACACTCAGATCACAATCCGCTGACAGCACTTATGTCTTGGGGCACACCACGACCCGCCATACCTACCTGGCGCCTGCAAACAGAGGCCTTATTAGACCCTCAATTTTGTGAATCACTGGCAGACGCTACCCGCCAATATTTTTCAACAAACGCCAACACAACTCCCACCCATGCAGCAGAATGGGAAGCACATAAAGTGGTTGTTCGTGGGCATTGTATGACTACTTCTTGGGAAGTTAAACAACAATTAACTAGGGACCTCATCAAGATTGAACATGACTTACGGCGGGCAGAAATGCACGCTGCGGAACCCTCTGGGTCCCCCACACAATTGCACCAACTAAGACGACGCAGGCATGAAGCAGAGTCCACCCTAAGTCATTACGACTATCTCACACGAATGGCCTTACAACATGCACAGGGTGATCGCTCGGGTAAGGTACTTGCCTGGCTCCTCCGAGAAGCAAACCATAGAACACCAGCAATGGCCATCAGGTTGCCGGATGGACGTATGGCCACGACACAACTCACAATAAACGACGCCTTTAGCATTTACTACCAACATCTTTATGAGCGTCCTACTGATTTAAACATGGAAAGAACATGGGTTTCTTTAAGAGGAATACATCTCCCTAAATTGAATGATACACAACGCAATGCTATAGAAGATCCCACACTATTAGATGAAATTGCGGCCGCGGTCCAGCAAATGGCACGCAGTAAAATTCCTGGCACTGATGGCTTGCCCATTGAGTACTACGCCACGTATCCAACCACTCTCTATCCATGCTTGCTAGAGGTGTACCAAGAAGCATTTCAACAGGGCACCCTGCCACGCTCTATGAGGGAGGCCCTGATCATGGTGCTACCTAAACCAGGGCGAGATACGACAGATGTAAAATTGTACCGCCCCTTATCGCTACTCAACTTAGACTGCAAGATTCTGGGTAAAATACTTGCCAACCGCCTGCTTCCTATAATGCACTCATTGGTACACCACGATCAATCAGGCTTCATTCCAAACCGCACCACATTTATAAATATCAGACGCCTCCTACATTTAATACAAAGCACACCGACCGAAGACATGCATCGCGTAGCGGTCTCTCTAGATATAGAGGAGGCCTTTGATACACTAGGGTGGGACTTCCTATTTGCCTGTCTGGAACAGATGGGATTTGGTCCTTGCCTATTACGCTGGATCAAGACGCTATACAGAGAGCCAATAGCAAGAGTAAAAACGAGCGGGGTAATATCTAATTGTTTTAATACACAACGTGGCACGCAGCAGGATTGCCCCCTATCGCCGTTACTATTTGCATTAGCAATGGAACCCCTGGCATGCTGCCTACGTTCCAAAGCTGAAACCTGGGGCATATGGGACTATCACGGATTCCACGTGGTGTCATTGTACTCGGACGATGCCCTGGTATACCTCAGAGATGTACATTCCACGCTTCCTGAACTCGAATATGTACTATTACAATTCGCCACGGCATTAGGACTCCAGGTTAATTGGCCCAAGTCATGTGTCTTTCCTTTAGTATTATACCCTCCCACTGCGCACTTTGCAGCGAACAACACACAATTGCAGTGGCAATACGACACCTTCAAGTACCTAGGGGTATATATATATCACTCAACCAAAAATCTCCTAGATGGCAACCTAACCAAAGCGCTAACGTCTGCCCGCACATCCCTCAATTTTTGGAAGTCGCTACCTTTATCCCCAATGGGCAGAATAGCGATATCTAAAATGCTAATTCTACCCCGGTTGCTATATTATTTCTCGGCATTGCCTGTTGTGGTACCGCGTACCTTCTTCAAGATGCTAAATAGTTTATTACTAGACCTAATATGGGGATATAAACGCTGCAGAGCAGCACTATCTGTACTCCAGAGACTGCTCCAAGATGGGGGTCTAGTTGCCCCACACTTTGAGTCTTACTACGCAGCAGCACAGCTACAATGGCCAACCACGTGGTTGACTGCTCCACTACACCCTGAGACACGTAAACTGAAAGGCTATCTGGGTTCCACACCATTATTCAGGTGGGTATCTACCAACAGGACAGGTGACTCCACTATAACGCCACTGCTAAAAACGGCACATACGTCCTGGCATCGTTATCTATGTCCCAAACAATCACCTACTCCATACTCACCGGCAATATCAATATGGGATATACCTGGAATATAAAAAAATATACCAACTCAGACACGAACACTATGGACAGATAAGGGGGTCACACGAATGGAACACCTCTTTTCCAACAGTGCACTTGAATATTTCCAGGACATGATATCTGAATACAAAATTACACCAGGTCAGTCTATTACCTACCACACCATAACTCAAAGTATACGTCACATATGGGGCCCAGAAAACACCGAACCACCTACCTCTCTGGTCCTACATGCTATACTCTCTGCAACAACAACTAAAAGCATCATCTCCTCTCTATACACAGCACTTCGGGCACATACCGATACCCCATTACAAACAACACATGAAAGATGGGATAAAGTACTACCAAACTCACTGACAACAACAGAATAGAATCTGGCTCTGCGCTCAGTAAAGAAGATCTCTTGTAATGCCAGATTTAGATTCATCCACTTTAACTATATACATGAAGCCTATTTAGACCCCCAACGACTAAATCATCTGTACCCAACACACGAACCCGCCTGCCCGAGATGCGCTACGTCCCCAGTGGGTTTTTACCACATGGTATGGGATTGCCCGAGCTTACAAACTATTTGGCATGCAATTACTGCAATAATCTCTGAAATAACAGATTTTATGTTACCCACGAGGCCATCCCTCTCCCTGTTAAATATTCGAACCAAAAAAAAAAAGACAAATACCTCCACAAGTTCATTGATTTAGCACTTGTACTATTTAAGCGCAGGATAGCCATGGCATGGAAATCCAAAACACCCACATCAACAACGCAATGGTTGAAAGACCTTTTGTTATGGTCCAAAGCAGAAGCTCACCACCTAAAGTGGATCCAGACTAAGGGTATAGCAAGCTCGGGCAGAATATTGGGAATCACTAGTTCTGAAGATGGAAGCAAAAAATGACCTACGCCCGCCATAAATGGAGCACCCTCCTCTAGGGGTAGCACAGGACTACTATACAGTCATACACTCACCCTATATGCGAACATGCACACCCAGGGAACAGAACGCCAATGGGAATGAGTCAGACTTACAACACTTACCAGTCACACTGCGAAATAGACCTTGATATATTTCAGGCATAACATGACAAACATATGATACAACATAAGCATGGTGACAGTTAAATATTTTTCTTTTTCTTCCTCCCCTTTTCTTTACATCTTAGTTTTTGAATATATATCATTAATTTTCATTCTTCTATTCAGAAAAACAGTGTTTGGTTTTGTTAATACAAAAAAAAAAAAAAACGTATGTTCATATATTCAACAAACTGCATATCAAGCAGGAAATGTACCACTGTAACAGGTGAAACTTTTGGACTCCTCTATAAGCTGATTTGATTGTTAAAACACAAAATACACCTGGACTAGAAGAAATTACGTAACACTATACTGTTCTGTATCACTTGAATTTAAATATGTGAAAATCAATAAAGAAATATACAAAAAAAAAGAAGAATACTGACATCTTCTCAACAGCCCTGCTGCAAAATTAATAGATAGTTCTCTGTCAGTTGTTCAGAGAACAGTGGAAGATGAAGCAGGGAAGAACATGTTGTAGGGCCCACCTATCGGATGTGACCACTTGTCAACCCTGGTAGAACTGGTGGATTAAGCCTCCCACTGGCTGGCTGTCACCCTGTAAAGGAACACTAAAGAGGTTTGGCAGTTGGGTCTTTCGGGGCGGTGGAATGAGCATCACACTGACCTCGACTGCGAGGGTGGGGGAAGGGAACTTTGCCTCTCCCATGAAACTGCTGGGTCCCATGATGGGGTTGGATAGGCTGTCAGTGAGCCAAAGCCATGAAATGAGCAATGGAACTAGTGTATCTAGCCAAGCAGGGTGGGGATGGAAAGGCCCTCAGAGTGAGTAACAGCCCTACTGTCTTACAAGCATTCAAGGGCGGAGTCAGCCTTGTCTCTGAACAGGTGAGTTCCATCACAGAGCATGACCATCTAGGAGGACTGGACATCATCAGCAAACTCATTCGAGCACAGCCAGACATAGTGGTGAATGGCAACACTGTTGTCTACTGCACGCCCAGTGGAGTCGGTGGTGTACAAGACACAAAGAATTGTGAGCTTGGCCACATCACGACCACCTTGAATCACCTGTGACAGTACAGGGCCAAGGTCTTCCAGCACACCACATGGTCCATCACTTGTACCTTTTGCATTTGTTGGGACAGAAATGCCCAGACGTGGGTCCCATGCTCCCCATGCCACTAGAGTCAAGCTAGCCTGGCTGATGAGGGATGATACCCTGAAACCAATCACAGGATGCTTGTTTCTAGTTCAGGGAAGATGTGGCCTGGCAGTTCGGGCTGGGGAGCAGGGTCAAGACTGATTTGCACATGGCTGGGTCCAAACTGGAATGGCATGGGTAGCATAAAAATGATGGCTTTGGGCCCAGATCTCTGTACTGGGGTGAATATTTGACACTGTTTAGCATTCCATTCATCACTAACTTTCTTTGCATTTGAATTACAAAGGATATAACTATAATGGCCCATTAAACAGGACACGTTGACAATGCCGGGCCAAACTGGTGGATGAAAAGAGGTGATTTCTGAATGTCTCCATTCACTTTGATTTCCTATCAGGCGGAGTGATAGTAAAAGTTTTAGTAAACGTTTTAGAACTGGATGCCTTGTCCAAGCTTGCACCACAAGACTTTCTGGTGAGAGATGCTGGGACAAGAAGGCTGGGTTGCTTGGAGCAGGGCGATTGCACCTGGTGATTTGGGTACTGACTGGCAAGCGAGAGCAAGGCTGCTGGACCACATTATGAACATTAGTTTTTGCTTCCAGAGTAGGGAGCTTGAGATCAAGTACTCCGGCGGTCCTGTGCATGACATTGACGTAGGATGAAGATTCTTCCTTGGCTGGTCCGGGAGGAGAGAAAATAGCTGTATCTGGGGAGGTGACTAGCCCACTACCATCCTGGAAGTCCTCATGCTGTCATCCTAATATAGATAAGCAAACTCATCACCCAGGTCATAATTGTTACCAGTGCCTGTCTTAAAAAGAGAATGCAAATAATGTCGCCTGCCTTGTGGCAATTCGAGTGTAGAAGTCATAGTCTTCTTGCAGTGCTTTAAACCAGTTGATTTAGTCAGTGACATCCCTTGCACAAGGTAAAGTGCCTCTGGGAGAGGAGATGAAGCTCCAGAGGTATGACTGGTGGCACAGAAAGAAAGAAACTGAGATGTCAGCACAGGGGAATAGTGCTTATATAGTCCCTGCACATCATTTCTGTAAATTATCTAGATCCAGTCTGCCACTTAGGGAATATTCAAAAGAAGAGGAATTTACAGCTAGAAGTCGCTATCAGAAACGTAATGTTACCACAAACAGACCTACCAGCTACCCTAAACCAATAAGGGTTAAATTAAATCTATAATAGAACTAAGGGCCATATGTAGGTAGGAAAAATTTAGCAAGTCGGAATTTGCGAGTTGTTGCGACTCGCAATTTCTGACTCGCTAAATGGTATGCAAGAAGAAAACACGACTTCAATTTGCAACTCGCATATGAAATCGCACAGCAGATTGCGAGTCCGCTGTTTGCGAGGTCGCTTTTTGCGACAGCGCTAAAAACAAACACGCAATTTGCGAGTGGGTGTCGCAAATTGCGACTGTGCTGTAAATTGAATGCAGGTGCAGCAGAACACTCTGGAAAACACTTGCTGGCTCCTGATGATGATATCACAGCCAGGAAGTTTACAAATACACCTGGGAGGAAGGAGGACCACACCCATTTTCAACTGCTACACTGCAAACAGAGAGAACAGCAGCTACCATGGCTGAGACACCAAGGAAGCGCAAACTGAAATTTGCAGAAAAAGAGCTGGAGGTGGTGACAGAGAAGTGCTGCCAGCACCACAACCAACTTTTTGGGAGGGCAGCCCTCCATGTGCCAGAGGTGGAGAAGAGAAGAATCTGGACGGACATCCAAGACAAGGTGAACTCCCTGGGTGTCAGCCACTGGAGCATAGAAGAATTTTAAAAAAGGTGGCATGGCCTGCCCTCCGGGACCAAGGAGAGGGTGGCAGAGCGGCTCCAGGAGATGAGGGGCACTGGAGGGGGACCGTCCACAATACCACCACCCACACCCCTGGAGGAAAGAGTTGAGGAGACCCTGGAGCCAGAGGCAGTGTGCGGGATGGGAGAGCTGGATACTTCAGAGCCAGGACCATCAACCAGTGAGTACCATGAGACATGCATGTACACCCAAATATGCCATACCCCCACCCACCTTGTACACAGTAGCATGCACAACCAAAATTGCTCCATTTCAGAGTAGCAACAGCCAGAATGGTGCATTATGGGCAATGTAGTCAAGTAGGCAGTTGATAGGCAACAGTTTATTAGGAAGTTGATAACAGATGGTAGATACTGACAGTGTGTTCCCTATGTCCCACAGGTCTCCCACACGACACCCCCGCCAACCAAAGCATCCAGGGGCCACAGGTCAGCCACCAGCCTGCAGACGAGTCAGGACCAGCCACCACAGAGACCTGCACCACCAACACACAGTCCCCTCAGGATGCACCAGTTGCCATACTGGTGAGTGAGCCAACACCTGGTCCCAGCCACAGAGCCACTGTAGATGACACGGAGCCTCCACTCCGTCGCAGGCGACGTGTAAATGTACCACCAGAGCCGCAGGCTGAGTCAGGGAACGCCTCCATGTCGCACGCCGAGGCCGCACTCCTACGGGGTCATCGCCTGCAAACACAGGAGATACGGAGAATTTCAGGGGCAATGAGGCGCATGGAGCAAAACCAAAGCAGTGGTATGCAGCTGGTACACACAGAGCTGCAACAACTGAACACACATGTGGGCGACCTTGCACTCTCCATGAGACAACTGGTGGCGGAACTCATAACAGAGAGAGAGGGTGCAAGGCGTTGTGACAGGCAGCTAATGCACCGGCTGCACCAAATGTCTGCTTCCATAGTCAGGCTGGCTGTGAACACTACTGGCCTTTCAAGGCGCACAGCCGGACTCCAAGTAGACATGGGCCACTTTGCCAGTGATGTGGCACGTGGACTGGGACGTCTCAGCCACGCCGTTGATATCATGGAGGCACAGCAGGTGGCTAGGGGCGCGGCTGACACGCTGCAGGATAGCGAGGAGGGCTCCACCATCAGCAGTGTATCAGCCAGTGACACCAGGGTGTTGCGCAGTGGAAGCGCAAGGCAGGCCACTGCTGAGACACCAGGTACCAGCCATGCTGGCCGAGGCCGGCGTAGAATTTGAGCTCCACACTGTCCTGGGGTAGAGGCATATGAGGTCAATGTGTCCTCATGCCAGGTGGACTGTTACAGCCCCTGAACTGTTGTCAATGTATATAGTTTTTTTTGGTGCACAAAATAAATAACTTGTTAGTTCCACTTCACACCTGGACTCTTTGTGTGTGACATTAGTTAGTGTGGTGAAAGTTAGCACGTACCTTCCAAAGTATTGGTTTGCAATGTGGTCCCGTCTCAGTCTGCCTTGATTTGCAATGCTTCTATCCCCATGATGGCGATGTGGTAGCTCTTGCTCTTCATCCTCCGAATCTGGGTCTTCTGGGGTGAGAGGTAGCCCACGTCTGGTGGCAATGTTGTGCAGGATAGCGCATGCACCAACAATCTTGAAACCTGTTACTGGGGTATACTGGAGGGCACCTCCACTTCTGTGGAGGCATCTGAATCTTGCCTTCAGCAGTCCAAAGGTCCTTTCGATGATATTTCTGGTCCTCCTATGTGCACTGTTGTATCGCCTCTCTGTCTCATTGCTGAGTGTTAAGTACGGGGTCAGTATCCATGGTCGTAGTGCATATGCACTGTCATCTGTTTGGCACAAAATGTACAATGTTAGCTGGGCATAGATGGGTTCCACATTGACCTGTGTGTATGTCTGCAAGGTGTATTCAGCTATACCTAGGAGGTATCCGTCTCCAAACTCCCCATGTTCTAGCCGTTGGTGTATCCCACTGTGCCTGAAAATGTACGAGTCATGTGTACTCCCTGGGAATTTGGCTACCATGTCAGTGATAACATAATGGGCGTCACATACCACCTGTATGTTCAGTGAGTGGGTACACTTCCTATTGCGGAACAGATATTCCAGGTTTGCAGGAGGGCATATTTGTATATGTGTCCCGTCCACACACCCTATGAGATGGGGGAAGTTGGCAATCCTGTAGAATTCCAACTTGGTGCTGTTGATTTCTGCCTCATTCCTGGGTAGGTATATGTATCTGGACATGTGTGTGAGTAAGGCATCTAGGAATGCCCTGAAGAACCGTGAGAGTGAACTTTGGGATACCCCACCTGCCACAGCAATGACCCCCTGATAGCTACCCGAGGTCAAGAGGTGCAGTGAGCATAGCACTTGCACATGCGTAGGGATGGCGCAGCTGCGCACAGTCTGGCGTTGTAGCTGCGGATTGAGTAAATCTATTAAATCTAGTATTGTTGCACTGCTGAGTCTATATTTATCATAAATCTCCTCCTCAGTTTGTTGGAAAAGTGTCTGCCTGGTTCTGTATATCTTCTCCTGTCTTTGGCTCCTCCTCCTCCTCTGCTGTGCGGCGTGGGCTCTCCTCCTCATTCCTATCACATATATCTCTGCCATCTTGAGTAACCCAGATGCTTCTGGGTCTCCTTTTATACTTTGGTTCTGGTTACCACCTGCTCTGAGTTAGTGGTAAATTGGAAGTGCAAAATGGGCTTTTTGCGTCTAGTCGCAATTTGCGAGTGGCTATTGCATTTGGTTTGCGACTCGCAAATTGCGACTTCCTATTGTCGGGTCGCAAAATGGGGTCGCTATTTTTGCGAGTCGGTAATGGCTCGCGTCGCATTTTGTGAGTCAGAAATGGGATATTGGCATACCATTTCCGATTTTGCGGGGTCGCAAATTGCGACTTCCTATTGTCGGGTCGCAAAATGGGATTGCTATTTTTGCGAGTCGGTAATTGCTTGCGTCGCATTTTGCGAGTCGGAAATGGGATTTTTGCATCCCATTTCCAATTTTGCGGGGTCGCAAATTGCGAATCGGGCCATTTGCGACTCGCAAAAGTTTCCTACATCTGGCCCTAAGCCTCAAATGAGTCACACTGTTCATTAATGCATTAGTGCATATGATACCCCACTTGAAGAGAGCGACAAGCTACCAGCACAGCTGCCTTCCATGATCTTAGCAACAAAGACAGCAATGTCTTCCATAGCAATGAGACATTTTCCGGATCATTTGAAACCTCACGTTATGAATAGACTCCCTTAATGTGGCTTCAAATCCAAGGAAAGCAATAAATGTACCTCAAATGAAGCTTGTGCATTACCTAAAGCAGGCTATGATGGACAGGCCATGTTTGCAAAACTAATGTTTCTAATGGGGAGATTTGGAGGTTTGTGATTTCACTAAAGCTATATGTATGTTATTCTTACTTATAGGGGTTCTCAGCCCTCTTCATCCACTGGTATGTTAGTGTAGTTCAAATTTTCTTCCATTAACGACAGCATACAATATGGGGCAATGCTTCAGACGACTTCTGCCATTAGGTAATAGCACTGGGAGTGACAAACACAGACATGGGCTCTTTTTTAAAAAATGGCTTGTTTTCTCACTGTGTGGGTCAGAAGCAGCAGTAATAGGTGCAGAATAGAGCAAAGTCATGGAACTCACAGTGCATTCATCCCCTTAATGTCAGACTGTCCTCTTTACACCAGCACTGGTAAAATGGGTTAGGAGAAGACCATCAGAGGCAATGTGAGTGGGGCAGTGCAGTCTGCAGCATCAGCCAGCAGTGTGTGGGACAGGAAGGCGCAGCAGTCATACAGTAACATTGCCACTGTCATGCTGCAAAGGGAGAAGTTTGCCCTACCACGCAGCAGTGCAGCTTGCCATTCAACCATGCCCTGCAGCGAACCCTTGTAGACCACTAAGAAAGTGGAGAAGTGAGGGAAGGGGTAGCTATAGCTAGCTGCTGTTCAGTCGGGGTCTGGCATGGAAGGGAAAGCAAGAAAAGCATTTGCAATGTCAACATTTTACACATCTAAAAAATGACTTGGGATGGGACCAAAACATAATTGGCAATCCTCATCCAAACAAGTGAATGGCTGAAGGAAGTTGATAGAAACCTCATTCTGTATCTATTTATATGTTGTCTGTTGATGGGGCCAAGATGTGATGTCATTAGGTACTGCATGAAATCAGACTTAAAAAGAATCTTTTCAAAACACCAGTGGAAATATATAACGCACCCAATCAGAACTCCTGGAAATTCAATTGTTTTTTGGCGGCCAAACACAAGAACGGGGGGAAAACCAAATCAATAGCAGATACTTGCAGTAGACAGCAAAGGCATCCACTCAGAAGGAAGGAGCTGACCCAAAGCCCACTTTGAGTATGTGGTATGTATTGAAAACAACAGATCTGCCTACAGTTGTAGCCGAGACGTAAAAAGCAGGCCTTTGGGGTCAAAGATTGTCTGTCTTAATTTAATTTAATTAAAGTACAATAAGAGAATGAAATCAGAACATGAAATGTATGCTGTGAGACCTGAGGGGGGTCTTCCCTCAACTGTTTTGCCTTACTCCTCTTGTTTTTGCTGGCCTTAGGACTATGTGCTTGTGCTTTCTCCCTTAAACATGGTGAAATTGGCATACATCCAATTGGCATATTTAATTTACCTATAAGTCCCTAGTAAAATGACACTACATGAAACCAGGGCCTTTAAATTACATGCTACTAGTGGGCCGGCAGCACTGATTGTGTCACCCACCTAAGTAGCTTTTAGAACATGTCTCAGGCCTGCCATTGCAGTCTGTGTGTGCAGTTTTAAGCTGCCATTTGGACCTGGAAAAAAAAAACTTTTTGATGCTGGATGTCACATCACAGGTTCCTCATTGACACCAGCCTGAGCGGCTCAATGCAAGGACTCCATACATTGACACCCAAGCCACAAAGTACTGTGTCATCAGACTGAACTCAGTCCTGTATCTGTCCCACGCTCCATCTCAGTCAACCTGAACTTGTGGGTTGGACCCATCCTGATAACCGTGTTTGTGCTTGATTTCTTCAAAACATTCAAAATGTGATGTACCCAGTTCTACTGATTTTATTTTTGTTGTTTTGCTGTCAAATAATGTATTACAATTGACTATTTTCTAAATTGGTGTTGGATTTTTCCAGTGTAGTGTTTTCATTATATTACTAAGTGCTGTATAAATATTTCACACATTAACTCTAAATTAAACCTGACTGATTCGTGCCCAGCTACCAGAGGGTTAAGCACAGTTTAATTTAGGTAGGCTTGTGATTCTCCCTGACAAGAATTGTAGTTGCTACTTGAGCAGGGTTCCAGCTGGGTCAACCTCAACCAGTATCCCAATTTCTCATATATGTACAAATCATAATAAGGTGATTAACAATATCTCATTAGTTTTTACTATGATATAGTAATAATATATATAATATGCACAATAACATGCACCATACTAAAAGCGTACTTCCTTTAGTTTAGAAAATATTCAGATTTTTCAGATCTATTTCGTTCTACACAAAATATTAAGACCACCTTGGAATTAAGGTGAAATCAGAAAATTTCAATTTGTGTAAATAACATAGGCAGTGCATTAGTACATTAAAATCAGGGCCACTGGCATTATATGGAGCTTTCTGCAAAATGATGGATTGCCTCATTTGCTTCATTTAACACAACCATCTTCGCCTGTATAATATGCAATTAAAAACAGATATTTTGTTTCATGCTTAAAGAGTCAATAAGTCACTAAAACACAGCGACGTGTGTCGTTGCGCAGTGAAATGCCCTACGAAAAGTTGACCAGTCACTTTTTTGCTGTTTACTCCTGGATTTGGGTGTCAAACTTTTACTACTGAGGGGAAACCTTTGCCCAGTTTTACCGTATAAAAATTCCCAAATAATGAAGTAATAATAACACAAAGGGCTTCATTACAACCCTGGCGGTCAAAGACCGCCAGGGCTGTTTTGGAGATTGTACCGCCAACAGGCTGGCGGTACAATCTTGCGGATTACGACCGCCGGGACCGGCGGTTTACGCCATGGTTGTCCCAGTGGTTTTAATCCGCCAGGGCAGCGCTGCCCAGGGGATTACGAGTCCCCTTCCCGCCAGCCTGTCCATGGCGGTTCAGACCACCATGGAAAGGCTGGCGGGAATGGGACTCGTGGGGCCCCTGGGGGCCCCTGCACTGCCCATGCACTTGCCATGGGCAGTGCAGGGGCCCCAGGCACAGCCCCACAATGCTTTTCACTGTCTGCAGAGCAGACAGTGAAAAGCGCGACGGGTGTATCTGCACCCGTCGCACGGCCGCAACACCACCGGCTCCATTAGGAGCCAGCTCCCATGTTGCGGCCGACATCCCCGCTGGGCCGGTGGGCGGAAACTCTGGCCCAGCGGGGATGTCAAAATGGGGCCGGCGGGAGTGCGGCCACATTGGCGGCCGCACAACGGTTAAACCTTGGAAAGCGGCAGTGGCCACAGGCCAAGGTTGTAATGAGGCCCTATGTCACCTAAATTGGCTCTTTCTTGACATTTACTTTGGTCAACTTTGCTGAACATTTGTTACTCCCGTGCTGCATAATACTAGTGGCCCTGATGAAAATCAGCTCGGTGGATTATGTACGAGGGATATTTTTAAAGGCCCAATGCCAAGCTCCTCTGCCCTGTAGTTCCTTTTAATACCTTTCACTCTTGAGACGTCCCTCATGGTACCCAATCTTTCCTGATGAGACATCCTCACCTTATCAGAAGACAGTACATTAGCTTGCGTACCACTTAAGTTTAGATGTGGGAACGTCAGAAGGCTTCCTTACTAATTTTGCCCCGGAGCTGTCCTTCCCCTCATTGCCAGCATGCCATACATTGCATAATTTTTGGCCAAGAATGTAGTCAAACAGCAAATCTACAGTACTCTATAGGTGTAGCCTAAGATACAGAAGAATTTCACATTTAAAACACTTATTGGTAGAAACTACTACTTTAAAATACATGCAAAGCTTTGCATACCGCACATTTTTTCAATTAAGGCGCTTAAAATATTGTGGAACGAAAAAGCATACGGGTTGCTCCCTATGTTTGTAAACCTACGCTAAGGCCTTGTTTAAAAAAGATTGTGCTTCGGGTTCGCATAGCTTTTTAACACAGACCCAATCCAAAATCCATGTTGGTATTTAAAAACTAATATAAAAATCGATTTGGATTGTTTGTAACCAAACGCAGCACAATACACTGCCATGTGTTGCTTTGCATCAAGGGGGCATTTCATGGATGATGCATGGACGGTTCCCTGCAGTAACTCATGGATTTTTAAACAAATCCATAGCTACAAAGAGTTTTAGTAACGGATTTGCGCCAAAATCCAAAGTCCTGCAACTATGGCACAAGGGCGTATGTGTTGCTGCAAGGATGGCTGTGCTGGCACATGGCTGCTGAAAGTGCACCAGCCTGGGGATAGAGCAGGACTACAACTTCTTTGTAGATATGGCACAGTTCTGCTCTCACCAGTTCATGTAACATAGTGAAGCAGTTTTGCTTGCTGCACTGTGGTGCGCCAACTCTTTATAAGTTTTTAAATACCTTTTTAGTTAATGGAAATAAATAAAAATATTTTTCTGAAGTTTAAATTAAAAAATAAATTATCACCTGAAAAAATATAAATAATTATTAAAAGTATAAAATTAATTAGGATTAATTGGTTATATTTCAATAAAAAAAACTATTTGTATTAAAATATTTTCTTATATGGTGATTTCAACCCTTTGATAGCTTGGCGCAAAAGGCATAATGTAGAAGCAATGTGTAAATTATTTATGCAGCACATAAACAGTAATAAAGTGAAAGTACAACGCAAGAAAAATCTTAACCAATTAAAAAAAATAAAACACATTTTAATAAATAAAATTACACCAAAACAGACAAAATCCAAACAATAGAACTGGAGATATGAATGTTAGAATGTTTCCCTGAAAATAGCCCCAAAAAGCACAAAGAACCATCCACTTGTAGTTGCACCAGTATTGGTCACAAGTTCAGGCCAACAGCTATGGCGCATTGGTCAGATACAGGGACCAGTTTAGTCAATCAGTTAATCAATATTAGATTTGATTCAATTTTTTGGTAAAGTCATAAATGTGTACATCTCATAAAACAAAAACAATGTGTCACAGTAATCATGCATCAGTAACTAGTTTAATCCTGCTGAAAAGTTACATTCTCAAGTCTTGCACAGAGTTCCCTTTGCATTGCAGGGGGCGGCAAGCAGCAGGTCGAGCGCCATAGATAGGTGTCGATGTAGCGCGAAGAGCCAGTTGGACATCACAAGCGGTTATCGCTGTAATGCAAGGAGCTGTTCAGAAATCGTGGGCGGTCACTGAGAGCTGTCATTGCTGTAGCGTGAAGTGCAGCTCTCGTATTGCCAATTGTCACTGGCAGTCGCTGACAGCGCGAAGAGCAGGTCTGACTGGAGCTTTATGTTGGTGGTCATTTGGATGGAAGAGTATTGGCAAGAATGGGCACATTCATGGTTACGAGGAACACAAAGTTCAATAATTTCATCTTTTCACTTCAGGAGGAGCTCTCATTGATGCAAGACAAGGGTCCAGTATCTAGGGGAAATATGCTGCAGTTGGTGCAGGTCAGCTGAGTAGCTGTGGGGAGGCCTAAGTAAGCTTGGTGTGTCCTTGAAGCCCAAACAGGAGCATAGTCAGCTAGCCCTTGGATTCACTCTGGTGATCCAGGTTTCAAAGGAGCACGTCCAGTCTTCCTTCCATCAGATAGGAAGGCAGCAAGGCTGTCCACCATAAAACTGCGAGTAGTTCAGTCCTTCTCAATCTTTTACAGGTTCAGGAGTGATTTGATGTGGGGTCTAAGAGTGTCACCTTTTATCCCCAGGAAGCACGTGTAGGTGACAAACCATAGCCCACTCCCAAATTATTTCTCATAAGTTCCCCCTGCCCCTCCTGGGTTTGGTTGCCAACTGTTTAGGGTGACAAAAGCAAGGGTAGGCTTGGTGTCAGGTTCCTTTGTGTGTAGTGGGGATGGGTATAGCCCCTCCCCAGCCATCCTGCCAGAAGGAATGACCAACCCACTGCAGGACAGACCACCAGTCATGTGACACTGTTTACTGGGAGAAGGCACATCTGTTTTGGGCTTAAAAATGGCAATGTTCAAAAAGGGGCATTTTCAGAACTGTGACTTAAAATTGGACTTTACCAATAAACAGTATTTAATTTAAAATTCATTAGACTGTAAACATAATTTCTGTATCTGCTCCCAATCAGGATCTAGCCCTTATAAAATGTAATAAAACAACTTTAGACTTTTTACATAGCCAGGACATTTAAAACGTAAATTCACATCATACTCATTAAATAACATGCACCCTGCCCTAGGAGTTTTAGGGCTTATTCTAGGGGTGCCTTATAAGTATTATAAAGGTAGGTTTAGGCCTAGAAGAAATGTAAATTTTTCAGGTTGAAATGGCAGTTTAAAACCTCTCACCAGGCTGTAATGGAAGGCTTGAGACATGTTTTACAGTGCTATTATAGTGGGCTGCAAAATTAGTGTTGCCGGTCCACTAGTAGAATTTAATTAATAGGACCTGAGTACATCTAAAATAATTTACTAGGGACTTACAAGTGCATTAAAGGGGCCAATTATATGTAGGCCAATTTTACCATGTTTTAGAGAGAGAGATCATACACACTTTTGCATTGATTAGCAGTGGTAGAGTGATTAGATTACTAAAATGAACAGAAACAAGTTCAGCAAGTAGGAGGGGTGAAGTCAAAAAGTTTGGTTAACAGGCCCTGGGTGCATGTAGTACCATGTACTAGGGGCTTACAAGTATATTAATGGGCCAAATAGGTGTAGGACAATTTTACCATGTTTTAGAGAAAGAGTGTTGGACTTTTTTCCTTACGCAGGGTCATCCCCAGTCTTTTTGCCTCCTTTCTCCTGGTCTTTCTTACCTAGAGGACCAGCCGTTTTACATGTAGGGGGAATTAGAGGGGTTCTGTAGAGAGAGAGAGGGCTGCCTGTAGAAGGGGACCTCGGGAAGATCTCTGAATTTCTTTGAAAGGCTTGTGACATATACCCAGGGACGGAGTGTGCTTAGGGGGTACCCAGAGGATCCTTAGTGTAGCGAGGGTTCCCAATGGGAGGGCTCCCAGACCTCATCCCTAGAGAGTGGTCAGACAGATCAGGAGGGTGGGAATGACCAGGCGGGGATGCCAGTTGACAAGAAAGGCCCCAGTGATAGGGAATCCCTTGCTGGGTCCAGTGTAGGAAGCAGGGCTACCTCTCATTCCTTGACGCCTGATGAGCTTAGAGATAGGTGGGAAGAGAGGGACCTGAAGTTGCAGTTAGCATGCCTAGCTCTTGAGGAGAGAAGGGCTGAGGTAGACAAGGCCTTAGTACAGGAGACGATGGCAGAGAGGGCCTTTGCCAGAGAAATACTCGCTCTCGAGCGCAGTCTGAAGGTTCTGGACTCACCAGCGCTGCAGGTGGAGTCCAGTGGTGGCAGCAATGTAGAGTGCTGTAGCATAGATGTTCCTCACATACCCATAGATCTGGTACCTAGGTTCCAAGAGGGGGGTGACATACGTCAGTGGTTACAGGAATATGAGAGGGCTCTGGTAGAGTGCAGGATCCCTGAGAAGGATTGGGGGAGTGGCCTAGGGAGCTTTATTCCTGAGGAAGGGAGGAATGCCCTACTGACTCTAGAAGAGAGTGACATGGAGGGTTACTCCACTGTAAAGAACACACTGAATGTGGCAGGGTAGAGTCCCTCAACTGATTGGAAGTGGAGTGGAGTGGAGACAGGTTGCTGTGCACCTGGGGCTACCACCCCCCACTCGTTATGGTTTCAGAGACCAGAGACTCCTAGATAGCCTGGGGCCTGGTTCTGGCCATTGGCAGCTAGAGAACCCTGTGGGTTGGTCTAGGTTGCCTGGGGAGCACTGACAGAGAGATCCAAGTGGACTCAGGAAGGCGTAGAACTGGGCCATGCCCCTGCTGTTGTGGGCCTGGGTCCTTGTTCTATCGCCCCAATCAGGGAAATACATCACGGTATTGATTGTTCTCCCCTGGCTTTAGGCTGGTAGGGGGTCATGTTGGACTTCTTTCCTTATGCAGGGTCATCCCCAGTCTTTTTGCCTCCTTCCTCCTGGTTTTTCTGACCTCTCGCTGTTGGTTCTAGGACTCTGAGCACTTTATCACTGCTGACCAGTGCAAAAGTGCAGATGCTCTCCCATCTAAAGTTAGTATGATTGGCTTATACCTAAGTGGCATATTTAATTTACCTATACGTCCCTTGTACAGTGGTATCCCTATACCCAGGGCCTGTAAATAAAATACTACTAGTGGGCCTGCAGCTCTGCTTGCGCCACCCACTGAAGTAGACTTTCAAACCTGTCTCAGGCCTGCTAGCGCAGGGCCTGTGTGCACAGTTTTCGGCCACAGGGACCTGGCATCTAAATGACTTGCCAGGACCAGAACTCCCCTTTTACTACATGTAAGTCACCCCTACGGTACTCCCTAGCTAGCCCTATGGGCAGGGTGCCAAGGATGTAGAAGGCAGGACATGTGCCAGGTTGCGTGGCCTGTCCTGGTAGTGACAAACAGCCTAACATGGTGTCTCAATGCTGTGAGTGCTGCCTTCTCATAGGATTGCATTAGAAATGCCCTGCCTTATGTGTAAGGGGTATTGTCTGATTTATGAGGGGTAGCGTAGGCATGTTTGGTATGGTTGTGATGGTGATGATAAATGCTGCTTACTGGTATAGGTGTATTTTTTATTACTATCACAGAAATGCCACTTCTAGAAAGTGCACATTTATCTGTTCTTATGACTCCTGTGTTTTGCAGCTTGACTCCAGTCCAAGTCTGGGCAGAGTGACAGTTGGGGCCTACTTTTCATACAGCCTGTGCACAGGGAGGGTGGAGATGTTATAGAGGTGCATCTGCATACTGAATAGTCTTCCTGGGCTGAGAGAAGGGAGAGGTGGGGCACACCTACATTTGTAAAGGCTATGCCCTGGCCTCATACAATAGAGTCGTTAACCCCCCACTGATGTTTTGAGCCTGTGCTGAAAGGAGAGAGGGGGCACTCCCAGAACCAGTTGTAACTGGCTGGAACCTCCTCTCCCTACCATTGCAAAACATTGTATGGACTGAGTATAAGTACAGGGGAATTTTCCCCACAATTTGGAGACTCTTTGAAACATCCTGGAACTGAACACAGAAATGCTTGAAGAATTCACCAGGGACCGCCATGGACTGCTGCTGCTGTGCTGATGTGTGAACTGCTTGGTCACTGTGAAGGACCTGCCACTTGCTGCATCTTCTTTTGTTGCTGGGCCCCTCCACCTGTGTTCTTTTCTTTAGACTTTGTCCCCCAGGGGCAGGGTGCTGTGGCCCCTGACCTCTGCAGCTGCCTGAAGCATGAGGACCGCTTCTCCCCTCATCTGGCATGGCTGGGTGCACTGGGCGCCTGGAAAGCACTTTGTTTTTTGCTAAAATCCTATTAGCACTTGAAAAGTGCTTTACCGCCGTGGGAGAATCACCGCCGCAGCCTGGGCTTTCTGATTATCCGAGCGAAGTCGGAGACGCTGTGATTTCTGTGCCCCGGGGCACGAAGCAAATTGCTAAATTGGTTTTAGAGCATGCATGCCCCTAGCGGTGCCCCCGGGGTAAAGATCACTCCGAGGAGTGCCCCCGGGGCACCAGGAGGCCCTTACTTGGGCCCAAACACCACCGACACTCGCGCACCAGAGCGGGTGCTAGCGAGTGCCTTCCGGCGGCCCTAGGAGGAAGGAAGACCTCATCGGAGGTCTCCCTTTGGATCCCAGGGCCGCTCTGGGAGCAGGACACGGGAGGCGAGGAAGAATCCCTCTCCCCGGCGCCCTGCCTGAGGAGCGTGATCACTCCTGAAATCTAAAGCATTTCCCTGACTTAGGGCCCCCCCTCATGAGGGCCAGTGGAGGCCCAGTGGGCCCCAGTGGTCACGAGCCACAGGAGGGACCCATTAGGAGTATAAGAGGGGGTGCGTGCTGCCCCCCTCTCACCCACAATTATTAGGGAAGCCCCCACATTGTGCAGAAGAGCGCCGGGGCCCCTTCTTTGTTTTTCTAAGCACTGGAGATGCCGGCTTCATCCAACCAGGTACTTTTAAAGGACCAATATATTTATAATCCAAGTTCTTTCTAAAGACTTTTTGCTGATTGATATAGTGCCTGCCTGTTTGACGATGTTTTTACATACATGTGCAAATGTTCCTTATATGGACATGACTTGCTGATATGTAGTCCTATGACTTGCCATGTTTCTAATGTACCTTATATGGGTGTTTTATGATGTTCTTATGACAAGTGCTTTGGTGTAATAACGTGTTTCCTGACTACTGCTTATGTTGAAGAATACTGAGTGACCTGTGTGTTATGTGTGACTACTGCTAGTTTGCAGAGTAACTAATGTGTAACATTCTGACAACTGCTAAGGTAGCAGGATAGTACTGATATGTGATGTTTGGTCTAATAATCGTGTTGTGTACAATACAGTATATTTTCATATAATCTGGTGTTGTGTTTCCTTTGTGGTAGGGATATTGCATCACGTGTGTTGTGTGTGTTCTGCAAATGCTTTACACATTGCCTCTGGGATAGTCCTGACTGCTCGTGCCAAGCTACCAAGGGGGTGAGCAGGGGTTATCTTGGACGTGTAACTCCCTTTCCCTTACAAGAGTAGGTAGATTCTGTCTGGCTGAGGTACATACCCTAGCCATCCGGAAACCCCATTTCTAACAAAGAGCATTCACACTTTAGCATTGATTAGCAGTGGTAAAGAGATTTGATAACTAAAATGAACAGAAATGAGTTCAGCAAGTAGGATGGGTGAAGTCAAAAGGTTTGGGGGGAACGACCACCCACAGGTGTCAAGCCTAACATGTATCTCCAACACCAAAAAAGCAGGAAGGTCTACACAAGAGCTCATGGATAAGCTGACAAACGTTTTTGAGACCAAGATAAGGGCTATCATTGATGCCCTCAAGCCAGATAAAAATACTAGCCAGTTCAAACATTTGACGCCCGCTTTGGACGCAGATATAGAGACAGAGTTGAAGACTCCCATTCAGACTGTGATTCTAGACCACTGGGCGCCCTTGTCTGAAAAAGAGTTTTCCACCATCTCAGTGACAATCCACTCTGGGTCCCTACTAGATCCCTTGCACCCATCTAAGTGACAGAAGATGACCGGCAGTCCAGGCCCCCTGTTGACAGAGGTATGTACTAGATTGCTGTCCTCAGGGCTGGTCCATGATGCTTGGAAAACAGCCTTAATTGTCCCCTTCATTAAAAAAAACCTAATGCAGATCCTTTGGTTCTTTGCAATTACTGTCATATATCGTGGTTGTATGACTGAACCACACATGGTGGAACCGGGCATGGCTGAACACCACAGTCGGAACC
This sequence comes from Pleurodeles waltl, assembly GCF_031143425.1. Classification (NCBI taxonomy): domain Eukaryota; kingdom Metazoa; phylum Chordata; class Amphibia; order Caudata; family Salamandridae; genus Pleurodeles; species Pleurodeles waltl. The sequence continues at coordinate 1,415,994,590 of NC_090446.1, forward strand.
ACAACCGTGTCTGTATCACGCATGCCTTTACCACGCATACCTTTACAACAAATTTCATTGTAAAAGAATGGCTAGTAAAAGTATGTGTGGCAAACACATGCGTGGTTCAGCCATACAACCCTACACCTTAACTTAAAAAAGTACCCCAAGCCCCCACCTGCCCTGAGGCCTAAAACTGCCCCCTAAAAACCTCCACCCCCAAACCAAAGCCTAAGTCCCTCCCTGCCCTAAGCTTTAAAACCCTGCCCCTGTAAAAAAAAAAAAAGGTACCGACCCCCCCAAAACCCAGTTTTTTGTTAAAAAAAAAAAAAAAAACTAACCCAGGCTCCCCACCCGCCCTGAGGCATAAAACCTTCCCCCACAGTTAAAACAAAATAACCTTGCCACCCCCCACCCACCCTAAAGCCTAAAACATACCACCACCCCTAAAAACGAAAGTATCCTGATCCTCCCACATGCACTAAGGCCTAAAACTGTCCCCCAAAACTGCTCCTCCCTCCCCCAGCCCGAACACTACCCTGCCCATAAAACTACCCAGCCTTCCCGCACCCTGAGCCCTAACACCGACCCCTTAAAAAAAAGAAGAAAAAAAAAGCAACCTTCCCGTCAAAACTGGCCCTATCCCAGCCCTCTGACCCACCTGGTTATTAAACGTTCCCCCCCCACTTACCCCAGCCCCACTTCCTCTTCCCACTGTGTGCCTGAACCACACATATTCATGGTGCCTTAACCACACATTTGCATGGTTCAGGCACATGCGATGTTCAGGGCAACCATGGTAATGCTTGCATGGGTACTGTCTGCGTGGCTCCAGCCATGTATTAAAGGCTGTTTCCCCTTTATGATTACTTTTATTCGCTGTTAAGGTCTCAGTAAAGGTCATGAAAGGATTGCTAATAGAGAGACTGGCACAGAGGCAGGTGCTGGCCATCATCCAGTCAGGCTTTCGTTCCTTTAAATCTTTCAGAGTATGATGCATGACTTATGCTGCTTTCACTTGCTTATTATCACTGCAGATAGGGCTAGTAATTAACCCTTTGGTCCTTTTCACAGATTTATAATGATTTTCACAGATGCAAGCTGATGGACAAAGGGGTTCAACAGGGCTCTTGTCTCAGCCCCAAGCTTTTAAATATATATGCGCCCCCCCTTTCCAAGATTGTAAAAGGATTTGGATTTGAACTACTATCTTATGCTGATGATACACAGGTAATAACCTTTTTTGATAATCAATCAATCAATCAGATGGTTCTTGTAAAGCGTGACCTTTTCACCACGGGGTTCTCCGGGCGCTGGTGTGGTGTAGCGGTTGTCATCCGGCTGTCGGTGGTGGTTGAAGGGTCATGTCTTGAGCTGGTTTCTAATGTGCCAGGGCGAGGGTGGCTGAGTGTAGTTCTCTGGTCTGTCTGTGGAACATGAGGCTGTTGTTGATGGAGGCACGTCCGGTGTTTTGGATGGCCTTGTATGCATCCATGAGGTGTTTAAAGAGGCATCTGTTGCAGACGGGGAACCAATGAAAGGCCCTGAGGTGGGGAGTGATGCTGAATCTTCTGGGAGGTCGAGGATGAGCCTTGCTGGGGGTTCTGGATGGTTTGGAGGCATTTCAAAAGCTACCTTGTGGCTCCAGAATAGGATGCATTGCCATGCTTGAGGCAGCTAGACATAAGGGCTTGTGTGACTGTTTTCCTGGTGGTGATAGATATCCATCAGAAGATCTTGCAGTGCATGCAAAGGATGTGAAAGCAGGCAGAGGAGATGGCATTGATCTGTTGTTTCATGGTCAGTTGAGAGTCCAAGATGATCCTGAAGTTTCATGCTTGGCCGAAAGATGTGGGTGGGGAGCCTAGGGTGGTGGGCCACCAGGAGTCATCCCAGGGGGATGGCTTGTTAACGAAGATGAGGATCTCCATTTTGTCAGAGTTTAGCTTGAGGCAGTTATTTCTCATCCAGGCAGTGATGTCAGTCATGGTGTTTTGGAAGTTGTTCCAAGTGGTGGTGCCGTTGTCTATGAGGGAGAGGACAAGCTGAGTGTTGAGGTACAGGAAATTATGTTTAGTCTGTGGGTTCATCCGATGGCGACTAGAGAAGTCATGTAGGGGTTGAAGAGGGTGGGACTGAGGGAGGAGCCCTCAGGAACACTACAGATGATGTCTTTGGGGGATGAGACCTAGGATCAGAGGCGGATCCTCTGAGTTTGGCCGGAAAGGAAGGAGGAGATCCAGTTGAGTGCGTTCCCTTGGATACCCAGGCCGTGAAGTATGATGGTGAGGGTGCAGTGGGAGACGGTGTCGAAGGCTGCAGTTGGGTTGAGGAGGATGAGGGCTGCTGTTTCCCCGAGGTCAAGGAGGAGTTTGATGTCGTCAGTTGCTGCGATCAGGGTGGTCTCAGTGTTGTGGCTTGGCCTGAAGCCATATTGGGATGGGTCATGCAGGTTGTTGTATTCAAGGTAGTCAGTGAGATGGCAGATGATCGCCTTTTCCAGGACTTTGGCGGGGAATGGGAGAAGCAAGATGGTGTGGTAGTTTTTGAGCTCGCTGGAGTCTGCTGAGGGTTTCCTCAGAAGGAGCTTGATATCTGCGTTTTTCCAGGCATTGGGGAGAGTGACTGTGGTGATGGATGAGTTGAGGATTTCTGTGAGGGGCGCACCAATTATTTCTGCTGCTGGCAGGGGTCCACAGGGGATCCAGAGTGAATGGAGATCATTATGGTGATGGTGTCTTTGGAGGAGAGCTGTTTCCATTTGGTGATCCAGCTGGAGGTGTGTGGGGTGGGGTAGAGTGCAGGGGAGGACGAGGTCGGTGGGCTGGGGGATGAAGTTGCTGTAGATGTCAGAGATCTTGAGGTGGAAGTAGTAGGATAATCTGTCACAAAGGGCTTGGGAGGGGTGGATTGTGTTCTTAGTAGCAGCAGGACAGGAGAATTCTCTGACAATGCTGAAGAGTTCTCTGGACTGGCTGGTGCTTGCCTCAATGCAGGTAATGGGTGCTTCTTTCTTGGTCTCCCTGAATCACTGATGGTAAATTTTGAGGGTGGACCTGTAGGAGTCGAGGTTGGCTGGGGTCTTGTTGGAGTGCCAGTGTCTCTCCAGTTTGCGGATTTGAAGTTCTGGGGTGAACCATGTGACTTGCTTGGTGGTTCTTTTGATGGTGGTATTTTTCAGGGGAGTGACGGTGTCAGCGGCAGAAAAGGGCCAGTTGAAGACGTTTTGGATGCAGAGTGCTAGGGTTTCTGCAGGACTGGGTCTGGTGTCCTTGAGGGCGGTGATCCAGGGAGTTTCAGTGACTATTCTCCAATCTCGGCGAGGGGGTTTCATTGCAGAGTTGTGTAGTTGATCGATGGTAAAGTGTACAATGTGTGTTTGGTCCAGGTTTTCGCATGTGCTATGGGAGAAATTGGCTAGGTCACTTGTGGAAAAAATGGGGTCCAGAGTATGTCCGTCACTGGAGATGTGGCTGGTGAACAGTTGAGAGAAGCCAACGATGCTCATGTTTTCAAGGAGTGAGGTAGAGTTGGCGTTGTTCGAGTTTTCTAGGCGTGAGTTTCAGGTCTCTTAGGAAGAAGTAGTGGTTGGATTCGATTGCCAGGGGGGCAATGAAGTCTGGGATGTGTTTGCAGATGTTGAGGTGTGACACAGGGAGACTGTAGGTGAGGGTTCCCCTGATGGTGGTATTGGCGTCGGGTTTGATATGGAAGTTGAGCTGTTCCATGATCAGTGTTGTGTCAGCTGAGGCAGTGCAGTGAAGAGAGTCCTTGTGGATGATGGCGATGGAGGGGTGAGCCAGGTTTCAGTGATGAAGATTATATCAAGCGCAAGGGTGGTGATGGTGTCCCACATCTCAATGGCGTGCTTGTAGAGCGATCAGACATTGAGTAGGGCACAGTGGAGTTGTGGTTTGTGGTTGGAAGTCCGCTGTGCGGGGGTTGAGATTGTTCGTCTATTGCAGGAGAAGCAGCAGTTGTGGCAGGAGAAGGGTCCTTCAGTGGATCGAGGCGAGGAAATGCTGCAGTGGGTGTTCTGGATCTTCGGCATGATGTATTGGACCTCGTCGGGGATGCAGTGGTGCTGATCTGAAGATCGAGGGGTCGTGCCACTGGGCACGGTCCAGGCGCGGGCGGGCGCAGATTGGCTTGCCTTTGGTGCTCCAGCAGCACACCCGCTGTGCTCACCTGCTGTGTGGTCATGCAGCAACCGCCATTACGCAGGTCCTGGGGGGATGGGGCACAGTGGGTGGGCGGGCGGGCAGACCAGAAAAAATGGCGATAGGCAGGTGGTGGGGTCGGAAGCAAGGGAAGGCGGCAATGGGAACAGTACCATTGTTAACACAGACAGCTGAAATCAGGGGGCACAGACAGCAACAATATAGGCAGCAATACAGTACACGATAGTATAAACAATGAAGTAACAACAAAATGGGCAATAATTTGGTATGAGACAGTGCAAATCATTCAACATTGCATGCAAAAAGATGGGTACAGGACAGTACAACGAAGCAGCAACGACACAGATGGCAGAGAGCAGCAGCAGAACAGGGCAAGGCTCTGATGGCTAAGAGCGAGCAAGCAGCCATGGTGGAACAAGGTGCGGAACCTTACCACAGCGAAAGAGTGCTGCGCTTCTCAGCAGGAATTAAAGCTATTTCTGCATGGATGACTGAAAATTGTCTCCAGGTGAATGCAGGCAAAACAGAGATCATGCAGTTCGGTAAGGCCCAATAGCTATCGGCGCCTGATTGGTGGCATTCAGAAATTGGGCACAGATCCAAGCCTTAAACAGGTCGTTAAAAACCTGTTCGCCTGGACCAATCCCTCACAATGAAAGAATAGGTTCTGACCACCGTAGGCATTTGTTTCCACACAAATCGTCTGTTGAGGAGAGTTTTCCCGCTCCTGCCACTCTCAGAGAGGAAAACTTTGGTTCAGGCTCTGGTTATTGGTTACTGAATTGCCTTGTTTGCTTCTGCAAATGAGACACTACTATCTAAACTACAAGTTGTCCAACACCGCTGTGAGTCTCACCTGCATTCTTCCCGCTGGGACAGCATCCTCTGCCCTTTTATGCAGTCTATACTGGTTACCCACAAGGGAGAGGATCATTTTTAAAATCTGCTGTCTGACACATAATTCACTGATCTAGAAAGGACACAGCTATCTAGCTTCAAAGCTATCATATTAACGCCCAGTCTATAATCCAGGGATAAGGCTTTGCTTATTGTTCCATGGATTAGAAGGTCCAGTTGGGGTGGCAGATCTTTTTCTTACCTAACCCCTCTTTATTGGAATGACTTATCACTTCACATCCGTACAGGAACTGATCGCACTAAGGGCAATATGTATCAAGATTCCAGGTAGCGATTTCCAAATTGCGATTTTTAAGAAATCGCAATTTTAGAAATGCAAAACGCGATGTATCAAATTTGAAACTCGCTAATAGCGATTTCTTAAAATTTGTAAACGCTATTTGCGAGATGCAAATACCAAATCGCAAAACAATTTGTGATTCAGTAACTGAAAATTGCAAATAGCGAAAACGGCAAACCGGAACAGACTGATGACATCACAACCAGGAAGTGAGTCAGCCCATGCTGTTTCAATATGCCACACCAATAGGAGCAGTGAGAGAGACACAGCCCAGCACCAGGGAGTCAGCATTGTGAGGAAGTCAGGATCAACCTGCAACATGCCCAATGCTGGCAATGGGAAGGAGAAGGGAGACAGGAAGAGGAAGCTGAAATTCAGTGAGAAGGAATTGGAGGTGCTCATTGAGGAGGTTGTTAGGAACCATGACAGACTCTTTGGCAAGACCTCACTCCAAGTACCTGAGAGTGAGAAGCGGGCACTCTGGTCTGACATACAGACAAAAATATGCGCACTGGGTGTTGCGCAGCGCTCTGTGGAGAAGATTTGCAAGCAATGGTATGACTTGCGGTCCCATGCCAAGGAGAGGGTAGCCAGCAGGCTTAGGGAGGAAAGGAGCACCGGAGGCGGACCATCCACCCACACACCGTCCACCCCTATTGAAGACCTGGTGGAGTCCACATTGCTGCCAGAAGCTGTCAGTTGTGTAACTGACATTGACACTTCAGAGACACCCAGCACCAGCAAAGGTAAGGCCAGTGATTATGTGAATCCGCACATGTGCATGTACATATGCCCCTTAGGAAATAGAACATAGCTTGATGTACAATGAAAAGTAGTCCATGTCACATCTTACATACAACACAACAGTGCCTTATGGGAGTGGTAGTACACAACCCTAAGGTTAATACACAACATAAATAGCAAGATAGTGGTCAGCCACATAGAGAAACACCACAAACGACTCAGGGTGACACAATTTAATTGAACATTTAAAGCAACACTGTGGAAATCTGTGACAAATGCTAGAACTGACATGCTGCACATTGTCCCTGCAGATGACTCGGTCCCTGCTGCTGCAGGACCTGAAAAAGTGGAGGAACAGGAACACAGCCACAGTCAGACTCAAATAACAGTGAGTCCTACAGTATTGTTCCGACTAGACGCAGGGCAAGGGTGTTACCACTGCCAGAGTACAAGCTGGATGGTATTTTGCATGTGCAAAATGGCATTCTGCAAAAAATCGCAATTTGCGATTTTTTGCAGCATCGCCTTGCGACCTGGATTTTGCTAATCGCAAATTGCGATTCGCAAAATCCAGGTCGCAACGCAAGAAATCGCAATTTTAGTGATTTCTACTTTGTGGTCTGCGAATGCCTTTCATGCATTGCAGACCACTATTTTGCACTCGCAAATGGCCGAATTTCCCGATTCGCACCGTTTGCGAGTGCAAAATATTTTCATACATCTGGCCAATTGTTATTTGCGATAACCTGTTGGCGACACGCTACTTTGTGTCGCATTCGCAAAAAAACGCAAATTTTGCGTTTTCTTATTTTCCCACTGCGAATGCCTTTCATACATCGTAAAACTCATTTTTGCATTCGCCAACGGACATTCGCACCATTTGCAAATGCAAAAACGCTTGATACATCTGGCCCTAAATTCAGAAAATTACTTAAGACAGTGCTGTTCTAGTTCTGTAGCTTTCCTTGTATGTGGTCTGCAAAGCTAAACGGCGCTGAGATACCCTTCCCAGGGTGATTTGTGCGTGATATAAATTAAATTAACATACCATAACTTATGACAGCTGGCTCCAATTGGTTGTATCAAGAATTACTTAAAATTTTACTCTGAAAACAAAAGTGGTTCTGAGGCTACAACATCAGCAAACCAACAGTATTTTAGCTCTAAATTTCTGCCATCAACACCTGGACAGTACACCCTGGTCATGTAAAGGTTGTAAAAAATCTAGGTGTCTTATCCAGGTGACCGGTTGACACCTGTTCGGTATAAGTCAATAAGGACGCTCACTGAAGGACCACGCGACAATTATGAATACAATTTAGCTTTACTGGAATTTCAGGTAAATATATGCATTTAGCACATCAACAATGGTAGAATAAAAATAGCAATGAAGAGCATCTATTTATATATGAGTACACTACAAAGAGAATCTATGTATATATATAGATGAGCAAAGAGTTCATTGACAGATATAAGCTTTGATTGACTGTATACCAAAATGCGTCACAATACAATATTCAGGAAGCAAAATATAAACAAGTTGAATACTTCAGATAAGCTTTGATTTACTGCACACCAAAATGCATGTTTCAATTACTGCAGCAGGCTCACACTACGATGCTCAGAAAGCAAAATATAAACGAGCTGAATACTTCAGATTAGCTTTGATTAACTGCATACCAAAATGCATGTTTCAATTACTGCAGCAAGCTCACACTACGATGTTCAGAAAGCAAAATATAAACGAGCTGAATACTTCAGATTATAAACACAGTGCAAGCATAATAATCAATCATAATAATAGAGCAGAGAAACAAAGGCCTTTCATCCCTGTGTGGAACTTAACTTAGTCCACAAGCTGGGAAGCCCTCTACCGCCCACTTGGACCTCTCCCCCTCTCAAGTGTCACGGTCTCTGAACAGCAAACAGAGAGGCAGCGCTGGACCTGGAGATGGCAGCTTTCACAACCCCATCTGCGAGCTTCAAATCCCTCACCCGCACTTCAGTGCTTAAATAACTCAAAGCTTGGATTCTATTCCTTTCTGGCATTTTCTAGCTATGTTATCAGCACTTGTCTCTTGGCTGCTCTGCCCCTCCCCAGCCATTGTTTTCATCCCATCTTCTCCCTGTACTCTCGTTCTCAAGGTTGAGTCGGAGTCTCCTACACAAACAAGCTTGAAACTAATATTGTGAAATTTTCCACGTTGTTCGGGTTTCAGCAGGCATCACGCTCATCTACACTGCTCAAGCTAATTAACCTTTCATGTCACAATGTCTTCCGCACCTTTTCCTATACTGATCACTCCACCCCTTAGATGAGCGCGATGCATGCAAAACAGATATCATTTATTTTGACATTCCGCTAGCGCCTGCATCTTAGTATAAAGCTGTTTTGTGTGTACATATAGTCTACATAGTATAGTCATTAGCGTAACACAAACAATCAATAACCAAATTAGCGGATGTAACACTATATTTAGCGTCTTCATAGCTCCTGGTGCCTAGCCTAAGAAGATGTCATATCAATGATGCTCAGTTACTTGCTGGATGTGTGAAGCAGTGTGCATAAGCTGTTTAGCGTCTATGGTCATCTGTATGGCTGTATCCTTGGAGTATTTAGCTGCCATATCAAATTTAGCAAAGGTAACGTGTGTGTAGTGCTTGATTGCCTCTAATCTGGGTAGCTTAACAACAAGCGAGATGTTCCACTCTAACTGCGCTCGCATTTTGTGGTTATGGTGAACTTAGTCGGTCGGTACAAGATGTGAGTGCTTATGTCAATAATGCTGGTAATATTGCACATACACATTACTTGCTCTCCGGTGGTTTGTATAAATCCATTAATAAGTAAGGGATGATTAGTGACATAACATATGCTCTCTGTCCCTATCTGATATAAGTCTGTGCCATTAATAGGATAAGGTAACCATTCACATTCTCCTGGTATTGTGTGAAGACATGGATCTAGCACCCGTCCAGTGTGGGTACATACCCACCCCTTAGATCAATCTGCACAACTAGTGGGATCTACAGTGTGATTTTTTTGATTAATCCACTTTTTGTCAGTGTGAGGTATCCACCATTCTTTACCTATCACTACGGGGAGCAATATAAAGGGGCATCATATGTCAGGAGGAAGATCACTTCTTGCTATATCAGAAAAGAGCATAACACATTTCTTCCTCACAGTGAAACTGTATGGGCCTTACACATATTTCCTCAGGCAAATGCAATTGTTGTCTGTTAGAAATTGGGTTTTTGGTTGGCAGTCAGGTTACCCTCTGTCCAAGCAAGAACCCTCACTCTAGTCAGGGTAAGTCACACACAATCCAAATTATCCTGTGCCCACCCTCTGGTAGCTTGGCACGAGCAGTCAGGCTTAACTTAGAAGGCAATGTGTAGAGCATTTGTGCAATAAACTATACATTAACACAATATAGCACCACAAAAATACACCAAACAGTGTTTAGAAAAATATATAATATTTATCTGGGTATTTGCAGGTCAAAACGATCAAAGATGCAATATGAATTTGTAAAGATATCACTGAAAAGTGATATGAAGTGTCTTAAGTCTTTAAAAAGTCAACAGTCTCTTTCAAGCACAAAGTACCTGGTTTGGAGTGGAAAATCTACACAGAGGGCCGCAGAAGAGGAGATGCGTGGAAAAATGGTGTGTGCGTCGGTTTCGCCCCTTCACACACGGACTTGCGTCGTTATTTTTCACTCGGGGAAGACGTGCGTTGTTTTCTGGCACGTGGATTGTCCCCTTCTATGGATCGCGGAATTACCAGATGTCCCAGGGTCTGTGCGTGGATTCCTCGGCTTGTTATCCGGCTGCGCGCCGTTCTGTGAGGCTGTGCGTGGAATTTTCTTTCTCGCGGCAGGCGTTGCGTCAATTTCCTCTCTGGAAGTCGGGTGGCGTTGTCCATGCGAGGCCGTGCATCGAAGTTCCAGTCACACCGCAGGCGTCGCGTTGAGCGCCGTATTTCAGGATCGGCGTGCGGTGAATTTTTCACTGCGGAGCAAGCTGTGCGTCAAATTCTTCGGTGCACACACCGTCCAGTTGAAAAAGAGAAGTCTTTTTGGTCCTGAGACTTCAGGGAACAGGAGGCAAGCTCTATCCAAGCCCAAGAGTTCAGCAAGGCAGCAGGCCAACAGCAAGGCAGCAGTCCTTTGTAGAAAGCAGTCAGGTGAGTCCTTTAGGCAGCCAGGCAGTTCTTCTTGACAGGATGCAGGTTCTGGTTCAGGTTTCTTCTCCAGCAAGTGTCTGAAGTGGTAGGGCAGAGGCCCTGTTTTATACTAAAATGTGCCTCTGAAGTGGGGGTGACTTCAAAGAGTAGCTAAGAACTGCAACAGGTCCCCTTTCAGTTCAATCCTGTCTGCCATGGTCCCAGTAGGGGGTGTGGCAGTCATTTGTGTGAGGGCAGGCCCTCCACCCTCCCAGCCCAGGAAGACCCATTCAAAATGCAGATGTATGCAAGTGAGGCTGAGTACCCTGTGTTTGGGGTGTGTCTGAGTGAATGCACAAGGAACTGTCAACTAAACCCAGCCAGACGTGGATTGTAGGGCACAGAAAGATTTGAGTGCAGAGAAATGCTCACTTTCTAAAAGTGGCATTTCTAAAATAATAATATTAAATCCAGCTTCACCAGTTAGCAGGATTTTGTATTACTATTCTGGTCATGCTAAATATGACCTTCCTACTGCTTTCAGATCAGCAGCTACCACTTCAACAATGCAGCTCCAATGATAGCCTATGAAGGGAGCAGGCCTCACAGTAGTGTAAAAACGAATTTAGGAGTTTTACACTACCAGGACATATAAACTACACAGGTACATGTCCTGCCTTTTACCCACACAGCACCCTGCTCTAGGGGTTACCTAGGGCACACATTAGGGGTGACGTATGTGTAGAAAAAGGGGAGTTTTAGGCTTGGCAAGTACTTTTAAATGCCAAGTTGATGTGGCAGTGAAACTGCACACACAGGCCTTGCAATGGCAGGCCTGACACAAGGTGAAGGGGCTACTTAAGTGGGTGGCACAATCAGTGCTGCAGGCCCACTAGCAGCTTTTAATCTACAGGCCCTAGGCACATTTAGTGCACTCTACTAGGGTCTTACAAGTAAATCAAATAGCCAATCATGGATAAACCAATCAACAGTACAATTTACACAGAGAGCATATGCACTTTAGCACTGGTTAGCAGTGGTAAAGTGCCCAGAGTTCAAAAGAGAACAACAGGCCAGAAAAAATAGGAGGAAGGAGGCAAAAAGTTTGGGGATGACCCTGTCAAAAACCCAGGTCCAACATTGTCTCCAATATTCATCCTGAAGCTGTCCGCATTCTGCTTTAAAGTCTGCATACTGATGATTAACAATGCTTTGCCATATTATGCACTGGATGCCCTAAGTTACTGTTTGTGTGTTTTGAAAGCTTTTTCTGAATTGTTCATAAGTGAAATTATGCATTGCCAATCGCGATACAACCCACGCAGGACTTTCCATAATTCTTGTGAGTGTGTGGGCCCCCATTGAGAAATTACTTTTATGGCCTCTCCTGTACTATATCCTGTAGAAGATAGCTTATTCCTAATGGCTTCAATATCAAAAGAATTCAGGGCCCCTACCCCGATTCCGGTGGCCCCAGCTATCAAGGACCCTAGATCTCTTCTAATGCGTAACTTTGGCAAGGGCCATAACTGTGTTGTCCATGGTGCACATAATGGATCATACTTTGAGACATTCCCCTTGGCAATATTTATCTGTAACACAATATGATTAATTATGCTTGCATGCAGAGCTTGCTGACATCCTATTCTATATCGAACTATGGAAACGTTGCCTAAGTTGCTGACCATGCGTCTTTCGGTTACATAAAACATGAAGGCTGGTGGTTTGGAGTATCGAACTCCTTTTGTTCCATTGTTCATTGTAACAACCACCATATGTCCTGGTAAAATAATTTGTTTGTCAGAGCAATCATAAGGTTTACACGGGTATGCCTGTGCTGGTGTAAAAGGTACAATGGTATCACAATATTTACATATCATGTTTAGCATATAATTCAAAGCCTGTACTGTTGCTGGCGTCCCCTGCAACTCTTTCATTCCGTTGGCATGTCGGATTTGCTGTCCAGGTCACAGCTTTGGCAGCCATCCACTTGCCTCCAGGTACCTTCACGTTGCAAAGTGAAACATTTCCCTGGTCATCAGTTACGTTTGCGGCTTGAGGTGCACAAGTGACATGAAGGTCCATAACAACATTCTCTGCTACTTTCGGTCGGACCCAAACACCTCTTCCGGTTGTAATTATGACAGCAAACGGGAATCACGTCATCGACGCAGATGTCATTGTTTATGTCCGTGGGGTAAGTCTCACTGCAGGTACAAATACAGGTACATTAGAGCTCTTTAAAAGTACAATATACGTACTCTCCACCCCTTGACTCAATATCTCTCCTGCCTCTGGCTTTTTCCCTGGATGGTTCACCCATACTTTTCTTCCTGTGCTTCCAAATCCTCCCTCACCTCTCTGGGTGTTATCGGGGGGCAGATCTTTCTTCAATGTGGGGGGTGTACGCTTGTTCACAAATCAATTGTGCAAGTCTGTCATGTGCTGATAACTTTTTTAGCTGTTCTTTCACCAATCTGTTCTATCTCTTAATCATGCCTGCAGCTTGTGGATAATAACTAAGGTGCAAAATCCACCAAATTCCCTTTTTCTGCGCCCAGCCCTGTACTGTTTTCCCTGAAAAGTGTGTGCCCCTATCTGTGTGGATCTCATCAGGTGCCCCATAATGTTTGATCAGGTAGTTTAGCCCTCGCAAAGTGGACTTTTGATCTGCAGACTTACAGGGCATACCCAACATAAGGCCAGAGTAGGTGTCCACCATTGTCAATACGTAGCTTTTTCCTCCTTCTTTTGATAGCGGCCCAATGTAGTCCAGTTGCCACACCGTAGCAACTGCAGTTCCTCTTCTGATATGGCCGCTAGGCTTCTTTTGCAGGGGCGTTTGTCTAATCTGGTTACATGTGGGGCACTCCTTTACTGCTTGTTGCACTTGTTCTTTAGTAACTGGAATTTGTCGTTGCTGTGCCCATGCATAAGTACCATTCTCTCCTAGATGTCCGGATGTTGCATGGGCCCTGTTTGCTAAAGCAGCTTCAGCTTCCTCATTGATGACCACCGTTAGTGTTTTGGCCATTTGATCTGTGGTGTTGTTGAATAGAGATGCAAGTGAGGTATCCGATGGGCAATGGGCATCCACATGTCCCACATAGATTTGACATTTTGGTCCTTTCTCCCACATCTCTTCCCATAGCTGCTCGCCTCCCGAAAGGTTTCAGCAGGCATCACGCGCATCTACACTGCTCAAGCTAATTAACCCTTTGCGTCACAATGTCTTCCGCACCTTTCCCTATACTGATCACTAGGCATATATCTTGAACATAACGTCACATTGAAGGCTCAGGTCAATCATGGGGTTTCGACTTGTCTTTTTTTACTGAAGGTCTTGAAGAAAATCCTTCTCTTCCTTCGAGAGCAGGTGGATCAGGTGTTGATATAGGCCACTATTCTCAGCCTCCTGGATTACTGCAATTCTTTCTATTAGGGGGCGGACAAGGGATTGCTAAGGAAATTGCAAAGCGTTCAGAATGTGGGAGCGAAGATGCTTCTGGGGCTTCCTCATTGGTCCTACTCTTCAGAGGCCCTAAAACATGTGCTTTGACTTCTATTTGAAAAGTGAGTGAAGTTTAAGTCACTCTGCCTTGCATACTATTTAGCTAATGAATTAGGCCCAGTCTATCTGGCTAATAAATTCAAGAGGTACAATCCCTTACATCTTCTGTGCTTCTTTGATGTACAACTGCTGGTTCTATGCAGGTCACTAGATGCTGTACATGAGGCAAGGCTTTCTATAGCTGCATAGCAAAACTGTGGAAAGAACTTCCTGTTCATCCATGGAAAATCCCTTCTTTAGTGCAAATCAGGAAAACTCTAAACAGGTGGTTCTTCAGGCATGCAGTAGTTTGCAATATGCCTTTTTTGCCAAGACATAGCTCTTTGTGATGACCCAGGCTTTGCTTGCAGCCATGTCTTTGTTGGGATTCTTTTTTTTCAGTGCAAGGGCACCCCTCAAGGTATTTGTTGTGCTCTATAAAACAAATAATGTAATATAACATAACAAAACTACACACCATGATAGGAGCTCTCATCGTCAAGGGGGAAAATAATGAAAATACCATAGATCCCATTGCTGGTAGGGAGATGGACTATCTGCATTAGACATCTCTGAGAGGGTCTGTGTTCTGCCTGAGCCCAGACATAAGTGCATAACAATTATGGACTCAACTTCTTCTGTGCTCAGACTACTGCAAAGGCTTCCCTTTCAATTGTGCTCCTCCTCTGTTCCCTGGAATTCTCCTCTCCCTAATAAAGGGTACATGTTGGTCTGAACCCTCTTCGTCAGCTGTGAGAGCACAGCCCCTATACCATGCTCTGAGGTGTCTGTCTGGATGAGGAAATCCTTGGAGAATTCAGGTGCCTTGAGCACTGCTGCTGTGCACATGGCCTCCTTTATGGTGTCAAAAGCATTGTGACACACCTCCGTCCTGATCAGCTTCTTGGGCTGCTTCTTAGAAGTTAGCTTTGTGAAGGGGTCAACAATGGTAGTCTACCCCTTGGCAAATATACTTTCATAAGTAGTGAGCCAGAGGAAGGCACTCTTATCAGCTGTGGGTCTGCAGGAGTTAGGTGGCTAAAGTCAACACAGATCCCTGCCCTTTCTGGAACTTACTGGCCTTGATAGTCAGGCCTGCTTCCTGCAGGGCCTGAAGCACTGGAGGTAGAACAGGTAGACTTCCCAACTGGAGCTAAAGACAGCAATGTCATCTAGATAGGTGGCACTGAAATCCTCTTTACCAGCCAGGCCCCAGTTGACCAACAGCTGGAAGGTGGCAGGGACATTCTTCACCCCAAAAGGCATCACCTGAAACTCTAGGCCTCTAGGGTGGCGAATGCAGATCTCTCCATATCCCCCTCGCCTAAGACAATCGGCCAGTATCATGACTTTAAGTCAGACATACTCAGAAACTAGACAGCTCCTAACCAGATGGTGAACTTATCAGCTCAAGGGATGGGGTGAGCATCATCTTAGTGACTGAATTGAGCCCCCTGTAGTCCACACAGAATAAGGGTTTTGGTGTGGAACACTCTGGGGTGGCCTTTGATACCAACCCACCAGACCAAGAGCTGTTTGGGTACTCTATCAACCCTAACTCCCGGATTTTAGATACTGTATCCTTAATACTGACCCTCACTTTGTCAGAGAACTTGTAAACAATATTTTTGTAAGTCATGCTGTCCCTGGCGTGAATGTTGTGGGTGCACCAAGTGGTAGCCCTGGGATAAGTGAGAAAAGCGAGGCAAACTGCCCCAGTATGTGGTGACAGTCTCTCTGCTTCTCTGGGGTCTGAGCTCCTTCCACTGACCCATCTTCCTTTTTGTAAGACAGGACTCATTCTCTTTTCCACCTCATCATCCATCACCAGAAGCATGGTTACTTTGGACCTCTGAAAGCGAGGCTTTAGGTGGTTGACATGCAGTATACTTAAAAGGTTCCAGGGGTCTTGAGGTCCACCAACTAGATAACCACTCCTTTCCGCTCCTTGAACTTATAGGGCTCAGTACTCCAGTCCTCTAAGGCATGGGGCTCTACACGCTCCATACTAACACCTTTTGGCAAGGTTGGTAATCCAGCAAAGTGGTGTTCCGGTTTTACCAGTGTTTCATTACTTCCTGGGGGCTTCCAGGTTCTCAGTGGCTTCCTTCTAGAAGCACTTCATCTGGGACCTGATTGCCAACATGTAGATCAATACATCTTGAGGGGGTTCTCTCCTTCACAAGACTGCGAGGCCAACATACAGGGTGACAAAACAAATGTTCAAGGGGAATGAACTCCACTCCCTTCTGAGACACCTCACTGTCAGCAAAAAGGAGGTATGGCAAAAGGACATTCCACCTATGTCTTATGGTAGGCCCATCACCATGCCCTTCATGGTCTTGCTGAGCATGTTCATCTGGGGGTTGGTATCGTATGGAAAACTTAAATGTTACCCCACACCCATCCACATGGATTTCATCCTGACAGAAATGAAGTTGGTACTTCGTTATGACACATGCATGTTATAAAGCCCATCCAGGTAACTATCCCCATCAGCGCCCGGGCCATAGCGGGAGCAGTCATCATCCTCGGAGGACTGGCCTACGGGTACCATGTGGCATGAACCGCAAAGACCCAGATTAACCTATTGCCTTGGGCAGTCTTAGTGTCCAGGGGCCCAAAAATATTTCTTCCCACCCTCTCAAAGGGTGTTCCCACTTCAGAGAGAGAGAGCAGATGGTCTTCTGCTTTGCCCCTGACTTCCCACTGGTAAGGCAGGTGGGACTGGACCTGCAGAATGCATCTGAGGTCGTTCTCACCTTAGGCAAATAAAAGTGGGTTACCAACCTTGCAAAGATTTTGGCCTGCCCCAGATGTCCTGCCAGAGGTATCTAATGAGCCAGACCAACCAGGAGGGCGCTGCGCACTGGGAGATCATCAACACACAGCTTGATTAAGGCTCATGATCTTTAAGCTCCCTATAAGGAGATCAGTCTCCCAATAGATGAGGTGATCACCAGAGGTCTCGCCAGCTGCCTGGGCCTTGGCCTATCACTGTAGGCCTTCAAGAGTTGAACACCCTCACTGGGCTTTGCAGAATTCTGCTTAAGATTGCTCTCTTTTCATTTGCCAGCTGGCCAGCTCTAGTATGTCTCCTAAGTGAGCAATGTTCTCCCCCATAGGTTCTGGGGTGTGACCCTTAGGTTAAGCCGTCCCCCGGATGTGTGAGCCTTAGAGGTGAGTTTTCCACACCCTTTGCCCTTCTTTTTGGCAAGCACATGGGCCATTTTTCCAGGTTCCAGGTGCTTTTCACTTCCCTCTTGGAACGCCATGGACCGTTTGGTCACGGACACCCGGACACTCAGGCATTGCTAACATCTTTAGGTGGGACCGGAGCTCCACCTCCTTCAAGATGGTGAATGCTCTATGTCGTTACCACGAAGACAATCCACACTCATTGCTAGACTCATAGCTGCCCTTAAGAAACCTAAGACCTTTTCCCATTTAAAGGCAACTAGAGCCACAGGATAATGACTCTCATGGTTGTTAGCCAAAGCAACCTATTGAAATACGTTGGGAATTGCATTCTCTGATTATACCGGATGACCCCTGACAGCAATCATTCTGGCTCAAGTCAAGTCAGGCTCAACGTGGGGGAAATACGTATTTTTGCAGCACATAAACGGTAATAAAGAGAAAACACAACACAAGAAAAATCCCAAACCAATTTTAGAAAATGGACTAAATTGTATTAAATAAAATTAAATCATATGACAAAAATCCAATAAGTAGAATTGGAGACATTCAATTTTAAAATTTGGAGTGAAAATAGAGCCTAAAATCATAAAGTATCACTTGCAATAATCTTGTCACACTGGACCTGTAGAAAGTCACAAGTTCAGGATGACTGCAATGGAACGCAGGTCGATACAGGGACCAGGATAATCAGGCTGAAAAGAACCAGCATCAAGAGTTCCATTGACATTGGAGAAAGCCGCAGGAGCAGGTTGAGCGTCATGAACAGTCACCATAGCGCAAACAGCAGGTTGGACATTGCAGATGGTCATCGCTTTAGTGTGAAGACCGGTGGGGCGTTGTGGATGGCTGTTCCTGGTGCTTCACATTGGCAGTCATTGCGGGCTGCGATTGCTGTGGTGTGAAGTGTAGCTCTTGCATTGTAGACTGCAGCAGACAGTTAATGTCATAGCAAACAGCAGGTTTCACTGGAGCTTCCCATTGGCAGTCATTGCAGGTGGCAGAGTCTTAGCATAAACGGGCCCCATTGTGGTCATGAGGAGTGGAAACTTCAGGCTTTTGACCTTTTCTTCCAGGAGTAGCTTCCACCAATACCAGCCAAGGTTGTCACAAGCTTACCATCACTGTTGGAACTGCACAGAGATCATTAAACTGTGGAAAGAACATAAAAAGCTAATGTAGGAAGCAAATAAAGTCTCAGAAGAAAAGGAATGGCATGGCTAAAGATATATAAAATGTTCCAGTAAAGAAGCCCAGCGCAGTTCCGGAATTACATCAACAAATTAAAAGCCCTAACTCAGTCAGGAAGAATGGGATGAGCTACATAACAGCACTATATTGAGGTCACCCAGTTACACCAGTTCACATGGACAGAAAGGGGTTGGTAGACTAGCCCACACGGAACCAGCAGGACTTCACAACCCAGGCCCAGGTCAGCAAAACCTTCAAGGCAATGAAAAATGACAGGGTCCTTGACCAAATGGTCTACCTGCCTGAATCTTCAAATGTGCACCAGAGGACTGGGCAACAATACTAACACCCTCCCCTCTTTACCGAAGCCTTCTTCTCTGCTCAAATTTCAGAAGCATGGAGGGGCTCAATTCTGTGCCACATTTTCAAGAAAGGGGACCCAACAAAGCCAGCTAACTATTGCATGATTGTCCTATTAGATCAAGCATACGCTGAATTAATACTGAAGTAGCTACAGGCCTGGGTTCTGGACAACAACATTCTCCCATTCTTTCAGACAGCCTTTTGTGCTGCAGCATCAATCATTGACCACAATATTTCACTCGTTATTTTCAGCCAGCAAGCAGCTTCAATCAAGCAGTTACCACGCTTCTGCTGCTTCATTGGCTATAGCACAGCCTTCGACAAAGTAGACAGCCCCATGCACTGAGTAGCCTTCCTGCATATAACAAAAAGTGCTATCTAATGGTAAATCAGGACAAGACCAAAGTAGTAATCTTTGAGTATCAAAAGAATAAGAAATCTCACACCTGGCACATAAGGCCTATGATTATCAAATCGGCACTGAAAAACGATTATCTGAGGCTTTGGCTCACAGACACCTTCAAACCCTTGGCCTATACTGGCTCCCTAAAAAAGAAAACTGAGGACATCATATACGGCATTGTTTGCCTTAATATGAAAATGAAAATCCCCTCTGCCGCAAGTAATGCTATCTGTATTGCAGACCGGTTCCATCTTGACCACTGACTCCATTTTGTGCTTAGTTTAGCTTCAAATGCTGTCACATTGGTGGAGCAGATATTTTTCCATGCACAGCTTGCGAAAGTGTTCCGCTTTTCTCACCAGGGAAGGGAACACAACACGGGTGATGCAACGTTGTGAAGAATGTGCAGGATGAGAATGTTTATGGCAGAGAAGGGTACGGCTCGGTCTTGAAAATACCCATTGGGATCTGGCTAATTTCTTTGGATGTTTTTTTAACACTGACCCAGTACAGTCAGCGCTTGAATTTGACAACTTATTTGAAGGGAGGGGGTTTCTAGGACCTTCTTTTTAAGTTTGTTTAAAGTATATAAGGTGGGGAAGCTTGATACTGGGGTAGAAGGAAATCATTTCTGAGAGTGGATGCATTGCTCAGAATAATCCTGTGGGGGAAATTTCTTCTGTCTCAGCTGTCATGGGTTCCACAGCTTGACGTTGGCAGACAAGGAAGATGTTGGATTCGATCCCCATGGTGATACGTTTTTAATTCTTACTATCTAGCTTTACTGTGTGCATGCATAAATATACGTATTCACTGCATATATATTCATTGTTGATATATTAGATTTTTTCTGATTATTATTATCCAACTGCTGTGAATATTTTGGCAGCTACACGTGTGTTGTTGCATTCAAATGAAGTGCTCACGTTATTATTTCCGTATACTTGTGTTTGAAAGTGCGTTAATAAATTAATTACTCAGACTAAGCATTCTTCACATTCTTTAGCTTTGTTTCCTCTGAGTCTAAAGCAAAGCAGAACACCGCCTCAGTACTTAAAGTCACAAAGGCTACCCTTCTTCTAGCTTTATGCCATGGGTACTTGGCATTTCCTGATGCCTGTGTGCCCAGCTTGGTGCTTGCCCAGTCTTCAGGTTATAAGACAACATTTCACCTACCTAGGTATCCCTATATATCCCAAATCTGCCTAGAATTTGGTGTGCACACCAGAGCTAAACTGTGAGTCCAACATCCTGAAATATTATCTGTGGATATTGAAGGCATCTGGGAACTCACTCAAGGCTTGTCTAAAAGGCACATTCGAAAGACTTGTGAACCCATGATCTGGGTAACTACAGAGGGCATTGCCAACATTTCAAATAGAAGTCTCAGCTCTCACAACAAACTTGGGGCCTGATTTATGGAAAGTTAGCATCGCCTTTGCGTCATTTTTTTACACAAAAGCAGCGTAAACTTACAAAGCTCCCAATCTAAGGTTAGCACTTATTAATTGCAATAAGGTAACCTATTGTTACTCATTGAGAAAATGTGGCCTTACAACAGTGATAAACGACTTTAGGAGTTTTTCACTGACAGGACATGTAAAACCTAACTACACATATCCAACACTTTAAATACAATGCACCCTGGCCTAAGAGCCTTTAGGAGTACCTTAGGGGTGACTTACAAATATTAAATAGGAAGGTTTAGGCCTAGCAAAAGGTTTCGTTTGTCTGGTTGAAATGGCAGTTTTAAACTGCAGTGCAGGCTGCGGTGGCAGACCTGCGACATTTTTTGACAGGGCTAATTTGGCGTGTGACACAATGAGTGCTGCAGGCCCACTAGTACCATTTAATGTACAGGCTCTAGGTACATACAGTACCATCTACTATGTGCTTACAAGTTATTTAAATGTTCCAGTTAGTTGTGGGCCAATTTTAACATGTTGAAGTTTGGAGCACAATCACTTTAGCACTGGTAATTAGTGGTAAAGTGTACAGAGTACTAAAGCCAATCACAAAATGAATTCAGCAACAGGAGTGAATGTAAAATGTGTGGGGAGATATCACGCTGCAAATGTCAGGTCTAAAACATTTAAAATAATAAAACTAAGAGTCAGGGACAAAATATCACCACTTTGCTTATCATCAAAATGAGCCTACAGGGCTTCTGGAGACTGCTTCTTTGTCAGTGTGTACCAAGTCCTTAGGAAGAGCTTAGTCCATCAGGAAATGCTCTGCTTCTGCACTGTATTGCCCCTCTTTGCACTGGCAAGCTTCTCATAGATCTTATCATCCATTCAATGTTCTTTGGTGTGATCAATATAAAAACTGAATGCTCTCTTGGGGTCCAATGGTGGAGTCTCTCTCTTTCGAGGATTGAGGAGGAACAAAGCATGGTGGGAGTGTGATAGGCTGTACAAATTGAAACAGTGTTACAAATTTTGGTAGACAAGGAGCTTGAGTCCTCAGAACAAGATTATCTGGGAAGAACGTATTATATTGTGGTTAGACAGAGAGAGCATGAAGATTGCTCACACGTCGAGCTGATGCTATGGCAATGAGGAATACTGTTTGACAGTTTAGGAGATCTAACGGAAACTGTGTTCAAAGAGAGTACACATTTAAAAAAGTAACAACCAAATTAATTTAAACTCCACTCTGGTATCACACAGGTTTCTGTGAAAATAAATGTTACACACTTTTCAAAAATCTCATCACAATGAGTGATCCGTCAACCATAAAAAAGCAGTCATAGCCAATATGTGACAACTGAAAATGCTACTGGCCCACTGTGAACCACAGGTGGTGCCTGTAGGCCTGCAACGAAGTGATAGGGAAATATGTGTCCTGCAAGTCCAACACCATCATCCAGTCTATGGGGTTCTAGGGTAGGCAGGCTTTAGGCTTGCCTGAGTGTCCTGAATATTTCCTTCCACAAGAAAGAATTAAGAGGGAAAAGATCTAGGGTGGGACAGCAACCTCTGTAACACCCAGTTCCTACTTCCAAGGCTGGAATCCTTCTGAATCCCCCTTTGTCCGAAAGGGCCTGCACTCCCTGCTGCAAAACAGACATGTAGTCCTCTGTCATTGATCCTGATGGAAAGAGTGGTGAAGTAGTAAGAAATGGGAGGATGCAGACCTGATTGACAATTTTCTGATGTGAAAGATTGCTATGCTGAAACAAGTAGTAAACCCTGTCTCTGACCAGGCAGTTGTCAGTCAGGTGTGTGCCCTTAAGGACTTAAAAACAAGGTTTTACAGCTGCAGCAAATGGAAGGGTGGGGACTGAGCTGACTGTTGTCTCTGATGCTCTGGGAATTGTCTTTGAGAGCTGCAAATTGGGTGGGAGACCTGTTTGGCTGGCAGCACAGCCTGACATTGACAGTATGGGAAACCCCTACTGTATCATTGAAGGGTATGGAATTGTTTATGAAACTGAGGGGGCAGTCAGTCCCAAGAAACCTGCTTTGGCCAGGCTTTCTGTAAAACATTCCAATGCAGGGTCTGCCTTCTCGCTAAAAAGCTGACAACCATCGAATAGCATATCCACTAGGGATGCCTGGACATACCTGGAGAACCTATTGACCTCATCTGGATGTGTCGCCAAAGCACTGCACTTGAGTCAGTTGCTCAGCCTAAGCAGTCAATTGTGTCTCAGCCAGTCTGGATCATGAATTTTGCTGAATTTCAGCCATCCTGGGGAGCCTGGGTCAGGGACATCAGGATATCATCTAGAACTGCAGTTAACACTTGAGCCATTATGTCCCTCTAGGTCACGAGACCAACAGTCTGCAAGATAGCTGGCATTTACAGAATGCACAGCAAGGTTCGTGGAAGAGAAAATTAACTTATCAACAGACTCTTGTAATTTTGGAATCAAAATCAGGTGGGTTGGTGGGGAAGGTATTATGATTTATCTTACTGATGGATGCCTGAACCACCAAGACTCTGGCAAGGGATGATGCATAAGGAAGTCAGGGTTCCCAATTAGAGTCTACTCACTGAAACGAGAGAAGAAGAAATGAGGAAGGTGAAGAGGGGGAAGAAAAGAGAGTATTTGTCTTAAGGTCTAATAGTTCCCATAATCTCTGACAGCATTATGATATATTATCTGGTTGTGCGAGGTCAGTAAATATCGGAAAGGTGCCTTGCCAAGGGATTTTCAGAGAGGTTCCAGTTACTTTTGCAGGAACAAAAAGAACACATAACTTTGGAATCAGGGCTTTTTTATTCCTTGATGTTCAGTTGATGCTTCTCAGGCTAAACCAAGAAATACCATGAAGAATCAGCCTTCTTGGGTGGGTATGCAACAACTTTGCTCTGGCTGCAGCCAGGACTTTTTCATGAATGATATAGGGGGTCATTCTGACCCTGGCGGTCAGTGTTAAAGCGGCGGCCAACCCGCCAACAGGCTGGTGGTCCAAAAAATGGAATTCTGACCCTGGCGGGAACCTTCAACACAGGCCGCCGCTTTAACACTCCGACCGCCACGGCAGGACAAACAAACAGCGCAGCAGTCACCGCCAACAGCCAGGCGGCAGACAATGTACCGCCCACCCTATCACGACTCACCAATCCGCCACCTTTTCCGGGACGTGAGCCCCGCCGATAAAAACACGGCGGAAACAGACATTTCCAATGGAAAACGCTCACCTCGACACACTCCACGCGGAATCGGGACAACATGGAACCGGAACTCCACATCCTCCCAGCCATTGCCTTCCTGCTCTTCTTCCAGGATCATGAACGTCGCCGCAGACGACAACGGTGAGTACTGCACCTACGACACAGGGGAGCGGGGAGGAGGAAAGGTTACGGGCACACACATACGCCACACACCCACCCCCACCCTCACCCCCACCGAAATACCTACACACCAATGCAGATTAAAAAGTCAGAGTGACACCCCCAAACCCCCAAAACAAAAATGCAAAGACAAAAGGCAATGATTGTAAAAATAGAACTATATTATAGCAATGATTAAGTATAGCGAACTTAGCAATATTAAAAGAATTTTTACACATCTCGAACAATATATATACAAGTAGCAAAAGTCCGGCACAGTTTTGCAAAGTTCAAATGTCCGTGGGCCAATGTGCATCAACACATGGGCAAAGCCCACACACGAGATCGAGTCCATTGGAGAGAACACTGCTGGGGCATCACAAAAATAAAATACAGGCACCTCAGGGTGAAGGGAAGGGGGGGCACCTCAGCCACATGAGTCCACGACCCCAGATCCACGAAGGGCCTCCATGCCCACTGTGCCATCCTGGGGAGTGCAAAGCCACAGTCTCTCAAGTCTCACAAGTGGGTGGATTGCCCACTGTGCCATCCTGGGGAGTGCAAAGCCACAGTCTCTCAAGTCTCACAAGTGGGTGGATTGCCCACTGTGCCCTCCTGGGGGGTGCAAAGCCACAGTCCATCAGGTGGATTACAGAGTCCACTGGTCATGGAGGAGGCATGGTGGGCAGAGTGCCTCGTGAAGCCCTGCCCGACACAGAACCGGGCCTGCCAATGGGCCAGCGGTGCTTGACAGGAGGGCCCAGCGGAGCGGTGCTTGACAGGAGGGCCCTGTTCAGCGGTGCCTGTCTTGGCGGGGCCCTGTTCAGCGGTGCTTCTCACGGCGGCCCCTGTTCAGCGGTGCCTCTCTTGGCGGGGCCCTGTTCAGCAGTGCTTCTCATGGCGGGCCCCTGTTCAGCGGTGCCTCTCTTGGCGGGGCCCTGTTCAGCGGTGCTTCTCACGGCAGGCCCTGTTCAGCGGTGCTCTTCACGGCGGGCCCTGTTCAGCGGTGCCTGTCTTGTGTTTCGAGTGGACCACACCTGGCCAATACTTCCCGCTCAGTCAGCCTCGGACCTTTCCGTTGCGGGGCCCTCCTGTGATGGAGTCCTGGGGCCCTGGGTCTCCTTCGATACCCCCGGAATGGGGCTGGTGGGGCCCTCATGGACAGGTCGGCTGCTCCCTGCCTTTTGCGCTTTGCTGCCCTTGCCCTCCTTGGCAGACTCTCCGTGGCCCTTGGCTCCCTTACCCGATGTGGCAGGTGACGGTGCAAGGCTACCCTCCTTGGGGGCAGGCGTATCAGGCCTGTCGCGCCTGCCCTTTAGTTTTTTGCTCCTCTTCCCAGGGGGGGGGCTGGCTGTGCCTTTGCTGCTGGCCGATGTCCCTGCCCAAGGAAAGGGCGGACTCCAAAAACCAGGCACGACGTTCTTGGGAGTTGCTGGGCTGGTGGTGGCTGAGGTGTTTTTGGAACTCTTACGAGATGGAGGGGGTGGGTCAGGTGAGGAAAAGAGGTCCACTTTAGAGAGGAATAGTTTTTTAGGAGCAATGGGAAGGGTAGCTGGAGTGGGTATAGGAGTGGAGGAAGAGGATGTGGTTGTAGGAGAGTCAAGTCTGGTGTCTTTGGGTGCAGGTGCTTGGGCTGGAGGCTGACGTGAGGTGGATGGCTGTTGGTTGGGTGCCTGCCTGCGTTTGTGTGGGTTGGAAGCGGGGGTGACAGACACACTGGGAGAGGACACAGGGGACGTGTACATGGCAGTGGGGGTGGTGACTGCACGTGTGCGGACTGGTCTGGAGGGTGTGCTGGTGATGGGTGTACTGGCTGATGGTGGTGTGCATGCAGGTGTGAGTGTAGACGTCACAGGGAGGGAGGAGGGAGATGAGGAGGTGGGGGACACAGAGGAGGTAGTGGCTGTTGGCATGTCTGCATCTGTATGTTGCTTGTGTGAATGCTTGTGTGTTCTGTGGTGCTTATGTCTGGATGAGCTTACCTTGGGTGTTGAGGTGTGTGCAGGCTGGTCTGTAGGTGTGGATGGGATAGGCAGAGGAACAGGGGAGTGGGACTGGGTGGAGGGAGTTAGAAGAGGGAGGCTGGAGACAGGGACAATCGCTGCCGTCAGTGCTGAGGCCAGAGCGTTGAACGATCGCTGATGGGCAGCCTGACCCGAATGAAGGCCCTCCAGGTATGCATTGCTTTGATGAACCTCCCTCTCCACACCCTGGATGGCATTCAAAAGGGTAGACTGCCCAACAATGATGGTCCTAAGGAGGTCAATGACCTCCTCACTGAGGGCAGCAGGGGTCACTGGGGCAGGGCCTGAGGTGCCTGGGGCGAAGGAGATGCCCACCTTCCTGGGTGAGCGGGCACGGGGCAAACGCTGAGGGGCTGCTGGGAGGGCGGAGCTGGTGCGCTGGGTGGCGGCTGTACCTGTAGTATCGGTGGGCACGGATGTTGCCGCCACCGCAAGGGAGCTCCCATCGGAGGACGTGTCGGTGTCACTGATGTCTGCAGGGGTCCCCGTGGTGGAGCCCCCCTCGCCCTCCATCTCACTGGTTATGTCGGAGTCAGTTGCATGGCCCTCCGGGGCCATGTGAGATGCAGCTCCCTCTTGCGCCGATGCCACTTCTCCTCCGCCTGATGATGCTAATGCACACATTCCCAGAAAAACAAAGAAAATGGGGGGGGGGTGGAGAAATAAAGACAAGTTGAGTGCATGCATTGGGGACACCGTTGGCGGAGAAGACAGACACAGAAGCCCCCTGCACTACGCTGCGCACTTGGGGTACACTACTCATTCACTGGGACATGCCCTACAAGCCTATGGGCGACAACTGCCCACACAGAATACACAGGTCCATGAATAGCGTTACTAGGCACTCTACAGAGGTGGGGGGAGGGGGCACAGGACCATACCTCACGGAGGGGCCTAGCCTACAGAAATCGCCCTGGCCTATGGATACCCACAGCCCTCCTCCCCCACCCAGGCACCTCTACTGCGCGCAAATATAGCTGAATGTGCTGGTACTCACCCCCTTGTGTCTGCTGTGATGTCCTCAAGCGCCCATCTAAATCGGGGTAGGCCACCGCCAGGATCCGGGACATCAGGGGGGTCAAGGTACGACTGGCACCCCTCCTAGGTTGGGAGGCCATCCCCAGCAGAGCCTCGGCGGTCTTCCTGCTCCCGCGGCGGATGTCCTCCCACCTCTTGCGGCAGTGGGTGCCCCGTCTGTTGTGGACCACCAGGGCCCGGACGTCCTTGGCGATGGCACGCCAAATATCGATCTTCTGATGGGCGCTGACCTATGTGACATGTACAGGGGGTGAAAAGAAACATCATCACTTTTCTGCATGCTCGATGTGAGTGGCCCCCCCTCCCGAAACTTGCCATGTGGCACATGCTCTCATCTGTCGTGCCATGTATTCGTAATTCGCTCCCCTCCCCTCCATCGTACATCCACACCACTCATCACAGGCATTGCCCACTATGCATTGGCCCCTGTGTACTCACCTGTTGGTCTGGATGACCGTAGAGTAGCGCATACTGGGGGAGGACCCCGTCCACGAGCTTCTCCAACTCTTCGGAACTGAAGGTGGGGGCCCTTTCCCCAGTCGCAGCAGCCATTGTCACTTCCAGACCGAGGTCACAGCAGCACTTGCAGTATAGGTCCTCTCCTGTGGATGCTCAGGTCTCATGTGATTAAGCAGAGAGAAAATGGCGGTCACGCCCGCGGCGGTGCGTACCGCGGCGGTGCGTACCGCGACCGCCGGCGCACATTGTCATTGGCTCCTGAAACCCATAGGGTTCAATGTTAACCAATGCTGCTTTGCGCCGCGGTCTTCGACCGCCTACCGCCACGGTGTTCCACGCCAGCGCAATGACCTCACTCCACATTGTCACACTTCACAGGTCAGGCAGCCGCCATTTCAAGGGCCCACATGGCTTAATTCCTACTGCGTCACACATGGCTAGGCCTTGCATCGACACTCATACAAGCCATTCAATCCAGAGAGATTTGTGTACTGTGCAGGCTGTGGGAACTTACCTGTGGGTTGATTGACTCTGTGCTCCATTTTGTCCTTCCTAGGCACCATCCGCTGGGACTTGCGAGGAGACGGAGGAATGTTCCCGTGTACAGACCGCTGGTGGACCTGTCGACAATGGAAGAACGACATGTCATACTCACCTACAGACTCAACAGTGCCACTATACAGGAACTGTGTGCCCAGCTGGAGCCAGACCTGATGTCACCCATCCGCCAACCCACAGGGATTCCGCCTCTAGTGCAGGTGCTGTCAGTGCTCCATTTTTTGGCTAGTGGATCATTTCAAACTACAGTGGCCATTTCATCTGGGATGTCTCAGCCTATGTTTTCCAGGGTATTGTCCAGAGTGTTGCCTGCCCTGATGAAATACATGCGGAGCTACATCATGTTCCCTGAGGTGGGTGACTTGCCTACAGTGAAGGGTGATTTCTATGCCCTTGGACACATTCCCAATATCATTGGTGCAATTGATGGTACCCATGTGGCTTTGGTCCCCCCAAAAGACAATGAACAGGTGTACAGGAACCGAAAAAGTTTTCATTCGATGAATGTCCAGGTGGTCTGTTTGGCTGACCAGTACATCTCCCATTTAAATGCCAAGTTCCCAGGGTCAGTGCATGACGCGTACGTCATGCGAAATAGCAGCATCCCTTATGTGATGGAACAGCTACAGAGACAGCGTGTGTGTCATTAGACTCTGGTTACCCCAACCTGCCTTGGCTATTGACCCCAGTGAGGAATCCCAGGACAAGGGCAGAGGAACGGTACAATGAGGCCCATGGGCGTACTAGGAGGGTGATTGAGCAGACCTTTGGCCTCCTGAAGGCCAGGTTTAGGTGCCTGCATATGACAGGTGGATCCCTAATGTACTCACCAAAGAAGGTGTGTCATATCATCGTGGCCTGCTGCATGCTTCACAACCTGGCTTTGCGACGCCAGGTGCCTTTCCTGCAGGAGGATGGTCCAGATGGTGGTGTTGTGGCCGCTGTGGAGCCTACGGAGAGTGAAGAGGAGGAAGACGAAGAGGACGACACAGACAACAGGGACAGAGTGATACTGCAGTATTTCCAGTAACACACAGGTAAGAATCTACTCCTGCATTTTATTATATCTGTAACAGTCCTGGCTCTCTACTGTCTGACCTTTCACCCCAATGTATGGTAACTCAGTTGTGAATTTGCCTTCCTATTTCAGTGATCTGGTCCCCACGGAGTGCCCTCTGGTTTATTTCCCCATGGGCTACCGCTGTGTGACACTGGTATGTTGTCATCACAATGTAATTTGACATTTTTGGTTGGTTATATTGAATACATTTTGTTTAAAAAAAAAAATAGCAGACTCCAGATGTTTTTTGTGCAATAATTGTGTTTATTGAAGTGCAAAAATTGGTGTATAGTTCAAAAAGGGTGATGGGTGATGGTGGAGGCATGTCCATGGCAGAGTCCAGACTCTCGTTCGCACAGGTGCATTGTCCATATGCCTGTGGAAGGTGGAGCAGGGGCAGTTCAAGGGGGACAGGGTGAACAAGTGGGACAGTGGGATGACATCCGGGGGGATCCGTGCATGGCGAGGGTCTTGACATCCTACTCTGTCTTCTTTCTAGGTCTCAGGCCTTTCTTGCGGGGTGGTTCATGTTCTGCAGGGGGTGGGGTCCGGGTGGGCCGTTGCTGTTGTGTCGGGGCCTCCTGACCACTAGCGCCGGCGGAGGTGGTGGGCTGTTCTTCCTCCATGCTAGTGGCAGGGGCCCTTTGGGGGGCCACATGGTCCCGCAATGTGGTGACAATCTGGTTGAGTGCCACCACGATTGTACCCATTGCGGAACTGATGCTGCGCAGTTCTTCCCGGAACCCCATGTACTGGCCCTCCTGCATGGCCTGGATCTCCTGGAACCTGGCCAGGACCGTCGCCATCGTCTCTTGGGAGTGGTGGTACGCTCCCATGATGGTGGTGAGGGCCTCTTGGACAGTGGGTTCCCTAGGCCTGTCCTCCCTCTGTCGCACAGCAGCCCTCCCAGTTCCCCTTTGTTCCTGGGCCTCTGTCCCCTGGACGGTGTGCCCACTACCACTGCCCCCAGGTCCCTGTTGTTGTTGGGGTGGTGGGTTGCCCTGGGTGCCCTGTAGTGGTAGACACACCGCTGCTTGACCTGTCCTGGAGACAGAGGCATGGGCCCGCTCGGTGGGTGCTGTGCTGGGGTTTCCAGAGGGGGGTAGGTCTGCTGTGGCCTGTGGCTGCCTGAGGGGAACCAACTGTCTAGAGGTCCCCGATGGTCCGGGCTGGTCATCAGGTTCTAGGTCGACAGAGCTGCTGTCATCACTGGGGGCCTGTTCTGGGGGTGGGATGGACATTTCTGGACCCTCCGGGCCGGTGTGTTGGCGTTCGGGTCCTGCAGGGGTAAAAGAGTATGGTTATTGCTTCTGTGTGTGCCATGGCGTGCGATTTGTGGGTGCCCTTGTCCCCCAGTGCTGGCATTCCCTTGTGGGAGGAGTTGTGAGGGTGGGTGGGGGGGGGGATGGGTATGTGCAGTGGTCATGCTTAGGTGATGGGTGTCCATGGTTTGTGTTAGCATTCAGGGGTTGGTGTTGGTTTGGGTGGGTTGTGCTGGTGAGACATTAGCAGGGAGGATATGTGCTGGGGGGTTGGGGGTGAGGGTGGGGGTGTGGGTTGGCATGCTGGTGGTTGGGGGGGAGAAGTAGTTGAGATTAGACTTAACAGAGTCCATTCCTCCGCCTACTCCAGCGAGGCCCTCAGGATGCAGGATGTTCAAGACCTCTTGCTCCCATGCTGTGAATTCGGGGGGAGTGGGTGGGGGTCCGCCACCAGTCTTCTGCACAGCGATGTTGTGTCTTGACACCATCGTCCGCACCTTCCCCCGTAGGTCGTTCCAGCGCTTTCGGATGTCTTCCCGATGTCTGGGATGCTGTCCCACAGCGTTGACCCTGTCGACGATCCTTTGCCATAGCTCCGCCTTCCTGGCTATTGAGGTGTTCTGCACCTGTGTGCCGAAGAGCTGGGGCTCTACCCTAATTATTTCCTCCACCATGACCCTGAGTTCTTGGTCCGAGAACCTGGGGTGTCTTTGGGGTGCCATGGGGTGGTGTGGATGAGGTGTGGGGTGGTGTTTGTGGTGATGAGTGTAGTGGTGTGTGGTGTTTTGTGCGTAGATGTAGTGTGAGGGATGATGTTGGGTTCCTGTGTGTGTTGTGGTTTGCGTTCCCTGTGCTCTCTCTCTGTGTATTGCGCCTTGTCTCTGAATTTCGATTTGTGGGGGTTTGTGGGTGATGTGGGTGTGCGTTTTATATTGTATTGGGTGTGTGGGAGTGGTGTTTGTATGTGTATCAGGTGTGTGTATTTGTCATTGTCCAATGTGGCAGTGTTTTGTAGATGTGTGTCTATTTTGAGTGCAGCGGTGTGTACCGCCAATGGGATACCGCGGTTGAAAGACCGCCGCGTGGATTAGTGGGTCGTAATGGCATGGGCGTATTTCTGTTGGCATGACGGTGGAGGTTTGGTCATCTCCAGTTTATCGCTGACCGCTGATGTGGCGGCCTTCACTGGAGGTCGGGTTTTTGGCTGTTTGGCAGTTGTGGGTCAGAATGACCCTGGCGGGTTACCGCGGCCGCGGCGGTGTTCTGGCGGTCTTCTGACCGGCGGTAACTGATTTTTACCGCCAGGGTCAGAATGACCCCCATAGTATTGAAAAGATAACAATAGTGCATGGTTCATTGTCATGATGTTTCAGGGGCTGGGTGGGACTATGTGCATGTTGTGTGGCAGAGTTAAAGTGTTTTTAAGCATATAGTTTATGAATACATGTTATGTCTCAGTTTACTCTACTCTCAAAGGAATTCCTATAAGCACATATTAGATCTGTGCGATCTGTTCTCCAGATGTTCACATTTACACCTTAGTGATCCAATCTCCTCTGATACTCTTTCATTAAAGGTTGTTTTATTTCCACCTCTTTGGAAAGGAGAGCATCTTTTCAACAGAATCCACATTTTGTGATTAAGTTTTGAATTTAGATGGCTGTACTGATTTCCTTGAGAATTTTCTAACAGATAGCTTAAGTGGAAACTGCAGCTGATGATTGATGCTGTGATCCTTTGCAGTAGTCCTCGGGGCAAAATGTAAATGGAGTAGAATAATGCTAAGTGGATTAAATAGAAGCATAAAGTGCATCTGGCACATTGCCATCAACATAATTTCGAGCCTGACTCAGTACGTGGAATCAATCATTATTGTGTCCCTTCTTATGTTGATTTAAGAAAATGTAGGAAGAACATATGGGTTGTACTCTGGTGTTATTCATCAGAGCAAAGCCATCATACACCTGCTGCTTGGTGTTAGTTTTACCAAATGTAGTTTGTGTGCGTGTTGAGTTTCCATAATTAAGATGAGTTCTGAGTGCAGGAATTGGATTAACATGAAGTACAGAAGGTAAGTCTCTACACATGAGTATCTTAGGTCTTGCGCCTTGCTTCAGTTTGAACAGTGGGAAGACTGGGACCAAAGCGTGATATGGGTCAAATCTTTGCTCCAAGTTTATTTTAAGCTTAGGATGTCATCATTTTTCTGGAGCATCAAATGGCTCAATGCTCTTTGTGCACTTATCTTGTAACAGGTTTGCCATCTTTCCCCACATCTTGTTTTGTTCCATGATTAATTCAGTTATAAAACCAAGACCTACAGGAGTCAACTGAACAGATGTATTGGTTGAGGATGGTATGAATATGGGGCCTGATTCAGACCTTGGCGGACGGCGGAGGCCGTCCGCCAAGGTCCCGCCGACAAATGACCGCACCGCGGTCAAAAGACCGCGGCGGCCATTCAAACATTTCCGCTGGGCCGGCGGGCGCTCTCCAAAAGAGCGCCCGCCGGCCCAGCGGAAATGCCCCTGCAACGTGGACGCCGGCTCAGAATTGAGCCGGCGTAGTTGCAGGGGTGCGACGGGTGCAGTTGCACCCGTCGCGTATTTCAGTGTCTGCA
The DNA here is from genome assembly GCF_031143425.1 of Pleurodeles waltl. Classification (NCBI taxonomy): domain Eukaryota; kingdom Metazoa; phylum Chordata; class Amphibia; order Caudata; family Salamandridae; genus Pleurodeles; species Pleurodeles waltl. The sequence goes on from NC_090446.1 coordinate 1,416,027,374, forward strand.
AAGCAGACACTGAAATACTTTGTGGGGCCCTCTTACGGGGGCCCCTGCAGTGCCCATGCCATTGGCAGGGCCCCGCGGCACCCCCTACCGCCATCCTGTTCATGGCGGGTTTCCCGCCATGAACAGGATGGCGGTAGGGGGTGTCTGAATCCCCATGGCGGCGGAGCGCGCTCCGCCGCCATGGAGGATTCAATCGGGCAGCGGTAAACCGGCGGGAGACCGCCGGTTTACCCTTTCTGACCGCGGCTGAACCGCCGCGGTCAGAATGCCCTTGGGAGCACCGCCAGCCTGTTGGCGGTGCTCCCGTGGTCGGTGACCCTGGCGGTCACCGGCCGCCAGGGTCAGAATAACCCCCATGGTGTCTTTAAATGGTTGTGGTGTTTCTTGTTTAGATGCCAAACAGGAAATCTCAAGTGATGAGAAATTTACTTTGATATTTTCATCGATTCTGTGTCTAGTATAGTTGTGGCATTGAAATTAGTTAATAGGTCATTTTGCTTCTTAGTTTGTGCCTCTTAGTTTTTCCTAATATTAATTTCTGAAAAGAATGCAATTCTATAATAGGTGCAATCAGTTTTGCAATCAGTTTTGCAGCCAACTGAAGTGTTTGTTAGATTTGAGATTGATTCCTTTTGCCCCAGTATCATCTCTGCACTTCTTCAGATAGCATTGGCTGATTTTGATCTATAGAGGAACTAGTAAGGGCTGAAATGGTAAGTATCTACACATCTGAAACAGGCAATCGGATATATAATTTTTTTGCTAAATAAGTTCGAGGGGGTCACCAGTTCTAAGGGCGTATTGCCCTCTTCCGTCACCGGATCCTTGTGCTCTACTGAAGATTTGTTCTGTGGTGCAGTTCTGATCCTAGATAGATTGCACAGTACTTTAGCTCAATGTATCTCAAAAGGAAGGGGCAATAGATCAGGTTAATGAGGATATCCCAATTTCCCAAAGAGCATAATGTATTAAATGCACTACCTTGAACTTAATATAATAAATCACCAAAACGTAAGAATCAGCTTAATTCCACTACCTTCCTCTGCACTCCTTTAGAATATATAAAAAACCATATGTCCCTGGATCCCCGTATCACAGTAAAGTAGGATCCAGAAATCCTTTGTAACCACGCGCTGTGAGTTAGTGGCTGGGTACTAGAAGCAAGGCAGAAGCATTACAAACTCCATGTATTAGGCTTTGCTGTGAATGTTATGTACATATCTGTTTGATCAAGAATAGGTCTATTTGCTCAGCACCACAAGCAATCTCACTGAGTTGCTTCTTCAGCTTTCCACTGGGCTCTTGAAGATGAGTGATTCCCACCTCTGGGCAGCACAGCCACACAAGCTAGAAGAGCATCAATGTTCGATTAGGCTGATTCGGGCAAAGCCTAACAGGACCAGGGCGCCAGCAACTGACTGTAGTGAACAGGTTTGTCCAAATGAACATGATCAGCAGGTGATCCACATGGCAATTTATTTTCACAAAACTCAGGGGGTCATTTTGACCCTGGCGGTAGGAGACCTCCAGGGCTAAAATGACGGAAGCACCGCCAACAGGCTGGCGGTGCTTCCTGGGTTATTACGACCGCGCCACATTTGCCCCGGCGGTGATAATCCACCTGAGCAGCACTGCTAACAGCGCTGCCCAGGGGATTACGAGTCCCTGACTGCCAGATTTTTCTGGCGGTTTGAACCACCAGGAAAAGGCTGGCGGTACGGGGAGTAGTGGGGCCCCTGGGGGCCCCTGCACTGCCCATGACACTGGCATGGGCAGTGTAGGGGCCCCCTGACAGGGTCCCATGCAGCTTTTCACTGTCTGCTATGCAGACAGTGAAAAGCGCGACGGGTGCAACTGCACCCGTCACACGGCCCAACACCGCCGGCTCCATTTGGAGCCGGCTCCTATGTTGCGACCGAGATCCCCACTGGGCCGGCAAATGACCACGGCATGGGTGCGGTCGCATTGGCGGCCGCACGGCGGTCAGATCTTGGCAGGCGGCTGTAGCCGCCCACCAAGGTCATAATGAGGGCCTCAGTGTCCCACTTGTAGTGATTTTTTTCTTCTCCTTAAAAGCAGCAAATCAATCTTTGAAACCATTTCAGGAACTGGGGCAAATATCCTAAATACCCCTCCCCTCCAGAAGGGATGATTCATGCCTAGAATTCAGCAGGGATCCAACCAGGTAGAGAACTCTCAAGAACTCACATGTAGCTTAGCTGGAAAGGTATATTTCCGTCTCTGTACTTCTTCCTAATGTACTTTGATAAGATGAGGTCTTTCAAACAGCTACAACTGTCTATAGGGAGATTGTAAATGATTAGAAAGCAATGAAGAACATTAAACTCCATCACTTGGTTCATCATCTTATTTATGGACATTTGACTGGGCAGCAGTTGTGTTCATATGCCTATGAAGCAGGTCCGTTGCTTATAACTGACACTATCAAGAGGCTTCACTTGCTGTAGCCCAATGGAAATAACAGTAGGAAGGGGTTTTATATGGTTTAGTCCCTAGAAACAGCAAAGGTGTGCAGTTTGTACTGTGAACTCTCTGACGAATATAACAGTGTAGCAGATGAGCTCACTTATTCAGTCCCCCAGGATTTTTAGCTTTTGGCTACCCAGTTTACTTCAATTGAGTCTAACTACTTGGGACTCACTCATAGTAAATTCACAGGTATTAGATTAAGGGCCTTATTTAGAACTCGGCAGACGGGTTACTCCGTCACAACGGTGACGGATATCCTGTCCGCTGAAGTCAAAATCTCATTCTATTCCATGTGATTTATATTACAGTGGACGGGACATCTGTTACCATTGTGACGGAGTAACCAATCCTCCAAGTTCTAAATTAGGCCCTAAGCGTGCTAACCCCAGGTGTCCACCTTTTAAGATAAGGCACCTGCTGCACAGCTAGTTTAAAAGGCTCTGGACTGGTTACAAATGAACATGTGCGCACATGTGCGGACTGGGTGTGTGAGGCTACTGTCTCACAGAGGCCTGTATCTGCATACAGGAAGCCTGTTGCAGAAGGGACTCCTAAGGGAGTGACCTGGGGCAGGCCATATAATGTGAATAGGCATTCATACTGTACGTCTGTATGACTCACTGAAGCTCTGTGGTGCTTGCACTGTGTACACATTGACCCATTATGGTTAAAATCTCTCTACTTATGTATTCAGGGTCCAGCAAAGTACCAATCTGGGGATGAACATGAATCTAGAGTGTGAATATACAGACTCTAACATCCCACTTTTTATGCCACTTCAAGGTTTGTCATATTTCCCGTGCTAGACATAGAATCAATTTCAAGGCAATTGTTTCCTCTACTGGGCCAAGTAAATTACTCTACTTTGACACAGTACTGCAAACAGTGGCTGACCCAGTTCCTTGGAATGGAAGGGGGTGGTGAGAAAATTCTGCACCTCATAATTAGCTTGTCACATTGCACTTGTGCTGGAATAGCAAAAGCCCACAAAGAAAGGAGTAGGAAAAGCCCTCAGGAGCCACCACAGGAGGCCCTCAACATTTAAGTTTCGAGGGGTAAGCAATCAGCCAGCTGTGTCATCAAGAGGTGTAGCTGAGGCTCTCAGGGGAGCTCTTTCCACAGATGGCTTGTAGTTGCCATATTAATTTGTCCCTGAGTGCTGCACAGGACAGTTGAGACTGTGGTGGAGGAATGGTGTGGCATCCTAGGATTAGCAAAGGGTATCTGACTGCTAGGATGTTCTAGCCCAATTTAAAAGCCCCTGCACAAGGGAGAGACATTTGAGAAAACCGTGGTAGTAACAATGGTGAAAAAATGTCTAGCTGGAATCAGAGGCCACCTCATGGACCTTGCGACTTTGATTTCAGATGACTTGCAGGTCTAGGATGAGTTTTTCCAGTGGCAGAGTAACTGGTTCCCTTATGCCCCTTGAGGAATAGGTTTGGCGTAAAGGACCTGCTAGGGGACCCTCTTGGTTCCCCTGAAGACATCTGTGGACTGGTCCTGTAAACTGCTGAGTCACATGTGCCCTTCGCAAGATGCCTCTATCAGCAGGAAAAGGACACTGGCAGCTTGGACTGACCACCAAGAGCAAAAAGGGCCTGAATTTGGTGGAAATAGTCCAACAGGGCATTAGAAACAAACCTACAAAGGCTAAACCCCACCCCCCGCCTTACAGGGAAAATAAATGAAAAATAGAGCACTCAGATGTATTCTTCTGCAAGTCCCATTAGGTGGAGCAGGGCCTGCGGCTGGCACATTGATGTTACTTAATGCTCCTCTGGGGTAGTACATGGGACCCCCACCCCACAATTCATATGCCTCCAAGGTCCCCCGTCTCCCCAGAGGGCTGGCAAACTAAAAGGGGTCAATGGCAACCCATTCACAGGGACAAAAAATTGATTATGTGGCCATGAGTACTGCCCAGCCCTGTGTTCATGTCTATGGAGGGCAGGTCATGCTCGCCTTGGGTTTCTGGGGGTACTCCTCATGGAGAGGCAGGTGTGCCTTGCTGCCGCCACAGGTGGGAGCTAAGAAGGTAGGCTGCTCGAGCCCTTTGTGAGCACAGAGAGATGCTACTGGCTCCCATGTGGCACTGCAGGGGCCTTGGGGTTCCCATCTGCAGCCTCAAAGAAACCCCAACAAAATGGGGAAAAATAACCCATGGTGTGTGGCTGTGGAGAAGAAAATCAGTTTATTTAATATGTAGAGAAACCGTCAATGGAGTGCACTATAATTTGTGACACAAAAATTGCATATTTCTCCTGTGGTAGTCCCATCTAGGGCAGAGAAACTAATTACCCACTTTCTTACAAATGGGAAGGGGCATTACATTGTTCATCAGTGCAAGACCTTCTTTGCTGTGTAAATTCATACCTTCATGTTAGCATTTGGTTGTGTGATACAGTAACTAGCTTGTTCACCTGATAGAGACTTTTAGCCACAGATCCCTTACATTAGAATGGATACAAAAGCAATCTCTCCTTGGAGGAGGGTCTGTCGACTGTTACACAAAAATTCCTGGAGGACGGAATGAGCAATATGCCTATCTCGCCGGACCTGACTAAGCAGTAATGTCTGGCAAACGTGCAGTGATGCTCATGCGGCTGCTTGAAATATGTCTTAAACTAGGACTCCTTGAGCTAGCATGCAGGTTGCAGCTTTAGGTCTGGGGTAATGAGCTCCCAAGCCCTAATGGGGTTGTTTCTTGGCCACTGACTAGGAGATTTGTATACAAAGGATAATCCATCTGGAGACGGTTCTTTTTTGGACTGCTTTTCCTTTCTTCAGACCCACAAATCAAACAAAAAGTTGATCATTCACCCTGAAGTCTTCTGTGTGATTTATGTAGAACAACAACACTTTTTTTGGATCAAAGCAGTGAAGTCTCTCCTCTTCTTTGGTGGAGTGAGGTGGGGTGAAGAAAGTAGGTAGTGTGATGTCCTGCCCAACATGAAAAGGTGGGGCCATCTTTGGCAAGAAGGAGATACAGGTCCCGAGGACCATCTTATCTGGAAAAAATGTTGTGTACCAGGGGTGAACATAAAGCACCTGTAGTTCGCTAATTCTCCTGGCATATGTTATAGCCACAAAGAAGACTGTCTTGACGGTAAGCAGTCTCAGAGGGCAGCTGTGCATGGGCCCAAATGGCAAACACATTAAAAAGGTGAGAACTAAACTCCCATTGAGGCATGATGAAAGGTTTAGGGGGAAACGTGCTGTAAACCTTTCAGGAAATGAGTCACAACAGGTGACTTGAACACGGAGGGTTGATTCAGCAATTGCAGGAAGGCTAAAATGTTGAAAAGGTATCCTTTAACTGCACTCAAGGCAAGACCTTGTGGGGCAAGTGATAAGACAAACAAAAGGACTTCATACAACGGCACGGACAGAGGATCAACTGATTTGGCAGTACACCAAGTGACAACTTTTTACCACATGCAGGCGTAAATCATTTTTGTAGAGGGACTGCTAGGATGATGTCACACACTTTAGGAGGGAGATCACATATCCTCAACTGTCCTCACTAAATCTCTACATGTGTAGATGGAGAGTGAGCATGTTCAGGAGCAGGGTCCTGTCCTGTTGGTTCAACAGGAGATCCTCCTAAAGAGGTAGTCAGATCCAAAGACACATGCTCATTCTCAGGAGTCTGGGATACCAGAGTCTCTTTGCACAATCCAGAGCCACAAAGATGACTTGAGGCTTGACATTCTTGATCTTCTTGAGAACTCTGGGCAGTAGTGGTATTGGTAGAAAGGTGGTCGAGAGTCTTGAGTTCCACTCAAGACAAAATGTGTTTCCAAGCAAGAGCTTCCTTGGAAACTCCAGTGCATAGAAGCGCTGACATTGCGTGTTCTCACCGTTGTAAACAGATCTAACTAAGTCTCTCCCCGATTACTGAAGAGAGCTTGCACCACCTCTGAATGGAGACACCATTTGTGATTCACAAGGCATCGAAGGCTAATTTTATCTGCACTACTGTTCAGAGAGCTGACCAAATGCTTAACCACCAGGAAAATGCCCTGATGCTCTAGCCATGGCCAGAGATTAAGCACTTCTTGACACAAGATCCATGACCACACCCTGCCCTGCTTTTGCAATGCCACATGGTGATGGTGTTGTCCGTGAACACCTGAATTGGCCTTCCCTAGATGGAAGGAAGAAAGGCTTTTTATGCCAGGCGAATCACTCTCAGTTCCAACAGGTTGGTGGAGCTGAGAACCCGCCACAGACCAGAGCCCTCTGGTCTCCAATTTTCCCAGATGGCCGCCCTAGAAGTGAGAATATGTCACCACTGTGAGCTATGGACGGGGAATGAAAAGACATCTGCTATGGACCCAATCATGGTGTGAAAGCCACTAATGCAGCTCTTTTGCTATTCCCTCTGGGACTTCAAATCCCGCTGCGGAGCCCACATATTCCAAGGGACAGTTTTACCATAGAGGACATAAGACCACACAGCCTCAAAGTCAGTCTTGCGACATCCTGAATAGAGGCTAAAAATCAGAATCATAGCCTCAATATCCTGGACTCCCTGTTCAGAAGGACAAATCAGAAACTGCTCTGTATCCAGATTAGCTCAGATAAAAAGGAGCGTCTGAGAGGGAGTCAGCTATGACTTCAGCACATTGGTAGTGAACCCCAGCAAACGCAGGAGGTCCGCCATAGTCTGGAGGTAAGAGACAACTGCCTGGGACAATCCCGTCTTTAACAGCCAGTCATCAAGGTAGGGGAAGACTAGCACCCCTTATCTCAAAAGATGTACTGCAACCACCTCCATCACCTTTGTGAACACCCCAGGGGCAGTAAAACCAAAGGAGAGAACAACAAACTGATAATGCTCTTGACCTACTGTGAACCGTAGGTAATGTTTGTGGGCAGACAGGGCAGTAATATGGAAGTAGCCATGCTTCAAGTCCACAGTACCATCTAGTCTCAAGGATAGAGGGCAGAAAGTAAATGCACCAAAGTGAGCATCCTGAAGTTTTCCTTTTTCTGGAAGTAATTTAGAGGACATAGGTCGATGATAGGACAAGTCCTCCATAATCCCAATTAACCAGAGGGGGTTGAAAAAAAAATCAGGGATTGTAACAAACATCATGTTGTTGTAGGAAGCCTAAAAAAACATTAATCTCCGTACCCCTGCTTCATAGGCTATAAGGCTGCTTTTGATAGCATCCCATGCAATTTCCTCTGGAGTAAGCTAAAAAGCTGGGGTACTCCATCCCTGCTCCAAAGAGCAACGGAAAACCTATACACAGACACCTGGGTCAAAATTTAACTAGGGAACAGGCATGCCTTTCCAGGGCAATAACAACATCCTGCAAGCTCAAGCAGGGGTGTGTCCTATCTCCAACGCTAAATAAACATATTCCTGGCAGATCTTTCTCACTCTTGGCAATGGTAGATCCTCACACCCCAAAGCTCAGGTCGTTCTATGTGTCTGTATGTTGCATATAGACAACTTGGTCCTAATCAGCAGCACCAAGGTGGGCATGCAGCGCCTCTTGAATGCCACCCAAGATTATTCTGCAAGAGACGGCCTCACAATCAATAACAAGAAAACTAAAATAATGAGCTGTTGCAGAAGAACAAAAAGCAAAGCTAGCTGGCAAACTGATGCTACCAAGGTTGAAGAAGTTCCATCCTATAAATATCTCAGCCTCATATTTGATAACAAGGGGAACATCAAACCGTACAAGGAGGAAATGCAAAGAAAAGGCTTTGCCTTGGCTATCGATCTCAGTGCTCTCAAAAGGAAGATGAAGGGACCTTCTTACCACCCCATTCTGGAAACAACAAGGGCAAAGGATTTACCAACACTGGCATATGGAAGCGAAGCCCCTCCGGGGAAGGCATCAACCACCTTGGACACCATTATTTACAGGGAAATTTTCCACCTCCCAGATATACCTCGGAAGCCCAGATTAGGCTAGAATTTGGGCTCGTAAAATAGACAATCGCCAGAAGGTCAGCCATTGTCATTATGTGTCACTAACTCAAGACACCTGACAGGAACTCTTTAAATTATAATGTCTGGCTGGAAATCAACAAAGCCCACTCACCAGCCATGACATTTTTCAGAGACTACATAGATCGGCTTGGACTTGTCCAGCTATGGTCCATATCACCCACACTATTGTCACTAAAAAAGACAACTGGCCGAATATCAAGACTAGCCTCACTAACAGAGGACAAAGCCACCCTCATAAATTACACCCATTCATGGATGTTCTTAAACAGCTAAAACCACAAGCATACCTGATCGATGTGTTGTGTAGCCATTTTAGGTATAGTTTTAGACACATAGGGGGTCATTCTGACCTCGGCGGCAAAAGGCGCTTACCGCCGGTCAGAAGGCCGCCATAACACAGCCGCGGGCGCGGTAAACCGCCACGGTCATTCTGACCCGCAACTGGCAAACCGCCAAAAACCCGACATCCACAAAAGTCCGCCACACCAACGGCCAGCGTAAAACTGGCGATGACCAAACCTCCACCGTCAGACCAACAAAAATACGCCCATTCCATTCCGACCCACGAATCCACGCGGCGGTCTTTCAACCGCAGTATTCCATTGGCGGTACACACCGCCGCGGTCAAAATACACACACATTAACAAAATACAGCCACATTGGACAATTTAAAATACACACACCTGATACACATACACACAACACTCCCACACACCCAATACAATATAAAACACACACCCACATCACCCACAAACCCTTACGACCAAAAAAAACGACAGAAGGCCAGAGAGAGACAGCACAGAATAGAGAACACCATCACACAGAGGCAAACCACACCATCACCCACACAATATCCACGCACAAAACACCACACACCACCACACTCACCACACTCTACAACACATACACCACCCCACACCTCATCCACACCACCCCATGGCACCCCAAAGACACCCCCGGTTTTCAGACGCTGAACTCCAGGTCATGGTGGAGGAAATAGTTCGGGTAGAGCCCCAGCTCTTCGGGACACAGGTGCAGCACACTACTATTGCCAGGAAGATGGAGCTATGGCAAAGAATAGTCGACAGGGTCAACGCTGTGGGACAGCATCCACGAAATCGGGACGACATCAGGAAGCGGTGGAACGACCTACGGGGGAAGGTGCGTTCCATGGTATCAAGGCACACCATCGCAGTGCAGAAGACTGGCGGCGGACCCCCACCTACTCCCCCAGAATTTACAGCATGGGAGGAGCAAGTCTTGCACATCCTGCATCCTGAAGGCCTCGCAGGAGTAGCTGGAGGAATGGACTCTGGTAAGTCTCATCTTCACTACTTCATCCCCCCCACCCCACCTGCATGCCAAATCATACCTCCACCCTCACCCCCATCACCCCAACTCCTTGCAAATGGCTCACCATCACAACCCACCCATCCCAACACCTAGCCCTGCATGCGTCCACAAAGCAAGGACACCCATCACCAAAGCATGCCCACTGCACATACACATCTCCCTCACAAGCCACCGTCACAAAAGCCCCCACACAGGAATGCAAGCACTGGGGTACACGGGCACCCACCCATTGCACGATATGGCACACACAGAATCTATAACCATACTCCTATACCCCTGCAGGACCCGAACGCCACCAGACCGCCCAGGAGGGTCCAGAAATGTCCATCCCACCCCAAGAAGAGGCCACCAGTGATGACAGCAGCTCTGTCTCCCTGGACCCAGATGACCAGCCCGGCCCATCGGGGACCTCGGGACAGTCGGTTCCCCTCACACTGCCACAGGCCACAGCAGACCTAACCCCCTCTGGGAACACCAGCACAGCTCCCACCCAGAGGGCCCACGCCTCTGTCTCCAGGACACGTCAATCAGCGGTGTGTCCACCACTACAGGGCACCCAGGTTAACCCACCACCCCAACAACAACAGGGACCTGGGGGCAATGGTAGTGGGCACACGGTCCAGGGGACAGAGGCCCAGGGAAACAGGGGAACTGGGAGGGCTGCTGTGCGACAGGGGGGGACAGGCCCAGGGAACCCACTCTCCACGAGGCCCTCTCCTCCATCATGGGAGCATACCACCACTCCCAGGAGACGATGGCGACGGTCCTGGCCAGGTTCCAGGAGATCCAGGTACTGCAGGAGCAACAGTACATGGGGTTCAGGGAAGAACTCCGAAGCATCAGTTCCGCAATGGGCACCATCGTCGGGGCACTCAACCAGATTGTCACCACATTGCGGGACCTTGTGGCACCACAAAGGGCCCCTGTCACTAGCATGGACCAAGAACAGGCTACCACCTCCGCCGGCGCTAGTGGACAGGAGGCCCCCACACAACAACAGGCCACCAGAACCCCACCCCCTGCAGAAGAAGAACCACCCCGCAAGCGGGGCCTGAGATCTCGGAAGAAGACAGAGTAGGATGCCAAGACCCCCGCCAGCAAAGGATACCCCCTGATGTCATCCCACTGTCCCACATTGTCACCCTGTCCAACCTTAAACTGCCCCTGCTCCATCCTTCCACAGGCATATGGACAATGCACCTGTGAGACTGAAAATCTGGACTCTGCCATGGACATTCCTCCACCATCACCCATCACCGATTTTCAACCATGTCCCTAAATTCAGCACTTTAATAAAATCACTTATTGCACAAAAATAATCAGGAGTCTGCCTGTATTGTGAACAAATGTATTAGACATAACGGTGCCAAAATGTCCAGTTACATTGTGATGATAACATACCACTGTCACACAGCTGTAGTCCATGGGGAAACAAAGCAGAGGTCACGCAGTGGGGCCCACATCTCTGAAATTGGAAGGGAAAGTCACAACTCAGTTAACATACACTGGGGGAATAGGACAGAGAGTAGAGAGGCAGGAGACTGTAAGTAATTGTAAAATGCCGGTGTTGATTCTTACCTGTGTGTTATTGAAAATACTGTAGTATCACTGTGTCCCTGTTGTCTGTGTCGTCCCCGTCGTCTTCCTCCTCTTCACTCTCCACAGGCTCCACAGCTGCCACAACACCACCATCTGGACCATCCTCATGCAGGAAAGGCACCTGGCGTCGCAAAGCCAGGTTGTGAAGCATACAGCAGGCCACGATGATATGACACACCTTCTTCGGTGAGTATATTAGGGATCCACCTGTCATATGCAGGCACCTAAACCTGGCCTTCAGGAGGCCGAAGGTCCGCTCGATCACCCTCCTAGTACGCCCATGGGCCTCATTGTACCGTTCCTCTGCCCTGGTCCGGGGATTCCTCACTGGGGTCAGTAGCCAGGACAGGTTGGGGTAACCAGAGTCACCAATTAGCCACACACGGTGTCTCTGTAGCTGTTCCATCACATAAGGGATGCTGCTATTTCGCATGATGTACGCGTCATGCACTGACCCAGGGAACTTGCCATTTACATGGGAGATGTACTGGTCAGCCAAACAGACCACCTGGACATTCATGGAATTATAACTTTTTCTGTTCCTGTACACCTGTTCACTTTCTCTGGGGGGAACCAAAGCCACATGGGTCCCATCAATGGAACCAATGATGTTGGGAATATGTCCAAGGGGATAGAAATCACCCTTCACTGTAGCCAAATCGCCCACCTCAGGGAAAACAATGTAGCTCCGCATGTATTTCATCAGGACAGACAACACTCTGGACAACACCTTTGAAAACATAGGCTGAGACATCCCTGATGAAATGGCCACTGTTGATTGAAATGACCCACTTGCCAAAAAATGGAGTACTAACAGAACCTGCACTAGAGGGGGAATCCCTGTGGGTTGGCGGATGGGTGACATCAGGTCTGGCTCCATCTGGGCACACAGTTCCTGTATAGTGGCTCGGTCAAGTCTGTATGTCAGTATGACATGTCTTTCTTCCATTGTCGACAGGTCCACCAGCGGTCTGTACTCGGGAACATTCCTCCATCTCCTCGCAAGTCCCAGCGGACGGTGCCTAGGAAGGACAACATGGAGCACAGAGTCAAGCAACCCACAGGTACGTTCCCACAGCTTGCACAGTACACGATTCTCTATGCATTGAATGGCTTGTATGAGTGGCAATGCAAGGCCTAGGCCTGTGTGACGCAGTAGAAATTAAGCCATGTGGGCCTTTGAAATGGTGGCTGCCTGACCTGTGAAGTGTGACAATGGGATGTGAGGTAAATGCGCTGGCGTGGCACACCGTGGCAGTAGGCGGTCGAAGACCGCAGTGCAAAGCCGCATTGGTTAACATTGAACCCTATGGGTTTCAGGAGCCAATGACGAAGTGCGCCGGCAGTCGCGGTACGCACCGCTGCGGTACGCACCGCTGCGGTACGCACCGCCGCAGGCGTGACCGCCATTTTCTATCTGCTTAATCACTCGAGACCTGATCAACCACAGGAGAGGACCTATACTGCAAGTGCTGCTGTGACCTTGGTCTGGAAGAGACAATGGCTGCTGCGACTGGGGAAAGGGCCCCTGCCTTCACTTCTGAAGAATTGGAGAAACTCGTGGATGGGGTCCTCCCCCAGTGTGCGCTACTCTACGGTCCTCCAGACCAACAGGTTAGTACACTGGGACCATGCTTTGTGGACAATGCCTGAGTTGAGTGGGGTGAATGAACGATGGTGGGGAGGGGAACGAATGAGGCATGCATCAAACAACAGATGAGAGCATGTGCCACATGGCAAGGGTGGGGATGGGGGGCCACTCACATCGAGCATGCAGAAAATTATGATATTTTATTTTCTCTCCCTGTACGTGTCACATAGGTCAGCGCCCATCAGAAAATCGACATTTGGCATGCCATCGCCAAGGACGTCCGGACCCTGGGGGTCCACAACAGACGGGGCACCCACTGCCGCAAGAGGTGGGAGGACATCCGCCGCGGGAGCAGAAAGACCGCGTAGGCTCTGCTGGGGATGGCCTCCCAACGTAGGAGGGGTGCCACTCGTCAATTGACCCCCCTGATGTCTCGGATCCTGGCAGTGGCCTACCCAGATTTGGATGGGCGCGTGAGGACATCACAGCAGACACAAGGGGGTGAGTACAAGCACATTCTGCTATCTTAGCGCGCAGTGGAGGTGTCTGGGTGGGGGAGAAGGGATGTGGGTATCCGTAGGCCAGGGCGCTTTCTGTAGGCTAGTCCCCTCCGTAAGGCATGGCCCTGTGCCCCCGCCCTCCACCTCTGTAGGGTGCCAAGTACAGCTATCCATGGCCCTATTTCACCTATGTGTGCAGTTGTCGTCCATTGGCTTGTAGGCCAAGTCTCACTGATTGAGTAGTGTACCCCAAGTGCGCGGCGTAGTGCAGGGGGCTTCTGTGTCTGTCCTCTCCGCCAACTGTGTTGCCAATGCATGCACTCAACATGTCTTTATGTTCCCCCCCTTTTTTTGTCTGCTCTTCCTGTTCATGTGTGCATTAGCATCATCTGGCGGTTGCAGAAGTTGCATTGGAGCACGAGGGAGCTGCATCTCACATGGCCCCGGATTGGCCATGCGACGGAGTCTGATTTCACCAGTGAGACGGAGGGCGAGGGGGGCTCCACAATGGGGACACGTGGAGACATCAGCGACACCGACACGTCCTCGAAAGGGAGCTCCCTTGTGGTGGCGGCAACATCCGTGCCCACCGCAACAACAGGTACAGCCGCCTCCCAGCGCACCAGCTCCGCCCTCCAAGCAGCCCCTCAGCGTTCGCCCCGTGCCCGCTCGTACACCAAGGCGGGCATCTCCTTCGCCCCAGGCACCTCAGGCCCTGCCCCAGTTACCCCTGTTGCCCTCAGTGAGGAGGTCATTGACCTCCTCCGGACGCTCATTGTTGGGCAGTCTACCCTTTTGAATGCCATCCAGGGGGTAGAAAGGGAGGTGCATCGAAGCAATGCATACCTGGAGGGCATTCATTCGGGTCAGGCTGCCCATCAGCGATTGTTCAACGCTCTGGCCTCAGCACTGACGGCAGCCATTGTCCTTGTCTCTAGCCTCCCTCCTCCAACTCCCTCCACCCAGTCCCACTCCCCTGTTCCTCTGCCTATCCCAGACACACCTACAGACCAGCCTGCACACACCTCAACACCCAAGGTCAGCTCATCCAGATATAAGCACCACACATCCCACAAGCATTCACACAAGCAACATCCACATGCAGACATGCCAACAGCCACTGCCTCCTCTGTGTCCCCCTCCTCCTCGTCTCCCTCCTCCCTCCCTGTGACGTCTCCACTCACACTTGCATGCACAACATCATCAGCCACTACGTCCATCTCCAGCACACCCACCAGAACACTCCGCACACGTGCAGTCACCACCCCCACTGCCATTTACACGTCCCCTGTGTCCTCTCCCACTGTGTCTGTCACCCCCTCATCCAAACCACACAAACGCAGGCAGCCACCCACCCAACAGCCATCCACCTCACGACAGCCTACGTCACAAGCACCTGCACCCAAAGACAGCACACTTGACTCTCCTACAACCACATCCTCTTCCTCCACTCCCATACCCACTGCACCTACCCTTCCCATTGCTCCTAAAAAGTTTTTCCTCTAAACAATTAACCTCTTTCCATCACCTGACCCACCCCCTCCATCTCGTAAAAGTCCAATCAGCACCTCAGCCAGCACAACCCCTGGACCTACAAGGACCATAGTCCAGGGATATTGGAGTCCACCACCTTCGAGGGCAGCTACATCGGCCAGCAGCAAAGGGACAGCCAGCCCACCCCCTGGGAAAAAATCCAAAAAAGGCAAGGCAGAGGACAGAGACGGCAGCCTCCACAGCCACCACCCTGGCACCGTCAGGAAGTGGGGTGCCACCTGGCACATCTACAAAGGGAGGCAAGGGCCACAGAGACTCACGTAAGGATGGCAAGGGCAGCACGGCCGACAAGTCCGGCAGCAGGCGAGCTGCCCAGGAGGGCCCAACCAGCCCCATTCCGGGGGTGAAGAAGGACACCCACGGGCACGGGACACCAGCACAGGAGGGCCCCGCAAGCGAGAAGTCGGATGGCGAGTGAACACCATATATTGGCCGGATCTGGTGCCCTGGAGACACATGTGAAGAACCGCTGAACAGGGCCCTTCAAGACAAGCACCGCTGAACAGGGCCCTTCAAGACAAGCAACGCTGAACAGGGCCCTTCAAGACAAGAACCGCTGAACAGGGCACCGCCGTCTCAAGAACCGCTGAACAGGGCCCTTCAAGACCAGCACTGCTGAACAGGGCCCTTCAAGACAAGAACCGCTGAACAGGGCCCTTCAAGACAAGCACCGCTGAACAGGGCCCTTCAAGACAAGCACCGCTGAACAGGGCCCTTCAAGACAAGCACCGCTGAACAGGGTCCTTCAAGACAAGCACCGCTGAACAGGGCCCTTAAAGACAAGAACCGCTGAATAGGGCACCGCCATCTCAAGAACCGCTGAACAGGGCCCTTCAAGACCAGCACCGCTGAACAGGGCCCTTCAAGACAAGATCCGCTGAACAGGGCCCTTCAAGACAAGCACCGCTGAACAGGGCCCTTCAAGACAAGAACCGCTGAACAGGGCCCTTCAAGACAAGAACCGCTGAACAGGGCACCGCCGCCTCAAGAACCGCTGAACAGGGCCCTTCAAGACAAGCACCGCTCCGCTGGGCACCGCCGTCTCTGCACCGCTCCACTGGGCCCTTCATCTCAAGCACCGCTCCACTGGGCCCTTCCTCTCAAGCACCGCTCCGCTGGGCCCTTCATCTCAAGCACTGCTCCGCTGGGCACCGCCGTCTCTGCACCGTTCCGCTGGGCCCTTCATCTCAAGCACCGCTGGCCCATTGGCAGAAGGGGCAGGCCCGGATCTGTGTCGGGCAGGGCTGCACGATACACTCTGGGCACCAAGACTCCTCCAGTACCAGTGGAGTCTGTCATCCACTTGAGAGACTGTGGCTTTGCACTCCCCAGTATGGCACAGTGGGCAAGCCACCCACTGTAGAGACTTGTGAGACTGTGGCTTTGCACTCCCCAGGATGGCACAGTGGGCAACCCACCCTCTGCAGAGACTTGAGAGACTGTGGCTTTGCACTCCCCAGGATGGCACAGTGGGCAACCCACCCACTGTAGAGACTTGAGAGACTGTGGCTTTGCACTCCCCAGGATGGCACAGTGGGCAACCCACCCACTGTAGAGACTTGTGAGACTGTGGCTTTGCACTCCCCAGGATAAAGCGGTGGGCAAACCACCCACTGCAGAGACTTGAGAGACTGTGGCTTTGCACTCCCCAGGATTTAACAGTGGCCATGGAGACCCCTCGTGGATCTGGCGTCGTGGACTCATCTGGCTGAGGTGCCCCCCCTTCCCTTCCCCCTGAGGTGCCTGTAGTTTTCCTATCTGATGCCCCTGCAGTGTTCTCTCCAATGGATTCGGGTCTCCTGTGTGGGCTTTGCCCATGTGTTGAGGACCATTGGCCCACGTACAATGATTGAAAGCCAATTTTGACGGGACAATTTACATATGTGTATATAGTTATAGGATGTTCGAATTACTTATTTACTTAGCCTTACAATATATTTGAATTTCAATATCATATTATTTTGTCTTTGCATTTTTTCAGGGGATTTGGGGGGTGTCACTCTGAGTTGTTGCTCTGCATTGGTGTGTAGGTAGTTGGGGGGGGGGTCGCGTATGTGTGTGCCCGTAATTTTTTCTCCTCCCCCCTCCCCTGTGTCGTAGGTGCAGTACTCACCGTTGTCTTCTGCGCCGGCGTTCGTGCTCCTGGTAGAGGAGCAGGTAGACAATTGCTGGTAGGATGTGTAGTTCGGGTTCCATGCTGTCCAGATTCCTCGTGGAGTGTGTAGAGGTGAGCGTTTTCCCGTTCGTAGTCTGTTTCTGCCTTGTTTTTATCGGCGGGGCTCCCGCCCCAGAAAAGGTGGCGGATTGGTGAGTTGTGATAGGGTGGGCGGTACATTGTCTACTGCCTGTCTGTTGGCGGTGACCGCCACGCTGTTTGTTTGTCCCGCCGTGGCGGTCGGAGTGTTAAAGTGGCGGTCTGTGTTGGCGGTTTCCGCCAGGGTCAGGATTCCGCCTGTTGGCGGGTTGGCCGCCGCTTTAACACCGACCGCCAGGGTTGGAATGACCCCCATAATTTTAGCAAATTAGGCCTGCCGCTGTGCACTTTAACCTACATATGTTTTATTCTAGCTCCGGTATATTATTTCAACAATAGCCGCATTTGAGGTCTTGTTTTTTTTATCTATCTAGCTGTTCTACGCCTAGGTCAGCATTACGTTAGTAAAAAAGACATTTCTTTCACTCTGTGCTTTTCCCAAGGCTGTAGTAGGATAGGTTGCTGGAAAAAGTTGTACGCTTTGTCTCTAATGTTCACAGAAATATACACACTCTTATGGGGAACACCAGCTGTTTTATTATAAAAACACTACTTTGACCCATGTGCGTTAGAGGGAGATTCCAGCCAGATGACCCCGACTCTATGCTGATTGCTGAGTGCTTCGCTGCAGCTGCTTATGTAGACTACAGGCCTCTTGCCCAGGTATGAGGGATGATGTTTTCCCAGGGGAACCTAAAGGGCAGAATTAGAGCTTAACATGCTGTGCTCTAACATAGCCTAGGAAGCAACTATCCTTCACAATCTTAGTGACACAATGGTAACGTTAGTTTTGTGTTTTACTCTCCTCGTCACAATTTTAATCTTATTGTGCTTCATCATCCTAGTTATTGCAATACATGCTTTATTATCTAAGATGCAGTTATTTCAATAAAACCTTATTGAATTTGACTCTGCCTCTGATTGTCCTTACATACGTGAGACCGATGTAACTGAGAGAAATGGATGAGACATGAGTGACCACAATTTCCCTGAGGAGACATTTGTGTCATGCGCCCAGTTGCCCAATCATCCCTTCTCTTGGGTGGGGCAGTGAGGCACTGCTACTTAGGCGGAACAAAACCCGGATTAGGCCGACAGGTGTCACCTGGTGTGGGGTCAGACTCAGTCTCCCGCAGTAAAAGTGATTCTGCCGCCCAAATCCAGTAGTCTCATTAGGATAATGAGAACCTACGCAACAGATGCCTTTAATAGCAGAATTAAGGGGCTATTCCTAAAATAGCATAGGTGTTTTTCCAACTAATACAAACATAGCTTCCTAGAAAAGGACATTGGCTTCAGGCCAGCCTGCCTTATCACAAAGGAACCGTGCGTAATTGCCCAGACAGTAGAATACCTAAAGGAAGTGGGTCGGGCTAGCTAGCACACACTCAAATAAATATCAGTTCTTGGCTGCTAATACCTCATCCATTATCTGGGTCCTGAAACTGGCAATAAATTCCAAAGCGGGCCTCTGAGCTGGAGAGAGGGGCCTTTTTAGTGTTTGTAATTGACTCACGTGCTCTCTGTGTGTTTTAGTGTTTTAATGGTATTAGTAATCTATGTTTTTTCTTTTTAAATTTGTAATGATATTATTTATAAAATGTATTATTATTACGTCGTCTATCTTTCATTGGCACTACAAAGTAGCAGTAGTAGCAACCACAACTGAATTCTGATGGCAGCAACCTCTCGATGACTCCTTTAGCCAGAAGATTGAGTACTTCCTGTTGCAAGAGTGTAAGGTGGTTCCCCGTCAGCTGATCAGGGGACGGTGACAGGGGTGACAGGTCTTTTGGAATGGCAGCTCGCAGCTCCAATGGACAATCTGAAGCACCCATGTGTCTGAAGTGATCTCCTGCCATTGGAGCGGATGGTACTGAATCCTGCCTCCAATCGGGCACCAATGGTGGTATGAGAGCATATTAGAGAAGCTTTGAAAATGCAACTGCTGGAGGATAGGGGAGCAGTTTGGGTTGCCCTCTGTCCCTGGCTCCCACAAGGCTTGTGGGACTAGCGTCCACAGCCACAAAAGGACTGAAGTGCCTTGTGGCCATGCTGGCTAGGGTGGAAAGGAAACAACTGACAGCCCCTACCATAGCCACTGAATGAGATGAAGGGGAATGCACCTGATGTAAAGCCATGTTGAGCCCCAATGACCTACCAGTGTTCCTACTGTTTTTAAAGCGCTCCAGCGCCAAATCGACCTTGTTGCCAAAAAGGCAAGTACCATCGAAGGGCATGTCCATAGCAGGACACCACCCCCAAAAAGCCAGTGTCCTGAGCCAGAAATGATGTCAGAGAGATAACGTGGAAAAAATGGCTCTGTTCAGCGAGTTGGATGTATCCAGTCCACATCTGATTGTGAACGTTGCTGCATCCCTTCCATCAGCACTAGCTTGGGCGAGTATGGCTTGGACCATACAAGACCATTGGCAGTACTTATGCAACCCTATGCCATACAGTATGGGAATATTGTCCCCAGAAGCATGCAGTGTTCATGGACCACAATTCCAGGCTGGTGGAAGGGAAAATCTTCTTTCCAAAAGTATCCTGTCTCTTCGCTTCCCTATTTGTGTCACGGTTTTCACTGGGCTTACCGTCGAAGTTGATGAGGGTTGGGGAACGACCCCGATTCCGGCAGGTTCTGCTCTGGCCGAGGTAGGGGCGACCCCTTCCGGTTTGACAATAGAAAGCCACTACAGTCCGTGCCCTCCAGAAGGAGTACCAGAGGAAAAACCCCAAAAAGGGTAAAAAACCTCCAACAGGAACTCCCTGAAACAGAAGGAGGACACAAGGACGTTAGAACTGAAGATCCGAGAGTACAGGAAAACTGGAGACGAAGACAGGTCTGTAATAACTGGATCCACACGAGGAAACCAGCCGGAGCATGACTACCACCAAAGGAGCGTTGCAACGCAATGAGCAAGAAGCTGAATTCCCCTTACATACCCCTAGACAGGAAGTAGGAAACAGGAAGTAGAAACACCACCATCTTGGATTGGGGAAGAGAGTGTAACAATGAATAAAGAACATGCGTCCAAACAAAGAGAAACAATGCATGCTGGGAAGAGAGGAAGTGAGCAGCATGCTGGGAAAGAGAAGGACATGTATAAAAGAGAATTGTGTGCAAGCACCCGGCTTTTGCTTGTATGGCCGGTAAGTGGTGGAAAAGAGGGTTTCCTAATATGCCACAATGTTAAGCGCACTAAATGCGCTATGCGCGGCAGGTTTGAGACCCAACTCGGGGTCTCATCTCCTGCCGCGTCTGCCCTTGCGGCAGAAACGAAAGAAGGGGGTGCGATGAGTGCAGCGACCCCTGGCCGGACTCGCGGCTTCCCCCGCATGCAGGCCGCGGTGTTTACCGAATGCTGCGCCGCAGTGGCCCGTGCTTGTGGCCGCGGCCGCCGCGGCGTGACAGTAGGTCCCACCCCCCGAGGCCCCAGGTTTGTGAGGGAAAAGCCAAAAAAAGCAACGTACCAAAAGAGGGGCATGAGCCGAATGGACATCCTCCCAGGAACAGTCACTCATAGGGTAGCCCTTCCAATGAATAAGGTATTGGAGGCGGCCCTGGAAAAACCGAGAGTCATAGATCTCCTGGACCTCGTACTCAGGCACATTATCAATCAACAGAGGGGGAGGACAGGAGAATTGTCTGTGAAAAGGATCAGGAAGGTAAGGTTAGAGTTGAGAGACATGGAATACAGGGTGTATCTTCCAAGTCTGGGGCAGGCGAAGTCGCACAGACACAGGGTTAATCTTTTTGAGAATCAGGAAGGGACCATAATAACGCAGTTTAAATTTGTTCTGAGTAAGACGGAGAGGCAGAAATCTAGAGGAAAGCCAAACTTTATCATGGACCTGATAGTGAGGAGCCTCACAACGTCTCTTATCAGCCATCATTTTCATGCGTGACTTAGTGGCCACAAGGTTTGAATGGATAACACGTTGGACACCCCGTAGCTATCGAACATAAGAGGAGATGGCAGGAAGATTGGAGGTATCTTTCAGGGGAGTCGGGAAGGCCTTAGGATGGAAACCGTAAGAGCCATAGAAAGGGGAGACTTTCGAGGCACTGTGTATGGAGTTGTTGTAGGAGAATTCTGCAAGTGGTAAATAGGTAGACCAATTACTCTGTGTAGCATTGCAGAAGCTACGTAAATATTGTTCGAGGCCTTGATTGAGTTGTTCTGTTTGTCCGTTAGTTTGAGGATGGAACCCTGATGATAAGGCCACTTTGATTCCCAAGGACTTACAGAATTGTTTCCAGAATAGGCAGATATATTGAGGACCCCTATTCGATATAATGACCTGAGGTAATCCATGAAGTCGAAAGATTTCTTGTGTAAAGACTTGGCTTAATTCTTTTGCCGTTGGTAACTTTCTTAACGCCGTGAAGTGAGACATTTTAGTGAAGGAGTCCACGGTTACCATAATTACGTGATTTCCCATTGAAGAGGGTAAAAAGCAGATGAAATCCGTGGAGATAGTGTGCCATGGACCTGGGGGAACGGGTAGTGGGCGAAGTAATCCTACTGGTTTAGTACGAGGTGTCTTGGCTTGAGCATATATAGGACAGGATGATACATAATGTTCAGTATCTGTCTTGAGAGTTGGCCACCAGAAGGAGCGAAGCAGAAGTTCTTGGGTAGCTTTCATTCCTCGATGACCTGCGATAGGGGAATCATGGCACATACGTAAGGCTTCAGTCTGTACTAGCTTAGTGGGTAAGAACAGGGCCTTATCATGATAATAATACCTTGATCTATATGAAGTTGCGGATGCAACTTATTCAGCTCTGTATCTTCTAGACGGGAATATTCAGACTTAACTTGGTCTAAAAAAGTCTGTACTAAACCAATGATCTTGTTATTGTCAAATAGGTTCTGTACAGGAAAATTGCTACACTCAGGGTAACGTCGGGACAAGGCATCCGCCAGGATGTTCTGAGAACCAGGGATGTATGTGATATAAAAGTCATATTGGCTGAAAAAGAAAGCCTATCGAGCCTGCCGGCTATTCTGACACTGAAAGTTTCTCAAGCATTGTAGATTTCTGTGGTCTGTCCGGGCTTCAAAGAGTTCTTTCGAGCCCATCAGAAAGTGTCTCCATTCTGTGCACGCGGTCTTTAAGGCGAGTAATTCACGTTCTAGCACGGAATAGTTCAGTTCTGAATCGGATAAAATGTGTGACAGGTAGAATACAGGGTGCTCTAAATCACCATTGTGTTGTTTTTGCAGTAAGGCAGCCCCAATGGCTCTTTCGGATGCGTCTGCGACAACAATGAATTGTTTGCTGGTGTCTGGGTGTCGTAGAATGGGAGCTTGAATAAAGGCTTTCTTTAAGTCTTGAAAGGCTAACTCTGCGTCTTGTGTTCAACAAAAGCCCTTCTTTAGATGGCCTTTTTTAAGGGTTTGAGTAATGTAGCTGGTTCTCTGGGCAAAGTCTGCTATAAATTGTCGATAGAAATTGGCTAATCCCAAAAAACACTGAGGGGGTCATTCTGACCCCGGCGGTCATGGACCGCCGGGGCCAGGGTTGGTGGGAGCACCGCCAACAAGCTGGCGGTGCCCCGCAGGGCATTCTGACCGCGGCGGTTCAGCCGCGGTCAGAAAGGGAAAACCGGCGGTCTCCCGCCGGTTTTCCGCTGCCCTGTAGAATCCTCCATGGCGGCGCAGCTCGCTGCGCCGCCATGGGGATTCTGACACCCCATACCGCCATCCTGTTCCAGGCGGCTCTGCCGCCAGGAACAGGATGGTGGTATGGGGTGTCGTGGGGCCCCTGGGGGCCCCTGCAGTGCCCATGCCAATGCAGGGGCCCCCGTAAGAGGGCCCCACTTTGTATTTCAGTGTCTGCTTTGCACTGCACCCGTCGCACCTTCCCACTCCGCCGGCTCAATTCTGAGCCGGCGTCCTAGTGGGAAGGCTGTTTTGCACTGGGCTGGCGGGCGGCCTTTTGGCGGTCGCCCGCCAGCCCAGTGCAAAACCCAAAATACCCTCAGCGGTCTTGCGACCGCGGAGCGGTATTTTGGAGGGGGGAACTCTGGCGGGCGGCCTCCGCCGCCCGCCAGGGTGAGAATCACCCCCTGAGTCTCCTTGATGGAAGAGGGAGATGGCCAATCCAATATAGCTTGCTCCTTGTCTGAATCCATGGCGACCCCAGTTTGGTTAATGCAATATCCCAAGTATTTTATCTCTGTCTGATCAAACTCGCACTTTTCGGGTTTGCAAAATAAATGGTGTTGTCGGAGTCTCTCTAGAACTTGGCGAACATGCTTAGAGTGTTCCTCTGGGTGGACAGAAAATATTAAAATGTAGTTGAGATAAACCACCACTGTTTGTTGCAGAAGAAAAAATAGAATCCATGAACCTTTGAAAAATGGAAGGGGCATTGGTGAGTCCGAATGGCATTACTCGATATTCGTAGTGACCGAAGGGTGTTCTAAAAGCGGTCTTCCACTCATCACCTTCTTTGATCCTTAAAAGATGGTATGCTCCTCTGAGATCCAGCTTGGTGAATCTCTTTGCCCCTCTGACTGCTTCTAGGATGTCCTTAATAAGGGGTAACGGGTACCGATCCTTAATAGTGATCTTGTTTAATCCTCTGAAATCAATACAGGGACGCAAATCTTTCGTCTTCTTAGGCACAAAGAAGAGAGGAGCCCCTGCAGGTGAAGAGGAGGGAGCAGTCAATCCGCTCTGTATGTTCTCATCAAGGTATTCCTTAAGAATCTGCTTCTCAGGTTCTGTTAGAGAGTACATTCGCCTAAAAGGAACCACTGTATCTGGTTCTAAAGGAATGGCGTAATCGTATTCTCTATGGGGTGGCAGTTCAGGTCTTTTTGGCTTCTGGAATACATTGGCATATTCATGATAATGCCTGGGTACTCCCTGTAGGGCGTTAATAGAGCATCCCACCTTAGGGGGTGCTGCTAAGAGACCTTTTGGGGACCAATAATCCCCTGCTAGGTAGCAGTGGTGTTGGCAGAAGTGAGAGGATAAATAAATAGTTCTTGTTTCCCAGTTGATGTAAGGGTTATGCTGTGTGAGCCATGGAATTCCCAGGATCATGACGTGGTGTGGCGATGAAATTAAATCAAACAAAATATTTTCTTGGTGTTTCCCAAACTGTAGACAGAAAGTAGGGGTGGTATACTGTACGGGTACTGAGGCCAAGAGTGATCCATCCACCGTGTGGACTTGTTCTGGTACTTTCTTAGGTATTTGTGCTATCTGTCGTTCTTTGGCCCATGCTTCATCTAAATAGATGTCACTGGTTCCGCAGTCCAATAAGGCCAGGGTTCTTTCTTCCCGACAATCAGTTAAGTGAAGGATAACTGGTAAAAGAAAAAGAGCAGTTCCTTCCTCCCTGGAAGAACAAATGGAAGGTATTTCACGATATCCCGTCCTTACCCTTCTCACTGAGGACGGGAGTTGGCGTTTCCCGAAGGCTTGGCTGGACGAACGGGGCAGGTGCGAATTAGGTGACCAGCTGCACCACAATATAGACAAAGTCCCTTCCTTCGTCTGTGTTCTCTTTCACTAGCTGATAAAGGTCCTCGAGCCGTATCAATTTGCATCGGATCTTCCTCTGTAGCCCCCTTAGGTTCAGGACGGACTTCTTCGGTACGATGAGGGAAGGTGCGAGACGTCACTGAGTGTGATGGCAAACGACTCTTCTTTTTCTCCATTCTTCGCTCATTCAACCGATATTCTATCGTCAGGGTCTGATCCATCAATCCTTTAAGGTTCTCTATTCTAGCAGAGTGCACCGTTTGTCCTTAATGTCCACTCTGAGACCCCTGCGGAACAGTGTCACCAAGGTACGTTCCACCCAGGATGTTTCTGCTGCTAATTGTCTGAAACGGGTGATGTATTGTAATACATCTTGATTTCCTTGTTGGATATCGCAGAGAGCTTCTTCTGCTGAAGACTCGAGTCCAGGGCGCTCAAACATCTGTTTAAAGGTAGTGACAGAGTTGGAATAATTAGACAGGAAGGGGTCATTCATTTCTTGTCACTAAAGGAGTGGCCCAAGCCAAGGCTGGCCCAGATAAAGCGCTAATCAAATACCCCACCTTGGTCTTGTCTTGCACAAATTGTGAGGGGCGAAAGGCAAAATAAACCGTCAAGGCATCCAGGAATTCTCTCAATTTGTTAGGATCCCCGGAGAAACGAGGTGTAGTGGCAGATACTGAGGGGACATCAGTGGTCCTGGATGCAAAGGCTTGTCGATAGACGGTGTTTTCAGTACGTAGCTGTTGGAGTTCTTGAGCCTGTTGTTGTATAGTCATGAGCAGGGTCTGGCTGGTGGGTTCCGTATTTGCCACTGGATTATCCATGGTTCCGGACTGCAACTGTTTTTTTGGGCGTTGCAATCTGTCACGGTTTTCACTGGGCTTACCGTCGAAGTTGATGAGGGTTGGGGAACGACCCCGATTCCGGCAGGTTCTGCTCAGGCCGAGGTAGGGGCGACCCCTTCTGGTAGCCACAGTGCTGTTTGACAAAAGCAAGCCACTACAGTCCGTGCCCTCCAGAAGGAGTCCCAGAGGAAAAACCCCAAAAGGGTAAAAAACCTCCAACAGGAACTCCCTGAAACAGAAGGAGGACACAAGGACGTTAGAACTGAAGATCCGAGAGTACAGGAAAACTGGAGACGAAGCCAGGTCAGGAATAACTGGATCCACAAGAGGAAACCAGCCGGAGCATGACTACCACCAAAGGAGTGTTGCAACGCAATGAGCAAGAAGCTGAATTCTACTTATATACCCCTAGACAGGAAGTAGGAAACAGGAAGTAGAAACACCACCATCTTGGATTGGGGAAGAGAGTATAACAATGAATAAAGAACATGCGTCCAAACAAAGAGAACCAATGCATGCTGGGAAGAGAGGAAGTGAGCAGCATGCTGGGAAAGAGAAGGACATGTATAAAAGAGAATCGTGTGCAAACATCCGGCTTTTGCTTGTATGGCCGGTAAGTGGTGGAAAAGAGGGTTTCCTAATATGCCAGAATGTTAGGCGCACTAAATGCCCTATGCGCGGCAGGTTTGAGACCCAACTCGGGGTCTCATCTCCTGCCGCGTCTGCCCTTGCGGCAGAACCTAAAGAAGGGGGCGCGGCGAGTGCCACGACCCCTGGCCGGACTCGCAGCTTCCCCCGCGGCCCGCCTGCAAGCCGCGGCTTCCCCCGCGGCTTGCATCCAGGCCGCGGTGTTTACCAAATGCCGTGCCGCGGCGGCCCGTGCTTGCGGCCGCCACAGCGTGACAATTTGGTGATGCATCAGGAAACCTGTCAGGATTTATCTTGGTGTTTGAGACCTGAGCCACAAGCCTCTCAGGGGTAGGAGGATGAGTGAAGATATCTGGGTCCCGAGGAGTGAGGTGATGGCAGTTGGAAATAGTCCTGTACACAGGTGTGACTGTGCAGGGCTTGGCCCAGGCCCAAGCAAGACACCAGTGAGATTCTGATTGAAGGGCAATAGAGGTTCTGAGGGGGAAACCCCAGGCTGGAGCACGTCAGAAAAGACATTGGTCTTAAACACAATGGTGGGCAGCTGAAAGTCCCGACCATGATTGCAAAAGAAGCTCCTTTGCAAATAACTACCATTGGAGGGGAAAGAAGACCAGTGTCTGGTGAGGTGTATGGACTACTGGCATTAGTCAGATCCGGCCATGGACTCCACTAAAGGGGTCTGAATAGCTATTAGAATCCTCATATCCCCTCCTTTTGTGTTCCTCAGAGGACCCTTCAAGGAAGTAGAGCTCTATTTCCAACTCAGGCCATGTAAAACTAGTTAGCATCAGAGACAGCCTCGGGTGATGACTGTACGACTCTGTATCAAAGTTGGAAATCACGATGGAGTCGGAGGTCACTGACACAACTAGAATGGTCCCAGGAGAAGGTCATAAAGTTGCAGCTGGGGCCAATCTGGATCCACCAACCAATCCAGAGTGTCAGACTGGCACTGAGGGTGGAGCTGGGGCAGAGTCCCAGTAGGAGACCCACTCAAACACATGGAGCCCACAGGCACTCCAGAGAAGTCTGTGTGCTAAAAAATGAGGCTCATGGACTCATAATATTCTTGAAGTTGGACTGGGGTCACTTCAGTTCCCAGAAATTCTGAGAAGCATTAGGTGGACCCAGTGTCTGGCGTGGGTGTCAGAGACCACAAAAGTGTGTGCCCATGGTTGAAGGGTTGCCAGCAAACCATCACTTATGGGCCAAGCCCCTGGCATAATCAAATGGCACCTGTCAATACATCTCGGCCGCAAGTATTGTCACTATTTGCAGGTGAATATCTCAGCCCCCATCATATTATCTCTGCTCTTGTACATCTCAGCCCCTGAGCACAGTCACTATTTGCAGCTAAGTATCTCAGCTCCATGGCTTTTTCTCTCTGCTTCTGCAGTTGTATGTTTAGAATGCAACTTACATGCAGTGTTTGTTCCGCTTTCTGAAAGGTACTGCAGGATTTTGATCCTGATGGCCATCAACATGCAGTTCCGTCTGTCAAGGTAACCATTTTCAACGGAAAAAAAAACCTTTTAAATATGAATAACAAGATACGGTGCAAGGTATTTAAAACCAAAACATGTAGAAATGTAATGATACCATGTCCCTAAAGTGTCATGGCCTGAAGAGCTATTTTCACAGTCATAAGCCATGGCCATCCTACTAAAACAAACAGAGTACAGATTACAATATTTATTCTGTATCCAGGGTTTGGAACCAGCTAGAAAAATAAGTCAAACGCTGTTTCAATTTTTTTATTAAAAACCCAATTTATTAGTGGAGTTGAATTTAAATTAATATTTATGGAAAAGTAACTTTTAGACAATTACCTTTACTCCGCCTGAAGCTCATGGAGGCTAATCTACATTAACTGTCCAGCAGCTGTCAACCAAATACTTGAAATTAATGAAGTGTGAAAACATCCCCCAGAACAGGGACACTTGCCTTGGCAGGAATAGCAGTTGGGGTGGGCCATGAAACTTAACTTGGTATTCACAATCGTTGACTGCCCAACAGAGATGGATCGCAGGCGGTCAATAGCCTCCTCACTCAAGGCAGCAGGGCTAACTGGGGCAGGGCTTGAGGTGCCTGGAGCGAAGGAGCGAAGGAGATGCCCACCGTCCTGGGTGAGCGGGCATGGGAAACATGCTGAGGGGCTGCTGGGATGGCGGTGCTGGTACGAAGGGTGGCGGCTGTACCTGTAGTTGGGGTGGGCACAGAGGTGTCCGACATCTCCAGGGAGCTTCCATCAGAGGAGGTATCACTGTCAGAACTGTCCCCCCTGTCTCCGCTGTGGTGCTCACCCTCGATCCCACTGGTGCCCTCATCGTTGGTGGATTCAGCCTCCTGGGCCCTGTGGGATGCAGCTCTCCCCATCGCCGGTGCCGCTGCTCCTCCGCCAGATGATGCTAATGCACATAAGGACAGGGTGACAAACCAAAAAGGGGGGGGAGAGACAAAGGATACACTTAGTCAATGGCGGCAACATCACCACAGTTGGCGAAACGACACACACACACAGGGAACAGCCCTACGCACTAGGCAATGCACTACCAGTCACAATGCTAGTCACCAGCCCATTGACAGGGATACCTAACGCCAATTGCAGCATGCCTGAGGCCCACAGACCCCTGCGCAGTAGTGGATGCCTACTAGCTTGGTTGGAGGAGGTTTACATCAGACCCTGCCCAACATGGGACCTACCCTGCAATGTCTGGCCTGGCCTAGGGGCACCCACAGGCCCACATCCCCCACCCGGATGCCACCCCACCACACGCAAGTAGTATATTGGGGCACTGTACTCACCCTCTTCTGGCTGCTGTGATGCCCCCAAGCGCCCATCCAGCTCCGGACAGGCCACCGCCAGTATGCGGGCCATCAGGGGGGTCAGGGTTCGATGGGCCCCCCTTCCTCAGGTGGGCCTCCGTCATCTTCCGTGCCCAGCATCTCAGGTCCTCCTACCGTTTCCAACAGTGGATGCTCAGCCTGCCGTAGACCCCAAGGGTCCGCACGTCCTTGGCGATGGCACACCACATACCCATTTTTTGATGGGAGCTGACCTGCAGAGAAATACACATAGGAAAAGGTATGAGTCAGACCGTACTGCCTGTTACACTCATGGCCCACCATATACCTCACATCCCCTACGGTGTTGTGTGAGTGGTGTGGGTGAGGGTGTGTAGGGTGATGTGTTGGGGTGTGTGATTTAAGGTGCGTGGATGGTGTATAGGTGATGGTGGTGTGTGGCAGTGATCTTGTCTGTGGTCTGGCTATCTCTCTTGTGGCACTTGTTCTAGTTGTAAAGGGTTGTGGGTAATGTGGGTGTGTGTTTTATAGTGGTGTGGGTGTGTGAGTGTGGTGTGTGTATGGGTGTCAGGTGTGTATTATTTGAATTGTCCAATGTAGTGTTGTTTTGTTAGGTTGTGTGTATTTTGAGCGCAGCGGTATGTAGCTCCAATGGTTTACCGCCATTGAATGTCTGTCCCGTTGATTCGTGGATCATAATGTTGTGGGCGTAGTTCTGTTGGTGTAACAGTGTGGGTTTTGCTACCGCCAGTTTATCACTGACCTTTGGGCTGGCGGACTTGTGTGTGTGTCATAATATGGGTAGCGGTAATCCGCTGCGGCAGTGTTATGTTGGCGGCAGTCGGCATAACGGTAAGCGGTACTTACCACCAATGTCATAATGAGGGTCTTAGTCTACTTCAAAGGGGCCAACCCTGCCACAAGTAAATGGGAAGTAATATTTTGAATTGTCCCAGGCTTTTCTCCATAGTGAGGCTGGCACAAACCTGGATGAGAGGAAAGCTACAGTCAGAACAAGTTTTGAGTAACCAGAGAGGAGGAGACAGCTCACAATTCTGGATGGGCACACAGACTCTGCACAAGGGGAGAAGGGTTTCATTAACTTGGATTTTGGGAAGAAGGTGCACAGAGTGATTGTTTGCAGCAGGACAAACAGTAACTGCTAAAGAAAGTGGGCTGGGTTGCCTCTGTGAACTTTTGTTGCACTGGTTAGAGAAAGGATAAGAGTCACCCCAACCCCCTAGTTAAAGATAGACATAAACCTTGCATCCCGAGACACCATCGTTAGAACACTTTTGGGATCAGCGGAAGAACAGAAGGACTACACCTGCTGTTTGAGACCTGCTGCCACTTTGTACCCAGGACAAAGAAATGGGCTCCATGGGTCAGTTGACTGACCTCCTGTGTGGCAACAGGGACATAACATGCTGGGCCTATTCTGGACCCAGCATTTGACCACTGCCTGACACCGTGTGAGTCTCTAAGTGACTCCCTTGAGGTCCTAGGGGGCCTTATATATATGCCTGTGCTTGTTTGCGTACTAGAAGAAAGTTTTGACACATTTTTGAAAACTTTTCCTCCAGAGCTCCAGCAGAAAAAAACACTGTCAGATACCTTTCACAATTTCAAACTCCTCCTACTTCCAGGTCGCTGCACTTTTGAAAAAAACAACTAAATCCCATTCTGCTTTGGATCTGATGAACATTTTCAGAGATAAATCGTCAAAGCTCCAGAGCAATAGCGTGATGAACCAGCTTCAGGCATCTGGCCTTTGGTTCCACAGTGGCAGCTATAGTCTAAGCACTGACCAGAATAGGGGGTTTCAGTCAAAGTGCTCCGCAGTTTACCACTGTTTCTAAATTTGTGGCAATACGTACATTGGGAAAATTGCACTGTTTTTCCATCCATTTTAAGGAGGTATTTGAAAAAGTGGACCGTAGGATCTTGTGGAAAAACTCATCAGATGGTGTATTTCCCCCTTCATTGGCTATGATTAGGGAACATCATGAAAAGAATCGGGTTCAGGTCAATCTACATGGGCTGGGAAACAACGAAGAAACCCCTGTGAATAACGGTTTAAAACAGGAATATGTTTTAGCCCCTTGCATTTTAGTCGTTTTATTTCTGTTCTCTCGGTCATTTTAGAGGGAGTGAATTTGTTCTCCTCCAAGATTGAAAGGGTACATACCCACAGCGTTAGGTATCAGGAAGATTTCTTTTTGACGGATTTGACATCTATTGGGCTGAAATGGAAGTTGCAAGCCTTAAATGACTATAGTTAGAGGAATTCCTTGATTGTTAATGTGGATTAAACTAAGACCATTATCTTTTTAAACAGGCTAAAGAAATATGTGTGTTTTTTTTACTTGTTACCTCTAGAACAGGTAGATGAATGCAAATATTTAGGAAATACCTTCTCTTGGAACTTTAAATGAGATAAGGCCTTCATGAAGGAGAGAGCTGTGCATCTAGTACAATGTATGTCCTGAGGAGACTTGACCAAGGGTTTATCATTGATTCACTCATAAAATCTATAGCTGGGAAGTTGATTCCACGGGTTCTGTAAGGGGAATAACTGCTGGCCTCAGATCAGCGGATTTATTAGGCGTACCTGAAGAGTGTCTGCTGAAAGGCCCCCCCGGCGGCCCCTAAGAACTTTATACAGCAGGTTGGTAGGTAGGAGCTTTTACTTACCCTTAACTCCTGAACCCTGAATGTAGACCACACCGCGTTCTGATTTGTGCACAGCCTTAGACACAATGATTCCAAACATAAATTGGCATCTATGATGATGTAGAACATACTAATGTTTGTAAGTACATTTTTGCAAAATGTTATAAAGTCAGCGAGGGAAATGGGTTTGGGGATTGACCTAACTGAAGCATCTAATCGGATGACGGGGGTGTGCTTAGGAAAGTTCTCAGTGAGAGAGTTAAGCTTTGTTCATCAGCCAGAGAAAAAGCAATGCCTCACTCATTACCAAAAGCTCCGTAAGTCAATGCCTAGAATCCCTCGCAATGGGGGGCATCTTTTCTATGTCTATGTCAGCTACCGGTAATGAAGCTGAGGAATGTAAATTTCCAGCTTCGGACTTTGATCCTGGTTGGAGGATGTTGGAAAATAAAGGTAAATGATTTTGTAACTTGAAAATGAAATAATCCGTAATCCTCATACTGCTAGACTATCCCCTCTTTTAGGACAAAAGGAAAAAGATCTTGCAGCCTTATTTTGTTAGCTCAAGGTTAAGATCATGTAATGACTCACTTGTCGCCTTGTTTACAATGAGTCAACTAGATTGTGTTATTGCAGTCACCAGATATACACTATTCATTCAAAAAAGTAAATATTAAATATTATGATGGGGTAATGTTTTTGATGAGTGTTTTTCTGGAATATTGCCAATTTATTTGAGTGTGTCAATGGTCTTATGAATTTTAGTAAATGAACCTGTATATAGTTTTGAATTGTTTTGAAGATGATGCAATATGAGAAGTGCAATTCTAGTGAATGAATTTGTTTTTGCATCTTTGCATCATTGTGGGGAGCAGGTGCCTAGGCCCAGCTCCCCCCTCACTTACCTGGGACTGGTCCTTTGACAAGTCTAGGCCCTTTTGCACCTAGCCTTAGCCCCTCGAGGCCCTGCCTCCCTCCTGTTGTTACTACCACTTTCCTCCGCTCTCTTGCTTCTTGGGCTCTCAGCCCTCCCTTTCACACTGTGCTCCTTCTGTATTCTTCTTTGGAATCACTCCTTTTAAGTCTTTTGCACACTTGACTCTCACACTTGACTTCACACTCTTTTTGCCACTTTCCTTCGTATTTGAACTCTCGCTTTTACTTTACTTCTTTTTGCTTCTTTTGTCTCTCTCCTTCTAGCCCTAGGCCTCCAGACCCTACCCCTACCCCCGCATCCCCTTGCCTCCCCTTCCTTGCTCCTTACATGCTTTTCTGCATCATCTGCCACTTCCCTTGCGTTCTTCCTGCCCTTCCCTAGACCTGTCCACTCTGTGCCCTCTGTGCTCCTCCCCTTTCACAACCTACCTTATAGCAAAAGTGCCATCTGCCTGAATCTGCCGATACAAATCCTGGTCGACTGAACGTCAGAGATACTCGGCCAACGACATCCACACTCTCAACTTTAACCACCACTATCGCTGCTTCCACACCGCACCTCATATCATTTCACAGGTAACAACATTCCTCCACGCAACACCCCCCACCCAGGTCTCTACATGCACCGTACACCCACCAACTCGCCTGCATGCTCCTCAGTACACAGTCACTCAGTAAATACTCCATCGAGATCTGGGACCTCATCAAAACACACACCCCAGACATCCTCCTCCTCACCAAAACCTGGCTCAACCTAGTATTGTCATCCTTTGTCGCCAAAGCCATTCTGATGGACTACAACATAGGGCACCAAGCAGACCCCAAAAGCCAGGAGAAGCCTCACTTCCACAAGGACACACTTAAGTGTACCTCATCTGCAGACAAGAATGCACCATTTATGGAACGCATGCACTTCAGACAAACAGAAGAAACATCATTAGTGGAACCCTCGTAGACAGACCCCCAGCCCCAATACTGCACCCACTTTCTGCACCTTCATCACAGACTTGGTGGCCCACCTCACGCTATCAGCTCAAACAGCATCATCCTTCTCAGTGACCTCAACTTTCACCTTGATGACCCCTCGCAACCTAACTACTCAGACCTGATGAAAAGCCTCAACAACATCAGAATCGCTCAGACTCGCCCAGCCCATCCAAGGCCTAGCACACAATGCAGGACACACACTGGACCTGCTATACATCTCCAATGACTAGATAAACTTCAGCTTCACCACTTCACTCACTTGGACAGAGAACGTCATTGTTCACTTCCTCATCAACACACCACCAGACACCATTTTGACCATACCCAGCACCACCAGGCATACCTGGAATAAAATGGCTGAAGCAGACTGGACCAACATCCTCGGGACCAACCAACCAAACAATCCCCACCGACGATCTAGACAATGACATAACAACTTTGAGCAAATAGATACTGGGCTACGCTGACACTCTAGCACCCCCTCAACCATCCCAAGCAAACCAGTCGGTACACCGAAGACCTAACAGAGAATCCAAACTCTATTGCAAACAACTGAAATGGAAATGGAGAACCAATCGCGGCACCACCATTTGAAATACATTTCAGGCTGCACTCAGACGCTACCACCACCAAATCAGAGAAACAAGAAAAAAAGCCCCTGCACTGACAATAGAAATCAGCTCCAACAACTGGAAATAGCTTTTCACCATCATCAAATAAATCTCCAGCCCCTCCACCACAACCAACACCGTCCTTTGCAAGAACTCTGCAGCAACCTCTCCAACTTCTTCCACAACAAAAATCTATAAGCTATACAGCAACCTCAACCCCTATCACAACCCAGAAGACATATTTGTCCAACTACCTATCACCACAAGCAATGGCAATCACCTAACTGACTGGCAACCACTCACACAGGAGGACACTCAGTCATGAAATTCTTCCAATCAGGAGCCCCCATATCAACGTAAGAGGATCCCTGATCAGCGCAGTGCTCACATACATCATCAAAATATCCACCAAATGTGCAACCTTTCCTGTTGACTTGATGCACGCATAAGTCAACGCCCTCCTGAAGAAACCATCGGTCAACCCGAGTGAACTCAGCAACTACTAACCAATCTCACTACTATCTTTCTCCACCAAAGTCATGGAGAAGGCGATCAGCAAGCAACTTTCCAGACACTTAGCACAACACCAACTACTAGACATCATGTAAATTGGTTTCTGCAGAAACCACAGCACCAAAACAGCTCTCATTGCGTCCAGCGATGACATCTGAGCCATTCTTGGCCACGTAAACACTGCAGCTCTCATCCTTCTTGATCTCTCTGCAGCTTTTGACAACTTCATTCACTGCACCCTCATCTCAAGGCTACACTACATCAGAACTAAAGGACCAGATATAAAGTGGATAACCTCCTTCCCCACAGAAAGTCAGGCACCCACCATACATCTCAGAACCTATGAATCTCATCTGTGAAGTCCCACAAGGATCATCTCTAAACCCAACACTTTTCAATGTCTACATGGCACCCCTCACAGTCACCAACACAGCCCACTTATTTAGCACCATATCCTACGCTGATGACAAACAGCTCATCCTATCCCTGACAGAGAATGCCAACACCTCCAAAAACAACTTCATGAACAGCATGACCAGCATGGCAGAGTGAATGAAAAAGAACAAGCCTAAAGCTTAACACAAACAAAATGGAAGTACTGACCTTCAGAAACAAGAGCTCACCCTGGGACTCCTCCTGGTGGCCACCAGAACCAGGACCCACGTCAGTTTCATTGGAACAAACCATAAACTTGAGACTCATCCTGGACAATAAACTAACCATAGCACTTCAGATAAATGCTGTCACCACCTCTTATTTCCTCATCCTATGAATGCTATGTAAGATCTTCAGGTGGCTACCCCAAACCACCCCTCAAACCACCAAACACACAGTCACTCAAGCCCTCATCATGAGCAGGTTGGACTACAGCAACGCACTCTACGCCAGAATCCCAAACAAATTTACTCAGAGACTCCGTACCATTTAGAACAGTGCTGACAGACCAATCCTCCAAATCTGGTGTTGCACCCACACCTCGCCTCACCTCACAGAGCTCCATTAGCTTCCCATCCAGAACCACTGCCAATTCAAGCTGCTCACCCAGGCGCTCATGGCCTTCTATAGCATTGGACCTGCCTACATGAACTACCGCCTCCATTTCTACCAACCCAGTAGACAACTGTGATCTACGTCTTTCCTTCTATCTCTCTCTCTTTCTCTATCTCACACACCTATCCCAAGCATCCACAGAAGCTGAGCTGGAGGTTGTGCTTTTAACTTAATTGCTGCTAAGACATGGAACAACCTACCCCAACACATCCGGGCCTCTTTTTCACTTCTTAACTTTCCCAAGATGAGGAAGATCTGGCTCTTCAACTAAACCTGCAGATCTCCTTTGGATATCCCACACCTACTCTCACTGGACCTACACACCTGCTCAAGCACCTAGATACCCTCTCAGCTGACAACTGCACTTAACAAATCTACAGAACATGCCATAATATGCAATACATATTCCTATAAGATGTACACCTCTGAAATAGAATAATTAATGCTACTGTATAGAAATAATTCTCATATAGTGAAATTTCTTTTGGTTCTGAATGTTTAAATGGATGTAATTGTAGATACTGCAGCATCACGTTGGCTTCGTGAGGTTGGCTCCTTGAGGTGGCATAAAGCTGGAGGCACAGCAGTAATCGATCAACACCTTCCTGTTTTCTTTGCACCAGGAAAAAGAGGCAAGATTACTGTTCAAGTGAATTCTTCCCAAAGCCTGGAACATGTGTTCGGTATGAAGGTCAGAAAACTTACTTGTCGGGCATTTTCTCTCACTTGGGGGAGCCACTCCTCTGCAGCTTTAATAACTTTCTCTTCATCAATGTAGATCAGAGTTCTACACATTGGATAATTTAGCTCTAATTTCTTGATCTGTCAGGAAGATGCATCAGATGTTTTTTGACTATGCTACCTTTCCTGGGATATAATGCCCATTCAGGAAGCACACCTAAAAACAAAAAACAATTAATAGAAAGCAGCATAATAAAAATACGTTTAGAAAACACATCATTTATTAATATATGACAAATAGATCACATCCAAAACTACAAAACCCCCATCACAAACTTAAAAGTATGCAGGACAGAATAAAGTGCTCAGAAATAAAGTGCACGTGGTAGTCAGAAAAAGGGGACAGAAAAGGTCCATCCAATAAACACATAAATTCACAAACAAGGAGCCTGTTGTCTCAACTTTCTCCTCATTGAATCATTAAGATAGGAAATAATCAATCCTCAATAAAGTCGAAACAAAATCTTGCATCCAGGCTCAAAAAATTATCATCGACGTTTCGACCCATCCAAATCACGGGCTAAATCCGGGCTCGCATCAGGGTCTTCTTCAGGACTAGAACGATAGGGGTATTGATCCCAAATTTATACACCAGGCCTTTGTCCAAAGACACATCACATCAAAGGTTCACAAAATGGTCCTCCTTGTATTTTCATTAAAATCCTTTGAATCCACAATATCACCTAGAAAAATATACATTGGAGTGTGTAACCAATGTGGCGGCCTCAATCCACTTCTAACCGTCAATGACCTCTTTCCTCATTGACAGTTAGAAGTAGATTGAGGCCGCCATGTTGGTTACACACTCCAATGTATATTTTTCAAGGTGATATTGTGGATTCAAACGGCTTTAATGAAAATACAAGGACCATTTTGTGCATACTTTTAAGGTTGTGATAGGGGTTTTTGTAGTTTTGGCAGCTTTTAAAGTCAAATTTACTGCACAGTTCCCTTTAGTGTGAATTCCTTCAATTTTATGAGTCATAGTATGCTGAACACCTTTCTCCAAAGTTGCATTTTTTAAAACTTTCTAATTGATTCTCCCAATCTGTTTAAGCACCAGTGTGGTAAATCTACATTATATTCTTGCACACTGACACTATAAGCATGGGACCTGGTGGGTCAATCTTTTGAATGAGAGTCAACAAAAGTGTAGAGCACTTGTATTATTAATTTCCTTTGGTTGCTGCTTGCAGTATAGTTATGGGGAAAACTGTAATAATTAGTTTTTTCTGTGAGAGAAGATGCTCATTCAGTAAAGATGTCTTGCATCTTGCATCTCAGATGTACTGCAGTAAGAATTTTCTCAGTAGGAATAAAATGTTCCTCGGCAGAGGAATACATATGTAATATGTATGCTATGGGAGTTGTCTGTTCTATTGCACACGTTTCTGTAGTCTGAAACGCTAGGAAAAACCCTAACTGCATGGTTTGTCTTGTTGGCCTCTGCCTGTAAATATTTACCTGGCTATTCACAAAGGTAAATTTTGAAGTAACTTACACATTTGAATAAACCTACTACTTATGGCTATTCACAAAATCCAAGTGTAGAGTTACTCAAATAGTGTATATTTACAGGTCTCTGCCTCCTGAAAAAGGGGGTTGAGCCAGACTTTAAGGGTTAGTTACTAATGAAACAAGCATTAGCATTGCAATGGGTCTCGCGTTTGCTTGAGCTCGAGCAATTAGCGTTGTAAACTCCTAACCGGACTTTTCTTGCCACATAAATTGGAAATAAAAATAAAACAGTTTCACATAACTAACTGAACTTTTCTTACATCTAATATTTAGGGGTAGTGATGTGTGTTTTCAGTACTGTAACACAGCACAAGCTCACTGATATTACTGCAAATAGTCTTTGTGACACCCATTCTTTTATCATATGTGAGGTTCTGTTGTGATATATTTTTTAATGGATGGTGCATACAAAATATACACATTTCTCTGCAAGAGGTGTGCAACATAATCGTGCACATCACCCACATTAAAAATAAATGAAAGGAAAATGATCTTTAAAACATTCTGTTTAAGAATAATTAAAGGCATTACGGCATGACTCTTCAGAATTGAGCTAGCTCTATCAGAAGCTCCCCTGAAAGGCTGGAGCCCTGGGCCAGAGCCCACGTTGCATTGCTTTAAAACTCTCTTTCAGGTGACCATAGTTCTAGGGAGTTTGGCTCCCCTCCACCTCAGCAAGATTTCATCCACTATAGGCGTGCCGTGCTTTTTTGTTGAAAAATACAGAGGAACATCATTCTCTCCTGTCTTTTAAACAAGAGTTCTGTTCTACCTCCTGTACAGAACCAACAAATTATTCTTAGAAGCGTTCAGCCGCCTTTGGGCTTACTTTCTATACAATCAAGTAAAAATAAACAAGGTAGGCCTGACTAGAATTTTGATGGGATTTGTAATGGATAGGGTAATGTATGCTGGGCAAATGCGAGTAGGTAACGGGTGGTGGCGAAACAGTAGCCCCGGCAGTGCAGCACCCCCTCCCCTTTCCCGCGCAAAGCCCCCTTCAGCCTGGTGTCTATGAAGGACTCAGGGGACCCTCACCACATTCTGCATGGGAGCCCTATCATAAGGCATTACTTTGCTGAATAATGAAAGGAATGAAAGACAGTACATTTTAACATTTTCTGTTTCCTGCCTGCACCACACTTGAACATGGACGGGGATGCTGAACGCTAGCGCTCCTCTTTTTTCGCAGCCACTTCTCAATACTGAGGTTTATTGGCTGCACATTATACTGAAACACTGCACTCGCCTATTTTTGCCTGACCTCTGGTGGCATGTTTGAAATTCAGACTCCAGCTTGATGAGTCCCTCGTCCTTCACCCATACTAAATGAATCACAAAACCGTAAAGACATCCGTTAATTAAATCAGTGCTGATGCGTGCTCTGCCAACAAAGGAGTTCACTCGTAAGAAAACCTATTGGCAAAAGTGCAATTATCTACGTAACTGGCAAAAGTGCAATTAACTATGTACCAGAGTCGATATTATGCAAAGCGCTCGACTTCTACCAAGCGAGATCGCGCTGCGAAAATAGAGAAAAAGTAATCCACAAACCGGACGGGAAACAGCGAGCCTTGCATGTTTTCAGTACTTGGTCGCTGCGATCGAGGAGGGCTAACCACTGGAAAAGGCATGATGTATGCGTGCTTTCCACTAATGAAAGCAAGAAGATATTAACAGGCAAGCCCATGAAAAATGAAAGACACTGACGTGACGTGGACGGGGCTCTGAGCCCTTTTCTATCTCCTAAAGCGTCTCGCAAGCGATACTCATGCGAAAGCGCAAGCGACGTAGGCTCAACACTAAAAAATGTCTTAAGTCCAACACCACACATGGCCAACAACTGGCATTGCAACACCCTCCCATAGAAAATAATAGAGGCAGGGACCGAAATGTAAACCCTGTTATAATTTTATGATAAAAATATAAAACTATATTACATATGTATTATTTAATTATGAAATATTTTAATACCTTTTTCCAAATAAAGATTAATTTAAGTCCATGAATCCATTATTGTCTATGGGAAGGTGTTGTAATTCCAGTTGTTGGCTATGCAGAGTGCTGGACTTCCGCTCTGAGCTGGCATAATTTAGAACTGTTTTAGCCCCTTTTTGTCTGTAGTAACTTTAGAATTGCAGTTTGAGAACAGCAATAGGCTTTCTCTTTTGTGGGTAGATAGATGTCTCCCAAAGAACCCTAACTGACCCTCCCTAAGTCCTTTCTTACTCCTCCCTTCCCCTTTAGTCTTATATGTTCACCATTTTCCAGGCAAGCAACTTTATCTGTACCACAATTACATACAACTACATGCACAGAGATTCCGTGGTCTAGGAGGAAATTTTGTATGTAGATACGACAGACTTAAAGAACTACAGACCGATTTCTCTATTACCGACATCGGCTAAAATACTAGATAATCATATTAACACCCAACTCTCCACCTTTCTGGAAACATACAACTGTCTCCATCCCACACAAACGGGCTTCAGATCCCGGCATAGTACAGAAACTGCACTGATTGCAGTTATGGAAGAGGCAAGGAAAGCCATGGACCTTGGGCAGACAACTGCATTCATACTTTTGGATTTGAGTGCAGCCTTCGACACCATAGACCACCAAGTGTTGAGTATGAGGATGAGGAATATGGGAATAGAAGGGCAAGCTCATGCATGGCTGACCTCCTTTCTGGAGGGGAGAACTTTCCAGGTCCTTGATCGATCTTATTATTCCAACGACAAGCTTTTTTCCAGGTGCGGGGTCCCCCAGGGTTCGTCACTTAGCCCTACGCTCTTTAATATATATATATGGCTCCCCTGGCAGACTCAATTAAATCTTTTGGCATATCTATGGTGTCCTATGCGGATGACACCCAGTTGGTGGTGTCTTTCGCTGATGACACCGATAGGGAAGGTTCCTCTCTGACTTCTTGCCTACAGGCAGTTACAGGTTGGATGATGGACAGTAGACTCCAATTTAATGGGGAAAAAACAGAACTGATGATCCTGGGATAAGACCCAGGCCCGAATAAGTCACTAATGTGCCCTAGGGCTTTAGGTGACTTCCCACCCCCAAAGAAATGCATTAAGAGCTTAGGGATATGGCTGGATCCCTGGCTTACGTTGGATCAGCATGCCAGGCGTGTATCGGCTTCTTGTTTTGGCATACTGAGACTTTTGAGGAAGGTGTTTACTATCCTTCCCTTTTTGGCAAAACGATTGATCATCTAAGCCACCATTCTTTTGAAACTTGACAATTTTATGTGACAAAGAAGCTGCAGCGTGTACAAAATGCAGCAGCACGCCTTTTGCTAGATATCCCTGGACATGTATCAGCAAAACCAGTATTAGCCTCCCTGCACTGGTTGCCAATGAAACAGAGGATCAAATTTAAAGCTTTATGCTGTATTCATAGGTCCCTTCACAACTGTGGGCCACCGATTCTAAGATCTCTTGCATCTTTTTATAGCCCGAATAGGATGCTCAGATCAACTTCTTTAGCCTTAGCCTCCCTACTCAGATTAAAAAAAATTAGATGGGGTGGGGAAACGATGTCCTACTTGGGGGCCAAACTGTGGAACTCTCTCCCCCTCAGGCTCCGGCTTATAAACCAGGAACTCAGTTTCCGTAAGGACATTAAAAAATGGCTGTTTTAGAAGCGATTGTTCGTCATGTCAATCTTGATCCCCTGATCCGGTCCTTTTAGCACTGGGAAGCCTCCGGGCAGCCATGCGCTTTACAAATTGCGTAACATAACATAACACATAACATGTAAGTTTGTGAATAGCATTTTGCAGTATGTTTGTAGTACTATTGTAAAATTACAAAACTGACTACAAAATGCAGTTTGTGAATAGGGCTTTAGGTGACTTCCCACCCCCAAAGAAATGCATTAAGAGCTTAGGGATATGGCTGGATCCCTGGCTTACATTGGATCAGCATGCCAGGCGTGTATCGGCTTCTTGTTTTGGCATACTGAGACTTTTGAGGAAGGTGTTTACTATCCTTCCCTTTTTGGCAAAACGATTGATCATCCAAGCCACCATTCTTTTGAAACTCGACAATTTTATGTGACAAAGAAGCTGCAGCGTGTACAAAATGCAGCAGCACGCCTTTTGCTAGATATCCCTGGACATGTATCAGCAAAACCAGCATTAGCCTCCCTGCACTGGTTGCCAATGAAACAGAGGATCAAATTTAAAGCTTTATGCTGTATTCATAGGTCCCTTCACAACTGTGGGCCACCGATTCTAAGATCTCTTGCATCTTTTTATAGCCCGAATAGGATGCTCAGATCAACTTCTTTAGCCTTAGCCTCCCTACTCAGATTTAAAAAAATTAGATGGGGTGGGGAAACGATGTCCTACTTGGGGGCCAAACTGTGGAACTCTCTCCCCCTCAGGCTCCGGCTTATAAGCCAGGAACTCAGTTTCCGTAAGGAAATTAAAAAATGGCTGTTTTAGAAGCGATTGTTCGTCATGTCAATCTTGATCCCCTGATCCGGTCCTTTTAGCGCTGGGAAGCCTCCGGGCAGCCATGCGCTTTACAAATTGCGTAACATAACATAACACATAACATGTAAGTTTGTGAATAGCATTTTGCAGTATGTTTGTAGTACTATTGTAAAATTACAAAACTGACTACAAAATGCAGTTTGTGAATAGGCTCTATGTCTCCAACATGTTCACTTGCAGTCCATCTAAGATATGTCTGTGCACTTTCATTCATTTTTTTCAGAGAATGTTGAAGTGAATAATTCACACAACGATTTAACACACTCAGCATGATATGGCAAGTCAGCTGAGCTAAAGTTAAGAAACCCTATTAGGGCTTGTGGATCCCTTAATGTTTTTGGAGTTTATAAAGTGGCACACTTCTGTAGAAATTCAGGTGCCAATTATTTAACCTCAATGGATAGTTCATATTCAATAAAAAAAATGAAGATATGGAATTTTAGATTTCTTAAAATGTATTTTCCACCTGTGACAGCTAAATGAGTCACTAC
Organism: Pleurodeles waltl; assembly: GCF_031143425.1. Lineage (NCBI taxonomy): Eukaryota > Metazoa > Chordata > Amphibia > Caudata > Salamandridae > Pleurodeles > Pleurodeles waltl. Next base: position 1,416,070,540 of record NC_090446.1, read on the forward strand.
CACTGTCCACCATACGTAGATGTTAAGGCAAACTCTAATCTGTCACATATACATCATCATTATAAGAAAGCTTCTCAGAATTCTATAAGGTCCCCATAATTCTATTTGTAAAACTCTGTGGCAATTGATTACATATATACCTAAAATGCTGAATGACAAAGTATGAGATTCAGGTCCTATAATTTTACTAAAGAACCCATTAGATATATCCAATCTGGGTTTGTAATTTTTCGTGGCTAGACATGTCATTAATCTAGTACTATGAGCCTTGCGTACAGCATGTGTGCATTGATGTGCGTTTAAATGTCAATAATCTAAAAGTGTTCCATACAATTCATCAAGTTTTAATATAATACTGAAAAAAGAGGACTGTTCAAGGTAGAATGGCAAGGCACAATTATACCTTGATATTGTAGATTATTTGAAATAGGTTTTGTATTGCACTTAGCTTCTTCCTTAAGGGAATCACATGTAACAGTCTTTGTCCCACATGCTTGATTTCTATACAGTGAAGGATCCTCCTTCAAAGCCTATTCTTGCACATATTTTTCCTGAACTCTTCATGTACTAAGGGGGAAAATAATTGCATAATATTCTCCTCACCTCAAGATACATGTTATGTGTATTTATAAAGTGCACTATCATCCTTGAGGGTTTGCTGGAAGATAAAACTAGAGGCCAGTCACCCTCTGCTACAAAGACGTCATAAGCATCTTATAAATGAGAGTTAAATATAGATTTTATTATCCGCAATATAGCTCATTCAATCTGTATTTCTACATCATAAACCATGCCTGAAGGGTTTACAGCTCAATTTATTTTTTAACTGCAGCCATCACCAGATGCTCTTTGAGAGTCCCAGGAACTATCGTCACTTATGATGCACTGCCCAGAAGCACTACTGACCAAGCCCTTTTCGGCAGAAACATTCATAGTTTGTAGGGCATGCTTCAGTGCTAATATGGATACTCTTTTTCTTTTGAATGCAAGTTTTTGAGTCTCAAACTTTCTTTCCCTTCTTTATTCTAACTTCTCCTAAATGTGCTGTTTCATTTTTCTGCTTGACAAAGTCTGAGTCTGAACCTTTCTTTTCCTTCTTTGTTCTAACTTCTCCTTTAGGGGCTAGGTCACTTTTCTGCTTGACAGACTTGTCCTTGTGCGATACTGAGCCCCTTCACTCTTTTCTGTCCTTTTGTTGTACCCAGAGTCCTATTAATGATGTGAAGAATGGCTATCAGGATACTCATCTCAATCCAGTTTTCTAATGTTATCACTTGTCCCTCAAAATATATCCATCCTTGTTGGACTCCTGTGATGGAGGAGATCCAGTTCTTGATTTTATTTCATCTTTTCTCTCCTTGTTCCCTATGTGGATATCTCCTTTTTTCTAATTCTTTGGTTTGAGATGCAGTTTTACAGCCCCAGAAGCTAGGGTATTATGGCTCGCACAGATATAAAATTCTGAACTAATCTTTAGAAGTTCCTGCTCCCAATCTTTAAGGGGCACTGTTGCCAACTGATGGTCAACAGCCAGAACCGTGGGTTCTTTTTGAACGTTACTCAGAACTACTGAGGAAACTGTCTAAAAATTACCAACTTATTTCATTCCTAAATCAAGAGTGTGTGCAGCCCCATGCTCATTTTGTTGTAAAGATGAATTAGGGTTTTCCCTAAGATCCAGAATCCCTCTTTTGGCTATATTCAGGGAGATAATCTTGGTGGGTAATGCTGTTGTACCCCTGTACTTGGAAATATCCCTTTAACCTAGACGAATATTATATGATTAGAAATGGGAAGAAGGGTGCTGACACCTATGTGCGCAACTATCAAAACCAGATTTACAGGAATAGAATTAATACCAATAAGTGATTAAGTTGTGCCTGGCCTCCAAAAACAATTGACGCCTGTTGACTGAGCCACTATTGACCCAACATGAAGTTGATTGGGGTGTCCTCACATAAACCTTACACACATCATTAATTTGAGTAAGAATGTATGAAATGTTCAATGTAAACTCCACTTTGACAAACTGTGTAGGAAGTGTGTGAAATTCATAAAGTGATATATTTATCTGTTGTGCAAATTTTCATTGCTACTAATGCTGTTCATGTTAATCTGGATTTGCAAGTAGCAGTTACAAACATAGGTGTCAGCAACCCTCTTACCATTTATATCCATGCTCATTGTGTTTTACATAAAATAAGCAAGGGGCTGCACCTGGCACATAGAGCTGTGTAAATAATCACAAATATCATTCCAGAAGTAGTATACTCTTCTACAGGTGGTACCACACCAAGTGGAATATGCACAGTTAATATTATATAGCTATTCTGGGGTTTTGTAAGAGGATGCAACACCACTGGTTAGTTTTGTGAGTAATCCAAAATAGAATTTAATCTTACTATGTGGCAGTAATCTCCTGTCAACTGTATGCCTGCATCACAGGATGTGCCGATTGTGCAGAACAAATGCCATTGGCTATAGTTGGCTATAGAACATACTGTTAACGTCACCAATCAATTCCCACTATCTGGGTTAGTGACTACTTCTGCAATTTGCTATATCCTGATTTGGTAGAACTTATCATCCCAGGTCAGAACTCTCTGCCTACCAAGATGTGTGTTTTAATGGGCAAACCTTCCTTTGTGGTCAATCTAGATCAGTTCTGGGGCAGCCTCCTCCCAACTGGGTTTGGTTCTATGCCGCATAAGAAGACAAAAGGAAAATGCCTAGGTGTGAGCTACATTTGCCAGTGACAGGTTAGGCACTGTTTGGAGCTCGGGAAGCGGCCGGCACAACCACCCAGGCCATTCCGATCAAGGAAAAAAAACTCTCCACACCCAACCTTTTTGTCCATTTCCTGGAGCAAAAAACATAACACCAAGGGATCACCATTAACACTCAGGTGACCCTGGCAGCTGGGAGAAAGGCATGTTTAGTTTAGGCAAAGTAGTAATATAAAATCTAACTTTTCTATTCAGTTGGAATTTAAATAACTATTAAAATAAGTCATTTATCAATTTTTCAATCTGCTCCCTGTCCGACCTGACATCCTGACACTTTGCCTTCACCCCTCTTGTTTGCTGAAATTGATTTTGTTGGCTTTATGACTCTGTGCACTTTGCCACTGCTAACCATTGTTAGATTATTTCTGCTCTTTCCTTCAAACATGATACAATTGGACTACAGCTAATTAACACATTTACTTTACTTGTAAGTTCCTAGTAAATTGTACTACCAGGAGCTGGGGCCTGTAAATTAAATGTTAATAGTGAGTAGCACCATCCACTACAGTAGCACTGTAAAACGTGTCTCAGGCCTGCCACTGCAGCCTGTATGTCCATTAATAAACCTTTTGCCAGACCTATATGTTCCTTTTTAATGCTTATAAGTGACACCTAAGTTAAGCCCTTAAGGATCATAGGGCAGGGCACTTCAAAAAGTGAGACGTTTATATTCAAGTCTTATGGGCCCTGGCAGTGAACAACTCCTGGGTTACCTTATTACATTAACAAAATGATACGTTTACATTGGAAGTTTGTGGAAATATGCTATTTACATTCAAATAAATTGTAATTTAAATTCCTCTTTAATGATCAAGTCAGAGTTTTAGTTACAATTCTGAAAATGCCACTTTTAGAAAGGTGACATTGTCCTGTACCAAGCAATTGTTCCTTTCTGCCAGTGTCCTGGGTCACAGGACTGTGAATGGCTGTGCTGTTGGGTGTTGTGCATGACAGACAGTGACACAAAGGGGGCCTAGGTGTGGAAAGGAAGGGGCATCCTGTGAGGACGGCTGAGGAAGAACTGTACCCAGAACCCAGCTTCACTTACATGTCAAAGGGCTTTGTCTACAACACACACAGAGGAAGCTGATACCAGGCTTGCCCGGCCATTTGTCATCTAGACAGTTTAGCACTCTGATCAGGTGAAGGGGAAGAACTTTCTAGAACCAGTGCAGTGTTGGGGGTAGGACAGAAAAATCCTCCACACAAATGCCTGGCACCAAGTATAAATGCTGGATGTCCTAGATCTGTGGAGGACAGTCCTGCTGCTTGAAGGGCTGCCTTGCTGTCTGAAGAAGAAAGATGGGACCTGCTTGCCAGGATTCCCAAGCTACCTAGAGTGACACCAAGGGTCAGTTGGCAGACCTCATATTAGAGCTACAGGGACACAAAAAGCTTTCAGAGGCCTACCCTCCAACTGGCCAGCTGACAAGTACCAACTAGATCCACCTGAGCTCTGCTGCTGTCACCTACTGGGGAAGTCCTGGTTCCCAAGATGTGCACCCCCGGTCTTGTAACTTTGCCTGGGATCAGAGAGTAATACTCCCTTCCTAACTGGAGGCTCCATCAGATCCGGCAAAAAGCAGTGCATTGCCATGCAAAGCCGCAGAGATCTGAATCGAAAGCTTCACTAGAACTGACACTGAGCCGCACAAAGTGTTGCAGGGCCCTGCCACTCAGATCCCATCTGAAAGCTTTGTTGGTCTCTTGGTTGGGAGGCGAAACCCTTGCCACCAAGATAAGAGCCTCATCGGAAATGATGCTGAGAAACACAAAGCCGTGTAAAGCCTAGTACCAACTAGATCCACCTGAGCTCTGCTACTGTCACCTACTGGGAAAGTCCTGGTTCCCAAGATGTGCACCCCAGGTCTTGTAACCTTGCCTGGGATCAGAGAGTAACACTCCCTGCCTAACTGGAGGCCCCATTAGAGCCGGCAAAAAGCAGTGCATTGCCATGCAAAGCCGCAGAGATCTGAATCGAAAGCTTCACTAGAACTGACACTGAGCCGCACAAAGTGTTGCGGGGCCCTGCCACGCAGATCCCATCTGAAAGCTTTGTTGGTCTCTTGGTTGGGAGGGCAAACCCTTGCCACCAAGCTAAGAGCCTCATCAGAAATGATGCTGAGAAACACAAAGCTGTGTAAAGCCTATCAGCTCAGCTGAAAGCTTCACCAGAACTGACAGTAAGTGATCAAAAGCCCTTCAAAGCCACGCTGTACAGCTGAGAGCTGATTTGAAATCAATGCAGAGCGGTGTGAAGCCTCACAGAGCAACACAGAGCAGACCTTACACCATGGACATACGATACAACAGGCCTAACTCAGTCCTGTGCTTGGCCTCTGCTCAATCATGCTCAGCCTGAATTTGTGACTTTTTCCAGGTCCGGTCCAACTAGATACCCGCAATTGGTGTGTTTGCTCCTCTTGGAGCTATTTTTACTAAAAAGTTTAAAATTCAATATCTCTGGTTCTACCGTCCAAATTTTTGTAATTTTGGCATAATTTTATTTATTAAACTTTTCACAATTTTTCTAAATTGGTTTTGGATTTTTCTCGTATCGTGTTTTCACTTTATCACTGTTTGTGTGCTGCATACATTCTTTAAACATTGCAATTATTTACATTACCAAACCAAAGTTAAACATTATAAACTGCTCTAATGTAACCCAGAGTTTTCCTATGGTAGGGCTAACTTGCAACAGTGAAAAACTACTTTGAAGGTTTTTCAATGTTAGAACATGTAAAACTATGAATATACATGTCCTACTTTCTCAATACCATGCTTGCTGCCCTGTAGGTTTTTCAGGCCTACCTCGGGAGTGATGTGTAGACATTGAAAAGGAATGAATGCTTAGCCTTGCAAAACACATACTTTCCCAGGTTGATATGGCACTCCAACAATGCACCCAAAGGATGCAGGGGCAGGCCTGGAGACAGGTTTTATAGTGAGCAGCAGGGTGTTGAACAATGAGTGCTGCAGCCCATTTATAGGTAGTATTTAAGTTACAAACCCTAGGTACATGTAGTGCTACTTTATTAGAGATTTACAAGTAAATTAAATATGTCAATTAGGTGTATGCCAATTTACCTATGTTTAGAAGGGAGAGCCAAAGCACTTCTTTACCTGTGGCTTGCAAGGGTGAAAGTCATAGAGACCTAAAGCGAGCAAAAATGGGATCAGCCTAGGAAGCTAGACGTCTGGGCTGGATTACCACACACAAGATGGTCCTCTCAAACACTCAAAGACATTTTAAGGCATGGGCAAAGTGGGCTTTGGCCCAGGGCCCCAGCCTTTCATGAGGCCCATTGATAGAGCCAGGTCTGTTCTGCAGAGTCTTGCCCTGATGACCTTAAATGATTCTTTAAATATCGTTTGCCTCTAATTTATTTTAATGTGGGTGAAGTGTGAGAGTCTATTACCGAAATTTTGCAGAGAAATGTTATTGTTTCATGTAACATCCATAAAAAAAAAAGTTAGATCCCAATAGGCCCTCACATATGAGAAATGGGAGGCTGTCACAGTGATTATTTGCAGTAATATCAGTGAGCTGTGATACAGTATTGAAAACGTGCATCACTGTCCCTGAATATTAGATGTGAACACGTTTAGAATTTGGAGGAGTGCACCTCGGCAAGAAAGTGCTAAAATTTAATCATAAATTAAAATGCGTCCCAAACAGGTTTGGCCCAGGGCCTCCAAAATTCTTAAGATGTCCCTGCCAACAATGCCTCATTTATGTGACTTATTTAATTACATTTTGTCAAAAGCATCATGTGCATGTGCCTCTGTTTTTCTAGAGTTGCAATCCTGCAATGTCTTTGGCATCTGCACTAATGAAGGTTCTTCCAAACTATTGCCAACTTGGTCGAAATGCCGACAGTTTCTGATGTTGGATTCTTTTAATATGACCCATGATGATTTGGGGAACATGTACATATGAATAAATCTTATGTTCTGTTTGATTAAGTCTAATAGAACCATTAGTATATTCAGTCCTACTTGTTGAATTTGCTCACCTTTTGTCTAAACATCTAATTCATATTCACATATAATGGCACCATTTTCTTAATAGTATAGAGACATTAAACACTTTGGTGCATATTTACAAGGCCCTAGCACCACCGGAACATCACTTTTTTTGATGCTCTGGTGACGTAGTGCACTGCGCCCTATTTACAAGGCGGCGTTAACACCACCTTGTAAATACGGCCCCTTCACATGCAGCACTTAGCATGCATGTAAAGGTGCATGCAATGGATGTTGTGTGGGTGTTCCACAGCAACAACCATTGCATTTTGATGCTGCCCCAGATTTACAAGAAACCGTAAATCTGTGGCAGGGCCAAAATCTAACGGCATCCATGTATGCTACATTCTGCAGGACACATAGAAAGAGCAAATCACCATTGAAGATTGTTTTTGTGCAGGAAGGTGTCCCTTCCTACACACAAAACAATCTATCCCACAATGCAGCCATCCATGCACCATGGCACAAGGGTGACTGCGTTGGCGCTGATAGAGCGTTCCGTACTAATAATTTACCTGTATTGGGACGCTCTTTAGGCCGATGAATCTTTTGGCTAAGTGGGACTCTCTTCACCCGAGATCAGTCAATTTAATCAAATCAATAATCAATAACGAACGTAAGCAATACCCTGGTCAACATAACACTTAACAATTAATCCAGAATACATTTCGGCGAACCCTGACCTTTCAGTCAGGAATAACCACACCAGTTTATTCAAGGTTAGTGAATTTATTTCCCTATATTAACAAAGCTAGCACAATGTAGATGTGTCTCAACACCAAATGATAAACATAAATGAACATTAATAGCTGTCCATAACGGCGGAAAAGATGCAATCTATGCAGCATTTGAATAACAAGGCATTCGATAATAGCAATGCAAATCACTAGAACTATAATCTGTAATGGGCTAATTGCATACATTAGTCAGCATAACAAGGTCTCAAATTGCATCGTGCAACAAAAGGAATCCTCATCTAACCTCAAATTAGCATCGGCATGTGGGACTTCATGCAAAAACAATTTAGCAACATTAATTTGGAAAACTCCTAACTAGGGCTCTTATCAAAAATCAGCAGTTGGTTACCTAAAAGAAACACAATGCAATTGTACAATGTCCTTTCATATTTACCAATTACAATCAGCATTCAAGGAAGTCTTCGTCTCACAGGTACCGTTTCTCGATCAGCATGGGACGGGGCAAAGGGGCAGGGGTGGACGGGGCAATTGCCTCACGGCGGCAAAATAAACTACTACTTCATGCAAAGGGACAAATCAAAGTTAAAGTCTCTAGGGTAAGAATCATTTAAAGTCTCTTTCTCTCGATTAGAGAAAGCATCAAAGTCTCTTTCAAAATGGCGTCGCAGCAAGGTGGGCCATAATAACTGCAATGTCCTGCAAAATGGCGGGTATCGGGCTGGTAATGGCTGCAATGGCTACCTCCTTCTCGTGCACCTGGTTTAAATAGACAACAGTTCAAATCCAGTAGGGTCTTCCATTGGAGGGTTCATAGGTTGGCTTCAAATTATCCAATCAAAAACGACAGTTCTCAAGCTTTTACTTAAGCATACATTATCCTTGGAGACGGGTACGCAAGTTGCAACATTTTATACCAATTAACTCATTTTCAGAGCTTCCATTGTCCGCACCTGCAGATTGACCTTGGAGCAAAGAGAAAAATGCCAGGCTGGCACGAAACCTTAAGATAAGCATGTGAACGATCTCAGTGGAAAAGTACAGCTTCAAGCAAAAATACACGTTTATTAGCACATTGGAAAAATACGAGCATCTAAACCGTGACACCAGGCAACTAGGCCGAAGCCTCCACTAAAGTAATGCTAAGCTAAAGCATTTCAAACAAGCGAATCATAGCACACGTTTACGATTATGTCGGATTAGTGCAATTCTAATACATCACGTTATATAAAGCACGCTTATAAATGTTGGCAAACTACTCTGAGGGCACATTTTGTCCCCGTACAATCTTTATTAGTTCGGTTAAAGTCACACATGATTATTTCACACTACGTTTATGCGCTAATAAATGTAAAACCTTCATTTCTGCGTCATCAATCCCTCCTCTGATGACTACTTGTCATCACACAAACTATTCCCACAAATTTTATTCCATTAAAATTCTGTCAGTTCTCTTTTCCTTTTAGTTCCCCTAGTTTTTCGCTTTGTATTCTTCTGCCATTCTTTTCATCATTTTCTCTTCCTTCCTTCTTTTAATTCTTTCCATAATCATTATTATTCCCCTTTTTATTCCCCAAATTCCAAATATGCAAATCAGTACTATTAAAATTCCCTGTATTATTTTTAGTAATATTCCATTCCAAATTCCCCCAATCCACTTTCCCACTGAAGCAAGTCCTTTTCCAACCTTCTCCCACACTCCTGGTACTTTCAGTTCCTTCAAATCTGCACTCTCTTTTGTTAGATTAGCAAGCATAGTTTTAATTTTCACACTGTTGTCGGGAATATACGTGCAACAGTGGCGAGCACCAAGCATTTTGCAAACGCCGCCATCCTTTGCTAAAAGAATGTCTAAGGCAAGCCTGTTTTGAAGAGTCATAGCTCTTTCCGCTGCAAGTTCAGCATCTATCAGGATTATAGCACCTGAAAACTTTGTCAACATGTTATCCACTGTAGTAGACAACTTTCGTATTTTGATGGAATTCAACACAACTCCCAATGAAGGAATCATGGCTCCAAATATATCTCCTACCACAGCAGCTGCGGTCTCTCTTTTCTGGATACGATGGGATCCAGATGTCTTTGGAATCATCGATAGGTCATCCAGTTGATAAACCTTTGGGAACACTATACCCAAATAACATCTCCCCCACCATCCTTTTGGAAGACGATAATAGGCGTTATACCCACAAATGTAATATACACCTGGAATGACAGGGTCAAGTCCGTTCATCATGAATGTCCATTTGGCCTTAAAGATAAACGTATGTTTACACTCACTCGCTCCTACGAAAATGTTATCATAATAAGATTCACCTCGATATATACAAAATTTCCCTACATGCCAAGCATCTAAAGCTATTCTCCCTTGTGTCTTTATTGCGGCAAAATCATAATGATCTACTGAGGTCCTCTTACTTAGCTCTGTTTCTAATTTCGCATTCATTTGTGCCCTTCTATCATCTGTGCGATCTAAAAAGCTTATTTCTACTGCAGAGAGCGAGCAGGTAAGGTTTTCCCTATGAGCGTGAGCCGTTTCAAAAGGTTGCATTGGCTCGAAAAATTCCCTCATTATTTTAGCATCCCAATATTTAGCAATCTGGCTTAGCTGCGCTATTATAGGAACATATGCAAAGGTAACATCATAATTCGAGTAAAAATACTGTATGTTAGTTTGACCATAAAATCTAGACATTACTATACTACATGTAATCCCGTATGTAAGAGGCATGTGGTGATAAGTCACCCCTTCCTTTACTGATGTCGGTATCTGTGTACACACATAACAATCTTTCGCATCCATAGTCTCAACATATTCTGTTAGCAAGCGATAGAAAACATTATACGAAAGTTCCTTCTTATCATGCAAGTGTCTCTCATCTAATTCTAGTCTTTTCAATGCGGTTAGTTCAGTGACAGTAACAGGGGCAAAAGTAGAAGCATCAATGTTCTCATTCTCACCCTTACCATGCATTCCAAGCACTATTGCCATTATTATTAGTACACATGCAATTATCAAGCCTATACACGCATATTTACAATATTTCTTTCTACTGTTTTGTGTAGCCATGATCTGTATAGAATCAGAGAGCTAGAAGCACCTATAAAGAAACTATTTAGCAATTCAGTTACAAAGCTGAACGAGCGCAATGTTCACACAGTCTTCTTCAAGAGGCCAGTCACTTATCGGTTAGCAGCATTTGTCTCAATTCGGCAATAACTCAGTCTTTTATCAGTTCAGCAAGTGTCTTATCCGGTTTAGCAATGGCTCAGCTGGTTGTATCACGTCAGATTGTAGCAGGCAATATCATTTATTACCCTTTCAATCGACAGAGTCCATAAAACATTTCTTTTCTATTGGTATCTCTTCTTCTTCGTTCTCGAGGCTAAGAGATACAAATTCGTCAGTCCAATCGTCATTGACTGCATAGGCCCATTCTGGACCGGAATATCTCCTGTTTGGTATCCTTTTCCTTTTCAATTTTGCTTCTCTTTTCAATTCTGCCTCACTAGTACTCTCCTCTTTTGCCAAGTCTTTTCCTTCAGTTGAGGATGGTACCACGACAGACACTTCCTTTCTTTTCTCTTTCACTTTTGGCCTTTCTCCATCATTCAAATTTCCTTTAGTCCTTTGTTTTATTGGTGATATACTTAGTCTCCTCTTTGCACCGTGTCCATTTGATGGACCTGCGATCTTTTCTGTGGAAGCTTGAACTTTTTCGTTCTGTTCTGCCTTGTCCCCTCCTTCTGGGGAATCAATCACGTTCTCCTTTTCTTTTTCTCTATCGTCTGCTTCTGGGAAAGCCCTCCTCTGATCAGGCTCTCCTTCTTTTTCACCTCTTTCGAGCCCTTCGTCACCGTTACTTTCTTCAGACTCTCTATCACTTTCAGCTGCTTCAGGCTCTTTGTCACCTTCAGCTGCTTCAGGCTCTTTGTCACCTTCAGCTGCTTCAGGCTCTTTGCTACCCTCAGCTGCTTCAGGCTCTTTGTCACCTTCAGCTGCTTCGTCGCTGTCTGAGGTTTCTCCTTGGTCTTCCCCAAGTGAGTCTGTTGCTTCGTCCTCAGAGAATATCTCTCTCTCTCCTGTTTCTGCCTGTTCGCTTTCAGTTCGGTTTTGCTCTGTCTCAGCGCTCAGCACTGTTTTATCAGGCACTGGCAGTTTCAGCGCTTCAACTTCCTCATCTGTGGGACACAACACTTTCTTTGTGTGACTGGCGTGAATCCAGTTGGGAACTCCCGCACACTTCACAGCGGTAGTTGTCGTCAGGATCACTTGGAAAGGGCCTTTCCAACGGGGTTCCAGACACGACTTTCTCACATGCTTCTTTACCACGACCCAGTCACCTGCTTTCAGTGTGTGTCCTGGACCTTGGATCGGTGGCAAGGTGGTCGCTTCCACCTGGTGAGAGAAAGAGCGAACCACGTCAGCCAGACCTTTGCAGTAGTCTAACACCATATCATCTGTAATATTCAGAAGCGCGTTTGCGGGAACTGCAGGAAGTCTCATGGCCCTGCCCATGAGAATTTCGTGTGGAGACAATCCAGTCTTTCTATCAGGGGTGTTTCTCATTGACATTAACACCAAGGGCAATGCGTCAGGCCATTTCAAATTTGTCGATGCACATATTTTCGCCATTCTTGATTTCAATGTACCATTCATTTGTTCCACCAGTCCTGAGGCTTCAGGGCGATAGCTACAATGCAGTTTTTGCTCAATGTTCAGCGCTGCGCAAAGTAACTTTATCACCTCGTTATTGAAGTGACTTCCCCTATCTGATTCTAAAGAGATCGGGAATCCGAAACGTGGTATTAACTCCCTCAACAATAGTTTTGCAACTGTAAGGCTGTCATTTCTACGTGTGGGGTATGCTTCAATCCAGTGACTAAAAATGCACACAATCACCAACACATACTTCAGACCTCCATGACCAGGCATCTCAATGAAGTCCAGCTGCATCCTACTAAACGGGCCACTCGCCTTACCAATGTGGCTCGCGTTCACAACCGTTCCCTTCCCTGGGTTCATCTGCTGGCAAATGACACATCGATGGCAAACTGCTTCTGCAGCTTGACGAAATCTGGGGTTAAACCAATCAGTTTTGAACAATCTTATCATGGCATCTCTCCCTTGGTGAGCCTGCCCATGATAGAACCGCGCTAGCTGCGATAAGAGACTATTTGGCAAAACAAATTTTCCCTCATTTGAAACCCATAACTCATCTGGTCTCTTTATACATCGTGACTTAATCCAGGAATCTCTTTCATCCTCCCTGACGTTATTCTGTAATGCTTTTAGTTCATCTATTGTATCTACGACCTTCAAGGCAAATGCTTCAGCTGGTTCGAGTTCTGGTTCACTTATCGAATTCCATTCATCCCTGAGTAATATACAGTTCAAGGCACAAAATCTTGCGACTTGATCCGCATATGCATTTCCCAGAGAAACATAGTCCTGTCCTTTTGTATGAGCGCTACACTTTACCACTGCAACTTCGGCTGGCATTTGAATGGCGTGTAACAATTCCCTTATTCTCTCCCCGTTTTTCACTGGGGATCCTGAAGAAGTCAGGAAACCTCTCTGTGACCATAGTTGTCCAAAGTCGTGCACAATTCCAAACCCGTACTGACTATCAGTGTAAATGGTGACTTTCATCAATGCAGACAGTTGGCATGCTCTTGTAAGGGCTACAAGCTCTGCTACTTGTTCAGAATATACTCCTTGAAGCCAGGACGCTTCCAAGACACCTGTTACAGTACATACAGCATATCCTGCTTTCAAAATTCCCATCCCATCTCTTAGACATGAACCATCAACGAAAACAATTTGGTCATTTTCATCAAGCTTAGTATCCTTAATGTCAGGTCGAGGTTTTGTGCAAAATTCAGTCACCTGAAGGCAGTCATGCTCGACGTCTTCATCGTTCTCAACTTCAGCATTTTCACCAGGAAGCAAGGTTGCTGGATTCAACGTAGTGCACCTTTTCAGCTGCACATTCGGTGAGCCCAGAATTATCGTTTCATACCTTGTGAGTCTTGCTCCAGTCATGTGTTGCGTTCGGGAGCGGGTCAAAAGTATCTCAACTGAGTGAGGGACCATGACTGTTACTGGGTGTCCCATCACTATTCCTTCACTCTGAGTGAGGCTGATACCAACTGCTGCTACGGCGCGCAAACACCCTGGAAGTGCTGCTGCGACCGGATCCAAAGTAGCTGAAAAATATGCTACTGGTCTGTTTATGCCACCATGGGCTTGAGTCAAGACAGACAAAGAACATGCATCACGTTCATGACAAAACAATGTGAAAGGCTTTGTCTAATCAGGCATACCTAAAGCTGGAGCCCTGCACATGCATTCCTTTAATTCAATAAAAGCATCCATCTCATCTCCTTTCAGCTCAATTTGATCCAAGGCATCCTTCTGGGTCAATTTCAGTAAAGGCTTTGCTAGAGTTGAGAAGTTGGGAATCCACTGACGACAGTAGCTTACCATTCCCAAAAACTTCCTCACCTCCCTCCTTGTCTTTGGTGGACTCATTTGAAGTACACTTGTTATTCTTTCCTTCATTATTCTCCGTGACCCTTTCTCTATCTGGTGACCCAAGTATTTCACTTTCTTCTGACAGAACTGCAATTTGGAAGGAGACACCTTGTGTCCATTCCTTCCCAAATGGTTCAACAGAGCAATGGTATCGGCTGTGCAGTCACTTTCTGTCTTTGATGCAATCAGTAAGTCATCGATGTACTGTACTAGGGTTGACTCGAATGGCAATTCTAATGCTTCCAAGTCTTTCTTTAGGATCTGATTGAATATTGACGGTGACTCAGAAACCCTTGAGGAATTCGACACCAACTGTACACTCTGTCTAAGAATTTGAAACAAAAGAGAAATTGGCTGTCCTCATGAAGAGGCACAGAAAAGAATGCTTGTGACAAGTCGATGACTGAGAACCACTCAGCATCGCAAGGGACCTGAAACATTATCACAGCTGGATTTGGTACGACAGGGCAACATTTAATTATGATGTCATTTATTTTCCTCAAGTCCTGTACAATTCGGACCTTTCCACTCGGCTTTATTAGTCCCATGATTGGTGAATTACATGGACTGCTCAACACTTCTTTCAGTACTCCCTGCTTTACAAATTCGTCAATGAGTTGGGCAACTTTCATGAGGGTGTCTTGTGCCATGTGGTATTGTGGGGTCTGGGGAAAGGTTGCATTGGGCTTTACAGTCACTTTCACTGGATCCACTCCTTTCATCAATCCCACCTCTTTCCCTGTCATATCCCACACTTCCTTTCCGACTGTTTCCCGTAATTCAGCTGGAATATCTTCTTCAGTTATCATCGGGAAAAGACAAATCAGAGGATACTCTTCATCGACAGTTTCCATCTCATCCCCCTCTACACTGTCCTCTTCTTCCCCATCACTGCTCGTCTGAATTTTAATTCCCTCGTTCGAACACATAATCGAACAACCCAATTTGCACAATAGGTCTCTCCCTAACAGTGCTATCGGGCTTGAGTCACATACCACAAATTTATGTAACCCTTGATAGTTACCGATGCTGACTGGTACCGGATCTGTAATTGGGTTTGTCAGGTGCCTGTTTGCTACTCCCACCACTTGAACTGTTCTCCCTGAGAGTGGCAAATTTGGTACTTCAATGCTCTTAACAGTCGAACGTGTGGCTCCTGTGTCAACCAAGAATGAGACACGATGACCCATTACTCTTCCCTCCACGTACGGACCCTTTTGATCAACTTCCAAGGATGCTGCAAGCACACAATCTCCCTCCTCTCCTGAACTTTCACTCTCCCATACATTGTTTATTCCATCCTCACTGTGTAATGGGAACTGTTGTACGGTGCCATTTGTATTCATTACCTGACCCGAGACCTGTGGAGGAACCATCACTTGCTGCTGACTCATTGGTGCCAAGGGTATTTGCATTTGCTGATTAGGTACCATGGGAAACTGCTGTTGCATTGGCTGCATTTGCGTCATCTGCATACGGGGCATCTGCATCTGCTGCGGCTGCATGGGCTGTAATCCCTGCAGCTGATTTATGGTCTGAAAATTTGGGTTTGGACCTCTCATTTTCGGTCCCCTCATTGTCTGAAATGCATTGACATCATTGTTTTGCTGACCAATACCTGCACCTGCACCTTCCTGCACCACCATTGGGCACTCGCGTTTCCAATGTCCGACAATTCCGCACACGTGACACGGCATCACCTTTTTCAATGCCTGCACACCATTCGGAGTCACAACAGTGTTCAAGTCCGGACCATTATTCACAAAACCTCCTCTGCCTCTGCCTCTCGCCTGTGGCTGAAACATCATATTTCCCTGCAACTGCGGCTGCTGTTGCGGTACCTGCTGTTGGAACCCTTGCAACCCTTGCAAACCTTGCAGACCTGTCTGAGCTGCTTTAAGCTGCATCATCATCACTTTCTCTTTCAACTTTTTCTGTTTCACTTCAATTTCGTCGCTACAGTATTTCGCATAATTCAACACCTCATCAAAAGGTTTCGACTGCCAACAAATCAAATGCGACTTTATCATCTGACTTATCTCTGGTCTCAGCCCTTCCACAAATCTAAACACAAAATGAAGCATGTCCTTCGCCTCTATTGTTTCCGTGCCACTATAGTTCTTGAACGCCTTCAACAACCTCTCATAGTAACTATGAATCGACTCTTTAGCCTCTTGGGCAGTTCGATCGATCTTCTGCCAATCCACATTTTTCGCGGCAACCTTCGTCTTCAAATGCTCAATCACCTTATAGTACAAGCTCATCACCATAGGTGATGGTGCACCCGTATCCCTGTCTCTCTCTGGTTCACTTGTCGGCCAACCTACAGCTCTTTTGCAATCCTCCCACAAATCTGCCGGAACCACAATCTCAAAGAGAGTGTTCAGGTCTTCCCAGAGACATTTTGCAAGCTTCACAAACCTATCAGTCTGTTGATACCATTCAATCGGTTTCTCTCTCAGTTTGGGAAAATCATCCGTAAAAGACTGAATGTCGCTTCTGTGCCATGGTACATGTATTAATTTTCCCCCTGCTGTCTCCCTCATTGGTAACATGGTCACTGCATCACTACTCTGTGGTCTTTTCTCGTTGAGTTCTGGGACACTGTCTTTTCTCTTTTCCTTTCTCTTTACCCATCTGCTTTCCCATTTGTCTAAGCACCTCCACACTTGTGCACTCTGCAACAATTCTCTAAGGTGCGCCTTCATGCCTGCTGACCTCATGTGTTCAAAATCTGTGGTCCCGAAATCCAACCTGTAGCTCCTGCTCAAGTGTTTCGTCTTGTCTATATCAACCCCGTTTTTGTCAGCTATTTCTTGCAAGCTTCTATGTACCTTGTTCACTTCTCTCGTAATCCTGGGACATAGATACCTCAGCTCTTCTTCCGAGTAGGACTCCAACCTATTCACACCCATAGTCCCTTCCACCAATTCTTGTGCTTCCATGTTCAACCTGACCCTATTCAGATAATCTTCTCCCTTCCCACTGGCTGAGCTTTGTGTGGAATTCAGACTGTTGAACCACTGTGTCAGCTGTTGCGCATTCAACCCCATCAGTGTAGCATTCACATCGACTGCCATTGATGGTTGCAGCAACTTTTCAGTGTTCGATGATAGCGGTATCATCAGTGGGGGACTCGACCTCACCACTGTTGACTGAGCACATATGGGACTAAATTCCATCAAGGACCCAGATCCATTTGGCTGAGCCGTTATCGGAGTTATCCCTGGAGTGTTTTCTATGCACCTCCTTTCTGTCCCATTCTGCAGCATTGATCCCTGGCCGCTCATACCCAAGTTAGGCTGACTGTACAAAGGTACCGGTGGACCTACAGTAATGGGTAGTGATATCGCATCTGGGTTCTGTCCATTTCCCATGTTCTGAGACATGTTCATTCCCACACTATGGGTCATCATTGCCGGCATGCCCATCTGACTCCCCGTCATCTGAGCATGTGCGTTTCCCCCCTGCATCTGCTTTTGAGGCATCAAAAACTGGGTTGATTCAGCTTGTGCCAGTGTTGGGTTGTGACCATTCTGTCCTCCCATTGCGGTTGGATCTAGAATCATTCCCGTACTGTTGTCACTGCTGTAGTACCTTAGGACCTGCGGCTGATAATTTTCTGCTGGTTTCAGTATGGGCACATCTGGATATATTCTCCTAACCTGCGGTATCTGCGGGGTGAACAGTAAACTCGGGTCCTTAGATCCCGATGATGCTCCTGAACTCTGACTTTCACTGTTCTGTACCAGTGCCGGAGGGGCAGAACTGGTACTTGGACCTTGTCCACTCTCTGCATAAGGTGGTGGACGGTCGTTCAGCAATTGCATGATTAACTCTTCATCCTCTAACTCCTCTTCTCTTCTCAACTTTTCCTCGTCCTCTCTATCCTTGGAACACCTCATGTTTGTCTTACAGGTAGCTTTCTTACCTGTCTCCTCTTCTTCCTTAGTAATTGCGGGAAACAATTTTATCCCCTGCAATACATCTGACCTCCACACCTTCTGTGCATTATCCCACCTAGCGTCCGCTAGTGTCTTTTCTACCTTTCTTATCCTGGTTTCGAACTTGTTTTGCTGTTGCTGTCTAGCCATCAGTTCCCAAATTGCTAGAGCATCAAACTGTGCTGGCCTTGGAGGTACCTTCATGTCGTACATCGCAAATCTCAAATTCTCTAGGATCCTTATATTGAATGTCCCATGGATCGGGAACGCTACGCTCCCATGTTTCTCTGTCAGCTTGTGCCATTGCTTTAGCCAGAGGCACGGAGCTACCCCTTTTTCCTCCATTACAATGTAAGCTGGTGTACCTTCGGGTGGCGTTTCCTCTCCTACGCTCGCTTTAATGTAAGACTCCCCCTTCATCGCACTCTTTAATGCTTTAAAAAATTTCATTTTCTCATCTTTTATTTCACAAAGTTTGTAATCAATAGGTGACTTTAATTCCCGGAATACTCTTCGCTTGCCTTTCCCCTTCCAATCGAGCCCCACGGACTGCGTCCAATCCGTGCGCGACCCTTCTCTACAACCAACCTATCCCAGCGCGGCTCCTAGTGACGTCACACTCACACACACTGCGGCTGACAAAGCCTCGCGGCTAGTCCTCCTTCACTCAGCTCCTCTCGTAACAACTTCTTGCATGTATCGCGAGCTACCAAAAAAATAATAATAAAACAGATCTGTCGGTTCACTACAGGAAGGGTAACACAATCGCTTCAGGACCTTAGGGATTTTTCACTAGCCTCGGCAGTTATTCCATCTTTCTCGGTCCCCACGTTCGCAAGCAAATCTGACCCGCAGACTGCTCTCAACTTGTCAGTGATCTATTCTAGTGCACTTTAGAATTTTGTCAAAGCCCGAAGTCGAAGTTTCTTTCACTCCCTTAACACACGTACCGACTCGTTGACCACGCCCGATCAACCTATTAAACCGACCAGACCACAACATAAAACAAGTGTCTCATACACTTTTCAACATACTCCGGAGTCTCTTGACCTCGCAGGGCCCGTCTCAACAACAACAACCACGTGGACCTTTTTATGCACGAAGCGCCACATGCACATGAAGTTCGACGACTTCCCTACTCTCACACTCGGAGTCGCACCTCCGCTATTTCTATGAAGTTCGACGACTTCCCTACTTCTACACTCGGAGTCGCACCTCCGCTATTCTCTAAAATCCTCGCAACCTTTTCACACAATCTGCGGCAATAAGCTGTGCAAGCGCAAAATCCTAACTTCACTCATACCATCACTAGTACCGCCAACGCTGATCTCACACCTCCATTCTCTTCATTCGCAAGCTCCGAGATCCCGGGAAAGTCGCGGTGGACTTAGCCCATCATCATTTTCTCAGTCTGTTTTATCCAAGAAAAATCTAATTCAACTTCTCGAGTGGGGTCTCAAAGGGCGTAACCGTTAATTTAACACCATGTACTTTAACAGTACGGAGTCCCAAAAGGCGAAACCGTCCTCTGCTACCATCTACTGATAGAGCGTTCCGTACTAATAATTTACCTGTATTGGGACGCTCTTTAGGCCGATGAATCTTTTGGCTAAGTGGGACTCTCTTCACCCGAGATCAGTCAATTTAATCAAATCAATAATCAATAACGAACGTAAGCAATACCCTGGTCAACATAACACTTAACAATTAATCCAGAATACATTTCGGCGAACCCTGACCTTTCAGTCAGGAATAACCACACCAGTTTATTCAAGGTTAGTGAATTTATTTCCCTATATTAACAAAGCTAGCACAATGTAGATGTGTCTCAACACCAAATGATAAACATAAATGAACATTAATAGCTGTCCATAACGGCGGAAAAGATGCAATCTATGCAGCATTTGAATAACAAGGCATTCGATAATAGCAATGCAAATCACTAGAACTATAATCTGTAATGGGCTAATTGCATACATTAGTCAGCATAACAAGGTCTCAAATTGCATCGTGCAACAAAAGGAATCCTCATCTAACCTCAAATTAGCATCGGCATGTGGGACTTCATGCAAAAACAATTTAGCAACATTAATTTGGAAAACTCCTAACTAGGGCTCTTATCAAAAATCAGCAGTTGGTTACCTAAAAGAAACACAATGCAATTGTACAATGTCCTTTCATATTTACCAATTACAATCAGCATTCAAGGAAGTCTTCGTCTCACAGGTACCGTTTCTCGATCAGCATGGGACGGGGCAAAGGGGCAGGGGTGGACGGGGCAATTGCCTCACGGCGGCAAAATAAACTACTACTTCATGCAAAGGGACAAATCAAAGTTAAAGTCTCTAGGGTAAGAATCATTTAAAGTCTCTTTCTCTCGATTAGAGAAAGCATCAAAGTCTCTTTCAAAATGGCGTCGCAGCAAGGTGGGCCATAATAACTGCAATGTCCTGCAAAATGGCGGGTATCGGGCTGGTAATGGCTGCAATGGCTACCTCCTTCTCGTGCACCTGGTTTAAATAGACAACAGTTCAAATCCAGTAGGGTCTTCCATTGGAGGGTTCATAGGTTGGCTTCAAATTATCCAATCAAAAACGACAGTTCTCAAGCTTTTACTTAAGCATACATTATCCTTGGAGACGGGTACGCAAGTTGCAACATTTTATACCAATTAACTCATTTTCAGAGCTTCCATTGTCCGCACCTGCAGATTGACCTTGGAGCAAAGAGAAAAATGGCAGGCTGGCACGAAACCTTAAGATAAGCATGTGAACGATCTCAGTGGAAAAGTACAACTTCAAGCAAAAATACACGTTTATTAGCACATTGGAAAAATACGAGCATCTAAACCGTGAGACCAGGCAACTAGGCCGAAGCCTCCACTAAAGTAATGCTAAGCTAAAGCATTTCAAACAAGCGAATCATAGCACACGTTTACGATTATGTCGGATTAGTGCAATTCTAATACATCACGTTATATAAAGCACGCTTATAAATGTTGGCAAACTACTCTGAGGGCACATTTTGTCCCCGTACAATCTTTATTAGTTCGGTTAAAGTCACACATGATTATTTCACACTACGTTTATGCGCTAATAAATGTAAAACCTTCATTTCTGCGTCATCAGCGCTAAGCAGCTAATTTATTGCCAGCGCAGGGGGGAACACAGGGATGTGCCATGTTTTTGTAAATATGGCCCATCCCTGTGTTTCAGAACTGATATAGTGTGGTGCTGCCAATTGTGGCGCAGAGCTGTGCTGCAGCAGTTCTTTCTAAATATGCCCCTTAGGGCCTGATTAAGATATTGGCGGATGGGATACTCTGGATATCCCGTCCGCCATATTACAAGTTCAATTATATCCTAAGGAACTTGTAATACAGTGGGTGGGATATTCATATCCAATCCCCCAAGATCGTAATCAGGGCCTGATTTAGAGTTCGGCAGAGGGGTTTACTCCATCACAAACGTCATGGATATCCCATCCGCCGCATTATGATCATATAATATCCTATGGAGGTCATAATATGGCGGATGGGATATCTGTCACATTTGTGACGGAGTAACCAGTCCGCCAAACTCTGAATCAGCCCCTAAATTATTCGTGAACCCTTAAATGACCATTCTACATTAATTTGAACAGTGGTTTCATTGGAAATCTGATGATTTGTTAGTACTCTTTGTATAAATACCATACAGTCTGTATTCACTCAGATGAAAGATACAAAACTGTTTTCCCTTTGATTCAGTTCTAGAAGGGCAGGTGCCTTACCTGCTGGTGACGCCAAACAAACTATCGAATTGAGTGATGCTGATTTAGTCGAGACTGCAGGTTATGAATTCTTGCATTGCTGTAGTTTACTCCTGTTATAGATGCCCTGCCCTACTCATGTTGACAAATTTCTTGTATTCGCACTAATGCCTCTATATTGTTTATACATAGCAAGACATATGTGAATGCTTTCAGGCGACAGAATTGTTAAATCATCATCATTGAGCACAAATACATTTTGGATTCAATCCAAATTTTGAAGTAGTCACTGCAGCAGATAACATTTCACTTCTTGGCACACTGCCACCTGCACCCAGCAGCAAACTCGCAGACACTGTGCATGACAAACAAAACATGTTTCAATCAAAAAGATTCAGAAACAATTAGTGTAGTACGTTTTAAAGGAAAGCACAGAGAATGTTTATGCTGTCAATTAGCACTGGCACATACACACTGATTTCCCATAAAACAATTCAAGCTGCACATAGCAATATTGGAGAAGGACTCCCTAATTCCCTGGTCAAAAAGCAGGAGAATTTTTTTATTTTCACTATTGTGCTCCTAAACCTCAAGAAAATCTTCGTTGTTGAAAAAGACATGTTCGTGATTCTCATCTAGTGCGAAGATCCACCTACACTGCTTGTAGTGGTTTCAGTGATACTAATTCTGCAGGACCCCTTCTTTGTCATACTTCACAGGGATTCACCCTTGGTTTAATCTTTCAACTTTGCAAGTTCATGCTAGCTCAGTCTCAGGCTGTGCTACTGACGATGTATCTCATTTGCTCTGAGCTTTTTCTTTTTGAAAATGACTACTCTCACCTACTCACTGTCCCCGCCCTGAGGAAACAGCATCACATTCAACTGTGAGGCAATCACTGAGAGAGTACTGCATGGGAAGAAACCTTCTGCCATAGTAACTGTTTCTAATGGGCCTATCTTTAAGTTCTGTACAACCTCATATGAGTCAGATAAACATTCATCTCATTCTGGCTAGGCCTATCCATAATGGCACTGGGAAGAGACAGATTTGTCTATGCCCATGCTAGGTGTAAAAATGATAGTTTGCAGTAATGTTTGTCTTGCTTTCCGGAAGTTCTCCTGGAAACCATGGAAAGATCACATTCATCTTTCTAAACACCTGATAGAGCATAACTTGGCTGCATCATTATGCTTTGTCAGAAGAAGAGTAATGAAACTATTAATCTAGTGTATATCTCATGTAAACTATATCCATGTATATGTAGTGCATTAAAAGCCATCAACATCACAGTGCCTTTATGAGTAAAGATGCAAGACGTTATATGTAAACTGTCTTAGACATTTGTATTTTAGTATTTTAAAAAATTATATATTTTTTAATCACTCTTCATGTATTGTGTGTAAGAGACCCACATTTGTAAGTGTACAACTAAATCGTGCACTTCTTCATTTTTCAAGTTGGAGTTAAGGCCTACACGATTCCTGTGTTTAATTCTTACACGTAGCTTATTTCCTTTGTGCATTATTTTTCTTTCCTCTGCAGGTGATAGATAAGGAAGCATGAGCTGGGTTGCCATGGACAAGGATCTGTAGCAAGGAGTCGTAAGAGCAGACTCCCCTTCAAACTTCCCGAGAGTGGATCGAATCCAAGATCGAGCAGATGTATTCAGAAGAGAATAAATGTTAATTGGGAATGATTCACAATGACAACTTGGTAGTGGAAGTTTCCTTGAGTGTGATGTCCACTACTGGAAGGTTCAGAGGCTGATTAAAGTTTAGTTAGTCAGTGCTTCAGATTCCCTTTGCCCCTTGACTAGAGCGGACCCTTAAGGGAGATAAAGATCTCCTTTCTTTTCCTAGACTAACTGGCTTTATTCTACTCACATCTCTCAACAAAACTTCTACAAACATTTCCTGTGGTGCTGACGCTTCCCTCTATATTCATCGCTAGCTATTAGAATAGTTAGGCATTTAGATTCAATGGTTAGGCAGGAAACTCTGAGTCAGAATTCAAAGCACCACATGCTTTTTCTTGTTGTCTGCATTGTCGCTATTGAATTATCTGTCTTTTATATGTAAGTGAAATTCACATTGTGTAATTTTGATTCTCCTTTGGTGATCATATATATATATATATATATATATATAAACATATATATCTATATGTATATACACTATGTTTCTGAGAGTCATTTATATACGTTTGGCTTAGATTCTCTAATATATCCCTTTCTAAACTTCAAGTGTATCTCTGAAAGTTAATGTGTAAATGGGATACACTTTCATATAGCACAGTGATTCTCCTTTCTCCTCTGGACTTCAAAAAAGATTCATCTGACCTAGAAAGACAAGACGCCACTGGATCACACCCTATCACCCCGAAACCTAGCAGTGGGAATCCCTTTCAAAAGACAGCATTCGCTCAGACTCAGAAACAACCTCATAGAAAGTAGTAATTTGCTTTGAATTGTTGAAGCAAAACTGTTTGAGGGGATGATGCTGGTGAATACTTCGGCTTCCAATGCGCTCATTTTTTATACAGGTCAAAACAGAGGTCAATAATTTCAGTGTAATGGCCTCCAGACTTTCCCTGTCAAATCCTCTCATTACATCACCAGTAGCAGAAATCACCGAAAAGCAGCGGCCTGATGTACAGATGGTGTAGAGGTTTAACAACCTTTCATCACTGCCAGTGTGAAGCTCTGTCTAGCCATGTGCAGCACTATGCTGTTAATTCTCCTCCCACTCAATTACAAAGGCCACTCCAAAGAGTGAATAAACCGGGAGGCTTTCACCTCCAATGAGAGCCGCATTTTACCTTGCATACAGATATCAGAGCCTTACTACAGAAAAAAACTTTTTTATTTTACATCTGTATTTGGGTAAGAACAGTTGCAGAAAATTGTGAATGGGAAGCTTCATTGTGTTGAAATCTGTCCTTATTACGGTAAATCTTGTGTCCTAGGGGCCAGATGTACGAAAGGATTTTACCCATTCTGTGTCTATGGGAAAAAGCTTTCGTACATATGGCCCTAATGCATCATAATGCATTTTTTTATAGATGAAAACCGATGATGCAGCCCTGAAGATACATCTAATTGAACTAGAACAACTGTAGAAACTCCGAATGACAAGAAACGACCTGCCTTGTGCGTCTGCTCCTTTTCTAAGAACTAACCTGCTAGGGCAGTCCCACTGCATGTTTTTAGCAATGTAACCACTACATGCTGCGCAAACTACGAGGAACAAAGAAATCGTTCCAGTAAAACATTACTGCTTCAAGATTAAGGTACAGGAAGGAATAGGCGAGGCTGGGGATGTGTTTTTTTTCTTTGTTCTCCAGTGTTGCAGGTTTACTTTTTACAAGTTGCCTCAATAGATCCTCGCCCTCATGCGACTCGTTTCTCAGAAGTCTACCTACTACTCATGTACCGAAATATTTATTTGGTGAGGTACTGCATAGCACTGCAGAGACATTCCACTGAATGATTGCGGATGTAATGATTTAAACACAATATAGCATCATACACCTTAAGGTTGGACTGATTTTGTTCAAAGTGAAGGGAGAAAGACTTGCTCTCACATCCGGTGGACCTGTTACCTGGAGATGCCGGAAGTCAAAATATAGATCAGGGCCTAATCCAGAAGGCTGTACTTGTCACAACAATTTCTTTTTTTTTTAACTATTTCTACTGAAAACAAAGATTTTGTCACAGCATGACCGGCTTCAGTTTCCTGTTGCAAATGTATAAAGAAACACACCAAGGGCTCGGTTAGGTGTTACAAGATGCAGGTGTGTCGAATCAACCTGGGCTGAGTTGTGCCCAGTAGTTGGGCCTCTGCACAGTGCAATTACAAGCTCCAGTTAGCGGAATGAGGACTAGCCATGGCGGGGACCAGGAATTATCAGGTTCCTTTCTGCATGGGCAATCTCAATTATGCGGGCCTTGACGGTCCCATTTGCCGCCTACTCTGGGCAGATGGTGTCCGAGGAACAGGAGGGCGCGAAGAGGCAGGGCAGGCTCTCTGTCAACTTGGAGGAGTGTACTCCCATGGTGATGGCAGGAGATGGATGGGGCTATATCTCGAGCTGTCGCATGCGATTTTACCTCGTCAGATGTAATGCTGGGTGCAAAAAGCAGCCCAGTTGGATTTGGTCAGAGTAGTATTCCCCCGAGGATAATGTTCTTCTGGGCGACACATTATTAGACCAACATATCTACAAAGAATGTTAAATGTGTATTATGAAACCACTGATGTAAAGAGAGGAAACGGGAGTAAATTTAAAAGAAGCAGGGGTTCCTTTACATATGTCTGTCTACCTTGAACAGTGGCCACAGATTACCTGATCCTACCTATCTGTGTGCATCATCCATGAGAGAGATGTGTGGTTGTATGTGTGTCACAAGTGTACATATTATGTTTACCAGAGGCTTATATGACCTCTGAAACTTCAGCTATTCCGTATGGTCCTTTGCATAATGCTCTGTTACATGCTCTAATGTTAGGTTTAAGCACTAATATTTCTCTACATTCAGGAGAAATAGGAGGAAGGAGGCAAAAAGTTTGGGGATGACCCTGCAAAAAGGGCCAGGTCCAACACCAGTGAACACAGTCAAACACACTGACAGGTAGAAGATGGGGGTAACATGCCAAAAAGAGAGTACTTTCCTACACCTCCCCAAACAAGGGACAATAAGGCGAACCTTTCCCAGATGAATCTTCATTGTCTAAGTGGAAATATCTAGAGAGTCCATCTGCATTGGAGTGCCACTGTAAAGTCCATCCCCTGTAGGGAAATGGACCACCTCAACAATTTAGGGTTTTCCCCTCTCATTTGTTTTAACCATAAGAGAGGTTTGTGAACTTTCTAAACAATGAAGTGAGTCCCAAAGAGGTATGGTCTCAACTTTTTCAGGGCCTGGACAATAGAAAAGGCCTCCCTCTCTATGGCTGACCAACACTTTTCTCTAGGGGTCAACCTTCTACTGATAAAAGCAACAGGTTGATCCTGGCCCTCTGAATTCAATTGTAATAGCACAGCCCCAACCCCTACCTCTGAAGCATCAGTTTGGACAATAAACTTATTTGAGTAGATTGGGATTCTTAGGACAGGTGCAGTACACATAGGCCCTCATTCTGACCCTGGCGGTAGGTGATAAAGCGGCGGCCAACCCGCCAACAGGCCGGCGGTCCAAAATATGCAATTCTGACCCTGGCGGGAACCGCCAACACAGCCCGCCGCATTAACACTCCGACCGCCACGGCGGAACAAACAAACAGCGCAGCGGTCACCGCCAACAGCCAGGCGGCAGACAATGTACCGCCCACCCTATCACGACCCACCAATCCACCACCTTTTCCGGGGCGGGAGCACCGCCGATAAAAACACGGCGGAAACAGACTACGAACGGGAAAACGCTCACCTCCACATACACCACGCGAGATTCCGGCAGTATGGAACCCGAGTTGCAGGTCATCCCCGCACTCCTATACCTGCTCCTGTACCAGGAGCACGCCCGGCGGCGCGGAAGACATCGGTGAGTACTGCACCTACGACACAGGGGAGGGAAAAGATTACCGGCACACACCCACCCACCCACACCCACTACAACACACACATCAATGCATTCCCACAGATCACTGTCACAACCCACAAACCCCCCCCTTCCGAAATAATGCAAAGACCAAAAGAAGAGATCTCAAACGGGCAGATATATTGAAAAATGGACAGCAGTAATCCAAATAAATAAATAAACTATGTACAAAATATATACAGCTACTAAATGTAGTCCAACCACTGTCCGTGGACCACAGGGGTCCTGAGCAAAGGGGCAAGGCCCAGTCCCATGACAAGAACTCCACGGAGAGAACACTGCAGGGGCATCAGAAAGAAAAAAGGACAGGCACCTCAGGGGGAAGGGAAGGGGGGGCACCTCAGCCACTTGAGTACACGACGCCAGATCCACGAGGGGACTCCATGACCACTGGCCCATCCTGGGGAGAGCAAAGCCACAGTCCAAACAGTCCATACAGTGGGTGGCCCGCCCACTGGGCCATCCTGGGGAGAGCAAAGCCACAGTCCATACAGTCCATACAGTGGGTGGCCTGCCCACTGGGCCATCCTGGGGAGAGCAAAGCCACAGTCCATACAGTCCATACAGTGGGTGGCCTGCCCACTGGGCCATCCTGGGGAGAGCAAAGCCACAGTCCATACAGTCCATACAGTGGGTGGCCTGCCCACTGGGCCATCCTGGGGAGAGCAAAGCCACAGTCCATACAGTGGGTGGCCTGCCCACTGGGCCATCCTGGGGAGAGCAAAGCCACAGTCCATACAGTCCATACAGTGGGTGGCCTGCCCACTGGGCCATCCTGGGGAGAGCAAAGCCGCAGTCAAAACAGTCCATAACAGACTCCACTGCCACTGGAGGAGGCATGTTGGCCAGAGGACATCCTGCAGCCCTGCCCGAGACAGATCCTGTCCTGCCACGTCTGCCAAAGGGCCAGCGGTTCTTGCCGTGAAGGGCCCAGTTCAGCGGTTCTTGCCTTGAAGGGCCCAGTTCAGCGGTTCTTGAGACGGCGGTCCCCAGCGGAGCGGTGCTGGAGACGGCGGGGCCCAGTTCAGCGGTTCTTGCCTTGAAGGGCCCAGTTCAGCGGTTCTTGAGACGGCGGTCCCCAGCGGAGAGGTGCTGGAGACGGCGGGGCCCAGTTCAGCGGTTCTTGCCTTGAAGGGCCCAGTTCAGCGGTTCTTGCCTTGAAGGGCCCAGTTCAGCGGTTCTTGAGACGGCGGTCCCCAGCGGAGCGGTGCTGGAGACGGCGGGGCCCAGTTCAGCGGTTCTTGCCTTGAAGGGCCCAGTTCAGCGGTTCTTGAGACGGCGGTCCCCAGCGGAGCGGTGCTGGAGACGGCGGGGCCCAGTTCAGCGGTTCTTGCCTTGAAGGGCCCAGTTCAGCGGTTCTTGAGACGGCGGTCCCCAGCGGAGCGGTGCTGGAGACGGCGGGGCCCAGTTCAGCGGTTCTTGCCTTGAAGGGCCCAGTTCAGCGGTTCTTGCCTTGAAGGGCCCAGTTCAGCGGTTCTTGAGACGGCGGTCCCCAGCGGAGCGGTGCTGGAGACGGCGGGGCCCAGTTCAGCGGTTCTTGCCTTGAAGGGCCCAGTTCAGCGGTTCTTGAGACGGCGGTCCCCAGCGGAGCGGTGCTGGAGACGGCGGGGCCCAGTTCAGCGGTTCTTGCCTTGAAGGGCCCAGTTCAGCGGTTCTTGCCTTGAAGGGCCCAGTTCAGCGGTTCTTGAGACGGCGGTCCCCAGCGGAGCGGTGCTGGAGACGGCGGGGCCCAGTTCAGCGGTTCTTGCCTTGAAGGGCCCAGTTCAGCGGTTCTTGCCTTGAAGGGCCCAGTTCAGCGGTTCTTGAGACGGCGGTCCCCAGCGGAGCGGTGCTGGAGATGGCGGCCATTCTATGGCCAACTGCTCATTGCCTGGTGGTGCCCTCCTGGGCAGCGGGGATGGTGCTCCTTCAATGCCCACCTGGGCTGTGGGTGGTGGGGCCCTCCTGGCCAGCTGGGCTGGGTCCTCCCTGGGCAGCGGCTATGGGGGTGGTGGGCTCTCCCGGGGCAGCTATGCCGGTTCCTCCCGGGGCAGCGGCTATGGGGGTTGCGGGCTCCTCCTGGGCAGCTGTGACGGGTCCTCCATGGGCAGCAGGCCTGCTGCCTGACTTCTCCGCCTTGCTGCCCTTGCCCTCCTTAGTCGGGAGTCTGTGGCCCTTTCCTCCCTTTGGAGCTGTGGCTGTTGACGGTGGCTGGCTAGTGTCCTGGGGGGATATCGAATCCGGGCTCCGGCGGCGGCCCTTCCGCCTTCTGCTCCTCTTCCCAGGGGGTGGGCTGGCTGTCCCCTTGCTGGTGGGCGAAGATCCAGACCTGCGGGCTGGTGGGCTCCAATACCCCTGCACCCTTGTCAAGGGGGCTGCAGGGCTGGTGGTGGCTGAGGTGCTCTTTTTACCCCGACGAGAAGGAGGGGGGGGCTCAGGGTCAGGAAAGAAGGTAGCAGTAGAGAGATAGATTTTCTTGGGACAATGGAGAGTGGTAGGTACAGTGGGTATGGGAGTGGAGGGAGAGGATGTGGTTGTAGGCGAGACAAGTTTGCTGTCTTTGGGTGCAGGTGCAGGAGCGGGAGGCTGTCGTGAGGTGGATGGCTGTTGGGTGGGTGGGTGGCTGCGTTTGTGTGGTGTGGAAGAGGGGGTGACAGACACAGTGGGAGAGGACACAGGGGACGTGTAAATGGCAGTGGGGGTGGTGACTGCACGTGTGCGGACTGGAGTGGAGGGTATGCTGGTGATGGAAACACTGGCTGATGGTGAGGTGAATGAAGGTGTGAGTGTAGACGTCACAGGGAGGGAGGAGGGAGACGAGGAGGTGGGGGTCACAGAGGTGGTAGTGACTGTTGGCATGTCTGCATCGGAATGTTGCTTGTGTGAATGTCTGCGTGATCTGTGGTGCTTATGTTTGGATGAGCGGCTCTTGGGTGTTGAGGTGTGTGCAGGCTGGTCTGATGGTGTGGGTGGGACAGGCAGAGGAACAGGAGACTGGGAGGAGGGAGTTAGTAGAGGGAGGCAGGAGACAGGGACAATGGCTGCCGTCAGTGCTGAGGCCAGAGCCTGGAACGATCGCTGATGGGCAGCCTGACCCGAATGAATGCCCTCCAGGTACGCATTGCTGCGATGAACCTCCCTCTCCACCCCCTGGATGGCATTCAAAAGGGTAGTCTGCCCAACAATGAGCGTTCGGAGGAGGTCAATGACCTCCTCACTGAGGGCAGCGGGGGTAACAGGGGCAGGGCCTGAGGTGCCTGGGGCGAAGGAGATGCCCGGCTTCCTGGCAGAGCAGGCACGGGGCGAACGCTGAGGGGCTGCTGGGAGGGCGGAGATGGTGCGCTGGGTGGCGGCTGTACCTGTAATGGCGGGGGGCACGGATGGTGCCACCCCCGCAAGGAAGCTCCCTTCCGAGGACGTGTCCGTGTCGCTGCAGGCTCCAGTCGTCCCCGTTGTGGAGCTCCCCTCGCCCTCCGTCTCACTGGTCCAGTCAGACTCTGTGGCATGGCCCTCCTGGGCCATGTGAGATGCAGCTCCCTCCTGCCCCGATGCCACTTCTCCTCCGCCTGATGATGCTGATGCACACAAGCACAGAAAGACAAACAAAAAGGGGGGGGGGGAGAGAGAAATAAAGAGATTTTGAGTACATGGATCACCGGTACAGTTAGCGGACATGACAGACACAGATGCCCCCTGCACTAAGTTGCGCACTTGGGGTCCGCTACGCATTCCGTGGAACATGCCCTACACGCCTAGAGTTGACAACTGCACCCATGGATGACACGGCCCAGGGATGGCTGTACTGACACACTACTGAGGGTGGTGGCTGGGGACACAGGGGCTTACGGGGGTGCCCAGCCTACAGATATCGCCCTGGCCTAGGGGGACCCACAGCCCTCCTCCCCCACCCAGACACCTCCACTGCGCGACAACAGAGTAGATGATGCTTGTACTCACCCCCTTGTGTCTGCTGTGCTGCCCTCACGCGCCCATCCAAATCAGGGTAGGCCACCGCCAGGATCCGGAACATCAGGGGGGTCAGTTGACGGCAGGCACCCCGCCTACGTTGGGAGGCCATCCCCAGCAGAGACTCGGCGGTCTTCTTGGTCCCGCGGCGGATGTCCTCCCACCTCTTGCGGCAGTGGGTGCCCCGTCGATGGTGGACCCCCAGGGTCCGGACTTCCTTGGCGATGGCACGCCAAATCCCGATCTTCTCATGGGCGCGGACCTATGTGACACGTACAGGGAGGGAGAAATACCACGTTCAAGTTTGTCTGCATTTTCGTTGCCAGTGGCCCAACGCCCCCCATCCCCGCCAGGCCCCCCGCCAGGCCCCCCACCAGGCCCAACATGCCCCCCATCCCCGCCAGGCCCCCCGCCAGGCCCAACATGCCCCCCATCCCCGCCAGGCCCCCCGCCAGGCCCAACATGCCCCCCATCCCCGCCAGGCCCCCCGCCAGGCCCAACATGCCCCCCATCCCCGCCAGGCCCCCCGCCAGGCCCCCCGCCAGCCCCAACATGCCCCCCATCCCCGCCAGGCCCCCCGCCAGGCCCAACATGCCCCCCATCCCCGCCAGGCCCCCCACCAGGCCCCCCGCCAGGCCCAACATGCCCCCCATCCCCGCCAGGCCCCCCGCCAGGCCCCCGCCAGCCCCAACATGCCCCCCATCCCCGCCAGGCCCCCCGCCAGGCCCCCCGCCAGCCCCAACATGCCCCCCATCCCCGCCAGGCGCCCCGCCAGGCCCCCAAGCCAGCCAGTGGCCCCAAATCCATATTGAATTAAACTCACTTGTTGGTCTGGAGGAACGTAGAGTAGCGCATACTGGGGGAGGACCCCATCCACAAGTTTCTCCAACTCCTCTCCAGTGAAGGCAGGGGCCCTTTCCCCAGTCGCAGCAGCCATTGTCCCTTCCAGACCGAGGTCACAGCAACACTTGCAGTATAGGTCCTCTCCTGTGAAAGTTCAAGTCGCAAGTGGATAAGTAGATAGGAAATGGCGGTCACGTCCGCGGCGGTGCGTACCGCGGCGGGGCGTACCGCCACCGCCGGCGCCCTTCGCCATTGGCTCCTGAAACCCAAAGGGTTCAATGTTAACCAATGCGGCTTCGCGCCGCGGTCTTCGACCGCCGACCGCCGTGGTGTGCCACGCCAGCGCATTGACCTCACATCCCATTGTCACACTTCACAGGTCAGGCAGCCGCCATTTCGAGGGTCCACATGGCTCAATTTCAACTGCGTCACACAGGCCTAGGCCTTGCATAGCCACTCAGACACGCCATTCACTGCATAGAGAATCGTTTACTGTGCAAGCTGTGAGTACGTACCTGTGGGTTGCTTGACTCTGTGCTCCATGTTGTCCTTCCTAGGCACCGTCCGCTGGGTTTGGCGAGGAGACGGATGAATCCTCGCGTGTACCGACCGCTGGTGGACCTGTCGACAATGGAAGAACGCCACATTATCCTGACCTACCGGCTTGACCGTGCCACTATACATGAACTGTGTGCCCAGCTGGAGCCCGACCTGATGTCCCCCATCCGCCAACCCACAGGGATTCCCCCTCTGGTGCAGGTCCTGTCAGTACTCCATTTCCTGGCAAGTGGGTCATTTCAGAAAACAGTGGGAATTGCTTCTGGGATGTCTCAGCCCATGTTTTCGAAGGTGTTATCCAGAGTGTTGTCTGCCCTGATGAAATACGTGAGGAGCTACATCATTTTCCCTGAGGTGGGCGAATTGGCTACAGTGAAGGGTGATTTCTACGCCCTTGGACATATTCCCAACGTCATTGGTGCCATTGATGGGACCCATGTGGCTTTGGTTCCCCCAAGAGACAGGGAGCAGGTGTACAGGAACAGAAAAAGTTACCATTCCATGAACATCCAGGTGGTGTGTTTGGCTGACCAGTACATCTCGCATGTAAATGCCAAGTTCCCTGGGTCAGTGCATGACGCCTACATCCTGAGGAATAGCAGCATCCCTTACGTGATGGAACAGCTAGAGAGACACCGTGTATGGCTATTGGGGGACTCTGGGTACCCCAACCTGTCGTGGCTACTGACCCCAGTAAGGAATCCCCGGACCAGGGCAGAGGAACGGTACAATGAGGCCCATGGGCGTACTAGGAGGGTGATCGAACGCACCTTTGGCCTCCTAAAGGCCAGGTTTAGGTGCCTGCATATGACAGGTGGATCCCTAATGTACTCACCTAAGAAGGTGTGTCACATCATCGTGGCCTGCTGCATGCTTCACAACCTGGCTTTGCGCCGCCAGGTGCCTTTCCTGCAGGAGGATGGTCGAGACGGTGGTGTAGTGGCAGCTGTGGAACCTGTGGAGAGTGACGAGGAGGAAGACGACGGGGCTGAAACAGACAACAGGGACAGAATCATTGAACAGTACTTCCAATAGGACACAGGTAACAATTCAAACATAATTTAGTGAATGTGAACTACTCTCCTGCATCTCTGCTGCCTGTCTATTTGCCCCAGTGTATGATGACTGAGTTGTGGCTTTTCCCTCCCTATTTCAGATCTGGGGTCCCCACTACGAGTCCTGTGCTTCGTTTCCCCATGGACTACAGCTTTGTGGCAGCTGTTTGTTGACTTCACTATGTACAAGGACATATTTGCACTGTCATGTCAATTACAATATTTTGAAATCACAGCCAGACTCCAGATAGTTTTGTGCTAAATGGGTGTTTATTTCAGTGCTCAAAATGGGATGGGTGGTTTCAAGTGGGTGGGGGCTATGGTGAAGGAATGTCCATGGCAGAGTCCAGAGTAACAGTCACACAGGTGCATTGTCCAGAGGCCTGTGGAGAGATGGAGCATGGGCAGTTCAAGGATGGACAGGGTGACAATGTGGGACAGTGGGATGACATCAGGTGGTATCCTTTGCTGGCGGGGGTCTTGACATCCTACTCTGTCTTCTTGCGAGATCTCAGGGCCCTCTTGCGGGGTGGTTCTTCTCCTGCAGGAGGTGGGGGTCTGGTGGGCTGCTGTTGTGCGGGGGCCTCCTGTCCACTAGCGCCGGCGGAGGTGGTTGGCTGTTCTTGGTCCAGGCTAGTGGCAGGGGCCCTTTGTTGTTGTTGAGTGTCCGTCCTGGTGTTGATGAGGTCCTGCAGCAGCCCTACCATGGTAACCAGGGTGGAGGTGAGGGCTCTGATGTCCTCCCTGTACCCCCGATAGTGTTCCTCCTGCAGTACCTGGATCTCCTGGAACCGGGCCAGTACCGTCGCCATCGTCTCCTGGGAGCGGTTGTATGCTCCCATGATGGTGGTGAGGGCCTCGTGGAGAGTGGGTTCCCTGGGCCCGTCCCCCCCCTGTCGCACAGCTGCCCTCCGAGTTGCCCTGTTTCCCTGGGCCTCTGCCCCCTGGCCGGTGTGCCCACTACCACTGCCCCCAGGTCCCTGTTGTTGTTGGGGTGGTGGGTTATCCTGGGTGCCCTGTAGTGGTAGGCACACCGCAGATTGACGCGCCCTGGAGACAGAGGCATGGGCCCGCTGGGTGGGAGCTGTGCTGGTGTTCCCAGAGGGGTTGGGGTCTGTAGTGGCCTGGGCCTGTGTGAGGGGAACCGACTGTCCAGAGGTCCCCGATGGTCCGGGCTGGTCATCGGTGTCCAGGTCGACAGAGCTGCTGTCATCGCTGACGGCCTCTTGGGTGGGGGGTGTGGAGAATTCTGGGCCCTCCGTGGCGGTGTGTTGACGGTCGGGTCCTGCAGGGGTATAGAGGTATGGTTATAGTTTCAATGTGTGGCATATGGGTGTATCTGTGGGTTCCCGTGTCCCCAAGTGCTGGCATTCGTGTGTGGGGGCTTTGGTGAGGGTGGCTTGTGGGGGGGATGTGTATATGCATTGGGCATGCTTTGGTGATGGGTGTCCATGCTTAGTGGACGCATGCAGGCCTAGGTTTTGGGATGTGTGGGTTGTGATGGTGAGACATTGGCAGGGAATAGGTGTGCTGGGGGTGGGGGTGAGGATGGTGGTGGGGGTGAGGATGGTGGTGGGGGTGAGGATGGTGGTGGGGGTGAGGGTGAGGGTGGGGGTGAGGATGGGGGTGGGGGTGAGGGTGGGGTTCGAGGATGGGGGTGAGGGTTGGGGTATGATTTGGCATGCAGGTGGGGGGGAAGCAGTAGTGAAGCTTCAACTTACCAGTGTCCATTCCTCCGCCGACTCCTGCGAGGCCGTCAGGATGCAGGATGTTCAAGACTTCCTCCTCCCATGTTGTAAATTGTGGGGGTTGAGGTGGGGGTCCTCCGCCAGTCTTCTGCACGGCGATGTTGTGCCTGGATACCATGGAACGCACCTTCCCCCGTAGGTCGTTCCATCGCTTCCTGATGTCTTCCCGATTTCTGGGGTGCTGTCCCACAGCGTTGACCCTGTCGACAATCCTCTGCCATAGCTCCGTCCTCCGGGCAATGCTGGTGTATTGGACCTGTGTGCCGAAGAGCTGGGGCTCTACCCGAACGATTTCCTCCACCATGACCCTGAGTTCTTCGTCTGAGAAGCGGGGCTGTCTTTGGGGTGCCATGGAGTGGTGTGTATGATGTGTGGGGTGGAGTATGTGTAGTTAAGTGTGTTGAGTGTGGTGGTGTGTGTTGTTTTGTGTGTGGATATTGTGTGGGTGATGGTGTAGTGTGCCTCTGTGTGATGGTATTCTGTGATCGCTGATGTGTCTCTCAGTGCTTCTTTCTGAATTTTTTGTCGTAGGGGTTTGTGGGTGATGTGGGTGTGTGTTTTATATTGTATTGTGTGTGTGGGAGTGGTGTGTGTATGTGTATCAGGTGTGTGGAATTCAAATCGGCCAATGTGGCTGAGTTTTGTTCGTTTGTGTGTATTCTGACCGCGGCGGTGTGTACCGCCAATGGTAAACCGCGTTTGAAAGACCGCCGCGTGGATTCGTGGGTCGTAATGGCATGGGCGTATTTCTGTTGGCGTGACGGTGGAGGTTTGGTCACCTCCACTTTTCCGCCGACCGCTGGTCTGGCGGTCTGTTGTGGCTGTCGGATTTTCGGAGGTTTGGCTGCTGCGGGTCAGAATGACCGTGGCGGGTTACCGCGACCGCGGCGGAATTATGGAGGATTTCTGACCGGCGGTAGGCGCCTTTTACCGCCGAGGTCAGAATGACCACCATAGTCTGCTTCAACTCCTCAAAAGCTTTCTGACAGCTAGCTGTCCACAATAACGTTTTAGGCATCTTCTTTGAGGTGAGGTCATTAAGAGGGACAACAATTGAGCCATAGTTCTTAATTAACCTCCTCTAATACCCAGTGAGACCAAGAAAGGCTCTGACCTGGGTCTGTGTTGTATGGGAAGCCCAGTCTAAAATAGTCTGTATCTTCCCCTATCGTGGTTCAATCTGTCCTCCACCTAATAGCTGTCCCAGAGAAACCACCTTCCCCTGCCCTATCTGGCACTTTGAAGCCTTGATAGTGAGGCCTGCCTTTTGCAGGGCCTCCAAAACATTCCAGATGAAGACCAGAAGTTCATTCCCAGTGGAGCTGAAGACAGCAATATCATCAAGATATGCTGCACTAAAAGCCTATAGACCTTGGAGGACTGTGTTCACCATCCTCTGAAAAGTGGCAGGTGCATTCTTCAAACCAAAAGGCATAACAGTAAACTGATAATGCCCTCCAATGGTAGAGAAAGCAGTTTTGGGTTTTACATCTTCTGATAGTTTGATCTGCCAATACCCTGCGGTCAAATTAAAAGTGCTCAGATACTTGGCAGAGCCCATTGTATCAATAAGCTCATCTGGCTTGGGTATAGTGTGAGCATCACTCTGTGTGACTGTGTTGAGCCCTCTGTAATCTACACAGAACTTCAGCTCCCTTTTTGCATTCTGAGAATGAGGTTTGGATACAAGCACCACTGGGCTGGCCCAGGAACTATCTGAGTGCTCAATCACTCCCAAGACAACCATCTTCTGAACTTTAGATTTAATGCAGTCTCTGACATGGTCAGGTTGTCTATAAATCTTACGTTTGGCAGGCAAACTGTCTCCAGTATCAATGATGTGTTCACACCAAGTGGTCTGACCAGGTGTCAGAGAAAATTGCCATAAGAGGTTCCTGCAGTTCTCCTTCTGCTTTTCAGAGAGGCAGTCTGCAAGAACAACTCCTTCCACTGAGCCATCAGCTGCAGTGTTAAAGAAGAGATCAGAGAGAGGGTCCCTCTCATCTTCCTGTCCCTCATCAGTGGCCATTAGTTGGGTTAAATCAGCCCTGTCATAGTAGGGTTCAGGAGGGTCACATGAAGTACTCTAAGAGGACTTCTGGGAGTGCCTAGGTCCACTAAATAAGTGACCTCACCCTTCTTTTTCACTATTAAGTGTGGACCACTCCATTTGTCCTGGAGTGCCCTGGGTGCCACAGGCTCCACTACCCACGCCTTCTGCCCTGGTTGGTACATTGTCAGGACACCTTTCTGGCTATGCCATTGTTTCTGTAACTCCTGGCTTGCCTGAAGGTTTTTAGTGGTCTTTTAAATGTACTCAGCCACTCTAGACCTTAAGCCAAGCACATAGTCCACTACATTTTGCTTAGGGGGCTTGAAGGGTTGCTCCCACCCCTCATTCACAAGAGCTAATGGACCCCTGACAGGGTGACCAAAAATGAGTTAAAAGGGGCTATATCCCACCCCCTTCTGTTGTACCTTCCTGTAGGCAAAAAGGAGGCATGGTAACAGGATATCCCATCTCCTTCTAAGCTTTTCAGAGAGTCCGATAATCATACCTTTGTGAGTTTATTAAACCTCTCAACTAATCCATTTGTCTGGGGATGGTATGATGTAGTAAACTTGTAGGTTACACAACACTCTTTCCACATTGCTTTCAGGTATGCAGACATGAAGTTTCTACCTCTGTCTGACACCACCTCTTTTGGGAAGCCTACCCTGGAAAAGATTCCCAGGGTGGCCTTTGCCACTGCAGGAGCTGTAGTGGTCCTCAGATGTATTGCGTCTGTATATCTAGCAGCATGGTCCACTACCACCAAGATAAACCTATTGCCAGAAGCAGTAGGAGGGTTCAAGGGGGCTAACAATGTCAACCACTACCCTTTCAAACGGCACACCAACCACTGGCAGTGGGATCAAGGGGCCTTTGGGGTGCCACCAGTCTTACCACTGGCTTGGCAAGCGACACAAAGCAACAAAACTCTTTTGTGTTTTCTGACATGTGAGGACAGTGAAAGTGAGGGACCAGTCCATCCCAGGTCTTGCTTTGCCCCAGAAGTCCAGCAAGGGGAATGCAATGTGCCAAGGTAAAAAGAAACCCGCTATGCTGCAAGGGAATGACCAGTCTCCTGGCAGCACCAGATTTTGGGTCCCTTGCCTCTGTGTACAGGAGATTATGTTCCCATTTCTCTCTGTGAGTGTCACTGATATCCCCTGCTTCCTGTTTGATAGCTTGCTTTCTTAAACCCTCAAGTGTGGGACAGGTCTGCTGAGCCACACTTAACTCCTCCCTGGCAGGCCCCCCTGCACCCAAAAGCTCAGCTGTGTCAGCCTGAAGCTCCTCTGGTGTAGGTTCTGCATAGGGAGTAGACTCCTCCTCCTCAAAAGGGGAATCTTCAGTGGAGGGAGGGATAGTGGATAACGTTTAACCCATTCTACTCCTGCTTTTGGGAAGCTCTTGGTCCATTGTTCCAGGATCCAAGTTTCCCTGACCTCTTTGCTTTTTGGCCTGAGCCCTTGTCAAAGCAAAGATATGCCCAGGAATACCCAGCATTGCTACATGAGCCTCCAACTCCACCTCAGCCCAAGCTGAAGTCTCCAACTCATTGCCTAGTCTAAAGGTAGGTCTGTGGATACCACAACTTTTTTTGGACCATAAATCCCCTCCCCCCCTTTGAGATCAACAACAGCCAGGGGGTGGCTAACAGTGTTAGTATGGGTGTCAGTCACTTGCTACTGATGACCAAGTAGATGTTCTCAGGGGCTACCAGTTTTTACATCACCATTGTGACACTGGCACCTGTGTCACTGTAGGCCTCAACCTGAACACCATTTATTAGGGGTTGTTGTTTGTACTTATCCATTTGAAGGGGACAAGCAACAAGTGTAACAAGGTCAATGCCACCATCAGGGACTGACTAAAACAGCCTTAGTGGTTTCCCTAACTAAACCAACCCCACTACATTAACCAGAGTGAGCCCTGCTACACCCTTGGACTGGCTATTTGTAGTGTTGTTCTTACCACCACCACTGCTTTTACCAGGGGCATAGTGGAAGCAGTGGGGGTTGTGGTGGTGGGAGCTTTGGTGTTTTTCTTTGGAGAAGCACTGTCACTTGCCCAATGGCCTTTGTTTTTACACATATAACACCTAGGCTTTTTATTCTGTTGGTTAGAAGAGGATTTAGATCCACCCCAGAGGATTTTTGTGGGCCTGATGAAGACTCCTTGTTTTTATATTTGTCCCCACCTTTGTCATGTCACTTACCATCCTTCTTCTTGTCTTTGTCACCCCCTGTATGAGCTTGCCTGCTCACCCTTGTTCTGACCCATTTGTCTGCCTTCTTTCCCAATTCTTGGGGAGAGGTCAGATCCGAGTCTACCAAGTATTGGTGTAACAAATCCAACACACAGTTATTCAAAATATGCTCTCTCAAAATTAGATTATATAAGCCTTCATAGTCAGACACTTTGCTGCCATGTAACCAACCTTCCAAAGCCTTCACAGAACAGTCCACAAAGTCTATCCAATCATGTGAAGACTCTTTTCTGGTTTCTCTGAACTGAATTCTGTACTGTTCAGTGGTTAAGCCAAATCCATCCAAGAGTGCAGTTTTAAGAATGCTGTAGTTGTCTGAGTCTTCTTCCCTGACAGTGAGAAGTCTATCCCCCCCCCCTTGTCAGAAAAGGACAACCACAGAATAGCAGCCCACTGCCTATGAGGGACACTCTGAACTTTGCAGGCCCTCTCAAGTGCAGCAACCCACTTGTAAATGTCATCCCCCACCTTGTATGGGGAACAATTTTATGTAGGTTTCTGGAGTCAATGATGTCCTCCCTAATTCCATAACTCCTAAAACTGCTGCTGCCACCATGGGGAACTAACCCCAACCCCTGCCTTTCCCTTTCCAGAGCCAAGGCCTCCCTATCAAGGGCTAGCTGCTGTAGCCTCAGCCTGGCATCCTCCAGCCTCAGTTTCCTGAGCTTCCTATCTATTGAGTCATCACCTGGACTTGAACCATGGGGTCCCTCAGAAACTGAGGTGATAAGGGAATGGGCAGAGGTAGATCTTTTCCTAACCTTGCTAACTCTAGCGACCTGACCTCTAGGTGTGAAGGGAGCCCTTCCTGAGTGACTACCCCTCTCACTGCCAGCTACACTAGAACGTTTACTAGGGGGAAGATTTTGGGAAGTGCCCTCCCCTGAGCCTACATGATGATTCCCTGACTCTAAGGGTGCAGAATATTCCTCCTCCTCCTCCCGCCAACTGTAGGTTCCTGGTCATCCTGAAGAAGCAGGCATAGAAGAAAATTTGTGTTAGGTTTCTTCCCTACATCTAGGCTTCTTTCTGAGTAAAGCCCCTTCAGTTCTTTGAAAGTCATGCCCTCATAGTGAGTACCTATGACCTCAGACCTAGGCCCAGCAGTAGACATGATGTAATGTGAGTGTTAGTGTAGTGTAAGGAAAAACCTACTCTACCTATCTTCTAGTCTCTTAGGAAGAAGAGTGAAAGACTAGGGGCCAGATGTAGGAAGATTCTGAATTGCGACCCGTAAATTGCGAGTTGCAATTCAAAATGTTGGATGGTATCCCTGACACCATCTGCGACTTGCAAGGGGGTCGCAAACGCCCACCTGGTAAATATTCATGAGGTGGGTCGCAATTTGCGACCCCCTTGCGAGTGGAGGCATTCACAGGGATGGTGGCCTGCTGCGGACAGGAGACCACCATGTCTGTGACTGCTTTTTAATAAAGCAGCTTTTTTTTGTAATGCAACCCGTTTTCCTTAAAGGAAAACGAGATGCATTACAAAAACGAAAACGAAACGTTTTCGTTTCATTTTTTCAGAGTAGGCAGTGGTCCATAGGACCACTGACTGCTCTAAAAAAATGTTTGCAGTGCCATTCACAACGGGAAGGGGGTCCCATGGGGACCCCTTTCCTTTTGTGAATGGGTTACAACCCATTACAAAACGGTGCAAACTGCGATTGGTTTGCAACCGTGTTCGCGGTCACAAAGCAATACTGCATTGCACTGCGACTCACAATTAGGAAGGGCCCACCCCTTCCTAATTGCGACTCGCAAACCTGTTTTGCACGGCACTGCAAAGTGCATTTTGCACTTCGCAAACAGCAGAATTCGCTGTTTGCGACGTGCAAACTGCTTTCTACATCTGGTCCTAGATCCCTATATCTAGGTATATATGTAAAGCTCTAGGTACAGAGTACTCTTTCCGGTGGGAAGCTCCGGTGACAGAGTGATAAGGCAATTGCAAGTACTTATCCCACCGCTGCACCAGCAATGTAGGAGGCAGGACTGGTTTGTAGTGGGTACCAAAGTACTTACACTTTACACCAGGTCCAGTTATCCCTTATTAGTGAAATGTAGTCAGTGTCTATAAGCCAGGCTCTCCAGGGTTAGTGAGGATGAGCAGCCAAAGCCTAACTATTGTACACACTCTTTCACAGCCATTTTCACTGCACTTAAGTAACGTAT
This sequence comes from Pleurodeles waltl, assembly GCF_031143425.1. Taxonomy (NCBI): domain Eukaryota; kingdom Metazoa; phylum Chordata; class Amphibia; order Caudata; family Salamandridae; genus Pleurodeles; species Pleurodeles waltl. Next base: position 1,416,112,520 of record NC_090446.1, read on the forward strand.
AAGTCACCTATATGTCTAACCTTCACTTGCTGAAGGTTAGCTGCAAGGTCACTAAGTGTGAGGGCACCCTTGCACTAGCAAAGTTGCCTCCACATAGTTCAGGGCCATTTCCCCAGACTTTGTGAGTGCTGGGACGCCATTATACATGTGCACTACATATAGGTCAATACCTATATGTAGCTTCACAATGGTAACTCCAAAAATGGCCATGTAACATGTCTAACATCATGGAATTGTCCCCCTATTCCAAATCTGGTATTGTGGAGCCAATCCCATGCATCCTGGGGGCTCCACCATGGACCCCTAGTACTGCCAAATCATCTCTCTGAGGCTTGCACTGCAGCTAAAGCTGCTGCCCCCTTAAAGACAGGGTTCTGCTCTCCTGGGGTCTGGGCAGCCCAGTCCCAGGAAGGCAGAACAAAGCATTTCCTCTGAGAGCAGGGTGTTACACCTTCTCTCTTTGGAAATGGGTGTTACAGGCTGGGGAGGGTTAGCCTTCCCAGCCTCTGGACATGCTTTGAAGGGCACAGATGGTGCCCTCCTTGCATTACCCAGTCTACACCACTTGAGGGACCCCTTCTCCCCTGCTCTGGCATGAAACTGGACAAAGGAAAGGGGAGTGACTACTCCCCTGTCCATCACCACCCCAGGTGTTGTGGCCAGAGTTCCTCCAGTGTGACCCAGACATCAGCCATCTTGCTTTGCAAGGTGTGGGGGCACTCTGGAGGGCTCTGAGTGGCCAGTGGCAGCAGGTGACATCAGAGACCCCTCCTGATAGGTACTTAGCTGATAAGGTAGCAAATCCCCCTCTCAAGGCTATTTAGGGTCTCTCCTGTGGGTTCTCTTCAGATTCTGCTTTCAAGTTTCCTTCAGGAATCCTCTGCAACAACTTCAGACTATTCTGACCTCTGATCAACCGCAGCCTGCTCCAAGAAATGGTATAACTACAACAAAGTGTCTACAAGAGACACTTTTCTTCGGTAACCTCAGCTCCAAGCCAGCAACTGCAAGAGTTTCCACAGTGTGCACGCTCTGGGGACTCCCTGTCTTCATCCTGCACCAGAAGGACTGAAGATATCTCCCGTGGAGTGACGGAGTCACTCCCCTGCTCCAAGCAGGCACCTTCCAAGACGACGACTGGTACCCTGGGACTCCTCTCACAGCAACGGGCATGCTCCTAAGGACACAGGGGGTGGACATCATCGACATAGACTGTCCTGAGGTCCTGCTGACGCAATTTGGAGGAGGTAAGACCTTGCCTTCCCTGAGAGCGACGGTACCCCTGTGTACTGAGACTTCTTCACCTCCTAAGCCCTCTTAGCACTCTTTGCAAACTTCCTTCATGCACAGCCTGGCCCAGGTATCCAGAACTCCATCCTGTGACGCTCAACTCGCTGAGTTGTTCTCAGGCGGCGTGGGACCTTCTTTTGTTGTGCTGCATCAACCGCATTTTGCACGTCCTTTGAGCCCGGATACTGCATGAACCTGGATACTGCGACTCCTGGGGGTGCTGGCTGGCATCCTGAGGGCTCTCTAAAGTGCTGAGAGCCCCCTATTCCTCCTCACACAGAGTTGAAGACCTCAGGTCCCTCCTGGGTCCATCCAGTACCATTTTTATGCAAAATGCACTTTTGTCGTAGCCAAGGCTTGTTGGCAACTTCCAACACTAAATTTTATCTGCAACGATCATCACGCCGTGGGATATCTTTTGCATCATGCAGGAACCCGCTGGCATCTTCCTAGGGTGCATTCCTGCAGTCTTCGAATAACTGGGGACTCTTCTTTTGCACCCTCTTCTGGGTTGGCAGGGGCTCCTGTCCAAAGACTTCCTTGAAGAAATCTGTAATTCTTTCACCATTGAAAAATGGTAGACCTTGAAACAATATCTGCATGCTTACGCTGAGAAAGCACTTCATTCCTGGACATCAATGCTTTGGTTAGCTAAACTAGCCTACAATAACTCATCTCACACCTCCATGGGTGTTACACCCTTTTTTGGTTTGTTTGGCTATTATCCTGATACCCTGCCTATCACGATTCCACAAGAACGTTCTCTTACATTAGCTGTGTTGGAGACAATTCAATAACTCCATCAACCCCAGAAACGGATCCAACAGCATCTAGAAAAAGACAGACAAAAGCATGCAGAGCACCACGACAAGAAACACTGTGAAGGGCCTCAATATAAACCAGGTGATAGAATGTTGCTTTCTACACAACATATTGACTTCAAGAAAAGACATGTGTTTAGTCCCATGTTCACAGGTCCTTACACCGTATTTCAGCAAGGCAATCCAATAACCTATAAACTGCAGCTCTCTTGGAAAAGGTATGGACCGGAGAGCCACTCATGGGTCTCCGCTTCTGACATTCATGCTCCACGACTAGTGAGGAGTTATCATCGCCTAAACCCAGACAAAACAGGCCCTAGAGCGCATTTGGGAGAGGGGAGTACTGTCAACATCTGGACAGTGCGCGCTGTACGGGTGACTAAAATGCAAACACCCAGTCTTTATGCAAAAGCATAATTCATGCATGGTGTTTATATGCAGTTTGTTAACCTTTTCCATTGCAGACTTTTACCTTGAAACCACTATTAATGATGTTTGCAAATAATGTTCATTTGCAAGGTACTGCTGCAGGATTACTGAGTATGTTTGGGTGTGGTCCCTTTCTAGGACCTTCTAGAAGCTTTCCCTGCAGCATGACTGGGTGTGGTTTGTGGGCTGGGCCAGACTCTATATAAGGGAGCCAGCCCAGCTCCACGTGCTCACTATTCAGAGGTCCCAGTGCAGAGCAGCAGCAACTTCATGAGCTCCTGTTCCGGAGGCCTACCTTGATGTTCCAGGCCTACCCCGCATTACATTGGTGATCCTTGAGCAGGGCGGTAATGCGGCGGTCGGGCTGGGCCCCCAACCTCGTTCTCAAAGACTCTCGAGTTTTGGGCCTACTTGCGAAACTTTCAGAGTGAGCAATTCATTGTTCTCATGTAAACCTTGGCATTCGAGTCGGCAACAGCTTGCACGATCATTTCATGGCATTTGCATATTCTTGTTTGAATCGGCAATGTGCGCGATTCATTTCCCGCATGTAAAACTTGATGTTCAGATCGGCAACAGCTTGCGCGATAATTTCATGACATTTGCATATTCTTGTTCGAATCGGCAGTGTGCGCGATTCATTTCCCGCATGTAAAACTTGATGTTCAGATCGGCAACAGGTTGCGCGATCATTTCATGACATTTGCATATTCTTGTTCGAATCGGCAATGTGCGCGATTCATTTGCCGCATGTAAAACTTGATGTTCAGATCGGCAATTTTGTTTCCGCAGTGTAAAACTTGATGTTCACTTTGGCAACAGCTTGCGCCATCATTTCATGGCATTAGCATATTCTTGTTCGAATCGGCAGTGTGCGCGATTCATATCCAGCATGTAAAACTTGATGTTCAGATCGGCAACAGTGTGCGCGATCATTTCATGGCATTTGCATACTCTTGTTCGAATCGGCAGTGTGCGTGATTCATTTCCAGCATGTAAAACTTGATGTTCAGATCGGCAACAGTGTGCGCGATCATTTCATGGCATTTGCATACTCTTGTTCGAATCGGCAGTGTGCGTGATTCATTTCCAGCATGCAAAACTGGACATTCAGATCGGCAACAGTGTGCGCGATCATTTCATGGCATTTACATATTCTTGTTCGAATCAGCAGTGTGTGTGATTCATTCCCAGCATATAAAAATTGACGTTCAAATCGGCAACAGTGTGTGCAATCATTTTATGGGAATTAAAATTTAGGTGTGTTGTGTTTGTTGAGGTGCACACATTTATCCCGAGTTTTTGGATTTTCTGTGAAGATGCTTAATTCAAAATGTGACATTCTTTCTGCATATTAAGTCCCTAGTTCAAATCCTATTGTTTTCCAGGGAATGTTTCAGATAGCCTTTTGGCCTCATGTAAAAATGCAATGTTTGTTCTGAAACATTATTCTAGAAGGTTGTTGTATTTCTAGACAGTATGTGATATTTCATTTGACACATTGTATTAATCCATTCTTGATTTTTTCCAGGTACCTAGATTTCTTGAGGTCTAGTTATGGTCACTTCTTAGGTTATCCATGGTTACAGTATGAGAACTCTTAGAACCATAGTCTTTTGAAAGTCAATGTGATTATATCTTGATATTGTGTTGTTTAACCTTTTGCTTCCTACAGATCTCCTTTCCAGCTGTTCCCTACCTAATCCCCTTTTCCCCCACTTTGGACTCTCTCAGCCTCTGTGATATTTCTATCGGAGCTTTGGAGCTGTCTAGTGGTGGCCATGTTGGGAACGTGCGCAGGCCCTGAGGATCTGGTCCCTCGGACAGTTCTATGACTATTTACTTGTCTAATTTTGGTGTCTAGTTTATATATTGTGTATAATACTTACCTCCAGAAGGAGTATTCTCTCTAAGATATTTTTGGTACTGTGTCACCCAAATAAATACCCATCTTTTTGGTATCACTGAGTATTGTCTTTACTTGTGTATAAGTAGTGTGGAACTATAAGTGGTATTGCATGAGCTTTGCATGTCTCTTAGTTCAGCCTAAGCTGCTCTGCTATAGCTACCTCTATCGGCCTAAGCTGCTAGAACACTTCTACTTCACTAATAAGGGATAATTGGACCTGGTATAAGGTGTAAGTACCCAAGGTACTCACTACAAACCAGGCCAGCCTCCTACAGACTTCAAGACTCCAACAATGGATTCCTGGACCTGAAGACCTGTGGAAGAAGGGGACCAAGTCCAAGAAGCACTGAAGAGGCCAGGGAGAACAGGATCCCCTGATAGCCTGGATGAAGGTGCAAAAGAAGAACCACCAGGGATGAAGAACAGTTAGTACACCACACAAGAAGACGGATGTATGTTCCTGGTTGGTGCAGATGGTATCCCACGCCGGATGGATGAGTGCAGTCTGGTTTGCGTTGCTGGATTCCGCCAACAAGCCTTGGCACACGCAAAGCTCAAGGTTGGCGGAAAATGGCGGTGCCCGTGATCAGAGGGGACCTGGTGGACTCTTCCTAGGGGGGGAGCCAGAGGGGGCTCTCAGCAACTCAGAGAGCCCTTAGAAGTCCAGGCAGCGTGCACAGGAGTCCCACAGCACAGCGACAAAGAAGGTACAAAAGGAGGCCCATGCAGCACTACACAAAGGGATCCCACACCGCCGGAGAACCACTTAGGAAGCTGTGCGTCGCAGGATAAAGTGCTGGGGGCTGGAGCTGCACGGTGCACAAAGAACTTTGTGAAAGATTGCCAACAAGCCTTGACAACTGCAAAACACGCTGTGCACGGGGGACTGTCTTGCGTGGGGTGGCAAGCTCTTACCTCCACCAAAGTTGGACAGTTGGACGTCAGGACCTTCAAGACCACTTCAGTCTACCACCTGTGTTGCTGGATCCACCCACTTCTTCAGGAGAGGGGACCCAAGCCACAAGTCATTGCTGCAGATGGGTGCCTGCTGAAGCAGGGAAGTGACTCCTTCACGTCAAGAGAGATTCCTTCGTTCTTCTGGTGCAGGTTGAAGACAGGCGGTCCTCAGAGGATGCACAACCTGGAAACAGTTGCTGGCAGGAGCTGAAGTTACAATGTTGCAGAAGTCGTCTTGGCTTCTTTGTTGCAGTTTGTAGAGTTCCTGGAGAGTCCAGATGCAGTTTCTTCGGTAATGAGGTGAAGTAAAGGATGCAGAGGATTCCTGCTGGAGTCTTGCAATCCGAATCTGAAGTACCACCCAAAAGAGAAACCCTAAATAGCCCTGAAAGGGGAATTGGTCAGCTACACAGGTAAGCACCTATCATGGGAGAGCTCTGAGATCACCTACTGGCCAGTCAGATGCTCCCAGAGTGCTCTGCCAACTTGGAATCCATGATGGCAAAACCTAGAGACACTCGGGAGGAGCTCTGAGCACAACCCCTGGAGTGGTGATGGACAGGGGAGTAGTCACTGGATTATGCAAGGAGGGCACCATCTGTGCCCTTCAAAGCATTTCCAGAGGCTCTGGGACGTTACTGCTCCCATGTCTGTAACACCTATTTCCAAAGGAGAGGGAAATTATTTGTGTTGCCGTCCTGGGCTCGAGCTGCTTGAGCAACAGGAGGACAGAAACCTGTCTGAGAGGTGGCAGCAGCTGGGGCTGGCTGGAAAACCTCAGAAGGCTGTAATGGCAGTACTGGGGGTCCTCTAATGAGCCCCCAGAGTGCATGAAATCATACAAACAATGCTTTCAAAAGCCTTGTGGTAAGATTCAACATGTTTGATACCAAACATGGCCATATTCAGAGTTATTATTGTGAAGCTGGACATAGGTGGTGACCTATGTCCAGTGCGTGCAAAAAATGTCATCCCCGCACTCACAAGTTCCAGGAAAATGGTTCTAGATGTCGTAGGGGCACCTCCGCTAGTGCAGGGGTGCCCTCACACACAGGTACTCTGCACACAGCCTTGAGAGCTAGAAGGCCTGCATAATGGGTGACTTATAAGTGACCTGGTGTAGTGTAGATGGCAGTGAAAGGGTGCAGGCACCATTTCACACAGGCTGCAATGGCAGTCCTGTAGAAGCCTTTGCATGGGCTCCCTATGGGTGGCAAATGAAATGCTGCAGCCCATAGGGATCCCCTGGAACCCCAATGCCCTGGGTAGCTAGGTACCATATACTGGGGACTCATAGGGAGGGACGGGCATGCCAATTGTGGGTGAAATACTGGGTTACCAATATGCAGGGACACCATTTAGAGGAGGGAGAGCATGGTTAGCAGGATCCCAGTGAACACAGTCAAACACACTGACATCATGTAGAAAATGGGGGTATCATGCCAAAAAGAAGGTACTTTCCTACAGCCCTGCAGCAGCCATCTGAATACTATACATCTGTTCCAGCAGGTGGTTCAGAGTGCCCAGGAAGAGAAAGGTACCATAGTCCAACCTGGTCAGGATTGTGGCACGTGCTACCACTGCATGCATGCTCACAGGAGAAGGGACAGAATCTTACAGAGCATTTTTGACAGAAAAAAGTAAGTCAAGGAGAGTTTATTTGACATCAGAGCATAGTGACAGATCTGCATCAAACAGAAACACCAGATTCCTTACAGCCATGGATGAGGGTAGCAGCATGTCCTCTGGCCAAACCCATAAATCAGATGGCAAAGGCCTGTGGGCCAAAGTATCTTGCCCTTGGCGTAGCAGAGCACCATGGTTTTACCACCATTGAACTTAAGTGAGTTTGAAGTGTCATGAAGTGATGTCCGTCATACATCTCAGAAAGGTTTCAAAAGGAGTGGTTGCCAGAGGATCCACTGCAATAATAAGCAGGTTGTCACAGGCATAATTCTTTAACAACACACCATGTTTACAAATTATCTGGACTAATGATTTAAGATAGCTATAAAATCTCTTAGGGCGCATCGGGAGCCCTGTGGCAGTCTCTGGACAATGGCCCTAAATTGTGACTAAAACAGTGGTAGATCCATAGCCTGATGTCTGTAGTGAGGTATGAGCAACACCATTCCAGTACTTCCTTTCCCACACACGTCTGCCAGGCTCCTTGTCATGATATCATGGTTGGCAGTGTTAAATTCATAAGATATATCTAATAAGACTAGGCTCACGAAGTTGTCCTTGTCTACCACCATTTGTAAGTCATCTAGAACCAAGACCAAGCCTGCATCTGTTCCATGACAAGGACAAAAATCTGGAATGAACCAGATCCAAAATATTTTTTTGCTCCAGATGCCGTAAAAGTACCTCTTTGACATACTTTTCCAAAACTTCGAACAGAAAGGAAGGAGAGAGATAGGCCTGAAATTGTCCATGATGGAGGGGTTGGAGGTAACCTTCTTTAATAAAGGAACTACCATTGGGTTTTTTTCCAATCGTGGGGGACCAAGCCCTCTGAAAAGAAAAGGTTGCAAACAGTACAAAGTGGTTCTTTTATAACTGCCAACGGATTCGAAATCTAAGATGGAATGGAGTCCAATGGTGAACCTGAAGAAATCAGGCCAGCAACTTCCAGAAAGCTAATGGAATCCATTTGCCCTAAGCTGGCTAGGGAAGGCACAGCTATGCTGTTTCCATTAGCTGCCGATGATATATGGATTACTCTAAAGTGATTTATGCCCATAATGCTCTCCAGTTAGATATAACCATTTCCATGTTTTTCATAATTGAATATATATTTCCCTCGAAAAAGGAGGCTAGATTATCACACAAATAATGAGTATGAGCCAAGGACTGCATTATACAAGAGGGAGAAGCCAAATTGTGCGAGATAGAGGAGACCCTTTCTGCAGATATATATACAATATACATATTGTGCTTGTGCTTTGCATCTTGGTACTACACAATATGGGGCAAGCACAATATGACAGTACGAGCTATATGTGAACAATCTCTAGTATACTTTCTCCACATTCTTTTCTGAGACACATTGTGAAGAAATGGGGTTATTATATGGTGTGGTTGTGAGACCTCACCATGCAATACACTTACCAACCCCTTTAGGACCTGTAGGTTTTGTTTGTCAAACCCTAAGCTCACCCCTGGGTAGCTGTGGATCTGAGAAGTCAGGCTTACACAGAGTGTTAAGCATTTAAACAGCACTAAAACAATTGAAGAAATACTGTAGATACTCAAGAAATCCAATACCAACTTATAAAAATGGGTAATATTTATATGTATTTTTAGACACCAATGAAAAAGATCCACCGGAGGATTCTGGAGGTATAGAATTTGGAAGGTATAGTAAATATGCACTTTTTCACATAACCACAAACAAGCACTAATTAACTAGACACATTTAACACTTGGAAACTGCTTCAAGAAAAACATAAAATAAGTATCAAAGTGGTTACTTAAGTTAATCTAGATGACCAACTCCGACAGGGAGTCAGTCACGGGGACCAGCAAGGTCCACAGAAACAATTACCTCAATGGTAGAAGCACTCATCAGTTAATTCCATGCACTTTTATCCCTTTGCTGTAGGTTCCTATTGTTGATGTCCCTTGACTCCTGGTCCTGGCAGAAGTTCAGTCTCCACTGTGCTACCAGCTGCCCAGTATCATGGTTAAAGTGGAATCATCCTTCCTTGGATAGTAACTCAGCTTCTGGGTAACCAAGCTGCACTCTGACGATGCTCCCATGTTCAGCAAACTTGGATGCAACTTTGAGCATCGTGCCCCAGTCTCTGGTGCACCGCAGTGACAAGAAATGCCAGCTTTGGACTACTAACTCACCCCAGCAGGCGTCTTCAGCTTTTATGGCAATGTGCTGCAAACAGGAGGTCAGCAAACTGATCTTTGGAATCTCTTGTTTTGGCTGGGCTCTGGAGAGTACTTCTCCACATGCAGGACACAGCAGGCACAGTCCTTCTCTACTAACGACCAGGTTTAGCAGGTGCAGTCCACGACGGTGAAGCCTCTCTTTGCTGGTTCCACAGTACAGTAGAGCAGTCATTCTTCATTCCTTCTTCCAGTCCAGATGAGATCTGAGTTCTGAGTGCCAGGGGTGCCCTTTTTATCCACAGAAAATCCCCTCAGATTAGGGTATGGTTGGTGACCAATGGGCTCCCTGGTTCACTCCCGCTTGATAACTACTTTCTGCAAAGTGCGGCATCTGTCTATCCTGGAAAGCACCATTCCACCCACTTCTAACATGTCAGATCTCCTCTCAGGGTGTCCAGCACTCCCTATCTCAACCTAGGGGTGTAACTACCAAGGGGGTTACATGTCCCCGGATAACTGGTTTGGCAACTAGCATTCCCATCCCCTTTCCTGGTGCCAGTCTGTTTACCTCAACACTAGAGCAGCCCCTCTCCCAAGTGTTTCTCCTTTGCCCTTCATAGGCAGCATCTTCTTTGAAGGTCATCTTATGGCCCGACACTCATGTGGCTTCCTGCAGGAGGTAGGTAACACCTCTCTCCCATGCATGACCCTATTGTCTCCTTTCCTGGGATTTGTTACATGGTTCGGGCATTGATTCGAACATGGTTCTCACTGTTGATTTTCATTGCTAGAAAATGTAAAAGTGCATGTTCCACCTTTTAACATTCATCACCTTGCCCTAGGGTTCCATAGGCTTCATAGGTCTACCTTATGGGTAACTAACCCATATTAAAAAGGGAGTTTGGGCTTTGCCATTACTTTAAAAGGCACAGTTGAGGTAGCAGTCTTTAACTGCCCTTAGCAATTTTAAACTGCCATACTCGGAGCCATGTTTTATCTTGTTGCACTAATGGTGGCACAATTAGTGCTGCTGTCCACAGCAGACACTTCACCTTACAGGGCCTAGGCACCGCTGGTACCATATACTAGGGACTTAAAGGTAAGCTGAAATATGTCAATTGGGGACAATTTAAAGAGTCGGAGCACATGCACTAAGTCCTGTTTAGCAGGGCATTTCAGATTCAAATTATACCAGCACCTAGTAGTAAAAATGGGGGCAAAAAGTGGGGGCAAGCCTGCAAAAAGCCAGTGTCCTTACAAACAACATGAGGATATTTTCTCATGCCCTCACTGTATGGAAGAGCATTTTACATAAAAGAGACATCACATAAAACCGAACCACCAGGAAGCTGAAAGATTCACAGACCTCCGATATATTTCCAAAGAGGAGAACAGGGGTTTGACTGTGAACTGTTTAAGCCACTTCTGCCTTCAGTGTTTGTGAAGGTATACAACTCTTATAAGTTGCTTCTCACAATGATATTTAGCTATCAATAATGATGGTGCTATGTTTTGTGGGGAAGATCAAAACAATATGTATACATTATCATAATAGTAATGCTAAAAGTGAAAACGAAAAAAGTGTGTAGGATTTAGAACTCAAGAACTGTATGTATGTATGTGAAGAGGATACATAATGGTAACTGTGTAATATGAGACACTACTGTAATTGAGGAGTTTTGGTGATGCCATAAACCACTAAGTCAAAGATAACCTTGAAATAGTAATATAGAACATATTATACAAGTTTACTTTATGCTTGTGCCCTACCATAGCCCACGGTTTTGGATGAAGTGGACGTGCAACTCATACCAACACTGAGAGAGAATTAGGGTAATCAAATTGAGATTTATTTCCTTCCACTGAGGCAGGTGCATTAATTGAAGACAGGAGACAAGTGGTAGGCCTATCTTATGCTCCTCAATATAGCATTCAACAAACGATTATAAACCTGTACGATTGTGACAACCCATACCAGGACCAAAATTGTAGTGTAAGTATGTCCCATATTGCTGCTGCTGCAGTATCTGGGAATAACATACACCAGAGAACAAGATGGTGATACTTGCTTCAGGCTGCACTACAAACAGTTAATCAGGTAATCAGTACCCTGAATCAAGATGGCTTATTTTATTTCAAGGAAATTAATTTACATTGTGGAATTTTCTGGTTAATACCCCAGGATGCACAACATTGCTAGTGCCGTTCATATATACCTTAGAATCTCCAGCTTACCTGCTCAGCGATGCCAGGTAGGCCAGCATTTGTGGCAAGGGATACCACAACAGTCAAGCTAACAGAAACAAACCTTGCCACAAATTATATAGGATGTACCATGTGCTAGTAGTTGATGCAGCCTGCACGTGTGTACAAACACATCAGCACATAGGCTCAGACAGTTTTAGAATGGAAAAGGACAGACTCACAAAAAGAGTGGCAGGTGTTTCTGCCCTCACTATAACCATCAAAGGATTGTGTCCTTGATGATCGAAGCTTTCCATACTCTCCTCTAACCAAATTCGCTGGGTTTGACATATCAACACATAGCACCAGCTAAACCTTTATGTTAATCTGTCACTACGACATCTATAATTTGTTTGAATTATGCTGTACCACTCTAGATCATGGTACGCACACTTTAAAATATATATATATAAATATATATATATATATATATACCAGTTATAGTTAGAGTTATCTCAAGTAACTATAACTCGTGCCCTAAGGTAACTATAACTCACGCCCTCGCCACGCACTGCAAATTACCCCACAAATTATGGCACTCATGACATCTTTGATAACATCATTGATGTTATCACTGTAATATTAGCAGTACCATTTTTGATGAGTAAAAGTTACTTGAGATAACTCTAACAGGTGAATTTCTATGACTTGGTACGTTTATAATGTGAGCCTAACTATGACGTTCCTATAACCTTTGTTTTTTTTAAGTGAATTTCAATGTTTTTTAAATTCTGTTTACTAACTATAACATCCCTGTAACCTTTGTTTTTTTTCAGTCAATTTCTACAGGTTTTTTTTTTAACGTAAAGTAATTTTCATTACTATACGTTAATCCGACCACCACCGCGCATGGCAAAGGCCAGACCCTTTGGCCAACCCGTATAATCACCCAGCCATGCGCAGCGGGGGTGGGCTGTACGGCCTGACCTGCGGCTACTCCCTGCAGCCAACACCCCTAAGCACCCAGCCCCACACTGCTCACAGCCTTTGGCCATGGATAACGGTATTTGGCCAGAGGACTGCATGCCCCCCTCACCCGAGTGTTTATAGCCCTGGGGACCACATACCCTGTGATCTAGCCTTCTAACTTTTTTTCGGGGGAGGGTGGCCATGCAGCCTCCCACTCCCCAGGCCATTCTTGGACCCAGGGACCCGATCCCCCGAAGCCTGGCCTAATTCTTTTTTTTTTGTGATGGACCACGTGCCCCCATCCCTACAGCCAGTCTTGGTCCCGAGGACTTCAACACCCTGAGAGCCCTCCATGGCACCCATTCACAATGTTTGGGACCGCAGGGGGAGCCTGAAGACCCCCGCAGTCTCAAGTGGCTCCCCACCATATTCCAACATAAATATTCAAGATTAGGTTTGGGGCAACAATCTCTGGGGTAACAAGTGCAACATCCCCAGTTTAAGTTAATTTATTCACGGCCATGACAGAATTAGCATCAGGGACACTCACCTCCTCAGTAGTGAACGGAGCTTAGTTGCACCCAGCCTTTCTTACATGCACTCTATCTCAGTCTTGAAAGTATCCATGGCATTTGTAAGAACAGAACACTTGTATTAGTTGTCCGGGGTGGTTCCTTAGAGGATAATGACTATGTTGCAGATTTCCTCTTACCCATTGCACTTAGACCTTCAAATTCCAAACACTCCCAGATGAGTCACAATATAAAATGATTAAGAAGTCAATAGGGGTCACCTAGCTGGCGCTGGATGGGCGCAGATGGGCCCGCTCCTGGCTCGCATACATCCGTACCGCAGGTGAGTGGCACTGGTTAAGAACCCACCGCACCTCCTCCAGCGGTCAGTGGCTTACGGGGGTTGTAGTCCTCCTCCCTGATGGATCATGTCAGTCACCAGCAGCTTTTCCTCCTCTGCGTCCTGTGAATCGGGTAAGTGGCATTGGTTAAGAACACAGTGCACCTCCTCCAGCTGACAGTGGCTTATGGAGGGGGTGTAGTCCTCCTGCCCCCACCCCCAGGGATCACTGGTTATGAGCATGACACATCTTCTCCAGCAGTTAAAGGGTTATGGGGTTGAACTCAGTGCTTAATTTGTGCTCGTTGTTTCCGGTGCGGAGCACCAGCACTTATTTTTGAGGGCCGGCGCTTATCTTTCTGCCTTAAGCATTAACTGCGAGCAAAAGACACATATGGGAAAGACGGAGGAAGTGAAAAATGAAAAAGCGACACAAAGAAAGGAAACCGAAAGCTGCAACACAGGGCAGGGAGTGGCTTTAAATGGATTGAAGAGGCCCGAGATTGGTTTAGGATTACACTGCCTCAGTATTCTGTGCCCGCACATTTAATTGCAGCAGCCATGGGTTTCAGAGGAGAGCATTGAGCACCAGCATGTTTTTATTTAGAAATTAAGCACTGGTTGAACTTCTCCTGCCCCCAGGGATCACCTCAGACTCCAGCAGCTTTTCCTCCTGCGTATTCCTGCAGTCATTCAGCCATTTCCAGATACTTTATGGACTCGCTTAAAACGGGGTTCTTTTCTGACATCATTTGCAGGTTAGCTGGGAATAAGATCATGTATTTTAGGTCTCTCTTATGAAGTTACGCTTTGGCCTTATCGAACGGCCTTCTTTTCGCCTGCACTTCTAGGGTGTAGCCCAAGAAAAACATAACGTGTGTTTTCAAATTGAATAGATCACTTGAATGTACCCGCCTACAGAATTACATCCCGGTCTGCAAAGTTGAAGATAAAGGGAACAATAGGTCTACACCATGGCCCTGGTTTGGATAGGGAGCCTGGCACACAATCGCGTCTCTTGACCACTAATACATTGGAAACCTCTATCAGATTGATGGTGTCTAGAGCTTCATCGGAACATTTTGTGAATGCTCCCTATTTCTTACCATCAAACAGATGATATTTTGACGAGTACTCCTCTGCATCTTCTGTCCTTGCATTAAAAGGATTGAGTGGCTGCCTTAAGTTGTATTATTTTCACTCTTAAATTCTGGATAAAGGCAGTATGTTCTTTCAGTGTATATTCCAGTGCTGGCTTCGAGAAATCTACTCACCTACTCACAATGTTGAGTCAGATTTTATAAGGGTGAGCTATTTTTAGAGCTTAGTGGCCTGGTCTGGCAAGAGGCTCCAGCTGACAAAGAACAGGTGTTCTTTCATTCAAGAAGTGAATGCGCCATAAAGATGCCTTTACATTTTGTTACATTTGCTGTGCTTTTAAAGACAGAGGTCAGATGTGAGCCTATTTCTTCTTAAAAAAAATTCCTTACTTTATCCTGGAGATTGTGTTTACAAAATCCTCTAACTTCGCAGTTAGAGAAAAATAGTAAATTGAACTCTCTGCCAATCGTGCTGTGGGAAATGAAAGGCTATAGGTTGTAATTTTTGTCTAATACATTTGAATAGCTTGTGTAGTAACGGTTCAAAATTTCAAACGATATTTCAGTAGTTGGAAAACCACGTTTTGTTTAGTTATGAACTGTGATGGAAACAAAGATTTATTAGGAATGAAACAAATCAGAGGACTATACCTCATGATGTCCAAATGATAAATATTTGTTGACACTCCATTTCCACATTATAGTTTCTACACTATATAGTTTAGCAGTTAAACTGCATGTCAGAGGGAAAGGGTGCGGCCATTTCTAGGGAAGGGGCGTGCAATGGGTGTTGCTGTGGGCGTGCCACAGCAACACATATTGCATTTTGACGCTGCCTCAGATTTATGAAATTTCGTAAACCTGAGGCAGCGCCAAAATCTAACGCCACCCCCAGCGATAGCGTTAGCAGGGCGCAACTAGGAGGAATACTTTTATTCTGCAGCATGCATAGAAAGAGCAAAATGCCAGAAATGATTGTCCACATGCGTGAAGGTGTCCTTTCCTGCACATAAACAATCATTTGAAAATGATGCTTTGGTACTTCTGTGTGTGCTGCACAATGCGCCATTAGTGATTGTTTATGTTCAGAAAGGGACAACTTCCCACACATAAACAATCACACCCCTCAACACGGAAATCATTGCACAATGGTGCAAGGATGCCTGCGTTGGCGCTGGCAGCTAAATTTAGCGCCAGCGCAGGGGGAAACTCAGGGGTGCGATGTTTTCCCTTATATACGGTGCATCCCCGAGTTTCTAAAGTGATGCTGCAATGCCAAATGTTGGGGCAGCACTGCGCTGCGACACTTTTCCTTAAATCTGGCCCTAAGTCTGTTCTCAAGAGAAGTATATATATTACCACCACATCACATCCATGCTTCAAGGTAGTTATGACTTCTTGTCCGTCATAAAACATTTTTTTTGGAACAGTTCAGTGTCATCCTGAATGTGAACCCTAGTCATGGCTTTGTTTGGTAGGAGTGTCCATTCTTTCTTTTTGGGTACCCCCAAGGGAAGGCAGAAATATTTGTCAAGTTTCTTACTTGTATAGGTTAGTGGTTCTTAAACTTTTGACTTCTGAGGACACCCACTCATTCATCCAGGAATTACCATGGAATCATTATTAAAGTTAAGGAACCCACACTGAGACCATATTGGAAATGAAGGACCATGGCTTAAGCTATTTTGATGATCTGAACCCCAGCACAATAGATACAATTACAGAACAGGGTTTCGGGGACATCCCAGCTGTGTCCATGTGGGTGTACCAAATGGAGCCACATCCGCCAACTTCATCTTGGCTCTCTTTCGTGTGACAGCCCATTGCTTATCTGCTGGTAGCTGCAATTTTGGTTCTGCGGTGGGAAGATTAGACTGCTCCATTGCATTACTCCTCTGTGGCAACTTGGATTCATAATATTGGCTGGATTCTGATCAAATTGCGCGTTACCTGGAGCAACTTTATACCTCCTGGCTACAGTTTTTGAAACCACTGAAGTAGTGACCAGTTTCTTCCATATCTCCAATATGGGTTCCGTCAAAGCATCATTGAATGCAAGAAGGGGCTCTGAAGATGAAGGTGATGGATGTAGTACCTCTGTCAGTATATTAGTCTTTAACTCGGATGAAGGCAGAGGCAAATCTAAAAATTCTGCTGCCTTCCTAATCACAACAAGAGAAACAATGAGGGGGGCAAATTATCTAGGAGGTTTATATGGTCCTGTGCATCATACTCCAGCCATACTCCTTGTTACCAGAAGACCAGATCTATGGCAAAAAGCCCCCTTGAGGGGCCCGTCAGGCATTGCAGTGCAGGCCTGACGAGGAGCATGGCCCGATGATGAAGCATGTCACCAAATGATAAGTGAGGGCATTTTTTCCGAGTATATAATGCTAGCAGGGACCAAATGACTTCTCCCCTAATTGGTAGTGAGGGTCCGCATTTCCTTTGGAACTGTGCATTCTTTGTGTTTTTCGTCTTCCTAATGACCCCATGGTAGGTTGTCACTTCTGATGAGAGCACACCTCCAGGGGATAAAAGCTCCTACTCAGGGGATGTATCCAACCCACTAGCAGTATCTAGTCCCTGGTATTCATCTGAAGGTACAGGAATTTCCCCTTCTTCAAGCTGTTGCTGTTCCTCTAGATACCGCTGTTCTTCCAGAAGTCTTAAGGCCTTCCTTCTAGTTCTTAGCCTAGACTCCTAATGTGGCGTGGATAAAGAGTTCACTGACGTCGATGACGCTCCCTAAAGGAGAAGGTGAAACTGGAGGGGAGGAGGAGCTGGACCATGTTTCGCGCCAGAGTAGACTGAGGTGACTTTGCTCGAGTTGTATCTGAAGCCGGCGCCGCCATCTGGGGTAGAGGTGGTGACATCCTCCTTGGCAGTACAATCCAAAGGGGTTGCTGGTAGAAAAAGCATAAATGGAGCCTGCTTATACGGCGCTAGCATCCCCCGCATAAAAGCCAACGGACCCGTGGGGCCAGCAGGTGCACCAGAGGGTACCACTGCCTTTTAAAATGCTAAACACAACATTTAAGAACAGAGACGGATTTGATCCCAGAGCAAGAAAGGCAGGATACTCTTGTTCCCCTTGTGGTGGTTGGGCTGGATCTGAGGCCCGAACCCCAAACTCCTGACCTTAAGAGGATGCAGGGGAAATTGAGTCATTGGACTCACAGGCAACGCTGAAATCTCTACCAAAGTTGGCACTGGTGACTTCAGCTGGGGAGACAAGGTGGGACTGACTTCTAAAGTCGTGCAGCGCCGTGATTTTGAAGTTGGAGATACTGACCAAGGGCTGTCATCTCTGAACAAATGGTGCGTGATTCATGTTGTTGAAGTACGTTTTTTGAGTGAAATCGTTAGCAGAAGGATAGCATTGTAGAATTCAGTTTGGAAGATCAGAGTAAATCAGTAGTGTCCCACTTTCTCTTTTCTTCTATGTTTTTCAATTTCATTTGCTTCGTATTGATACCTATTTGGAAATTTCGAACACAATTTTTCCAAAATAGGCAGTAAGTGTCAGTTTAACTCGTGTTTGGGTCTTCTGGTCTTTGATTCTTCGCTGGTAGCACCTAAGTAGATTGCTTTATTGAGCTCACATTAAATGCCATTAATGGGCCTTGATTTGAATATAAAGGGGCACTTTCGACTCAGTGATCTATTGTTTTCCCCACTTTTTCTTTTAATGCATATTTTTGGCACGTTCTTTGCATGACTGCACTTGGGTAGTAGGTGGTTCGGTTTGATGTGACACAAATAAAGGTATTTATTGATAAACATTTTTCAAAAAGTTTTTTTTTTATGGCTTTGGGTATCGTGTTGTAATTTGTTTTTTGTTGTCTTTTATTAGGTACTTCTTTGTCCTATAGCCCTGAAGAGGCCCACAATTACAATGGGCCAGAACGCGTCAACCTTTTTACTTAGGAAGGGGTTGGGAGATTATTAACTTATACCTATAAGGATTGTTTACAATATACATCTTTTTCTAAATACAAATATTGGAAGCCATTATGCTGAGATGTAAATACGATGCAACCATCTCCCATTTGGATTAACATGCAAAGTATCGTTAACAACCACATTTTGAAAAAGTAGAAAGATGATTGAAGTACAATTTCTGTTGATTTACAACAGCTATGAGCTTCTGTACATATGTTGTTTGTGTATGATTACTGTTGTGAATTCATGTTATATGTTGATTGGGGCTATTTTATTGTCTGATTAAAAACATATGAAAAGAAATGTATAAATGAACTGTTGTTCCAGTGATTGATTTACAGTTTCACTGTTGGATTGACGATTGTGCTTTACTTCCCACTATCGTAACACTTTTCCTTATTATGTCTTAATTTACCCATGTCTAGTAGGGTTACTAGGGTAGACACCTATTTTTCCAAAATCTCTACTAGAGTCGGTGTTGGTGATGCCTCAGGTGACTTTGGCTGAGGAGACAAGGTGGGACTGATTTCCAAAGTCGTGCGGCGCAATGATATTCAAGTCAGAGATACCAACCGAGTGCCGTCCTCTCTGAACAAACGGCGCATGATGCATGTCATCGACGTCGCTTCTTGTGGGACCTCGATGATCTGTGCAACAAAGTTTCCCAAGTCCTTGATCTACGATGTCCTCCTTTGCTTTAGAGAGAAAGAGCTTCACTTACCTTTCTTTTAGAGCCTTTGGATTCATGTGCTGGAAAGATGAGCAACCTGCCACGTCGTGATCCGAGCTCAAACACCAAAGGCAGTTCTCATGTGGATCTGTCACTGACATATGATCCCCGCACTTGCTACAAGGTTTGAAGCCGGATTTCTTTGATGGAGACATAGTAACACTACAAAAAATTGCCTTGAAACTGTTGAGAAACAATGGAGAGGTAGAAAACCATTAGCGTTAAAGGTGCGGAGAAAAGGGAACTGACGTCAGCATGCTAGCAAAGACTTCTTATGTCTCCGCTAACGTCAGACAGAGTCGCGTGCAGAGCCGTGCTATTATGACATCCTCATCAACATGGTGATCTAGGAAAAAGTTTCAGTTGAATGCTTCCGCATTGGGAGAATTCATAACGTGAGGAATCCATAGGTAATTGTATCCATCAGACAGAAGCTAGTTGATTAACATCGAAAAGTGAGAAAAGTTGCCTTTTACAATTGCTCAAATTCCATCATCAGTTTGGCTAATACATGGAGTTATTAATCTGCTCATTTCAACATTCAATTTAATTAATGTTTAAAACATTTTCCTATAGGAAGATTTAAACAGGTAGAAAATAGTTACTTCCATGAGGTGTGGGAGTTACCTTTCGACTGCAAATGTCTGAATGGCAAGACAGAGGTCTTTCTTATTGGAAACTAATGCAACACTTCTGTAAGTCATTCAATGATTTCTAATAGATGTCCTTGTGCTGCACTTGTATAGCCATAGCAAATTTGGCTTATCTGAATGCTACTCCTGTTCCTTTGATTCACCCAGTGTTTCACATGCTTTTGAATGGAAATTATTTAATGCTGAGTGATCAAGGTTGTTGTGCTATGAAACCTGCAGGCGCCTATGTGATTTCGATTTCTCAGATTGTAACTTGCTATGGTAATGTTACTGCCCCTGAAACATGAGATAAAAGTAGCAGACGTGTGGCCTCATATTGATACTTATAATATACATTTTGAGAAGCTTAGCAGAGTGAGAGCCATTTTGTTTCAAATTAAGTCTCTGTATTAAGTCTGACTGCTCTGTGCCAAGTTACCCTAGGGTTGAGCACAGGTTAATTTAGGGTTTGTTTCTGATTTCACCATGACAACAATTGTGGCTGCTGCTTGAGAAGGGTTTCACCCTCCTGAACCAGTGACCACATTTCATTTAAGTTGTAAATTTAACTTAGTTGCCTGTTCTCTGCCATTGTTGCACCGCCATGTAAAAGCTGGCAAAGAGGGGCTGCGGGGGGCCCCATAGTGCGCTTTGATGTAAGTACAAAGACCTCACTTATATGTGATTTAATGGACCGTAATGTAATGTGTAAGGAAAGGTATGAAAAGGTAGTGTTAATTGTAACTAAACTGTCTCTTTTGGGGAGCAAACATAAGACCTTAACAGAAGATTGCAACCTTATAGAATGCAATTCAATAATTAGGAAATTAAAAAGGTTTAGTTAAAACCCACATTTAGCTCTGGGTTACATGTTTTAAATGAGAAACATCTATAAATGGGTAGTGGTCTGTGGAAAATGTTTTTGCTTATGCATTTCAGAATTGTGCTCAGCAGTCATGTGTATTATCTGCCAATATATTTAATACCTGTATTAAGGGGTGTTAGCGAAAGTGTCAAGGTCACAAGACGCCACTTCATTATAAGCCTGCAGTGCCAGGAAGATGGGTCTTGCTTCAATTCCCACCCCTCCTCAGTGGGCCTAGCATCCATTTGTTTGGGCTTTTTTTGGGTGGGGTCGATCACAGGAGCCACACCAAGGGTAAGAGAGACCGTATAAATATAGACTGCCCACGGGGAGTCATAGACTCTGTATGAAAGTGGGTTATTAGAAGGTGGGTGTATTCACTATCAGTTAGTAATAACATCACAGTCACTAATAGGTCTAGTCAAGTCTCAGTAAATTAATCTTTGCTCAACCCTTGGTAGCTTAGCAAATGAGCAGTCAGGCTCAAATTAAGAGACAGGTATGTGTAAAGCATTTAGTATTGCCAAAACAGTAAATAAGTAGAAGTCATAACACAATAAAAATCCAGCATCAATTTACAAAAATAGGGAATATTTCTATATTCAAAACAACAACAAAAGTACAAAAAACAATGCAGGGAAACAGATATGAATTTTTAAACATTAAATCATGGATAGTGCATTCTAGCACCCAAAAGCTTAAAGCGACGCTTGTGGCTATTTGGTTGCACTGGACAGGGACAAAAGCAACATTTTAGGGGGACCACGATGAATCATGGGTTTGATTCAAAGACAGCGGGCTGCTGCAGTGCAATGCTTCATGAACCTCTGAGAGTCTGTGTCCTCGACGTCGAGGAGTGCTTCCAGTGCTGTCAGGCTGATTCGAGAGTCAACAATGGCGGCTTGACTCTATATCGAGACGGTCTCCTCCTGGAGCTTTGCTTCAAAATTTTGCAGAAAGTCTCCAAACCTTGAGTTCTTGTAGTTGCTTGGCTCCTTTGGAGAAGACAAAGGTCCCATAACACCAGCAAAGGGTTCAGAGACCCAGGAGTGCCGCTTGGGGGCTAGGACTCACTTTTTCACAATGCACCTGCACAGTCCTGGAAAAATCCAGTTGCAACTTGCCAGCTGGAGTGATTCTGTCTTTGGATTGGCAGGTGACTTCTTCCAGCTCTGTTGTACCTGTTGCTTATCAGGGAGTCCACTAATTTTTCTTTGAGTCAGGCACAGTGCAGCAGGTGTAGTCCTTCTGAGCGCAAGTCTTCTGTGCTGCAGTTCAGGTTTTCAACAGGGTAGTTCTCCTTATACTGATGCTCCTGGCAGTGATCTGAGGAGCTCCTGCATCTCTCTTCTATTTATCTTCCATTCTGGGCTGGCAGGAGGGAGACACACCAACCAATAGGCGTACAGCTATCCCTCCCGACGACCACTTACTGCAAAGTGTGGCATATTTATGCACTGTTCTCCCTAAAGTCAAAATGAAGACATTCTCTCCATGTATTTGTAACCCAACCCAGGAAGTGTGGCTAACAACGGACTACATTCCTCTTCCAACACCTCACCTAATCTAATTGGGGGGTGTCAGACTTGGCATCTTTGGCATGGTCTCCCCTAACTTTTTGCTTCCGTTTCCCAGGTTGTTGATGTGTGACGGACTCTATTTTTGCTGATTTTGATACTCTGGGCACTTTACCACTGCTATCCAGTGCTAAAGTGCAAATGCTCCTATGTAAAATGTATGTGTAATTGGCTTTCCATGACTGGCATTTGAATTACTGGCAAGTCCCTAGTACAGTGCACTAGAGGTGCCTAGGGCCTGTAAATCAAATGCTACTAGTGGGCCTGCCGCACTGGTTGTGCCAACCACATAAGTAGCCCTTTAAACATGGCTCAGACCTGCTACTGCAGTGTCTGTGTGTGCAGTTCTAAACTGCCAATTCGACTTGGCAAGTGTACCAACTTGCCAGGCCTAAACCTTCCCTTTTTTACATGTAAGACACCCCTAAAGTAGGCCCTACATAGCCCCAAGGGCAATGTGTTTTATATGTCCTCTGAAATACTGCCAAATTCAGTTTTCACTGTGCAAGGCCTATCTCCCTCATAGGTTAACATGGGGGCTGCCTTTAAATATTATTAAAGAACAGATTCCCTTTGGGAACAGATAGAAATGTGGAGGTTAGGGTGTCTGAACTCTCAATTTAAAAATACATCTTTTAGTAAAGTTTGTTTTCATATTGTGTGTTTGAAAATGCCACTTTCAGAAAGTAGGCATTTTATTGCTTAAACCATTCTGTGAGTCTGCCTGTTTGTGGATTCCCTGTCTGGGGCAGTTTGACAGTTGGGCTGTTTGTACCTCTTTCTAGACAGTGACACAAAGGGAGCCAGGGTGTAGCCTGCATATCCTGATGAGCCATCTGTGCTGGGAGGGAGGGGAGGAGTAATCACTGACACCTGAAAGGGCTGTGCCTGCCCTCACACAAAGCAGTCTCCAATCCCCTGGTGTGTGTCTGGGCCTGGCCTGGGCAAGGCAGGATTTCACATTCAAAAGAGACTTTACTTTGAAGTAGGCCTACTTCAAAGGAGAAATTGGGTATAAGAAGGGGACACAAAACCACAGACTTTAGATCACTTCTGGACATCAAGAGGAACATCTGCCTGGAGAAGAGCTGAAGAGCTGAGGAGAAGTGCTGCCCTGCCTGTGACTGTGCTTTGTGGAGCTATCCTGCAGTTGCTGCTTCTGCCAGAGTAAGAGGGCAAAGACTGGACTTTGCGTGCCTTCCATCTCATGAAGAAATATCCAAGGGCTTCATTTAGAGCTTGCCTCCTGTTGTTTGAAGTCTCAGGGACAGCAAAGACTTCTTGCTGCCAGCACCTGGAGTCTCTGGAGAGACTCCTGCTCTGACAAGTGGTGCCCTATCCAGTCCCCAGGCCCTTGAAAGGAAAGCTGGTGGAAATCTAAGGAAACCGACTTCGGACGACTTTGGACTGACACCGCTGCTGAATCCCGTGACGCCGCCTGCAACCAACTCCGTGATCTTCGCTTGAACACGACTACCTTCGCAGGCCCGATGCCGCTGCAGCCTCGCTGAAGTCCACGACTCCGTGGAAGTCGTGACCGATGCGGCTCGAAGTGCGTGGATTCAACATTTCGCACAGACACCGCGATCCCCGACTTGTTTTCACTCTTCACCAAAGGTACTGTACTTGAGGATCTACGCGACTCCGTGTCCGGCACCGCTGGTGTCGGATCATTAGGAATGACTGCATCACGACATCGTGTTAACACCTGATCGAAGCATTTTGTGTTTCTAAGCGATATTTTGGAGTTTAATCTTTAAAAATTCATAACTTGACTTGTGTATGTCAGATGTTTGTCGTTTTGGTCTTGTTTTGTTTAGACAAATACTTCCTATTTTTCTAAACTGGTGTTGTGTCATTTTGTAGTGTTTTCATTAAGTTACTGTGGGGGTCATTCTAACCCTGGCGGTAAAAACCGCCAGGGCGAATGACCGCGGTAGCACCGCCAACAGGCTGGCGGTGCATCGCTGGGCATTCTGACCGCGGCGGTTCAGCCGCGGCCAGAAACGGAAAGTCGGCGGTGTACTGCCGACTTTCCGCTGCCCTTGAGAATCCTCCATGGCGGCGGAGCGCGCTCCACCGCCATGGGGATTCTGACACCCCCTACCGCCATCCTGTTCCTGGCGGGTCTCCCGCCAGGAACAGGATGGCGGTAGGGGGTGCCGCGGGGCCCCTGGGGGCCCCTGCAGTGCCCATGCCAATGGCATGGGCACTGCAGGGGCCACCGTAAGAGGGCCCCAAAAAGAATTTCAGTGTCTGCCTAGCAGACACTGAAATTCGCGACGGGTGCTACTGCTACCATTCGGAGCCGGCTTCATCGTTGCTGGGTCTTTCCCGCTGTGCCGGTCGCCCGCCAGCACAGCGGGAAAGCCAGAATGGCCGCCGCGGTCTTGTGACCGCGGTGCGGTCATTTGGCGGTAACCGCATGGCGGGCGGCGACCGCCGCCCGCCGCGGTTAGAATCACCGCCTGTGTGTTGGTACACACTTTACACCTAGCACTCTGAAGTTAAGCCTACTGCTCTGCCAAGCTACCAAGGGAGTGAGCAGGGGTTAGCTGAGGGTGATTATCTTTTACCCTGACTAGAGTGAAGTTCCTTGCTTGAACAGGGGGTAACCTGACTGTTAACCAAAGACCCCATTTCTAACAATTGTCCAATGGGGCATAAGAAGGGGAGTAATGGCAGTTCATAGTGGACAGGGTGACAGAGTGGGACAGGAGGGTGACAATCCGGAGAGTCTTATTTCCTGGCGGGGGTCTTGGCACTGTTCTCTTGCTTCTGCCTGGATCGTAGGGACCGTTTGCGGGGTGGATCTCCTTCTGCAGGGGGTGGGGTGCTGGTGGCCTGTTGTTCCTTTGGTGGGGCCTCCTGTCCACTAGCGCTGGCGGAGGTGGAGGGCTGTTCATCGGTGTGGCTAGTGTCAGGGGCCCGTTGGTGTGCCACTGCCTCCCTCATGGTGTTGGCCATGTCAGCCAGTACCCCTGCAATGGTGACCAGGATGGTGTAGATGTGTTTGAGGTCCTTCCTGATCCCCAGGTTCTGTCCCTCCTGCAGCCGCTGGGTCTCCTGCAACTTGGCCAGTATCTGGACCATCGTCTCCTAGGAATGGTGGTATGCTCCCAGAATGTTGGGCCTGTCCTCTCCCTGTCGCACAGCAGTCCTCCCAGCTTCCCTGTTGTCATGTGCCTCTGTCCCCTGAACCGTGTGCCCACTGCCACTGACCCCAGTCCCTGATCGTCCTGTGTTTGTGGGTTTGCCTGGGGTCCCTATAGTGGTGGACACACTGCTGATTGACGTGTCCTGGAGACAGAAGGATGGGCCCGCTGTGTGGGTGCTGTTTCCTGAGGGGGGAGGCTCTGTGGTGGGATGGGACTGTGGCAGGGTAACCTGTTGGGCTAGGTTGGTCATCGTGATCTAGGCGTGCAGAGCTGCTGTCGCCAGTGTGGGCCTCTTCTGGGGGGGACTGGATGTTGCGGGCAACTCTTTTCCGGTGATGTTGAGTAAGGGTCCTGTGGGTATGCAAATGCAGTGTTATTGTATCTGCGTGTGCCATCTTGTACATGCTTGTGTTTCCCTGTATGATTGTGATTGCACTGTCAGCTTTGCCTTGTGTGCATGCTGATTTTGTGGGCTAGGTGATTCTCTCTAATGAGCATGCTGTGGTGATGGGTGTCCATGCAGGTCTGTGCTGGGAGTCCATGGATTGTTGTGGCATGCAGGGCTTGGTATTGATATGGATGGGTTGTGATAGTGGGGTATGTGTGAGGTGGTGGGGTGATTGGGGTGTGGGTAGAGGTGGGAGTTTGTGATGGCATGCAGGTAGGGTGGGGGATAAAGTAGTGAAGATTTGACTTACCAGAGTCCAGTCCTCCTGCTACTCCTGCAAGGCCCTCAGGATGCATGATCGCCAAGACTTGCTCCTCCCATGCTGTTAGTTGTGGGGGAGGAGTCGGGGGTCCACCGCCAGTCCTCTGTACAGCTACCTAGTGTCTTGCAACCACGGAACGCACCTTCTCCGTAGGTTGTTCCACCTCTTCCTGATGTCATCCCTTGTTCTGGGGTGCTGCACACCGTTGTCCACGACTCTCCGCCATAGCTCCATCTTCCTAGCAATGGACGTCTGCTGCACCTGTGATCTGAATAGCTGTGGCTCTACCAAGGTGATTTCCTCCACCATGACCCTTAGCTCCTCTTCTAAAAACCTGGGGTGTCTTTGGGGTGCCATGGATGTGGTGTGAGTGGTATGTGTGAGGATGTGTGAGGATGTGTGGGGTGATGTGTTGGGGTGTGTGGTGTGAGATGCGTGGATGGTGTATGGGTGATGGAGATTGAGTGGGTGCTCCTGGCTTGCGTCTCTCCCTGTTGGCAATCTTTTTTTTCATTGAAAGGGTTGTGGGTAATGTGGGTGTGTGTTTTATATTGGATTGGGTGTGTGGGTGTGGTGTGTGTATGTGTGTCAGGTGTGTGTAGTTTGAATTGTCCAATGTGGTGTAGTCTTGTAAGTCTGTGTGTATTATGAGCGCGGCGGTATGTACCACCAATTGTTTACCACAGTTGAAAGACTGCTGCGGTGATTCGTGGGTCCTGATACTGTGGGCGTATTCCTGTTGGCGTAACGGTATGGGTTTTGGTACAGACAATTTATCACTGACCTTTGGTCTGGCGGACTTGTGTGGGTGTCAGTATAGTGGCGGATTTCTCTGCGTGGGTCATGATACCTGTAGCGGTATACCGCCGTGGCCACAGTATGGTGGCGGCCACCAGGGTTGTAATAAGGGCCTAAGGGCCAGATGTAAGAAGGCTTTTGCGCCTCGCAAATGGCGAAAAACGCTGTTTGCGAGGTGCAAAAGCCCCTACACGATGCTGAAACACATTTTGCGAGTCGGTACCGACTCGCAAAATGTGTTTCAGACTTGCAAATAGGAAGGGGCGTTCCCTACCTATTTGCGAGTCGCACCGCGATGTAGAGTTGATTTGTGACCGCGAAAGCGGTCGCAAATCAACTCGCAGATACCATCCACTTGAAGTGGATGGTAACTCATTCACAAACGTGAAGGGGTCCCCATGGGACCCCTTCCCCTTTGTGAATGCTCACAATAATATTTTTTCAGAGCAGGCAGTGGTCCTATGGACCACTGCCTACTCTGAAAAAAAACGAAACAAAAAGGTTTCGGTATTTTTTCTATTTGCAGCTCGTTTTCCTTTAAGGAAAACGGGCTGCAAAGAGAAAAAAAAACGGATTTATTGAAAAGCAGTCGCGGACATGGAGGTCTGCTGTCTCCAGCAGGCCACCATCCCCGTGAGTGCCTAGACTCGCTATAGGGTCGCAAACTGCGACCCACCTCATAAATATTTATGAGGTGGGTCTTTGCGACCCCATAGCGAGTCGCAGAAGGTGTCTGAGACACCTTTCTGCATAACATTTTGCGAGGTGCAAATTGCGAGACGCTGGGACTCGCAATTTACACCTCGCAAAATGTTTTCTACCTACATCTGGCCCTAAGACTCTTAGGCCCTCATTCGGACCTTGGCGGGCGGCGGAGGCCGCCCGCCAAAGTCTCGCCGTCAAAATACCGTACCGCAGTCGCAAGACCGCGGCGGGTACTTTGACTTTTCCCCTGGGCTGGCGGACGACCTTCCCACCATGAAGCCGGCTCGTAATCGAGCCGGCGGAGTGGGAAGGTGCGACGGGTGCTACTGCACCCGTCGCGTATTTCACTGTCTGCTATGCAGACAGTGAAATACTAGCGGGGCCCTCTTACGGGGGCCCCTGCAGTGCCCATGCCATTGGCATGGGCACTGCAGGGGCCCCCAGGGGCCCCGCGACACCCCCTACCGCCATCCTGTTCCTGGCGGGCAAACCGCCAGGAACAGGATGGCGGTAGGGGGTGTCAGAATCCCCCATGGTGGCGCAGCGAGCTGCGCCGCCATGGGGGATTCAAATGGGCAACGGAAAACCGGCGGGAGACCGCCGGTTTTCCATTTCTGACCGCGGCCAAAGCGCCGCGGTCAGAATGCCCAAGGGAGCACCGCCGGCCTGTCGGCGGTGCTCCCGCCCCCGTTGGCCCTGGCGGTGCAACACCGCCAGGGTCATAATGAGGGCCTTATTCTTTCAAAAAAATCATATCTTGACTTGTGTATGTTGGATTTTTGTCATTTTAGTCTTGTTTTGTTTAGATAAATATTACCTATTTTCCTAAACCTGTGTTGTGTCACTTTGTAATGTTTTCATTGGATTACTGTGTGTGTTGGTACAAATACTTTACACATTGCTTCAGAAGTAAAGCCTGCCTGCTTGTGCCAAGCTACCAAAGGGGTGAGCGGGGGTTAACTGAGGGTGACGCTCCAGGGGTATATGAAACATCTTTTTATAAAAATTCACCCTACACGAATGGAACTTATAGCAGACCGTAGGGGTGACTTATAAGTTATAAAAAAGGTAGCTAATCAAAGTACTTTTAATTCCAAAGACAAATTTGGACATATGTTTGCTATAAACTCAGCCTGCAAGGGAGGCCTTACTTTAAAAAGATACCAGATACCACAGCAGTGAACCCCTAACTGCATTGTCTACTGGGGTATCTAAACCTACATGTCCTACCAAACACTAGGGACTTTGCCAATTAGAATTATACTAATTACCATATACCTTTATGAGCCAGAGCACTGGCCGTGGGCCTGGTTAGCAGAGCCAATGATACTTTGAAAGTCAGTAACCAACTGCATCAGTCAAAAAATGAGGGGGATAAGGGCAAAAAGACTGACTTTCCTACAGTCTTCATGCTTCAGAATGCATACCAGCATGAAGCAGTAACAACAGTAAATGGTTGTGGGAGATAAAGTGAAACTGGAGAACTGCTATTTAATGAGACTATGGGGGTCCGGAAGGGGGCTAGCACTGCTTTTAGTCCTTTTTCGTGGTAGGTCACTCATCTCAGAAGATTAATAAGTTATTGCCCTACCAAAAATGCATGCACTCATCAATGTTACTGGATGTACCAAACTGAGTTATTAGCTGATGGGGTTGTGAGCCCTCATTAAATAATAATGTCATAATTTACTATAAGAGCCAGTTAGTTCTCAGTAATTCAACCCTTAGCTTAACCCTTGGTAGTGTTGTGGGTTCCCTTTAGTACCTTTAGATTTATTAGGGTGTTGGTTGTGACCAGATTTGTTACTTGTGAGGGACAACAGCCTCAACCAAAGATTTGCACCATGACCGCTGTGTTGCAAAAAGTGCAACGTCTACATCAGCAGTCCTTGGAATCCCCCAGAGAGGACTTTGCAAGACACTGAAATCCATGGTCAGAGTCACCCCCACTCACCTGTGGATCACAAACTTCACAGGACTTCACACCAATGGACCACACAGCATTATGAGCATCCTCAAGCCTGCATCCCTCATCATCAGCACTACTCCATTATCGTCTATGGTGGTCATCCAGTAAAGTTTGGACCTTGTTCTGAAAACACTCTTGTGGCCAGGTAACTGTCCAAAGTATTCTCATAGACCGCCTGGACCTCTGTCCTGCCAGACCTGGTTGCTCAACTCAAGCAAATGTTGCTAAGATAAGTTTTTCAAACTTTTCAGAAGTTTCTAAAGTTTTTGTTGACCAGTGCTTATTCGTGGTTGATGCTAAAGTCATTTATTCCTTTAGAATATCTGTACCTTCTGGTAGATTATGATAATCAAGGTCTCTAAATATTAATCAAAATCTAATATATTCCTCTAAACTGGTATACTGTTTATTTTGTGTTGTGTGACTTTCTTATTCTGTTGTTTGGTGTTCTTAAATGGCTTTGCACATTATTCCTTTGCTAAGACTTACTGCTTGCAGCTTTGCAGCTACAACTACCTAGGATTGGCCTAGGGTTGAGTAAACGTACCTGACTGGACCCAGGACGCTATTTGTAAGTGTACTGCACGGTAAGGTTACCTTGCCATACCATTATACTACACCCTGAATCCTCACGCCAGCCAGCTAGTTCTTGGTGACACAGTAGTCCTGGGTTCAAGATGCAGGTCCAGTTCTTTGCACTTAGGCAGAAGGGTATCACAGTATGGGAATCACCTATGTTTGTCTGTAGGTTGTTCAAGCTTGAAACTTTGAAAGGATACCTCACTTAATATTTCCTTCTCTGAATTCTGTTTCTAAAAAATGCAGAAACCAGTTGTTATTCCAGTAAATTGTAGACATGCTCTTGCATAACATTTACTTAAAAATGGGCTACCTAATGGGGTGGAGATGTTATATTTATGGTAGAGGCACATAATGTGTTGAAAACTGAAACATTTTATTCATGGTTCAATTGTCCTGTAGTCGATGCAAATACAAATATATTCCCTACATATACAGACGCAAAATCACCACAACAATACAGAACTATTTAGAAATACCATTAATATTTCAGGAAAATCCAAAATGGTTCCAAGGCGCCCGACCACAGGTTGTTCAACATGTGAGTTTGGGTCCCCTCAGTAATGATGGGGCCACAGGGCCAGTTCTAGCTGCCTATACACCATTTCCAAACATCCAAAGTTTGACTACATCCGATTCGCACACATTTTATAAAAATTTAGTTAGACTATACAATCGCTTAACAAAATTTATTTTGTGAACTTTAAAAACTGCTCCAGCAAGGGCTGCTCAAGCTATCCTGCCACTATTGGCTACACCTAAGATTAACCCAGTGAATGCAATTATGGGTCAAGTACCCAACAGACGGGAGGAAATACAGTTCTGGATAGTACAAAAAACAAATCAGCTTAAAGCAGTGTTTCCACATACGGGACCCAAAGACAAACATGAATTCTCACAATGTGTTTGCCACTTGGGATGGTACCCTCTATTGATGACTGTGCTACTTGGCAGACATCTTTTGCTGCAATTTATACCATAATTAATGGTACACCATCTCTTGCTTTTTTACCATATGTGCAAAACACTCAGCCGGAGTCGAAGACATTGTTTTGGGATTTGCTGAACATGGCTATAGATTCAATTTTAAGAAAACAAAAATTGCCTATCTCTGTGTCCTGTTATTAGGATAAAAGCTGTCAAATGAGGGTAAGAGCCTGGCACCACCATTTCTTGAGAAGTGTGCACATTTGCGACCACTTCCGGGGAAGGCCTGTTTTGGCCCGTCTCAGAGTACTGAGACGGCAGCCATTTTCCTACTCCCACATAGGCACAACCACCGACGCCATATTTTGAAGGTCAGCGCTCTAGCCGCCTGACTCTCCTGAACTCGGAACACTTAAAGCTGGCAATGCGCAGACGTGTGCAGCGGGCGCGCCCAGGGCAAGCCTGTCTGTGCCC
The DNA here is from genome assembly GCF_031143425.1 of Pleurodeles waltl. Lineage (NCBI taxonomy): Eukaryota > Metazoa > Chordata > Amphibia > Caudata > Salamandridae > Pleurodeles > Pleurodeles waltl. Next base: position 1,416,143,946 of record NC_090446.1, read on the forward strand.
ATCTGTGTCCGACCAGGCCCAGGGGCCAGCACCTATGCCCATTTTAGTACACATAGAACATCTTAGGATTCTGAGGCCCATATTTATACTTTTTTTTGCGCTGCATTTGCATCACTTTTTGATGCAAAAGGAGCTCAAACTTACAAAATATAATTGTATTTTGTATGTTTGCCACGCTTTTGCATAAAAAAGTGACACAAATATGGCGCAAAAAAGTATAAATATGGCCCTGAGTTCCTCAGCTCACTCAGACCAAATCCAGGAGATAAAGGTAAAGGGCAAATGTATCCTATGGAAGCTACCCTGCCCTACATTAGATTTGATAGACTCCCTCAGCCGCCAGCACAGATCACACCAGCACCTTATAAAGCTCTACATAGCCTGTTTGTTTTGGCAAATTGCAAATCCCTGGCTGCTCACAATTTGGATATCAACCTTCTTCTGGGCGAGCTAAGAACCACAGTTATGTTCTTAACGGAATCATGGCTCCATGAGGGCTCAGCACCAGATGTTGTCCTGGCTCTGCCCAGCGACTACTTAATAATAAGGCATGACAGAGTTTCTGGGAAAGGAGGGGGAATTGCTATTATTTTTAGGGATTCAGTCAAGGTCACCACCTGTCCCCTTCAGTTGCCAGACTGTGAGAGCATGTCCTTTTCCATCTTCTTAAATCCTCAATATAGTTTTTTTTGGGGCCCTAGTATGTCGTCCCCCTGGCACAGCACAACACTTTCTTCATGCTTTCCCGGAGAATGTGGCTGAATTAATGTGCAATAAGCCAAATTTGACAATCCTTGGTGATTTGAATATCCACACAGGGAATCAAGAGAATGCCGTTGCCAAGAGACTTCTGTCAGATATGAAGGCCTTGGACCTCACACAATTGATTAGGGGCCCCACACACACTAAAGGTCACACTATTGACCTAGTTTTTAGTAACATAACTGATCTGATTGCCTCGCCCCCCACCTCTCTGGCTTGGTCCGACCATTTCTTAATCTCCCTCTCCCTTCCCACCCCAGCACCGGGAATATCTTCCCAAATCATAACCCAACCATATAGGCGTTGACATGTGCTTAAGGTCAGAGAGTGGATCGGTATCTTAGAGAGTTCAAAACCCACATTGAAGGGGAATATGGCCTCCTCCCTAGAATTATTTAATAATTGGATCATTAAAAGCCTAGATATAAGCCTCCCCTATACGTCAAAGCCGGGAGGTCATAGGAAAAAAGTACCCTCTGGTTCTCTACCCATCTTAGTCTACTAAAGAGGGACTGCAGGCGGCTGGAGAGAAAATAGAGAAAATCCTATGACATTCCAACTAAAGAGGAATATAGGAAGGCTGTTGGAGTTACAGAAGAAGTCAGGAAATGCTTGGATCAGGGACTGATATCAGCAATTGTGCTTCTTGACCTTAGTGCCGCCTTTGATACTGTTACTCCAGAGAATGAGGGAAAGCGGAGTTATAGGGAATGCTCTAAGTTGGTTTACTTCGTTTTTAGAAGCAAGATAATTTCAATTATTGGATCGTTCCTTTTATTCTAGCTGCTTCAAGAGCAACTGGGGAGTGCCTCAGGGCTCTTCACTCAGCCCTACACCATTTAATATCTACATGTCACCACTCGCAAAAGTAGTGGAACCATACAGCCTCTCCTTAGTTTCATATGCAGGTGACACCCAGATGGTGGTATCTTTCTCTACCGATCAGAACTCAGTTGACTCATTACTCAGCCCCTGTTTACAGGCAGTATCCAAATGGATGTCTGACTGTAGACTGAAGCTGAATGGAGACAAGACAGAGGTTATGATCTTGGGCCATCAGGCTAAACCAAACCTAATCTCCCCAGTTTTACATTCACTAGGAGATATACCCTTGCCCAAGGAACACATCAAGAGTCTTGGAGTATGGTTTGATCCATGGTTGACCATGGATCATCAGGCGAAGAAAATAGCCTCCTCATTTTTGGCATATTCAGACTTTTCCCGCCCATTGCAAAGAGACTTATTATACAGGCATTAATTATCTCTCGCTTGGACTATGGGAATGCTGTGTTTCTCTGCGCGCCAAAATATGTACAAAAGAAATTGTAGGTGGTACAGAATACGGCTGCCCGCCTTCTCTTCAAAATACCCAGGCATGAATCGGACAGATCAGCTCTTTCAAATCTGCAATGGCTCCCTTTGGAGCAACGGATAAAATACAAAACATTATGCAATATTCATAGTGCCCTTCATGACAAAGGCCCGCCAATTCTGCGAACTCTGGCCTCTTTTCATAAGCCCGTCAGACATCTTAGGTCATCATCGGCAGCCTTAGCTGATATTCTGATATTTGCTGTGGAACTCTCTACCATTGACCCTACGACAAACTAGCCTCAAACTTTCCTTTTGGCGGCTATTTAAAACATGGTTGTTCTAATCTCTGTCCCCAATGCAGTGTTTTTGAGGATTTCTGCATAGCGCTGGGAGGCCTTCGGGTAGCCATGCACTCTATATATTTTCATAACATAACATTTCATAATATATCATACACATACACAACTGTCACTATGGTGCAGTTTTTATTGCCAAATGAATTCTGGCACCACAATTATGCCACAATCACACTTGTCAATTATGTCCATGTGTGCACACTGCCAGAGGACATGTATCTGTAATGTTGTACTACCTGCTGTGTATGTGCATCAGTACATGTATTAGTGTGTGCGACTGGATTGGCTGGGGTCTGCTGTTGTTGTGTATGTTTGATTGTGTGTTGTGTTGCTGTGTGTAACGTTCAGAAGAGCGTCGTTGTGAAGTAGTCATTGTTGAGTTGTGTGTAGTTGTGATATATTGTGTGTGTTTATGTGTGTGTGTGTGTGCGTAGATAAGTCGATTGCAGTGGTTGTATCATGTGTAGGTGTAGTGTTGATAGTGTGTGTGTGTGGTGTGTCATGAATGTATGGGAATGTGCATTATCAGCATGTACATGTAGTGTTGCAGTGGAATGCAATGGCTAATAGTATGTATATGATATGTTATATAGTGTGTTGTGCAGGGGGATACATATGGCAGTGTGGGTGTGTGTGTGAGACTTACCTCTATCCTGTAGTCATTGCGATTGCTCGCTGTTCATTGAGTCCCACAATGTACTACCTCCATCAGTAATCCCCTGCCAGTACACTGCCTGTAGAACTGTAACATCTAAATATGGTCAGGGGGAACCAGCCACCCTGACGACTGGGATTAGCACAACATCATGGCAGTTTGGCGGCTCAGCTGCAATGAATCTAAATAGGGCAGATGGAATGCCGTCAGCTTGATGGAATACTATGACCCAGCGCCACAGAAGATTATCGGAAATACCGCCAGGATCTATCATGTGTGGCACACTGCTGTTTCTCAGGACAAATGAATCATGGACTGAGCCTGGAAACCTGGCATTGACATATACTGATCAGCAGTACACGCCAATTGTACATTCATGAAGTGATAGTTCTTACAATTCCCATGCACCTTTTCATTCACTCTTGGTGGTATGAGAGCTATGTAGGTTCCATCAATGGCACCATTAGCGAAGGTATAAAATCCAGATTTGATAGCAGGAAGTTCAGCCCTTTGGAAAAACTGGACATACATTTGCAAGTGTTGGACGTAGGCATACAGGAATTTGGACAGAATTTGGTTGAACATTGGCTGTGAGATCCCAGCACCCATGTCCACTGTCACCTGAAATGAGCCCGTAGCCAAAAATTTGGAGCACAGATAGTACTTGTACAGTTGTAGGGATGGCATGCTGAATTTGATTTACCAGTTTCAGAACACGATCCATTAATGCACAGAGGTCATGAATTGTAGCTCTATTGAGTCTGTAGGTGATAATGATGTGACATTCCTCCATAGTTTCCAGATCTACCAGGGCATACAAGAATTTGGACAGAATTTGGCTGAACATTGGCTGTGAGATCCCAGCACCCATGTCCACTGTCACCTGAAATGAGCCCGTAGCCAAAAAATGGAGCACAGATAGCACTTGTACAGTTTTAGGGATGGCATGCTGATTTTGATTTACCAGTCTCAGTACACAATCCATTAATGCACAGAGGTCATGGATTGTAGCTCTATTGAGTCTGTAGCTGAAAATGATGTGACGTTCCTCAATAGTTTCCAGATCTACCAGGGGTCTGTATACAGATGGGGCCCTCCCTCGCCACATGGGTCTGTACCTAGGGGGGAGGAAAGAACACATTCTGAGTGTCAACTTACACTTGCATCCCATGATGTCGCTGTATTTTTCAAAGAGCGACACGTAGGTAACACACACAAACGGAAAGTATGAGGTACACCATCAGGCAAATGTGTGCTGAGTTAACTCTGTCATAATGGCATCACAGTGTGGACACACTTCCAAAGATGGGCACATATAAGGATTATAGAATCATGTCAGCAAGCGACGAAGGGGAGAGAGATTGGGGCCCTTGATGAGGCCCATGGCCAGGTTATGGTGATGTGGTGGAAGCAAAATAGCAGCCACCTGCCATCCAGGTATGATAGAGTGGAAGTGAGTTCATTCCACTAGTGTTTGTCATAATGGCGGAAGGAGGTGTTTACCACCGTGCACCTGATCATTGGATGATATAGTTGTCAATGGGGAACCTTGGCCAATCATGATCGCCGCCGGCGGTGACAGAGCACAGAGCACACCGATGCAGTATCTGTGACATTTTGTCAGAACCTTGACACCGGGACTCCTGATTCCGGTGAAGGGTAGTACTCCACTGCATGTGCTGCTGTGTCTTGACTCTGGTCCCTGAGATGGTGCTGGTTACAGGGGAACAGGCCCCGGCCTTCACCACAGAGGAGCTGGGGAAGCTGGTAGACAGGGTCCTACCCCTGCATGCAAAGTTGTATGGGTGACCAGAGGTGCAGGTGGGTTGGCATCGTCATGCTTAGATGTGTGTGATTGTGGCAGATGCCTGTATGCATGTGGGGTTGATGTGTGACTGCCCAGCCGTAGATTGTCTGGCACATTCTGCCTGTGAGTAGAAAACATGCCTGTCAACGACGGCCTTTCCATATGGAACGACATGGCATTTGTATTCGGTGCACACATAGTGATGTCTGTTTATTTGCTCTGAGTGTCCCATGCAGGTCTGTGCCCATCACAGGAATGACCTGTGGCAAGCCATCACCAAGGAGGTGTGGACCCTGGGGGTCTACAGCAGGCGGAACACCCACTGCAGGAAACGGTGGGAGGACCTAAGGTGCTTGGCCAGGAAGACCAGATAGACAAAGTACTGAAGCCTCATTTGTCTTCCCATAAAGTGCAAAGAGAACATTTCTGCTATTCTAGTTTCTGGTGGGATCATTCAGAATAGGGTTTCATATGATATTTTTGGTCCTACATTGTTCAAATGTCAGATGTCTTTAAAATTTCAGTGGACAGTGCTACTACACCTGGGGTTGTCTGATAATCAGAACTTGAAAACTGTTTCTCCAACGCTTTCTGAACTTGACTATTATACTTTATTTGAAAGTGAGGACAATTTATAAAATAGGAACATTGGTATACTTCACCAGTGGGGAGTTCTAAAACATATTCAGAAAAATTTGTATATTTTTCTTGGCATTAGATTTCAGATCCACTATCCTATTATTTACAATTACCTTTATCAAAAGCAAGGAAAAATTTACTCACCCACACTAAATTATGCATTAGTTTTCCAACTAGCCATTAAAGGATATGACTATTGGAAAGAAACAATTGATTTAAAATCTGTTTGGGGAACACAAGATTGACAAGTGCAGGGCATGCATGCCTTATTCAAGGTGTGTCTGATTCCATTACAGATGATTTTATTTGGAATGAAACAATTCACCATACTACTTTCCTATTGTCCCAATGATTGGTTATTGTGTTCAGTGAACACAAGTGGTTGTCATGCACATTTTATAAACTATATATACACAGGGTTTTAAGGCCAGAAGACCAGACCCTCTTTATATCGAGACACAACAGGGATTGCACTACATGCAGCACAGGGAAGTTATGCCAGAAATGGTTGCAACATTCCACTTTGAGAGTTGTAAAAGAGCACCTTTCTCTCCTCTCCGATGACATGGATTTACAAGATTTCTTGTTTGGTCCTAGATCAACATGCTCCAAAAGATTCTTGTATGCTATACACAATGAAATTTGGAAGCTTTCACATATGGAAGCAGCCGCTCGATTAAGGCAAATTGTTGATAAAGGAATGAATACCTTGCCCCCTGGTATTCATAAACTAAACAACATTGTGTCATCTGCAATAGACATAATACAAAATAACAGCTTATATCCATAATGCAGTTGAGCTGGACATTGCAGGTTCTAAAGTTAAACTGAGTGGCTTGGGAGCACGTGAACTTGAAAGAATTGTTTTTGACTTTCAATTTAACACACAAACAGCAGATTATGGCAAAGAATGGTATGGGAATTACCTTTCAATTACAAATGTATGAGAAGGGAAAATGAAGTCTTTCTCAGTAGAAGTGATGGTGAAACGTTGGTAAGCCACTCAATGATTTCCACACAAGTGACATTGCGTGGCGTATGCCAATCTGGCATGTTACTTGAAGGGAGTTCCCATATCCTTGATTCGCCCAGTATTTAAGTTACTTTATAAAGGAAGTTACTTGATACTAAGCGATCAAGGCTGTTGTAGGATGCAAGCAGGTGTCGCTTATGTGATTTCTGTTTCTCAAATAGTGACCTGCTGTGGTAACATACCTTCCCCTACACATGCAATTAGGGTAGGGAGTTTGTGGTATTCCATTCCTACCTTTATTGTTAACTTTGACAAGCTGAGCAGACTAAAAGCAGTATTGTTTTAAAAAACACATTGTAATTACAACTGCCTGTGAAACATTTAAATTATAAGTGGCAAGCTCCTCCGCCAAGATACAGTTGCTTTAAATACCTACTTTCAAAGACACTTCAGTGAACTTGTGAGTCACATTTTTAATGCTTCCAACACTGAATGTGATGTACACTTTAATGCGATTGGTTCTGGTTTTGTCAGCACTTTCTAGACTATCTTCAGCGTAGTTCCATCTTTTATACACTCTCTGTTTTCAAGTGTATTTGGAGGCATACAACTTGTGTTGTTTTTAATTGGTTGTATTTTGTTATTCGTTTTGCTGCTCCACAATGGATGTCCCATTTCAAAGCCTAATGATGATAGAACTACCACCCATCCAGCTGTGTCATGAATGAATGATACAGTATTTTGGAGTATGTTTGTTGGAGGAACTGAATGAAACTAGTCTTTGTCTTTTCAACCAATGTGATCCTACTGCATGCAGCATGTGTTCCACTGTCTTTGGTGACTTTCAATGGATTTCTGTCTTGCACTGCAATTGGCACTTCCTACGGACATGGATCTTGTATTATTCACATTGAAGATTTAATACATGAGTTTTCCTAAGAGGCTACAGTTGCTTCAAGATGCCGTTTATTAGCCATCTTACACAAACTTGGATGCTATGGCTCCTAGAGTCCTTTCATCTAACTCAACTGTGGGCTTTGTGCAGGATGCTATTTTCTTGGTGGAGGTGGAGGCTCTAGATCAAATCTGTTCCTTTCCTTTATTCACTAAGACTTTGGTGGTTATGTCATCTGTGGATGCAGGATCTCACTTGGATTCCGTCCCCAATAATGTTTTGGCTGCAATCCTGGCTGCCTGCTATGACTTTTACAATGCTGCCTTCTGTTTTTAGGAAATGTGATGTTTTTAATTGATTCATTTTTATTTTATCTGAATTGCTTGTTGGTGTAAACATTCTATTCCTTTTATTGATTTTACTATAGATTTTGAATTTGTCTTTCCTGACTGACATGGGGAAGGTGTCATGAGGACCTCTTGGACCTGTGTTGGTTCTCCCTCTTTTAGTTTATTTAGCTTCATTTTACATTTCAGATTTCATTTGTTTTACTAACGCTGCTTTTAGTAATTACGTTTTATTTATTTATCAGCTTGTTTTGGTCTAGGAATATAGAGAACATGCTGATTTCTGTCCAAGGCTAAGAATATGGTACACAATATGCTAGTTTGTGTTGCTTGTTCAGACGACAGCTTCTAACACCTAAACACAACATTACATCAGGACTGTGCTTTCCACCCAGCATGATTTAATTATAGAAGTGATGCAATGATCCGGGAAGGGGGCATTCCAGCAACCACCCTCCTGGGATGAATGTTGTTTGACATGCTGTTCAGCTGGTGCTAATCTACCAGCTCCTCGAGAGGATTGTTATGTACACCACAGACCAACTCCTGACAGTATTCTCAGTTATGGGGCTTGGACGAATCCCTTAGATTGGGCCAGGCAGAAGGGTACACCCGCTATGCTCTTGGGAATTGTTTAGCGATAGGTAGGAACCTCTAGAATTTCTAGAACATCCAGAACCACATGCATTATACCTGAACTGTTTATTTTCCTTCCGTTGTTCATAATGTTGATGGCTTTCTTCTATGTGGCTAATTATCGCAGCTCACTCGCTATATGCTAGATTGTGATTATTTTAATAAATGTATTAAAAACTTGTCTCGCATCTCTTTTGTGTCTCGTCTGGGCATGCATGAGTAATACAACGAAAGGGTAAGATCTGTTTCCACGGTTTCCCTGGGGAGTCAGAGTGTCATGTTTAGGTTGCCATAATCACCTTCCACCCCGGTTGGTTTGGGGTCCGAGCGAGGCACTGTGAGCTAGCCAGGGAACAGGGTCAACAGTTTCTGATAGTGTGAACGGACTAAATATCTCACACTCTGAAGTTCTGTTGTCCTAATATGCAATCCTATTACCATTTTAAGAACTGTATAACAGTTCCAGAGGTGCTTCTAATTTCCTGCCTCCCTGCCAAGTCCTAGGGTCACACACAACCAGTTTCAAACACTTTGTGAGAGTGCTCAGGCAGAGTCTTTGTGATCTGCAAGTGTGGTAGGTGGCAGGTCCTCCCCCTTGTTCAGTAAGCGTGGCCAACCCTGACAACATGTAGCTTCCCTTTTGTCTTACTGTCTGGGAGCAATATACGAAGACCAACTATACCTGCCAACTACACCTAGTCTATGTGACACAAAGACCAAATGGTTGGGATAAGAAAATGCCAACTTTCTGTGGGTGCCTTTTCAGAACCATGAATTAAAATCCAACTTTACCTTTAAAGACAACTTTAAATGATAATTATTTAGACACAAAACTCAACATCCCAACCTGCTCCCAATTAAATGTCCTCAGTTATTAAATCAAATAAGGTAAGCCAGTGTTATCCAATGGGAGAGGTAGGCCTTGCAGTAATTAAGAATTACTGTTTTTCATTACTAGGACATGTAAAACTTAAAAGTACATGTCCACTTTCTTAAATACACGGGACCCTGCCCTCTGGGCTGTGTAGGCCCTACCTTAGGGGTGACTTGTAAATATTAAAAATTAAAGTTTATTCCTTGCTAAAAGGTTTCTTTTGCAGGTTGAAATGGCAGTTTAAAATGGTATACAGAGGATGCAATGGCAGGCATGAGACATGTTTACAGGGCTACTTTAGTGGGTGGCACAATCAGTGCTGCAGGCCTATTAGTCACACTTGATTTACAGTCCTGGTACATGCAGTTCCACTTTACTCGAAACTTATACATAAACGAAATGTCCAGACCAAAATACCGTATATTCCGATCTATCACGTAGCAAAATCCGCACATTCTTCAGATGGAAGGCTAAATAATATTTGTAAAAGTCTCGGGCTGCAATACCACCTTTCCCCTTTGTCCTACATAGTTTCTGCCAGGCAATTCTGACCCCCTTGGAGGCCCACACAAATGAAGTTAGATCTCCCTGCAATTTGTTAAACCAACTTTTCATAAATTACAAAGGAATTGCATTAAACACAAAGGTAAACTTTGGGAGGATAATCATTTTAAGAATATTTACCCTCCCAAGGAAAGATATTGGGAGGCCCGCCCATATTCTAAGCAATCTGCGAGTCTCTTTATATACCAAATCAAAATTTGTCTTAGCTGTTTCATAGAGGTTGGCAGTAACTTGTATCCCTAAATATTTAATTTGTTGTTTAACCAAGGGACTATTGTACAAGTTATTCCAACACATAATTTATGTTTTATCCGAGTTTACCAAATAACCTGACACTTTACCAAAATCATTTAAACATTGTACAATTCTAAGAAAAACCCATGTCAATTCACCTGTATAGATCATTAAATCGCCTGCATATAAAGCAACCTTTTTCATCCAGCCTTAACATTGAAAAGTGGGGATCTGACTATCAGCCCTAATTTTTGCAGCTAACGGTTCAATGTACAAATCAAAAAGAAGAGGGGACAGTGGGCAGCCCTGGGGTGTTCCTCTTCCAATTTTAAATTTTTGGGACACTCTGGTGGTCATTCTGACCCTGGCGGTCTTTGACCGCCAGGGCGGAGGACCGCGGGAGCACCGCCGACAGGCCGGCGGTGCTCCAATGGGGATTCCGACCGCGGCGGTAAAGCCGCGGTCGGACCGGCACCACTGGCGGGCTCCCGCCAGTGTACCGCCGCCCCATTGAATCCTCCGCGGCGGCGCAGCTTGCTGCACCGCCGCGGGGATTCCGACCCCCCCTACCGCCATCCAGATCCCGGCGGTCGGACCGCCGAGATCCGGATGGCGGTAGGGGGGGTCGCGGGGCCCCTGGGGGCCCCTGCAGTGCCCATGCCACTGGCATGGGCATTGCAGGGGCCCCCGTAAGAGGGCCCCTACATGTATTTCACTGTCTGCTGGGCAGACAGTGAAATACGCGACGGGTGCAACTGCACCCGTCGCACAGCTTCCACTCCGCCGGCTCGATTCCGAGCCGGCTTCATCGTGGAAGCCTCTTTCCCGCTGGGCTGGCTGGCGGTCTGAAGGCGACCGCCCGCCAGCCCAGCGGGAAAGTCAGAATTACCGCTGCGGTCTTTCGACCGCGGAACGGTAACCTGACGGCGGGACTTTGGCGGGCGGCCTCCGCCGCCCGCCAAGGTCAGAATGAGGGCCACTGTCATTAACCAGAATGCTGGCAACCGGTGCACTGTAGATGCCTGGATCGCACTGATGAATCTTGAGCCCAGTTTGCACTTTTTCATATCATTCAATAAAAAAACCAATTTACCCTATCAAATGCTTTAGCAGCGTCAAAGGTTAGAACCGCCAGAGGAACTCTGCTTAAACTGGACAAATCTATTGCGCCTAACAAGTCATGAGTCAACTCGTGCAGTTGTCGCCCCTTGATAAAGCCTTTTTGATCTTCATGAATGAACTTCCTAATTAACCCTTGGAGTCTCTTAGACAGAACATGTGTATAAAGTTTATAATCTGAGTTCAACAAGGAAATTGGTCTATATGAACTACACAATGCCGGATCTTTCCCGGGCTTTAAAAGAAGACTTATCACTGCGTCATTCCAAGAGGTAGGCATGTCTACCCCTTCCTGTAAAAGAAGGTTAAACAACTCTACCAAAATAGGGGCAACCTCATCACAAAGTCCACAATATAGCTCATTAAGGAGCCCATCAGGACCGAGGCCTTCCCTTTTTTAAGACTTGAATTGCTGCCCTGACCTCCCCAGTATCTATACTCCTAGACAATTGTAGCCATTCAACATCTGTTAACTGAAGGAGATACACCCCTCTAGGTAACCTTTAACCAGTGCTTCTGAGCAGGGCAGGCCTTCAGTGTAGAGGTCCTCAAAAAAATCCACGAAAGCCTCTTCTATTCCGGCAGCATCTGTACATAATGTACCAGTTACCTCTGATTTAATAGACGTGATATAGTTTTTAGAGTGATACGTCTTGGTTTTCAAGACTAAGAGTTTACCGCAACCTTCCCCATATTCATAATGAGCAATCCGGCTGCTATCCCAGCTCTTTCTGCTTTTCCCCTCCAGAAACAAAGCTAGATCTATTTTAGCAGACTCTAATTGGGCATCCAATGAATCTGACTGATCTGACTGATCTCTCTCGCCTGTGTGATTAAAGAGTACTTCCTGCAAGGATGCCACCCGAGATTCAAGTTGCTCTAACTGATTCTTTTCTTCTATATATTTGAAAGTAGCTAGACCCACCACCCTCTCTCTGATAAATGTTTATATGCATCCCACAGAATCTGCAAGGTAGTGGAACCATAATTAAATTAAAAAAAATCTTTTGTTTCTTTCCTCAATCCCTCAACAATCGTCTGGTCCAAAAAAGGGGTATAATTAACTGTACATCTGTAGGGTAAGTGTTGAATTTGAAAAGAAATATGCATTCGTACTGCTGCATGAGCCGACAAATGAAACGGGGCATGATCAACAAACCTCACCGAATCCCTCAAGTTGTTCTGCACAAGGAAAAAATCTAGCCTAGATCGGTGGCCGTACTTTTTATTATTAAACGTAAATCTAGCACCCTCCCTGCCTTTCTGGTGGGTGCCAAATGTCAATCAAGCTCAGGTCCAACATTGCTTGTTTTATCCACATACAAGTTTTAGGAAGGTTGACCGTCAACCTTGATGTTGACTTATCCAACCGGGGATATAATAAGATATTGAAATCCCTGCCCATAATAATCAGATATTTTACCTCCAGAAAATGGTAATAGAATTCTTGAAAAGGGGCAGGATCATCCACATTAGGCCCATAATATCCCACTACCGTGAACCACATACCTTTCAACTCTACCTCCATAATCAGCCACCTACCCTTAGAATCTCTTATAGTCTTTGCCGCTCTTGCCTTTAAAGATTTCTTTATAACAATTGCCACACCTTTCACTGTATAAGGTTGATTTGTGCTTGCACTCAAGCCAACCCAACCCAAGTGTTTAATACATTCCTTCCACTCGCTTTGCGTTAGGTGTGTCTCTTGTAAAATAATCACTTCAGCATCCGCCCCCTTCAAGTATTCAAAAATGTTTCCCCTCCTCCCTTTAACCCTTAGACCATTAACATTCCATGAAACAAACTTCAAACAAACACCCTCCTTATTAGCCATTGTCCAAAAGAAAAAACCAAGATCAGGATATAAATAAACCCCAATTCATAATTGCCCATTCCACAGTATTCTTGAGGACCTTCACACATTTAATATTTACCCAATCCACTCATACCCCAAATAGTGAAAAAAAATACCAACCAAACACAAAAAAGCCCTCCACATACACCCCGTGGGAACCCTCCCTACACCTTTAACGGGATGAATATTACAACCCATACGAGCTCAGTATGGTTCTGGTCAACTAATATAAAAATTTTAAAAAACAAAGTCAAACAGTTATGGTGGCTTTTTCCTCTTCTCAATCAAAGACTGAACCTCAGCAGGATCCCTAATATTGTACATTGTGTTATTCCGCATCATTTTTAGGAATGCCGGAAACCTCATCTGCACTGTGGCACTCAGGGATCTGAGTTCTTGCATAAATTTTCCCAGCTCCCACTGCCTGTCTAGAGTCACTTTGGAGACTTCTGACCGTATCCGAAAGGATCATTCTCCCCTGGTAAAGCTGCCTACCTTAAGAGACTCAGACAGACTCTTCTCCATAGCCCCTGATATCCTCGCCCTCCGCACCTTCAGGAACATTCAATACTCTAATGTTGTTCCTCCTCACATTATTCTCCAATGATTCCAACTTTTCTTGAAACACTTTTTCCTTACGAACCAATTGCGCAATACCCTGAGAGTTAGCGGACACCTGTGTCTCCTGCTCCGCAACCACAGTCTCAATCCTGTTGATTCTCTCGGATAACATGTTCAATTTAGTTTCCAGGGCTGCGCAGGACTCCCTGATTTTCTCTTGATTATGCTCAGAGACCTCAAATTTTCCCCTAATCTCATTTGTTAATGACACAAGAGGTTCTGAAGCACCACATCCTATGATTGTGGGGCTGCCTCTGTCTCTGGTACTGCAGCTGACTGAGGGGTAGGTGCATCTGCAGATTTAACTGAAACAGCCATTATGTTACTGGTGTTTCTATTTCTCCCCACCTCGACGGGGGGCGAGGGTAAGGGTTTGGGTTTGGGAGGGCAGCATGTCTGAACCTCCCGAAAGGTTCCTCAAAAAAGGTGCTAAAGGGGAGGTTGTCCTACCACCCTCTAATAACTTGGCTTGCGCCCGGGTAGCCTTACCTATAATGGGGTTAAAGCCTGATTTAATATTTTGCCTTTTCCAGAGTTTAATCTACGGCTTCCCTTTTACTAAGTTGTCCCCTTTTTTTCATTCACTGTCAGCTTTCCGTGGCCTTTCTTACTGCCTCCGCTGACCCCCCCGTGGGGGGACCAGATAACGATCCTGAAAAAGCCTCCTCGCCCCCCCCCTCATTATGTTGCTGATGAAGTAATGCCAATGGAGGGCTTCTAAGAGTTGCCCGAGCCCTCCGCTTAACCGGCATCATGCACACACAGCTCTTACCGTGGATAAGATGAAGCAGCTGAAGTATAGCAGAAAAAAGTCAGAGTAGAGCCAAAAAAAAAATGCCTTCTTCAAATATCCTTTTATTCTCTAAACACCTCACAGTTGCTCTTAACGTTTTGCTTTCCAATTTAAAAATACATCTTTTTGTAAAGTTGATTTTAAGATTGTGTGTTTGAAAATGCCACTTTTAGAAAGTGAGCATTTTCTTGGTTAAACCATTTCTGTGACTCTGTCTGTTTGTGGATTCCGTGTCTGGGTCAGTTTGACAGTTGGTCTGGTTGCACCTCTCACTAGACAGTGACACAAAGGGAGCTGGGGTGTAGTCTACATTTCCTGATGAACCATCTGTGCGAGGAGGGAGAGGAGGAGTGGTCACTCACAACAGAAAGGGCTGTGCCTGCCCTCACACAACACAGTCTCCAACCCACTGGTGTGTGTCTGGGGCCTTGCCTGGGCAATGCAGCATTTCACAAACAAGAGAGACTTTCCTTTGAAGCAGGCCTACTTCAAAGGGCAAAATGGGTATAAGAAGGGCACCTAAAACCACAGACTTTAGAACACTTCTGGGAACCAAGAGGAACCTCTGCCTGGAGAAGAGCTGCGGAAGAAGAGCTGCCCTGCCTGTGACCCTGCAGTTGCTGCTCCTGCTTGTGCTAGGGGACAAAGACTGGACTTTATGTTGCCTTCCTTCTTGTGAAGAACTCTCCAAGGGCTTGATTTAGGGCTTGCCTCCTGTTGTTTGAAGTCTCAGGGACAGCAAAGACTTCTCTCTGCCAGCACCTGGAGCCTCTACTGAGACTACTACTCTGCCAAGTGGTGCCCATCCAGTTCCTGGGACCTTGAAAGGAGAATCTGGCAGCCCAAGAGTGAGAAATCACGCACCGACCGTCATGCAGGGAAAAGATTGATGCTACTCCGATCTGCGGCTGAAAAATCGACGTGCCGCGGACTTCGTGGTTGAAAAATCGATGCTCGCCTGCGACCAGAAGATTGACTCCCACGGCTGGAGAAACGAGGCGCAGCATCGCTGACGGAGACCGGTGAGATTGCAACCCGCGATGCGTGGTTTTCGGATCATCGTGCGGCAGGATTTCTGACGCAAACATTGCTGGGTGTGCAAAAACAACGCAAGGCCTGCTCGGACCGGAAAGTGTGGTTCAAATCGACACATCGCTCTCCTGTGGAGAGAAGAAACAACACACGTCGACTTGATTGAAGGAGAAACGACGCAAGTTCTCGCTTATGAGTGATATTAATGCATCATAAGCCCTTTTTGACGCACACTTGCTCGTGCGGGTCATTTTTTATGTACCCAGGTACATTTTCACGCTAACAGCGTTAGCGTTGTGTTTAAAACTACATGAAGACTCTTTTTAGTTTTTAAGTGATAACTTTACTTGTGCATTGTGGAGTTTTGTCGTTTTGGTCTTGTTTTGTTTAGATAAATATTTTCTATTTTTCTAAACCTGTGTTGTGTCATTTTGTAGTGTTTTCATTGAATTACTGTGTGTGTTGGTACAAATACTTTACACCTACACTCTGAAGTTAAGCCTGTCTGCTTGTTCCAAGCTACCAAGGGGGTTAGAGGGGGTTAGCTGAGGGTGATTCTCTTTTACCCTGACTAGAGTGACGGTCCTTGCTTGGACAGCGGGTAACCTGACTGCCAACCAAAGACCCCATTTCTAACAACCCTTTTAAACAGGTTTCAGGCCTGCCTCTGCATCTGGTGTGTCCAGTTTTAAAGTGGAAAAAAATAAACCTTTTACCAGGCCTAAACCTTCCTTTTTTATAAGTATAAATATCACCCCTAGGGTAGGCATTAAACAACCCATAGGGCAGGGTGTTGTGTATTTAAACAGTTGGATATGTACTTTTAACTTTTACAAGTCTTGGTAGTGAACAACTACAAAGCCTGCCTCTCCCATAGGATAACATTCGGTTAACTTATTTCATTTAAAGTGAAAACTTTCAATTGGGAGAAATTACGAATGTAGAGTTTTGTATCTAAAGAATTGTATTTTAAACCCTCTTGAATGGTGAAGCCAGATTTTAAGTCACAATTATAAAAATGCCACTTTTGCTACTATGTGCAGTTACAGAAGATGACCCCTCAAGGGTGAATCATTCTTTATGTCATTCTTTGGTCTTCACTAAAGAGGCTCAAATTAGGGATATAAGTCTCTGATCATCTATTTAGGTGAAACATTCCTATATTCCTTTCTTTTATGCCTAGAGTTACCCTGTATTTTTCTGTTCGGCAATGGCTTGTCTGATCTTGATGGCCAGATTAAAATCCATAGGTCAGTACAGTCCTTTCTGAGAAAAGAGCAAGGGGTCTGTTTGTTAACAATATCTCTGAAGAGGAAAGCTCTGCATCAGTCTTGTGCCTAAAAGCTAATACGTCAATACATGAGATAGAGCACCACTATAGCTGAGTAACACTTTTTCACCACAGCTGTGTGTGGACCCAGTAGTTGTGCTTGCAGAAAATGGAGCTCAAAGAGTTCAGATTTGGACACAACATATAGACGCCTTCTCTAACTAGGATTCCTGAGAGCTACCTCAAGCATCTACTGATGCAGTGCAGACACTTAGAGGTGTGACATTGCCTGGTAAGAACATTCCCTACCTGCACCAATGTGTTTTGTTTATTGTCTCCCCCTATCTCTTCTACTGTGTTACCTTGCTGCCATTATACCAGTTTTATATGTTTGTGCAGTGTGTTGAACAAATGGACCCTTAGCCCAGCATTCATATTGTTGTAGCCTGAGATGTTGCCTCATTATCTTTACTCTTTTGTAATAGCTGGCTGGAGAGTGCAGCTTTCACCAATCACGTGAGCATCACTAATGAGGGGCTTTGATTCCGCTCACATGCTTGGAGCCAAGACTACATATTTTTATTGAGCAAACGTTGTGTGC
Source organism: Pleurodeles waltl (assembly GCF_031143425.1). NCBI lineage: Eukaryota > Metazoa > Chordata > Amphibia > Caudata > Salamandridae > Pleurodeles > Pleurodeles waltl. The sequence continues at coordinate 1,416,161,293 of NC_090446.1, forward strand.
TTCCACACAAAAAAGTGCGTATCATATAGTTGATTTATCCAGCTGCCTTCGCTTGAACTTTCTGGGGCACACACATGACACTGGGCTGCTAATAAAGTGTTTTGGATAACTAGATAATTTATGCAGTTTTCCTCTGGCTCCACAGATGGGAGGTGGGCAGGCATTAACCTAAATGGAATTTTAGGTCTGCTTGACAGTTCAACTACCATATGCCCTTTTAACCTCCACCAATATTATTCTACATATATTCTCATGCTATTTAATTATAATACTTCACATTACCATACAACATTAATTTAAAGCCAGACCTATTGACACTGTCCATGCTCGTTTAGAACAGCTTGTGCAACACACACACAAAGTCACCCAATTATTACAAAATACTTTTCATAAGAAAAAGACAAATTTAGAATGGGACGTTAATCTTGCTCAAGAAGGCTGACTCCAAAAGTACTGCATCTTTTGAAGACACGATGCGTATCTAGATGCATTCAAACTGAGAAAGAATGTTGTAGCTATATTAGCATATAGGTAACAAAGCCAAACAAACTAAGGGCCAGATGTACGTACCATTTTTCTTGTCACAAACAGCCTGATTCGCAGAATAGGGCCATTTGCGACAGGAAAAAAACATTTTGTTATGTACAGACCCTATTTTGCGATTCGGAAATATATTTACCCAATTACAAAATAGGTTTGCGAGTCGCAATGAAGAAGAGGCGTTTCCTTCCTAATTGCGACTCGCAGTGCGATGTAGGATTATTTTGTGACCGTGAATGCGGTAACAAAACAATTGCAGTTAGCACCAGTTTCAAATTGGTGCTAACCCATTCGCAAACGTGAAGGGGTCACAGCGGACCCCTTCCACTTTGTGAATGGTAGCGAAAATATCTTTTTCAGAGCAGGCAGTGGTCCTTTTGCCTGCTCTGAAAAAATGAAAAGAAAACTTTTCATTTTCATTTTAGAAATGCATCCCGTTTTCCGTTAAGGGAAACTGGATGCATTTAAAAAAAAATGCTTTATTTAAAAGCAGTCACAGACATGGTGGTCTGCTGTCCCCAGCAGGCCACCATCCCTGTGAGGATGGCCATTCCCAATGGGGTCGCAAATTGCGACCTACGTCATGAATATTTATGAGCTAGGTCATTTGGGACCCCATTGGGAATCGCGATCAGTGTCAATGACACTGCTATACATCAGGTTTTGCGAGTCGCAAAACCTAATCTTCGTACATGTGGCCCTAAATGACATATTTCTCATGGAAATCAAGTTGCATTTCAGGTGAAGTCATTCTGGTAATTTCAAATGCCCATCTTATTGAGATAAGCCGTCCTAATATGAAAGGCGCTCCAAAACTCCTACGACATGCAAATTCATTCATTGCATACAGCATCAAAACTTTAGTTAACATTATATTCAGTTGTTCGAGGTATATTTGCAATATGGAATGTACAGCTTGTGGTCACCCTCTGCCGATGTTTCATTTTGTGCAGAAATCTATAGGAATTGAGAAGTGTTGACAGGGAGGGGAACATTGAGCTCTTTTGAGATGCCAGAGCACGCAGGTGTGCTAGAAACAATTTGTGTCCTTTGAGTGACCCCCCCCCCCCCCCTCCAGGGACCTTCAGCAGGATATTCATATTACTGATTTGCCATAAACCGCTCAGTAAAATGTTAATAATAATCAACGTTTGCTACACTCGGTGTCCAAAGCACCAGGGCAAGTTTCTTATTACATCTTTACCCATGTGTATACAGTAACTGTTGCAGGATAAATAAATTGTTCCAGAAATAAGGGGTTGGCTTAATGAAGCAAACATAGCACAAGTAACATTAACCCTTTTGCTGCCAGGCCTTTTCTTCTGCTGTGCCAAGCCTTTTTGTGGCTATTTGGGGTAGTTCGCACCTTGGCCCTCATAACTTTTTGTCCACATAAGCTATCCATGCCAAATTTGTGTTGTTTTTTCCAACATCATATGGTTTCTAAAGGTACCCACAGTCTGTGGGTTCCCCTGGAGGAGACCAATAAAGTAGCCAAAATACAGCTAAAATGTGTTTTCGGGGGGGAAAAAATGGAAGAAGTGGTGCAGAAGAAAGCATGTAGTTTTTCACTGCAAATGGCATCAACACAGGGTTTGCGGTGATAAAATCACATTCTTCCCAGCCTTTAGGAACAGACAGACTTGAATCAGAAAAACAAATTTTTCAACACAATTTTGGCATTTTCCCAGGACATACCCAATTGTACCTATTTTTTATTCAGCCTCCTTCCAGTTAGTGACAGAAATTGGTGTGGAACCATTGGTGGATCCCAGACAGCTAAACATTTCTGAAAAGTAGACAAAGATTTGAATTCAGCAAGGAGTCATGTGGGTAGATCTTGCAAGATTTTCCTACAGAAAGTAACAGCTGAAATAAAAAGTTATTTAAATTGAGTTTGTTAGACTTTTAATCCTTGGCGTGGTCTTGTCTCCCCAGGTTGTTGATGTGTGCTGGGCTCTAATTTTGCTGTTATTGTTACTCTGGGCACTTTACCACTGCTAACTAGTGCTAAAGTGCAAGTGCTCCTGTACAAAATGTGCATGTAATTGGCTTATCCATGATTGGCATATTTGGTTCACTAGTAAGTCCCTACTAAAGTGCACTAGAGGTGCCAGGGCCTGTAAATCAAATGCTACTAGTGGGCCTGCAGCACTGGTTGTGCCACACACATAAGTAGCTCTGTAATCATGTCTCAGACCTGCCACTGCAGTGTCTGTATGTGCTGTTTTTAACTGTAAATTCAACTTGGCAAGTGTACCCACTTGCGAGGTGTAAACCTTCCCATTTCTTACATGCCAGACACCCCTAAGGTAGGCCCTAGGTAGCCCCAAGGGCAGGGTGCAGTGTATGGTTAAGGTAGGACATATATTAATGTGCTTTATATGTCCTGACAGTGAAATATTGCTAAATTCGTTTTTCACTGTAGCAAGGCCTGTCCCCCTCATAGGTTAACATGGGGGCTACCTTTAAATCTGATTAAATTGTAAATTCCCTTTGGGAGCGGATAGACATGTGGAGTTTGGGGTCTCTGAGCTCACAATTTAAAAATACATCTTTTAGAAAGTAAGCATTTTCTTGCTTATACCACTTCTGTGACTCTGTCTGTTTGTGGATTCTCTGTCTGGGTCAATTTGACAGTTGGGCTGGTTGCACCTCTCACTAGACAGTGACACAAAGGGTGCTGAGGTGTAGCCTGCATATCCTGATGAGCAATCTGTGCTAGGAGGGAGAAGAGGAGTGGTCACTCACACCTGAAAGGGCCTTGCCTGCCCTCACACAATGCCGTCTCCAACCCCCTGGTGAGTGTCTGGGGCCTGGCCTGGGCAAGGCAGGATTTCACATTCAAAAGAGACTTTACTTTGAAGTAGGCCTACTTCAAAGGAGAAATTGGGTATACGAAGGGCACCCACAACCACAGACTGTAGAAACACTTCTGGAAACAAGAGGAACCTCTGCCTGGAGAAGAGCTGAAGAGCTGAGGAAAAATAGCTGCCCTGCCTATGTCTGTGCTTTGTGGAGCTATCCTGCAGTTGCTGCTTCTGCCAGAGTAAGAGGGCAAAGACTGGACTTTGTGTGCCTTCCATCTTGAGAAGAACTCTCCAAGGGCTTGATTTAGAGTTGCCTCCTGTTGCTTGAAGTCTCAGGGATAGCAAAGTCTTCTCTCTGCCAGCACCTGGAGTCTCTGGAGAGACTCCTACTCTGCCCTGTGGTGCCCATCCAGTTCCTGGGACCCTGAAAGGAGAATCTGGCAGCCTAAAGAAAAGGAAATCTACGCACAGAACGCCGTGCGGGGAAAAGATCGACGTGACTCCGATCTGCGGCTGAAAAAACAACGCACCGCCATCTCCGCAGCTGAAAATCAATGCTCGCTGGAAACCCGACCGAAGAATCGATGCACGGAGCAGAAGAAGCGACGCGCAGCATGGCTGACGGAAGCTGGGAGATCGCAACCCTGCTGCGTGGTTTTTGGATCATCGTGCGGCGGGATTTCTGACTCAAATACCGCTGGGTGTGTAAATACAACTCTAGGCATGTCCAGACCCAAGAGTGCTGACCGGATCAACGCATCGCTCTCCTGCGGAGAGAAGGAACGACGTGTCCCGACCCGACGAAAGGAGAAACGATGTAAGGTCCCGCTCATGAGTGGAATCGAAGCACTGCAAGCCCTTTTTTGATGCACACTCGCCTGTGCGGGGTTATTTTTGACACACCCGAGCTACTTTTCCACGCTAACAGTGTTAGTGTGTGTTTAAAACTACTTAAAGACTCTTTGATTTTTTATTTATAAATTGACTTCTGTATTGTGGATTGGTGTTGTTTTGGTCTTGTTTTGTGTAGATAAATATTTTCTATTTTTCTAAACCTGTGTTGTGTCATTTTGTAGTGTTTTTATTAAGTTACTGTGTGTGTTGGTACAAATACTTTACACCTAGCACTCTGAAGTTAAGCCTACTGCTCGTGCCAAGCTACCAAGGGGGTAAGCAGGGGTTAGCTAAGGGTGATTCTCTTTTACCCTGACTAGAGTGAGGGTCCTTGCTTGGACAGGGGGTAGCCTTACTGCCAACCAAAGACCACATTTCTAACAGAGTTGAAAAAAACAGCCATTTCTATCCACGTTTCTTCTGTAACATTTTCCAGTTATTTCAGATTTCTGAAAGCAATATACCGTTACGTCTGCTGGACTGTTTTGGTTGCATGGATATATAGGGCTTGTAGGTTCATCAAGAACCCTAGGTACCCAAAGTCAATAAATGAGCTGCACCTTGCAATGGGTTTTCATTGTATACCGGGTATACAGAAATTCATTTGGTAACATATAAAGAGTGAAAATAGGTATCAAGGAAACCTTTGTATTTCCGAAATGGGCACAAGATAAGGTGTTGAATAGCAGTGGTTATTTTCACCTCTCTGACTTCGGGGGTCCCCATACTAACATGTGAATTACAGGGCATTTCTGAAATAGATGTCTTTCTTACACACTGTCTTACATTTGGAAGGAAAACATGTAGAGAAAGACAATGGGCAATAACACTTGCTCTTCTATTCTGTATTCCCCAAGTCTCCCGATAAAAATGGTACCTCACTTGTGTGGGTAGGCCTAGTGCCCGTAACGGGGAAACGGAACATGGACACATCAGATTTTTACATTGAAATCTGACATGTTTTTTGGAAATTGCCTAGCTGTGGATATTGGCCTCTGGCTCAGCCAGCACCAACCAAAACCTAGCAAACCTGAGCATTTTTTAAAACTAGATACCTAGGGGAATCCAGGATGGGGTGACGTGTGGGGCTCTCACTGGGATCTGTTACCCAGAATTCTTTGCAAACCTCAAAATGTGTCTAAAAAAACACTTTCTCCTCACATTTCGGTGCTGTAAAGTTCTGGAATCTGAGGGGAGCCACAACTTCCTTCCACCCAGCTTTTCTCCACATCTCCAGATAGAAATGGTACCTCACTTGTGTGGGTAGGCCTAGTGCACACGACAGGAAAGGGTGCAAAACAGAACATGTAGAAAGCTAATTTTTTATAAAACTTCCTGTTTTTGCAAGGGAGGCACCTGTGTTTTTTGATCCTGGGCTTAGCAGCTATCTAGGGAAACCTACCAAACCACGACATCTCTGAAAAGTAGAGACCCGAGGGAGTCCAGGGAGATGTGAGTTACGTGGATACCCCAGTGTTTTCTTTCCCAGAATCCCCTGCAAACCTCAAATTTAGCACAAAAAAACCCAACTTTTCCTTACATTTCTGTGTGGGATCACCATACTGGCACAAATGTCATACCACCCAAAGTTCTCCTCGGTCTCCCGATAACAATGATACCTCACTTGTGTAGGTGGGCCAAGTGCCTGTAACAGGGAAGGGCCAAAAACCTGTTGAAATTGAGAGGGAACCAAAGCGGGTCCAAAAGGGCAGTTTGAAAAAAAACATTTTTAGGCTGACAAATGGAGCAGAATTTTTATCGATAAAGATGCGACAATCCTGAGTGGTAGGAATTTTGTGGATTCCTGCAGATTTCGGAAGGTTACATCACAAAAATGTAAGGAAATGTATGATTTCAAGCACAGTAGGAGGTTTGCCGGGCATTGTGGGCAAGAAAATGGTGTGGGGTGCATATGAAGCACACCACCCTGGACTCACCCTGATGTTTAGTTTTCAGATGTGTCTAGGTCTGATAGATTTTTCTAGGTGGCAGCATCCTACAGTCCAAAAAAGTGCAGCCGCTTACCATTCCAAGTGGGACGATATTGGGAGTTAGTCAAGCTCTCTTGGCCCAAATGTAAAATGAAACCCCAAATGTCCTCTTGCTTGCCATTGGGATACAATCCTTTAGTTTGCAGAGGTGGCTGAAAAACTGTTACCCCCTTCAGTTGGGGGGGCATAACCATGCCTATACTGGTTGGCAGGCTCCACGCCTCTATTTTTGTTTAATTCCCTGGCATCTAGTAGGCTTTCTGCTTCCTCCCCAATTCCCCCACCCCGGGGAGTGGTTCAGGGGTAATTACTGGGCAGAACAACTTTGTTCCTATTTATTTGGGGTGGGACTATGGCTATACCTCCATCCTCTTTTAAAAAAGAAATCTTCCCTGGTGTCTAGTGGGCCTTACAAAAATAGGCTGATCTGTCCCCATGGGGGCAGAAATGGCCAACAGTAATGTGCCCTCATTGGGAGTGACCCTTGCCCAAGGGGACGCCCCCCTCCCCAAACAAAACACACAGACACACTGATCCCTGGTGCCTTAGTGGTTTCTGCCCCCTTGGGGGCAGATGGGCCGAAGAACAATAAGCCAATCTGCCCCCATGGGGGGCAGAAATGATAAACAGTAATCTGCCTCCATGGGGAGCAGCCATTGCCCAAGGGGGCACCCTCCCAAACAAAACGCACACACTCCGATCCCTGGTGCCTAAGTGGTTTCTGCCTCCCTTGGGGACAGAAGGGCCTAAAATAAATGAGCCGATCCAAGGGGGACAGAAATGGCCTAAAATAATATGCACCCACGGCGCATGGCTCATGCTGAAGGGGCCGCTCCCCTTATGTAAAATATATATTTTTTTTAAATCCCTGGTGTCCAGTAGTTTCAGCCCCCCTTGGGGGCAGATTGGCCTAATAAAAGTAGGCCAATCTGCCCCCAAGGGGGGCAGACATGACCTAATAAATGATGCCCCTCTGTGGAGCGACCCATGCCTAAGAGGTCACGCCCCTTATGTAAAATACAAAAAATAAAAATAATACCTGGTGTCTAGGGTTTCTGCCCCCCTTGGGGGCACATTGGCCTAATAAAAATAGGCTGATCCTCCCCCAAGGGGGTCAGGAATGGCCTTACAAAAATGCCTCACTTGAGGAGTGACCCTTGCCTAAGGGGATGCTCCCCTAATGTGTTTACCTAATGTAAGCAATGTCCCTGGTGCCTAGTAGGCATTCCTGCAGCACACTTGCTATGCGATTGTGCTGCAGGAATGCTCAGAGAGACATGAAAAGGAAAATAAAAGCCATTCCTTATCTTTTCATGCCTCTCTGACCTACCCCTTTCCCCATCCGAGGAGAAACTAATCAGTTTCTCCTCTGGTCGCACTGGAAGCCATGTTTCCAGTGCAATGGGGGCGACCTCTGATGAGTTTAGGACGCGCGCTGACATCATCAGATATCACTGGGAGGGTGGCAGCGGAAGCAATTCTGTTGCTATCCTTGTCTGGGGGGTGTGGGTGAGTGACACACGTGGGAGCTCCCTCCCTGTGGGCCAGTGGTAGGACGTAACAGTAAAATTTTTGGCACAGCAGTGGTGCAGCCAAGGATGTAACCGTTACATCTGTGGCACAGAAGGGATTATGTAGATGAAAAATCCACAGTTGCCTAAACATACCAACGCTGACATAAAAAAACAGTAACAACAAAAATACAATACTTCACCACCACTGTTTAAACCATATTTCAAAGGGCACTGATTTAGTTAATCAATGGAGCAAATTCTATACTCGCCTGGTAAGACCATAGGGAATCTCTGGCTGAAAAAAGTGGACAAAATGGATGTAACAGAGTTGCCATGGGCCCGAATTGAGTCATGGATAATTGCCTCTCTCCCTCTCAGCTTAGTAGTGAAAGACAAGCATAAAAGTCCACAGTAACCAGAACGCACATCCCTAGAGCCCGGTGCCACAGCAGCACAGTGCATGCTGTGCTAAAGAGTATTCTGCACCACAATTTATATATAATTTTACCAAAAACCCAGGAGGTTTGAAAACATTTTTGATGGGACATTCTTGAAATCATTCTTGAGGTGATCAAAAAGCTTAGATCTGTCTACCAAGGCTGACTTCCTCGTGTATGCTGGCATCTAATTGCCTGCTTAACCTGTTGTGTACCTTTCTGAGAAACCGTTGAATAAGTAGGTCTCATAACTTATTTACAGCATAAAGTAGCCCCCAGGAATTGGCCAAATGCCATTTAGCTGAGAGCTTTAAAACTGTCTCCTTTGGTTTTTAGCTCTGTAAGTAGCCAAAGCCTTATGATTTTAGTTAAATCACATATAAAAGTAGAGCTTTCAGACAGCCATCTATATATGCTGGTCTCATTCACAGTTTTCTTCAGCTTACAATTGCATACAGTATGAAATAATGGTCCAGCTCACTTCAGCCACTGGCAAACATTGCTTTGAGCGACAGCATTCTCCTTTTTCAAAAGGAGCCCCTACACACACCAACTAGTTACCTTTAGTGTCAGAAGGTGCTATGGCAAAACAAGTTTTTTTTTGGAACAACAGCATTTTGTCTACTAGCCTGTTATACCTGGGATCCTGGGAGTTGCTTCCCCTGTCTTATTTCCTCTGCTTCCTGTATTTGTGACTGTGTGCTGGGCTTTGTTTTTGCTGGTTTTGGTTCTCTGGGCACCTTACCACTACTGATCAGTGCTAAAGAGCAATTGCCCTCTGTGTAAACTATATGTATAATATGCTTTTCCATGATTGGCATATTTGATTTTCTAGTAATCCCCTAGTAAAGTGCACTAGAGGTGCCCAGGGGCTGTAAATCAAAGGCTACTAGTAGGCCTGCTGTATTGATTGTGCCACCCAAATGAGTAGCCCTATAAACATGGCTCATACCTGACATTGCACTGTCTGTGTGTGCAGTTTTAAACTGTCAATTCGACCTGGCAAGTGTACCCAAATGCCAGGCCCAAACCTTCCCTTTTTGTACATATAATGCACCCCTAAGGTAGGCCATAGGTAGCTCCATGGGCAGGGTTCAGTGTATGTTAACGGTAGGACATGTACTGATGTGTTTTACATGTCCCAAAGGTGAAATACTGCCAAATTCGGTTTTGACTGTTGCAAGGTCTAACTCTCTTAAAGGTTAACATGAGGACTGTCTTTAAATATCATTAAGTGTAGTTTCGCATTTGGGAGTAGATAGAGAAATGGAGTTTGGGGTCTCTGAACTCACAATCTCAAAATACATCTTTTGGTAAAGTTGGTTTTTAGATTGTCAGTTTGAAAATGCCAATTTTAGAAAGTGGGCATTTGCTTGCTTAACCATCTTGTGCCTCTGCCTGCTTGTGGAGTCCACATCTGGGTCAGACTGACAGTTGGACTGTCTGTGGATTCTCTCTAGACAGTGACACAAAGGGAGCTGAGGAGTGTCCTGCATATCCTGATGAGTCTCCTAGGATAGAGTGGGGAGGGAGGAGCTGACACTTACACTTGAAAGGGCTGTGCCTGTTCTCACACAAGGCAGTTGCCATGCCTCTGGTGTGTGTTTCTGGGGCCAGGCATAGGCAAGGCAGAATCGTGTAACTACTTCAAAGGCAGGAATGAGCATAAGTAGTTGCCCCAAACCCCAGACATTTAGAACACTTCTGGATCAAGAGGAAGCTCTGCCAAGGGGAAGAGCCAAAGAGCTGGAGGAGGACTACTGTCCTTTTGCTGTGGGTGCTTTGCTGGGTTGGTTTGCAGTTGCTGCTTCTGCCTTAGAGAGGGCTAAGACTAGACTTTGCTCGGTATCCTTCTTGTGAAGTTTCTCCAAGGGCTTGGACTGAGCTTGCCTCCTGTTAAGAAGTGAAAGCTGGTGAAAAAGCAAGTGCTGCTTCTGCCTTAGAAAGGGCTAAGACTAGACTTTGCTCGGTATCCTTCTTGTGAAGTTTCTCCAAGGGCTTGGACTGAGATTGCCTCCTGTTAAGGAGTGAAAGCTGGTGAAAAAGCAAGTGCAATCACATCGGACGACATCGGACTGATGCCATTTCCTGACCCCGCGACAGTGCCTGCAACTGAAGCTGTGGCCCCCAATGGAGTGCAACACCGTGACCAACATTGCAGGACTGAGGCCGCAGCAGCCACTGATGTCCCGTGACTTAGTGAGTCCTGAGTGCCATGTCACCGACATTCATGACACTCGACTCCGCTGCTGTGCCTGCAGCCCTGTGGCGTGACCGCAACCTTGTGAGGTCGCTCCACGGCATCTTTACACACCAGACATGACCTCGCCAGAGCGTAAGGAAACAATGCTTCACATTGACACTGCCTCATCTCCACTGCCTCACAGGAACGACTCAACATCATACCAGATCCAGCAATGCCGGGCTTCTCCCACTCCATATACTGGCTTCTTTCCTCACTTTCAAAAGGTACTATACCTGGTGGTCTGTGCGACTCCGTGACCGGTGGCATTGGCATCAGATTGTTGGGAACGGCTCAGTCACAACACCGTGATAACACCAAATTGAAGCATGTGTGTTTCTAAGTGCTATATCGAAGTTTAATCTTTGAAAATTCACATCTTTTCTTGTGAGTGCTTGATTTTTGTTGTTTTGGACTTGTTTGATTTAGATAAATATTGGCTATTTTTCTAAATTGGTACTGTGTCCCTTTTGTAGTGTTTTCACTGTATTACTGTGTGCTGGTATAAACACTTCACACATTGCCTTTGAGATAAGCCTGAATGCTTGTGCCAAGCTATCAAGGGGAGAGCAGGGCTTGTCTTAGCAGTGTAACTCCCTTACCCTAACTAGAGTGGGGGTCCCTGCTTGGACAGAGTGCAAACTGACTTCCAGCCAGAGACCCCATTTCTGACATAGCCAATATAAAAATTTTACAATGGTGAGCAACTAAGCTCCTTCAACAAAGTTAAAGTTAAAAAAAGCCAAAGAACACAAGTGTTGACAAAGCCAAAATGTTGGCATCCAATGCAAGACCATTAATGCTAACCATCTGCTGCACGACTACTAGAAGTCTGCTTCGGATCATGCTACAGCACCAAGACCTCTAACTTCCTCATTGTAGACTAAGGCCCTCATTACAACCCTGCCGGTAGAGGCCGCTGACCACCGTGCTGACGGCTGCCAACATACTGTGGCCTCGGCGGAAATCCCCTACAGGTATTATGACCTACACTTAGAAATCCTCCACAATAGAGACACCCACACAAGTCCGCCACACCAAAGGTCAGTGATAAACTGGCGATGGCAAAACACACATTGTTACGTCAACACGAATACGCCCACACTATCACGACCCACGAATCAACGCGGCAGTCATTCAACCGTGGTAATCCATTGGTGGTACACACCGCAGTGCTCAAAATACACACACAATTACAAAACACAACTACATTGGACAAATCAAAATACACACACCTGATACACATATACACACCACACCCACACACCACTATAAAACACACACCCACATGACCCACAACCCCTTACAATGACATTTTTGGAAGAAGCAGAGAGACAGAAAAACAAAGACAACACCAGCATCCAGAGGCACACAACACAATCACTCATACACCATCAAAGCACATCAAAGAACACACCCCGACACATCACACCACACATCACATCAACCATCACCTCACACATCACCCATACCACATCATAGCACCTCAAAGACACCCCAGGTTTTCTGAGGAGGAGCTTAGGTCATGGTGGAGGAAATCATCCGGGTAGAGCCACAGCTATTCAGATCACAGGTGCAGCACACATCCATTGCTAGGAAGATAGAGCTATGGCGGAGAATTGTCGACAGGGTCAACGCAGTGGGACAGCATCCAAGAACACGAGATGACATCAGGAAGAGGTGGAACGACCTACGGGGAAGGTACGTTCCATGGTATCCAGACAGCAGGTAGCCGTATAGAGGACTGGCGGTGGACCCCCACCTCCTCCCCTACAACTAACAACATGGGAGAGGCAAGTCTTGGTGATCATGCATACTGAGGGCCTCGCAGGAGTAGCAGGAGGACTGGACTCTGGTAAGTCATATTTATACTATTATATCACCCTCACCCTACCTGCATGCCATCACAAACTTCTACCCCTACCCTCACACCCATCACCCCAACACCTCACAGATACCCCACTATCACAACCCACACATCCCAATACTAAGCCCTGCATGTGACAACAATGCATGGACACCCATCACAGACCTGCATGGACACCGATCACCAAAGCATGTCCAGAAGAGAGACTCAGCTAAGGCACACAATCACCACTCACACAAGGGCCAAGGCGATAATGCAAGCTCAGGAGTAGAGGGAAACTCACCCATTGCACAAGATGGCACACACAGATACAATAACTATGCATTTGCACCCCAACAGGACCCCTACCCAACGTCACCGGACAGGAGGTGCAAGCCATATCCAGTCCCCCCACAGAAGAGGCCCAAAGTGACGACAGCAGCTCTGCACGCCTGGATCAAGATGGCCAGCCTGGCCCATCAGGGACCTCTGGACAGTCGGTTCCCCTGCCACAGTCCCAAACCATTACTGTACTTCCCCCCTCAGGAAACACCACCACAGCACCCACCCAGCGGGCCCATGCCACTATTCCCAGGACACGTCAATCAGCAGTGTGTCCATCACTACAGGGACCCCAGGCAAACCGACTAACACAGGACGATCAGAGACCAAGGGTCAGTGGCAGTGGGCACACGGTTCAGGGAACAGAGGCACAGGACAACAGGGAAGCTGGAAGGACTGCTGTGCGACAGGGGGAAAACAGGCCCAGGGAACCCACTCTCCACGAGGCACTCCAACATCATGGGAGCATACCACCATTCCCAGGAGCCCATGGGCACAGTACTGGCCAAGTTTCAGGAGACCCAGCGGCTGCAGGAGGAACAGTACCTGGGGATCAGGGAGGACTTGAAGTCCATTAACACCCCCTTGGTCACCATTGCAGGGGTGCTGGCAGACATAGCCAACACCATGAGGGAGATCCTGTGATCAAAAGAGACTGGACTCTACCCTGGATATTCCTCCATCATGACCTCAGCCCATTGCACAAACCCCTCCATTTATTAGCACTTAAGTAAACTCCCTTGAATCACAAAACAATCTGGAGTCAGTCTGTACTTTTACAAATGTGTTATTACAACCTTTTTTGACAAATTACATAGTAAATGTTCATTTGCACATACCAAAGTATGACAGTTGTTGGGCAGCAGTAAACATAGCAGAAGGCAGAATGTGGTACCCAGATCTGTGAAAAGGAAAGCCAAAGTGAACTGTCAGGGTCCATGCACAGAGGTAATAAGGCAGACTTATACAATGTCCCACAGTAGTCTGATATGAGATAAGCAGTGCCAGTCTCTTACCTGTGTGTCATTAGAAGTACTGCATGATGATGTTGTTTCGGTTGACAATATCTTCTTCTTCTGCTTCCTCTTCCTCACTATCCATAGGCTCCACAGCTGCCACAAGACCAACATCAGGCCCATCCTCCTGCAGAAAAGGCACCTGGCGTTGCAAAGCCAGGTTGTGCAACATACAGCATGCCACGGTGATCTGGTACACCTTCTTCGGTGAGTAGTATAGGGAGCCACCTGTTAGATGGAGGCACCGGAATCTGGCCTTCAGGAGGCCGAAAGTCCGCTCTATAATCCTCCTAGTTTGCACATGTGCCTCATTGTAGCGTTCCTCTTCCCTTGTCCTGGCATTCCTCACTGGGGTCAGTAGCCATGACATGTTGGGGTAACCAGAGTCACCTGCAAATGTCGAGGGATATCTGTTAGACATACACCAACCCTTAGGGACTATCCCATACCCAGACACCTATTCATACTGTGTAGGGACCCTGGGCTCACCTATTAGCCACACACGGTGCCTCTGGAGTTGCCCCATCACATAAGGGATGCTGCTATTCCTAAAAATTTAAGCGTCATGCACAGAGCCAGGATACTTGACATTCACATGAGAGATGTACTGGTCTGCCAAAAACACCATCTGCACATTCATTGCAGGGATGTGCCCTATGGAGGAGAATGGTGTGCAGAGGGTCATGTACCACATAGGTTTGACAAGCGGGGTTTGCACTAATGTGATTTAATTGGTGTGTGGCGCTGTTTGTCCGTATTCCTGCCCAAATGTGCTGTGATGCAGTTAGGTGCCCTGCCATGTGCCCACCTGAAATGGCGGCTGCCTGACCTGTAAGGAGGGACAAGGGGAAATGAGATAACTGCGCTGGCATTGTGAAGTGTCGCAGTAGGCAATCGAAGACCGCCGCACAATTCAGCATTTGTTATCATTGGGCCCTATGGGTTCCAGGAGCCAATGACGATGTACGCCGGCGGTGACGGTACGCACCGCCGAGGACGTGACCACCATTTTCTATCTGTTCACTCACTTGATACCTGACCTTCAACTGGAGAGGACCTACATTGCAAGTGCTGCTGTGACCTCAGTCTGGAAGCGACAATGGCTCCGGTGTCTGGGGAAAGGGCCCCTGCCTTCACTTCGGAGGAGTTGGAGAGGCTAGTGGATGGGGTCCTTCCCCAGTACATGCTACTCTATCGTCCTCCAGACAAACAGGTGAGTAAACTGTGAGCATGATGCATGGGACATAAATGTATGGAGTGGTCTGGATGGAAGATACATGTTGTGGGGGGGGCTGAGGCCTGCATGTGAGGATGGTCAGTGTATGTGTTTCAGGACATGGGTGGGAACTGGTGGCCAATGAGTATGAAGAACCGGATAGGGGAGTAAGTTCCATTCTTACTTTACCTTTACTCTAGGTCAGCGCCAACCAGAAGAAGGGTATTTGGCGTGCCATCGCCAAGGAAGTGCGGACCCTGGGGATCTATCATAGACAGAGCACCCACTGCCGCAAGAGATTGGAGGACCTGCGCTGCTGGAGCAAGAAGATGGTGGAGGCCCAGCTGGGGAAGTCCTCCCAACATGGAAGGGTTGCCCGTCGCACCATGACCCCCCCGATGTTACGGATCCTGGCGGTGGCATATACGGAGTTGGATGGGCGTTTGAGGACATCACAGCAGCCACAAGGGAGTGAGTACAGTCTCATTCAGCTGACTCTGTACGCTTTACGAGGTGTCCGGGTGGGGGATGTGGGCTGTGGGTTCCCCTAGGCCAGGGCGAACTTGGTAGGGTAGGTCCCTTGTTAGGCAGGATCTGTGGCACTCCAACCCCAATAGTGGTAGTGGCCATCTACAACTAGTCAGCCTCCTGTGGGTTCCAGGTGTGCAGCAAATGGGGTTAGGCATAGTCCCCCTTGGGCAGGTGATTTTCCTAAGAACTGTTAGTGCATGGGCTAGTGCATAGGGCTGCTTCCTGTGTGTTGTGTCCGCCAACGGTAGTGGTGTTGCTGACATTGACCGTGTATCTCCTATGTCTTCCCCCACTTTTTGTTTTGTCACCCTGTCCTCCTGTGCATTAGCATCATCTGGCGGAGGAGCAGTGGCACTGGAGCAGGAGAGAGCTGCAACCCACATGGCCATTGGATTGGAGATTGGCTGTAAGGCACAGAAGGATTTGAGTGTAAAGAAATGCTCACTTTCTAAAAGTGGCATTTCTAGAATAGCAATATTAAACCCAACTTCACCAGTCAGCAGGATTTTGTATTACCATCCTGGCCATACTAAATATGACCTGGTCATCAGAATTTACCACTCAAACATTATATGAGGTTAGCCCTAATGCTTTCGTATGAAAGGAGCAGGCCTCACATAAGTGTAAAACAAATTTAGGAGTTCTACACTACCAGGACATATAAACTACACAGGTATATGTCCTCCCTTTTACCTACATAGCACCCTGCATTATGGGTTAACTAGGGCCCACCTTGTGGGTGACTTTTATGTAGAAAAAGTGGGGTTTAAGGTTTGGCAAGTACTTTTAAATGCCAATTCGAATTGGCAGTGAAACTGCACACACAGTGTCAGAGTCACCAGATCCTCGGGGTCTGTGCACGTTCCCCACACGTCCACCACGGAACAGCTCCAAGACTCTGATAGATAAATCATAGAGACTGAGAGAGTTCAAGAGGGGAAGAGGGGATTAGGAAGGGAACAGCTGGGAAGGAGACCTGTAGAAAGAAAAAGGTTAGAACACACGATATGAAAATTATATCTCCTGAAATCAATACTAGACTATGATTCTAAGCCTAGTCACTCTGAAAACATGAACAATCTAAGAGTTACGTTTAAAATGACTAAGTTTCAAGATGGCCGGATACCTGTAGCGGAATCAAGATGAATTAAATGAAAACTTTCTTATTCAAGTACTTTCCTTTACATGAGAATCAGAAAAAACCTTCTGACTAAATTTTAAACCAGTCATATAAATCCTGTTTTGAGAATGTATACTAGGACCATACAATATTGCATCTAGAAACTCTGGCCTTCTGTGTACTCTTAAAATGTTTCAACACAAATTTCACATATTGTAGATATATATATCAAATTTCAGAGTGCAAAACATGGAGCTCAACTTAATTCGCCACAATCTCAAAGATCGGAACATTCAAGTATTGAATCTCTTTCTGTGCATAGTGACACCAGTGCAAGTGAGGATGGAAGTGCAACATCATATGAATCGAATCCGACACTTTTAAACGAAATGCGCCTCGCCCTCCAACAGCAATCCAAGGACCAACAGAGCAGCAGACGTGGAAAAGGACGAGGACGGGGCGAAAGAAAAACAAACGCACAAGAAGGGGACAGAGGGGGAATTCAAAGAAACACCAGAGCGAAAACCGCAACATTATTCAAGAATTAAATGTGATAAATCTCTCTGATAGAGTAATGTAATCACAAGAAGAGTCCCTATTGAAAAAAGGCCTCAATTTTTGTCCTGCCATTGACATTGACTTAGTACAGACACGGATTGACTTATACAAATACATACGGAAAATCAAATTGGCAAAGTTTCACAGAGATGCAAATCTGATTATTAAAACAAGTATCACCACGCCAATTTATGAATTAACGGTACAAGATAAGGATACTTTAATGACTTTAATAAATCTGAATTGCATGCAAGAGGAAGAGCCGATTAGCGAATCACAGGCGATAATACCATTAGGAGCAGGCCTAACTAAAAAAAGACCTAGGTCCAAGTTTTGCCCAGCATTACCAGCAGGAAATAAAATTGATTTATTTGCTGAAATTGTTGTTGATGACTTGTATAAAACAGAATGGATTTGTGGCAAAAACAACTTGACAAAAACAGAAGTACAAAGTTTGCGTGATTTACAAAGGGATAAACTTTAATAATTAAACCCGCAGATAAAGGCGGGAATATTGTAATTCAAGATAAAAACAGATATGTACAGGAGGCAATGCGACGACTATCAGATGAAACTTATTATCAACCCATAAATATCAATCCTACGAAACATGTGGCAGTTCAGATTCAAACATATTTACAAAATTGGATAGAACATGGCCTCATTAATCAAGAGGAGGCTAAATACCTGACAGTTGAACATCCGGACACTCCCACAATTTATTTTCTTTCCAAAATTCACAAAGATCCCAAAAATCCACCTGGGAGGCCAATAGTTTCAGCAAATCAATCTTTATTGGAACCTATATCAAATTATATTGATTTCTTTTTAGCACCAGTGGCATGTAACTTAAATTCATATTTGAAAGACACAGGGGATTTATTGAGACATTTGGATGGCATTCCGTGGCAGGGCTCATATAAGTTGATAACAATGGATGTCATTTCATTATACACCAATATTGAACATCAGATTGGCATCCAGGCATGTAGACACTTTCTGAGCCAAAGAAATATTCAATTTGCCCAACATAATGAAATGCTTTTAGAAATGATCCATCTCGGCCTTACCAATAATTTCTTTCAGTTTGACTAGCAGTTATTTTTACAGATAAAAGGAACAGCCATGGGCTTTTCCTTTTCTCCAAATTTTGAGAACTTAACAATGGGCTGGTTTGAACAGAGAATAGCATGGGCAGAAGAAAATGAAAGATTCCAGCAGAAAGTCATTAGCTGGCTAAGATTCATTGATGATCTATTTCTAATTTGGGATGGCACAGAAATTTAATTTAAGTAATATTTTAACGTTTTGAACAATACTGTTGCCAAACTGCAATTCACTTATGAAATCAGTGACACACGAGTGATGTTCCTGGATACAGAAATCTATATAAGAGAAGGAGAGATACATACCACATTACACAGAAAATCTACTGCCACAAATTCAGTGTTACATGCCAATAGTTTTCACCCCCCAATACTAAATGGAACATACCATATGTTGAATTCTTATGAATAAAAATAATTTGTTCAGAATCTGGAGAATTTGCTAAACATATGAAGGCCTCAGAAGAAAGATTTATCTCCAGACAATATCCTAGGAAATGTATTAATAAGGCAAAACAGCGAGTGGAAAAGATTTCAAGAACAGAATTAGTTCATAAAAAAACTTCTGTGTTGGAAGGTCAATCGGAGGATCCTATATGTTTCATCACAACATACTCCAATAATTTCTCCCAGTTACGGAAGATTCTAACAAAACACTGGTCTATTCTCCAATTGGATCCTATAGTAAAGGAGATTATGGGAGACTTTCCTCGAATGACTTTTAGAAGAGCACCAAATTTGCGGGACAGAATCATGAAAAGTCACTTTAGCTCTCATAAAATGGGCAACTGGCTCAAAAAACCAGGTTTTTGGAAATGTGGCAATTGCAAGGCTTGCAAAATTGTGAAAAACACTAAGGAATACACCATTGGTAATGGTGTCACAATAAGCATTAAACAACATATCACTTGTAAGAGACGGTTCACAGTATTTGTTATTGAATGCCCCTGCGGTTTAAAGTATGTTGGGAGCACCATATGTGAAACAAAGAAAAGGATCCTTGAACATATTCGTGCCATCATCAACACAGACAGAAGTTATGCCACGGCTAAGCATATGGAGTTGGCACATGATAGCCAATGGGAAACAATGACTTTTTATGCGATTGACCATGTCCCCATAAGTGAACGAGGAGGGGACAGAGAAAAGAGACTACGACTATTGGAGTCTAAACACATCTTGGAGATTCGAACCTTGACCCCTCTGGGGATGAATCAGGATGAGGAGTTATTTGTACATTTGTAATTTTACATGGCAGCCATTGCAAATAATCATAAAACACATTTTTCTATTTTCTATTTTCTATTCTGTAGCCCCTGCAGCTAATATTCAGTTTGGTTAATAGTTAAGTTTTTTTATTATGGGGGGAGACACGGACAGTATGTCACGTACGCACATTTATGAGATGTATCAACATGTTGGTTAAATTGGTTTTGTTTTGCGGTAACTACAACTCCCAGAATGCAGCATTATAAGTTTATAGTGCACTAGTTAATAATTGAATTTATTTGGAAATTATGGGTGAGTTTTAGTTGTGCAGACTGCAGTTATTAAACTTAACAAGCAGAGAGAAGTAGTTTCTAAGTGCATTTAGAAATATGTTGAGTCTTAATGAATTGTTATCTGTAGATGTAGATGAGGAAACAGAAACCCCCTACCGGAAATGCCTGTGATCAAGGTCTTTCAGACCGAAACGCGTAGGGCGGGTGATTGTTGAGCTGTAAACGAAGTTAACGGAGCCTGAATACATTAATTTTGTGAAATAAGAGATCCGGGAGTGCGGTCGTTCGTGAAGTATTTCATGAATGTTGTTGATATATATATATATATACATATATATATATATATAGTAAACACCATAAAAGGATTGTGCACCATGAATAACACAATATGGATTCAGGAAACAAATCACATAACTTGTCAACTCGAATATTACATAATAAATATCTTAGAATAGTGGCATACAATAAACAACATGAAATAAACTCGAGGAGAGAATCGTGCGTCTTGCCGATTCGAATGTCACCATGTAAAATAACAAGAAATGGTAGTACGCAATGGATATCAAAGTCAAATCATCATTAATCGAATCGCGCTTCTTGCCGATTCGTAAAACACAATGTAAATGTCAAGAAATAACAGCTCACAATAAATAACAAGATCAAAGTACAATGAAACGAATCGCGCTTCTTTTGCCGATTCTTAAGCCACCATGTAAATGTCAAGAAATGGTAGCGCGCAATGAACAACAAACATAAATCCTCATGAAACGAGTTGCTAGTCTTGCCAATTCGTAAAACATCATGTAAATGTCAAGAAATAGTAGCGCGCAATGGACAACAATGTTTAAACACCATAAAACGAATTGCGCGTCTTGCCGATTCTTAAGCCACCATGCCCACGGCAAGAAATGGTAGCACGCAATGAATAACAAAGTCAAACCTTTATGAAACAAATCGCGCGTCTTGCCTATTTGTAAACTACCATATAACTGTCAAGAAATGGTAGCGCGCAAGTAAACTGTTACTCATTTAAGAATTAAACCAAGAATATGAAAATTCTCAATAACGGTGTCGGAACAGTCCAACCACCGTCTTACCGCCAGGAACAATGATCACCAAAGGAGCTCGAACAACGGGTGATCAATCCCATGGAACACTTACTGAGGAATCTGATACAATATATTAGCAACGAGATAGGACAACCATTTTAATAAGGGCAATTTCCCCATCAATGAGAGTTTCAACATGTTCCAAACATTAATTGAGGAACGTAGGCCTCCAATAACTCAGCCAACATTTTAATTATATGTGTGTTGTTCCCCATGAGCAACATGGATTCCCTGATACTTAACATGATCCACCCTACACGGCAGACCTGCAGGTGGTAGGCATTCCTACGGTAAGTCCTTCAAGTGGCTCAGAGGGAAGAGTACTGATTTATTATTACTGACCCGCAGACCCAAGAAATCCACAAACTCCTGAAGAATGTTAAATATTAGTGGGGAGGAGATATCTGGCTGGCGCAGGTAAACCATTGCGTCATCCGTGTATAAAGAGACCACATGTTCTGTTGCCCCTGTCTGCAACCCCAACCGTGCAGCACCTGGCGCAGACAGCACGCCAGTGGTTTTATCGCCTGGGCAAATATTAAGGACAAAAGAGAGCACCCCTGCTGCGTACTCTTGTGGAGAAGGATCTCTGATGACACATTTCATCACATATGTACCCTGGCCGTCTGGCATAATACAATATTTGGCCTGTCAAAAAAAAGCAGGACCCAGACCTATTTTTTCTGAAACTTTCAGGACATACAGATGATAGAGATTTTCATCCAATTCAGGGGCATGCAGTATGTGGGTTAGGTGTCGAGTGTTTCTATGCGGTATAAATCCCGACTAGTCTGTATGGGTCAAATGGTTAGAACAGGGTAACAGCCATGCTGCTAGAATGTGTGTAAGAAGTTGGCTCTGTATATACTATCTCAAAGTGAGAGATAGTGTGCACAGAGTCAAAGGGTTCCCCTTAGAGGTTGATAGTGGCAAAATTAGATAATACTAATGCTCTATTTTGTGGTAGTGTGGTCGAGCAGTAGGTTTATCAGAGGGCAGTGTTAAGCATTTGTTGTACACACACAGGCAATAAATGAGAACACACACTCAAAGACAAAGACAAAACCCCTAGCACCAGCAACACAGGGCCTATCAGGTGCAGAAGTCAAAGTGGGGCCCAAATAGCATAGGTGCCTATGGAGACTAGGGGTGCTCTGGTTCCAGTCTGCTAGCAGGTAAGTACCTGTGTCCTCGGGAGCAGACCAGGGGGGTTTTGTAGAACTCTGAGGGAGGGTCACAAACAGGCACACAAAATACACCCTCAGCGGCACAGGGGCGGCCATGTGCTGTGTGCAAAGTAGGTGTTGGGTTGTAGATAGAAATCAATGGAGAGACCCGGGGGTCACTCTGGCGATGCAGGCAGGACACAGGGGGCTTCTCGGCCTAGCCACTGACTGGGCAAGGATGAGGGCCGCCTGCTGGTCACTCCTGCACTGGTAGTTGGTTTCTCTCAGGCTTGGGGCTGCGGGTGCAGTGCTTCTCCCAAGTGTTGGGTTCCTTTGTTACTGGGCAGTCGCGGTCAGGGGGAGCCTCTAGATCCTCTCTGCAGACGTCGCTGTGGGAGTGCAGGGAGGTCGTCTCAGGGTGTCCACATCTTTGGAGTCGCCTGGGGGTCCTCTCTGTAGTGTTGGTTCCCCTGGACACGAGCCGGGGCGTCGGGTGCAGAGTGTTGGGGACTCACGCTTCCGGAGTGAGGCTGAAGTCACTTTAAAGATGGTTTCTTCATTGCTGTTTGGACAGAGCCGCTGTCTGCTGGACTTTTTGCCTTATGCAGGGTCATCCCCAGTCTTTTTGCCTCCATCCTCCTGGTTTTTCTGACCTCTCGCTGTTGGCTCTAGGACTCTGAGCATTTCATCACTGCTGACCAGTGCTAAAGTGCAGGTGCTCTCCCATCTAAAGTTGGTATGATTGGCTTATACCTAATTGGCATATTTAATTTACCTATAAGTCCCTTGTACAGTGGTATCTCTATACCCAGGGCCTGTAAATTAAATACTACTAGTGGGCCTGCAGCGCTGCTTGCGCCACCCACTGAAGTAGACTTTCAAACCTGTCAGGGATGCTAGCGCAGGGCCTGTGTGCGCAGTTTTCTGCCACAGGGTCCTGGCATCTAAATTTACTTTCCAGGCCCAGAACTCCCCTTTTACTACATGTAAGTCGCCCCTAAGGTACGCCGTAGCTAGCCCTATGGGCAGGGTGCCATGTATGTAGAAAGGCAGGGCATGTGCCATATTGCATGGCCTGTCCTAGTAGTGACAAACAGCCTAACTTGGTGTCTCACTGCTGTGAGTGCTGCCTTCTCATAGGATTGCATTAGAAATGCCCTGCCTTATGTGTAAGGGGTATTTTCTGATTTATGAGGAGTAGCGTAGGAGTGTTTGGTATGGTTGTGATGGTGCTAATAAATGCTGCTTACTGGTGTGGGTGGATTTTTTATTACTATCACAGAAATGCCACTTCTAGAAAGTGCACATTTAGCTGTGCTTATGACTCTGGTGTTTTACAGCTTCATTCCAATCCACGTCTGAGCAGAGTGACAGTTGGGGCTTTGTGCATACTTTTCAGAGAGCCTGTACACAGGGAGGGTGGCGGTGTCACAGAAGTGCATCTGCATACTGAATAGTCTTCCTGGGCTGAGAGAAGGGAAGGGGGGGGGCACCTGCATTTGTAAATGTAGCCTTGGCCTCACACAATAGGGTTGTTAACCCCCCCACTGATGTTTGGAGCCTGTGCTGAAGGAGAGAGGGGGCACTCCCAGAACCAGTTCTAACTGGCTGGAACCTCCTCTCCCTACCATTGCAAAACATTGTATGGACTGAGTATAAGTACAGGGGAATTTTCCTCACAATTTGGAGACTCTTGAAACATCCTGGAACTGGACACAGAAATGCTGGGAGGACTCACCAGGGACTGCCATGGACTGCTGCTGCTGTGCTGACCTGTGACCTGCTTGGTCACCGTGAAGGACTTGCCACTTGCTGCATTTTTCTTTGTGCTGGCCTGTTGCTGGGCCCCTCCACCTGTGGGCCTTTTCTTTGGACTCTGTCCCCCAGGAGCAGGGTGCTGTGGCCCCTGACCCCTGTACTGACCCTGAAGCACGAGGGGTGCTTCACTTGGTGCCTAAGCTAGCGCTTGGGTAAGCACTCCTTTGGGGATTTCCCTAGCGATTGAAAGCGGTTCCCCTTTTCCAGTGTTTTTTTGCGCCTTGAGGAGCGTTTATCCAGTGTGGCAGGAAATCATCACCGCCGCGAACCGGGCTTCCTTTTTGGTTCCAGCGCTCTTGACAGAGTGTGTTGTGATGGCCGAGATCACAACCGCAGCCCGGGGAGGCTTCTTCAACTCAGCACAATTGAAACGCACTACACCAGACCACCGGGGCACAACCTGATGAAGATAGGAGCCAGCGTGCTCCTGATAGTGCCCCAAGGGGAACCAACTCGGAACCTCTTTCAGGAATTATCACTGCCACGGCCCAGGGGAAGGTGAGTTCGCCTGGCGGTCGGGCAGGACAGCCTGGACGGGCTCCAGTGATCAGTGGGGAACCGGCAAGGTTGTCCCCGCTGCCCCAGTGCTCCTTTTTGGCATAGGGAGCGGCCGAGCTGGCCAGGAGCCCTGACAGGCTCAGTACTCACTCCCGGAGGAGCGTGATTCATTTCTTCAGGACCTGAGGCCCAAGTGGCCTCATTGGAGGAGGAACGAGGCTCGCTGCCCCCCCCTCCTTATTGGGCTACAGCTTTTTGGCAGGCAGGGGGAAGCCTCATCGGAGACTCCCTGCGCTGCTGGGCCCCACTGTTGTTCTTTGCAGGCCCCAGGAGGGGCCCATCCTTGAAGCAGAGAGGGTGCGTGGCATCTCCCTCCTCCACAGAAGCCATTGCTGATCTTGGCCCCCCCTTGTGAGGGCCAGTGGAGGCTTAGGGGGTCCCCCCACCGATCACAGGCCCCTGAGGGGCCCAGCAGGAGTTCAGAGAGGGTGCTTGCCACCCCTCTCGGCCCCAGAGCTCACAGGAGGCCCCCGTTTTGCACAGAGGAGTGCCGGGGGGGCCAGTTCTCGTTATATAGGCACTGGAAGCACCTTCATCAAAGCAGGTACTTTTAAAGGACCAATATATTTATGATCTAAGTTCTTTCTAAATACTTTGCAGATTGATATATTGCCTGCCTGTTTGATGATGTTTTTACATATGTGTGCAAATGTTCCTTTTATGGACATGACTTGCTGGTATGTATTCCTATGACTTGCCATATGTTCCTAATGTTCCTACTATGGGTGTTTTATGATATTCTTATGACAAGTGCTTTGGTGTAATAACGTGTTTCCTGACTACTGCTTATGTTGCAGAATACTGAGTAACCTGTGTGTTATGTGGGACTACTG
The DNA here is from genome assembly GCF_031143425.1 of Pleurodeles waltl. Classification (NCBI taxonomy): domain Eukaryota; kingdom Metazoa; phylum Chordata; class Amphibia; order Caudata; family Salamandridae; genus Pleurodeles; species Pleurodeles waltl. The sequence continues at coordinate 1,416,186,442 of NC_090446.1, forward strand.
CTAGTTTGCAGAGTAACTAATGTGTAGCGTGTAAATTCAGACAACTGCTAAGGTGGTAGGATAGTACTAATATGTGATGTTTGGTCTAATAATTGCGTTGCGTACAATACAGTATATTTTCATATAATCTGGTGTTGTGTTTCTTTTGTGGTGGGGATAGTGCGTCACGTGTGTTGTGTGTGTTGTGCAAACACTTTACACATTGCCTCTGGGATAGGCCTGACTGCTCGTGCCAAGCTACCAAGGGGGTGAGCAGGGGTTATCTTGGACGTGTAACCCCCTTTCCCTGACTAGAGTGGGTAGGTTCTGCCTGGCTAAGGTGCATACCCTAGCCAACCAGAAACCCAATTTCTAACAGTGGCAAAGAGACCTAGGATCCTCTCCCCCACTCCAACCACGCCAGAAACCTCTGAATCATCATCGATAACAGACTCACCATGAAATCACAGTTCAACACTGTCTGCTCTGCTTGTTTCCGCTCTCTATGCATGCTATGTAAGATCTTCAAGTGGCTACCCCTACACACTGGACACAGGCCCTCATTACCAGCCGACTAGACTACGACAACGCTCTCTACAAGGAATTGCTGCACACCTCCTACAGAAACTTCAGACCATAGAGAATGCCGGAGACAGAATCATCCTCGACCTTCCCTGATGAATGTACATCATGGCCCACCTCAAACAACTCCACTGTTTCCCCAATTCAAGCTGCTAGCTCACCCACACAAGGCTATCCACGACCAAGAATTACCGCCTGAACTTCCACTAACAGTTGAGAAGCCTACCCTATGCCTTTCTATCTCTTGCCCATATGTCCCACATCTACCGAAGCAGAAGTGGAGGACGCTTCTGCTCCCACATCATAGTTAAGACCTGGAACAGCCTCCCCACGCAAATCTGGACCATCACCTCACTTCCAGAATTCCAAATGGCCCTCAAGACCTGGATGTTCCAATGAGCCTTAGGGATCTACAATATTTTTGGTTATCCACTTGGGTGATTAGCCGCACTTTATAAATCCTGTTTGATTCATTTATTGTTTATAAGTTACATAAACATTGAAGATTTGAAATTTATGAACAGATCATAGGAGTAGGTTGTTGTGTTACTACATTTGGTGTAAAAATGGAAGAGATACCATATTGCTATTTAGTTGAAATATTAGCCTGTACTGGTCTTTATAAGTTGCTATGAACCATACAACTACCCATGCTAAAGAAAGCAAATAGTGAATACCACTCTCTGTATTGGGTTGACCATTCCAGGATTTAAGGCAAATAAAATTGTCTCTTTACAAACAGGAGACAGGAGACTATGCAGGAGTATGGTGAGATAACCAGACCATAACTTTATAAATTATGGTCTAGTAATCCAGGAGACTATACAGGAGTGTGGTGATATTACTAGACCATAACTCCCATGAGGCCTCCGGGTGCAATGAGCGTGCATCACACTACTACACCCATGATGGCGCGTATGATGCAGGATGCATGAATAGGGTGGCTACACAAGAGTGAAGAAAGACTATGATGTAAATGCTTTTACCATTACCAACTAATCAAAATAAATTCCTGAGTGATATAGTATATAGGCAAGTGAGTAGAGCCATGAGTACAGAAGTAGACATTGGCATGTCAGTAAATTGTGTAAGATATGTTTTACACATCAGGAGTAATTCTGGGATTTAAAGGTATTACTGAAAGAGCCAAGCAGGAGGACTGTATTCATAGCTAGATGACCTAACAACTTGCTTCACTGAGGTCGTACATGTAGGTTTTGCAGATTATTATGAGTGATTGTTATTATTTCAATCAAATAATCAAGAATGCACTTCTAATCTAAACTATCCATAATTGTTTTACCATGATTACTCCAAAGAGTGTGACTACAGGGAAATGTCACTCCCTCTGAGGTAATGAGACCCTAATAAAGCCCAAAGGGGGTGAGTCAGGTTACTCTTCGACTGCCCACTTCTGTAGTGCCATATATGACAGTTCCACTGCTGCTGCAACGTTGACATACATGAGATTAGTGTGAGTTTTTAAAGGTATGCAGTATACACATTTTTTATATTGCTGGTGCAAGGTCAGTCAAATAGAAAATAGTGTGTGCATGGTGGGTAGGGATCAACAATTAGAATGGTTTTGAGCTCTCCTTTATTCAAATCAATCAGTGTGCAATTATGGCTAAATAATTATAATAGCAATACCATATGTTTCTTGTATCCTATGGGTTTTTGCATCTAAACATTTTGGTCAGATAGGAGTGCCTGATGCCTCTTTATCTATCATATATATGCCTCTGAGATTAGGAAGGAGTAGGCAGAATGGTCTAGGAGCCCTAACAAAAGCAGAGGGACCCATCTGGGCCTTATTTGAGTAAAATATAACAGTTTGGCATTATAGGATGCTGGAACCATTGGGTTTCCAGGGGACATCCCTTCTTTGAATTTTTAAACATGGTGGGGGTTACCATTGAAGAAAGACACGTAGGGCATACCCATAATCATTTATAGCTGACCTGGGCCCCTGTATTTGTCAGGAATACAGTTTATATAGGACTTACAACACCAGGTTGAGCCCATCCAGGTGGCACGGACCTAGTTGGGCCACAGTAATGATGATGCATGCCACAATTTCGTGGGAGATGGGTCTGGTCTTAGAACCTATTATGGCACTGTAGGATAGGCATCACACAAGGAACAGACAGAGGCCCTCATTTTGACTTTGGCATTCTTTTTCAAAGACCGCCAAAGCCACGGGCGCCAGAAGACCGCCAGTGCTGGATGTCTTCTGTCCACCATAATATGAGTAAATCTGGATTTCCACCACATTTTTGGACGAAATCCAGCAGTAGTTGGGCTGGCGGGCGGAGGCACATGGGCAGTTCCACCACCGACCCCACCCGCCAAAAGGACTCCACCAGCAGTATTACGAGCAGTAATACAGCCTGGTGGTGTCCTGATGGCAGGGTGCTGCCAGCAGTGGAAGTCCCCGTTCCCTGCCGGACGACCGCCTCGCCCGATAAGGTAAGACGGGCGTCCAACAGGGGAGGAGGGTGAGAGGGTGGGGGTGTTGTGTGTGCGTGTGAGTGGGTGTGTGTATGCATGTTTGTCTGCATGTGTATATGCATGTGTGTATGCAAGAATGAATGCTGAAGTGAATGCGTGTATGAGTATTGCAGTGAATGTGTGTATGGATGCATGTGACTGGATGCATGGATGTCAGTGTTGGTGAATGAGTGTATGCGGGGTGCGTGTGGGTGTCTGTGAGCATGCACATGTATGCGGGGAGGGGGACGCCATACCTGGAGGGAGGGTGGGGGTGCTGTACCTGAAGTGTGGGGGGGTATGGTGCTTGCTGGGGGGGCGCTGCACTAGAGGGGGGGTTAGGGTTGCTGGGCTTGCAGTTGGTGTGAGGGAGTCACCTGCCAGTGACAGGGAAGAAATTCCCTGTCAACAGTAGCCTTTCCATCAGGATTTTGTGGCAGTGTTTCTGATGCGGACACCCTGGTGTAAAGCCAGCTCAAAATACCGCCGGCAGTCTTCTGTGGACCGACAGGTAGGAGATGCTCAGCTCCAGCCTGGCGGATCCAACTGACCTGGCGGTATGAGTGAGAATGTGTTGGGTTGGCAGAGGCCAACCCGCCACACTTATAAAGTGGCGGTCTTCACCGCCAGCCTGTTGGCGGTGAAACCGCCACTGTGGCAGTAAGAACACTGTTAGGGTCATAATAAATGCCAGAGTGTTCCCTGGGCCATTGCGTCTTGGAGTTAGAAACATAAACACATCAATTCACATATGATCAGGTTTTGATTGCCTTGGTGAAAGAAAAAGTACATTTGAAAACCCTGATACTACTAACTGAACTTTATTTGTAAGTGGTCTGGCTTATTGACATCTACACTCAATGTGTACCACCAGGGGTGCAATAGTAGCCTACAGAACCATGAAATTAGTGCCATTGTCTGCCTCAAGGGATGCCTTAGATGCAGCCCTGGCCACTGAAGTAATTGAGGGAGCTATCTTGGCAAATATCCGGGGAAGATGCCAGGCCCAGATGGCATCCCCCCAGAATTCTATAACACATTCCCCTCCATCCTAAACGCCCATGTACATGCTGTGTACCGAGAAGCTCATGAGGCATAAACTATTCCCCCATAGCTAGACTGGGCGACCATAATGGTCATCCCTAAGACGAGTGACATGTATCCCACCTGCAAGGACTTTCACCCCATTTCCCTAATAAATATGGAGCTTACAATCCTTGCAAAACTCTCAGCCTTATTCAGGTTATTTATGCTCTGGTCACCCAAATCAATGGGACTTTATGCCAGGCCGCAGTACCAGCCACTGTTTCCGCTGAGCACACAAACGCTGGCCTGAGTCCATGAACTCCAAGATCCCTTTGTCCTGTTACTTCTCGACTTCAAGAAAGGGTTCAACTTGACGGACTGGCCCTTCCTTGAAGGGGTGCTGGAGCACAAGGAATTCAACAAGATGTTTTTCTGCCTCGTACAACTCTTGTAGGAGCACCCAACAGCCTGGGTCAAAGTGAACGGGGTACTATCAAAGAGCTTCCCTATCAGCAGACTGCCCCCTCTCACTCTTTCTATTTACCCCAGCAATTGCCATTGCCCCAATGCTGGCCTGTTACCTAGCCATTGCATCATATCAGCTGTGCCAGCAATTGAGTTGCTGGCACAGCTGATATGATGCAATGGCTAGGTAACAGGCCAGCATTGGGGCGATGGCATAAACGACAAAAACACACTCAATGCAGGTGATGCCCTAGTGTTTCTTATGAATCCTTTCCTCTTCGGCCCTAGGTGCCTTAGGCTTCTAAGCCTCTAAAAGGAGGTCTCAGGTCTTCACCTGAATCAAAGCAAATCCCTCCTAGTGCCGATCCACGAAGACTCCTAGTCAACCTCCTGGCAGAGGTCCATAACGATCAGACGCCACGATGTTTAAATACTTAGGTATCACTATAGCCCTCAAGCCTGAACTTACATGACACCGGAATTTTACACGTCTTCTTAAATAAATAAAGACCTCTCACGTTGGCGTAAATTGATGTTTAATATCCTCAAAGGGGTTTACATTTTCAAAATGATGGTCCTCCCCCGTTTTCTATAAACGCTACAACATTTTCCGCTGCCAATCCTGAACATCTGGGTTGCTAGAGTGACTGTGAAAATCCACTCTTTCTTCTGGACTGGCAAACTCCAAAATTTGTTTTTACACTACTGTGAGGCCTGCTCCCTTCATAGGCTAACATTGGGGCTGCCCTCATACATTGTTGAAGTGGCAGCTGCTGATCTGAAAGGAGCAGGAAGGTCATATTTAGTATGGCCAGAATGGTAATACAAAATCCTGCTGACTGGTGAAGTCGGATTTAATATTACTATTCTAGAAATGCCACTTTTAGAAAGTGAGCATTTCTTTGCACTTAAATCTTTCTGTGCCTTACAATCCACGTCTGGCTAGGTTTAGTTGACAGCTCCTTGTGCATTCACTCAGACACACCCCAAACACAGGGTACTCAGCCTCGCTTGCATACATCTGCTTTTTGAATTGGTCTGCCTGGACTGGTAGGGTGGAGGGCCTGCTCTCACACAAAGGACTGCCACACCCCCTACTGGGACCCTGGCAGACAGGATTGAACTGAAATGGGACCTGGTGCACTTCTAAGGAACTCTTTGAAGTCTCCCCCACTTCAAAGGCACATTTGGGTATAAAACAGGGCCTCTGCCCTACCACCTCAGACACTTGCTGGAGAAGAAACCTGAACCAGAAACGACATCCACCCAAGAAGAACTGCCTGGCTGCTCAAAGGACTCACCTGTCTGCTTTCTACAAAGGACTGCTGCCTTGCTGTTGGCTTGCTGCCTTGCTGTACTCTTGTCTGGCTGTGAAAGTCCTCTCCAGGGGCTTGGATAGAGCTTGCCTCCTGTTCCCTGAAGTCTCAGGACCAAAAAGACTTCTCTTTTTCACTTGGACGCTTTGTGCGCCGAAATTTTCGACGCACAGCTTTTTCTGCGGCGAGAAAAATGCCGCACACCGACGCTGATCGACGCAACACCTTCGGGACGACCGGAACATCGACGCACGGCTTTGCAAGGACAACGCGCCCGACTTCCAGAGGAGAAATCGACGCAACGCCTGCCGTGAGAGCGAAACTTCGACGCACAGCCCCGCAGAACGACGCGCAGACAGAAAAAAAGCAGGAGAATCCACGCACACACCCGGGACATCTGGTAATCCCCGCGATCCAAAGAAAGAGACTGTCTGCGTGCCGGAAAACGACCCACGACTTCCCCGCGTGAAAAATAACGACGCAAGTCCATGTGTGCTGGGGAGAAATCGACGCACACACCATTTTTCCACGTATCTCTTCCTCTGCGGCCCTCTGCGGAGATTTTTCACTCCAAACCAGGTACTTTGTGCTTGAAAGAGACTTTGGGGGTCATTCTAAGTCTGGCGGGCGGCAGAGGCCGCCCGCCAGACTTCCCCCTCCGAAATACCGCTCCGCGGTCGAAAGACCGCAGAGGGTATTCTAAGTTTTTCCCTGGGCTGGCGGGCGGTCGCCAAAAGACCGCCCGCCAGCCCAGGGAAAAACTCCCTTCCCACGAGGATGCCGGCTCGTAATCGAGCCGGCAGAGTGGGAAGATGCGACGGGTGCTGTTGCACCCGTCGCGTATTTCACTGTCTGCAAAGCAGACAGTGAAATACTTGTAGGGGCCCTCTTGCGGGGGCCCCTGCAGTGCCCATGCCAATGGCATGGGCACTGCAGGGGCCCCCAGGGGCCCCGCGACCCCCCCTACCGCCATCCGGTTCCCGGCGGGCGGACCGCCGGGAACTGGATGGCGGTAGGGGGGGTCGGAATCCCCTCGGCGGCGCAGCTAGCTGCGCCGCCTTGGAGGATTCAGAAGGGCAGCGGTACACTGGCGGGAGACCGCCAGTGTTGCCGGTCTGACCGCGGCTTTACCGCCGCGGTCAGAATGCCCTGCGGGGCACCGCCGGCCTGTCGGCGGTGCTCCCGCCGACCCTGGCCCCGGCGGTCTAAGACCGCCGGGGTCAGAATGACCCCCTTTGTTTGCTTTTTAAAGACTTAAGACACTTTATATCGCTTTTCAGTGATATCTTTACAAATTCACATAGCAACTTTATTCGTTTTGACCTACAATTATCCTGATAAATATTATATATTTTTCTAAACACTGTGTGGTGTATTTTTGTGGTGCTATATGGTGGTATTGTATGATTTATTGCACAAATACTTTACACATTGCCTTCTAAGTTAAGCCTGACTGCTCGTGCCAAGCTACCAGAGGGTGGTCACAGACTAATTTTGGATTGTGTGTGACTTACCCTCACTAGAGTCAGGGTTCTTGCTTGGACAGAGGGTAACCTGACTGCCAACCAAAAACCCCATTTCTAGCATGGCCCATCAGGATGAGTGCGATATCTTATATTTTCGCACGCTCATGCTTAACGCCCTGGACCCCAGAGGGATGCCTTAAACAGAAATGGAAAAGGTTAGTGGGGATCCTGGATAATGCCGACTGGCGTGAGATATGTATGGTGTTAGTTATATCCTTCCACCACCCACCTCCAGACGATTCTCTTCCACTACCTCCATGTCATGCCATGTATTTGCACCCCGATGACAGTGGCACATGAGCTGCACTGCAATGCATTTGGCCTGATGCCGATTTCTTCCGTAAGGTTTGGCAATGTCCTGTGATAGCACACTTCTCGAGACGAGTTGGAGTACTCTTTCCTGTGGCACGCTACAGACCTAACACCCTAATTTCCTATATTAGGAATCCTGAAAGATGTGGGGGACACATGGGGGTGAACAGGCTGGTGGGGAGGACTAACTTGGTGGTGAAAAGAGACATAGCTCATAATTGGACTGATCTACAACCTCTAGTCTAGCAGCCTAGAAAAGGGGTGGACTGGTGCGCTCAACAAGAAAAAACAATCTGCCCACAAAAACACTTTAAAATTCGGGACAAGTGGTGGGAATACTTTGGGTTGGGATTTCCATTGATGAGTAATTGAGGTCATGACACTGATTTACCTAATTTTGTTCCACTATTACATACCTGGGAATTGTGGCTGGTGCAACACATTACATAATGTCTATATTACATGTAAAAATCTAATGAAAACATTATTTTAAAAAATTGCCTTTTGTTCTGAATGTTTATATGTTCTGCCAAGAAATTTGGCTCCATGCCAGGTGGTACCCTACTCACTTATGAAATATAATTTATGTAACTTCATGACATGTGATTTCCCTGTGATATTAAGGTGGACAGAATGCTCTTGTGATCAAATTTACAATTATGATGTAATTATGCTATTTAGCTGCTTTGATACTTGAAAATCCAATTCTATTTGATCAAAAATGATTCTTACAGGTTAGAGTTAGAGATAAATTTCTGCAAAGTCCCTCCCGGACATGATTTTTTATATGAAATCGTCTGTTTTCATTTTTGAAATTGGCTTTCTATCTTTGTTTACTTTAGTTATTAGTCAGGGGACATAACAATAATGTAAAATACATTTTAAAGTGTTTCTTCTTGTGTTCGCTGTTTAAAGTATGTACTGATAAAGGAAAAAACACCTGCTTCCGGTGATTGTTATAATTTTTGAACTGGCCAGGACATGAAAATTCCGGTAGGACTGTTGTTTAGTCAGCACTAGCTATAGCGTTATAAAATGTGGTATACGCGAAAATAAGTTGAGAGGGTGGTATATAATTCGGTGGTCGGCTTGGCTATTTTAAAGGAAGGTTCAGTCATGTTTCAAAACCACTGCACTGTTTTCTAGTCAGTGCTACTACTAACAAGCGCATACAGTAGGTTTTGCTGAAAAATATAAATGCTAACTTTCGTGGAGTCGTACGGGGAGGGCAAAGGCAGCGGCTGCGACCAATAAAGTGCACAAAATGGTTGCAAAAAATGAGATCATTTTGACTGACGTCTTGGTTTATCTTTCACGTAGCGTCACAAGACGTAGGAACGAACGTCTGAGCATCTTTATCTGGCTGCGCCACCGTGTGTGGAAACAGTCAAAATAGATGAAAGACTGCTTTTCGACCTTTATAGAAAAAGCGTGTTTTGGTTAAAATCGGCAATATCGGCACAGGCAGGAACATGGGGCACTGGTTACACCTACGGTGTCGTTTCTTAGTGGCTTTCTACACTATCAATCTTCAACGACGAGTTTTGCTGACAGGCTTAGTAGTGCTTCGTTGTAGTTTGTGCCATTTTGTTGTCATGTTAATACCTGACTATGATAGCTGCCAAGTTTCATTTGCATGTGGGTGTCATTTCCAGTATGTTTATATGTTAAAGGCCTAGGCGTGACGTTTGAGTGAGACTTTATTGAGAATGAAATAAGGCAGTTGCATTCATTTCAAGAGACAATGTTTAAGATTTATACCCTGTTATATCAGAGGGTATCTTGTGCGACATGGAACATTCGTTCTTTTATATCCTAGTCTTAGGTCAAGCATAGGAGAAGAGCCCAGAGGCATCTTAGACAAACATTGCACACCATCTTTGCACCTGGCGCAACCATCAGTAAATAAACTGGCAGCCTTATATTGAAAGTAAACTGGTGATGTTAATATTATGGTTTAGCCTAGAGTTACTGAGTTTAATTTATTGTTTTAGTTAATTGAAAGCATAACAATTATACATCTTACATATTAATTAAAATATATTTCACTAGAATGAAAACTTTTTTACAGAGTGAACATCTTTAAAATTAAAGGTTTCTTGACGTTAACGTCAAAAGTATAGTGTGCATTGCGAATTGCCTTTTAGCTATCCCCGGGCCTCCTGGGGTCTAAAGCCAAAAGTTCAGATGCTTAAAACTGTCCAGAAAGTGAATGTACTACATTTGCATTCCCAACCCCCTGCGGTGCCTCCTTAGGCGGGTGCACAAGATGGTGTATGCTGCAAATTTCCTTGGTAAACGCATTGTGTCAAACGCTTGCAGGCTCTATTGCAACAGCACCCATTTGAAGCTAGTGGCCTGCAAAACGTAGACAGGATGGAACAGCATAAAAGTTTTTTTTTTCTCTTTGCACTTCTAGAATGTAAATCAAGCAAAAGTGGTTAAAAGTTGCTTATCATCCCAACATCCACAATACATCACATTTTTTAAACAACTAAGTTTCAAATCAGACTAAAGTGCTAGTGGTGCATATTTGTGGCCAAAATCAGTGACAGTTCCCTGGGCCCAATGTCCAAGGTGCAAGTGCTGAACCGTTAATAGCAAATACTAACTAGGAATAGCATCTATTGTTTCAAAAGTATTAATATTGAACTGATTTAATAACCATTCCAATCAATCAATCAGGAATTTGTAAAGCGCACTAGTGACCCGTGAGGGTCCCAAGGTGCTGAGTGACCTAAAAACACGTGGATGACTTTTACTGCAGTTCTAGAGCCATGAACAAACTTGCAATTTAACTGTGGATTGTATGGATTAAAGCAAGCTACTATGGCTGCTCTACAAGACCGGACACCTCAGTCATTAAACATTCCTTTGAGAAGCCTCTACCCAAAGCCATACAGACATGGACAGATACAAGTTATATGAATGAGATCTTTCTTCTGGAGTTTAAAATGCCTGCATTGCACCAAGCTTGGATTCCTCCATACTGTTTGCTGTGGTTGGTAAATTTCCCAGACGCATTAACATTAACTGGAGTTTCATTAGCGGCAAGTATGGTATGGAAAGATATGCGGCCGGTGCTAATTTGACATAGTGTCTTATGACCATCTATGCATGGGAGCAGGCACTGAACTTAGTTTTATCTTGAGTAAAAGACAAAGATTTGCTGGCCTTTTTGGCATTTCTTTTGAATGAGACATATAGCGGTGCCGCTTCCCACAACTCCGGCAGGTGCAGCTGACAAATTAATGACTGTAAATATTTGTTGTAGGCTAAGTGCCAGTCGGTTACCAGAGCCAACCAGAGGGTGTTATTCAGTTTATCATATGAGTGACTAATTTTATTCCAAATCTTTGCTGCCTTTGCTTTTGCTGCCAGGTCTTGCCGGACTAACCTAAATTCCAAATGGAGCTGCGCTGACGAAGCTGATTGTGGTAGTTTGAAGACTCACCTGTAGACTTTGAGCTGGATTTTGTCCATAAGTGTTGCTTCCAAGGCATACATTGCCACTCTGGCATAAATAAGTGTTGGGAGCAACCTAGAAGAGATAACTGTTAACAGCGGATGGAATGAAGGTCCCTCTAGCCGTTTTGCCAAAATGGAAAAGGCTTAAATTAAGGCTGTTTTTTTTTTTTTTGCTCTATATGTCTTTGCTGTTAAATAAAGGTGCCAAGAGCATCCAGATATACTCCCAGATTTTTATAGTATGGCACCAATTCCAACAAAACGTTATTTAAAGCCATCCTAACTGAGGGAATTTTCCGACAATCTACCAGCATTATTTTAGATTTTGACACATTGATTTCTTGCTGGTTGGAGTTGACATAGTTGGCCAAAATATTTAAAGATCTTTGGAGGCCCACCTTCATACGACTGAACAGAACCAGGCTGCCTGTGTACAGTAGGTGTGTTAACAAAAACCCTCCCAGACGGGGAGGTTGTACATGTGCAGCGTCCATGGCCGGGGAGAGGTCTGTTAAATAGGTGTGGAGCTAGAACATAGCCTTGTTTTAAAACAGAGAATGTCAGGATATTCCTCAAACTCTTTAGCCTAGGCATTCAAACTTATTGGTTTCTCCTTCAAATCTAGTACCCCCTCAAGAACTAAGGAAATCTTCATAAGCACCTAACTTGAAATCATGTCTTTATACGGATACACACTAGGAAGCCAAGTTAATGCATGTGAAGCACTATCCACTCTTCTCTTTTTACAGACCACTCTTCCCTTGTCTCCTCTCTCCATCCTTTGCTTTGACTTTTACTCTTCCCTCTTTCCCTCTGTCACTTTCTCTAGCTTTCCTCCCTCCTTTTTCTCCTCATTCCTCGAGTTGTCTCAGCTTTCTTCCTTCCAACCCTTCTCCATATCTACCTCCTCCACTTCAACTCTTCTTCCTCCATCCGAATCCCTCTCCCCACATTGTTTCTCTACCACAACCCTCTGTCTCTTTTCTAACTTTTTTTCTCCTCATTTCACCATCCTCCCTATTCCACTCCTCCATCTTTCCTCCCCTTGCACCACTTTTATCCTTCTCTCTCTCTCTATATATATATATATATTTATATTTATATATATATATATATATAGATATATATATATATATATTTCTCTATTAGTGACTCTTGTTCATAGCTATCACTACTGCCTCTTTTAGGTTTAAAGGCTCTCTGTTATTTAATGTTTTCTTGCTAAGCTGCCCTTTACCATGTGTGATTTCTTATTCTAATTCCATTATTTTAACCTACATCATGTTGCATTTTGGGACTTGCAGTTTTACTTTTCCAGTTTCATTTGAAATGCCCAATACGCACAGTGATGTTGCCTAAAAGGTCATGCTGAAGTCTTGTTAAAAGTCTAAAAGACAACACTGCCTTTGCCAGATATCACAATTGAGGTTGTGTGAGAGGTTGGCTGAACTTCATTCCCAAGGGCGCTTCTGTGGCTGCCCATGGTAACTTTCTTAAGTGTTGACAGTGACAGATCAGCTCAGATGATGTACTGCCCATTTGGATATGACCATGAGACCAGCTGCAGGTGTGGTGTTCTAGCTCCAGAGACTCGGAGGTGAGAGTGAGAGAGGGCAGGCTGTGTGGGGAAGAGACATTCAACATTTCCAGGGGAGAGACTGAAAAGCATGTAGACTGTGACCTGAAGTACCTGCTTATAATAAGCACTACTATCAGACAATGGGGAAAGAGTAGCGCCTGAGAGGGGGAGCAGAGAGTGCAGAGAGCTGTCTGAGCCAGCAGAAACCCGAGCTCACTGCAGCTGATCCATGCCATTGAGAGGGAAATAAACTGGGGGCTGCACGGGCATATGTTACACAAATTAATTGTCATCTCATTACATGTGTTCATTTATTATACTTATGAAGAGAGTTGAACATATAACTTTGATTATAATTCTATTCCCTAAAGTACTAGAAACATGCTTAGGTTTTCCCTTAGCTTAATTAGCATATTTAGATTCAAATAGCTTCAAATGACTAGGCAGGGAGAACACAATTTGGATTCTGAACATTAAGTGCTATTTTTTATTTTTTGTATTGCTGGGACTGAAATATTGGTATGCCTTATGCCTTATGCCTTATGCTGATACGATTTATTCTGATTAGACTCTTTAATTCGCTTTGGTGATTTTGTACCAGGGGTGTGTAATTTAATAAAATATCTACTTGTCCATGGGACAGGTTGATTCCTAAATCTGCTTGTCCCTTTGGTGCCATGTAGTACGGTGCCAGATTATGGCAACAATTTCATTATGTAAGAGCTCTGATAATAGCCTCGCTGATTCTGCCAGGACTACTACTGTAGTAGGGCTTGAATACTTGCAATTGCAATCTCTACTATTGCAATTTAGTTATCTTACCACCTTTCCACAGAGCTACAATACTGGGGCTGGAGAAAGCAGTACGCAATAGTTCCAGGGCTGCTATGCATTTGAGTCTTCAAACCTCCTAACTTTAATGTTTTAAGGATTTCCACTACCTCTTCTCTAATCTTTTCCCATAATGAGAAATGTTGGAAATCTGGTCCTGACAATGGCAAAAGTAGAAGTTTTTCCAGGGTTGGGAAAAAAGTGGTTGGAGGAAAATTTAACTTGTACATTCTCAACAGATTTTCACATGAGCAAATCAACACATGCATATTTGCTCGAGCTGAAATACAGTTCACAAATATTTTCTAGGAATACGATTTCCTGGTCTACTTCTGTAAGTTCTTGTGAATTTATGGAAGCCACTAATTCAAAGACATATACCATGGGTGCACTTTAGTGAATTTCTTTAAGAATAGGGTCCCTAATTAAGTCTGGCATTAACAAAGACATTTTGTTTTTATTAACCTTCTATTTCTCTCTATCTATTGGCTGGCTTTTCTGTGAGTGATCACATTCTGCTCTTCCACAAGGAGCATATTGGCACACAAATTAATTTTGTTCAGTGGCAGGAACTACTGTGGCAATCAGTGGTGTAACAAAACTAAGCCCTCCCCCCCTTGCAAAGAATATGGAGCCCCCTCCCCCCTAGACTCACTCAGGGTTGGTGCTATGCTGAGGAAACCTCCTGGAGGGGGGCCGAGGGGCCTTTGTTACGCCACTAGTGGCAATGTGTGCTTTTTCAGACCAAAAACCTTTTTTTTTCTTGCCAGTGTTTGTTACAATGGTGAGGGCCTGGCAGCTCCCACAACAATAAAATGCTGCAAAAGCCATGTCAAAACAAGACACGCATAGACAAAACCAAAAGACTCTGCTAGTGTTTGTTTATTTTCATGCTTCCCATAATCTTGTTGAAAATTATTACACTGATTTTCCATTAGGAATATTTTTTGGAAATACTAGCATGCATCAAACATCTTACTAAATGACACTTCAAAGAAATAGCACCTAACATTTCATAGCAGCAAAACATTTTTTTCTGAACATTTTATTTTGAAAGCAAAATATTATCACTCTTGCTTACAAGCTTCTGTAAACATTTGCATCTAATCAGAGATCATTCTGGGAGCATTTTACTTAGCCTCATATTGTTGAACTTTTTAAATGTGTGTACACTTTGTCTTTTTTTTTTTACTGGAACCACTGTAAGTAGTCAGGGGTGTGGAATTTATTAAAATATCTACTTGTCCAGGGGACAGGTTGCTTCTCAAATCTACTTGTCCTGTAAAAAGATCTACTTGTCCCTTTGGTGCCATGTAGTGTGGCGACAAATTATGGCAGCAATCTCATTATGTAAGAGCTCTGATAATAGCCTCTCTGATTATGCCAGGGCTACTACCATAGTAGGGCTTGAATACTTGCAATTTCAATCCCTACTGTACCAATTTCCTTATTTTGCCACCTTTCTGCAGATCTGCATACTGGGGCTGGAGGAAGCAGTAAGCAATAGTTCCAGGGCTGGAATGCCTTTGAGTCTGCAAACCTACTAATCTGCATGTTTTAAAGATTTTCACCAGCTTCTCTCTAATATTTTCCCATAATAAGAAAGGTTGGACATTTACTCCTGACAATGGCAGAATTAGAACTTCTTCCAGGGTTGGGAAGAAATTGGCTGGAGGGAAAATGAACTTGCAAATGCTCAATAGATTTTCACATGAGCAAATCTACACATCGTATTTACCCATGCTAAAATACAGTTCACAAATATTTTATAGGGGTACGACATATACCATGGGTGCACTTTTGTGACTTTCTTTAAGAATTTGGGGCCACATGTAGGTAGGTTCAGAATTACGACTCGCAAATTGCGAGTCGCAAATCCGAATGTAGGATGGTGTCCCTGACACCATCTGTGATTCGCAAGGGCTTTGCAAATGCCCACCTAATGAATAATCATGAGGTGGGTCGCAATTTGCAACCCCCTTGCGAATAGCGGCCCTCACAGGGATGGTGGCCTGCTGGAGACAGCAGACCACCATGTCTGTGACTGCTTTTCAATAAAGCAGTTTCTTTTTTTTTTTTTTTGTAATGCAGCCCGTTTTCCTTAAAGGAAAACAGGATGCATTACAAAAACGAAAAATTAAACATTTTCGTTTCATTTTTTCAGAGCAGGCAGTGGTCCGCAGGACCACTGCCTGCTCTGAAAAAATGTTTACAGTGACATTCACAATGGGGAAGGGGTCCCATGGAGACCCCTTCCCTTTTGCAAAAGTGTTAGCACCCATTTGAAATGGGTGCAAACTGCAAATGGTTTGCGCCCGCAGTCACAAAACAATCCTACATTGCACTGCGAGTCGCAGTTAGGAAGGGAACACCTCTTCCTAATTGTGACAACCCGTTTTGCGATTCGGTAACCAGGTTACCGAATCGCAAAACTGGGTTTGTGCATCGCAATGTGCTTTTTGTACGTCGCAAACAGCTAAAGTCGCTGTTTGCGACATGCGAAAAGCTACCTACATGTGGGTCTTGGTCCCTAATTAGGTCTGGTGTTAACAAAGACATTTTGTTTTTATTAAACTTCTATTTCTCTCTCTTTCGGCTGGCTTTACTGTTAATGATCGCATTCTGCTCTTCCACAAGGAGCATATTGGCACACAAAGTAGTTTTGTTCAGTGTCAAGAAATACAGTGGCAATCAGTGACGTAATGAAACTGGAGGGTGCCCCTTTGAGTCTGGAGAGGGGGCTCCTCCATGTTCTTTGCACTCAGGGCAGGTGCTGTGCTGAAGGGGCCCCCTGGAGGGCGGCTGTGGGGCCTTTGTTATGCCACTGGTGGCAACGTGTGCTTTTAGAGTTCAAAAACTTTTTTTTTTTTTTTTGCCAGTGTTTGTTACAATGTTGAGGGCCTGGTAGCTCCCACAACAATAAAGTGTTACAAAAGCCATGTCAAAACAAGACAGGCATTGATGAAACTAAAAGACTTATAAAAATATGTCAGATCAGTTGGCTTTGTCAGTGTTTGTTTATTTTCATGCTTCCCATATTCGTGTTGAAAATGGTTACACTGATTTTCCATTAGAAATATTTTTGGGAAATACTAGCATGCATCAACACATTTTACTAAATGACACTTCATTTGCATCTAATCAGAGAGCATTCTGGGAGCATTATATTTAGCCTCATAGCCTAAACTTTTCAAACATGTGTACACATTTTTTTTTTTTTGTACTGGAACTAACGTCAGTAGTGAAGTATGACCTTAAAACATTTATTTACAGCACTCACCCTAATAATGAAGGCTTTCAAATAATGAACCATAAATACAAGTTCGAACAGCATTATCTTTTGGAAACACATTACCTTAACTGCAGAGAGTTCCACTCTCTGTAAACAAGCAGCCAAAGGGTTTGTGCTGCAGAGGGTTGGGCCTACTTGTCCCAAGGACAAAGTAAACATAAAAACTTCTTGCCCTTGACCCCAAACAAGATGTCCCGGGCGTCGGGCGATAGGAATTCCACATCCCTGGTAGTGCAGTGTGACCTTAAAACATTTATTTACAGCGCTCACACCAATAATGAAGGCTTTTTATTAATGAACCATAAGTACAAGTCCAAACAGCATTAACATATGGACACAAGTATTACCTCAACTGCAGACATTTCCCTTCTCTTTAAACTGACAGCCAAAGTGTTTGTGCTGCAAGGGCTGGGCCTACTTGTCCCAAGCACAAAATAGACATGAAAACTTGTTGCCCTTGACCCCAACAATATGTCCCGGGTGTCAGGCAATAGGAATTCCACATGCCTCTGTACTTATATAGTATGTTTCTGAGACTCATTTTCATATGCCTGGCTTTAAATTTGTACTAACACTTTTGAACTAGACTGCTGCCTCCGAGATTCAGTGTGTCACCACAATACGTTTAATGATTGAAAGTGTTGATGGGTTCCTCCTTATCTAGGAACTCCTAAAAAGAATGATCAGAACCAGACAAATTAGAACATGAGTCTGATGTGTTCTCAGATGGTGGCAGTGTAGGCTGGTAGGATCCCAAAGTAAGGAGAGAGAGAACCTTGTTTTGTAGATTAGTTAGTCCCCAGACTCCAGTCCCTATTGCCCATACCAGACTTTAGAGGATAGGCGAAGTTTGAAGATTCAACAGAGTGACATATAGGCATGGAGGAGTGAGTATCAATGAGATTGCTAATTGCAGTCATTCATGATTAGCTTGCAGTGTTTGTGGATTTGGATGATGTTTTGTGGAGATGTTTGAATGTTGAATGTTGTGTGAGTATGGTTATTAGTAAAGAAGTTGAAGTGATTATCGGGTCGGATGGGGTCTAAGATCCCGGGATAGTATTATAGCCTTAGAACCCGCCGTAGCGGGCTCTACCGGCTATTAAAGGCCCGCTCCCCGCATTTAACAAGGGAGAGGGACTTTAATAGCCAGTAGAGCCCGCTACTGCGGGTTCTAAGGCTATTAGAACATTCTGCCACACAGGGCAGAATGTTCTATTAAAAAAAAAAAATGTTCACGGAGCCCGAGGGGATTAAAATCCCCTTGGGCTCCGTGAGGCTTTGTTCACAGCTGTTGCTGTGAACAAAGCGAACATTGGAATGTTGGCGCTGCGGGCTTTTACCAGCCAGTAAAAGCCCGCAGCACTCCATTGTTTTCAATGGAGCCTCCAGCATTCCATTGTTCTAATAAAAGGTAGAAGACATCATATTGTAATTGTCTGCTAAGGTTGGTGGTGTTCATTGTGAGACGTCTTCCATGGCACAATTTAGATAGGAACTTATCTTTGTGTGAACGTGAGATGATTGATATAGCGGATCTTAATGAGCCGGGTGAATGTATTCTTATCTAGATTAGAACATTCGAACGTTGTGAGCTCAGGTTGAGACAATGGAGTGCCATGGGCTTTTACTGGCTGGTTAAATCCTGGAGTGTCAACATTCAAATGTTCTTTGTTCACAGCCTCACAGAGCTTGAAGGTATTTTAATCACTTCGGGCTCTGTGATGTCTTTGTTTTATTTATTAGAACATTCTGCCCTCTATTGACCCTTGTAGCTGGGCTATACCACCAATTAAAGTCCCACTCCTGTGTCGGAGGTGGCCTTTAATGGCCAGTATAGCCCGCTATGGCGGGCTCTGAGGCTGTATGATACTCCACAGGTTGAGGTTTCTTTCGAAGTGTTTGAAATCTTGTGTAATTGGAAAATGTTGATTCTTTAGTAGAGCTGACAAAGGTTATTATATTGTATTTGTTATATGCATGTGATGTTGAAGAGAGTGCGTGCTTGTAGATTGTAACAGAGAATGAACCGCTGCGAGGAGCTAGATTGACGTCACAGTGTGCCGTGCTGGTATAGGTCAGTTGGTGTGTTGCCGCATGGCTATTGGTTAAAGACTTCATAATGAGGTCACACCGCGATTGGTTGTTTGGCAAGGGACTGTAGATACAGTGGTATTTCCTGACTGAAAGAAATGTATTGTGATTGTCAATATTCAGTTGGGGAAAATTAAATGTTTCAAGGTTATGTGAGATTTGTTTAGCAGAGATCTGTATATACTTAGTAGAGAGGGAGATGATATGGCAATACATATAGGGCTCCATAGATATGTTTGGCTTAGTCGATAGCACTAGATCACTAAAAAAAGGAAGGTGCATTGAGGTTTCCACTATACAGCATATTCAGTATGAGAATTATTGAAAATTTGGGAAGGGTGTTGTATGAGATGTAACTGCCTTGAAGACCCTTACAGCGTGATGCACTTAATGCTTGGGAATGTGCTGCTTATGCCTGAAAGAAAGAGAAATATCACGGTAGAACCCGAAGTGTTGTGTGCACCTATGCAGATGGTAGGTGGAATGCTGATCAGAAGAGACAGAGAACCAATATGATAGAGGGAGTTAGATTGTATCCAACTATGATGAGTGAAGCATTTGAGGAAAAAAAGGAAAAGAAAAAAGACAAAAAAGTAAAAGAGGGAAAGCAACAGGAACCAGATGACATGAGTGAGGTCAGTGATAGTGATTCTGAAGACAGTGTCTGGGATGTGTTATTGGCCAAATGTCCACCCCATATAATGAGATTCTGAAGGAGGGTGAAAAAGGCACCAGTGGTAGTGGAAAGGTTATGGCTGCTACTGCCCCAGCAAATGTGACTCCTAGTCCTATGAGGGTCACTCCATCTAAACTACATTATGAGACAAAAGGTGAAGTTACAGGAATTTGTGCTCCACCTGATTCTACCTCGAGTCCTGTTGATGCTCTTACTCTTCCAGTTACTATTGATCCTGTGGTTCCTATGTATAAACCTAAAGACCCAGGAAAGACAACTTTTAATTTGGCTGTCCCAAGTGAAGATGGTGAGTCAAATACAGTTGAAGCAAGTCCTGATAATAGAGAATCTGTTCCTCTGGTCCCAACACACAAGAGTACTCCATCTCGGAAAGGGCAGACTCGAATTTGAATCTTTCATGGTCTACTTCTATAGGTACGTAACAGAAAATTTCAACTTCTGGAACTCCCATATGGGAGCCGCCTTTTAATCTTAGTAGCAGTGTACAGAGGGATGCAAATGTGTCTAAAATTCGAGCACTAACATGGTCTATTACTGCCAAAGAAATAGATATGTGGGTGAAAGCTTTCAATGCTGATAGCCCTTTGAGGGAAGTATGCGTATGGAGTTAAGTCAGGGAACAATTCAGTCGCCGCCAAGAGAGGATTTTGTAGATGTGACAAAATTAAAAATATAAATAGATGAGATGATTAGAGGATGTTAGAAATTGGGTCTCTAGTTGGCAGAGGTATGCCCCATGTCCAAGTAGGGGCCACAGTCCTAGTCAGGGTAAGCCATATACAGAACCTAAATTAACCTGTGCTCATCCTCTGGTAGCTTGGCACAGAATACAGCAGTTAGGCTTTATGTAAGAGGCAATGTGTAAAATATTTGTGTAACACTTAAATTACAGTAACACATTGAAGGACACCACAAGGATACCCCATTCCAGTTTTGACAAATAAAGAATATTTATTTGAGGAAAACAAGACCAGAATGACAAAAAAAAACACTAAGTGGAAGTCGAGATATGCATTTTTAAAGATTAAACTAAAAATAGTGCTTAGTCACTGGCAGTCAAAAGGTTACTTGAGATCGCGATAGACAGGTGCTATGAGAAAACTGAGCTTTTTGCAGAAGCCCCCTCACTTTTTGCCCCCATTTTTTATTTATACTGATGTTTTCTGACTCTGATTGTGCCCTGGGCCCTTTTGACCAAGACCTGTGCTCTGACTGAAAAGGTATATGCAAATTAGTCATAATTAGCATTTGCTCTGACAACCTGCCTGTAAGTCCCTAGTGTATGGAAGACCATGTAGGTTAACAACCTCAGTGGAATTCGGGTACCCCTGGGTGCACTGCTGTGGCATCTGGTGTCATTTTGAATGCATGACTGCCTTGCTGACTGCTTTTAAAATAAAATGTAACCCCAAATTTGACTTTTGAACTAAGAGCACTTCCAAAGTAATAAACTAGCTTATTTATACTTACACATCACCCCTAAGTCTGCCCTAGGTGCCCCAATGGTTGGGTCTAGTGTAACCATAAGCAGGGCATTATAAAAGATGTTTTACAAGCCCTGATGAAGGAAACACTGCCAAATTCATGTTTCTCCCTTGTAGTCCATTAGCTCCATAGGCTAACACTGGAAGGCTTTATTTTGAAATAATAAAGTCTTATTTCTGCTAAGAAAGAGATAAATATGCCATGTGAGATATCAAATTAATAGTTAGAATAAATCCACCAACTTGCAAATGTTAGATTTATTATAACTATTACAGGGAAATCATTTTAGAGCTCTTTCTTTAAGTTACCTTAATCAGCACTGTAGTACCCTTTCCTGATTGGTCATCCTCTGGTAGGCTGAGCTGAGCTACCTTAATGAGTTGTGAGGTGGCCTGGGCTGAGACAAAGAAAGCATCTGGAGGGTGGAGAACTGCTGTAGCATATGGCAGAGCAGGAAGAGGGCTGAATGGCCAAATTGGTCTTCAAAGGAGGAAAGGACAGTTAAGACAGAAACAAGACTGCCCCCATTTCCTAAACACCCACCCAGATGAGAGCCCCTGTAATTGAATTACTAGAGGCGCTGGAAGGAGTGTGTTAGAGAAACCTAGCCACACCAGTAGAGAACTGTGCTTTCTGGGATTGATTTTTGCCACACTTCACTTTCACCCCAGAGGGTGGCACCCTGCACCCCATTAGTCAAGCTTGCTTGCCATCTCAGGTGCACATATACATATAGAACAGCTGTCCAGCAATTCAGATCCTGGCTGGAAGAAAGACTGAAGAAGAAAGACTGCCCTGCTGAACCTTTAGTCTGCACCTGAAGGATTTCACCCACAAGGCCTCCACCAGCTGCACACTCTGGGCTTCACCACATGAACATCTAAAGATCTAGGAGTGAACTCCTTGTAAGCAACTCGTACAAAGTAATTACCAATTGTCCCCTGGATCAATGCCTGCAAGAAGAGCCCAGCTGACCAGCGTCCAGTGACTTTTTGAGGATTCTGACCAGGTACATTCTGGGTGTTGTAGTCCCAACTCCCAAGAAGCAACTCAGAGCTTCTGGGACCTTGGACCAAGTTTGTGGTCACTACAAGATCCCAGAAAGGACTTCTGAAAGAAGATCCAGAAGTTTGGAGCAACTTTGTTAAAAAGCATAAAAAGAGGACTGACTCGACAACAAGAGTCAAGCCAGCAACGTCGAATAAAAACCCGGCCTGAATTTCAGGTTGGTCCTGCTGAAGCTCCGAAGCTTCTTCCCAGTCAACAAAACTTGCAGGAGTTGATCAGGACCCCTCGTGCTGACCCAAACGGACGACGTCACATTGCAAGTCGGCCTGAAGAGGAGCCTCACTCGATGATAAAAAGAAAAAGCTCCAGTTAAAAGGTCAAAGGTAAAATTTTGACCAAGGCCTACCGCTCAGTATATCTGACTTAGACTTCATTGAGGTCGGCCTCAAACTTTGACTTTGCCCCGGTCAGATGTCTGCGATTGACAGTTCTTGCTTTTAAGCACTAGAAAGCACATTTTTACATTTAGGTGGTCATTACAACCCTGGCGGTCGGTGTTAAAGCGACGGTAAGACTGCCAACAGGCCGGCGGAAAAAATTGCAATTACAACCGTGGCGGAAACTGCCAACAAAGACAGCCACTTTAATACTCCGACCGCCAGAGCGGTACAAACACACAGCGCGGGAGACAATCTACCGCCCACATTATTATGACAGGCCAATCCACCACCTTTTCCAGGGCGGATTCACCGCAGATAAAAACACGGCGGAAACAGGAATCCCGAAGGAAAAACGCTCACCTCTACACACTCCACGAGGACGCCATGGACCCGGAACTCCAAATTCTCCCTGCACTAGTCTTACTGCTCCTCTACCAGGAGCACGAACGCCGACGGCAAAGACCACAGTGAGTACTGCACCTACGACACAGGGGAGGGGGAGGTAAAAAACAGGGACACATACACGCAACACCCCCACCCCCACCCTCACCCACTACAGCACACACACTAATAGGGGCAACACAAACCATATACTCTAGAAGTGGAATGCGAACCACGAATGGACCCCAAACCTATGTGACCTTGTAGAGGGTCCCTGGGACTGTAGAAAAATAGTGAGGGTTAGAAAAATAGCCCACCCCAAGACCCTGAAAAGTGGGTGCAAAGTGCACCTAAGTTCCCCAAAGAGCACAGAAGTAGTGGATAGGGGAATTCTGCAAGGAAGACCAACACCAGCAATGCAACAACAATGGATTTCCTGACGAGAGTACCTGTGGAACAAGGGTACCAAGTCCAAAAGTCAGGATCAAGTCGGGAGTGGGCAGATGCCCAGGAAATGCCAGCTGTGAGTGCAAAGAAGCTGCCACCGGATGGTAGAAGCTGTGGATTCTGCAAGAACGACAAGGGCTAGAAACTTCCCCTTTGGAGGATGGATGTCCCACGTCGTGAAGAGTCGTGCAGAGGTGTTTCCGTGCAGAAAGACCGCAAACAAGCCTTGATAGCTGCAAGGGTTGCAGTTAGGGTTTTTGGATGCTGCTGTGGCCCAGGAGGAACCAGGATGTCGCCAATTGCGTGAGGAGACAGAGGGGGCGCCCAGCAAGATAAGGAGCCCTCTCAGAAGCAAGCAGCACCCGCAGAAGTGCTGGAACAGGCTCTACGAAGTGGAGTGAACCGGAGCTCACCTGAAGTCACAAAGGAGGGTCCCACGACGCCGGAGGACAACTCAGGAGGTCGTGCACTGCAGGTTAGAGTGCCGGGGACCCAGGCTTGCCTGTGCACAAAGGAAATCCTGGAAGAGTGCACAGGAGCCGGAGCAGCTGCACACCACGCGATTCCCAGCAATGCAGTCTAGCGTGTGGTGGTCCTGTGGCGGGGTGTCCTGTCCACTAGCGCCGGCGGAGGTGGTGGGCAGTTCATTGTCCATGCTAGTGTCAGGGGCCCCTTGTAGTGCCACAGTGTCCCTCCTGGTCTTCATGAGTTCTTTCAGCACCCCTACGATGGTGCCCAGGGTGGGACTGATGGTTCTGAATTCCTCCCTGAAGCCCATATACTGCTCCTCCTGCAGGCGCTGGGTCTCCTGAAACTTGCCCAGTACCGTTGCCATCGTCTCCTGGGAGTGGTGGTAGGCTCCCATGATGGAGGAGAGGGCCTTGTGGAGAGTGGGTTCCCTTGGCCTGTCCGCCCCCTGTCGCACAGCAGCCCTCCCAGTTCCCCTGTGTTCCTGGGCCTCCGTCCCCTGGACCGTGTGCCCACTGCCCCCCAGGTCCCTGTTGTTGTTGGGGTGGTGGGTTATCCTGGGTTCCCTGTAGCGGTGGACACACAGCTGATTGACGTGTCCTGGGGACGGAGGTATGGGCCCGCTGGGTGGGTGCTGTGCTGGTGTTTCCAGAGGGGGGAAGGTCTGTGGTGGCCTGTGACTGGGTGAGGGGAACCGACTGTCCCGAGGTCGCCGATGGGCCGGGCTGGTCATCTAGATCCAGTTGGACAGAGGTGCTGTCATCACTGTGGGACTCTTCTGTTGGTGGTGTGGACATGTGTGGACCCTCCTGTCCGGTGATGTTGGGTAGGGGTCCTGCAGGGGTATAAAAGGATGGTTATTACATCTGTGTGTGTCATGGTGTGGAATGGGTGGGTGACTGTGTACCCCAGTGCTTGCATTCCTGTGTGGGACCTTGTGTGATGATGGTTTAGGGGGTTGTATGGGTATGTACAGTGGGCATGCTTTGTTGTTGCATGCAGGGCTTGGTGTTGGGATGGGTGGTTTGTGATGTTAGGACATATGTGAGGAGTTGGGGTGCTGGGGGTGAGGGTGGGGGTATGTGATAGCATGCAGGTAGGGTGGGGGATGTAATAATTAAGATTTGTCTTACCAGAGTCCAGTCCTCCTGCTACTCCTGCGAGGCCCTCAGGATGCATGATCGCCAAGACCTACTCCTCCCATGTTGTTAGATGTGGGGGAGGAGGTGGGGGTCCGCCGCCAGACCGCTGAACCACCAGGTGGTGTCTTGAGAACACGGAACGCACCTTCCCCGTAGGTCGTTCCACCTGTTCCTGATGTCCTCCCGATTTCTTGGGTGCTGTCCCACTGCGATGACCCTGTCCACTATTCTTCGCCATAGCTCCATCTTCCTTGCAATTGAGGTGTGCTGCACCTGTAATCCGAATAGCTGTGGCTCTACCCGGACGATTTCCTCCACCATGACCCTGAGCTCCTCCTCCGAGAACCTGGGGTGTCTTTGCCGTGCCATGGGGTGGTGTAGGTGATGTGTGGGGTGGGCTATTGTTCTTGCTGGTGCTGTCTCTCTGTGCTTCGTTCTAAATTTTTGGTTGTTGGGGTTTGTGGGTGATGTGGATGTGTGTTTTATATTGTATTGAGTGTGTGGGAGTAGTGTGTGTATGTGTATCAGGTGTGTGTATTTTGAATTGTCCAATGTGGATGTGTTTTATAGGAGTGTGTGTGTCAGAGTCACCAGATCCTCGGGGTCTGTGCACGTTCCCAACATGTCCACCACTGAACAGCTCCAAGACGCTGATAGATAAATCACAGAGACTGAGAGAGTCCAAGAGGGGAAGGGGGTATTAGGAAGGGAACCGCTGGGGAGGAGACCTGTAGTAAGAAAAAGGTTAGAACACACAATATGAAAATTATATTCTCCTGAAATCAATACTAGACTATGATTCTAAGCCTAGTCACTCTGAAAACATGAACAATCTAAGAGTTAAGTTTAAAATGACTAAGTTTCAAGATGGCCGGATACCTGTAGGGGAATCAAGATAAATTAAATGAAAACTTTCTTATTCAAGTACTTTCCTTTACATGAGATTCAGAAAAACACTCAGACTAACTTTTAAACCAGTCATATAAATTCTGTTTTGAGAATGTATACTAGGACCGTACAACGAATATTACATAATAAATATCTTAAAATAGCGGCATAC
Organism: Pleurodeles waltl; assembly: GCF_031143425.1. Lineage (NCBI taxonomy): Eukaryota > Metazoa > Chordata > Amphibia > Caudata > Salamandridae > Pleurodeles > Pleurodeles waltl. The sequence goes on from NC_090446.1 coordinate 1,416,212,530, forward strand.
AATAAACAACATGAAATAAACTCAAGGAGAGAATCGTGCGTCTTGCCGATTCAAGTGTCACCATGTAAAATACCAAGTAATGGTAGAACGCAATGAATATCAAAGTCAAATCATCATTAATCGAATGGCGCATCTTGCCTATTCGTAAAATACGATGTAAATGTCAAGAAATAACAGCTCACAATAAATATCAAAGGACAATGAAACGAATCGCGCTTTTGCTGATTCTTAAGCCACCATGTAAATGTCAAGAAATGATAGCGCACAATGAACAACAAAGTTAAATCCTCATGAAACTAGTTGCACGTCTTGCCAATTCGTAAAACATCATGTAAATGTCAAGAAATAGTAGCGCGCAATGGACAGCAATGTTTAAACACCATAAAACGAATTGCGCGTCTTGCCAATTCTTAAGCCACCATGCCAATGTCAAGAAATGGTAGCGCGCAAGTAATCTGTTACTCATTTAAGAATTAAACCAAGAATATGAAAATTCTCAATAACGGTGTTGGGACAGTCCAACCACTGTCTTACCGCCTGGAACAATGATCACCAATGAAGGATGAAGGGCAGAAGACCGGAAGATCCAAATAGGCCGCCGGGACAGGAGCTCAGGAAGAAGCTGCTGCTCTGCACCGGGACCTCTGAATAGTGAGCACTGGGAGTTGGGCTGGCTCTCTTTTATAGAGTCTTGGCCCAGCCCAGAGCCATGCCCAGGCATGTTGCAGGGAAAGTCTCTGGAAGGCCCTGGAAAGGGGCCACACCCTAACACACACTGAAAACCTGCAGCAATACATTGCAAAGGAACAGTATTTGTAAGCATATTAAAAATAACTTTTCAGGATTGAACTCTGCAATCCAAAAGGTTAAACCACAACATATCAGCACAATGCATAAATTACGTTGTTTTGAGAGTGCTGTGTTTTTGCATTTTTGTCACCAATAGAGCGCGTACTGCTCTGGTGTTGACAGTGTGTATTTTGAGCGCGGCGGTGTGTACCGCCTATGGAATACCGCGGTTAAAAGACCACCGCGTGTATTCGTGTGTCGTGATAGTGTGGGCGTATTTCTGTTGGCATGACGGTGGAGGTTTTGTTATCGCCAGTTTATCACTGACCTTTGGTGTGGCGGACGTGTGTGGGTGTCTAAATTTTGGCGGATTCCTAAATGTGGGTCATAATAGCTGTGGCGGAAATCCGCAGTGGTTGGTTGGCGGTCTTCTGCGCGGCGGTAAGCGGCTTTTACCGCCAATGTTGTAATGGGTTTTAATCTTTTAAAAAATCATATCTTCGGTTCCCTACATTGGATTATTGTCACTTAGGTGTCATTTTAAAGATAAACATGTTTCCTGTTTTTATAAATTGGTGTTGGATTTTATTCTGTGTTATGTTTTACTTTTTTATTGTTTTGTTGATATTACTTGCTTTACACAATTGTTTCCTAAGTTAAGCCTAACTGTTCCTGGGCCAAGCTACCAAGGGTTGAGCAAGCATTAATATATTGAGACCTTGACTGGACCTTATGTGAGACTGTGGCCTATTACTAAGTGTAGGTACCTACCTGCCCGTACTTACAATTTACTGTCCAACAGATCAAAATCCATAGTTTAAGTCTTCTGCAATCGATGATAGACCGGACACAGGAACCCACGCAGGGTCTGCTGAAACAGTACCTTGGATGGAGCAAGCATTGACTTAGAGGAGCAAATGCGAAGGCAATGCGTCAATCTTTTCCACGCAGTTGGGTCACTCATTCGTCATCATGCCTTGCTTGGTGGTGACGATGTGTCGGTTTTAGCAGAAAACAGCTGCAGAACTCACTTCTGAGGCCCTAGACTTGTGGGGGGCACCACAGATGGCAAAATTCAGCAGCACCAGGCAAGTTGCAGGCAGTCTGATGCCCCTAAGACTGCAGGAGAACAGGAGGGAAACCCTTGGAGAAACTTGGGTTCAAGGATGTAGCGAGCAGGTCCAGTCCTTCTCTCTCCCAGTCAAGACGTAGCAGGCCAACACAGCAATGCAGGTAGCAAAGTGGCAGTTCCTCCTACAGCACAGCAATCAGCAGACAGCAGGCCAGCACAGTATAGCAGTTAGCAAAGTGGCAGCCCCCCTGCAGCACATTAATCTTCTTTCAGGCGGAATATCCTTGGTTCCAGCAAAGCTCTTATTTGGTGGTGGTGTGGTCCAATACTTATATCCAGCTGAGACTTTGAAGAGGGGCAGACTTCAAAGAGAAGACTTTGAAGTGCACATTGTCCCTGCCCTTCTTTCCCTCTCTTCAGACACTATACAGAGCATTATGCAGCCCTTTGTATGGAGAGAGGAACAGCCCTAGTCAAGTGTAATAGTCAGCTCCTCCCTCCCATCTAGCCCAGGAAGACCCATCAACCTGGTGATGGGCCATCAGGATGCAAATGTCATCCACAGATGTGTATTCATAGGCAGGCAGAGGCACAGAATAGTTTAAGTAACAAAATGCCAGCTTTCTAAAAGTGGCATTTTCGGACTTACAGTTTAAAATCTGACTTCTCCATAAGTTGCGATTTTAAATTGTGAGTCTAGAGACACCACACTCCAAATTTGTAATCTTTCTCTATTGGAAGTTACACTTAAAGGTTGCTTGAGATAACCCCAATGTTAACCTATGTGCGAGATAGGGATTGCAGTAGTGGAAAACAAATGTAATTGTTTTTTCACTACCTGGATATGTTAAACCTAAACATACATATCTATTTTTTTAAATACACTGTACCATGCTGTTGGGGCTAACCAGGGCCTGCCTTAGGGATGACATATATGTAATAAAAAGGAAGGTTTGGGCCTAGAAGGTGGGTGCACTTGCCAGGTCGAAATGGCAGTTTAAAACTGCACACACAGTTTCTGTTGTGCCAGGCCTGAAACATGTTTAAAGGGCTACTGCGGTGGGAGGCCCAATTAGTGCTGCAGACCCACTAGTAACATTGCATTTACAGGCCCTGTGCCAGTGCTTAATTTGTGTCTGTTGTTACCGGTGCGGAGCACCAGCACTTATTTTTCAGGGCCGATGCTTATTTTTCTGCCTCAAGCACTTATTAAGAGCAAAAGACACACATGGGAAATCTGAAGAAAGAGAAAAGCGAAGAAGTGTCACAAAGGGAGAAAACAGGAACCTGTTAGAGTGAGCTGAAGAGGCAGGGAGTGGCTGTAAATGGATTAAAGAGACCCAAAATTGCTTCAGGATTACATTGCCTCGATCCTCCGTGCTCGCACATTTCATTGCAGCAGCCGCTTTTTTCATAGGAGAGCTTTCGGCACCGGCACATTTTTATTTACAAATTAAGCACTGCCCTGTGCACATACAGTGCACTTTACTAGTGACTTAGAAATTATTCAAATATGCCAATTGGGGATAAGCCAATGTTACCATGTTTAGAATACAGAGCACCTGCACTATAGAACTGGTCAGCAGTGGTAAAGTTCACAGAATCCTAACGCCAGCAAAAGTAAAATCAGAAAAAAAGGAAGTCAAAGGAGAGCAAAAAGCACCTGCACTTTAGGGCTGGTCAGCAATGTTGTGGGTTGTCTTCATCACTCTGTTTGGCATTGTGGTTCCAAGTGATTTGTGGGCAGCATGTAAGGTGTGTGTTCAGTAGCCTTAATCAGAGCCAACAAGAAGCCTGATGACTAAAGGTCCTTCACCGTTGGTGATGAAAAAGTATCAGCAGGTCATGACATTTTTCAAATCAAAGGTACTACCTTAAGACAGAGATTGGATTAAGATTGATAGAACGACTCTAGAACCCAATGAATCGATTCATGCTTATTATGAGAGATTGTTGCAGACATTCAAACAGTATAGTGGAATAAATACGCTTGAGATCAAGGATATGGGACATTGTAGAGGTTTGTGACAGGATTGAGACCTGCAATTAGCATGATGAGTCAGCAGCATTTTATCTATTGGCAGAATACATCAGTTGATGAGATTTTGATATATGCAAAATACTGCAGTGACAAGCTTGAGATGGAACAGAAGAAGCTAAAGGAAAAGCTGATGATTGCTCAGAAGAAAGCAGCTCAGAGAAGTAGTCATGCTCATCAATTTGTCGGGAATGTTGGTACCATGCAAGAAGTATATGAACAGGGACCATATCCAATGCAGGGTAGAGTTCAAGGAGTCCCAATTCATCCTAGTACAGGGATGGATGTCAATAGTTTGAAGAAGGCAACTCCTTGTCACATTTGTAACAGGTTGAGGAATTGGAACAGGGAATGTCCTCTTAATCCAGCCAGTCAGCTCTGGAATTCAGGATTTGTGCCATCTGAGAATAATAACCCAGCAAAAATGCAAAAAGTACAAAAACAGGGCAAACATTTAATGTGCTCCAAGCGCAAGTGATGCAGGTTCCACAACCCCGAAGCCACAGCAGATTGCTAATGGTCCTAGGCTAAATTTGAATTAAGTTCCAAATATGAACACATGTGTTTCAGGACAATAATTCTTCCAACAGGTTCCCATGTTCGAGATGCTTGAGAACTAGGGCTCAGATCAGTCAGCCTGATGGTGCTTGAGAGGGAAGGAAGAGTGCATACTTGGCGTAGTCTTATAGGTACACCAGAGTGGTCCATTCATAGATGGTGAAGTTAAAGCCACCTTGTGTTATTTTTTGTTGACACTGGTGCTATCTCTTCTACTTTGAGAATAGTAGAAGTCCCAAACCTACCCCTGTTGGGAAAAATGGTCCAAGTTGTAGGAGTAGACAACAAACAGATGACAGCCCAAGAAACTGCAGCAATTCCAGTGAAAATAGGATCCTTTGCAGAGAATCCCTGATTTCTGGTTTGTGGTTCCCACCCAGTGAGTCTTCTGGGAAAGGATTTTAATTGCAAATTAAAATGCATAATCTATTGTCTGCCGCCATGCATAAAGATGCAGACTCATGATGAAGATGTTGCCTTTAAATTGGTGAATGAAGGATCTTACAGTAAATTTTTTGACTGTTGATGACTTACTTCCAGATTTGAAAGAGACAGCTAATTCTGAAGTGTGGGATTATTCAGGAGAGGTTATCGGTCTGATTAAAGGTGTTGAGCCTACCTGAATTACTGTGAAGATAAAATCCTGAGTATCCGAGAACGCCTCAATATAATTTGACATCTGAGACAATAGATGGGATAATCCAAGTGATCGAGTCCATGATTCTACAGGAGATCCTAAAGGAGATTATGGGTATTCCTTGCAATTCTCCCTTTGTGGATTTAAAGAAGCCAAACGGGAAATATGGATTTTAGAGGACCTGCGAAGGGTGGATAGCATTGTTGTTCCTTGTTGTCCTATGGTATCAAATCCAGCTGGGAAATTGTTTCAGATTCCATGTGAGGCTAAGTGGTTCACTGCCACTGATTTGTGCCAAGTCTTTTTGTCATTACAATTGCATGAGGACAGGCAGTTCCTCTTTGCAATTCGGTTTGGAAATTATGTTTTAGCATGGTGCCAAATTCCACTGGGGTATACTGAGAGCCCTTCCATTTTCAGCCTTTCCAGTCTTCGTCAGTTTTGATACATCAGTGAACTCTTGGTGGCGTCAAACACTCAAGGAACTTGCGAACAGGACACTATTGCACTGTTGAACCACCTGGTTGAGAATGGACATAAAGTATCCCCAGAAACGTTGCAGTATTGTTACAAAGAGATTCAGTATACTGGACACTACATTGAGAAAGGTGCAGGAAAGAATTTCAGCCATTGTGACAATAAATCCGCCAGCCACACAGAGAGAAGCGAGGATGATCTTGGAAGTGGTGGACTACTGTTTCCAGTCTATGCCCAACTTTTCCCTAGTGTCCAAGCCTTTACAGCGACTGACACACAAGGGTGCCTGAGATAACGATTGCTTACATAAATTACGATTACAATAAACCATTTGAACTTTCCTGCAGTGAAAGGGAGGGCTGCGTTCTCTCAGTGCTTACACAAACACCTCGGAAAGCCAGAAGGTCTGTGGCTTATTTCTCTGCTACATTAGCTCCTGTAGCTCCTGCACTGCCTGGCTGCCTTAAAGCGTTGGCAGCTGTCAGTGGCAGCATTGACAGGTGTGAGAAAATAGTTATGGGTCATCCATTAACTGTGTATGTTCCTCATTCAGTAGACTTGTTTTTGAGAAGGACTAGAACCCAGCACCTGACGGGTAGCCACCTTACCATATATCAGCAAGTCATCCTTGTGGCGGAAAACGCTGTGGTGTTCTAAATCCTTCAACCTTGCTAACTGTACCTATTCATGAAAATGATGGTGAATGGGAAGTAGACCATGGGGGTCATTACAACCCTGGCGGACGGTGTTAAAGCTGCGGTAATACCGCAAACAGGCCGGCAGAAAAAAAAGGGAATTATGACCGTGGCAGAAACCGCCAACATAGACAGCCACTTTAACACTCCGACCGCCACAGCGGTACAGAAAAGCAGCGCAGCGGTCACCGCCAACAGACAGACGGAAGACAAAGTACCGCCCACAGTATTACAACAGGCCAATCCGCCACCTTTTCCGGGGCGGATTCACCGTGGATAAAAACTCGGCGGAAACAGCTTTTGCAATGGGAAAACCCTCACCTTAACACACTCCACGAGGAAGGAGGGCACCATGGAGCCAGAACTCCAAATACTCCCTGTGCTTGTCTTCCTACTCCTCTACGAACATCCGCAACGGCAGCGCCGAAGACAACGGTGAGTACTGCACCTACGACATAGGGAATGGGGGAGGCAAAAGTCAGGGACACAGACACGCAACACCCCCACCCCCACCCGACCCTCACCCACTACAACACACAACCCAAAGCATTTCCAAACAGCACAGTAACAACCCCCAACCCCCCGGAAGAATGCAAAGACAAAAGGAAATGAGTACAACCATTGTAATGCATAAAAATAGAGTATGCTCAAATATATACATAAATATATACACATATTCCAAATATATAAATCACGATTAGTAGTGCAGGTATGCACAATTCAATGTCCGTGGACCACTGGGCCCAAAATGCATGGGCGAGGCCCACACACAATACCTGTCCAGAAATGGAGAGAACACTGCAGGGGCATCAGATAGAAATACAACAGGCACCTGAGGGGGAAAGGAAGGGGGGGCACCTCAGCTGGATGACAGCACCACGCCAGATCCACGACGGGGCTCCATGCCCATTGATGTATCCTGGGGAGTGCAAAGCCACAGTCTCTCCAGTCTCTCCAGTGGGTGGTTTGCCCACTGCTTTATCCTGGGGAGTGCAAAGCCACAGACTCTCAAGTGGATAACAGTCTCCACTGGTTCTGGAGGGGGACTGGTGCCCAGAGTGCTTCATCCTGTTAAGGATTCAGGTAGTGGATGCTGTTCTCCACTGGTTCTGGAGGGGGACTGGTGCCCAGAGTGCATCACGCTCCCCGTGACGGTCCCAGTTCCGTCACTGTCCCAGCCGCACATGGGCTAACGATGCTTGAGTTGGTGGTGCTTGCCCTGTTCAGCGGTGCTTGCCATGGCGGTCTTTGCCTTTTCAGCGGTGCTTGTCATGGCGGTCTTTGCCCTGTTCAGCGGTGCTTGCCATGGCAGTCTTTGCCCTGTTCAGCGGTGCTTGTCCTGTTCAGCGGTGCTTGCCCTGTTCAGCGGGGCTTGACTTTGCTGTCTCTGACCTGTGCAGCGGTGTGTGGCATGGCGGTCCCTCAGTGCCCAGCGGGGCTGTGGCTGCCGGGGCCCTCCTGGGCATTGATGCTGGTGGTGGTCTCCGGACCAGTGACGATAGTGCGGCTCTCCTGGGCACTGACTCTGGCGGTGGTCTCCGGACCAATGACGATAGTGCTGCCCTGCTGGCCACTGTCTCTGGCGGTGGTCTCCGGACCAGTGACGATAGTGCTGCCCTTCTGGGAACTGACTCTGGCAGTGGTCTCCGGACCAGTGACGATGGGGCTGGCGGTGGCGTCCTGGCCAGCGGGGAGGATGGCGGCCTTCTCCGCCGTGCTGCTCTTCACAGACTTTGGCGGCTTCTTCTGCCCCTTCCCCACCTTGGGAGGAGTCACAGCTGACTTGACACTCCCCCCGGGAACCTTGTGAGCGGCTTTGCCGGCAGGAGTCTTCCCCCTCTCCCGTCGGGCACTGTCCAACTTCTGGTGCTTTACAGGGGGTGGACTGGCAGTGCTTTGGCTCCGTGTCACACTGGCTGCCCTGGTGCCCGGTGCACTCCACATACCTCTAACAGGCACAACTGGTACCGGACTTTTTTTGGCTGAGGTGCTAGTACGGGACCTATGAATTGGAGGGGGGGTGGTGGGACAGAGGTCAAGGTTTCTCAGGAAAAGTTTCTGACGAACACTGGGACGGGTAGCTGGAGGGGGCCTGGGAGTGGAGGAAGAGGAGGAAGAGGAGGTGGTTGTAGGAGGTGTAACTTTAGATGATTTGGGTGCAGGTGCATGTTCTGGAGGCTGTCGTGAGGTGGATGTATGTTGGGTGTGTGTGTGCCCGCGTTTGTGTACTTTGGGAGGGGGGCGTCACAGACACACTGGAAGAGGATACAGGGGACGTGTAAATGGTAGTGGGGGTGGTGAGTGCAGGTGGGCGGAGTGTGGTGCTGGGTGTTCTGGTGCGAGTCCTAGTGGCTGTAGTGGTAGTGCATGCAGGTGAAAGTATAGACGACACTGGGAGGGACGAGGGAGACGAGGAGGAGGGGGACACAGTGGAGGCAGTGGATGTTGCTGTGTCTGTATGTGGTTGATGCTTGTGTGAGTGCCTGTGGGATGTGTGGTGCCTATGTTTGCCTGAGCTGCCCTTGTGTGTTGACGGGTGTGCAGGCTGGTCTGATGGTGTGTTTGGGATAGGCTGGGGTACAGGGGATTGGGTCTGGGTGGAGGAAGTTGGAGGGGGGAGGCTAGACACAGGGACAATGGCTGCCATCAGTGCTGAGGCCAGAGATTGCAGGGTTCGATGATGGGCAGCCTGACCAGAATGAATGCCCTCCAGGAATGCATTAGTGTGTTGCAACTCACTTTCTACACCCTGGTTGGCAGTCACAATGGTAGACTGCCCAACAGTGAGTGACCTGAGGAGGTCAATGGCCTCCTCACTGAGGGCAGCAGGGGTGACAGGGGCTGAGGTGCCTGGGGCGAAGGTGATGCCCACCCTCCTGGATGAGCGGGCACGGAGCGAAGGCTGAGGGGCTGCTGGGAGGGCGGTGCTGGTAGGGGGGGTGGCAGCTGTACCTGTAGAAGTGGGGGGCACAAATAGTGCCGCCACCACAAATGAGCTCCCATCGGGACCGTGTCGCTGGTTGCAGATCCGGTGACCGACGTGAAGCTCCCCTCGCCCTCCGTCCCACTGGTGTATTCTGAGTCCGTGGTGTGGCCCTCCATTGCCATGTGGGATGCACCCCCCTCATGCTCCGGTGCCACTGTACCTCCGCCTGATGATGCTGATGCACAAAAGAACAGGGAGAGCACAAAAAGGGGGGGGGGGGACAGAAGAAAGACAGGTTGAGTGCATGGCTTACCGCTGCCGTTGGCGGACAATACAGACACAGCAGCCCCCTGCACTACGCCGTTCTCTTGGCCTCTACAGATGCAGTTCCTGGGATATGGCCATACATGGCTATGAGTGTCATCTGCCTACATAGATGCCACAGGGGCATGTATACCTGTACTTGGCACTCTACAGAGGTGGGGTGGAGTGGCACATAGCCTGCATTCCGGAGGGGCCTAGCCTACGGAACTCGCCCTGGCCTAGGGAAACCCACAGCCCTCCTCCCCCACCCAGACCCCTCCACTGCACGCAAAGTTAGCAGAATGAAAGTGTACTCACCCCCTTGTGTCTGCTGTGATGCCCTCATGCGCCCATCCAACTCGGGGTAGGCCACCGCCAGGATCCGGAACATCAGGGGGGTCATGGTGTGACGGGCACCCCTCCCATGTTGGGAGGCCATCCCCAGCTGAGCCTCCGCCGTCTTCTTGCTCCAGCGGCAAATGTCCTCCCATCTTTTACGGCAGTGGGTGCTCCGTCTGTGGTGGACCCCCAGGGTCCGGACGTCCCTGTCGATGGCACGCCATATTTCCTTCTTCTGATGGGCGCTGACCTACGTGACATGTACAGGGGAAGAAGAGAAGTCATTAGCAACTGCACCGTCGAAGTGAGTGGCCCACATCCCTGCCCTTGCAATGTGGCACATGCAATCACACTCCTTCATGCTCGCAGAACTCTGCACCCTTCCTACTTACATCCAGCCCTCTCCACCCAGGCATAGCCCATACAACTTGCACCCTATGTACTGTTGGTCTGGAGGACCGTAGAGTAGCGTGTACTGGGGGAGGACCCCGTCCACGAGCTTTTCCAACTCCTGTGCAGTGAAGGCAGGGGCCCTTTCCCCAGACGCACGTGCCATTGTCTCTTCCAGACCGAGGTCACAGCAGCACTTGCAGTGTAGGTCCTCTCCTGTCGAAGATCAGGTATCGAGTGATCGAACAGATAGAAAATGGCGGTCACGTCCGCGGCGGTGCGTATCATCACCGCCGGCGCACTTCGTCATTGGCTCCTGGGACCCATAGGGTTCAATGTTAACCAATGCAGCATTGCGCCGCGGTCTACGACCGCCTACCGCGACGGTGTACAACGCCAGCGTAGTTACCTCACATCCCATTGTCCCACTTTAGAGGTCAGGCATCCGCAATTTCAGGGGCCCACATGGCTTCATTTACAACAGCGTCACACATACCTAGGCCTGGACTCAACACACATACAGGAAGGATTTTGTATTTTGTGTCGTGTTCTGTGTAGCTGTGGGTACATACCTCAGAATTGGTTGACTCTGTGGTCGCTGTTGTCCTTCCTAGGCACCGTCAGCTGGGACATGTGAGGAGATGGCGGAATCCTCCGGTGTACCGACCGCTGGTGGACCTGTTGACAATGGAGGAGCGACATTTAATCATCACCTACAGGTTTGACCGTGCCACAATCCAGGAACTGTGTACCCAGTTGGAGCCAGACCTCATGTCACCAATCCGCCATCCCACAGGAATCCCCCCTCAAGTGCAGGTGCTATCAGTGCTCCACTTCCTAGCAAGTGGGTCATTTCAAACAACAGTGGCCTTGGCATCAGGGATGTCCCAGCCTATGTTTTCCAACGTGTTGTCCAGAGTGTTGTCTGCCCTGCTGAAACACGTGAGGAGCTACATTGTTTTCCCTCAGGTGGAGGATTTGGCTACAGTTAAAGGTGACTTCTATGCCCTGGGACATATCCCTAACATCATAGGTGCCATTGATGGGACCCATGTGGCTTTGGTCCCCCCCACAGGAGTGAACAGGTGTACAGGAACCGAAAGAGTTATCATTCGATGAATGTACAGATGGTATGTTTTGGCAGACCAGTACATCTCGCAGGTAAATGCTATGTTCCCTGGCTCAGTGCATGACGCCTACATCCTGTGGAATAGCAGCATCCCTTATGTGATGGGTCAACTCCAGAGGCACTGTGTGTGGCTATTAGGGGACTCTGGTTACCCCAACCTGTCATGGCTATTGACCCCAGTGAGGAATACCAGGGCAGAAGAACGCTACAATGAGGCCCATGGGCGGACTAGGAGGGTGATTGAACGCACCTTCGCCCTCCTGAAGGCCAGGTTCCTTTGCCTCCATATGACAGGTGGTTCCCTATTCTACTCACCAAGGAAGGTGTGCCAGATCATCATTGCCTGCTCAATGCTTCACAATCTTGCTTTGCGACGCCAGGAGCCTTTTCTGCAGGAGGATGGTCCAGATGACGGTGTTGTGGCAGCTGTGGAGCCTGTGGACAGTGATGAGGAGGAAGAAGACATTGACAACAGGGACTCTGTCATAAAGCAATATTTCCAGTGACATTACATTTACTTTCACACTTCTACCTCTATCCTGTCTGTCAATTTGAAGTAGTATTTGCTAACTGAGTGGTACATTTCCATTACGGTTTCACAGGTGTGGTTACCAACGTGTGTCATCTGCTTGCATCCTTCATGGGCTTGTGATGTGTAACATAGGTATGTTGATATTATATTTTCGAACAGATTTTGTCATTGTCATAGATAATACACATTTTCAAAATCACAGACTGACTCCGGATTATTTTGTGGTTCAAGGGTGTTTATTGAAGTGCTAATTATTGGAGGGGGTGGCAAAATGGTGATGGGTGATGGTGGAGGAATGTCCATGGCAGAGTCCAGTCTATTAGTCTCACAGGTGCACTGCCCATATGGCCATAGGAAGTGGAGCTGGGGCAGTTCCAATCTGGACAGGGTAACAAAGTGGGACAGTGGGATGACAATCAGGATGGTCTCATTTCCTGGCGGGGGTCTTGCCATCTTGCTCTGTCCTGTTCCTGGATCTCAGGGACCGCTTGCGGGTGGTTCTCCATCTGCAGGGGGTGGGGTGCTGGTGTGGTGGTCCTGTGGCGGGGCGTCCTGTCCACTAGCGCCGGCGGAGGTGGTGGGCAGTTCATCGTCCAGGCTAGTGTCAGGGGCCCCTTGGAGTGCCACTGTGTCCCTCATGGTCTTCTGTATGTCCTGCAGCACCCCTACGATGGTGCCCAGGGCGGAGCTGATGGTTCTGAGCTCCTCCCTGAACCCCAAATACTGTTCCTCCTGCATGCGCTGGGTCTCCTGAAACTTGGCCAGGACCGTAGCCATCGTCTCCTGGGAGTGGTGGTATGCTCCCATGATGGAGGAGAGGGCCTCGTGGATAGTGGGTTCCCTTGGCCTGTCCGCTCCCTGTCGCACAGCAGCCCTCCCAGTTCCCCTGTGTTCCTGTGCCTCCGTCCCCTGGACCGTGTGCCCACTACCACTGCCCCCAGGTCCCTGTTGTTGTTGGGGTGGTGGGTTATCCTGGGTTCCCTGTAGTGGTGGACACACAGCTGATTGACGTGTCCTGGGTACGGAGGTATGGGCCCGCTGGGTGGGTGCTGTGCTGGTGTTACCAGAGGGTGGAAGGTCAGTTTTGGGCTGTGCCTGTGCAAGGGGAACCGACTGTCCCGAGGCCCACGGTGGTCTGGGCTGGTCATCTGGATCCAGTTGGCCAGAGCTGCTTCCATCACTGTGGGCCTCTTCTGTGGGTGGGGTAGAGATGTCTGGACCCTCCTGTCTGGTGACGTTACGTAGTGGTCCTGCAGGAGTATAAAAGCATGATTATTGCATCTGTGTGTGTCATGGTGTGCAATGGGTGGGTGACCGTGTACCCCAGTGCAAGCATTCCTGTGTGGGGGCTTGTGTGATGATGGTTCAGGGGTGTTATGGGTATGTGCAGTGGGCATGCTTTAGTGATGGGTGTCCATGCTTTGTTGTGTCATGCAGGGCTTGGTGTTGGGATGGGTGGTTTGTGTTATTAGTACATTAGTGAGGAGTTGGAGTGATAGGGGAGGGGGTGAGGGTGGGGGTGTGTGATAGCATGCAGGTAGGGTGGGGGATATGATAGTTAAGATTTGACTTACCAGTGTCCATTCCTCCACCGACTCCTCCGAGGCCCTCTGGATGCATAATGGTCACGACCTGCTCCTCCCATGTTGTTAGTTGTGGGGGAGGAGGTGGGGGACCGACGCCAGTCTGCTGAATCGCGATGTTGTGCCTGGAGACCACGGAACGCACCTTCCCCGTAGGTCGTTCCACCTCTTCCTGATGTCCTCACGATTTCTTGGGTGCTGTCCCACTGGGTTGACCCTGTCCACGATTCTTCACCATAGCTCCCTCTTCCTAGCTATAGAGGTGTGCTGCACCTGTGATCCAAATAGCTCTGGCTCTACCCGTACGATTTCCTCCACCATAACCCTGAGCTCCTCCTCCGAAAACCTGGGGTGTCTTTGGCGTGCCATGGGGTGGTGTAGGTGATGTGTGCGGTGGTGTGTGTGGTGATGAGTGTGGTGATGTGTAGTGGTGTGGGGTGTTTTGTGCATGGATGTTGTGTGGGTGATGGTGTTGTGTGCCTCTGTGTGGTGTGGTTGTCTATTACTGTGCTCTCTCTGTCGTCTTCGTCTCTAATTTCGGGTCGTAGGGGTTTGTGGGTGATGTGGGTGTGTGTTTTATATTGAATTGGGTGTGTGGGAGTGGTGTTTGTATGTGTATCAGGTGTGTGTATTTTGAATTGTCAAATGTGGCGGTGTTTTGGAGTTGTTTGTGTATTTTGAGCGCAGCAGTGTGTACTGCCAATGGAATACCGCGGTTGAAAGACCGCTGCGTGGATTCGTGGGTCGTAATAGCGTGGGCGTGTTTCAGTTGGTGTGCCGGTGGAGGATTTGTTTTCGCCAGTTTATCACTGACCTTTGGTGTGGCGGACTTGTGTGGGCGTCTGAATTTCGGCGGTGTAGGAAGTTGGCTCTGTATGCACTATTTCAAAGTAAGGAATAGTATGCACAGAGTCCAAGGGTTCCCCTTAGAGGTAAGATAGTGGCAAAAAGAGATAATACTAATGCTCTATTTTGTGGTAGTGTGGTCGAGCAGTAGGCTTATCAAAGGAGTAGTGTTAAGAATTTGTTGTACATACACACAAGCAATAAATGAGGAACACACACTCAGAGACAATTCCAGGCCAATAGGTTTTTGTATAGAAAAATATATTTTCTTAGTTTATTTTAAGAACCACAGGTTAAAATTTTACATGTAATACTTCAAATGAAAGGTATTGCAGGTCAGTACTGTAGGAACTTTGAATAATCACAATAGCATATATACTTTTCAAATAAATCACATATAGCTATTTTAAAACTAGACACAGTGCAATTTTCAACAGTTCCTGGGGGAGGTAAGTATTTGTTAGTTTTTGTAGGTAAGTAAACCACCTACGGGGTTCAAGTTTGGGTCCACAGTAGCCCACCGTTGGGGGTTCAGAGCAACCCCAAAGTTACCACACCAGAAGCTCAGGGCCGGTCAGGTGCAGAGTTCAAAGTGGTGCCCAAAACACATAGGCTTCAATGGAGAAGGGGGTGCCCCGGTTCCAGTCTGCCAGCAGGTAAGTACCCGCGTCTTCGGAGGGCAGACCAGGGGGGTTTTGTAGGGCACCGGGGGGGACACAAGTCCACACAGAAAGTACACCCTCAGCAGCGCGGGGGCGGCCGGGTGCAGTGTGCAAACAAGTGTTGGGTTTGTAATAGGAATCAATGGGAGACCAAGGGGTCTCTTCAGCGATGCAGGCAGGCAAGAGGGGGGCTCCTCGGGGTAGCCACCACCTGGGCAAGGGAGAGGGCCTCCTGGGGGTCACTCCTGCACTGGAGTTCCGATCCTTCAGGTCCTGGGGGCTGCGGGTGCAGGGTCTTTTCCAGGCGTCGGGATCTGGGAGTCAGGCAGTCGCGGTCAGGGGGAGCCTCGGGATTCCCTCTGCAGGCGTCGCTGTGGGGGGACAACTTTGGTTACTCACAGTCTCAGAGTCGCCGGGGAGTCCTCCCTGAAGTGTTGTTTCTCCACCAGTCTAGTCGGGGTCGCCGGGTGCAGGGTTGCAAGTCTCACGCTTCTGGCTGGAAACGCAGTCGTTTTAAAGTTGCTCCTTAGGAAACAAAGTTGCAGTCTTGGGTGAACAGGGCCGCTGTTCTCGGGAGTTTCTTGGTCCTTTTAGAGCAGGGCAGTCCTCTGAGGATTCAGAGGTCGCTGGTCCTGGGGAAAGCGTCGCTGGAGCAGTTTTCTTCCGAAGGGGGGAGACAGGCCGGTAGAGCTGGGGCCAAGGCAGTTGGTGTCTCCGTCTTCTCTGCAGGGTTTTTCAGCTCAGCAGTCCTCTTCTTCTTAAGTTGCAGGAATCTGATTTCCTAGGTTCAGGGGAGCCCCTAAATACAGGATTTAGGGGTGTGTTTAGGTCAGGGAGGGCAGTTGCCAATGGCTACTAGCCCTGAGGGTGGCTACACCCTCTTTGTGCCTCCTCCCAAGGGGAGGGGGTCACATTCCTATCCCTATTGGGGGGATCCTCCATCTGCAAGATGGAGGATTCCTAAAAGTCAGAGTCACTTCAGCTCAGGTTGCCTTAGGGGCTGTCCTGACTGGCCAGTGACTCCTCCTTGTTTTTCTCATTATCTCCTCCGGCCTTGCCGCCAAAAGTGGGGCCGTGGCCGGAGGGGGCGGGCAACTCCACTAGCTGGAATGCCCTGTGGTGCTGGAACAAAGGGGGTGAGCCTTTGAGGCTCACCGCCAGGTGTTACAGCTCCTGCCTGGGGGAGGTGATAGCATCTCCACCCAGTGCAGGCTTTGTTACTAGCCACAGAGTGACAAAGGCACTCTCCCCATGTGGCCAGCAACATGTCTCGAGTGTGGCAGGCTGCTAAAACCAGTCAGCCTACACAGGTAGTTGGTTAAGGTTTCAGGGGGCACCTCTAAGATGCCTTCTGGGGTGTATTTTACAATAAAATGTACACTGGCATCAGTGTGCATTTATTGTGCTGAGAAGTTTGATACCAAACTTCCCAGTTTTCAGTGTAGCCTTTATGGTGCTGTGGAGTTTGTGTTTGACAGACTCCCAGACCATATACTCCTATGGCTACCCTGCACTTACAATGTCTAAGGTTTTGCTTAGACACTGTAGGGGCACAGTGCTCATGCACTGGTGCCCTCACCCATGGTATAGTCCACCCTGCCTTAGGGTTGTAAGGCCTGCTAGAGGGGTGACTTATCTATACTGCATAGGCAGTGTGAGGTTGGCATGGCACCCTGAGGGGAGTGCCATGTCGACTTACTCGTTTTGTCCTCACTAGCACACACAAGCTGGCAAGCAGTGTGTCTGTGCTGAGTGAGGGGTCCCCAGGGTGGCATAAGATATGCTGCAGCCCTTAGAGACCTTCCCTGGCATCAGGGCCCTTGGTACCAGGGGTACCAGTTACAAGGGACTTACCTGGATACAGGGGTGTGCCAATTGTGTGAACAAAAGTACAGGTTAGGGAAAGAACACTGGTGCTGGGGCCTGGTTAGCAGACCTCAGCACACTTTCAATTCAAAACATAACATCAGCAAAGGCAAAAAGTCAGGGGGTAACCATGCCAAGGAGGCATTTCCTTACAGGCGGATTCCGAGATGTGGGTCATAATAGCTGTGGTGGAATTCCGCAGCCGCGTCGGGGTATTGGCGGTCTATTGTACGGCGGTAATCGGCTTTTACCGCCAATGTTGTAATGACCCCCCATGAATGTCTTGATGTTACTAAACTGTGCACCAAACTGCAACCAGATAAACTAGATGAACCACTGCCTGAACCTGATTTTGTGCTCTATATTGATGCTTTATGTTTGCGAGAAAGTGGAGAAAGTCTAGGAGCAGCTATTGCTGTCTGCAATATTTCAGGAGTAGTTGAAGCCTCGTGGCTTCATGGAGTATTCTCTGCACAAGTAACCAAACTGATTGCTCTTACTAGGGCATGCTGTATTTCTGAACAGCTGAAAGTGACAATCTTTCCTGAATGTCAGTACAGTTTTGGTGTTGTTAACGACTTCAGACAATTATGGTTCCAGAGGAGATTAATGATGTCTTCTGGATCTCCAATCTGGAATAGCAATCTGGAATGACAAAACAAATGAGAAATCTCATTGAAGCATTACAATTATCTCAACAGGTTGCAGTGGTCAAGTGCCCTGCACATCGTACTGGTTCTGGCCATGTGATATATGTAAATAACAATGCAGATGAAGTTGCAAGAACTGTGCTCATAAAGTTTGTACTTTTGTTGGAGAGTAAACCAATGAACATATGGAGGAGACCAATTACAACCTTTGGTTGACTACAGCAGATATTTGGAAAGAGATAAAGAGACTCTGTGAAGCAGTGTCAGGGTAAGAGAAGCATAGTTGAATTAGAGCAGGTTGTGTCTAAAGAGACGATGACATTTCGATTTTGATGGATGGAAGACCAGTGTTGCTGAACAGTTTGTTACACCCAAGGGCTAGGCATTTTCACAGCCTAGCCCATGTTGGTAAGGATGACATGATGAGGTTATTTAGGCATACGTGGTTTAATCCTAAATTCAAATTGATGGCTGAAGCATTATGTCACAGATGTGCTGTGTGTTGAACAATGTTGGAAAGAAAATAACAGTAACACTGATGTGGTATATTGTGAGTTTGGCAGATGAATGGATAGATAGAATGTTAGACTCAGTGCTGTGTTCTCTTTGACATCATATTAGAGTGTTGGGGATGGAAGCTCTGTAGTGATTCAATTGGACGTCAGTTGACTTGAGGATAGCTGTCTCTGATGGTGTTCCTGATATGTGGATGGGATACTCAATATAAAGAACCCACTGAACTTACTCTGGATCAGTCTTCACTACAATTTGGCGACGAGGTGACCCAGGAGTATCCCAACACATGAACTCTTTGAAACTTCGCACTAGGATCTCTCTCCGAAAATATTTTTTTTCCTTTCCCTAAACCTAACAGTGCCATCCTTCAACCTAGTGCTGCACATTTGATTTGACTGAGGTGAGCTTTTACTTTATTATTGTTTTTATCGTTTTTTTAATGTATTTTCGTCATTTTAAGTTGAATTAACACAGGCGTATACTCGCGCGTGCTGTAGTTTTTTTGTTTTGTGTTTAGCACGAGAGCCGCTATCCGGCGTTTTCATATTACGTGTCTCGAATTCCAACTGTACCTCGAGAGACGCCGCACGTAACAAATGTTGATTTTATTGTGCGTTGCGCTCCCGTGAGCTCATTTTCAAAAATTTAAGCAATAAGGGAAAATTCATAAAATTAAACAAGTGTACTTACCATCGGCAGTGTAATCTTGAAGGATTTGGCATCGCTTGTCGAGTTCCGAGTCTACAATATCAGTGAAAAGTGGGAAGTTTATAGAAAACAGCCTAAAAGTTTGAATTTCACATAACGACGATAATTAACTACAAAAGTGAAATTTGTACATTTGTTGCACATGGAACTATGGAGTTGGATTTTGTGTTTACATAACGACTATAACATGCTACAAAAGTGAAAGTTATATTGATCAATATATTGAACTGTGACATTGCTATTCTCAAAGATTTTTTTTTTTTTCTTTTCTTCCTTTTTGTCTTTTCTTGCAAATAATTTAAAAGTTCTACAAACACAGGATGCAGAATATCTCACCTCCACTGTTTTTTCTAACTGTACCAGGATATCCACCAATTAAATGGTCAAAATGGAAAAAGACTTTCCTTCATTATTCTAGAGTGTGTGGCACCAATTTATCCAATGAAAGAAAAACTGCTTTACTTATGCACTGTTTAGGTTGTGGAGGTCAGGACATTTTTGAGACTTTACCTGATCCAGGGGATGATGGAACAGATTTGAATGAATTTGAAATATGTTTGAAGAAATTGGATCTGCATTTTCTACCAAAAGTGAGCACCATTTTGGAAAGATACCATTTTGGTATGAGGGAACATAAATCAGGAGAAACTGTAGAGGAATATATAACAGCTTTAAGAAAATTGGCTTCTACATGTAAGTTTGGAAGCACAATTGATGACGTATCAGAGACCAGTTCATGTTACGATGTTTAAGTGATAAAGTAAGACAGGAATTGTGGAGTAAAGATGACCCACCTTTACATGAAGTTATTTTGTTGGCGAAAAGTGTGGAACATACCTTAGCATGTGTTGAAGAATTAGAAAGAGGGAGAAACCTATCAATAAATAAGGTTACTGTAAGAAAAGAAAATATAAAAAAGGAAAGTGATGGTGACAAAGGAGAAGACAGAAACGCCCATGAACAATGGTTCAAATATAAAGATGCTAAAGACGCCAAGTGTTTCCGCTGCGGAAACTCTGGACATTACGCTTCCTATAAGAAATGCCCTGCCATTAATGTAACCTGTAGATTATGTAACAGGAAGGGTAATTTTGCTAAATGCTGTAAATCCTCAAAAAATACAGGTTCTGTGAAAGTAGTTGAAGACTGTATCCTATCCGTCTTAACTGGGGTTCAAAAGAAAAATTACCCAAAAGATAAAGTGACCATTTTAGGAGTCAAAAGTTAAGTTTTATTTGACTCGGGGGCGTGGTTGACTTTAGTATCAAGTGAATTTTTTGATGAATACTTTAGTCATAAGGTTGAGTTGAAAGATCCTGACGTCATACCTGGTGCCTACGGTGGTCAAAGCATAGAGTTGAGAGGATATTTTGAATCGGAGATTACATTTAAAGCAAACACTATATTTGGGAAAATGTATGTGCCTATCAAAGGTGACAGTGTTTTGAGCTGGCCGCATCAAAAGGACCTTAACATTATTTTGGATCCCAATTCTACAACGCCTGTTATCATAAAGGAGGAGTTCATTGCAAACTGTCAAAAGATTCCTATTGTTTCTATCAATGCTGCAGATGTTGAAAAACTTCCTGCTTTTGTTAAAGAGTTCAGTGAAGTATTTAGTGACAAGCTGGGCTGTTTAAAACATTATGTTCATCACATTAAAATCAAAGAGGGATCAGTTCCAGTTGTGGCAAAGGTGTGGCAAATACCCATCTCAATGAAAGATGATGTTGAGAAAGAAGTGAAAAGATTGTGTAATGAAGACATCATTGAACCTGTGGAATCATCTTAATGGGTTTCACCCATTGTAGTCGCACGCAAACCGACTGGAGAAATCAGATTGTGTGTAGATTTAAGAAATCTGAACAAGTGTATCGTCAGTGACCAATTTCCTCTTCCAAACATCCCTGAAATGGTCACGTTACTACATGGGTCGAGGTTTTACAGCAAGTTAGAATTAACTTCGGCAAATCATCAAGTCCTGCTCGATCAAGATTCTAAAGACCACACGACGTTTATCACTCCGTTTGGAACTTTTAGATACAAGAGGATGCCTTTTGGTTTGGTGTCTGCGGCTGTAGTATTTCAACGCGTTATGTACAATTTATTTGGATTTGAGCCGGGGGTGAAGTGTTTTCAAGATGACATTCTTATTCATGGACGAACTGAAGCTGAACATGAGATGAGAGCCAGGAAGATTCTTAACATTTTAAGAGAAAATGGTTTAACTTTGAAGCTTAAGAAATGCTCTTTCTGTAGAACTGAAGTGGAGTATTTAGGACACAAGATAACATCTAAAGGAGTGTATCCGAAGGAGAGCTTAGTGACGAACAATATAAACCTACAAAATCCTGAAAGAAAAGAAGAACTCTTGTCATTTCTAGGAATGGTGGAATTCCATGCCAAATTTTTACCAAATTTGGCCTCAAAGACAGTGCACATGCGGAAGTTACTTAAGAAGGGTTGTGAATTTAACTGGGATGAGGAATGCAAGAGTGAATTTGAGAGTATAAAAAGGGATCTATCTGGTGCTGAAAGTTTAAAGTCGTTTGATCCGGATAAACAAAGTGTCATTATGACGGATGCAAGCATGTGTGGTTTGGGTGCTGTTTTATTGCAAGAAACAGATTAGAAAGTCCTCAAACCGATAGTTTATTGTTCCAGAACGTTGCGGGGAGCGGAAATCAAATATTCTACAATAGAGAGAGAAGCATTAAGTGTGTTTTGGGCTGTTCACAAATTAAGGAATTTTCTATGGGGAAAACAGTTTTTGATCTTCACTGATCATAAACCGTTAGTAGAGGTTTTCAAGAGTAAGGGTTTGGATTCTATTTCTAGTAGAATCAGAAGGTGGATGATAGTTGGTTTACAAGATTTTGATTTTGATGTACGTTATGTTCCTGGCTAAGGTAATAAGTTAGCAGACTGTTGAAAAGAGTTGGGAAAACGGTCAGGAAAGTGAAATAAGTGTCTGTAGTATAACAGATGGTATTATAAGTCGAGAGGAATGGGAGAAAGCTGTTGTGGAGGATGAAGTATTACAATGTGTATGTAAAAGTATTTGTGAAGGATGGAGTGTGAGTGCCAAGCGTGAGATGGAATTGGAAGGATTTGTTAAAATAAAGGATGAACTATCCATAGATGATGGCGTGCTTTTGCGGGGTTTGAGACTAGTAGTTCCCTCCACTTTGAAAAATAAAATAATTGATTTAGGCCATGAAGGGCACCAGGGAATGGGTAAGACCAAGGCTTAATTACTGGTGGCCAGGGATTAATCTTATGATTGAGAGGAAAATTAGATATTGTTCTGATTGTTGCAATAGTGACAAAGTATATAAGACTAGAGCACCTCCCATGGGAGTTAGAGTTGAGTCGCATAAGCCATGGGAAATTGTAGCCCTTGATGTGGTTGGGCCCATTCAAATGAAGGGTGGAACTAACTATATTTTAGTCTTGGTTGATCAATTTTCGAGATGGGCCGGATTATGCATTAGTTGCAATATGAAAACAAAAAAAATTCTTGATTTTCTGAATGAAATGTTCAATCGTGAAGGTTATCCTAACGTAGTTGTGACGGATAATGGTCCTCAGTTCGTGTCAAGGGAAATGGAATCATATCTTAAAGAAAAAGGGATAAGACACAATAAGTCTTCACTGTATCATCCTGAGGGTAATGGTATGGTCGAGAGATGTAACAGATGTGTTAAAGAATGCATACAATTAGAGGTTGCAGCTAACAGAAATTGGAAGGATGGTCTTAAATGTTTTCTGCATGCATATAGATTTACTCCTCACACTACAACAGGTAAGGTTCCCTTTGAATTGTTTAGAGGACGCAGAGCAAATACCTTATTCCCCCCAGGATGGGTATATTGGGGAAAGAATGAAAGTGTGATGTGGGATAACATGAGAGACAGGGATGAGCATGAAAAGCAAAGTGTGCAGAAGAGGAAGGAATATTACGATAATAAGAAGAGTACGTGTGAAGTTGATGTTAGAGTAGGAGACAACGTTTTAATTAAGCAACCTATGTGGCGCAAAAATGAAAGCAAATTTATGGGACCTTTCGAAGTCATAAAATTGTTTAGAAATGTAGTAAAGATCAGAGATGGGAGAGTGTGGAATCTTAATCGGGTTGTGGTTGCAAAGAATAGTTCAGGAAGTTAATTGTTTCTATTCTAAGTTGTGCATTTATGATATTTTGACTTATCTTTATGTTTTTTTTTTTTTCTTTCTTGTAAGATGGAAGATGTGTGGTATATTGTGAGTTTGGCAGATGAATGGATAGATAGAATGTTAGACTCAGTGCTGTGTTCTCTTTGACATCATATTAGAGTGTTGGGGATGGAAGCTCTGTAGTGATTCAATTGGACGTCAGTTGACTTGAGGATAGCTGTCTCTGATGGTGTTCCTGATCTGTGGATGGGATACTCAAAATAAAGAACCCACTGAACTTACTCTGGATCTGTCTTCACTACAACTGAGTCACATTGCAGGGTCAGGAAGACCCTTTAACAGAATGCAATTGACTTCATTGAGATGCCTGTGAGTGAGGCTGAGATATGTTCTAGTGATTTGTGTGCATCTTCTCATGTTGGGTTGATGCTTACCCGACCAGAAGAAATAAGTCTCACAGTAACAAAACTGCTGTTGAGAAAGCTTATACATAGGTTCGGATTCCCCACTTCTCTAGAATCAGATTGCAGGGCTAATTTTAATAATGAGGTCCTGAAATTGCTGTGTGCAGCATTGCAAGTGGAGCATAGATTACACTGCAGCTATAAACCTGAGGCTTCGGGTCTAGTTGAGCAAGTGAATGGGACACTGAATTCAAGACTGGCAAAGGTGTGTGCTTTGACATCTCTGAAATAGGCTGATGCTTTGCTGCTTGTGCTGATGAGTCTTCGC
Organism: Pleurodeles waltl; assembly: GCF_031143425.1. Lineage (NCBI taxonomy): Eukaryota > Metazoa > Chordata > Amphibia > Caudata > Salamandridae > Pleurodeles > Pleurodeles waltl. The sequence continues at coordinate 1,416,236,154 of NC_090446.1, forward strand.
AGTGTACCTAATCAAAAGACTGGATTGCCTACCCTTGAGATCATCATGGGGCAATTCCTGCAAATGCACTTGTGAACATTACAGATGATATGCTGCTTGACTACTGCAAAGGGCTAGCTGATGTGGTGTGTTCAGCGTCTCATTAGGTTGGAGCAGATACAGCCCCTCTACATCAGGAGAAATGCCATGACCTTAGCACTGCCAACTGGGTCTTGGTGAAGAAACATGTAAGAAAGATGTGTCTGGAACCTCATTGGCATGGGCCATATAAAGTCATTTTGTCTACAATGTCTGCTTTAATGTGTGGGGTTCTCCCTAACTGGATTCACGCTTCCCATACTCAAAGAGTTGAATGTCCCTTTGATTCAACAGCACCTGTTTCAGAAGTGCAGGTGGTGACAGAGAGACAATAGGATCAGGTTAGTCAAACTGTCTGGGGTCAAACAGCCTGAAACATCACATGATTGGTCTGAGGGTGTTCTTGAGCAAGCCACAGTTGACGTAGAAGCAACTGAATCCCATCCTGTGGTAGTGAACATGATGAACTCAGATTCTGAACCTGACAAAGGACATAGGCCCTTATTACAACCCTGGCGGTTGGTGTTAAAGCGGCGGTAAGACCGCCAACAGGCCGGCACAAAACAAAATGGAATCACTACCATGGGGGAAACCGCCAACATAGACAGCCACTTTAACACTCCGACCGCCATGGCGGTACAAACAAACAGCATGGCGGTCACCGCCAACAGACAGGCGGAAGACAATGTACCGCCCACACTATTATGAGAGGCCAATCCGCCACTTTTTCCAGGGCGGAACCAATGCGAACAAAAACACGTCAGAAACAGGACTTGGAAGGGGAAACACTCACCTCTACACAACCCACGAGGAACCAGGACGCCATGGAGCCAGAACTCCAAATCCTTCCTGCGATACTGTTCCTGCTCCTCTACCAGGAGCACGAACCACGGTGGCGACCACGGTGATTACTGCACCTACAACACGGGAGGGTGAAGGGAAAAGAGAGTGACACACACATGCAACAAGCAACACCCCCACCCTCACCCACAACACACACACACCAATACATGCTGCAACATTAGATTTACACCCCCAACCCCACCTGGAAGAACGCAATGACTAAAGGAAATGATTGTAAAGATTGTAATCAATAAAAATCCATTAGTCAAAACTTGAAATATAGTATAAACAATTATGTACACCAACTATACAAGTCCGGATAGTGCACCATTCATAGTCTGTGGACCACTGGGCCCAAAATGCATGGGCGAGGCCCACACTCGATACCAGACATCAAATGGAGATAACACTGCTGGGGCATCAGATCGAAATGAAACAGGCACCTCAGGGGGAAGGAAGGGAAGGGGGGCACCTCAGCCGGATGAGTGCACGACGCCAGCTCCACGAGGGGGCTCCATGCCCATTGAGGTATCCTGGGGAGTGCAAAACCACAGTCTCTCAAGTCTCTCCAGTGGGTGGTTTGCCCACTGCTTTATCCTGGGGAGTGCAAAGTCACAGTCTCTCAAGTCTCTCCAGTGGGGGGTGGGTTGCCCACTGCTTTATCCTAGGGAGTGCAAAGCCACAGTCTCTCAAGTGGCTAACAGTGGGTGGTTTGCCCACTGCTTTATCCTGGGGAGTGCAAAGTCACAGTCTCAAGTCTCTCCAGTGGGGGGTGGGTTGCCCACTGCTTTATCCTAGGGAGTGCAAAGCCACAGTCTCTCAAGTGGCTAACAGTGTCACCTGGTTCTGAAGGGAGCTTTGTGCCCAGAGTGCTTCATCCTGCCAAGGACTGAGGTAGTAGATGTCTTTCTCCACTGGTTCTGGAGGGGGCTTTGTGCCTAGAGTGCTTCATCCTGCCAAGGACTGAGGTAGTTGATGTCTTTCTCCACTGGTTCTGGAGGGGGCTTTGTGCCCAGAGTGCTTAATCCTGCCAAGGACTGAGGTAGTGGATGTGAATCTCCACTGGTTCTGGAGGGGGCTTTGGCCCAGAGTGCTTCATCCTGCCAAGGACTGAGGTAGTGGATGCCTTTCTCCACTGGTTCTGGAGGGGGCTTGTGCCCAGAGTGCTTCATCCTGCCAAGGACTGAGGTAGTGGATGTCTTTCTTCACTGGTTCTGGAGGGGGCTTTGTGCCCAGAGTGCTTTATCCTGCCAAGGACTGAGGTAGTGGATGTGACACTCCACTTACGGTGGTGCAAAATGCAAGCTGGCCAGGCTCCCCGAACTGACCACCAGCCTCGTATGACTGACCACTGGGGATGGCAGCCATGTCTGCGGTGGTGCCACTGGCTCAGGATGACACGGGGCCGCTGGCGGCGGTGTCAGTAGCGTCCGTGCTTGCGGCGGACTCTGTGGCATCAGTGCTTGCGGCGGACTCTGTGGCATCGGTGCTTGCAGCGGACTCTGTGGCATCGGTGCTGGTGGCGGACTCAGAGTCTGCGGTGCTGGTGGCGGGCTCAGTTATCTGCAGTGCTGGTGGCGGGCTCAGTGTCTGCAGTGCTGGCGGCGGTGTCTGTGGCAGCGTTGCAGGTGGCGGTGCTTGCGGCGGTCTTGTCGACGTGGACCTGCCTTTGATTTTCTGGCCCTTCCCCACCTTGGATAGTGGCGCAGCTGTCTTGCCACTTTCCTCTTTTGTTTTGCCTGAGTCCTTGGTGTAGCAGGTGTTTTCACCTTCTCCCTCCTGGATGTGGGCAACTTTTTCAGTTTTGGAGGTGGGGGAATGTCCTTGCCCTCGCTCCTTGGGACACTGGCAGCCCTGTTGCTTGGCACACTCCAAAATCCCGCTATTGCTGGCACTACTGTGTACAGTGATGTGGTGGCTGAGATGCTGGGTTGGGGCCTGGAAAGGCAGGCCCTAGGGGACCGACGGGGGGGGAGGTGTAGGGAAGAGGTCAACATTTGATAGGAAAAGCTTTTTAGACACACTGGTATGGGTAGATGGAGGGGGTTTGGGAGTGGAGGAAGAGGTAGTGGATGTAGGAGGTGTACGTTTGCTGACTTTGGGTGAAGGTGCATGGGCTGGAGGCTGTTGTGAGGTGGATGGCTGTTGGATGGGTGTGTGGCTGCGTTTGTGTACTTTGGGAGGAGGGCTCACTGACACTGGGAGAGGACATGGGATGTGTGAATGGTAGTGGGGGTGGTGAGTGCACGTGAGCGGTGTGTGGTGATGGGAGTGCTGGTGATGGAGGTATTGGCTGAAGATTTAGTGCATGCAGGAGTGGAGATGAGACAGGGAGGGAGGAGGGAGACGTGGAGGGGGGGACACAGTGGAGGCAGTGGATGTTGGTATGTGTGCATGGGTATAATGCTTGTGTGAGTGCCTGTGGGATGTGTGGTGCTTATGTTTGCCTGAGCCACCCTTGTGTGTTGAGGTGTGTGCATGCTGGTCTGATGGTGTGCTTAGGATAGGCTGAGGTACAGGGGATTGGGTCTGGGGGGAGGAGGTTAGAGGGGGGAGGCTGGACACAGGGACAATGGCTGCCATCAATGCAGAGGCCAGAGCCTGAAATGCTCGCTGTTGGGCTGCCTGGCCAGAATGAATGCTCTCCAGGTATGCATTTGTTTGTTGCAACTGCCTCTCTACACCCTGGATGGCATTCAGAATGGTAGACTGCCCAACAGTGAGGGATCTCAGGAGATCAATAGCCTTCCTCACTGAGGGCTGACTGGGGCAGGGCCTGAGGTGCCTGGGGTGAAGAAGATGCCCACCCTCCTGAGTGAGCGGCCACAGGACACACGCTGAGGGGCTGCTGGGAGGGCGGTGCTGGTAGGGGGGGTGGCGGCTGTACCTGTAGATGCAGTTGGCACAGAGGGGCCCGCCACCGCAAGGGAGCTCCCATCAGAGGAGGAGTCTGTGTCGCTGGTCTCTGCTCCTGTCCCCGCTGTGGAGCTCCCCTCGCCCTCCGTCCCACTGGTGACTTCAGACTCCGTTGTCTCGCCCTCCAGGGCCATGTGGGATGCAGCTCCCTCCTGCTGTGGTGGCACTGCTCCGCCGCCTGACGATGCTAATGCACACAAGAACAGGGAGACCACAAAAAGGGGGGGGGAGAAATAAGAAAGACATGTTCAGTGCATGCATTGCCGCTATAGTTGGCGGACACTACAGACACAGCAGCCCTCTGCACTACGCCATGCACTTAGAGTTCCCTAATTAATCACAGTGACATGGGGTACAAGGGCTATGCCCGATTGCTGCACACATGGAAGTCACAGGAGCCTGACTAGGTGTAGATGGCTCTTACCACTGTTGGGGTTGGGGTGCCACATAGCCTGCCTCAGAAAGGGTCCTTGCCTTCAAAGCTTGCCCTGGCCTAGGGTAACCCACTGCCCACCTCCCCCACCAAGACACCTCATAATGCGTGCAGAGTCAGATGGATGTGACGGTACTCACCCACTTGTGGCTGCTGTGATGCCCTCAAGTGCCCATCCAACTCCGGCTATGCCAACGCCAGGATCCAGAACATCAGGGTGGTCATGGTACGACGGGCACCCCTCCCACATTGGGAGGCCATCCCCAGCTGGGCCTCCGCCGTCTTCTTGCTCCAGTTTAATGTCCTCCCATCTTTTCCGGCAGTGGGTGCTCTGTCTGTGGTGGACCCACAGGGTCCGGCCGTCCTTGGCGATGACATGCCAAATATCAATTCTTCTGGTGGGCGCTAACCTAGATGAATAGTACAGGGGAAAAGGATGATCTTTAACCGTCCGGCCCGTCACAGTCATTGGCCCACGTTCCCTCCCTTGCCCTGATGCACATACACTCACCGTCCGCTCATGCAGGCCTCAGTCCCCCCCGTATCTTCCATCCACACCACTCCAAACAGGCATTGCCCATACAGCATGCTCACAGTGTACTCCCCTGTTTGTCTGGAGGACCGTAGAGTAATGTGTACTGGAGGAGGACCCCATCCACTAACTTCTCCAACTCCTCCGAAGTGAAGGCAGGGGCCCTTTCCCCAGACACATGAGCCATTGTCGCTTCCAGACTGAGGTCACAGCAGCACTTGCAGTGTAGGTCCTCTCCTGTCGAAGGTCAGGTATCAAGTGAGTGAACAGACAGAAAATGGCGGTAACGTCCGCGGCGGTGCGTACCGTCACCGCCGGCGTACACCATCATTGGCTCCTGGGACCCATAGGGCCTATGTTAACCAATGCAGGATTGCGCCGCGGTCTTCGATCGCCTAACGCAACGGTGTACGATGCCAGCGCAGTTACCTCATATCCCCTTGTCCCACATTACAGTTCAGGCAGCCGCCATTTCAGGTGGCCACATGGCATTATTTTTAAATGCGTCACACCTATCTAGGCCTTTTATTCACACAGTGACAGGTACATTGCGGATTGACACGTGTGCAATAAATTCTTTTTTTACTACCTCAGTGTTGGCTGTTCTCGTCCATAGGGCACGTCCGCTGGGGCAGGTGAGGAGATGGCGGCATCCTCCGGTGTACAGACTGCTGGTGGACCTGTCGGCAATGGAAGCAGACACATCATTATCACTTACAGACTTGATCGTGCCACAATCCAGGAACTGTGTGCCCAGTTGGAGCCAGACCTGCTTTCAGCTACCCGCCATCCCACAGGAATCCCCCCTCTAGTGCAGGTCCTGTCAGTACTCCATTTCCTGGCAAGTGAGTCTTTTCAAACAACAGTGGCCATTGCATCAGGGATGTCCCAGCCTATGTTCTCAAACGTGTTGTCCAGAGTGTTGTCTGCCCTGCTGAAACACATGCGCAGCTACATCGTTTTCCCTCAGGTGGAGGATTTGCCCACAGTGAAAGGTGACTTCTATGCACTGGGACATATCCCCATCATCATAGGTGCCATTGATGGGACACATGTGGCCTTGTTATCCCCCTGCAGGAGTGAACAGGTGTGCAGAAACAGGAAGAGCTACCATTCGATTAATGTGCAGATGGTGTGTTTGGCCGACCAGTACATCTCCCCTGTGAACGCCAAGTTTCCAGGCTCAGTGCATGACGCTTACATTTTGAGGAATAGCAGCCTCCCTTATGTGATGGGGCAACTCCAGAGGAGCCGTGTGTGGCTAATAGGTGAGGACAAGGACCCTATACTGTGTGAATGATTGTCTGGTTCTGGGGTTGTCCCTAAGGGTTAGTGTACCTCGACATTTGGAGGTGACTCTGGGTACCCCAACCTGTCATGGCTACTGACCCCAGTGAGAAATCCCAGGACAAGGGCAGAGGACCACTACAGTGAGGCACATGGGCGAACTAGGAGAGTGATCGAAAGGACCTTCGGCCTCCTGAAGGCCAGGTTCCGGTGCCTCCATATGACAGGTGGTTCTCTCTACTACTCACCAAAGAAGGTGTGCCAGATCATCTTGGCCTGCTGTATGCTGCACAACCTGGCTTTGCGGCGACAGGTGGCTTTTCTGCAGGAAGATGGTCCAGAAGGAGGTCTTGTGGCAGCTGTGGAGCCTATGGACAGTGAAGATGAGGAGGCAGAAGAAGAGGATATCGACAACAGAAACAACGTGATCCAGTAATACTTCCAGTGAGACACAGGTAAGAAGACATCACTGCCTGCTACATCTCATACAATTGTTAGACCTATCATATGTCTGTCACTTTCACCCAGTGTATGGACCCTGACTTGTCACTTTGCCTTTCCATTTCACAGATGTGGGTCCCACTGTGTGAACTCTGCTATATTACCTCATGGACTAGAGCTGTGTGACATAGGTATGTTGACAATAGAATGGACATTGCTATTTTCCTTAGTTATAGCAAATACACATTTGTGAAAGCACAGACTGACTCCAGATTGTTTTGTGATTCAAGGGTGTTTATTTAAGTGCAAATTAGTAGAGGGGGTTGGAAAATGGTCAGGGGTGATGGTGGAGGAATGTCCATGGCAGAGTCCAGTTATTTGTCTCACAGGTGCATTGTCCAAAGGGGCATAGGAAGTAAAGCTAGGGCAGTTTAAGGATGGACAGGGTGACGAAGTGGGACAGAAGGATGACATTCAGAGTGGTCTCATTTCTTGGCTGGGGTCTTGGCATTGTTCTCTGTCTTTGTCCTGGATCTCAGGGACCGTTTGTGGGGTGGTTCTCCATCTGCAGGGGGGGAGCTGGTGTCGTGGTCCTGTGGCAGTGCCTCCTGTCCACTATCGCCGGCGGAGGTGGTGGGCTGTTCATCATCTAGGCTAGTGTCAGGGGCCCCTTGTTGTGCAACAGTGTCCCTCCTGGTGTTCACAAGGTCCTTCCACACCCCTACAATGGTGACCCGGGTGGTGTTGATGGACTTTAGTTTCTCCCTGATCCCCAAATACTGTTCCTCTTGCAGCCGCTGGGTCTCCTGAAACTTGGCCAGTACCGTTGCCATTGTCTCCTGTGAATGATGGTACGCTCCCATGATGTTGGAGAGGGCCTCGCGGATAGTGGGTTTCCTGGGCCTGTCCTCCCCTTGTCGCACAGCAGACCTCCCAGTTCCCCTGTTTTCCTGTTCCTCTATCCCCCGAACCGTGTGCCCAGTGCCACTGCCCCCAGGTCCCTGATGTTCTTTGGTTTGTGGGTTTGCCTGGGTTCTCTGTAGTGGGGGACACACTGCTGCTTGACATGTCCTGGGGACAGGTATGGGCCCGCTGGGTAGGTGCTGTGCTAGTGTTTCCATAGGGGGGAAGCTCTGTAGTGGCCTGTGCCAGTGTGAGGAGAACCGACTGTCCAGAGGTCCCAGATGGGCCGGGCTGGTCATCTAGATCCAGTTGGACAGAGCTGCTGTAATCACCGTGGGCCTCTTCTGTTGGGGGGTGGACATGTCTGGCACCTCCTGTCCAGTGACGTTGGGTAGGGGTCCTGCAGGGGTGTAAAGGCATGATTATTGCATCTGTGTGTGCCATCGTGTGCAATGGGTGGGTGACCCTGTACCCCAGTGCATACATTCTTGTCTAGGACCTTGTGTGATATTTGGTTTGGGGATCTGTGTGGGTATCTGTAGTGGACATGCGTTGGTGATTGGTGTCTATGCTTTGGTGTTGCATGCAGGGCTTGGAGTTGGGATGGGTGGTTTGTGATAGTGGGACATATGTGAGGTGCTGGAGTGATGGGGGTGAGGTTGAGGGTGGGGGTATGTGATAGCATGCAGGTAGGGTGGGGGATGTAATAGTTAAGATTTGACTTACTAGAGTCCATTCCTCCTGCTACTCCTGCGAGGCCACCAGGATGTAGTATAGCCAAGACCTACTCCTCCCATATTGTTAGTTGTGGGGGAGCAGGCGGGGGTCCGCCGCCAGTCCTCTGAACTGGAATCTGGTGTCTTGAGACCACGGAACGCACCTTCCCCTGTAGGTCGTTCCACCTCTTCCTGATGTCATCCTGTGTTCTTGGATGGTGTCCCACTGCGTTGACCATGTCTACGATTCTGCGCCATAGCTCCATCTTCCTAGCTATGGAGGTGTGCTGCACCTGTGTTCCGACTAGCTGTGGCTCTACCCAGACGATTTCCTCCACCATGACCCTGAGCTCCTACTCAGAGAACCCAGGTTGTCTTTGCGGTGCCATGGTGTGTTGTGTGTGATGTGTGAGGTGGTGTGTGTTGTGATGTGTGAGGGGATGTGTTTGTGTGTGTTGTGTGAGGTGCGTGAATGTTGTGTGAGTGATGGTGTTGTGTGCCTGTGGATGCTAGTTTGTTGATGGTGGTGTCTCTTTCTGTGCTTCTTTCTCAAATGTTGTTGTAGGGGTTTGTAGGTGATGTGTGTGTGTGTTATATATTGGTTTGGGTGTGTGGGAGTGGTGTATGTATGTGTATCAGGTGTGTGTATTTCGACTTGTCCATTGTGGTTGTGTTTTGTAAATGCGTGTGCGTTTTGAGCTCGGCGGTGTGTACCGCCAATGGAGTACCGCAGCTGAAAGACCGCTGCATGGATTCGTGGGTCGTGATAGTGTGGGCGTATTCCTGTTGGCGTGACGGTGGAGGTTTTGTTATCACCAGTTTATCACTGACCTTTGGTGTGGCAGACTTGTGTGTGTGTCTAGATTTTGGCAGATTTCGGCCTGTGGGTCGTAATAGCTGTAGCAGATTTCCGCGGACGCAGCGGTGTGTTGGCGGTCTTCTGCACGGCGGTAAGCGGGATTTACCACCAATGTTGTAATGAGGGCCATAGTACTGGAAGAAAGCAAGTGGAGCCTGGAGACCAATGTCCCAGAACGCAAGAGAGATCGACATTGAGCTTTCCTAAAAACTGACCTTAGTGAAAGTGAGAATAAGGGACTAGCACTGAGAAGATCAAAGAGAATGAGAGTATGAGAGTATGAGAGTGCCCTGCCGAAGGGTACTCTTTGCCTGAATGGACATATTTTGCTGCAAATGACAAAGAGAGAACGTTTTGGGAGTTTCTGGATAACACTGCAGATCCAACTGGACCTCCTTGAACTGAGCGTTGTGTTTGAATTCTATTTCGAGATTCCTGTGCTGTTGGATAGACTGAGGCATTTCATTCTGGATGGGATTATCAGTAACCTTAAAGTGTGCATATATATATATTAGAGATTTTGCATACACTTTGAAGTAGACTACCTAGGCCTGCATATAAGAAAAAGGGAGGGTTGCCCTTAGAAGAATATGGAGTAGGGCTAAGGAAGTCTCACGAAGATTCTGTAAATATATCTGTTATTCAATATTTGGACTTTGTTTTACCACTTTGCACAGGTGTAACTGATAAAGAATACTCTGTTGCGGCTGCATGTCACCCTAAATATCTGATTTTAGATAATTCATGGAAGCAAATCAGAAAAATAGACACAGGTATATAATGGGTGCAGTATTTCTCATTTCTTTTGTAGTATTAGTAGTGCTGTTAACAAGAGCATTTCCCCTCCATTCCCTGTAGAGAAAGAGTACCATCTAGTGTTTCCCTTGCAAACACTGAGTTCTAGAAATAGTAACCTTTATAGGCTAAAACGTCCTCCACAAACACTGAGTCCTAGTGATAGTAACCTTTATAGGCTAGATGAAAATGTGTTACAGACAGATAATTCTAGAGAAGATTATTCTACAAATTTATATTTTTAGACTGCTATATGAGTATATTCACACTGTGGACACGAGGATTTCTAGGTGTGTATGCAATTACCTTCCTCAGTTTCAGAGGACATTAGTTACCATCATATTCCTACGACTTATGGGGTTTCTTTAAGTCTTTTGTTGAGCTTATTTTATAACAAGGGTTGTTTCCAGTATTGTTTTTAAACTATGATTTAGTACTTCCAGAAGGTCGTTAAACATTTGGACAAGAATCCTTATTTTAAAGGTGCAGAAATCATGGGAAAATATTTTGTATCACTAATCTTTGGACAATGCATATGCACATAGACATAATTTGTCCTGTTCAATGACAGATGCTGAAAAGAAATTACTAAATCTTGCAGAAGACACAAGAGGAGAAATCTAAAATGGCTGAATATCTGAAAGCACAACACAGATGGAATAAAGAGGAGATTGAACATCAAGTGAAAGTAAAACTACCAACTTTAACTTTAGATTGCCAACCCAAAGGAAAATTGTGCATGCAGATTGACCAGAGTTATCTAGACCTATTGTTCATAGGGAAGAATGATTGTAAACATGTTTTTGATGTTAGGGGAAAGAGTGAGTTATTTTTCAATGGGAAAGACGCTATGGGCCTCATTTGCCAAGTTGTAACCGCCGTGCGGCCACCAATGCAGCCACACTCCTGCCGTGCCCATTCTGACATCCCGCTGGGGAAACAGAGTTTCTGCCCGCTGGCCCAGCGGGGAAGTGGACCATAGCATGGGAGCCGGCTCCAAATGGAGCCGGCGGTGTTGCGGCGGTGCGACGGGTGCAGCTGCACCCGTCGCGCTTTTCACTGTCTGCTGTGCAGACAGTGAAAAGCAGTGTGGGGCTGTGCCTGGGAGCCCCTGCACTGCCCATGCCAAGTGCATGGGCAGTGCAGGGGCCCGGCGACTCCCCTTCCCGCCAGCCCTTCCATGGTGGTTCCTACCACCATGGACAGGATGGCAGGAAGGGGACTTGTAATCCCCTGGGCAGCGCTGCCCTGGAAGGTTACAACCGCCGGGACCACCGTGGCGGAAAACAACCAGTCCCGGTGGTGCGACAGCGGCGCTTCCGCCACAGTCGAAATAGGCAAGCTTGCACCACCATCCTGTTGGCAGTGCAATCGCCGTGTAATGAGGGCCTATGATTCCTGGAGAATAATTTATTTGCTAACAGTATGCCTATTTCATATTGCCTAAAGGATTGCATGGTACATGCTACCTTGGTATCGTGTGCAGGAAGCTGGCTTGGTGTGTGCTGAGCATCTATGGTGTTATCACCTTATACCAGGTACCCCTCTTAGTGAGGTGTAGACAGTGTCTAGGAAGCCAGGGTTCTCTAGAGGTAGCTATGGGTGAGCATCCAAGACTTATCTAGGAGAAATTCAAAGCTTATGCAACAGACTATTATATACATATTAGAAGTCAGGAGTTGGCATACTAAAACAATAGAAAACTGTGAAATAACAGAAAATAATGGAGACCCTAGCGGGAGACAAACCATATACCAAATAAGTGGAATGTGAAAGTCAGTCCCCCACCCAAGGAAGTGGAATCTGTAGAGGGGAGCTGGAGGAACTAGGAACCCCAAAAAAAAGTTAGTACCAGAGTGCCCCGGCATCCAGGAGAGAAGAGGTAAGTACCTGTTTTTTTCCCAAAACCTACATGTAACCTTTGCAAGAGGACTGTGCAAGGCCAGGGCAAGAATGGAAGAAACCAAAGGTTGTTCCTGACAGACGAGGATCTGCAAGTGAATGGGACCAAGTCCAGTTTGAGTTGGAGTGTCTGGTCGGGGCAGAAGCCCCTGCCCACCTTTTTGGGATGCAGGACCAGGTTGACGGTGAAGACAAGGAGTCGTCTGTGAAGCACAGGAACAGGAAAAGAGTTCAAGGAGTGATGCAAGACGATATCCCACGTCAGAAGAAGAGTTGCATTCAGTCAGTGGTGTGGAAAAACCACCAACAAGCCTTGGCAAAGGCAAAAGTTGCAGTAAAAGAGTTGCAGAGCTACCGGGGACCAGGAGGACTCAACCCATGGAGGGGAGTCCCAGGTGATCCTCAGCAATGACCCCCACAGGCAACTCACAGACAGCAGGCACAGGAGTCGCAGTGAGGCCCACTCAGCACACCTAGAGAGGAGTCCCATGTCACTGGAGCAGCAGGCAGGGGACTGTGCTTTACAGGGAAGAGTGCAGAGGCAGGGGCTACACTGAGCCTGAAGATCCCTTGGAAGAAGAGCCAGCAAGCCTAGCTGCAAGAGTCGTGCTGCACAGGGTACTGTCCTGCAAGGAATAGGCAAAGGCTTACCGTTCCAAGTTGGACAGTTGGTAGAGAGGACCAAGCGGACCACTCCAGACCATCACCTGTGATGCAGGCAGTTTTGAAGGAGAGAAGATACCCGCAGCCGGACATCGTTGCAGGTGGTGCTTGCGGATGCAGGGGAGTGACTCCTTCACTCCAAGGGAGAGTCCTTCTTGCTTCCTGTGCAGGCTGAAGACTCGTCGCCCTCAGAGGATACACAGCCAAAGAAATGTTGCAGTTGCTGGAAGGAATCAGAGAAACAATGTTGCAAAGCAGAGTTATCGCTGGAGTTGCAGATTGTCAGTCCCTGGAGAGTCCAGTTGCAGTCCCAGTGACCAGAAGATGAAGTAAACAATGCAGAGGAGTTCTGCTGGGATCTTGAACATTGAATCTGAGGACTCAATCTGGAGGGAGGCCCTAAATAGCCCAGGAAGGGGAATTGGTCACCTAGCAGAGTGACCCCCTATCAAGAGAAGGCTGTGATGTCACCTGCCTGACCTGGCCATTCAAATGCTCCCATGGGCCTCTACCCACCTTGGATTCAAGATGGCAGAATCAAGTGGCCACCTGGAGGAGCTCTGGGCACCACCCCAGTTTTGCACCAGAGCAGGGACCAGAGGTCCCTGGACTGATGTAATCCGGATTATGCAAGGAGGACACCAAATGTGCCCTTCAAACGTACCGGTGGCTTGGGGAGGCTACCCCTCCCAAGCCATGTAACATCTATTTCCAAAGGGAGAGGGTGTTGCCTCCTACTCCCAAAGGAAATCCTTTATTCTGCCTTCCTGGGCTTGAGCTGGTCAAGCAGGAGGAGGGCAGAAACGTGTCTGTAGGATGGCAGCAGCGCAGGCAGCCTGGGAAAAACCTTCAAACTGGTAGAAGCAAAGCTGGGGGTCCTCTAAAAGCCCCCAGAGCGCATAGAATCATACAACCAATACTGGCAACAGTATTGGTATACAATTCCGACATGTTTGATTCCAAACATGCCCAGGTTCAGTTACCATTATGTATCTGGATTCCCCTGCACTTACGAAGTCCATGAAAATGGTGCTGAAATTCCTAGAAGCACCCCTGCTTATGCAGGTGTGCCCTCACACACAGGTACTTGCACCCTGCCCTCTGGGCTAGGAGGGCCTGCCATATGGGTGACGTACAGTGACCTGGTGCAGTGACCTGTAGAAAGGGTGCATGCACCTTTTCACACAGGCTGCAGTGGCAGGCCTGCAAACACATTTTACATGGGTGGCATAATACATGCTTGTGAGAAGGTAGCCTCTTTCTAGCCTTGTTACCCCCACTTTTGGCCTGTTTGTGAGTGTATGTCAGGGTGTTTGTCACTGTTTTCACTGTCTCACTGGGATCCTGATAGCCAGGCCTCAGTGCTCATAGTGAAAACACTATGTTTTCAGTATGTTTGTTATGTGTCACTGGGATCCTGCTGGTCAGGACCCCAGTGCTCATAGGTTTGTGGCCTATATGTATGTGTCACTGGGACCCTGTCACACAGGGCCCCAGTGCTCATAGGTGTGCATGTATATGTTCCCTGTGTGGTGCCTAACTGTCTCACTGAGGCTCTGCTAACCAGAACCTCAGTGGTTATGCTCTCTCATTACTTTCAAATTGTCACTAACAGGCTAGTGACCAATTTTACCAATTTACATTGGCTTACTGGAACACCCTTATAATTCCCTAGTATATGGTACTGAGGTACCCAGGGTATTGGGGTTCCAGGAGATCCCTATGGGCTGCAGCATTTCTTTTGCCACCCATAGGGAGCTCTGACAATTCTTACACAGGCCTGCCACTGCAGCCTGAGTGAAATAACGTCCACGTTATTTTACAGCCATTTTACACTGCACTTAAGTAACTTATAAGTCACCTATATGTCTAACCTTTACCTGGTAAAGGTTAGGTGCAAAGTTACTTAGTGTGTGGGCACCCTGGCACTAGCCAAGGTGCCCCCACATTGTTCAGAGCCAATTCACTGAACTTTGTGAGTGCGGGGACACCATTACACGTGTGCACTACATATAGGTCACTACCTATATGTAGCTTCACCATGGTAACTCCGAATATGGCCATGTAACATGTCTATGATCATGGAATTGCCCCCTCTATGCCATCCTGGCATAGTTGGCACAATCCCATGATCCCTGTGGTCTGTAGCACAGACCCTGGTACTGCCAAACTGCCCTTCCGGGGGTTTCACTGCAGCTGCTGCTGCTGCTAACCCCTCAGACAGGCAGCTGCCCTCCTGGGGTCCAGCCAGGCCTGGCCCAGGATGGCAGAACAAAGAACTTCCTCTGAGAGAGGGTGTGACACCCTCTCCCTTTGGAAAATGGTGTGAAGGCAGGGGAGGAGTAGCCTCCCCCAGCCTCTGGAAATGCTTTCTTGGGCACAGATGTGCCCAATTCTGCATAAGCCAGTCTACACCGGTTCAGGGACCCCTTAGCCCCTGCTCTGGTGCGAAACTGGACAAAGGAAAGGGGAGTGACCACTCCCCTGACCTGCACCTCCCCTGGGAGGTGTCCAGAGCTCCTCCAGTGTGCTCCAGACCTCTGCCATCTTGGAAACAGAGGTGCTGCTGGCACACTGGACTGCTCTGAGTGGCCAGTGCCACCAGGTGACGTCAGAGACTCCTGCTGATAGGCTCCTTCAGGTGTTAGTAGCCTATCCTCTCTCCTAGGTAGCCAAACACTCTTTTCTGGCTATTTAGGGTCTCTGTCTCTGGGGAAACTGCAGATAACGAATGCATGAGCTCAGCCGAGTTCCTCTGCATCTCTCTCTTCACCTTCTGATAAGGAATCGACCGCTGACCGCGCTGGAAGCCTGCAAACCTGCAACATAGTAGCAAAGACGACTACTGCAACTCTGTAACGCTGATCCTGCCGCCTTCTCGACTGTTTTCCTGCTTGTGCATGCTGTGGGGGTAGCCTGCCTCCTCTCTGCACCAGAAGCTCCGAAGAAATCTCCCGTGGGTCGACGGAATCTTCCCCCTGCAACCGCAGGCACCAAAAAGCTGCATTACCGGTCCCTTGGGTCTCCTCTCAGCATGACGAGCGAGGTCCCTCGAATCCAGCGACTCTGTCCAAGTGACCCCCACAGTCCAGTGACTCTTCAGCCCAAGTTTGGTGGAGGTAAGTCCTTGCCTCACCTCGCTGGGCTGCATTGCTGGGAACCGCGACTTTGCAGCTACTCCGGCCCCTGTGCACTTCTGGCGGAAATCCTTTGTGCACAGCCAAGCCTGGGTCCACGGCACTCTAACCTGCATTGCACGACTTTCTAAGTTGGTCTCCGGCGACGTGGGACTCCTTTGTGCAACTGCGGCGAGCACCGTTTCACGCATCCTCGTAGTGCCTGTTTCTGGCACTTCTCCGGGTGCTACCTGCTTCAGTGAGGGCTCTTTGTCTTGCTCGACGTCCCCTCTCTCTTCAGGTCCAATTTGCGACCTCCTGGTCCCTCCTGGGCCCCAGCAGCGTCCAAAAACGCCAAACGCACGATTTGCGGCTATCAAGGCTTGTTGGCGTTCTTTCGGCGGGAAAACACTTCTGCACGACTCTCCAAGGCGAGAGGGATCCGTCCACCAAAGGGGAAGTCTCTAACCCTTTTCGTTCCTGCAGAAACCTCAGCTTCTTCTGTCCAGTCGAAGCTTCTTTGCACCCGCAGCTGGCATTTCCTGGGCATCTGCCCATCTCCGACTTGCTTGTGACTTTTGGACTTGGTCCCCTTGTTCCACAGGTACCTTAGATTGGAAATCCACAGTTGTTGCATTGCTGGTTTGTGTCTTTCCTGCATTATTCCTCTAACACGACTCTTTTGTCCTTAGGGGAACTTTAGTGCACTTTGCACTCACTTTTCAGGGTCTTGGGGAGGGTTATTTTTCTAACTCTCACTATTTTCTAATAGTCCCAGCGACCCTCTACAAGGTCACATAGGTTTGGGGTCCATTCGTGGTTCGCATTCCACTTTTGGAGTATATGGTTTGTGTTGCCCCTATCCCTATGTTTCCCCATTGCATCCTATTGTAACTATACATTGTTTGCACTGTTTTCTAAGACTATACTGCATATTTTTGCTATTGTGTATATATATCTTGTGTATATTTCCTATCCTCTCACTGAGGGTACACTCTAAGATACTTTGGCATATTGTCATAAAAATAAAGTACCTTTATTTTTAGTATAACTGTGTATTGTGTTTTCTTATGATATTGTGCATGTGACACTAAGTGGTACTGTAGTAGCTTCACACGTCTCCTAGTTCAGCCTAAGCTGCTCTGCTAAGCTACCATTATCTATCAGCCTAAGCTGCTAGACACCCTATACACTAATAAGGGATAACTGGGCCTGGTGCAAGGTGCAAGTACCCCTTGGTACTCACTACAAGCCAGTCCAGCCTCCTACATTGGTTGTGCAGTGGTGGGATAAGTGCTTGAGACTACTTACCACTCTTGTCATTGTACTTTTCATAAGAGAAAAATATACAAAACAAGGTCAGTGTATATACACATAGCCAAAAAGTTTTGCATTTCCTCTTTTCACTCTTTTCTAAGTGCTGAAAAGTACTCCTAAACTTTCAAAAAGTTCTTAAAAGTTAAAAAAGTTTTTTCTGTCTTTCCAAAAAGTTCTGAAAACTTTTTTCTCTTTTTCTATCACTTTAACTCTCTCTAAAAAATGTCTGGCACAGGCCAAAGTGTTGATCTGTCCAAACTTGCATATGACAACCTTAGCTGGAAAAGAGCAAGGAGTCTCTGTATAGAGAGAGGTTTGAGTGTAGGGAAGAATCCTTCCTTGGAACTGTTACTTAACATGCTTAGAGAACAGGATAAGGCCATAGGTGCCCCATCTGTTGGAAAAATACCTAATAGTTCCCAATCTGATTCAGGGACTCCCCCAGGAAAAGATTCAGGAAAGAAACTTCCTAGCCTGCCCATTACTAGACAATCTAGCATAGATGGTAATGATGATGAGCCACACCATATAAATAGTGTTGTCTCACATCATAGCAAAAGCATTTATTCTCACCATACTGGTAGTAATGTTTCTGTTAACCAAGCTGTTAGGGTGGCTTCTGTAAGGGACAGGTCTCCTTCTGTTCATTCCCATCATAGCTCTGTTTCTAGAAATGTCCCTCCCACCAACCCTGATGACAGAATGTTAGAGAGGGAACTCAATAAGTTGAGGGTGGAACAAACCAGACTGAAGCTTAAAAAGCAACAGCTGGATTTGGATAGACAGTCTTTTGAATTAGAGAAGGAAAGACAGAAGTTGGGTTTAGATACCCATGGTGGCAGCAGCAGTATTCCCCATAGTCATCCTGCAAAAGAGCATGATTCCAGGAATCTGCACAAGATAGTTCCCCCTTATAAGGAGGGGGATGACATTAACAAGTGGTTTGCTGCACTTGAGAGGGCCTGTGTTGTACAGGATGTCCCTCAAAGGCAGTGGGCTGCTATCCTATGGCTATCATTTAGTGGAAAAGGTAGGGATAGGCTCCTTACTGTGAAAGAAAATGATGCTAATAATTTCCAAGTTCTTAAGAATGCACTCCTGGATGGTTATGGCTTAACCACTGAACAGTACAGGATAAAGTTCAGAGAGACCAAAAAGGAGTCTTCACAAGACTGGGTTGATTTCATTGACCATTCAGTGAAGGCCTTGGAGGGGTGGTTACATGGCAGTAAAGTTACTGATTATGAAAGCCTGTATAACACAATCCTGAGAGAGCATATACTTAATAATTGTGTGTCTGATTTGTTGCACCAGTACCTGGTAGACTCTGATCTGACCTCTCCCCAAGAATTGGGAAAGAAGGCAGACAAATGGGTCAGAACAAGGGTGAACAGAAAAGTTCATACAGGGGGTGACAAAGATGGCAATAAGAAGAAAGATGGTGAAAAATCTCAAGATAAACATGGGGATAAGGGTAAAACCAAAGATCCCACTTCAAATCTTAAACACTCTTCAGAGGGTGGGGATAAAACAAATTCTTCCTCTTCTTCCCAACCTGCACACATTAAAAAGCCTTGGTGCTTTGTGTGTAAAAATAGAGGCCATAGGCCAGGGGATAAGTCCTGTCCAGGTAAACCCCCTGAGCCTACCACCACTAATACATCAAGCTCTAGTGCCCCTAGCAGTAGTGGTACTAGTGGTGGGACTGCTGGCAACAGTCAAGCAAAGGGTGTAGTTGGGTTCACTTTTGGGTCCATAGTAGAAACTGGGGTAGTCACTCCCAAGACAGTTTCTGTCACACCTAGTGGCATTGGCCTTGCCACACTGGCTGCTTGTCCCCTTACAATGGATAAGTACAGGCAGACAGTTTCAATAAATGGTGTTGAGGCCTTGGCCTACAGGGACACAGGTGCCAGTTTCACTTTGGTGACTGAAAACCTAGTGCACCCTGATCAACACATCATTGGACAACAGTATAAGATTATTGATGTCCATAACTCCACTAAGTTTCTTCCCTTAGCTATAATTCAGTTTAGTTGGGGTGGAGTTACTGGCCCTAAGCAGGTGGTGGTATCACCTAGCTTGCCTGTAGACTGTCTCTTAAGTAATGACCTAGAGGCCTCAGGTTGGGCTGATGTAGAGTTTTATGCCCATGCAGCCATGCTGGGCATCCCTGAGGAATTGTTCCCTCTCATTTCTACTGAAATGAAAAAGCAAAGGAGAGAAGGCCTGAAAACTCAGGATCCCTCTCCATCAACAGGTAAAAAGGGTATCACAGTATCCCCTAACCACCCTACCATTCAGGATACCATTCCTGTGGTGGGAGAAACCTCTCCTGGGGTGGCACCTGTTCCAAGGGAATCATCAGCTGGCAAAGCTGGACTCCCTGAGGTAGAAGTACCTCTCTGTGGGATAACTAACATTGGTGACAAAAAGAGCACCATTTTAGTTAACATGGAGCATCCCTCCAACCCTCCCAGAGAAACTTTAGTGCAGAAACCCTGCACTGCCTCACAACACTTAGGACAGCATCCCTGCCCTAGTGTGGAGCTCATAGGACAGCATCCCTGCCCTGCTCCAACTCAAGAGAAACAGCATCCCTGTTCTCTCTTCCAGCCAAATGGACAAAGTTTTTGCCCAGCTATGGCTTTATTGAGACAGCATCCCTGTCTGGCATTTCCATCACTACAAATAGGTTCAGTGGACAATTCCCACTGCTCTAAACTAAAACTTACTGATAGAAACTCTGAAAATACATCTTCACATTGTTGCTTAGCTAAAAAACTTCAAACAGGGTGGTTTACATCCCCACAGGGAAGTAACCATATAGTGGATGATAAAGGGAGTAACCAGTCTATTGCAGAGCTACTCTCTACTTATCACCACTTAGACAATAAAGTCTCAACTGGCCAAGGTTAGCATTATTGTCCTTCGTTTGGGGGGGGGGTTGTGTGAGAAGGTAGCCTCTTTCTAGCCTTGTTACCCCCACTTTTGGCCTGTTTGTGAGTGTATGTCAGGGTGTTTGTCACTGTTTTCACTGTCTCACTGGGATCCTGATAGCCAGGCCTCAGTGCTCATAGTGAAAACCCTATGTTTTCAGTATGTTTGTTATGTGTCACTGGGATCCTGCTGGTCAGGACCCCAGTGCTCATAGGTTTGTGGCCTATATGTATGTGTCACTGGGACCCTGTCACACAGGGCCCCAGTGCTCATAGGTGTGCATGTATATGTTCCCTGTGTGGTGCCTAACTGTCTCACTGAGGCTCTGCTAACCAGAACCTCAGTGGTTATGCTCTCTCATTACTTTCAAATTGTCACTAACAGGCTAGTGACCAATTTTACCAATTTACATTGGCTTACTGGAACACCCTTATAATTCCCTAGTATATGGTACTGAGGTACCCAGGGTATTGGGGTTCCAGGAGATCCCTATGGGCTGCAGCATTTCTTTTGCCACCCATAGGGAGCTCTGACAATTCTTACACAGGCCTGCCACTGCAGCCTGAGTGAAATAACGTCCACGTTATTTCACAGCCATTTTACACTGTACTTAAGTAACTTATAAGTCACCTATATGTCTAACCTTTACCTGGTAAAGGTTAGGTGCAAAGTTACTTAGTGTGTGGGCACCCTGGCACTAGCCAAGGTGCCCCCACATTGTTCAGAGCCAATTCACTGAACTTTGTGAGTGCGGGGACACCATTACACGCGTGCACTACATATAGGTCACTACCTATATGTAGCTTCACCATGGTAACTCCGAATATGGCCATGTAACATGTCTATGATCATGGAATTGCCCCCTCTATGCCATCCTGGCATAGTTGGCACAATCCCATGATCCCAGTGGTCTGTAGCACAGACCCTGGTACTGCCAAACTGCCCTTCCGGGGGTTTCACTGCAGCTGCTGCTGCTGCCAACCCCTCAGACAGGCAGCTGCCCTCCTGGGGTCCAGCCAGGCCTGGCCCAGGATGGCAGAACAAAGAACTTCCTCTGAGAGAGGGTGTGACACCCTCTCCCTTTGGAAAATGGTGTGAAGGCAGGGGAGGAGTAGCCTCCCCCAGCCTCTGGAAATGCTTTCTTGGGCACAGATGTGCCCAATTCTGCATAAGCCAGTCTACACCGGTTCAGGGACCCCTTAGCCCCTGCTCTGGCGCGAAACTGGACAAAGGAAAGGGGAGTGACCACTCCCCTGACCTGCACCTCCCCTGGGAGGTGTCCAGAGCTCCTCCAGTGTGCTCCAGACCTCTGCCATCTTGGAAACAGAGGTGCTGCTGGCACACTGGACTGCTCTGAGTGGCCAGTGCCACCAGGTGACGTCAGAGACTCCTGCTGATAGGCTCCTTCAGGTGTTAGTAGCCTATCCTCTCTCCTAGGTAGCCAAACCCTCTTTTCTGGCTATTTAGGGTCTCTGTCTCTGGGGAAACTGCAGATAACGAATGCATGAGCTCAGCCGAGTTCCTCTGCATCTCTCTCTTCACCTTCTGATAAGGAATCGACCGCTGACCGCGCTGGAAGCCTGCAAACCTGCAACATAGTAGCAAAGACGACTACTGCAACTCTGTAACGCTGATCCTGCCGCCTTCTCGACTGTTTTCCTGCTTGTGCATGCTGTGGGGGTAGCCTGCCTCCTCTCTGCACCAGAAGCTCCGAAGAAATCTCCCGTGGGTCGACGGAATCTTCCCCCTGCAACCGCAGGCACCAAAAAGCTGCATTACCGGTCCCTTGGGTCTCCTCTCAGCACGACGAGCGAGGTCCCTCGAATCCAGCGACTCTGTCCAAGTGACCCCCACAGTCCAGTGACTCTTCAGCCCAAGTTTGGTGGAGGTAAGTCCTTGCCTCACCTCGCTGGGCTGCATTGCTGGGAACCGCGACTTTGCAGCTACTCCGGCCCCTGTGCACTTCCGGCGGAAATCCTTTGTGCACAGCCAAGCCTGGGTCCACAGCACTCTAACCTGCATTGCACGACTTTCTAAGTTGGTCTCCGGCGACGTGGGACTCCTTTGTGCAACTGCGGCGAGCACCGTTTCACGCATCCTCGTAGTGCCTGTTTCTGGCACTTCTCCGGGTGCTACCTGCTTCAGTGAGGGCTCTTTGTCTTGCTCGACGTCCCCTCTCTCTTCAGGTCCAATTTGCGACCTCCTGGTCCCTCCTGGGCCCCAGCAGCGTCCAAAAACGCCAAACGCACGATTTGCGGCTATCAAGGCTTGTTGGCGTTCTTTCGGCGGGAAAACACTTCTGCACGACTCTCCAAGGCGAGAGGGATCCGTCCACCAAAGGGGAAGTCTCTAACCCTTTTCGTTCCTGCAGAAACCTCAGCTTCTTCTGTCCAGTCGAAGCTTCTTTGCACCCGCAGCTGGCATTTCCTGGGCATCTGCCCATCTCTGACTTGCTTGTGACTTTTGGACTTGGTCCCCTTGTTCCACAGGTACCCTAGATTGGAAATCCACAGTTGTTGCATTGCTGGTTTGTGTCTTTCCTGCATTATTCCTCTAACACGACTCTTTTGTCCTTAGGGGAACTTTAGTGCACTTTGCACTCACTTTTCAGGGTCTTGGGGAGGGTTATTTTTCTAACTCTCACTATTTTCTAATAGTCCCAGCGACCCTCTACAAGGTCACATAGGTTTGGGGTCCATTCGTGGTTCGCATTCCACTTTTGGAGTATATGGTTTGTGTTGCCCCTATCCCTATGTTTCCCCATTGCATCCTATTGTAACTATACATTGTTTGCACTGTTTTCTAAGACTATACTGCATATTTTTGCTATTGTGTATATATATCTTGTGTATATTTCCTATCCTCTCACTGAGGGTACACTCTAAGATACTTTGGCATATTGTCATAAAAATAAAGTACCTTTATTTTTAGTATAACTGTGTATTGTGTTTTCTTATGATATTGTGCATGTGACACTAAGTGGTACTGTAGTAGCTTCACACGTCTCCTAGTTCAGCCTAAGCTGCTCTGCTAAGCTACCATTATCTATCAGCCTAAGCTGCTAGACACCCTATACACTAATAAGGGATAACTGGGCCTGGTGCAAGGTGCAAGTACCCCTTGGTACTCACTACAAGCCAGTCCAGCCTCCTACAATGCTGCAGCCCATGAGGAACCCCTAGTGCCCGCAATGCCCTGGGTACCTAGTTACCATATACTAGGGACTTACATGGGGGGGCACCAGTGTGCCAATTGTGGGATGTACTATGTCAGGAAAAAACAAATTTAGAGGGAGAGATCATAGTCACTGGGGTACTGGTTAGCAGGATCCCAGTGAACACAGTCAAAAACACTGACAACATGCAAAAAGTGGGCTTAACCATGCCAAAAAGAGAGTAGTTTCCTACATAGTGTTCTTGAACATTTATCATATCAAGCATTTTGAGAATTCTGTTTGAGATATGAAACCTAGAACTAGAGGCATTAGTGCTGCAGAGGTAGTGGAGGCAATTTTTGGCGCATTGATTTCATCTCTAGGTGTCATTGCTAATGTCCTGAAGATTCGATTAGAAAACTGTCTACCATAGTAGATAAGCTAGCTACTAGCAAAGCAAATTCCTTATTGGTTGCAAACACAGAGATGGTAGTGATAAGATCTATGATTTTGCAGAATAGACTTGTGTTAGACCTTTTACACGCAAAAGAGAGCGGAG
Organism: Pleurodeles waltl; assembly: GCF_031143425.1. Taxonomy (NCBI): domain Eukaryota; kingdom Metazoa; phylum Chordata; class Amphibia; order Caudata; family Salamandridae; genus Pleurodeles; species Pleurodeles waltl. The sequence goes on from NC_090446.1 coordinate 1,416,259,608, forward strand.
TCCGACAGATGCTGAAAGTTCAGCAATGGTGTACTTGCATCCTAGACAAAAGTAAGGACTTTGAGAAGTATATTTGGAACATCTCTGGGTTAGCTAAGGATTTGAAGGAATTGGAAGCAACCAGTGCATGGGAAGCAATTGGAGATGGATTTGGTGCTGCAGGCAGATGGTTTGGAAACTTAAGAAGTGTAGTTGTAGGTTTTGTTTTGAAGCTTTTAATGGTTATTGCCATATGTGCAATAGTCCTGATGTTGGGATTTAAAATGTATTAAAGAAGGAAGGTTGAAAAAGCAAGGAAGAGGAAGAGAGTGGATTTTGAGTTGGATGATAGTGTAAATAATATTATGAAATGAACCGTCTGCAAAAATATAGACAAAAGCCAATGAAAACAACAAGGTTTTAATCGGTCTCATTTGATAAATGAATACGTTTGTGATTACTTAATGTGTCATCAAATGGGAAGGTTGAGAGAGCATAAGTTGGCATTGCTAATATGCATTCCAAAAGTGAATTGAAAATGTAATCAACAAAATATATAACATGTTTTAATGTATTCATGTTAACATGGTGCATTGAAAAGTTGTATTTCTGAGGTGCAGTTATAAGTAGGAAAGTAGAAAAATTATATGCATGTTTCTGTAATGGTATTTATCGACTGGAAGTTAACACATGTATGCATTTATATTCAGTGTATTGGGATTATGATATCATAGTTAAATGCTATATCATTACAGTTATGTATAAAACAAAACATTCCAGGAGGAATTATTTTTGTAAACATTCACAATATTCAGCGTTGGTCACCATAATGATCCAGCCAGATCTCTCTCAGGAACAGTGTATAACCATTCAATCAAGAAAACCATTCAATCATGAAAAAAACAATTTAGAAAAACAGTCATGCGTAGCATATTGTAAAAGTGAAAAACAATTTACTTTTGGTATACACAATGATTAATATCATTATGCCTATAAACTAACCTCCAGAGGGCTGAGGAAGTGTAAAGTCCTCCTAATCACGGGTAATATAAATCACTAGTTCAAGGAAGCCAATGCCCTTATCCTTAGGCTTTCAAATATTGGACATACCAACATATGATGAAATCACTGTGGTTAGAGAGGACCCGCAGTTGGCGTTTTGGTCTCACACGTCCAAACAGTCCTCAAGATCACCATCAGGACTCAGTGACAAATACCGAATAGATCCTAAAATACTAATTCAAACCAAAAAGCATTTGTAAGTCACATAATACATAAAAAGAAACATTCTTGACAATACACCACCAGACATATGTGCATCATCTGCTCACTAATCTAAAGACACCAAAACCAAAGTGATGGAAGATTTCCCCATCTACCACAACATAAAAAAGAACCAAACTCGAAAAAGAAAAGAAAAGCAAATCACAGATGTCTGAACTAGTACACAAGACAATGTGCCATGAAGCTTACCAGTCAACAGTCAATTGCGTATAAAGTCCATAGATGTCCAATACTGTTTCAAATTACTCTGAAAAAAGAGGAATAGTCTATAGAAAAATTCCCAATGGATGCACCAAACTAAACGTGGGAAACACACAAAACCCTTATCCATTCATGTATTACAAGGGATTGAGTTTCCGACTTGATGTAAAAATAAAAACATTTTGTTAGCTCAAACAACATACGAAGAAAAAATAAACAACTCTGTGTTAAAATGCGACCCCACTAGCAACTTGACTTACTTCATCCTATGGTTCTTTACCGCAGGAATCAATCAGCGTGCCTACCGTTGAGAACGCCATCAATAAATGTAAACAAGTACCTGCAATACGTCTAACACACCTACAAATAGTCATATGACTGAAAGAAAACTGGAGGCGTCATCTTAGAGAGATATATTAGTCAAAGGAATTTCAAATAAAGTATAAACCCACAACAAGTTATTTACTGAAAGACACGGGACACAATTCAAACACTAATGCCAACCTGCCCCAGATTGTATCTTAGAGACCATTAGGCATAACACCTAAACTACTAGCCTGACAACCAGTAAAGCACCTGATTTTATGTCAAGACAGGAGGCTAGCATTATGCATTAACCTTTTATTCACTCTTCTGAACAGCAAACCATTTAAAGAACCAAAAGAACCTTAACAACATCACAATGACAAATAGAATGTTCATGTCCATATAAGCTGTGTGTCCTCCATTTTCTTCCTCTTCTGTTTTCTGCTTCTGAGCAGATAAGTAGATGCATTTGGTTACTTTTAAACTGATTGTAAGCAGTTTGTGGGCATATTGTTTTCTCATTTGTTACCCAATTTATGGATTGCATGGGCTTTGTTTTTTTTCCAATTTTAATATATATTTTTTTGTTTTATGTTTGGAAAGCTGTTTTGTTATTGTGCCCCGGGAAGAGGTTTTATGGATGCGCCTTCTTGAATTTGACAAGCGTGTACGGAGTTTATTTTACGCTCCGTTGAGTGTGTGTAATTTTGGTTAATCGCGCTCGGTTTCAGCGTAGTAAGCTTAAGGAGTTTTCTTTTGCGCTCCAGCACGTTTGAAAAGATTTATTTGGCGCGCTGTGGTTAAGCGCAGAAGTTTGTTTAGGTTGTTTCATATAATGCGCTAATGCGCTGCTGTTTTTATTTCAGCTGCGCACTTCGGTGCGCACGAGCGTGTGGTTTCTGGAGCAATCCGCGTGTTACAGCCATTTAGGCTTGTTTCAGAGGCGGATTGTTCTTTGTTTCCATGGTAACCTTCACCGTTGCAGTGTAGGTTTGAAGGAAAAGTCATTTGACTAGTTATTGTTCGTGTTTTTTAATGAATTTGAGGATTTTAGAGTTTCAGGTGGTTGTAGTATTATTTATATATTTATTTATATGTTATTTTGCTGCCATGTCTGAAATTAATGTGGAAAAGGGAGGATCTCAGGAGGACCTTATTCGTAAAATTGTCTCTGAGGAGGTAAAGGCAGTGGTTCAGGAATCTGTGAGGCAAGCCTTGAGCAAGAGGAAAGGTGTGGACGAGGAAGAGTTATTTTCTCTTTCAGAGGACGAGATCCGATTGAGAGGTCCAGGTGGTAAATGTTTTTATAAAAAGAGACATTTGTCGAAAGACATAAGAAAGATTTGAGTCCTTAGCAGCTCAAATTCGAAAGGTACCCTAAGCGGTGCAATAGGAAGTCAGCTTGACGCTGAAAAAGAAGGATGTAGTGGAGATTATATAAATGAGGATGTGGATGAATATGTGCTAGATCTGGAATACAAGGATGATTTGGAGGATGATTTTGGAACTGTTTTTAGGGCAAAGTCTAGGGAAGACCTATTGGATCCTTTGGGGATAAATTGTTTGAGCCCAAGGATATTAGGTACCCTTGAGGTAAGGAGTGGTGGCCATTGGAACATGTGGCAGGGTGTAATAAAGATAGGCTGCGTAAGCCTCTAGAGAAGGATGAGAGGAATGTTATGAGGGCGGAATGTTCCCGACCCGTGATTGATGAGCAAGTTTGTGTGACTCCTAATTTGGACCCGGATATGATAACTTATTTGTTTAAGTTGGGAAGAGATCCTAGAAAAGGACTGGAAAGATCACTAAAACAAGTGCAGGACAAATTGTTGGATGTTTTGGGTCCTCTGGCAAGGATTTTTTGCACAGTGGAGGACGCTTATTTGAAGGGAAAGGATTTGGACTTACACCTCCTTCGTGGTTGGTGTCTGAGAGCTATTTTGTTCTTGGAAATGCCCATGCAGGGCTTTTGGCAGAAAGGAGGAAGGCGGTTTTGATGCGTATAAATCCGAAACTGTCTGATTTAGCAGGCAAGGAGTCTTCTGAGGAAGCTCGAGGACTGTTAATCGGAGATGGCATGGTGAAAGCCTTGGCAAAATATGTTCATACTTTTACGAGTCTTGACAAGGCTAATTTTTCTATGAAGAGAGTTTTTTCTAATAATTTATATGGAAGGGCCGGTAGGAGAGGGCAGCTTACCAGCCGGGCACGTTTTAGAGCCCAATATAATGGAGCAGGAAGTTTCAGAGGAAACTTTGGAGGTATACAATTTTACCCTCAAAAAGGAAGGGGTTGAGCTCGGTCTGCGAGATCGAGAGGTGGAAATTTGGGACAGGTGCCAAGTCAAGGTGAGTATGAAGACTATTTCTACTTCTTTCCCGTTAAGGGTAGGAGAAAGGTTGAGATATTTCAGAGATAATTGGGAATTAATAACTCAGGATTCGTGGATTCTGCAAACGGTTCAGGGTTAAGTTATAGAGTTCCATCAGGAACCGGTACAGGTGGTAGAACCAAAGGAATTACATTTTCAGAAAGATTTGGAGGAGATAGTTTGTATGGAAATAAGACAGTTGTTGGAAAAGAATGTGATTATGAGGTTAGAGAATCAGGAGAAGGGTTTTGTAAGCACTTTGTTTTTGGTGGAAAACAAAGACAAGGGTTGGAGGCCGGTGACAAACTTGAGGAATCTGAATCAGTTTGTGACTTACAATTATTTCAAGATGGCGGGAATCCATCTTTTACGGAATCTTTTGCAGGAACAGGATTGGATGGTGAAATTGGATCTAAGGACGCGTATTTTACGATCCCGATTGCAGTCAGAGGTTTTTGCAGTTCAGATGGAAAAAACAGTTTTATCAGTTTCAGAGCTTACCTTTCTGGCTGGCTTCGGCGCCATGGTGTTTTACAAATGTTTTGAGACCGGTGGTTTGTTTTCTTAGGTAAGAGGTGTGAGAATGATTATTTATTTAGACAATATTTTGGTTTTGAACCAGAAAGAAGAAATCTTAAAGGAACAATTGTGTCTGTGTTTTATTATAAATCTGAAAAAGTCGGTGTGGATTCCGGTGAGGAGGTTGTAGTTTTTGGGATTCGTAGTAGACACAAATTTATGTCATTTGGTGTTACCAATAAGGAAGGTGAAGAAAATAAAGCAAGAAGTACAGTCTTTGCTAAGGAAGCAAGATGTGACTTTGAGGGATCTAGCTTGTGTGATTCGGCTTTTGACTTCATCCATTCAGGCGATTTTTCCAGGTCCGTTGCATTACAGAGCTTTACAGCGATTAAAGATGTTTGGTCTAAGGAAAGGTCTATGGTATGGAGATCGAATTTCGATTTCACAGGATGCAAGAGAGGAGTTGATTTGGTGGAAGGAAAATTTTGAGGCATGGATTGGTCGAGCGTTTTTTGGCATAAAAACAGATTTTGTATTAGAGACAGACAAGCGTTGTTGGGGTGCTCATTGTCTGGGTTTGGAGACTGGTGGAACGTGGTCTTAGTTGGAAAAAGAATGACATATAAATTGCTTGGAGTTGCAAGCAGGAATGTTTGCCTTACAGAGTTTCAGGGATGTTTTGAAAGGGAAATCTGTTCTCTTGAAGATGGACAATGTTACTGCAGTGACATATATAAACAAATTGGGAGGTGCTCGTTCGAGGAATTTGGCAGAGTTGGCAAAGGAGTTGTGGAATTTTTGTTTGGAGCACAAAATCACTTTAATGGCGAAATTTTGGCCAGGTGTGCAAAATGTGGTAGCAGATTAGAATTCACGTCAGATGAGGGATTTCAGCGATTGTAAATTAAACAAGTACTTATTCAAGGCTATTGGTCCTTTGGAAGTTGATCTTTTCGCTTCCAGGTTAACCAAACAGTTGCAAAAGTATGTCAGTTGGAAGCCCGATCCAGGTGCTATGGCAGTGGATGCATTCAGGCAGGATTGGGCAAAGATAAAAGGTTATGCATTTCCTCCTTTTTCAATGATTCAGAGAGTTTTGTTACAGGTAAGGTGTCAGCAGTGTCGGGTGGTTCTAGTGACTCCATTTTGGAAAACACAGCCTTGGTTTCCTTCTGTTATGGAGATGGCTGTGGAATTTCCGATTCTGATAAGGTGTTGCAGAGGGCTTTTGTCAGGAGCAGAAGGGGAGGAGCATCCTTTAGTGGAGTCAGGTTCTTTGAACCTTCTAGTTTGGAGGATATCAGGGATTTGGGAGGATTATTGGATGAATCATGGGCACCAGGAACAAAAAGGCAGTATAGAAGTATTTAGAAAGTTTGGTCTAGTTGGTGCTTACAAAGGGATTTGGATCCCGTGGAGGCGGATGAAGTTAATGTGGTGAATTGTTTTGCAGAATTGTTTGATAGAGGTTTGTCTTACAGAACTATTAATTTTTACAGATCTGCTATTGCAGCGGGACACGTCCTTTGTCAGGGAGTTTCAATTTGTAAGAGCCCTTTGATTTGTAGAGTCATGAAGGGAATTCGATTGAAACTTACTCCGTTTACGAAGTATCAAGTGTTTTGGGTTGTTGATTTAGTCCTTGCTTTATTTCAAAGGTGGCCAGTGAATAAGTATTTAGGTGACATAGAGCTTTCTTGGATGTTGGCTACTCTACTTTAAGTTCATTCAGAAGGGTTTCAGATGTGAGGGCTTTGGAAGTTAATCATAGATTTGATCAATCAACTGGAGTTTTGTTTGAGGTGTGTAGACGTACTAAGACATTGTCTGGTACGGTCTTTCATCCATATTTTAACGAATGTCCTAAAATTTGTGTAGTACGTTGTATGAAGGAATATGAGACAAGGATGTTGGAAAGAACAGGAGCAGGTATTCAGCAACTTTTGATTTCTTATGTGAGACCGTTTAAAGGAGCTTCGAGTGCTACTATTGCTAGATGGGTGAAAGGTGCAATGAAGGAGGCTGGTGTAGATATTACAAAACTTTCAGCACATTCCGCGAGAGGTGCAATGGCAAGTAAAGTTTCTAAGTTGGGAGGTAATCTGGATATTATTCTGAAAGCTGCAGATTGGTCTTCTGCAGAAACATTTAGGACTTTTTATTTAAAAAATGTTGAGCATGTTTCGAAAATTGTATTGCGTGACTTTAATTTTTTAAACATGCATAATGCTAGCCTCCTGTCTTGACGTAAAATGTCGATTCTTAGAGGTTTACTGTATAAAGAATCGTGATTTTATTAAAGACAAGGAAGCTAGCATTAGCCCACCCACCCTCCCAAGGAATAGGGGAGGTGGTTGTTTTTAACTATGTCTTATTCAGATGTATTACAGCATAATAAGGAAAGGTTTTGGTTTTTGACTGTTTTTTTTATGTATTTAAAAAAAAAAGGAAAAAAGAGAGAATAGTGTTATTTTTTTGTATTTTTTGTTTTTTTGTTTGCAGGTTCGTGAGAGAGGATCATTTTTTCGATTTAGAGTCTCGGAGACGAAGAAGAATATTTTCAAACAAAAGAGGAAGAAAATGGAAGACACACAGTTTATATGGACATGAACATTCTATTTTGTGATTGTGATGTTGTTAAGGTTCTTTTGGTTCTTTCAATGGTTTGTTGCTCAGAAGAGTGAATAAAAGGTTAATGCATAATGCTAGCCTCCTTGTCTTTAATAAAATCACAATTCTTTATACAGTAACCCTCTAAGAATCGCAATTCTCAATCAACATCCGCCATCTAAGCCTAATTATTTCCGAACAACTGGGAAATAGTCACCAGCTCCAAAAAAAAATAAAAGCGCAGAACATTCACAGCGTTATAGCACAAACATGCTGCCCAAAGGCGTATGGCTGTATAAAAGGCCCATCATTTGCACCTCAAGGAACAATCCAAATCAACAGATAAACCTATATCCATTTTGTTTAACAGTATTGTTCGAGGTAAAAAAAGGAAGAATATAAACAAGAAGCAGGGAAATCAAAATACTTCATGAGCCCAGATACATATCAGAAACTACACAGCCATATGTGAAAGACATCCACATGGGAGGAAGATCCTATTAAGTGGCCAATGTACGCCATTGTACTTGTTGATTTAGTCCCTTGTTGACTGTATTAGCCGCCCAAATCCATCTATTCTCCTTGATTGTAAGCAGACGGTGCACACCATGCCTGCATCTCAAACATTTAATCAGTTCTAAAACAAACCAGTTCATAGCATTCGCTGCATGAGGCATCATAAGATAATGATCACCCAATGGTGCATTTAGAACTTTACAACAGATGAGTGACTGAGGTTGTAAAATACTTTATCATATTTCTTGGGTGGTTTTGCCAATATAGAACAAAGCACAAGGACATTCAATACAACAGATCACAATCTTAGATCCACAGTTGGATAAGTGTTTCCAATTCCATGTTCTTTCATTCAAGATACATGTTTTAGTGGCATTTTTAGTGGCACATGCTGTACAGTTTCCACAAGGATAATGCCCAAACACGGGTCCCAAACCCCAAATTTGATTCAGTGAGACTGGTTCAGGATCATTGTATGTGGAACCAGATAATCCTATAAATTTCTTCCTTTTTTTAAAGCAAATAAAGGTCTTTCTTAACTGGTATTTATCGTCGTTAAAAGGTCCCAATTTTTAAGTATGATCCTTTTGATCTTATTGGATTCGCTGCCAAATGTGGTTACACAAGTTGCGCTGGTCTGGTCCTGTCTCTTTCTAACTTTCAACAAGGACTCTCTGTCATAATACCATGCCTTTTTCATAGATCGTTTAACCAGGCAGCATGGGTAGCCTCTAGTTACTAATTTAGATACTAGAACCTTGACATTTGTCTGGTGATGTATTGTCATGAATGTTTCTTTTTATGCATTATGTGACTTATGAATGCCTTTTGGTTTGAACCAGCATTTTAGGATCTATTCCTTATTTGTCACTGAGTCCTGATGATGGTCTCATGGACTGTTTGGTCTTGTGAGACTGAAACGTTGACTGTGGATCTTCTTTTAACCACAGTGATTTAATTATATGTTGGTTGTATCCAATATTTGAAAGCCTGAAGATAAGGACATTGGCTTCTTTGGACTAGAGATTTATATTGCCCGTGATTAGGAGGACTTTACACTTCCTCAGCTCTCTGGACTGTGTATATTGGGGTTGTTGAAGAGGAAGTGTCAGTGCGTTATTTGTACACATCACTATGTGAGCTAGTCATTGTCTAAAAGAGGATGTAATCATTATTAGTTCATAGGAATTGTGATATTAATCATGTATACCAAAAACAAATTGTTTTTTCACTTTTACAATATGCTACACATGACTGTCTAAGTTATTTTTTTATGCTTAGTTTCGAGCTCTGGTTAGATCATTGTGGGGACCAACACTGAATATTGGGAGTGTCTACAGAAATAATTCCTTCTGGAACATTGTGGTAGTCATTATGAACATGGCGGTAAACACCTCACCGCCGGCGGAAACTACTGCCAACAGGCTGGCGGTCCGGATCACCAGATAATGAAGCACATGAGAAACAAGTAGCGGTCCATCCACACACCACCATTTTTGTAGTCCCGACGACGACGGAGGAGGCTGCCCTCAGGCAGGTGGAAAGGCCCTATCCACCCACCAAATAATGAAACATCACACCGCCATCAGTTCTGGGGTGGGAACCACGCCAGGCAAAGTGTGTCGGAAATGAACAATATAAAAGGAAACACTCACCAGAGGTACACAGAACACGCCAACGCAGACATGGAGCGAGAGTTGGAAATAATGGCAGTGCTTCTCCTTGCCATATTCCTCCAGGACCGTGACTGCCAATGAAGACAACAACGGTAAGTACCACAGCCTAGTACACATGGGAAGAAAGGGCACAGTTACACACCCACCACGCACAGCACTCCCAACCCCCTCCACCATCCCAAGCCATACATACCATAACAAAATGTACTTACCAGACACAAGCCAACAAATACCTGCACCAATTTATACACATGTGCACACCACACCCCCACAGTGAAATGCTGAACAACATCACTATATTGTGCCAACAGCACTGCTGGGCTCTCGATTTTTATTACAAGGAACAAAAGTAATGTCCAGATAAGGCCATTGGCCAGTCCATTGTAAAGTTAATGAAAGGCAAATATAGTCCAAACTTGACCCCCACATGTGCAAAGGAAACTCCACTGAAAAGGGGCATCAATGGGGCAGCCAGGCACCTCAAGGAACAGAGGCAGGGAGTGGGGGGTGTGGGGACAGGTCTGGAAGGGGGGGGTCTTGGGCCTAGGTTTGGGAGGTGGAGTGGGTTTGGGCCTGTCCTTGGAAGGAGGGGTGTGGGCCTGGACTAGGGGGTGGCAGAGGGACCTGGGGCAAACAGGGCTTCTTCTTCCCTCTGGAAGGGGCAAGGGAATGGGAAGGGCAGACTTAGACGATGAAGGAGTGGACTGGGCAGGGACATGGGAACGTTTAGGGACAAGACGGGGTGGGCCAGTGGGTTCAAACAGGTCAACACAGGATAGGAAAAGCTTCTTAAATGTAGTTGTAGGGGATCTGGAGCCGGGTCTGGGAGTAGAGGTTCAGGCAGTGCTTGTACCAGGTGTAGGAGTGCTGGACGTGGATGGAGGTGCCTGTTTAGTATGCTTTTGTGTGGTGGATGTGTGTGAACGTTTGAGTGTTTTTGGAGGGAGGGGTGGACACAATGGGAGAAGACAGGCTGCCATTGTAGATGGATGTTGTGTCTGTGTCTTCAGGTCTGGTGAGTGTGCTGCAAGTGTCTGTTAATGTAGTCGTGGCGAGTGCAGGTGTGGTGTCGGGTGCATGTCTGGATGTTAGATGTTGTGACTGCATGAATGGGGGCAGCAACTGAGGGTGCAGTGCATGTGGGTGTGCATGGTGAGGTGACAGACAGGGTGGAGGGGGAGGTAGACACACTGGAGGAGGTGAATGTTGTTGTGTGTGCTTTGGTATGTTGGGTGTGTACCTGCCTGTGGTGGGAAGTGTGGTGCGTGTGTTTGCCTCTGTGTTTCTTGTGTGTTGATCTGTGTGCATGGCGGTCTGTATGTGTGCTTAGGATGGGTGAAGGGAGTGGGGTGCTGGAAGGGGTAGAGGTGGTGGGAGGGGGGTGGGGGATGGAAAAACAAGGGACACTGGCTGCCATCAAAGAGGCGGCCAGAGCATGAAAAGATCTCTGTAGGCCAGACATGGCACTGTGAATGCCTTCCAGGTATACATTGCATTACTGCATCTGGGATGCTAGCCCCTGGATGGCATTTACAGTGGTTGTCTGGCAATGGTTCTCAGGAGGTCAATAGCCTCCTCCATTAGGGTAGAAGGTCTGACTGGGGCAGGGAATGAGGTGCCTGGAGCAAAAGAGACGCCCACCCTCCTGGGTGAGCGGGCACGGGTAACTTAATGGGAGCAACTGGAAGGGCGGTGATGCAATGGAGGGTGGCGGAAGATGACAAAGAATGGGTGGGCTCAGTAGGGTCAGCCACCACCAGGGAGCTGTCGTCGGAGGAGGTATCAGAGCCACCACCTCCAGTGGTAGTTGCCTCCCCCAGTAGACTCTGCTTCCTTGGAACGCGGGATGCTGCATCCCCATTCTCCGGTGTCTCAGCTCCCTCTTCAGATGATCCTAATATACAAAGGGACAGGAACGCTGGGGTGGGGAAACAAAACAAGAAAGAAGTATGTCAAATCCTAAAAATATGTACATTTTGGATCACAGACACTCACACCCAGGTCAAGCAGGAACCCTCAGCAAACACAACATACGTTATGAATGTACCCCTGACTAGTAGGCATGACGCCAGCATATACCATATAACCTTCATGAAACACAACTCTGATACACTGTGTGAAAGTTAACCAATGAGAGACATTGTTAAGCCAATACATCTACAAGTTCAGAAGGCCACAATGAATACCAGGTGACAAAAAGGGGACTCCCTCATAGGCCTACAGACCCTGCCAAAACTAGCTATTACACTATTCCAAGGACGTGGAGGGGAGCAGGACTGCAGGGACACACCTGTCTAAGTGCCTGGCACTACAATGCATGCATCGCACAGCACCCAAATACACCCATCAAAGTGGTATCACAACAGTGTTGGTACTCACCCCCTTGTGGCTGCTGTGCTATCTTCAGGCGCACATCCAAATCCGGATAAGCCACCGCCAGAATGTGGGCCATTAGGGGGGTCAGGGTCCGACGGGCACCCCTTCTTTGTTGTGAGGCCTTCCCCAGCTGGGCCTCTCCGGTCTTCCTGGCCCAGCGCCCCAGGTCCTCCCACCGCTTCCAGCAGTGGGTGCTCTGCCGGTTGTAGACCCCTAGGGTCCGCACTTCCTTAGCGATGGCTTGCCACAGGCCTTTCTTTTGATGGATGCTGACCTGCATGGGACAAACAGAGCAAAGAAACAGACGTCAGTGTGGGTGCCCTGTACACAAATGCCATGCCCTTTCATACTGACATGGTCTATGGAGACATGCATATGAACACATTACAAGCAAAAAGTGCCAGACAACCTATGGCTGGGCAGTCACACATCAAACACACATGCAAACAGACATCCGCCACAATCACACACATCTAAGGATGACAGATACAACTTCGCGTATAGGGGTAGGACACCGTCCCCCAGCTTCTCCAGCTCCTTCACAGTGAAGGCCAGGGCCCGTTCCCCTGTGACACACAACTTCTCAGGGACCAGAGTCAGGACACAGCAGCATACGCAGTGGAGTACTGCCCTTCACATGATGCAGGAGTCAAGTGCCAAGGGTCTGTCAAAATGTCGTTATATACCGTGGCTGTGTGCACCATCAATGCTGGCGATGATCACGATTGGCCCAGGTTTCCCATTGACAACCATGTAATCCAATGATCAGATGCACAGTGGTGAACACTGCCTATCGCCATGACAACTAACGCCAACAGAATTAAGTCACTTCCACACTACCATACCTAGATGGCAGGAGACTGCCAGTTTGCTTTCACCACGTCTCCATAGCCTTGCCGGGGGCCTTATCCATGGCACCATTCTCTCTCCCCTTTGTCGATTACTGACATGATTCTTTGATCCCCGCATGTAGTCACGCCTGAAAGTGTGTATACAATGTGATGCCATTATGACAGAGAAACCTCAGCACACATTAGCCTGACTGTATACCTCATTCTTTCTGTTTGTGTGCCTTACCTATGTGTCGCATTTTGAAAAGTACAGTGACATCATGTGATGCAAGTGTATGTTGACACTAAAAATGTATTCTTTCCTCCCCCATAGGTACAGATCCATGGGGTGAGGGAGGGCCTCATCTGTTTACAGACCCCTGGTAGATCTGGCCACTATGAAGGGACGTCACGTCATTATTACCTACCGACTTAATAGAGGTACTATCCATGACCTCTGTGCATTAATGGATCCTGTTCTGAAGCCGGCCAATCGGAATAAGCACACCATCCCTACAACTGTATAAGTGCTATCTGTGCTACATTTTCTGGCCACGGGCTCATTTCAGGTGACAGTGGGCATGGCAGCAGGGTAATCACAGCCAATTTCAGCCACATCCCGTCCAATATCCTGGATGCATTCGTTCAACACTTGCAAACTTATGTCAAGTTTCCCCAAAGGGCTGAACTCACCTCCATCAAATCTGGATTCTATGTCTTTGCTAATATTCCCCTTGTGCTAGGTGCCATTGATGGAACCTCCATTGCCCTCAGACCCTCAGGAGTGAACGAACAGGTGTATAGGAATCGTAAGTACTATCACTCCATGAATGTACAGTTGGTGTGTACTGCTGATTAGTACATTTCACATTCAATACCAGGTTCTCAGGATCAGTTCATGATTCATTTATCCTGAGAAACAGCAGTGTGCCACACATGATGGGACAACTACAGGGGGGCAGAGCTTGACTAATAGGTGAGTGTGTCTGACACTGGATCAATTACACAGCTGACAGCCAGGCTGTATGCAAGTAAAACCTGTCTGTTCAAGTCCTCTTTCACCCACTTTGCAGGTGATTCTGGCTACCCCAGCTTGCAATGTTTACTGAAATCTGTGAAGAATCCCAGGACAGATGCTGAGAGGAATAATAATGAGGCCCATGGTCGTACTAGGAGGGTGACAGAGCGCACTATAGGACTCCTGAAGGCAAAATTTCATTGCTTCCATCTCTCTGGAGGATCCCTGTGATATGTCCCTGACAAGGTGTGTAAGATAATGGTGGCCTGCTGCATGCTGCACAACTTGGCTGTGAGGAAAGCTATCCCCCTTCTGGAAGAGAAGGGTGCTGTCCAACCAGCCCTGCTACCTCAGAGGAGGGATGAGAGTGATGGTTAGGAAGAAGAGGGGGAAAATATCAACTCTAGGACCCAGCTAATCCGGCTATACTTCCAGTGACTCTAAGGTACTGTTCAATGATGCTGATGTCATCACTGCATAGTTTCAGTCTGACTCACGTAATACGTACTGTGGTGTCTTTTGGCAGTGACAATGCTAAATCATGACTGAAGTGGCATGTGCCAGGGAACACAATTTTAGGTACAGTGTGACATAGTTCAGACACTACAATGTGTTGGATCCCCTCCTGCAATAAAAGTGGGATTATGATAGTAACTGACTAATGCACTCCCATTCACAAGTGATCTCTCATATTGATTAAGGACATATAATTTGAGTGAAAGGGAGTGGGCACATGGTGAAAAACATACTCATGTACATATGCTCTGCGCTTGGTTGTACTGAGATATAGTCCATGTGGCCATTGGAAGATGGTGTGATGGCATGTCAACAAGGTAGCTTAGTGGCACACAAGGGAGACATTTCAGGGCAGAGTCACTTCCTGGCGCTGGGCTTGGTCTTGGCTGGTGTTTCAGTGGCATATCTGGGTCTGAGGGCACGTTTGCGAAGGTGCAGATGGGATGCAGGGGTAGGTGGGCTGGTGTCCTGTGAGTCCTCTGGCAGTGCTGCCAGTCCAGTGGATGCTGCAGATGTAGATGGCAGGGCTGTGTCATGGCTAGTGGTAGGGGCCTGCAGGTGGGTCGAGGACTCAGGCTGGCTGTGGTACTGGTGCTGCTGCACCCCTGCAATGGAGGACATGGTAGCATTGAGCTGTTTCCATTGTTCCATGGCCTACTGGTGGTGTGCTATCTGCAGCCTTTGATTCTGCTCCAGGGTGGCCAGGATCTGCCCCATCCTGTCCTGGGAGTAGTGGTATGCTCCCAGGCCCTCTGAAATCACCTCCTGGTCTGCTGCGTCCATCCTTTGGCCACCACTCTGGGACAATAATGCCGTCCCACTGGCTCAAGCCCCCTGCACCTGTGCCCCCTGCACAGGTCTGGCAGTCCCACTTGCACTGGGCCCTTCATCATCTTGCCTGTTGGTGGGTGGAGACTCTGACCAGTGTACAAGTGGGTGGGCAGCCAGTCCGTGGCCGGGAGACACTGGTTTGGGGTCGTTTGGCCAGAGCTGATGATGGTGGCTGAATGGTAGGGGTGTCAGTGGTGTCCTGGGTGGGGCTTCTGGAGGGTGACAGTCCAGGACTGTGGGATGGGCCAGGGATTTCCTCTGTGTCCAGACATCTCTCTGCACTTTCCTGAGTGGGGCTTCCGTCTTCAGGTGGAGGACTGGCACTTCTTGATGTCTCCGTCCGGGTAGCATGGGTGGTGGTGCCTGTGTGTGAGAGAATAGACATGTGTGTGTCCTGTACTTTTTTGGCAATTGCTGCACTGGTCTGCACAGTTTGATGTACATGTTGGTGCATTTTTTGTGGGGGGTGGAGGTGCATTGTGGGTGCTGTA
Organism: Pleurodeles waltl; assembly: GCF_031143425.1. Taxonomy (NCBI): domain Eukaryota; kingdom Metazoa; phylum Chordata; class Amphibia; order Caudata; family Salamandridae; genus Pleurodeles; species Pleurodeles waltl. The sequence goes on from NC_090446.1 coordinate 1,416,275,135, forward strand.
GTGCCACTGGGATTCTGTGCAGGGGTAGGTGACTGTTCACAAGGGGCTGGATGGTGATTTGTTTATGGGATTGTGGACATGCAGGGGACTTGGATGTGGGTGTTGTGGACTGGGTAGGGGATGGGGTCCTTGTGGTATGGGGTGATACATGCATTGCAGGTGTGGTGACTGTTAAGGTATTGTAGTTGACTTACCGAGTCCAGTCCTCCTGTGAGTCCGGTGAGGCCCTCCGGGTGCAGAATAGCCAGGACCTTCTCCTACCAGTCGGTGTATTCAAGGGAGGTGGGGGACCAAAAACAGTCTTCGGTACAGCGATGTCTTGTGCCTGGGTGCCATGGACCACACCTTCCTGCGTATATTGTTCCTTCTCTTCCTGATGTCCTCCCTTGTGCGTGGATGTTTTCCTACGGCGTTGACCTTGTTGACTATCCTCTGTCATGGCTCCATCTTCCTAGCCACTGATGTCTGCTGCACCTGTGCCCCGAACCATGGTCCTTAGCTCTCTGTCTGTGAAGCGGAGGTGCTTAGAGGGTACCATGGTGTATGTTGTGGGTGGTGTGTTGTAGGTGTATTAGTGAGGGTGCTGTTGCGTGGTTGGGTGTGTGGCTTGTGATGTTGTTTGGGGAATGTATGGGTTTTGGTGGTGTATTTGTGTGTGTGACTTGTGTGATGTTGAGTTCAATGTATGCATGTTGTGTTGTCAATATCTGTTGTGCTATTGGTGTTGCAAAGGATTGTGGGGTGTGTACTGTTTCAAGGGGAAAATTAGGTTGCTCTGTCTTTTATAAACATATCATTACAGTTAATCATCATTTATTGTACTTATGAAGTGAATTGCACGTATAACTATATATTTGAGTGTGCATTGAATTCTATGTTGGTTTGACTTGAGAAGGCCTGAAATGTTTTTCTATGTTTAACTTGCAGCGTGGAGTTTTGCCTGTATTGCGTTTTCTTTATTTGCAGTCTGTCTGCACAAGTCTACAGTTAATGAAAGGCCTTATGTGAGCATTGAGATAAAGGAGTATGGAAGGGTATGTTTGCAAGGACGGGAAGCACTGAGTAGAGGATATGAAGTTGAGCTCCCCTCCGAAGTCCTGGATACGGGAGGCATCCAAGGTCGTCCTGAGGTTTGATTTGTGAGATGATAGTATAGTGGGGGTTGCAATTTTCAAACTGTATGTAATTTGGAAAACTACTAGTGAAGATGACGTAAACTCTTAAATGTTCTGCAAGGTCTAAAGGTGGTGCCTAGTTAGTTAGGTGAAACAGACCATTTGACTGGAGCTGATCCCTGTAGATTCAGATGGATACAGATCTCTCTACTTTACTTTGGCTGAAGTGGCTTCATGCTACACAGAACTCTCTTGCCGAAAGTCTACTGAGGTTTCCGTTATGCTGGCACTTTTGATGATAATTCTAACCCCTACAGTTCCAGAGAAATCCTTCGGCTTTCCCTTAGCTTAATTACCATATTTAGATTCAGGTAGCTTCAAATAGTTAGACAGGAAGATCGAAATCTGGCTTCTGAACATCATGTGCTATTTCTTATCTTTTGTACTGGCACAACTGAAATATTGGTATGCTGATTTCATTTAATCTGATTAGACACTTTAATTCACCTTTGGTGATTCAGTACTTATCTAAATGAGTCTCAGAAACATATTATAGAAGTCTGCATTTGAATTTGTAATAAAACATTTGAACTAAACTTCCGCCCCCGAGATTCAATGTGTAACCAAAATGGGTTACCCTGTTTAATGATTGGAAGTGTTGATGTGTTCCTTCTTACCTCTCTGAACTCCTAAAAAGATTCATCAGAACCAGAGAAATTAGAAAATGGGCCAGATGAATTCTCACAATGTTTCATTGTACCTATGTGAGACATTTTAATGCTTATGTGAGACACTTCAGTTTGGTCTATGTAATGAGGTACTTTACTAAAATGACCCACTTCTGTTAAGTGTTATGGGCTCGGGCAGGGGCGTAAATATTATGGGTGCAGCAGGTGAAGTGGCACTGGGTCCCACTGAACCCTAATTATTACTTTATTTTTAAACGTAAATAGCAGTAGGGTGCATTTCTTTGCTTGCACCTGGGCCCATGGCACCCTGGCTATGGCATTGGTGTAGGAGTGTGGAAGAAGCTTCAAAGCTCTTCAAGTGCTTATTCAGTGTCAGAAACCTACCTGCCTTTACTGAGATAACTGCCCTGAAACATTGGTGGGTGCACTGGAAGACCAGATGCAGTGCTAACCAGAGCAGGGGGAGAAATGCAGCACATTAACTCAATAGATCGGGAGGTGCACTGCAGAAGGAGTATTGCTTAGCATACGAGAGCAGATGAAGTGCCATAATTCAAAGGGAAGGTTGGCAACAGTACAGAGTACATTTCTTAATCTCAAACGGTGTTCAGTGCTCTGTACAAGCTCACAAAAGCTCACTGAACAGCAGAGCAGAGGAAGAGATGAAGTGAATGTGAAGTCAAAGGGAGGCATCCACTATAAACAAGCCTGGCTCAAGAGTTTGTAACGTAATGTGGGTGTTGGAGGGTTTCGGAGTAAAAAAGGTAAATCTGCCTGATTTTTAACATGTCTAAGAGAAAAAAGATACATTTTTCAATAAGACTGCCAGTGTCTCCGCTCTGGCTTACTAAAATGTATGTGCTGAATGCTCGGAGAGTGTGACGTAATCTGATTCTGACCCAGGCACTAAACCTTACTTGATTCTTTAAAGTCCTCATCCTGCACTCACGTCACTGCTGAGGTGGTACGATGCAGCAAAACTGCAAACTTTGTTCATGGCTCTCTGTAAAACAGTGGTTCCCAACCTGTGGTCTAGGGGCCCCTGGGAATCCGCGAAGGCTTCTCGGGAAGTCTGTGACTGTTTAGAAAGTTTAATAATATTAAAAGATTAGGTCCCCAGCTTTTGGTAATGACTCTTTGGGTGGGTTCCCAGATCCCAATAAGGATTCCTTGGGGGTCCCCGTCTTCCAGTACTAATAAAGTGGTGGTCCATGGAAGTCAAAAGGTCGGGAACCATTGCTCTAGAAGGCTGTTGCCTGCTGCCTTTTAGTTACCAGTTCTGTGAAGTCCCTCAGCTGTATCGTAAAGCGGTGGGGTGAGGGGAAGGGTGCAACACTCCTGAGTAATGCTAGTAATCATGAGAACCATGGCCTCTTCTCAACACAGGAGGTGCTCTGACTGTGGAGCTCAGCAGCTCCTGCACAGCTCGAGTTGCTCAGGGCCACATTAATTGAGAAGAGCACCTCAAGCCATTTCAGAGCTAATAATTTATGCGTGACATTAATTACTAGTGCTTTGATGCGAGGCAAAGCATTATTTTGCGTCACAGTAACCTGTGATGCGTGGTTCTTGACAGGGCTGTATCTGTATGATTCAATGCGCTAGAGAAATGGGTGCTAAGACGTGCAGATAGATCAGGATGATTCCAGGCGTGTGTGAACATGGGCTTCTGTGGTCATTAAAAATATAAAGTGAACCTGGTTTGTTTGCTCACTTTTAGTGAGTGATTTCTTCCTAGCACCAGCCTATTGCTCAGAGCTGGAAGCATGATGTGACAGGAAATAATGACCGTTTTGTGCGATCTTTAATAGTTGATATATTGCACCGATGGAAATATTAGGGTGCTAACTAGCAAGACTTCCCTTATCAAACCATGCATACAGCTGGCAGTAATACAAAATATATTGTCTCATGTTGCCCTGAGCAGGAGTCAGTTTACATTAAGGCTAAGAGTAGTGATGCGCTCAGTATGGAATCTCGGTAGTTCCATCAGGCTACATGTGAAGGCCTGTTACTCTTAGCTGGGAGGATGCAACTGCAGGACAGAGAAAGGTCCTGAGGGATTGTGTGATCTGTAGCTCCTTTTGCAGTCTGATGTCACTGGCCGGTTGTCTGTAGTGCAGGAGGTGGGCAGGAACTGCTCTCTCATGTCAATGCTGAGACTCAGGAGTGGACATGCGCCTCCGTGCTGATATCATGCATTACAATGCTACCAGGAGTAGAAGAGGCCAGGCAGCTCCATGGCGAACTTTGATGAGTGCTGAGTGACGCTTTATCCCAACAACCACCCATCATCTCTAAGTGGCTGAGCTGATGAGCCACATATCAGTGTAACAGAGGAACACAGTGGAGTGTTGGCTGCGGCAAGGTACTTTAGGACATTGTTCAACTTCAAGACTTCTCTGGCCAGCTGTGTGACTCCTTAACTTTTATGACAATGTTTGTCTTTGTGGTAACGTGGAACATTACCAAAAATGCACTTCGCCCGAAGTGTAGCACTTGGCACCGCCGGCTATGCTATTGTGTACTGCAGGACACAACTATGCTATTGTGTGCTGAAGTCTTTTATTGACGTTTTGTTTTTCCTCGAAGTCAAAGATAGAACATGAAAGGTACCTTTACCACTGGTTGTTCATTGGTTCTGAGCCAAGCTTATTGAATGGTAAGGTGTTAAATGCCTTTTTGTCAGAATTCATAGTTTGTGAACAGAATGTTCATATGCATGGCACAATGTATTTTTCAAAGGAAAAATGTAACCATTCATGTCAGTAAAAAATATAGCTAAGAAATATGCATTGTCTTCGTGGCTAAATATAAACATATTTCTAAATTGTAGGCAGCAATTTATTTTGTTTCATGTGATGAAGAAATATATACATTTATAAAATATGTTCATAGCTAAGCAGTGTAGAAAGAAGGTGGTCGGTCTTATCTATGTTCATGAGATTTTGCAGAAATATTTGTGGGTGGCCACTCACAAGTTAATAATACAATATTTTACAAGGGTAAAGCGCAGTTTTAATGAGAGAAAACAAGCACAATCTCTTCTAGCTGTGAACTAAAGAAGCCGGTGATCTCTGGAAAATGTGCCTAAGTACTTATAGCGTGCATAGCAACAAAATGTCAGAGAGCCAAACAATGAAATTCCCAAACCAATGTAGTAAAAAGGAGGACAATTTTAAGTTTAAAATTTCCAGGTAACAGCATATGTGGATACAGTAGACCAGGCGCTAAGCATAATTTCAGGCTGACTGCTGAGGAGGAATAGGAGGTGTACCTTAACAGTTAGTCAAAGTCAAGAGTTTTACTTTCAGACTTAAACACTTAAAAACTCTTTTGCTTCTTGAAATCTTTCAGTGGAACACTGCTGTAATGGGCAACACAAAATCAGCACAAAAAATTTGGTCTTAAAAACGTTTTGGCAACCTTCTTCCTGGAAAACCATCAGAGACTATGTTGGACTTGGCCCTCTGCAGGGTCACCAACAAACTTTTGCCTTCACCCTTCCTGTTTTGCTTAATTTGTTTCTGTTGGCTTAAGGCCTCTGCACACTTTTCCACTGCTAACCAGCACTAAAGTGCTTGTGCTCTCTCCCTTAAACTTAATTAAAATTGCCTTACACCCGAATGGCACATTGAATTAACTTGTCCCTAGTAAAGTGGTACTACATGTACCCAGGGCCTTTAAATTAAATGCTACTAGTAGGCCTGCAGCACTGATTGTGCCACTTGCCTTAGTCGCCCTTAAAGACATGTCTCAGGCTTGCCATTGCCACCTGTGTGCACAATTCCTAGATCTAAACTGCCATTTCAACCTACCTGGCAAAATAAACAATTTTCTAAGCCTAAACCTTGCTTTTTAGTACGTATATTTAATCTCTATTGTAGGCTTTAACCAGCCATAGGGCAGGGTGCAGCATATTTAAAAAATGTTGGACATTTACATTTAAGTTTTACATGTCCTGGTAGTGAAAAACTCAATTTTGTTTTCACTACTGCAAAGCCCACCTCTCCATTAGGATATCATGGGCTGGCCTGTTTAAATGTAATAAGTGCTGTCTTTTGAAGGGGAACAGGTAAAGCTTTCATGTTTGGTATTTGAGTGAATTTATGATAGGTGTCATGCTGAGTTCAACAAATACATAAAGCAATGGCTCCAGCGCTTTGTCTTTTTTTTTAAGCCCCCAGGGGATCCAAGTCCCGGAGCTTATCATAATGCAGGCAGGGGTGCGTGTCCACCCCCCCACCCCGGGGACCACCACCTTCCTGGGGCTTTCATGTTATATGGGCACCCCCCACTACTGCTCTGGAGACCTCCACCTTCCTGAGGCTTTTATTTTATATGGTGTTTGGGGTCGCATGCCCCCCGCCCCCACACACACACACAAAGCCCCGGGGACCACCACCTCCCCGGGGCTGTATACAAATATTAAGTGGGGGCTGCGCCACCCCCCTCCCCCCCCGAAAGCCCTGGGGACTATTACTTTACCGGTGCAAATAGTAAAACAAAGAAAGGGGGTCCATTTCGGACTCCCTTGGACCATCACCTCCCTGTTGCTACTTTTACATTGGTGGGGCCCTCGAGGAGCCACTGAGATCCAGAGAGCCTCTTGCTAGGTCCCAGGGTGCCCACCCCCGGGACATAGCTGTTTGCTGTACAGCAAACACTACGGTTTTTAACAGCAGGAACTGACAAACAGGTCCCACTGTCAAAAAGTGGAGTTTTCATCTCTGTTCCCTGCATGCAGATATGTGTGCAGGGAACAGAGATGAAAGCACTGCTCCAGCAAGCATGGAGCTGCTTTTACAAGCAGCTGCCTGCTGCTGTAGCGGTGGGACTGCAGGGGAGGCCTTGAGGCTCCCCGTGCGGTCCCAGGTAGCCCGCAAAGGGTATCTAATCAAATAAAAAAACGCTGGGGAGACCTTAAGCCCACCTCTCCCCCCACGGTTCCAGATAGCCTATAAAGGGCTAAAAAAAAGTTTAATAGCTCACACTGAGAGTTGAGGGTTCGAGTCCAGGTGCATCCCTGGTCATTGTCTTCCTTTTTTTTTTTTTCAAGTGCAAATGTTTAAGGCTCATACTGAAAGGTTATCCTACTGTTTTTAATTGACAAATACAGTTATGATTACCCTACAGCACGAGTTATAGTTACTTGAGATAACTCTAACTATAACTGGTGAATTTCTATTGTTTGGTACGTTTAAAATGTGAGCCTAACTATAATGTTCCTGTAACCTTTTTTTTTTTTTAAAGTGAATATAAATATATTCACTCAGCATTCAGCAGCCAGACTCATCCTGGACATCCCCTGACACAGCCACAGCTCCTTCCACCTCAGACTGGCTCCCAGTCAACAAGCGCATTGCATACAAACTCCTGATCCACACCTACAAGGCACTGCACAACATAGGACCGGCATACCTCAACCACTGCTTCGCCTTCTACCTATCCAACAGACATCTCCGCTCCTCCCAGCTTGCTCTTGCAGCATCCCCAAGATCCGGAAAAGCATAGCAGGAGGACATCCTTCTACCCAGCAGCGTGGACATGGAACACGCTGCCTCTCAAGCTCAGGCAGATCACATCACTGAAGCAATTCAGGAAGGACCTCAAGACCTGGGGCCAGATGTAGGTACAAAAAAATGTGCGACTCGCAATTTGCGAGCATGTGCGACTCGCAAATTGCGTGTCGCTAATAGGAATGCAGGTACAATGTCCGTGTACAATTTGTGACTCGCACCTGGAGTCGCAACGCAGATAGCGAGTCCACTGTCTGCGAGGTCGCTGTTTGCAACCGCGCAAAAAACAGACTCGCAATTTGCGAGTGGGTGTCGCAAATTGCGAGTACCATGTAAATTGATTGCAGGTGCTGCAGAACACTCCAGAAACCACTCCAGAACACTCTGGAAACACTTCCTGGCACATGATGATGACATCACAGCCAGGAAGTTTACTAATACACCTGGGAGGAGGGAGGACCACACCCATTTTAAACTGCTGAACAGCCAGCAGGAGGAACAGCAGCTACAATGGCAGAAACACCAAGAAAGAGAAAACTGTCAGCACTATGATGATCTCTTTGGAAAGGCAGCCCTCAATGTGCCAGACTCAACCAAAAAACAACTCTGGCTGGAGATTCAAGAAAAAGTGAACTCCCTGGGGGTGAGCCACAGGAGTGTGGATGAGATCAAAAAGAGGTGGTATGACCTCTGCTCCCGGACCAAGGAGAGGGTGGCCGAAAGGCTCCGGGAGATGAGAGGCACAGGAGGGGGACCATCATGCATACCACCACCCACACCCCTGGAGGAAAGGGTGGAGGAGACCCTGGAGCAGGAGGCAGTGACAGGATTTGGAGATCTGGACACCTCTGAGCCCACTACATCAACCGGTGAGTAACATGTGATATGCCTGTACCCCCATCAATGCCATACCCCCACCCACCATGTACACAGGGGCATGCACAACCAAGATAGCGCCATTTCAGGGTAGCAAACACCAGAATTATGCATTATGGGCAATGTAGTCAAGTAGGCAGTAAATAGGCAAATGTTTATTAGGAAGTATGCAACAGATAGTAGACACTGACAGTCTGTTCCCCATGTCCCACAGGTCTCCCACAAGACACCACCACAAGCCACAGCTGCCAGCCCCATGAGGACAGCACAGGAGCTGCCACCACTCCCACCTGCACCACCAACACCATCCCCGTGATGTCAACACCTGCTGCAACAGTGGTTCAGGAGGCTGCGCCAGCAACAGCCAGGAGTGCCACAGTAGAGCACACAGGGCATCCACCGCTGCGCAGGCGACGCAGGTTCAGGAGAGCAGGGCTGCAGGCTGAGTCTGGCCGTCCATCTACCACCAACAACGAGGCACAGCTGCTCTGTGGTCAGCGCCTGCAGAACAATATGTTAGGAAGAATTAGTGGGGTGCTGCACCGCTTTGAGGAGCAATGAGGCCAGCATGCAGCAGCTCCATTCCCAATTGGATGTGATTGGCACAAACACTGGGGACCTAGCCCTGTCCATGAGGGAACTGGTGGCAGGACTACTGTCACAGAGCGAGGGTGGGCGGCGCAGGGACCGTCAGCTGCTCCAGAGGCTGGACAGGATGGCCACATCAATTGGCAGACTGGCAGTTAACACCACTGGCCTGTCGAGAAGGACAGTTGGCCTCCTAGTTGAAATGGGCCACTTTGCAGGGGATGTGGCTAGAGGCCTGGGCTGGATCACACATGTGATCGATTTAATGGAGGCACGGCATCTGTCTAGGGGTACAGGGGACACCCCCCCAGGACAGCGAAGAGGGCTCTACAGTGAGCAGTGTCTCTGCCAGTGACACTAGGGTGCTCCGGAGTGGGAGTACCAGGCAGAGCACTGCAGAACAACCTGGGACCAGCCAGGCTGGCAGAGGCCGCCGTAGGACATAGACTGAACCCTGTCCCTGATGTTGGGGCACATGACGGCAATGTGCCCCATGCATGGTTTGCTTTTTGATGTTCATGAACAGTTAGTCATTGTAAATAGTTCAATTTCTGCACATATTAAATAGTTTTTATGTTCCACTTAACAAATGGAGTTTTTGGTCAATAGGTGAGTATGGTTGAAGTTGACACGTACCTTCCAAAGTATTGGGTTGCGATGTGTTGCCGTCTCAGTCTGCCTTGATTTGCTATACTCCGATCCCCATGATGGCGATGTGGTTGCTCCTGCTCTTCATCCTCTGAATCTGGGTCTGCAGGGGTGAGAGGTAGCCCACGTCGGGTGGCAATATTGTGTAGGATGGCGCATGCGACAATTTTGAATGCTGTAATGGGGGTATATTGGAGGGCACCTCCACTGCGGTGGAGGCATCTGAACCTTGCTTTCAGCAATCCGAAGGTGCGTTCTATTATGTTCCTGGTCCTCTTATGTGCACTGTTGTATCGCCTCTCGGAATCATTGCTGGGTGTTAAGAACGGAGTCATTATCCATGGCCGTAGTGCATATGCACTGTCACCTGTTGGGCACAAACATTACACTGTTAGAAAGTCCTGGTTGGTGTGCACAGTGACCTGTGTGTATGTCTACGAGGTGTATGCAGCTCTACCTAGGAGGTATACGTCTCCAAACTCCCCACGTTCCAGGCGTTGGTGTATCCCACTGTGCCTAAAAATGTAGGAGTCATGGGTACTGCCTGGAAATTTTGCAACAATGTCGGTGATGACATAATGGGCGTCACAAACAACCTGAATATTGAGTGAGTGGGTACACTTTCTGTTGCGGAACAGATGTTCCAGGTTTGCAGGGGGGCATATTTGAATATGTGTCCCATCTACACACCCTATGACATGGGGAAAGTTGGCAATCCGGTATAAGTCCAGCTTGGTGCTGTTAATTTCTGCCTCATTCCTGGGTAGGTATATGAAGTGAGACATGTGTGTGAGTATGGCATCTAGGAATGCCCTGAGGAACCTTGACAGTGCACTTTGAGATACCTCACCTGCCACAGCAATGACCCCCTGATAGCTCCCTGAGGCCAAGAGGTGCAGTGAGCATAGCACTTGCACATGCGTAGGGATGGCGCAGCCGCGCAGAGTCTGGCGTTCTAGCTGTGGTTTTAGTAATTCAATTAATTCTAGTATGACTGCGCTGCTAAGGCGGTATTTGTCATATATCTCTTCCTCAGTTTGCTGAAAAAGAGTCTGCCTTGTTCTGTAAATCTTCTCCTGTCTCTAGCTCCTCCTCCTCCTCCTCTGCTGGGCTGCGTGAGCTCTCCTCCTCACTGCTATCAGGTATATCTCCGCCATCTTGAGTTACCCAGATGCCTTCTGGGTCTCCTTTTATACTTTGGTAATGGTTACCACCTGCTCTGAGTTAGTGGTAAATGGGACACGCAAACTGGGATTTTTGCGACTATTCGCAAATTGCGAGTTGCAATTGCATATGGTTTGCGACTCGCAAATTGCGACTTCCTATTTGCGGGTCGCAAAATGGGGTTGCAATTTTTGCGAGTCGCTAACGGCTCGCATTGCTTTTTGCGAGTCGGAAATGGGATTTTTGCATCCCATTTCCAATTTTGCACAGTCGCAAATAGCGATTCGGGCCATTTGCGACTCGCAAAACTTTGCTACATCTGGCCCCTGGTTCTTTGACTGAGCAGCAGGTCCACAAACAGTGCCTTGAGACCCTATGGGTGATTAGCCGTGCTCTCCAAATCTATGATTGATTGATTTATATCAGTTAAAAAACAAAGTTTATAGTGACGTTAAAGTTAAGTTCTGGGGGGGGCGGAGCTAGCCTGCCTGCAAGATGGCCATGACCGAGTGAGGCTCTGCCGGACTTAGGGCTATTTCTCTCATTTCTCCTGACTGAGCGGCATTGGTAGCACTCCCCCCGGCCTGGAGACTTTCAGATTGGGCTGGTACCTTCGCCTGCCCCTGAAGTCCGATTGCTGGCGGGTTTGTGGCCCGGCAGCGGTGTCGGGCCTGTTGGAGAGGGTGCGCTCGGCCTGGGCGGGCTGTCTCACGCTGCTGCGGGCGCCCGGGAAGAGTCCTCTGCCCGCTGGTGCAGGGCGCAAGGTGAGTGCTGCTGGGGGGGGGGGGGCTTCGGCGGTCTAATCGGGCCGCGGCCCCCCCGCAATCATATAGCCCTGGGCCTCCGGTGGCCTGCGGTGTGTGGCTGCTTGACAGCGCTGCCTGGGGAAGCGAGGCCTGCCCTGCCCTCGGGGTGGTGCAGCCTGCGGCAGTGTTGCGTTGACCTGGCGGCAGCCGGCTGGGGCCCTCTGGGCGGCGTAGTCAACGGAGTGTGGGGGCACCCGGAGTTTGGTGGCTGGGAGGCCTCCTGTGCGGTGGAGGGCCTGGCTTTGGGCCCCACGGACGTGCGGGCTCACCCTGGGCCTCCTGGCGTTGGGCCCCTGCTCGGGGGGCCCGATGGTAGTGATCACTGGCCGGATCGGGCCGGGGGGAGCCTTTTGAGGTCTTTTTGTGCCATTTTGGGCCGTTGGGAGGACTAGGCCCTCTTTTTTGGACCGCCGCCATAGCTAGCTGGTCTGCTGGTGGTGATAGAGGGGGTCTTGGTGGTGGCGGCGGACTGAGGGTGCTCCTGGTTGGCACTTCACGCCTCCTGGGAGAAGACTGACTGGCCTCGAGGATCTTCAGTATTTACCTCTGGGAGACTGCGGTCATTGGCTGGGGGATCTTGCCCAGCTGCTGAGAGTTCCTTTGTGGGACGTCGCCTGGGCCCAATACTATCTGGGTGGCCTGCCTGCTTCTTGGTGATTGGAGGTGCATCTACGGTTGGACTCATAGTGGAGAAGCTATGGGCAAGGCGGAGCAGCGGCAGGCCAAGCTTTCCTTCGATGGTGGCAAGTGGAGGGGGGACACCCCCGCGCCGCAGCCTGGAGAGGTGCAGATGGACGATGGGACCTCAGATGCCTCCGTTAAATCCATGTTTTTGGATTGGCGGGCATAGATGCCAAGCTGGACCATTTGACGGAGTAGATGGACCGCATCAGGGCCCGGGTGGATGAACACGATGCTCGCTTTGAGCAACTTGAGTCGTGCACCTCGGCGATGGAGGACCAGCGGCATGGTGAGACAGAACACCTGTTGCAGATGGAGCGGGTGCTGGAGGTAATAAGGAATAAAAATGAAGATTTGGAGGCGCGGTCCCGGCGCAACAACGTCAGGATGCTTCCCGGGTCCATGGTCATGGGCCGGATGGAAGACTTCATGGAGAAAATGCTTGTTGCATTCTGGTGGTCGAGAGGGCTCATCGATCGTTGGGCCCTAGGTGCCCTCCTCGGACCCCGCCGTGACCTGTTATTTTCCGTCTCTTGAATTATCGTGACTGTGACACTGTACTGCGGCTGGCTAGAGAACGACGTCCGGTGATCTACAGAAACACGGAGCTGCATTTTTCTCCAGACTATACTCCGAGTGTGCAGGCGGCGCGCAAGGCGTTCCTGCCGATTAATCGCTCTTTAAGCTTGACTGCAGCTTGTTTTTCTCTTTTTTATCCGGCGAATCTTCGGATACAGCATGGCGGCACACTACATTTTTTTAGTTGAGCGTCATTGTTGTGATGCTTTGATTCTCTCTTTAAGAGCTGCTGTGTCGGTTTACCTCTTTGTTTAGCCCTTTGTCCCTTCCTGCCTGTCTGCGCTGCGGATGGGCTGGATGGCTAGGCTTGTGACCCCTGGATGAGCCCTTTTGCCATGCTGTGTGTTTCTGATCTTCTTTGTTGGGAGATGGGGGGATCTCTTCTTTGACCTGTTTGGGGGGTCTGCGTGGGTGGGGGTGGGTCTGTGTTCTGGTTTGTTGTTTCTGTGATGTTTGGATTTCTTGCTATTGTCTCTCTGTGACAAATGGGTCTGGTAGGCGGCGACGGGTGGCTCTGTGGCGGGACGAATGGAAGTGCTGCTGTGACGAGGCTGGGGATAATGTCGGCGGGTATTTGCATTACCTGGAATGTGCGTGACTTGAATGATCAGCGTAAGGTGCGTCTCATGTCTGCCTATATTCAGCGCCATCACATAGATGTGTGTATGCTCCAGGAGACTCATCTGGAGGCTTCCACGTTGAATCAGCTGAAGGATGGGTGGATTGGTGAGTGCCATGGAGCGGTGTACTCGCGCTATGCTAGAGGGGTGGCGATTTTGTTGCGTAAGGGGCTGCGATGGCGAACGCACCGTGCGATAGGGACCCGAATAGGTGCTATGTTTTGTTGAGTGGGACCTTGCAAGACAGGACCTGTCAGCTGGTGTCGGTTTACGGCCCTAATGTCGATGACCCTGGATTTTTTTGTGAGGTGTGGCGCCTGGTTGAAACAATGGGGGGGTGGGGCTGTGATTTGGGGGAGACTTCAACGTGGTTTTGGATCAGGAGAGGGACCGGGAGAGTGCGACTAGGCCTCGACATTCTGCTGCTGCTGCTGCCGCCTAATGACTGTGATAAGTGATGGCGGCTTAATTGATTTATGGAGGACAAAGCATGGTGATCAGAGAGAGAGCACGTGTCTCAACTATGTGCATAATAGCTGGTCTCGCTTAGACCAATGGCTGGGAACTAGGGATGTGGAGATGTGGATGCAATCGGTGGAGCATCTGGCCCGGACTCTCTCGGATCACTCCCCAGTTGGGCTGCAGCTGTTGATCCCTGGGATCCCGAGTGTTGTGTTTGCTTAGCGCCTGCCATGGGGGGCTCTCCGGGATGCAGTGTTTTGCGAAGAGATTCGTGGGGCCATCTTACACTTTGTCGACGAGAATTATGGGTCGGTTGGCTCGGCTGGAACGTTTTGGGAGGCCTTCAAGGTGGTTATTCGGGGAGTGTGCCTCTCCAAGCAATATGGTGGGCTCCGCGCTCTGCGTCAAGAGTTAGCCGAGCTGGAGTTGCGGATATCGGAGCTGGAGGCGAAATTGGTGGTGGATTGGGCTGGTGAGACTTTGGCGGCCTTACGTGATGCGGTCTCTCGATATGAGGAGGCCTCCCAGCGGGAAGTTTGTTTTTTAGAGAGATATGCCAGGGCCCGGCGTTATGGGGAGGAAGATAGAGCAAGTCGAACACTGGCGACCATGTTGGGCAAGTGACTATGTCAATGAAATAGACGGGCGGGGGGAGCGGGTGGTGGGCACGGAGGGTGTCATGAAGGTATTTACAAGATATTTTCAGGATCTATACTTGGCCCCTGCCGAGCAGCATCTTGATGCAGCGCAAGCTTATTTTTCAGAGATTAGCCTGCTTTGGTTTGATGATGCACATAGAGCTTACTTTGATGAGCCTTTTTCGGTGGACGAGATCAAGGCCGTAATCAGTGGACTGCCTGGTGACAAGTCCCCGGGATTGGGCGGCTTAACCTCTGCTTTTTATAATGAGTATTCTGGTATTTTGGCTCCTTACCTGCTGGAGGTTTATGCTGAGGCAATGGAGACTGGGTCTGTCCCTGCTTCCCTGCGGGAGGCGTTGATCGTTACGATACTTAAGCCTGGAACGGATCCCTATAGCTGTGCTTCGTACCGCCCACTCTCCATGATCAATGTAGATAATAAAATTCTGGCCAAGTTGATGGTGCTACGTTTGCAGCCACTGGTGTCGCGACTGGTGCTCCCGGATCAGTCTGGCTTCGTGCCAGAGCGGTCGACGACGCATAATTTGCGTACGTTTTTCGCGGTGTTGGATGGCCTTACGGCGGTGGATGAGGCCGCAGCAGTGAATCTAAACGCAACAAAGGTGTTTGATTCTTTGGCCTGGCCATACCTATTTGCACTGCTGGGCAGGCTGGGCATGAGTTCCCGATTTATAAAGCTGATTCGGCTGCCGTATACGGATCCGGTTGCGAGGCTGAATGGCTGCGTCTCGGGCCCCTTTCCGGTGGCCTGGGGGACTCCTCAAGGGTGCCCTTTATCTCCGCTGCTTTTTGCTATCGCAATGGAACCAATGGCGGCCTATTTGCGGCAACATCATAATCACAGAGGGCTGCAGTTCAGGCAACGTCCGATTTTAATTTCGATGTAGGCGGATGATATTGCGCTGTACGTGCGGGCGCCGGGTGAGAACCTGGATGTCTTGCTCACTGGTCTAAATCGGTTGTGCTTACCCTCATGCATGGCACCGTGCGTTTTTCGTCACGTTATCCCATTGAATGGGCGGATGGCCCGGTTCGCTATCTGGGAGTTTGGTTGAGTTGCGATGCAGAGACCCTTTGGCATGCCAATTATGACAAGTTAGTGGCTTGGTTGGAAGATAGACTTGAGGTGTGGCGTTCGCTGCCGCTTTCACTTATTGGGCGCATCGGCATTGCCAAGATGGTTGTGCTGCCAAAGTTTCTGTATCTCTTTGTTAACCTCCCGTTGGTGCTAACTGAGTTTCTTGCGGCGGCTTAGATCAGCTTTGGTGCGGTTGGTGTGGGCGGGCGGGCAGCCCAGGATCGCCTGGAAGAATCTGGCGCTGCCGTTTGAGATGGGGGGCCTTGCTGCCCCTGACCTGGAGCTTTATTATCATTGTGCGCAGGCTCATTTTGCATACTTTTGGATTCGTCCTATAAGATATCTGCCTCATCTTGCGCCTGAGAGCGACGCGGTGTGGCCGGACCAGCTGACAAGGGTTCTTGGTTGTATGTCCTTGACTCGCTCCAGGGGAGTGAATACGGTTGCGTGTACTTCTGGAGCTTGGGCTGCTTTGGTGCGCAGGTCGGGGACAAGTGAACCCTTTGCTCCTGCGATGCCGGTGCTGGACGTTGCTGATGAGAGGATGTCCCTCGATGCACGATTGCGAGAGGGTTTCTTGCTGATTCTGAGTTGTCATTGTTGGGGGACTGGTTTGTGAACGAGCGTTTGCTTTTGCCGGAGGAGGCACTGAGGCCTGGAGCCGATAATGGGCAGCAAAGGCTATATTTACTGCGTGTATATGCGATGCTCCGAGCACGATTTACTGGTTGCCCGTTGATCAGTATAGGGAAAGGTGCGGAAGACATTGTGACGCGAAGGGTTAATTAGCTTGAACAGTATAGATGAGCGTGATGCCTGCCGAAGCCAGAGCAACGTGGAAGAAATTCACAATGTTCACTTTCAAGCTTGTTTTCTTTTGACATTCCGTAGATAAACTTATTCGCAGCTGCATGTGTGAGAAACAGGCTGTGAAGGAGATTCAGTCTCAACCTTGAGAATGAGACCACAGTAAAAGATGGAATGAAAACAATGGCCAGGGAATGGCAAGGCAGCCAAGAGACATGTACTGTTAACATAGCTAGAAAATACTGGAAGGAGATAGAATCCAAGCTTCAGGTTACTTAAACACTGAAAGGTGGGTGAGGGAATTGAAGCTCGCAGATGGAGTTGTGAAACTGTCATCTTCAGACCCAGAGCTGCCTCCCTGTTGTGCTGTTCCAAGAGCGTGACGCTCGAGGGGGAGAGAGGTCCAAGCGGGCGGCAGAGGGCTTCCCAGCATTTCGTGGACTAAGTTAAGTTCCACCCAGGGATGAAAGGCTTTTGTTTCTCTGCTCTATTATTATGATTGATTATTATGCTTGCACTGTGTTTATAATCTGAAAAATTCAGCTTGTTTATAGTTTTTTTCTTACTGAACATCGTAGTGTGAGTCTGCTACAGTAATTGAAATATGCATTTTAGTGTGCAGTAAATCAAAGCTTATCTGAAGTATTCAACTCGTTTATATTCTGCTTCCTGAACATCGTAGTGTATTACATTTTGGTATACAGTTATTCCAAGTTTATATCTGTCAATGAACTCTTTGCTCAGATGTATACATAGATGCTCTTTGTAGTGTACTTATATATAAATAGATGTTTTTTTTTATTGCTATTCTTATTCCGTCAATGAACTCTTTGCTCATACGTATACATAGATGCTCTTTGTAGTCTACTAATATATGAATAGATGCTTTTCATTGCTATTCCTGTTCCACTATTGTTGATGTGCTAAATGCCTGCATTTACCTGAAATTCTAGTAAAGCTAAATTGTATTCATAATTGGCGTGTGGTCCTTCATTGAGCGTCCTTATTGACTTATACCGAACAGATGTCAACCAGCCACCTGGATAAGACACCCGCCAATGCCTAAGACCTGTCAGGCGATTGAGTTGCTGTGGCACGTGCAGCTGCCGCGTAGGCTTATCACCAGATTGTATGAGTGCTTGCAGGAGCAGCAAAGGGGGTGGTGGAGGCTGCTAAGGCTAAATGGGACATGGATGTCAGGGAGGTTATTACTGAGGCTATGTGGAGAAGCTGCTGCGCACACATGAGAACACTGTCGCCGAATTACAGACTGTGGCTCATACACATTAAATTCTTACATTGTTTATATTATACCCCTCGCGGTCTGTGTGATATGGGGCTTCGTGATGATGCACGCTGCGAATGATGCCATGCCCCGGACGCAGATTTTTTGCATCTGCCGTGGAATTGTGGAGAGGTGCGCTCTTTTTGGGGAGAGGTGATGCATGCGATAGCTGGAATGAATGGCTCGGATCTGCCTTTCTCCCCGGTGCTGCCGTTGCTTGGGCTGCTGGATGGGGTGCCGTTGGAATGGCGGCGTCTGGTAGGCATGCTGCTTTTGCTGGCAAAGAGAAGAGTGGCGATGTGCTGGGGGCGGGGCCGGGCTCCACGGAAGTCTGATTGGTTACGTGATGCTGCGTTCTGCCAGGAGCAGCTGTCAATCTTTTAAGGAATTGGCCCCTGTATGCTCTCGCCCTAGAGACATTTGGGCACCCTTCCGCTCCTTTTTGGAGTCGCGGGGCTGAATTGAGAGGCCGTTGGCTCCATATGAATGGACACGCACATGGTTGATTGGATTGGATGTTGTTCCCCGCAGTGTACTACGTGCTGTTTGGTGGATGATCCTGCTATCTGAGTCTGCTCTGCCGCCTTCCTTCTTATGTTGCTGTGACTGTTGTTGAGTTGTACCCTGGAGAGCTCTAGCATTCAGATTATCCCCTAGAGGTGTGCTTCATACTGTTGCTCTTATTAGATATATGGGATGCCGCTTTAATTTGTTGAACTGGACATGCTGGGAACCTTGTTTCATGGTACTATACCTTTGGCTGTCCCTAGCGATACTATGTGCACACAGATGGACTCCTTTTGTTGTATCTCCAGCTCCTGGGGGTATTGTTGCTGTTTTATTGTAAATTTGTATAAATAAATAAATGAAAATAAAAAAGTTACGTTCTGAATTTACTCGCACAAAACCATAGAAATTCAGCAGTTACGGACTTTGCTTGCTTTTGCTTGATCAATCAAACAGCTATGCCCCGGGGGTGGGCACCCTGGGTTTAGCAGGAGCCAGCCCTGGGGGTTGACTGTCCTTAGGGTCACCTATGGCTCCTCAAAGGGGGCTGCGAGCCCCCCCTCTAACGACCTTTCCCCTGGAGAAGTGGTGGGTTTGGGGGTCCAAAATGGATCCGCTTCACTTTTTTATTGTAGCCCTGGGGAGGTGATGGTCCCTGAGACTGCTGGTGGCCATGCTGTCCCCCTGCATTCACTAGGAATAAATCCCCAGGGAGGCGGTGGTCCATGGGGTTGCATATTACTTTAGAGCCTCTAGGAAGTGGCGGTCCCCCTGCATGAAATTTGATTTAAGCCCTGGGTAGATGGTGGTCCTCGGGTTGCATATTACTTTAGAGCCTCTAGGAAGTGGCGGTCCCCCTGCATCATTTTCTTTTAAGCCCTGGGGATGTGGCAGTCCCCAGGGCAGCGGCGGCCTGGTGGCCCTCTGCACATATTTCTTTTGCCCTGGGAATGTGACAGCCCCTGGGGCAGCTGGGGGGCCGGCAGGCCCGCCCTCATTAAAATGGGAATTGGCCCACCACGCACTTGTTTTTTTCTTAATTTTCACCAGATCCGCGGATCTGCATCAAATTGTTGTGAAAATTAAAAAAAATACTTTTTAGCTCTGGGGGACCAGCACAAGAGCTAAGGAGTCAGGGTGACTACCCTGGCCTCTTTTGTTTTATTTTACACTTTTTTCTGGGACTCGACTGAAGCAGAGTCCCAACATGGCTGCCAGCAATTCGTTGTTGAAGTGTTGACATCCAATCAGATCTCAGCACAAGATCGGGTGGGTTCACAAAGCCTTTGCATCCCTATATGTAAGAATGTAGATTTTCCTTAATATTTCTAAAACTACTGAGCAGATTTACACCAGATAACAAAAATGACTCTTCCTGGACCAAGAGTTAACTTTTTGCATAATGTGGTGTAATTCCGTCCAGTGGTTTGTGCGCTATCACTGTTTAAAATCCCTACGGAAAAATGAATGGGGAAAATGTGTTTTGGGACCCCCCTTTTTCGCGGCCCCCTCTTGATGGATCCCCCTAAAGCTTTTAAGACAGCAGCTGAAGTGACCACTGTTTTTTTTTTTGTGAAGATTAATCTAACTGTGCCAAGTTATTAGCAAAACTAAAACACGTTTTCAACTGAAACTAGGTCCTAACTATAACTACCTAGTGGCGACCTCCAGTAGGTAATATGGTTACAGGGACGTTATATCAGGCTCACATTTTAAATGTACAAAACCATAGAAATTCATTATAGTTAGAGCTGTTTAAAGTAACTATAACTCATGCCCTAAGGTAACTAACTCGCGCCTCGCCAAGCACAGTTATCACACAGTAATTTTAGTGCAGATGTTAAAGTAACATTATCAATCGTGTTCTAAAAGATGTCATGAGTGCTGTAATGTCTGGGTTGAGCAGTGCATGGCGAGGGCATGAGTTATAGTTACCTTATAGCACAAAAAAAAAAAAAAAGATTTGTTCTGCAGATTGTGCTTATTTGGTGTAAATCCGTTAGGAGAAATTAAAGGTAGTCCAAATTTGTATATCTGGGCAAGCCTAAGCACAGATCTCATGGTGAGATCTGATTGGCTGTAAGCATTTTAACAGAAAGTGCTGGCAGCCATCATGGGGCCAATATACATGATAGCACCCCATTAAAATGCATTGTAGTGAAAGGTAGGTTTTGAGGGCCACCAAAAAGGAGACCGTATAAAAGGTGATGACACATTTTAGTTACAATATTAATCTTTTGTTGATGGTACCATACTAATTTTAGGAATTGTGATGTATTCTATGGTGATTTTAACCTGCTGGGATTTCATGAATCAAGTTTGAGAGAAACCTGCTTTCTCATCTTTCTGAGCCATGAGAATGAAGTCTGACATTCTCAGTAAAACATGTACTTCCAACAGATGCAGTTTGTCAGTCAGTCAGTTGATTCCGTTGCAGTCTACTGCAGCCTTCCAGAGTGCTCTAAAACAACTAGAGCACTAACAAAATCATGGCACACCTGAACGCATCTTGATTGAATCAAACTGGTAATACTTTTAATTTAGAAAGGAACAAAATAGGGGGGTTCATTTTTTCAAATTAATTATGGCTAGTGCTGTAGAAATCAAAATTAGGACACATTTTAGTTCTAAAATGTTTCTCTTCTATTTCTCTAAAACATTATGACATGCAGACTGAAACATGCATGTTCAACACCAGCAGCAGACTGGCAGGTAACTCAGAAGCTTTACTACACTGTACTAATGAGCAAGTAGAGTGCTAAAATTCTGAATTTATGTCAGAAGTGTGGCACTTCTAAACACCATCTTGAAGTAATAAAAGTATGAATCTGGAAGCATTTTCCTACTGAGGATACTGCAGTAAATTAGAACAGTAGGGAAGTTCATTAAAAATAAGTCTCTGATTGACAAACAAGTCTCTGACTTGGACAATGGATGGCAAGGATGGGGGATCAGGATCTGCAAGCTTGTGTAGAGGCAGCACAATGCCAGGCAAGGTCCTGTGTCCTACCCTCACCTCCATGCTTTGCAATGGGCATTTTACTTAATGTTAAAAAAACAAACCTAGAAATTGACTGAAAAATCAAAGGTTACAGGAACGTTATAGTTAAGAAATAGAATTTTAAAAAACCTTAGAAATTCAATAAAAACCAAAGGTTATAGGGACCTTATAGTTAGGTTCAGATTTTATAACTTGTGCCCTAAGGTAACCATAACTCGTGTCCTCGTCATCCACTGCTAATTCCCCCAGATAATACATCATGACATTTTATGTGACACCCTTGATAATATCACTGTAACATTTGCAGTAGAAATAATGATGAGAAAACTGTGCATAGTGAGGGCCCGAGTTATAGTTACCTTAGGGCACAAGTTCTAGTTACTTGAAATAACACTAACTATAACACCTACATTTCTATGGTTTTGTGCATGTAAAATCACTTTTGGCATTCCAAAAAGTAGCGCAGAGGGTTAATGTGGCTGCTCCAAAGCACAGATCTCTATTTTATGTGGATAGATGAGTGGATTAATAAATCCAGCTGTTACCATCACTTTAAAAACAAATGACATGCATGTGAGAGAGGGGCTATAGAGAGATGAGGGGTACTTTTGCTGGGTGGTAGTGAGGGAATCCACAGAGGAGGTCATGGTGGTGGGTGCTAAAAATGATTGTCGCACTAGGCGCCGCCAGTGGGAAACGCTGTGATGATGGGTATGTGGCAAGGTGAAGTAATGCTGTGTCTTTTTTGGTCTTTTCTAGTGTATTTGGAGAACCTGCAGATTTAGGGAAGAAGATAAGGTAAGATGACGTTGTCATTATTTCCTGTTACACGCATCACTCATGCACATACCCACCAACTGTTTCAGAACAACACACCAGTTTTAGCCATTCGTAGAGATGGCATCTCAGTGGATGACTGCTGCTCAAGCCCTAAATTGGGTTACGGAGGACAGCTTTGAGGCAGGATCAGAGACTGAGACAGCAGATACAGAGCGAGTATTTGAGGGAGAGGACAATACAGCAGAATCTGGAAGTGATCTTTCAGTCGGTGGAGGTCCATCTGATGACTCATCTTCCAGCGATTCTGAGGGATACAATGATGACAATTGTGCTGTCCCTTCGCAATCACAGTCTGTTCAGAGGGACACCAGTAGCATATTAGACCAACCCAGAGAGCAGGCACATGCGGCTCCAAGCCCAGATGGAGTGCAAACCCAATTTAGTTAATTTCCAAATTCCTTCTTTCTCTGGCGACACTGGACGACCAATTTTTTGCCAGTTGACTACATCTATGTCTTTTTGGAAGATGACTTCCTTGAGCAAATTGTACAGCAAACAAATTTGCATGTCGAACAATTTCTGAGGGAGCATGGAGGCACTGTGTGGCCTTATTCTAGGCCAAGCCAGTGGACTCCAATTTCTCTTGATTAGTTGATTATATTTTTGGGTATTACACTCAAAATGGGGTTAGTGCAATATCCAACCTTGCAGTCCTACTGGCCTACTTATACAGTTTGGGTAACCCCCATCTTTGCACCCTTCATGGGTAGAGATCGTTTTTTTGCTATTGCAGCTTATGCTGCATTTCAGTGACAATTCAGCGGCATCGCCCAGAGGCCATCCAGACAATGACAGGTTGTTTGAAATTCAGCCTGTTGTGGAACAGGTGTCCAGAGATTTATATTCCTGAATTAAATATAGCCATCAATGAGTCCATGATCCTGTACAAAGGGTGGTTGTTGTTCAGGCAGTACATTGCAAGTATAAAAGCTTGCTATGGCATAAGCTGTACATGCTGTGTGTGAGCTCTGCTGGCTATATCTACTGCTTGAGAGTGTATACAGGAAATGACTCCACTCTAAACCCTGTAGTCACATTTCGACTCTAGGAGTCACAGGAAAGACTGTTCGAGAGCTTGTCCAGACACTCCTGCCCTAGAGTTCTAACCCTATACATAAGTAGATCTGTTCAGTGAGCTGTACTTTGAGCGTGGTAAAAATATATTTTTTAGATTTGTCCCAGATTATTTAAATAATAGTAAGCCAATGAATCAGATCTATTATCAGTACTGAAATGTGGAATACATTCTTGAAATACCCTAGGGCTGTCAATCAGGGGCACCTGACAGTGCACTCTCTGTATAGAATTATATATTTCACATTGACCAGTTAAACAGTGGATGTAATGATGATGACAATAAAAGTGTTTCTGGTAATTGTCTGCATCTAGATAAGGATCTTCATTTTTCTGTGAACTATACGAATCAAGATATTTTAACAACTGTCTGACAATATGAATCTCGTATGAACTAGCATAGGCCCCGTTGTGACAGTGCAATTTGCATAACACATGGTATTTGTTTTACTTCAGTAGCCCCAAAGTTTGATACGTCAGTTTTTTCACAAAGAATGCAATCAGTCCGTTCATGTACAGTGAAGTTGATGGCATGATAATCTCTTGTAATTGTGTGAAGGAAAATTTTGTTTTTTCTCATGAATTAATTTTCAGGAAGATAGTGCCCGTGCACCATCTTCAAAACAATCAGTATTGTATTCCACAGAGTGAAAGATGAAGGTACAGCAAAAATCCAAATGTTTGACCATGGAGAATATGTATACTTGTTGGGGCCCCAGCGACTGGTAAATATCTATCTATGGCAGTGACTATTTACAAATATTGGGCAACAGGAGAGATGAAAGAAAAACAACTCTTGTTTTGTCAGTGTCGGGCTCATCTCTTGACAATGCAATTACTTTCAAACCTGCTCCATCTCTAATGGATGTAGATTTACTTAGTGGTTGTGGTGTAGGTTCACTTGCAATGGTAGTTGGTGTTGTAGCTGGTTGACTTATTGATGATGTTGCTCACACTGCATCTGTTTCATTACTTGAAGATGGCAGTAAAGCCGGAGACTTGGCAGGCACTTGAATGTGATTTCAGCTAATGATTTCAACTTGGTTTATCTCATCTCAGATTAACTCCAGAATAGGGGAAGATTATATTGATCTAATCTGGAGTCACTTTGGTAATGGTGATGGGCTGTGGAAGAGAATCAACCATATGATCTTCTTTACGTAATTGATCTTCTTGTTTAACTCCGCACATGCAATTGTGTCAAGATTCAATGCAAGAGCCGCCAACACCAAGAATTGACACAAATGGTCTGCATGACAGTTCGAATCACACTTTTCCAGAGATCTGTTCCTGATCTATTTCTCTCACTCTTGGTAGCCACCTATCAACAACAGATTTATCTGGAATCAGGTAAACTCATATTCTTCCATGTTTCTTTCTCATGACTTAGATGGTCTGCAGCTGATGGACATGTGAAATATAATTAGTTGTATTACCCTGTGACTCCGTCCTTCCAGGGAGCTATGCCTAAGGAACGTATATGAGTATCCAGAACAAAATTTCACATGCTGTGCCACCATTTCATAGCACCCTAGACTAAATGAGTGCTTGCTTAGACTGACATAGGCTATAGTAGACAAAAACCCTGTATCTGATACCTTAGCAGTGAATGTTTTTCTAAGTGTGATGTGACCTTGTCTGACAATTTCATTAAATTCTAAACAAAAGTGGTGTAAATATATCGGAAATACTGCTAGAGCAGACATAATGTAAGCTAAAGCCATAGTCTGAAAGTTATCAACTGTTTCCCTTGCTACTTAGCACTGCAGGTCTTTTTCATTAACCCCTTCTGTGCCCAGGACGTAATGGTTACGTCCTGAGGCACAGTGCTGCTGTGCCCAGGACGTAACCATTACGTCCTGTGCACAGAACCCAGAGGGAGCGCTAGCGCTCCCTCTGTGGGGTTCCCCCCCACCCCCCCAAGTCAGGGATGGAAGGGGAAGCCCCCAACCTTGTTTGTTTTTTTAGAGATGGGGAGCAACCCATCAGACAAGGGTCACTCCCCTGGGGGGCAAACTGTATTTAGACCATTTCTGCCCCCTTGGGGGAAGATTGGTCGATTTTAGGTCAATCTGCCCCCAAGGGGGCAGAAACCACTAGGCACCGGGGATTTGTTTTTTGGTGCCAATGTCACGCAGGGGGAGCGACCCCGTAGGCAAGGGTCGCTCCGAGGGGGGGTTGGGGGGGCAAATTTATTTTAGGCCATTTCTGCCCCCCCTAGGGGCAGATCGGCCTATTATTAGGCCGATCTGCCCCCAGGGGGGGCAGAAACCTCTAGGCGCCAGGGCAATTTTTTTGTTGTTGTTTTTTTTAGAGATGGGGAGCGACCCATCAGACAACGGTCGCTCCCCTGGGGGGCAAACTGTGTTTAGACCATTTCTGCCCCCCTTGGGGGCAGATTGGTCGATTTTATGTCAATCTGCCCCCAAGGGGGCAGAAACCACTAGGCATCGGGGATTTGTTTTTTGGTGCCAATGTCACGCAGGGGGAGCGACCCCGTATGCAAGGGTCGCTCCGAGGGGGGGGGTGGGGGTTGGGGGGGCAAATTTATTTTAGGCCATTTCTGCCCCCCCTATGGGCAGATCGGCCTATTATTAGGCCAATCTGCCCCCAGGGGGGGCAGAAACCTCTAGGCGCCAGGGCAATTTTTTTGTTTTTTTTTGTTTGTTTTTTTAGAGATGGGGAGCGACCCATTAGACAAGGGTCGCTCCCCTGGGGGGCAAACTGTATTTAGAGCATTTCTGCCCCCCTTGGGGGCCGATTGGTCAATTTTACGTCAATCTGCCCCCAAGGGGGCAGAATCCACTAGGCACCGGGGATTTGTTTTTTGGCGCCAATGTCACGCAGGGGGAGCGACCCCGTAGGCAAGGGTCGCTCCCGGGCGTGGGGTGGGGGTTGGGGGGGCAAATTTATTTTAGGCCATTTCTGCCCCCCCTGGGGGCAGAAACCTGTAGGCGCCAGGGCAAATGTTTTTTTTGTGTTTTTTTTTTTGTTTGTTTGTTTTTTTAGAGATGGGGAGCGACCCATCAGACAAGGGTCGCTCCCCTGGGGGGCAAACTGTATTTAGACCATTTCTGCCCCCTTGGGGGAAGATTGGTCGATTTTAGGTCAATGTGCCCCCAAGGGGGCAGAAACCACTAGGCACCGGGGATTTGTTTTTTGGCGCCAATGTCACGCAGGGGGAGCGCCCCCATAGGCAAGGGTCGTTCCGAGGGGGGAGGTGGGGGTTGGGGGGGCAAATTTATTTTAGGCCATTTCTGCCCCCCCTAGGGGCAGATCGGCCTATTATTAGGCCGATCTGCCCCCAGGGGGGGCAGAAACCTCTAGGCGCCAGGGCAATTTTTTTTGTTGTTTTTTTTTGTTTGTTTTTTTAGAGATGGGGAGCGACCCATCAGACAAGGGTCGCTCCCCTGGGGGGCAAACTGTATTTAGAGCATTTCTACCCCCCTTGGGGGCAGATTGGTTGATTTTAGGTCAATCTGCCCCCAAGGGGGCAGAAACCACTAGGCACCGGGGATTTGTTTTTTGGCGCCAATGTCACGCAGGGGGAGCGACCCCGTAGGCAAGGGTCGCTCCTGGTGGGGGGGTGGGGGTTGGGGATGCAAATTTATTTTAGGCCATTTCTGCCCCCCCCCCGGGGGCAGATCGGCCTATTATTAGGCCGATCCGCCACCAGTGGGGGGCAGAAACCTCTAGGTACAAGGGCAAATTTTTTTTGTGTGTTTTATTTTTTTTGTATGTTTGTTTTTTTAGAGATGGGGAGCGACCCATCAGGCAAGGGTCGCTCCCCTGGGGGGCAAACTGTATTTAGACCATTTCTCCCCCCCTTGGGGGGGGGCAGAAACCTTTTGTTGCCAGGACAAATATTTTTTTTGTGTTTTTTTTTTTTGTTTTTTGTTTTTTTAGAGATGGGGAGCGACCCATCAGACAAGGGTCGCTCCCCTGGGGGGGCAAACTGTATTTAGAGCATTTCTGGTCGATTTTAGGTCAATCTGCCCCCAAGGGGGCAGAAACCACTAGGCACCGGAGATTTGTTTTTTGGCGCCAATGTCACGCAGGGGGAGCGACCCCGTAGGCAAGGGTCGCTCCGAGGGGGGGCAAATTTATTTTAGGCCATTTCTGCCCCCCCTAGGGGCAGATCGGCCTATTATTAGGCCGATCTGCCCCCAGGGGGGGCAGAAACCTCTAGGCGCCAGGGCAATTTTTTTTGTTGTTTTTTTTTGTTTTTTGTTTGTTTGTTTTTTTAGAGATGGGTAGCGACCCATCAGACAAGGGTCGCTCCCCTGGGGGGCAAACTGTATTTAGAGCATTTCTGCCCCCCTTGGGCGCAGATTGGTCGATTTTAGGTCAATCTGCCCCCAAGGGGGCAGAAACCACTAGGCACCGGGGATTTGTTTTTTGGCGCCAATGTCACACAGGGGGAGCGACCCCGTAGGCAAGGGTCGCTCCTGGGTGGGGGGTGGGGGTTGGGGATGCAAATTTATTTTAGGCCATTTCTGCCCCCCCCGGGGGCAGATCGGCCTATTATTAGGCCGATCTGCCACCGGGGGGGGGCAGAAACCTGTAGGCGCCAGGGCAAATTTGGTTTTTGTGTTTTTTTGTTTGTTTGTTTGTTTTTTTAGAGATGGGGAGCGACCCATCAGACAAGGGTCGCTCCCCTGGGGGGCAAACTGTGTTTAGACCATTTCTGCCTCCCTTGGGGACAGATTGGTAAATTTTAGGGCAATCTGCCCCCAAGGGGGCAGAAACCACTAGGCACCGGGGATTTGTTGTTTGGCGCCAATGTCACGCAGGGGGAGCGACCCCGTAGGCAAGGGTCGCTCCTGGGCAGGGGGGGTTTGGGGAGGTGGGGGGTCAAATTTATTTTAGGGCATTTCCCCCCCCCCCCCCCCCCGGGCCGGCTGAGCTAGAGGTCAAAATCCACAGGTAGGCACTTTGCAAAAAACACCTCTGTTTTCTGTGAAAAAATATGTTGTGTCCACGTTGTGTTTTGGGCCATTTCCTTTCGTGGGCGCTAGGCCTACCCACACAAGTGAGGTACCATTTTTATGGAGAGACTTAGGGGAACGCTGGGTGGAAGGAAATTTGTGGCTCCTCTCAGATTCCAGAACTTTCTGTCACCGAAATGAGAGGAAAAAGTGTTTTTGGGCCAAATTTTGATGTTTGCAAAGGTTTCTGGGTAACAGAACCTGGTCAGAGCCCCGCAAATCACCCCATCTTGGATTTCCCTAGGTCTCTAGTTTTCAAAAATGCGCTGGTTTGCTAGGTTTCCCCAGGTGCCGGCTGAGCTAGAGGCCAAAATCCACAGGTAAGCACTGTTTTCTATGAAAATATTTGATGTGTCCACGTTGTGTTTTGGGCCGTTTCCTGTCGCGAGCGCTAGGCCTACCCACACAAGTGAGGTATCATTTTTATCGGGAGACATGGGGGAACGCTGGGTGGAAGGAAATTTGTGGCTCCTCTCAGATTCCAGAACTTTCTGTCACCGAAATGAGAGGAAAAAGTGTTTTTGGGCCAAATTTTGATGTTTGCAAAGGTTTCTGGGTAACAGAACCTGGTCCGAGCCACACAAGTCACCCCATCTGGGATTCCCCTAGGTGTCTAGTTTTCAGAAATGCACAGGTATGGTAGGTTTCCCTAGGTGGCGGCTGAGCTACAGGCCAAAATCTACAGGTAGGCACTTTGCAAAAAACACCTCTGTTTTCCTTCAAAAATTTGGCTGTGTCCACGTTGCGCTTTGGGGCCTTTCCTGTCGCAGGCGCTAGGCCTACCCACACATGTGAGGTATCATTTTTATCGGGAGACGTGGGGGAACGCTGGGTGGAAGGAAAGTTGTGGCTCCTCTCAGATTCCAGAACTTTCTGCCACAGAAATGTGAGGAACATGTGGTTTTTTAGCCAAATTTTGAGGTTTGCAAAGGATTCTGGGTAACAGAACCTGGTCCGAGCCACACAAGTCACCCTATCTTGGATTCCCCTAAGTCTCTAGTTTTCAGAAATGCACAGGTTTGGTAGGTTTCCCTAGGTGGCGGCTGAGCTACAGGCCAAAATCTACAGGTAGGCACTTTGCAAAAAACACCTCTGTTTTCCTTCAAAAATTTGGCTGTGTCCACGTTGGGCTTTGGGGCCTTTCCTGTCGCGGGCGCTAGGCCTACCCACACAAGTGAGGTATCATTTTTATCGGGAGACGTGGGGGAACGCTGGGTGGAAGGAAATTTGTGGCTCCTCTCAGATTCCAGAACTTTCTGCCACAGAAATGTGAGGAACGTGTTTTTTTAGCCAAATTTTGAGGTTTGCAAAGGATTCTGGGTAACAGAACCTGGTCCGAGCCACACAAGTCACCCCATCTTGGATTCCCCTAGGTCTCTAGTTTTCAGAAATGCACAGGTTTGGTAGGTTTCCCTAGGTGGCGGCTGAGCTACAGGCCAAAATCTACAGGTAGGCACTTTGCAAAAAACACCTCTGTTTTCCTTCAAAAATTTGGCTGTGTCCACGTTGCGCTTTGGGGCGTTTCCTGTCGCGGGCGCTGGGCCTACCCACACAAGTGAGGTATCATTTTTATCGGGAGACGTGGGGGAACGCTGGGTGGAAGGAAATTTGTGGCTCCTCTCAGATTCCAGAACTTTCTGCCACAGAAATGTGAGGAAGATGTGTTTTTTTAGCCAAATTTTGAGGTTTGCAAAGGATTCTGGGTAACAGAACCTGGTCCGAGCCACACAAGTCACCCCATCTTGGATTCCCCTAGGTCTGTAGTTTTCAGAAATGCACAGGTATGGTAGGTTTCCCTTGGTGGCGGCTGAGCTACAGGCCAAAATCTACAGGTAGGCACTTTGCAAAAAACACCTCTGTTTTCCTTCCGAAATTTGGCTGTGTCCACGTTGCGCTTTGGGGCCTTTCCTGTCGCAGGCGCTAGGCCTACCCACACATGTGAGGTATCATTTTTATCGGGAGACGTGGGGGAACGCTGGGTGGAAGGAAATTTGTGGCTCCTCTCAGATTCCAGAACTTTCTGCCACAGAAATGTGAGGAACATGTGGTTTTTTAGCCAAATTTTGAGGTTTGCAAAGGATTCTGGGTAACAGAACCTGGTCCGAGCCACACAAGTCACCCCATCTTGGATTCCCCTAGGTCTCTAGTTTTCAGAAATGCACAGGTTTGGTAGGTTTCCCTAGGTGGCGGCTGAGCTACAGGCCAAAATCTACAGGTAGGCACTTTGCAAAAAACACCTCTGTTTTCCTTCAAAAATTTGGCTGTGTGCACGTTGCGCTTTGGGGCGTTTCCTGTCGCGGGCGCTAGGCCTACCCACACAAGTGAGGTATAATTTTTATCGGGAGACGTGGGGAAACGCTGGGTGGAAGGAAATTTGTGGCTCCTCTCAGATTCCAGAACTTTCTGCCACAGAAATGTGAGGAACATGTGTTTTTTTAGCCAAATTTTGAGGTTTGCAAAGGATTCTGGGTAACAGAACCTGGTCCGAGCCACACAAGTCACCCCATCTTGGATTCCCCTAGGTCTCTAGTTTTCAGAAATGCACAGGTATGGTAGGTTTCCCTTGGTGGCGGCTGAGCTACAGGCCATAATCTACAGGTAGGCACTTTGCAAAAAACACCTCTGTTTTCCTTAAAAAATTTGGCTGTGTCCACGTTGCGCTTTGGGGCGTTTCCTGTCGCGGGCGCTAGGCCTACCCACACAAGTGAGGTATCATTTTTATCGGGAGATGTGGGGGAATGCTGGGTGGAAGGAAATTTGTGGCTCCTCTCAGATTCCAGAACTTTCTGCCACAGAAATGTGAGGAACATGTGTTTTTTTAGCCAAATTTTGAGGTTTGCAAAGCATTCTGGGTAACAGAACCTGGTCCGAGCCACACAAGTCACCCCATCTTGGATTCCCCTAGGTCTGTAGTTTTCAGAAATGCACAGGTTTGGTAGGTTTCCCTAGGTGGCGGCTGAGCTACAGGCCAAAATCTACAGGTAGGCACTTTGCAAAAAACACCTCTGTTTTCCTTCAAAAATTTGGCTGTGTCCACGTTGCGCTTTGGGGGGTTTCCTGTCACGGGCGCTAGACCTACCCACACAAGTGAGGTATCATTTTTATCGGGAGACGTGGGGGAACGCTGGGTGGAAGGAAATTTGTGGCTCCCCTCAGATTCCAGAACTTTCTGCCACAGAAATGTGAGGAACATGTGTTTTTGTAGCCAAATGTTGAGGTTTGCAAAGGATTCTGGGTAACAGAACCTGGTCCGAGCCACACAAGTCACCCCATCTTGGATTCCCCTAGGTCTCTAGTTTTCAGAAATGCACAGGTTTGGTAGGTTTCCCTAGGTGGCGGCTGAGCTACAGGCCAAAATCTACAGGTAGGCACTTTGCAGAAAACACCTCTGTTTTCCTTCAAAAATTTGGCTGTGTCCACTTGCGCTTTGGGGCGTTTCCTGTCACGGGCGCTAGGCCTACCCACACAAGTGAGGTATCATTTTTATCGGGAGACGTGGGGGAACGCTGAGGGGAAGGAAATTTGTGGCTCCTCTCAGATTCCAGAACTTTCTGCCACAGAAATGTGAGGAACATGTGTTTTTTTAGCCAAATTTTGAGGTTTGCAAAGGATTCTGGGTAACAGAACCTGGTCCGAGCCACACAAGTCACCCCATCTTGGATTCCCCTAGGTCTCTAGTTTTCAGAAATGCACAGGTTTGGTAGGTTTCCCTAGGTGGCGGCTGAGCTACAGGCCAAAATCTACAGGTAGGCACTTTGCAAAAAACACCTCTGTTTTCCTTCAAAAATGTGGCTGTGTGCACGTTGCGCTTTGGGGCGTTTCCTGTCGCGGGCGCTAGGCCTACCCACACAAGTGAGGTATAATTTTTATCGGGAGACGTGGGGGAACGCTGGGTGGAAGGAAATTTGTGGCTCCTCTCAGATTCCAGAACTTTCTGCCACAGAAATGTGAGGAACATGTGTTTTTTTAGCCACATTTTGAGGTTTGCAAAGGATTCTGGGTAACAGAACCTGGTCCGAGCCACACAAGTCACCCCATCTTGGATTCCCCTAGGTCTCTAGTTTTCAGAAATGCACAGGTTTGGTAGGTTTCCCTAGGTGGCGGCTGAGCTAGAGGCCAAAATCTACAGGTAGTCACTTTGCTAAAAACAGCTCTGTTTTCTGTGATGTGTCCATGTTGTGTTTTGGGGCATATCCTGTCGCGGGCGCTAGGTCTACCCACACAAGTGAGGTATCATTTTTATCGGGAGACTTGGGGGAACATAGAATAGCAAAACAAGTGTTATTGCCCCTTGTCTTTCTCTACATTTTTCCCTTCCAAATGTAAGACAGTGTGTAAAAAAGACGTCTATTTGAGAAATGCCCTGTAATTCACATGCTAGTATGGGCACCCCGGAATTCAGAGATGTGCAAATAACCACTTCTTCTCAACACCTTATCTTGTGCCCATTTTGGAAATACAAAGGTTTTCTTGATAGCTATTTTTTACTCTTTATATTTCAGCAAATGAATTGCTGTATACCCGGCATAGAATGAAAACCCACTGCAGGGTGCAGGTCATTTATTGGCTCTGGGTACCTAGAGTTCTTGATGAACCTACAAGCCCTATATATCCCCGCAAGAAGAGTCCAGCAGACGTAACGGTATATTGCTTTCAAAAATCTGACATTGCAGGAAAAAGTTACAGAGTAAAACTTAGAGAAAAATTGATGTTTTTTTCACCTCAATTTCAATATTTTTCTTTTTCAGTTGTTATTTTCTGTAGGAAACCCTTGTAGGATCTACACAAATTACCCCTTGCTGAATTCAGAATTTTGTCTACTTTTCAGAAATGTTGCGGTTTCTGGGATCCAGCGTTGGTTTCATGCCCATTTCTGTCACTGACTGGAAGGAGGCTGAAAGCACAAAAAATCATAAAAATGGGGTATGTCCCAGTAAAATGCCAAAATTGTGTAGAAAAATTGAGTTTTCTGATTTAAGTCTGCCTGTTCCTGAAAGCTGGGAAGCTGGTGATTTTAGCACCGCAAACCCTTTTTTGATGCCCTTTTCAGGGAAAAAACCACAAGCCTTCTTCTGCAGCCCATTTTTCCCATTTTATTGAAAAAAATTAACTTTTCACTGTTTTTTGGCTAATTTCTTGGCCTCCTTCTGGGGAACCCACAAAGTCTGGGACCTCTAGAATCCCTAGGATGTTGGGAAAAAAGGACGCAAATTTGGCGTGGGTAGCTTATGTGAACAAAAAGTTATGAGGGCCTAAGCGCGAACTGTTCTAAATAGCCAAAAAAAGGCTTGGCACAGGAGGGGGAAAAGGCCTGGCAGCGAAGGGGTTAATGCTCGGGCAGTAGCTGTCTTTTGTTGCCAAACCCACAGAAATCTAGAGCACAAATCAACTGCAACAAATATATAATTATAATGATTGACACTAGGCATTGTACCAACATGATTGAAGCACACAATACCAAATGACTTATCAGATAACATGAGAGAAGTAAGCACTGGTCTTCCATCAGTAGAGACTTTCATTTGTTGACAAATTCTACATTGTTGTTGTTGTACTCTTGGTATTTTTTTGTACATATGACCCCAACATGATTGCTGTAGCATTATTACAACTGTACTGATGCCAGCATGAGTAGACGCTATACCTTCATGAGATGATTTGACGAGATGTAACCTAACTGTATAATTGGGAATTCCTGATATAAAAACCATTAAGAACATTGTCTGTGAGGAAATTAGCAGAATATTTGGAAACAGTTTTTTGCTTTCATAGTTTGCTGGATTCCCACCATAAATATCTGCAATGATCTTGGTCTGTGACTGTTGTGGCTTCACTTTTGGCACCCATATTTTAGCCTTAGGGCCTATATCCTGTGGCGTTACGGCACACGCACACACTTTACTCACTTTTATTATATTTTATCACAGCTAGCTTTCAGCTTGTTGCTTTTTATGTTTTATCAGCTGATATTCTTAGAAAATGTATTTTGTCTGCACTTGGTATGCACTTCATTCTGTGCTCTGTTCAAGGCTGGTATATTTATCCACAGTAGTTTACTTGCTAATGCTGCTACAAGTGTACAGAATCACAAACACACAATTATGGCATGCCTGTTCTCAGAACACAACAAGTTTTGTTATAAAAAACCCTCACAGGCCAAGAGAGGTTGGAGAGGACATTCCAGCCAGAAAAGCCATCTGATGATGTGTGCAACTTTGTTGCAACTTTGCTGATCTTGGCCTTATCTTCCCAGCCATCCGGGTGGACTGTTGGGCAGATCAACAGGCAAGACCCTCGCCTATGCCTCAGGTATGGGGTGGGGGCTCCTTCCATAGGACTGGTAAGGGCAGACGAGGTTAACACTCCTATGCTCTCATGCAGAGAATGGGGTGTAACTAAGAATCCTTGGACTCATGATAATTCCAGGATGGTGGAACTGTTTATCTGTTTCTCCCTGATGGTGACAATTGTCACTGTGTTGTGTTTCATCCTCCTAATAATCACAGCTCGTGTTTTTTATCGTAGAATGCAGTCAATTAAATAAATGCATTGAAACGTGTCCTGCATCTCTCTGCCCGTCTTTGCATGTGTGAGAGCGTTGTGTAGCTGAGAGAAACTGATACGGTCTATCCACCTCAACTTCCCTGAGGAAGGCTGCCTTTAGGCTGCCACAAATCACCTTTACTTTTCAGGTTTTGGTGAGATGCTGCTATCTGGTCGGAGCGGGTAAGGCCGACAGTTTCTAACCAATGAGGTATCGACTCAGTCACCCACGTGTGGGGGTGTTGCTGCTTAAAAACCTAGCTGTCTCTCCCCCAAGGTAAGAGTCCTCTGACAAGACTGGGCTGCAGAAGCCTTGCAGGTTTGCACTGCTGGTGTCTTCGCAACTAATTCAGCCGCACACTTCCTTTTTCATTGCATTACTTCACTGTTATGGGCCGCTTTATTTTGTCTTCGACAAAGTAGCTTGACAAGTAGGACAGTCACCATTCCTCACTTTTATGATTTTTACCCTTGAATCTCTCAATCTGTTCAAGCAGCTGTAGGTCTACATTGTAATTTGTTACACAAAAAGCTGGGTCTCACACTTTGATGCAAGGCTTACCTATGAAGATCAGGCTAATTCTCTGGCATCCTCTATATTCTTTACTTTGAACATAATTAGGAAAGTATGTCCCTATGTTCTCTTGGACCTTTAAAAAACAGTGGTTACTACCCTAGCCATATCCAAATTGAGTTATTGTACTGTCCTATTTATCAGCATTCAAAAAAGACTTCTTAACAAACTTCAGATGTTACAGAATTCTTTGACTTGGCTTCTGTTATGTATTACAAAACATATCAATCCATGTCTCAGGTCTTGATTAAGCTGCACTGGCTAAGAGGACAGAGTTCAAGGCGATCTCTAATGCCTTTAAGGCACTGAATAACATCGGTCCGGGCTATATTCAGGATAAATTTCTGTGGTACACCCCATCCCGAACGCTCAGATCTTCGGAAGCCAAGCACTTAGTGCTACCTAGGGCTAAGCGGGTATCCTGGGGTGGCAGGAGTTTCTTTTTCAGGATGGCTGGACTATGGACCCTGCTCCCTCAGACCTACTGTCTTTTAGGAAGCTTCTCAACACCTAGCTTTTCCTGTCAGTAGTGTAGCTTTCTTTCTCCTGCCCTTCTTTGGTAAGAGCAGCAGCGCCAAGACACACTCCAGAATTCAAGCACTTTACAAAACAGACAGTCAATCACTCAATCCTTTAAGCAGTAAGGTAGTCCTTCAGCCAGCAAGGCAGTCCTTCTGATGTCTTCCAGAGGTCCAGGAGTGTACTGAAGAGTTGAGTTGCTCGTCAGGTCTGATATTTAAACCTGTTGCCACCATTTGTTTGCGTGTTGGGGCCACCCTGTTCTAGCCTCATATCTGGTTCTCCAAAGTTCTTCCCTTCCCCTATCAAAGCTCCAAAAACTCTAGGTTACTAAAGGCTGGTGTCATGTTCCTTTCTGTGTGCTGGGGTCAAGCCCCTTTGAAGTGCAATTGTAGATGGTCACAGCTCCGCCCTCAGCCATCCTGCAAGATGGCCCATCCTGTCACAGCTAGTTACCTTTATGTCACTATCTGGGAATAATACACAAACCCCAACAGCAAAATCATTCGCAGTCACGTGACTCAGAACACCGTCAGAAGGCCATATGGTTAGGACAAGGAAATGCCTACTTCCTAAAAGTGGCATTTTCAGGAGTGTGACTTAAAATCCAGCTTTACCATTGAAGAGGATTGTAAATTACAATTCATTTGATTCTAAACATGGTATCACTATCTGCTCCAATTCAAAGTTAGCACTTACTAAATGTAATAGGGTGACCGAGTGTTAGGTAATGGGAGCACCATGCCTTACAGTAGTAAAAACAACTTTAGAAGTTTTTCACTACCAGGATATGTAAAGCGTAATCCCACATGTCCCTCTGTTTAAATACCAAGTGCCGTGCCCTTGGGGTTTTAAGGGTCTATCCTTGGGGTGACTCATAAGTAATAAAACTAAAGGTTTGGGCCTGGCTAAAGGTTTATTTTGTCAGATCGAATTGGCAGTTTATAACTGCAGAACAGGCTGCTATTGCAGGCCTAAGACATGTTTGGAAGTGCTACTTTAGTGAGTGGCACAATGAGTGCTGCGGGCCTACTAGTAGCATTTAATTTACAAGCCCTGGGTACATGAAGTACCATATACTAGGGAATTTCAAGAAAATTAAATGTGCCAATCAGGTGTATGCCAAATGTTTCATGTTTTAGGCAGAGTGCACTAGCACTTTAGCACTGATTATAAGAGGAAAGATGCACAGAGCTCAAAAAGGAACAGAAACAAATTTAGAAAAAAAGGAGAGGTGAATGCAAAATGTTTGGGGAGTTGCACCAACAATATCATCAACAATATTTATATAACACTGATCCCTGTTTTAAATCTCACTTGTGTGTACTTGAGGTCATCAAGCGCCAAAAAGGAAAATACTTAGGGCCTCATTACAAGGATGGCGGGCTCACCACCGGCTCACCAGCCCTGTGGGGAGGAGACTGATGCGGAGCTGGCGGTCTCCCCCCTGGCACTATTACGATGTTTCCACTGGGCTGACCGACCAAAACCTCCGTATTAGGAGTTTTCCGACAGTCAGCTCAGTGGAAACAGTGTGGCGGCATTGGTCCTGGCTCCTCAGGGAGCCGAGGCTAATACCATTGCACAGAGGGGTCCCCAGCACTCCCGGAATGTACACTGTCTGTTATAGAGACAGTGCACATCCCAAGGGTGCTGGGCAGGGGGGGCCCAAGCACTGCCTTTCCACCAGCCTTTTCATGGCAGGGACCCCACCATGAAAAGGCTGGCAGAAAGGGGTCTTGTATCAGCACTGAGGTGCTGAATTCAGCACCTCCATGGCTGACCACAACTCTGACTGCCGCAACCATGCCGGCATCGCCCTTTCTAGGCATTCTTTCTTCCTTACTCATCTTTCCTATTATATCATGTTGAGCACTTATCTTTCCCCGAGCATCTGTTCTCAGAATCCTGCGAAGAAGAGGAAGAATAGTGTACTGTTACTGATCTTGCTTTGAGGTTCTTTCATGGTCAGTCAAATTACAACCACCCCCTCTGGACTCCTTCTGTAGGGGTGATTCAGTTCATGTTTTTTATGTATATTTCTGCTTTTTGTTGGGTCTGGGAGCTTTCTCTGTTACCACTTGGTCTCCATCACTCTTGGACTTCAGTTCCTAGAACCTAAGGTATCTCAACCTATAGATGTATAGGTTTCTAAAATTCTATTTAGCAGTTTATGTTCATGCTCAGTTAAAGGAGTTACTGTCAGATGCTGATGTGTGGCCAGCAAAGCCACCTCTCCTCAAAGACTGCTAAGATCTGTTGAAAATAAACTGTATGAAAATGACCTATCAACCTCATATCATAATCAGCTGCTGTTTTAAAAGATCTGTTAATACTGCTAAAACAAGTGTGCCATGCATTGCATATGTACACTAGCAAATATACTTGCCTGTTTGGTCCAGTCTTTAGAGGTATTACCATTCCCAAGGAAAGACACCTACGTATTCAGTAGTCTATACTTTTTTTTGGGTGTTGTATAAGGATAGACCTCTTCCAATTGATTAGTTTTGCGAGCAATGTAAAATGGAATTTATTCTCACTTCATGGGCACTTTGCCCATAACCACATTTACATTTTGTGGACTGATTGTTTGCACATGAGATGCCTGTATGGGTGTTAGGGCTCCAACATTATTCTCTAGAATCAGTAGTACGTACTAGTCTGTCTATACACTCAATGTTTCAATCAATAATTGTTTTACTTGACCTACAGTCAAGTTCTGTATGGGTGCTGTGTATATCTCGCTAACACAGGTCCTGAAAGGCTCAAGGGACACATTACATCTGGTACTCCTCCATCCAACCATAATACATGATCTTGATAGATAATGGGGATCTTATGATAATCATATGGTCTGTGCTGTGCAGCTATTAGTACAGATGTATATGAAGTAAGGTGCCCAATAACAACTTCAAGTGCTTGAAATTCTACTACTTGTAACACAATGTCAGATCGTGGTTTAAAAGTCAATTAAAGGGGAATTTCTTTTACTAGTTAAGCACTTAACAAACCCTTTGGAGGTATAGGGAACATCTATCTGAAAAAAAAGATCCAAACCAAATGTAAAACATTTCCTCTTATTAGTGACAATAGATAACTACTTGTGTGTGCTCCCTGAGGGCATTTGGATATCGAGGCATGAGCTGGATGCCATGATAAGTTTTTACAAGTCCCCATGTAAGTATAGTTCAGTAGATTCTCAGTGGCTGTCAGGAAGCACAAATTTGAACACATTTACAAGTGTGGGTGAGAGAAGCAAACAAGCTGTGACCCCAAAGATACTCAGGAGTACATTTTATTTAGTGTGGCTTACTGGAGCAAAAGGTTGAATGGTTGCATACACAAAAAGCCAACAGTATGATTTTAAAACGTTTTAGTTATATATACCAATACCTTGGTTTAGTGCAGGTATCACCACTTCCCCGGGACTACAAAATTAAAATAAGCTTTAGCGAGGTGGCAGGCCCCAGGACCACCACCTCCCTAGGGCCATTCTGAAAAAGATGTGGGGGCATGGACCACCTGTGCCCTGGGGCCATCACCTACCCGGAGCGACATACTCAGTATTTCTGGGGTGACGCGAGGACCCCCCCTTGGCCCTGGGGACTGCCAGCTCCCCGGGCTGCAAGGAAGATTGAAGTGGTGGTCCCCGGAGACCCACGTTCCGGGGGACCACCACCTCCCTGGGGCCAAAAACAAAAATAGGCCATGCAGACCCCCTCCTGGAGCGATACAAGGCCCTGGAGACTGATACCACCCCAGGACCTGCTCATGCCACCTACCGAGGTACCCATCCGTTTGCTTTTGCTTGGCGGGAGCTGACAGCTGAAAGCGCCCTCCAAAAATAAAGAAACGATCCGCTTTCAGCAAGCAGGTGCTTTAGTAATGCTGCCACTTGCCGAAAGAGTTGAAAAGATTGCTCCTGCATGCAGGGTGAGGGTTCAAGTTTAAGTGTAGCAGTTGACATTTTTCAGCGTTAAGTTCTTTTCAACTTCAAATATTAAAGGTACTCACAGAAAGGTGATATAACTCTTTTTACTTGTCAAATATTTCTTTTTTTCAGTTTGCCAGAACATTTCTCATTCTAAGTGGAGCAGGGTTGGGTGGCTATAGAAGGTTTGCCGCAGGCCTTGTGGCCACCCCCGTCATGCACATCCAAAGAACACGGTTGTGCTAGCATTAAAAAGAACATAGAAATTCACTTAAACTCAAACACTACTAGGACGTTATAGTTAGGTTCACATTTTACTCGCACAAAACCATGGAAGGCCAGCAGTGATAGTTATGGTTAGCTCAAGTAACTATAACTTGTGCCGTAAGGTAACTTAACTGCCACCCTTGCCATGCACTGTTAACCCACATATTATACCAGTCATGACATCTTTGATAACATAATTCATAATATCAATGTAACATTTGCAGTACAGTTATTGAAAAGAAAACTGTATGTATGTGCAATTTATATTTACCTTAAGGCACGAGTTTTGCTACTTTTTGGCACCTTAATTTCTCATAAACTACTGGACGGATTAACACCTCATCACAAACAACAGAACCTCGTACCAAAATCTAACTTCCTCTGAATTTGGTTCAGCAATGTTTGCTGTAACCCTGCTTAAAGAAGGATATGAACAATGCATTTAGGTTTTGCTTTTTTCGGATCCCCCTTTTTTCTTTGCAACTACTTGATAGATCAGCCCAAAACTTTCAATGCAATAACTAGTCCAAAAGTAGCAATTTTTTGGAAAGTTTTGTGGAGATTCGTCAAACCGTAGTTATTAGCATTATAAAAAAACATTTCCTATGGAAGCTGCCACTGGACAATATACATATGTATGTATAGAAATTTTGACAAAATATTGACTTTTTAATATCAGAAGACAGAAATATCAGAAAAAATGTTAATACGTTATTCGAAAATATTGTGATCCAGAAATATTGTTGTTAAGAATTATGTTTTTTTTGGGGTAAGTAAAATTATTAAGAATATTCATTGTTGTTACTATTGTTTTCAGTAATATAGTTGTGAAGAATATTGTTTCCAATTATTTTAATGTGTTTTAGTTTATTTATTATTTATGTGTTAGTCTGTAAAATTGTATTTTTTTAATGTAGTTTTTAATTTTAAGTGATTTAGATTTTTTAATTTAATTGTTATTAGTAATTTGTTGTGTTGTAGCGGGTGGTTGTGTTTGCAGGGTGATATGGTGGGAAGTAAATTAAGTAATAATACATTAGTAATTTTAAATAAGTATGTATTTGTTACTAATTATGTAAAGTATGTAACACCGATTAAATTTACTTACATTTTAGGTGCGGGTTGCTATGTTTGTGGGGGTATACCGTGGAAAGTTAATTATGTAATAATTAATAATTAACAATTTAATTAATGTAATAATTTCATTGATTATAGTTACCTTAGTGCGCGAGTTATAGTTACTTGAAAGAACTCGAACTATAACTGCTGAATTACTATGTTTTTATAGGAGTAAGTTCTGAACCTAACTATAACGTCCCTGTAACCTTTGATTATTTCATTAAAAAAAAGTATATATATATATATATATATATATATATATATGTGTGTTAACTAATATTTTGTATATTATGTACATGAAGAGTTTTATATTTTTCTAGACTGGAGTGAGAAGAATACATTTAACTCCTCCAAAGTCCAACGTTTTTTCTAATATTGGAATGGAAATAGCAAATTTTAGTCCTCTGAAATCCAGCAGTTTCCCTACTATTGAACAAACTGGAGTGTGGAGATTCTGTCATAGCACAAAGACTGAATACTTTGGAGGGGAAGACAGAGGAGACCATTCACATGAGACAGACAGTGTAGGCAAAAACCCATAAGATAAAATAGCTTCAAGTAAAATATGAAGATTGGGAGAACAGGACCAACAGGGACAATACCAGAAAAATACATATTAAAGAATAAACCGGTTTCGCCCTGTCTCTTTTCATATTTTTTCACTGCAATGCACTAAGTTTTCTTTGCCCCAAGGTATGGCTACTTGCAGCAGTAATAACCACAATAAGTGCAAAGGTCTGCACTTGTTTTTTATGAACCTTCCATGATGAGCCACTTAAAAGAAAACAAATAAACACAAATGGCCAAGGTTCCCCACAGAAACGTCTCTTTCATAAGCAACTATAACTGCAGAATCACCCCCATTCTTCAAAAAATCACCAAATGGCAGTGGCCAGGAATGGATAGTCAGCCAATCTGTGCTAAAATGGTGACAGAATTTAGAAAGGCAGCCCTGTCTCCCTTCCTCCATGCTGCTGTAGCTAGAGTTACACCCTCCTCCTCAGGGCTGTGGCAATACACTTCTACTGTCTGTTTCACAACCTCCATTTTGTGTGATGTCAGACCATGGGCAATCCAAAATGGATCCCAGTAGTAACAGCATACATACTTACAAACCATACACAGTCCTGCTACCATACATGCACACTCACTTGGCATTCACACAGGGATGTCATTGCAGGGTCTGATGATTTAATAAGTGGAACTGTACCCAAAGTGGCACCTAGTATGCTCTAAACATGTAAAAACTCTTGTGCAGCAGATGATCACTGAAAACACGGTACTCTGACACAAACAGTCACTGTGCAGCCAAGGAACACTGATGGTAGTCTCATGCTCAGCTAAGGTTATGCTTTTGTCATCCCTCCATAACATCAGAGCCATTCTCTAAGCCTTATTGTCAATTTTGGGCCAGGCCTGCTGTGTACTCACAGAATCTATTGTGTGCTGAGGCCGAAATGAAGTCTGGCTACCCTATTCACATGCAGTTAAGCTACTCATGGCAGGGGTACATGTCCTTTACTTTGCAGGGGGGATTTCTGTCCCAACACAGGGTTACATGTACTATATTGGGGCCAGCACATCAAAGATTGTTACTTTGCTGCCCTCTACCCTTCAATGAGTTCATGGAGGTTTGCCCAAAGCTTCCCTGAGACCGATGTAATTTGTGATGATGTCTCTTAACCTACTCAAATAAATCTTGTTCCAAATCTCCTCCTCAGAATCCCCTGCATTTGAATATTGTTTACACATGGCATTCTGTCCCTAATCTGAACATATAGCATTTCCTACAAGATGGTACACAAGCATTCCTTTTCTTTGTCTTGCATCTCATGCGAGCTCAGAGGAACATAACTACTTTTATGCGTCAACAACAATTACAAAGCTAAGTATAGTGTCTTTTTGTAAGTGTGTTTTTTTCCTTGGGTGCCATTGTTGCTTCACTCACTACACTGCAACCATCCTCACTGGACACCTAACTGGCTTCCAAGACCCTTCACTAACTGTCCTAAAGATCCCAAATTACCTTTTTCTCCAAGGCCATTACTTTTCTTCTTAAAGGTTGCTGCTTCCTTTTGCTCCTTTGCTGCAAGTGCTGCTACTACCTTTTCTCAAGAACCTATTTTTTCTTTTTATAGATAGAGTAGCAGGTTTTAGCTTTAGCGATCTCTCTTATTTTTTATCCTCATACTTCAGACTGAAAGCTTCCAGCTCAAAAAGGAGCAAGCAGTGTGCTGATTCATTGCTCTCACCCCTGGCCAATGCTGGTATAGAATGCCCCCCTGACAGGTATTCACATTCCTCACCTAACTCTAACCCCTCTTTCTGGGGCTCTTCCTCATTCTCAGTGAAGGTTCTCTGCACTTGCCAGACCTCCTGCAAGACCATCAAAGTTTCAAAAGGTCAGCCTCGTTGACTCGGAGCCTTACCTAAAAACTCCTCTCCTTCCATTGAGCCTTAATTGCCAAGATTTGAAAGCTTGCTATTGTATTCTGATCCACCTTCACAGATAAAGAATTTGTAACAAAAATGACTTGAATAAAAAACAAAAAATGGTGCAGGCAAAAATGAAAAGAATGTTTTGCCAGTTAAAATCAAAATGATTTCTCTAGTTAGGAAGCAAAGGGTGAGACGGAGCTTGCAATTTGTCATGATTTGGCAGGAGTGTTC
The DNA here is from genome assembly GCF_031143425.1 of Pleurodeles waltl. Classification (NCBI taxonomy): domain Eukaryota; kingdom Metazoa; phylum Chordata; class Amphibia; order Caudata; family Salamandridae; genus Pleurodeles; species Pleurodeles waltl. Next base: position 1,416,318,747 of record NC_090446.1, read on the forward strand.
ACCATACTCCAAACCCTTTTGAACATAGCTTTTTGATAGATTCCAGAGGTTAGTGGTTGTTAAAAATTGGGTTTCTGGTTGGCAGAGGTATGCATCCTGTGCAAGCAGCAACCACAATCCTAGTCAGAGTAAGTGAGATACACAAGAAAATATCATAAGGGGTGAAACCACACCATTCACAAAAAATCGTTTTTGTCCCTCAATAGCTAGTTCCTATTAGTGGTATATAATTTCCCACTGATGTAGTATTAGCCGTATCATCACCATTATTAGGTCTTACTTCTACCAGGAGGAAGAGTCTCTTAATATAGAGATGTGGTGGGATCTGTGGAAAAATGCGTATTGAAGTTAAAATGACCTATTATCCCCAAACAAAATGTAATTTTATTCAAACAGGTATAGGGGTAAGGTTAAAAAGGAGTGTGATGTGTATGGAATATTTGTTATATTCTTCACATCTGTAAAAGCAGTTGACATATTTCAGCCTGCTTGTGCCAAAAGGGAGTCGGCTTAGTTCAGGAAGTCAATTATAATTGTTCAGATCCCTTCAATTTTCAATGGTACATTCTCACTTTGGTGCCCAGTAGTAAGTGCACTGACTTTTTTTTTTTTTTTTTGTAAAACCAGAACATGCATACATCTTAGCATGCAAAGGGCCATAATGGCCCACACCAGTTATTCATGTTGCCTTCTATGCATGAATATATACTCTTTCTGATGGGTACAGCTACCTGTGGATGCCTCACTCATTGAATTCTCCCCCTGCGCCAGCATTCAACGGAAATCTTCTTCCTAGCTTCCGCACGTCGACGAGGACGTCACAATTGCCCACGTGACGCCGTCTGACATCATACAGGCAATAAGAGGTCCTCGCCGACGTGCCGACATCAGTTCTCTTTTTTCCGTGCCATTCTAACAACGGTTATTCTTCGAGGGAGCTACTGTTACTACTCTGCGTGGTTACAGTTATCGTTACTGTTTCTTTCTTTGAGAAAGAAAGAATGTCTCAAAGAAAGTCTGGTTTTAAGCCCTGCAATGATTGCATACAGACTGTTTATGGTGTCTCAGCTCCGACCACAACGTTGACAAATGTGACTCTTGTTAACGGATGAATCCGAAGGCATTAAAAGAGCGAGAGGCGAAGCTGTTTTTGGCGAAGTCCAAGAAAAAAGAAAAGTGTCATCGACGCAAGTCATCCTCTTCGAAGTCACATCGGTGTCATCGTGACTCCCGGCGTCGTCGTGAATCTCGGCGCCGGTCGAGTAGGGAGAGATCGCGTTCGAGGTTGCCTACAGCTCGACGCCGAAAAACATGGGAAGTTAGCCCCACCATCTCTCCACAGCCGCTGACTCCTCTTGCATCACCGGCTTCACCAGCTTCGCCGACGTCACCTGTGAATCCACCATCTGTGTTTGAGGTTCCTCACCAGCTTCTCAGACGCTGGGGCCGGCGCCGATGTCACCTAGAGCCCAGGCTCCACAGTATCCGGCTTTCCCGGCCCCAGGAGCCGACAGTTCCGCATTTTTAAATGCGATGTTTGCTATCTTTCAACAGATGGCTCCAGGTGGTGGACCGGCTGGTCCTTCGGGTCCTTTGGCCTTCAACATGGGTGCTCCGGCTCCGTTACGACCGGCACCTTTCATGCCTTTCCTTCCTATGGGAGGTGTTGGCTCGGTGCCGGTTCCTATGGCGTCAGCTTCACAGCCGGTGACGCCGAGTAGATCTGCGGGTCCGGCGCCGGAGCGTTCTCCTGTCCGTCCTTTGCCTCATACGGCGCCGAAGAATTCCACGGCGCCGATGGATCCGGCGTCAGATGGATCCGAGGATCGGCGTCAAGCTTCGACGTCGGCTGAAGCCATGTCGATGCCTAGGATTGAAGCCAGGTTGCATTCGAGAAGGCTTGCTCTTCGCCTTCTTGAGGAGCAGGAATATCAGAAGCAGGCATTGGAGGAAGGAGAGATTGAGGAACCTCTGGGGGACCTCCACGGTTTAGATACAGCTAGTGGTTTGGACACCTCTCCAGAATGGGACTTAACATCTCCTGGAGAGTATACAGAGGAGGCTGCTTCATTCCACTCGGTAATAAAGAAAGCAGCTGATTTTTTGGACTTTCCCTTGCCGGTGTCTGAGCCTAAGCCCAATATTTTAACAGAAGTTTTACAACCTGCTTCAACGGTTGCAGAGCCACTTCTGCCTTTTAACGAGGCTCTGTTAGATCCAATTCTGGAAATCTGGAAGAAGCCGGTGTCATCTTCGTCAGTTAATAGATCGGTGGCTCGCAGATATCGAGTGGCTCCTGCGGACCCAGGCTTTTTGTCCAGGCACCCAACCCCTGAGAGCCTGGTGGTTCAGGCTTCATGTTCAATCCGGTCTGCCCCAGGTTCTTTTCCGGGTGTGCCTTCAGACAGAGACTCAAAGAAGATGGATCATTCTTCCAAAAAGGCTTTTTCTTCATGCAGCATCGCTTTAAAATCTACTAATGCTACATGTATTTTGGGAAGATACATCTACGCCCTGATGGATGAAATAAAGTCGTCCCATGCTGAGGTGCCTCAGGAGGTGTTGAGTCTGGTCTCCGATGCTCAAGCTGCAGCGACCCAAGTGATCCAGTTTGGGCTGGATACGACTGACTCTGTAGCTAGGGCTATGGGTACTGCTGTTGCTACAAGGATGCAGGCCTGGCTTCGTAGCTCCGGTTTCTCGTCGGATGTCCAGTCAGCCCTGTTGGACCTTCCCTTCGATGGGGATAAACTTCTTGGTTACAAGGCGGACTCTGCCCTAGCGAGGTTTAAGGAGAGTAGGGCCACGGCGAAATCTTTAGGCTTGCAGGCCTCCTCTTCTGTTTCGTCCAGACTGTTTAGAAGATTTAGGGGGTTTGGTCGTGGTTCATCCTCCTCCTTTCGAGGCAGATTTCAACAACAACCTGCCACTGCTCTCTCCTACAGATCGTACAGGGGGAGGGGTAGGGTCCGAACCAGGGGAGCCGCCCAGCAGCACTCTGCCTCTTCCTCTTCCTCTTCCTCTGGAGGGGTGCCGCATGGGAAGCAGCCTTAGTCTTCCACCAATTCCTTCTCATACCACTCCTATAGGGGGGAGGTTATTGAACTTTCTCCGCAAGTGGGAGGTTTTAACATCAGACTCCTGGGTCACCAGCATTGTGGGGAAAGGCTATGCCCTTCCCTTTCGGGAGTTTCCTCCCCCCATCCCGCCCCGCCCTTTCTACTGTTCAGAAGAGCATCTCCTGTTACTAGAACAGGAGGTTCAAGTCCTCCTTTCAAAGGGTGCGGTGGAGTTGGTTCCAGAGCAGGAGAGGGGTCAGGGTTATTACTCAAGATACTTCCTGATCCCGAAGAAGGATGGTCGTTTGAGGCCAGTCCTGGACCTGAGGATCTTGAATTGGTTCCTCAAACAGGAGAAGTTCAAGATACTGACCCTAGCTCAGGTGCTTTTGGCGTTGAACAATGGAGATTGGATGGTGTCTGTCGACTTGCAGGATGCTTACTTTCATATCCCGATACTGAAGTCACACAGGAAGTATCTCCAGTTTGTGATGGGGTCGCAGCACTATCAGTTTGCGGTCCTCCCGTTTGGTCTTACTTCAGCACCTCGAGTCTTCACAAAGGTGATGGCGGTGGTTGCGGCAGAGCTCAGAAGGAAGGGGATAGCGGTATTTCCTTACCTGGACGACTGGTTGATCAAAGCCAAGTCTCCGGAGCTCGTGCACAGGTAGCTAATGTATCCACCAGAAAAGTCGTTACCGAAGGTAAGTAACTCGTTCTTCTTCCCCAGTGAAGAAAGACTAGACGAAATAGGGCCAGATTCAAGCCAATTTTTTCCATTCAAATGCAAGTAACAACCATTGTGTGTTCCTTAAAGTTGCAGCTTTAGGTAGCGGTCCTGTGGAGGGCATCCACTTGTGCACTCAGTAAAAATAACAATCCTATAGCTATTGCTCAACCATGATGACCAAAACTACATTGCAATATCCAAAAACTCACTAAATCACCCCATGATAGTGTGCAGATGTTATGGTTTTAGTTCAAATAAAACCCTTATTTGCATATATCTACTAGTTGGAAATCTTAAAGGCTGTGATGTGTTGGAATGACACCCAAGTAGCTTCCCAGCACCCTGCTGGAAGTCCTTGTGCTCGCTCGGGACCACTAGCCCAGAAGTGAGGAAGGATGTCCTGTTAGCGATATAGACCAGGGATCAGGCAAAAAGTACAAACGTTCCTTTTGTAAAAGAATGAAAGGAAGGATACTCATTCTGAGTTACTCAGCCTTCTGAAGTTGTTTATATACAAGAGAGATTCTGTAAGATAGGGTGTGCAAGTCACCTCTCCCTGTATATTGTGAAATTCCTACCAGAAAATGATGAATATTATTAATTCATACATGTCCACTTTGCTTAAATCATTTCAACACTGTGTGAGGCTGAGAGGAATGTTTTTGTATGTATACAGAACCTAACTGGGGTAGTAATTCCTTACTAGATCATTTTACCAAGTTCACCTTGCTAACTTTATCTATGAACAAACTGTATTTAACCTGCACGTATATTGAAACTTTATTTTCCTGCTGGACCTACACATATCATAAGGCCATGTTGTATGGTTATGTATGCATGGGAAGCTTCTAGTTCGATATCTGATTGTACTAATCTGCACAATTTAACCTTGAATCCTATAAAGCAACAGACTGGTATTCCTTCTGGCGTTTAGTAACTCCTCAAAACATTTTTCTTTATGAGGAGAGGTTACTTAGTTGTCCCTGCCCCAAGTCTTCGATTTACTCCATAATAAATATAGAGTGATTCCTTTACTTGTTGCTCACCCCAAACACATTTGTTGAGCTTTTCTTATGTCCTTGTGTCAGTGTGAGAGCCCCAAGTTCCATCTAAGCAGCACAGAACCTTCTATTCACAGGTGTTGCACTCACCCTAGTGATAATGATCTGTAACAGTGGATCATGCCTGATGTCGCATGGTATCCCAATGATCTTTCTAGACATAAGACTTACAGAGTATTCATCCCTATGTTACTCTAATTACTTATCAGGCAATCTCTGACTATGCAGTATCATCATTCAAACCAGTCCTGTGGGTCTTCAACCGGTAAATCGAGTGTTGCTCCTTTTGCAAAAGGTTCCTCTGTGCGTGTGTGTCTACGTAGTCCAACGTTTCCAGGACCATGCATCGTAGATCATAAACAGAGTGTTGCAGGGTAAAAAAAAATGCTACTCATCGTGTTTTCGCTTTTCTACATCTGATGTTGTTTCTGTGCTCCCCAATGTGGGTTTTTACTTTTCTGCATGTCATCCCAATGTAGTGTAGCTTGCAGGGTCCCGAAGATGATGCCATGGCTAATAGTACATCAGTGGGAAATTATATACCACTGATAGACACTGGCTATTGAGGGTCAACATTTTTTTTAAGAGATCCCTTGTTTTGAGAATGGTGTGGTTTTAACCATATGATAATTTCTAGATTCACATGGGAAGCAGAGTGAATCCTTCCTTAACACTTCCGACTCCCTTGTTCTGACTGTTTTTTGATAAGTCAAATACACACCGTAAATGAGCCTGCACTCACCCTCTGGCAGCTTGGCAAAGAGCAGGCAGGCTTAACTTAGGTGGCAATGTGTTAAGTATTTGTACAACACTTAAACCAGTAAAAACAATGAAAACCCCCATAAAAATAACCCACACCCAGTTTGAAAAAGAGATCTTAATTAACTTAAAGAACATTTGCCCTGGTGGGAAACTCCACTCCATTGTTTCCTTGCCCCACAGGCAGTTCCAGGGAATCATGATCCAACTCCACATCTTCCTTTAGTATCTCATTTTCCCCCCTCATCCTCCTCTGGGCCACAGGTGAGTCCTAGATTCCCAACCAGGCCCTCAACGCATTGTGCAGTAACACCTTCCTGGTAAATCCTCTTGTGGAAAGCTTAAACTCCTTTCAAAGCCACAGCTTGCTCAGCTCACAGTCTGTCTTTGCAGGTGCAGGTGCAGATGTGGGACCTCCAGTCAGAGACATGGTTTTAGAGGGGAAAAAATGCCAGTCAGGGAGAATAGAAAAATTAAAAATGCCAAACTGAGAGAGTAGGAAAAAAATGACAATGAGGATCAGAGACAATTGATTCACATTGGTCTTACATGTGGATGGTAGTGTACACCAAAATACTGTAAGGCACTGTACAAACACAAGTCCTATCCTCATCACTGATCACAAATATTAGAAACACAGACAAATAATCAACACCAAGTTAGAAAAACAGATCTTAATTAAATGAACAAAACAAGACCAAAACAACAAAAATCCAATACGTAAAGTTTGAGTTATGAATTCTTAATTTTTTTTAATGCAATATAGTGCTTAGAAGCATAAAATCTAGTTCCCAGAGAAGACGTTCATCAGGATCAAGGAGGGCATTGCTGGTGGTGGTCCATGGGTGTGAAGAGTCAGCAGGGTGCTGTGGAGCCGCTGACTGAAGCCTCGCGGTTGTGAGTGAAGATGCTTGCTGTGCAAACAAACAAACCTGTGGCAGCTCATGCTGATTTTCTGGGCATGCAGCGAGGTTCCAGTGTGAGCCGAGCCTGAAAGCTTGATTTCAGGAGTCAAAAAACACTTCCAAGGGCCCAGGACTGGAGAGTTGCCTTTTATGCATTGGAAGCTGGTTGAAGGCAGATCCAGGCACTGTAGCAGGTGTGTTGGACGTTTTTTGTGTCCCTGAGACTTCAGAAAAACAGGAGGCGAGGCAGCAACCTTTGGAGCCACTTTGGTTCTGGGATGTAGGGATGCAGTTCCAGTCCTTCTCATTCCAAGGCAAGAGGGCAGCAGGCAGCAGGTCAGCACAGCAAAGACAAAGCTCCTCGGTTTTTGTGAGACATGCCTGGTCCATCCATGAGGCATGCCCAGGCCTTCCTAACGAACAAGCACAAGTGCAAGCAAGATTAAGACCCAGTAGAAAACTGACCCTGGGCAACAACAAGCATTGGGCAATTCAAATCATGAAACACATTGCAATACAGTAATGTTGCATGCATGGCCCTGTGTCTTCCGTATCATAATCGCTGGGGGCTCCAAGAGAGTACACACAAGAGGGTTTGAATATTGAGTCAAGTCTCAACAGGTCTGCAAGCCTGACAACAGGCCAGACGTTTACTGATGTGGTAGGGTTTGGGTCCAGTACTTATACCCAGTTGTGCCTTTGAAGTGGGGGAGACTTCAGAGAGTGGTCTTTGGAGTGCACAGCGTAAATGCCCTTCCTGCCCTGGCTCCAGACATGCTACAGGGGGCTATGCAGCTCTTTGTGTCACAACAGGCAGAGCCCTATTCAGGTGCAAGTGTCAGTTGCTCCCTCCCATTCAGCCCAGGAAGACCTATCTCACTGGTGATGGGCCATCAGGATGTAAATGGCACCCCTCAGCTGCCTTTGTGTGTGACTGTCTAGAGGGAATGCACAAGTCTTTCACCCACCCAAACGTGTATTCAGAGACAGGCAGAAGCACAGTATGGTTGAAGTAAGGAAATGCCAACTATTTATCTGTTATTTTCAGACTTGCAACTTATGATCCAACTTCACCATAAGTTGGCAATTTTAAATTGTGAATCCAGAGACACCAAACCCGAAATATATATATGGTACCAGTTGGAAATTACACTTATAAAATGTAATAAGACAATCCCAATGTTAACCTATGGGAGAAATAGGCCTTGCAGTTTAAAAAAAAACAACTAATTTACGAGTATTCGACTACTCAGAGATGTAAAACTTAAAAGTACATGTCCAACTTTTTTAATTCAGTGCACCCTGCCCATGGAGCTGTCCAGGACCTAACCTAGGGGTGTCTTCTATTTATTTAAAAGGAAGTATTTGGCCTGGCAAGTATGTTAACTTGCCAGGTCAATATGGCAGTTTACAACTGCACCCACAGGCTCTGCAATAGCAAACCTGAGTCATTTTTAACCCTTTGTGTGCGTCGGGCGGGCGGCAGCTGTCCGAAGCCTCAGTGCTCATGTGTGCCCTCGACGCACATGGCACATCAAATCACTCTGGTGCGGGCACCAGAGGGATTTCATTGGGATATTTTTAGGCCTTGATTGCTGGGGAAGAGCTTCCCCAGCAACCAAGGCTAAAAATATCCCCACCCTGTAATGGTGATCGGTGTGCTGTGTGCAACAACGTCATTAAAGAGGAAAATGAAAGTAAAGTGAGCCGATCGGCTCATTTGTTTTCATTTTCTTCTGTGCTCTGGGGAATATCTCAGCCCCCTGTGCACCAACTTCAACAGGAGAGGTACTGTTGGAAAGGGGAGAATATCCTCAGGAGGGTGATTCCCAAGCAGGAATCCATTCCACTGGGCCAAGGGGGGAAAGGCCCGTGGTCAAGGGCATTTGATCCCCCTTAATTATTTTTATATGATACAGTTTTTCTGCCCCGTCCGGATGGCAGATAGGGCAATAACCCCTAATTTGACCCCCTGGGGGGCAGAAAGCCCACTAGCCACAAGGGACTTTGCTTTTTCTATTTATTAAATGGTGGGGTCTGCCCAGAATGGGCAAGAAAATTACCCCATTTACCCCCAAAAATAGGAACAGTCTTTCCGCCTGCCTGGGGGGCAAATAGGAGTTATTACCCCAATCTGCCTGCCCGGGGGGGGGGGGGTGGAAAGCCCACTAGACACCAGGGATTTTTCTCATGAAAGAGGATTGGGGGCTTCCCAGAGTGGGCAAGAAAATACACTTACCCACCCCCATAAATAGAAACACTTTGGGGGGTGCATGGGGGTTATTACACCTAATCTTCCCCCCGGTGGGGCACAAAGCCCACTAGACTCCAGGGAATATATTATTTTTCCTCAAAAAGAGGGGTGGGGGCTTACCACCATGGGCATCACCAATCCCCGACTCCAGTTAAAGAGGGACACAGTCTTTCTGCCCCCTGGGGGGCAGATGGAGGTAATTACCTTCAGTCTGCCCTCCCCTTGGAGAGAGGGGGGCACACAGCACACTAGACGCCAGGGAATTAAAAATAAGATAGAGAGGTGGGCATGGTTGAGCTGAAGGGGGCAACAGTCTTTCTGCCCCCGCAGACTAATGCATCCCTCCCAATGGAGCAGCGCTGTCCCGAGGCTTACGAGTCCCCATCCACCAGCCTTTCCATGGCAGTAAACGCCGCCATGGAAAGGCTGGCGGTATGGGAGACTCGGGGGACCTCTTGGGGCCCCTGCAGTGCCCCTGCACTTGGCATGGGCACCGCAGGGGCCCCCATGCACAGCCCCATTGTGCATTCAACTCCCTGAATTACGGGCAGTGAAATGCGCGATGGGTGCTGCTGCACCTGACGCACCTCAACATTGCCTCCGGCTCCATTATGAGCCGGCTTCAATGTTGTGGGCCAGTGAACGGAAACGCATGTCATAATGTGGTGCAGAACATACCGCTAGCACTGGCGGTATGTTGGTGCCCGTGGCATAATGGGGGCCTTAGAATCAAAAGGCAACTCACACTCCTCTTTAATATAGCTATTGCCAAGTCGCTCGGTCCTGCCGACTGCAAGATGTTTCAGGCATTTCGAAAAACGAAAAGTCAAAATGGGCGATTAATGTTGAAGGACTCTCTGCAACTGTGAAAGGCAGCTTTTCTAACTTCTCTATATGAAGCATGGTGAAACTGTCAAGTAGTAAAATATCTAGAGGAGCAGGGTACTCCTGTTCATATTGGTGATATTCTTGTGTCTGAAGTTTTGGATCAAACATGTAGTCTACATCAGTGGTGGTCAGGAAGGTTGCCCATTGAATCCAACGTGGATGTAGTGCTTTAGCGTTAGGAACACTTGCTTGAGTGATGGCCTCTAAGGCTGGCACCGGGGTAACGACAATGATGCGTTTCCCTTGGACAAGTGGCCTCTCCTTATTAACAGTCACTTGAACTGCGGTCAGAATGTTTTCTGTATGTGCAAAACGTTGTTCTGCATTAGAGTATAAATTAGATTTATATGCTATGGGCACCGTGTCGCCCTCATTAAAAGTGACATAAGTAAGCCCAGTGGCACCAGCAATTATTCTGATGACCACATTTGTTTTGTTATCACATGTGTGTAGGTGTTTGGCTTCTAGCATGTCCTGTTGCAATTACTTAAGGATGCGTGTGTGTTTAACTGTCCAGTGTTTGCTAGAAAAATCTGGGCGTGTTAAGTCATAAAGTGGCTTGATACGTTGGGCATAATCAGGAATGTATGTTCTGCCAAAATGAAAGAAGCCAATTAGAGACTGTAGCTTCTTGAGCGTGTTAGATGGGTGAAGTTGTGCACATTTCTCAGGGAAGTGCGGGACCATGCTCTTCCCTTCATTTCCCAGGAACAGTCCACTGAGAAAGGCTATCTTTCTTTTCATAAGATTAAATTTGTAACCGAGGTCTGAAAATCCTAAAATGATCCGATTGACCTTGACAAGATGAATGGTGAGGTCGTCCTCTGTAAGATAGATGTCATCCACATAGGATAACGCCTCAGGATCTAGATCTTTTGTTTAATGGGTGTACTGTCCCCAGTGTCTACATCATGTGTGCTCAAGTGTGTGACTCCTAGGATCCTAGGAAAACAGAGAGGCGAACTGTCCCAACACCTGCAGACAGTCCCTCCACTGCTCTTCCTCCAAGGAGGGGGAGAGGATCACTCCCTCCACAGACCATCTTTTTCTCCTGCAGACAGGAGGTCAGAAAGAGGCTCACTCTCCTCCTCCACCCCATCATCTGTTGCAAGGAGCATGGACAGTTCAGTCCGCTCAAAGTGTGGCTTGAGGCGGTTGACATGCAGGATACTTAAAGGGTTCCTTGGAGACTGCAAGTCCACCAGGTAGGTGACTTCACTCTTGAGCTCCACCACCTCAAATGGCCCAGTCCACTTATCTTGGAGCGCTCAAGGCTCCACTGGCGCCATCACCCACACTGTTTGACCAGGTTGAAACCTGCATCTAGGTTCTCCTGTGCGAGATTCCTGAAGCGGGCAGTCTGGTTTTTCAAAGCCTGCACAAAGCTAATTACATCCTGGGGGGTTTACTAGGAGCTTTCTCCAAAGCCTCCTTTACCAGACTCAGAGGTTCCCTCACAGGGTGGCCATAGATGAGCTCAAAGGGACTAAACCCAAGTCCCTTTTGAGGCACCTCCCTGTAAGTGTACAGAAGGCATGGCAAGAGGACGTCCCACTTCCGTCTCAAGGGCTCTAACAGGCCTTCGATCATGCCTTTCAAGGTGCGATTGAATCTCTCAACCAGACCATTACTTTGGGGGTGGTAAGGTGTGGTGAACTTGTAGGTCACCCCACACACCTTCCACAGAGACTTCATATACGTGGATATGAAGTTGGTACCCCTATCAGATACCCCTTCCTTGGGCAACACCATGCGTGTAAAAACCCCCATCAGTGCACAACCCATCACAGGGAAAGTGACTGACCTCAGAGGAATGGCTTCTGGGTACCGGGTGGCATGGTCCACCAAGACCAGGATGAACCTGTTACCCATGGCTGTCTTGGGATCCAGAGGCCCCAGAATGTCAATACCTACCCTCTCAAAGGGAGTACTAACAACAGATAAAGGTTGGAGGGGAGCCTTACATTCCCCCCCCCCCCAACTCTTGCCACTTGCCTGACAAGTTTGGCAAGACCTCAAATGTGCTTCTGAGTACCTGCGCTTTAGGGGCCAGTAAAAGTGGGTGACAAGCCTCTCAAAGGTCTTGTCCCGCCCCAAATGTCCAGCTAAAGGCACATCATGAGCCAAACCCAGTAGGAAGGCCCTGAAGCACTGGGGTACCACCAGCACAAGGGCTGACCCAGGCTCAGGAAGCTTAGGCTCACTATACAGGAGGCCGTCCTCCCAATAGATCAGGTGAGTACTGGGCTCCTCGCCAGCCGTCTGGGCTGCAGCCTGCTGCCACAGTCTCTCTAGAGTAGGGCAAGTTTTCTGTGCCTCATAGAATGCTTCCTTGGTGGGAACCCCTTCCTGCTTCCACTACGACAGCTTAGGGACCTCCCCCAGTTCAGCCACCTGTTCCCCTTTGGGCTCCAGGGCTTCATCCTCAGGCTATGCCTCCTCCCGGACCGTGGGAACTTCTGGGGCCGGTTTCCCGCGCCCCCTGCCCTTCCTCTTCTTGGCGGTCCCCTGGGCCACTGTTTCAGGATCCAGGGGTTCTTGACCACCCTGACGGGCTGCCATTGACTGCATGGATACGCATACCTCCCAGGCAGACCCAACATCTCCAAGTGAGACCTGTGTTCCACCTCCTTCCAAGGGAAATCCTCCAGGTCATTGCCTAGCAAACAATCTACAGGCATGGTTGGACTCACAGCTACCTTCAAGGAACCTGAGATCCCCCCCCACAATTCAAAGGGAACCTGCACCACTCTGCACAGGCGCTCTGAGTTGTCCACTGCAACTACTTGGTGAAGTACCTGGGGATTGATCTGCTCTTCAGACACCAGCTGACTCCTCATTGTAGTCACACTGGCTCCTGTGTCTCTCAGAGCCTCCACCCTCTGTCCATTGATTGTCACCCACTGCCTGTACTTTTTAGTGTTCTCAGGCACAATGGTTCTTAGGTCCATCTTACTGACACCTAGTGAGACAAGGGTCATCTCAGCTGGCTCCCACCCACCTGGAACCGACCCCAGGCGCTACACTAGCCAAACCCTGGGGCTGCGCACCAGTGGGTGCCGGTGTACTCTTGGGGCATTTGGGGTCCCCCCTCACATGGCCCACTTGGTCACATGCATAACACTTACGTGGGAGTCCCCCTGCCACTGGCTTCCGTCTGGAGAACCATGGCTTCTCACTGGGGGGTTGGGAATCTTTACCCTGGGAATCAGTTTTGGGCCCTGTAGAGAACTCCCCCTGTCTACCCTTACCTCCCCTTTCTTCTTAGAGTGAGCCTGCCCATCATTGGCATGGTCTCCCCCATACCCCTTTTGGACCATGGTGCTCTCCCAGCTGTCCGCTTCCTGCGCCAGCTTCTTTGGATCAGTCAGCTTGTTGTCAATCAGGTGCTGGCCCAGCTCTGGAAAACATAAACTGTACAAGTGCTCCCAAGCAATCAGATTGTAAAGCCCATCATACGTAGTTAACTTACTGCCCTTCACCCAACCATCCAGTGACCTGCAATAAGAATCAACACATTCTAACCATGTTTGGGATTCCTTCTTCTTATAGGACTTAAACTTGTCCTTATACTGCTCAGGGGTGAGACCATATCTTGTGAGTAGGGCACCCTTCATGAAAGTGTGGGTGAGATTCTGAGCATCCCCTAAGGCTGTCAGTGTAACCCCTACCTCTACCTCAAAGTGCTTCCCCAAATGAGCTTCAGGGACCAGATTCATGTGGAGAGCCGATTCATACCCCTTAAACAACAAGTATATGTCATCCTCCCTTTTGTAATCCTTCACAAGATCTTTAGAAATGTGCACCCTCCTCTCAGGCTGCACTGTGATGTGGTTGCCACCATCCCTACTAGACTGGCTCCTCTGATCCAGCTCCCTTAAGCTGAGCTCATGAGCCAACAACAACTTTTTCTCCTCTATGGCCATCCTCATTTTCTCCAGCTCCCTCTGGTGCTCCCTCTCTGCATGTCTGTCTTGCAATTCTGAAGAACTAGATGAGACACTGCTACCTGCCCTGGAGACCCTCTCCCTGGACATAACAGGCCCACCCACAATACCATTGTGTATGGAATGCTCTTCCTCCTCCTCATCCACTGTGTGCCCTTCAGTGCTCTTGGCTGTCACCTAGGCCCTCAGTGCCTTGTGCAGCTCCTCCTTTTTGGATGAGCTCTTAATGGGACAGTCAAAACGTTTTGCAGAACTGCTTCAACTGAGCCTTTGTATAGCTCTCTGATTTCTGTAGGTCAATAGCAGCTCCAACTGATGCATCTGCAGACTGGCACATGGTGAACAGTCAACAAAAGTGCCAAAAGCCAGAAAACAAGTTCCCAATGAAGTTCAGAAGTCAATCAAAAATTACCACAAAAATGGATGTAGGGAAAAATCCAAGAAAAAGAGAAAAAGCAAAAATCACAAGACAAGTAGTATGTGGTCACGTAGTGGTCTGCACTCAAAACAGTAGTGTACATTTAATCAGTGTATGTCAAGTATAAATACAAGTCTAATCCCAACCGCTGATCACCAATGTCAGAAATGGGGTCTTTGGTTGGCTGTCAGGTTACCCCCTGTCCAAGCAAGGACCCTTACTCTAGTCAGGCTAAAATAGAATCACCCTCGGCTAACCCCTGCTTACCCCCTTTGGTAGCTTGGGACAAGCAGGTAGGCTTAACTTCAGAGTGCTAGGTGTAAAGTATTTGTACCAACACACACAGTAACCCAATGAAAACAGTACAAAATGACACAACACAGGTTTAGAAAAATAGAAAATATTTATCTAAATAAAACAAGACCAAATCCACAATACACAAGCCAAGTTATCATTAAAATTGCAAAAAAGAGTCTTCATGTAATTTTAAACCAATGCTAACATTGTTATCATGAAAAATTACCTGGGCGCGTCAAAAATAACCCCACATGGGCGAGTGTGTGTCAAAAAGGGCTTGCAATGCATCGATTTCACTCACGAGCGAGACCTTGTGTCTTTTCTACTTTAGTTGGGTCGGCGTGTCCCGTTTCTTCTCTTTGCAGGAGAGCGATGCGTTGATCTGGTCAGCACTCTTGGGTCCCGGCAGGCCTTGCGTTGTTTTTACACGAACAGCGTCGGAAATCCAGCTGCACGATGGTCCGAAAACCACCCAGCGTAGGTTGCGATCTCACCAGCCTCCCTAAGCGATGCTGTACGTCGTTTCTCCAGCCACGTGCTTCGATCTCCCAGCTGCATAACAGACGAGCGTCGATTTCAGCTGCAAAGCCGGTGACTCATCTCAGAGCTGCGTCGATCTTTTCCACGCACGTCGGTCTGTGCGTGGATTTCTCACTCTTGTCCTGCCAGCTTCTCCTTTCAGGGCCCTAGGAACTGGATGGACACCACTTGGCAGAGCAGGAGTCTCAGCAGAGGCTTCAGGTGCTGGCAGAGAGAAGTCTTTGCTGTCCCTGAGACTTCAAATAACAGGAGGGAAGCTCTAAATCAAGCCCTTGGAGAGTTCTTCACAAGAAGGAAGGCATACAAAGTCCAGTCTTTGTCCTCTAGCACAGGCAGAAGCATCAACTGCAGCATAGTTCCACAAAGCACAGTCACGGCAGCTCTTCTTCATCAGCTCTTCTCCAGGCAGAGGTTCCTCTTGGTTTCCAGAAGTGTTCTAGAGTCTGCGGTTTTGGGTGCCCTTCTTATACCAATTTTGCCCTTTGAAGTAGGCTTACTTCAAAGCAAAGTATCTCTTGTTTGTGAAATCCTGCCTTGCCCAGGCCAGGCCCCAGACACACCAGGGGGTTAGAGTTTGCATTGTGTGAGGGCAGGCACATCCCTTTCAGGTGTGAGTGACCACTCCTCCCCTTCCTCCTACAGATGGCTCACCAGGAAATGCAGATATACACCCCAGCTCTCGTTGTGCCACTGTCTAGTGAGAGGTGCCACCAGCCCAACTGCCAAACTGATCCAGACAGGGAATCCACAGACAGGCAGAGTCACAGAAATGGTTTAATCAAGAAAATGCTCACTTTCTAAAAGTGGCATTTTCAAACACACAATCTTAAAATCAACTTTGCTAAAGGATTTATTTTTAAATTGTGAGCTCAGAGGCCCCAAACTCCACATGTCTATCCGCTCCCAAAATGAATCTACACTTTAATCATATTTAAAGCAACAGCGAAAAACAAATTTAGCAGTATTTCACTGTCAGGACATATAAAACGCATTACTATATGTCCTACCTTAACCATACTCTGCACCCTGCCATTGGGGCTACCTAGGGCCTACCTTAGGGGTGTCTTACATGTAAGAAAACGGAAGGTTTAGGGCTGGCAAGTGGGTACACTTGCCAAGTTGAATTTACTGTTAAAACTGCACACACAGTCACTGCAGTGGCAAGTCTGAGACATGATTACAGAGCTACTTATGTGGGTGGCACAACCAGTGCTGCAGGCCCACGAGTAGCATTTGATTTACAGGCCCTGGGCACCTCTAGTGCACTTTACTAGGGACTTACTAGTATATCAAAAATGCCAATCATGGATAACCCAATTACATACACATGTTGTATAGGAACACTTGCACTTTAGCACTGGTTAGCAGTGGTAAAGTGCCCAGAGTAACAAAACAGCAAAAACAGAGTCCAGCACACATCAACAACCTGGGAAAGAGAGGCACAAAGTTAGGGGAAACCACACCAAGGATGAAAAGTCTTACATGACGTATAACAAGTTCTCTTTTTACTCTCATATCATTCCAGGAGACAGTGCCTACGCCGTGCAGTCATTCATACTGACGCCCTACCTGAGTCCTGCACCGTCAGCAGAAAGAAGGTATAATGCTGCTCACAGGACAACCTGCAGTGTTGTGGAGAGGACCTTTGGCCTGTTGAAGAGCCGCTTCAGATGCATCCACAAGAGTGGTGGTGCACTACAATACAGCCCTGAAACAACATGCAAAATCGTGGCTATATGTGCTATGTTGCACAACATTGCTACAACGAGGGGCAAACCTGTGGAAACCACAGAGTCAGACTCAGATGAGAATGGTGATCCCTTGCCGCCCCTTTACCCAGTAGACAGAAGCAGTGCAGCAGAGGGCAGACAAAGACGTGCTGACATCACGCGCAACGATTTCTGATGTAAGTAATGGCAACACTACATCTGTTATACGTATTGCTGTAGGTAGCATCTTTAGTGCCTTGAATTCAGGTAATATATGTGTGATTAGAACATAGCTATGCACTATACACAAACATGTGCAAGTAACAGTGTCACACTATTAGTATCATAGTATAACTGTTTTGCCACATGTTAAGCTAGTCTCCTGTGCCCCTTAACATTACTTCCTACATCCTCGCACTCCACTTGAGTGCTCAGTGGCCTCACTGGCACTTCTTTTATCAGGTTCAAAGACAGTACTGTGTCTAGTACTGCGCCTGTGATCCATCACAGGGGATGTGAGACTGCTGAGGCTAGAGAGCTCCTCACTATCCCCACTGTCCAGTTTGCTGTTTGTAGCACTCTGTGCTGTCTGCATTCTCTCCCAAAAATTGGTTACTTGCACTAATCCTTGTGCAACGTTCAGACTGCAATGTGTCATTTCCACTTGTATGCCCACAGCACGTTGTGAAATCAAGGCAGTTGAGGTAGCGAGCTGATTGACCGATCTGCAGAACCCATCCAATCTGCCCATCAATTGATGATGACGCCTACGCTTTCTGACACGCTCCTGCTGAATCACAGTGCAGAGTTCCCTAATGGTGTTTGTCATCTCCTTTGTGTTTTCTGCTGCTATTTGCTGTCCCTCATGCATCTTGTACATGTTTTCATTAAGAGATTCCAACTGCTTATGCACTACTCTCATGTTAGCATTGTGAGACACAACTGCCTGTGCATTGACCTCATGTGTTTACATTGCAGGCGCTGCACTTTCAGCATGGAAGCTTCAAGGCTGCCAATGAGTGATGGGCCCTCTCCTTCATCAGTGCACTGTCTGCCTGCATCGTGACGCCTTCTGAGGGGAGAGGACTGACGCTGGGGCAGGAACTGCTGTCTTACTGTGATTCTAGCCTCTGGGGGTGGTGTGGGTACTTCATTCGGCATTTCATCAGAGTCCAGGTTATAATCAGGGAGAGGTAACACTCTTGCCCTGCGTCTAGTTGGTGCAATAATAAAGGACTCACTGGTGTTTGAGTCAGACTGTGGCTGTGTTTCGCTTTCCCCAACATTTCCACCTTCTGCTGTGTCAGGGCCCGGAACATCTACAATGACAATGTGCAGCATGTCATTTCTGATTATTTCACAAATAGGTGCATAATAGTATTAAATGTACACTGCCATAATATCACTAAGAGTCTTTTGTGTTGTTTCTCTGTTTGGTTTTACGCTATCTTGCGATTTATGTGGTAATTGCACTTTAGGGGTGTGGACTACCACTCCCATAAGGCATTGTTGCGTTGTATGTAAAATGTGGCACGGGCTACTAATCACACTGCATCATGCTATTAGCTATTTTCTAGGGGCATTTGGACATTCACATGTGGGGAAACATATTACTACTGCCCTTACCTTTGCTGGTGCTGAGTGTACCTGAGGTGTCAATGTCAGTGACACCACTGACAGTTTCAGGAAGCAGTGTGGACTCCACCATGTCTTCCATTGGTGTGGACGGTGTCTGGGTGGGTGGTCCTCCTCTGGTGCTCCTTGCCTCCTTTATCCTGCTGGCTACCCTCTCTTTCATACAGGAACACAAGTTGTACCATAGCTTGCGTATCTCCTCCATGGAGCGCTGCGCAACGTCCACCGCACATATTTTGGTTTGGATGTCTGACCATTGATTCCTCTTCTCACTTTCAGGTACCTGGTGTGAGTTCTTCCCAAAAAGTTTGTCGTGGTTCCTGACCACCTCCTCTGTGAGCACCTTCATTTCCTGCTCACTGAATTTGAGCTTGCGCTTCCTGTCACCTTTCTACTTTACATTCCCATCAGTGGCCATGTTGCTGTTTGATCCTGGCTGTCTCTCAAGACTGCCTCCCTGGTGCTTGGCTGTGCCTCTCTGCCTGCTCCTGCGGGTGTGGCTCCTGGAAAGAGCATGGGCTGACTCACTTCCTGTTTGTAATGTTATTTGGCTGTTGCGGTTTGCCGTTTTCGCAATTTGCAATTTTAAAATACTGATTCGCTATTTTTTTCTGATTCGGTATTTGCAACTCACAGATTGCGTTTGCGAATTTTAAGAAATCGCTATTACAGACTCGCAATTTAGATACATCCTATTTTGCATTTCTTAAATGGCGATTTCTTAAAATTTGCTATTTAGGAAATGCAAACAGGGAGCTTGATACATCTGTTCCTAAAGGTAGAAGACACAGTCCCATACTTATCAAGGTTTTGTGTTGGACTTGTGCCTTGCAAGGGGACGCAAGATCATCACAAAACCTTAATTAGATTCACTAAGCCACGGAAGGCCACTTTGTGTGGCCCTGCATGGCTTGATAAAGGAAGCACAAATCGCTGCCTTGCATTAATCTGTGGCAGGGAGTCTTGCCTTTGATCAATCATGGGTGTTCCCACGCGTCCGCTCTTGCATTCTGACACATTCTCAGATTTACCAACACTGGTACACCTCCCCACCAGAGGCGCCACAAGAAGAAATATCTTTACTTTTCCCCGTTATTTCCTCTTTCTAAACATGCTGCATTGTGCAGTGCACATAGAAAGAGGAAAATGTCTCTGAGGATTGTTTTTGTGCAGGAAGGTGTCTTTGCACAAAAAAATCCTAACTACAATGCAGGCGCCCCTGCATTGGCACTAGACAGCAGTTTGAGTGTCAGAACGGGAATGTGCCGTATAATGTAAATTTGGTTAATTCATGCCCTCAACCTTTGTACATAGTGTAGTGAAGCAAGGTGGTTTGTTGCAATGCGTTCCATGGCATTGCATGATATATTGATAAACATGGGCCTCAATACTCATTTCCCATTTGCCTGTTGGGTGAAAGAAAGGTGACAAACAGATGCTGATGGATATTTTAAGCTAATATTTATTCCTTCCTAATAATAGCTTGGTAACAGGATTATACTGTGGTCGTCAAAAATGTCGACATTGCTTTGTGGTCGGTTCTCGGGACGCTTTGTTTTCAAAATGAAAGCTTTATGAATAATAAAGGGCTTTTAATCTGCTTGAAAGACAGAACTATTTGTATTTTAAAGAATTGTTTTGCATAATGTTGATAGTGTGTTGGCAGATCGAATGCAGTGTTGCATTTATTCATGGGAGTATGTAGTGTAGTATTGATTTAAGTGCAAATCTATATATACAAGTGATTTTTTTGATATAGCTCACAACAATGAGTTAGTCAGCTTTGGGAAAATGCTGCAAAAAGTGGTACTCTATGACGATAAAATTATGTAGACATAAAAAGTTGATACCCCATACTCTGTGTAACATACCTGGAGTGAAAAGGAAGTTGTAAAATGAATACTGCACAACTGGAATTGTATACACTTGTATTTTTAATTTGTCATATAGAAGACAGACAAAATAGCAGCTTTGTCCTTTGTGAAACAAATGGACAATCGGTTTGCACTATGTGCCAGGTACAGGTGCAGTTTCGTTATTTAACTGGTGTTTTTCATTTCCCCTGTCTAAGATGCCTTGTCATCACCCTGCTGTAATAAGCTGGCACCAGATCTCGCAAGAGTGGGAGTGGAGATGTGGAGCAGAATCAGAATTCATGTTTGAGGAGGAAAGTGGTCATGAATGAAGGGAACACTCTTGTAAGGTACTGTATTCTGCAATATTTTTACTTGATATTTTCATTAATGTGTTTAAAAACAAAAGTATTTTCTAATTAGTTGTAAAGATGGGTTATTTTTTTCCTGCAGAAGAACATATGGCACACTGCTATATTTTAAACCGCATTCATGGAAATATGCACGCCCCAATATTCAGACCTAGCCTTGACTGCTTGTCCACCTATTTGATCACAGGTTGCATGGCAGTTTTTGTTTTCTAATCCAGGAATATACTTTGGTTACATTTGTGAATTGGATTATTCTACCCGCTAGACTGGTTCGGCTTGCTATTCAGACCTCTAAATACACATTCGAATTTTTCGACCGCAAACGTTTATTGGAGGTAAGGTCATTCCACAATGCCATACAGTCACACACACACATATACCTACACACAGATTCACACTTACATAAATTCTCTCACATAAGCACATTCTCACACGCAAGCATGGACACAATTTACATTTAAAAGCATTTTTTACTTACCTCAGCTGGCATGGAAGGGCAGATTCCAGTTAATTGTACTTCATTTTTGTTTCACTGTTAGTGAATAACATATTAGTATTCAATGTTAGTGTAATAAAAAAAAAAAAGATATCAGAATGTAACCCCAACAGATGTCCAAAAGGACCTAAATGTCTACATTTTTTCCATTGCTTCCCTGGATGAACATTTTTTTCTTTTAGAAGAAGAGTTAGAAAATCAGAGTTCATGATTGTTTTTTCACAGCTCTGCTGTTTTACTGACACTTGTTCCTCCCACGTTACCAAACGATTTAAAGGAGTAGCCATTGTGCTTCACTGACTCTGTGGAACCGAATTATCTGATTGGCTAGTTGCAGCATTGAAGAAAATTTTGAGTACGCCATTACATGACTCGGGTACTCGAGTCGGGTTCAGGGCCAACCCAAAGCTGTACACTGCTGAAGGATGTGGGCTGGCCGTTCGTTTGATGTTGGCTGTTCCTGGGGCAAGAGGGGATTGGTGGCAGCCAGGCCTTGTAGCCAACCCGTAGCGGCTCCCGAGGCATTAGGAGCATGTTGCCTGAATGGGTTGGACATATGTCAAACTTTGAATATGGTAAAAAAAAAAAAAAAGAAATTCACTGAAAAAGAAAACAAAAGTTAAAGTGCATTTTAGTTAGGTGGGAAAATGCCATACGAACTAACATTAAAAACAAAATAACGACCAGTTACTCTTAGTTTTAGTCAGATATAATATGTGTCTTCCTTGTTCACTGCTTATGACGTTAGATATTATGTCACTTCTGACATGTTAACCTCTTTACGGCTGAAGTTTTTCCACACCAGTGCTCTGCCCCTCCTGCCAATTTGGTGTAATTGGCACATACCCATCCAAAACTTTGTCTTCCATATAAGGTATCCACGCCTAATTTGCATCCTTTTTTTCCCAATGTAATGGGGATTTTGAGGATATCCAGGGTTTGTACATTTGCCTGGAGGGGACCTGGATAATAGGCAAAATCTAGCAACCTTTTTAGCCTTTTTTTTTTTTTTTTTAGAAAAATGTTCTGTAAAAAAAGTGTCTGATATTTTTCCCCTATAAATGGCATCATCTAAAGATTTGGTGTGCCAAAATGACCACTTTCCCAGTTTACTGGTACATGCAAAACTGTATCAAAAAACTATTTTACCACAGTTTTGACATTTCTAAGAGATAACCCTTTTCTCAAATTTTTGAGCTTTTAGCCTATTTCCAGTCAATGGTGGAAAAAGGGTTGTAGCACATGTCTGAGGCTAGAAAGCTTTACATTTCTGAAGACAAAATTCTGAATTTAGCAAGAGGTAATTTTTGTAGACTCCTTATGGTTTTCCAGGGAAAGTAACTGTTGAAATAAAAAAACTATTGGAAATGAGTAGGATAAAAACGAACCAGAGTTTCCCAGAGCCAACAACTGAGCTGCACCCTGCAACGCTATTTCATTGTGAATCGAGTATTGGGCAATTCATATGGTACAATATAAAGAGTGAAAATGGGATGGAAAGAAACCTGTGTATTTCTGAAATGTACACTAGATACTGAGTTTACGAGCAGTTGCTATGTCTACATCCCCGAAGTTGTGGGTACCCATACTACCATGTGATTTGCAAAATGTCTTCTTTCTTGCTCACTGCCTTGCATTTGAAAGGCACAAATGCAGATACATCCAATTGGTAATAACAAGTTACAACTCTCTGTTTCCACACATCTCCCAAAAAATAGTACACACTTGTGTGACTGGGCCTGGTGCCCTTGACACAATACACCCCAAAATGTGTCCTGGAGAAATCATATTTTACTCAGCATACACCATGCTTTACTTTTACAATGTGAGTAGCTGCTGTGTTTGGACTGTAGCTCAGCTGTCACCTAAGAAACCTTACCATCCCAAGACATTTCTGAATACTAAACACTTGGATGTGGCCTGGGAGATATGACTTGTGTGGTTCTAACAAGGTTTTCTTACCCAATAACCCTTACAAACCTCAAAGTGTACCTAAACGCACATATTTTCCTCATATTTCTTGGAGGGAAAGTTCAAAATGCAACATGGACCCATCATATTTTCTCACTGAAAACCAAACTGTTTTTGCAACTTTACTAGCTGTGGATTTCTAGTCCTAGCTCAACCAGGACCCAGGGACCTCTACCAAACCCACACATTTCTGAAAGTTAGACACCTGAGGGAGTCCATGTAGGTACAGCACGTGTGGCTCTCACCAGATTTCTTTACCCGAAAGCCCTTGCAAACCTCAAATGTTGGCTAAAAACAGGCCTTTTTCTCATATTTCTGTGAGGGGAAACTTTTGAACTCAGCAGGATCCATAAATATTCAAACACCCAGCATTAATCCACATCTCCCGATAAAAATGGTACCTAAGTTGTGTACAGTTTACATTGGTTTAAATTATATCTTGATTTTAAGAAGGAGACCTGTATTACTTTTAGGATCGTCTGGAGTGAAGTTCAGACATTTTGGACAAAGTGAACAACATGGGTATCTGCTGTAGTTTTGTAACATTTATTTGTGATCTGTATACATTTAAATACAGTTTATTTTCCCCAAAGGGCTCTTGTTTAACTGTAATTGGAAAAAGAAGAGGGAATAGTGGACAGCCATGTCAGGTACTTTATCTTACTAGGAAGAATTTAAAAGATGAACTATTAGTTTTAGTGTTAGCTTTCAGTTGTTAGAGTTATTGAGTGGTATAATCCCTTTCAAGAAATTGTCACCTACACTGGCCTTCTGCAGTGTAGACACAGGAATCTATGACACTGTGTCAAAGGATGTTTCGGCATTCAATGTAATTGCATCTGCTAGAGAGTAATTGGCTTGGTACAAAATATATGCAGAAAGTTTGATATTGTCATCGACATCTTTGATTCATGAAACAGTTTGTTCTTTTGTGTTATGGCTGGTAATATTGAAAGCAGTCTGTTAGCAAACATGTTAGCATACATTTTACATCCTGTAACTAGATAGTACCAAATAATCATTTCCCTGCATGGCATGTATTAAGGCCCACAGAGCTGAATCAGTACCCTTATTCAATAACTTGTCCCAAAGTTTTGGCTTACCTACCTGATCAACAGCAGCCCTAAAGTTCACAAAACAACAGGTCAGCGTCCAATGGTTAGATGGCTTCCATAATCCATCAAATACAAGTAATCCACATTGTCGTGTCGCATAGGCTCTCATTATTCTAATGAGACTACTGGATTTGAGCAGCAGAATCTCCTGCGGTGTAGGAGACTGAGGTGCTCATTCCGACTTCGGCAGTCTTATGGTGAGACTGCCGAAGTCACGGACGCCAGAGGACCGCCAGTGCTGGCTGTCCTCCGACTGCCATATTCTGAGTACTAAAGAACTTCCGCCTCGATTTGGGCGGAAATCCTCCAGTAGTCGTGCTGGCGGTCGGCCATGCAGAGGCGGGCCCACAGCCGGCCCGCTTCACCAAAAGGACTCCATCAGCTGTATTAAGACCTGTAATGCGGCCTGGCGTTGTCCAGATGGTGGTGCAGGGCCGGTGGGGGGAGAGCAGGGTCCCGTCCCCTCAAGGAGGAACTCCTCGTCAGATGAGGTAAGTGTCCTCCGCAAGGGAAGGAGGGTGAGGTGTGTGAAAGGGTGTGTGATTGTGCGTATGCTTGTAATGAATGGGGGGATGGGAGGGGATTGTTTGTGTGTGCGTTTGGGTGTGTGTGTGCGTAATTATGGTGATGCGTATGTGTGTGCGTGAGTGTAAAGGTGTTGTGAGTGTGTGTCAGGGTGTGTGTGTGTGCATGCATTTGGGGGTGGGGTTCAGTATGGGGATCGGGGTTGGGGGAGTCTCTCCTGGAGGGGGTGTGGGGTCTCTACTGAGGGGGGGCAGTGGGGAGGTCACTGCTGGGAGTTGGTGGGGGGGAGTCATCTACCAGCAACAGGAATGCAAATTCCTGTTGCCGGTAGCCTTTCCGCCAGGGGAATCCCTTGTGGAACGGGGACTCGGAATACCGCCGGCAGTGTTGGGTGGCCCGCCGGGTTGGAGATGCTCGTCTCCGGCGGGTCCAACCACCCTGCCGGTAGCAACGGGGAAATGGCGGTTTGGCACAGGCAAACCGCCACACTCATTTGGCGGTCTGCACTTCCACCTTAGCGGTGGTGAAAAGACTGCCGCCAGCGTGGAAGTTCAGTTACCGCCGAAGTCGGAATGAGCCCCTGCGTCTAAGCCACTACAGGTGACACCTGTGCCCCAATCCGGGTTTTGCTCCGGCTAACTAGCAGTGCCTCATCTCTACCCAAGAGCAGGGATGATAGGGCAGCCGAGCGCATGACACAATTGATTCCTCAGGGAAATCGTGGTCACTCAGATCTCATCTGTTTCTCTCAGTTACATTAGTCTCACATATACAATGACGAAAAGAAGCAGTGTATGTTTCAATAAAGTTTTAACGAAGCAACTGCATTTTAGATAATAAAGCATGTACTGCAATAACCAAGGTGATAAAGTATGACAGGATTAAAATTGTGAGTCAAGCATAGAAATAACGTTACCATGTTGTCACTAAAGTCAATAGACTAATTCCTACCTAAGCTATATTAGAGCACAGCGTGTTAAGCTCTAGTTCTGCCCTTCAGGTTCCCCTGGGAAGACATCATCCCCCATACCTGAGCAAAGGCCTGAAGTCTGCATAAGCAGCTGTAGTGAAGCGTTCAGCAATCAGCATACAGTCGTGGTCATCTGGCTTGACTCTCCCTCTAATGTGTATGGAACAGGGAAGTGATTTCATAATAAAACAGCTGATGTTCTGAGAAAATGTCCATACGTAAGGATGTGTATATTTCTATGAATACCAGAGACAAACCGTTAACACGTTTTACTGGCAACCTATCTCACTACAGCCTTGAGAGAAGCACAGATTTAACAAGAATGTCTTGTTTAAGAACGTAGTGCTGGTGTAAGCAAAGAACAGCTAGATAGAGAGAAAAAAAAAAAGCGCAAATGTGGCTATCGTTAAAATAATAAACAAAGCTGAATAAAATATATCTAGGTTAAAGTGCACAGTGGCAGGCCTAGTGTGCTAAAATAACGTGCATGGAGCTATAACTAAAATGGCTACACAACAATCTGGTGTTGAGAACTGATCCTCAGTATTATTTGGACAACAGGTATTCATCTTAATCCTCGTTCTCCCTTTCCAGGTCAATTAAAAGCACTTAAACAAAGGGCTTGCACTCTACATCTAACAGTGCAACTATACAGTGCCGGTACTTTGACTGAGTTGATCTTTCTTCCTTTTCACACATTAAGACTGTAATGCTGCCCCTCCATGATTCAGGAATAAGCATTGCGCCTGCCATCATATGCCAACACAACAAACATAATATACTATTACGTCATCATTGGCAAGCAACATCATGTGTTGAAATACCTACTATCATATATCCATACATCTATCATCATACACTAGCAACCACATCAGTGGACGCATTAACACAACCAAACCTTATATGCCAACATACCTAAAATCATATGTCCACACACTCAATAGCATAACACCAACACACCCATCTGAATACCTCTGCACAGCCAAGATCATAGGACATTGCATTTTTCATCATAAGCCAACACACCCATCAACATATGTCAATATAAACAAACTCCTATGCCAACACACCTAACATCACAGGTCCACACAACATTATAAAACAACAGACCTAACTTTATACATCCACACCACCAAAATTAAACAGGAACACAGCTGGCATCATGCATCAGCACAAACAACATCATACTTCAGTACATACACCATCATAAATGTGCACTACCATCATCATACACCATCACACCCTCCACCATACTCCACATAGCGAACATGATATGCCAACCACAATCACCATCTGCATACACACATTCGACTGAACACAGTGCAATGTTAAATCATTAATTGACTGCCTATGGTAAGTTGAGGCTCTGTCGGCAAACCCTGCAGAGCACAGGAGTTGGCTGCCATTGGCAGGTTAGGAGCAGTGTTCTGCTCTAGCGTATAATTTCATAGTTGTTAGATGTAGCATATTATCTGAAAACAAATATTAAAGTTTAGTTATGATTAGCTTTCGTTCTAATACATTAACATGTGTTAAATAAGACCACAGAAGTTCACTCAAAAAAAATTCTGTTAAAGCATGTTATGGTTACGAAGTAAAAACAAGAAACTACTGATATTTCCAAATTATGGTTTGTTCCGCAATCCACACCTCCACAACTTAGACACTAATGCAATGCTTATGATCTTCCAATATTCATACCAATAAGTAACAACACCTAAACGAAAAACATAATTTGGTAACAAACATACTCAACCCAGTAATTAATGATACAATCATAATTGCCTCTTTTATAGTGTAGAGTAAAATCTTATGTAATTCCATTTGTAAGTTTATTCAGAGAATCTGTAATTACAGATGTCACATTATGGGTGAAGTCATACATATTGTATTTTGGTGTGCTAGTAATGGTGCCCATCACTGAACAAAAGTCTTGATGTACAAAAGTAAGTGCAAACGACTTTGCGAATTCAAAGTTGCATTTCACAGTGTACAAAGAAGTCAGAGCTGGAAAAGGAACAACATTACAAAGCTAGTGGATGTTTGCTCTGCAACTCCCCTTGTGAAAAAGTGGAAATCAATAGCGACTGTAAAGCCACTTGAATCGCTATTGCCAGGTATATAATACAAAAAAACTCAAAGCTAGTTCAAATCACTATTAACAGAAAAGTGTGTACCACGCCTACCTAAATGAAAAAACAAGTTGCAGACTATAAAGAGTATCTTGCCCAAAGAGACTTGGTTACAGCACAGTGTTTTAAATTTAACCTGTGACCAGACTCCCTGTGACAGTGAGTACTTCCCAGGAAAGGCAGAGTTTGGACCAAAAGCAAGATGAGTTTGCAAGCACCAGATGAACATGACCCTGGGGAGAGAAACAGACTCACAGGAGCAAGCAAAATTGTTGATAGTGGTTGTGGAAGCTAAAGCCAAATAAACATCTCACCCCAAAATGTTTAATACTACAATTTTCACCTAGTAAATTTGAGTGCAAAATTTCCAGTTGATCTAGGGTTAGAGACTACACTCTTCACTGGAAAATACACAAATTAGCAGAGTAAAACTGAATAAAATATGAAAACATAAAGAACTGAATTCTACATCAGAATAGAGAAAAATAATATAGAAGTATTACAAAATTATTGATAAATGTGATACAGAGAAAAATGCATAAATCACTATGATGGGCCAAACCTAATTTTGCTAATTAGCAAAAATCCTTAATTAGGCAAAATGAGGTAAGTCCTAATAGTCACACTCATACAAAGTACTGACAATATCCCAATAGAAAACCTACAAACATATGGACAGAGTCTCAGGAGGAAAAATACCCTATAACATGGGCCCATGGAAATAAAAGAAAAATCCGTGGATCCAAAGATCCCAGATGGTTTTATACCAAGGCCATGCAAACTACTAACAGATACTGCGAGGTCAACATGGCATGATCATGGTTAGAGTCACATTAGCAAATCAGAAATGGCAATGTAATAGTCTAAATTTCTAGTACTAACTCATTTCTAAAGGTAATAGATATCTTCCACCTGCTTCCACTGCAACTGCACTCTGGGGATGCACATAAAATGAAGCAAATCTTAAAGAGTGGCTCATAGAATTAGCACTCCAACAACAGAACTTTCAGCAAAAGTCTTCAGAAGTGCTACTTTGGGTACATAATTGAAGCTATATTCACAATAATTGCTTTCTAACAGTAATACATTTTTTAATCCTTAACGTCAGCTTTGTGGGGCCAATGAGAGAAATTGTTTGCAGCGGAACATGACAGGGAGAACGGAATGACCAGAGACAAGATGAGTAGAACACCAGAAAATATATCCTTTCTGATGAATACAACTACCTGTGGATTCCTCTCCTAATGAATTCTCCCCGTGCGTAGCATTCGACGGAAAGTTCTCTCTCTAGCTCTGCACTCCAGCGAGGACGTCACAATTGCCCGACTCCATGCGGCTCTGTGTGACGTCATCGTGGCAATAAGAGGTCCTTGCCGTCGTGCTGACGTCAGTTCCTTTTTTTCCGTGCCTTGGATAACGGTTACTTTTCTGTTACCTGTATCGTTAGCTCTTCGGAAGGGATACTTTGTGTATTTCCGTGATGTCGGCTCCAAAGAAGTCGTGTTTCAAGCCCTGCAGGGAATGTGGAGGTCGCATTTCGGTGACTGATCCACACAACGATTACCTTTGGTGCCTCAGTTCGGATCGCGACGTCCAAGAATGCGGGTCCTGCCAGAAGATGAATCCGAAGGCGTTGAAGGAGCGTGAGGCGAAGCTATTATTGGCGAGGTCCAAGAAGGAGAGGAAGCGGCGCCATCGGTCCTCTTCGGGAAATCGTCTCACAAGAAGCAGCATCATCGTGACTCCCGACGACGGTCCAGAAGTCGGTCGGCGTCGAGGTCTCCATCGTCTCTGCGCCGCAAGTCTTGGGAAGTGAGTCCCACGGTGTCCCCTCAACCTGCGACACCGCAAACGTCCCTGGCGGCGTCAGTCTTCGAAGTCGTGGAGCCTCAGAGTCATCTGGCTTCGCTGGTGCATCCAGACGCTGAAGAGTCCAGCCTGGCGCCGGCTCCGGCTCCGCAGGGTTATCCTTCGTTCCCGGCTCCAGGTACGGATCCGGCAGCATTTCTTAATGCCATGTTTGCTATTTTTCAAAATATGTCTCCCGGAGGTGGTGCGCCAGCTGGCCCCACTGGTCCCCTGCCATTCAGTCTCGGTGTTCCGGCTCCATATAAGCCGACGCCGTTTATGCCATTCTGTTCGGCTGGAGACTCAGGTCAGGCCCCTATGCTGGCAGCGCAGCCCTCAACGTCGAGGGAGAGACCTTTGACGCCGGTGTCGGAGGTGATGGAGCCGAGAGGTCGGATGTCGGCGTCGGATGCTGGTCCTTGTCCATGGCGCCAATGGATGCATCTGCGGCTTCGGGTGGATCCGGAGAACCTATCATGAGGCCTTCCCGGCGCCATTCACTGACGTCGTTGCGCTCCATGTTGACGCCGGGGCTTGAGGCTAAGTTGAGGTCTCGTCGAAAGGCCCTTCGACTGCTAGAAGAGAGGGAATGTCAACAGCAATTTCTCGAAGAGGGGGAGATCACTGATCCCCAAGGTGACTTCCCTGGGCTGGACACTGTAAGTGGTCTTGACACTTCTCCAGGGTATGACCTGGCCTCCCCGGGTGAAAATACAGACTCGAAGATAAGAAAGGCCGCAGCGTTTCTGGATCTTCCCTTACCAACAGCGCAGGTTAAGACCAACCTATTGACTGAAGTTTTGCATCCTGCTACAGCCATGGCGGATCCTCTTCTGCCATTTAATGAGGCCTTGATGGATCCGATCGAAGAGGTTTGGAAGAAGCCGGTCACCTCTTCGGCTGTTAGTAGGTCAGTGGCCAGGGGTTATAGATCTGCGCCTGAGGACCCGGAGTTTTTGTCTAAACACCCTTCACCAGAGAGCTTGGTGGTGCAAGTATCCTGCTCTTCAAAGTCGGCCCCTGGTTTGTCCCCGGGAGTACCATCGGATCGGGAATCCAAGCGGATGGACCAATCGGCCAAGAAGGTGTTTTCATCTTGCAGCATGGCTCTAAAGTCTGCCAATGCGACTTGTATTCTTGGTAGGTATATCCATGCTATAGTGGATGCGACAAAGACTGTTCTTCCAGATATGCCCCAGGACTTGCATAGCCTTCTTTTGGATGCTCAGGCGGCTGCTACGCAAGGTATTCAGACGGGGCTGGATACCACGGACTCTATTGCAAGAGCCATGGGGACTTCCATTGCCACTAGGCGACATGCGTGGTTACGCACTTCCGGATTTTCATCTGATGTCCAGACTACGCTATTAGATCTGCCTTTTGATGGGGCAAAACTATTCGGTTCAAAAGCGGACTCTTCGCTAGAGCGCTTTAAAGAATGTAGGGCCACTGCTAGATCTTTGGGTCTGCAGACTGCTTCCACCCCGTTTCGATCTTTTAGACGGCTGCAAGTTTTTGGTAGAGGGGCTTCCTTTCGTGGGAGGTCACAGCAGCCGGGGCAGCAGTCCTCCAGCCTCCCTTATTGATCGTTCAGGGGGCGGGGTAGAGTCCGCATAAGAGGGGCCACCCAGCAGCACCACCCTTCCTCTTCCTCTTCCTCTGGAGGGTTACCTCAAGGAAGCAGCCCTAGTCCTCTTGCCATTGTCTCTCATACCTCTCCAGGAGGGGGGAGGCTTTCTCTTTTTCTTCCCATATGGGAGTCCATAACAACAGATTCCTGGGTCATCAGTTTGGTAAGAAAAGGTTATGCCCTTCCCTTTCCGGAGATTCCTCCTCCCTTCCCTCCCCGTCCTTCCTTTTGTTCAGAAGATCATCTCCTGTTGTTAGAACAGGAGGTTCTCTCCCTATTATTGAAGGGTCAGTGGAGTTGGTTCCAGAGCAAGAAAGGGATCAGGGGTGTTATTCCAGGTACTTCCTGATCCCCAAAAAGGATGGTCGTCTGAGGCCTATTTTGTACCTGAGGATTTTGAATTGGTTCCTCAAACAGGAGAAATTCAAAATGCTGACTCTGGCACAGGTGCTTTTGGCGTTGAACAAGGAGGATTGGATGGTGTCGGTCGATTAGCAGGATGCTTATTTTCACATTCCCATTCCCAAGTCGCACAGTAAGTATCTCCGGTTTGTGGTAGGGTCGCAACACTATCAGTTTGCGGTCCTTCCTTTTGGTCTTACTTCTGCACCTCGGGTCTTCACGAAGGTGATGGCGGTTGTTGCAGCATGGCTCAGGAGGAAGGGAGTAGCAGTATTCCCTTACCTGGACGATTGGTTGATCAAAGCCGAGTCTCCGGGGCTTGTTTTGCATCATCTGCAGCTGACAACCCAGTTGTTGTTCAGTCTGGGTTTTTCAATAAATGTGCCCAAGTCTCACCTAGAGCCCTCTCAACGCCTCCTGTTCATAGGGGCAGTACTGGACACGACATTGAATCGGGCCTTTCCTCCGCCACAGCGGATACAGGACATTCAGGCGCTAGTTCGAATGTTTCAAGAAGGAGCGGTAATTCCAGTCCTCATGGTCCTTCGTCTGCTTGGTCTGTTTGCTTCTTGCATTCTGTTGGTCACTCATGCACGCTGGCATATGCGGGCTCTTCAGTGGTGCCTCCGCAAGCAGTGGTTTCAGCACAGAGAAGATCTCGGGGAGTCGACAAAGATCTCCAGAAACACTGCAGTGGATCTCCGATGGTGGGCTGCGGAAGGCAACCTTTCCCAAGGAAAGCCGTTTTCGCAGCCAACTCCGGTGACCACGGTGATAACGGATGCCTCCACCTTAGGGTGGGGAGCTCATCTGGAGGATCTGGAGATCAAGGGTCGTTGGTCTCCAGTAGAGCAGAGGTTTCATATCAATCTGCTAGAGCTGCGGGCGATTCGTTTGGCCCTCAAGGCCTTCCTCCCTTCCCTTCGCAGTCAGTCAGTTCAGATTCTGACGGACAACACGACCGCGATGTGGTATATCAACAAACAGGGGGGTATTGGGTCGTACCTTCTTTGCAGAGAGGCTCTACGACTCTGGTCCTGGGCTCAGGACCATCGGCTTTGCGTAGTGGCAAACCATTTGGCCGGGGTCCAAAATGTACGTGCGGACAGACCCAGTTGCTTTTTTTCAGATGACCACGAGTGGCATCTGCATCCGGATCTGGTTATTTACATCTTTCAGATGTGGGGTTTTCCCCGAATAGACCTGTTTGCCACTCAGGAGAACACGCACGGTCCGTCGTTCTGCAGCCTTCAGTATCCGATGCAAGGAGAGTTGGGGGACGCGCTTCAGATGTCCTGGTGCGACCAGTTGCTTTACGCGTTTCCCCCCATACCCTTGATTCCTCGATTTTTTAGGAAGATTCGCCAGGACCGGGCCCAAGTCATTCTAATAGCTCCGGATTGGCCACGGAGGGTGTGGTATGCAGACCTACTCCGACTCTCACTGTGCCCTTCGCTCCGTCTCCCTCTCAGGGCAGACCTCCTCTTGCAGTCGCAGGGGCAGGTTCTACACCCCCACCTCCAGAGCCTGCACCTTCATGCTTGGAGATTGAACGGGGCAACCTGAGTTCCTTTTCTCTTCCACCAGAGGTGGTGGACGTTCTTTTATCGGCCAGGCGACACTCCACCAAGTCGGTCTATGCGAGTAGGTGGGCTAATTTTGTTCTTTGGTGTGGAGAGAAGAAAATGGATCCCTTAAGTGCCTATCTTTCTGATACTTTATTGTTTGCATTGTCGTTGGCACAGCGTGGTTGTTCTGTGGCCACTGCTAAAGGTTATCTTTCGGCCCTTTCGGCTTTCTTATATCTTCCAGATCAGCCTTCTTTATTCAAATCTCCCTTAGTTTTGCGATTTTTGAGGGGACTTACTAATAGATTTCCTCCCATGCCTTTTATTATGCCGCAGTGTGTTCTCAATTTGGTGTTGACTTTTCTGATGGGCTCCCCCTTTGAGCCACTTCATTCATGCCCTTTAAGGTATTTATTTTTCAAAATTGTGTTTTTGACATTACGTCGGCCAGACGTGTTAGTGAATTGCAGGCTCTCTCTGTTCACCCGCCTTTAACGACTTTTTATAAGGACATGGTGGTTTTGAGGACCAGGGCGGCTTTCCTCCCCAAGGTGGTGTCTCCATTTCACTTGGGACAGTCAATAACTCTCTTGACGTTCTACCTTCCTCCGCATCCATCTAAGGAGGAGGAAAGACTCCATCGTCTGGACCCTAGGATGGCTCTCAGCTTTTATATCGACAGGACGAGAGAGTTCCGGTTGGATGAACAACTCTTTATCGGATACGTGGGGAAGAGGAAGGGGGAGGCCGTCCACAAGAGAATACTATCCAGGTGGGTCGTTCTTTGTATAAAAATATGTTACTCATTGTCAAAGAAGGATCCTCCTGAGGGGATCAGAGCCCATTCCACCAGGGCCAAGTCGACCTCATCAGCTTTGGCCAGAGGTGTTCAGATGGCGACTTATACTCCCCCCCCACACCTTTGAGAAGCATTATTGTTTGGATGCGGAGGGATGGCCATTTTGCGCGGTCTGTGCTGCAGGAGTTCCTGGATTGACCAGACGGACACCCTCCTCCGAGGTGGTACTGCTTTGGGACTCTATTCATTAGCTGAGGAATCCACAGGTAGTTGTATCCATCAGAAGAGCAAGTTACTTACCTTCGGTAACGCTTTTTCTGGTGGATACATTAGCTACCTGTGGATTCCTCACAGTCCCTCCCACCTCCCCGTTGTCTGTCTGGTCATGCCAGGATCTCCTTGGGTGTGCGCTTCAGTGCTTTGATTTCAATATTTCTATATATGTTTATAGTTGTCTTTCAGTCTATGTTCAATTTTGTAGACTATTTATGATGGTATGCTCCTTTTTTAAGGAGTTGTGGAGAAGTTTTTACATGAAGGTTCTCTATAAAGTTTATTTTTGTCAAATCCTGAAGGGTGTGAATTGTCGATGTTCTCTATATGTTTCAAAGGCACGTCAAAAATGACGTTAGCTGACGTCGGCATGGCAGCGATGACCTCTTATTGCCACGATGACGTCACACGGAGTCGTGCAATTGTGACGTCCTCGCCGACGTGCAGAGCTAAAGAGAGAAGTTTCCATCGAATGCTACGCATGGGGAGAATTCATTAGGTGAGGAATCCACAGGTAGCTAATGTATCCTCCAGAAAAAGCGTTACCGAAGGTAAGTAACTTGCCCTTTAAAATGCATGGTGTAACAGACAAAAATGTGGCAGTACTACTTCACAGTATTACTTACTCTTTTTTAGGGCAAAATCATTATTACAGTTATGTGAGGAAATGCTTCCTTGGCATGGTTACCCCCTGACTTTTTGCCTTTGCTGATGCCAAGTTATGATTTGAAAGTGTGCTGAGGCCTGCTAACCAGGCCCCAGCACCAGTGTTCTTTCCCTAACCTGTACCTTTGTCTCCACAATTGGCACACCCTGGCATCCAGGTAAGTCCCTTGTAACTGGTACCCCTGGTACCAAGGGCCCTGATGCCAGGGAAGGTATCTAAGGGCTGCAGCATGTCTTATGCCACCCTGGGGACCCCTCACTCAGCACAGACACACTGCTTGCCAGCTTGTGTGTGCTGGTGGGGAGAAAATGACTAAGTCAACATGGCACTCCCCTCAGGGTGCCATGCCAACCTCACACTGCCCATGGCATAGATAAGTCACCCCTCTAGCAGGCCTTACATCCCTAAGGCAGGGTGCACTATACCATAGGTGAGGGCATAGGTGCATGAGCACTATGCCCCTACAGTGTCTAAGAAAAACCTTAGACATTGTAAGTGCAGGGTAGCCATAAGAGTATATGGTCTGGGAGTCTGTCATACACGAACTCCACAGCACCATAATGGCTACACTGAAAACTGGGAAGTTTGTTATCAAACTTCTCAGCACAATAAATGCACATTGATGCCAGTGTACATTTTATTGTGAAATGCACCCAGAGGGCATCTTAGAGATGCCCCCTGAAAACATACCCGACTTCCAGTGTGGGCTGACTAGTTCTACCAGCCTGCCACAAACCAGACATGTTGCTGGCCACATGGGGAGAGTGCCTTTGTCACTCTGTGGCTAGTAACAAAGCCTGTACTGGGTGGAGGTGCTTCTCGTCTCCCCCTGCAGGAACTGTAACACCTGGGGGTGAGCCCCAAAGGTTCACCCCCTTTTTTACAGTGCCACAGGGCATTCCAGCTAGTGGAGATGTCCACCCCCTCCGGCCACGGCCCCACTTTTGGTGGCAAGGCCGGAGGAGATAATGAGAAAAACAAGGAAGAGTCACTGGCCCTAAGGTGTCCTGAGCTGAGGTGACTTTGACTTTTAGAAATCCTCCATCTTGCAGATGGAGGATTCCCCCAATAGGATTAGGGATGTGCCCCTCTCCCCTCAGGGGGGAGGCACAAAGAGGGTGTAGCCAACTTCAGCGGCCCTGTTCCAAAGAAACCAAAACTTGCAACAAAGAAACAACTTTAAAAGGACTCCACGTTTCCCACCGGAAGCGTGAGACTTCCCACTCTGCACCCGACGCCCCCGGCTCGACCTGCGGAGAAACAACACTACAGGGAGGACTCCCGGGCGACTGCGAGCCCGTGAGTAGCCAGAGTTGACCCCCCTGAGCCCCACAGCGACGCCTGCAGAGGGAATCCAGAGGCTCCCCCTGACCGCGACTGCCTGCTTCAAAGAACCCGACGCCTGGTAAAGACACTGCACCCGCAGCCCCCAGGACCTGAAGGATCCGACCTCCAGTGCAGAAGTGACCCCCAGGTGGCCCTCTCCCTTGCCCAGATGGTGGCTACCCCGAGGAGCCCCCCATTGCCTGCCTGCTTTGCTGAAGAGACCCCTGGGTCTTCCATTGAAACCTATTGCAAACCCGGCGCCTGTTTGCACTCTGCACCGGCCGCCCCCGTGCCGCTGAGGGTGTACTTTTTGTGCTGACTTGCGTCCCCCCCGGTGCCCTACAAAACCCCCCTGGTCTGCCCTCCGAAGTCGAGGGTACTTACCTGCTGGCAGACTGGAACCGGGGCAACCCCTTCTCCCTTGAAGCCTATGTGTTTTGGCCACCACTTTGACCTCTGCACCTGACCGGCCCTGAGCTGCTAGTGTGGTAACTTTGGGGTTGCCCTGAACCCCCAACGGTGGGCTACCTTGGACCCAACTTTGAACCCTGTAGGTTGTTTACTTACCTGCAAAACTAACAAATACTTACCTCCCCCAGGAACTGTTGAAATTTGCAGTGTCTAGTTTTAAAATAGCTTTTTGCCATTTTTGCCAAAACTGTACATGCTATTTTGCTGATTCAAAGTTCCTATGATACCTGAGTGAAATACCTTTCATTCATTTAAAGTATTGATTGTAAATCTTGAGCCTGTGGTTCTTAAAATAAACTAAAAAAATATATTTTTCTATATAAAAACCTATTGGCCTGGAATTGTCTTTGAGTGTGTGTTCCTCATTTATTGCCTGTGTTTGTACAACAAATGCTCAACACTACCCTCTGAAAAGCCTACTGCTCGACCACACTACCACAAAATAGAGCATTGGAATTATCTCTTTTTGCCACTATATTACCTCTAAGGGGAAGAACCCTTGGCCTCTGTGCATGCTATTTCTTACTTTGAAATAGTACATACAGAGCCAACTTCCTACAAGTTATAACCCTATAAATCATTAAAACCACTAATTATCTCAAATTATTTTTACACAGTATTTGCACCTTTTTGGAAAAGCTACTACATGATCATGGACCTTTTCCACCAAAATTGGCAACGCCGTGCTGTCAGTTCTGAAACCCAGGAATATGCCGTATTTACAAAAATATGACACACCTCTGTGTTTCCCCTAGCACTGGTGCTAAATTTTGCTGCCAGTGCCAACGCGGAAATTCTTGCACCATAGCGCAAGGGTGTCTGCATTGAAGGAAATGATTCTTTATGTGAAGAAAGGTGTCCCTTCCTGCACATAAACAATCTACAGTGGTGATTAGGAACTTCTATGTGTGCTGCAGAATGCAGCATGCATATAAGTAGCAAATCGTTATTGATGAGGGACATCTTCCTGCACATAAACAATCAAAATTAGCTTTTTGCTCTTTCTATGTGTGGTGCAGAATGCAGCACACAGAGAAAAAGCAAAACCCAGGAGAAATAAATAGATTTCTCCTCGTTGGGCCATGCTAATGCCACCCCTGGGGTGCCAGTAGTTTTTGGCGCTGCCTTAGATTTATGATTCCTAGTAAATATAGGGCAGCGTCAAAAGCAATGGGTGTTGCTGTGGAACGGCCACAGCAACGCCCATTCCACCCCCCCACAAAAAGTGGCTTAGCGTTGCCTTATAAATATGACACAATGCTCAGCGCCACCAGAGAGACGCTAAAAGTGACGCTCCACTGGTGCTAGTGGCTTGTAAATACACCACTATACTGAGGAGGTGCAGCCTTAAGAGCCATGGCATTAATTAAACTGATGTGTGTCCAGGACTTTTCCTGAGTGCTACGGAGCATGTGTATCTTTATTATGGATTGGATCCATATATTTATCATAAATATTTAACACAATGTTCTGCTTAGCCTACTGCAGAAAAGGCTCAGCTACTAGAACCACTTTGGTCCTTTGTAGCTTTCCTGTGGAGGTTTCAGGTTTGAGTTTAGGAGTCGTGATTACACCTTCTGTTGCAGAAGTACAGCTATCAATTCCTTATGCATAGCTAGTTAAGGGCAAAAATTGCAGTTTTGAGATGGTATTTTTAGCTTTAGTCGTGGAGCAGTGGAAGAGCAGCCAGCAGAAACAAATTAGATTACTAATTTAAAGATTGATAATTTAAATTGTAGAGAGATAGCTTGTTGGTACAAAAGGAACCTCAATGTATAGTTCCTTGATAAAAGAATTGGGTAAATTGAAGATACAAATAGATGCTTAAATGATCTTCCCAGGTATCTCAGGGCAGTGAAAGTTTAACCCATTGGTAAGCTGAAGTCATTGATGCAGCCAAGGAGTATAGAGCA
Organism: Pleurodeles waltl; assembly: GCF_031143425.1. NCBI lineage: Eukaryota > Metazoa > Chordata > Amphibia > Caudata > Salamandridae > Pleurodeles > Pleurodeles waltl. The sequence continues at coordinate 1,416,357,279 of NC_090446.1, forward strand.
TCACAGTAGTGGTTTGTGGAGTAAATCCAGAATTGGTAAGTGGCACAACTTCAGTGTGTAATAAGAGTGACAGGACAGTGTTTGGGTTTAGCCGTGAAGTTACTAGAGCACAGTCTAAAACGTATAGTGCTTGGCACCACAAGAGTATATCCAAAATATAACCAGGAGTGACTGAAGGTGCAACTTCAAGGAATATTGAGAGAAGTACCACAGTAGTAGGTCTTGATGGCAACCCAGGAGTAATTAAGGCTCAACCAAGGTGATATAGAGAATAATTGAGCGAATTAATAGAGAAAGCAAACGGGTACAAGAGGGTAAATAGTAGGTCAGAGAACCCTTCTATTCCATCACAGGCCCAAATAGGGATGTAGACCTTAATTATTGCACCCTTTACCTGGGCACTGGACTGGATGATTTGAGGAAGACATTTTGGGCCTGATTTAGATCTCTGCTGAGAGGTTACTCCATCACAATGGTGTTCTCTATGGTATTTAGAGTTTAGTGGCCAAGATATCTGTTAGACCTGACAGCCCTAGGGTGGTCACTCTTAACTTTTTGCCTGCCTCCCTCCACTTTTTGGACACTGTTTTTGCTGGTTTTTAAACTCTGTGCACTTTACCACGGCTAACCAGTGCTAAAGTGAATATGCTCTCTCCCTTTAAACATGGTAACATTGGATCATACCCAATTGGACTATTTACTTCTAAGTCCCTAGTAGAGTGCACTATATGTGCCCAGGGCCTGTAGATTAAATGCTACTAGTGGACCTCACTGCCAATTCGACTTGGCATTTAAAAGTATTTGCCAAGCCTAAAACTCCCCTTTTTCTACATATAAGACTCCCCTAAGGTATGCCCTAGGGCAGGGTGCTGTGTAGGCAAAAGGCAGGACATGTACCTATGTAGTTTACATGTCCTGATAGTGTAAAACCCCTAAATTCATTTTTACACTGCTGTGAGGCCTGCTCCCTTCATCGGCTAACATTGGGGCTGCCCTCATACATTGTTGAGTGGTAGCTGCTGATCTGAAAGGAGTAGGAAGGTCATATTTAGTATGGCCAGAATGGTAATACAAAATCCTGCTGACTGCTGAAGTTGGATTTAATATTGCTATTTTAGAAATGCCACTTTTAGAAAGTGAGCATTTCTCTGTACTAAATCTTTCTGTGCCTTACAATCCAAGTCTGGCTGGGTTTCGTTGACAGCTCCTTGTGCATTCATCCGACACACCCCAAACACAGGATACTCAGCCTCACTTGCATAAATCTGCATTTTGAATGGGTCTTCCTGGGCTGGGAGGGTGGAGGGCCTGCTCTCACACAAAGGACTGCCACACCCCCTACTGGGACCCTGGCAGACAGGATTGAACTGAAAGGGGACCTGGTGCACTTCTAAGCCACTCTTTGAAGACTCCCCCACTTCAAAGGCACATTTGGGTATATAAACAGGGCCTCTGCCTCTTCCAACTCAGACACTTCCTGGAGAAGAAATGTGTAACTAGAACCTGCATCCTGCCAAGAAGACCTGCCTGGCTGCCCAAAGGACTCACCTGACTGCTTTCTGTGAAGGACTGCTGCCTTGCTGTTGCCCTGCTGCCTTGTTGCTCTCTGGCTGATGTGAAGAAGTGCTCTCCAGAAGTGCTGGATAGAGCCCGCCTCCTGTTCCCTGAAGTCTCAAGACTAAAAAGACTTCATCTCTTCAAGAAGGACTCCTTGTGCGGCGAAATCCAACGCACAGCCTGCCAGAAACAACGCACAGCCTGCACCGCAGTGAAAAATTCACTACACACCGTACCGTAATGACACAGCCCGACTTTGCAACGAGAAGATCGATGCAGCGCCAGCATAGTGACCGGAAATTCAAAGTAACGGCCCACTGGATCGATGCATAGCCGAGCTGGAACGATGCAGCCCGACTTCCAGAGAGGAATCGACACAGCACCTGCCGTGCGGTAAAAAAATGTATGCAATGGCCACCGGATTGATGCAGCTCCTGTGACTTCGTCCTGGAGCGCAGGAAATCGACGCACAACCGTCCCTGCGTGGAAAGTAAATGAATCATCGCCATGTGCGGCCCGAGAAATCGACGCACACCCCTTTGTTTCCACACATCTCCTCCTCTGCGGCCCTTTGCAGAGATTTTTCACGCAAACCAGGTACTTTGTGCTTGAAAGAGACTTTGTTTGCTTTTAAAAGACTTAAGACACTTTATATCACTTTTCAGTGATATCTCAACATTTGCTTATTGCATCTTTGATTGTTTTGACCTGCATTTATCCAGTTAAATATTATATATTTTTCTAAACACTGTGTGGTGTATTTTTTATAGTGCTATATGGTGGTATTGTATGATTTATTGCTCAAATACTTTACACATTGTCTTCTAGGTTAAGCCTGACTGCTCAGTGCCAAGCTACCAGAGGGTGGGCACAGGATAATTTGGATTGTATGTGGCTTACCCTGACTAGAGTGAGGGTCCTTGCATGGAAAGAGGGTAACCTGACTGCCAACGAAAGACCCAGTTTCTAACAATATCCATTACCATTGAGACCGAATAGCCTCATCTAAATCAGGCCCTATGTACTGTAGTCACACAACAGTGTGAATGCATAATCTGCTCCAGTCAGTTCAAGAGGGCTTTGTCCCTGGAGAAGACACCAAAAGGTGAGAGACAGACTCTTAAAAGTAAAAGGGAACTGCAAAACATGATAGCAATGCAAAAAGCACCTACAATTGGTTGAATATCAGACAGGAAACTTGGGCCTGAAGGTTTGCTTTCCTGGGCACTTTCAGATAATTAAGACAGACATGTAACGATACAAAAGTAGATTTGTGTACCGCCACAAAAACCATGTTGGCTAAATTATACAGCTATGCTGTGCAGGGTGTGAAATACAAAAAAATAGGGAAAACAGAAACATTTGACCACAAAGACACAGAAAAGACAGCAATATTAATCTGAAGCTCATAAATGGAACCAGTGCCCAAAGCATGCACTGTTCCCTTTGTGCCAAATGTCATTTTGGAGACAGAATACTTCAACTGCATTATGGTGCCAACCATGCACTCAGTAGAAGAGGCAGACCTTGTCAACTTTGTAGTTAAACACTTGTCCGCATCCATATACTCTCCATCATACAGTGAATGCATTGGGGCAGTGAAGTTATGCACCTTGGAGGAAATATAAAAGAAATACTAAGCAGAGTAATATAAAGGATAGTTTCTCTCTCAGGGGATCTCTATTGAAGTCATAAGCTTTGAATAGTCCCACCCATGTGTGGAGATTCCAGGGCACTCCTTTAGAATATGTGTATGGCCTGGAGAAACACTTGAGACATGAATAGTTTGAGCCTATAATAAAGGGCAACAATGGCCAATTTCTTCAGATTATATTTAAGAAAAGTAAATCTATATATATATATATATATATATATATATATATATATATATAGTAGGAAGCTAATGGTAATAGGTGGTGTCAAATTGAATGAAAACTGGAGCATGTGGATATAGGGCTGCAGTATGTTTTGGGTGGCTGTAACATGTGTAATGTAGATAACAAATTACATATATAATTACAATAAATCAACAGGGAATGTTTAGTTTGTGATTTAATTATTAGATGAGCCAGATATGTCTCCAATATAATGAAGATTGTATGATTATAAGATGATTGTAATATTGATTTTGGATGATGAAATACACATGCACTTGATAGATTACTGCAGTACACTAAGTATGATTGCAGTATTCAAAGATGGCCGCCATGGTCTAGGCCATAGTGTTGGTATTTGTACCAATGTCTGTCATTTGTATTAGGTGTTATTTAGGATGTGTATTGCATACCCACTCCATCCGTGATCAAGGCTATTAATGCATAAAGATGAAGGAATAGAGGACAGTGTAGCCCCATAAGCTACCCTAATGTAACTGTGAAAACAGCTTATCTGCCTTTAAGGGCCAGAGACCACCAGTATCCCATCATGCCCAGCAGGTGGCAGTTGCTTTAGTTCTTTTTTCCAGCTCCTTGTGACAGGATCTTGAAGCATTGAGCTCAGGCTTTTTTGCTTTTTTTCCTTCAAACATCTCACTAGACATTTTTGACAACTGTTTCATTCGATGAATTTCTCCTGTTTCAGTCTTTTTTTGTCATTTTCTGACTGAAAATGTTTTTCCTTAGTCAAATAAAATGCCATCTTTATTTGACAAGTGTTCTGGAAGAAAGAAGGCTAAATCAGACCATCATGATGTCTGCATTATCTGCCTTCCTAAAAGCCATGTTTCTGACAGATGTCCTCACTGCAGAAAGTTTCCCAGGCACACCCTGAGGGAAAAGGAGAAGATTCACATCCATGGCACAGAGGACTGACACTGACAGCAGGTGCAATAAAAAGGTGGGACATCCAGAGAGCGAGGAGAGGGTCAGCCCTCTACCAGGGCTCTACCACCTTCCACTGTCAAATCCAAGTGTGTCAGATTCAAAAAGAAAAGCTCACATCAAAAATGAAGTTGTTCCAGGTTGACATTGAGAGTTTCAATGTCAAGACAAGGTACACTCCCTACCTGTTCGCCGTTGAGGGCTGGGTAGACTTCAAAGAGGAGTTGACATTTCATGTTGAGACATAGGAGGTGGAAGTAGAGGGATACCATGACGTTGAGGCTCAGGAGAAGTTCGACATCAATGAGTCTGTCTTTGTCGAGATATAGGAGAAAATCGACATTAAGAAGTCTGTTGACATCGAGGCAGTCCAGACTTTTAGAAAACTCAGAAAATCAAGGTAATGACGTCTACCATCAAGTTCTGACTCTGAATTCTCCAGGGCAAATTCTTCATTGTCTCCTGTCCTAATACCAAAATTTCCTCTGCCTCAAACTTCACCTCCCTCAACAGCTTCAGTGCCTCTTCCACCTCCTTCCAGCACCTCTTCCACCATCGCAACCTGTGGAAGCTCCTCCCATAAGGCCTCCACCTTCTCCTTGACAGTCACAGTCCGGATCTCACTATTGCTCAACACATTCCAGGCATCGCCACAGGTCTTGGCGTTCTTTATCACAACCACACTCTCGACACACTCATCGTCATCATGTTTCCAGGTCCAGGTCTAGAACATGGTCCAGACACTGTTTGACCTATTCTTCTTCTTCCTCATCCTCCTGCACTGGCAGATGTTCACCTACAATGTCTGATAACCCTAAACCAAAGGTCTTGCCAGTGGATGACATAAACACCTTTCAAGAGGTACCTTTGAGAGGCTCATCGAAGCTGAACATACCAGTCGCTGTTCCCACTTCCTCTACATCGGTGATGTTAGGGATGCTTCACCACAGTGCAGCATCCAGACCACTCTTACTGCTGGCTCCAGATTTAGTAGAACAGATCTAGTGGAGCTCTTCCTTACACCGGCTTCAGCCAAATCAGCTCCATCAAGGCTAGAAGAGAAGTACAGGCCTCTGGCACACAATATCCACTGTTTATTTCCTCAGACCCACCCCCTGATTCAGTAGGTATTCTTGCAGCAAAGAAACTGCACTCCACTACTTCTTTTTCCACAGTGCCACCAGACAAAGAGAGTACGAAGTTAGATTCCGTGGGGTGCAACGTTTGTTGTAAAGCTGCTACCACCATGGAAGCCGCAAGTGCATCAGCCCTGCGGAGCAGATATGATAGAGCCTTGTGGGACTCTTTGCAAAAGTTTGCAGACAACCTCCCAAGAGATCAATGAGAGGACTTTCTCAAGGAAGTAAATGAGGGCATGGTGGTCTCCAACCAAATCATTCATGCAACTGCCAACTTGTCACTACTAGCAGTCCATGAGTACTGTCATGGTTTGATGCTCAGAAGGCACTCTTGGCTTCACCTTACAGATCTTAAACAGGAAGCACTGCAACATATTAATCTTTCCTTCTCAAGACCGACCTTATTCAGCAGTCATACAGATGATGAGATGGCTCGGATAAGGTCTGAGATGGAGATCCTGTAGGATGCTGGTCTGGTGTGTGGTGGATACCTATGGTACCTACACCTTATATCAGGTCCAGGTATCCCTTATCAGTGTAGTGTAGTCAGTGTCTAGAAGCCATGCTCTCTATAGGTAGCTGTGGATGACCAGCCAAGGCTTATCTAGGTTACATGCAAGTTCTTGCAATACCACTGTAGTCACACTTAGTACTTACACACATGAAAGAAAACACTCAGGCGGTCATTACAACATTGGCGGTAAAAGCCGCGTACCGCCGTGCAGAAGACCGCCAACACACCGCCGCGGAAAACCGCCACAGCTAATATGTCCCACAGCACGGAATCAGCCAAAACTCAGACAGCAACACAAGTCCGCCACACCAAAGGTCAGTGATAAACTGGCAATAACAAAACCTCCACCGTCACGCCAACAGAAATACGCCCACACTATCACGACACATGAATCCATGCGGCGGTCTTTCAACCGCGGTATTCCATTGGCGGTACACACCACTGCGCTCAAAATACACACACTCCTACAAAACACATCCACATTGGACAATTCAAAATACACACACCTGATACACATACACACACCACTCCCACATACCCAATACTATATAAAACACACACACACCACCCACAAACCCTTACGACAACAAATCACGAACGAAGGCCAGAGAGAGAGACACCACCATCAACAATACAAGCATCCACAGGCACACAACACCATCATCCACATAACTTCCACGCACCGCACACTACACACCACTACATATCAGTACACTTATCACCCCACACCTCACTTACACCACCCATGGCACGGCAACGACACCCCAGGTTCTCGGAGGAGGAGCTCAGGGTCATGGTGGAGGAAATTGTCCGGATAGAGCCACAGCTATTCGGATCACAGGTGCAGCACACCTCAATTGCAAGGAAGATGGAGCTATGGCGAAGAATAGTGGACAGGGTCAATGCAGTGGGACAGCACCCAAGAAATCGGGAGGACATCAGGAAGAGGTGGAACGACCTACGGGGGAAGGTGCGTTCCGTGGTCTCAAGACACCACCTGGCGGTTCAGCGGACTGGCGGCGGACCCCCACCTCCTCCCCCACAACTAACAACATGGGAGGAGCAGGTTTTGGCGATTCTGCATCCTGAGGGCCTCGCAGGAGTAGGTGGAGGTATGGACTCTGGTAAGTCAAATCTTAACTATTACATCCCCCACCCTACCTGCATGCCAGCACATACCCCCACCCTCACCCTCACCCCCATCACTCTAACTCCTCACAAATGTCCCAACATAACAAACCACACATCCTAATCCCAAGCCCTGCATGCAACAACAAAGCATGGACACCCATCACTAAAGCATGCCCACTGCACGTACCCTAAACCATCATCACACAAGGTCCCACACAGGAATGCAAGCAGTGAGGTACACGGTCACCCACCCATTGCACACCATGCCACACACAGATGCAATAATCATGCTTTTACACCCCTGCAGGACCCCTACCCAACGTCACCGGACAGGAGGGTCCACACATGTCCACACCACCAACCGAAGAGGCCCACAGTGATGACAGCACATCTGTCCAACTGGATCTAGATGATCAGCCCGGCCCATCGCGGACCTCGGGACAGTCGGTTCCCCACACCCAGTAACAGGCCACCACAGAGCTTCCCCCCTCTGGAAACACCAGCACTACAGGGAACCCAGGCTAACCCACCACTCCAACAACAACAGGGACCTGGGGGCAGTGGCAGTAGGCACACGGTCCAGGGGACGGAGGCCCAGGAACACAGGGGAACTGGGAGGGCTGCTGTGCGACGGGGGGGGACAGGCCCAGGGAACCCACTCTCCACGAGGCCCTCTCCTCCATCATGGGAGCCTACCACCACTCCCATGAGACGATGGCAAGGTACTGCCCAAGTTTCAGGAGACCCAGCACCTGCAGGAGGAACAGTATATGGGCTTCAGGGAGGAACTCAGAACCATCAATTCCACCCTGGACACCATCGTTGCGATGCTGAAGGAAGTACTCAACACCAGGAGGGACACTGTGGCACTACAAGGGGCCCCTGACACTAGACTGGACGATGAACTGCCCACCACCTCCGCCGGCGCTAGTTGGCAGGAGGCACCGCCACAGGACCACCATACCAGCACCCCACCCCCTGCAGAGGGAGAACCACCTCGCAAACGGTCCCTGAGATCCAGGACAAAGACAGAGAACGATGCCAAGACCCCCGCCAAGAAATGAGACCACCCTGATTGTCATCCTACTGTCCCACTTTGTCACCCTGTCCATCCTTAAACTGCCCCAGCTCCACTTCCTATGCCCATTTGGGCAATGCAACTGTGAGACTAATAGACTGGACTCTCTCATGGACATTCCTCCGCCATCACCCCTCACCATTTTACAACCCCCTCCGATATTGAGCACTTAAATAAACACCCTTAAAGCACAAAACAATCTGGAGTCAGTCTGTGGTTTCGGAATACTGTATTAGCAATAACTGTGGCAAAAAGCTCTTTCATTTGTAATGTCAACATACCTATGTCACACAGCTCTAGTCCATGAGGAATCAAAGCAGATGTCACACTGTGGGACCCAGATCTGTGAAATTGTAAGGGAAAGTGACAACTCAGTGACCATACACTGGGTGAAAACTTCAGACAGTAGAGAGGCAGTAGTGTTTAAGTACATGCAGTAGGCAGGTCTGTATTCTTACCTGTGCTTCACTGGAAATATTGCTGGATCACTGAGTCCCTGTTGTCCATATCTTCTTCCTCTGCTTCCTCGTCTTCACTGTCCACAGGCTCCACAGCTGCAATAACACGGCTATCTGGACCATCCTTCTGTAGAAAAGGCACCTGTCGTCGCAAAGCCAAGTTGTGAAGTATACAGCAGGCCACAATGATCTGGCACACCTTCTTTGGTGAGTAGAATAGGGATCCACCTGTCATATGGAGGCGCCTGAACCTGGCCTTCAGGATGCCGAAGGTCCGCTTGAGCACCCTCCTAGTTCGCCCATGGGCCTCATTGTAGCGTCCCTCTGCCCTTGTCCTGGGATTCCTCACTGGGGTCAGTAGCCATGACAGGTTGGGGTAACCAGAGTCACCTGCAAATGGCAGGGGACAACTGTTAGACACACACTAACCTGGAGGGATATCCCCAGACCCAGACAACCATTGCAACTGACTAGCTTCCAGGTGCTCACCTAATAGCCACACACGGTGCCTCTGGAGTTGACCCATCACATAAGGGATGCTGCTACTCCGCAGGATGTAGGCGTCATGCACTGAGCCAGGGAACATGGCATTCACATGGGAGATGTACTGGTCTGCCAAACATACCATCTGTACATTCATGGAATGATAACTCTTCCAGTTTGTGTACACCTGTTCACTCCTGTGGGGGGGTACCAAAGCCACATGTCTCCCATCAATGGCACCTATGATGTTGGGGATATGTCCCAGGGCATAGAAATCACCTTTCACTGTAGGCAAATCCTCCACCTGAGGGAAAATGATGTAGCTCCGCATGTGTTTCAGCAGGGCAGACAACACTATGGACAACACGTTCGAAAACATAGGCTGGGACATCCCTGATGCTATGGCCACTGTAGTTTGAAATGACCCACTTCCAAGGAAATGGAGCACTGACAGCACCTGCATTTGAGGGGGGATTCCTGTGGGATGGCGGATAGCTCACATCAGGTTTGGCTCCAACTGGGTACTCAGTTCCTGGATTGTGGCACGGTCAAGCCTGTTTGTGATTATCACATGTCTTTTCTCCATTGTCGACAGGTCCACCAAAAGTCGGTACACCGGAGGATGCCGCCATCTCCTCACATGTCCCAGCGGACGGTGCCTATGAAGGACAACAGCGAGCACAGAGTCAAACAACGTACCCACAGCTTACACAGTACACCAGTCATAATCTAAAAAGTGGCCTGTATGTGTGTTGAGTCTAGGCCTAGGTATATGTGACGCAGTTGAAAATGAAGCCATGTGGGCCCCTGAAATGGCGGCTGCCTGACCTGTAAAGTGGGACAATGGGATGTGAGGTAACTGCGCTGGCGTTGTACACCGTCGCGGTAGGCGGTCGAAGACCGCGGTACAATGCTGCATTGGTTAACATTGGACCCTTTGGGTCCCAGGAGCCAATGACGATGTACGCCGGCGGTGACGGTACACACCGCCGCGGACGTGACCGCCATTTTCTATCTGTTCAATCACTCGATACTTGATCTTCGACAGGAGAGGACCTACACTGCAAGTGCTGCTGTGACCTCGGTCTGGAAGAGACAATGGCTCGAGTGTCTGGGGAGAGGGCCCCTCCCTTCACATCGGAGGAGTTGGAAAAACTCGTGGATGGGGTCCTCCCCCAGTACACGCTACTCTACGGTCCTCCAGACAAACAGGTAAGTACAGTGGAAGCATGCTGTATGGGCTATGCCTGGGTGGATGTAAGAAGGAAGGGGGGAGAGTATGGCGTGCATGAAACTATGGTGAGTGCATGTGCCACATTGCGAGGGTAGGGATGGGGGCCAATCACTTTGACGGTGCAGTTGGTAATAACTTTTTCTTCCCCCTGTACAAATCATGTAGGTCAGCGCCCACCAGAAAAAATATATTTGGCGTGCCTTCGCCAAGGACGTCCGGACCCTGGGGGTCTACCACAGACAGAGCACCCACTGCCAGAGAAGATGGGAGGACATTCGCCGCTAGAGCAAGAAGACGGCGGAGGCTCAGCTAGGGATGGCCTCCCAACGTGGGAGGGGTGCCCGTCGCACCATGACCCGCCTGATGTTCAGGATCCTGGCGGTGGCGTACCCGGAGTTGGATGGGCGCTTAAGGGCATCACAGCAGCCACAAGGGAGTGAGTACACTCGCATTCTGCTTATTTTGCGCGCAGTGGAGGTGTCTTGGGGGGGGGCGGTGGGCTGTGGGTTTCCCTAGGCCAGGGCGAGTTCTGTAGGCATGGTCCCTCTGTAAGGCTGGCCATGTGGCACCCCACTGCACCTCTGTAGAGTGCCAAGTACACCTAGTCATGCCCCGTGTCATCCATGTGTGCAGATGTCGTCCATAGCCTAGTAGGCCATTTCCCAGGAATTGGAACAGTGGAGCCCAAGAGCGCGGCGTAGTGCAGGGGGCTTCTGTGTCTGTTGTGTCCGCCAACGGTAGCGGTAATGCATGCACTCAACATGTCTTTCTTCTGTCGTCGTCCCCCTTTTTGTGGTCTCCCTTTTCTTGTGTGCATTAGCATCATCAGGCGGAGGAGCAGTGGCACCGGAGCACAAGGGGGCTGCATCCCACATGGCCATGGAGGGCCACACTACGGAATTAGACTTCACCAGTGGGACGGAGGGCGAGGAGAGCTCCACGGCGGGGACAGGAGACGAGACCAGTGACACGGACTCGTCCTCTGATGGGAGCTCCCTTGTAGTGGCGGCAACATCTGTGCCCCCCCATCTACAGGTAAAGCCGCCACCTCCCCTTCCAGCACCACCCTCCCAGCAGCCCCTCAGCCTTCACCCTGTGCCCGCCCACCCGGGAGGGTGGGCATCACCTTCGCCCCAGGCACCTCCGGCCCTGCCCCAGTCACCCCTGCTGCCCTCAGTGAGGAGGCCATTGACCTCCTCAGGTCCCTCACTGTTGGGCAGTCTACCACTTTGAATGCCATCCAGGGTGTAGAAAGGCAGTTGCAACAAACAAATGCATTCCTGGAGGGCATTCATTCTGGTCAGACGGCCCTTCAGCGAGCTTTTCAGACTCTGGCTTCAGCACTGATGGCAGCCATTGTCCCTGTGTCTAGCCTCCCCCCTCCACCTTCCTCCACCCAGACCCAATCCCCTGTACCCCAGCACACCTACAGACCAGCATGCACACACGTCAACACACAAGGGAAGCTCAGGCAAACATAAGCACCACACATCCCACAGGCACTCATGCAAGCCTCACACACATGCAGACACACCAACATCCGCCTCCACTGTGTCCCCCTCCTCCTCTTCTCCCTCCTCCCTCCCAATCTCGTCTACACTCACACCTGCATGCACTACCTCTACAGCCACTACTACCATCACCAGCACACCCACCACCACACCCCGCTCATGTGCAGTCACCACCCCCGCTACCATTCACACGTCCCCTGTGTCCTCTCCCAGTGTGTCTGTGACGCCCCCTCCAAAGATACACAAATGCAGGCCCACACCCACCCAACAGCCATCCACTTCACGACAGCCTCCAGCGCATGCACCTTTACCCAAAGTCAGCAAACGAACACCTCCTACAACCACAACCTTTCTCTACTCCCAAACCCCCTCCATCTACCCGTCCCAGTGTCTCCAAAAAACCTTTCCTGTCCAACCTTGACCTCTTTCCCACACCTCCCCCACCCCGTCCGTCTCCTAGGGCCCGAACTAGCACCTCAGCCACAATATCTCCGGGACCAGTGGTGCATGTAGTCACCGGAATCTGGAGTGCACCGGCCACCAGAGTAGCCAGTGTGGCACAGAGCCACAGCACAGGCAGTCCCCCACCTATGAAGCATCAGAAGTTGCCCAGTGCCTGGCGGGAGAGAGGGAAGACTCCAGCCAACAAAGCCGCTCCCAGGGGTACAGGTGGGAGTGTGGAGTCAGCTGCGACACCTTCCAAGGTGGGGAGGGGGCACAAGAAAGTCAGCAAGTCTGGGAAGAGCAGCACGGCGGAGAAGACCGCCATCATCCCCGCTGCCCAGGAAGCCACCGCCACCAGCCCTGCTGCCCAGGAGGCCACCGCCACCAGCCCAGCTGCTCAGGAGGCCACCACCAGCACCGGCCCAGCTGCCCAGGAGGCCACCGCCAGCACCAGCCCAGCTTCCCAGGAGGCCACCGCCAGCACCAGCCCCGCTGGGACAGAGAGGACCGCCAGCACAAGCCCCGCTGGGCCATTAAGGACCACCAGCACAAGCCCCGCTGGGACAGAGAGGACCGCCAGCACAAGCCCTGCTGGGCCATGAAGGACCACCAGCAAAAGCCCCACTGAGCCATGAAGGACCACCAGCAGCTGAGTCACTGCAAAGGAGACCGCCGCACCAAGCACCGCTGAACAGGGCACCGCCGTCTCAAGCACCGCTGAACAGGGCACCGCCGTCTCAAGCAACGCTGCCCCATGAGCACTAAGGGCACTGACGCTACTGAGTCCGTCACGGGCAGAATGAAGCACTCTGTGCACCATGCCCCCTCCAGAACCAGTGGAGAGATCCATCCACTACCTCTGTCTTTAGCAGGATGAAGCACTCTGGGCACCATGCTCCTTCCAGAACCAGTGGAGAGATCCATCCACTACCTCAGTCCTTAGCAGGATGAAGCACTCTGGGCACCAAGCCCCCTCCAGAACCAGTGGAGTGATCCATCCACTACCTCTGTCCTTAGCAGGATGAAGCACTCTGGGCACCAGGCCCTCTCCAGAACCAGTGGAGAGATCCATCCACTACCTCTGTCCTTAGCAGGATGAAGCACTCTGGGCACCAAGCCCCCTCCAGAACCAGTGGAGAGATCCATCCACTACCTCTGTCCTTAGCAGGATGAAGCACTCTGGGCACCATGCCCCCTCCAGAACCAGTGGAGACTGTTATCCACTTGAGAGACTGTGGCTTTGCACTCCCCAGGATGGAACAGTGGGCAACCCACCCACTGTAGAGACTTGAGAGACTGTGGCTTAGCACTCCCCAGGATGGAACAGTGGGCAAACCACCCACTGTAGAGACTTGAGAGACTGTGGCTTTGCACTCCCCAGGATTGAACAGTGGGCATGTGGCCCTCTCGTGGATTTGGTGTTGTGCACTCAACCGGCTGAGGTGCCCCCCCTTTCCCTCCCCATGAGGTGCCTGTTTTGTTGCTCTCTGGTGCCCCTGCAGTGTTCTCTCCGTCATGGTCCGGGATCTTGTGCGGGCCTCGCCCATACGGTGTGGGCCCAGTGTTCCACGGACTTAATTGGAGCACTACCTGGACTATTATGCTTGGTATATATTTTGTACATGGTGTATATATATATTTTTGGTTACTTGATTTTAATATATTACCATGGTTACACTCATTTTCTATTGTCTTTGCATTCTTTTGGGGGGGTTGGGGGATGTAACTGTGATGTATCATGCTGTATTAGTGTGTGTGTTGTAGTGGGTGAGGGTGGCGGTGGGGTGGGGGTGTTGCGTGTGTGTGTGTCCCTGTTTTTTCCCTTCCCCTCCCCTGTGTTGTAGGTGCAGTACTCACTGTGGTCTTGACCACCGGCGTTCGTGCTCCTGGTAGAGGAGCAGGAAGACAATCACAGGGAGAATTTGGAGTTCCGGGTCCATGGTGTCCTAGTTCCTCGTGGGGTGTGTATAGGTGAGCGTTTTCCCTTCGAAATCCTGTTTCCGCCGTGTTTTTATCCGCGGTAAATCCGCCCCGGAAAAGGTGGTTGATTGGCCTGTTGTGATACGGTGGGCGGTTCTTTGTCCTCCGCCTGTCTGTTGACGGTGACCGCCGCGCTGTTTGTTTGTACCGCCGTGGCGGTCGGAGTGTTAAAGTGCCTGTCTTTGTTGGCGGTTTCCGCCACGGTCGTAATTGCAAAATGTTTACCGCCGGCCTGTTGGCGGTCTTACCGCCGCTTTAACACTGACCGCCAGGGTTGTAATGACCATCTCAGTGTTATGAAAATAAAGGTACTTTATTTTGGTGATACAATTACCAAAAATACTGTAGAGACTATACTCCCTTATGAGGTAAGTAATACACAATTTATATACACTAGTATGTAGAAATAGGCATGAAAACAGTGCAATTAGTGAAAATCACAATAGGAAGAAATGGGCCTAGGGAAGCACAAACCATATGCAAGTGTAGTGTGTAGAGGGGAGCTGGGAGTACCAAAGGTGAGTTCCACAACCCACCCCAGGACCAGGAAAACAGGACTAAATCACAATAACTTTCCCAGAGAAGTAAAGAAGAATATTGCAAAATCCAGAAGAGACTGCAAGACACCAACAGTGGATTCCTGGACCAGAGGATCTATGGTAAAAGGGAGACGAGTCCAAGAAGCACAGAAGAGTCCAGGAACGGCAGGAGCCCCTACCAACCTGGATGGAGGCGCAGTAGTTGAACCATGGGTGAAGAAGAAGCGTCACTACTGCACCCAAGAAAGTGAAGTCAGGTTCCTTGAGGGTGCAGGTGATGTCCCACGCTGGATGGAGGATTGCAGTCAGGTTTGTGTCGTCAGAGTCCGCCAACAAGCCTTGGCACACGCAAAGCTTTCGGTTAATGGGAAATAGCACTGCCGGGGACCAGGAAGAACCAGGTGGACTCTACCCAGGAGGGGGAGTCAGAGAGAGCCCACAGCAACACAGAGAGCCCGCAGAAGAACAGGCAGCTCACACAGGAGTCCCACAGGACAGGGACAGGAAAGTCACAGAAGAGGCCCACACAGCACTGCGAAAAAGGCTCCTAGGCAGCCGTAGAACCACTCAGGGAGCTGTTTGTCACAGGAAGGAGTGCTGGGGGCTGGAGCTTAAAGATGCACGAAGATCTTGGAGGAAGGATGCCAACAAGCCTTGGCAGCTGCAAATGAGGTGGCGCACAGGAGTACTGTCCTGCGTGGGCAGGCAAGGGCTTACCTTCACTCAAGTTGGACAGTTGGAAGACATAACCGTCTGGACCACTTCAGTCCTCCTCCCGTGATGCAGGAGCCATGCAGCTCAACAGGAGAGGGGATCCACGCAGGTGGTCATCGTCACAGTTGGTACCTGCAGAAGCAGGAAAGTGACTCCTTCACTCCAAGGAGATTCCTTCTTTAATCTGATGCAGACTGAAGACAGACTGTCCTCAGAGGATGGATGACTGGGGAAATGTTGCAGTTGCTGGAAGGAGCCGGAGATACAGTGTTGCAGAAGGCGTCTTGCTTCTTTGTTGCAGCTTGTAGGGTCCTGAAGAGTCCAGATGCAGTTTCTTCGGTCAGATGTCGAAGTAGAGGGTGCAGAGGATTCCTGCTGGTGTCTTGCAATCCGAATCTGAGGAACCATTCAAAAGAGACGCCCTAAATGGTCTTGAAAGGGGGATTGGTCACCTTGCTAGGTGACCACCTATCAGTAGGGGGCTCTGATGCCACCTGCTGGCACTGGCCACTCAGATGCTCCGAGAGTACCCTGCCAACCTGAATCCAAGATGGCAAAACCCAGGGCCCCTCTGGAGGAGCTCTGAGTACCACCCCTGGGGTGGTGATGGACAGGGTAGTGGTCACTACCCTTTCCTTTGTCTAGTTTCGCACCAGAGCAGGGACTTTGGGGGGGCCTGAACCAGTGTAGACTGGTTTATGCAAGGAAGGCACCCAATGTGCCCTTCAAAGCATTTCCAGTGGCCTGGGGAGGCTACCCCTCCCAAGCCTGTAACACCTATTTCCAAAGAGAGAGGGTGTACACCCCTCTCCCAGAGGAAATCCTTTGTTCTGGCTTCCTGGGCTCGAACTTCTCAAGCAACAGGAGAGCAGAAACCTGTCAGGGAGGTGGCAGCAGCTTGGGCTGCCTGGGAACCCTCAGAAGGCTGTAATGGCAATACTGGGGGGTCCTCTGAGGAGCCCCCAGAGTACATGGACTCATACATCCAAAGCTTCAAAACATGCCGATGTTCGAAGTTACCATGAAGCAGCTGGACATAGGTAGTGACCTATGTCAAGTACACGTGTAAAATGACACCCTCGCACTCACGAAGTCTGGAAAAATGGGCCTGAAGTTCTTGGGTGCACCTCTGCTAGTGTAGGGGTGCCCTCACACACAGGTACTTTGCACCCTGCCCTCTGTGCTGGAAGGCCTACCACAGGGGTGAGTTATAAGTGTCCTGGTGTAGTGAAAAATGGCAGTGACAGGGTGCTTGCACCTTTTCACACAGGTTGCAATGGCAGTCCTGCATAAGCCTTTCCATGGGCTCCCTAAGGGTGGAAAAATATATCCCCTGGGACCCCCACTGTCCTGGGTACCTAGGTACCACATGCTAGGGACTTATAATGGGGCACCAATGTGCCAATTGTGGGCGAAATACAGTGTTTTTGGAAAGAGAGCATAATCACTGGGGTCCTGGTTAGCAGGATCCCAGTGAACACAGTCAAGCACACTGACATCAGGCAGAAAAAGGGGGTAACCATGCCAAGAAAGAGGGTACTTTCCTACAGGTCTTGTAGGCTGTAGATCTCATTAAGCAAACATAACGGGGAAAGAATACTACAAGTCTTGCCTACAGCGTTATCACATGCACAGGGTTAAAACCCCTCAAATGTACTAAGGTCACCACTAACAACAACTAATACCTTATCAACACCAACACCATTTCCAACCCAGGGCAATATCCAGCCACCAACAACAGGCTTCAAATAATGAATCTACACTCCCCCCCTTTCACTCCTCACTCCAGTAGGGGGAAGCATCTCTCATTTCCTGTTAGAGTGGCAATCCAACACGAAAGACCACTGAGTTTTAAATATTTTTCAGAATGGGTATTGTCTCATTTACCAGTACTCCACCAAATAGCCCACCAGAAACATCCAATCAACATCTGCAGATGCTGAACTCGAAAGTGAACTCGAAAGTGAACATCCTTGTGCTCAAGCAAGCAGTGGAGAATGTTCCTCCCATACAACAAGGCATGGGGATTTACTCCCACCATTTTTTAGTGCAAAAGAAAGGTCCCAAATAAAGAAATTCAGACCCATTCTATATCTGGGTTTGGATTCGGGGTAAATGGATTTGGAGAGAAAAATTCTGAATGCTTGCACTGCATCAGAGATTTCCTCTGTCTGATAGACCTTCAAGATGCATACTTTCCTATTCCAGTAGCCAGAAAACATCGCAAATTATTGAGATTTATTGTAGGACAAGATCACTACCAGTACAAAGTGCTTCCTTTTGGGCTCAAATCAGCTCCAAGAGCTTTCTTGAAGTGCATGGAAGTGGTTGCTGCATATCTACAAAAGCTCAGAATATTTGTCTAGCCATAGCTAGATGATTAACTGATCAAGGTGTCAACGCCACAAGAAGCTGCCTAAATTCATTATCCGCTGCCGAGCAATCTTCTCCGCTGATTAGGGCTGTACATCAGGCACAACAAATCGACTTCCACACCAGTTCTGAATCTGCATTACCTAGGTGCCACCATTGACACCATGCAAGCAAGAGTGTATCCTTCGGAGGATAAGCTGTTATCAATTCGTCTAAAGTGTAACTCTCATGAAAGTCTCTCATCCCAAGGTGAAAACAGTGTCATTTCTTCAAGGCTCAATCGCTGTGTGCATTTTTCTGACTCTGAATGCCAGTCTCAATTTGAGGCCACTTCAAGAGTGTCTGGAGGATAAGTGGGATCAGGTAGTTGGGAGAACAAGATCAAACTATCACCCAAGGTAAAACATTCCCTGAATTGGTGATGTTCTCCATCAAACCTACTTCAAGGGATGCTTGGTTGGGTAGCACATACAGATCACCTACAAATCAAGGGAACATGGTCCCAGAGGGGATGATTTATCACATCAATATTCTTGAGCTACCAGCTGTTTACTTAGTGTTGAAGGCCTTTCTCCTGTCTTTCAAGATGCAGTCCCTACTTGTTCTGACCGACAACACGACAATCATATACTACCTCAGTACGCAAGGGGGAACAATGTCCATGCCATTGCCCCATGAAGGCTATCCAGTTTGGAATTTGCTGATAGCCAGAGACCTGTGGATCACTGCAACACACATCCCAGGTGTTCAAAATGTTCAAGCAGACCCTCCAAGCAGAGCAGAGTCATTCAGGAAAACAATGAACAGGTCCTTCACCACAACGTTGTGGAAAGCATTTTAAGCTTGTGGGGCACTCCCTACATTCACTTATTTGCAACCGAAAAAACAAAAAATGCCCAGGCTTTGCTTCTAGGTACTCGGGGAATGCCCTGTGGATCAACTGGTCCAGCAGATTTCTCTAAATCTTTTCTCTGATCCCCCTGATGCCAGCAGTTCTCATCGAACTATCTTACTCGAGGGCCAGAACGATCTTGATAGCTCCAGGGTGGCCCCGACAATGGTGGTTCACAGACCTTCTCCTTATGTCAGGGCTTCCACACGAGGCTGCCGTGCAGACCGGACCCTCTCATAAAGTTCAGGGGCTAGATGGTTTATCCCAGTCTCTCCTCCTTGAGTATGGCAGCATGGCATGAATCTGCCAAAAGACTGTATGAACATTCTCAAGGAGGCAAAATGTCCATTAACACATAGTGCTTATTGATTGCAGTGGAAGAGAATCTGTATCTAGTGTTCTGACAAGAACTGTGATCCAACCAAGGGCCAAGGAGATGCTTCCATACTTGCTTTTCCTGGCCAAATGAGGCTTACAATTCTCTTTTATAAAAGTCAATTTAGTGACAATTACTGCCTATAAGAAATTGTCTTCAGAAATCTTTTTTCAAAAATCATGATTGCAATGAGTTTTTAGAGTATTTGAAAAAGGTGTTCCCTTCCATAACACATCCATCTCCTCCCTGGGAGCTGTATATATAGCTATTTTATGACTTATGCAGACCCCTTTTGAGCCAGCTGGGACCACGGGGGCCTTCAGGCTCCCCCATGGTCCCCAACGGTGGTGACTGTGTGCCCTGGGGGAGGCTAATTACCCCACAGATTATGCCACTCTGGACATCTTTGATAATATCAATGTAATATTTGCAGTAAGACTTTTGACCACAAAACTTTGTATGGGGGGTGCTATTTATTGTTACTTTAGGGCACGAGTTATAATTACTTGAGATAACTTTAACTATAGCAGGTGAGTTTCTGTGGATTAGTACATTTAAAATGTGAACCTAATTAGAACGTCCCTGAAACCTTTTATAAATGCAATCTGAAGTAATTGGCCACTGTAGCTTTTTATTTAAGGCTGCAAACTATTCATACCCTAAGTGTTTCTCCAGGCTTTACTGAAGAAATGCAAACCTCTACACTTAAGAAGACGTGCTCCAGGATCCCCACAGGAGGGTGGGATTATATTCCCGTGACCGAGAACTGGGATTACAAGTAAGAAACCTTTCCTTTGCTAGAATATAGGTGCCAACCTAGTCCCTGACGGTGAAACAGAGAGGTGATTCTAACATACAACAATGCAGCAGTGTATTCTAGCCGCAGTGCATCCCTTAAGGCTTCTTGGCCGGCAGATTCCAGAGACCACCATTGTCAGACCAGGAAAGGTGCATTCCTGACTCAATGCAACAACAATTCTCAAACCCTACCATTATCACCATTACCATTACTAGCATATGTACCACTCTCACACAAAAGGGAAAATAAAACCTCTACAGGACAATACATGCGCTCATATATACAACACACCTGACTGATCATCCACGTCACAAGTGAGTGATGTTCTGCCAGATCTGCTAGATCTCCCTTTTACCAGCCCACAGACCACTCTTCCATTCTCAATAAGGGTGTGTTTACAATAGCTTTCTCGCCCTGTAAAACGTAGCTCCCTTGTATGTATCTTTACTACAGATCTAAGGCACAGTGGAAGTCATGATTCAAATTGAAGGAATTTAGCAAAACTCACTGAAATTGGCAGTTAACTTATCTTGGGAGATCATTTCAACGTTAATCTATAAGAATAGCAATATATCAAGGGTTTGTAACATTACATTTTATCAATCTCTGATTGTGAGATATGTTTGGAAGTCTATTGATGGTATTTGGAAGCCACAGTTTTTATATGAGCCTTAAAGAAGGAGTTGTTTTGCCACAAAACGTGTGTTGCCTGTGGCTGTATTTGTTTGTCAGTTGTTAGTTGGAGGAACTTAAATCAATTTGAACATCTCTTTGCATAATTTTCTTGCCTGGTGTGAGACTAAAGTCACTATATTCTTTGCATGGATTCTGACAGTCTGAACCTCTATCTATATGTTGCTGAGGAGGCTGAAAACCCTCACAAAATACCTGTGTTGTTGCCAACCAGTGACCTAGATACTTCACTGAAGATGGACATGTGGTTTATTGCTGGACCTCCAACTCCTGGGGTGATATCACCACATTCAGTAGTTAACAAGGCTGCTGATGTCTTGATTTGCAACTGCCAACAGGGAATTTTAAAACAAATGTCCTCACTGAGGTTTTTCACCCGCCCAACCTGCCTTAGAACCTCCATTGCCTTTCTGGACCCTGGACACCACCATCTGCTACGATGGCAAACCATCTAGTAGCCAGATGCTATTGACCTACACCTGGGGTACCTTAGTTTCTTTCTACCCATCCCTAACCAGAAATTGAAATGTCATGTTCCCTGGGCAGTCACAAGGCACATTTGCAACATTCCATCGGAGAGTCCAAGAGACTGGAAGCATGTGAGCAGAAGTTTTTCTCAGCAGGAGGTTTGACCCTAAAATGTATGGATGCCAATTGTCTTCTGACATGCTATAGAAGTGCCTTGTGGGGGTGTGGATCAAACAAATGTGGTGCATGTCCCAGAAGATCTCCGGTATCACTACTAGGAGGTTCTTATTGAGAGTCAGAATACTTCTAGACATAATAAAGTTGGGCTTCGATACAGCGGATTCGATGGCACAGGGCATGTGTACATCAGCCTCTGTCAGACGCCATGCCTGGCTCAGAACTTCAATCTTCCTTTCAGACCTGCAAGCCAACTTAATGGACCTGCCTTTCAATGGCATAGGATTAGTTGGGGAAAAGCAGATGCAGCCTTGGAGAGGTTTAAGGGCTGTAGGGCTACAGCTTGCTCCTTTGCTCTCCATCAAGTTCAACCCCAAAGGGATTACAGACAATTTTGCCACTTTTAAGGATTCTCCTGTGGTTTTTCCTTTTGGCAGAAGCAATCATACTAGCCGCAAGCAAAACAGCCCCCAAACATGGTCCATTGTTGGACCTGGCCCTTTTACAGGGTCATTCCTCAGACTTTTTGCATTTTGCCTCCTTATTTTTCTGACCTTTGTTGGCTGACGTTATGACTCTGAGCACTTTTTACTGCTAACCAGTACTAAAGTGCATGTTCTCTCCCTTGTAAAATTGGTATGTTTGGCTTATACCTAATTGGCATATTTAATTTACCTATAGGTCCCTTGTAAAGTGGTATGCCTATACCCAGGGCCTGTAAATTAAATGCTACTAGTGGGCCTGCAGCGCTGCTTGCGTCACCCACTGAAGTAGCCTCTCAAACCTATCTCAGGCCTGCTAGCGCAGGGCCGGTGTGCTAAGTTTTGTGCCACAGTGACCTGGCATCTAAATTTACTTGCCAGGCCCAGAACTCCCCTTTTACTACTTGTAAGTCACCACTATGGTACGCCCTAGCTAGCCCTTTGGGCAGGGTGCCATGTATGTAGAAGCCAGGACATGTGCCAGGTAGCGTGGCCTGTCCTGGTAGTGACAAACAGTCTAACTTGGTGTCTCACTGCTGTGAGTGCTGCCTTCTCATGGGATTGCATTAGAAATGCCTTGCCTTATGTGTAAGGGGTACTGTCTAATTTATGAGAGGTAGTGTAGGCATGTTTGGTATGGTTGTGATAGTGATGAGAAATGCTGCTTACTGGTGTAGGTGTATTATTTATTACTATTACAGAAATGCCACTTCTAGAAAGTGCGCATTTATCTGTGCTCATGGCTCAGGTGTTTTTGCAGCTTGCCTCCAATCCACATTTGGGCAGACTGACAGTTGGTGCTTTGTGCATACTTTTCAGACAGTCTGTACACAGGGAGGGTGGAGGTGTCACAGAGGTGCATCTACATATTGTATAGTCTTCCTGGGCTGATAGAAGGGAGAGGTGGGGCACACCTGCATTTGTAAAGGCTGTGCCCTGGCCTCACACAATAGAGTCGTTTATCCCCCACTGATGTTTGGAGCCTGTGCTGGAGGAGCAGACACTCACGCATCACATCTGGTGCGATGGAGCGTACTGCAGCGGCCCCAAGAGGGAGAGAGACCTCATCAGAGGTCTCCTCCGGATCTCAGGGCTGCCTGGAGGAGCAGGACTTGGGGGAGGCTAGAGGAACATTCTCCCTACCCCCGGTCACTGACATAGGAGCGGGACGCTCCTATTTTCAGCCTGGCATTCTTCTTGAGGAACGGGGAAGGGGAGACCTCGCCGGAGGCCCCTTCCTTTGCCCCCATTGCTTTTGTTGGGCTGCCTTGCCGCACCCCCTTGGTGGAGGGCCAGTGGAGGCCCGGGGGGTAGGAGGGGCAGCAGAGTTCGCGGGTCCCAGGAGGTACCCGTTATGTACATTAGAGAGGGTGCTGACTGCCCCTCTCCTAGGAACTATGTGTGGCCCCCGTTGAGTGCATAGGAGCACCGGGGACCCCCACCACGATCTTCCAGGCACTAGGAGTGCCTTACTCTACTCCTGTTATGGGCATGCTAGGCTGAAGTATGCTTACTTTCTTATGACTTGCCATATAATTCTATAATATTTCTGATATAGGCCTTTATGATATTCTCTATGACAAGTGCATTTCTTTATTGTAATTCCTGACTACTGTTTATGTTGCAGAATCCTGAATACTTACGTGTTCCCTTGTGACAACTGCTTATTCCTGCAGAGTATTAGTAACTTGTGTAACGTTCTGACAACTGCTAAGGTAGCAGGGTATTACTTATGTGCAATGTTTGGTCTAATTATGTTTTGTGCAATACAGTTTATTTTTACATAGCTCTGTGTTGTGTTTACTTTGTGGTGTACATCTTGCGTCACGTGTGTTGTGTGTTGTGCAAACACTTTACACATTGCCTCTGGGTTAGGCCTGACTGCTCGTGCCAAGCTACCAAGGGGGTGAGCAGGGGTTATCTTGGATGTGTAACTCCCTTACCCTAACTAGAGTGGGTGGGTTCTGCCTGGCTTAGGTGAATACCCTAGCCAACCAGAAACCCCATTTCTAACACCCATCAATACAATGGCAGTGGCAGAAGTAAATCTGTAGATCTGCCCAGAAACTCTCAACTAGCCTCCACCAGGAAAGCAGCCTTAGTACTCTACCAGTAACACACTCAGAACCTCTGGGAGATCAAGTGTCCTCCTTTCTGCTGCCTTAGAAGGTCATTACTTCAGACCAGTGGGTCCTTCAAATTATGGATACAGGTTAAACCCTTCCTTTCCTTTATGCTCTGCCCCCTTTTACCCTCAGGGAAAGGATAGCTCCTTTACAGAAAGGAGCTAGTGCTTGATCAGGAAAAAGGCCAAGGTTGACTTGCATTATTTCCTTGTGTCCCGAAGAAGGGTGGGTGCCTGCACCCATCCTGGGCTTCAGGGAGCCAAACCTCTTCCTCAAGAAGGAAAAGTTCAGAATTCTGACACTTGCACAGATGTTACTAGGGTTGAAAGCTGGAGACTGTATGGTGTCACTGGATATGCAGAAGACATCTCAATCCTGCAGTCTCATGGAGAATATTTACAAATTGTTTTGGGTTGTATACGCTACCAGTTTGCAGTTCTCCCCTTTGGATTAGCATCAGCACGTTGGGTCTTCACAAGTGATGGCAGCGGTCGCAGCTCATCTCAAGAGGTCAGAAATTCCAATGTTTGTATATCCAGACAACTGACTCATCAAAGCTGGATCACTAGAGGTGGTTATGCACCATATGCAGTTGAGTGCATCCCTGCTATTTGACCTGGGTTTTCGATCAACGAATCCTAATCTTGCATGTGGCCCTCCTAGCACCTTCGGTTCATAGATTCAATGACTTCAGTTCGTAGGTTCAATACTAGACATCAACCTTCCTCCAGCTCAGAGGGTTGTAGGTATACAAGAGATTGTCCTAGCCTCCTAACACAGTGTGCAAGTTCTGGTCCTAAAGGTCCTTAGATTCCTAGATCAGTCATCTTCCTGCAGTCTGCCTGCATGTTGGCATGAAAGTCCTGTGGTGGTGTCTCCACAGGCCATGGCTACAGTATGGGGGGACCTGAATGAGGCAAACCTGATCCGCAGGAAGGCCTTCACTCCCTCTCCAACTGTGACTATGGTAGTGGTGGATGCCTCCATCAATGGGTAGAGAGCTCACCTAAAAAAGTTAGAGATAAGAGTACTCTGCTCTCCAGAGAAGCAGTTTCTCCATATCAGCCTGGTGGACCAGCAGGCAATTCGGCTGGTGCTCAAGGCGCTCCTCCACCACACACAAGGCATGACAGCAATGTGGTATGTTAACAAGCAAGGGGGAGTAAGGTTTAATTTCTTTTGCTTAGAAGCCTTAAGACTGTGGTCTTGAGCAAACTGCCAAGGTATCTGGTTAACTGCCAATCACCTAGTAAGGTCTCCGAAGGTACAGCTAACAGCCTGAGCTTGCGTTAGCTTGCCATGCGTGTGTCATGCCTTCTTCTGGAAAGAGTCCAGGACATACTCGCACCTGGTGCACTTCTCAGATGGATCTGTTCACCTCTTCGAACAGTGCTCAATGACAGCTGTTCTGTGCCCATTAAGGGGAGCATTGGAGGTGCATTTTAGTTGACATGGAAGTTTCAACTTCACTACTGTAGAACTTAGGTTCCTGGTTGGGGGGGTGAAACCCTACCCAAGCAGAATCTACAATTCTTGACATAGTGAAGACACAAGCAAACCCCAAATTAACCTGTGCTCAACCCTCCAATAACTTGGCACAAAGGAGTTAGGCTTAACTTAGAGGCAAGGTGTAGAGTATTTATACTGCACTTCAATTAAGGTAATACACAGCACACGAAGAATCCCATGCCAGATTAGAAAAATAGAGTACATTTTATTGAATAAAACAAGACTAATTTCTAATCAGTAGAACCGGATATATGCAGTTTTAAAGATTTCAGTGAATATAGTGCTAAAAAGCATAACTCGCCAACTAGCGTTACCTGGTCGCATCGGACCGAGACAAAGTCAAAAGTTCAGGCTGACCACACTGGAGTGTTGGATGGTTACAGCGACCGAATTAAGCCCGCTGAACAAGAGTTCCTTAAATTCTGGTTGTGGAGTGTTGCGAGGTCCCTCGTCAAGGATGAGTTGCGCAGCTGAGGCGATGTAAGGTTCGGGTTGGAAATGCAATGCCTAGTGTCAGTTCCGAGGAGCTGCAGGGCTGCAATGTGAGATCCTGTGTTGTCGTTTGGGAGGCTGTCGGGGAGGGAGGGCTCGTGATGTCAAGTCCTGTGTCAGGGATACATTGCAAATCGGCTGGTTCTTAAGTAGCTCCAGGACTTGGGATGTGAAGTCCTCTGTCATCACTGAGGGTACAGTCAATGAGGGGCTTGGGATGCAAGGGCCGGCATCGGGGATGCATCAACCAGCTGCAGTTCTAATGAGGTTGAGAGGACGAAGTTCTGCTCTTAGTTGCGCGGCCCAGCAGGGGAGATGCATCTGTTCTGCTGGATCCACAGATGCTCTGGCAGAGCACCGTCATGCCCACTTCCAAGGGTCCAAAATTGGGGTTGCACCACTTGGCAGGGTAGGACTCAAAGTTGCAGAGTTTAGTTGCTAGTTACACTCTAATGGTCCTGTGTATACAGGTTGCAGGTCCAGTCCCTCTCACCCAGGCAAGAGGGCATCAGGTCAGCACAGCAGGGCAGAAGTCCCCCATGGCACAGTCCAGCAGAGTGGCATTCCTTTCCGAAGCACAGCAGTCCTTCCTGGCAGATTCTTCCACAGATGCAGAAGTGTGCTTAAGAGTTGGTGGCTCGGGTCCAATATTTATAGCAGGTGCCTTGTTTTAATTGGGATAAACTTATGGAGGATTCCCTTTGAAGTGCTCAGGTTTCCTTGCTCAGTATCTCCAGACTAACTACATGGGTTAAGCAATCCTTTGTGTGAAGGCAGGACACAGCTTGTACAGGTGTAAGTGGGACTGTACATTCCTCCCTCCCCAGTCTGCCATTGATGGGCCAATCCAGGCACAAGCAACCTCTTTATTGTGCGTAGCTGTCTAGGAGGAATGTCAACGACACCTAGACATGTGATGCAGAGACAGGCTACAGACACCAAATAGCTAAGGCAGAAAAATGCCAACTTTCTAACAGTGGCATTTTCAAAATTATAATTTGAAATTCGACTTTACCGTAAAAGAGGACTTTTCATTTTAATTCCAAATACACTGAACATTAATTGTTTTCCTGTTCCCATTTGGAAGTTATCCTTATTAAATGTAATAAGGTAACCTCAATGTTATCCTTTGGGAGAGGCAGGCCTTGCATTATTGAAAATAACTAATTTAGTAGCTTTTTCATGTAAAACTTAGAAGTACATGTCAAACTTTTTAAATACACTGCACCCTGCCCTCTGGGCTGTTCAAAGCTTACCCTGGGCTACTGTATAAGGGATCTTCCTTATATATATAAGAAAAAAGAAGGTTCAGGCTTGGCAAAACTGTTTATTTTCCCAGGTTGAAATGGCAGTTTAGAAACTATACACACAGGCTGCAATGGCAGGCCTGAGACACGTGTCTGAAGGGCTAGTTGGGTGGCACAATCCATGCCACTAATAGCAATTAATTGACTGGTACATGTAACACCACTTTGCTAAGGACTTGTAAGTAAATTAAATATGCCAATTTGGGATAAACTAATGTTACCATGTTTTAAGGAGTGAACACATGCACTTTAGCACTAGATATCAGTGGTAAAGTGCACAGACTCTTAAAGCCAATGAAAATGAGATCAGAAAACTATGGTAGAGTGAGGCAAACAGTTTGGGGGAAGACCACCCTGAGGCTGACAGATCTAACTACTACTTTCTCAACATACCCTTGATTCTTTGTGTTCTGAGGAGGAAATACCAAAACGGGGCCCAATCATTCTCATTGTACCGGATTGGCTAAGAAAGGTGTGATATGCAGCCCTTTGGTGCTTCTCTCTGTGTCCCTTGCTCAAGCTGCCAATCAGACGGGACTTCATCTCCCTATCAGAGGGGATGGTGCAGCACCCCAGTCACCAAAGACTCCACCTACATGCCTGGAGACTGAACGGGGACATCTGAGCTTTTTCAGCTGCCACTGGAGTTGGAGGACACCATCCTTTCTGCCCGTTTGGGTGCAGACAATTTGATTGACCCTTTGCAGGCAAAATTGTCTTTGGTTATTCAGCTTTCCATTATCACTTACTCAGCTGTGTGGTACTGTTGTCCGTGTCAAGAGATATTTAGCTGTGTTTTCGAAGTTCCTATTTCTGCCAAACCAGGCGTCCCTTTTTAGGTCACAGATTGTCATGCATATTTTTAAGGAGGTTGA
The DNA here is from genome assembly GCF_031143425.1 of Pleurodeles waltl. Lineage (NCBI taxonomy): Eukaryota > Metazoa > Chordata > Amphibia > Caudata > Salamandridae > Pleurodeles > Pleurodeles waltl. The sequence continues at coordinate 1,416,385,449 of NC_090446.1, forward strand.
TGAATATGTATCATCTAAATCCTTCTGTTGTTCCCCCACTGGGACCTTAATCTAGTTTTGAGTTTTCTTATTGGGGCCCCGTTTGAGCCCATGTTCCCATGGGGATGTTGATGTTAAAACGTCTTCTTAATAGCCATTTCTTTGGCCAGAAGAGTAAGTGAGTTACAGGCTCTGAGTTTTTGTCCTTCCTTCACTCCTTTTACCCCGGACACATTAGTGATTTTAACCAGAGCTGCTTTCCTGCCAAAGGTGGTCACTCCCTTCCGCCTGAGCCAGTCTTCTACCCTCCTAACGTTTTATCCTCCACCCCATCCCACAAAGGAGCAGGAGCACTTGCATAGGTTGGGTCCTAGGCAGGCAGTCAAATTCTACCGCAGAAAGGATATGAAACTGAATCACCAGCTCTTCGTCAGATATTGTGGTGCCAGGAAGGGGAAAGGGGTCAAGAAACATCATTTACAGAGGGATCATTTCACTAGGGCTAAATCCACCATGTCTGCTTTTGGAAGAGAGGTTCTAGTTATAGACCTATGATCATTGCTGCACACTTTTGAGTGGATTCTGAGGCACATAGCGATGGCTAATTTGCCAGTCCACCAAAGCTCTCTTCCTAGGGAGGATATTGCTTGGCAATCTATTCTTTAGGTGAGGTATCTTCAGGTAGAAGTAGTCATAAGAATAAAAGTTACATACTTGCAGTAATGATCGTTCTGGCGGATAATCTAATTACTTGCAGATTCCTCCCTGACCCAACCACCTCCGCTTTTGATGGATTGTTATAGGGAAAGTTGATAAGACCCGAAACATAAATATTTAAAAACTACATTTCTTTACTGATGTTAATCTGTCTGTTCACTGTGAAGATGTTGGAAAAATGAAGGGAAACGGATGTCACTGTGATGGGGGAGGTGCTCTGTGGCTTCAGTGACATCATATAATGCCACTGCAGGGCCCAAGTCAGAAGTGCCCACTACCAACAACGTGAGATGTTTGAAGTTTCAAGATCCAGTCTAACACCTCAGATGATTCTACAGGTAAGAAATCTGCAAGTATATAGAGTATACATCAGAAAGATCATTGCAGCAGATAAGTCAATTTTCTGTAGGCATTCCCTATTAACAACCCCCTGCAAGTACCTATGAATGCAGCGAGGAAGAGGGGTTTTAAAGTGTATGCCCAAATAAAGAAAATCTGATCCCCAAATTGAAGGTTCACAGGAAATGTCCTAAGTCAGTGATTCTCAACCTTTTGATTTTATAGACACTCCCACCCAATCATTACTGGAATTCAGGGACCCCTAGTGGATTATTATTGTGATCCGGGGACCACCACTGAATCATTAATGGAAGCCATGGACTGCGGCTTAGGCAATTTCTATAATATGAACGTCAAAACAATTCACAAAAACACAGAATTAAGCATTTATCAAACAAATACATTGCGTATTTCATTTAATTCACATTATCAACATCATTGTTTTCATTTAAATGGGAATGTTGGGGATTTTCTAAATTCAACTGAGGCCACCCATCATCCACACTATATCCTGTTCAATGCATTTGCACTGCTCCCATGATTCAATCTGAAGACATCAACTTAATTTGTAGCCTCTAATTTCAAATTTCTTCAAATTTAGAGAAAGTTTTAAAATGTTCAGTTTGACAGTTTGCTTCTTTCTTTGTAATCACTTCCTTAATCCATAAATATTTTTTAATTTTCTAAGCAGTTGTGGAGCCCTGAGGAGGCATCACAGACACCAAGGGTCCCTGGCCCGCAGGTTAAGAACCGTTGTCCTAAATGATAGTCAAAAGTCCAGCACAAATATTCTCAAATCAGGTATTACTGTTGTGAAAATATAAAGTAATTCCTTTAGTATCTTCTAGATACAGTGCATGTCTACCCTATCGCAGTGGCGCAGGGCCGTGCAGCAATGCACTTGCTGCAGCACCCGCACCATGGAGCCTTATAAATATGACCCCGAGGCTCTAGTTGGCAGAGGTATGCACCCAGTCCAAGTAGGCACCACAATCGTAGTTGGGATAAGTCACAACACAACCTAAATTATCCTGTGCTTACCCTCTGCTAGCTTGGCACAGAGCGGCAAGCTTAATTTAGAAGGCAATGTGTAAAGTATTTGTGCAATAACTCATGAAGTAATACTGTGAAAACACAACAGAAAGTACTCCACACCAGTTTAGAAAATTAGATATTATTTATCTAAATAAAACAAGACCAAAATGACAAGAATCCAATATGCAGAAGTCCAGGTATCAGTTTTTAGAGGTTTAAGTAAGTCTTAATCCATAGAATTCAACAGAGGTATCTTTTTCTGCACAAAGTACCTGGGATGCATAAAAAATAATGCTGCAGAAGGCTGCAGAGGAGGTGAAGAAAGTAAAGCGATGCATCGATTTCTCCAGCACGGCGGCGATGATGTGTTGATTCTTTTCTCGTAGGCATGGTGATGTGTCAGTTTCTGAGTGCACAGCCTTGGCTCCTTACTGCAGTGTGGAGATAATTTGACACCCTGGGATGATGTGTTGAAAATCCAAAACATGCTGCAAGGATGAAACAGGCGCTGTGTCAATTCTGTAAGCAGTGCAGTAATTTTCTAGCCACGAGAAAGGTGCTGTATTGATCCTGCATGCATTGCGGCAATTTTTGCAGGCATTGTATTGATTTTCCAGTGCAGTGGATTTTCTCTTTCTGGTGATGTGTCTGATGGTCCTGAGACTTCTTAACAGGAGGTAAGCTCAGTCCAAGCTCTTGAAGATCACTTGTGGGGAAAGGCAAAGTCCTTTCACCAGAGTCAGGCAGCAGAAGGAAGCAGGGCAACAAACATGAGAGCAGGCCTTCCAGAAAAGCACTCCAAATGCATTCTTTGATCAGCACGGCAGCCTTTCTGACAGATTCCAGTTGTAAGCCCAGACGTCTCTGTTTTTAGGGGATCACAGATCTAATATATATACCCAAATGTCCTTTTGAAGTGGAGGAGACTTCAAAGAGTGGTTTTGAAGTGCCTCATTTCCCCTTTCAACCCAGTTTTGCCTGCCAGGAGATCTGTGAGGGGTTATCAATCCTTTGTGTATGGTCAGACCACTAGCCTTTGAAGTGTAAGTGAGAGCCTCTCCACCCTTTCTGCCCAGGCAGACCTATCAGTATGCAGATGAATGCAGATACAGCTGAGTGTCCAGTGTCTATGGCTGTCTGGGGCAAGGGAAGCTGTCAACCAGCACAGGCCAGACGTGGATTGGGGACAGGCTGTAAGGCACAGAGAGCAGGATACATAAACAAATGCCTACTTTCTAAAAGTGCCATTTCTAAAATAGTAATGTTAAATCCAATTTCTCACTATCAATCCAGCCATACCAAACATGACAATATTGCTCCTTTCAGATCAGAAAATTTCCAATGCTGGCCTATGAGAGGAGCAGGCTTCACAATAGTGGAAAACGACTTTGATGTTTTTCACTACCAGGACATGTAAAGGTTAGAAGTACATGTCCTGCTTTTCACTTACTTAGCACCTTGCTTTATGGGCTACCGAGGGGTGACTTTTATGTAATAAAAGGAAAGTTTAAGGCGTGTGCAAGTAGTTTTGAATGCCAAGTCTAAGTGGCAGTGAAACTGGACACACAGGTCTTGCAATGGCAGGCCTGAGGCATGGTTAAAGGGGCTACCTATGTAGGAGGCACAATCAGTGCTGCAGACCCACTAGTAGCATTTAATTTACAGGTCCTGGGCACATCTAGTGCACTTTGCTAGGGATGGATAGGTACATTAAAAATGCCATTTGGGTAGCGGAGAATGTTACCATGTTTAGGGGGAGAGAGCACAAGCCCTTTAGCACTAGTTAGTGGTAAAATGCGCAGTCCTAAAACCAGCAACAGTGAAATTCGAAAAATTAAGGGAGGCAGGCAAAAAGGTGGGGGAGACCACTGTAAGACTGTCAGGTCTAACATGTACCATTAATGTTACCAACTCCTCAGGAGCTAGTATTGTGGCATGCCATGCAACAGCAAAAAGCCTGAGAAGGAATACAAATAGGAGCAGGTCCAACAGCGTTCAGATTGGTAGTACTGACAAAAACAACATATGCAGAGGTTTGGTGGGGTCTGAGAAGTGACATGGAGGCTGTTCATGGAGAGACCTGATGCTCATTTTCCAGTGGTTGGCAGCCTGCATAAACGGTATGCCCCCCTTCCCTTTCGTATTGTTCTCATTGCTGCAGATCCCTTCCTCATGGTCTGCAAGATGGCATTCTGTCCAGCTTTTACCTGCCTTAACATTTCATTGACTTACCATTTTGTCACTGCCTTCCTGAAATTGGGTGATTGTGCACAGCCATCTCCTCTCCTGCCTATGTGCCCTCTTCCCAGTGACAGCTTCCTAAAGACTGTTTGCTTCCCAGGAGGATCACTGAATCTTCTTACTTTTCACTCTCTTCCTCATCATTTTTCTGTGATGGTAAGAGATGGTGGGTGCCCACCCTGCAGACCGGTCTATTCTCACCCAGATTTGGCTGTACTGCACCAGTCTGTAAGCTTCATGCTGTGGAGGATGTCAGATAGAGAGAGAGCGTAAGGGCCATCAGTCCCGCTGTGTGTTATCATTTGAGACAAATAATACAGTGATAATGATTGATCATAAATTTGACAGGTAAGCATTACACCACAACATCTACATACCACACGGCATTGCAAGGGTAGGTGTAACACATGGCCCTTTGTCAGAGAGTGCACTTCGTTTATTACTTAATATGACTTCCCTTGGACAAGTAACTCCCTACTAAATCAACATCTAGCATTATCACTGAATGAGGTCCAGGATCCGAAGTTAAAAGGCACAATGGCAGCAGTTTCCCAAGCCATGTTCTGATCTGTTGTATTCTAGTTTCCAGATTTCTAAAGCGCATGGCTACCCAGGAGGGCCTTCCAGCACTAAGTTAGCAATCAGGACCTCCCTCCTTGCTGATAGTTTATTCGAAAAACCTAGTTTTAAGCAGTTTTTTATTTTTTATTTTAATTCTGACTTCATTTGCCTCATTTGCAAAAGGAGAGCATTCCAGAGATTAGGAGCAATATAAGCAAAGAAACGACCCCTTTCGTCTTGGGGACTGTCAGCAGCTGCTGGTCAATGGAACGTAGCAGCCTTGAAGGGTTGTGGAGTGTAAGAAGTCCCTGGATCAACTTGGGTCCCTTTTTATACGCCACTCTATGTGCAAAGTAGATTGCCTTAAAATGAATTCTTTAGGGCACTGGGAGCCAGTGCAAGGTTGCTAGTGCTATTGTGACATGTAATACTAAAATGGTATTTTTGTACAACTGGAATGTGTTAAAATCATCATGTCAGCACACATTTACTTTAGTTGAGGATTTTCAAATAGTGCGGACTGTTAACCCACATACAGTTCATAGCCAATAGAGATTACACAGCATGTCTTTTGTTAGTTATTTAGAGGTGCATGTATCGGGACAGTGCCACAAACTGCCCAAGACAGGGTCAGAATGGCTTATTACAGCAGGAATTCCATAGGCCGCACAGTTTTCCTTATTCTAGGAGGTCCTTAAGTAGAGTTTTTGAGGACCACTATGGTTCATAAGTTACGATACAGATAGGCACACGAGTGGAGTGTGTTCTGTTCCTGTGTGGTTGGGTGCTTTTGGATGCCAAGTCAAACTTTATTCAGTTATTATAAAAAAATCATAAAAGTATACGATAAATTACAATATTGAAATGTTATGAGTAGAAACAAAACAGTATTGCACAGGTGAATTAAAAACCATACAGTAAAATGTGGTGCCATTGTATGAAGAAAGCATTATGGCAGGACGGCACATTAAGAAGGGGGTGCCACCCCGGCACAGCCTGCTTAATACTAGTAATCCAATATCTGCTAGTGTAAAACACAGACTACGTGTAACTAGATACGTTGCTACAATCGGAGACGTTATTTTTGTGAAAACAAAGTAGAGCGGCATTAATTGAAATAATGGGGACGTAAATTAGGCGGAGTGAAATGTTTTTGTGGTGTTTTATAAAATATACAAAAAACATTGCATGTCGTCTGATTTAAGGCTGTGTCTCCGCACGTCCAGATGGCAAACAAAAGTGGAGCAAAGTTTAGGAACAGAAAGAAACCTCTTTAAAAAAGATTCTGAGCCAGTTGAAGGGGCTCAATGTTGCTTTAACCCCACACTCTCGCCCTATGCAATGCCACAAACATACATTTAACGTTATAAGTAGTAATCATTTTGTTCAGGGGTCTTTTGCCGAGTACACTTGAAGAGTAAAGCAGGACCCATGAAGCTTTTATATTGTGCAATTTTCTGTCACCAATGACCTGCTTCCAAGAGATATGTGCCTCAAACAAAAGCTCTAGGAAAAAAAAAGTGGGAGTAAAACTCAGCTTTACTTAAGTTACTTAACCAACTTTATAATTCAGCCACTTCCTATATTCCGCCCCGCATTTAATTATAAAAGTTTTACCCGTACTCACGTTTATACCCAAATCCTGAATCTGATTGACAAAACAGGCGAGTAAGCGCCGCAACCCCATGGGGGTATGTAGCATAAGCATGTCGTCGTCGACATAGAAAAGGGCTGATACCGGACGATTAGAGGGAGGTCCACGCATTTCTTTTTCAAAACTGTTCCCTAGTTGTTAATGTACAGAGTGAAAAGAAACAAAACAAGAACACGCCCATGCCTAACCCCGCTCTGCATTCCAAAATAGCAAGTGCATTCACCCCTAAGTTCAAAAATTGCCATAGCCCTGCTCGCCATATACAGCTCTCTAAGAAAAGAGAGTATTGGCGGTGCTGCTTCCCGAATGCACTAGATAGATCGACAAATACCAAAAACAAAGCGTCCGACCATGTTCTCAAGGATTCTGACCATGTGCTCAAAATACCCGGTCTACTTCAAGCCCTGAATACCTTGGTCAGTACTTTTCCCCAGAATGGTGTATTAACCTTAAAGAGATCTGTATGGATACCGTCTGGGCCCAGCCTTTACCACCCTTACTATCCGTAAGAGCCCTGTTGATCTCGTCCAAGGAAAAAGAGAGAAAACTATTGTCTCAGCATGATCTGACCCCAAAGTTAGAAAATCAGGGGCAGAATAGATCTTTGAAAAATGAGCCACCCAGTCAGTTTCGTTTATAGCAAATTCCAGTGTAGGTCCACGTCATTCTTAAATAAAGGGCCATTAATCAGAAGTCTGAGCAGTCTTTAGTCTTGCTTGATGACTCAAGTGATGATTGCCAAGCAACATTCTTTAACTCTTTCTTTCCTCTTTGTGAGTGCTAAACTATAATCACATTGACATACCTTATCTTCGAAGGTGCACCTAGGAGATCTATGAAGGGCTGCTTTACGCCGCTTACTGGCTTTAGAGCATTTACGATCAAACCAGGCCAAACTATTATGCCCAGTGTAGGGCACAGGCCTTGTTAAGCATTCTTAGATCCTCTAGAAATGTGAAGTAAAGCTTCTTTAATTTTATCATCATAGGAAGAATCGTCTAAACACATGTCAAAAGCCTCCCTTAGATGCATGCCAAGTCTTTCAAGAAATCTGACTGGTTAATTCTCTGTCCAGCATAAGGAGATACAGTAACGAGTGGCTATTTCAATATTGTCTCCAATGCACTCCATATGAGGCTTCATAGCACTAATCAGGAGACTAATGTTAACACTCTGATGGTAGTGATCACTCATCGAAATAGAGTGAGTATTGAAATTGAATAATAGTATGCTAAACTTACTCGAGGAGAGGATATAATCAATAACAATATTGCAACCTCTACTATTAAACGTACAACTAAATGGAGTAGAAGGGACATACGGTTTATTAGCAAAAACTAAGATCAGACTTGGACATCAAATCATTTAGCTTAGTTCCTTAGGCATTATGGATGAAATGTGATTGATTCATATCATGTATGTCCACCATGCCGCAAACCTTTTTGGATAGCAGCTGACAAAAATGAACATTTAATTCATCTCTCCAACGAATGAAAACCTCTTTCACTTTAAGAGCAGCTTCCAGTTCATGGTCCAATTGAAGTAGTACATTGAGTATATTGTATGACAATGCATTATTATAAAAATTAATATATTGTTGCTCAAATGGTAATTTAACTTGAAAAAAATAAAAAACTAGAGGCATTTGGCAAAACAAAAATGGTTCATTTAATTAAACGTTATGGCTGGGAGAACAGTTACAGAACTGGTGTCTGAGGACTGTCTCAAAGTACACTTCTTCTGTGCGGTGTTTTACACATTTCTTTAGGTACAATAAAATACTTACAGCATTTCTTTTGAGGTAAAAAATGTGAACAGTTGTCATGGAGTCATAAATAAAGTCCTGATAACTAATGTAGGCGGACCTTGACCATGCGTGGACACAGGGTGGGCCAGCCGGTAACATGCCCAGATGTCCGGCTTGAGGGGCGCATGATGACTGTGTGTTATTGTGCTTGCTGTGTTTTGGTTGGCTGTGTGTACTGAACTTCATGTGGCATCTGACTTTATGGTGTTTAGGAATGCACCGCATCCCTACGGCCATGTGTGTTTTATGGGGGCCTTGTGGTGTCGCTGTGCCTATCTATGATCTGAGTTTCCTGTGTGCACGTTTGCCGGCTATGTGCTGCACCACCTGTAAGTCAGTACTCTCCGGCCTAGGTGTCAGAGCCTGCCGTACCACATATATTGGAGTCAGGGTTGATGGGCAGTTTGTGTTGGGTAAATTAGCTAATACTGATGTGATTTCGTTGGTGCATGTGATTGTGTTATGGTGCACATCGACATCGCCTTTCCCAATATTAACATTAACATAATATAAAAAATAAAAAACAAGACCAAAATTAGGTTTCTTGGACATTTTGATAACAATGACTTGATGATGTGGAGGACTGGTGACTGATTTTAATACTGAGTTAGGCAACAAAGTGGAGATATGTATAGGCAAACCCCCCTTTGGTCTGCCTTCTGAGGAAGGTACAGTTGGAAAATGGAATGTTATAAAACCATTATTATGCAAACATTCACATGCCCAAGTTTCCTGGAAACATAGAAAAGAAAATTCAGAAATAAAAGTGTACCAGTCAGAAAGATAATGGTTAGAGTCTAGTCCAGCCCCATTTCAAAATAAAATGACACTTTGGGGTTGGCACATGATTTAATCTTCTTTCTCTCTAAAGTTGGGGGCTCTCTCGCACCTCTCCTCAGCCTTTACAGGGCTACTCCATCAAGAGAAACAGCACACTGGAGGTTGATACTGTTCATTCCTCAAAATGGCTCAGAAGTATCTTTGTACACTTCACAGTTCGTTTGGATGGTAGATTATTCCACCAGATATAAGTAGGCTGTGTAAGTTCAGAAAAGGGCAGTAACATGACAACAAATTATTTAGAATTAAACAACCACCCTTGATACTTGGCGGAGTCCATGGAGTTGGTTCACATTGTTAAACTGAATGGGTGTATGAATATTGACACTAGGTGTTCTATTCTACATACTACATGTCAGGGAGAAAATTTCGTGACTCAGAATTGTCATATATTATGAAAACCATTAATCATGAAAAAGTTAGTGCATGTTAATTTAGACATGTGTGTTGTTTATTAACATTGTGAATTGCTGCTGCATCAGAATGCGGCTGATAATATTGTGTCTCTGAACATTCTACTGATATAGTCCACATTTCATCATTGACTCAATACTTTCCATCCACTGTAATACCATTTGCTGAAATGTTTCTAATGTGAACTGTGATGCCATGAGTTGATTGTGTATGTGTAAGAAATTGTGTTGTTGGTTGAGGGTGTTGAAACCCTACTCAAGCAACAGCCCCAGTCATTGTCAGGGGCAACCACTAAACGTCAGTAAATTAACCTGTGCTTAACCCTCCGGTAACTTGGCACAAAAGCGGTTAGATGTCACTTAGGGGCAGTATGTAAAGTATTTATGCAGCACACAAAAAGCAATCAAGTGAAAACACAGTACATTAAAAATTCCCCCACACCACTTTAGAAAAATAGAGAAACATTCAATAAATTATTTGACACCAAAACAATAAAAATCCAGTGAGTAGAACCAGACATATGCAATTTCAAACATTTAAGGTGTGTAGCTCCTAAAAGCACAAAGCGCCATTCAAATGTATCTAGTAATGCAAAACTGTGTGAAAGTCACAAGTTGAGGCCCAGTGAGAGATGAAGTATGAGCTGGATACAAGGGACCAAGTTGGTCCTAATGAAAAAGTTAACTTCTTCAGTCCAGCACACCAAGATCCATTCACAGTGCAGAAAGCTGTGAGAGGCAGGGAGAGTGTTGCAGATAGTTGTTGTTGTAGTGCGAAGAACATGTCTGGCATCGTGGATGGTCATCGCAGTACCACAAGGTTCCTGTTGGGCATTGCGAATAGTTAATGCTGGAGATTTGCGTTGGTGGTTACCACCGGCGGTCAATGCCTTAGCGCAAAGTGCAGATCTTGTCTTGCCAGTCATCCTGGCTTTTCACTATAGTAGGAAAAGTCAGGTTCACTGGAGTTTCGCGTTGGCATTCAACATTGGTGGCAAAGATCCTGGCATGAACTGGCCTGTTTGTAATCAAGAAGGGCCCAAAACCTCAGGATTTCACCTTTTTAAGCCAGGGGAGTGCCCTCTGATGCCAGCCCCAAGGGTCCTGAACCCAGAAGGCACCTTATATGGATCAAGGACTTACTCTTGCAGAGGCCAGCATGGCTCAGACAGTATCACTTGCAGGTCCAGGCAGCAAATAAGCTGAGCAGGTGCAGGGAGGTCCCTGGAGCTTGTTTTGTCCATTTAGTTCAGAACAGGAGGCCAGTCTGTTGACCCATGGTGTCACTGAGCTTGGGATAAAAGGAGCAGGTCAAGTCTTCCCACTCAACAAGCAGGGCAGATCTCAAGCAGATTGTGTCCTTCTTCTGTAGTGTCTTGTAGTGTCTACAGGTCTAGGAGTGTACATAAGACCAAGTCATTGGGTCCCCTTGTTATACCTAGTGCCCACTTTAGAGTGGGAAAGGCTTCTGTAAGTTTTACCCCTAGAGAGTTGTCTGGAATTTTCTGGCTCCCTGCCCTAGTCCCAGTCTGTTTGGGGGCACAGTAGGCTAGTATGTTGTCCTTTGTGAGCTGGGTTAGTGCCTTTGAAGTGCATGTATGGTAGGTGAAAGCTCTGCAAACTCACTAAACCAGGATGGCCCATCCTGCCAACATCCAGACCCTTTATTGTGTTGCTGTCTGAGAGGAATACCTACTCACCAAGCCAGGATGGCCCATCCTGCTAACACCCAGACCCATTATTGTGATCCTGTCTGGGAAAAATACACAAAACCCAACTGCCAAATACATCCAGTCATGTGACACAGAAACATGCTGCATGTACCAGAATGGTTATGACGAGAAAATAACAACTTTCCAAAAGTGGCATTTTCAGAATTGCAATTTACATTCTGGCTTTACCAATAAAGAGGTTTTTAAATTACAACTCACTTTGATGTGGTGGAAATTACGACTCCTTCCCTCAGGGACCACCAGCTCACCCTCTGAGTCTCCCTCCTAACTTAGTGAGATTAAGGAATGTTGTCACATCTGCCCTGGGGGCTAATTACCCCTAAGGCCACATTGGCCATCTTGTAGAGGTCCCGGCAGTGGGCTGTTTCTTAAGGCAAAAGATTCCCCACACTTGTGTCATAACTAAGACCAGTCAAAACAGTGGGGCAGGAAATGGGGGGCCCTGGGCCACCATCCATTAGAACCCCCTTCTGTTTTCTCAGAAGGGGCATGGGAACCCTTTTTTCCCATCTACCTTACTTTGGGACCTGCCTGTGTCTTCCTGGTCCTCCTTCTCACTCTGTTGGGAGGAACCTGAACCACCCTCCTTGGTATCACTCCCAGGTACCTTTCCAGATACTCTGGTACTAACTCAAAGGTCTGTCTCCTTTACAGGCTTCATGGGGTTACTGAGCTTGCAGTAAACCAGGTGATGGCACAACTCTGTGAAACAGTTACTGAGCATATGCTCTCTCAAAATTAGATCATACAGCCCCTCATAGCTACTCACTTGGCTGCCCTTTGCACAACCATTTAGCACCTCACTGGAGAAGTCCAAAATCCACCCACGACTGATTTTGTCTGTCTCTAAACCTTAAGCTGTTTCCCTCCGAGGTGAGACTAAACTTAGTGACAAGGGCCTCCTTCATAGTGGTGTAGGGCATCTGGTCAGCTACCTCTAAAGGAAAACGTGTGTCCCTCCCTGTAGCTGTCATGTGCCTCCACAGACTGGTCCCCAAAACGCCTATGGGTTCCTATGTATTCTAAGGGCTACATCATAGGCTGGGAACAAACCACCTATCAGTATTATCCCAAACCACTAAGCTAAGCACAAGGTATTTGGGTAGGTGGACTACTTGAACGCCATTGGACACTGTGCTGTTGCTGCCACAATTTCTACTGGGTTTTGACAGCTGTTTGGCCTTCATGTCCAGTTCTTTTGCACTTAGTTCATAGGCCCTAAACATTCTTTTTTCTGTCAAGCCGCTTTCAGACTCAGCCCCCTCCTTCACCTAGGTCCTTTCGGACTCAGCCTTACTCTCTTCTGCATCGAGTCTGGCTAGCTGCAGCTTCAGGCCCTTCTCAGCCTGTGTGTCCTTCAATTCTTCATGAACTTCAAGGTAAGGGAGGACGCAATGCTCCCTGCATTGGATTGAGCAGAGGACTCCATGTCCATTTGCCCTCCTTTCTCCCCTCGAGCCATTGACGAGTTATTTCCCTCCTCCTCCTCTTCATCCTTTAAAAGGCCATCTTGCACTTTGTCCTCTGTGGAAATCTTCCATTATCATCACCACAAAATCATACAGGGAGTCCCGATGTTTCTGTTTAGTGGATTTCTTCATGGCCAAGCGCATGTCCTTGCAGAACGTCCTCAGCTCAGCCTTGGTGAGCTTATTGATTTAGATCAGCTCCATCATAGACATTAAGACCCTGGAGAAACATTGAAGTAGAACTGTTGAAAATAGCATTAATACATAATTGGAATGATCCAAAGGCGTCCACTCTGTCACCGCTTGTTAGATTCAATCTGGGCATTACGCAGGCAATGGACTCGCTAGCACCGGCGAGGGTCTTTGTTTCCCGCACCAGGAAAAAACCCAATCAACCATGGTTCTCTCAAGACCTCAAAATCTTACAGAGAAAATACCGGCAGAAGGAGCGCTGCTGGAAACTTAGCCCCCGAGAAGCCGAGAGGGCGGAGCTAAAATTAGCAGTAAACATTTATAAAGAAGCCTGTCGGGTAGCCAAATCGGACTATTTCACATGTAAAATTAGCGAGGCAGCCAACTCTTCTAGAGAGCTATTTAGAACCATTAATGTTCTCACCACTCCCTTAGGTATTCCAAAAGTAGAAAACTCCCAAGACTTTTGCAACAAAGTAGCCAAATTCTTTGAATGTAAAATTCTTAACATCTACTCCAGCTTCATGTTGGACAAGGAACAAGCTAACTCCCCTCCCTGGTTAGCTGTGCCTCTGCACCCTGTGTTGACTCTCAACGGGCTGCCAGATAAGCCATTTTTACTCCCGAGGTTTAAAATGCCATCTCAAGAGGTCATCTGCAAGCTACTTCTGGAATGTAAATCGGGATCCCCTATGGATCCCTGCCCCCCTGCCATCCTTCAATTAGTACCAGAGCTAGCGGCATCTATGCTGGCCCCTATTATTCAGGAAGTTCTTATAACGGGTTTGTATCCTAAGGCATGGAAAGAAACTATTATTCTCCAGCATTGGATCTTTCATAGATTCACATGCTTGAATCATCCCCGTCGTCGAGGTGGGAGCCTCACGGTAAATTTAAATTTATAAAAAGCAGTAAGTCAGTAAAATTAAAACCAGTAGGCCCAAGTAGGCCTCATAAGGTATTTTACAGTCTATCCACTTTGTTTTGTGAAAAGACCCAAACTTGAGTATCAACCAATCAGGATTCAGCCCCTCCCAAACACTCCCAACAGAGGCTGAATTCCCTCAGATTTTCTACCGCACGTCGTGTGAAGGGAGTCTCCCTGAGCTCTGCTCAGTTTTTTTCCTATTTTCTGACTGAAGATTGTTTTTTCTCTCAGGAAACTAGTTACAACTTTACTATGTCTGAAAAGGCAAAGAAGGGTCTGTTCAGAGACTGTGATAACTGTGGGAAGAAGAGACTACATATTGATGACCCCCACAAGAAGTGTATTTACTGCCTTCATCCAGACCATAAGGTGAGAGACTGCAAAATCTGTCGCACCTTTAGTCAAAAAACCCTCAAAGACCGAGAGGGTAGACTTCTCTTATGGCTGCAAAAACAGAAAGCCTTAGAGCATCCTTCATCAGACAGCGAAGAGTCACCACAAACTTCTCGCCCTCAGAAAAGAACAGGTGAGAGAGATAGAGGTGCGGATGAACCACCAAGAAAAATGCACAAAAAGACTAAACAAGTCTTAACTGAAGAGGCAGTTAAACATGGACCAAAAAAGGTTCATTCAGAACCTACTACGCCGTTACACCGGAAAAGCACCTCAAAGAAACCATCCCTGTCTCTGTCACCACAAAAAGAGTCAGAAAAACTCTTTTTGGTGAAAAAACAACCGTCGACGACCGCCCCGTCGACGACAGTGTCGACGGTAACAGCGACCACGGTATCGTCGACGTTCACAACACCATCCTCACCGATGATTATGACGTCGTCGCCTTTGTCATCGACGACGATTATTACTGCAAAAATCTTCAAAAGAGCTTCGTCGGCAACCACATCGTCGACAGCGGAGGCCTCCTGGGTTCACAAATCATCCAGGGCACTCCCATCTACGCAAACTACGTCGGCGAAGCGACCGTCGTCGCTAAAATACCCGTCGACTAAGGAAAAGACGCAGTCATGGACGGAAGCGTCGACGAGAGACCCGTCGACGAGAGACCCGTCAACGAGAGACCCGTCGACGACAGTACAGTTGACGACAGTACCGTCGATGAGGGAGCCGTCGACGAGGGAACCGTCGACGAGGGAACCGTCGACGATGGATCCTACGATCACCACAGCATTAACAGTTTACAAACCTTTGGACATTTCACCAGCTCATTCCTCATACCATCATGAGGACTCCACCAGATTTTTACCCCTTTCCCTTATTAATATAGGGGACAAGCCATCTGACATTTTGCCGATGCATACATCACCAAGTAAGGTGCTGCCATACCCACCGCAACATCTTTTAGACGATGAGGATGATGACGTTCAAGGCATGTTTGGGGCAGCTAGTAGCCCGTCCCAACTAAATGTCAAATGTCAAGAGTTTGATGAAGAAGAGGATCAACATTACCAGCATAGTTATGCTTCAACATCTTATCCACAGGCAAACCAACCATCGCCTCTAGCTATGCCTAGCACATTAGTGACAGATTTACAACATATGTTGAAGGACTACTATAAAAGGTTCCCACCGTCAACTCAGTCCACGCCACCTAGACCTCAGAGTTACCAGCAAGCTCAAACTACTAATGTTTCCGAAACGCCACAGGCTAGTAGACCTGTAACTAGCCAAGCTCCGGAAGCTTACCTCTCGTCGGACGACGAAAGGGAAGAGGGCGAGCTAGCAGATTCAGCGGCTAGTGAATGGGACGACTATCTCGTTCCCACACCATCTCCACCTCCAGCAGCTCCAGTGGATTCTCCTCCAGAAGACATAGGAGGTTTCCATAATATCATAGAGAGAGCGGCGAAACGTTTTGGTCTGGAAATTGTTTCCCATGAAACTGAGTGTTTTTTGTATGACTTTAAAGAGCCATCAAAGAGATCTGTAAGAGCCATACCTATTGTGGATTTTTTGTGGCAGGAGGGTTTGAAGGCAATGAAAAACCCGGCAACAGTGCCTTCACAAATGCCAAGGCTAGAGAAAAAATACAAGGCCCCAGATGATTCTCCGGCCTGTTTAGTCTCACAACCGAAACCTGACTCGGTTATATCACAGGCGGCTCAACGACGATCCAAAAACCCCTCTACACCTATTGCGTCTCCCCCAGACAAAGAGGGAAGGAGACTAGACAATATCGGTAAGAAATTCTCCTCGGTTGCTGCAGTAACGGTCAAGGCGGCAAATTCCCTCGCCATCCTGGGAAGGTACGATCGGCAGATGTGGGCAGACATGTCCGTTTTTGTAGATTCACTGCCAGAAGATATCAAGGTGGAAGCTAAAAAGGTCTTGCAGGAGGGAGAAAGGGTTTCCGCAGAGATAATAGACAGTGCAATAGATATTTCCCTCACTGGCTTTCGACAATTAGCTGGAGCAGCAGTCCTGCGCAGACAAGGGTGGCTTAAAGCTACTTCATTCAGACCAGAAGTCCAGACTCGTGTTCTCGACATGCCCTTCGATGGAGAGAGTTTGTTTGGCAAACATGTAGATGATATGCTGCAGGCTATCAAGACGGATACCGATACGGCAAAATCCCTAGGTACCCTGCAATATAAAAACTACCTTTTCGTGGAGCAAGGGGTAGAGGTAATTACTCCTTTCGAGGTGGATACCAACAATACAGGTCACAATATACATCTTCCTCCACAGGACCAGGACATCAGCACCATCAACAACAGCAGCATTATCGATTACCACCAGCCGCAGCTTACAAACATCCGGCTAGAGGAAGAGGAGCTGCCCGAGCAAGAGATACAGGCAGAAAGCAATGACCAGCGGATAATCTCAACACCTCCCCAATCAATATTGAAGGTCGGAGGTCGCATCAATTCTTATTTCCCCAAGTGGAAGGCTATAACATCGGACAGATGGGTACTAGATGTGGTGACCAGAGGTCATACTCTGGAATTCATCCAAACACCACCGAGTGTCCCTCCATCGGGTACACCGCCTCTGAGGTTGAGCCAACTTCTCAGGGAAGTAAGGATAATGCTAACAAAAGGAGCAATAGAACCAGTCCCTTTATCTCAAAGGAACAAGGGATTCTATTCCCGGTTTTTCCTTCTCAAGAAACCCTCAGGAGACTGGCGCCCCATCCTGGACTTGAGAGCACTAAACAAGTTTCTAAAGAAACAATCGTTCAGGATGGTAACGTTGCAGGATGTCCTGCGTCTCTTAAACACGGGCGATTGGATGGCATCCCTAGACCTCCAGGATGCTTATTTTCATATCCCCATATATCGCAACCATCGCAAATTTTTAAGGTTCAGGGTAGGAAGTATGCACCTCCAATTCCGGGTTCTACCATTCGGTCTCAAATCAGCCCCCAGAATCTCCACAAAAATGCTAGCTCCAGTAGCAGCACATCTTCGCCAGGCAGGTATCCAGGTCTTCCCTTACCTGGACGACTGGCTTATAAAGGCACCCTCAAAATTCCAAGTAACAAATCATATTTCCTATTGCCTTCATTTGTTACACAGCCTGGGGTTTGTAGTCAACTACCAGAAATCTCAGATATACCCCAAACAAGAATTGAGTTTCTTGGGAGCAATTTTGGACACAGTACGCAGCAAAGCGTACCCATCACACGAGAGGAAACAAAAGTTAACCTCGTTGGCAAACAACCTATCCAGAAAAAAGTTCGTTTCAGTCCGCATCTACAAATCATTGCTCGGAATGATATCATCGTGCATTCCGCTAGTCCCAGATTGCAGGCTCCATATGCGACCCCTGCAAGAGCAATTGGACATACAATGGACACAGGTCCTCGGCTCCTTCGAAGACAAGATTCGCATAACGCCTCTAATGAAGAACACTATGAGGTGGTGGGCGACTCTAACCAATTTCTCAAAAGGGCTGTCTTTTCTTCTTCAAACACCAAGTTACATAGTAACAACGGATGCCTCTCTTGAAGGATGGGGTGCACATTGCCAGGACCTGCAAATCAGCGGAATCTGGAATCAGCAAGAGAGCCAGCTCCACATCAATTATCTAGAACTCAAAGCAATACACCTAGCTCTATAAGCTTTCTTGCCAAAGATACAATGTTCAAGCGTCTTAATCCGGACGGACAACATGACCAGCATGTTTTATCTAAACAAGCAAGGAGGCACAAGGTCCCTACAACTCTCGCAGCTAGCCCAACAAATTTGGACATGGGCCATCAAACACAATATTTCACTAAAAGCGGAGCATGTGCCAGGACAGATCAATGTTCTAGCAGACACCTTGAGCAGGACAATAATTCCTTATCACGAGTGGGAGCTAGACCAGAAAACTCTCAATGGCCTGTTTCTATTATGGGGCAAACCAAACTTAGACCTATTTGCCACTCTCGAGAACAAGAAATGCCAGTTCTACGCAAGTTGGCTTCCCCAAAAAGATTTGTGGGGGAATGCGTTTTCGATGAGATGGTCAGGAGTTTATGCCTACGCTTTTCCTCCGATCCCGCTCATTCTGAGAGTCATCAGAAAAATGAAGACGGAGGGGTGTCGACTTCTACTCATAGCTCCCAGATGGCCCAGGCAAATATGGTATACGGAGCTCCTCATGCTCTCCGAACGACCACATCTACCACTCAGACAGAGTCCGACTCTTTTAACGATGCACCAGGGACAAGTCACACACCCACATCCGTCGTCTCTTCATTTGTCGGCTTGGCTCCTGAACACAATGAATACTTAAATTTCAAAATCTCCCCAGAGTGTAGAGACATCTTAGCAAAAGCTAGAGCTGACACTACCAACAAAACCTATAGACTTAAATGGAAACGGTTTTGTGTTTGGTGTGCAGCGGAAAATATACATCCTTTATCTTCTACTCCGGAACAGATACTTCCATATCTCCTGCTCCTGGCAAAATCAGGACTTGCATATTCTTCCATACGGGTACATCTGGCAGCAATCTCCAGATACCGCAGATCACCAGATAGACTCTCTTTGTGTTCCACAAGAATTGTCAAACAATTTATGAAGGGCCTTTTTCGGGTCTTCCCGCCAATTAGGAAACCCCCGCCTCTATGGTCATTGAATGTTGTGTTGATGCAACTCATGAAAGCTCCTTTTGAGCCGATCCACAAGGCTGACCTAAAATTCCTGGCATGGAAAACAGCATTACTGTTAGCTCTTACTTCGGCAAAGAGAGTCAGTGACATTCAGGCTTTCACCATCAAACAGCCGTTCCTCCAGTTTACAAACTCAGGTGTCATCCTGCGGACAAATCCTAAATTCATTCCGAAAGTTCCCTCAACATTTCATTTAAATGAACCAGTCATCTTAAAAACCTTTTTTCCAAATCCGCAAACAGTGGCGGAAAGAACATTACATTCTCTCGATATTAAAAGATGTTTAAAGTTTTATCTACAGAAAACTCAGGCCATCCGCCAGTCGGATCAATTATTTGTAGCGTTCGGCGGAACAAAGAAGGGACACGCGGTGTCCAAACAAACTTTAGCAAGATGGATTGGCCTGGCGATTCAATTCTGCCATTCAAAAGCAGGAAAGCCGCTCCACACCAAGGTGAGAGCCCACTCTACAAGATCGGTAGCCACTTCAGCGGCACTCTTTGCAGGTGTACCACTACATAGCATCTGTAGAGCAGCAACATGGTCCAGCCAACACACATTTACAAGACATTACTGTCTAGAGGAGACAAACCAGGTCGATACAGCAGTGGGACAAGCAGTGCTGAGGCATCTATTTCGTTAAGGTGAGCCTCTTACACATCCCACCACCACACTCGAGGTATGGTCATTAATGGTTCATTTTCTTCTACTGTTTAACGTGTCGTATTCTCCATAATAATAGCATAAACTGTGTCAGGATTTCTTGCCACACACATTTTATTGCTTTATATTCGTATGTTTGTGAATATAAATATAATTATATGTAAGTGCATATTTAAAACTGAACTAATGTGAATCACATCACGTATAGAATTACGATGGAATTACAGTCAATGTAATTCAGTAAGTAAGAAAACATTACTGCTCGTTACTCGGATTCAAGCATGTGAATCTATGAAAGATCCAATGCTGGAGAAGAAAATTAGTTACTTACCTGTAACTGCAGTTCTCCAGTATTGGTATCTTTCATAGATTCACATGCGACCCACCCTCCTCCCCTCAGAGGCTCCCCTATTATACAGATATTAAACTTCACACTCCTAATAGAAAATCTGAGGGAATTCAGCCTCTGTTGGGAGTGTTTGGGAGGGGCTGAATCCTGATTGGTTGATACTCAAGTTTGGGTCTTTTCACAAAACAAAGTGGATAGACTGTAAAATACCTTATGAGGCCTACTTGGGCCTACTGGTTTTAATTTTACTGACTTACTGCTTTTTATATATTTAAATTTACCGTGAGGCTCCCACCTCGACGACGGGGATGATTCAAGCATGTGAATCTATGAAAGATACCAATACTGGAGAACTGCAGTTACAGGTAAGTAACTAATTTTCTTATTCCGTTAAAAAAGAAGGAAACTGGCAAACCCGATGACCTGACGAATCTACGCCCAATAGCCCTTCTTCCCTATGCGGCCAAAATTCTGGAAAAACATCTTAATAAAGAATTGGTTGATTTCCTGTCAGCCTCAAAGGGCCTAGACAACTCGCAACATGGTTTTCGGAAATCCCACAGCACTGAATCAGCTCTCATTGCATCATCCGATACCATACGCAGATTGGTTGATGAGGGGCAGGGGGTCTTTCTGGTCCTACTGGACCTGTCGGCAGCATTTGACACCATTGCCCCTCACATTCTGCTAGACCGTCTACATCAGGTAGGCATTAGAGATCAGGCTCTCAAGCTGATTGAATCCTTTCTATCAGATAGGTGGGCCACAGTTAGCAGCAGTGATTTTAGATCCCCAGCCTACCTCTTGCCGTGTGGGGTCCCTCAGGGCTCTTCCCTCAGCCCTACGTTATTTAACGTGTACGTGGCACCACTGGCAGAGCTAATTCGCTCTTTCGGCTTTATCCCTACTTCGTATGCAGACGACACTCAGATTATTATCCCTATTAACAAAGATATGGAGGAAGTGGCCATCCGCTTCAACGCCTGTATGACAGCAGTGAATAACTGGATGAAGGCCAATTGGCTAAAACTTAACTGCGAAAAAACTGAGATTCTGTGCTTTGGGATTAGGAGGGAACACTGGTCTTCCATCTGGTGGCCTGAAGAGTGTGGAACTCTTCCGGTGCCACGGTCTACCTCGAGAAATTTAGGATTATTGTTTGACGATCAATTGTCATTCAAACCTCAGGTCAACCAGATAATCAAGACCTGTATGTGGACTTTGAAGAAATTAAAGAAAATATTTCCTTTTATTCCACAATCCTGCAGAACTACTTCCACTCTGGCTCTAGTCATTTCCAGATTGGATTACGGGAATGCCCTTCTGCTCAACTTGGATAAAGAATCACTGAATAAGCTACAGTTGATGCAGAACACTGCTGCTAGGCTCTTACTGAAACTGCCTCGCGGGGCCTCTGCTAAGAGGTGCCTTAGAGATCTACACTGGCTTCCGGTAGCCCAGCGGCTCTCTTTCAAGGCTCTCTGCATCACTCACAAGGCTGTCCATGGGATTTGGCCTAAGGCTATAACCACTAAGCTGCAATGGTACAGGCCTAATAGGCTGTTGCGATCTGCCTCTGCCTATCGAATCCAAACATCCTGCACTAAGAAGGCGAAGTGGGGAGATAGAGCATTTACCATTGCGGCTGCTAAAATCTGGAACTCACTACCATTGGATCTAAGGCAAGAACACAATTATCTAACATTTAGGAGACTGGTCAAGACTTGGCTTTTTCCGCAATAAGTCTGGGAGTCCCCTTGTTAGCTGACTCTGCCTCACTCAGTTAGCGCTTCGATGCCCTCGGGCCGGAACGCGCTTTATAAATACTCAATACATACATACATACATACATCATATCGTACTGTAATAGTCCTAGAGCCAACAAAACGGGTTCAGAAAACTTGAGAGTTTAGGGGAAAGGTTTGGGGATGTCCTATCAGAGATAGCCAAGCCCAACAACAAGCATTGGTTGTCCTCGGGCAACTGGGGTGGTCCTGGACCTGGATGGGAATGGAGTGCTGTGGGTAGGCCTCTGTGTATGACCTGTAGCAAGGCAATGATCTTGCATATTTCTTCAGGTTAGTACAGTGACACCTGTTCTTCGCAATCAAGTCATCGGAAGAATGACTGCAGGATACCAACTGTGTGCTCTGTTACCTTTGATCAGCGTGTATGCTTCTTTTGAAGCTCAGTGATTCGACATGTAATGGAGGAGAGCAACAGTAATGAATGTACACATGCTTTGCATTTTTCATTGTTCAAATTTCGTGCATATATTGACAACGTCCATAACAGCTCACACAGGGAAAAGTGCTAAGAGATTTGCCAGTCAGTGTACTGTCATGCCGAAAGTGAACAGGCAATCCCTTCCTTTGTAGTTGTCACATAGCTGCCACATATCATTGGCAAAAATCACTGACTGACAGAACATGAGGCTGCCATTTGTTGTATCAGCAAAGGCAGCTTAAACCTGTGTGAAGCTGTCCCTGGCATCACACATTAATGGAGTGTCAGTGGTATCAATCGCGATAACAGTGTTCCCTTTTCTGTGGTGACTGAACTACCACATATGTGAAGACCATGGTTCATAGTACA
The DNA here is from genome assembly GCF_031143425.1 of Pleurodeles waltl. Lineage (NCBI taxonomy): Eukaryota > Metazoa > Chordata > Amphibia > Caudata > Salamandridae > Pleurodeles > Pleurodeles waltl. Next base: position 1,416,408,080 of record NC_090446.1, read on the forward strand.
GAGGAGAAATTGACATAGAAACTGCAGCGCCACTCTTTGCCTGCAAAGCAGTGACTGGAATGGCGATGTACTGTGGTACTTGACGGGAGCTGCAGGTCAGCATGTGTTACAAGCACTGAGGTTTGCTTGCCTTTGAAATGCCAGCAGTGGTCCCATCCACCCCATAAGATGATCTTGTTGCCAGAAAGTTGAGTGGAGCCGGTAGCTTGACCTTAACTAGGATGGAATGGAAACCGGCTATTGGTGAAGTGCTCTTTTAACACCATTCTTCAACCATGTCTATCATTCGGAAGAAAGCCATTTGCTTCCACATGGCTTCTTTCAACATACCAAATAGGGTGATTTGTTGTCAACGCGTTATCCTCTCTCTTTTTCGAACATTGAGTGTTCATATTGCCAGGTGGGTTCATATATTTGTGGATCATAAAACATTTCATTTGTTTCTCGTATCTGTAATGTCCAATTGTAGGATTTTATTTTGTATTATTTTTTCTTACCCTCCTTTGCATACAGATGTTGTTATGGTACCAACTGTGAGAGAGTATAATCTTTTATACCTTGGGCATTTATTTTTCTGTTTCTACCTTTGTCCTGGTAGTGTTAGTCCCTGCCTCTATTGGTGTGTGTGACTTTTTGCTGTTCTGTTGTGTGCTCTGCTCTTAAAGACTCGATTGCCTTGAAAGACTTGAAGCTTGGTGGCCTAATATACTACTTGAATGGTGTTGGGTGTAACTTTTGTGAACTGGGCTTGACTTCATATCATTGATGTGTTGTTTATTTGCATGACCCCGTACTTCCTCTCGTTTTTCCCGGCCCCTTCCATTTTAGTACATATTCCTCTTTTATGATCCTTTCACCTGTCCACACCCCCAGTTGCACTTGAGTAGTACTTTTATGTATGCAGAAATGTTCACAGCTGTATCAGATTATTCTGCATGCAGTCTAGACTCCATTGCATCTATGTTAGCGTATGGGGATTTCTGAATTGCCATTACACATATGGAGCCCGATTCACAAAGGTAAACTTAGACCAAAAGTTTAAGTTTCGACCTAAAGTCTAAGTTTACTCATAGTAAAGTTAGACTTTCAGTCTAAGTGGAGACTTTTCATCTAAACTTAGGCCAAAAGTCTAACTTTACTCCTAGTAAAGTTAGACTTTTGATATAAATGTACCTGTGTGATTCGGGCCACTTTTCGTGTCGTTCCACATACAGAGAAAAATTGCTTTTGTGAATTGGATGTTGTATGTCGTGAATGATGGGTAGAATTACTGATTGTTATAGAATTCACTGAACAATAATGTGAAAGACAAAGCAACCATTCACTTTTTGGGGCTAATCTATTGCCACACTTTCTGTTCATAGTTTATTTATAGAAGCTCGATGAGTCAGCAGCTCTAGTCAGGCTTAAGAGCTTCTAAAGACCTAAGGAACCATGCCATTTATTCATGCAAATGCCTGATATAAAAATGAGTCCCTTGAATTCAACTTTTTTCAGACTCGTCAGCCATTCCAAACAGCAGTCAGTCTGCAGAATCGGCTGCTCTACCAATTCCAAGTAATGACAGGGTGGAAGTGGTGACCACAGCACATTACTGATTGAAAATATATTTAGTAGCTGTTTCTAGGATCCAACAAATTACTCGCGTTGCAGCAGGGGTCCGAAATGAATGCCTCCACTTCTGAGCAGTTTTGTCTTTAGAGGTCTGTCTGATGCCCAGACGTGACAGTGGCGTGCCAAATGAGAAGGATTAGAGCATTAGGCAAATGCATGTTCATTACATCATTTCATAAGAATGCTGGTCCCGTGTTAATCAGAGCTGTCTCACCTCTTAAAGCGCAACTATTTTTACATTTGTAGAAATGTATGCTTTTTCAAAAGTAAATATTTCTTTAGTCGTAGGAAACCTGTAATTATTGCCATTTTTTTAGACTTTCAGAGCAGTTCCGGCACCCGAAGGTGTAGCAGCTACACTACCAAGCCTCAAATTATACAACCGGTATAATATTTATCCTTGTGGCCTGACGCAATTTGAAGGATACCTCATTTTCGGCGGCAGGGGTTGGTCCTGAGTGTGCACCTGTCTCATCCAGGCGTGACTGTGATATTTGACCTTTTAAGTGAGGCCTTGGGGAACTCTAATTCTTTGAAGCGCTGCGTCCTTTGGAAGTGTCACTTCAAGACCGTCTCCACTGTTGGACTGGACAAAAAATAGGACCGGGCGCCAACATATTTGTCCCCCTTTAGCGCATTTGATAGCCAAAAAAATGAACCACATTTTCAGATAGGGCAGTTTTGAACTTGTGAAGACACATTGTATAGGTGTCTTGCAACGTATGCGTGCATTCTTATTTGCCACAAGCAATGCATGCGGTAATATCAGTGAAATCAACAGTAAAAACAGGACAACCTGACCATGACCGGGTCTATGCGCCTCTGAAAAAAGGCCCACACACTGTCTTATCAGACCAGCCCCTCAAACACACCCTGGCTACCCTATAGGCCAGTTCAATCCTGACTGGCACACTTACAGAGAGCAACGAAATACCGCTGGAAGAAGATGGGACAAAATCATGGCATTTATCTCAAGCAAGATATCCCAAGATACATGTGACATGTAACTGGTTACTATATAATGTATGCTTAACATCATGAGCATTTTTCATATAAAACAAAAACACTGCACATTACACAATTTGATTTTCTGTGCTGCCCAAACTAGACCTGACTCCATGTTCTTTTTCTGTGCATCCATATTTATAGTAGCTAAATGTGCACCATTGAAATTCTCTGTGTTGACATGCTGTTCGCAAAAAACTCCAGAGGAAGCTTTTCTTCCACATATTCCGTTCAAGTACTTTCCTGTCTATGCCTCTCATTCATAAGCTTGTCATTGTTTTGTGTGTAGCTAGTTTTGTGCTGTCACTTCCATTGACATTAGGTCAAATAAGTCAAGTTGATTATTATTTTTTTAGTTCAGTATTGTTGCATATTGCTGTGCTGTGATTGATTGAGCCTTGCAACGTTTAGCTCATTTCATGCTGACTACATGACTTTTGTTGTGAATTTTATTATAAAAGGAGCCCACTTTTGGTGTGAGCCATGAATTGCTATCCAACTGTTTAGAGAGCTGGTCCCTGTCAGTCTGTCTCTTTCTTGTAACAGAATATTTTCCCTGAGATTTCACTTTGTCATACCTACTGCTGAATTTGATAGTGCCATATGGTAATTGACTATATATAATTTTTTATGAGCAATGACTAACCATTATAGTTGCCTTCTGTATAGCTCCCTAGCTATGCACTGCTTATTACAACACGTTACATCACTTAAAAAAAAAAGATATTTCTTTATTGTGGTTATATAAAAAAAATGAATAGCTAAGTAAATCATAATCGTTCAGTGTCACATTTTCTTACTCATGCGCATGTCAAGATGCAGGCATTTCGTTTTTGTTGTCTACTTTCCTTTAAAGCATACAATATATGGGTTGGGTTCAGTACATGAACAGATCATGTGATTGAGAGCCGTATCATATCTTTCCAATACATCAACCTTATTGTCTTTCCCCAACAGTGGTAAAGAAAAACATAAATAAATAACAAATGTTATGTGAATCTGTACTTTGACATCGCTCTCAGTTGATGTGTATGAGCTATTGTGGTGGATGCTGGGTACTGTCCCAAGCAGGGACCAACTATCCAATGGGGAGGAGGAAGTTCCCTGTTTAAGCGGGGGCTGGAGGCTCGGGGGGACGACCTCCGCAGAGGAATAGCTGTACCCCTTGTTGCACTGTGGTCAGCTAACTGTCACGGTGAGTACGCAATGCAGTCGAGGTAAGTGTACCAGAGTTGTGTAATTTGTATCGCAATCCATGGAATACGGGAGTGACATTTACGGTGAAAAAAGTAAAGTGGTGGATGACTGCCTGTCTTCTTCTGGTGGTTGTTCATCAGTATAATGTTCAAGAGGGTCTATTATTCGATTTAGCCTCAACCTTTTCCAAATAACTTTGCTATTCCAGGGGTTTGCGCTGGGTACTGTCTTCGAGGTGTGGAACTGTAAGACATGTTGCTCCTCTATTATACTTGTGAGCAAATCCCTGAGCCATGTATGGATGGAAGGGGATGTGGAGGATTTTCAGCATATGACAATCCTTAGTTTACCAGGTCAATAAATGTATTGATAAATTTGCGAGCAGCTGTACGGGAGGTCAGTCCTAATAGGCAGGGGCCAATGTCGGATTATGGTGCCCACCGTATCAGAGAAGAATCATGTCACCTCGTCACTGAATCGGCTTATTAGCGGGCAATCCCATGTCATATGGATAAAATTAGCGGTGGGTGTATGCCAGTGGGGGCAAGTGTCTGAAGTTCTAGGGTACATCTTCAACAGTCTTTCTGGACTGAGGTATGTATGATGTAAGACATTGAATTGCATGATTTTAACCTAGAGTTTATGGAAATCACCTTAGGAACCTACGTGCATTGCCTCCATTGTTTGTCAGTCATGGGGGTATTTAAAACTTCATCCCAGTAGGTGTGCAGGGAAGTCAAAGAGGATTTTCTGTTTTCACATATTGGTCTACAACCATCAGTAACTGCCCTATGCCCTGTCCCATGTGTTTGTAGGGGTTGGAATGTTTCTGGTTCATCATGAGTTCTGTTCCAGAGTGTATGAAGGAGGCGAGTTAGAATAGCGTATATGAAGAAGGAGCCCATAATCATCCACTAAATTGTTAAACGTGTTGAGTATTTTGTCCATGAACATATCACCCCATGTGGCAATGCCTGCTTCTGTCCAGGCAGTTGTGTCAGGCCGTGTACGCAATCTTGGTAGTGGATGTGTGAGTCGGTTGATGGTTATGTTAGCGTGTGCAGATCACAGGTTGTTAGGGTGTCTCGATCGGTACTGGTAGTTTGGGCCATCTTAATAGCATTGGGTCGAGTGTGGGAGAGCTGACCCGTAAAGATTAAGCAGGGCTGTATCCTCTGGGATGTGTTGTGGGGAAAAGGGCAGGATTTGAAGTCTCATTTGGTCATAGTGCCTTCCACTTAGTTATATGCTATGTTGTCCGTTGCTTGCTACGAGAGGTAATAGCGCAGCAGTTGACGGTTTAGTGGGAGGGGCCCTTTTGTCGGTATGGGTTGATCTTTAACTGTGAATGCACTTTATGCATTTGTATGGTGCTGATCAATGTAGTATGTATCTCAGGGGGATCACTGGTACCAGGTAAACAATGCATCAGTTCTTAGTACTCGAATAATCCGTGGTCCCCCACAATTACTGGCTGGCCGGAGCCTTCAGTCTTCTGTGTTTGGTTGTGATGGGTCACGGAGAATGGGGCAATGTGAAGTAGGCAAATTCTTGTAAGAACTGTGCTGGCCAGAAGGAGCGCCTCGGTTGCAGCGCAAGTCCACTGCTGCCACAAACAAGGCCACCCAGGGTCCTGCTCCCAGACATGTGGGGGGTACCGCCTCTTGCCGTGTGGGAAGAAGCAGAGGTCCTGTAGGTAGTCGGTTGGTATGGCAGTGTGGGGGAAGGTTTGTTTTATGGCATGCAGGCACATAAAAGATACAAAAATCCCCAAGGGGCAGTGCCCCGATCTGATTTTCTGCGGTTGTGGTTGTGGCTGCCGTACCTCCGAGCTCGGTCTCTCCTGTTCTCTTCCTCTTGCAATTTGGGCTGACTGGGCCTGGTCGCTGGGTAGGGTCCGGGTGACTGTCTTGCCGAAGAGGGGTTACTGCCACCTGCTACTCGGGAGAAGTTGCTGTCCTCTGGGGAATCAACTGGTGCGGCGATGTGGAGAAGGGTTCCAGAATTAAGTCTGGCAACGTCAGACGATGCGCAGTAGGGCGCTGAGGTGCGTGTTGGCCTGGACCCAGAGTCACGGGTAGTTGAGGCACAGTTTCAATGTCGAATTATCAGCAGTTGCAAGCTGAACATTTCGGTACGATTTTCAAGTTGTGGAGGGAGATGATTTGGAGGTACAGGATACTTTAATGGGCCAAGGGCCACGGAGCCGTGCATCCTACTCAGTCACCATCTAGGCCATGCCATATTACATCACTTATGACATGTTCTATGACATCATTGATAACATCAATGCAACATCTTAAATGACATCATTGCTGCCAGCATTGCACATGAAAGGGGAATGAGTTATTGTTAGCTCATTACATTTAACTATTAGATTTCAATGTTTTTTTAGTTTAAAATGTAACATTTTAATCTAAGTTTAACACCTCTTTAACCTTTTTTGCAGTGAATCTATAATTATATATATATATATATATATATATATAATAATAATATGAAAAGCAATTTTCTCGACGCTAGTGCTGGTGGTGGAGGGAGACTGACTTTCTCAAAGAAGTATTCTGAGAAAGGATGACGCGTGCTCCAGAAATTTCAACTGATTCAGTTTATTCAAAATTCTGCATGCTAAACACTGATGCCTTTTGACTGCAAAAGTCTTTCTCACTGTGGGTGAGTCCTTTCTTACTGTCCATAAAATACAAACTGCCTGCCCCCCCCTTGTTATGAACCTTTCTGGGTAGTATGACATTATCTCTTGTTAACACAATACATTAAAATAAGTGTTTAAGCAAGGCAGGCGTTGTTATACAAAAAATAATCGATTACTGAGTGAACATAATGATTTATGTCTCCTACATGTGCATATGTAATTATTAAATTTTGTGAGCTAAATGCCAAATTATCACAATAAAATATCCAGTCTGTCTGGGACAAAACAGCCATATCATTTATGAGTTGTTTGAACAAAACAGTGCAGTTTATAAAGTAAGAACCAAATATGTATGTAACAAAGGGTCAACACAAGTTTGCTTTCAATACCAGAACCAATTGCCCTGTGCTTCATGTCCATGCCAAATTGAATTTCTGTCGGCAGTACACTATAGGGCTTAGTGCCTTTCTTATAACAATTAAATTCCGCTGATATAAAGTACAGTACCTCCTGATAAATTCATTCAATCATTTGTATTCTTCTTTATACTGTGTGTGTTCCTTACTTACTGTACTTGGCTCAAATTGTTTATTTCAGTAAACCCACAAGTCACTCATTGTAGCTGTGCACCTATGAATGTACATGCATTTCTTCATCCACATTCAAACCAAAGGGAATCTTTGTGTGCATTTGATTATGAATTTTGACTCTAGACGTCGATGTTTTTTGGTCCAATCTTCTCTTTCACTTATAGAGACACTAGTGATGCCATAGTAACTTATCATTTTCCAGTTGTCCTCATGGTTTTGAGTATAATGATTTGAAATTACATAGCTTAAACCGTTATTTTGTACTGCCCGTATGTGTTATAGTATCCTCTTCTTCAGAGAGCAAGTAGTGCTCCTCACATACTTCAGGCCACATTTACCTTCAACAACATAGACTACACATTGAGTTTCACATGTGATCATTTGGTTTACCACTAATGTTATATTTTTGAAATCACAAATTGCTTTGGTGTTTATACCAATCTTGCAGGCCTTTCACTTATTGCATTTGACAAACCCTTTCTTTTTATATCAAGCCAAGTTTGTCATTTGTTTTTGTTTAAATTACTTTTGACCAATCTGCCCCTTAGCGATGATGCCTTTCTGTAATTGACTTGTGATCTTGAACCAATTTTACTTGAAATGTCAGGATCATTATCAATTATATTCCAGTGTGTATTACATATTCTAATAATATCTTGACTTCCCTTGCTATGAGTATCATTCTAATCAAATCATCTTTATTAGTATTTCCTACATTGATTTTTGGTGCCCAAGTGTGTATACGTCTCTTAAATTTAGCTCTTTTGCTATTTGTTTTACATAAGGCCCAGGACACTCCCTCCTGTGAATTCTGTTTTACTTGGTCAAACTATTGTTCCATTTCTACATCATCGGAGAAGTTCTGTCTCATTCTCAATAACTTTCCATATGAAATGCTCTTTATCAGATTCCTTTGATGGAAACTTGTCCCATGTAGTACTATGTTTGTTGCTGTTGGTTTTCTTTACAGTGTAGTTTATATTTGATTGTTTTGAATATATACTCTTACATTATGGAAATCAATTAGTGTTGTGTTATACATGAATTTGAGACGACAGAAATTGGTGTTGATTTTAATAAAGTAAATCAGAAACTCATCCTTGGTTCCATTCTAGATCAGAAAAAGATTGTCTATAATTCTTAACCATACTACGGATTTCTCTAGGTGTAGCTCGTACTTTTCATTCAAAGCAATTTATCTTTCACACCAGCCAATTGTCAAGCTTGGGTAGCTTGCGTAGCTTGGTGAAAATGAAATTCCAATGGCGGTGTCGCACATTTGTTAAAATACCTGATGGTTGAACAGAAAAATGTTATTTTTGAGGAACATTTCTAGCATGTCGTGTAATATCTTTGAGTGCTGTGTCTCTTTTATTTTTCTTTGTCTCAAAAATATTCAACCACCTTGAGACCAGTTTCATGTTGAATCGATATGTATAGCGAAATTACATCAATAGTGACAAGAAGATAGTTATGTTGCCATAACGTTTCCGTTATGATTCTCCGGAAATCACCAGTAACTCTGTTATATAAACTTAGTGTGATTACTAGTGGAGCTATGGAGTAGTCAAAATATATAGCTACATTGCCTAATAGTGATTCACACCCTGACATTATTGGTCTACTGGATGGATTAGCCAGTGTTTTATGAATCTTGGGTAAAAAGCAGATGTCTGGGATGATCCGGTTGACAACTTGCAAATATTGATATTCTTCATCATTTAACAAAGATTTATCATGCCACCTATTCAACTTCACATGCAATGCCAGTGCCATTTTATTAACAGGATTTGCTTCCAATTTCTTATAGCTTCTTGTATCCATAAGCTGGTGGTAAGCTTCTTTCCTATAGTCTTCTTTATCCATAATTACAATATTGCCTCCTTTCTCTGCCTGTTTAATTACTAAGGAGTTTTCATTGACATGTTGTTCAAGAGCCTGTTGTTCTCCTATAGTCAAATCCTCTCCTATTTCCTAGTTTTTCTAGGTTAATTGTCACTAGTTCATAAACAGCTGCAATCTTGTTGCCAGGTGCTAATGTGGGGGAAAACTTGGATTTTGGTTTAAAGTTACTATCTCTATGTTCGTTGGTATCTATATTGAGATGTTTCAAGGATTCTGTCTCTGTGAAATCTGAATCTTCTAAATCATACATGAGGTCAAACAGAGTTTTCAGGTCTGGTGTTCTATGACAAGATTTGTGTCCTGCAGTATGTTTTCCACTGTCTCCTTCTCCTTATACTTCTATTTTGAGATGTACTTAGCCAATTTGATTTTCAGTAAAAATTTGTATGTCTCAATTTTTGTCTCTACTAAATGAAAGGGCAGTCCTGGGCAAAATGCCAATCCTTTGTTTAATAATTTTATCTCATCCTGTGGTAATTTATAATTTGATAAGTTCACCACCAGGTTTTTCATTTGATTCATTGGAAGACGTTATGTTCTCTGACTACTGCAAAGAGGGCATATTCTTTTGTCTTCCCCTCTTCTGATTTTTCAATATTCCTTTGCTTATTTTTGGCCTCTGTGTCAACCACGTTGTTGACTCCTTCCACCAAGTCTCCATAGGAAATGTGTTTTTGGTTTTGTTAATAACTTTAGTGCCATTTGACGAATCTTCACGAAATTTTCCAAACTAGTTTGGCCCTCACTTCATCTGCTGTTGGAATAGTTTTCGGGTGATTCGTCACGTGAAGGCCAAACAAAAGGGGGAGTCTCAAAACATGTTTCCCCATGCAATTATCCATAGGGATTTTAGACAAAACTACAGCCTGAACTTCTGAATGGAATTACACTAAGGGGCATATTTAAAAGGAGCTGGCACATTGGCTCTGATACGCCAGTTTCCTTGCGCCGCCGTGCGCCCGCCTCTAACGACACTGTGGTAGTACTGTATTTACAATGCAGCGCACCATGGCACATGTTAGTACAATAACGTCAACATGTTTGATGCTGTGCTGGACTGAATTTTGACTCTAATCCAGCAAAGCTTGAGGAGGCCCATAGGAAATAGCCCAGCATCAATTTAATGCCTGCCTGGGGCAGGCATTAAACAATTATTCTAGAGTGGCACAGTGAAAGCTTGTAAATTTCACTGCACCATTTCTTTTGGCCTCCCTGCAGGGGAACACCCCCTTTGCATACATTATACCTGGTGCAGGTATAATGTGGTGCAAGAGTTTACAAAGTGTTACAATGCTAGAATTGGGCCACTTTGTAAATATGGCGCAGGGAGAGGGCCTGTTTAGTTCCACCATATCATAAAAGATGATGCCACAGCCGCGCTAAGGGGTGCAAGGGGCTTGTAACTATGCCCCCACATTTGTCAGAAAGCTAGATCTTGGTCCAGAAAGATCTCTTTTTCTAATTTGGTGTAAATCTGTTCATTAGTTTTAGAGTTGTTAAATAAAAAATGATTTATGTATATCTAGATAAATGTGTCAAGAACAATGCTGTGATTGGCTGGCCACAACCTGACAGAAAGTTTCAGCCACCATTTTGTGTATTGGGACTCGTCTTGGGGAGGGGGAATACAAGTTAAAAGTGTTAAAAGGGCTCAGGGTAGAGGTATGCTGATTCCAAGTGAAACATGGAGGGGTCTGTGAGGGACTCCTCATGAGCAAGAAATTAGCCAAAAATATTTTTTTGGGGGGCGTTAGCATCCACGGATGCTCCACAGTGCTCAGTACGGTCCCCTTTGTGAATCCACAATGGAGCTGCGGATCCAGACCCCAAGTAAAAAACAACTACAGCCACTCCCAGATCTACTCACACACCCATACAACCACTTACATTCACAGTCACACATCCATACAGCCACTCACAAACCAACTCAAACACCCATTCACACACTCACACCCATTCACTCACTTACACCCTCACAAACCCACTTCCTCACCCACTCACACAGCCACTCACACACTAATTTACTCACACATTCACACAGCTGCTCACATATCTATTCGCAAACTTTCGTATATACCCATTTACACATTGACACACCCACTAACAGTAATACACACACTCACACACCCACTCAAACACTCACTCAAACATCCACACACCGACTCACAGACCCACAAAACCACTACCACAATCACTCAAAGACCAACACAGCCACTCTCTCACACACATACTTACACAGCCACTTATATACCTATATACCCCCTTACACACCCACTTACACACCCTTACAGGCACTTACACAACCACTCACACACCCATTCAGCGACATAAGATCCACTGTTCCATCATGGATTCTACCACAATATGGCAGGTAGACCCCTTATTTATTCACAATGATTCTGCAGTTCAGAGTTAAAAAATTGAAAAAAGGATTTGAAAACCAATTGAAAAATAGTGTTTGGGAACGATTTTGGCTCTGAAAAGAGCCTTCGTGTTTATGATGTGTAGATGATAATTACACAAACCAGGATGCAGTCTTTTAGGTTGTTGAGGCTTGCGTCCATCTGTACAGTAGAATGAACTACTCCTTTTTGATATATTCCATCCATATCGAAGCGTACGTTGGTATGGTATATAGGGCCTATGTTGTGGCCTCAGAGGAATGCAGAAACAGTTTTATTGACATGTTTCCTGGATTTCTCTATCTGCAGACAAAATCTGTTTGTCCAGTGCCCCTTCTGTCTTTGGCAAATGTTGGCAAAAACCAAGGCAGAATTTGGTAAAAGTGCCATTAATTTACCAAAGGTATCCTTCATTGGGGTTTCCAGTCCTCTAATTGTGCCCAGGTCATTGCCACCACTGTGCACAATCATGGGATCTTGATGTTGGTAGTCCTCTATGCTTTCAACCAAAGGCAGCAATTTATGCCACTTTAACCCTCTGTGGCCAACCCAAGTAATGTCTACATTAGGTAAGCCTAGGTCTCTGTCAGTGCCACATTGTTTAGCACTTTCTCCAGCCCAAAATACAGAACTGTGGCCCACGATTCAGACTCTGACCATTTTGGAGACAAGCACACAGGAAAAGACTGCAGCAGAATGAGGCAGTTCTGAAGATGAAAGACAGTAGAAATTTAGGACAGCAACTAAAGAGCATATTTGATTGGATGGTGGAGATATGCAGGAAACTTAAATTAGGTATGTTGCTTGGGATATGCTTGAAATTGCAACCAATCAACCACACTTGCTACAGTTAATGTGAAGCTGGTATGCTGTTGAGAGAAAGTTGTGTGAACTTTTAACCTACTGGTAGGTAGACCCTATTGGAAACATGGTTACTATGGAAAAGAAGCTGAAACAGTATGAGGGAAGGGGACAAAAGAGACTGCAGTGGGAAACTGAAAAGCTGACTGATGTACAAATATTGCTCAGTAGAGAGTGTATGTCTTGTAATTGACAATATTTTACAAAATAAAGTATAAATAAAAAGCATTGACAGCAGATTGTTAAATGCTTTTATGGGCTGCCTTGTGGATCCGCGCATCCACTGCAGTCCATACAGGGCGAGTAAGAGCACGCTGAACCCCACGGTGGATGCAAGGATCTGCACAAAATCCGACCAAATTGGGATTCTTTACAAAGACACATGGGAAGGGTTACCAAATAGTGTCCATTTTGGAGTGTGTGAGAAAGTTATCCTTTTAGCCTGTTCTCTCCACTTTTTCCTGACTGATATTGGTGATAACTGACTCTGACTGTGTCCTGGGCTCTGCTAACGAGGCCCAGGGCCAGTGCTCTGATTAAAAAGGTATATTTTACTGGCTATACTGTGTGTAATTACAATTGGCAATGACAGACTCCTGTAAGTCCTTATTATATAGTACGGCAAGGGGGATTCAAACTATTGAAACGTTCATAGCATAATATAGGATAGGGAGGTTTAGAAGCCCAGCAGATTTCCTGCACTGAAATATGCACTGCTGCATTGCCTTGCAGACTGTCTAAAAAGTTAAATGTGTGCATATTCGAGTTTGGAATAAAAGGTACTTCCAAAGTGGTAATCTGCCTTATTTTTATATATGTCACCCCAAGGTCTCTCCTTCGTGCCCCCGGGATGTGGTGCCATGTAACTATAAACAGGAACATTATAAAGATGTTTTATATGCCCTGGTGAGAGCAAAACTGCCCATTTCATGTTTCCCCAGTGCAGATACTTAGCTCCATAGGCTAACATTGGGATATTTCACATAAGTATAAATTGCTCGGACACCGCCAGATGTATCATTCAAGGACTCAAAAGATTGGTAATGGTAAATCCAACATCCTGCTACTATTGAATTTATCATAACTAGTACAGAAAAGACATTAGAGGACTTGCTTTTCTGTGAACCAAAGTCCAGCCTGCTGGTGGCCTTTCCTGATTGGTCAGCCTTAACAGGATTAGCCAGGCTGCTTTGATGAGGTGATAAGGGGCTTGATTTGAACAGTTGCTATCTGGTGGGGGGTGCTCTGCAGCTGTGGAGCACAGGCCATAAAGGGGGCTGGGTAAATCAAACTGGGTTTCAAGGAGAACAGGACAGAAAGGAATGCCAGACAGGCCTACCCCCTCACCCTGTGCCCCCAGCCAGATGGCAGGCCCAGGAGTGGAATTTGCAGATGGTCTGGAGTGGGATTGGTAATGGAAATGAACCACCCCAGTATGGTGGTTTAGCCTGGTCTTACTCTGCTAGAAAATAATCCTCCATCTTGGATATTTAAAGTACAGTACTTTGTGAGACGAGAATATGCCACGCTTTGGAGGAAGCTGTCATGCTTTTGGGTGACACCCTGCATTTCATTGGACAAGAGTGCTGCCCCACTTGTCCCCCCAGATCATTCAATAAATATGTGAGAGCTGCAGGGCAAATCCAATCTGCTGCCTGAAACTACAAGGAGAAGAAGGACTGTGCTGCTGCAACCATGGTCTGCACCCAAAGGACTACTCTCTGAAGGACTGCACCTGCCACACACTGGCAAATATAGCCCTGAGGACTTTGCCTTGCTTCTAAATGGATTAAGGAGTGGACTCCCTGAAAGCAAGATATTACCATAGCTTTCCTGCACCATCTTCACTACAAGTCCCCAGCCTGGAATGTGTCCAGTAGACTTTTAAAGACTTGGCCAGGTGTATTGTGGAAAGTGTAGTCCAAGCTTCCAAGGACCATCTCAGAGCTTCTAGACTTGAGTTTTTGCTTTTGACATTTTGAATTCTCAAGGGTAACCCAAGGAGAACTTCAGAAAGAAGTTCCAGAAGTTTGGAGAAGTTTGGAGCAGCTTTTGGTCAAAGTTCCAGAAGTGGACCATCTGACATCGAGAGCCAAGCCGACTACCTTCAACTGCAAACCAGTCTGAATTTCAGGTTCATCCCACTGAAAGCTTCATAGCTCCAGACTTCCATTATTTGACCAGGGCCTTGTGGAAAAGCAATCCAACGATGTTGCATTGAAATAGGCTTGCTGGAGAGGACCGCACAATGTCGGGAGAAAATCCTCCAGTAAAACAACTAAGTCTGATGGTAAAACTTTGACTCATGCTCTATCGCAGTCAGCCTCAAGTTGTGGCTTAGCCCCTAATTAGAAGTTTGGCGGTCCCATTAAGCGACCTTGTGGGAAGGACTCCCCTGGGGGACGACGCCACGGTGGGGCATCTCCCCTCCCCCAGAGCATATCGCAATGTTCCCTCCAGGCTGAACGGCGTTCACACCTGTCAGTCTGGTGGGATTCGTGCTACGATAGAGCACTCAACTCCTTCATAGCACCAAGGGGGCTATCCAGCACCCTCGGAATACGCACTGTCTGCAAAGCAGACAATGTGCATTTTGAGGGTGTTGGGCAGGGAGGCCCCTGCACTGCCCATGTTATGGGTATGGGCAGTGCAGGGGCCCCCGTGGCCCCCTGCACTTGTTCTCCACCAATCTTTTCATGGTGGGTTAACGGCTGGCGGTGAATAAGATTGTAATCAGCCAGGTGGCTCTGAGTTCAGTGCTGTCCTGGCTGACTACTACCAAGACCGCCATCAGCCCATTGGGAACAACGTTCCCAGCGGGGAGCGGCAGACAGACCGTCAATTCAAGTGGGGCGTTCCTCAGACCACCACACTGCTATTGAGGTCGAAAGTCCTGGTCTAGCGCAACCAGATGTCCCCAGTTTGCGATATTGGTTTTTAGGCACTAGAAAGGAAATTTTTTAATTTAGTCTTTAAAAATTAATATCTTCGGTTGCCTATATTCGATTTTTGTTCTTTTGGTGTTATTTTAACAATAAAAATGTTTCCTATTTTTATAAATTAATGTGTAGTTTTTAATGTGTGTTGTGTCTTACTTATTTACTGTATTGGTTTATTGAAATGCTTTACATACCTGTCTCCTAAGTTAAGCCTGCCTGCTTGCAGCCACTACCAGGCATTGAGCCAGGGGCTGATGTCATGAGACTTTGACTGGACCTCATGTTGGGGCGGTGTGTTTATTTCTTGTGGTAGGGGCCTACTTATCCCTACTAATAACCCAGCCTCCAAAAAAGTGGCATAACAAAAATGGAAGATGAAAGGAAGTCTGTGATTTGCTAAGTATAGCAGTATGAGCGAGAGCACAGTGGGAAGAGTAGCCATTATTGGTACTTTTCTACTGGGAGTGGAGGAGGATTGCCATATTTCTGGCTTGTGATTTACAGTGAAAAGAGATATTAAATGATATTTATATGAAGCTTGGACAGCTGCAAAGAAATTGTTCACAGGTTTTTGAATAACGTTGTACTATAAAAATGCATATGTAAAAAAAAAAAAGAAAAAACCTATGGGCCTCATTTACTAAGAAGTGGCGAAGCGCGGTGCTGTGCCAAATTTGGCAGCACTGCGTCACTTCAGAAACACAGGGATGCCCTGTATTTAACACAAGATGGTGCACCCCTTTGTTTTCCCTAGCACTGGAGCTGAAATTAGCTGCCTGGCTCCAATGTAGGCACCCTTGCACCTTGCATTGCATGGAATTGTTTATGTGCAGGAAGGTGTCCCTTCCTGCACATAAACAATCAATAATGGTGATTTGCTAGTCCTATGTGTGCTGCACAATGCAGCACACATACGAGTAGAAAATCATCTTTAAAGGGCACCAGGCACCATTGTGCAAGGGTGCCTGAGTTGCAGAGAATAATTGTGTACATGGGGGAAGGTGTCCCTTCCTGCACATAAACTTTCAGTGAAGGTGATTTGCTATTCCTATGTGTGCTGCATAACGCAGCACACATAGGAGTAACAAATTGTCATTATTTAATGATTGTTTACGAGCAGGAAGGGACACCTTCCAGTACATCAACAATCATTAATGGTGTTTTGCTCTTAGGAAAAGTAAAAACTAGGAGAAAAAGTATTTCTCCTTGTTGCGCCATGCTAACGCCACTACTGGGGTGGCATTAGTTTGTGGCGCTGCCTCAGGTTTACAAATCCTCGTAAATCTGGGGCAACGTCAAACTGCAGTGGTGCAGTAGAATGCTCACATCAACACCCACTGCATGCCCCTTTCAGGCATAGTGATCCAAGTAAAGGGGCCATATTTACAAAGCGGTGTAAAGTGGTTTGACACCGCTTTGTAACTATGGGGCAGGGCTTTGCGCCACCGTAATGTCGGTAAAAGTGATGTTCCGGTGGTGCAATGCCCTTGCAAATGAGGACCTGTGAGTGTATATAGGCTGAAAGAAATGTATAGCTTCTATACATTACAGGAAAAGGCAAAATGGAAGGGAGGTTAGGTGAGAAAATTAACAAAAAAATAGTGAGCAGCGAGGGGGAAGTGGAATTGCTATACTGAAAACATAGTTGTCTTATTAAGCTAGTATGAATGAATGTGTTTGAAATTAGATGTGGGTGCTTGCTTATAGTATGTAATTTAATAGCATGAAATTTACACCTAAACATACAGTCAGGCACTTACACACCCAGTTACACTCTCACAAAAGCATGTATGTACCCACCACTCATATAGACACACACCCAAAAAAACACATTAGCATGCCTATTTACTCCCCTGTACATCCATGTACATAGGCATTCACACACCCATGTAGGCACTGTCACACCGACTCACACACCTATGTAGCCATTCATGTAACAAGCACTTAGTGAGTTGCACACGCACTTACACACCCATGCACTCAGTTATACACCCAGTTACCCACCCATACAGCTACTCACATAGCCATTTATAAAACCGTACAGACACTCACACACCTAGTCAGATAGCGACAGAGGCTCTTACACATCCACTCACACCCAAATAAAACATATATATCCACCACCGACAGAGCCATTTGCACACAGTTACACACACAAACACGCACTAACACAGCCAGTTACCAATCCATACAGCCACTTAAATACCCATTCAGACACCCGTACAGTCCCTAACCCATCCATTGACACAGCCACAGACTTACTTACACATCCAGTGACACACATATGGAGGCACTGATACACTAACTCACATATCCACTCAACCAGTCACACACCCAGTCATTCACCCATATAGCCCCTCATGTATTCATTTATACTTCCATACGGAGACACTTACACAGCCTCTTATGCATTGATGTAACCAATTACGTAGCTACTCACTTGGCGATAGCATGTAATGTAATAGTATGTAATGTAAAGGTAAATGTATTGTATATTTCCTTTTCAGATATCTACTTAATTTTAAAGGGGATTGGAAGATGGAACAATGCAGTAAAAAAATAAATATCAATTATGCTTCGTGATAGCATCCATCAAATGGCCAATAGATGCCATTTTTACTGCAACTGGAATATGAGTGACCATGTCTTTCACTTTTAATTGAACAACTGGGATGGTAACCATCTGGTCAAGAGATAAAGGTCCCACAGATGATCTAGTTGCTGCTAATGATGCACCACCTTCCCTCTCTCTTACCACGTTGTGAAATGTCCTTCTATGTATGGATTTCAGGTGTTTCTGTAGAGAGGATGTGCCCCTTGACTACTTCTGCAGCATACCTCGTGACAGTTTTTTACTGCATATATTGCACTGGACAAATTTAAGAAAGAACATTCTTATCTCCTGAATCGACACAGAAATATATTAAAAAATTGGAGTAAATGTTTGACGGTGGTAGGCCTTCTTCTTCTTTGTCCTACTCTTCCTCTTTTGTCTTCGGCAGAAAACATCTTAACTTTGAAACTGTCTTATTTTCAAGGAAAGCCAGAAAAAACAATGGAGCTGTGGTTTTGAGCCAGTCTCCAGAGAGATGTAAAACCAACAAAACTGATTTAGGGTGTGGTTTGCAATTTCGATGGGTGGAGACTTAGGCCGTCATTATGACATTGGCTGTGACTGTTAAAGTGGCGGTAATGCTGCCAACAGGCTGGTGGTAATTACTGCCAAATTATGACCATAGCAGTGATAACTCCCATAGACAGCCAATGTACCACATCATCCGCCAGGGCGTTAACACCACTCCCCGTGGCGTTAGCCATCAACAGCCAGGCGGAAGACAAGGTACTGGCCACCATATTATGACACTGCAAACCACCACTGTAGGAAATTGGCTCTGTATATACTATTTCAAAGTAAGAAATAGTGTGCACAGAGTCCAAGGCTTCCCCTTAGAGGTAAGATAGTGGCAAAATTAGATAATTCTAATGCTCTATTTTGTGGTAGTGTGGTCGATCAGTAGGCTTATCAGAGGGTAGTGTTAAGCATTTGTTGTACACCCACAGACAATAAATGAGGACCACACACTCAAAGACAAATTCCAGGCCAATAGGTTTTTATATAGAAAAATATCTTTTCTTAGTTTATTTTAAGAACCACAGGTTCAAGATTTACAAACAATACTTTAAATGAAAGGTAGTTCACTCAGGTATTCTAGGAACTTTGAGTTATCACAATAGCATGTACAGTTTTGGCAAAAATGGCAATAAGCTATTTTAAAAGTGGACACTGCAAAAATCAACAGTTCCTGGGGGAGGTAAGTAAATGTTAAGTTCACAGGTAAGTAAAACACTTACAGGGTTCAAAGTAGGGTCCAAGGTAGCCCACCATTGGGGGTTCAAGGCAACCCCAAAGTTACCACACCAGCAGCTCAGGGCTGGTCAGGTGTAGAGGTCAAAGAGGTTCCCAAAACACATAGGCTTCAATGGAAATAGGGGTCCCCCGGTTCCAGTCTGCCAGCAGGTAAGTACCCACGTCTTCGGAGGGCAGACCAGGAGGGTTTTGTAGGGCACTGGGGGGGACATAAGCTGGCACAGAAAGTACACCCTCAGCGGCACAGGGGCGGCCGGGTGCAAAGTGCAAACAGGCGTCGGGTTTTCAATAGGAATCAATGGGGAACCTGGGGGTCTCTTCAACGATGCAGACAGGCACAGGGGGGGCTCCTTGGGGTAGCCACCACCTGGACTAGGTAGAGGGTCACCTGGGGGTCGCTCCTGCACTGGAGCTCGGTTCCTTCAGGTCCTGGGGGCTGCGGGTGCAGTGTAGTTTCCAGGTGTCGGGTTCCTTGAAGCAGGCAGTCGCGGTCAGGGGGAGCCTCTGGATTTCCTCTGCAGGCGTCACTGTTGGAGCTCAGTGGGGTCAACGCTGGCTACTCACGGGCTCGCAGTCACTGGGGAGTCCTCCCTGTAGTGTTAGTTTTCCGCAGGTCGAGTCGGGGGCGTCGGGTGCAGAGTGGAAAGTCTCACGCTTCTGGCAGGAAACGTGTGGTCTTTAAAAGTTGCTTCTTTGTTTCCAAAAGTTGCAGTTTATTGAACAGGGCCGCTGTTCTCGGGAGCTTCTTGGTCCTTTAGATGCAGGGTAGTCCTCTGAGGCTTCAGAGGTCGCTGGACCCTGTTGGATGCATCGCTGTAGCAGTTTTCTTCGAAGTAGGGAGACAGGCCGGTGGGGCTGGGGCCAAATCAGTTGTCGTCTCGGTCTTCACTGCAGGGCTTCAGGTCAGCAGTCCTTCTTCTTCTTTAGGTTGCAGGAATCTATCTTCCTCGGTTCTGGGAGCCCCTAAATACTCAATTTAGGGGTGTGTTTAGGTCTGGGAGGGCAGTAGCCAATGGCTACTGGCCCTGAGGGTGGCTACACCCTCTTTGTGCCTCCTCCCTGTGGGGAGGGGGACACATCCCTAATCCTATTGGGGGAATCCTCCATCTGCAAGATGGAGGATTTCTAAAAGTAAGAGTCACCTCAGCTCAGGACACCTTAGGGGCTGTTCTGACTGGGGAGTGACTGCTCCTTGTTTTCCTCATTATCTCCTCCAGCCTTGCCGCCAAAAGTGGGGGCAGTGGCCGGAGGGGCGGACATCTCCACTAGCTGGGATGCCCTGTGGCACTGTAACAAAGGGGGTGAGTCTTTGAAGCTCACCGCCAGGTGTTACAGTTCCTGCAGGGGGAGGTGAGAAGCACCTCCTGCCAGTACAGGCTTTGTTCCTGGACACAGAGTGACAAAGGCACACTCCCCATGTGGCCAGCAACATGTCTGGTGTGTGGCAGGCTGGCAAAAACTAGTCAGCCCACACTAGAAGTCGGGTATGTTTTCAGGGGGCATCTCTAAGATGCCCTCTGGGTGTATTTCACAATAAAATGTACACTGGCATCAGTGTGCATTTATTGTGCTGAGAAGTTTGATATCAAACTTCACAGTTTTCAGTGCAGCCATTATTGTGCTGTGGAGTTCATGTATGACAGACTCCCAGACCATATACTCTTATGGCTACCCTGCACTTACAATGTCTAAGGTTTTGCTTAGACACTTTAGGGGCATAGTGCTCATGCACGTATGCCCTCACCTGTGGTATAGTGCACCCTGCCTTAGGGCTGTAAGG
Source organism: Pleurodeles waltl (assembly GCF_031143425.1). Taxonomy (NCBI): domain Eukaryota; kingdom Metazoa; phylum Chordata; class Amphibia; order Caudata; family Salamandridae; genus Pleurodeles; species Pleurodeles waltl. The sequence continues at coordinate 1,416,428,894 of NC_090446.1, forward strand.
CCTGCTAGAGGGGTGACTTATCTATGCCAGAGGCAGTGTGAGGTTGGCATGGCACTCTGAGGGGAGTGCCATGTCGACTTAGTCATTTTCTCCCCACCAGCACACACAAGCTGGCAAGCAGTGTGTATGTGCTGAGTAAGGGGTCCCCAGGGTGCCATAAGACATGCTGCAGCCCTTAGAGACCTTCCCTGGCATCAGGGCCCTTTTTACCAGGGGTACCAGTTACAGGGGACTTACCTGGATGCCAGGGTTGTGCCAATTGTGGTGACAAAGGTACAGTTTTAGGGAAAGAACACTGGTGCTGGGGCCTGGTTAGCAGGTCCCAGCACACTTTCAAATCATAACTTGGCATCAGCAAAGGCTAAAAGTCAGGGGGTAACCATGCCAAGGAGGCATTTCCTTACAACCACGATTTCTGGGGCAGTACCAACGCCATCAAAAGCCTGGCAGAAACACATCACAGAAGACCAGAGACCCACCAACATAGACACTGAGAAGTCCAATGCCGCCATGGAACTGTAATTGCAAGTCTTCCTGATGCTCTTCTATGCCATGCTCCACCTGGAACACCAACGCCACTGACGACGGTGAGTACAGCCGTCTAGCACACAAGAGAGGGAGGGAGGAAAAGGAGAGTGACACACACACGCACGACACACACCAGACACACACCATACACACAACCAGCTGCAGACGTAAACCAATGGCACACGACACACAGCATGATAATACAGGGACTACAGGTCGGCAGTATTGAAATTGTAATAGCAAGGCAACACCCACCATATGAACCAATTTTAGAACAAAGATACATGAACAATTGTCCAGAAGGGGCCAATGCCCAGTCGAAAGTACATAGGGGCCCATATGGACACAGGGCACAGTCAAGGCCCCAACTTGATCCTGACTAACTGTGCACAACACTGTGCAGGGGCAACATCTCGGAAGTGGAAAGGCACCTCAGGGGGAGGGGTTGGGGGACACCTCAGCTGAAGTTGGGAACTTGCCCTCTGCTCCTGGAGGGGGCTCCATGCCCATTTCCCAATGCTGGGGAGTGTAAGGTCACAGTCTCTGAGGTGGGGAACTTGCCCACTGATTCGGGAGGGGGCACCCTGCCCATTTCTCTTTGCTGGTGAGTGCAAGGTCACAGTCTCTGAGGTGGGGAACTTGCCAACTGGTTCTGGAGAGGGCTCCATGCCCATTTCCCAATGCTGGGGAATGCAAAGTCACAGTCCCAGAGGTGGGGAACTTGTCCACTGGTTCTGGAGGGGGCTCCATGCCCATTTCCCAATGCTGGGGAGTGCAAGGTCACTGTCTCTGGGGTGGGGAGCTTGCCCACTGGTTCCGGAGGGGGCTCAATGCTCATTTCCAAATGCTGGGGAGTGCAAGATCACAGTCTATGAGGTGGGAAACTTGCCCACTGCTTCTGGAGGGAGCTCCATGCCCATTTCTCAATGCTGGGGAGTGCAAGGTCACAGTCGCTGACGTGGGGAACTCACCCACTGCTTCTGGAGGGGGCTTCTTGTACAACAGTCCCTGGAGGGTGGCCTACATGCCCTCTGCTGGAGGTGAGGGCTGCTGTGTCTCTGTTGGGGAAGGTGTCTCCTGGGGAACCTCTGCTGGAGGTGTGGGCTGCATTGTCTCTGCTGGGGGAGGTGTCTCCTGGGAAACCTCTGCTGGAGGTGAGGGCTGCATTGTCTCTTCTGGGGGAGGTGTCTCCTGGGCAGCCTCTGTTGGAGGTGAGGGCTGCTGTGTACCCGCTGGAGGTGAGGACTTCTTGCCTGTCATTAGTGGTTGAGTGGGAACCTGTTCTGTCATTGGTGGTTGAGTGGGAACCTCTTTTGTCATTGATGGTTGCGTGGGAACCTTTTCTGACATTGGTGGTTGAGTGGGAACCTTTTCTGTCATTAGTAGTGGAGTGGGATCCTTCCCTTTCCTGGCTGGTGGAGTGGGATCCTTCCCTTTCCTGGCTGATGGAGTGGGATCCTTCCCTTACTCCAGTATTGGAACTTTCATAGATTCACATGCTTGAATACTTCCCCCTCTTCGAGATGGGAGTCCCCGGTGGAATATATAACCAGGCCTGGAGATGTATGCACACAATACATGAAGTAGGCTTCAATACAATAACCCTTCCTAGTTGTTATGTAAAATAGACCCAAACTCAAACTTGAACCAATCAGATTGCCTCACCCCTCTAGAACCTCCTGTGAGGAGTTGCCTTCCCTCAGATTTTCCACCACACATTGTGCTGAGGAGTCTCCTTCGAGCTCTGCTTAAAAGTTTCTGTCAGAAGACCTGTTTCTACAGCTTTTGGATATTTCTATCTACTCTGGTGATTCAAACTGGCTGCCATGTCAGAGACACCAAAGAAAGGCCTTTTCAGATCCTGTGCCTCATGCTTAAAGAAGAGATTATGGGGGTCATTCCGACCCCGGCGGTCAAGGACTGCCGGGGTCGGCGGGAGCACCGCCAACAGGCTGGCGGTGACCCGCAGGGCATTCTGACCGCGGCGGTTTGGCCGCGGTCAGAACAGGAAAACCGGCGGTCTCCCGCCGCCCTCAGGAATCCTCCATGGCGGCGCAGCTTGCTGCGCCGCCATGGGGATTCCGACACCCCATACCGCCATCCTGTTCCTGGCGGTTCGCCCGCCAGGAACAGGATGGCGGTATGGGGTGTCGTGGGGCCCCTGGGGGCCCCTGCAGTGCCCATGCCAATGGCATGGGCACTGCAGGGGCCCCCGTAAGAGGGCCCCACAAAGAATTTCAGTGTCTGCTTAGCAGACACTGAAATTCGCGACGGGTGCAACTGCACCCGTCGCACCTTCCCACTCCGCCGGCTCCATTCGGAGCCGGCTTCCTCGTGGGAAGGGGTTTCCCGCTGGGCTGGCGGGCGGCCTTCTGGCGGTCGCCCGCCAGCCCAGCGGGAAAGCCAGAATGGCCTCTGCGGTCTTTCGACCGCGGAGCGGCCATATGGCGGTTCCCGCCAGGCGGGCGGCGACCGCCGCCCGCCTGCCTCAGAATGAGGCCCTATATGTGGAAGATCCACATGAGGAGTGTATTTACTGCCTGTACCCCAGCCACAAGACTATGGACTGCTAAATCTGCAGGACGTTTTCTGCCAAGACCCTGAAGGACAGTCATCTTTTGTGGCTGCATAGAGGTAAAACTGGACATTCTGCCTCTGATGAGGACAGTGCCTCTTCTTCTTTTTCTGCCCCAAACGCCTCTTAAAAGAATACAAGGAAGTTCTGAGGGGCAAGAGCCACCTAGGAAAAAGACATCAAAGCATGGCTCTCCACAGAAGAAAAGACTGGGTACAGAATCCCTAAAAAAAAAGTAAAGAAAACAGCTTCAGAGCCTGCCACTCCTCCTTCTAAAGTGCTTCACAAATTCAAGAAGACTAGCTCTGCTCTGTTGACGATGCCATCGTCGACAATACCCTCATCGACGACCGTTTCATCGGTGACGCCAGTGGTGGTAACCATTTCTACGTAGAGGGCAGCTGCTTCTGAATCTTTGTTGACGACAGTATCATCTTTGTCGACAGGGCACCCCATCTCGTCGACGCTTCTCTCGCTGACGACACACTCGTCGACAATGCCCCCGTCGATGATGCTCTTGTCGACGACACCTCCGTCGATGATAATTCCAATGATGCCTCCGTCACCGACGCTCTCGCCGACGGTTCAACCCTCGTCGGCGACAATGTTTCCAGCGACGACAGTATCTTCGACTCCCCCGTCGACAATAAGTGTTTTTTGCCCTCAACACCAGGATTGCTTTCAACAAAAAGGCAAAGACCATCTACACTACTTCTGGGTCAACCTGCGCAGCACTCTCGGCTTAAAGAGCTCTCTAAAGCTTGTTTAACACCTTCTGTCACATCCCTGAGCAAAGTTTCAAGACTCTTACCATCTAGGTTTTTAGATGACGATGATGAGGATGAGGGCTCGGATCAAGATGCAGTGTTTGGAGTAGCTAGGAGTCCATTGCAGCTACACGTGAAATGCCAGGAGTACTCGGACTACGATTCGTATTATGGCCAGTACTATGACCCAGTTCCACAACAGCAGGAAACAGTATCTCTGCCCTTCGGTCTGGTGTCCGACCTCCAGGCTATGCTGGCGGACTACAGAGAATGCTTCTACCCTCAACTGAGGAAAGATCCCTCGCCAGCAGTCTCTGCTCCAGCTACTTCTGCACCTCTGCCAGCTTTTCCTACGACGCCACAAGTTCCTCTTCAGGCTCCACAGAGTCGTCAGGTTCAGTCCTCTTCTGATGAAGCGGCAGAGGAAGGACAGGTTTTATCTGACCAGGACTAATGGGATGAGTATATTCTCCCGGCACCCCCTTCTCCGGAGCCAATGGCAGTCGAATTTCCTCCTGAGGATATTGGCTCTTTCCATAACCTCTTAGAGAAAGCTGAAATAGGTTTGAGCTGCAATTGCCATCTACGCAGCAGGACTGTTTTCTGTATGATTTTAAAGAGCCGCACAGAAAATCCGTTAGGGCTATCCCAATTATTGACCATGTCTGGAGTCAAGGCCTAAAAATTATGAAAAACCCGGTGACAGTACCAGCGGTGTTACCTAAGCTGGACAAGAAGTATAAGGCAACAGAAGACGCTCCTGCATGCCTAGTGGGTCACCCTAAACCAGACTCTATGGTTTCCCAGGCTGCCCAGAGACGATCCAAGAACACTTCAGCGCCTTTATCAGCCCCTCCTGATAAGGATGGAAGGTGCCTGGACAACATCGGGAAGAGATTCTCTTCTATGTCAGCTATTGTGGTACGTGCGGAAAATTCATTGGCACTTCTGGGCAGGTATGACAGGCAGCTATGGTCTGACATCTCCCACTCTGTAGAGGACCTCTCGGATACCAACAAGTCGGATACAAAAAAGATCATTACAGAGGGTCAGCGAACATCTGCAGAAGTGATTGACTGCACCCTGGACATTGCGGCCATGGGATTTAGGCTTCTGGCTGGTTCAGCCGTGTTAAGGCGCCAGGGATGGTTCAAAGCCACTCATTTCAGGCCAGATGTCCAAACAAAGATCCTGGATCTCCCGTACGATGGCCAAGACCTGTTCGGCAAGCATGTCGACGATGCCCTTCAGGCGATCAAGTCTGATACTGATACTGCCAAGTCGTTGGGATCCCTACAGTACAAGCGGACTCCCTCTCGAGGAGCCAGGGGTAGAGGCCACTCCTCTTTTAGAGGTGGCTACCAGTCCTTTTGCCATCCACCCTACTCTTCCCAGTATCAGTCATCCAGACACCAGTACCATCAAAGGCAGCCTCTGGCGGCAGCATGCAGCAGACCACCTTCTAGAGGAAGATGAGGAAGACAGTCCAAGGATACCTCGCGCAGGCAATGACAGCCTCCAGGGGCCGGCTATCCCTCCCTCCTTGTCCCGTCATCTACGTCACTGGAATCAGATCACAAGCGACAAGTGGGTTCTGGAAATCATAACTCCTGGCCATCTACTAGAATTCCCTTCCAGGCCTCCTGAAACTCCACCTTCACAGGAACGCCAACAACATCTGCATCTTCTCCTCCTAGAGATTGCAACCATGTTGTTTAAAGGGGCGATAGTGATGGTACCCTCTTCGCAGCAAGGAAGAGGTTTCTACTCTCGATTCTTCCTCATCAGAAAGAATTCCCGTCTGTGGAGACCCATCCTAGATCTGAGGCAGCTCAACAAATATCTCAAAAAACAATCCTTTCGAATGGTAACTTTGAAGGACGTACTACAGCTTCTCAACAGAGGTGACTTCATGGCTTCCCTAGATCTTCAGGATGCGTATTTCCACGTTCCCGTTCACCCCAAGCACAGGAAATTTCTGAGATTCATGGTAGCCGGTCACCACTTTCAGTTCAGAGTGCTACACTTCGGGCTCAAATCCATCCCCTGTATTTTCACAAAGTGCTTAGCCCCAGTGGCAGCATATCTGAGACATCTCAAGCACAAGGTATTCCCATATCTGGACTATTGGTTACTAAAGGTTCCGAATATGTCTGCTCTGCATCACTCCCTCAAGACCACATTACGTCTTTTCCAACAACTAGGTCTCACTCTCCACAGAGACAAGTCACAGGTCCAGCCTACCAGAAGGATAGTGTTCCTGGGTGCTACATTGGACACAACTCTTACAAAAGCCTTTCCTGCAGAAGAACACCAACTCAAGCTTTTGACCTTGGCAAAATTAGTTCGAACAAAAAAGTCTCTTTCAGTTCGGAGGTTCAAATCATTACTAGGGATGATGTCCTCCTGTATCAACCTAGTTCCACACTGTTGTCTTCGAATGCGCCCTCTACAGGAAGAGCTCGACAAACAGTGGAAGCAGGCGCAAGGGTCCTTCGGGGACATCATTCACGTAACGCCAAGAATGGTCCACTTCCTCCAGTGGTGGTCAACGCCTGCAAACATTTCAGTTGGTCTGGAGTTCCTGAATCAAATCCCTCCGTTCACCATCATGACGGATGCTTCGATGGAGGGATGGGGAGCATGTCTCCAAGATCTGCAAGTCACTGGCAGATGGCCCAATTCTCATGCAACGCTGCACATCTACCTCCTCAAACTCAGGGCTGTGTACCTTGCACTACAAACTTTTCTACCGAGAATCCGAGGTTCGTCGGTACTGGTCTGGACAGACAATACTACCACCATGCACTACATAAACAAGCAAGGCGGAACTCGGTCTTGCTTACTCTCCACAGAAGCTCAGCTCATCTGGACCTGGTGCATTCAGAATGCAGTGCACATACGGGCGTAACATCTCCTGGGAGTCAGCAACGTTACAGCAGACTCTCTAAGCAGGCTAAGCACATTTTCACATGAGTGGGAACTGAACCAAACAACGCTGGATGCAGTCTTCCGTAGGTGGGGGACACCGAACCTGGACCTCTTTGTGACGCCTCAGAACGCGAAATGCCGGTTTTATGCAAGCTGGCATTCCCAGCCAGGGTTGTGGGGAAATGCCCTTTCAATAGCATGGTCAGGGATTTATGCTTACGCCTTTCCTCCGATACCCCTTCTTCCTCAGGTCATCAGCAAGATCAAATCGGAGCCCTGCAAGATAATTCTAATTGCTCCAGCTTGGCCACGTCAACCGTGGTACACAGAGCTTCTGTTGCTATCCTCGTGTCCTCCCTTCAAGCTAGCACCCATTCCGGACCTGCTCACCATCAGCCAGGGCTAAGTGAGGCATCCGGATCCCAAGCATCTCAGGTTATGTGCATGGCTCCTGAGTTCAATGAATTCGGCCATCTAAACATTCACATGGACAGCACCAATAAGACATATACATTAAAATGGAAGCAGTTTTGTTTATGGTGTTCTGCAAATGGTGTTCATCCACTTACGTCTGCTCCAGAACAGGTTTTACCGTACCTTCTCCAACTGGCGAAGTCTGGTCTCGCCCATACTTCCATTAAGGTCAACTTAGCTGCTATCTCCACATATAGGCGACCATCCAAAGGACCGTCTCTCTGGTCTCATCGGCTGATAAAGCAGTTTATGAAGGGCTCATACCCATCCTTTCCTTCAGCCAAACGACCTCCTCCATCTTGGCAACTGAATACAGTCCTAATTCAGTTGATGAAGGAGCCATTCAAACCTATTCATAAATCAGGCATTAAGCATCTTACCTGGAAGGTAGCACCCCTCTTAGCGTTGACATCAGCTCGCAGAGTAATCGAGATTCAAGCCTTTACCATCTAAGAGCCTTTCTTGAGGTTTACAGACGACACAGTCATCCTACAGACAAACCCGAAGTTCATCCCAAAGGTGCCAACTGATTTCCACATGAACGAGCCAGTGGTCCTAAGGACTTTCTTTCCTCGACCCCAGACTGGGGCAGAAAGATCGCTGCATTCTTTGGACGTCAAGCAATGCCTTACATTTTATTTGCAGCTCAGATCCTCAATCAGAAGATCCAGTCAGCTGTTCGTGGCATTTAGTGTGCCCAGGAGAGGGCTTCCAGTTTCTAAACAAACCATCTCGAGATGGGTTTTTAGTGCCATAGCCTTTTGCCACCAAAAAGCTGGTCGACTGCTGGACAGTAAAGTTTGTGCACATTCTACACATGCAGTGTCCACTTCTTGTGCACTCATCTCCGGAGTGTCCCTTCCGGACATCTGTCGTGCAGCCATGTGGAGGACAACGCACGCCTTCACGAAGCACTACTTCCTGGATGCTGAATCACTCCATGATGCCGCGGTGGGCCAAGTAGTTCTTAGACATTTGTTCAGATAAGGTGAGCTGTTTGTTTCCCTCCATCCGCTTCAGATTTAATATCATTTTCTAGTTGTTATTTACTTACCTTTCTTGCATATTTATATATTGACATTATTTATAATGATTGACATAGACAGTATTTCTTGGTACAGAAAATGTGTTAATTACTGCTTGCTATATTCAAGCATGTGAATACTGGAGTAAGAAATAAGTTACTTACCTGTAACTGTAGTTCTCCAGTATTGAACACTTTCATAGATTCACATGCGGCCCGCCCGCCTCCCCCGGGAGCTCACCTTCTCTCTTTTCAGTGTGCTGGGTTCTTTCAGCACTTGTGCTCAGAAAATCTGAGGGAAGGCAGCTCCTCGCAGGACGTTCTAGAGGGGTGAGGCAATCTGATTGGCTCAAGTTTGAGTTTGGGTCTATTTTATAAAACAACTAGGATGGGTTATTGTATTGAGGCCTACTTCATGTATTGTGTGCATACATCTTCAGGCCTGGTTATATATTCCACCGGGGACTCCCATCTCGACGACAGGGAAATATTCAAGCATGTGAATCTATGAAAGTGTCCAATACTGGAGAACTACAGTTACAGGTAAGTAACTTATTTATTTCTTGGCTGGTGGAGTGGGATCCTTCTCTTTCCTGGCTGGTGGAGTGGGATCCTTCACCGTCTTCCCTGGTGGAGTGGGATCCTTCACTGTCTTGCCTCCACTTGGACGTTCCTCCACTGTCCCTGTGGGCTGTTTGGCTTAGGTGCTAGGCTGGGTCGTTGGTACCCTGCTCTTATGGGCAGGACAGTGGGTAAAGAAGGGAAGAGGTCAAGTTGGGCAAGGAAAAGCTTCTTAGGGACGGTGGGGTGGGATGAGGGAAGAGGGATGGGAGTGGAGGTGTAGGGAGTGGTTGTTGGAGGAGTTTGTCTGCTGGACTTGGGTGCAGGTGTATGGGCAGTGTGCTGATGTGAGGTGGATGGCTGTTGGGTGTCTGAGTGCCAGCGTTTGTCTTTTAGGAAGGGGGGACAGACAGGGTGGGAGAGGACACAAGGGACGCGTGGATGGATGTTGTGGAGGTGTCTGCTAGTGAGATGTGTGTTCTGATTGGTGTGGTGATGCTGGTAGTGCATGCAGGTATGACTGTGGTCGTGACTGAGAGAGAGGTGCAGGAGGAGGGGGAGACAGTGGAAGCAGTGGATGTGGATTTGTGTCCAACTGCCTGTCGTTTGTGTGAGTGCCTGTGAACCAAAGTGTGGTGCCTGTGTTTGACTGTGCCACTGTTTTGTGATGTCTTGTGTGTATGCTTGTCTGTATGTGTGCATGGGATGGGTTATGGTTGAGGAAACTGGGACTGGGAAGTGGTAGTTGAAGGGGGGAATGGTAGGAACAGGGACAATGGCTGCCATCAGAGAGGAGGCCAGAGCCTGAATCGATCTCTGTTGGGCTGCCAGTCCACCAAGGATGCCCTCCAGGAATGCATTGCATTGCTGCATCTGGGATGCCAGCCCCTGGATGGCATTCACAATGGTTGACTGCCATACAGAGATGGATCTCAGGAGGGCAATAGCCTCCTCACTCAGGGCAGCAGGGCGCACTGGGGCAGGGCCTGCTGTGCCTGGGGTGAAGGAGACGCAAACCCTCCTGGGTGAGTGGGCACGGACAACTCGCTGAGGGGCTACTAGGAGGGCAGTGCTGGTACGGGGGTGGTGTCTGTACCTGCAGCTGGGGTGGTCACAGAGGTGTCCGCCACTACCAGGGAGCTTCCATCAGAGGAGGTATCTGAGTCAGTGTTGTCACCTCCTGTCTCCGCTGTGGTGCTCCCCTCGCCCTCTGTCCCACTGGTTCCCTCGTCATCAGTAGACTCTGCCTCCTGGGTCCTGTGGGATGCAGCTCCCTCTGTTGCCGGTGCTCCTGCGCTAGATGATGCTAATGTACACATGGACAGGATAACAGAAGGAGAAGAGGGAAGGGAGAGAAAGGGGGCACCGGGTCAATTACAGCACCAACACCACAGTTGGCATACACAGCACCGTCACACACAGAGATCAGGATTGAGCACTGTGCATTGCACTGACATTGAATTGTCTAGCTGCCACTGCGAGGGCTAAACACCACCAACTGCACACGTCCTGGGACCCACAAAGCCCAGACTGACATGGAACGAGCTAGGTTACCTGCATTTGCCATACACCCAATACCCTTGAGCTGGATCACGCTGCAATGTCCTGGCATTAAGGGGCACCCACTAACTCACTACCACCACCCAGATCCCATGCCACCTACCAATTATTGTAGTAATGCCCACTGTAATCACCCCCTTGTGGCTGCTGTGATGCCCTCAAGCGCCCATCCAGCTCTGGGTAGGCCACCACCAGTATGAGGGCCGTCAGGGTGGTCAGGTTCTGACGGGCACCCCGTCCTCATTGGAAGGCCATCCCCAGCTGGGCCTCTGCGGTTTTCATTGCCCAGCCTTGCAGATCCTTCCACCATTTCCTGCAGTCGGTGCTCCGCCTGCTTAGATCCCAAGGGTCTGCATGTCCTTGGCGATGGCCTTCTACAATCCCTTCTTTTGATGGGTGCTAACCTGCAGAGGTAATACACACAGGAGGACAGCATTACACATACAATCCAGCCTATCACACATGTGGCCCCCAAATCCTGTTTCCAAATCCATTGGCACACACATCGCCCAGAGCACACCATGTACACTTCCACCAGATATACCACCCCACATATGACATGATGCCTGCACACACATCTCCATGCAACCCTCCCACAGGCATTGTGCCGAAGGTGTACTCACCTGTTGGTCTGGAGGCCCATACAGCTGTTCATACTGGGCAGGGCCCCATCCACCAAGCGCTCCAACTCGATCATAGTGAAGGCAATGGCCCTTTCCCTGGTCACATGGGCCATGGTAGGTTCCAGACACAGGTCACAGCACCACACACAGTGTAGGTGTGTCCTGTGGAAAGTCAGGAATCAAGTGAGGTTATAGACAGAAAATGGCAGTCACGTACACCGCCAACGATGATCCCCATTGGCCACTGTACTCCATAGAATCCCATATTAGCCAATGAGGAATTGCACAGCAGTGCAAGACCACCTTCCGCCACAACGCCCAACGTCGGCAGAGTTACTTCATTTCCACCTGTCCCTAGATACAGGATGGGCGGTCGCCATTTCATGGTGGTGGGCTACATACAGATCTTCCGTAACTGCGTCATTTATGAGAATTGCACATACATTGCCATTCCCACTATCCCATCACATTAATGCTGTGTGCACACTGAGGTGGTGGTTCCATTGTTCAAATTGTGACAACCTACTAACTCTTGTTTTCCCTTAGATACCTACCACTGCGGGTGAATAGGCGGATGAGACAAACACCCGTTTACAGACCCCTTGTGGACTTGGCTACACTGGAGGGCAGGCACATTATACTCACCTATAGACTGGAGAGGGCCACAGTCACAGAGCTGCGTGCCCAATTGGAGTCTGACCTGGTATCAGATATCCGTCAGTCCACTGGGATCCCCCCTCTTGTGCAGGTTCTGTCAGTGCTCCATTTCCTGGCAAATGTTTCTTTCCAGGTGACAGTGGGCTTGGCAGCAGGAATGTCACAGCCAATGTTCCTAATTGTGCTGGCAAACATATTGTCTGTCTTGGTGAAACACATGTGCAGCTACAGTTCTTTCCCCCAGGTGTAGATTTGGCCATTGTGAAAGCAGGATTCTCTGCAATGGGACATACTCCCAATATTATTGGGGTGATTGACTGTACATATATTGCGTTTGTCCACCCCCGCCAGAATAAACAGGTGTTCAGGAATCAGAAGAGTTTCCACTCACTCAATGTGCAACTGGTGTGCCTGGCGGACCAGTACATCTCTCAAGTTACTGCCAAGTATCCTGTGTTGGTGCATGACGCCTTCGTTCTGATGAATAGCAGCATCCCAAATGTGATGGCACAACTACAGAGGCACAGGGTGTGGCTAATAGCTGAGCCAGAGTCCCCATCCACTGTATGTCAGTGTATGCCTTCAAGTGGTATTCCCATAGTATTGTGTAAGTCAAAATTCTGTCCCTCAATACTTGCAGGTGACTCTGGCTACCCAAACCTATTGTTGCTCCTGACCCCTGTGAGTAATCCCAGGACAGGGGATGATAACTATTATAATGATGCACATGGGGGAACCAGTAGAATAATCGAGAGGACCTTCGGCCTCCTGAAGGCCAGGTTCAGATAACTGCATCTGACAGGTGGATCCCTGTGCTACTCACCCGAGAAGGTCTGCCAAATAATAGTGGAATGCTGCATGTTGCGCAACCTGGCCCTCAGATGACATGTGCCTTTCCTGCAGAAGGAGGGGACTGCAGATGACCCTGCGGCAGCAGTGGACCCTGAGGACAGTGAGGATGAGGAGGCAGATGATGAGGATGGGACAACAGAACATCAGTTATACACCAATACTTCCAGTGACACACATGTGAGACAGTGGAACTGACCGTTATTCTGACTATTGATGTTTTCTGTGTGGCTGTATCATGAAGGCATTCACTTCCTTTGGATCTCGACTTACTGTCACCTATGGCTTGCCATTTTACAGATGTTGGTGATATGACAACAGTGGGGGTGATTCTGAGTCTGGCGGGTGGCGGAGTGGGAAGGTGCGACGGGTGCAGTGGCACCCGTCGCGTATTTCAGTGTCTGCAAAGCAGACACTGAAATACAAAGTGGGGCCCTCTTACGGGGGCCCCTGCAGTGCCCATGCCATTGGCACTGCAGGGGCCCCCAGGGGCCCCACGACACCCCATACCGCCATCCTGTTCCTGGCGGGCGAACCGCCAGGAACAGGATGGCGGTATGGGGTGTCAGAATCCTCCATGGCGGCGCAGCGAGCTGCGCCGCCATGGAGGATTCATTTGGGCAGTGGAAAACCAGCGGGAGACCGCCGGTTTTCCGCATCTGACCGCAGCCAAACCGCCACGGTCAGAATGCCCTGCGGGGCACCGCCAGCCTGTTGGCGGTGCTCCCGCCAACCGGGGTCAGAATGACCCCCAGTGTCCTGATGTGTTTACTGCAGACAGCTACAGGTCATTATTTGTATGCTATCACTGTGTTCAGATCATTTGCACTAGATGTGACTGTTCCCATAAATGCACATTTTCAGCACATAAAACGGTGTCACTCAAGTTGTGTTCAAGGGTGTTTATTGTAGTGCAAATTATTGACTGAAAAGTGCAATGTAATGGGGTGATGATAGAGGAAAGTACATGGTATTGTTCCAGTTTGTTTGTAGTACAGGTCCAGTGTCCAAGGGGCCATAGGAAGGGTAGCAAAGGCAGTTCAAAGTGGACAAGGTGGCAGGGTGGGACACAAGGGGGACAATCAGGAGAGTCTCATTTTCTGGCGGTGGCCTTGGCAAGTCTCTCTGGCTTCTGTCTGGGTCGCAGGGAACATTTGCGGGGTGCTTCACCTTCTGCAGGGGAGAGGTGCTGGTGGTCTGTGGGTCCTGTGGCGGGGCCTCCTGCCCACTAGATGCAGTGGAAGTGGAGGACTGGTCAATTGGCTGGCTAGTGGTGGGGGCCCGCTGGTGTGTAGTTGAGTCCCTCATGATGTTGGCCATATCTGCCAGCACCCCTGCTATGGAGATCATGGTGGTGTTGAGAGCCTGCAAGTCCTCCCTGATATCTTGATGGTGTTCCTCCTGCAGCTGCTTGTTCTCCTGCATGTTGTTAAGGATATGGCCCATCATGTCCTGGGATTGTTGGTATACCCCCAGGAACTTGGTGAGTGCCTCCAGGAGAGTTTGTTCCCTGGGGCTGTCCTCCCCCTGGCGCAGAGCAGTCCTCCTAGTGTCCCTGTTCCCCCCTGTGCCTCTGTCCCCTGAACAGTGTGCCCACTGCTACTAACCCCCAGTCCCTGATTGTCTTGGGAGCAAGGTGTGGACTGGGGTCCCTGTACAGGTGGGGACACTGTTGATTGGAGTGTCCTGGTGACCGAGGTGTGGGGATGCTGGGTGGGTGCTGTGGTGTTGGATACTGACGGGGGAGGCTCTGTGGTTGACTGGGAGTGGCCTGTGGTGACTGACTAACCAGTGGTCCCTGATGGGCCAGGCAGTTCATCCAGATCTTGAAGTCCAGAGTTAATGTCATCACTGGGGGAATCTTCCGTTGGGGGACTGGTTTGTCTTGGCACCTCCTCTGCGCTGACATTGGCTGGGGCACCTGTGGGGATGTAAGTGATGTATTATGCTTCATGTCTGTGACATAGTGTACATCCCTAGCTTCCCTTCTATCGTTGCTGTTGCCCTGACACCTTTGTGTATGTGATGTATTGTGCGATTGTTAGTTCCCCTATGCTGTAAACACTTTTGTGATGGGTGTCCATCCCATGCTGTGAGCTGTGGGGGAGGAGGTGGGAGTCCACTGCCAGTCCTTTGTATGGCGAGCTGGTGCCTTGCTGCCACGGAACGTACCTTTCCCCATAGATTGTTCCACCTCTTCCTGATGCTGTCCCTTGTTCTTGGATGCTGTCCCACAGGGTTCACCCTGTCCACGATTCTCTGCTGTAGCTCCATCTTCCTGGCAATGGACATTTTCTTTACCTGTGCTCCAAACAGCTGTGGCTCTATCCTGACTATTTCCTCCACCATGACCCGCAACTCTTCATCTGTGAAACAGGGCTGCCTTTGTGGGGACATGGGTGTTGTGTGGTGTGTGTAAGTGTGTGGGTGTTGGGTACTGTGGTTGGGTGTGTGAAGTGGGGTGCGTGATGGATGTATGGGTATATGTGGTATGTGTGTCTAGTTGTCACAGTGGTCTTGGTGTCTGTCTGGTGGCAATAATTTGTATTCGTGAAGGGTAGTGGGTAATGTGGGTGTGTGTTTTATAGTGCTGTGGGTGGGAGGGTGTGGTGTGTGTATGAGTGTCAGGTGTGTGTTTTTGGTATTGCCCAGTGTTGTGTAGTTTAGTATATGGGTGGCCATTCTGAGCGCGCCGTGGAGTGCCGCCAATGGTTTACCGCCATTGAATGTCTGCCATGGTGATTCATGGGTCATAATGTGGTGGCCGTTGTTTTGTTGGCGTAACGGTATGGGTGTTGGTATTGCCACCTTAGCACTGACCTTTGGGCTGATGTATTTGTGTATGTGGCAATATTCTGTCGGATTGGTGTGTGTGTTTGTGTTATAATTTTGCGAACTAATGTTCTCCTCCACTGTGGTATGTTCATGGCCATCACCGCGGCGGTAAGCCGGATTTACCGCCAATATTATAGTGACCACCTAAGTGCATTCGATGAGAAGTTGATGTTTGGGTGTGTTCCAGGAACTGTGGCACATTTGTGGTGGCATTGCAGCAGATTCATGGATCCATAAGACCAATACAAACCAGAGAAAGACTTGCCATTTTTTATTTCTATAATGTTTGCATGTGTTACCTTACATTGTTTTGTTATATGTTACTTCTAAACTGTTTATTAAGTGTGTTACTAAAATGTATTTATAAAGCTGTGAAAATGGATATTACTGAATTGGATGTATGGGTGACATTGTATCACATATTATAATAAAAGCAGGGTTACAGGGACACCATAGTTAGACTCAGATTTTGCACAGATTTTTCAATGAATTCCTACGGTTTTTTTACAGTTCTATTTCCTAACTAGAACATTCGTGTAACCTTTAGTTTTGTCTGAAAAAAAACAAAGGTTAAAGTAACGTAGTAGTAAGTTGAATTTCTCAGTGACATTGTTAATGTTTTTAACTAAAAAAACAGAGAAATTCACCAGTTGTAGTTAGCACCACTCACCATAACTTGTTCCCTGTCTTGCAATGCTTACAACCACATATACGACATGACTCATGACATCTTCCATGACATATTCTATGATATCATTTATGACATCACATATGATCCCCGTATACATCATTGATGACATCACGGATGACATCAGTGATTATATCATCCAATGTGTGTGCAAGTGACAGTTCACTTTCATTCATTATGCTCTACACAACTTTTTGTTTCTGCAGAAAATGCTCCAATATACGACAGATTCTACATAGTAGATTCTAACTTTTCTAAGCAGCTATGAGTCATTACTCAGAATTGTGTCAACATAAAAATTTATTTTCATCACAGTATGAAGGGTGCAGATAGTGTGATCTCTAGCACCTTCAGATCTTGGTTGTTTATAGGAAATACTGGGCCTGATTACAACTTTGGGGGAGGGTATTAATCCGTCCCAAAAGTGACGGATATACCACCCGCCGTATTACGAGTCCATTATATCCTATGGAACTCGTAATACAGTGGGTAGGATATCCGTCACATTTGGGACGGATTAACACCCTCCTCCAAAGTTGTAATCAGGCCCACTATCTTCTTTGATGAATGTTGCATACAAATTACACTGTTGCTAGTATATTCTTTTCTATACCCTGGTATATTTCTTATGACAGGTTCACTGTTTGCACACAGTGTGGTATAGAATAAACAGTGTTTACAGTACTCAGTTCTCCACTGATATCTAATTAATTTCTTAATGTAGGTCCAGTGTGCTTCAGGAGTTTCAAACATATAAAAGCTGTCTGTTGTATAGCATCTGTTTTGGAATTGCCATTCACTGTTTTGGCTTTCTCTGAACAGTTGCATATAGATTGAACACCATACTCAATCAGGGTACTATGTATGTGTGGGTGATTGCTAATGTGACTTATGCTGTGTGTAAAACCATAGCAATTTATACCGCAGAGTGCTGGAAAATGAAGCTTGGATGATGTCATCAGTGATTACATTAATGATGTAATTTGATATGTCATCTGTGATAGCATAAAAGATGCTGTAGAACATGTCATGAGTAATGTCATATGTGAGATCATAAGCATTGCAGTGCAGGGACACAAGTTTTGGTGAGTGCTGCTAACAATAACTGGTGAATTTCTGTGTTTGTTAGTTGAAAATGTTGACAGTGTCACTGAGATATTACTTTAAGCTTTGTTTTTTTCAGTAAATTTCTACGTTTTTAACCAAAACCACACATTTTTATTACACCTAACTGTAACGTTACTTCAACCTTTGTTTTTTCCAGTTAATTTGAAGGGTTTAAAAAAAAAATATATATATATTTATAAATTTATAAAGTTAGAAATTACCTACTCTAACAATGTTTGCACCAAGAATGTTAAACTTGTTAGTTACTCACATATACAGAAACATTCCCAGCATAGTTTTCATCGTCTTTGTTTCTATCTTTAAATAAATGCAATATTTGTATTTAAGAAAGACACTGATCAATGTTTTCTATAGTGTTAACAATGTGTTTTCACTATGTACATCCATTTTTAAGTTGTGTGATCGCTCTAACGGGCGTCTTGCGGGTGACTTGCGAGATCATGGAGTTATAAACTTCATTGTAATCTATTATACAGAGATCTTTTTCATGTGGTCAGTTATTTTGGAATTCCAATCTTTAATAATAAAGTCAGTACAGTATGTATATTGTAATCATTTTTTTGTGTACAAACGTACGCCTTTTGCAAGAAGGTTGTGGGAGCCGAATACACAGTCCCCTGCTTGGATTACGAGGGAGCTGGACTTGCTATCCGGCTCTCGAGATCCAGTCACGAGATCATACATTAGGAACTAAGTTCATAATCTTGTATTTTTTAATGTTAAAGAAATGAAGACATGAGAAGTGTTCTTTAAAGTAGAAAAACAGTTCATATAATATTGCAGAATATTAAGAATGTTCTCTGTTTTTATGATCTCGCAGGCCTCTCACAAGACACTTGGGAGAGGGAAGACATCCCAAAGACGGATTGTGATTGGATTATATGGATGTCTTTCTTTAGAAAATAATGATTCCTTCCTTGTTGCATCATTTGGCTATTGGGTTTTATTGTGGTTAGACCTTTTTGGCTAGCTCTTTGACATTGCTGATTTTCTCTCACCAGAATGTTTTCCTCAGATTCAGGTGAAAACTGAACTGCTGTTCCTGCAACTCGGCCACCCAAATGAGGCCTGGTTGAAAATGAGTAACTGCCAAATATGTGATTTATAAATTATGCGGAAAGGAGTTTATTGGGTACAGCCCAACGTGCAGTACAGCATGAGTACCACTGGGTTGTGGCAACATTTGAGGGCTATGAACCCTCAATGGCTTGCTTGGGCTGAATTTTCCCATGCTTCAGAACTTGATAACTCATCAGGGGTGTCCACATGTTTTCGGCCTGGTGACATTGTGCCTGCCCAGGTACCCATTGCTCTTGCAGGTGAGGTGTCCGATTACCTGAACAAAGCCCTTTTTTGCTGCTTATGCAAGCAGGTTATGTTTTCTTCTAAGACAAGCAGGGCTGCAAAGGACAGGCTTGTCTAGGATCATAAATGCCCACCTAGGCAGTAGTTTAAAAAAAAAAAAAAAATCCTAGTTTTGTTCTCCTCTTTATTTTGAATGAAATGTTGTTTTTGATTTACTCTGAATTTCCTTGTTTTGCTGTACCCGTTTAAAAAAAAAAAAAAAAAAAAAAAATACAGTGGTTGAAAATGCTTTTCAGAGTAACGCTATACTTTCATTATATATGTTGTTTGCACTGTTACCATTTGTTAATTCTTCATGACTCTCATAGACACTCACGAGAGCCATGACTCATACATAGTGTGGTTCACTCTTGTTGGTCTTATACGAGAACCAGGTACACAGTCCTCCGCAGGAAACATTGGCCCTCATAACAACCCTGGCGGTCGGTGATAAAGCGGCAGTAATCCCACCAACAGGCCGGCGGTAAGAAAAATGGAATTATGACCACGGCAGAAACCACCAACACATACAGCCACTTTAACACTCCGACCGCCACGGCGGTAGCAACAAACACCACGACGGTAACCACCAACAGCCAGACGGAAGACAATGTACCGCCCACACTATTATGACACACCAATCCGCCACTTTTTCCAGGGCGGTACCAATGCATCAAAAGAACAGCGGAAACAGTACACAGAAGGGAAACAACTCACCTCTCGACACACAAGGAAGAACCACGTTGCCATGGAGCCTGAACTGCACATATTTCCAATGTGGTCTACCACCTCCTACACCAGGAACACGAACAGCGGCAAAGACGACCACGATGAGTACTGCACCTAGCACACAATGGAGGGTGGAAGGAAAAAGAGATTGACACACATACGCAACACGCAACACTCCCACCTCCAACAGCGCACACACAAACAGAAGCAACAACATCACATATACACCCCGTAACCCTCAGGAATAACGCAAGGACAAAAGGAAATGATTAAAGTGAGTGTAATATTACGAATTTAGATGTATAGGTCCTAAAAGCAATAAACAGTATGTACAATAGATACAGATGGAAGGACAATGCCCACTCCAAAAAGTCCATGGCCCACAGGGCCATAACACATAGGCCAAGGCCACATTTGACTCCTGCCTCAATACGGAGAGGACACTGCAGGGGCATCAAGTCGAAAACACACAGGCACCTCAGGGGGTTGGGGGATGGGGGGCACCTCAGCCGGAAGATGGTACAACGCCACTGTTCCTGGAGGGGGCTATATGCCCTCTGCGATGTCCTGGGGAGTGCAAAGCCACAGTCTCTCAAGTGGGTGGTTTGCCCACTGCTTGGTCCTGGGGAGTGCAAGTCCACAGTCTCTCAAGTGGGTGGTTTGCCCACTGCTTGGTCCTGGGGAGTGCAAAGCCACAGTCTCTCAAGTGGGTAGTTTACCTACTGCTTGGTCCTGGGGAGTGTAAGAGCACAGTCTCTCTAGTGGGTGGTTTGCCCACTGCTTGGTCCTGGGGCGTGCAAAGCCACAGTCCTCTAGTGGATGGCTTCTCCACTGGTTCTGGAGGGGGCTTTGTGCCCATGTGCTTCATCCTGGCAAGGAGGGGGTGAGTGGATGCATTCTTCCACTGGTTCTGGAGGGGGCTTTGTGCTCAGTGTGCTTCATCCTGGCAAGGAGGGGGTGAGTGGATGCCTTCTTCCACTGGTTCTGGAGGGGGCTTTGTGCCCAGTGTGCTTCATCTTGGCAAGGAGAGGGTGAGTGGATGCCTTCTTCCACTGGTTCTGGAGGGGGCTTTGTGCCCTGTGATGTTGATCCTGGATGGTGCAAGGTCACAGTCTCTCACCTGGGTGTCACACCTACAGGTGTTGCAGGGGCCAGGACGCACTAAAGCCTATGTAGGCACAACTACACACTGCTCGCCGGCGGTGATGGCTGCTCAGTGAATGGCAGTTGCGCTGCAGGTGGAGGTATTGTCAGTGGTGGGGGGAGGCTCCAGCCCTTCCCCTGCAGCCTCGGACGGCTGCCCACTGGGGCTGCTGCTGGCAGTACTGCTGCTGGCGGTGCAGGTGGCGGTGCTGGCAGTGGTGGGGGGAGGCTCCAGCCCTTCTCCTGCAGCCTCGGACGGCTGCCCACTGGGGATGCTGCTGCTGCTGGCAGTGCTGCTGCTGTCGGTGCAGGTGGCGGTGCTGCTGGCAGTGCAGGTGGTGGTGCTGTCAGTGGTGGAGGGAGGCTCCAGCCCTTCCCCTACAGCCTTGGACGGCTGCCCACTGGGGCTGCTGCTGCTGGCGCTGCAGGTGGCGGTTCTGTCAGTGGTGGGGGGAGGCTCCAGCCCTTCCCCTGCAGCCTCAGACGGGTGAAGGGCCATGGCTGGTGTTGTTTGCCCAGATGTTGCTCCAGCCCCAGGCACCAGATCGATCCTGCCTGTGGCGTCAGTTCCCTTTACATTGGCCTTGGCAGCTGTTGTCCCCTTCCTGCCCTTGGCAGATGGTGGTGCCTCCTTGCTTTTGCCAGCTGGTGTTCCCTTCCTGCCCTTGATGGCTCATGTTCCCTCCTTCCCCTTGCTGGCTGGTGTTCCCTCCTTCCCCTTGCCGGCCTGTGGTGCCTCCTTCGGCTTGCTGGCTGGTGTCCCCTTCGTCTTGCTGGCTGGCGTCCCCTTTGTCTTGCTGGCTGGCGTCCCCTTTTTGCCCTTGCTAGCTGGCGGCCTCTTCTTGCACTTGGCAGGTGGTGCAGGCACACTGGCTGTGCTGACAGGTGCCTCTTTGGAGACTATCACACCTGCAGTAGTTGCAGGAAATTCAGTGGCTGTGGACTGGGTGGCTGAGGTGCTGGCCTGGGTTCTGCTCATCCTGGCCCGAAGTGAAGGACGGGGGTTGGTTGGGCAGGGAAGAGGTCAAGGGTGGAGAGGAAAAGCCTTTTACAGACACTGGGGCTGGGCGAGAGTGAAGGTTTGGGAGTGGAGGAAGAGGGAGTGGTGGGAGGAGGTGTCAGTCTGGTTTGTTTGGGTGCAGGTGCATGTGTAGTGAATCCTAGTTTGTTTTAACGGGATAAGAGGAGTTAGCTTAGCCGTAGGCTTGTAAATTTGTGCCCCCGTCACGCAGTGACTTTTAGCCTACTTAGCTTGCTCTGTCTTAGTCCATTTAATTATTTATTTCCTTTAAGATGGCGGCCTTGTTTATAGTTAGGCCACTTGTTATGGGTTCTATTATCAGTGTCACTGCGCCAAGGCGTCAAGATCAAGCACGAAAGACAAACATACTGTAGGCATTCACACTTAGGGATTTTCCCTCTCTATACTTTCGAGGGATTGTTGATATTAATTGCCGTCCCAAAAATGCCTGTTATCAATTGTTATGAATAACACTTATGTCAGGGGACCTTGTAGATCTGTATAAATACAACACACTTTTAGACAGATAATCGGAGGCATTCCGACCAGAGGGCATCGCCACCATCGCTGATACCGATGCTGCAGTCATCTTGACGCTGACCCAGTCTTCGTGTCCCTGCGGAGTCTGAGATAGAGACCTCATTCCAAGGTAACGAGGGTTGAGGGCTCCTCTCATGGACACGGCTTTGGCAGATTAGGTTTAACGAACCCAGCTCTCCTTTTAGGTAGGAGGTTAGACCTATTCTCCTTAGAGTATTAGGGCTTATTCCATCTTATACATATACATATATTTCATTCATATATTGCACAATGGTGGAGGTCTTTATAACAATGACTCTCTTCTTCACAATACTGTTGCTTGGTATATTCATTATCCTAATCATTGCAGTTCATGCAACTTATCACAAATTGCAGTTATGTTGAATAAAAACTATTATAACTTCACTGCATCTGTGTTATTGCCTTTGTTTGTATGAAACATAAATCTGTGAGAAAAGGGTAATTTCCGTTTAACCACGACAACCCTGAGAGATCTTACTTTGAGTCCATGCGTAAGCGACTGCTACAAATCACCTTTTACTATTGTGTTTCTGGTGAGGTACTGCTAGTAAGCCGGTAAGGTTTGGACAACAGATACAACTAGTTGTAGGAAGAAACTTAGTCACCTACAAACAAAAGTACTGTCATCCTGAGACCAGCAGTCTTGCTCAGAGCAAAAGTCCAAACTACGACATGGCTCCACCAACGATGGTGTTTAGGCACTAATTTACGGATACCCTGACTATCACTGTCTCACAGACAACAGGTACCCTCAGTACCATTATACGGAGACGTCCGTGGTCTTTGGGAGAATCCTCCTCAGCCAAACAGGTAACACCTAATTAGGCTGTAGGTTGTTCGAGCTCGAACTCACAAAAGGAAAAACGTCCCCTATTTTGGTGTTCCGTTTCTCTAAACAACTATGGCTAATACCATAGACATTCCTGCAAATGCTAGACATGCACTTACACAACATTTATTAGTGCATGGCCTTACCGAAAAGGGCGGGGATGTTACTCTGATTATAGAAGCGACTGAAGCCTACCAAACAGAAACATTTTACTGTTGGGTTGCCTTTCCTGAGGCTGACCAACGAACGCACACATTTCACACTTATGACATTGCGGACGTACCCGTAAGATACGAAGCATACCAGTATCATGAAATATCGCTCACATATCAAGAGCATCAGAACTGGTTTGAAGGCGCCCTACCACATGTACTACGACGGGTGAGGCTAGTTCCTTTAAGTAATGAAGGGCCTACATGGCCCATGTTTGCCACATATACACGTCACCCAGGCATACAGACTATGCCGATCGTAGATTTAAGAATATTATATAATGAATTAGTGGCATTATATAGACGATTGGTTCAGTTCGTAATGCGAACATTGAACACTACACCAGCGCGTCCAGCACCACCAGTAGCTGGTGGATATCAATTGGCTACTGGGATTAATCCACTAACATTGCATACTATTATGGGTAAAGTGCCCACGGAATGAGAAAAAATACAGTTCTGGATTGCTCAGAAAACAAATCAGCTGGAAGCTGTGTTCCCCCATACGGGGCCACAGGAGAAACATAGATTGCTCACTATGTGCTTGCCATTCGGTATGGTTCCCTCGGTGGATGAATGTGCCACTTGGGGTACAGTCTTCGCTGCCGTTTATACTACCACACATGGTACCCCTACACTTGCCAATTTACCGGAAGTGTTAAAACAAATACAAAATGAGCATGGGGCTGCACCAGCCCTGGATCTGGGGATGAAATTGATGCATAACTTTGACGCCGTCTCCTCCTCGAAAATAATCTCCGATACCTATACTAGTATAGGACGGGATGGGTTGGGAGCCAAACCTAAAAAATTGGACATACCGAGTACTGCCCATAAGGAAGGTACGAAGCAAGCACAAAAGGGCTCTAAAAAGCGCTGGGACAAACAAAAAGATTTCAAAGACAGGAGAAATAAAAGAGGTGATTCTCCACATCCGGAGTACTCCGAAAGGAGGTATAATCTCAGGAATATGGATAACATTAGAACTCCAGACAGATATACTGATTCACGTCCCTCTTGTTCCTTTCAGGACGCACCGGATAAACGTAGCGAGAGGGGGCTGTTAAGATCGACGTTCGGAATATGTGAAAGAAAAGAAAGACTCGCCGCAGTCTACCAGTAAAAAAGAAGAAAAGACTCCTCAACAAAAGCCACAATTTAAAAAGAAGAAAGTGGCAGCACTGACCGTTAAAAATGCCAGTAGTATTGAGAACACTGTTGAGGAACAAGAGGTGGGCAGTGACTCTGTTGGACAGCGCGGCAGAGGTCACGATATGTCGCCAGAGTCTGAAAGATCATCTGGATGCGACAGCAACTAGCGATTACATCACGGTTGAGACGGCGGATGGCCGCGTTCTCCCACCCGATCGGGTTTATGATTTAACAATTCAGATAGAGGGAGACGTGAAACGCATTATTAATGTAATATTCTGGGATGAACTTACTAGTGATATCCTGTTGGCCGAGGGAGACTGGACACCTGAACATGTCCGCAAGCTCCCACATGGGGAAGATGTCATTTTGCCTTCTTTCTCCGATCTTGTTCCGAAGGCAGACAAAAAAGCCTATGCTGCTGAATGGGCTTCAGCTGCATTATACTGTAATCATGTAGGTTGGGTCAAGGACTCTCCTTGTCATGTTATTCCCGTTCGGTCTACACCACATCCGCAGCCACAATACCCTGTTAAACATGATGCGAAAGCTCCAGTGACGGAGATACTGTCACAACTTGAATACCAGGGAGTAATTGAGCCCTGTACATCGGCAATGAATAATCCGCTATTTCCCGTTGCGAAACCTGATCATTCATATTGAATAGTGGTTGATTATAGACACTTGAATAGTCATACACGCACATATGCTATACAAAATTCACACAGCACAGCGCTGATCAATAATATAGTGCGTAAAAAATATAAAACTACATTGGATATATCTAATGGGTTTTTCTACCAGAATTTAGCACATGAAAGTAGGGACCTAAGTGCATTTTCCTTTGGTTCTCAGAAACACTTTTTTCGTTTACCCCAAGGCTATAAAAACATCCCAGGACTGTTTTCGGCCCGTGTAACATCAATCTTGCACGAGCTTGATTCCGATGCATTATCCTATGTGGATGACATCTATCTCACTGACGACACCCTCGACATTCATCTTGCAAGGATCGATCGGATAATTTTGGGATTTGCAGCCTTCGGCTATAAATTTAATTTTAAGAAAAGCAAGATAGCCTTTCTTAGTGTATTGTTCCTAGGATATGAACTATCAAACGAGGGAAAGAGCCTGGCCCCGCACTTCCTAGAAAAGTGTGCTCAGCTACAGCCTCCGAACATGCTTAAGAAATTACAGTCATTACTGGGTTTCTTTAATTTTGGCACAACATACATTCCAGATTATGCTGAACGCATCAAACCACTTTATGACTTAATTCAGCCCAATTTTTCTAGCAGGCGATGGACGATTGAACACACACACATCCTTAGGGACATACATCGGGACATGCTGGAAGCTAGACACTTGTACACACGTGACAATAAAACAAATTTGGTCATCAGAATATTAGCTGCTGCCCTTGGATTTACCTATGTCACCTTTAATGAGGGTGACACGGTGCCGATAGCATACAAATCACATTTGTACACCAATGCAGAGAAAGGTTTTGCTCCTACTGAAAAAATTCTGACAGCAGTTCAGATGGGCGTCATAATGGAGAGGCCACTTGCCCAGGGGAAGCGCATTATTGTTGTCTCCCCGGTGCCGGCCTTAGAGGCTGTCACTAAAGTGAGCGTTCCAAACACTAAGGCATTACATCCACGCTGGATTCAATGGGCAACGTCTCTGACCACCACTGATGTTGATTATGTGTTTGACCCAAGACTTCAGACGCAATAATTTCTCCAGTATGAACAGGAGTACCCCGCTCCTCTACACATATTGCCAATAGACAGTTATGATACCATCATTCATACTGACGGATCGGCACAACCGGCTGTGGGTACTAAACATCAATACTCGGCAGCTTGCGCAGCCGTGTGCGGGGTAATGGAAGACGGAGTTTTCCATCCTCACAATACCTACACTCAGACCTTAGGGGATTGCACAGCCCAGTTGGCCGAGCTTAAGGCTCTTCTTCTAGCGCTCGAACATTCGGAGCCAGGAACACAGACTTTGATCGTCTGTGATTCATATTACTGCGTCCAGTCATACAATGAATATCTCAATCATTGGAAACTGAACGGGTTTAGAGATTCTAAAGGGAACACTATTAAACACAAAGGGGGTTATTACAACTTTGGAGGAGGTATTAATCCGTCCCAAAAGTGAAGGTAAAGTGGCGGATATACCACCAGCCGTATTACGAGTTCCATAGGATATAATGGACTTGTAATACGGCTGGTGGTATATCCGCCACTTTACCTTCACTTTTGGGACGGATTAATACTTCCTCCAAAGTTGTAATAACCCCCAAAATGTTGTTGGGGAACGGTGGCTGATCTTAAGGATAAGCTATCTTGTGTCCATGTAGTTCATACATTAGGGCACCAACGTGTAGGAATACACGTTGCCGGCAATACATTGGCTGATGAAGCAGCCAAAGCATCAGTAGCTACGGCTTCTGTGGCTGCAGTGACTCGTTCTCGGACGAGGTTGGATAATAAAATACTGATTGCCGTTAAAGCTTCGGCTGCAGGCAAAACGCTTCCAAAAGGATACCCTACGAACTATACTTATCATATCAGTGCACAGAATGTTGCTTTTGCAACGATTCCTGAGATAGGTGATCGAGTGATCCCAAATGAAGACCAAAGATTAGGGCTGATTACAGCTGCACATGAAGGTGTCGCTTCTGGACATGCTGATGTACAGGCCACTATCAACATTCTACAACAACTGTACTGGTGGCCTGGTCTATGCAGACGGACTAAACAGTATGTCCTTTGCTGTGACATTTGTCAGCAGATTAAGGGCTCAAATATCAAACACCCTCCGCAGACATCTCTCTTAGTGTCAGACAAGCCACTCCATTGTGTGTACCTGGACCATTGTGGTCCCTTGCAGCCTGATGGTGCATATAAATACATTTTAGTGGCTGTAGATTCCTGTTCTAGATTCCTGTGGGTATGGCCACAGCGGTCGGCTGATGCCCAAACTGTTATAAAAGATTTGCTGATCTTTATCTGTACATATGCGGTTGCAGCATTACATTCGGACCAGGGCCCTGCATTTGCCTCTAAAGCTTTCAGGGACACCATGAGAACGATGGGTGTTGAACTCCATTACTCCTCACCATACCATCCCGAGGGAAATTCGGTCGTGGAGAGGCGGAATCATGATCTAAAGCAGTCCTTAACAGCTCGAGTATTAGGTTCAGGCCGCAGTTGGTTACATCACCTGTATGGGGTCCAGAGAGCACTGAATAATCTGCCAAGAAGGTCCTTGGGGGGGAAAGTCTCCATATGAGGTTCTCTTTGGGACAACTATGTATGTCCCCGATCTTGATGCCCCTGGTATGGTGGCAGCAGAAACACCATTTGACATAAAAGAACGTCTCACTGTTTTACAGGAGCTTCAACAATTCCATGATGATAAATCATCTGCAAGTGCTGCCACCTTGGGAATAAGGGAATTGACGAAAACTTCGACTGGCTGGATTCCTAACGTTGGGGATCTGGTTCGTGAGAAGATCGCTGTGAAAAAAGAATTTGGTCCATCATACAGAGCACCTGACCCGGTCTTTGGGGATAAAAGGCACCAGGACTGTCATCCTTCCACCGTTGTCTGGTTCAAAATCGAACAGATTTATCTCAATTGATGACATCAAATTACACCATGTGGCCAATTCTTCACAGTAGACCAGGAGGTCCCTTGGGTAGTTCCCGATCCCCTCTCACTACCCAACAGGACATCCATCTACATAGTAGGATGAATATCACTACTACTGACTATGCAACTATGTCGACTGCTGTTCCGGACACTTCCTCGACCATGGGGAAGGCGGAAAATGAACTTTTGTTGGTTCCAGTAACAACTTCGGAGAACGCCCCGCTTCAGGATTTGGCTGTATTTTACACGAACACTTCCACAACCAATAACGTTGTCTATCAAGAACTTCCACGAGCAGTGGATGAGAATTCGATTGGTCCTGTGTTCGCGGAGACTTCCTCTGGCTATTTTGTAGACATTGATGATTTTTCTTGAGATTCATCCTCAACTGAGACTGACAAACTTTCGAGAGGTAGCAAATTCTATTGATGGCTTAAGAAGAACTATTTGATATATCCATGGAACTATCTCTGGTTCTGTTTGACATTTATTGCATTGTTTTTATGGATTGGTTTTGTGACTGTTTTCTTTTTACTAATTAATGGCCACTATATCGCTGATCGCTCCTCTGTGGAGCCTGTTGATGTAATTTTAACACCACATCATTCATCACATAAGGTCCGACGTGATTTGTCCCCTGTCAATATTACAGCTATCTCGATTCCTGATGGGATTGTATGGGACAAAGTTCAGTTCGATATATACGGGCCTACAGAGATAATTCAAATACCATACGTGTTCAAAATTTCAATGTCTGATGTTATTACACCTAATGTTGTCTCTGATGATTGGGATGTCCAAACAGTTGATTCAATGCTAACTGAAATGAAGGACTACTCCGCTTTTGGAAGTGATGATGTATATGATTATACAATGAATTATGGGGAAATGTTCTGCTATAACAATTGGGGACATCACTACCTGCACCATGCAACTAGATATAGGCCTCTCTTTAACTA
Source organism: Pleurodeles waltl (assembly GCF_031143425.1). Taxonomy (NCBI): domain Eukaryota; kingdom Metazoa; phylum Chordata; class Amphibia; order Caudata; family Salamandridae; genus Pleurodeles; species Pleurodeles waltl. Next base: position 1,416,457,716 of record NC_090446.1, read on the forward strand.
CACACTATGGGAACACTGTTCAACACCACAGGTGGGGAGTCCAAAGTATTACAGTGACAAATTCACATACTTTTCTGGGCATGATACAAAGAAAGCTGAATCATATTATTTTAAATTACCTACAGCACAATTTAGAAAACTTTTGCTAACAGATACAAAACTGATTTATTCAGATCCCTTTGTTTCCCGACTCTCGATTGAGGGTTACGAATATTGGAAGAACACTATCGATTTGAAGAGTGTGGGGGAACACAAGATTGGCAAATACAGGGTAGGGAGGCTTTGTTTCGAGCTTGCTTGATTCCTGTGCAAATGATTTTTTTGAATGACACTGTTGAGCAGATATGTCTGGGGTTAGCAAAAATTAAAGATCTAAACATGCCCAATATACCTACACCGACAAAATTTAGAGATTGGCAACACTTTCTTAATGTTTCAGAGGACAGGCTAGATGCAATGGTTAAGGCTGGTGCTTATAATTCTTCCATTTCCCGTCCCGGGGGATGGTTGGTATGGCCCACTGACTCTAATGAGTGTCAAAGGCGTTTTTTGAACTCTTCAGGGTTTTTTTCCATTCATAGGCCAGACCCTCGCTTTCTATCAGGTCAACATACTGGTATAATTACAACATACAGTGTGGGTAAGCTGTGCCAGCAATGGGTGCAGACAAACACTTTAACAGCGGTTAAACAACACCTGAACACTCTTTCTGACAGTATAGACTTACAAGATTTCCTATTAGGTCCTAGGAAACAACGCTCAAAACGTTTTTTATATGCTATGTATAATGAAATTTGGAAGCTTTCTCAAATTGAGGCTGCTGCACGTTTAGGATGAATATCACTACTACTGACTATGCAAGTATGTCGACTGCTGTTCCGGACACTTCCTCGACCATGGGGAAGGCGGAAAATGAACTTTTGTTGGTTCCAGTAACAACTTCGGAGAACGCCCCGCTTCAGGATTTGGCTGTATTTTACACGAACACTTCCACAACCAATAACGTTGTCTATCAAGAACTTCCACGAGCAGTGGATGAGAATTCGATGGGTCCTGTGTTCGCGGAGACTTCCTCTGGCTATTTTGTAGACATTGATGATTTTTCTTGAGATTCATCCTCAACTGAGACTGACAAACTTTCGAGAGGTAGCAAATTCTATCGATGGCTTAAGAAGAACTATTTGATATATCCATGGAACTATCTCTGGTTCTGTTTGACATTTATTGCATTGTTTTTATGGATTGGTTTTGTGACTGTTTTCTTTTTACTAATTAATGGCCACTATATCGCTGATCGCTCCTCTGTGGAGCCTGTTGATGTAATTTTAACACCACATCATTCATCACATAAGGTCCGACGTGATTTGTCCCCTGTCAATATTACAGCTATCTCGATTCCTGATGGGATTGTATGGGACAAAGTTCAGTTCGATATATACGGGCCTACAGAGATAATTCAAATACCATACGTGTTCAAAATTTCAATGTCTGATGTTATTACACCTAATGTTGTCTCTGATGATTGGGATGTCCAAACAGTTGATTCAATGCTAACTGAAATGAAGGACTACTCCGCTTTTGGAAGTGATGATGTATATGATTATACAATGAATTATGGGGAAATGTTCTGCTATAACAATTGGGGACATCACTACCTGCACCATGCAACTAGATATAGGCCTCGCTTTAACTACACACTATGGGAACACTGTTCAACACCACAGGTGGGGAGTCCAAAGTATTACAGTGACAAATTCACATACTTTTCTGGGCATGATACAAAGAAAGCTGAATCATATTATTTTAAATTACCTACAGCACAATTTAGAAAACTTTTGCTAACAGATACAAAACTGATTTATTCAGATCCCTTTGTTTCCCGACTCTCGATTGAGGGTTACGAATATTGGAAGAACACTATCGATTTGAAGAGTGTGGGGGAACACAAGATTGGCAAATACAGGGTAGGGAGGCTTTGTTTCGAGCTTGCTTGATTCCTGTGCAAATGATTTTTTTGAATGACACTGTTGAGCAGATATGTCTGGGGTTAGCAAAAATTAAAGATCTAAACATGCCCAATATACCTACACCGACAAAATTTAGAGATTGGCAACACTTTCTTAATGTTTCAGAGGACAGGCTAGATGCAATGGTTAAGGCTGGTGCTTATAATTCTTCCATTTCCCGTCCCGGGGGATGGTTGGTATGGCCCACTGACTCTAATGAGTGTCAAAGGCGTTTTTTGAACTCTTCAGGGTTTTTTTCCATTCATAGGCCAGACCCTCGCTTTCTATCAGGTCAACATACTGGTATAATTACAACATACAGTGTGGGTAAGCTGTGCCAGCAATGGGTGCAGACAAACACTTTAACAGCGGTTAAACAACACCTGAACACTCTTTCTGACAGTATAGACTTACAAGATTTCCTATTAGGTCCTAGGAAACAACGCTCAAAACGTTTTTTATATGCTATGTATAATGAAATTTGGAAGCTTTCTCAAATTGAGGCTGCTGCACGTTTAAGGCAACTTGATAAGGAGAATTTGGAAAAAACATTGGCTGTTGTCGACAATGGCATGAACACGCTATCCAACAGGATTTATTCACTGTCGAATATAGTGTCATCTGCTATTGATATCACTCAGACTGATTTGTCCCGGTTATATCATGTACAAACACAGCTACGTTCCATCATGCAGCTGGGTTGGGCATTGCAGACACTGAGAAGTGGCCACATTCCATGGAAATACATTAATGGGAGTGAACTATTCGCTGCTTTTAATTTTTCCAGGGAACAAGAGACAATGGCTAAAAGGGAGGCTCGTTTCACCTTGCTTCAAGTAGAGAAATTAGATAAGTTGCCCTTCACGGTAGCAGAGAGTCCTTCAACTATCTGGCTCTTACACAGCATTATTTACCGTTTTTGACCTTTCGTTTCTCGAGCTGCCTGAAACATCTTGCAGTGGGACGATATGAACGGCTAGGAGATCGCTTTATTAAGGAAGAGTGGGAGTTGCCCTTTGAGTATCGATGTCTGAACGGTGAACAGGAGGTCTTTCTTAGCGGAAGTGAATGTGAGACTACTGTTCGTCATTCCATAATATGCAAACAGGTGTCTCTTCACGGTCTTTGCAATGCGGGGGTCGCGAATTTGGCCTGTTTTCTGAAGGGTACTCCCATCCCCTTGATTCGTTCAGTGTTTCATGTACTTTCTAATGGAAATTATGTTCTACTGAGCGATGACAGCTGTTGCGGCTTGCGACCTGGAATTGCCTACGCAATCTCAGTCACAAAGGTCGTTACGTGTTGTGGCCATGTTTTGTTTCCCCCCACACGAGAGATACAAGTATCTGAAATGTGGCCCCACATTGATACTATTAATGTGAACTATGACAAGTTGAGTAGACTAAAGGCGCTATTGTTTCAAAAACAGGTCGCCTTGACATCCGCAAAAGAGACGTATGCTCTCCAGATTGCGCGATCATCAGCCGAGATACAATCCCTTTTAAATACCGATTTCCCCAAACACTTTGGAGAGTTGGTATCCAGAATATTCAATGCTTCAAGCACAACTGGGATTGTTAATTTCTTTAAGGCTGTCGGGTCTGGTTTCGTGTCCATCTTCCAGACTGTCTTCGGAGTCATCCCATCAGCCATCCATTCTCTCTTTTCCAGTGTGTTTGGCGGCTTTCCAATTATTTTGGCTTTAATTGGCGGACTGCTACTGCTATTTTTTCTGATTCGCAGTGGTTGTTTTTTTCCAGCGACACAGAGCAATGGAGCTGCTCCCGTCAACCCCGCTGTGCCGTGAACGCATGGTTCGGATCTTCGGTACACCTTTGCTGGTGGAACTGGAGTTTGACTGGTCATTGTCATTCCGGCCTCTACTCTGGTGTGTACAACCGGTGTTCCGCTGCATATGGTGTCTCTTTGAACATCTGCCTATGGTCTGTCTTGCTGTTGCACCAACATCTCCTGTGGACCACGAACTGCTGATGTCCCCGATGAGGGTTCATACACGGTCATGCCCCTTGAGACTGAGGTTGCTCCGCGAGGCCACCTACGAGCCTTCTGTTATGCGATCTAACATGGATGAGGACGCTGCAGCGAGTGTCGATACACCGATGAATGTGGCTCACTTCTGCTCTGTGGATCCGTTTGTCCGTCCAGCTCTCGATTTCACTTCAGACGATGTTGACTCGTTTTTAAGATCCTTGAATGGTGACTTCGAAGACATTCTTCAAGATCCTGCATATAGCACATAATTTGATGAATTTGCTTGGCAGTTCCCGGTTCTAAAAACTAGCGATTATACTAAAAGTTTGCTATACTTGTCATGGTTGATATTAACATCTCTGAATGTTTTTTAAACAAATTTTAACACACAGCATTTATTTTTGTCATTAAGTAAAAAATTTTTAGCTTGAGTTTTCGTTTTTGTTTTTTGGCTTTTAGTTCAGTAGCAGCTTTTTTAGCGATTGGGTTTCTTTACCTTCATCATACCTGTTACGGCAATGGGGAGGGTGTAGTGAATCCTAGTTTGTTTTAACGGGATAACAGGAGTTAGCTTAGCCGTAGGCTTGTAAACTCGTGCCCCCGTCACCCAGTGACTTTTAGCCTACTTAGCTTGCTCTGTCTTAGTCCATTTAATTATTTATTTCCGTTAAGATGGCGGCCTTGTTTATAGTTAGGCCACTTGTTATGGGTTCTATTATCAGTGTCACTGCGCCAAGGCGTCAAGATCAAGCACGAAAGACAAACATACAGTAGGCATTCACACTTAGGGATTTTTCCTCTCTATGCTTTTGAGGGATTGTTGATATTAATTGCCGTTCCAAGCATGCCTGTTATCTATTGTTATGAATAACACTTATGTCAGGGGACCTTGTAGATCTGTATAAATACAACACACTTTTAGACAGATAATCAGAGGGATTCCGACCAGAGGGCATCGCCACCATCGCTGATACCGATGCTGCAGTCATCTTGATGCTGACCCAGTCTTCGTGTCCCTGCGGAGTCTGAGATAGAGACCTCATTCCAAGGTAACGAGGGTTGGGGGCTCCTCTCATGGACACAGCTTTGGCAGATTAGGTTTAACGAACCCAGCTCTCCTTTTAGGTAGGAGGTTAGACCTATTCTCCTTAGGGTATTAGGGCTTATTCCATCTTATACATATACATATATTTCTTTCATATATTGCACAATGGTGGGGGTCTTTATAACAATGACTCTTCTTCACAATACTGTTGCTTGGTATATTAATTATCCTAATCATTGCAGTTCATGCAACTTATCACAAATTGCAGTTATGTTGAATAAAAACTATTATAACTTCACTGCATCTGTGTTATTGCCTTTGTTTGTATGAGACATAATAAATCTGTGAGAAAAGGGTAATTTCTGTTTAACCACGACAACCCTGAGAAATCTTACTTTGAGTCCATGCGTAAGCGACCGCTACAAATCACCTTTTACTATTGTGTTTCTGGTGAGGTACTGCTAGTAAGCCAGTAAGGTTTGGACAACAGTTACAACTAGTTGTAGGAAGAAACTTAGGGCCTGATTCCGACCCTGGCGGTCATGGACCGCCAGGGCCGGGGTCGGAGGATGCACCGCCAACAGGCTGGCGGTGCATCCAGGCCAATTCTGACAGAAAAGGGAAACCGGCGGTTTCCCGCTGGTTTTCCCCTGGCCTCAAGAATCCTCCATGGCGGCGCTGCAGGCAGCGCCGCCATGGGGATTCCGACCCCCTTCCTGCCAGCCTGGTTCTGGCGGTTTTGACCGCCAGAACCTGGCTGGCGGGAACGGGTGTCGTGGGGCCCCCTAACAGGGCCCCACAAAGATTTTCAGTGTCTGCATAGCAGACACTGAAAATCGCGACGGGTGCAACTGCACCCGTCGCACCCTTTCCACTCTGCCGGCTCCATTCGGAGCCGGCATCCTCGTGGAAGGGGGTTTCCCGCTGGGCGGGTGGGCGGCCTTCTGGCGGTCGCCCGCCCGCCCAGCAGGAAACTCAGAATTACTGCGGCGGTCTTTTGACCGCGCTGCGGTATTCTGGCGCGGGTACTTTGGCGGGCGGCCTTCGCCACCCGCCGAAGTCAGAATCACCCCCTTAGTCACCTACAAACGAAAGTACTGTCATCCTGAGACCAGCAGTCTTGCTCAGAGCAAGAGTCCAAACTACGACACATGGGCTAGATGCTCTTCTGAGGTGGATGGCTGTTGGGTGTCTGAGTGTTTGTGTTTGTGTAATTTGGGAGGAGGGGGCACAGACACAGTGGGAGAGGACACAGGGGACGTGTGCATGGATGTGGGGGTGGTGACTGCCAGTGAGGGGCGTGTTGTGATAGGTGTACTGGTGGTGGAGGTAGTGGATGAGGATGTAGTACATGCAGGTGTGAGTGTAGATGCGAGTGGGAGGGAGGTGGATAATGAGGAGGAGGAGGACACAGTGGAGGCAGTGGATGTTGGTGTGTCTGGATCTGGATGGTGCTTGTGTGAGTTCCAGTGGGATGAAGTGTGGTGCTTGTGTTTGCCTGAGCCACTTCTGTGTGTTGATTTGGGTGCATGCAGGTCTGAAGGTGGGCTTGGAATAGGCTGGGGTTGAGGGGAATGGGACTGGGTAGAGGGAGTTGAAAGGGGGGGCTAGAGACAGGGACAATGGCTGCCATCAATGAGTTGACCAGAGCCTGGAATGATCTCTGTTGGGCCGCCACGCCAGAGTGAATGCCCTCCAGGAATGCATTGGTTTGTTGCAAATGCCCTGCTAGACCCTGGATGGCATTCAGTATGGTTTACTGCCCAACAGAGAGGGCTCTCAGGAAGTCAATAGACTCCTCACTGAGGGCAGCAGGGCTGACTGGGGCAGGGCCTGAGGTGCCTTGGGCGAAGGAGATGCCCACTCTCGGGTGAGCGGGCACAGGAAACTCGCCGAGGGGCTGCTGGGGGGGCGATGTTGGTACGGGAGGTGGCGGCTGTATCTGTAGTTGGGGTGGGCACAGAGTTGTCCGCCACCGCCAGGGAGCTTCCATCGGAGGAGGTGTCACTGTCAGAACTGTCCCTTCCTGCCTCCGTTGTGGTGCTCCCCTCACCCTCTGTCCCACTGGTTCCCTCACCGTTGGTGGATTCGGCTTCCGGGCCCATGTGGGATGCAGCTCCCTCTGTCGCCGGTGCCTCTGCTCCTCTGCCAGATGATGCTAATCCACACAAGTACAGAGTAACAAAACAAAAAAGGGGGAGAGAGACAGAGGATACACTTGGTCAATGCCAGGAACAACACTACCGTTGGCATACACAACTCACATGGAACAGCCCTACGCACTAGGCCATGCACTACCAGTTACAATGCTAGTCACCAGGCCATGGGGTACAATGCCTAATGCCATTAGCTTTACACCTGTAACCCACGGGACCCTGCCCAGTAGAAGATGCCCACTAGCATTATTGGGGTTGGAGTGCATCTGAGCTTGCCCACCATGGAACCTACCCTGCCTAGGGGCACCCACAGACCCACATCCTCCACCCAGGTAGCACCTTAATGCGTGCAAAGTCATGATTCTGATTCTGTACTCACACCCTTGTGGCTACTGTGATGCCTTCAAGCACCCATCCAACTCTGGATAGGCCATCACCAGGATGCAGAACATCAGGGGGGGTCAGGGTATGATGGGCACCTCTTCCTCATTGGGAGGGCAGCCCCAGGTGGGCCTCTGCCGTCTTCCTAGCCCAGCGGGGTAGGTCCTTCCACCATTTTCGACAGTGGGTGCTCCGCTTGCCAAAGAACCCAGGGTGCGCACCTCCTTGGCGATGGCACGCCAAATACCCTTTTTCTGATGGGCACTGACCTGCAGAAAAAGATACAGCAGAAAAGGTATTATTCATACCATCCGTACTGTTCTACTCATGGCCCACCATATCCCTCCCATCCCCTTACGCACAGACATTGCCCACCGAACATGCAGTACTCTGCCCAAGACCCCTCAGCCCCCCCTACACAAGGCTTACACACACAGCACTCAATACATTGATGCCCCAAGTATCGTGCACACCTGTTTGTCTGGAGGACCATAAAGTAAAGGGTACTGGGGTAGGAACCCATCCACTAGTCTCTCCAACTTTTTAGAAGTGAAGGCAGGGGCCCTTTCCCCAGACACTCGAGCCATCGTCGCTTCCAGACACAGGTCACAGAAGCACTTGCAGTGTAGGTCCTCTCCTGTTAAAGGTCAGGCAGCAAGTGAGTGAACAGATAGAAAATGGCAGTCACGTCCGCAGCGGTGCGTACCATCACCACTGATGTACATTACCGTTGGCTCCTGGAACCTGTAGGCCTCAATGATAACCAATGATGTGTTGCACGCCTCCCGCAATGGCGCACAACGCCAGTGGAATTAACTCATTTCCACTTGTTCCACCTCACAGGTCAGGCGGCCGCCATTTCAGAGGGGTACAGGCCATGACACCTAACTGCGTCACATCAGACATGGGCACATCAACGGACCTACACATTCACATACTGTTTCTGTGAAAAAAGAAAGGCACAATAATCTGATTATATGTTTGAATATGACCATCTGCTCACCGTTTTTCCCCTTAGATTTCAACTGCTGAGGTTCAATAGGAGATGGAGACACACCCCGTGTAAAGACCACTGGTGGACCTGGCGACAATGGAGGAAAGGCACATTATTCTAACCTACAGACTTGATAGGGCCACAATCCAAGAGCTCCCCAATTGGAGCCAGACCCGATTTCAGCTATCCGCCACCCCACAGGTATCCCCCCTCTAGTGCAGGTCCTGTCAGTGCTCCATTTCTTGGCAAGTGGTTCCTTCCAAGTGACAGTGCCCATGGCATCAGGGATGTCACAGCCTATGTTCTCAAACGAGCTGACCAGAGCGTTGTCTGCCCTGATGAAACACATGTGCAGCTACATCGTATTCCCCCAGGTGGAGGATTTGGCCACAGTGAAGGCTGACTTCTATGCAATGGGACATATCCCCAACATCATTGGTGCTATTGATGGTACACATATTGCCTTTGTCCCACCCCGGAGAAATGAACAGGTGTTAAAAAATCGAAAGAGCTTTTACTCTCTGAATGTGCAGATGTTGTGTTTGGCGGACCAGTACATCTCCCATGTCAATGCAAAGTATCCTGGCTCTGTGCATGATGCCTTTATCCTGAGAAATAGCAGCATCCCATATGTGATGTCTGAACTCCAGAGGCACAGGGTGTGGCTAATAGATGAGCCCATGGTCCCCACCCAGTTGATGTAGGTATATGGGCATGGGTATGGGGTTGGCCCTAAGGGTTAGTGTCTGGCTAACAGGTATCCCTCGATATTTACCGGTGACTCTGGTTACCCCAACCTCTCATAGCTACTGACCCCAGTGAGGAATCCCAGGACAAGGGCAGAGGAACATTACAATGAGGCACATAGGCGTACAAGGAGGATCATTGAGCGCACCTTTGGCCTCCTGAATGCCAGATTCTGGTGCCTCCATTTGACAGGTGGATCACTGTACTACTCACCCAAGAAGGTGTGCCAGATCATCATTGCATTTTGCACAACCTGGCCTTGAGACGCCAGAAGCCTTTTCTGCAGGAGGATGAGGCCAGAGATGGTTGTGTGGCAGGAATGGACCCTGTGGACAGTGACGAAGAAGAGGCAGAGGAAAAGGATGTGGACAACAGAACTACTATAATTCAACAGTACTCCCTGTGACACACAGGTAAGACACTGTAACTTCACCTTCCTTTGCAGTTTTGTGTTGGACATTGTACATGGCAGCCTGATTTTCCTATTTCTATGGCCACCTACTATACCTTTTGGCATCTCAATTTTCAGATATCTGTGCCCCACTCTGGCTCCTGGTGTGTTTACTGCTACCCACTACAGGTCATACCTATGTAAATATAATTGTACATTTGAATTGCAATGTTTACAGCTTGTTAAACTAATACATATGTAAATCAGTTGATCGACTCCATACTTGTATTTGTTCCAAGGGTGTTTATTTCTGTGATAATAAGTATAGGGGGTATTGCAATGGGCTGGGTTGATGGTGGAGGAATGTCCAGGATAGAGTCCAGTCTATTGGTATCACAGATGCATTGTCCAAGGGGGCACAGGGAGTGGGGCAATGGTAGTTCAAGGTGGACAGGTTGGCAGAGTGGGACACAATGGTGACATTCAGGGGAGTCTTATTTCCTGGCGGGGTTTTGACAGTGTTCTCTGGCTTCTGCCTGGATCGCAGGGACATTTTGCGTGGTGGTTCTCCTTCTGCAGTGGGAGGGGTGCTGGTGGGCTGTTGTTCCAGTAGCGGGGCCTCCTGTCAACTAGCATCAGCGGAGGTGGAGGGCTGTTCATCGGTGTGGCTAGTGTCAGGGGCCCGTTGGTGTGTCACTGCCTCCCTCTTGGTGTTGGCCATGTCTGCCAGCAGCCCTGCAATGGTGACCAGGGTGGTGTGGATGTCTCTCAAGTCCGCCCTGTTCCCCAGGTACTGTCCCTCCTGCAGCTGCCGGGTCTCCTGCAGCATGGCCAGTATCTGGCCCATGGTCTCCTGGGAATCGTGGTATGCTCCCAGGGTGTTGGTGAGTGCCTCGTGGAGAGTCGGTTCCCTTGGCCTGTCCTCCCCCTGTCGCACAACAGTCATCCCAGCTTCCCTGTTGTCCTGTGCCTATGTCCCCTGAACTGTGTGCCCACTGCCACTGACCCCAGGTCCCTGATTGTCCTGTGTTTGTGCAGTTGCCTGGGGTCCCTGTAGTGGTGGACACACTGCTGATTGACGTGTCCTGGGGACAGAGGGATGGGCCCGCTGGGTTGGTGCTGTGCTGGTGTTTCCTGAGAGGGGAGTCTCTTTGGTGGTTTGGGACTGTGACTGGGTCACCGACTGTCCAGAGGTCCCTGATGGGCCAGGTTGGTCATCCAGATCCAGGCGTGCAGACCTGCTGTCATCACTGTGGGCCTCTTCTGGGGGAACTGGATATTGCTGGCACCTCCTCTCCAGTGACGTTGTGTGGGGGTCCTGTGGGGATGTAAATGCAGTGTTATTGTTTCTGCGTGTGACATCTTGTTCATGGGTTTGTTCCCCTCTATGGTTGTGTTGGAAAATGGGTTATTGGTAAGGGCAGGTAAGTACCTACACTTAGCAGTAGGCCACTAACCTCCACTTAGGTCCAGTTAGGTCTCAGTAAATTAAACCCAGCTCAACCCTTGGTAGCTTGGCAACGAGCGACAAGGCTTAATTTAGGAGACAGGGCGTAAAGCATTCAAATATCACAAAACATTAATTTAATAAAACACAGGAAACAGTTTAAAAATCCAAAACCAATTTATAAAAATAGATTATATTTTTATCTTTAAAATGACACAAAAACGAATATAATCAGATATTTGGAACCGGAGATATGAATTTTTAAAGAATTATTGTTTTTTTAGCACCTAGAAACAAAAAGCACCAATCGGGTCATCTGGTTGCACCTCAAACGGGGAAAAGTCAAAGTTTGAGGCCAACTGCAATGGAGCCCTGCTCGGCTACAGGCACCGGGAGGCCTCGGTTAAAAGTTTACCTTCACACTTAGGGGGTCATTACGACGCTGGCGGAAGGCGGAGAACCGGCGGTAAGACTGCCAACAGGCTAACGCTCTCCCTTCATGGAATTATGGCCATGGCAGTTACCGCCATGGTCATCCACTGGTTGTCCGTTCCGCCCGGCAGGGCGGAGACGACCGCCGGGCTGGAGACCTGGGTCTCCAGCCCGGCGGCCGTCACTATACCGCCGGCTGTATTTTGACCCGGCTTACCGCCGTGGATTTCCTGCGGTTTGAACCGCCGGTAAGCACTATCAGTGCCAGGGAATTCCTTCCCTGGCACTGATAGGGGTCTCCCCCACCCCAACTCACTCCCCTACCCCCCCACCACCCCTGCCACTCCCCAGAGGTGGCAGGGTCCCCCTCCCCACCCCAACCCCCAACATCACATCACCCATTCCCACACGACACGCACACAGGCACCACCTACACACTCACACGCACACACGCCAACATACGAGCCCACATACACACACACAGGCAGACACGCACACCCACATTCAAACATTCATGCACACATTCATACTGGCATACCCACAGACATACACGCACTCATTCCCATACACACAACACCCCTGCAAGCATACACGCACTCACACCCCCCTTCACATACACACACGCACACCCCCATGCACGCACACAACACCCAACACCCCCCCACCCACCTCCTTTCACGGACGATCGACTTACCTGGTCCGACGATCCTCCGGGAGGGAACGGGAGCCATGGGGGCAGCTCTGCCGCCACCACACTGCCAACAGAATACTGCCACGGCGAATCACAGGACGTGATTCGCTGGGCGGTGTTCTGTTGGCGTGGCGGTTGAGGTGGAGCAACTTCTACTTCCCCGCCTCCCGCCAGTATGGCTGTTGGCGGCTCTCCGTCCGAAAAAGGACGGAGAGCTGCCAACGGTCATAATAGGCCGAGCGGAAAACCGCCACCACTGGCGGTCTTCCGCACGGCGGTCCCTCGGCGGTCTTTCAAAAAGACCGCCGCGGTCAAAATAACCCCCTTAGTCTCTTTTCTGAAGATTTTCTTCAGCGGGACGAACCTGCCAGTCCAATCCGACCTCCTTGAGCCCTTCTCCGGATACGCGTCGCGGGATTTCTCAGTGGAGATTTTTACCTTCAGACTTAGTCCTTTTTTCTAGGTGAAAATCCTTCGACCGGGGTAAACCTGGATCTTGATCTGACGTCCCTGGAGCCCTCCTCGGATACGCTGGCTGGGACGTCCCGGTCAACTTTTTACCTTCGGAACTTAGTCTCTTTTTTGGAGATTTTCTTCAGCGGGGCGAACCTGCAAATCAGGCCGGGTCGCGGTTGAGTCAAGCCGGCTAGAGTTGCCGCAGCGGGTTGGTCCTTCTATGGAGCTTTTTTTCAAAAGTTCTCCAAACTTCTGGGTCTTCTCCCAGATGTTCTTTTAAGGTTCTTTTGGGATCCACAGCTCACCCCAAGGGTCCTGAAACTCTGAGATGATCCTTGGGGGTGCGGACTACAACTCCCAGAATGCACCTGGTGCAAACTCCTTTTTGGCCACTGGACAGTGGTCAGCTGGTCGGTTTCTTCAGGAGTTGGTGCATGGGACTCTGGTAAGCAATTTTTCACCTGTAGCAAACAGGGAGTCCCTCCTTGAACCAGTTGAAGCCAGGCAAATTCCTTCTCGTGGTGAAGCCCAAGTGTGCAGCTGGTGCAGTCCTTCTGAGTGCAGGTTCCAGGTGCAGGCCAGGGGTCCAGAAGGGCAGTCCTTCTTCTCCTTTGGTTCTTCCTTGTTGGATGTGGTCGGGAACTGAGGTGTGGGTGCAGGTCTGCCAGTTTAATCCTTGCTCCTGGGTGAAAAACAGGGGGGTCCTGATTCTCCAATCAGGTGCAGGGTCCTTCCCTCTGTGATGACCACTTCCTGGGAAGGGTGGCAAAAATCAGTCCCAGGAGGCAACATTCTTCAAAAATCCATCATGGCTGAATCTGATTTTTGGAGGTTACATCTGGCTGAGCCCACCCACTGGTGTGGCTAAAAATCATAAACACACCCCTCTCCTGCCCTCTCCTAATCTAATTAGGGGCACCTAGTTGTCTGGGGTTGCAGGATGTGGGGGTGTTGCTGGTTGCTCCAAATGTCCTTCTCTGCCTTTAAAGACCAGTTTGGCAGCCCTCACCCTTCCTGCCTCACCATTTGCTGAGGGGAAATTCCCTCCCACAGGCACATCTCTTTGTGTGAAGCCAGGCCATTTCACACCTCATCAAGGCAGCCTGGCCAGGCTGCCAGAGGCTGGCCAATCAGAGCACAGCAACAAAAACAATGCAGGGCTGAAATTGGCAACTTTTCAGGTAAAGTTTAAAACTCTTTACCTGAACAAGTTATATTAAATCCAACAACTGGAAGTTGTAGAATTTATTATAACAATTAATTTTATACCAGACTCTTGGTATCCATTACTTAAGGGGACTTTTAAAATTAAAATAAAGTCTCCCCATTCTAGCCTATGAAAGCCATTCGAATCTGAATTTGGCTGTTTTTACCTCACCAGGGCGTATAAAACTACTTTTATAAGGCCCCTGCTTATAGCTACATGGTACCCATCCCTAGGGGTACATAGGGCGCACCTTAGGGGTGACGTATATGTAGAAATAAGGTAGTTTAAGACTTTGGAACTACTTTTAATTCCAAAGTCGAATTTGCATATAACTTTAATTTAAAAGCAGCCAGCAAAGCAGGCCTGCCTTTAAAATGACACTGGGCACGTCAGCAGTGCACCTATAGAGGCACTACCTACGCTGTGGTCCCTAAACCTAAATGCCCTACCATATACTAGGGACTTATAGGTAGGTTGACTTAGCCAAGTATAATTAGTCTAATTTGCACATTGATTTTACACAGAGCACAGGCCTTTGGGACTGGTTAGCAGTACCCAGTGCACCCTCAGAGTCAGGAAAACACCAGCAAAAAGTGGAAAAAGGGGGGCAAAATGTTAGGGGGCCTCTGCAATCAGCCTTGTTTTCTCACAGGTTGTTATTACCAAGGCAGCTTTGGCTTGTGTGAGTTGTGATTTGGTTGGCTAACTGATTGTCACTAGTGTGCTTGCTGTGATGATGTGTGTCCATGCGGGTCTGTGATGGATGTCCATGCATTGGTGTTGCATGCAGGGATTGGTATTGGGATGGGTGGGTTGTGATGGTGGGGTATATGTGAGGTGGTAGAGTGATGGGGGTGAGGTTAGGGGTAGGAGTTTGTGATGGCATGCAGGTAGGGGAGGGTGAAAGTAGTAAAGATTTGACTTACCAGAGTCCAGTCCTTCTGCTGCTCCTGCCAGGCCCTCAGGATGCATGATCGCCAAGACTTGTTTCTCCTGTGTTTTTAGTTGTGGGGGAGGCGGTAGGGGTCCACCGCTGGTCCTCTGTACAGCAATCTGGTGCCTTGCAGCGACAGAACGCACCTTCCCCCGTAGGTCATTCCACCTCTTCCTGATGTCATCCGTTGTTCTGGGGTGCTGTCCCACAGTGTTGACCCTGTCCACAACTTTCCGCCGTAGCTTCATCTTCCTAGCAATGGACATCTGCTGCACCTGTGATCAGAATAGCTGTGACTCTACCCGGATGATTTCCTCCACCATGACCCTTAGCTCCTCCTCTGAGAACCTGGGGTATCTTTGTGGTGCCATGGGTGTAGTGTGTGTGGTGTGTGTGAGGGTGTGAGGGGTGATGTGTTGGGGTGTGTGCTGTGAGGTGCATGGATGGTGTATGGGTGATGGTGTTCTGTGGCTCTGATTCAGTGGGTGCTCCTGGCTTGTCTCTCTCTCAGTTGTCAATTTATTTTCCATAAAGGGTTGTGGGTGGTGTGTGTGTGTTTTATAGTGGTGTCAGTGTGTGGGTGTGGTGTGTGTGTGTGTCAGGTGTGTATAGTTTGAATTGTTCGATGTGGTGTTGTATTGTTAGGTTGTGTGTATTTTGAGCATGGCGGTCTGTACCGCCAATGGTTTACTGCGGTTGAATGTCCACCACGGTTATTCATGGGACATAATGCTGTGGGCGTATTTCTGTTGGCGTAACGGTGTGGGTTTTGGTACCGCCATTTTATCCCTAACCTTTGGGCTGGCGGACTTGTGTGTGTGTCTGTATAGTGGCGGATTTCTATGTGTGGGTCATGATACGTGTAGCGGAATACCGCCGCTGTCGCGGTATGTTGGTGGCAGTCAGCATGGCGGTAAGCGGCACTCTGCCAATGTCATAATGAGTGCCATTGTCTTCTGCACTAACAGCTGTCTCCAGGACAACTTGGAAGTGCAGTACTGAGTAGTGAATTAGGTGGCCTTTCTCCTAACACCTCCTTTTATAACAACAGTGATATGTAGTGCTTTCTTCGAAGGGAGTCATCTCTCAGCTAACACATCTTACCAGAGTAAAAGGTGTCTCTAGTCGGGTTCGAGAGAAATGTACATCTCTACTCATAGTTCTTCTCATGCTGACAGTTATTCATAGTAGACTATGGGGAGAAACTGCCCTATTTCCTGACACAATTCTCCCACATGATAACTCTGTGTGGAGAGACAGGCCCAGCTCCTGTGATGTGTTTCTTGGATTATGCTTGTGTGAATTGGGGTGTGAAAAGTGACTTACATTTGTGGTCACACCTCTACCCAGTATGACAGAAGTATAAGTAAAGTATAGGTTAAATTACCTTTATGCTCAGAAATATGTTATTCATAACATCTATAGAGGCTATGATATCAAAACACATGGTCCTCTCAAGTGAAACATCTCTCCAGAATAACGTGCAAAGTAGGCTGTGGGTAGATACTGCTCTCTCTCCACATACCTTTCTTCATACTAATGAATGTTCATAGTAGCATATAATATGGAGTATCATCTCTGTTCAGAACTGTGTCTTGGATAACTTCTGTCCATATGTCATTGTGGAGATACACTTACTTGTGTTTTAGACACCTTCGTATGGCAATACCCATACATATCAGAATGTGCACAGCAGCTGATAACAGTGTATATTGGAGTATACACATGCACTTTCTTCTGTGCGAAGATCTATCTCTTGCATTAGAGTTATCTATACAACAGCATGCAACACCTCACTGTTGCATGACAAGTAACCATAGCTGCATTGCAAAATAATTGGCTCCTCTATTACCAACTATTTTTAGGATTAAAAATGTGCATAGTACCACTGACATACATATACATATAATAGTTTTACTGAGTTCTGCAATACTATAATACTTTTGAAACTATCAAGGAATTGGAGGAAATTCTCCTTCAGAACACCGTGCGGGAAAATTGCGATGCACCACCTGTAGTGCGGGTGAAAAACAATGTGCCACCCGCCTCGCAGCTAAAATCGATGCTCCATCGATGCATAGCAGCTGGGAGATCATCACAACGCGCCTGGAGAAACAATGCAACATGCGCTTATGGCTGCTGATAATGACCCCACGCCACACGGTTTTCCAACACCATGCTGCCGAATTTCTCACGCATCATTGCTGGGCATCAAAAATCGATGCAAGCCTTTGCAGATCTGATGTGCCCTGTCCAGAAATTGCTGCATCGCTCTCTTGCAGGAGAGAAAAACGACCCATTGCCAACCTGACTGAAGAAGAAATGACGCACAGCCTCACTTGCGAGGAAGGAATCAACGGATCGCTGACTTTTCGACGCACGCTTGCCCGTGTGGCTTTATTTTTTACTTTTACTTATAGTTTTATTGTTTTCTATGAAGTAAGACTCGTATTCTTTAGACAATTCATATCTTGACTTGTGTATGTGGAGTTTTGTCATTTTGGTCTTGTTAGATTTACATAAATATTGCCTATTTTTTTCAACTGGTTTGTCGTCCATTTTGTAGTGTTTTCACTGTATTACAGTGTGTGTTGGTACAAATACTTTATACATTGCCTTTGAGATAAGCCTGACTGCCTGTGCCAAGCTACCAAGGGGGTAAGCAGGAGTTATTTAAGTGTGTATCTCCATTGCCCTGACTAGAGTAAGGGTCCCTGCTTGGACAGAGTGCAAACTGACTTCCAAACAGAGACCCCATTTCTAACAGTAAACACATTATTTTGTCAACAAGAACAAACAGAGATACAGAGAACATGCTTCTCCAAGGGTACCAATGTCGCTGTAGGCAGTATATAAGAAATACGATTACATTTTTTCCTTACTTTGCACACAGTTACTGTTCCATCTTTCTTCTAACTTAAACAGTTTTTGATTTCCTCCTCCATATATTGTGTGACATCATACTTCTGTTTTTCAGACCTTCTGTTTTCCATTTTCCTCCTTAAAAAAAGACAAAATAGCTAAACTATTCAAATTTAATACTGATAAATAATTGATAGCAATGATACATCACTATATCCCCTCAACATTTCTATATTTTTCAACCACAATCGTGTATATATATATATATATATATGTACAATACCACTAACTTCATATTCCTTTCTCCTAAAAAATTCCACACCCTCATACACTGCATTTTTATCCACAATTAAATCATAACAGGCTGGTGGTAGAGCCTATAGCGATCCTTATCCTTCACTCTGCTGATGTGGCTGGGATCTTGTTTACGGGACGGTAACACAAGATCAATCTAGTTACCAGTGATATATTACTCACCCTGATAAAACTTGGAGACTCACTGAGTCCCCTGGTTGACATCCTGCAAACCTTTGCAGATGTCTCAGGCTTTAAGATTAACATGACTAAGTCTCTCATTCTCAACCTCACGATCCCCACTCAGGACCTGCCAAACCTCAAAACACTAGCACTATTTCAGTGGTCACAAGATAAAATCAAATATTTAGGCTTCAACATCACCCCACCCTAGAGTCCTGGGCATGGGTAAATGGGCCCCAACTCCGCCGTGACATCCAGCAGACTTACGATGGTGGCAGTCACATCATATCTCCTGGCGAGGCTGCATCAACATTATAAAAATGAATGTACTCTCCCAAGAACTATATCTCTTTCAGACACTGCCCACCCCCGAGATCCAGCAACTCTAGCAAGACATCCGCTCCTTCATATGGAATGGCAGACACCCATGAATAGCAAGGTAATGATACTCCCACGAGCTAGAGAAGGACTAGCATGTCCTAACTTGCTTCACTACTACTGGGCCGCACATCTGCAGGGTAGGGTGTGAGGGTCAGAGAAAAACACTGGCTCTACTTGGACCGTGCGGTAGTTTGTAGACCCCTTTGGGATCTGGCATGGCTGCCGAGAAGAGACACACCCCACTGCGCTTATCTCTCCACGCCCACTAAAACAGTCCTCAACAGCTGGGGCAGACTCACCCTCAGGAAGGGCCTTTCCACCTTCCTGCCCCCAACACCCAAATAGCACGCAACCAGGCCTTCCCCCCGGTCCTCTCGCCTCAGATGATTGCAGAATGGTGCAACGGCAAATGCAGGATGCTTCAAGACCTCCTAACCGGCCCCCCTAATGAAAACGTTTGATCAATGCTGGAATTTCATCTCACAGCCTGGGAAGGACTGCAATACTGTTGACTGCAACACTGGTCCCTCTGTTGTGTAGCTATTTTAGTTGTAGCTCCATGCACGTTATTTTAACACACTAGGATGCTGTGCACTTTAACCTAGATATGTTTTATTCAGCTTCGCATTATTATTATTATTATTATTATTATTATTATTATTACAATAACCATTTTTACGGTCTTGTTTTATTTTCATCCATCTAACTGTTTTTGCCTAGGCCAGCACTCTGTTCTCAAACAAGACATTATTGATCACTCTGTGCTTTATTCAAGGCTACAGTTCGGTACATTGCTGTGAACGTGGTAAAAGTTTAGTCTCCAACATTTGTAGAAAATATACATCCTTACGTACTGACATTTTCTCAGAACATCAGCTGTGTTGTTATATAAACACTTCCTTGTCCCTTGTCCCCAGAGGGAGATACCAGCCTGTATGCTGATTGCTTAATGCTTTGCTACAGATGCTAACGCAGACCACGGGCCTTTGCTCAGGTATGGGGGTTGATGTCTTCCCAGGGGAACCTGAAAGGCAGAATTAGAGCTTAACATGCTGTGCTCAAATTATGCCTAGATAGGAATAGTCCATTGATCATAGTGACAATATGATAGCATTGTTTTTGTCACTCTTCTTGTCGCAATTTTAATACTGTCATGTTGTGTCATCCTGGTTATTGCACTCATGCTTTGCTATCTAAGATGCAGTTGTTTTATTAAACTCATCATTGACGCATATACTGCTTCTGTTTGTCATTTATATATGAGACTAAGTTGTAACTGAGAGAACCGGTTGCGACCTGAGTGACCACGACTTCCCTGAGAAGCGTAGTATGTCATGCGGTCGGCTGCCCAATCATCGCTATCCTTTGGTAGAGATGAGGCACTTCTAGTCAGCCAGAGCAAAATCTGGATTTGAGCAACAGTTGTCACCCGCAGTGGGTTAGACTCAGTCTTCCACACCACAGACGATACAAGATCCAGTAGTCTCATTAGAATAGTGAGAGCCTACGCGACACCTCCATCCCCAGGTATACCCAGACATTATGCAACCATATGCTCCCTTCGAAAAGCTGGTTCGGACCTACACGGGTAAGAAAGGCCTCATCTCCAACACATATCAAGTACTACAACAATTCTCCCACAACGCCAACACACATATCAGAGCACTTGCAGACCACCTCGTCCATAGATATCACATTCAAAAAATGGCAGACCCTTTGGCAGGACATACCCAAGATGTACCATAGCCTCTCCCTTAGAGAGACAGCCTACAAGCTGATGTTCCACTGGTACTATGTCCTAACACGCCTGGCCAAAATCTGTTTAGGCATGTTGCCCCAATGCAGGCATTGTAACTGCACCTTAGGCGATTTCTGCCACATATGGTGGACATACAGCGTCATTACCATCTTCTGAATGGAGATATTGGGCCACATCAAATCTGTCTTGGGATACCCACTCCCCTCTAGCTATCACACAGTGGTATTATGTATACACCCCTCCACCTAAGATTAAACATAATTTACATATGATGGAGAGAATAGGTTTGCCTCAGCAAGAAGTACCCCTATCACACAAATCCAGGGGAAGTTAGAGAGTTAATCTGAGCACTGAGTCTCACTGTGAGGCCCTGGTCAATTGGGGTGTAGTACCTCAGATCAGCGAGCTAGCAGAGGCGTTCATTGTTATAATCTGCAGTGAACAAGATAACTAATGCCCCACACTTGTCTGCTTGTTTTATTGTGAAGTTTGTTTCATTAGTTCAATATTTTATTGTCAAAAGTTTTTCATTGGACATGTTCTGGAATGCAGTGCCATGGTTAAGTGCAGCCACCTCTTAATACTGCATGTTCATAAGTTAAAATCTCATGTGAAATCATGCCTGCGTGTCGGTCTCCCATTCTGCCTGCACTCTGCCCGGTGCCTCCTCCTTTGGAATGCCACCATTCATCAGTGCACTGCACAGATGGCACATTAGATACTCAACCAGTGGCCACTGCCTCTGATATATATAATCAAGATTTTTCCACAACATGGTGGCGGCCTTGTTACAGTACTTGAAAGTGATTTGACATCCCATCCTCCCTTGGGCTGTCCTCATGTAGCACCTGAAGTTAATTTTGAATTTCCTTCCAATATATAGACCACCACCCATTACCAGTTCATCTCCAGGGTCGCAGAAAAGGGGTTAGGTCCGTACTGAATCAGACCCTGGAAACCACAAGTATTATGGGCCACTGCCTAGTGATACTTTGGATTTAACAAGTCCTCAATGTCTAACTTGCCCACTTTTCTTCAGTTTTGTTCCACAGCTAGCATGATCCATGACATTACCTAAGGGGTCCGTAGCTTACCGAACCTGGGTAAGCTCTGCTGCAATTTGCAGGCATTAGTCAAATGGTATTTATAGCGTTTTTAGCATGAGAACCACCTGTATGTGTGAGATATCTTACCCCTGAATAATCAAGTCTCTCAATCTGTTGCCACAGTTCCCCTTGCCTAGAGTTTCTCTCCCTTCCTCCTCCCTTTCTTCCTTTTTAGGAACTGCATACCTATTGTATTACATAGTATCCTATAGAGCTTGTATGCTGGACCTCAGAGCACACCTAGTCCCTCTCTGTGTTTAGATTCACTTGCAACCTTGCATCAGGAGATAGTCACCTTTTAAGTTACCATCTGCCCCTAACTATAACATGGAAGACAAGCCGTTTTCTTGGGCATATAACTTTTAACCACAGTATCTGAAACACTTGAACTTATGGAAATTGATTCTTATTGTTTTTCTCTGCAAGTTGCATTCATTATATGTTGCAGTGTTGTTCTTGTTCTAAATACCACATTCTGCTACTGATCATCAATATTGTTTTAGGATCTCATTTTTAGGTGTGAAGTTGCACTTTTCATAGCATAAGAACAACTAAGTGACTCGTCAAATAGCAATCACAAATAGCACATATTGAGTGTAATTTGATTGCCGAGTGTTGCTACTTTTATTACATTCATTATATTTTCAGTACAAGACATATGTAAAGATTGTTGAGCCACATGCATCGACTTACTTCTGTTGTATGGAAACAATTATTTTGGTGCTCACTTTTAGATGAAGTCTACTTTCATTTGACCAGTGAGAGGAAGAAATTGGTTGATTAATAAGTGAAAGTGACTACCCACCTCAGGGAATAATTGCAATCCTTATCTAGGTGAACGCTTAAAACCACCAATTTAACGTGAGCTCAACCTCTGGTAGCTCTGCACAGAGCATAAAGGCATAATATAGAGTAATATGTAGAGTATTTATGCAGTAACAAAACAGTAATGCAGTTGAAATGAAAAACAATAAAAATTCCAAACCAAATTAGGCAGTAGAGTAAAAATGAATGAACAAAATGACACATAAATTGCAAAAATCCAATAAGGGGACCCAGAGATATTCATCTATAAAGATTTAAGAAGGGATAGAGCCAAGAAGCATAAAGTACCCATGATAGTCAATGGTTGTTGTTGTAGACCAGAACTTAGTCACACTTTGACACTGAACACCATGGAGTGCGGGTCATATAAACCTCCCAGGTTTGTCCTGGTCAAAGATTTTACCATCTGACTTTAGTTCCCTAAGTCCCAATCCACGACAGGAGGACACTTCTAAAGCCTCCAGGAGCTTAGGGTAGGCACTTAAAGCCTAACAGGGTGTCAGACAGAGGCCAAACCTCAGGGTCCAGTTGCCACTTGTCAGTGGGCAGTTGAAGGAAAAGGCCTTTTGTAGCTTGTGTACCCATAGCATTGATAGGAGGTTAGACTTATGATGCTTTGAGACATTTTCTTTCTCCTGGGTATAAGAGAGACCAGGGACAGTCCTTCAGTCTTCTCAACTTGCACGCAACAGGTTTAGGAGTATTCTGAAGTGGGGTCATGAAGGTGCCACATTCATACATGGCAGTTGCTAGTGAGTGGAAATGAGTCCCGGGCATGCCCTAGCAATTTGAGTAAAAGGTTCCAGGGCCAACTTTACCCACTTTGGGCATTTTCAAGATAGTGAATGTCTCCAGCCATACAAAACGTGTGTGTGTGTGTGTGGGGGGGGTATCATTGTAATCCTAATCCTAGTGTCCTCACACATCTAACTCTAAAATTCAGTTTTGGTCAGCGACTGCATTCGCGATAAACTCAGAGACAGAAGACTGGTAGAAAAAATTGCTTTGTTGTCCTGTTTTCCTTCCTCTCAAGTGTGCCCCAAGTGCAATATGTAAAAACCTAGCAATAGAAGTGTGGTTGAATACATTAGAATTTTCCAGCAACCAGACAGTAGTATACACAAAAATTGTTTTGGCATCCTGTTTACCATCCTTACAGGTATGACCCAGTTTTATATGTAATCCCATCAGACCTGTTAAGCATGATTTGATATCCAAGCAGGCCTTGACACTGTAATATCAAAAAGGATGCTCATAAACCTATCCTGCATATTCTGTCATGTTGAGGGAAGGCATCTCTGCTGAAGGAAAATGTCTCTTTTTGAGTGATCACTCCCACTTTTTCTAGGTTTTATTGCTGTGGTTTGGACTTTGCACATTGGGACAGGTCTGTCCAGTGCCAGTGCATGTGCTCTGACACATTGCAACATGTCAAACTGGTGTGAACCTAATTGGCATATTTAACCTGTTTGTCAGGCCCTAGTATATGGTACACCTTGGACCCATTACCTGTAAGTTAAACCTCACTAGTGTGACAATGCAAAACATGACTGCAGGCCTGTCACCAGTCACCTGGCTGTGCATGTTTAAACTGCAAATTCAACCTAAATAACCACTTTTGACAGGCCCAAGCCCTCCATTTAAATATTAACATGCCACCCATAAGTAAACTTTAATGACCAATAAGGCAGAGAGCATGATGTTTAAAGTATTTAAAAGTAAGAAATGAAAAGGTTTAATGTGAAAACCTGTCCTTATAATGATTTTGACCTTTTAGTGGTTCTATAAGAAAGCATTGTGATACTGATTATTAAAGTTAATAAAGTTATCCTCACCCAGAAATGAGCTAAAAAGCTAATTATTTGACTTTTTTAAAATATTCAATACAAATCCAATTTATTGGTAAAGTCAGATTTGCACTACATATTTTACAAAAAGGTACTTTTCAAGTCACCTTTGTCTGATTAAAGCCCCTAGAAGCTTATTTGAATAAGATTACAGCTGTCACCTAGGAGCTGAATATCTTCTTGATGAGTTTTGAGCATGCTCCTATATCTGACACAAAGGCCTTGGGTGTGGGGAGGCGTTCTGTTCCTCTTGACAGAATTACCATCTGGGCAGTTCCCAGAAACTTAATTAACTTCAAAGAGGCTTACCCTGTTACAGGCAGATGTTGTTAACACCTAGTCCTTCCAATCTTTTGTCCCTGTAGCCAGCCGGGCACTTATCCCATTGTGAGAGGAGCTGCCCCTGAACCGTTTTTGAGTGACCACTGAGGAGTAGCTGCTTATTTCATTGGCCACACCTCTAGGATGTGCACAGGAGCTCTCTATAGGGGAAGAAAGGTACTGCTGTGTTGGATTGTGGCACTGTGGTCTTATTTGTAGTAGGGTACAACGTTTGAAAAAGTGAGTTGGGTTACCCCTGTTATCTTTTTCCCTATTGTCAGGTAATGACCACGAGTCACCTCCACCCACAGGCATAAATGTGGCCCTTCTGGGTATCCTCCTCAGAACACAATGTGAACTATAGAAGACAGAAAAAGGGTTGCACCTGCTGTTGAGATCCTTGAGGACAGCCCTAAGGGCTGTACTTGCTCTCACTTGTACAGAGAATGAATAAGTGGATTCCAAGAGTCAGTTGCCCGGCCTCTTGTTAAGATACAGGAACACAAAAGCTGCAAGAAACTCACTTTCCTGGAAGGGCCCAGCTGACCAGTTCAACTGGACTTGCCCTGAACCTTGGTGACAGCTTCTGCTGGAGTGAGTACTGACCCCAACTGCAGTCCTGGAGGACCTGGAACCCTCGGATGATGTCAGTTTGTGCTTCCCCTGCCTAAACTTAATAACCTGGGAAATTTTTGCCTGGAGAACAGTTGTGGGAAAAAGACCAACGTACCAGCCGATCTGCCAGGGGTGAATCGTGATGGGCTTGATTTAGCTGCAACGCTACTACGTACTTCCCCAAAGCAGCAAATCCAGTTCAGCAAGCTCTATGCTGACCGGCATCCGACTACTCGCAACCCTCTTCGGCTATCGCCTGCAGCCTTGTCACTATCAGAAAATTCAACTTCCATAAAAGAATTCAAGTCCATAGATTAAAGCTCCAATGGCACTGAGGCCGATGAACTGTTGCCACACAGCATCTGATTAGCGTCAGCAACTGCCTGGATATGAACTTATGACTTTCCCTGCTCTGAGCTTTTCCGGCCATCATCGACAACTTCAAAGAGACCTCATCCTTTGTCAACCCATAATTGACCAGTCCGTCTGCGGATCTGGCCTGGAACCTGGCCCAATTAGAGAACTCAATCGTTTTGGAAAATTTCTAGGTTTGAAGATAACTTTCTGTCTGGGATCAATCTGACGTTTGTAGCCAACTCACGCTCTATTGTGGTCTGCCGTAAGCCTTACTCTTATCCTTTTCTATGCAAACCAATTGCAAGCAGTTTGTATTTTACAATTTTTGGTGTTATTCTTATTTAAAACTTTCAAAAAAATCATATCTCCAATTCACCTGTGTTGTTTTGTTCATTAAAATATTCAGGGGGTCATTCTGACCCTGGCGGTCTTTGACCGCCAGTGTCGCGAATGACGGAAGCACCGCCAACAGGCTGGCGGTGCTTCCAAGCCCATTCTGACCGCGGCGGTAAAGCTGCGGTCAGAAAACCGGGGCCGGTGGTTTCCCGCAGTTTTTCCCCCGGCTGGGCGAATCCGCCAGGGCAGCGCTGCAAGCAGCGCTGCCCTGGTGATTCTGACCCCCTTACCGCCAGCCTGTTTCTGGCGGTTTTCACCGCCAGGAAGAGGCTGGCGGTAACGGGTGTCCTGGGGCCCCTGGGGGCCCCATGAAGCTTTTCACTGTCTGCTTAGCAGACAGTGAAAAGCGCGACGGGTGCAACTGCACCCGTCGCACGCCCGCAACACCGCCGGCTCCATTCGGAGCCAGCTTCTGTGTTGCAGGCCCCCTTCCCGCCAGCCCAGCGGGAAGGTTGGAATGCCGGCAGCGGTCTTTTGACCGCGTTGCGGCCAAATGGCGGTTCCCGCCTGGCTGGCGGCTACCGCCGCCCGCCAGAGTAGGAATGACCCCCTCTGTCTCTATGTCTATTGTTAAGAAAATACATGCATGCATACATATATAGAAGGGCTTTCAGGGAGCCCTATTCATCCATTTGTCTCTTGTACTGTCTCTCACATTTTGCTTCTGCCCACTACAACAAACAACGCAGGGCTTAGGCCAGCCCATTGCAGCTAGTACCTACCTTTAATGTGCCTAATGGCATTTCACTCTGACACATATATACATCCATCTAGGGAAGAGTCTTTGTATAGCAAAAAGTACATCTGCATTCACAATCAGAGTGTAGTAAGAGGACAGGGCTTAAAGGAAGTAATGCAGCATAATGTATGCAAATATGTCCCTTTCTTATTGTTAGTGTCATGCCATGGAACTTAGTCTGAATTTATACGGTTCATAATAATTAGCAAGCAGTATAAGCAGCAAGTCAAAAACATGACACATGCTGTTTTAAAACATATTCAAGATTTTCCTCTTCTATGAAACTTACTTATGCCTACTACCTACTTCTGGGGTATAGGCCATCAACCAGGCCCTGCCAGCCATTTCTGTACTGGGCATTTCTTTCAATCTGACTCCAGGTGTAACCCATCTCTTTGCAGTCAGCCTCAAGACCTCGCCGTCAAGTGTTTCTTGGCCTTCTTCTTTTCCTTTGAGTTTGAGTGTTCCAGGTCAGGGCTTGCCTTGTGGTGTTTGATGCGGGCTTGCAGAGGGTGTGACCAATCCAGCCCCAGCATCTTTTCATGATTTCTTCATCAGGAGGAAGTTGAGAAGTCCACTCTGATACGTTGTTGTTGCTGATGGTGTTAGGCCAGCAGATTTTGAGGACATTCCTCAGACAGGTGTTGATGAAGCTCTGGACTTTGTTTGCGGTGGCCACTGTAATGCTCCAAGATTCTTCTCCATACAGAAACACTGATTTTGATAATGGTGTTAAAAAGCCTGATCTTGGTTTGCAAGTTTAAGTCATTGTAGCTCCAGATCTTCTTTAGCTGAATGAAGACTGCTGCTACTTGTAGATTCTTGCATTGAGATCAGTGTCTGTGCCTCCCTGTTTGTCCATGACCCTGCCTATGTAGGTTAAGGCCTCAACCTCTTCCAGTGCATTGTCTGCAAGAGTGACTGCAGCTGTGCTGGCTATGTTGTCCTTCAGAATCATGGTTTTCCCTTGTGAATGGTAAAGTCAAGTTGTGCTGATGAGGCTGCCACATTGTTGGTTTTCTCTTGCATCTGCAGGTGGATATGAGAGAGTCATCTGCAAAATATGAGAGGTCATCTGCAAAATCCAGGTAATCAAGCTGCATCCAAGGGGTCCACTGGATCCCATTTCTTCTCCTTGCTGAGAATACCTTCATGATCCAGTCTATAGCCATGAGGGAGAGAAAAGGTGAGAGCAAAGAACCCAGACGGACTCTGGTCCTCAATTGGAAGGTTTCTGTGAGTTTTATTTCACGGATTGTTTAGAAGATTCTACCTTCCTAAGATTTCCTGATGATTCTTATGCGTTTATCTGGCACACCATAGTGGCGATTGAGTTTTGAAAGGGGTAGTATTAAGGAGAACTAGCGCTCACCACAATTTTCTCTCTCAAATACTTGAAAGGTGCTTATACAAGGTACCTCCCCTACAAAACCTTGTGCATGGACAATCCTCAGATTAGTCCCAACATATGAAACAACAGAAAGCACTCTTGTTCATTATAGTGTGAAATCACAAGAAATATTAACAAATATTGGTTCCAAAATGAGTTTCCAATGAATTCTTCTTTAATATATCTTCACAAACTGCTTCAGCCAAGCCAACACATGTTTAATCTGGGTTATATCTCCCCCATTGACTTCCTTAGGGCTTCTTATGGCTGTCAATAATACATAAAATAATAACTATTCTACATATAAACAATAATATTTAATGTCCCTTAATTTCTATTCCATGGAGACATATAATAAACCTACTAGGCTGTGCACACATTATACTTAATTATAACTCGGTAGAGATCCCCATAAACTAGAAATAATCTATACCAGTGTCTGTAAATATCACAACACATCCATCACCTTAGTGACATATTAACATTCTATGGCCCTCATTACAACCTTGGCGGTCAAAGACTGCCAGGGCTGTTTTGGAGTTTGTCCCGCCAACAGGCTGGCGGTACAAACTTGAGCATTATGACCGCGGTGGAAGCGTCGTGGTCGCACTGCCGGTTTCCCGCCACTTTTGTCCTGCCGGTTGTAATCCCCCAGGGCAGCGCTGCTTGAAGCGCTGCCCAGGGGATCATGAGTCCCCCTCCCGCCAGCCTTTTCATGGCGTTATGAACTGCCATGAAAACGCTGGCGGAAAGGTGGAGTCACGGGGCCCCTGGGGGCCCCTGCACTGCCCATGCCACTGGCATGGGCCGTGCAGGTGTCTCCTGCCACGGCCCCATGGAGCTTTTCACTGTCTGCATAGCAGACAGTGAAAAGCACGACGGGTGCAACTGCACCTGTCGCACAGCCGCAAAACTGCCGGCTCCATTTGGAGCTGGCTCCCATGCTGCAGCCGAGATCCCAGCTGGGCCAGCGGGTAGAAACCAGATTTCCGCCTGCCGGCCCAGCGGGGATCTCAAAATAGACCCAGCGGGAGTGCAGCCGCCCGGCGGTTTCAACTTGGCTGGCGGCAGTTGCCGCCCGCCAAAGTTGAAATGAGGGCCTATGTGTTCCAAACATGCATACACAAGTGAAGTCCCTTGTTCCTTCATTTTTAGTGTACTCATTATCAGTGCTCTTAAAAAATTTGCCTGATATTAAAACTGTCAAAATCCTCTCTTCGAGTCAGTTCCAACCGGACTAATTTCTATGAATACCTATATAACAGTGAGTAATGAAGTATTAATGTACCTAGTGAAATTCCCATTGTGCCATGCCATATCTTATCTCTACCATGTTTGCTTACCTCCTCAAGAATTACTTTACTGAACTTGGTCTTAAGGAAATCAAGTATTATAAACAAATATATCTGTGAAGGGAATCTAGAAGAAACCTCAGTATTTACTTAGTCAATGTCTCTTGCATGAAGCCCTCGTTATCGCTTGTTGTTACCGTCACACTCACCTTAGAATTAAATCGACTCCGCATCTATTTGACAATGCGAGTACGCGTGAAAGCATCAAACAAACAGCCCGTCTATTCACGGCTTAATAAGCCCTGTTTTATTCTTGCTAGAAAGCAAAAGAGGACTTACTACGGTTATCTACGATTACATAGACTCTATTAAGTCCGTTTTCTAAACACTGATCCCTGTTCATGAATATAAAAAGAGGACTCCCTCTTCTATTTACACTGAAACAAGGCGCCCGGACTGGTATTCTTGCATACACAATGAAAAAGGACTTCCTATGGTTTTCTACGATAACAAAAGACTCTATAAAGTCAGTTTTCTAATTACTAATCTCTATTTATACATATAAAAAGAGGATTCCCTCTTCTACTTACGGTGCAACAGAGCACCCGACCTAGGATCTATACCCTTATTTATTTAAGATATTAATACATAAATAATTCTCACTGGTAATGTAATATACTATACTAACATATATTTATATATAACATATATATATATATATATTTTCCCATTTGTTACACCAATACTGCTCCAGAAAGTATATTAGGAAGGCACTGTTAGTAGCATATCTTAAAGTAATTACAAAATATTGAAAACAAGACTAACCTATGCTCTACAGAACAAACTAGCAATATTATATAATGTTCCTATCCTTAAATAAGAAATCTATACATATTCCCATTTAAAATTATATATTACAATTTAACACCTCCATTGTGTGTGCATAGTTTGTTACACATATTCCACTACTGTATTTGCATACTTTTATCGATCTCCTAAAAAATACTCCAATTCATATTCTGAATTTAATCCACATTCAACTGCTTGTAATCTCATAATCAACATGGGCTTCTTAGTGCAAGTTCCCTATTTCCTCCTCTCGGACTCATTCTGATATGTTCAATACCAAAGAATCTAAATTTCTTTATGTATTTTTTGTGCACTACATTCCCTCATGTGCATTGCGACAGGATATCTCTCATCACCTTGTTTAATAGCCCTCTAATGTTCCGCGATTCTCACTTTAAGTGGACAAATAGTACTTCCAAAATATATCCGTTCACATTTACAAATCAACATATAAATTACATAAGTAGTAATACAATTGATATATGTTTGTATTAGATATCCCTTATTTCCAACTCCAACAAAGTCTTTCTGAGCTTGACATGCCCATTTACAAACCCCACAGCTATTATATTTAAAGAAACCTCTATTGTGTAAATCTAACCAATTAGTATACAATTGTTTGTTAGGGTAACTGGAACATAAGGAATTTCTCACAGTTTTTCCTTCACGATAAGTAGCTATAGGTTTCTTATCAAGATATTTTTTTAATGGCTGATCTTGTACAAGAATATGCCAGTATTTTCTCATACTTTTTAATAGTATAGCTGAGTTATCTGTGTAATCTAAAATTATTCGTATTTGCTTTTTTTCAGTTTTTTTCTCTGTTGTATTTTTTTATGTGTGTTCCCGAGACATGCATGATACTTTCTCAAGGATTTATTCACGATCACATCTTTGTATCCTCCAGCTAAAAAATGTTCCCTCATGTCATGTATACATTCATGAAAGTCCTTGTCTCTACTACAGTTTCTTCTTGCACGAACCATCTCTCCATATGGTATTGCTTCTATTTGGCCAGCAGGATGTGCACTTGTAGCGTATAATATTGAATTACAAGATGTAGGTTTTCTATATAATTTACTTTCAATATTGTTATGAACCACATATAATTCCACATCTAAGAATTCTATATTTGTGGGGCTAGATTGATAGGTAAATTTCATATTCACCTCATTGTTATTTAGATACTCACAAAACATTTTCAATTTCTCCAGAGTTCCTGTCCATATCATAAAACAGTCATCTATATATTACTCCCCAATAAAGGATATACGTATGACATTCTGCTGCTCCATGTCATAATAACCAAGTCTCCTCGAACCAGCCCATAAACAAATTAGCGTATGAGGGAGAAAACCTCAACCCCATTGCAACTCCTCATTTTTGTCTAAAAAATCTCCATTGAATAGAAAGTAATTATGATTGAGAATAAGATCCATCATTTCTATTAGCATATCTGATCTGTATGATCCAGTAAACTAGCTGACCTCCTATTGAGCATATATCTTATAGCCTGGATACCTGAATTGTGTCTAATGCTTGTGTATAAAGACTCTGGCCCTCATTACGAGCCTGGCGGTCTGTGACCGCCAGGCTCGCGGTTGGCGGGAGCACCGCCGACAGCCCGGCGGTGCCCCGCAGGGCATTCTGACCGCGGCGCTTTGGCCGCGGTCAGTGCAGGAAAACCGGCGGTCTCCCGCCGGCTTTCCGCTGCCCGTTGGAATCCTCCAAGGCGGCGCAGCTTGCTGCGCCGCCGAGGGGATTCCGACCCCCCCTACCGCCATCCAGTTCCCGGCGGTCCGCCCGCCGGGAACCGGATGGCGGTAGGGGGGGTTGCGGGGCCCCTGGGGGCCCCTGCAGTGCCCATGCCACTGGCATGGGCACTGCAGATGCCCCCGTAAGAGGGCCCCTAAATGTATTTCACTGTCTGCTGCGCAGACAGTGAAATACGCGACGGTTGCAACTGCACCCGTCGCACAGCTTCCACTCCGCCGGCTCGATTCCGAGCCGGCTTCATCGTGGAAGCCTCTTTCCCGCTGGGCTGGCGGGCGGCCTGAAGGCGGCCGCCCGCCAGCCCAGCGGGAATGTCAGAATTACCGCCGCGGTCTTTCGACCGCGGAACGGTAACCTGACGGCGGGACTTTGGCGGGCGGCCTCCGCCGCCCGCCAAGGTCAGAATGAGGGCCTCTATATCTAAAGTCACCATATACATACTTGTTTCCCAATTCATGTCCACAAGCATACTCAGCAAATGTTTAGTATCCTTAATATATGACGGAAGATTGGCTACCAATGGTTGCAAAAATATATCTACAAACTCTGATATTTTTTCAGTAGGTCACCAATTCCAGATACTATCGGTCTCCCAGGGCGAAACGGGAGATTCTTATGTATTTTAGGTAAAGTATAGAAACAAGGAAATTTAGGCCGATCCACTTGTAAATATTTATATTCATCAATATCAGTATAGGTTTCTCTAACCACAATTTAAGCTTCTTATTAATATAACAGGTTAAATTTGTAATAGGATTAATCTTCTATCTCTCATAACATGCAACATTGTTCAACTGCGTATAAATCTCTTTGTCTTAGTCACATTTGTTCATAATTACTACATTACGGGCCAGATGCAGGAAACGTTTAGCGACTCGCAAACAGCAAAAATTGACGTTTGCGAGTCGCTAAACGCGTTTCCCAATGCAGAAATGCATATTGCGAGTCGGTACCAACTCGCAATATGCATTTCTGAATCGCAAATAGGAAGGGGTGTTCCCTTCCTATTTGCGATTCTGAGTGGTATGCAATACCATTTGCGACCGCATATGCGGTTGCAAATGGTGTCGCAGTGACCATCCACTTCAAGTGGATGGTAACCCACTCGCAAATTGGAAGGGGTCCCCATGGGACCCCTTCCACTTTGTGAATGGACCCGAAAATATTTTTTCAGGGTAGGTAGTGGTCCAAGGGACCACTTCCTACCCTGAAAAAAAAAACGAAACTAAAGGTTTCGTTTTTTTTTTTTTAAGTGCAGCTCGTTATCCTTTAAGGAAAACGGGCTACACTTAAAAAAAAAAAAAACTGCTTTATTGAAAGCAGTCACGAACATGGAGGTCTGCTGACGACAGCAGGCCTCCATGTTTGCGAGTGCCTATACTCGCTATGTGGCCACAATTTGCGACCCACCTCATGAATATTAATGAGGTGGGTCATTGCGACCCCATAGTGAGTCGCAGTCGGTGTCTGAGACACCGTACTGCATACCAATTTGCGACTTGCAAATTGCGAGTCACAGGGACTCGCAATTTGCAAGTCGCAAATTGGTTCTTTGCTACATGTGGCCCTACCGCCTTTATCGGCTCTCCTAATCATTATGGTATCTTCTTTTCTGAGAGCTTTCAATGCCATATATTCTCTA
Organism: Pleurodeles waltl; assembly: GCF_031143425.1. Lineage (NCBI taxonomy): Eukaryota > Metazoa > Chordata > Amphibia > Caudata > Salamandridae > Pleurodeles > Pleurodeles waltl. The sequence goes on from NC_090446.1 coordinate 1,416,491,226, forward strand.
AATTTCAAATTATATTTTCTCCTAGTCTCCGTAGCTGTCTTCATTTTTTTATATAAATCTTCATTGACCAGTTTATAAAAAACATATATATTTTTATCTGAAGAAAGTTTCGGTGTCCATGTGGATTTATGTCTAAGACCACTGCTTACATGTACATCAGATGCAATATTAAGGTCTTGTCATACTCTAGAGGTAGTAGCTGGAGACTCCTCATAATCTGTAATTGACATAAGAGCAACTGTATCCTTAGTATCTTGTATTGACAATGCACTCAAAGATCACTTAAAAGATGACATACTACTTTCTCTATCTTGTATAGAATATGATTCAAAATATTTCATAAGTTTAAGTTTTCTCACAAATTTGAATAAATCTATTTTAGATTTACATATATCGCCCTTACTTATAGGGCAGAATCCTGGGGCCAGATGTAGCAACAAACCAAATTGCGAGTTGCAATTTGCGAGTCCATCCGACTTGCAAATTGCAACTCGCAATTTGGTATGCAGTATGGTGTCTCAGACACCGACTGCGACTCGCTATGGGGTCGCAATGACCCACCTCATGAATATTCATGAGGTGGGTCGCAAATTGCGGCCCCATAGCGAGTATAGGCACTCGCAAACATGGAGGCCTGCTGTCGTCAGCAGACCTCCATGTTCGTGACTGCTTTTAAATAAAGCAGTTTTTTTTTTTTTTGAAGTGTAGCCCGTTTTCCTTACAGGAAAACGAGCTGCACTGAAAAAAAAAAACGAAACCTTTAGTTTCGGTATTTTTTCAGGGCAGGGAGTGGTCCCTTGGACCACTCCCTGCCCTGAAAAAATATTTTTGGGTCCAGTCACAAACTGTAAGGGGTCCCATGGGGACCCCTTCCAATTTGCGAGTGGGTTACCATCCACTTGAAGTGGATGGTAACTGCGATGCCATTTGCGACCGCATACGCGGTCGCAAATGGTATTGCATCCCACTGCGAGTCGCAAATAGGAAGGGAACACCCCTTCCTATTTGCGAGTCGGAAATGCATTTTGCGAGTCGGTTCCGACTCGCAAAATGCATTTCTGCATAGGAAACTGCGTTTTACGACTCGCAAACGGCAAATTTTGCCGTTTGCGAGTCGCAACAGTTTCCTACATCTGGCCCCTAATCCTTTATTCCAAAGAGTAAATCCTCCGGTGCTAAAGTTTTGTCCAAAAGATTTATCACAATATTATCCTGTTCAAAACCTGTACTCAGACCTTCCGGTCCCAGGATCTCATCTTCATCCCCATACTGTGCTCCTGTGTTTTTACTCCTTTTTCCTCTTGTTGTTTTCCTTCTCGATCGTTTCTTGTCTTCTGATCTTAATTGCCTTGTTTTATCCTCCACATTTCTTGTAAAAATGTTTTCTTATCTATATGTGGAATTGATATTAATCCTTCAGTACTCTCAATCTCACTATCACTAGTTGATGGAATAATTTTCGATGTAGCTGCTGTACTAACAGAAGTATTCAATGGTACCCTAGATAGGGTTCCTTTAATTAAATGATCATATTTCCTGGAAAATGTAAAAATTCTGTCATTCAAATAATCTTGTTCGTCTCTTTTGAATTTCCTTGCTTTTCTCTCTTTGATATTCTCTTGAAATGTCATTATTATATCATTGAGAATATCATAATTCTTGTCTGTCGCTGTTTTTAAATGCAACTCCTCAATTTCCTTCTCCAAAATTTGAATTTCTGATTGTAGTTTGTGGACTTTCCTCTCTGCATTTTCAATAAGTATATCCATTAGCCTTATAGAGCTAGAATTCAGTTACTCTTCCCATCTAATCAATAGATCTGTATCTAGATATCGTAAATGGGAAATATATTTGACCTAAGACCTCTAGGTATTCTATTCATTTTCTTATATTGTTTTAATGTGGCACTATCCCACCATTTGGACATCCCACTCTTTTTAAGTCTTTCTAATCTAATAAATGTTTCTCCTAAACCTTCTTTCCTCATTTGACTTCCACCTGTAATTGCTTGTCAAACTGTATGTCCACTATCCAAATTATTGTACTATTCTACTGCCAATTTGTTTCTATCCATCCTTTCAGTCATTATTATATCTCTCTCCATAAAAGTATATAATAGAGTGAAAATCTAAAGTAAATACAATAGTGGGAGCAGCTTCTCCACATATACTATTATAACTACTAACAAGGGGTGGTATTAAGGAGAACTAGCGCTCACCTCAATTATCTCTCTCAAATACTTGAACGATGCTTAGACAAGGTACCTTCCCTGCAAAACCTTGTGCATGGACAATCCTCAGATTAGTCCCAACATATGAAACAACAGAAAGCACTCTTGTTCATTATAGTGTGAAATCACAAGAAATAATAAAAAATATTGGTTCCAAAATGAGTTTCCAATGAATCCTTCTTTATTATATCTTCACAAACCGCTTCAGCCAAGCCAACACGTGTTTTATCTGGGTTATATCTCCCCAATTGATTTCCTCAGAGCTTCTTATGGCTGTCAATAATACATACAATAATAACTATTCTACATATAAACAAATCATATTTAATGTCCATTAATTTCTATTCCATATAGACATATAGTAAACCTACTATACTGTGCACACATTATACTTAATTATAACTCGGTGGAAATCCCTATAAACTAGAAACAATCTATGCCAGTGTCTGTAAATATCACAACATATCCACCACCTTAGTGACATTTTAACATTATATGTGGTCCAAACATGCACACACAAGTGAAGTCCCTTATTCCTTCATTTTTAGTGTACTCGTTATCAGTGCTCTTAAAAAATGTACCTGCTATTAAAACTGTCAAAATCCTCTCTTCGAGTCAGTTCCACCCAGACTAATTTCTATGAATACCTATATAACAGTGAGTAATGAAGTATTAATGTACCTAGTGAAATTCCCATTGTGCCATGCCATATCTTATCTCTATCATGTTTGCTTACCTCCTCAATTACTACTTTACTGAACTTTGTCTTAATAGAATCAAGTATTATAAACAAATATATCTGTGAAGGGAATATAGAAGAAACCTCAGTATTTACTTAGTCAGCGTCTCTCACATGAAACACTTTTTATCGCTTGTTGTTACCGTCACACTCACCTTAGAATTAAACCGACTCTGCATCCATTTGACTACGCAGTACGTGTGAAAGCATGAAACAAACAGCACGTCTATTCACGGCTTAAAAAGCCTGTCTTATTCTTGCTAGAAAACGAAAGAGGACTTACTACGGTTACCTACGATCACATAGACTCTATTAAGTCCGTTTTCTAAACACTGATCCCTGTTCATGAATATAAAAAGAGGACTCCTTCTTCTATTTACACTGAAACAAACCACCCGACCTGGTATTCTTGCATAAACAACGAAAAAGGACTTCCTACGGTTTTCTACGATAACAAAAGACTCTATAAAGTCAGCTTTCTAAATACTAATCCCTATTTATATATATATATAGAAAGAGGATTCCCTCTTCTACTTACAGTACAACAGAGCACCTGACCTAGTATCTATAGCCTTACTTAAGATATTAATACATAAATAACCCTCACTGGTAATGTAATATACTACACTAATTTAAATATATATATATATATATATATATATATATATATATATATATATATATATATATATTCCCATTTGTTACACCCATACTGCTCCAGAAAGTATATTAGGAAGGCACTGTTATTAGCATATTTTAAAGTAATCACAAAATATTGAAAACAAGACTAACCTATACTCTACAGAACAAAATAGCAATAGTATATAATGTTCCTGTCCTTAAAAAATAAATCTATACATATTCCCATTTGAAATAATATATTCCAATTTAACACCCCCATTGTGTGTGCATAGTTTGTAACACATATTCCACTACTGTATTTGCATACATTTATCGATCTCCTAATAAATACTCCAATTTATAATCTGAATTTAATCCACATTCAACTCCTTGTAATCTCATAATCCACATGGACTCCTTCCTCCTTAGTGGAATTTCCCTATTTCCTCCTCTCAAACTCTTTCTGATATGGTCAAAACCAAAGAATCTAAATTCTTTATGTATGTTTTGTGCACTACATCCCCTCATGTGCATTGTGGCAGGATAACTCTCATCACCCTGTTTAATAGTTCTCCAATGTTCCACAATTCTCACTTTAAGTGGATGAATAGTACTTCCAATATATATCCGTTCACATTTACAAATCAACATATATATTAAATAAGTAGTATTACAAGTGATATATGTTGTATTAGATATCTCTTATTTCCAACCCCAACAAAGTCTTTCTGTGCTTGACATGCCCATTTACAAACCCCGCAGCTACCACATCTCAAGAAACCTCTATGGTCTAAATCTAACCAATTAGTATCCAATTGTTTGTTAGGGTAACTGGAAAATAAGGAATATCTCACAGTTTTTCCTTTACAATAAGTTGCTATAGGTTTCTTATCAAGATATTTTTTCAATGTCCGATCTTGTACAAGAATATGCCAGTATTTTCTCATACGTTTTAATAGTATAGCTTAGTTATTTGTGTAATCTAAAATTATTCGTATTTGCTAATTTTTCAATTTTTTCTCTGTTGTATTTTTTAATGTGTGTTCCCGAGACATGCATGATACTTTACTCAAGGATTTATTCACTATCTCATCTTTGTATCCTCTAGCTAAAAAACGTTCCCTCATGTCATGTATACATTCATGAATCCCTTGTCTCTACTACAGTTTCTTCTTGCATGAACCATCTCTCCATGTGGTATTGCTTCTATTTGGCCAGCAGGATGTGCACTTGTAGCGTAAAATATTGAATTACAGGATGTAGGCTTTTTGTATAATTTACATTCAATATTGTTTTAACCACATATAATTTCTCATCTAAAAATTCTATATTTGTGGTGCTATTTTGATAGGTAAATTTCATATTCACCTTATTGTTATTTAGATACTCACAGAACATTTTCAATTTCTCCAGAGTTCCTGTCCATATCATAAAACAGTCATCTATTTATCTCTCTCAATAAAGGATATACGTATGCCATTCTGCTGCGCCATGTCCCCATAACCAAGTCTCCTTGAACCAGCCCATAAACAAGTTAGCGTATGAGGGAGAAACCCTCGACCCCATCGCAACTCCTTGTTTTTGTCTAAACCAATCTCCATTGAATAGAAAGTAATTATGATTGAGAATAAGATCCATCATTTCTATTAGCATATCTGTATGATCCAATAAACTATCTGACCATTTATTGAGCATATATCTTATAGCCTGGATACCTGAATTGTGTCTAATGCTTGTGTATAAAGACTCTATATCTAAAGTCACCATATACATACTTGTTTCCCAATTCATCTCCGCAAGCATACTCAGCAAATGTTTAGTATCCTTAATATATGATGGAAGATTTTCTACCAATGGTTGCAAAAATACGTCTACAAACTCTGATATTTTTTCTGTAGGGCCACCAATTCCTGATACTATTGGTATCAATAGTATCAGGAATTGGTGGCCCTACAGAAAAAATATCAATATTTGTTATTATTTCTCATGAGTTTCCAAAGGGACTTTTTGATGATGCGCAGTGTGGCAATCTGGTCTGTGCAGGATCTATCTTTGCAGAAGCCAGCTTGCTGGTCTCGCACCTTAGCTTTGACTTGTTCATTCTTCATGCTCAGGATGACTCTGTTGAAAGCTTTGCCTGGGGTTGATAGAAGAGTTATCGCTCTGTAATGTGCGCAGTCAAATTTCCTGAGGATCTTCGTGTGAGGAGGGTGGTGTTATATCTCTGGTGTTGGTTTGTTGTTTCTACCCATGCTTTCTTCAGCCAGAACAAGTTGATGTTCTGATGCCATGCCTGCCCATCTAATCACTCTCACATCCTGCAGGGACCTCGTTAACGTCTTGACAATACAGACATGGTCAATCTGATTCTCTTTTGAATGATCTGGTGGCACCCACATTGCCTTGTATATTCTTTTGAGTGAGCTTACACATCCTCCTATCACCAGACTGTTCATGGCACAGAGATCTGTGAGCTTTTCACCATTCTCTTTCATGTTGCCAAGGCCTTGGTTGCTAATGACTTTTTCGTACCTAGTGTTGTCAGTTACAGTCTTGGCATTGAGGTCCCCCATCAGTATGATGATGTTTCTCTCAAGGCATTTCTCAAGGTTGGACTAGAGTCTGTTGTAAAACTGTTCTTTTTCCTCTTCTTCTTTGTCATTTTTAGGTGCATAGCACTAGATAACATTCACGTTGATCCTCTTTCTTTATACGGAAGATTGCTGTAATGGGTCTGAGACAATGGGTTTTGGATCCAATCAAAGCTTTGTTGGCTACTGACATTAGCCTCATTGCTGATCCCTGAGTGGGTGGGGGCATTCTGTTCCTCATGTTTACAATACGGCAGCATTCCTCCTGGAGCCAGTTTCATTCTGTCTGGACTATGTCCGCCTGGTCTCACTGATGACTAGCAAGGCAAAGTTTTTTCATCATGCTGCCAACTGGGCTGTCTTGCCTGTTTTAGACATGGTCCTCATGGTCCATATCCCAATGGTGATGGTCTGAGTGGATAGCAGGTGAATCAGCTTTTTGGCTTCCAGGGATTTCTGGCTTTCGCCACAAGGCGCAATAGCTCTCTGTGAAGGAGATTCCTCTCTACCTAAGTCTGGGATGTATTTGGTCTTTTGGTTGATGTTTTCATAGCTAGGATTTAAGACATGGTGGGTTAGCTAGCCCCACGCATAACTTTCCTCCTTTTACAGCTTTGCCTGGGATCAGACGTGGCTGAATTCTAATATGAAACTTTCAATTGAAATTGGTTAGGTACTCTTACTCTTACAAGTCCTCTTGCAAGACTACCTCGCCTGGAGGCACTAATCTCCAGTTTCTTTCATTTTTAAATGTTGCAAGGTGGGAAGCAGTAGCCTAGACTTGGCTACTCACAGTGTACTTAGGAGCACCTCACCCTGACGCATCAGAGTAGAAAACATGGGTCCTGCAGACTATCTGAGAGAGAGAGAGAGAGAGAGAGAGAGAGAGAGGGAGAGAGAGAGAAAGAGATAGAAGGAGAGAGGGAGAAAAAGAGATGCCCTTCCTCGTGTAAACACTGATATCAGTAAGCTGAGGCTGTCATGTGATTACATTTTGTGATTTGAAGCTTAATCGCAATTAATTAATTATTCACAGAGAATATAAATCATTTCGGGCCAGATTGCAGAATTGTACCATTTGTGACCTTTAAAAATCATTTTGGTATTTACCAAGGCCAAATTGTGATTCAGTAACCTGTTACCAAATCTGGGTAATTTGGCTTTATGATTCAGTTTTAAGAATGGGCGTGTTTAGAGCATCCCTTCCTAATACCAAATCTCAGTGGTGTATGTATGAATGTTTTGCAATGGAAATGCAGTAGCAAAACATTCACAGTATAACACCAATTTGAAATTGGTGATAACCCATTCACAAATGGGAAGGGGTCCCCATGTGACACCTTCCCTTTTGTGAATGTTTCTAAAAACATTTTTTAAGAGCAGCCAGTGGTCCCACAGACCTCTGCCTACTGTTAAAAAAATGAAAACAAAACCTTTCATTTTCTTTCTTAAATACATCCTGTTTTCGTTTAAGGAAAACAGGCTGCATTTAAAAAAAAGATTGTTTTATTCAAAAGCATTCACAGACTTGATGGTCTGCTGTCCCCTGCAGGCCACCATTCCTGTGATTTTTGTCATACCCAATAGGTGGCAAAGTGAGACCTATCTGTATAATATTTATGAGGTAGGTCTATTTGCCACCCACCGGAAAGTGCAAATGAAACTCAAAAGAGTTTTGTACTTTTGAAATTGCAATTTCATAATTGCGATTTGCATGAAATTGTGATTAGGAACTTTCAGTTTCAAACATTGATACATGTGGCCCTTCATTCTCTATATTATCCCATCAGTGCAATATTTTTTTTTAACTCCATGGTGCCGGATGTAACAACTCCCATTTACAAGTTCATTGAAAGGCACTGAAGCTACATTATGCATTGGACTCTTCTTTTGTACTGCTTCATTACAAATTAAAGTCTGAAAATAAAATAATATGTTGTCTCCCTTTTTGATTTGTACATTAGTTACTTAGGGCCAGATGTAGCAATTTCTGAATCGCAAATTCGGATGCAGAACGGTGTCTCAGACACCGTCTGCGAATCGCTATGGGGTCGCAAAGACCCACCTCATTAATATTAATGAGGTGGGTCGCATTTTGCGACCCCATAGCGATTCCCTGCATTCACAGGGATGGTGGCCTGCTGGAGACAGCAGACCTCCATGTCCGTGACTGCTTTTTAAATAAAGCAATTTTTTTTTTTGTATTGCAGCCCGTTTTCCTTAAAGGATAGCGAGTTGCAATACAAACAAAAATAACGAAACCATTTCTGCTCTGAAAAAACATTTTTGGCAACTTTCCCAAAGGGGAAGGGGTCCCCTCTGGACCCCTTCCCTTTTGCGAATGGGTTACCACCAGTGTGACACTGGTGGTAACTGCGAATTGCTTTGCGACCGCGTTCGCGGTGACAATGCAATTTAGCATCGCGGTGAGAGTCGCAAATAGGAAGGGGACACCCCTTCCTATTTGCGAGTCGCATTCACATTTTGCGAGTCGGTACCGACTTGCAAAATGTGAATGTGCATTGCGATGCGCATTTTGCATGGCGCAAACTACATCTGGCCCCAAAATTACAGATGGTTACTAAAACTTTGCACGACATTTCTTATCTGGAACATGTTTTTTGTGATGCAGTAGATTTATTTCACTCAGCAATGAGAGCTGTCTATATATTGAAAATCATTCTACTCTGAAATGTATTTCAGTTGAAAACCCACAATGAAAGCAGATGGAAGGAGCAAGAGTTAAACAGCAGACTGCATGGTCCTCTCCTCCCTTACCCTCAATGGAGTGTGTGGCTCCTTCATTATTTGGTTCCCTCTGTGAGGTTTCTTTCTCACATCCTTTGTTCACTTTGTACAAAACATATGTTGTGGTTTCTACATACTATATGCTTTACATGTACCATTTTCTGATTATCCTACATGTAATTCGTACTCTGCGTATACTTTGCAGCTGTGTGCTGCATGGATCACTGACAGAATATTTGAAACATAAATATCGTGTGGACAGAATATTGTGTCAAATATATCAAGGGCTAAAATATCAAGAAGGTAAATGCTACTAATTAAGATTTGTGGCCATCGATGAAAGTATTCTTCCCCATCCATAAACAAACTGTGTTTTATTGAGACATTTATTATAGTCATAGACAACAGATCCTGGGAGGCCCGAATGGATTAATTGGAGGGTGGCATAAGCTTATTTTCAACAGACATTTGTTTGCTTTGGAAACTAAGTATGACTTTAAAATCAACAACACATGGCAACTCATTACTTGAAATAAATGCACATTATAAATATATAAGCAAAAAATTATGAGTGCTCATACACTGACACACATCGTTGCCTTGATGCGTAAAGCCAGATCTGCTAAGAGTAGACCGGTTCTAATAATGAAAAAAACAACTCAGTGGGGCACATCAACACGACAAAGTCTACATTTGAAGATAATTTGATATCTTAAAGAGAAGACATGGGAAAATCAAAAAAGAAATCTAACTAAAATACTTAATAAATTATCTTCCTTTCCTGAAAAATTTAAACAAACTATTCCAAAATATGTCCATACCAATAGAAATTTTAATACAACACAAAGAAAAACTTATTTTGCACATACACAAATATACATATACACAAAACATGTCAAAAAACAATAGAAAGCCATCAGCCGACACGTGTTTCGTCCTGAATGGACTTCTTCAAGGCTGAGAAAATCATAACAAACAACAATCAATAACAACACATATACATGTACAATTCTATATAATAATTAAAATATTTATACATTTAACATTTTGTTCTTTAATTTTCCCAAAACACATCCGACACCGTTTTTTACTCAATTAAATGCACAAACTTTTATATATATGATATGTTTAAAATATGGCACTATATTTCCATCTAAACAAAAGACTACAAAGGAAAGGAAAAGAACCACCACCACGCAATCTTAGTGGCTAAGTGTTTTTTTCTTTAAACATCCGAAAGTATAGTGTAAGATATTTCCCATGTCTCTAAAAACGGGTCCATTACAACCACAGCAATATTCAACCCTGCACATGCAAACCCAAGTGAAAAGGGGATTCTTTTTTGTTGGCATAGATCGTTTAGTGTCCTAAATTTCCCTTTTGTCGGCAATAAGCCGCTTTCTATCAGAACCAAACCCTCCTTGTATAATAATGGGGAAAGAATATCCCATAAATAAATACCTTAGAATTATTTTTATGTCCGTATGTTCCTATCCCTTCTACCATCCTCTACAAAAAAGGGAGGAAAATGACAATTTAAATGCTCTCCTTCTGCTTATCGAAAAGTATTTTTCCAGAATGTAAATATAATATTTCGTAATGTCATTACTGACCTGTTTGAAACCACAGTTAGTCCCCTCTTTTTCTTCCTCTTCAAAATCAATCTAGAAGGGGCATCGCAGACCTCATGTGTTGAGGAACCACCTGCAATATAAATAATCGAAAATATCTCTGGTATTCTCTCTAAGAGAGACTCCATTTCAATATAATTATCATCCACCCATATAGTAAACTCTATACCAATATCTCTACCGTTATAGTTACCGTTCAGTCATCGAGCAAACACTCAAATGAGGTTCCATTTTTTCATTCAATTACATGAAACACACTTCCCCTTACCTAAAAGACAACCTTTTTGTTCTTTTAATTCGTTCTAATTCCGTTTTGTAATATATCGTGGCCAAAAGAGTCGAGGGCACCATTTAAAACCTCCAACTTATGTGAAATAAGGGCAAGCCCCTCGCCGGCATTTTAAACACCGCGCTCGTGCTGACAAGGGGCTTGATAAACAGAAAGAACGGACTTACGCCTGTCCATTAGCGACACGGCGGCCATTTTGAAGTGGCTCATATTCACGTGTCGGCTGATGGCTTTCTATTGTTTTTTTACATGTTTTGTGTATATGTATATTTGTGTATGTGCAAAATAAGTTTTTCTTTGTTTTGTATTAAAATTTCTATTGGTATGGACATATTTTGGAATAGTTTGTTTACATTTTTCAGGAAAGGAAGATAATTTATTAAGTATTTTAGTTAGATTTCTTTTTTGATTTTCCCATGTCTTCTCTTTAAGATATCAAATTATCTTCAAATGTAGACTTTGTCGTGTTGATGTGCCCCACTGAGTTGTTTTTTTCTTTAAGTATGACTTTAAAGTGCTCTTTGCTGCAACTATGTATTCAATCAGAAACTGCATAATGTGAAAGTGCTATGTTTTCTGTTGGACCTCCTGATCTGCGTCTGCTGCCCTCCCCAGCTCCTCTAGCTGCTGCTGCATCTGCATTTGCTGGGACAAACTGAGAGTCTCCTGACTCTCAGTTCGAGAACCCTCCTCCACCTGCAGGCTCGTCCCTGCGCCTTATGCCTGGTGGTCCAGTGGCCATCACAAGTAATCCTTTTCTTTTTCATCTCTCTGTCGCTCTTTCATTCTTGCTTTTTCTGCATTTTTTTCTATGATCCCTTGTTTTTTCTCTATCCCTTTTTCCTTTCTCCCCTCTTTTCTTTGCCCCTCCTGCCCCCCTGCAAACCCATTTCCCACCCTCCTGACTACCATCTGACCACTCCCCCCGCCCCTTCTTTATATGCGGCCTTTAGTGCTGTGAAAGGGCAACTGCATGGACCTCCAGGTCAACATCTGCTGCCCTCCCCAGCTCCTCTCGTTGCTGCTGGCTCTGCCTTTGTTGGGAGGAACTGAGAGTCTCTTGACTCTCAGTTCAAGGCCTTTATCAACACGCAGGCTCGTCTCTGCGCCTCATTCCGGTGGTCTAGTGGACCAACACAAGTAAGTATTTCCTTTTCTTTTTCTTCTCTCTGTCGCTCTTTCACCCTTGCTTTTTTTGCCTTTTTTCTATCATCCCTCGTTTTTTCTCTATCCCTTTTTCCTTTCTCCCTTCTTTACTCTGCCCTTCCTCCACCCGCGAGTACCTTTCATGCCCTCCCACCTCCCACCTCTCATGCCCTCCCACCTCCTCCCGTCCCCTCCCCTTCTTAATGGTGGGCGCAATGCAGCTGCGCAGCTGGCGCGTCGAAAGCATGCCAAGGGTGCGCCAAAGGAAGCCGGTCTGCGCCCGTCCGCTCTTGGACCACGGCCAGCACCAGAAACCCTGGATCTCCATTAAACCGTCCCCCAGACTGCCTCTGCTTGGACTTCGAGACCCTCCTCTGCCTCAACACCAGAAGTCTCAACAACTGCTGCACCATTTCCCCCAAGGACACCCATGGACCTTTTACCTGCAGGAACTGCAACTTCAGTGCCAGCCTCAACAAAGCGTCAGTTCTCTGCACACAAAGATACTAACAACCTCCACAACCCTATCAACTGCTTGCTCCTGAACATCCGATCCCTCCATAAACACACCACCGAACTCTGGGACCTGATCGACACCACCCGACCAGACATCGCCTTCCTTTCCAAGACCTGGACCAACCCCACCTCAGGTCCAGACATCGTCATTGCCATTCCCGATAGTTACAGCATCCTAAGGAGGGACCAGCACTTCTGCCCGGGCAGAGGACTCGCCGCCATACACAAGTCCTCACTACATGTCAAGGCCATCCCAGAAAAACACTGCACCACCATGGAACACCTTCACTTCCTGGTCCACTCCAACCATAACTCCATCCGCGGCACCCTGGTGTACAGGCCACCCTGCCCCCGCCCAGCTTTCATAGACGAAGTTGTAGACATCACTACCCCTCATGCCCTGGCATCAGTCGACTACCACCTCCTCGGTGACCTGAATTTCCACATCGAGGACTGCACCGACCCAAACACCACTGCTCTACTGGACAACCTTGCACCCTCAGCCTCAGACACCTGGTTTCCACACCCACATACATCTGAGGACACACTTTGGACCCCATCTTTACCTCAAGCATCTGGATCACCATCAAGACCATCTCCACCTCACAATCACCTCACCCAGCAGCCGCACCTGCACCCGCACCTCCAGGACCCCCCACAGGAAATGGAACGAAATCACCAATGAGCAACTCACCTCATCACATGCCAAATCCCTCCCTCCCCCTCTGAGGACACCAACACAGCAGCGTGCAATCTCAACGCATGAATCACAGAATGCACTGACACTCTAGACCCTCTTCTGGCTGACATCGGCCAAACGCGTACCTAAGAAAGGCCGTTGCTTTACCACTGGCCTCCAAGAATCTAAGCGTACCCGCAGATGTTTAGAGAAAAAATGGAAGAACAGCCAATCCAGCGAAAATCTCACCTCATTCATAGTCATAACCTCCACCCACCGGGGAACAATCAAGAACGTAAGGAAGGACGCACTTCAGGAGAGCATCAGCTCCTCCGCACACAACTCTAAGGAACTCTTCTCAGTCATCAACAAGTTCATGGATCCCCCTTCCGAAGCCACCAGCATCCCCCGTCACAGGACATCAGCAACAAACTTGTATCCTTTTTCCACCACAACATCCAGGACATCTACGACAGCTTCCTCCTGGAAAATCCTGGCACCAGAACCTGTGACCGACCCACCCCCCACAGAACCTATCCAGACCATCCACAGCTGGTCCACACTCACCATAGAGGAATCAGTCAAAATCATGAACAGCACTCAGTCCAGAGCCCCTTCCGACACCTGCCCGCACCACATATACAGCAGAGCCAGCGCATCCATCACCCCCGAGATCCATAACACAACTGCTCCATCAGCACTGGCACCTTACCTGAGGACTGAAAACACGCTGAAACACGCCCTCTCCTGAAGAAACCTTCGGCTGATCCAGCAGAACTAAAGAACTTCCTGCCCATCTCGCTGCTATCCTACCTTGCCAAAGTACTGGAGGAAGCAATCAATGCACAACTACGGAATGTCATTGAGGCCAACAACTCCCTGGACAGCTCCCAGTCCGGCTTCCGCAGCAATCACAGCACAGAGACAACACTCCTAGCAGCCACCAACGACATCCAGTTACTCCTAGACCATGGCCACACCACAGCACTCATACTCCTCAACCTCTCAGCAGCATTTGACACAGTCTCCCACAGCACTCTGCGCACCAGACTCCACGACAGGGATCCGCGGAAGAGCCCTGGAATGGATCCACTCCTTCCTCTCCAGGAGGACTCAGAGGGTCAGACTCCTGCCCTACACTTCCAGACCCACAGGAGTCGACTGCGGAGTCCCCCAAAGTTCCTCACTGAGTCCCACACTGTTCAACATATACATGGCACCTCTTGCTGCCATCATCAGAAGTCACGGTATGAACATAGGGGGTCATTCTGACCCTGGCGGCCGGTGACCGCCAGGGTCACCGACCACAGGAGCACCGCCAACAGGCTGGCGGTGCTCCCGAGGGCATTCTGACCGCGGCGGTTCAGCCGCGGTCAGAAAGGGTAAACCGGCGGTCTCCCGCTGGTTTACCACTGCCCTACCGAATCCTCCATGGCTGCGGAGCGCGCTCCGCAGCCATGGGGATTCTGACACCCCCTACCGCCATCCTGTTCCTGGCGGGTCTCCCGCCAGGAACAGGATGGCGGTAGGGGGTGCCGCGGGGCCCCTGGGGGCCCCTGCAGTGCCCATGCCCATGGCATGGGCACTGCAGGGGCCCCTGTAAGAGGGCCCCGCAAAGTATTTCAGTGTCTGCAAAGCAGACACTGAAATACGCGACGGGTGCAACTGCACCCGTCGCACCCCTGCAACTACGCCGGCTCAATTCTGAGCCGGCGTCCTCGTTGCAGGTGCATTTCCTCTGGGCCGGCGGGCGCTCTTTTGGAGAGCGCCCGCCGGCCCAGAGGAAATGTCTGAATGGCCGCCGCGGTCTTCTGACCGCGGTGCCGTCATTTGGCGGCGGTACCTTGGCGGACGGCCTCCGCCGTCCGCCAAGGTCATAATCAGGGCCATAGTGTTATATGCCGGTGACACACAACTCATCATTTCCCTCATTGAAGACCTGGACATGGCCAAAAGGAACTTTCACTCAGGAATGGAAGCGGTTGCTATCTGGAGGAGAGAAATTTGCCTCACGCTCAACTTCAACAAGATGGAGCTTTCTTTGGAAACGCCACCTCAGCTTGGGACGACTCCTGGTGGCCCATATCCCTCAGTGCCCCCCTCCACCGACTGAGCACGTCCACAACTTAGGAATCATCCTCGATTCCTCCCTATTGATGACCCGCCAGGTAAACTATGTCACCTCCTCCTGCTGGCACACACTCCTCAAACTTCAGAAGATCTACAGATGGATCCCAGCAGACTGTCGCAGGACAGTCACCCACACCTTAGTCACTAGCAAGCTCGACTACAGCAATGCCCTCTGCGCCGGCACCTCAACTAAGAACATCAAAAAACTTCAGCACATCCAGAATGCCACCGCCAGACTCATTCTGGACCTTCTTCGCCAAGAACACATCTACCAACACCTGAGGACCCTCCACTGGCAACCTGTCGAAAAGCGAATCACCTTCAAGCTTCTCACCCACACTTACAAGGCCATACACAATGCAGGACCAGCCTACCTGAACCACTGCGTCTCCTTTCACACCCTCACCAGATCCCTCCGGTCCGCCCAGATGGCCCTGGCCACCGTCCCTCGCATCTGCAAAACCACAGCCGGAGGACGATCTTTCACCTACACTGCAGCAAAGAGCTGGAACAACCTCCCCTGCACCTTAGACAGAGCCCGCCACTCACCATCTTTAGGAAGAACCTCAAGATGTGGCTCTTCGGATGAGGCTCCTTCCCTCCCCCCCCCGCCTTGAGACCCTTACAGGTGAGTAGCCGCGCTACACTGATTGATTGATTTATTTATTTAGTGTTTATGACGTCATGCTATGCGATTAGCGGCTGAAAAGTAATTGGCACATATACACCTACTGTAGGCTCCCTGTAAAAACTCACAAGTGCAAATTATTTGTGCATAGGCTGCTAAATTCACCACGTGCACGTGAAACCTGAAATTTGGCATACAATGATTTGTAATTTGAACACATGATGCTAGGGGAATATGTTTAGGATGCATTTAAAATGTACGGCTTAATGTGAAAGTGACATGTTTTCTATTGTATTTATTTTATATTCATGCCATGCAGCGAGTGGTTCAAAAGTAATTGCCATATATTTATCTATTGTAGACTCTGTATGCAAACTCATAAGTGAGATTTTTATATGCATGGACTGCTAAATATACTGCATGCATATGAAACCTGAAATGTTTCATAAGATATTTAGACTATTTTAAGTATGATTAGTGATTATTGCAAACAAGTAGTATTGCTTCAATACTCAGTATGATGGGACTGTATATGATGCAACAAAATAACAAAATGGCGAGTGTCAGATTGAGAAAGGCTGTTGATCAGCAAAAAGGCATCCTTGTTTCAAGATCTGAAGTTGCTTGATGCAATATTATAGTTGCTTGTCTACAGTCTTCGAATGCAGGCTCTCTCTGTTTGGGGTTGAGAGGTTTTGGCAGTTTTAAGGTGCTAGCAGTAGTGCCCTTCCTTGCTCCAACTGCGGTCAGGCGCACCCCACCAAACCACAATTTTCTGTAGGATATATTTATGTATATATATATATATACTTACTTTCACTATATTTTTGTCCTCAATATTTTTGACACAATATTTTGTCCCATGAAATTTGTGTTTCCGATATTTTGCTAAATACCATGCTACATGACCTCTTCTTGATGTGCACTATGTGCTCTATGGATGGCATGTGCTTTATGTCTACTGTACACATTGTACACTCTTTGCTTTACACATATCCCATGTGCAGAGTACTGTGTGTACTTTATGCCCTACAAGTTTCTTTTCTATGGGCTGTACTAATTACATCCTAAGTAGTCCCTTGATCTGCAGGCACATTGTACTCTGTGTATCTTGCTCTATGTGTACCCTCCACTCTAAATACAGTGTGACAGAGCAGTAGGTGTGGGTTACAAATGAAGCAGCCTTATTATTGATTATTGAGCCTGTATTGTGAATTAGTGAGTTAGTGAAAGCAAGAATGATGCAGTGGTAAACTGTATAGACGAAAGAGTAGATGGAAGCTGTTGGAAAATGGGTTATTGGTAGGGCAGGTAGGTACCTACACCTAGCAACAAGCCACTAACCTCCACATATGTACAGTTAGGTCTCAGTAAATTAATCCCAGCTCAACCCTTGGTAGCTTGGCAACGAGCGTCAAGGCTTAACTTAGGAGACAAAGTGTAAAGCATTCAAATATCACAAAACAGTAATTAAATAAAACACAGGAAACAGTTTAAAAATCCAAAACCAATTTATAAAAATAGTTTATATTTTTATCTTTAAAATGACACAAAAACGATTAAAATCGGTTCATGGGAACCGGAGATATGAATTTTTAAAGAATTATTCCTTTTCTAGCGCTTAGAAACAAAAAGCGCCAATCGGGTCATCTGGTTGCACCTCGACCGGGGCAAAGTCAAACTTTCAGGCCGACCGCGATGGAGCCCTGCTCGGCTACAGGTCGCGGGAGGCCTCGGTTAAAAAGTTACCTTCTGACTTAGTCTTTATTTTGAAGTTTTTCTTCACCGGGACGAACCTGCCAGTTGAATCCGACCTCCTGGAGCCCTTGTCCGGATACGCGATGTGGGTTTCCTCGGTGGAGACTTTTACCTTCGGACTTAGTCGTTTTTTCGGGATGAAAATCCTTCGACCGGGGTAAACCTGGATCTTGATCCGACGTCCATGGAGCCCTTCTCGGATACGATGGCTGGGAGGTCCCGGTCAACTTTTTACGTTCGGACTTAGTCTCTTTTTTGGATGTTTTTCTTTACCGGGACGATCCACGAAGTCAGGCCGGGTCGCGGTTGAGGCAAGCTGGCTAGAATTTCCACGGCGGGTCGGTCCCTCGCTGAGCTTTTTTCCAAAAATTCTCAAATCTTTTCCAAACTTCTGGGGCTTCACCCAGATGTTCTTTTAAGGTTCTTTTGGGGTCCACAGCTCACCCCAAGGGTCCAGAAGTTCTGTGATGGTCCTTGGGGGGTGCGGACTTCAACTCCCAGAATGCACCTGGCGCAAACTCCTTTTTGGCCACTGGACAGTGGTCAGCTGGTCGCTTTCTTCAGGAGTTGGTACAGGGGACTCTGGTTTAGCAATTTTTCACCTGTAGCAAACAGGGAGTCCCTCCTTGAACCAGTTGAAGCCAGGCAAAGTCCTTCTTGTGGTGAAGCCCAAGTGTGCAGCTGGTGCAGTCCTTCTGAGTGCAGGGTCCAGGTGCAGGCCAGGGGTCCAGCAGGGCAGTCCTTCTTCTTCTTTAGTTCCTTTCTTGTTGAATTCTGGAGGGGATCTGAGGCGTGGGTGCAGGTCTGCCAGTTTTATCCTTGCTCCTGGGTGAAAAGCAGGGGGGCCCTGGTTCTCCAATCAGGGACAGGGTCGTCCCCCTGTGATGACCACTTCCTGGGAAGTGTGGCAAAAATCCATCCCAGAAGGCAACAGTCTCTAAAAATCCAACATGGAAGAATCTGATTTTTGGAGGTTACATCTGGCTGAGCCCACCCACTGGTGTGGCTAAAAATCATAAACACACCCCTCTCCTAATCTAATCAAGGGGGCACCTAATTGTCTGGGGTTGCAGGATGTGGGGGTGTTGCTGGGTGCTGCAAATGTCCTTCTCTGCCTTTGAAGACCAGTTTGGCAGCCCTCCCCCTTCCTGCCTCACCATCTGCTGAGGGGAGATTCTCTCCCCCAAGCACATTCCTTTGTGTGAAGCCTGGCCACTTCACACCTCATCAAGGCAGCCTGGCAGAAGCTGCTGCAGGCTGGCCAATCAGAGCACAGCAGCAAAAACAATGCAGAGCTGAAATTGGCAACTTTTTAGGTAAAGTCTAAACTTTTTACCTGGACAAGTTATATTAAATCCAACAACTGGAAGTTGTGGGATTTATTACAGCAATCAATTTGATACCAAATTCTTGGTATGTAACATTTAAGGAGACTTTAAAATTTAAAATAAAGTCTGCCCATTCTAGCCTATGAAGGCCATTTACTTCAATGAGGGAAACACGAATTTGGCTGTTTTTACCTCACCAGGGCTTATAAATCTATTTTTATAAAGTCCCTGCTTATAGTTACATGGCACCCAGCCCTAGGGGCACATAGGGCACACCTTAGGGGTGACCTATATGTAAAAATAAGGTAGTTTAAGACTTTGGAAGTACCTTTAATTCCAAAGTCGAATTTGCATATAACTTTAATTTAAAAGCAGCCAGCAAGGCAGGCTTGCTTTTAAAATGACACTGGGCACCTCAGCAGTGCACCTAGGTGTGCACCACCTATGCTGTGGTCCCTAAACCTACATGCCCTACCATATACTAGGGACTTATAGGTAGGTTAACTTAGCCAATTATAATTAGCCTAATTTGCATATCCATTTTACACAGAGCACAGGCCCTGGGACTGGTTAGCAGTACCCAGGGCACCTTTACAGTCAGGAAAACACCAGCAAAAAGTGGAAAATGGGGGCAAAAAGTTATGGGGCCTCTGCAATCAGCCCTGTTTTCTCACACAACCGCCCCCAGCCCACACGCCCAG
Organism: Pleurodeles waltl; assembly: GCF_031143425.1. NCBI lineage: Eukaryota > Metazoa > Chordata > Amphibia > Caudata > Salamandridae > Pleurodeles > Pleurodeles waltl. The sequence goes on from NC_090446.1 coordinate 1,416,510,961, forward strand.
GAGACTCAGCCCAACCCTGGGAGAGTCTTCCTGGCTTGTTAGGCGAGGAAGACAGTGAAGAAAACTGGCTGTCCCTTTGCAGGGCCTACTCTGCCTTATATCCTCCTGTCAGGGTCACTCCCTATGGGTAGTGAAGCCATCCCAACAGTAAAAGGACCCAACACAAACTGAAACTTTCCTCTAGGGGGGTCTTCCTCCTTTCTCTCTGCCAACTTGGGTAGTGAGGTGCCCACCTCCCCTACTCCAAACTTTGCTAGGGCAACACCTAACTTACCCAAAGAGGTCACCCAACACTTGAGCAACCCCACCATGACCAATAGGGTCAGGGGGCCTACTTTGCTATTTGCCCTGGGGTCTGCCTCCCAGGCCAAGTACAGTGCTGCCAGGAAGGCTAGCACCCAGCAGAGGCTACTGACAGCTGTCAGTACCCAGAACCACACCCTAAGCTCTCCACTGACAGGTGGCTGAGCTGCTTTAGGGGCATCTTTGGGGTCCTGGCACCCCTCTTGCTGCCTAGAGTGGGGGGCTACCACCTCCTGTGGCAGACACCCTCCTTCCACTCTCCCTTCTGTCAGTGCAGGGCCAACACCTTGCATCTGGACAGCTGCCTGACTACTCAGGACTTCCTTGGGGTCAGGTGAGGCCTCACCAGTGCCAACTCTGGGCTCCCCCCTTACTGGGACAGAGGGCCCTTGGCTCCCTGGAACTCTCTTTAAGAGTGGCCTACCCTTCCTTTTCTTCTTTCCTTTTCTTGGGGACCCCTGTCTCCTAACTGTAGGGACTGACTCCCCAGGACTTTGGGTTGGGGGGGCGCCCTGGGCGACCACCCCATCTGTGACCAGACTCACCTCTGGGAGGTCATTGCCCAGGATACAATCTAGGGGGAGGTCAGCACTGACTACCACCCTAATCCAGTCAAGGATACCCTCCCTCTCTAGGGGCACTATGGCTACAGGTTTGGAGGTGACCTCCCCTGTGGCTATCCTGACTTTCTTTGTCTTTCCTGGGACATACATGTCTGGCGTCACTACCCAGTCACTCACTATAGTGTGACTGGCACAGGTGTCCCTCAGGCCAGTGGTAGGGATCCCATTCACTTGAATGTGGTGGAAGTGCCTACTCCCACCCTCAGGGATCACCAGCTTACCATCTGGTCCTGTCTCCCAGCACAATGCTAGGAGGACTTCATCATCTGAGGAATCCTCCTCTATGGCTACACTGGACAGCCCAGTGCTAACCACCTTCCTTGGACAGGCTGCATCTCCTCTGAAGTGACCTGTCTGCTGACAGTCAAAGCAAGCCCTACTGTCCAAGAGTTTTTTTAACCCTGGGTCTCCCTGTCTCTGCTTGTCAGAGTGGGAGTGGGATTTACTCTCCTCCTTCTTAGGGTTCTGGGGTACAGAGGGAGTCTCTGTGGTGGGCTTACCACCTCCCTCCTTAGGTTTTTGGGGACCTGTCCCCCCCTTCTTGGAGTCTCCCCCCTGGGACTTGACAACCACCCTGGTTCTCAACCACTCATCAGCTGCCTCCCCTAGCTCTCTAGGGTTGGTCTGCTTAGAGTCCACTAGATGCTGGCGTAACCTTTCTTGGGTACAATTGGTCAAGATGTGCTCTCTCATGATCAGATTGTATAACCCCTCATAAGTATCTACTTTGTTACCAATAATCCAGCCCTCTAGTGCCTTTAGTGAAATGTCCACAAAGTCAACCCAAGACTGGGTACTGACCTTCTGGGTGTCCCTGAACTTCATTCTATATTGCTCTGGGGTCAGACCAAACTTCTTGGCTAAGCACCTCTTCATACTAGGGTATAAATCTGCCTCCTCCCCCCTTAAGGTCAGAAGCCTATCCCTCCCTGAGTTGGGGACCAACTCCCACAAAAGGGAACCCCAGTATTGAGGCCTAACCCTTCTCATTTGGAGTGCCCTCTCAAAGGCCCCCAGCCACTTATCTATGTCATCCCCCTCTACATAAGCAGGAACTACCCCCTTGGGTAATCTGGGGCAAACTCCCCCACCCATGGACACCTCAGCTTCTTTATCGCTGCTTCCATCTCTTTTCTCTTTGTATGCCCACTTTTTCTTTTCTAGGGCCAGCTTCTCTGCTTCCAAAGCTATGTATGCTAGCTGGGCCTCCAGCTCTCTTTCTCTGATGGATGGGTTCTCTCCTCCTGAAAGGACCCCCTTCCCACCAATAGCTTTGGATCTGCCCCTAGTGACTGTATTTACTGAGGACCGTTCTTCCTCTTCCTCACTTAGGGTCAGATGCCTTCCCTCCCCTGAGTGGTTAGAGCTTGCATCCTCCCTTCTTTCTCCCTCCTCTGGAGCTTCTTCTGACTCTACCTCTTGGGCCTCAGCCCATGCTGTCAGGGATGTGATCAGGATTTGCTTCCTGAGATCAGTGGTTGCAGGCAACCCTCTTTCAATACACAACCCCCTAAGCTGGACTACTGTCAGTGTGGGTAGGCTAGCCAGATCAAGCTCCATGGTTCCCTAGTTTTGTGTCAACAAAAACTTTTTGCAAAAATTGGAAACAAGAATTTAGAAAAATTAAAAAAATTCAATAATTGAAATTAATACAAATTAAAAATTAAAAACAATTTTTGCACTAGGACAATTTAAAGGATTTTTAATTTGTTTTACCTAAAACTGTAACGTGATATTGAACACAAGTACAGGATCCCGTCGCTGCTTCCAATTATGTTGGAAAATGGGTTATTGGTAGGGCAGGTAGGTATCTACACCTAGCAACAAGCCACTAACCTCCACATAGGTACAGTTAGGTCTCAGTAAATTAATCCCAGCTCAACCCTTGGTAGCTTGGCAACGAGCGTCAAGGCTTAACTTAGGAGACAAAGTGTAAAGCATTCAAATATCACAAAACAGTAATTAAATAAAACACAGGAAACAGTTTAAAAATCCAAAACAAATTTATAAAAATAGTTTATATTTTTATCTTTAAAAAGACACAAAAACGATTAAAATCGGTTCAGGGGAACCTGAGATATGAATTTTTAAAGAATTATTACTTTTCTAGCGCTTAGAAACAAAAAGCGCCAATCGGGTCATCTGGTTGCACCTCGACCGGGGCAAAGTCAAACTTTCAGGCCGACCGCGATGGAGCCCTGCTCGGCTACAGGTCGCGGGAGGCCTCGGTTAAAAAGTTACCTTCTGACTTAGTCTTTATTTTGAAGTTTTTCTTCACCGGGACGAACCTGCCAGTTGAATCCGACCTCCTGGAGCCCTTGTCCGGATACGCGATGTGGGTTTCCTCGGTGGAGACTTTTACCTTCGGACTTAGTCGTTTTTTCGAGATGAAAATCCTTCGACCGGGGTAAACCTGGATCTTGATCCGACGTCCATGGAGCCCTTCTCGGATACGATGGCTGGGAGGTCCCGGTCAACTTTTTACGTTCGGACTTAGTCTCTTTTTTGGATGTTTTTCTTTACCGGGACGAACCACGAAGTCAGGCCGGGTCGCGGTTGAGGCAAGCCGGCTAGAATTTCCGCGGCGGGTCGGTCCCTCTCTGGAGCTTTTTTCCAAAAATTCTCAAATCTTTTCCAAACTTCTGGGGCTTCACCCAGATGTTCTTTTAAGGTTCTTTTGGGGTTCACAGCTCACCCCAAGGGTCCAGAAGTTCTGTGATGGTCCTTGGGGGGTGCGGACTTCAACTCCCAGAATGCACCTGGCGCAAACTCCTTTTTGGCCACTGGACAGTGGTCAGCTGGTCGCTTTCTTCAGGAGTTGGTGCAGGGGACTCTGGTTTAGCAATTTTTCACCTGTAGCAAACAGGGAGTCCCTCCTTGAACCAGTTGAAACCAGGCAAAGTCCTTCTTGTGGTGAAGCCCAAGTGTGCAGCTGGTGCAGTCCTTCTGAGTGCAGGGTCCAGGTGCAGGCCAGGGGTCCAGCAGGGCAGTCCTTTTTCTTCTTTAGTTCCTTTCTTGTTGAATTCTGGAGGGGATCTGAGGCGTGGGTGCAGGTCTGCCAGTTTTATCCTTGCTCCTGGGTGAAAAGCAGGGGGGCCCTGGTTCCCCAATCAGGGACAGGGTCGTCCCCCTGTGATGACCACTTCCTGGGAAGTGTGGCAAAAGTCCATCCCAGAAGGCAACAGTCTCTAAAAATCCAACATGGATGAATCTGATTTTTGGAGGTTACATCTGGCTGAGCCCACCCACTGGTGTGGCTAAAAATCATAAACACACCCCTCTCCTGCCCTCTCCTAATCTAATCAAGGGGGCACCTAATTGTCTGGGGTTGCAGGATGTGGGGGTGTTGCTGGGTGCTGCAAATGTCCTTCTCTGCCTTTGAAGACCAGTTTGGCAGCCCTCCCCCTTCCTGCCTCACCATCTGCTGAGGGGAGATTCTCTCCCCCAAGCACATTCCTTTGTGTGAAGCCTGGCCACTTCATACCTCATCAAGGCAGCCTGGCAGAAGCTGCTGCAGGCTGGCCAACCAGAGCACAGCAGCAAAAACAATGCAGAGCTGAAATTGGCAACTTTTTAGGTAAAGTCTAAACTTTTTACCTGGACAAGTTATATTAAATCCAACAACTGGAAGTTGTGGGATTTATTACAACAATCAATTTGATACCAAATTCTTGGTATGTAACATTTAAGGAGACTTTAAAATTTAAAATAAAGTCTGCCCATTCTAGCCTATGAAGGCCATTTACTTCAATGAGGGAAAAACAAATTTGGCTGTTTTTACCTCACCAGGGCTTATAAATCTATTTTTATAAAGTCCCTGCTTAGAGTTACATGGCACCCAGCCCTAGGGGCACATAGGGCACACCTAAGGGGTGACTTATATGTAAAAATAAGGTAGTTTAAGACTTTGGAAGTACCTTTAATTCCAAAGTCGAATTTGCATATAACTTTAATTTAAAAGCAGCCAGCAAGGCAGGCTTGCTTTTAAAATGACACTGGGCACCTCAGCAGTGCACCTAGGTGTGCACCACCTATGCTGTGGTCCCTTAACCTACATGCCCTACCATATACTAGGGACTTATAGGTAGGTTAACTTAGCCAATTATAATTAGCCTAATTTGCATATCCATTTTACACAGAGCACAGGCCCTGGGACTGGTTAGCAGTACCCAGGGCACCTTTACAGTCAGGAAAACACCAGCAAAAAGTGGAAAATTGGGGCAAAAAGTTATGGGGCCTCTGCAATCAGCCCTGTTTTCTCACAGAAGCGTGACTGAGTGCATGAATGATGAGTGGCCGAGTCAATGCAATGATGGATGAGTAACTGATGAATGTAATGTTCCAGGCACTTTTAGTTATAATTGACTTTGTCAATTCTTGGTATGAATTGGAGTGGGATTTGTATTGGGTTGTGTTTTTTAGTTTTCAACTGCCTTTGTACTTCTAAGTACTGTACTAAACCTGTCTGCTTTGCCCCCAGCTACCAGGGGCTGAGATTAGGTATAAATTACTGAACCTTTTATTAGACCTAACAGAAATAGTGCCATTAATGCTTTGGGTGAACCTAAGTTCACCCCAACTAATAATCCACTTTCTCATATCTGCCCACTCAGGTCAGCCTATTTTATGCTACTGAGAAGAATTTCACACCTTTTTCACACCTATTCAAATGCTAATTACAGACTGGCAGAAGTGGGACAGCAAATTGTAGCCTCTGTGAACTTCAGTCAGGGAAATAGTAACTTTCTGAAACTTACCTTTCATTAGCATTAATTTACAATCTTAGTTCACAATTGAATTGGATTGTTAATACATAATAAAAATAATTATTTTTGTCAAGATAAAGGGGGTCATTCTGACCTCGGCGGTAAAAGGCGCTTACCGCCGGTCAGAAGACTGCCATAACACCGCCGCGGCCGCGGTAAACCGCCACGGTCATTCCGACCCGCAACTGGCAAACCGCCAAAAACCCAACATCCACAAAAGTCCGCCACACCAAAGGTCAGCGAAAAACTGGCGATGACCAAACCTCCACCGTCACGCCAACAGAAAAACGCCCATGCTATTCCGACCCACGAATCCACGCGGCGGTCTTTCAACCGTGGTATTCCATTGGCGGTACACACCGCCGCACTCAAAATAACCACACCCTTACAAAACACAACCACATTGGACAATTTGAAACACACACACCTGATACACATACACACAACACTCCCACACACCCAATACAATATAAAACACACACCCACATCACCCACAAACCCCTACGAAAAAAAAACCCGACAGAAATCCAGAGATAGACAGCACTGCTTAGACAACACCATCACACAGAGGCAAACCACACCATCACCCACACAATATCCACGCACAAAACACCACACATCACCACACTCACCACACCCTACAACACATACACCACCCCACACTTCATCCACATCACCCTATGGCACCCCAAAGACACCCCCGGTTCTCAGACGCCGAACTCCGGGTCATGGTGGAGGAAATAGTTCGGGTAGAGCCCCAGCTCTTCGGGACACAGGTGCAGCACACCAGCATTGCCAGGAAGATGGAGCTATGGCAAAGGATAGTCGACAGGGTCAACGCTGTGGGACAGCATCCACGAAATCGGGATGACATCAGGAAGCGGTGGAACGACCTACGGGGGAAGGTGCGTTCCATGGTATTAAGGCACAACATTGCGGTGCAGAAGACTGGCGGCGGACCCCCACCTACTCCCCCAGAATTTACAGCATGGGAGGAGGAAGTCTTGCACATCCTGCATCCTGAGGGCCTCGCAGGAGTATCTGGAGGAATGGACTCTGGTAAGTCAAATCTTCACTACTTCTTTCCACCCCCACCCCACCTGCATCCCAAATCATACCCCCATCCTCACCCCCACCCCCATCACACCTACTCCCTGCAAATGGCTCACCATCACAACCCACCCATCCCAACACCTAGACCTGCATGCGTCCACAAAGCATGGACACCCATCACCAAAGCATGCCCACTGCACATACACATCTCCCCCACAAGCCACTGTCACAACAGCCCCCACACAGGAATGCCAGCCCTGGGGTACACGGGCACCCACCCATTGACCGATATGGCACACACTGAAGCAATAACCATACCTCTATACCCCTGCAGGACCCGAACGCCACCACACCGCCCAGGAGGGTCCAGAAATGTCCATCCCTCCCCCAGAAGAGGCCACCAGTGATGACAGCAGCTCTGTCTCCCTGGACCCAGATGACCAGCCCGGACCATCGGGGACCTCTGGACAGTCGGTTCCCCTCACACAGCCACAGGCCACAGCAGACCCAACCCCCTCTGGGAACACCAGCACAGCTCCCACCAAGCGGGCCCATGCCTCTGTCTCCAGGACACGTCAATCAGCGGTGTTTCCACCACTACAGGGCACCCAGGTTAACCCACCACCCCAACAACAACAAGGACCTGGGGGCAGTGGTAGTGGGCACACGGTCCAGGGGACAGAGGCCCAGGGAAACAGGGGAACTGAGAGGGCTGCTGTGCGACAGGGGGGGGACAGGCCTAGGGAACCCACTCTCCACGAGGCCCACTCCTCCATCATGGGAGCATACCACCACTCCCAGGAGACGATGGCGACGGTACTGGCCAGGTTCCAGGAGATCCAGGTCATGCAGGAGCAACAGTACATGGGGTTCAGGGAAGAACTTAGAACCATCAGTTCCGCAATGGGCACCATCGTAGGGGCACTCAACCAGATTGTCACCACATTGCGGGACCATGTGGCACCACAAAGGGCCCCTGTCACTAGCATGGACCAAGAACAGGCAACCACCTCCGCCGGCGCTAGTGAACAGGAGGCCCCCACACAACAACAGGCCACCAGAACCCCACCTCCTGCAGAAGAAGAACCACCCTGCAAGCGGGGCCTGAGATCTCGTAAGAAGACAGAGTAGGATGTCAAGACCCCCGCCAGCAAAGGATACCCCCTGATGTCATCCCACTGTCCCACATTGTCACCTTGTCCAACCTTTAACTGCCCCTGCTCCACCTTCCACAGGCATATGGACAATGCACCTGTGAGACTGAAAAGCTGGACTCTGCCATGGACATTCCTCCACCATCACCCATCACCGATTTCCCACCATGTCCCTAAATATAAATTTTAATAAAAACACGTATTGCACAAAAACAATCTGGAGTCTGCCTGTATTGTGAACAAATGTATTAAACATAATGCTGCCAAAATGTCCAGTTACACAGTGATGAAAACATACCACTGTCATACAGCTGTAGTCCACGGGGAAACAAAGCAGAGGTCACGCAGTGGGGGCCACATCTCTGAAATTGGAAGGGAAAGTCACAACTCAGTTAACATACACTGGGGGAATATGACAGACAGTAGAGACACCTGTTCACTTCCTCTGGGGGGTCCCAAAGCCACATGGGTCCCATCAATGGCACCAATGATGTTGGGAATATGTCCAAGGGTATAGAAATCACCCTTCACTGTAGCCAAATCCTCCAACTCAGGGAAAACAATGTAGCTCCACATGTATTTCATCAGGGCAGACAACACTCTGGATAAAACCTTAGAAAACATAGGCTGAGACATCCCAGATGAAATGGCCACTGTTGTTTGGAATGATCCACTAGCCAAAAAATGGAGTACTGACAGCACCTGCACTAGAGGGGGAATCCCTGTGGGTTGGCGGATGGGTGACATCAGGTCTGGCTCCAGCTGGGCACACAGTTCCTGTATAGTGGCACAGTCAAGTCTGTAGGTGAGTATGACATGTCGTTCTTCCATTGTCGACAGGTCCACCAGCGGTCTGTACACGGGAACAGCCCTCCATCTCCTCGCAAGTCCCAGCGGACGGTGCCTAGGAAGGACAACATGGAGCACAAAGTCAATCAACCCACAGGTACGTTCCCACAGCTTGCACAGTACACGATTCTCTATGCATTGAATGGCATGTATGAGTGGCAATGCAAGGCCTAGGCCTGTGTGACGCAGTAGAAATTAAGTCATGTGGGCCTTTGAAATGGCGGCTGCCTGACCTGTGAAGTGTGACAATGGGATGTGAGCTCATTGCGATGGCGTGGCACACCGTGGCGGTAGGCGGTCATAGACCGCGGTGCAAAGCCGCATTGGTTAACATTGAACCCTATGGGTTTCAGGAGCCAATGAGGATGTGCGCCGGCGGTCGCAGTACGCACCGCTGTGGTACGCACCGGCGCGGGCGGAACCGCCATTTTCTATCTGCTGAATCACTCGAGACCTGATCATCCACAGGAGAGGACCTATACTGCAAGTGCTGCTGTGACCTCGGTCTGGAAGAGACAATGGCTGCTGCGACTGGGGAAAGGGCCCCTGCCTTCACTTCAGAAGAGTTGGAGACACTCGTGGATGGGGTCCTCCCCCAGTATGCGCTACTCTACGGTCCTCCAGACCAACAGGTGAGTACACTGGGACCATGCTTAGTGGGCAGTGGCTGGGTTGAGTGGGGTGAATGAACGATGGTGGGGAGGGGAGCGAATGAGGAATGCATCGCACAACAGATGAGAGCATGTGCCACATGGCAAGGTTGAAGAGGGGGGGCCACTCACATCGACCATGCAGAAAAGTGATGATGTTTCTTTTTCCCCCCTGTACATGTCACATAGATCAGCGCCCATCAGAAGATCGACATTTGGCGTGCCATCGCCAAGGACGTCCGGGCCCTGGGGGTCCACAACATACGGGGCACCTACTGCCGCAAGAGGTGGGAGGACATCCGCCGCGGCAGCAGAAAGACTGCCGAGGCTCTGCTGGGGATGGCCTCCCAACCTAGGAGGGGTGCCACACAGCAATTGACCCCCCTGATGTCCCGGATCCTGGCGGTGGCCTACCCCGATTTGGATGGGCACGTGAGGACATCACAGCAGACACAAGAGGGTGAGTACACTCTCATTCTGCTATCTTTGCGTGCAGTGGAGGTGCTTGGGTGGGGGAGGAGGGCTGTGGGTATCCCTAGGCCAGGGCGATTTCTGTAGGCTAGGCCCCTCCGTGAGGCATGGCCCTGTGCCCCCGCCCCCCACCTCTGTAGGGTGCCTAGTACAGCTATTCATGGCCCTGTGTCATCTATGTGTGCAGTTGTCGTCCATAGGCTTGTAGGCCATGTCCCACTGATTGAGTAGTGTACCCCAAGTGTGCGGCGTAGTGCAGTGGGCCTCTGTGTCTGTCCTCTCCGCCAACGGTGTCGCCAATGCATGCACTCAACATGTCTTTATTTGTTCTCCCCCCCCCTTTTTTTTGGTCTTCTTGTTCATGTGTGCATTACCATCATCAGGCGGAGGAGAAGTGGCATCGGCGCACGAGGGAGCTGCATCTCACATGGCCCCGGAGGGCCATGCAACCGACTCCGAGTTCACCAGTGTGACGGAGGGCGAGGGGAGCTCCACAACGGGGACCCATGGAGACGTCAGCGACACCGACACGTCCTCGGAAGGGAGCTCCCTTGTGGTGGCGGCAACATCCGTGCCCACCGCTACAACAGGTACAGCCGCCACCCAGCGCACCAGCTCCACCCTCCCAGCAGCCCCTCAGCGTTCGCCCCGTGCCCGCTCGGCCAGGAAGCCGGGCATCTCCTTCGCCCCAGGCACCTCAGGCCCTGCCCCAGTTACCCCTGCTGCCCTCAGTGTGGAGATCATTGACCTCCTCCAGACGCTCATTGTTGGGCAGTCTACCCTTTTGAATGCCATCCAGGGGGTAGAAAGGGAGCAATGCATACCTGGAGGGCATTCATTCGGGTCAGGCTGCCCATCAGCGATCGTTCAACGCTCTGGCCTCAGCACTGACGGCAGCCATTGTCCCTGTCTCCAGCCTCCCTCCTCCAACTCCCTCCACCCAGTCCCACTCCCCTGTTCCTCTGCCTATCCCAGCCACACCTACAGACCAGCCTGCACACACCTCAACACCCAAGGGCAGCTCATCCAGACATAAGCACCACAGATCACACAAGCATTCACCCAAGCAACATCCACATGCAGCCATGCCAACAGCCACTGCCTCCTCTGTGTCCCCCTCCTCCTCGTCTCCCTCCTCCCTCCCTCTGACGTCTCCACTCACACCTGCATGCACACCACCATCAGCCAGTACGTCCATCACCAGCACACCCTCCAGAACACTCTGCACACGTGCAGACACCACCCCACTGCCATTTACACGTCCCCTGTGTCCTCTCCCACTGTGTCTGTCACCCCCTCTTCCAAACCACACAAACGCAGGCAGCCACCCACCCAACAGCCATCCACCTCACGACAGCCTCCGTCACAAGCACCTGCACCCAAAGACAGCACACTTGACTCTCCTACAACCACATCCTCTTCCTCCACTCCCATACCCACTGCACCAACCCTTCCCATTGCTCCTAAAAAACTTTTCCTCTCCAAAATTAACCTCTTTGCATCACCTGACCCACCCCCTCCATCTCGTAAGAGTCCAAACAGCACCTCAGCCACCACAAGCCCTGCATCTACTAGGACCATAGTTCAGGGCTATTGGAGTCCACCAGCTCCTAGGGCAGGAACATCGGCCAGCAGCAAGGGGAAAGCCAGCCCACCCCCTGGGAAGAGAACCAAAAAAGTGAAGGGCCGGCGCGACAGGCCTGAGACGGCTGCCCCCAAGGACACTAGCCTTGCCCCGTCACCTGGCACATCCACAAAGGGAGGCAAGGGCCCCAGAGATTCGGCGAAGGAGGGCAAGGGCAGCAGGGCGGACAAGTCCGGCAGCAGGCGAGCTGCCCAGGAGGGCCCCTCCAGCCCCATTTCGGGTGTAACGGAGGACACCCACTGGCCCAGGACTCCAGCACAGGAGGGCCCCGCAAGCGAAAGGTCGGATGGCGACTGAGCGGGAAATATTGGCCAGATCTGGTTCCCTAGGAACACAAGACAAGCACTGCTGAACAGGCCCCGCCGTGACAGGCACCGCTGAACAGGCCCCGCCGTGGGAAGCACCGTTGAACAGGCCCCGCCGTGACAAGCACCGCTGAACAGGGTCCTTCAAGACAAGCACCGCTGAACAGGGCCCTTCAATACAAGCACCGCTGAACAGGGCCCGCCGTGAGAAGCACCGCTGAACAGGGTCCTTCAAGACAAGCACCGCTGAACAGGGCCCTTCAAGACAAGCACCGCTGAACAGGGCCCTTCAAGACAAGCACCGCTCTGCTGGGCCCTTCATCTCAAGCACCGCTCCGCTGGGCCCTTCCTGTCAAGCACCGCTCTGCTGGGCACCGCTGTCTCTGAACTGCTCCGCTGGGCCCTTCCTGTCAAGCACCGCTCCGCTGGGCACCGCCGTCTCTGAACTGCTCCGCTGGGCCCTTCCTGTCAAACACCGCTCCGCTGGGCCCGTTCATCTCAAGCACCGCTCCGCTGGGCCCTTCCTGTCAGGCACCGCTCCGCTGGGCACTGCCGTCTCTGAACTGCTCCGCTGGGCCCTTCCTGTCAAGCACCGCTCCGCTGGGCACCGCCGTCTCTGAACTGCTCCGCTGGGCCCTTCCTGTCAAGCACCGCTCCGCTGGGCCCTTCATCTCAAGCACCACTCCGCTGGGCCCTTCCTGTCAGGCACCGCTCCGCTGGGCACCGCCGGGCACCGCCGGGCACCGCCGTCTCTGAACTGCTCCGCTGGGCCCTTCCTGTCAAGCACCGCTCCGCTGGGCACCGCCATCTCTGAACTGCTCCGCTGGGCCCTTCCTGTCAAGCACCGCTCCGCTGGGCCCTTCATCTCAAGCACCGCTCCGCTGTGCACCACCGTCTCTGAACTGCTCCGCTGGGCCCTTCCTGTCAAGCACTGCTCCGCTGGGCACCGCCGTCTCTGAACTGCTCTGCTGGGCCCTTCCTGTCAAGCACCGCTCGCTCCACTGGGCACCGCCGTCTCTGAACTGCTCCGCTGGGCCCTTCCTGTCAAGCACCGCTCCGCTGGGCCCTTCATCTCAAGCACCGCTCCGCTGGGCACCGCCGTCTCTGAACTGCTCCGCTGGGCTCTTCCTGTCAAGCACCGCTCCGCTGGGCACCGCCGTCTCTGAACTGCTCTGCTGGGCCCTTCCTGTCAAGCACCGCTCCGCTGGGCACCGCCGTCTCTGAACTGCTCCGCTGGGCCTTTCCTGTCAAGCACCGCTCCGCTGGGCACCGCCGTCTCTGAACTGCTCTGCTGGGCCCTTCCTGTCAAGCACCGCTCCGCTGGGCACCGCCGTCTCTGAACTGCTCCGCTGGGCCCTTCCTGTCAAGCACCGCTCCGCTGGGCCCTTCATCTCAAGCACTGCTCCACTGGGCACCGCCGTCTCTGAACTGCTCCCCTGGGCCCTTCCTGTCAAGCACCACTCCGCTGGGCACCGCCGTCTCTGAACTGCTCTGCTGGGCCCTTCCTGTCAAGCACCGCTGGCCCATTGGCAGGGCCGGATCTGTGTCGGGCAGGGCTTCACGAAGCACTCTGGCCAACATGCCTCCTCCATAACCAGTGGAGTCTGTAATCCACCTGATGGACTGTGGCTTTGCACTCCCCAGGATAAAGCAGTGGGCAAACCAGCCACTTGAGAGACTTGTGAGACTGTGGCTTTGCACTCCCCAGGATGGCACAGTGGGCAATCCACCCACTGTAGAGACTTGAGAGACTGTGGCTTTGCACTCCCCAGGATGGCACAGTGGGCAATCCACCCACTGTCTGGACTTGAGAGACTGTGGCATTGCACTCCCCAGGATGGTACAGTGGGCATGGAGGCCCCTCGTGGATCTGGCGTCGTGGACTCATGTGGCTGAGGTGCCCCCCCTTCCCTTCCCCCTGAGGTGCCTGTAGTTTTATTATCTGATGCCCCAGCAGTGTTCTCTCCAATGGAATCGGGTCTCGTGTGTGGGCTTTGCCCATGTGTTTATGCACATTGGCCCACGAACAATGGAAGGTTGCCAAAATGTGCCGGACTTTTGGCGTATGTATATATTGTTCATGATGTTATTTATTTTATGTATATATTTCATATTTCACATAACTTCAAATGTGCTATAATATACTTCAATTTTAATGATCATTTTATTTTGTCTTTGCATTATTCCGTGGGGTTTGGGGGGTGTCACTCTGACATGTTGCTCTGCATTGGTGTGTAGGGATTGGGGGGGGGTGGGTGGGGTGGTGTCGCGTATGTGTGTGCCCGTAACCTTTTCTCCTCCCCCCTCCCCTGTGTCGTAGGTGCAGTACTCACCGTTGGCGTCTGCGCCGGCGTTCGTGCTCCTGGTAGAGGACCAGGTAGACAATAGCTGGTAGGATGTTTAATTTGGGTTCCATGCTGTCCAGATTCCTCGTGGAGTGCATAGAGGTGAGCGTTTTCCCGTTCGTAGTCTGTTTCCGCCGTGTTTTTATCGGCGGGGCTCCCGCCCCGGAAAAGGTGGCGGATTGGTGAGTTGTGATAGGGTGGGCGGTACATTGTCTGCCGTCTGTCTGTTGGCGGTGACCGCTGCGCTGTTTGTTTGTCTCGCCGTGGCGGTCGGAGTGTTAAAGTGGCGGTCTGTGTTGGCGGTTCCCGCCAGGGTCAGAATTCCATTTTTTTTACCGCCTGCCTGTTGGCGGGTTGGCCGCCGCTTTAACACTGACCGCCAGGGTTGGAATGACCCCCACAGTGTTCAAAATGCTAATCTATTTTCTACATAGAACATCTAGGCAGGCTACAGTGAAAAATTGCTTTCGGATGTTAGCCACTTTAAGGACATGTTAACATTAAATTTCTATATGACCTACTTTTAAACACCTTGCACGCTGCCTTGTGGGATTCAAAACCTACATGGGAGTGACTTATTAATATTTAAATGGGAGTTTTCAACTTTAGCATTTATTTTGGCAGGTCGATATGCAGTATTTAAACTGCCAGAGTCAGTCTACATGATAGGGCTAGAGCTATGTTTTACTCTGTCACTGTACTGGTTGACATAATAATTGTGCAGTGTACTAGGGGCATTTAACCTATAGGCCGTGGTACCTACTGTACCATATCTAGAGACTTATAGGTAATTTAAATATGACAATTGAGACTATGCAAATTTGACCTTGCTTAAGGGTAAAGACAGGCAATTTATCACTGATTAGCAGGGTTAAAGTGCTAAAATATAGGGTCGAGCAAAGGTGAAAAATCTGAGGTGACCACGCAGAAAAGGCAGATTTCCTACAGACATACCTCTTTCCCCGATCACCGATCTAAGGATGAAAACTGTGATCAGGCAATGTCTATATTCTTCTCCCAAGTTTGAACTGTTTCTGTTGTGGGTGTCAGGCCCAGCCAAAGTAGAGGGGTACCGTTTTTATTGGGAGAAGTGTGAGAATGCTAGTTTGTAAGAATTTTGTGGATCACTACATATCTGGAACTTTCCTTCAACTAAATGTGACAGAAATATTGTTTATTGCCATAGTTTGAGGTATGTAGAGATGTGTTTAGTGGATTTCCCTTGATGGCTGCCTAGTAATGCCAAAAACTGCTTCTGCCCTCAACAATTCTGGTTGATTTTGATGCCAAAAGTGTGATGAGTCTGCATTACATTTTGGGGCTTTGCCTGTTGCTGTTGATAGCCCAGCCAAACAAGTGGGGTATAGTTTTTATCAGTTATCGTAGAACATTTGTTGTTACCAGTTAACTTTCTCACAATTGATAGCCTCCAACTGTAGGCCATTACAGTGTAGTATGTCTAACCTGTGTGCATCCTTGGTGTGGTGCTCCTGCAACATTTTGCCTTCCAACCTCCTTGTGACTATGTTTTTGCTGGCTTTTATTAGGACTCTTCAAACTTTACCACAGCTCACCCTTGCTAACATGCTTGTGCTCTCTTCTTAACACATGGTAGACTTGACTCACACCCAATTGGCATTTTGGGATTTAATTGTAAGTCACTAGTAAGTGCCTGTGCCCGGGGCTTGTAAATTTCATGGTACTAATGGGGCTGCAGCACTGATTGTGTCACCAACCTAAGGAGCCCTTTCAAATATGTCTCAGGTCTGCCACTGCCGCCTGTGTGTGCAATTTTTTTATTTGTCATTTTTAGCTGGCACCTGGCCTTTTGCCAGTCCCAAACCTTCCTTTTTGATACATATGTCACACCTAGAGTAGACACTGGACAGACTAGAGTGCAAGGTGCCGTGTATTTAAGGAGTTGGTTCTATATATATCCTGGTAGAGAAAAACTGTTACATTTGTTTTTCACTACGGCAAGGCCTACCACTCCCATAGGATAACATTGGAGTTATTGCAGTTATTAAGCTGTAACATCCATATGGGAACAGGTACCCAATTCGTGTTTTGTATCTTTAAAATTGAAATTAAACATCCTCTATTATGGTGGAGTCGGATTTTAAACCACAGTTTTGAAAATGGCACTATGGAAAGTTGGCATTTTCCTGTCTTGTTCAATTATTAGCCTGTCTCTGGGTCACATGACTACTAGGTGTAGCTGACAGTTTGGCTTTGTGTGTTCATCCTAGACTGCCACACACTTAATAGAAAGGATAGGTAGGCCTGGATGGGCCATCACTGGCATGATGGGAGGGTGGAGCTTACTCTCGAATAGGCTGTATCCTGCCCTCACACAAATGGCTGCATACCCCAGTATTTATTTTGTTGCCAGGACAGGGGAGACAGGACATTTCTAGAAGCTTCTCTCCCAAGTTAGGAAAGGCCCAGGTACAAATAATGAACCTCAGAAACCAAATCTTCAGTACACATCTGAACCTGTAGAAGACTGTGCCAGGAAGAAGGACTGCTGTGCTGCTGAGTAGACTGCCACTCTGCTGGTCTGCTGCTCTAAAGGACTGCTGCCCTGCTGTGTTGACCTGCTGCCTGCTCCCTTCATGCCTCGGAGCGAAGGACTGGACCTGCATCTGGTGATCCCAGGACCCCGGAGTGACTCCAAGGGCTAGTTGGCTGGCCTCCTGCCTAGGACCTTCCTTCCTGGAGCTTCAGGGACAGAAGGCTCCAACCACCTTGAACCCAGCATGTGGACTCTGTCATCTACCCTGCGAAGTAGTGCCAACTCAATCCTGGACCTGACAGCCTAGCTGTGGATCCAGCAGAAACGAGACATCTCCTCTGGTGTGGTATACAACGCCAAGCAGAACCAACACATTGCATCTGCTACAATTGTTCCTCTAGTGCTAGGACTCCACATCGACCTCACAGCCCGCATCAAAACTGCCACTGAGGGACACCTTCCCGATGCAGGTCATCTCATCACAAAAGTCTTGTCCAAGGCAGCCGCGATGACAGTGCAAGTTCTTGCTTCTCAGCCGCACAGCTCCTCGGAATTGATGCATCTTTCCAGTTGCGGGACACCTCGTTGATGCCGGATTTTGCATTGCAAGCTCTCATCAATGGAATTCTCGACATTGACACAGGACCTTGCATCGCAGCCTCGCAGCTCCTAGGAACTGATGAAGTGCCTGGGCTGCACAACACATCTTCGACACTGGACCTTGTAACGCTTTGCAACCAGGATTTAATTTCAGTGGGCCTAACTGGTCTCTGTAGCCAGCCCACGCTCCTTCTCAGTTGCACTGGCCTTGTTTCTTTGTCCCAGCCCAGCACGACCAGATAGCATTTGCCTTTTTTTGCTCTTTGGTGCTGTTTTTACCTAAGTCTTTCAAGTTGAATATTTGCGGTTCTACTCATTGTATGTTTATTGTTTTGGTCCTGTTTTATTTATTAAAATATACTCTGTTTTTCAAACTGGTGTAGGACTTTTCTTGTATTGTGTTTTGTTTTCTCTTTGTTACTGTTTGAAATGCTGCATAAATACTTTATGTATTGCCTCTAAGTTAAGCCTGACTGCTCTCTGCTGAGCTATAAGAGGGTTGACCACAAGTTAGTTCTTAGCCCCCTCAACTAGTAACCTCATTTCTTACAACCCCAAATCTGGAGTTGTACCAATTATAACTGTTCCTAAACTCAGTATTTTGGGAATATTTAAAAATGCATTGTTTTTATACTCATTTTTATTCATTAGATTTTAGATATAAGCCTAAGAGACAGGTGAAATTAACAGACTGTCAGACCTATAACAGTTTATTATTTATGAATAGTGGCCACTAAGGCAAAAATAAACCATTATCCGATATTTCAATATTTTCTGTTTTTTAAAATAGTCTTTGGGTGAACCATGGGTGATCTACACGAATAGCCCCTTGCTGAATTTAGAATTATGTCTATTGTTTTTAGATATGGATTGCTTTACAGGTTCAGCTGTAGGTTTAAATTAACATGTTTCCACCCCAAACTGAAAGCAGGTTGAAACCACAAGAAATAGGAAGAAAGGACTAACACTTAGAACAATTCAAAAACCTGGTATAAACTATTTTGCGCAACTCTGTTCCTGAAGGATGGGAAAATGGTAAATGTAGTGCAGTAAACCTTCTGTTGACGTCATTTGTAGAGAACAAGACACCAGCTTTTTTGCAATGCATGTTTGTCCCATTTGTCTAAAAAAACAAAATGTAGCTGTTTTAGCTGTTTTTTCAGTTCTCTTCTTGGGAATCCACAAACCCTGGGTATCCTTAGACCACCCAACGTGTGGGTGGAAAAAGGGCATACAGTTAACATGGCTACCTTTTGTGGAGAAACATTTTGAAAGCTTAAACATGAAGCTCGACAAACATCAAAAAAGTGCTCAGCACTCCTGCTGGAAAAGCCTCAGGAGCTAAGAGGGTATTTTTATGTTCATTGTTTATCAATGGTCTTATCAACGTGGTGTTCTTGTTAACAAAATTATCCTTGCTAAACATTCTGTGTTTATAATATCTGTAATAGCTGTCTTATACTGCATTGTCTCCACCTTCACGTCTATTAATTTATGCTGACCCAGCATATTTTGATGAATCAGAGGTTGGAATGGTAAACTTTATGCTTCAGGTATATTTCCTAGCTTCATAGATATAAGTAACACTTGAAATCTGCTCGTTCACAGAGCTGAATGATCTCTACGACTTCATGTATCATGGAAAATGCAGAACTGTACAGATGATCGTATGTTTCCATGGTTAGTGCATCCCGTGTTTATTCTTTTTTTATCTTGTCCTGTGGCATGCCGTGTGACCATGTTTCCTGCCGATCCATCCATGCTCACTGACCTACTGGCATCCTTGTATGTTACCATGCTCTTCTGCTTTTAAGTTGTCTTCGTGGCTATTGCTGTATTGTTTTGTATTAAATATTTAAATAGTACTTTATACATCTTATGAGATATGAGTTACTCAATGGAGCCCTCATTTAATTTATAGTGTGATTTGTAGGAGTTACAGTTATTTGCAAATTGTTTGCATACCAATTAGTTGCACACCGTTTCTATTCTATTCTACTGTAAATGTAGTACCTAATTATTGTTAATGAGGCAGATGCAGTGTTAGACTGTTTTTTGGGCAGTCTGGCACTGCTACGTTGGCCAATTTGAAATGCCTACTGTGAATTTTGTTTGTAGTCCATTAGGCCAAAAAAGTCCACACTCTGGCCCTTTGAAGCCAGACCATCTGTCAGTGCCAAACTGCCCAAAAGCCCAGTCCAAGACAAGAAACATGCTATAGTTTTGTATAGATTTCCATTCTTAATAATAGGACTGATTTAGAACTCGGCGGATGGGATCGGTGATTGATAGCCCATCATACCCAAGCTTTGGCCCGTCAGAGGCAGTTAGGCAGTCAGGACGCATGCATACAGAGCAACACCTTCAATTTGCTTTTTTTGCCCCGTTTCCAGGTCCATTTATTTCGAAGACGCTAGCTCCATTATACCGAACGCTAGCGTGGTCGGACTTCTCTGCCGCTCATCTTGTCGATGATGAGGGGACTTTTCTTCATTCTCTCCAGACTCAGGTGAGTACTTGGAATTTGGGAGGTTTTTGGTGCCACCTCTTATTTTTCAGTAAATCGACGCAGCTAGCATCAAGTTGGGCCTTAGGTGAAGTTCTTTCTCTGTCCCCCTTTTTCCTGCAGTTATCAGTTTTGTCTTAGAGGCTTTGTGCTGGAGTATTGGGTTTTCTTGTAAGATATGTAATCCGTGAACTCTCAATTTCTAACTGCTGTTTAAAATAGTGAGTAGCATTATTGGTGTAATTGGTTATGTCTTTTCCTGAGATTGTACAGGTGGTATTTCATCAAGAGGTTTATTTTAGGTTTGAGAGCTGGTTGTTGTTTTGCTTTTTTAATTCATTAGCATGGTGGGGACAATTCATTTTCTTTTCTGGCACTTTGTTGGTGACAGTTTGGTGTCTAGTGGCCACAAACGTTTTTATATATTGTAAAGAATTGTCATTTATGTTTGCTAGCATGGGCAATAACATTTGAACATTGTGATATATGCTTGCAGGAGTGATTATGGGTGGACATCCTTAGGAAGACGCTGTTTCGTTGATTGTGGCGATTCCACCAAGATGGAATCAACTGTTTATTCAACATTATTGGGTTGTCGTCTAAATAATATATGCAATCTGATAAATATGTTATTTAAAATACCAAACCTATTAAGATAATTAATAGAGATGAAGTATATCGGTATATCACATAGCATTGTTTTTAATTGTTTTTGTGATGATATGACCAATGTGTTTTGGTCATTTGGGATTCTGTGAGCTGCGAAAGGTGGATGTGTATAATTCAGATGAATATATTAGAGGGTTTTTTTTTTATTAACGAGTTTTTTTTTACCTGTGTATGATTCATCTAAGATGGATAACTATAAATAATATTAATTGCATGCAGAGTATGTTTTGGTACATCTGTATTTGCTTTTGCTTAAGATGTGATATGTCTATATTAGTAATTGCAGAGTGTCCACCGTCTCTTACAATTTGATGCCTTTCCCCATGTGTTGGAACTCGTTATCTTTGCTAGGGGCTCCTTTCTTTGCAGTATTTACCCACAGCCTGTCTGTGTGGGGCATAGCTTACTATTGTAATTGCAGTTTACATTTGTAAGCCCGCTGTTCACTGATTGGCTTGGGTGTACTATACCCTCTCTTTGTTTGTAATAAGTGTGTGGTTTTCTGCAGTTAGAGATGGAGATGCTGCAAAAAATTGTTTTTTTCAGATGAAGTGGCGTCTTATTGGTAGGTAACCAGACTTGCTTTGATGTTCAGGCTAATGCAAATGCATTAGGAGGTGATGACGTGAATAAAGTGTTACTTCTTAAGAAAAAGATGGGGTGGAGGTGCTGGATGATGGAGTGGTGGATGTGTGTGTCTTTTGGGGTGATGTCTGTGGGTATACTGGATGTTGTGGATGTTTGTGTGTCTGTTGAAGTGGTGTCTGCAGGTATGCTGGATGTGGTTGATGTATGTGTGTCTTTTCTGAGTGGGGTCTGTGGGTATGCTGGATATGGTGGATGTGTCTCTGTATTGTGCTGGTGTCTGCAGGTTTGGTGGGTGTGTCTGTGTGTCTTGTGCTGGTGTTTGCAGGTATGGTGGTTGTGTCACTGGCTGTTGTGGTGGTGCCTGTGGGTATGGTGCATGTGGTGTGTGGGTCGGTGGGAGTGGTGAGCGTGTCTCGTGAAGTGGTGACTGATGTTGTGTTTGTGGGTGGTGTATCGATGTGTGCTCCCTGTGTGTATTGAGGTGGGTGCATGTATATGTGTCTGTGTGCTTGGGTTAGGTAGGGGAATGGGGAATTTGCAATGGGAAGAGGGAGGTGGAAGGGGAGAAATGTTTGGGATGACTGGCTGTCATCAGTGAGGAGGCCAGAGCCTGAAGTGATCTCTGTCGGCTTGACATTTCACTGTGAATGCCTTCCAGAAAAGCATTGTTCTGCTGAAGATGGCTGGACAACCCGTGGGTAGCATTCACAATGGCAGTCTGCCCCACAGAGATGCTCCTCAGGAGGTCAATAGCCTCCTCACTCAGGGCAGCAGGGGTAATATGGGCGGGGCAGTGGTGCCTGAGGCAAAGGAGACACCCACCCTCTTGGGTGAGCAGGCGCGCCCATCTGGGTGGAGAGAAACAGGGAGGGTAGCGATAGAACTGGGGTGGCGAACAAAGATGGTACATGAGTAGGTCCCGATGGGTCCGCCACCACTAGGCAGTGGTCAATGGAGGTTGAATCCAATGAAAAAGACATTGATGCTGTCTCCTCCGTGGCATCCTCTCACCCTCCGGGCCACTGGGTGCCTCCTTGTCGGTGGTGTCATGACCGGAGGTACCGTGGTCAGATGGTTCCCATCTTGGTTGTGCCCTGTCTCCATCCCTTGCCTGGGATGATGCTGCAAATGCAAAGAGGAAGAGGGTCACCACATGTTTCTGAACACACTTGAACAACAGCTGTGATCAGTAAACATTACTATGACATTTAGTAGGACCCAGCAACAAACTACATCAAAGTGGCTCCAACATATACCATATTATATGCATGGATGCCATCTGAACTGTCAACAGTTGCCCACAGGATAATTTGAATCTCAGACAACTACAATTACATGACTGAAGTTGTACAATCACAGTAACCATTGAACAAGTAGGAGACCACATCATCTTCAATGCTTTGCCTCATGTAGTATACCTCAGTTACCTGTTGTCATACAATTGTAGGCCAATTGCAACTTCATTAACACATGAGGTCATGCAGGCATCTATTTGTCACATATGCAATAACATAACAATGAAAAAGGATGCTATTGAAACCTTTCATGTTGCTGACAACAGTACAGCAGCCTGGAGAATGTGATGTGGAAATACTCGTCACACTGGAATCATATCAACAATGCACACTTCACCACGCGCAATTTGTCCTCATGAAGTCATGGAGGTAGTACTAATGTTGCTCAGACATGTTACACATTTGACATAGAAATGGACCCTGTAGACAAAACGTGCTAAATGTCAGGGTAGTATGTCCTTAAAATCCACAGCACAAGGAATCAGCAAGCTCTAGGAAAATCACCCATAATGTCCAGCACCCCTTAAAATGACATACTCTGATTGCATCAATAGACACCATAAGTCCTTCGTATGTTGGAGAGGCACAGAGATTTGCAAGTACTGTTAAAAGGCCATGTTAGAAATGGGGTCTTTGGTTGGCAGTCAGGTTGCCCTCTGTCCAGCAAGGACCCTTAATCTAGTCAGGGTAGAGGAGAAACAAACCTTGGATAACCCCTGCTCACCCCCTTGGTAGCTTGGCAAAATCAGTAAGGCTTATCTCAGAGGCAATGTGTAAAGTATTTGTATTAACACATACAGTAATACATTGAAAACACTACAAAAGAGACACCACACCAATAGTAAATAAATATTTTAGTTAAATAAACAAGACCAAGTACAATAACAATTCACAATACATCATTAAAAATATGATCTTAGCACTTAAAAACACGCAATTAGTGCAAGGAGGCACACACGCTGCAATTTGATGTTAAGCGTCGTTGTGACTGAGTCATTTCCTACAATGCGAGGCCACGTGCGCCATTTACGGCATCGTATGGACCCCCAGGTACAGTACCTTAGTAAAACAAGTAGAAAACAGGCTGGTGCACGGAGTTGGAAAGTAAGGTGTCGGTGGATCGGATGAGGCATCGGTTCTGGTACTATGGGACAGAGAAGCAGAGGTATAGGGTCCTTACTGCAGAGTGGTGGAGTTGAGGCGGCGTCATTTGCGAAGTATCGATCCCTTGGTTCCAGTGGAGATGAAATCCGGCGAAGTCACGAGGCTGCGGGGCGACCTCACAGGGTCGCGATGACATCACAGGGCCACAGGTGCTGCAGTGGCATCGGATGTCATGGACGTCAGACTTGCGACACTCCGATCTCAGTGCAGTTGTGGGGGATCAGCGGCGATGCGAGCCCTGCAGAGCCATTGGGGTCATCGCGCTTCTGTGAAGTCCACAGCTTCGGGGCAGGCGGTGTTACAGTTTCCATGCAGTGGCGTCCTTAGTGGAGTCGCATGGCATCGTCCGGTATTGTTAGACAGGTTTTTCTCCAGAAATTCACTTCTATGGGCCCAGGCACTGGACTGGCACCCTCTGGCAATCAAGAATCCACAGCATGCGGACTCGGAACTGGATGGTGAAGCCTTTGCTTCACTGTCTCCATTTTGGTCCTACAAACCCAGGTGCCTTTGGATGAATACGTGTAGCCAAACATGTATGATTCCAACATAACTGCAAGTCACTCCATGATGCAGCAGTCAGGTTCCAACTCTTCCCCATTACACATGTACAGTGCACTTTTTCGACATGATGCCACATCAATGACATAGAAATGCACATTGTGGCTAAAAAATAGTCATTCACTTCATCTCCCTCATTGCTACTGCACTTGCACATTCCAAATGACATGCAATGATGGGCGAGGGTATGTGTCAGCCAACAATCATTGGTGACATACTCCTGTTTTGTAGCACCACATGCAATGTACCTCCATTGGAAATGTCCAATTCCAAACACAGGTTTGTATGCATGTATATGTGAGTGAATACAGAAATCAACCTATGAACACAGGAAGACCATGCATGAAATAGTAGTGTACACATTTTGTCAAAAGAGAAAGGGGTGCATGCTAACAAGGAATGTTGGTAACAGTTGTGGTACACAAATCATGTCAATGGACATTTCCCACTTGCCAAGGGAAAGTATTGATCCATAGCTGCCCCAAATAACGATATGTGCTCTGTCACATGTATTATGGCCATCTTCATATTACAGGCACTACTGAGGCACCAGCACTCGTCACATGCTGAAAACAAGTAGTCTCTGGGGGGTAGATGCCGATATACTCATTTTACCAAATGCATGGCTGAGGACACTGATCCATTTCTTCTTTTCCTTTGGCCTGTAACCCTGTGGAATAGTGGTCTCAGGTATAGCATTTATACCCAGTTACCTGATTGATCAATGTACACAGCCATGTGTTGTCCCTGGAGAGCAAATTGTTTGTGGATTGTACACAGTTGTGTTGTAGGTTCCTGGGCCAATAGGCAAGGCATGTCATTATGCACCACATGATATATCTACACAAACATTTACTCATCTATTGTGTCACACATGCCTTATCCCAGATCACCAGGTGGCGGTCAGACCCTAACACATTAACTTGGCAATGTGACAGGCAGGAATATGCCCTGTACTCTCCCCTTCGTGGCTGCTGTGCTCCCCTCAAATGCCTTTCAAGGTCTGGGTATGCCACCACCAGAATGCAAGCCATTAAGGGAGTCATGGTCGGACCTGCACCCTGCCCACATCGGGAGGACAGCCCCAGCTGGAACTCTGCGATCTTCCAGGCCCAGTGTTGCAGGTCCCCCCACCTCTTGCAACAGTGGGCGCCCCACTGGCTGTGGTCCCCGGGGTCCGCACCTTCCGGGCAGTGGCTCTCCATATCTCCTTCTTCTGATGAGTGTTTACCTGTATGGATGCAAAAGATAAATCAAACAATTGCAAACAAGTCTTTTGCAACAGAATGATTTTCCGTTCCTTCAACTTTCAAGTTGTCTGTTTGGTGGATCCCCACATCTCAAATATATGTGCCTGTTATCCTGGATCAGCACATGATTCCTTCATAATGAGGAACAGCACATACCCCAGCTGATGTGTTGTCAGTTTGGCGGATCCCACACATCTCAAATATATGTGCCTGTTATCCTGGATCAGCACATGATTCCTTCATAATGTGGAACAGCACCATACCCCAGCTGATGTCACATCTACACCCATAGTTGGTTTGGCTGGTTGGTAAGTCACCTCTGTCCTGACTGTGTGTGAGCAATACCAAGGTCTATAATCATGAAGTGAGGGACTCATTGGTTCACTTATGTTCCATTCCTTAACAGGAGACTCAGCATATCCAAACCACCTTTGGTTGTTGACGCCTCTGAGAAATTCAGGTATGCCAGGGGAAGTCCACTTCAATGAGGCCCATGGAAGGACACGGCAGGCAGTGGAGTGGGCCTTTGGGGTCCTGAAGGCCAGATTTAGGTATCTTGACAGGACTGGGGGAGCCCTCCTCTACTCACCTGGGAAAAATGTGTCAGATTACTGTGGCATGCTGCATGCAGCACAACATTGCCCTGCAGAGGAATATCCCGTACATCCCAGAGGAGGTTGAGCCCGCAGTGCCACCAGGTGAGAATCCTGAAATGCCAACTGAGGATGACAGTGGTGAAGAGGAAGGGGCTGGCTTGTAAGAGAAGATCTCATCCCCAGCTACTTCTCATTAGTGTAAGTATATCTTGTGATGTCATGACTGTGACTGTACAGTGAACTGTAGTTGTGAGAATATTTTGAGTTGAGTGTTTTGTATACAGCTAGGGAGGTAATGCTCTGCAATAATCAGCCAAAGGCTGATGGATGAGATAGCTTATGAAACATCTCCACCTTGATGATGATGCTTTGTTTGTGTCAGTTTCCTTGCAATGTAATCCTGCAATTTGTTTTTCAGATGCTCGCTATGTGACGTATGTCATATGTATGGTTTCAAGCCTATACTCCTTGTTTTGTTCATTGTGCAGGTACTTTCACCATGACATCTTCATGTGGGCATTTCAGAGTTGTGAAATTGGCAGGGATGTGATGCTGTTCAGACATATGGATTGTTCCAGATAATGTAGGTCACAGAGTTTAGGTGTATGAGATTTGTGACAAGACAGCTTGCACAGTGCTTAGGTGGAAGGTCAGAAGTGCCCTTTGGACTTGTTTTGTGTGCTGTGGTGGGCCTGATGCATCACGTGTGTCATCATGTGGGCATTAAATACGTAGTGCTAGCTTACGGCCAAGTCATTTTTCCTTCACATTGGCTAAACGCTCTTTTTGTATGACCTTTATGTAGCTGTAGATGGGTTTCATAATTGTGGGCCACAGTGCCTGTGCCACAACATTGACATATGTTTGGGTCATACCACCAGATGCATAGGCATTGGATTATGGTGGCCCTGTGATCAGGGACTTTTATACAGCCATCTGTTTGTACCTTGGATTATGTGATGATGAATTACTTTGGTACACTATGTGATAAGGTTCCAGCTGCTGACATCAACCACATCAATGTATGCCTATTCTACAGGACAGTGTCTGACAAACTCCTTACTTCCATGGTCTGGAGGGCTGTGTTAATTTACTCAGTATGGGTCAATTATATTTGATTTCCAATAGTCTTGACAGACTATTTGCTGAACACTGTAATAAAAGCTTCAATTTGAGCAAACAGTTGTTTGTATGTGTTTGTGTGGGGGTTTTTCAATCCTGAGTTGGCCACTGTATACATGCAACATAGCCCATCTTGAGCAAGTAGCTTGGATAAT
Organism: Pleurodeles waltl; assembly: GCF_031143425.1. Classification (NCBI taxonomy): domain Eukaryota; kingdom Metazoa; phylum Chordata; class Amphibia; order Caudata; family Salamandridae; genus Pleurodeles; species Pleurodeles waltl. The sequence continues at coordinate 1,416,538,146 of NC_090446.1, forward strand.
CAGTGTATAGGTTCACGTGATCTGACATATCTACATGGCTAAATATGAAAATCAGCAGACACACAGTCAGTGATGGGTGATTTTATTTATCAACTATGACTAACAGAAATATATATGTGACATGACTCAACAAAAATTTAAATGTGAAGTGGTCAGTCATGGTGAATGAAATCATTGGTGTAGATGTCACACCATTGTGAGTTCAAAGTCCAGAGTACCCTTCCCATTGGAAATGGTAGGTGGTTCAGGATCAGTCCAGAGTGAATGTGCAACACACACAGGAGGTCCTGAAGGAAGAGGGTTATTACTGGCAGTGGTGGGTGTCTTGTCATCTGTACTTACACGATTCTTTGCTGGACGTTCCCGCTTGCGTGGGGGTGGTGATATGTTGCTACAGTGGCAGCGATGTCTGGGCCTTGTTCCACTGGCAGGGCCTCCCTTCTAGTGGCTGGCACTGATGCTGCTCTGCTGGGCCTGCTGTTGATTGGCCAAAGGAAAGGGCAGACTGGTGTTGAAAAGCCCTGCTCAGGGTAGTATGCATGTCCCTCAACACCCCTGTTAGGGAATCCATGTTGGTATTGTGGGCCTTCATCTGTTCCCACATGCCCCTATGCATGCCCCTCTGTAGCTGCTTGATTTCCAGGAGTTTGGTCAACACCAGGCCCATCACACCTTGGGACTCCTGATAGACCCCCAATACATGGCTGATGGTGTCCTGGCCAAGAGGAGCTCCAGTGGCCTTATCTGGCTGGCCCGCAGCATCCCTCCCATGCACCCTATCCGCATGGGCCTGTTCCCTTGCCACAGGGTGCCCCCTCCAACTTGTTCTTGGACCCTCATTGTCCGAAGTGTTGTGCTGCACCTCAAGATCCAGGACTGGGGGCACTGTGCTCAGAACACAAGTTGGGGGTCAAATGGATTCTTGTGATGTTGAAGCAACAGGGCTGGGAGGTGACTTTATGGGCACAGTGAGACTCACTGATGCTGTATGACCAGGTTGCCCAGATGGGCCCGAACTGTCCTCCATGTCCAGATTTCCAGGAGTGTAGTCCTCCCTGAGGAATTCTTCCGGGGGATAGTGGCAATCTGTTCCATGGCTTCTGTGTGCCTAACAACAAATCCACCTAATAATGTAAAACATACAATGTTACTGGTTGTTTTGTGACAGGTACCTCCAGCGGTTAAGAGTTACAGTAAGCAGATACCTTGTAACAAGTCAAGTTGTAGTTCATACAATTGTGGCAAATAATGGTGGTATTGGGTAAATTGACATGACATGGGTGAAGCATGCCAACTCATTTAGAGTCAAGCAGCTGTTGAGATGTGTAGATCAGTTGCACTTGGGAGGATGGCCTAAAAATGACACCCTGCCACCAGTGTAGCCAGCACAATGGATGGACAAGATATAGCTTTGACCATATGGAGGCCTAGTTAAGTGGGAAGCGGGTAGACCCAGGACTTAGTTGCATTTATGACTGGTGTCATCATGTGCATAATGTGGTGTCAATGTGTCTGCTGCCAATCTGGTGATTCATTTTGAGACCTTAGGAATACTTGTTGCACACACTGGATAAGTGTCAGGATAATATGGAGGAATCCAAAAAAATAACCTAATGATTGCCAGCGCATTGGTTTCAAGGGCACGAAGGAAGAAAATAATCTAGATGAAAAACCATGATTGGGCACTGAGCTGGTGGCAATGGAGTTGCAAGATGGCTCCCAGCTCAGAACTTCAACCATGCACCAGTTGTTTCCCTCTCTCAGCCTCCCTTCCAAGATATGTATGGAATGTGATGTGTGCGCTGCTAAGGAAATGCACACTTAACTGAAGAGAATTCCAAGAAGAGCAGCTTCACCTGAGTTCTCCCATCGCAAAAGCTATTCAGGGTAGTTTTGTCACTTAGTTCGTCGTCATTAGTGTCTCAGGAGTTTTCATGCTTGGTAAGGTGTTGCCCAGAAGATTACCATCTCACATAGGAGTCTGCCTGCTAGTTAGGGGGAGCGTCTTGATTCTGAGCAATCAAGAAGAGAGAAAGAAAAGTCAAAAGTGTTACGTGACTCACCTACTCAAAGAGATTAGTGTTCTAACACGGAGTAACTGAAGTCAAGTAGTATTGTCACGAAGTGTAAAAGGAGCAGTAGAGTCTAGCCGTTGAGTGAGAATTCTGAATTGAGAGAGAGAGACAAGTTTAAAACAAGCTGCCTGGTCAGGAGATTAGTGTCACTAAGAGAGAAGCTCAACAAGAATACTTACCTCACGGAGATTTGAGTACATTATGTTTTTCTGTTTTCTAAGTTTAAACAGGAAGATAGTGTCTTCTCAAGTGACTCGTTGGCAATTATTTCAAGACATTAAGAAACACAATAAAAGGACTCTGAGGAATCTCCACTTACCTGAATTTGTCGATCAGCTGGACAAAAAGCCGTTTAGTCTCTTTGGTAACGCAGGTCTTCCCCCTGAAAAGAAAAAGTTACAAAAGAAAAAAGATAAAAGAAAATAGAATGAAAAATACAGTTGTATGAGATCGTTGTTGATATCAGAAATAACGTAAAGTAGTATAGAAGAGGAGCAAGAGCTATTGACAGTTTGGGTATGGAATATTAATTGTAGGAAGTTGGCTCTGTATATACTATCTCAAAGTGAGAGATAGTGTGCACAGAGTCCAAGGATTCCCCTTAGAGGTTGCTAGTGGCAAAATTAGATAATACTAATGCTCTATTTTGTGGTAGTGTGGTTGAGCAGTAGGCTTATCAGAGGGGAGTGTTAAGCATTTGTAGTACACACACAAGCCATAAGTTAGGAACACACACTCAAAGACTTAACTACAGGCCAATAGGTTTTATATAGAAAAATATATTTTCTTAATTTATTTTAGAACCACAACATTCAAGATTTGAGGTAAGTACATAAAATGCAAGGTACTTCACACAGGTAAGTATAGAACTTTGATTTAAAACAGTAGTAAACGCAGTTTTTGCTAAAATGGCAATACGCTATTTAAAAGTGGACATAGTGCAAAAATCAATAGTTCCTGGGGGAGGTAAGTTTGGTTAGGTTTCTCAGGTAAGTAAAGCACTTACACAGTCAGTCTCCTGGGCATAGGCAGCCCACTGTTGGGGTTCAAGGGAACCCCGAATCCACAGCACCAGCAACACAGGGCCGGTCAGGTGCAGAGGTCAATGGAGGGCCCAAAACACATAGGGGCCTATGGAGAACAGGGGTGCTCTGGTTACAGTCTGCTGGCAGGTAACTACCTGCGTCCTCAGGGAGCAGACCAGGGAGGTTTTGTAGAGCACTGGGGGGGCACACACTCAAAACAAACCCTCAGCGGCACAGGGGCGGCCAGGTGCAATGTGCAAAGTAGGCGTATGGTTTGCTATAGAAAGCAATGGAGGGACCCGGGGGTCACTTAGGCGATGCAGGCAGGGCACATGGGGGCTTCTCGGGCCAGCCATCGACTGGGATAGGATGAAAAACACCTGCTGGTCACTCCTGCACTGATAGGTGGTTCCTCTTGGTCCTGGGGGCTGTGGGTGCAGTGCTTGGTCCAGGCGTCGGGTTCCTTTGTTACCAGGCAGTCGTGGTCAGGGGGAGCCTCTGGATCCTCTCTGCAGGTGTCACTGTGCAGGTGCAGGAGGGTCGACTCAGGGTGTCCACGTCTTTGTAGTCTCCTGGGAGTCCTCTCTGCAGTGTTTGTTGTCCTGGACTCAAGTTAGGGGCGTCGGGTGCAGAGTGTGAAGACTCATGCTTCTGGCGGGAAGTGAGAATCTCTTTAAAGTTGTTTCAAAGTTTCAAAGTTACAAAGTTGTTGCAGTTTCTGAACAGTGCCGCTGTTCTCAGGAGGTTCTTGGTCCTTTAGGTGCAGGGCAGTCCTCAGAGGTCGCTGGTCCCGCTGGATGCGTCGCTGTGCAGGTTCTTTGAGTCTGGAGACAGGCCAGTGTGCCAGGGGCCAAGTCAGTTGGTGTCTCTGTCGTCTCTGCAGGGCTTTCAGGTCAGAAGTCCTTCTTCTTTCTTCAGGTTGCAGGAATCTGATTTCCTGGGTTCAGGGTCGCCCCTAAATACAAAATTTAGGGGTGTGTTTAGGTCAGGGGGCAGTAGCCAATGGCTACTGTCCTTGAGTGTGGCTACACCCTCCTTGTGCCTCCTCCCAGAGGGGAGGGAGCACATCTCTTTTCCTACTGGGGGAATCCTCCAAACTCAAGATGGAGGATTTCTAAACGCAGGGGTCACCTCAGCTCATGGCACCTTAGGGGCTTTCCTGACTGGTAGGTGACTCCTCCTTGTTTTTCTCATTATCTCCTCCGGACTTGCCTTCAAAAAGTCGGGGCTGTGTCCGGAGTGGCGGGCATCTCCACAAGCTGGGATGTCCTGGGGTGCTGTAACAACAGGCAGGCCCCTTTGAGACTCACCGCCAGGTGTTACAGTTCCTGCAGGGGGAGGTGAGAAGCACCTCCACCCAGTGTAGGCTTTGTTCCTTGCCACAGAGTGACAAAGGCACTCACCCCATGTGGCCAGAAACTCGTCTGGTTGTGGCAGGCTGGCAGAAACTGGTCAGCCTAGCACTACGAGTCGGACTGGTATTCAGGGGGCATCTCTAAGATGCCATCTGGGTGTATTTTACAATAAATTTCACATTGGAATCAGTGCACATTTATTGTGCTGAGAAGTTTGATACCAAACTTCCCAGATTTCAGTGCAGCCTTTATGGAACTGTGGAGTTTGTAATTGACAGACTCCCAGACCATATACTCTTTATGGCTACCCTGCACTTACAATGTCTAAGGTTTGGCTTAGACACTGTAGGGGCATATTGCTTATGTAACTATGCCCTCTCCTGTGGTATAGTGCACCCTGACTTAGGGCTGTAAGGCATGCTAGAGGGGTGACTTACCTATATCACAGGTGTGGGCATGGCACCCTGAGGGGAGTGCCATGCCAACTTATTCATTTTCTCCCCACCAGCACACAAGCTGTGAGGCAGTGTGCATGTGCTGAGTGAGGGGTCCCCAGGGTGGCATAATACATGCTGCAGCCCTTAAAGACCTTCCCTGGCCACAGGGCCCTTGGTACCAGGGGTAACATTTACAAGGGACTTATCAGTGTGCCAGGGCTGTGCCAATTGTTGGAACAAAGGTACAGTTTAGGGAAAGAACACTGGTGCTGGGGCCTGGTTAGCATGCTCCCAGCACACTTTCAATCATAACTGGCCTCAACAAAAGGCAATAAATTAGGGGGTAACCATGCCAAGGAAGGCATTTCCCTACAGTAATGTTATTAGATTAGCTAAATGTATGGTGTAGGGCATTAGGATGTGTAACCAATATTTATATTTTTCTCATTCTAGTTAAGCAATCTCACAAGAAGCTTTTAAGAAAAAACAGCAACAGAATATAGGAAACCTCAGAGAAGAAACCACGCTGTTGACTGGCTGTCTCTTCTTGTTATCCCATTCCCGTTTCCCCCAAGAGCACCTCTGTTCTTTGAAAATATATATATATATATATATATACATATATATATATATATATAGTGCAGTGTTCTTGGTGGGCATTGGGAAAAAGCATAACTCTGCTCCTGTGCAACCTAAAGTAAGCACTACTGACAGTAAGGTGACTTTCCTGTCCTCAATATTTTCATCTTGAGTTAGCAAGTCAAGATCGAGCTAGGTAGACAGGCACGTCTCTGTTTGAGCATGATCTGTGCGGGATCACTCTCACTTCATTTGTGAAATGTCAAACAGGGGACTTTGGACTAGTGAACACATGGGCTGGTGGTTGGAGTTACTGAAACAGTGCCTCGTGGAAGTTGCAATCATGTCACTCTCTACACTAAACACACCTAGACAAATGTTATCCCACCAGGTGACTAAAATTTGAGAGTTGACAAACAGCTGTATTAGGGCATGTGACCACTGTGCTGGAGGTTGGAGCTACTGGAACAGGGCCTTGGGGTTGCAGTCACGTCACTCTCTCTACTACGCACAATGTACAAATGTTATCCCCCCACGTGAGTAAAACTTAATTTGAGAATTGACAAACAGATGTATTGATGCTTGTGAGCACTGTGCTTGTGGTTGAATTTAGTGGAACAGGGCCTGCTGGGAGTTGCAGTCAGGTCACTCTCTACACTACACACTGAAAACATGCTATCCCCCTAGGTTAGTAAACTTAATTTGAGAGTTGACAAATAGATGCATTGGGGCATGTGACCACTATGCTCGTGGTTAGAGTTGCGGAAACAGGGCCTGCTGGGATTTGCAGTCAGGTCACTCTCTCTACTACACACACTATACAAATGTTACCCCTCCAAGTGAGTAAAGATCATTTGAGAGTTGACAAGCAGATGTACTGGGGCATGTGACCACTGTGTTGGTGGTTGGAGTTGCTGAAACAGGACTGACTGGGAGTTGCAGTCAGGTCACTTTTTCGACTCCCAAATACTTGACCACTGTTATTCTCCCAGGTGAGTGAAGTTCATTTGCGAGTTAACAAACAGAGGTCATCGGTCAAGAGAAAACTGGGCTAGTGGTTGGAGTTGCTGGAACCGTGCCTCCTGGGAGTTGCAGTCAGGTCATTCCCTCTACTCCGCAATACTTGACTTTTGTTATTCCCCCAGGCGAGTGGCTGTCTCTTCTTGTTATCCCATTCCCGTTTCCCCCAAGAGCACCTCTGTTCTTTGAAAAAATATATATACATATATATATATATATATATATATATATATATATATATATATATATATATATATATATATATATATATTAATATATATATATATATATAGTGCAGTATTCTTGGTGGGCATTGGGAAAAAAGCATAACTCTGCTCCTGTGCAACCTAAAGTAAGCACTACTGACAGTAAGGTGACTTTCCTGTCCTCAATATTTTCATCTTGAGTTAGCAAGTCAAGATCGAGCTAGGTAGACAGGCATGTCTCTGATTTGAGCATGATCTGTGCGGGATCACTCCCACTTCATTTGTGAAATGTCAAACAGGGGACTTTGGACTAGTGAACACATGGGCTGGTGGTTGGAGTTACTGAAACAGTGCCTCGTGGAAGTTGCAATCATGTCACTCTACACTAAACACACCTAGACAAATGTTATCCCACCAGGTGACAAAAATTTGAGAGTTGACAAACAGCTGTATTAGGGCATGTGACCACTTTGCTGGAGGTTGGAGCTACTGGAACAGGGCCTTGGGGTTGCAGTCACGTCACTCTCTCTACTACACACACTATACAAATGTTATCCCCCCACGTGAGTAAAACTTATTTTGAGAATTGACAAACAGATGTATTGATGCTTGTGAGCACTGTGCTTGTGGTTGAATTTAGTGGAACAGGGCCTGCTGGGAGTTGCAGTCAGGTCACTCTCTACACTACACACTGAAAACATGCTATCCCCCTAGGTTAGTAAACTTAATTTGAGAGTTGACAAACAGATGCATTGGGGCATGTGACCACTGTGCTCGTGGTTAGAGTTGCGGAAACAGGGCCTGCTGGGATTTGCAGTCAGGTCAGTCTCTCTACTACACACACTATACAAATGTTACCCCTCCAAGTGAGTAAACTTAATTTGAGAGTTGACAAGCAGATGTACTGGGGCATGTGACCACTGTGTTGGTGGTTGGAGTTGCTGAAACAGGACTGACTGGGAGTTGCAGTCAGGTCACTTTTTCGACTCCCAAATACTTGACCACTGTTATTCTCCCAGGTGAGTGAAGTTCATTTGCGAGTTAACAAACAGGGGTCATCGGTCAAGAGAAAACTGGGCTAGTGGTTGGAGTTGCTGGAACCGTGCCTCCTGGGAGTTGCAGTCAGGTCATTCCCTCTACTCCGCAATACTTGACTTTTGGTATTCCCCCAGGCGAGTGAAGTTCATTTGTGATTAACAAATAAGGGTCTTTGGACAAGGGAACACTGGGCTGGTGGTTGGAATTACAGAAACAGTGCCTCCTGGGAGTTGCAGTCAATTCACTCTCACTACTCCCAATACTTGGCAACTGTTGTTTTTTACACATCTGTATGCAGGCTGCATATATGTTTGAGCATACATTTTCATTTTGGGACATACCATAGATCCTCAAATGTGTTATTGATATTGTGAGATTCCCAGGCGCATTTGGACATATGGCATGTGATGGGCCTACGTAACTGTGATGTTGGGTCCAGTGATACAGGCACAGATATTCTGGGTATTGAATGTTGGTGAGGTACATGAACAAGACAGTGGGTAACGGTGAACTGTGAGTATGCATGACATTACAGTTATGTGACCTTTTTTGTTTTGTAACTTAGCAGACTGCACTTCCCCGTGTATTCCTGTCAAGCCCTCGGGATGCATGATGGACAAGACATTCTCCTACCAGGCAAAGAGTATTAATGGGGCACTGGGAGGGCTACCACCAGTCTTCTTGGCCTGCAGCTGGTGCCTGGAGACCAGGGAACGGACCTTGCCACTGAGGTTGTTTCATCTCTCCCTAATGTCCTCTTTTGTGTGCAGTGTGGTGCCTACAGCCCTCACTCTGTTGATGATCCTGTCCCATATTTCCATTTTCCTACTGAGAAGAGTGTGCTGGACTTGTGCTTCAAACAATTGTGGCTCTACTCATATGATTTCATCCATCATGACTCAACTCATCTTTAGAAAAACAGGGATTTTGTTTAATGTGACATAGTGGAAAAAAATATTAGGGGTGTCAGGGACTTACTTAAGACCGGAAGTGCAATAGGGTGTGAAAGTATTGTGAAAGGTGTTCAATGGGATGGTGAAAAAAGGGGTACCTAATCCATATACTCTATGGATTCAAGTTGTTCGGGCTTTTTGTGTTGCTGTGTAAATGCAAAAGATTGTAGTCTGTGAAGGGGTGTGTTTTATAGTGTCCTTTGCGGGTATGTCCACTGGAGCAATGTGTATCAGCTGTGTTGTTTTTGAACTATTCCAATGTGCAGTTGTCTGTTACTTTGCTGACTGCGAACCGCCATGGTCTTGACTGCCATTGGCTGACCGCCACAAAGTGACTGCGACTGTGTGATTGTAGTATGCTTGAAGGTTGGCCATGGCACTGACGGCACTGGAGGTCAGACCACCGATTGCCAGGCCGCCGCTCAGCCGGCGGTATGCCTTTCTTGCTTGGTGGTTGGCGGTTCTGTCTGTATGACTCATAATGTGGTGGTCTGGAAGATCGCCAGCGTAACAGTCTTTTCAGGACCGCCAACATGGTGGTCTGGCGGTCTGACCTCCAAACTCGTAATGAGGCCCTATGAGTGAGTTTTATGCTTCAGGCTAGGTGAGTACTGAAAATGGAGGGAATTTCCATGGTGCTGTTTGGGTCTGCATATATTTTTATAATAGAAGTAGGATGTCTTCCTCATTTCTGGATGTAGGCTGTGTTCACCTGGGCAATATAGGGGGTTCCACAAGGTAAAGGTAGTTATGAAGACAAAATTCAGTTTCATACCAAAAGTAGTTTTAGATTTTTATCTCAATTAGACTGCCACTACCAAAGTTTCTTCTGAATCCCTCTTCTGGCAAAAAACATCTTTTCACATCTGGAGGTAGTTGTAGCGCCTGTGGATTGTTGATATAGCCATACCAAAGACGTACATTTCGAGATGAATAATTTGATGTTTTTTTCTGTTACTGAAACAGTAACAAAACGTTACCTGAAAGGTCCAGGGCGCATTCCACAATATGTTCAGCGTCTCACATCACTTACAGGTCTCTTCTTTCATGTGCAATCACTGCTGTCTTGATTTGAATTCCAAGGCTGATGCCCAAGTTGGCCAAACTTCCTTACCAAATATGGGTGAAGTCGCCCTGTCACCTCTTTTCTCATGACAACTGTACTCATGCTAATGCTAATAATGAGTAGTTGGTATTCGGTGTAAAATTGGTTTTACTGTTAAAGATTCCGTCTGTTTCTGAGGCGAACATGCACTTCGACGTTTACTTCTGCTTTCTGTTAAAGTCATATTGTACATTCATTTTCCTTCTTTTTAGGAAGAGTCAAATTGTCTCACAGCAAAAATGCTGCCTGACGTATCTGTTGTCTAAATATCACTTACAAAATCGGATGTAGATTTTTGTTTTATTATTTATATCACTTACACAATATGATGCAGATTATTTATTATTAACCTCAGTAAGGAGATATTATTGTAAAGAATATTCAGGATGCAGCATCTTTCGTCAGACAATGTTTATGCTATGATTCTGTGGTATCACATACTGTTTTGAGGTTTATGGTATAAGAAGTGTGGCAAGCAACACAATATTTGTAGTACTTATCATACAAAGAAAGAAGTTTAGTGACTGATTTTTTTTTATAGGAGCCTACCTTTGGCTGTGTAGTTGTGAGTCTACCACATGCCTGTTGATTTCACCTCTCTCTACTTCCGGTCTAGTTATCTCACTTATGCAGGTTCTTTTTCATTCACCCTTTGTTACTGTCTTTCTCTTCTTCCTCTTCTCTCCCATTTCTGGATATTCCTTTTTTGCTCCTGGTCAAAGTATGCTGAGGTTCTGTCTCGAAGAATGGCTACTGGTGCCCACTCCCTGCAAGCACAAACACGAATTAAGCAGCTATTTGCAGTTTTTAGTCCTGCTCTTACTCTTCCAAAACAATGGTAGCAGTTTGAAACCTCTTCTTGTCGAGAGCAGGTGTTACCTAGAAGAGATTAAGGGTGAGTTTGCAGGAATGAACGTGGGTCTTTTAAATAGCACAGCTATTAAATTGACCTCAGGCTCTATTTTCACTCTCATGGTTTAGGTTCCAGATTGTCAGGTGGCTGCATGTCACATTGGGGCATATTTAATAATGCTGTGAGTGATACACTCCTGTTTTCTCAGCAGCATGTAGCTTCTGGTACACTAAGGCCCTCATTCTGACCTTGGCGGGCGGCCTCCCGCCGTCAGGTTACCGTTCCGCGGTCGAAAGACCGCGGCGGTAATTCTGACATTCCCGCTGGGCTGGCGGGCGGCCGCCTTCAGGCCGCCCGCCAGCCCAGCGGGAAAGAGGCTTCCACGATGAAGCCAGCTCGGAATCGAGCTGGCGGAGTGAAAGCTGTGCGACGGGTGCAGTTGCACCCGTCGCGTATTTCACTGTCTGCGCAGCAGACAGTGAAATACATTTAGGGGCCCTCTTACGGGGGCCCCTGCAGTGCCCATGCCAGTGGCATGGGCACTGCAGGGGCCCCCAGGGGCCCCGCGACCCCCCCTACCGCCATCCGGTTCCCGGCGGGCGGACCGCCGGGAACTGGATGGCGGTAGGGGGGGTCGGAATCCCCTCGGCGGCGCAGCTAGCTGCGCCGCCTTGGAGGATTCCAATGAGCGGCGGTACACTGGCGGGTGACCGCCAGTGTTGCCGGTCCGACCGCGGCTTTACCGCCGCGGTCGGAATGCCCATTGGAGCACCGCCGGCCTGTCGGCGGTGCTCCCGCGGTCCTCCAACCCGGCGGTCATGGACCGCCAGGGTTGGAATGACCACCTAAGTCTGTGCTAAAGCGCTCCTTGGATGGATTCCACTGTACCCTAAAAGTTTAAAATATCTTCTCAACGTTAATTAATATCTTTTCTGGTTCCGTCGTATCTGTCTAATGGTGACAAGCAGGCGAAGTCATTCTCACTGGCTGTCCCAGTACAAGTAAAGTGTTAGTACCTGACATGCGTTTCTCTGTCAAATGATGCAGTTTGCTTATTTTTAATCGGTAATAATAAAGATATATTATTAAAGAGTCGACTTCGGAAATGAGGGTTTGGAAATTTCTTCAGAGCACCGCCAGTGGCATAAAGAAACTTGAGCTGCCGCCCTTGCACAGTGTCGTGTGCTGAGGGGGCACCGCGGGGGCTGCCGGGGCCTCTGTTACGCCACTGAGCACTACATTTTAGGAAACCCATATTGCATACTGTTTGCATAATCATTACCTCAGTGGCCAGGCTGAGTACGTGATTAATCACTGTGACTGACACTATATATTTTCTGTTATTGTCAATGCTACTGCAAGCGCCTGATAAAAATGTAAGCTCGAATGTGTATAGACTGCTTTTCTGCGATTTGAACTGCAGAGAGTTGCAGCCATTCCCATGGCTCACCTTAGAGGTCAAGAGCTTCTCACATTGTTGCTTTGGTGCGTTGACCTCTCTTTACACCAATACCAAAGGGGCTTATTTAGATAGAGACAGAAACGGATTCACCGTCCAGTAACCACATGAAGTTTGTTTGTGTGGCTGCCACACCCGTAAAGTACGAAATTGGTAGATTACAGGGTATACTAAAGAAAATGGCCAACCAGCAATCTAAAAGACCCGTAACTTCCAGAGGGTTTAATTCGTGTTAAGAAGGTAAATCTGTCCTGCTTACTGTGTGGGGGTTGAACTTGGGAGGGGAACATAACCAACTTTAAACTAAAATGGTTATCAATTAAAATATGTCACCGCTGGTGCCTGTCATTTTCTCGTCGAGCCAAAAATGTTGAAGGGTGTTTAGTCGAATCGATGTCACTGGAAGCCTTTGATGGTTCTTTAAAATGAAATGGCACCTTAGGCTCTGATTCACATAGAGGCTCCTGGCGGTTTAGTACTTCTTGTTCCTCTATAGGCAGCATCACTGTTGGCACTGAAATTATTGACGACTACTTGACTATGCAAAAAGGCTGACTAGGGCGTGGCACACTGCCGACTTCAATAGGCCGACTGAGGCAGGAATCACGGGAAGAAGTCATGGCTCTGACTGTAGTGTCCCTTGACGGTCTAGTTGTTCTGAGACTGGTCACCATGGACACTGACCCGAAAGGGGAGGACGGATTCCGGAGGTAGCCGGGAGATTATAAATAATAAAGCGGAGCGCGGGAGTTGAGTTTTTCCCGGCGACTCCAGTTATGAGCCAGTATCGTGTGGTGCATTTGATTTACCACGCCGCACAAGGCCGGGCGCGCTCGACGGAACACTGGCGACGAGGGTGGTCTCTACACCCACGTTGTCGACACGCGCAGGACGCGCAATAACAATTTTAGATCGGGGGAAGGCCAGACCACACAAGAGGGCACCTGCTGCTGCTGGTTGTACTACCTAATGTGAGCCGGCTGTCGATGCGAGTCTCCGAATAGGGCGCAGGTCACTCAGGTTGGGGACCATGAGCTGCGCATAAATGTCTGCCGGGAAAGAGCAAAAGAGCATGTCAAGCTCCACGTCAGTGTGACACAGCGACACCAAACCCAGGAGGTAGAGGTAAAGCACTCCTGCACACTCCAAGGAGACGCTGCACCCACTGGAAACGCCAACAGTTTGTGCCAGACCACAACGTGAGCGCAGAAGGGGTGCACTGCAACACAGCGGACTGAGAGCGGTGAGCCTGATACAACCAGCACGAATAACGCAATCATTATGGCAGATGAACCAGCGCCAGCCACCCATCAACCTCCACAGCACACAATGACAGGCGCACTCCCACCATTCAGCAAGCTTGCGGATCCCGCCACAGCGTCACCTAGATGGAAGGTATGGGTCAGGCACCTGGAGAACTACTTTGTGGCCACCCGTCAGAAGACTGGAGCAGTCACGAGGTCGTTGCTCCTGCACTTTGTGGGTGAGGAAATATACAAACTCTTCAGACACCTACCGAACACAGGTGCCCATGACGACTACGACGCGGCGGTGAGGGCCCTGAATGCACATTTTGATCCGCAGCTGAACCCGGATTTCGAAAGATTCAACTACGACAGGTGAGACAGAGAGAAGGAGAGTCCATCAACCAGTTTTATGCTCACCTCCGGGAACTGGCAAGTACATGCAACAAAGATGATCAACAGAAAGAGGTACGAGCATAGGTGTGCAGAAACAAGACACTGAGAGGACTAATACTGAGACAACCAAACATCACTCTGGACAAGATATTAACCATGGCATGGTCCGACGATCTACCGGTGGCTAGAGCAGCTGAGATGGACATCGCAATGTTACACACGCCAGAGAGGACCTCGGTAGTCAAAACAGAACATGTTGACGTGGTGCAGTTGTCACAAACCAGGAGAAAACCTAGGTAGTATGCCCCCACCAAGCCAGGGGGACGGTGTGAGTACTGTGGGAGAGAAGAACACAACCCAAGAGACAGTCCGGCACAAGGGAGGACATGTTCCAACTGCAGAAAACTGAATAACTTTGCAGCCATCTGCAAAGGAGGATTGAGAGGAAGAGGAGTGGGAGGGAGGCGCCCACCCACCAGGACGGTCAGACAACTATCACTAGATGAACATGTGACATTAGGGGCATACTACCCATCGTTGCATCATACCCTAGAGGACTCCTCCCCCGGAGAAGATGAAGAGGAAGAAGTGTTCTTAATATCATTTACAAATGACTTGAAGAGGCACCGATGGCCTCAGCCCACTTGCATGATTGAAGTAGCAGGGTCCCCTGTCAAGGCCCTCATAGACACAGGAGCCTCAGTAAATGTGATGGGCGTGCAACAATATCATCGCCTCCAGCCCCGTCCACCATTGACTCCATCAAACACCAAAATATTTACTTACAGAAGTCGTACGCCTTTGCCGCTAAAGGGACGCATGGAAGTGACAGTGCAGGTGGAGGGAAGAATGATCGACACTACGTTCCATGTAGTCGTCAGGGAGGCAAACACTTGGCAGTTAAGCGGCAGAGGATTTGGGTCTGGTTATGTTTGCAAAAAGCATACTGACTTGCCAAATTGATGAGCTGCTAAAAGAATTCCCGGAACTGTTCACAGGACTTGGCTGCCTCAAAGCTCCCCCAGTCAAGCTGCACATTGACAAGGCCTTGAAGCCGGTTCCATTACAGCACCAGTGAATACCATTTCACTTACAACCGCTAGTGGAACAAGAGCTTGCCAGCCTCGAAGAACAAGGAGTCATCGAAAGAGTGTCCGGCCCCACTCCCTGGGTATCGCCCATGGTGATCACGGAGAAGCCAAAGCGAACCCGAAAAAAATCGCCTCTGCATTGACATGAGGCTACCCAACCAGGCCATCAAGCGAGAAAGGCACATTACACCAACCATAGACGATATCATAGCTGATTTAAACGGATCAAAGTGATTTTCCAAATTAGACTTAAACGCCGGATATCACCCACTCTGGCAGAGGAAAGCAGATATATCATCATGTTCTCGACACACATCGGGCTGAGAAGGTACAAGCGCCTGAGTTTCGGCGTGTCATCAGCGGCGGAGGTATTCCAGGACGCCACTCGACAAACCCTATCAGGAGTACAGGCGGTATGAACCTAAGCGACGACATACTAATATACTGCGCGATGGCCGAGGAGCACCATTGGCAAGTGAGAGACACCCTCAAAAGGCTGTTAGAACATGGACTTACCCTCCATAGAGACAAGTGTGTTTTCTTTCAGACAGAAATTGAATTCTTCGGCTATGTCTTCAACCAGGAAGGTATCAAAGTAGACCCCCGAAAATCCTGCGCCGTCAGGAAAGCTCCCGCCGCGAAAACTGTGACTGAAGTGCAGAGACTTCTGGGAATGACATCATATTGTGGCAGATTCATCTCAAAGCTGGCCACGCTGTTAGAGCCACTCCGAACCCTCGCGAAAACAAATGCACCGTGGGTATGGGGGAGCTGAGAAGAAGAAGCGTTCCAAGAACTCAAGAAGGCTCTTCTGTGTGACACCACCATGGCATACTTCAACCCGATGAGAAAGACCGAATTGAAGGTTGACCGAGGCCAGTAGGTCTCGGGGCAGTGTTGGCCCAAGAAGGCAAGCCAGGCCAGTAGGCTCCCCTAGCCTATGCCAGTAAGGCCTTAACACCAACCGAACAATGGTACTCCCAGACTGAGAGGGAGGCCCTGGCAATCAAGTGGGCATGCAGGCACTTCCACCTGTATCTCCAAGCGAGACCTTTCAGGATAGTCACGGACCATCAACCACTTGCCCCCTGTTCAAGGGAAGCGCACCACATCCGCCTCCACGGATCAAAAGATGGCCAATTAAGCTGCAACATTATTGTATGGAGGTAGTGTACCAACTGGGGGCAAAGAATCCCATGGACGTCCTGTCTAGACACCCTCTGGAGCAGACTCAAGTCCCCAATCAAGACGAAGCGGACACTGAGGCACATTTCCACATGCTCGCTCAGGGGAGTTGTCCCAAAACACTCAACACGAAGGAGATCCCAGAAGCTATCCTCGAAGATGAGGTGTTGCTGCGTGTGAAGCAAGCACTGGAAGGTGGCTCATGGCACCACTTTCTCCGGAATACGGGCAACTGGACCACAGCTGATCGGGGGCGCTTAACGAAACTATGGAGAGTCCGGAATGAGCTAAGCTCTACATCTGATGGTCTTCTTCTCCGGGGACACCGGTTAGTAATACAACGGCAACTACAAAATTACGTGATCCTGCTAGCACATGGAGGGCATCAAGGAATGACGAAAATGAAAGTGCGCATGAGAAATAAGTGTGGTTCCCTAGACGTGAAGAGGGAGGTGACCAATGCATGCAACAATGCCCAGCCTGTAAGCTAACAGCTACACCGAAGTACCGGCCCAAATCTTGACAGAAGAAGCCTGTACGAAACCCTGGGTGCAAGTCAGCCTAGACTTTGGAAGTTTTCCGGATTGCAGGACCACCCTGGCGCTCATAGATGGGTACTCTAAATATCCAATCATGGAGGTCATTGCGTCCACTGCTTTCACACCTGCGGGTCCAGTTCTTAAAAGAATGTTTGCCATATTTGATCCCCCGGAGGAGATCAAGACTGATAATGGACCCCCATTCCAAGGAAATTAGTTTCAGGACATGATGAGGCGTTTGGGCATCAGACACAGAAGAATAATGGCACTATGGCCTCAAGCCAACTGAGAGGCCGAGCGATTCATGCGCACCCTTAACAAGGCCCTTAGAATAGCCGTATTGGAAACCATTGACCCAGAACTCGAGCTTCATCGATTCTTATGAGAATACAGAGGAAACCCTCACTGTACAACCAGCCGGACTCCTTGGTCACTGATGCTTGCCGGACAGAGGCGAGATACAATCCCCACAGCCCTCGGGTTGAAACCCACCCCCTATCACCCAAAGCCAGGAGGAAAGTAGTCAATGATAAGATGAGCAGAAGAAGGCATGCCACGGTAAAAGACGTGTGCATCGGTGACCAGGTGCTCATCAAAGAACGGAAACCTGGATAGAAATTCCACACACCCTATGAACCGGGAGTATGGACAGTGACTGGGGTGTCCGGGACCATGGTGGCAGCAGAGGAAGGGAGTGATCGGGTGACACGGAACGTCTCGAGGTTTAAGAAAGCAATGTTTGTGGAACATTCAGGGGATCAGGAAGCGGAGAATCAATTCCCCGACTGGACAACCACCGAGAGTCCTGAACAGGATTGTGAGAGCGAATTGCCAACGACGGCTGGACCAGGCTGTTTGAGACAACTGCTGAGCGCTGCCCTGGCGACTCAGTGCAGTGAGGCCAGATCCCAGGCGGGTAGGTACATTTTGAGACCCAATCCCCCACCCAGCCAAAAGCTGAAGGACTTCGTGTGCATACTAACTCTTGATCCAGTTGTGGACGGATGTAGTGTCCCGTGACGGTCTAGTTGTTCTGAGACCAGACACCATGGACACTGACCCAGAAGAGGAGGACGGAATCTGTGGGAAGCCCAGAGATTATAAATAATAAAGCGGAGGGTGGGAGTTTAGTTTTTACCGGCGACTCCAGTTACGAAACAGTATTGTGTGTGTGCATTTGATTTACCGTGCCACACAAGGCTGGGCGCACGCAACGGAACACTGATGAGGGACAATAAAGAGACAGTTAGGTCTGTATGTATGTGGCTTTGGCAGTGTATCGACATTGGGGTCATATAGAGGCAGGGCCCACAGTGGCCTAAAGAGTGCTATAGCGCAAATCGGACATTAGGGGAGTCACAAAGCAGTTAATTGAACTGTTCTCTGCTTCCTCCAAACTATTGTAACTTTCATATCAACAAAGGAGTCTGATTTTGAAATTCTTTAATAAGGGTATGATTTAAATTTATCATTGAAACAGGAATTGTAAAATGTAGTTATGGTGACCAAATAAATTCTCTCTTAATAGCCAGGGAGAGAGGGGTGACATAGTTTCTATCTAATCTATGATTGTAACAAATGCTGTACCACAGTACTTGATAGGAGATATTAGGAGTGTTTTTCCACTTGTTTGGTATTTGTTGAAATGCAACAGCAATTAATTCGTATGCAATTTGTATATTAAAACTACAATTGTTCCAAGTGTCTGAAAGTCTACTTAAAAGAAGTTCATAAATGAGAAGGGATAAGTGTGCGAAAAATACAATTACTTTGTGACCAGACTTGATGCCGGAATTGCTATGTATGCTGGCACTCAAATAACATATGTTTTAAAGTAGAGTTGGAGAGGTGACATGTCCAATATGTTGACGGAATGCTGGTATTTAATTTATGCATAGCATGTAGTATAATCATTAGCCGGTTGTAAATAAAAAATCAATGTTTGGGTAGCATTAGCAGCACGAGAAGTTTTGTGGACTTTTATGCATATTTTATTCCATAAGGAGAGAGACAAAGAAGTCTGCTAGTCTGCTTCCCAGAGTAATTCCAGTGGTGTTTTTTTTCTGGGTTCAGATATGGAAATAATCTGAGAGTATATGTTGGAAGCAGAGGGAGATGTTAGTATAGGGTTGGATATTAAGGAGACACTAGCATGTAGGGAGGTGTAAGATTCGGAAATTGTTGATCTTAAAATTTGGTATTTGAGTTTATATGAATTAGGAAATTAAAATAAAGATTAGGCTTGCGAGAAAGTGGGAGGATAATAATTATGCATCAATTGATGAATCCATAGCAAGCCTTTTTCTCACCAAGATTTCTAAAAGATCAGCTTATTAATAGTTTTAACGTGTATATTGTGCTAGATAGAACATAGAAGAAACTGATCTAGGGTAGGAAGGTTTGAAATAAAAATGGAATGTAATAGTCTACACACATTTGTGGGGCTAGAAAGTGTCATGGAGGGAGGTTTGTGGGTGAAAGGCAAAAACTCTGAAAAAGGAAACGGTTAAAAGAATGCTAATTCTAATTCTGTCCATAAGGGTTGTTCATGTGTATGGTGTTTATTGTAGCTATGGATTGAGTGGTTGTAAAAAAATAATGTGGCATGATAAGCTTGGAAATTTGGGAAATTAACTCCTCATGACTGCTTATTACCTTGAAGTTTATTGAGAGACATTCAAGGTGTTTTATTATTTTATAAGAAAATCATTAAAATAAAAATACTGTTTTTTAAAAGTTAAAGATGAGATTTGGGTCAGGATTGTTGAGAGATAAAAAAGGATAATGGAACTATTATTATCTAAATAGAGTCCAGTGTACCCCACCATGAAAGGAATAGTGTATTCCATTGTGATGTAAGAGTATTGAGGGGTAAAAATAGAATAGTAGCATTATTAGAGACAGTGTATTTAACGGAGATAGTGAACCAGAGACCTATATATTTATTTTTTGTCTGATTCAAAAGAAAATTTGAGGATGAAAAGTCATGCCTAAAACACCATTTATCAAGTGAAAAGATTTCACATTTGTAAGCATTGATTATATAACCCAAAAGTGCTGCAAAATCAGATACTGTGTCTAGAAAAGGTTTCAGAGAGGAGAGAGTGGAAGACATGTATAAAAGAATGTCGCCAGCATAAACTGAACATTCAATGTGAATACTTCCCTATTTAAAACCCTGTAAATATGCATTTAAAAAAAAAAAATTGTGATCCTCATTTACCTTATTTACCATCCAAATTTCCCTCACATGCCCGGTTGGGGGGGGGGGGGCAGCAAAGGTTCTTACACAACTGCTCACCACCCATCCCTGACCTTGTCGTCCCTGTCTGGGATAAACTTTCCACCCAAACTCTAGTGCGGAAAGCAGAGGAAGGAATATAATCATAGGATCACATCCTATCTATTCATACCTCCCTGCTTCCCAACCATTGCTTCAGCTGATTCCAAATTCTAATCCTTTTATAAACTGTGCGACAGTCAAACTTAAGATGGTAAATTAGAGAGTTTTTCCATTTGACAAAAGTAGGGGGAACAGGGCTGATCCATTTCTTACAGATCTCCCTTCTTGCCACAAGCATCATATAAAACAACAGTTTAGCTCCATCTCTACCAATCTTGTGCACCTCATATGAACAGCCAAACATCACTATCAAAGGTCTTACCTTAGGGCTTGTGGGAAGAATCTCGTTAATTGCATCACCCACCTCTTGCCAAAACTTACGAAGTAAAGGGCAGTCAATAAACATATGTAGATTGTCAGCTGATGCAGAACCACACTTCTTACACCTCACCACTTTATCCTGTCTCAGCCTGGACAATTTTTTGGGAGTCCAAAAGGCTCTGTGGATAGAAAATAGATGATTTCTCCTTAACACAGCAGGTTTAACCGTATTATTATTCTGAAGTGTAGTGGATACTTGACAAAGGTCTTTAAGCTGTGACTCCGGCAAGCACTCCCTCCAGATTTCTTCCGGGAGGTTAAATTCACCATCCACAATGTCCATCATCAGCCAATACCATCTAGCCACTTCTTTCTTCATCGTAATATCCAGCAGCAGCTGCATCTGGTCCACCCACTTCCCACTTCCTCTGTCACATTCCCAACCCAAGTCTTCATCTGAAGGTATTTAAACTTAGACAGCCTTCCTCCTACCTCCTAATTAAGGTTATCAAACTCCCTAAGTTCACCATTATAACAGAGATGTCTCCATTGCAAAAAACCTGCCTCTTTCAGAGGAATAGCCAGGGCGTCTTTAGTCCACTCTGGGGAGCCAGGAGAATCCCAAATCGGCCCACACTCATTATAATTTGACAACTTTGTGATATCCCTCACCTCATACCACAGCACTGCCCAATCATGTAATTTTGTTAAAGAACTTCGAATCCCCGAACTTATACAAAAAACTTCTCTGGACCTCCTGGCCTTCCATCATAGCAATTAACACCTGCCCCAGCTCAGAACGATGTAATGCATAAAACTCTGGCCCTCATTCTGACCCTGGCGGTTCTCTACCGCCAGGGCCAACGGGGGCGGGAGCACCGCCGACAGGCCGGCGGTGCTCCCTTGGTCATTCTGACCGCGGCGCTTTGGCCGCGGTCAGAACGGGAAAACCGGCGGTCTCCCGCCGGTTTTCCACTGCCCCTTAGAATCCTCCAAGGCGGCGCCGCCATGAACAGGATGGCGGTAGGGGGGGTCGCGGGGCCCCTGGGGGCCCCTGCCGTGCCCATGCCCATGGCATGGGCACGGCAGGGGCCCCCTAACAGGGCCCAACTAGGCTTTTCAGTGTCTGCGATGCAGACACTGAAAAGCGCGACGGGTGCTGCTGCACCCGTCGCACGCCTTCCACTCCGCCGGCTCGATTCCGAGCCGGCTTCCTTGTGGAAGGCGCTTTCCCGCTGGGCCGGCGGGCGATCTGAATCAGATCGCCCGCCGGCCCAGCGGGAAAGTCAGAATACCCCTCGCGGTCTATTGACCGCGGGGCGGTATTCAGGCGGCTTCCGACGGGCGGGCGGCAACCGCCGCCAGCCTAGGTCGGAATGACCACCTCTGTCTTTTATTTTTAACAGCTATGCCCATGCTTAGTACTGCATATTTTTCTTTCTTCCTCCTGAGCTTTTTCCATGATATATGAACACCTTTCGATGCCCAAATAAAACTGCAAATTTTCCCCGCAATTTCTTTAAAGCAGCCTTGTTAAACATTAATGGCAATGAACTGAAAATAAAAGTTAATTTAGCAACAATCCCCATTTTTACAACGTTAATCCGACCTATTATAGTTAGTGGAAGATTAAGCCATTTTCTCAGTAAAAGGTCCACCTCCCTCATAACCCGAGCAAGATTTGTTTCCACCATTTTACATATATCATGTGTTACAGTGATCCCAAATATTTAACTTCTTTCTTTACATTCACTACATCATTTAGTTCCATATTCCATGCCATAATTTTGTTTTTTTGATTGTTAACCGCATAACCAGAAATTCCCCCAAAATCCTCTGTTAACTCTTGTAGAACTGGTTTAGCCTGACTTAAGTTCGCAGAAAAAATCATGAAATCATCTGCATATAAAGAAACCTTCCTGACCAGATCTCCACACCGGAAAGGAAGTATTCTCTTATCTCTCTTAATTCTACAAGCTAATGGTTCAATACAAAGGTCAAATAATAATGGGGATAATATGCACCCCTGTCTTTTCCCTCTTTTTATTTTTACCGGAGGAGTGAGCATACCATTAACCAAAATTCTTGCACTTGGGTCATGATAGATTTTTTGCAGTGTTCTAATAAATTGGCCTCCAATTTTATATGATTCACATACCGTCATCAAATAACTCCAATTAACCTTGTTGAATGCTTTTGTGCATCCACCATTACCACCGCCAAAGGCATATGCATTGAAGTGGCTAAATCAATCGGCCCTACCAATCCCTGTGTCAATTCATGCATATGTCTACCTTTCAAAAACCCTTTCTGGTCTGTGTGTATGTGTTTCCCCATTACCATCCCTAGTCTGTCAGGCAGGAGTTTAGCAAAGATTTTATAATCACAATTTAACAGTGATATTGGGCGGTATGAATCACACTTCCTGGGGTCTTTACCGGGTTTTAGAATTAACGTAATAATTTCCTCTTTCCACAACGGAGGAAGATTCTCATCCACCCCCATAATATTATCACATAATTGCTTCAGAACTTTTAAAATACTACTACCCAGAACTCGATAAACCTCCATTGGTAACCCATCTGATCCTGATGCCTTCCCCAAGTTGCCTGCTAAAATGACCCATTCTACCTCACTCAGCTGCAACGGATCATTAACCCCACTTCACTCCTCTTCGTTCAGAGTCAGTAAATCTAATTCCCCAAGCCACCCCTTCAATACCTCAAAAGGCGGCTTCAAATCTTCCGTGTATAAGTCCTTAAAGAAATTTAAAAAACCTTCTTCCACCTGCTCACCACCTTTTCCGATCTCGCCCGAGTCTTTATCTCGAATTTCTGTCACCCGATTCCTGACCCTATCTGATTTTAACTTCCAAGCCAACAATTTACTACTGTTCTCACTATACTCGAAATGCATCACCCTTTTAGCTTCGCATCTCAATCTAATCCTGCGATCCAAAAGAGCTGCCAACTCCAAACTGGCTGTCTGACATTGCTTATATAAATCGTCAAATTCTTCACCCTGCTTCTCACTTAACATTCCCTACTCAAAT
This sequence comes from Pleurodeles waltl, assembly GCF_031143425.1. Lineage (NCBI taxonomy): Eukaryota > Metazoa > Chordata > Amphibia > Caudata > Salamandridae > Pleurodeles > Pleurodeles waltl. Next base: position 1,416,561,422 of record NC_090446.1, read on the forward strand.
TGTTGTATTTGATTCTCCAACCTGCTTCTTTCTTCATTATATAATTTCCTCCTGTGTGCAGCTATCGTAATCAGACATCCCCTCAAAAAGGCTTTAAATGTATCCCAAACTATCGCTAAGGGAGCTGAACCCAAATTTATCCTAAAAAATTCCTCTGAATCTGCCCGCAATTCCGTAATCACCTCATCTTCCAGAAGCAGAGTTCTGTCTAAAGTCCACCTTTTTTCCCTCCTTTTCGTTGGCAAGAGCTAAACTAACCACTGAGTGATCTGATAAATGGGCCCCAATATGTACTACTGACTCAACAAAGTCCCTCAAAACAGTATGCAAAAGGAAGTAGTCAATTCTGTACTGATGCCGATACTTCTGATTATTATAAGAGTAACCTCTCTCTGACCCCCCCTTATCCCACCAAACATCATATAACCCCCATGGGGACATCGTTACCCGAATCTGACCATGCATTTTCTTGTTTATTTTGGACCTACTACCCGCTGATCTATCTAATTCATAATACAACATTAAAGTCACCTGTCCATATTATAGGATCTAAATATTGTAAAAGACAATCTGAGAGTTCCCTTAATGGGCCTACATCATCCCTATTAGGACCATAGTATCCTACCAAGGTAAAGACATATTCAAAAGCAGACAGCTTCCCCACCACCCACCTCCCTGAGTTATCTATGAGGCCTTCCAGAAAAGTAATACTGGTATGTTTCTTAATTAGAACAGCCACCCCTTTACTACCACTCAAACAATTTGAGCTAGCTATCTGTTGAACCCACCTGTATGCCTTAAAAACGTAAAAACATTCCTCCCTAGAAAGATGGGTCTCTTGTAAGCTGAAAACATCAAACAGGGCACCAACCTTTTCTGCCTACTCTTTACCCTAAGACCATTTACATTCCAAGACACTTAGGGGGTCATTCTGACCCCGGCCGGCGACGGAAGCCGCCGGCCTGGCTGGAACCGCCAGAATACCGCTGCACGGTCAAAAGACCGCCACGGGTATTCTGGGTTTCCCGCTGGGCTGGCGGGCGACCGCCAGAAGGCCGCCCGCCAGCCCAGCGGGAAACACCCTTCCATGAGGATGCCGGCTCCGAATGGAGCCGGCGGAGTGGAAGGGGTGCGACGGGTGCAGTTGCACCCGTCGCAATTTTCAGTGTCTGCATGGCAGACACTGAAAATCTTTGTGGAGCCCTGTTACGGGGGCCATTGGCATGGGCACTGCAGGGGCCCCCAGGGGCCCCACGACACCCCATACCGCCATCCTGTTCCTGGCGGCCAAAACCGCCAGGAACAGGATGGCGGTATGGGGGTTGGAATCCCCATGGCGGCGCAGTTCCCCAGGGCAGCGGGAAACCGGCGGTACACTGCCGGTTTCCCGTATCTGACCGCGGCTGTACCGCCACGGTCAGAATTGCCCATGTAGCACCGCCAGCCTGGCTGGGAACATGGCGGCCGTCTAAGGAGCCGGTCACGGATGGCGCCGTTCCTGAAAGAATCTGCGGAAATAATCAAGCCTTACCGAGGGATTGCGAAGGCATGATGAGTTGGCAGAAGAGGTCCGTCTCGCCCTTCTTTTGATTTGGCGGCGTTGTGGCGCACGAGGGAGCTGGCGGGAATACGGAACACTTTGGAGCGCGGGGTTGCTCCGTTGCTGAGTGCTTCCCCGAAGCTCATTCGGGTCAGGGAGGCGGTGGCTTGTGTTTCCCTCCGGGGAAATCAAGGCAGAGTCAGCACAGGATCGGAATCCTCTGGAAGGAAGAACAGGAGTTTCAGGATTTCTCAGCGTGTTGAGGGCTTCATGATTTTTGGTACTGGTAGGAAAAAAACAAGATTTGAAGGTTTTTGGCTCCAGGGTCATGTTATTTTTTATATAAATCTTGTAGAAACTTATTTTGACCTTATGGTGGACAGGGTAAAGGGGCAGGTGGGGTTCGGGAAAGAAGGGGGGAAGGTGGCATTAAAAATAGTTTTGGTCAAGTAGCGTATTCCCTCTATAGCGCTAAGAAAAGTAAGAAAAGAGTGGAAATTGAAAGTCTGATCCCCCCCTCCCCCAGAAACCCTCTACAGTGAGAAGTAAGGTGGAACAAGATAATAGTTCCGTTATAAAGAAACTGGATGCGAAGAGTTTTGGAGGATTGAATTACAGGAAAGCCCGTGTTACCCCTTCAGTTAGGACTTATTTTCGAGTACTGCCAGGCTCCCCCAGAATGTTAGCCGGGGGTACGAATATGCAAGAGCTGGATACATTGGACAGATTAGAGTCTGCTGCTAGTTCAGAGGGTAGCGGCCTAGAACTCCGGGTGGATGGGGGAAGTGTTTTACAGCACTCTCTTTCTGTGAGGTCCATAGAGAGGCAAGCAGAAGTGAATGCAATGCAAGTTTCCAAACCCGTCAGAGAGGATCATGGGCAATCAATTGCGGACATGTTGAAAGCATTACCTGTGGAACTGAAGAGGGGCTTTGAGACTTCGAATGCCAATCAGGTGGAGATTAGGAGTCTCTGTGAAGATTTAGGGAAGAAAATTGACGATTTGGCAGGTCGTATAGCTGCTTTGGAGGAGGAGGTGGGGGAGTTAAGGGTGGTGGTGGAAGAAAATAAGGAGCAAATAGGATATTTAAAGGAAGGGGAAACAGATGATGGCTAAAATGGAATCCCTGGAAAATAATTTGAGGAGGAATAATTTGAGGTTTCTCAGGGTCCCGGAAGGGCTGGAAGAAGGTGACTTAAAAGGTTTTATAGCTCGACTGATAAAGCAAGAGGTGAATGTGGAAATATCAGAGGAAGACATTGTTAAATATATTCAAAGGGTGCACTGGGTCCTGGCAAAATGCCTTCCAACAGGGACAGGCCAAGGAAAATCCTAGTTTATTTTCAGACATACTCCCTGAAGGAACATAATCTCGCCTGGGCGCTAAAAAAGAAATTGTTGATGGTAAACAGATCCCCTTTTGAAATTAGGTCGGACCTTGTGTCTGTGACTTTGAATAAACAGTGGGAGCTTGGTAAAATAATAGATATTTTGAAAAAACTTGGGGCAACAGCTCAGTTGAGATTTCCTGCTTCTCTAAAAGTTATGGCAAATAATAAGATGTATAATTTTACGGACTGTAAGGAGGTGGATGAGTTGATTATGAAAATTGAGAAAGAGAGCAGGAACGAGGCAGGTCTAACCTAAGATTTGATTGTTCCCCCGGTGAGGAGGTTTTGTGGGAGATGCCCTAACTTAAGAGCGGTGACCCTCCTCTGATCTTGGTCAGGTTAATGTTTGTGTGGGTTCCCAGGGGAGGAGGGGGATTGGGTGAGGTGCAGGATGATGGTGGAGCGGAGCACTGTGTGGGGAGTGAGTATAATAGGAGAAAAAAAGATCCTCCTTGTAAGTAGATTGGGGGGAGGTGGAGTGAGGGGTGTTGGTGGTGGGCACTGGGTGGGGAGCATAATAGGGGAAAAAAAAGATCCTCATTGTGGTAGGTAGACCTGGGGGGCGGGGAGTGATGGTTGGGGGGTGGAAGAAGGTAGGTGGTTTTGGTGTCGGAAAATGGCTATAAAGAACTTGAGACTCCTGTAAATATGCATTTTGGCGGATATGGGACAGAAAGGGTTTAAATACAAGAATGAAGAGAATTGGGGGAGAGAAGACAACTCTAACTCCTCTGTGTATGGAAAAAAATAAGAAATTAAACTGTTAACAAAAACTGACGCTTTAGAAGAGGAATATAGAAGAGAAATATGGTTTCATGAACATTTGTCCAAATCCAAAGCAAAAAAGAGTGGCAAATAGAAAGCTCCATTGAACCCGATGAAAAGCTTTTTCTGCATCTAGAGATATTGCTGCTAACGAGTGTGAAATGGTTTTGGATTTACTTAAAATGTTTAAAAAGATTATTGTGTTATCAGAGAGATGTCTGCCTTTAACAAAACCAGGTTACTAATTAAGTTGGGCAGGAAAGAATCTAAACGGAGAGCAACAATTTTGGCATAAATGTTATATTCAGAATTGACTAGGGAAATTGGTCAGTAGTTTTCAAATAATTTAAGGTCTTTATTCTCTTTGGGAATAAGACAGATTAAAGCATCTTGAAAAGGTGCCAGAAGTTGAAAAGAAAGTAAAAAGTCTAAGTAATTTTGGGATTAGTATTTTAGAAAAGTGGATGTAAAATTCAATAGGGAAATTGTCTGGCCTAAGAGCTTTGCCTTTTTTAATGGAGTTGTTTGCTGTATGAATATCTTAACCCCTTCGCTGCCAGGCTGTCTCCCCCTCAAGTGCCAGGCTATTTGGGGCAGGGCACGCTTAGGCCCTCATAACTTTTTTTCCACATAAGCTACCCATGCCAAATTTGCTTCCTTGTTTTCCAGCATCCTATGGATTCTAGAGGTACCCAGACTTTGTGAGTTCCCCTGGGGGAGACCAAGATTTTAGCCAAAATACAGTGAAAAGTTGTTTTTAAAAAAAAAAAATTGGAAAAAAGGGCTGCAGATGAAGGTTGTGGTTTTTTCCCTGAAATTGGCATCAACAAAGGGTTTGCAGTGCTAAAATCACCAGCTTCCCAGCGTTCAGGAACAGGCAGACTTGAATCAGAAAACCCAATTTTTCAACACAATTTTGGCATTTTACTGGGACATACCCCATTTTTACGATTTTTTGTGCTTTCAGCCTCCTTCCAGTCAGTGACAGAAATGGGTGTGAAACCAATGCTGGATCCCAGAAACCTAAACATTTCTGAAAAGTAGACACAATTCTAAATTCAGCAATGGGTAATTTGTGTAGATCCTACAAGGGTTCCCTACAGAAAATAACAACTGAAATAAAAAAAATATTGAAATTGAAGTAAAAAACAGCCATTTTTCTCTACGTTTTACTCTGTAACTTTTCCCTGCAATGTCAGATGTTTTAAAACAACATACAGTTACGTCTGCTGGACTCTTCTGGTTGCAGGGAAATATAGGGCTTGTAGGTTCATCAAGAACCCTAGGTACCCAGAGCCAATAAATGAGCTGCACCTTGCAGTGGTTTTTCATTCTATTCCGGGTATACAGCAATTCATTTGCTGAAATATAAAGAGTCGAAAATAGGAATCAAGAAAACCTTTGTATTTCCAAAATGGGCACAAGATAAGGTGTTGAGGATTAGTGGTTATTTGTACATCTCTGAATTCTGGGGTGCCCATACTAGCATGTGAATTACAGGGCATTTTTCAAATAGTCGTCTTTTTTACACACTGTCTTATATTTGAAGTCTTATATTTGAAAGGAAATTTTTTTAGAGAAAGACAAGGGGCAATAACACTTGTTTTGGTATTCTATGTTCCCCCAAGTCTCCCGATAAAAATGGTACCTCATTTGTGTGGGTAGGCCTAGTGTCCGCGACAGGAAATGCTCCAAAACATAAAGTGGACACATCAAATTTTCTCAAAGGAAACAGAGGTTTTTTTTGCAAAGTGCCTACCTGTGGATTTTGGCCTCTAGCTCAGCCGCCACCTAGGGAAATCTTCCAAACCTGTGCATTTTTTAAAACTAGAGTCCTAGGAGAATCAAAGACGGGGTGACTTGTGGGGCTCTCACCAGGTTCTGTTACCCAGAATCCTTTGCAAACCTCAAAATGTGGCTAAAAAACACTTTTTCCTCACATTTTGGTGGCAGAAAGTTCTGGAATCTGAGCGGAGCCACAAATTTCCTTCCACCCAGCGTTCCCCCAAGTCTCCCGATAACAATGGTACCTCACTTGTGTGGGTAGGCCTAGTGCCCGCGACAGGAAATGCCCCAAACACAAAGTGGACACATCACATTTTCTCAAAGAAAACATAGGTGTTTTTTGCAAAGTGCCTACCTGTGGATTTTGGCCTCTAGCTCAGCCGCCACCTAGGGAAACCTACCAAACCTGTGCATTTTTTAAAACTAGAGACCTAGGGGAATCCAAGACGGGGTGACAGTTATTGCCACCAGTAATGTGCCCCCATTGGGAGCGATCCTTGCCCAAAGGGCTGCCCACCCAAAACACTCACATACACACACACCAATCCATGGTGTCTAGAGGTTTCTCAGGGGGCAGAAATGGCCTAATAATAATTTGCTCCCATGGGAGCAACCCTTGCCCAAGGGGTTGCTCCCCAAACATAAAAAAAGAAAAAGAAAAAAAGAAAAAATTATTCCTGGTGTCTAGTGGTTTTCTGCTCCCCCTGGGGGCAGAAATGTCCTAAAAAGCATTTGCCCCCCTGGGGAGTGGCCCTTTCCCAAGGGGCCACTCCCCTTATGCACAAGTACAAACAAATTGCCCACGGGGGGCAGAAATGGCCTAATAATATTTTGTCCTCCCCGGGAGCGACCCTTGCCCAAGGGGTCGCTCCCCAAACATAAAAAAATGAAAAACACAATAAATAAAATTGTCCCTGGTGTCTAGTGGATTTCTGCCCCCCCAGGGGCAGAAATGGCCTAGAAATAATTTGCCCCCGAGGAGCAGCCCTTGCCCAAGGAGCCGCTCCCCTTATTTGAAATAGCCCACAAAAAAAATATTCCATGGTGTCTAGTGGTTTCTGCCCCCCAGGGGGTCAGAAATGGCCTAATAATAAATCCCCCTCCCAGCGGCCCTTGCCCAAGGGGTCGCTCCTCAAAACAAATCCCTGGTGTCTAGTGGAAATAGCCAAGTAATAAATTGCCCCCTGTGGAGCGGCCCTTGCCCAAGGGGCCGTTCCCCTTATTGGAAATAAGAAAAAAAAAATCCCTGGTGTCTAGTGGCATTTCTGCTGGTCAGAGAAATGCTCAGAGAGACATGAAAGGAGAGGAAAGGCCTTTCCTCTCCTTTCATGCCTCTCTGTCTCTGCCCCTCCACGTGATCGGAGGAAATGCTTTTGCATTTCTCCTTCTATCGGGAGCTGGAAGCTGAGCTTCCAGCGCTGGGGGAAAGGCTTTCGCACGCTGACATCATCAGATGCCAAGGGGGTGTTGCGGGGGTGGAAGGGAAAGCGATTCCCTTTCCATCTCTGCCCAGGGGAGGGGGGTGCTCGGCCATCGGGGGAGCGCTAGCCGGATGAGGTGGTCTCGTCCTATGCACAGAAGCGGTTAAAGAGAAATATCAGTGTTAAGAGAGGAGGATTAGAGTCAATTTTTTTTATGACAGGAGGATAGGTAACAAACAATATCTAAATGAGTGGGATGATTATCCCGTGTATATAGAGTTTTGCATTGTTCAGAAAATTCTGCCAAAATGTCATTATCTTTTGGTACTGGAGTTGTGCCATCACCCAATATTGTTTTACTTTTAGTCTGTTCTATCTTTACTTTTGAAGATAATTTGCTAAAAGTTTGCCTGCTTTGTTTTTACCCTCATAGTAGTATTTAGCACTTAGTTTAAGTAGATAAGAGGCAGCATTATCTGTAGATATTTTGTTTAATTGAAATTTAGCTTTAATTAATTCATCTAAACTTGACTTATATTCAGATGTAAAATAAGAGTGTTCTAATGATTTAATATGGTGTATAATGTCTAAGGCTTTCTACGTAGCTGCTTTTTTTTTGGTAGAGACATAAGATAGAATGAATTCTATTTAAGCAGCCTTAAAGGAGTCCCAGATGATTTGAAAATACATTTCCGGGGATTCATTCAAAAGTAAGAATTAATTAATAAAATGTTTAAAACAATGAGTGAAAGTAGCTTGTAATGGGAGTGACGGGAAGAAAATCCAAGTCTAAAGTAACTCGGGAATGATCTGAAATTAAGATGGTTCCAAAGTTTGCAGATAATATGCATTGAGAGAGAGCTTTGGAAACAAAAGATAACTAATCCTGAATTGTGGGGAATGAACTGGGAAGAAGAAGGTATATTCCTGTGGACATGAATCACTAAGATTCCAGGAGTCCATAAGGCCTCTTTGGTTGATGGATGCAGTCAAATGTTTATGTGTGGATGAAAGGCCAACATTTATTTTAGAAGGGCAATATAAAAAAGGGTCCATTGCCAGTCTACAATCTCCCCCAGAAATGAAATATTCATCTGTAATAGACATCAATTTCAGAGTAATGATAGGGCAGAGAGATTTGTCAAAATGGTTGGGAGCATAAACATAAAAAATTGTAACTGGAATTGTATTGATGGTTACATTTATCAAAAGCCATTGACCCTTTGAGTCGAACTCTTGTGATAAGGGATTAACATCTTAAGTTTTTTTAGTTTACAAAGGACAACCACACCGTTAGGTTTACCTGTCCCTGTGAAAGTTTTTGAACCGCTTTATCTACATCATGGGATGCCTGTAATAAAGCAACATCCACATTTAATGTGACTAAGTATGCAAGTATCCTTTGTCACTTAATTGACGAGCCTAACCTCTTAGCATTTGAAGTGGCTATACGTAAAGTCATAAAAACAGCTGAAATAAATTATAACAAATTGTACAAAAAGACTATTGACTATTATACTGTTTTTTGGTTTTCAGGGAAATGATGATCAGTGCATGTGGCACACTGACATAATTTCTCTGAAAACAAAAGTGAAGTGAGCCAATCAGCTCATTTCACTTTCTCTGCATCGGTGCTCGGGGGCTATCTCAGCCCCCAAGCACCGATCCAGACAGGCGAGGTATCATTTAAAAGAGGAGAATCTCCTCTTTCCAATGGACCCCTTCCCAAGTGGATCCCTGCTTGGGAATCACCTTTCAGGGATCCACTCCAATAGACACCAGAGAGGAGGAGCGGTCCCTTGAGCAAGGGCTTTTACTCCTTCCTATATTATTTTGGCACAGTCAATTCAGTCTTTATGCTCCCCTGCGGGGACAGAAAGCCTATCAGGCACCAGGGATTATTTTATTGTTTAGAAAAGGGTGGGGGGGTGCTCAGAATGGGCCCAACAATACCCCTTAAAATAATAGGCACAGTTATTCTGCTCCCCCTTAGGGGACAGATGGGGTTATTACCCACAATCTGCCTACTGTGGGGGGGGGGGGCAGAAAGCCCACTAGACACTAGTGAGTGTTTTTTATAAAATAAAGTAGGGGCGGGGGCTACCCACCCTGGCCATGCCCCCACCCCATATAAATGGGGACCAAAGTATTTTTGCCTCAGTAGCCCTGGTCTGTACCCCCCCCCACAACTGAGGGACAGAAAGCCCACTAGGCATCAGGGATTTTCTTCAAAATGTAGGCTTGAGAGCTGCCCAATATGGGCATGACAGTGCCCCCACCCCTCCCCAACACAAATGGGGACAATTTTCTGCCCCTCTTGCAGCCAAATTGAAGTTATCACCCCTATCTGCCCCCAGGGGTGCAGAAATCCCAATATACACCAGGCACTATTTGTTTTGCTTGTGTAGAGGTGGGGGTTGCCCAGAATGGGCAGGCAGTGCACCATCCCCCAGAAATTGCCACAGTCTTTCTAGCCCCAGGGGAGGCAGATGGGGAGCATTACCCTGATCCCACCACGTGGGCGGAAAGTCTGCTAGCCACCAGAGAGATTTTTTTTTTTAAAAGAGGGGTGGGAGCATGGCTGTACCCCCACCCCAAATAAATGGGGACAAAGTATTTCTGCCCCCCTGGGTGGCATATGGGGTAATTACCCCTGATCGGCCCCCGGGGGGGGAGAGGAGCAGGCAGCCCACTAGATGCCAGGGAATTTAAAAAAAAATAGAGGGGCATGGTTATGCCTCCCACCCCAACTGAAGGGGGTAACAGTCTTTCTGTCCGCCTTGTGGACTAAAGCATCTCATCACAACAGCAACCAAGAGGACATTTCACTCTTTTGGGTTTGATTTCACATATGGACCAAGAGAGCTTGGCTAACTCCTAATATTGTCTCACTTGCAATGGTGAGCAGTTGCACTTTTTCGGACTTGGTTACGCAGTCTCCTAGAAATATCTACCAGACCCAGACATTTCTGAAAACGAAACATCCTAGGGAGTCCAGGGTGGTGTGCTTCACATGCACTGCACATAATTTTCTTACCCACAACACCCTTCAAACCTCCAATTTTGCCTAAAATCACATAGTTTCCCTACAGAATCCGCATGAACCCACAAAATTCCTATCACCTAGCATTGTTCCATCTCTACTGATAAAAATTCTGCCCCACTTATGTGAGTGCCCAATGCAGATTCAGCCTGACAACATGAAAAAACACTTTGGTTCCCCCTCAATTTCTACATGTCTTGGCCCACCTACGCAAGTGTTGTTTCATTTTTATTGGGCGACTAAGGGGAAGGTGGTGTGGTAGGAAATGTGTGCCGGCATGGTGATCCCACTCAGAAATGTGAAGAAAATGTAATTTCTTGGCTAACTTTGAGGTTTGCAGGGGATTCTGGGTAAAAACACTGGGGGATCTACACAAACTACACCTTCCTGGATTCCCTCAGGTGTATAGTTCTCAGAAATCTATGGGTTTGGTTAGTTTCCCTAAATGGCCGCCGAGCCCGGGCCAAAAAGGCTGGTGACCCTCCTTGCAGAATCAGATCATAGTGTGATAGATAATTTTGATGTCTCCACAATAAGTTGTGGGCCCTTCGCTGTCATGGCACTTGACCCACCCACGCAAGTGAGAAAGCATTTTTACTGAGAGACCTGGGGGAACACTGGGTGGTAGGACAATTGTGGCGCCCCTCACATTCCACAACTTCCCATCACAGAAATGTGAGAAAAATTTGTCTTTTTACACATGTTTTTGGGTTTGTATGGGATTCTGGTGAGAGCCACACAGGTCACTGCATCCTGGGTTTCTCTGGGTGTCTAGATTTTGAAAATGTACATGTTTTCTAGGTTTTCATAGGTGATGGCTGAACTAGGGCCCAAACTCCACAGCTGGACACATTGCAAAACGGGTCAGTTTGTGATGTGTCCACATTGCATTTTGGGCCATTTCCTGTCAGGAACACTAGGACTACTCACACAAGTGAGGTACCATTTTTATTGGGAGACTTCGGGGAACATGAAAGAGTAGAACAAGTGTTATTACTGAGGGTTTTTCTCTGAATTTGTGCCTTCCAAATGTAAGACAGTGTATAAGAAAGAAGTTATTTTGAGAAATGCCCTCTAGTTCGCACACTGTTATGAGTACCTCCAAATTCAGACATATTCAAATAGCCACTCCTTCTAAACTCCATATCTTGTGCCCATTTTGGAAAAACATAGGTTTACTTGATACCTATTTTTCATTCCTTATATTATACCAAATTAATTACGGTATACCTGGTACACAATAAAAAACCATTGCAAGGTGCATCTCAGTTATTGGCTCTGGTTACCTCAGATTCATGTTGAACCTACAAGCCCTATATATCCGTGCAACCATAAGGGTATAGAGGATATAACAATATATTGCTTTTGAAAATCTGCCATAGTTATAGGGAAGTTACAGATGAAAATGTAGACACAAATGGCTCTTTTTCAACTCAATGTCAATATTTTCTTTATTTCAGCTGTTACTTTCTATAGGAAAACTACACAAATTACCCCTTGCTGAATTCAAGCTTTTGTTTACTTTGCAGAAATATATAGCTTTTCAGGATAAAATATTGGTTCCATGCCCATTTTTACCACTAACTGGATGGAGGTTGAAAGCACAACAAAGCAGGAAAATGGGATATGTCCCAGTAAAATGCCAAACCTGTGTTAACAAATTAGTTTTTCTGATTCAGATCCACCTGTTCCTGAAAGCTTGGTAGGATCCCTTTGTTGATGCTGTTTGTAGGGAAAGAAACATGTGCTTTCTTCTGCAGACTTTTTCTCATTTTCCCCCAAAATACAAATTTAGCTGTATTTTAACTAATTTCTAAGTCCTTTTTAGGGGAATTCACGAACCCTGGGCATCTTTAAAATCCCCAGGATATTGGAAAAAAAGGACGCCAAGTTGGCACGGATAGCTTGTGTGGACAAAAAGTTACAGGGATCTAAGCTCAAACAACCCTAAATAGACATAAAAGACTTAGCACAGGGGGGCTTAGCAGAGAAGGGGTTAAACAGACATAGATCAAAATGATTACATCTTGTATTCAAGGTCTGAAAAGCTGGTATCATTTCTAAAAATCCTTTTCTCTAGCAAAGTCTTGAGCAAAGAACAATTGTGATCCAGACCAGAAAATTTGACCTTTGGCTTTAGGGGCCTTGATAACCTGAATAAGTTCCCGGTATTTCAAGAAGTAGAGCATAACCCCTTTAGGTTTTTGTGATGACGAAGGGTGTTTAACAGAGTGACCCTATCTATGTGCACATTGTATATTCAATAATGGGAAGCTTGAAGATCTAAAATCTTAGGTAGAAGGGCTTTGAAGAATGAAATGGGGTCATGCCTTACACCCCTTCCATCAATCCATAGATGCAAAGGTTGTTTCTTCTACCCCTGTTTTCTAACTCCTCAGCTTGTTTTTTGTGACTGCAGCACCTCAAATCATTAATTTTTGAGAGTATGCATGGTATCCTCAAGGTCACTAATTCTTGCTAAACATGAGTAACTCATTTATCTATGAGTGGCAAGCTATCATTTAATATTTGCAGTTTATTGTTGTTATCTTCCATATAGAGTTTAAGAGCACAGATGTCCTCAAGTAAGAATTCAATTTAGATAACATTGGACTTTTTGAGGAGAGATTGATGGTAATTTTTAACTCTCTTGATAGCCAGAGTAGTAGCATAATTTTGTTTGGGAGCCATTTTAATATTAGTAGTAATAGTTCCACTAGATAATGAGGTGGGTGAAGTATCACCCTCCATATTATTTGTGAGCACTGAGAATGAATTGTCAGTATCTAGTGAAAAATTATCCAAGAGAGTAGTTGTATTTGAGGAGCGGTACTCAAACCTTTGGTTTTCTCAATGTGTTAAAGGGAAAGAAGTGGCAGCTATATACCATTTACAAGAAACTGGCGCATTGTCTTCGATGCATCTGATTTCTTGCACCTGCCACACATCCCCTAACACCGCCATGGATGCACTGTATTCACAATACAGAGCTCCATGTCACACGTTTTCACAGATACAGCACAGGAATTTACGAACATGCATTGAGCCCAATTTGAGTTTGAGTTTTGAGTTTGTAAATATGGAGCAGTTCAGCACACCGTTAGTGCTGCCGCTCCGTCAAATGACGCAGCAGCAGTGCAATGGGCTTGTAAAAGAAGCCCTAAGTCTGAAGGTAAAACCTCTGATGGGTCAGACCTGATTGGTGTATCTGACCTGCGCTACATTACGTTCACCCTTTATTCAGGTCTTCGTCCCGGTCTACCGCAATTGACCTGCATTGACACTTAGGGCCTGAGTTAAATCTGGATGATTGGCCAGTCTGTTCTCTGTGACGGAGGTTCAATCTTTCCATCATGCTGGCGGAGGTTCTCCCACCCAATTCATATATTAGACAGAAGAACCTCTGTCAGTCTTGACAAAGGCTTATCCATTGGACCTGCGTTTATTCTCCGTCGGCAGTCTATAGGTGTCTTGTGTTGGATAATATATTGGTGTGAGAGTGATGGTTTAAGGTCTGCCAGACTTATGTGTCCATCATATTGGCAGGCTTTTGGGGGTGTACTGGTGAAATAATGACATTTCAGACGTGCTTTTCCTTGCCGTATCTATGCATCAGTTGCGTACGTCACATACTGAGATGAATGTGCTAAGTAATCACACCTGCAGACCACATGTTATAATGCACCCATTTTAAAACCATGATTCCTTTCCTTTCACATTTGGAAGCTGCAAGACATAGGGGGAATTTTTGACCTTGTCCTACACTGTTTACTATATTTTTGTTTAATTAAACTTAAACTGTTCCGACTATCCGGCTATTCTTTTTTCATCACCATGGCTGGACGATGGAACCCCAGATTTTCAGATATATAAATAACTGTCATGATGGATGATATTATTAGGGTAGAGCCACAGTTATCTGTTGCCCTTTTTCAGAATACCCCTATTATCCAGAAAAAGCAAATGTGAAAGAGAATTGTCACAAGAGTGAATGTGTATCTAACAAGAGATGCTCACAGAAGGAAATTATAAAGCATTAGCATGATCTATGAGGGAGAGTGCACTCCCTGGCCATAAAAGCCTACCTAGAAGTCCAGCAGATAGGTGGTGGTTCTACCAGGCCCATGAACCTCTTGCCCTGGAAAGAGAAGGTGTATGCAATCTTCCACACTGAAGGTTTTGCATTTTGCCTTAACCCCTGGTGGAATGGAGACTGGTAACTCAAATCACTGTATGTTATTCTGTAACTGACTTCATCTGAGTTATACTTCTGGGTGTATAGATGTTTCTTTTCACTATTTGTTAATAATGCTCATTTCAACAAAAAATATATATTATGTAAATGTTTGAAATGCAACTTGATTATCAATCAAGGTTGTAGTATCAACTCTTTTTACTCATCATATAATGTGTAGATCCACAATTCTTTACTCATTTATATGTTTTGTACTGTGCTAATGATTACCCATTTTTTCCAGCTTCTTTATTATTGTTAACCTACCTCCTGTTGTTGTTTCTTTCTATGGTTTTGTTAAAAAACAGTTCAGTTTGTTGTCTGTAGATATACTAATATGTAGTACATGCTTTATATTAGTGTTGAGTCTCAGTTATGGTCCACAACTACCTTAACAGTGTAAGGGGTCGATGACTACGTATCACATAATGTATCATTGCACGTCATGATTTTTTATGACATTTTTTAACTTGATCATGGTATATGTTGTACTAGTAACAGTTTTATGCATGTGAGGCACTTAAACTATTTCTATGTAACACGTTTCCAAAGCTTTCATACTGAAATTTGTGTTAGTTTATCCTGTTGTCTCACACTCTTCCATTGTATTAATAGGTAATTTGTGCTCCATATTGTATATATGTTAACACACGTACTGTCGCAATTTCATATTGTCTCTATCCTTTCCATGGTTTATGTCATACACTTACTAAACCATTTTGATGTACTATCCTACATCAATATTGGTAATGTTAAATATCAAATCACTCTTAACAGTCTGAAGCACAGCACTGTTGTTCAAATATAAGTTCCTTTTTCTGTGCCCTTATAACTAAAATGTTACCACTCTTATGCAACTTAAATTCACATCCTGAAGAACTAGTTATTAATCGCACTTATTTTGTAGTACGAATGAGAAACATTTCTAAGGTATGGGTTTGTGTAGTATGGTCACCCCACATACATCTGCCATGTAACAGCTATGATAAGCATACAAAATAGAACATTTTAGCAAAATAGCTACTACTTAGGTGTCCAACATATTGTTAGAAATGAAGGTGTGATATCTTAGTAACCTCTGCATCTCACTTTGTGTTGTACTTTACTGATGGTGCATATATGAAAGAAGGAACATAAGGTACTCTCATCAACACATCCTGGACATTTTCTTTAATATCCACATCATATCAATCCTTTGCATCTTACTTGATGGTAGGTATGCAATGTTGGTAATAGAGGAACTCATCTCAGTTGCACTAAGGCAGTCATTATGAACACGGCGGGAAACACTGCCGACCGCCGTGGCGGCGGTGAACAGAATCCCGCCGTTGGCAGTGAATGGAAACCCACCATATAATGACCGAAAATCCAATCCTGCCAAAAATCACCAGACCACCACTCCCCGCCATGATCCTGTCAGCGGGAATCCCGGACCTCCCCACCCCGCCACCGCCAAGCACACCAACATCCAGCCCTCCAAATAATGATGCACAAATCACCTTTGCGGACAGTGGAGGCCGGACGACCATTGGTGGCTGCGACCGCCACGGGCAGCAAGTGGACTCACCAGCAAGAAGTGCACACATTGGATAAGCGTATAACCCATACACCTGACACACATCCATAACCCCATAAAACACCCCCAGACATACTACACAATCCTTTGCAACGAAAGTAGGCCAAGAAGACTGGGAGCACCAGAGGCAGACAGCAATGCCAGCATACAGGAGACGCACACCGACCCACAGCAGATCACCCTCACCTCCTTGCCAGCACCATTCACCACACTCACCATGTCACCCCCCAAACATCAACGCTTCACGCTTCAGGGAGATAAGGACCATGGTCGACGAGATCTTGAAGGTGGAGCCACAAATATTCGGGCCGAGGTGCAGCACACACCCATCGCAAGGAAGATGGATCTGTGGCAGACCACTGCGAACAGGGTCAATGCAGTTGGACACCATCCACGCAGCAGGGACGACATCTGGAAGAGATGGAACGACCTGCGGGCAAGGTCAGGGGCATGGCATCAAAGCACCACATTGCAGTGCAGAAGACTGGGGGAGGACCGCCACCAACACCACCAGAATATACAGACTGGGAGGAAAAGGTACTGGCCATCCTGCACCCTGAGGGACTCACTGGAGGAATGGACTCGGGTAAGTCATCAACCTATACCCCATATACACCATACCTGTAATGCATGCACCACCCCACCCCACCCACACCCACCAGGACCAACACCCCACCCAGGCATCAGCCACTAAATCCACCCCCCCTTCCGTGACCACAAACCCACTAACAGGTCCACATCCCTCCCCCTGTGCACAGCCACCTACCCCTGCAAGTACTCAAAATGGAACAACACCCCCCACCACAATGCAACCCCACACTGGCGCTAAATGCAATGTCAACCTCACAAAGGCACCCTGGAAGGCCACTGAAAGTAACACCAGCACAAAATAGCCCAGTCCTGTTCACCTCAAACGTTAATGCAGTTGTAACAGACATGTCTATGTCCCCCAACAGGCACCTCCACCCATGCAACCCCATTGGACAGGACAGGGAGTGCCAGTGTCCCCTAGGGAGGCAGAGGCACCTCACAGGACACTGGTGAAGGATCCCTGGACACTGATGAGCAGGCAGGCCCCTCACACAGTCCTGGATTCTCACCATGCAGCAGCCCCACCCAGGAAACCACTGTCACCCCTTCCACCCAGTCAAGACCAGCAGCCCAGGGCAAGCGTCCCCACACCAGTGAATCCAGGCCACAGACTGGTGGAACACAGGTACAGAGGCCACAGTCTACCACTCACAACATGCAGGAAGGCGAGGGCCCCAGTACAAGTGGTACTGCCAGACCTGTGCAGGGGACACAGGCACAGGGGGCAAGTGCAAGGGTGGCAGTGGGCTGGGGGGAGGCCACAGGATGGATGCAGCAGCCCAAGACGTGATAGCAGAGGTATTGGGGGCCTTCCAGCATACCCATGACAGGTTGGCACAGATTGTGTCCACCGTCGAGCACAGTCAGAGAATGCAGCAGGAGCATCACCAACAGGCCATGGAGCAGTGGAAAGAGCACAACACCACAATGGCCACCATAGCAGGAGCACTGCTGCAGCTGGTCCAAAATCAGTCTGACACCCACACAGGACAAGAGGCCGCCACAACAGCACCAGACAACCACCATGAGATTACCCCATCAGCAGAAACATCCCAGGAACTACCCTCACAGGAAACCCAAGGGCCTACCATGTCATCCCCTGAAGATCAACCGCAGGCGCCCAAACGGACCCTCAGGCCAAGATATTGCTCTGGAACCCCAGCAAAGGACAAGGCCCCCTTCAAGAAGTAACTCAGCAACAATCTGCACAGCAACCATCCAACCCAATCTCCAACCACACATTGCTAAGAGGCAATATGAACTACTGTAAGACAAGATGGACCCATCATTAGTACCAACAAGGCTGCCACCATGTTGGTCTTGAGGACACCCACCCCTTACGACTTTCCATCACTGTAAATAGCACTATTCACTCATGTCAACCAATAAAACACATATCACACCTGTAACACGGTCCCCTGTGTTAAATTGTGAAAAAGTGAAGTGTGGATGCAACTGGCTGAGAACTACTTTATTGTCAAATCTGTGCATGAAGGGAGTCCTGTGTGCCTAAATGGTGCCAATAAGTAAATGCATAAAATGTAAATCTGTACCATGCAGAAGTGGAACATGTTTCACCTATCAATACCAACCCCCTGTATGACTGAGCACACTGACAGTATTTGTCATAAACCCCAATGTCAGGCCCAAGTCCCACACATTTACTGGAAGTAGAGTTGGATCAGTTGGTTCCAGGAATTGACATCTTGCCCTTCCTCATCATCACCATCACTCTCCTCCCCTCTCTGAGGTAGCTGGTAATGACATACAGCACCCTCCATCTCCAAGAGGGGGATAGAATGTCTCACTGCCACCTTGTGCAGCATGCAGCAGGCCACCAATGTTCTACACACCTTATCAGGCCCATAGGCCAGGGAACCCCCAGAGATATGTAGACAACAAAATCTAGCCTTCAGGAGACCTATAGTTCGCTCTATCACCCTCCTAGTACGTCCATGGGCTTCATTGTAATTCCTCTCTGCATCCGTCCTGGGATTCCTCACTGGTGTCAGGAGCCAACGCAAGTTTGGATAGCCAGAATCACCTAGAAAAAGGTGCAATACAGAGTTGTCATTGTTATGCCCCTTAGTCAGACAGCCTGGCTGTCTGTTATGTGTCAGATAGTGACAGGCTCACTTACCTGTGATCCACCCTCTGTCCTCTTGGAGCTGTTCCATCTTCTGTGGCACACTACTGTTCCTCAACACAAAGGAATCATGGACTGAACCTGGCAACATGGCATTCACATGTGAGATGTACTGGTCTGCAGTACATACCAACTAGATGCTCAAGGAGTGAAAGTTCTTCCTGTTTCTGTACTCCTATTCACTCACTCTTGGGGGGATGATCCGTATGTGGGTCCCATCGGTGGCACCTATAACATGGGGTATGTTGGCAAAGGCATAGAATTCCGACATGATAGCAGGGAGGTCAGTACTTTGGGGAAAATTCACAGCGGACTGCAGGTGTCATACAAATGCATTCAGAAATCTTGTCACTACCATTTTGAACATTGGCTGGGAAAATCCAGCACCCATGCCCACTGTCACTTGAAATGAGCCCGTGGCCAGGAAATTGAGTGCGGAGAGCACCTGCACTTCAGTTGTGATGGCATGCTGATTACGATTTCCCAGAGTTAGTGCAGGATCCAGTAAAGCAAAAAGTTCCTGCATTGTTGCACGTGTGAGGCATGTAATTGATTATGATGTAACGCTCCACCATGGTCCTCATATCCACAAGTGGTCTGTACACCGATGGTGCCCGTCCTTGCCACAAGGGTCGGTACCTACGAGGGGTTTCAAAAAGGTGTGATGAACACACATACATAGGCACATTTGTCATCATTTGTGCACTGCATAGTTCATTGTAGTGACTCTACATTAACTGCTTCCTGACAGAAATACATGTACATCACAAAGAGGGAACAGAGTATTTCATGTGTGGTAGAATATGGAATGGACAGAGGCTTAGGTGCTTCATTTGGCTAGTAGGGTCTGCATTGTGAAAAGTTTTTTTTTTAGATGCGTAGTTCCTGGCAAAATGTCTGCCCACTGTAATTCTGCCCTTTCATTGTGGAAGTGACCTCATACCGCTAGCGGTTGACATCACAGCGTAGGGCGGTGTTTACCGGCATTCGCACCCTCATTGGTTAACATGGATGCCAATGGGGAATCCTGGCGTATCATGATTGCCGCCGGCGGTGACGGTGCACACCCCCGCAGAAAGTGTCAGAGTCCGTCATCGATTATTCACTTGACTCCCTGATCTTGTGCGGACAGGTACTCCACTGTGTGTACTGCTGTGGCCT
The DNA here is from genome assembly GCF_031143425.1 of Pleurodeles waltl. Classification (NCBI taxonomy): domain Eukaryota; kingdom Metazoa; phylum Chordata; class Amphibia; order Caudata; family Salamandridae; genus Pleurodeles; species Pleurodeles waltl. Next base: position 1,416,581,076 of record NC_090446.1, read on the forward strand.
GCCTCTGGCTATGGATGTGCCTCGTGTTGCAGCGGAAAGGGCCCCGGCCTTCACCCAGGAGGAACTGGAGAAGCTACTGGACGGGGTTCTGCCCCTGTACGCAAAAATGTACAGACGGACAGAGGTACAGGTGAGTCTGGGTTTGGGGGGCACTGTGTGTGTGCAATGGATGGTGTTGATTGGACATATGTGTGCACCTCTGAGCCTGCATGGGGCATGGGGCATGGTGCAGTAGGTCGGAGGTGACTCTGTTCTGCTAAGTCAAGTCATTGTATGGGGAGACCATTGCAATGACACTCTCTCTCTCGCTTCCATTCCATCGTCATCTCTCTGAGATAGAGAGTGACAGGATTGTGGGGGGATCCTGAAGGCCCCCACAGTCCTAGCCGGCTTCCCGCATCCTGCTGAAGCCGGCATTGCTTTTGTAGCAGGGAGCTGCTTTAACAAACAGTTCCCTGCCTGTGGGAACAATGTTTTCATCGCTTTCCCTGCATGCATATTTACTGTTTGACAGCTCTTGCTGGTTAAAAGCAGAGTTATGTTTGCTTTTGCTTGGTGTGAGCTGTCAGCTCCCACTAAGCAAAAGCAAACAGCTACCTCTTGTGGGCTGCACACCCCCCATCATTTAATTTTAGCACAGGGGAGGTGTTGTTCCCCAGGGCCGAGGTCTGTGACGGGCCCCCTATATTAAGGTTTTGGAGCCCCAGTTGAAGTGTTTGTATCCAATCAGAACACGAGATCGGGAGGATTCACTAAGCATTTGCGCCTCTAGATATACAAATTTGGCTTTCCTTTAGTTTCTCTTAAACTACTGAATGGATTTACAGCAAATAACAAAAAAGTATGAGATGCGTACTGAAAGCTAGCTTTCTGCCAAATTTGGTGTAATTCCATCCAGTGGTTCGGGCTGTAGTTGTGTTCAAATCACATATGGGAATTAACATAGGAAATGCACTTTTTTGACCACCGTCTTTGTCGGCCCCTGCTTGACATAATCCCCTGATGCTTGGCACACTTTTTTGGGGGGAGAATTTTGTGAAGATTTGTCAAACAGCGCCAAAGTTATAGGCAATTCAAAAAAACTTTTCCTATGGAAACTAGGTCCTGACTATAACTACCATATATATAGTTTTTTTCCAGGCCTTACGCTTTTCAGACATCTCGTCCTTGGTCACAGGCCAAATGCTTGGGTTGAGCAAATGATTGCAGGCACCTGATTACTTGATTAAATGCTCTGGTGAGTTACACAATGCATCCTGGTAGTGGTAGTCCTGCACATTTAAATTACAGCTTTAGTCAATCATTTCTGCCTTGGTAGGTTGCTGCAGCCACACACACATTAAAGCACATCTAAAAACCTTAGAAGGCGAATTCAAAGCACAGTTACCAAGTTTTGCTGAAATTATTCCATCCTGTTGCTCTTTGTATGACGATGTAGTAAAGTCACACAGTCCTGCTTTCACGGCTGGACAGGCCGTTAATTATGTGCAAAACAAAGTTGTCCTCGAGACAAAAGCGCACTCTCAACAGGTTGCAGTTTATTTTGGAAAGCAGCAAAGCCAGTAATATTCAAAGAATTCTTTGCACATTTTCCAGGCCTTACACCTTTCAGACATCTTGTTCTTGGTCACAGGCCAAATGCTTGGGTTGAGCAAATGATTGCATGCACCTGATTACTTGATTAAATGATCTGGTGAGTTACACATTGCATCCTGGTAGTGGTAGTCCTGCACATATATATATTACATCTTTAGTAGAAAATAATTTCTGCCTTGGTAGGTTGCTGCAGCCAAACACACATTAAAGCACAGTTAAAAACCTCAGTGCGCAAATTCAAAGCAAAGTTACCAAGTTTTGCTGAAATTATTCCCTCCTGTTGCGCTTTGTACGACGATGTAGTAAAGTCACAAAGACCTGCTTTCTCTCTGCAGTGGTGCTGCTTTCACGGCTGCACAGACTGTCACCTGTTAACAGTGTACTTTGGTCCAGAGGACAACTTTGTTTTGCACATATATATATATATATATATATATACATCTATATATATATATTTATAAAAGTAAATCAATAGTCAATCGACACGCCAAACAACTTCAATGTTTAATTTTTGGCTTTTAAGTCTTTAAAGAATAACAAAGTGTTGATTTGCAACAGCTACACATTTCAACCATTACAGTCTACTTCATTAGCCCAAATCATTTCTGAGGCCCCCTCTCCCATAGAAAATATACCATTGGCTATACTAAACATAAAAGACAGATTGATACATAGAAGAAATACTATATAGACCCAGCATACAATTCTCTCGATATACATATATATATACATATATATATATATATATATATTTATGTTTATCCAGTATTGGATCTTTCATAAATTCACATGCTTGAATCATCCCCGTCGTCGAAGTGGGAGTCCCACGGTACATAAAATAGCAATAAATAATAAATATTTTTTTTTTGCCATAGGCTATAATGGAGTCAGAGCTTGCTCATATAGCCTATACATGTCCTTTTGTGAAAGGACCCAAACCTGCCTGCTGTCCAATCAGGCACCAGCACCCTCTAGAACCTTCTCCAGAGAAGCTCCCTTCCTGAGATTTTCTACCGCACGTCGTGTGAAGGGAGTCTCCCTGAGCTCTGCTCAGTTTTTTCTTCTACTTCAGAGATTTTCTCTCAAGAAAACTTCAAATATGTCAGATTCTTCTAGAAAAGGCCTTTTCCGCCCTTGCAAGACCTGTGGGAAGAAAAGGCTCCATGTGGATGACCCACATAAGGAATGCTTGTACTGTCTCTACCCACAACATCAGGTTAAGGACTACAAGATATGTCGCACCTTCTCCACAAAGACCCTCAGAGACCGGGAGGGCAGACTCCTGACGTGGTTACAGGCCAAATCCTGTACTTCAGGTGAGGAGAGTGGGTCAGAGAGGCCACATAAAAGGTCCAGATCTGAGGACCTAGGCCACACTGAAAAATCCAGAAAGAGGCAGAAATCTCATCATGGGAAGGCCTTACAAACTTCGGTTTGCTCTGAGCCTTCTTCTCCTCTTCAAAAGAAGGAGTCTTACCATCTATCTCCTTCTTCAGAGCCTTCTACTTCTGCAAAGATGACTCTGAAAATTAGAACATCGACGACGACACCGTCGACAACAGTGACGACGACGACGGTATCTACATCTACCGTCTCTACTTCATCGTCGACGAGACCATCGTCAGCGTCGACGACCTTAACATCGACGGTAAGGGGTTCGATCCCTTCTATCCAGATTACATCGGCACCGTCGACGACTGCCCGGTCGACTATAGCGTCATTCTCATCGGCGCTATCGCCATCGACGGGGTCAAAGAAGCTACCGTCGACGACACTACCGTCGACGAGACCATTGTCTGCGAGACCATCGTCGGCGAGATCGTCGTCGGCGAAACCATCGTCGGCAACACCATCGTCGGCGACTCCGCTGTCGACGAGACCACCGTCGACGGAAAAATCTGCACCATCAACGGCTGCATCAACTTTAACACCATCGACAGCAGTGATGGCTAGTGGACACGTTGAGGCCATTCCTACCTCTTCCAGGTCTCCAGCTCTCCGAGCTATGGTCAGCATCAGGAATCTGCCTGCACAGGACGTATATCCTATCGACACATCTCCAAACAAGGTGACGGCTTTACTACCCAGTCATCTTCTCGACTGGGAGGAATCGGACGAAGGTCCTTTTGGAGATGCGCATAGTCCTTCGCAGCTCCATGTCAAGTATCAAGATGACGATGAGGAGAATGAGTACGAACAGTATCAGCCATACTACTCTCATCAGGACCAATATTATGAAACACGGGAGCCTCAACACAGAGACACCGTAGAAATGCCTTCCTCCTTAATTCAGGATTTACAATCCATGCTTCAGGATTATAGGAGAAGGTTTCCAGCGGAAGGCCAACCACAGGTACCGGCCTCTACGGTGACGCCAGGAAATGCTCCTCCTCCTCCAGCTACTCCAAGATCAACATCTCACTCAGTGTTAGCTGCACCCCCCAGAGATGAAGGGTCCACTTCAGGGGAGGAAGAACAAGAAGAAGGAGAAATTTCTACTCCACAACATCCTACAGAGGAATGGGATGATTACTTGGCTCCCACTCCTTCTCCACCACCTCCTCGCCCCTCTGATTCACCACCCGAGGACATAGGTGGTTTCCATAATCTTATGGACAGAGCCGCAGTACGTTTTCATCTACCAACATCTGTCTCCCAGTCGGAATGCTTCCTACATGACTTCAAAGAACAATCACGGAAGTCGGTACGGTCCATTCCGATTATTGATTACATTTGGAGCGAGGGCACAAAGATTATGCGGAATCCGGCTACTGTTCCTCCAGTTCCACAAAAACTGGATAAAAAATATAAGGCGACCCAAGATTCTCCGGCATGCCTTACTGGCCATCCAAAGCCTGATTCGGTCATCTCACAGGCTGCTCAAAGGCGCTCCAAAAATCCATCAACGCCTATATCCACCCCTCCAGACAAGGAAGGTCGCAGACTAGATAATATTGGCAAGAGATTCTCCTCAATGTCTGCAATCACTGTCAGGGCAGCGAATTCATTAGCAATTTTGGGCCGATATGATCGTCAAATGTGGTCCGACATGCAAACTTTCCTGGACCTCATCCCAGAAAATAAACAGGAAGAGGCACGTAAAATCTTACAGGAAGGTGAGCGGGCATCGGAAGAGATTATTGACTGCGCACTGGACATAGCCTCTACGGGTTTCCGCAAACTAGCGGGCTCCGCTGTTTTACGACGACAAGGGTGGCTCAAGGCCACATCCTTCAGACCAGAAGTGCAGTCCCGAATTCTAGACATGCCTTACGATGGGGAATCTTTGTTTGGCAAACATGTGGATGACGCACTGCAAACCATTAAGACGGACACAGACACGGCCAAGTCCCTGGGTACCCTGCAGTACAGAAAGCAGCCCTTTCGAGGGACTAGAGGGAGAGGTTTCACCTCATTTCGAGGTTCCTTTCATAGACAGTACCAGCAATCGCAGTACAGGCCTTCCTACAATCAGCAGTACAGACAATCATCGACTGCCTCCTATACCAGACAGGGAGGTAAACGCAGACAAGGGTCACAATCCAGAGATCAGCCCAGAAAACAATGATCTTTCACAGGCACCGGCTATGCTCCCTCAATGCCCACAACATCAACGAATGGGAGCAAACATTTCCAACTTCATCCAAGATTGGAAGAAGATAACATCGGACAAGTGGGTGCTAGATATAGTGACAAGAGGTCATACCCTGGAGTTCACAGAAAAGCCACCGCTTCACCCACCAACAGCAGGCAGCTCTCTCCATCTTCGTCTGCTTCAAGCGGAAATCATCAGCCTTCTAGAAAAAGGGGCTATAGAGGCAGTTCCCCTGCAGCAACGAGGTCTGGGATTCTACTCCTGTTTTTTCCTCATAAGAAAGAAGTCGGGAGAGTGGCGTCCTATTTTAGACCTCAGGAAGCTCAACAAGTTCCTTCGGAAACAATCCTTCAGGATGATCACACTGTCAGATATCTTGCACCTCTTGAACCCTGGAGATTTTATGACAACCTTAGATCTTCAGGACGCCTACTTCCACGTTCCAATACACCAAAAACATCGCAAATATCTCCGTTTCACATTAGCCGGTGCCCATTATCAATTCAGAGTCCTGCCATTTGGCCTCAGATCAGCTCCGAGAATCTTCACGAAATGCCTTGCCCCAGTCGCAGCCTCCCTCAGAAGCAAGGGCTTCCAAGTGTTCCCTTACCTGGACGACTGGCTAATAAAAGCTCCGTCATCCCTACTAGCCTCAAAAGCCACAGATGCCTGCCTAAAACTATTCAACAGTTTGGGTCTAACGGTGAACCTACAAAAGTCAGTCGTGCTCCCCGCATTGCAGGAGAGTTTTCCTGGGAGCAGAATTGGACACTATCCAAAACAAGGCATATCTTACCCTAACAAGGCAGCAGAAGCTGACTCAATTAGCGGTCACAATCTCCACAAGAAAGTTCGTTTCAGTACGACTATTCAAATCGCTTCTGGGCATGATTTCCTCAGCCATAGTCCTAGTACCGCTGGCAAGACTCAAGATGAGACCTCTACAAGAAGAACTACAACTCCAATGGACCCAGTCACAAGGATCCTTCGACGATTTGATAACCATCACACCAAGGATTCGGCAGGCGTTGGAATGGTGGTCCCACATCAACCACCTCTCCCACGGTCTAACCTTTCTGGCACCAGTAGCAGATTTCGTTATCACCACGGACGCCTCCCTGGAAGGATGGGGAGGCCACTTACAGGACATGCGCATTCAAGGCAAATGGTCCAAGCTCCAAAAAGAGATGCACATAAATCTTTTAGAACTGAAAGCGATTCACCTTACGCTCAAAGCTTTTCTGCCACGCATCGCAGGATCATCCGTGTTAGTCAGAACAGACAACACAACAAGCATGTTCTACATCAACAAGCAGGGAGGAACAAGATCCCTCTCCCTCTCAAGGGAAGCTCAATCTCTCTGGAACTGGCTCACACAGAACAACGTCCACCTCAGGGCAGAGCACCTGGCGGGGGTCAACAATGCTCTAGCGGATTCTTTCAGCAGGACAGACGACAACTGTCACGAGTGGGAACTCAACCAGACCATACTCGAGAGCATTTTTCAACAATGGGGTCGGCCGATCCTAGACCTGTTCGCCACCAACCTGAACGCCAAATGCCAGTCGATACCCACTCCCGGGGTCGTGGGGAAATGCTCTTTTGATAAGATGGTCCGGGATCTTTGCATACGCTTTTCCCCCCATTCCATTAATTCCCAGACTCCTCAGGAAAATGAAGACCGAAGGCTGCAAGATCATTCTCATAGACCCCAAGTGGCCGAGACAGTACTGGTATACGGAGCTTCTCCTCCGGTCAATAGCCAATCCAGTCCGTCTTCCTTGCAACCACAATCTTCTCTCGAAGAATCAGGGCCTCATCTTACACCCCGACCCAACTTCACTGCACTTGCATGCTTGGCTCCTGAGTTCAGAGAGTTCCAAGATATGGACATCAACCAAGAATGTAGGCTCATATTATCTAAAGCGCGAGCGGAGAGCACGAATAAGACATACAAATTAAAATGGAAGAGGTTCTGTGTTTGGTGTTCTCAGAACAATTTTCACCCTTTTCAAATCAATCCTGAGCAAATTCTTCCTTATCTGCTCTCTCTTTCCAAGGCTGGTCTTTCATATGCATCAGTCAAGATTCACCTCGCAGCTATAGCCTCTTACAGACGATCGGCTGACATGCCGTCTATTGGTTCAATCAGAGTCATCAAACAGTTTATGAAAGGACTGTTCCGCACCTTTCCTCCTGTTCGCTTACCTCCGCCAGAGTGGCACCTTAATATTGTTCTCTCCCAGCTCATGAAAGCCCCTTTTGAACCCATCCATAGAGCTGAACTCAAGTACTTAACCTGGAAAGTATCAACCTTGCACGCTCTCACTTCTACCAGAAGAGTCAGTGATATACAAGCGTTCACTACTAAAGAGCCCTTTCTAGTTTTTTCTGAGGATTTTGTTATGCTCCGAACCAATCCTAGATATATTCCCAAAGTTCCATCTTCATTCCATCTCAATGAACCAGTTATTCTACGAACCTTTTTTCCAAACCCTACTACGATAGCAGAGAGAACTCTCCATTCTTTGGACATTAAGCGATGCCTAAAATTTTACCTGCAAAGTACCAAGAACATCAGAAAATCAGATCAACTTCTAGTATCTTATTCTCTGGGACGTCAAGGAACAGGAGTAACCAAGGCCACTGTAGCCCGATGGATTTCTTCCACAATCCAATTTTGTCACACCAAGGCAGGAAAACCCTTGAATAGGCGCCCAAGAGCCCACTCTACAAGAGCAGTCTCCACATCGGCTGCTTTGTTTCAAGGTATTGCCCTAGAAAAAATTTGCCAGGCTGCGACATTGAAAACCACACACTCCTTTACGCAGCACTATTGTTTGGAGTCATCACAAAGAACAGACTCTCTAGTAGGAGAAGCTGTGCTACGCCATCTCTTTCATTAAGGTGAGACCTTTCCTTAGTTATAGTCATATGGTTTAAGATGCAGATAACCATGTTTCTATTGTGTTTCCTGGTGAATTATCTAAAGTGTACGTATGTATGTACTTATTAATGTGTATGCAGATAGATGAATTTTATCTATATTTATATATCTATATATGCACGTACTTACAGTATCTGTATTCCTTCGTAACTCACGCTCAGAAATGATGAGTTTTCTATAAAGGTATTATTATTATTATTATTATTATTATTATGATTATTATTAACTTTAATTGAGATAGAGGGTCCTCATGCTCGCACCCTCCACCCACGCTGGATACAATGTTTATCAACCATACTGCTGTCTATTCAGATTCAAGCATGTGAATTTATGAAAGATCCAATACTGGATAAGAAAACAAGTTACTTACCTGTAACTACAGTTATCCAGTATTGGTATCTTTCATAAATTCACATGCGACCCACCCGCCTACCCTTTGATGCTCGCATTCCTCTCAGGTTTTTTAATTTTTCACTCCCGTGCTGGAAAATCTGAGGAAGGGAGCTTCTCTGGAGAAGGTTCTAGAGGGTGCTGGTGCCTGATTGGACAGCAGGCAGGTTTGGGTCCTTTCACAAAAGGACATGGATAGGCTATATGAGCAAGCTCTGACTCCATTATAGCCTATGGCAAAATTTTTTTTTTTATTATTTATTGCTATTTTATGTACCGTGGGACTCCCACTTCGACGACGGGGATGATTCAAGCATGTGAATTTATGAAAGATACCAATACTGGATAACTGTAGTTACAGGTAAGTAACTTGTTTTCATATCACTGAAAAAAGCAAAAGTTACAGGGACGTTATAGTTAGGTTCTGAATTTATTCGTACAAAACCTTAGAAATTTAGCAGTTATATTTAGAGTTATTTTGAAAGGATTTTAAATTACAAATCTTTTGGAACCAGACATGATATTTCTACCTGTTGCCTATCAAATGTTAACACTTATTAAATCTACTAAGGTAACAGAATGTTATCCTATGGAAGTGGTAAGCCTTACATTAGTGGAAAACTAATTTAGTAGTTTTTCACTACCAGGACTTGTAAAGCCTAAAATGACATGAACCACTTTTCAAATACAATGCACCCTGTCCTATGGGCTGCGTACTAAAGTATACAAAAGGTGATGGATGGAATATTTGAATTAATCTTAGCCACTGGTAATTTCTCAGAGCTGCATCACAGTCTATTGTTATTTTCCACACCATGCCACCTTAGTTTGGATGCAGCTATGTGCAAATTAGTTTTGACCCTGCTGAAATAGGAACAACCCAGCACAAACAGCCAAGCAAGGTCCTCCCTGCACTAATTTAGCACTTGTTATCAGCAAATTAGTCTAATATAGTTTGGTTCAAATGACACAGTGTACACAGGATCCACAGTTGGGCATACCAGTACTATTTAGGATGACATACTTTAGAGCCTACAGTAGGGGTGACTTATATGTATTCAAAAGGAAGGTTCAGGTCTGGCTAAAAGTTTATTTGGCTAACTTGAGCAGGCAGTTTAAAACTGCACCATAGGCTGGAATGAGAGATCTGTGGCATGTTTTAAAGGGTTACTTTGTGGGTGGCCCGATAAGTGCTGCACTAGTAGCATTTAAGTACCAGGCCCGGAGTACATGTAGTACCAATTTACCAGGGACATACAAGTAAATGAAATGTGCCAAATTAAAGTAGTGGGCGTAAGCACTTTAGCACTAGTTAGCAGAGACATAATGCCAACAAAAATGAAATTCAGGAGGCAGGAGGAATGAAGGCAGAATGTTTTGGGGTGATCCTGCAGAGAGGGCCAAGTCCTATGCAACAAGTGGAAATATCTGTTGACATAGCACTACTATAACAATATATAATCAGGAGTTATAATTATTGGATCTGCAATGTTAGGGAATGTTAGGGATGCTGTACCTTAATATTTCCTTTATCAGATAGAGACTTCTAGTTACAGATTCCTTACATTAGAATTTCCTGGCATCAGTTTGGAATCTGGAATTTTTGATGAGCAGTCCCCCATGTGCGCCATCAGGTTGCGTTTTTCGGATCTGCGTGGCATCGTCAGAGCTGCTGAAGCGTCTGTGAGATCATGGTCGCCTATAAAGGCACCACCGAGGAGTGCATAAGTCAGTTCTTTTCCTTCTGTGTAGGTTAAGCGCAGGTCTGGATTCAAGCTACCCTCTGCTTTTTTTGGCAGGCCTTTTTCAACCTTTTTGTCAAGTCTTTTTGAAGTCTGTGCAGGATGACATCGAGGAAGACGGGGTTCTAGCCCTGTGGCTTCTGCCATCGTGCCATGACAGTGATGGACCCCCATCAGGTATGTCCCTGATAAGTCAACAGAGACCACAACTCGAAGTCGTGTTCCGACTGCCAGACCATGGCCCGAAAGCTTTGAGAGAGGGGACTCTGAAGCTCATGGCGGCCAGGCAGTCGACTTCAGTTGGCATGACTCCTAGGATGTCATGGTCCCGATCAAGGAGAAGGTCATGGGACTACAACAGGAGCCCTACGTCCTCTTCTTTCACTTGAGATCCTCCGGGCACTCGGGGAAGAGGCACAAGAAGAAGAAGAAGTCTGAGCAGACTTTGACTTCAACACACCCATTGGCCGACAAGACGTCTAGAAAACGTCTATGTTCAAGGCATGGTTCTGCAGAACTGATGCTAGGGCAGACTTCGAGTCTCTCCCCCTTTCCAGGATCTGGAGCGACCCCTACTCAGCTCAAAGAGTTTTACGATGCCATGCGCCTCCCATTTGAGCGGGCTTCCCCCGCTGACGGGCCTTTGTGCCCCACGGGGTCAGCAGGGACCCCATCAGACTCAGCGCCGGGGAGTTCAGCCTCTGCACCGTTGGGGACTCCAGGATCCAATACTGGATCACGGGAAACACCAAGTACACACAGTCGGCCTCCCTCCAATGTCGCTCCCGACATTGACTCTCCCCACTCTGCTGGTGCCCGCCGGTGGAGAGAGCCCCATCCTTATCCCAGATGATCTGGAACAACGTTGTACGATGCCAATTCCAACAGCGCGGACGGGGGCCAGAACAGTGCCTGATGCTTATTTTGATCAGCCAGGTACAGGGGAGGATTGGGAGAGGTCCTCTGACCCTTTAGAGTATGGATTGAAGCATACGTACTGGTATGGCTAGGGGAAGCCAGTGGACTGGATACTTCTCAGATACTGGCATGCTCTCACCTCCTACTGTGGCTATGGAGAAGGGAGCTTCATATACTATGGTGGTTCATCACTCAGGCGGAGGTCTTGGATTTAGATTTACCTATGGTGCCAGTCAGGACTAACCTCCTGACTCAGGTGCTTCAGCTGAGGATATCCACATCTGAGCTGATGTTACTCTGTAATGAAGCCCTCACTGATGTCCTGCTGGGGACATGTCCAAACCCAGCACAGGGTCTCCTGTTAATAGGGCAATCAGCGGCCACCATAGACCAGCTCCAAATGATCCTAGTTTCCTCACCCAACACCCCACCTCAGAGAGCTTGGTGGTCGAGGCCTCCACTTCCCATGGTGCCTTTCCTTCGACTCCCCTGGATAAGGAATCCAAGAAGCTGGATCAGCTTGGTAAGAACATGTTTTCTTTGCCCATCCTGGCATTGAGGTACGTAAACACCTTATGCCTAATTGGGCTGTTGTAGGAAGCTGGCCTGGTGTGTGGTGAGTACCTAAGGTACTTACATCTTATACCAGGTCCAGGTAACCCCTATTAGTGAAGTGTAGGCAGTGTCTAGAAGCCAGGCTCTCTAGGGATAGCTGTGAATGAGTAGCCAAGGCCTATCTAGAGATATGCAAAGTTCATGCAATACCACTGTAGTCACACAGTACTTACACACATGAAAGAAAACACACAGTTATAAAAAATAAAGTACTTTGTTTTTAGTCACACAATACCAAGTACTATAAGTGTAACTGTAGTGATAGGCTTGTAGGTGGGAATAGAATGTAGAGGAAGGGGGATTCTAGGTGGAGTGTTGAGAAAGGACAGTCTGGAAGCGGAGGAGGAGGAGGAGAGGCTGAAGCTGGAGTGCTGGGAGTTGCTGTATTACCACCACTACCAGTACATCTGTACAGGAACCTACTATCAGAATAAAGGACTATTCGTATCATCACCGTGTAATTATTACATAAATGGCGACGAGGATGCTCTGTGCAGAAACCAAGCGACTCCCTACTCCTAACTAATGTGAGCAACAGAAGAAACCCGGAAAATATATGACAGATCTTGAACTGAATAACTGTAAGTGCCAAGTTACATATATTTTGAAGGAGCGTGACTGTTTTCATAAGACCTTTTTCAGTGTGCCTAATAATGTGGAAAGGATACCAATAATAGTACGACATTAACGGTGAATCGATTATAAAGATTCACATTTCATGCCGTAGCAATCGGCTGTCGGCATTGCTGTGTAATTATTAATAGAAAAGAGCACACAACGGTTTTCTGAAAGTGTAAATTCAACGGAAAGAGCACGCGACGGTTTTCCGAAAATAAACAGTTCCATTCACGCGCTGAAAAAAGAACACTTCTAGCGCGTACTTCAAACAGAACCGGAACGCGAGGAAATGTAATTCCTAACACGCGCTAAAAATAGAATACCGGCGCGTGGAACAGCAAAGAGACAATAACGCGAAGAGATACAATCGTAGATGTAGCGTAATAAATCAAGAACTACTCACATTTTGTTGTCGACTCTGACTCCTTTCTGTGTTTTCATCGATCTCACAAGCAGCAAAGCAGCAAAACAGAAGAAGGACTCTTACAAATGAACTAGAAAAAAGACTGTGATATGAAATACCACATTGGAAACTGAAGGAAGATTGTAATTATAGATTGTGATTTATTTTAATTTCTAGTTATTTTGAATTTAGTGCAGTTATGGCTGAACAAAGTATCTCAGCACCTCCATGTTTTTTACCTTTGCCAGGAGAGCCAACAATCCCTTGGAAAAGGTGGAAGAACATTTTTTCTACTTATTTATTAGCGATAGGGGGGGACAGGTACAGTCCTCTTAGGAGACAAGCAATCTTATTGCATCATTTAGGGACTGAAGGTCGTAGAATATATGATGATTTGCCTGAGATATCCTTGGGCATGGGGGATGGACAACCTGCAAACCCATATGAAATGTCTCTACAAATGCTGGAGACACATTTTACTCCTAAAATAAGTATAGTATTTGAACGACATAAGTTCTTTTCTAGAATTCAGGGTTATGATGAGGATGTATTAACTTATGTTGCGGCCTTGAGGGGATTAGCAGTAACGTGTGATTTCCAAAATTTGAGTGACTCCTTAATACGTGATCAGATTGTACGCTGTACTAACAGCAAGAAAGTGAAGGAGAGATTGTTATCCATTGATCCCTCATTGGAAGAGTGCATACAAATAGTGCGAAGTATGGAGCATACTGAAACATGGATGAAAGAAATTGAAGTTAAGAGTCACATGAGGGACTCGGACAAGGAAAACACAGTTGAGGTGAAAGAGTTCAAAGTAAAGAAACAAGACAAGAATTCTGGAAACAAAGGAATTAAAGTCATGGAGAAGAAGAATCCTAACATTTTGTGTTATAGGTGTGGAGGTTTGGGACATATTGCCTCTAGTCCTATGTGCATTGCGCGTACCTTAACGTGTAGGGTGTGTGGAATAAGAGGTCATTTGGCCAAAGTGTGTAGGTCGAAGGGTAAAGTATTGAATAATAGTATCAAATCTGTGGATAATGCACAAGAAGAGCAGGAGGAGATTGTTCTAACTATTAATAGTGCTTTGGAAGTTAACCAACGAGAAATAGAATCCAAAACTGAAAGAAATTTCAAGAAGGAGAGCACTGTCAAATTGGAAAAACCCCACTGTGACATAATGTTGGAATCCAGATCTGTAAGGGTACTAGTGGATTCTGGTAGCCTATTTACTTTGATATCCAAGAATGTATTTATGGAATGTTTGGAAGGGAAGATTGAGGATTTGCAAAATGCAGACGTCAGAGCAGTTGGATATGGAGGGAAGAGAATCGATATTCTAGGAATGAAGTGGATGGACATTTCGTTCAAGGGCAATGGAGTATACGGGAAGGTGTATATAACTTCTGACGGGTCAAATCTTTTAGGATGGCGACATCAGAAAGACTTAGAGATAGTACTGGACCCTAATGCAGTTGAACCTGTCATGATTGTGGAAAAAGCAAATATTGAACATATGGAGACTCAAGAAATGGAAACAGAGTGGTCCAGAAAGTTAATGGAAAAATTTCCCAATGTGTTTACTGAGAAATTAGGTAAACTGAAGAAGTTTACACATCGCATAATTTTAAAGGAAAATGCGATACCAGTAGTCCACAAGGTGAGGTCCATACCATTTTTGATGAGGGAACCACTCCAACAGGAACTTAACAAATTGTTAGAGGAAAAGATTATTGAACCTATAGAGTCCTCGGAATGGTTGGCGCCTATCGTTGTGGCACCTAAGGAGGGAAACAAGATTCGTCTATGCATTGACTTGAGGGATTTGAACAAGAACATTTGGGTGGACAGGCAGCCTTTGCCGAACATCACAGAAATGTTGAGTATGATGGGGGGTGGTAAAGTGTTTAGCGTATTGGACATGTCTGCGGCTTACCATCAAGTTAACTTGCACCCGGATTCACGGCCATTAACATCTTTTGTTACTCCTTTGGGTGCATACCGTTACTGTAGAATGCCTTTTGGGTTAGCCTCAGCATCAGCTGTATTCCAACGAATCATGCAGAATGTTTTTAATGGGCTACAGAATGTATTGTGTTTCCAGGATGACATCATAGTAGTGGGAAAATCTTTGAGTGAACATGATGAGTTGATGGGGAAAGTCTTAGAGAGAATTGAGGCTCATGGGTTGACTGTGAAGAGAGAGAAATGTCAGTTGAGGAAAGATCGAGTGAATTATTTAGGTCACGAGGTATGTGCTGAAGGGATAAAACCAAAAAGAAGTATTATAAGGGCGATTAGTGAGGCACCGAGACCACAGAACAAGGATCAACTAAAATCATTTCTGGGATTAGCAGAATACTGTTCAAAGTTTGTACATGATTTTACTGTGGTTGTGGAGCCTATGAGATTGTTGTTAAAAAAAGGGACAGTGTTTGAGTGGGGAGAGGAGTGTGAAACAGCATTTATGAGGATTAAGAATTCCATTATCAATGCTCCTACTCTGGGACATTTTGATGTGTACAAGAAAACGATCTTAATGACGGATGCTAGTAGTGTGGGATTAGGAGCGGTTCTCATACAGGTGGTGGAGAATGAAGAGAAAATCATTGGATTTGCATCTCGTAGACTTCAGGGGGCAGAACGCTCATACTCTGCCATTGAGAAAGAGGCGTTGGCCTGTTGCTGGGGTGTAAACCACTACAGGTACTATCTATGGGGAATGCCTTTTGTACTTCGGACGGACCATAAACCGTTATTGCAAGTTTTTAAGTGTGGTCGAGGTTTGGAGGGAAGTATAACACCCCGGATATCTAGATGGTTGCTTCATATTATAGATTTCAATTTTGTGGTGGAATTCGTAAAGGGTAAGAAAAATGTTGTGGCCGACTGTCTGTCACGTTTGCCAGTTGATGAGAGTTCTGAAGAGGGGTCGTTAATGTATGAAATGGAAGTAGAGGTGTTTCCAATAGATGTTGAGTTGGCATTAGGACAAGAGGAGTGGGAGGAAGCTGTAGTGGAGGATGAAGAATACTGTGAGTTAAGAAGGCTCATATGTGATCCTGATAGTAGTAGCAGTCTCCCACATGAAAGTTTGAGACAATATTTAGAGGTAAGGAATGAATTGAGTATTCAAGGAGAGAAAATATTAAGACGCGGGAAAGTTGTTCCTCCAAGGAAACTGAGGGTGAGGTTGATAAAATTAGTGCATGAGGGTCATCTAGGAAGGAGTTTAACTAAGAGGAGACTAAGACAATTTTATTGGTGGCCTGGAATGGATAGGGAGGTTGAACGGATGGTGAGTGAATGTGTAGCGTGTGGTAATAGTGACAAGACCAGAGTTCTCAGGCAGCCACCTTTAGGATGTGTACAGTTCCCAACACAACCATGGGAGAAGTTAGCTTTGGACTTTATAGGCCCAGTGGATAAATTGGGTAGGAGGAATCGATTCCTTGTTGTTCTGGTAGATTACCATAGTAAATGGTTCGTGGTTAAGAGTTTAGAACGAATCACGACCAGTAATGTTATAGAATTTCTTAAGAAAGTGTTTTTGGAAGAAGGTGTGCCGAGAGTTCTGATTACTGACAATGGCGTGCAATTGGTGTCAGCAAGCATGAAGGAATTCCTGACTGGATTGGGGATTAAACATGAGAAGGTTGCGTTGTTCCATCCGCAAGCTAACGGATTAGTGGAGAGGGTGAATCGAATGATTATGGAGAATATTCAACTCTCTTTGGCGAATGGACTAGATTGGAGAATGGAATTGAACAGAATGTTGTGGGCACATAGAGTAACACCCCATTCGATAACGGGGGAGTCGCCATTTGTTGCTCTTAAAGGTAGAGAACCAGCAACGAAGGAATTTCCTTGGTGGTTATGTGAAAAGAAACAAGTATGGGTTGATCGGGGAAGGATGAGAATGAGGGTAATAGATCAGCAGGAGCGTAATAAATTAAGATATGACATTAGGAGAAGAGTGAAGAAGATTGATGTGGAAGTTGGTGATTGGGTGGTAGTGAAAAGGTTTGGTGTAGTGAAGAAGGGTGAAAGCAAGTTTTCTAAACCACAAAAAGTGATAAAGGTGTATAACAGTGTGGTTAAGCTGGATGATGGAAAGGAGTGGAGTATGGGAAACTTATGCAAAATTAGGAACGGTTAATATTGTTTTAATTGTAATAGATATTATCTGTATATAGTTTTGTGTGTATTCTCTTTTGTAGGATGTGTAAGGGGGGAGATGTGTAGTGATAGGCTTGTAGGTGGGAATAGAATGTAGAGGAAGGGGGATTCTAGGTGGAGTGTTGAGAAAGGACAGTCTGGAAGCGGAGGAGGAGGAGGAGAGGCTGAAGCTGGAGTGCTGGGAGTTGCTGTATTACCACCACTACCAGTACATCTGTACAGGAACCTACTATCAGAATAAAGGACTATTCGTATCATCACCGTGTAATTATTACAGTAACCCTCCAATAGGAGGTAAGTAATACACTAATTATATATGCTAGTAAATAGTAATAGGCATAGAAAAGGTTAGAAAACAGTGTAAATGCAGTTAGATAATAGTGATCCTCGGGGTATCCCAAACCATATACTAAAAAAATGGAATGCAAACACAGGCCCCCCACCTAGGTAAGTGGAATGTGTAGAAGGGAGCTTGATGTACTAGAAAACCACAGAGGTACCCCCCCAGCGACCAGGAAAACATGAGTGAATAACTGGAATTCCCACAAACCACCAAAAGAAAGAAAAAGAAGAAAAGAGTACACCCAGACAAGACTGCAAGAAACCAGTGGTAGATTCCTGGGAGGAAGACCTGTGGTGAGAGGGAACCAAGTCAAAAAGTCAAGGTGGAATCTAAGAGGAGTAGGAGCTACTACCCACCCAGATGTAGTTGCTTGAGTTGGTCGACGGTGATGAGAAGAAGGTCAGCACTGCAGCCCTGGAGCCGAAGAAGAGTTCCTGAGGGATGCAGATGATGTCCCTTGCTGGAAGGAGAATTGCAATCAGGTGTTGGTGCAGGAATTCCACCAACAAGCCTTGGCAAAGGCAAATATCGCGGTTGGCAGAAAGTGGTGCTGCCCGAGATGAGCATGGCCCAGGAGGACTCAACCCAGGAGGGGGAGTCAGAGGGGACCCTAAGCAACATAGAGAGATCACAGGAGCAAAGGCAGCACCCACAGGAGTCCCACAGGACCGGAATGGGGACACAGAAGTTGGGGAAGGAGCCCATGCAGCACACAGCAGAAAGATCCCACGCAGAAGGAGAACTACGCAGATGCCTGTACGTCGCAGGAAGGAGTGCTGAGGGCTGGAACTGCAGGTAATTTGAAGTTTTCTTGGAGGAGATGCAAACAAGCCTTGGCCGGTGTAAGAGACAACGTGCATAGGGGTACTGCCCTGCGTGGGAAGGCAAGCGCTTACCTCCACCAAAGTTGGACAGCTGGCAGAGAGGACCTAGAGGACTACTCTAGACCACCACCTGTGATGCAGGATCCACACAGCTCAGGATCAGAGGAGATCCACGCAGCCGGTTGCCATTGCAGTAGGATAGTGACTAATTCACTCCAGGGGTCACTACTTCTTCCTTCTCATGCAGGCAGAAGACTTGCCTCCCTGAGAGGATGCACAGCCAGGGAAATGTTGCAGAAGCTGAAAAGAGCCATGGAAACAATGTTGCAAGAAGAGTCTTCTTTCTAGATGCAGATTGTCGGTTCCTGCAGGGTCCAGTCACGGTTGCAGTGGCTAGAAGTTGAAGTGGAGGTTGCAGAGGAGTCCTGCTAGAATCTTCCAAGCCGAATCTGAGGACCCACCCAAGAGAGAGACCCTAAATACCCCTGAAAAGGGGTTTGGTCACCTAGCCAGGTGTCTGCCTATCATGAGGTGCCTCTGAGGTCACCTGCATGGACTGGCCACTCTGATGCTCACAGAGTTCCTTGCCAGCCTTGGGTTCAAGATGGCAGAACCCAGGGACCCTTTGGAGGAGCTCTGAGCACCACCACTGGGGTGGTGATGGACAGGGGAGTGGTCACTCCCCTTTTTATTGTCCAGTTTTGTGCCAGAGCAGGGACTGGTGGTCCCTGAACTGGTGTGGACTGGTTTATGCATGGAGGGCATCAAATGTGCCCATCAAAACATACCATTGGCTTGAGAAGGCTTCCCCTCCCAAGCCAGTCATGCCTGTTTCCAAAGGGAGAGGGTATTATCTCCCTCTCTCAAAGGAAATCCTTAGTTCTGCCTTCCTGAGATTGATCAGATCAAACAGCAGGAGGGCAGAAACCTGTCTGAGTGGTGGCAGAAGCTTGGGCTGACCAGAAAACCCTGGAAGACTGGTAGTAGCAATGCTGGGGGTGCATGGAATCATACTTTCAATGCTTGCAACAGTATAGGGGTATGATTCTGACATGTTTGATACCAAAAATGCCTAGGTTTGTACCATTATGTAGCTGGACATAGGTAGTGACCTAGTACATGCATAAAATGGCACTCACAAGGTCCAGGAAAATGGAGCTGGAGTTTGTGGGGGCACCTCTGCTAGTGCAGGGGTGCACTCATACACAGGTACTTGCACTCTGCCCTTTGGGCTAGGAGGGCCTACCATAGGGGTGACCTACTGTGACCTGGTACAGTGACCTGGTAGTGAAAGGGTGCATGCACCCTTTTACACAGGCTGCAATGGCAGGCCTGCAGAACACTTTGCATGGGCTATCTTTGGGTGACATAATACATGCTGCAGCCCATAGGGATCCCCTGGTACCCAGTGCCCTGGATACCATATACTAGGTACTTACATAGGGGCACCAGTATGTCAAATGTGGGGTGAAAAAGGTTCCATCAACCATGTTTAAAAGGAGAGATCATAATCTCTGGGGTCCTGGTTAGCAGGATCCCAGTGAACACAGTCAAACACACTGACAAACAGGCAAAACGTGGGGTTAACCATGCTAGTAATAGGCTACATTCTTACAGCTCTTTTTCCCTAACTGTATGGGATACGGTGGCACAGTTTCTGCCCCAGGTCCCCGAGGGCATGCAGAACACTCTCACATAAGCCCTAAAAGATGGGAGAGATGCAACGAAGTTTACAATACGGTGTGGTTTTGACACAACCGATTCGCTGAGTATGACGGTGGCCCTTCAGCGCCATGCTTGGCTCCATATGTATGGCTTTTTGGGAGATGTATAGGCAAACCTTATAGACATGCCCTTCGATGGCCAGATCCTTGGGCCTCTCGGTGCCTGCTCACCAGCAGTCTGCCTTTCACCCCTTTTGAGGCTTCAGAAGGGGTGTGGTACCACGCCACCCACAAGTCAGCCACCGTCCTCCGTCAACTCACCATGCAGTGCGAGGACAAGGTTGTGGTACCTTCAGACCTAGAGGGTCAGCAACCACCCAGCCCCCTCTTCCACAGCACCCAAGTCCTCTTAGTATGATTCTGGAAGACCACACATGTCTAGTTGGAGGGAGGATTCAATTTCATCTCCCTCACTGGTGATCCATAACATTGGACAAATGGGTCTTGCAGATCATACAGAAGGGCTATTCCCTCCCCTTCCAGTCTTTCCCTCCCTCTGTGCCTCCATTAATTAAAAAAGTGGATGATGGAAGATCACTTAATCTTGCTCCGCAAGGAAGTTTTGGCTCGCTTGGCCAAGGGAGCCATAGAAAGGATCCCAATGTCAGAAGTAGGCAGTGGTTGTTATTCCTGCTACTTTTTGATTTTAAAAAAGAACAAGGGTCTTCACCCTATTTTGGATTTAATGGACGTCAATCTCTTCCTCAAAAAGGAGAAATTCAAGATGCTCACTCTTGCTCAGGTTTTGTCTGCCCTAGACCAAGGAGACTGGATAGTAGCGTTGGACATGCAGGATGCGTATTTTCACATCCCCATTCTGCCTGCCCACAGGCTCTACTTGCGGTTGAAGGTGGGCCACAAGCACTTTCAGTTTACGGTGCTCCCCTTCGGTTTCACCAGTACCCCTCGGGTGTTCACCAAAGTGATGGAGGTGGTAGCAGCTCATCTGCGCAGGTTAGAGATTTCAGTCTTCCCTTAGCTCGACGACTGGCTGTTGAAGGATCCTACTGCCAAGGCTTTCCTCAACCACCTTCTGACAATGGCAAACCTCCTCCAATTGCTGGGGTTCACTATAAACGTGCCTAAGTCACACCTGACTCCTTCTCAGAAGCTTCTTTTCATCAGTGCCGTTCTGGACACATTGACGTTTCAGGCTTAGTCCAAGCAGCAAGTCCAGGATATTCAGGTTATGATACCAATGCTTCGGTCTCTATCTTGGATTTCGGTGAGACAGACTCTAAGGCTGTTGGGACTCATGGCCTCCTGCATCCTGTTAGTCAAACATGCCAGATGGCATGAGGGCTCTGCAATGGGACATGAAGTTTCAGTGGGCGCAGCATCAGGGGAATCTTACCGACATGGTTCAGATCACGGAGGGAACTGCAGTGGTGGTTAGTGAACTGTGATTGGGTCAGAAGCAGACTTCTCTCCCTTCGCCAGCCAGATCTCACAATAGTGACAGATGTGTCATTTCTGTGATGAGGCGGCCATCAGGGAGAGGCGGAGATCAGAGGTCTTTGGTCTCCAGCATAATCTGAGTCCATATCAATTTACTGGCACTCCGGGTAATCCGACTGGCATTGAAGGCATTTCTTCCTGTTGTAAAGGAGAAGATAGTGCAGGTGTTCCCCAGATAACACCACTGCAATGTGGTACTGCAACAAACAGTGCGTTGTAGGGCCATAGACCTGCTGTCAAGAGGCTCTGTATCTCTGGGCAAAGCTGGAATAGCAGGGCATGACCCTTGTGGTTTAACACCTGACAGGTTCTCTGAACACCAGGGCGGATTAACTTAGCTTTCACTGCCTAGCGGATCACGAATGGTATCTCCACCCAGAGGTGGTGCAAGGACTCTTTCAGCAGCGAGGAGAGCCTTGGTTAGATCTGTTCACCTCCACAGAGAACGCGCAATGTCAGCAGTATTGCGTGTTGGAGTTTCCAAAGCGGCAGTCGGTTGGGGACGCTTCTTGTCACGAGTGGAATTCAGGCCTCCTGTACGTTTTTCTGCCCATGCCCCCTCTGCCCAGAGTTCTCAAGAAGATCAAGAACGACCGGGCCCAAGTAATCCTAGTGGCTCCAGATTGGGCAAGGAGAGTTTGGTATCCTGAGATTCTGAAATTGAGCATCAATCTTCCAATCAGGTTGTCCCTTTGAGAGGATCTTCTGTTGCAGCAGAAGCGGTAAGTTCTCCAGTCGAACCTGTCAACTCTGCATCTATATGCGTCAAGATTGACGGCAACAGTTGATGGCCTTTGGCCTTCCTCCCGAAGCCTGTAAAGGTATTTTGGCTGCTAGGCTTCCCTCCACTAAAATGGTATACGTCTGCTGTTAGAAATGGGGTCTTTGGTTGACAGTCAGGTTACCCCCTGTTCAAGCAAGGACCCTCACTCTAGTCAGGGTAAAAGAGAATCACCCTCGCTAAACCCTTCTTACCCCCTTGGTAGCTTGGCAGAGCAGTAGGCTTAACTTCAGAGTGCTAGGTGTAAAGTATTTGTACCAACACACACAGTAACTTAATGAAAACACTACAAAATGATACAACACCAGTTTAGAAAAATAGGATATATTTATCTAAACAACACAAAACCAAAACGACAAAAATCCACAATGCACAAGTCAAGTTATCAATAAAAATGCAAAAAGAGTCTTTAAGTAGTTTTAAACACACACTAACGCTGTCAGCGTGAAAAAATACCTTGGGCACGTCAAAAATAACCCTGCACGGGCGAGTGCGGGTCAAAAAGGGCTTGCGATGCGTTGATTCCACTTAAGAGCGGAACCGTGCATTGTTTCTCTTTTCGCCGGGACGGGCGCGTCGTTTCTTCTCTCCGCAGGAGAGCGATGCGTCGATCCGGTCAGCACTCTTGGGTCCGGGCAGGCCTTACGTTGTTTTTCCACACACAGCTGTACTTGAGTCGGAAATCCAGCCACACAATGATCCGAAAACCCAGCAGCGCGGGTTGTGATTTTCCCAGCCTCCGTCAGTGATGCTGCGCGTCATTTCTCATGCTCCGTGCGTCGATTCTTCGGTCGCGTTTCCTGCAAGCGTCTTTTCTCAGCTGCGGAGCCGGCGGTGCGTCGCTTCTTCAGCTGCAGATCGGAATCATGGATTTCCTTGTCTTTAGGCTGCCAGCTCTCCTTTCAGGGTCCCAGGAACTGGATGGGCACCACAGGGAAGAGTAGGAGACTTCAAACAACAGGAGGCAAGCTCTAAATCAAGCCCTTGGAGATTTCTTCTCAAGATGTAAGGCACACGAAGTCCAGTCTTTGCCCTCTTACTCTGGCAGAAGCAGCAACTGCAGGATAGCTCCACAAAGCACAGTCACAGGCAGGGCAGCTCTTCTTCCTCAGCTCTTCAGCTCTTCTCCAGGAAGAGGTTCCTCTTGTTTCCAGAAGGGTTTCTAAAGTCTGTGATTTTGGGTGCCCTTCTTATACCCAATTTCTACTTTGAAGTAGGCCTACTTCAAAGTAAAGTCTCTTTGGAATGTGAAATCCTGCCTTTCACAGGCCAGGCCCCAGACACTCACCAGGGGGTTGGAGACTGCATTGTGTGAGGGCAGGCACAGCCATTACAGGTGTGAGTGACCACTCTCCCCCTACCTCCTAGCACAGATGGCTCATCAGGATATGCAGGCTTCACCCCAGCTCCCTTTGTGTCACTGTCTAGTGTGAGGTGCATCTAGTCCAACTGCCAAACTGACCCAGACAGGGAATCCACAAACAGGCAGAGTCACAGAAATGGTATAAGCAAGAAAATGCCCACTTTCTAAAAGTGACATTTTCAAGCACACAATCTTAAAATCAACTTTACTAAAAGATGCCATTTTAAATTGTGAGCTCAGAGACCCCAAACTCCACATGTCCATCCACTCCCAAAGGGAATCTACACATTAATCAGATTTAAAGGTAGCCCCCATGTTAACCTATAAGAGGGACAGGCCTTGCAACAGTGAAAAATAAATTTAGCAATATTACACTGTCAGGACATATAAAATACATTACTATGGTGGTCATTACAACCCTGGCAGTCGGTGTTAAAGCGGCGGTAAGACTGCCAACAGGCCGGCGGAAAACAAAATGGAATCACGACCATGGCAGAAACCGGCAACAAAGACAGCCACTTTAATCACCGCCAACAGACAGGCGGAGGCCAATGTACCGCCCACAGTATCATGAGAGGTCAATCCGCCACCTTTTCTGGGGCGGATTCACCGCGAACAAAAACACAGGGGAAACAGGACTTCGAAGGGAAAACGCTCACCACTGCACACCCCACGAAGAACCAGGACGCCATGGAACCAGAGCTTCACATTTTTCCAGCCTTTATCTTCTTGCTGCTCTACCAGAAGCACGAACGCCGGTGGCGAAGACCACGGTGAGTACTGAACCTACGACACAGGGGAGGGAGGAGGGAAAAAACAGTGACACACACATGCAACACGCAACACCCCCACCCTCACCCTCACCCACGACAACACACACACTAATACATCATGATACATTACAGTTAAACCCCTCAACCCCCCCCGGAAGTATGCAAAGACAAAAGGAAATGAGGTGAACGATTGTAATATATTAAAATTCAGTAGTCAGATATTATACATACACTATTTACAAATATATACACCAAGAATTTTAGTCCACGGTATTCCACCGTTAAAGTCCGTGGACCACTGGGCCCTCACTGCATGGGCGAGGCCCATACAAGATACCAGAACAAGATGGAGAGAACACTGCAGGGGCATCAGATAGAAATAAAACAGGCACCTCAGGGGGAAGGGAAAGGGTGGGCACCTCAGCCAGTTGGGTGCATGATGCCAAATCCACGAGGGGGCCCCATGCCCACTGTTCAATCCTGGGGAGTACAAAGCCACGGTCTCTCAAGTCTCCACAGTGGGTGGGTTGCCCACTGTTCAATCCTGGGGAGTGCAAAGCCACAGTCTCTCAAGTCTCTACAGTGGGTGGTTTGCCCACTTTTCAATCCTGGGGAGTGCAAAGCCACAGTCTCACAAGTCTCTACAGTGGGTGGTTTGCCCACTGTTCAATCATGGGGAGTGCAAAGCCACAGTCTCTCAAGTCTCTACAGTGGGTGGTTTGCCCACTGTTCAATCCTGGGGAGTGTAAAGCCACAGTCTCTCAAGTCTCTACAGTGGGTGGTTTTCCCACTGTTCAATCCTGGGGAGTGCAAAGCCACAGTCTCACAAGTCTCTACAGTGGGTGGTTTGCCCACTGTTCAATCCTGGGGAGTGTAAAGCCACAGTCTCTCAAGTCTCTACAGTGGGTGGTATGCCCACTGCTATATCCTGGGGAGTGCAAAGCCACAGTCTCTCAAGTGGATAACTGTCTCCACTAGTTCTGGAGGGGGCTTTGTGCCCAGAGTGCTTCATCCTGCCAAGGACAGAGGTAGTGGATGTAACTCTCCACTGGGTCTGGAGGGGGCTTGGTGCCCAGAGTGCTTCATCCTGCCAAGGACAGAGGTAGTGGATGTAACTCTCCACTGGTTCTGGAGGGGGCTTGGTGCCCAGAGTGCTTCATCCTGCTTGTGGCGGCCTCAGTTGCGTCAGTGCTTTTGGCGCTCATGGGCCTGCTGTGCTTGTAGCGGTGGTGTCTTTGGCAGCGGTGCTTGTGGCGGCGGTGTCCTTGGCAGCGGTGCATGTGGCGGCGGTGTCCTTGGCGGCAGTGTCCTTGGCAGCGGTGCTTGTGGCGGCGGTGTCTTTGGCAGCGGTGCTTGTGGCGGCGGTGTCCTTGGCTGCGGTGCTTGTGGCTTTGGCAGCGCTTCAGCTGCTGGCGGTCCTGTCTGGGGCAGCGGGGCTGCTGCTGGCGGTCCTGTCTGGGGCAGCGGGCCTGCTGGCGGTCGCCTCCTGGGCAGCAGGGCTGCTGCTGGCGGTCCTGTCTGGGGCAGCGGGGCTGATCGCGGTCTTCTCCACCTTGCTGATCTTCCCAGACTTGCGGGGTTTCTTGTGCCCCTTCCCCACCTTAGAAGGTGTCACAGCTGACTCCACACTCCCACCTGTACCCCTAGGAGCGGCTTTGGTGGCTGTTGTCTTCCCCCTCTCCCGCCGGGCACTGGCCAACTTTTGATGCTTGACAGGTGGGGGACTGTCAGTGCTGTGGCTGCTTGCCACACTGGCTGCCCTGCTGCCTGGTGCACTCCAGAATCCGGTCACTACTGGCACCACTGGTCCCGCCGATGTTGTGGCTGAGGTGCTAGGATGGGACCTGGAGAGTCGGGCCCTAGGAGACTGACGGGGTGGGGGAGGCGATGGAAAGAGGCCAAGGGTGGACAGGAAAAGTTTCTTAGGAACACTGGGACGGGTAGATGGATGGTGTTTGGGAGTGGAGGAAGAGGTTGTGGTTGTAGGAGGTGTCCGTTTGGTGACTTTGGGTGAAGATGCATGCGCTGGAGGCTGTTGTGAGATGGATGGCTGTTGGGTGGGTGTGTGGCTGCGTTTGTGTACCTTGGGAGGCAGACACACTGGGAGAGGACACAGGGGATGTGTGAATGGTAGTGGGGGTGGTGACTGCACTTCAGTGGGGTGTGGTGGTGGGTGTGCTGGTGATGGAAGTATTGGCTGTAGATGTAGTGCATGCAGGTGTGAGTGGAGACGAGACTGGGAGGGAGGAGGGAGACAAGGAGGAGGGGGACACAGTGGAGGCAGTGGATGTTGCTATGTCTGCATGTGTGTGATACTTGCGTGAGTGCCTGTGGGATGTGTGGTGCTTATGGTTGCCTGAGCTTCTTTGTGTATTGAGGTGTGTGCATGCTGGTCTGATGGTGTGCTTGGGATAGGCTGAGGTACAGTGGTGTGGGTCTGGGTGGAGGAAGTTGGAGGGGGAGGCTAGAGACAGGGACAATGGCTGCCATCAGTGCTGAGGCCAGAGTCTGAAAACCTCGCTGAAGGGCTGTCTGACCAGAATGAATGCCCTCCAGGAATGCATTTGTTTGTTGCAACTACCTCTCTACACCTTGGATGGCATTCAAAATGGTAGACTGCCCAACAGTGAGGGACCTGAGGAGGTCAATGGCCTCCTCACTGAGGGCAGCAGGGGTGACTGGGGCAGGGCCTGGGGTGCCTGGGGTGAAGGAGATGCCCACCCTCCTGGGTGAGCGGGCAAGGGGCAAAGGCTGAGGGGCTGCTGGGAGGGCGGTGCTGGAGGGGGGGTGGCGGCTGTACCTGTAGATGCAGGGGGCACAGATGGACCAGCCACCACAAGGGAGCTCCCATCAGAGGACGAGTCCATATCACTGGTGTCAGCTCCTGTCCCCGCCGTGGAGTTCCCTTTGCCCTCCGTCCCACTGGTGAAATCAGACTCCGTAGTGTCGCCCTCCAGGGCCATGTGGGATGTAGCTCCTCCTGCTCCAGTGCCACTGCTCCTCCGCCTGATGATGCTAATGCACACAAGTACAGGGAGACAGAAGAAATATGTTTCTTCTGTCCACTATTCAATCCCTGGGACATGGCCTAGAAGGCTATGGCTGATATCTGCACACATGGATGTCACAGGAGCCTGACTAGGTGTAGTTGGCACTGTACCCAGGTGGGGTGGGGGGCCACAGGGTCTGCCTGAAAAAGGGGACTTAACTAGCACACTCGCCCTGGCCTAGGGAAACCCACAGCCCACCTCCCCCACCCAGACACCTCCACTGCGCGCTGAATCAGCTGAATGAGAGTGTACTCACCCCCTTGTTGCTGCTGTGAGTCCCTCAAGCGCCCATCCAAGTCCGGATACGCCACCGCCAGGATCCTGAACATCTAGGGGGGTCATGGTGCGACCGGCATCCCTCCCACGTTGGGAGGCCATCGGCAGCTGGGCCTCCACCGTCTTCTTGCTCCAGCGGCGAATGTCCTCCCATCTTTTACGGCAGTGGGTGCTCCGTCTGTGGTAGACCCCCAGGGTCCGGACGTCCTTGGCGATGGCACGCCAAATATCCTTCTTCTGGTGGGCGCTGACCTACATGAATTGTACAGGGGAAAAAGAGAAGTTATTACCAACTGCACCGTCACAGTCATTGGCCCGCATCCCTACCCTTGCCATGTGGCACATGCACTCACCGTCGTCTCATGCACGCATCATTCTCCCCCCCCTATCTTTCATCCACACCACTCCACACAGGCATTGCCCATACAGCATGCTTCCAGTGTTCTTACCTGTTTGTCTGGAGGACCGTAGAGCAGCGTGTACTGGGGGAGGACCCCATCCACGAGTTTCTCCAACTCCTCCGTGCTGAAGGCAGGGGCCCTTTCCCCAGACGCACGAGCCATTGTCTCTTCCAGACTAAGGTCACAGCAGAACTTGCAGTGTAGGTCCTCTCCTGTCAAAGATCAGGTATCGAGTGATTGAACAGATAGAAAATGGCGGTCACGTCCGCAGCGGTGCGTACCGTCACCGCCGGCGTACATCGTCATTGGCTCCTGGGACCCATATGGTCCAATGTTAACCAATTCAGAATTGCACCGCGGTCTTCGACCGCCTACCGCGACAGTGTACAACGCCAACGCTGTTTCCTCACATCCCATTGTCCCACTTTACAGGTCAGGCAGCCGCCATTTCAGGGGCCCACATGGCTTTATTTTTAACTGCGGCACACATACCTAGGCGTTGGCTCAAAATTCATACAGGCAAAATTTGGGTTTTGAATGGTTTTCTGAGTAAGCTGTGTTTACGTACCTCTGAGTTGGTTGACTCTGTGCTCGCTGTTGTTCTCCATAGGCACCTTCCGCTGGGACATGTGAGGAGATGGCGGCATCCTCCGGTGTACAGACCGCTGGTGGACCTGTCGACAATGGAGGAAAGACATGTAATCATCACCTACAGGCTTGATCGTGCCACAATCCTGGAACTGTGTGCCCAGTTGGAGCCAGACCTGATGTCAGCCATCCGCCATCCCACAGGAATCCCCCTCAAGTAGAGGTGCTGTCAGTACTCCATTTCCTTGCAAGTGGGTGTTTTGAAACAACAGTGGCCATAGCATCAGGGATGTCCCAGCCTATGTTTTCCAACGTGTTGTCCAGAGTGTTTTCTGCCCTGCTGAAACACATGCAGAGCTACACCGTTTTCCCTCAGGTGGAGGATTTGCCTACAATGAAAGGTGACTTCTATGACCTGGGACATACCCCCAACATCATAGGTGCCATTGATGGGACACATGTGGCCTTGGTCCCCCCATGCAGGAGTGAACAGGAGTACAGAAACCGGAAGAGTTACCATTCGATGAATGTGCAGATGGTGTGTTTGGCAGACCAGTACATCTCCCATGTTAATGCCAAATTCCCTGGCTCAGTGCATGACGCTTACATCCTGCGGAATAGCAGCATCCCTTATGTGATGGGGCAACTCCAGAGGTACCGTGTGTGGCTATTAGGTGAGCACCTGGAACCAAATCAATGGGAATAGTTGTCTGGGTCTGGGGATATCCCTAAGAGTTATTGTGTGTTTAACAGTTGTCCCTCGCCATTTGCAGGTGACTCTGGTTAGCCCAACCTGTCATGGCTACTGACCCCAGTGAGGAATCCCAGGACAAGGGCAGAGGAACGCTAGAATGAGGCCCATGGCCGAACTAGGAGGATTATAGAGCGGAACTTCGGCCTCCTGAAGGCCAGGTTCCGGTGCCTCCATATGACAGGTGGTTCCCTATCATCATCCGATCATTGTGGCCTACTGTATGCTTCACAACTTGGCTTTGCGACGACAGGTGCCTTTTCTTCAGGAGGATGGTCCAGATGGAGGTGTTGTGGCAGCTGTGGAGCCTGTGGACAGCGAAGACGAGGAAGCAGAAGAAGAGGACATCGACAACAGGAACTCTGTGATCCAGCAATACTTCCAGAAAGACACAGGTAAGAAGACAAACCTGCCTACTACATGTACTTTAACACTACTATATCTCTACTGTCTGTCCTTTTCACCCATGGTATGGCCACTGAGTTGTCACTTTCCCTTACGATTTCACAGATGTGGGTCCCACTGTGTGACATCTGCTTTGTTTCCTCATGGACTAGAGCTGTGTGACATAGGTATGTTGACATTGCAATTGAAAGAGCATTTTGTCACTGTAATTGCTATTACACATTTTCGAAATCACAGACAGACTCCAGATTGTTTTGTGCTTTAAGGGTGTTTATTTAAGTGCTCAATATTGGAGGGGGTAGTAAAATGGTGAGGGGTGATGGTGGAGGAATGTCCATGGCAGAGTCCAGTCTATTAGTCTCACAGGTGCATTGTCCAAAGGGGCCTAGGAAATAGAGCTGGGTCAGTTTGAGGATGGACAGGGTGACAAGGTGGGACAAAAGGATGACATTCAGGGTGGTCTCATTTCTTGGCGGGGTCTTGGCATCGTTCTCTGTCTTTGTCCTGGATCTCGGGGACCGTTTGCGGGGTGGTTCTCCCTCTGCAGGGTGTGGGGTGCTGGTGTGGTGGTCCTGTGGCGGTGCCTCCTGTCCACTAGCACCGGCGGAGGTGGTGGGCAGTTCATCGTCCAGGCTAGTGTCAGGGGCCCCTTGTTGTGCCACAGTGTCTCTCCTGGTGTTGAGGACTTCTTTCAGCACCCCTACGATGGTGCCCAGGGTGGAATTGATGGATCTGAGTTCCTCCCTGAACCCCAAATACTGTTCCTCCTGCAGCCGCTGGGTCTCCTGAAACTTGGCCAGTACCGTTGCCATCGTCTTCTGGGAATGATGGTAGGCTCCCATGATGTTGGAGAGGGCCTTGTGGAGAGTGGGTTCCCTGGGCCTGTCCTCCCCCTGTCTCACAGCAGCCCTCCCAGTTCCCCTGTTTCCCTCGGCCTCTGTCCCCTGAGCGGTGTGCCCACTGCCACTGCCCCCAGGGTCCCTGTTGTTGTTGGGGTGGTGGGTTAGCCTGGGTTCCCTGTAGTGGTGGACACACTGCTGATTGATGTGTCCTGGGGTCAGAGGTATGGGCCCGCTGGGTGGGTGGGTGGGTGCTGTGCTGGTGTTTCCAGAGGTGGGAAGCTCTGTGGTGGCCTGTGACTGTGTCAGGGGAACTGACTGTCCCGAGGTTCCAGGTGGGCCGGGCTGGTCATCTAGATCCAGTTGGACAGAGCTGCTGTCATCACTTTGGGCCTCTTCCGTTGGTGGTGTGGACATGTCTGGACCCTCCTGTGCGGTGACGTTGGGTAGGGGTCCTGCAGGGGTGTAAAAGCATGATTATTGTATCTGTGTGCGCCATGGTGTGCAATGGGTGGGTGACCATGTACCCCAGTGCTTGCATTCCTGTGTGGGACCTTGTGTGATGATGGTTTAGGGGGGTGTATGGGTATGTGCAGTGGCCATGCATTGGTGATGGGTGTCCATGCTTTGTTGTTGCATGCAGGGCTTGGTGTTGGGATGTGTGATTTGTGATATCGGGACATTGTGAGGAGTTGGAGAGATGGGGGTGAGGGCGAGGTTGGGGGTATGTGATGGCATGCAGGTAGGGTGGGGGATATAGTAGTAAAGATTTGATTTACCGGAGTCCATTCCTCCATCTACTCCTACAAGGCCCTCAGGATGCAGAATAGCCAAGACTTGCTCCTCCCATGTTGTTAGTTGTGGGGGAGGAGGTGGGGGTCTGCCGCCAGTCCTCTGAACCGCACGGTGGTGTCTTGAGACCACAGAATGCACCTTACCCCGTAGGTCGTTCCACCTCTTCCTGATGTCATCCCTATTTCTTGGGTGCTGTCCCACTGCGTTTACCCTGTCCACTATTCTTCGCCATAGCTCCATCTTCCTAGCTATGGAGGTGTGCTGCACCTGTGATCCAAATAGCTGTGGCTCTACCCGGATGATTTCCTCCACCATGACCCTGAGCTACTCCTCAGAGAACCTGGGGTGTCTTTGCCGTGCCATGGGGTGGTGTGGGTGATGTGTGGGGTGGTGTGTGTTGTGATATGTGGGGTGATATTTAGGGGTGTGGGGTGTTTTGTGCGTGGATGTGTATGTGTGATGGTGTTGTGTGCCTCTGTATGGTGGGGTTGTCTTTGCTGTGCAGTATCTCTGGCCTTCGTCTAAATTTCTGGTCGTAAGGGTTTGTGGGTGATGTGGGTGTGTGTTTTATAGTGGTGTGAGTGTGTGGGAGTGGTGTGTGTATGTGTACCAGGTGTGTGTATTTCGAAATGTCCAATATGGTTGTGTTTTGTAAATGTGTGTGTATTTTGAGCGCGGCAGTGTGTACCGCCAATGGAATACCGCAGTTGAAAGACCGCCGCGTGGATTCGTGGGTCGTGATAGTGTGGGCGTATTTCTGTTGGCGTGACAGTGGAGGTTTTGTTTTTGCCAGTTTATCACTGACCTTTGGTGTGGCGGACTTGTGTGGGTGTCTAAATTTTGGCGGATTCCAAACAGTGGGTCATAATGACTGTGGTGGAATTCCACTGCTGCCGCGGTGTGTTGGCGGTCTTCTGCACAGCGGTAAGCGGCTTTTACCGCCAATGTTGTAATGAGGGCCTATATGTCCTACCTTAACCATACACTGCACCCTGCCCTTTGGGCTACCTATGGCCTACCTTAGGGGTGTCTGACATGTAAGAAATGGGAAGGTTTAGGCCTGGCAAGTGGGTACACTTGCCAAGTCGAATTTACTGTTAAAACCGCACACACAGACACTGCAATGGCTGGTCTGAGACATGATTACAGAGCTACTTATGTGGTGGCACAACCAGTGCTGCAGGCCCACTACTAGCATTTGATTTACAGGCCCTGGGCACCTCTAAAGCACTTTACTAGGGACTTACTAGTAAACCAAATATGCCAATCATGGATAAACCGATTACATACACATTTTGTAAAGGAGCACTTGTACTTTTGCACTGGTTATCAGTGGTAAAGAGTCCAGAGTAACAAAAACAGTCAAATCAGAGTCCAGCACACATCAACAACCTGGGGAACAGAGGCAAAAGTTAAGGGAGACCACACCAAGGATGAAACGTCTAACACGTGTCCCCCCCCCCAGCTGAAAGTGGGGAGCAACTACCCAACCTCATGCGAGTTCTCATCACTAAGGCGGAAGAACCTGGACAGACCATCAGCATTGGCGTGCTCTATACCAGAACGGTGTTCCACCGTAAAGTCCATCCCCTGTAGAGAAATTGTCCACCTCAACAGTTTTGTATTCTCACCCCTCATCTGCATTAACCATCTGAGGGGCCTGTGGTCAGTCTGAACTCGGAAGTGAGTCCCAAACAAGGAGGGTCTTAGCTTCTTCAGTGCCCAGACCACAGCAAACGCTTCACATTCTATGGCACCCCACCTACATTCCCTGGGTAGTAACCTCCTGCTAATGAAGGCTACGGGTTGATCTTGGCCCTCTTCATTAAGCTGTGAGAGTACTGCTCCAATACCATGCTCTGAGGCGTCTGTTTGCACAACAAACTCCTTGGAGTAGTTAGGTGCCTTCAGCACAGGTGCTGTGCCCATGACAGCCTTCAGAGCATCAAAAGCGTTCTGGGAAGCCTCTGTCCAGATCACTTTCCTGGGTTGCTTCTTAGAAGTCAACTCAGTTAAGGGGGCAACAATGGTACCATATCCCTTAACAAACCTCCTGTAGTATCCTGTGAGACCTAAAAAGGCTGTCACTTCAGTCTGGGTCTTGGAGGGCTCCCAAGCCAGAATTGTGTCAATCTTAGGCGGTAGGGGTGCCACCTGGCCACTCCCCACCTGGTGTCCTAAGTACACCACAGAACCCTGCCCTATTTGGCACTTGCTCGCCTTAATAGTGAGGCCTGCCTTCTGCAGGGCCTCTAACACTCTCCAGAGGTGTTGCAGGTGTTCCTCCCATGTGGAACTAAACACAGCAATGTCATCCAGGTAGGTGGCTCTGAACTCATCCAGCCCAGCCAACACCTGGTTGACCAACCTCTGAAAGGTGGCAGGGGCATTCTTCAACCCAAATGGCAATACTTTAAATTGAAAGTGTCCATCTGGTGTAGAGAATGCTGACCTCTCCTTGGCCCCCCTCAGTTAAGGCAATCTGCCAGTACCCAGATATTAAATCAAATGTACTGAGGTACTTGGCAGCTCCCACCCGGTCAATGAGTTCATTAGCTCGGGGGATGGGGTGTGCATCAGTCTTGCTGACCGTATTGAGTCCCCGGTAGTCCACACAGAACCTGACTTCTGGGGTGGCACTAGGTGCAGCAGCCTTTGGGACCAATACCACTGGGCTGTCACAAGGACTGCTGGAATGCTCAATAATCCCTAGGGTAAACATCTTGGATACCTCATCCTTAATGCATGCCCTGACCCTGTCAGTCACCCTGTAAACTTTTTGTTTAATAGGTGTACTGTCCCCAGTGTCCACATCATGTGTGCACAGGTGTGTGACTCCTGGGATCCGTGAAAACAGTGAGGAAAACTGTCCCAACACGTGGCGACAGTCACCTTGCTGCTCCTCAGTCAGGGAGGCGGAGAGGATCACTCCCTCCACTGACTCATCTTTTTCTCCTACAGACAAGAGGTCAGGAAGAGGCTCACTCTCCTCTTCTACCCCATCATCTGTCGCAAGGAGCATGGACAGTTCAGTCCGCACAAAGTGAGGTTTGAGGGGGTTGACATGCAGGACCCTTAAAGGGTTCCTTGGAGACCGCAAGTCCACCAGGTAGGTGACTTCACTCTTGCGCTCTCCCACGTCAAATGGCCCAGTCCACTTATCGTGGAGCGCCCTAGGCTCCACCACCCACACTTTTTGTCCCGGTTGAAACTCAACCAGAGTGGCATTCTGGTCATACCAGCGTTTCATGTCCTCCTGGCTTGCGTCCAGGTTCTCCTGAGCGAGACTCCTGAAGCGGGCAGTCTGGTTTCTCA
The DNA here is from genome assembly GCF_031143425.1 of Pleurodeles waltl. NCBI lineage: Eukaryota > Metazoa > Chordata > Amphibia > Caudata > Salamandridae > Pleurodeles > Pleurodeles waltl. Next base: position 1,416,615,768 of record NC_090446.1, read on the forward strand.
AAGCCAGCATGTAACTGAATACATCCTGGGTGGGGGTTACTAGGAGCTTTCACCAAAGCTTCCTTAACCAGACTCAAAGGTCCCCTCACAGAGTGGCCATAAATCAGCTCAGAGGGACTAAACCCAAGTCCGTTTTGAGGCACCTCCCTGTAGGTGAACCAAATGCATGGCAAGGGGATGTCCCACTTCTGCCTCAAGGGCTCTGACAGGCCCATGATCATGCCTTTCAAGTTGCCTTTGAATCTCTCAAACAGATCATTACTTTGGGGGTGGTAATGGGTGGTGAACTTGTAGGTTACCCCACACTCCTTTCACAGAGACTTCATATACGTGGATATGAAGTTGGTACCCCTATCAGATACCACTTCCTTGGGTAACCCCATGCGGGTAAAAACCCCTATCAAGGCACAACTCACCAGAGGGGAAGTGATTGATCTCAAAGGAATGGCTTCTGGGTACCGGGTGGCATGGTCCACCAAGACCAGGATAAACCTGTTGCTCATGGCTATCTTGGGATCAAGAGGCCCCACAATGTCAATGCCTACCCTCTCAAATAGAGTACTGACAACAGGCAAAGGCTGGAGAGGGGCCTTACATTTCCTCCCACTCTTGCCACTTGCCTGACAAGTCTGACAAGACCTGCAATGTGCATCTGAGTGCCTGCGCATTAGGGCCAGTAAAAGTGGGTGACAGGCCCCTCAAAGGTCTTGTCCTGCCCCAATTGGCACATCATGAGCCCAGTCGGAAGGCCCTGAAGCACTGGGGTACCACCAGCACACGGGCTGACCCAGGCTCAGGAACCTTAGGCTTGCTATACAGGAGGTCATCCTCCCAATAGATCAGGTGTAATCCTGGCTCCTTGCCAGCTGCCTGGTCTGCAGCCTGCTGCCTCAAACCCTCCAAAATAGGGCATGTCTTCTGTGCACCACAGAATGCTTCCCTGACGGGCCCCCTTCCTGCTGCCACTGCAACAGCTCAGGGACCTCCCCCAGTTCAGCCACCTGTTCCCCTGTAGGCTCCAGGGTGTCACCCTCAGGTTCCGCCTCCTCACGGACCGTGGGAACTCCTGGGGCCTGTTTCCTGCGGTTCCCTGGGCCACTGTTTCAGGCTCCAGGAGCTCTTGATTACCCTGACGGGTTGCCATTGACCGGGTGGATACGTATTCCCACCCAGGCAGACCCAGCATCTCCAAGTGAGACCTGTGTTCCACCTCCCTCCAAGGGGAATCCTCCAGGTCATTGCCTAGCAAACAATCAACAGGCATGGTTGGACTCACAGCTACCTTCAAGGAACCTGAGACCCACCCCCATTCAAAGGGACCCTGCACCACTCTGCACAGGTGCTCTGAGTTGTCCACTGCAACCACTTGGCGAAGTACCCGGGGATCTATCTGCTCTTCAGACACCAGCTGACTCCTCATTGTAGTCACGCTGGCTCCTGTGTCTCTCAGAGCCTCCACCCTCTGTCCATTAATGGTCACCCACTGCCTGTAGTTCTTAGTGTTTTCAGGTACTAGGGTTCTCTGGACCATCTCACTGTCCCCTAGTGAGAGAAGGGTCATCTAAGCTGGTTCCTACCCACTTGAAACCAACTCCTCCCCAAGCGCTACACTGGCCAAACCCTGGGACGTCCCACCAGTGGGTGCCGGGGTACTTTTGGGGCATTTGAGGTCCCCCCTCACAAGACCCACATGGTCACATGCATAGTACTTATGTGGGGGACCACCTGCCACTGGCTTCCCTGTGGAGAACCATGGCTTCTTTTCACTGGCAGGTTGGGAATCCTTACCCTGGGAATCAGTTTGGGGCCCTTTAGAGAACTCCCCCTGTTTACCCTTACCCCCCCCTTTCTTCTGAGAAAGACCCTGCCCACCCTTGGCGTGCTCTCCCCATACCTCTTTTGGACCCTGGTATTCTCCCAGCGGTCCGCTTCCTGGACAAGCTTTCTGGGGTCAGTCAGCTTGCTATCAATCAGGTGCTGGTGCAGCTCTGGAAAACAAACTATACAAGTGCTCCCAAGCAATCAGATTGTTTGCTGCCCTTCACCCAACCATCCAGTGACCTGGAGTAATAATCAACACATTCTAACCATGTTTGGGATTCCTTCTTCTTGTGGGACTTAAACTTATCCTTGTACTGCTCAGGGGTAAGACCATACCTTGTAAGCAAGGCATCCTTCATGCTAGAGTAGGTGAGATTCTGAGCATCCTTTAAGGCAGTCAGTGTATCCCTCCCCTCTACCTTAAAGGGCTTCCACAGACCCGCCCCACAATGAGCATTAGGGACCAGATTCATGTGGAGAGCAGACTCTTACCCCTTGAACCACAAGTATATGTCATCCTCCCTCTTGTAATCTTTCACAAGGTCTTTAGGAATGTGCACCCTCCTCTCAGGCTTCACCGTAGGGTTGCTTCCACCATCTCTACTGGACTGTCTTCTATGATCCATCTCTTTCAAGCTAAGCTCATGAGCCATCGCTAACTTCCTCTCCTCAAGGGCTTCTCTGCTCCAATTGGTACTCCCTTTCTGCCTGTCTGTCCTGTAACTCCTCAGGTGTCAGACCCTTAGATGAGACACTGCTACCTGCCCTGGAGACCTTCTCCCTTGACATAACAGGCCCACACACAATACCATTGTGTACGGAACACTCTTCCTCCTCCTCCTCATCTCCCTCATCCTCTGTGTGCCCTTCAGTGCTCTTGGCTGTCACCCAGGCCCTCAGCGCCTTTTGCAGCTCCTCCTTCCTGGATGAGCTCTTAATGGGACAATCAAAACATTTACAGAACTGCTTCAACTGAGCCTTGGTATAACTCTCCAATTTCTCAAGGCCAAAGTCAGCTCCAACTGATGCATCTCCATCTTGGGACATGATGAAGATCAAAAAACAAGTGCAAAGTTCCAAAGGCAGAAAAACAAGTTCTCAAATGAAGTTCCAAAGAAAGTCAATCAAGGAATCAGCGAAAAAATGGAAGTAGAACAAAAACAGTCCCAAAGAGAAAAAATCAAAGATCACCAAACAAGTAGTATGTGGTCACGTAGTGGTCTGAACTCAAACTGTAGTGTACACTTAATCACTGTATGTCAAGTACAAATTCAAGTACAGATCCCAACTGCTTATCACCAATGTTAGAAATGGGGTCTTTGGTTGACAGTCAGGTTACCCCCTGTTCAAGCAAGGACCCTCACTCTAGTCAGGGTAAAAGAGAATCACCCTCAGCTAACCCCTGCTTACCCCCTTGGTAGCTTGGCAGAGAAGTAGGCTTAACTTCAGAGTGCTAGGTGTAAAGTATTTGTACCAACACACACAGTAACTTAATGAAAACACTACAAAATGACACAACACCAGTTTAGAAAAATAGGAAATATTTATCTAAACAAAACAAGACCAAAACAGCAAAAATCCACAGTACACAAGTCAAGTTATCAATAAAAATGCAAAAAGAGTCTTTTAAGTAGTTTTAAACACACACTAACGCTGTCAGCGTGAAAAAGTACCATGGGCGCGTCAAAAATAACCCTGCACGGGCGAGTGTGTGTCAAAAAGGGCTTGCGATGTGTTGATTCCACTTACGAGCGGGACCGTGCGTCATTTCTCCTTTTGCCAGGTCATGGCGCGTCATTTCTTCTCTCCACAGGAGAGTGATGCGTTGATCCGGTCAGCACTCTCGGGTCCGGGCAGGCCTTGCGCTGTTATTCCATGCACAGCGGTACTTGAGTTGGAAATCCAGCCGCACGATGATCCGAAAACCCCACAGCTGGGTTGTGATTTCCCAGCCTCTGACAGCGATGCTGCGTGTCGTTTCTCCTGCTCCGTGTGTCGATTCTTCAGTCGCGTTTCCTGCAAGCGTCTTTTCTCAGCTGCGGAGCCGGCGGCGCAACGTTTCTTCAACTTCCGATTGGAGTTGCATCGATCTTTTACCCGCACTGCACTCTGTGAGTGGATTTCCTTGTCTTTAGGCTGCCAGCTCTCCTTTCAGGGTCCCAGGAACTGGATGGGCACCACAGGGCAGCGTAGGAGTATCTCCAGGGGACTCCAGATGCTGGCAGAGAGAAGTCTTTGCTGTTCCTGAGACTTCAAACAACAGGAGGCAAGCTCTAAATCAAGCCCTTGGAGATTTCTTCTCAAAATGGAAGGCACACAAAGTCCAGTCTTTGCCCTCTTACTCTGGCAGAAGCAGCAACTGTAGGATAGCTCCACAAAGCACAGTCACACGCAGGGCAGCTGTTCTTTCTCAGCTCTTCAGCTATTCTCCATTCAGAGGTTCCTCTTGTTTCCAGTAGGGTTTCTAAAGTCTGTGGTTTTGGGTGCCCTTCTTATACCCAATTTCTCCTTTGAAGTAGGCCTACTTCAAAGCAAAGTCTCTTTGGAATGTGAAATCCTGCCTTGCCCAGGCCAGGCCCCAGACACTCACCAGGGGGGTTGGAGACTGCATTGTGTGAGGGCAGGCACAACCCTTTCAGGTGTCAGTGACCACTCTCCCCCTCCCTCCTAGCACAGATGGCTCATCAGGATATGCAATCTACACCCCAGCTCCCTTTGTGTCACTGTCTAGTGTGAGGTGCAACCAGCCCAACTGTCAAACTGACCCAGACAGGGAACACACAAACAGGCACAGTCACAGAAATGGTGTAAGCAAGAAAATGCCCACTTTCTAAAAGTGGCATTTTCAAACGCACAATCTTAAAATCAACTTTACTAAAAGTTGTATTTTAAAATTGTGAGTTCAGAGACCCCCAAACTCCACATGTCCATCCACTCCCAAAGGAAATCTACACTTTAATCAGATTTAAAGGTAGCCACCATGTTAACCATGTTAACCTATGAGAGGAACAGGCCTTGCAACAGTGAAAAACGAATTTAGCAATATTTCACTGTCAGGACATATAAAACACATTACTATATGTCCTACTGTAACCATACACTGCACCCTACCCTTGGGGCTACCTAGGGCCTACCTTAGGGGTGTCTGACATGCAAGATAAGGGAAGGTTTAGGGCTGGCAAGTGTGTACACTTGCCAAATCGAATTTACTGTTAAAACCGCACACACAGACACTGCAATGGCAGGTCTGAGACATGAAAACAGAGCTACTTATGTGGTTGGCACAACCAGTGCTGCAGGCCCACTTGTAGCATTTGATTTACAGCCCATGGGCACCTCTAGTGCACTTTGGTAGGGACTTACTAGTTAACCAAATATGCTAATCATGGATAAACCAATTACATACACATTTTGTAAAGGAGCACTTGCACTTTAGCACTGGTTAGCAGTGGTAAAGTGCCCAGAGTAACAAAAACAGTAAAATCTGAGTAAAATCTAATAGTGTGGCTTACCCTGGATGTTACCTAAAGAGAGTGGGGAGTAACCACAATCACTAGAGCAATGAGGGTGTAGGACATAGGGAACTGCCTATGAAAGACCAGAGCCCTGACGGGGACTGTGCGGTTGCTGGTGAAGGTCATTTTTCTCTTTGTGCTGGTAACGCTAAAATAAAATATTAGCCTGTGTTGACTTCCTGTATTTTTCCCCCACCGGCCCAGGGGGAGCCATGGAATGCTTGGATCACACAATTCCTGAGCATCAAGTGCTAAAGAGATACTTGCCCCAGTTGCTGACGTTCCAGAGTATCTTGGGTCCTGGGACGTTAGGTGTAAAAAGCCACAAACCCTCCAGTTGGGCCCAGTAACCCCTGCTTGCCCTGTGAACAGGGTTCTGACATATACTTAAACTCAAACAGTAAAACCTGCACTTTCACTCAAACCCACACCTTCACCAGAAACAACAAGTTTGCCCAAACCCAAACCATCACCAAAAAGACCACCCTCACTAAACCCACACCCTCATTAAAAACTAGGTCTGGGCAAAAATATAACTCAGCTCACAGAGTTGTTGAAATTCGGGAAGTCTAGGCTACGCGTGTAATGCAGAGTTCCTGCTAACTTCTGCCATCCAACACATCATGGAATTATTTTTTAATTGGCGCACAAGACTTGTTTTGGTGTGCACTTGAGAGGGTGAGAAATTTGGTGGCCACTACCAAGCACACGCAAGATTTGCTGCTCGCTGTCATGGCTTCCAGTCACCATTGAGCCTTCTGGCACAACTTTTGTTACGCTGGCCAGTGCAAGTGGCCACGGCTGGCTCTTGAGCAGATTTTTGACTTGAGAAGCAGCTAAATCTTCTAAAAAATACATTTTCGAATGAATATTACACTCAATCAGACCGTTCAGATTGTTTTTAGTGTGAAAAGCATTTAATTTATTTCACTTTTTTTTCAACAGGAAGGACGTTCCTCAGAGACTCCCAACTTTCTCTGCCTGTCCAGCAGGCTCCCACCAGTGCTTTGTCCATCTCCTGGTCATTTTTCATTTGGAGTTTGAGGTGGAAGCTTCACTCTCTTTGTCTGCAGTTCCTGCTGCCCATATACCATTGCATTTTAGGGAATTTGGGCCTTGTTTTGATCTTGTCAGTAACAGTTCTGTTGTTGGTTTCCCTACGGAAAACCCATCTGCCGGCGTGATGGTCCGCCCGCCTGATTTAGATGTTGGTGGTCCCCTTGGCAATAGACGGCCCGAGTCATTTCTGTGGCTGCCAGGAATCTTAATCTGCGTCAACGGCACCATTGGAAAAAGTGGCTAATGGCAGGACTCCAGTCACTCATCCACCAAGGAGATTTCGATGTTCCTTACCACCAAGCCAACTTTGGCAATCCGACCTTCACATGTGAGTTGACGGATTGGGGGAATGAGGTAAAAACATACCTGTCTTCCTCATTCCACTGACATTTTCGACTGGACACCACTTGAGAAGACCTATCACTGCTGCCTTTGGATTACAGAGAAAACACAACTCTCCTGTTGCCCGACTCAAGAGTAGGGAACCCGCATTGCCTGTGTATGTTGTGTGTTCACTGCACTTGAGCTCGTGACCACAGCAGTCAGATACATGTCACAGTAATATTTAAATTTTTTTAAAAATGTTAAATTACTGTGACATGCTTAGGTCAGGAGGACAATTGTGTCAGACAAGAATGGGGACACATTGGTACATGACACATGAATGATGCCACCACAATAATGAAGAGGACCTGTACCTGTAATGTTTTGCTACCAGTTGTGTATGTGAGTCAGTAAGTGTATGTGTGTGTGTGTACACGATTGAATTGGCTGAGTGAGGTAAAGGGATCTGTAGTGGGTGATGTGGTTGTGTCAGATTGTGCACCACTTGCAATATGGGTATGCTGTCGTGTATGTTTGGTTGTGAGTGTGTTGCTGCATGTGACATTCAGGTGAGTGTAGTTTGTGGTGGTCATTGTGATGTGTTTAGTTGTGATATAGTGTGTGTTTCTGTATAGGTGAGTGTGTAGTTATGTTGGTTGTGATTGTGCAGTATGTAGGTATAGTGTCCATAGTGAATATATGGTGTGTCATGTATAGCAATGTGTGTTTTGGGCATATGCATGTGGTGTTGTGGTGGAATGGCAATTGATAATGGTGTGTATGTGGTGTGTTGTGTGGTTAGCTGTACTGGGAGACACATATGGCTAAGGGACTGTGGCCCTCATTACGACCCTGGCGGTATAGAACCGCCAGGGCTGCGGCACGCGGGAGCACCGCCGACAGGCCGGCGGTGCCCCGCGGGACATTCTGACCGCGGCGGCTTAGCCGCGGTCAGAGAAGGGAAACCGGCGGTCTCCCGCCGGTTTCCCGCTGCCCCCAAGGAATCCTCCAAGCCGGCGCAGCTTGCTGCGCCGGCTTGGGGATTCCGACTCCCCCTCCCGCCATCCAGTTCCTGGCGGTTCTCCCGCCGGGAACCGGATGGCGGGAGGGGGAGTCGCGGGGCCCCTGGGGGCCCCTGCAGTGCCCATGCCATAGGCATGGGCACTGCAGGGGCCCCCGTAAGAGGGCCCCAAAATGTATTTCACTGTCTGCATAGCAGACAGTGAAATACGCGACGGGTGCAGTAGCACCCGTCGCACCTTCCCACTCCGCCGGCTCGATTACGAGCTGGCATCCTCATGGGAAGGGAGTTTTTCCCTGGGCTGGCGGGCGGTCTTTTGGAGACCGCCCGCCAGCCCAGGGAAAAACTCATAATACCCTCCGCGGTCTTTTGACCGCGGAGCGGTATTATGGAGGGCTGAATTCTGGCGGGCGGCCTCCGCCGCCCGCCAGAATCAGAATGAGGGCCTGTGTGTGTGTAATTTATCTCTATTCCACAGCCACTGCTATTGTATGATGTCCATTAGGTCCCATGACGTCCTCCGTCCATCAGCAATCCACCACCAGTACACAGCCTGTAGAACTGTTACATCTAAATATACTCAGTGGGAAACCGCCAGCCTGACAGCTAGGAAGAGCATTTCATTGTGACAGTCGGTGGCTCAGCTGCAAATACAGCAGATGGTATGCCGTCAGCTTGTTTGCCATAGACCAGCATGTGTCTCTATTCTCTATACTATGTGGCCGGAGGCCATTTTGTGTAGTCATTGCCCATAGGCCTACATGTGTTCTTTTTTCTCCATGCTGCCTTTGTGTTTGATCATGTGACCGGCAGCTATTCTGTGTAGCCAGCCAGTTTGCTTTTGCCATGGGGGGGCTGCGTGTGTTCTTTGTTCTCCAATGCCTCCTGGCTTGCTGTTGTTGTTTGACCATGCTGCCAGAGGCTATTTTGTGTAGCCAGCCTGTGTTCTTTAATAGGCCTGCATGTATTCTTGCCTTCTTGCTTGTTAATGTTGGTTGACCATGTGACTGGTGAACATTTTGTGTATGAAGTCAATGTTCTTTTTCCATACGCCTGCATGTATTCTTTGTTGTGGCCATACCTCCTTGCTTCTTGTTCTTTGTTTACCATGTGGCCAGCGTTCACTTTGTGTGGCAATCAGTGTGCTTTTGCCATAGGCCTGCATGTGTTCTTTTTTCACTAAATGCATCCTTGGTTGCTGTTGTTTGACCATGTGACCAGTGACCATTATGTGCAGCTAGGCAGTGTGTAAATCTTTTTTTTCCAGTTTATAAAGCCATTTTCAAGGGAGATTGATAGGAGATGGCTGTGCCTTTTTTTTGTTAATTGTTTTTACTTTTCTCTGATATCAGTTTAATATGCTTGAGGAACATTGTAGTATATGTTTAAACAGTGTTTAATACTATGGCCCTCATTATGACATTGTTGGTAAATCCCACTTACTGCCACGCTGACTGCCGCCAACATACCACCGCAGTGGCAGATATCCGCTTACCATATTATGACACACACATACCAGTCCGTCACTATACAGCCACACACAAGTCCACCAGCCGAAAGGTCAGTGATAAACTGACGGTAGCAAAACCCACACCGTTATGCCAACAGAACAACACCTACAAAATTATGACCCACGAATCACCACTGTAGACATTCAGTGGCGGTAAACCATTGGCGGTACATACTGACACGTTCAAAATACACACACACATACAAAACAACACCACATTGGACAATTCAAACACTTCACACCTGCCACCCATACACACACCACACCAATATAAAACACACACCCACATTACCCACAACCCCTTACGAATATAAATTGCCAACAGAGAGAAACAGTAAGGGCACTCACACAACCAGAGCCATATACCACCATCACCTGTATACCACCCATGCACTTTACATCACACACCCCAACACATCACCCTACACACCATCACCCACACCACTCACACTACACCTATGGCACCACAACGAAACCCCAGGTTCTCTGAGGAGGAGCTAAGGGACATGGTGGAGGAAATCATCCGGGTAAAGCCTCAGCTATTTGGACCACAGGTGCAGGAGATATCCATTGCTAGGAAGATGGAGCTATGGCGGAGGATCGTGGACAGGGTCAACACCGTGGGACAGCACCCAAGAACAAGGGATGAAATCAAGAAGAGGTGGAACGACCTACGGGGAAGGTGCGTTCCATTGCAGCAAGACACCAACTCGCAGTACAGAGGACTGGCGGTGGACCCCCACCTCCTCCCCCACAAGTATCAACATAGGAGGAGCAAGTTTTGGCAATCATGCATCCTGAGGGCCTGGCAGGAATTGGAGGAGGACTGGACTCTGGTAAGTCAACTCTTTACTACTATCACCGTCCTACCTGCATGCCATCACTCCACCACCTCCCACACACCCCATCATCACAACCCAATCATCCCAATGCCAAGCCTAGCATGCACCACTAATGCATGGACACCACTCATAGACATGCATGGACACCTATCACTAAAACATGCACACTAGAGACAGTCACATAGTCCAACAAATAACTCACACAAGGCAAAGCTGCTAGGGCAATAACAACCATAGAGGGCAACCCACCCATGCACAATATGTCACACACAGAAACAATAACACTACATTTACATCCCCACAGGTATCCCAGCCAATGTCACTGGAGACGAGGTGCCAGCAACATCCAGTCACCCTACAGAAGAGGCCCACCGTGATGACAGCAGCTCTGGTCACCTGGATATGGATGACCAACCTGGCCCATCAGGGACCCCCGGACAGTCGGTTACCCAGGCACAGTTTCACACCACCACAGAGCCACCCCCCTCAGGAAACACCACCACAGCACCCACCCTGCGTACCCATACCTCTGTCCCCAGGACACATCGATCAACAGTGTGTCCACCACTACAGGGACCCTAGGGCACACCACAAACCCAGGACAATCAAGGACCTGGGGTTAGTGGCAGTGGGCACACGGTTCAGGGGACAGAGACACAGAACAACAGGGAAACTGGGAGGACTGCTGTGCGCCAGGGGGAGGACAGGCCCAAGGGACTGACTCTCCAGGAGGCACTCACTGCGATCCTTGGAGCATACCAACATTCCCAGGATATGCTGGGCAAGATCCTGGACAAGTTGCAGGAGAACATGCGGCTGCAGGAGGGACAGTACCTGGGGATCAGGGAGGACTTGAAGTCCATTAACACCACCCTGGTCTCAATTGCAGTGGTACTGGCAGACATGGGCAACAGTATGAGGGAGGCAGTGTCACACTAGCCAAACTGCTGAACAGCCCTCCACCTCTGCTGCCGCTAGTGGACAGGAGGCCCCGCCACAGGACCAACAGGCCACCAGCACCCCTCCCTCTGCAGAAGGAGAACCACCCCACAAATGTTCCCTGCGATCCAGGCAGAAGCCAGAGACTATTGCCAAGACCCCCGCCAGGAAATGAGACTCTCCTGATTGTCACCCTTGTGTCCCACTCAGTCACCCTGTCCACCTTGAACTGCTATTGCTCCCCTTCCTATGCCCCCTTGGGCATTGCACCTGTGCTACAAATAGACTGGACCCTAATCTGGACTTTCCTCCATCATCCCCCCAACCCATTGCACTTCCCCCTTTTCATCAGAGCACTGCAATAAACACTTTGAAAAAAATACAAGTATGGATTATGCCAAATGATTTAAGTATGTATTTGTGTAACAAGGTTTAAACATTGCAGTTCAACTGTACAGTGATGTTTACATAGGAAAGACCTGTAGTTGGCTGCAGTGAACACACTAGGAGCGATAGTGGGGCACCAACATCTGCAATAAGAGATGCCAAAGGGTACCGTGAGTGGGCATAGAAGTAGGAATTCACAGCCTGCCAGTGACAATGTCAAACATTAAACTGTCAATGAAATGTGAAGTTACACTGTCTTACCTGTGTGTCATTGGAAGTAGTGACGAATCTCATCCTCTGCCTCCTCATCTTCACTGTCCACAGGGTCCACTGCTGCCACACGGCCATCTCCAGCCTCCTCCTCCTGCAGGAAAGGCACATTGCGACTCAAGGCAAGGTTGTGCAACATACAGCATGCCACGATTATCTGGCAGGCCTTCTTGGGTGAGTAGCACAGGGATCCACCTGTTAGATGGAGGCACCGAAACCTGGCCTTCAAGAGGCCGAATGTACGTTCAATTGTCCTTCTTGTTCGCCCATCTGCCTCATTGTAATGTTCCTCTGCCCTTGTTCTGGGATTCCTCACCGGGGTCAGTAGCCATAAGAGGTTGGGATAACCAGAGCCACCTGCAAATATCGAGGGACAACTGTTAGCCACACACTAACCCTTATGGCCCACACAATACCCATACACCAACATGTGTGTTTTGGGCATATACATGTGGTGTTGTGGTGGAATGGCAATTGATAATGGTGTGTATGTGGTGTGTTGGGGGGTTAGCTGTACTGGGAGACACATATGGCTAAGGGACTGTGTGTGTGTAATTTATCTCTATTCCACAGCCACTGCTATTGTATGATGTCCATTAGGTCCCATGATGTCCTCTGTCCATCAGCAATCCACCACCAGTACACAGCCTGTAGCACTGTTACATCTAAATATACTCAGTGGGAAACCGCCAGCCTGACAGCTAGGAAGAGCATTTCATTGTGACAGTCGGTGGCTCAGCTGCAAATACAGCAGATGGTATGCCGTCAGCTTGTTTGCCATAGACCAGCATGTGTCTCTATTCTCTATACTATGTGGCCGGAGGCCATTTTGTGTAGTCATTGCCCATAGGCCTACATGTGTTCTTTTTTCTCCATGCTGCCTTTGTGTTTGATCATGTGACCGGCAGCTATTCTGTGTAGCCAGCCAGTTTGCTTTTGCCATGGGGGGGGGGCTGCGTGTGTTCTTTGTTCTCCAATGCCTCCTGGCTTGCTGTTGTTGTTTGACCATGCTGCCAGAGGCTATTTTGTGTAGCCAGCCTGTGTTCTTTAATAGGCCTGCATGTATTCTTGCTTTCTTGCTTGTTATTGTTGGTTGACCATGTGACTGGTGAACATTTTGTGTATGAAGTCAATGTTCTTTTTCCATACGCCTGCATGTATTCTTTGTTGTGGCCATACCTCCTTGCTTCTTGTTCTTTGTTTACCATGTGGCCAGCGTTCACACACTAACCATTATGGCCCACACAATACCCATACACCAACATCCAATGGGTGGGAACCAGGGCTCAGCTATTAGCCACAACCTGTGCCTCTGGAGTTGGCCCATCATATTTGGGAAGCTGCTATTCCTCAGTATAAAGGCATCATACACTGACCCAGGATACTTAGCATTGACCTGGGAGATGTACTGGTCTGCCAAACACACCATCTGCACATTCATCAAGTGAAAACTTTTTCGATTTCTGAAGACCTGTTCATTTTGCCGGATGGGAACATTTCCAAAATGTGTTCCATCAATAGCCCCAATAATGTTGGGGATATGTCCCATTGCATAAAGGTCAGCCTTCACTGTGGCCAGATCCTCCACCTGGGGGAAAACAATGTAGTTGCATATGTGTTTAATCAGAGCAGCCAACACTCTGGTCAGCACTATTGAGAACATTGGCTGTGACATTCCTGTTGCCAAGCCCATTGTCACTTGGAAAGAACCAGTTGCCAAGAAATGGAGCACTGATAGCACTTGCACAAGAGGGGGGATCCCAGTGGGGTGACGGATAGCAGATATCAGGTCAAGCTCCATTTGGGCACACAGCTCTGTGATTGTGGCCCTGCCAAGTCTGTAGGTGAGGATGATGTGCCTGTCCACCAGGGACTGTACACGGGGGTATGTCTCCATCTCCTATTCATCCGCAGCGGTTACAATCTATGGGGCAAAAGAGTGAGGAGCCGGTCATAGTCTGTACATTGTAACTACTAAAGATCAATGCCTGATGTGATTTTTACAATTTATTGGTGGCATATGTCCAGAATGTACAATTGTGAACTGTGACACAGTTAGGATCCATGGCCTGCTCCCGCCCCCTGAAATGGCATCCGCTTGTCCTGTATGGAGGGTCAGGTGGAAGTGAGGTAATTCCGCTGACATTGTGCACCGTTGCAGTAGGCGGTCAGGAACCGCAGTGCAAATCCTCATTGGTTATCATTGGGACTTATGGGGTACAGTGGCCAATGGTGATGTATGCCAGTGCTGACGGTATGCACCGCCGCGGACGTCACTGCCATTTTCTAACAGTTCACTCACTTGCTACCTGACCTTCAACAGGAGAGGACCTACACTGCATATGCTGCTGTGACCTGTGTCTGGAAGCTACCATGGATTGTGTGACTGGTGAAAGGGCCCCTGCCTTCACCTCGGCTGAGTTGGAGAGACTAGTGGATGGGGTCCTACCCCAGTACCGACTGCTGTATGGGCCTCCAGACCAACAGGTGGGTACACTTTGAGCACGATGCATGGGGCATGAATGCATGGAGTGGTGTGTGTGAAGGCCTCCTGTGGGGGGGGGGGTTGCTGGATGGGCCCTGGGCAGTGTGCAGCATGTATGCTGGGCCATATCTGTGCATAAGGGGATGGGAAGGGATATGGTGGGCCATGAGTGTAACAGGCAGGAAGCTCTAAATTATACCTTTCCCTGTGTATATTTCCTTTGCAGGTCAGCGCCCATCAAAAGAAGGGTATATGGTGTGCCATCGCCAAGGACTTGTGGACCCTGGGGGTCTACAGCAGGTGGATCACCCAGTGTCGGAAACAGTGGGAGGACCTGAGACACTGGGCACGGAAGACGGTGGAGGCCCAACTGGGGATGGCCTCCTAACGAAGAAGGGATGCCCGTCGAACCCTGACCCCCCTCATGGCCCACATACTGGTGGTGGCCTATCCTGAGCTGGATGGGCGCTTGGGGGCATCACAGCAGCAACAAGGGGGTGAGTACAGTGCCCATCATTACTAATTACGCCTGGTGGGGTGGTATCCATTGGGGGGAGTGAGCCTGTGGGTGCCCCTAGGCCAGGCCTGACATTGAAGTGTAGGTCCCATGTAGGGCAGGTGAAGAAAAGAATCACTCTAACAGATCTTTCAAGAAGGAAATGTAGGTCCTTTTATTAGAGCATCCCATCCACCAGGAACCATGAACAACCTGCTCTTCACTCTGCCCCCTTCTAATCTCTCACCTCCACATTCTACTCTGAGGTCAAAGATGACCTCAGCCCAATGCACAGCATAGTGAGCATTCCACTCAAGCTGAGATCAACTAAGCCATATACCACACATCTTCCTCCTTAACAATGAAACTACACAAGGAAACTATATTACAAATATTTACACTGAAATAAGAAGTACAAAATTAAAGGAGTAAGAAAACATAAGAAACAAAAACATTCACATAAAACTTTAAGCAACACAATATTGCTTTCCCTTGGATTTGACTACTCTATTAAGATTCCACACTCTTCCATCCTTAATTTTAACAGCATTCCTGAAAAGTTTAACAACTTCAAACGGTCTCATGAACTTACTTTCCCCTTTATACAAAGTAGGTTTTCTTACCAAAATCTGATCACCAATTCTCACATCAAAGCAATGTGTACTTTTCTTGTGATCATAATACTCCTTCCTCTTCTGCACACATGTTTTTTCATGCTCGTTTTCTTTGCCCACAACACTCGTTCGTTCCCTATATTCTTTCACCCAGGACACCCATGCAGGTGAAAGGAAAGTATTGGCTTTCCGACCTCTGAATAGATCAAATGGAACCTTACCCGTGGTGGAATGTGGTGTGACTCTGTACGCATGAAAAAATCCTTTCAGATCTTCTTTCCAGTCTCTATTAGACGCAACCTCCAACTGCACACACTCTCTCACACACCTATTGAACCTCTCCACAGTACCATTCCCTTCCGGATGATATGGAGAACACCTCCTATGCTTAATCCCAGCCTCCTGTAGGAAATCTTCCATTTCCTTTGAAATAAACTGAGGCCCATTGTCCGTCACTATAACATTAGGTAAACCCTCACGGCCAAAAACATCCTTGAAAAATTCAATAATCTTCCTTGACTCAATGGAACTGAGAATACCTATTTCCGCCCACCTAGAAAACTGATCAATCAACACTATCAGATAGTTGGAGCCACCTCTTCCTTGCACAGGTCCAACAATGTCAGCTGCTACTATTTCCCACGGTTTGTGCGGCATGTCTCTTACACACATAGGAGGAACCCTTGTCCTGTATATTTTGTCACTACTGCAACAATCTGTGCACTCCCTTACAAATCTTTCAATCATCAAGTCCATCCCAGGCCACTAATAATTAAGACGAATCCTAACCTTTGTTCTACTCATACCTTGGTGCCCTTCATACCCCAGCTCAATAATTTTGTCTCTCAACTCTACTGGAACTACCAACCTCAGTCCACGTAACAGAATACCATCTTCCACTGACAATTCTTCTTTCACTCTGCAAAAACTACACAGATCCTTATTCTGTTTAGCTTCATTCCTCCGGCCAAATCTGATTTGCTCACACACCTGTTGCAAAATTGTATCCCCAATTACAGATTTCACCCACTCATCTTGTCCTACTACACTTCCCGTCACACTGCACACACATATATTCTCTCGTCTTTCCTTCTCCAGAAACTCTTCAACTTCAGAACTCAATCTGGATAGACAATCCGCAACCCTGTTGTAAGATCCTGGAACATAGTGTACTGTAGAATTGTAATCCTGTAAACTGATTACCCATCTACTAATTCTTCCCAAGATCAAATCCAGACCCTTCCTCATAAACACCTCTACCAAAGGCTTGTGATCTGTAAATATTTGAAACTCTCTTCCCCACACAAAGTTCCTGAGTTTGTTAGTCGCCCAATATACACTCAATGCCTCTTTTTCAATGGTAGAGTAGTTAACTTCTGGTCCTCTTAGTGTTCTGGAACAAAAAACTATGGGTTTAAGACCTTGATTATCCATATCCTGTAATAATACTGCCCCCAGTCCTGTCTCACACGCATCAGTCATAATTACACACTGCTTGTTGGGATTGAACGACTTGAGTGACCCAACTGAAGCTAAGTCTGCCTTGATTCCCTCAAACTCTCTCAGGCACTCATCGTCCCACACAAACTTGACATTTTTCTTAGCCAGTTTACATATGCGAACCGTCTTTAATGCCAAATTAGGTAAAAATTTAGCATGAAATTCTAACATCCCAAAGAAGATAACAATTCTTCTTTCCTCTCTGGTACACGCAGATTCAAAATGTTCTTTACCAACTCTTCCTTGGGACATAACCCTCCTGATGTTATCTTATGTCCAAGATATTCAACCTCTGTTTCTCCAAACAAACATTTCTTTAGCTTAAGAGTCAAACCATGGTCTCTGAGAATGCTTAGAACCTTCCTAACTCTTGCGTTATGTTCATCCACGGTACTCCCATGTATCAAAATATCGTCCTGGTAACACTTCACTCCAGGTTCAGAGTCGTTGGCATACAGCTGCTGCTGATATTAAGCCGAAAGGCATCCTTATGAACCTGAACGTGCCAAACGGAGTGATGAACGTGGTGTAGTCACGTGAATCTGGATGCAATTCAATCTGATTATAAGCAGAAGTTAAATCAATTTTACTAAAATATTTGGAACCAGACAACATAGTGACCATTTCTGAGATATTTGGCAAAGGAAACTGGTCGCTGACTACACATTTGTGAGGTTTCTCAGGTCAATGCCCAGTCTCAAATCCCCTGACGGTTTCCTTGCTACCACAATTGGCGAAATCCATTCCGACGACTCTACTGGCTCAACGATACCCTCATCGCACAGTCTCTTAATCTCTCTCTCCACATCATTCTTCAGAGAGATGGGAACAGGACGCACCTTTGCTGTCACCAGAATAGAGCCTTCCCTCAGCCTTATTTGATGAAAATACTTTTTCAAAGCCTAATTTCCCACTAAAAGCTTCCTTGAACTCTTCGACAAATCCTGGTGTAGACGTTCGTTCCTGCACTTCTAACTCAGATATGGGATGCAAAGTATTCACATAGTCTTCCTTGATCATAACTGGCGAAGGAGAATTTGGATCAAGAATGACTCTCAATTCTTTCTGATAAGGCCAGCTTATAACACTATCTCCTTTAACAGGAACATAAACATTTCCGTATATAGTGTTTGTCTTGAAGCTTATCTCAGCCTCAAAGTACCCTCTCAGATCAATGACCTGACCTCCATACCCTCCTGGAACAATGTCAGGATCTTTTAACTCCACCAAATGACTCAGTTGTTTATCAAAAACTTCATTGGAGATCAAAGTCAACAAGGCCCCAGAGTCAAATAACATCTCATTCGACACTCCTAGAATGGTTACTATGTCCTTAGGATGTTTCTTCTTCTCCGTGCCCATGGAAACTGTCAAAATGCAATCTTCAACTACCTTCACTGCGGTCTGATTTCTTTGAGATTTACAACATTTACCAAAATGTCCCTTCTTATTGCACACCCTGCAGATTGAGTGAACAGCTGGACACTTTTTGTAGGATGCATAATGTCCTAAGTTCCCACAACGGAAACACCTAGCATCCTTATATCTGTTCGCTACTCCCTGGTCAACTTTGTCATCCTCTCGTTCACTGCTGCAACCTTTTGCACTAGTTGGTTCTTTCTTTGTAGAAATTCTGTTCACATCAACTTTCTTTTCTTTCTCCAGCTCTTCCACACAAGCCATGGTGTGCTCCACACTCTTGGCAAGGACAATCACTTCTTGCAATGTTGGATCATCTTTACTCCATAACTCCTGTCTGATCTTGTCACTTGCACATCTTAACATAAACTGATCACGAATCCTTTCTTCAATCGTGCTCCCAAACTTGCATGTAGAAGCAAGTTTCCTAAGAGCAGTAATGTACTCTTCAATACTTTCACCTGGTCTCTGCTCCCTCATGCCAAAATGAAAGCGCTCCAAAATGGTACTGATCTTTGGTAAGAAATGCAAATCAAGTTTCTTCAAACACATTTCGAACTCATTAAGGTCTGTAGCCTCTTCACCAGGATCCAGCAAGTCTTCATATACTTCCTGACCCTCACAGCCCAGACAATGCATAAGAAGTGTTGTTTTCCTTTCATTAGATACAATTGTTCCACAAACTGTGGAATAATGAAGAAATGATTTCTTCCACTTAGACCATTTTCTTGGTGGTTCGCCAGGTGTAGATAGAAAGAAAGGAGGTGATGGGATATTCTGCATCATGTAAGGTTAATATAAAGCCTGTAATAAAACCAAAAATATTCTTTCTTATATATTTTCCACTTTGATATTATTTTAAAATGTAATCAGCAGAACTTGAGATAATTTGCTGCAATAGATTAAACTTCAAGAATTCTAATTCGTATGTAAATACATGGAAGTCACCAAGATGCTGCAATGTTACACATTGAAACTGAGACCGACCAGTTACCACTTGAAAAATCCAATTTCACTTGTAGGTACATCAATGTCTTTGTTTTACTTTGGCTTAATGGGATTGTTTTCTATAGGAAATGGATCTTGTTTCCTAGTCGTCCTTTAACCTTTCTCTTCTGTCGTTTTACTCCCATCTATACAAGCGCGAGTTAGAAACTGAAACCGAACACTTTTACTCGCGCCCTCCTGAGCGCGAGTTAGATTTCCTTCATGGGTGCAACGCCGGTCTTTGTTGTCAAGGAAACGGCTTGCTTGTGTCAGGGAGAGAACGCGCTAAGCAGCGCGAGACAGAGCAACGGTTGGCACAGGTAAGGAAAAATTTGAAAATGAATAAAAATTGAAAGTACCTTGTGAATCAGAAGAGTCGCAAAGATCCTTAGTAGAAGACATCCATGTTTAGTAGTTCAAAGACCGGTAATACAGGATTCAAAAATGGAGAAAACAAAGTTTGAAGTAAAAAACATTTAAAAAACTGCCAGAATCCTCACAGTAATCATTTGTGTTGAGATGCTCCTCAGACCCTCGTCACCAGTGTAGAAAAGAATCACTCCAACAGATCTTTCTAGAAGGAAATGTAGGAACCACTAGGAACCATGAACAACCTTCTCTTCACTCTGCTCCCTTCTCATCTCTCACCTCCACATTCTACTCTGAGGTCATAGATGACCTCAGCCCAAGGCACAGCATAGTGAGCATTCCACTCAAGCTGAGATCAACTAAGCCATATACCACAGCAGGGTTCTGATGTGAGATTCCTCGTAGCTAGGTAGTAGGCATCCACTACTGGGCAGGACTGTGTGTGTCCCAAGTATGCTGCAGTTGGCGGTATGTATCCCTTCTCATGCCCTGGTGACTAGCATTGTTACTGGTAGTGCATTGCATAGCGCGTAGGGCTGTTCCCTGTGTGTGAGTGGTTTGTGTACGCCTACGGTGGTGTTGGTGCAGAAATTGGCCAAGTGTATCCTTTGTCTCTCCCCCCTCTTTTTGTTTTGTCACCCTGTCCTTATGTGCATTAGCCTCATCTGGCAGAGGAGCAGGGACATCGGCAACGGAGGGAGCTGCATCCCACCGGACCCAGGAGGCAGAGTCCTCCGACGGTGAGGGCACCAGAGGGACGGACGGCGAGGGGAGCAACACGGCCGAGACTGAAGGGGACAGTTCGGACATGGATACCTCCTCCAATGGAAGTTCCCTGGTGGTTGCGGACACCTCCGTGCTCACCCCAGCTACAGGAACAGCTGCCACCCCGTACCAGCATCGCCCTCCCAGCAGCCCCTCAGTGAGTTGCCCATGCCCGCTCACCCAGGAGGGTGGGCATCTCCTTTGCCCCCGGCTCCTTAGGCCCTGCCCCAGTTAGGTAAAAACAGAACTCCAATACTGGAGAGGGTCCAAAGTCACTATTCCCCTGTATAGAATGCCTTGTTCATGAAGTGGGGGACTTGACCAGAGGACAGGGATCCACGTCCTCTAGAAAAATATACAGTGCAAGCAGAAGGTAAAGTCCCACTCAAGAGGTTCTTGAAGTTGTTAGATTAGAAGTTTATTTCATTGTTGTACAGGCATTTTAATTCCAAAGACTCAAAGACTCATTTATTAACGAAACAGAAGATAAAGTCCAAAATGATGACTAAAAAAAGAGAGGATCAGCCAACACGTGTTTCGCCCCCTCTGGCTATATGTATGCCGGGGCTTTCTCAAGGCTGAAAAAGAGAAGAAAAATCAAATTTTCTGGTAGAGTTGATCATGTAAGAAAGAAAAGGTAAGATCTCATCAAACACCACCTAATGGTGAGCTAAAGCAAATCCCGTGCGAAGTAGTTTCTAATGTGATGTTCCAGAATGGAAAGATTCTTGAGCCCATGCATGATACGAGGTAGTAGGTGATTGGGGTGGGTTTCAAGGCTTAAGAGTTCATGGGAATCAGGAAATAAAACAGTGGAAGATCAATCGTGCTACACTGTCTGTGATGTTAGAGAATCTGTGATATTGAAAAGGAGAAGAAAACTGTGATTGTAACGCGGATAAATTTGAGTCCAGACGGAAACCAGAAGGTCACTCAGCTAATGTTATAATCACTCAGATTTTTGAAGAAATTAAAGGAAAAGATTAGTTACAGGAAAAAGGTTTTAAAGTAATTTAGCGTATAGTGCCCAAGTCCTTTGAAATCGGAAGATTGCCCCAAAATGGACCAATGCTTGAAACTGAAAAATAGTGATAAAGGAGTACTAAGATAATAACAAACATACCATGAAAAATAAGGCAAGCATTTATAATTTGAATACTGAGATAGTCATATTCTGTATGAAAAACAATAATCAATTGTTGAGACATACTAAACTTTGGAAAAGAATGTAAGAGAGCTGATAGCGATAATATCAACTGTGGTACAAATAATTTGCTAGTTAAAGAAATATATGCAAGTTATATTTAACCATTTTAACAGACTGTTAATGTCCACATAGTTAATAAATCAGAAAAAAACACCTTATTGAAGGTAAAATATGTTAGGAGCCAGTAAGCGAAGGCTCCGCATGTTAGTAAATCATATGCATGTAGCAGCAGTGCTCACAGCCTCACCTTTAGGGTACACGAAAACGGAACGCCACAGGTAAGTGGCAAAAGTAAAAAAAAAGAAACGGACGCGTAAGCGTCGAGGTCGCATTTATGGCTGATTGTTTTGAGATAAAGATAGAAGACGGACTAGCGGTCTTCAGGGCGGGGAGCGCCATTGTTGTAAACAAAAAGGAAAACTGCTGCCATCTTGGAGTGGCCGAGTAGATCATCAAGACAGATAACATCATCTTTAATGAAAAAAAGTGAAATACCTGGGAAGAGAAACAGAAACATGAACAATAAAAGAAGAAGAAAAAAGGCGGAAAAAGGACAAATTAAAAAGGGGAAGAAAAAAATTAAAAAGGGAAAAAAGACAAAAAAGTTATATTGAATAAAGATAGGAGAAATCTATAGAGGACTGCTGGCAAATAAGAAAGCAACTAGCTAATGAAGAACAGAAGTAAAGCAATTGGGAACAGCAGTATGTCAAACAACCAGAAGTACAGCAAAACAAAACAAAAACTCTAGCATTTACATCTCAGAGCAACTGCCAAAAATTAAGCTTGGCAAATATCAACATGTACACTTTACAGTTCCTGGAAAACGAAAAAGAAAAAAACAGAAGACCTTATGTTAATTACATTAACCAAAAATGCCATTCATGATCTTTGTTGAGACCATTATTAACTGTGTCATATTTAATTATTAGACGACTCTCTTGGCGTAATCACAGTGATGTATTGCCACCTCTCGGAGAGGGTGTGATGCGTCGTAAACCACTGAAGGTAAAGGTGCGTTGGTGTAGATGACACTTGATAAAATGTTCAACCATTGGTGCTTGAGTGTCAGACTTTTGTATGTTCCGAAAATGTTCCTGTATTCGAGTTTTTAAAGGACGGATCGTGCTGCCAATATAAGTTAGGTTGCAAGCGCACCAGATAGCATAAACGACATAAGTGCTGGCACAGTTAATTAAATCAGTGATCCGGTGGGTACAGTTGTTGATATTGACTGATGTAGATTTGGAAAGACCAAGTTTACATACAGAACATTTACTGCAGGTGTGAAAGCCTTTTGGTTTGGATGGTAAAAAAGTAGTAGGAGACCTTCGTTGAAGAAATGAGGGACAGAGTTTATTGCGTAGGTTAGGTGCCCGCCTAAAACCTATTTGTGGGTGGTTGGTGATATATTGGTTGATGGAGGAGTTATTCAGAACTAAGAACCAAAATGTTCTTAATGATTTTCAAATATGATTGTGACCATTATGAAAAGTGGTGATAAAGCGAATAGTCGTGTTCTTGTTGTTTTTTTGGGGTTTGTTCAACAGGGAGTTCCGATCCATAATTCTCACTTCATTTCTGATGTTATTTAAAGAGGCCTGATTGTACCCCTGGATTTAAGTCTCTTGATCATTTCAGAGGACGTTTTATCGTAGTCAGAAATCTTGGAACAATTAAGTCTGGCTCGTCTAAATTCACCTTTGGGTATATTCCGAATAGTACTAGACGAGTGACAATTGGTGGCATGAAGAATTGAGTTAGCAGATGTCGTTTTGCGAAAAAACTTTGTCTGAAGTTTGTTGTCCTCAACAAAAATCAATAAATCTAGATACTCAATTGAAGAATTTGACATTTGGAAAGTTACCTCTATCTCCCAAGGGTTGGGTGTTAGGGACTGAATGAATTGGTGAGGGTGGGCCTCTGAGCCTTGCCAAATAAGCAGGATATCATCAATATATCGTCCCCAAAAGATGATGTGTTTGATGAAGTGTTCCGAGCGGTCTGACCAGAGCCTTTGATTTTCAACAGCTCCCATCAGGATACAAGCGTAGGGTGGAGCAAATTTTGCCCCCATCGCAGTCCCTTGGAGCTGTAAGTAAAAGTTGCCATCAAAAAGAAAGTGATTGTTTTCAAGGCTGAATTTAAGAAAATCAAGAATCATTGTATTGCGTGTCAAGTACTGAACTGATCTAGTAGACAAACATTTGCTCACTGCTGCTAGGCCATCCTTATGTTTAATAGGAGTATAGAGACTGACAACATCAATAGTTGCAAGATAAAAGTCTGATTGCCACTCTATATCTTGTAGCTTTTGTAGAATGTCTTTAGTGCCTCTAACATAAGAAGACAGATTGGTCATAAATGGTTGAAGTTCTTTGTCAATAAGGGATCCCAGCTTAGAGCATATGGAGATTATAGGTCTGCCTTTTGGAGGGTGTCCTGCTTTATGAATTTTGGGTAAAAGGTACAGAGTCGGAATAATAGGGTATTGAAGAAAAAGGGCAGTTTTTTCCGAGCTGGAAAGGGTTTGGCAAGAGTGCCAGTGCTCCAAAAGTTCTAGCAGTTTATGTTGCTGCCCCAGATAGCCCTGCTGCCCTGAGTGAGGAGGCTATTGAACTCCTGCGATCCATCTCTGTTGGGCAGTAAACCATTGTGAATGCCATCCAGGGGCTGGCAGCCCAAATGCGACAGTCCAATGCATTTCTGGAGGGCATTCACACTGGCTTGGCGTACCAACAGAGATCAATCCAGGCTCTGGCCTCCTCTATGATGGCAGCCATTGCCCCTGTTTCCAACCTCCCTCCTCCAACTTCCTCTACCCAATCCCACTCCCCTCAGCCCCAACCTATCCCAAGCACACAGGCAGACCAGCATGCACACAGGACAACATACATGAGTGGTTCAGGCAAACACAAGCACCACACTTCATCCCACAGTCACTCACACAAATACCATCCAGATGCAGACATAACAACATCCACTGCCTCCACTGTGTCCCCCTCGTCATTGTCAACCACCTCCCTCCCAGTTGCTTGCACACTCACACCTGCATGCACTACATCCTCATCCACTACCACCATCACCAGCACACCTATCAGAGCACACACCTCACAGGCAGTCACCACCCCCACATCCATGTACACGTCCCCTGTGTCCTCTCCCACTGTGTCTGTGCCCCCTCCTCCCAAAGTACACAAATGCAAGTACTCAGACACCCAAGAGACATCCACCTCCCAACAGCATCCAGCCCATGCACCTCCACCCAAACACAGCAGACACCTCCTACAACCACTCCCTCTTCCTCCACTCCCAAACCTTCTCCCTCTTCCTGCCCCAATGTCCCTAAGAAGCTTTACCTCTCCACCGTTGACCTCTTCCCTTCCCCTCCTCCCCTCCGTCCTTCATGTCAGGCCAGGATGGTTAGAACCCAGGCAAGCACCTCAGCCACCCAGTCTATGGGCCCAGTAGTTTCCACAGCAACTCATGGTGGGAAAGGATCTCGGGCACCAGGCATCCACACGGAAAGGGTGCCTGCCCCAAGTGCTGCCAGGAAGGGCAAGGAGCCACCACCATCTGCTGCAAGGAAGGGTAAGGGCCCTGCACCAGCAGGCAGGAAGGACAAGGGGGATGATGCTGGGACTTAGCCA
This sequence comes from Pleurodeles waltl, assembly GCF_031143425.1. NCBI lineage: Eukaryota > Metazoa > Chordata > Amphibia > Caudata > Salamandridae > Pleurodeles > Pleurodeles waltl. The sequence goes on from NC_090446.1 coordinate 1,416,640,948, forward strand.
GAGCCCATATCACCAACCATGGTAGTGCAGCTGTCCGAGGCTGCAGGGGATGGGCAGGAGCGTCCCCCACCACCACCACCAGCTCCGGCAGCACCACCAGCAGCAGCAGCACCAGTGGGCAGCCGTTCGAGGCTGCAGGGGATGGGCAGGGGCCTCCCCCTACCACTACCACCAGCTCCACCACCACCAGCAGCAGCAGCACCAGTGGGCAGCCATCTGAGGCTGCAGGGGATGGGCAGGAGCCTCCCCCCACCACTACCACCTGCTCCACCACCACCAGCAGAAGCAGCATCAGTGGGCAGCGGTCCGAGGCTGCAGGGGATGGGCAGGAGCTTCCCCCCAGAACTGGCAGCAGCAGCACCACTGCCACCGCTGAGCAGCCGTTACTGGTGGTTCACATTCTGTAGACCAGCCTCTATAGGCTGTTGTGCGGCCAGCCCCCTGTAAATCATGTGGGTATGACACCCAGCTGAGAGACTGTGACCTTGCACTTCCCAAGATCTGCATCACAGGGCATGATGCCCCCTGCAGAACCAGTGGAGAACCATCCACTCACCCCATCCTCCCCAGGATGAAGATCACAGGGCACGATGACCCCTCCAGAACCAGTGGAGAAGCCGTCCACTCAACCCATCCTCCCCAGGATGAAGATCACAGGGCACGATGCCCCCTCCCGAACCAGTGGAGAAGCCATCCACTCACCGCATCCTCCCCAGGATGAATATCACAGGGCATGCTGCCCCCTCCAGAACCAGTGGGTAAGACACCCACCAACTCCAGCCTCCCCAGGATCAAGAGCACAGGGCATTTTGCTCCCTCCAGAGCAACATGGCAAGTCACCCACTTGAGAGACTGTGGCCATGCACTCCCCAGGATCAAGCACAGGGCATGTTGCCCCCTCCAGAGCCAGTGGGCAAGTCACGCACTTGAGAGACTGTGGCCTATCACTCCCCAGGATCAAGCACAGGGCATGTTGCCCCCTCCAGAGCCAGTGGGCAAGTCACCCACATGAGGGACTGTGGCCTTGTACTCCCCAGGATCAAGCACAGGGCATGTTGCCCCTCCAGAACCAGTGGTGTGGTTCCAGCTGCCGGCTGAGGTGCCCCCCGTTCCCCATCCCCCTTAGGTGCCTGCCTATTTTCGAACTGATGCCCCTGCAGTGTTCTCTCCGTGTTGTTGCAGGAGTCAAGAGGGGCCTAGAACTTTGTAATGCGGCCCTGTGGCCCACGAACATTGAGGACTGGGCAGTGTCCCTTTTTTTGTACATATGTATATACTTTTTGATTTGGATGCATGTATTACTACTATATTTATCTTATTACACTCACTTTGATCTATTGGTGTTGTCCTTCCATTATTCCTGAGGGGTACGGGTATATATGTTATGTTACTGCATCTGCTTGTGTGTATGGTGTTGGGGGTGGGGGTGTTGCACGTGTGTGTCACTCTCTTTTTCCTCCCTCCCTCCCCTATGTGTTAGGCAGCTGTACTTACTTTGGTCGCCTTCGCCATTGTTGGTGTTCGTGGTGGAGCAGGACGTAGAACAGCATTGGGAATATGTGCAGCTCGGGCTCCGTGGCGGTGTGGTTGTTCCCTGAGTCTCCACAGGTGAGTCGTTTCCCTTCTGTGCAGTGTTTCTGCCAGGCTTTTGATGTCGTTGGTACCGCCCCGGAAAAGGTGGCGGTTTTCTGTCTCATAATATAGTGGGCGGAACATTACATTTCGCCTGGCTGTAGGCGGCTACCGCCGTGGTGCCTGTTGATTCCGCGCTGGCAGTCGGTGTGGTAAAGTGGCTGTCTGTCTGAGCTCTTTCCGCCAGATCATAATTTGGCAGTATTTACCGCCAGCCTGTTGGCGGTATTACCGCCGCTTTATCACCGACCGCCAGGGTTGTAATGAGGGCCTATATGTTTTTTTCCTTTTTCGCCATCACCTCCTTGCCTCCCAAATTCCAGTGGGATCCTCATAATCCCCTATTGAACCAGCAGTTAATTTTATTTCTATTTTTAATTCATGTATTTTTTATTTATTTGTATGTTTGTTTTTTAAATATATATTTTCTGTTTGTTTTATTTTTAATTTTGTTGTACATTTCCCTCCATCCACCCCCTTCCTGCCATAGGCACCTGCCACACACTAGCATTAATTTTTTAGGATTATTGTTACTCATTTTCCCACTGGATCCCCTGCCTGCAATAGGCGCACAGCTACACACACACCAGCATTCATTTTTTAAGGATTATTCACATTTCCCCAGGACCCCCTGCCTGCCAAATGCAAGATTATTCCATTTTCCCCTGCACCCCCTGTCTGCCATAGGCGCGCAGCAGCATTCATTTTTTAAGGATTATTCCATTTTATTCTGGACCCCATGCCTAGCATAGCCAGGATTAATCCATTTTTCCAGACTCACTGCTTCCATAGGCATATACCAGCATTCATTTTGTAAGGATTATTTCATTTTTCCCTAGACCCCCTGCCAACCACAGCTGTCTCCCCTTTGATGCACATGAAGTAAACTGTTACATCTGTATGTTGTTATCCTGAATGAAAATGAAATATTATGTTATAGTGGTGTGGTTTAACTTTGGAATGGATTCACTATAGTTGTTAATTAATTTGGATAATAAGCAACCACTAAAATTATGTTGTCTGTATTATGAATGATTTAAACAGCAAAAATAGCATGATTCATTAAGTGTTTTTCTTGCTTGTTGCTTTTAGGCACAATAGTCATCACCCACAGAGTACTGCCAGGCAGAAGGCCAACACAAAGTTACTTGACCACAACATGAGTGGACAACTAGAGCTTCAGCCAGCAATAGTAGATTTTCCTGAAGTAGTAGCAGAACATGGGGTTGAGCTCCCTGCTGTGCAAGGTGTACCTCTTCTTGAACAACTGACATCCTGATCTTGAGCAAGAAAAAGGAATGGTACTCCACCATCTTCTACAAGCCCCCCTTCTGATATACTGAACATGGACTGGAATGAGTCTGAACCCCTCCACAAGAGACAAGGGAAAAAGAAAGTTCCTCAGAGCCTAACAATTATATAAGGGGTTGAGGAGGACGAGCTGGTCATTGTCATATAAGATGGCTTAGAGGACACCAACATTACCCCTCCTATTCAACCTGCCTGCTCTTAGGGATGTGGCACTGATCCCATCACCACCACCACCAGCTTCCATATTTGTAAGGTCCCCTCTGAGATCTCCATCCACCGCTACCATGGTCAAAGTACAGACCGCAGAGATAAACCATCGACACACCCATCCAGTTCTTTAGGCATTTGCAGTGTTTCACTCAGTTTGGACTTAACAGGACGATAACATTGCAATATGCTCCATTTGCAACGCAAGTGTTCGCTGAGCTAAGCCTGGTTCACACTATGGTAATGGAGGCCAAACAACCAATATGAAAAAACCTCACTGTTTCCAGCAGTGCACGAGTATCATCAGCCTCAGCAACCTTGAAATGGCACAAGAGGTCGATGGAGAAGCCACAGCATACAGTGACTGCCCCAAGATGCACATTGTATCTGCTACTTCTTAGTTCTCTCCAGAAGTCGCCTGCATCGTGGCACCAGAATAAAACATCCAGGCTTCTATTACGGGCATATTTAGGCAGGAGGGAAGTTAAGAACGCAAACACCTAATGGCACATTTGTGCAATGGGAAGCTGGCTTAGATGTTAGCGCTGGACCTCCTTCCTTTTTCTTTTGGGGGAAGAAGTGGGATTTTTAGAATTTGTGGTGGTCATCTGCCCAAAATGGAAGGTTCCCAGTTGGACTTATTTTGCTAGAGTTACTGTTTCAGCGCTCCATCACGATGTGCTGCAGTAGATTGGAGAAGCTTTTCAGAACAGTGCTGTCCACACTATCTACCTGATGAAAGACATGTGGACAAGTTGTCAAGAAACTAATTGCATGTGTATCACTGCACACTGGATCTTGTTTGTGGGGCTTAAGCAAACTTTAAAGGTATTCAGCGGCGTGCAACAGCAGCCATGTTCACCATGGAGAAATCCCACACAGTTGCAAACGTCTTGGAAGACTTTAGCAGCAAGGTGTTTGAATGACTCAGATTCAGATGTCTAAAAACTGGAGTTGTTGCCACAGACAATGGCAGTAATACAGTTAAGGCCATTGCAGATGGTGGCTATTTCAGGGTCCTGTGTTTGGCACATTACATCAAACCGATTGTGCACTACTTTCTCAAAAAAGAAGACATATTGACCATCTGCAGAAGAATTTGCACACATTTCAGCCATTCCTTTAGAGCTTGGAAGCAGTTGAGGATCTTTCAGTGTGCTAATAGAGTACCAGTTCTAGCCTTCAGACAATAGGTGTCAACATGTCGGAACCCGACCTATTACATGCTGCAACGTCTGTTTGAGCAGGACAAACTGAACAATGGCTATGTCATTCAAAGAGAAGGGGGTGTAATTGGAAAAAGCATGTCTATGGAGATGGACAGATGGGGCCTATTCAAATGCCTAACACAGATGCTACTTCCTTTTGAGCTTATCACACAGAAAGTCACGAAGGAGGACAGGGCGATGAGCCAAGCTATTTGGTTGTTGTATCTGCTACAGGACCAGTTAAAAAAGGCTTTGCAAAGGTTTGCCACTATAAATGGCAACTGAGAAGCACATGAGTTGGTTGAGAGCTTAATCCTTCGCTTGGCTGTTAATCCAAGGAAGCAAAAAGACATCATGTCCTATATAGTACAAAAATACTGGCCACTTCTATTCCTTTTTCAGAAGGAGATTTTTCAGTATACAAGTCGTGGACTGTTAAGCAAGTGAGAGACCTGAACGAGGAACATCTGGAAGTTAGAATCCCAGGCAGAAATTAGAGAATTCAGCCTTCGACCTCCAAGGAGGGCAGATTTCTCAAGGCAGCCAAAACCAGCAAGAAGAACACCAGCAACAGCAGCAACAGAAGAATTGGACCCAAACTCTCTAATGGCTTGGCTTCAAGTAGCAGACCTTTGGTCAAGTGCAGAGGTGAAGACAAAAGAAGTTGAGCAACCAGCAACGCCAATGACCATTCAGATGATGTTACAGGACTAGCTTGATGACCCAAAAGAGGTCTACGTGGATCAAAACCCATTGGTCTGTTGGTATGGAAAGAAGCGCTGATGGCCAGAGCTCAGAAGGCTTCCAATAAAGTATCTTTCTTGTCCGCTAGCCACTATGTCTGCTGAGTATGTGTTCAGTGTGGCTGATGCAGTTGTCATAGTCAGGAGGATCAGTCTTGCACCTCAAAACATGCAGAGATTGGCCATGATTTAATTAAACTAACACTTCATACCACACAATTACACTCTTCCTGAAACACCACAGTAGGAGGAGGATGAGGACGATTGGTCAGACGCAAGAGCATTAGCAGACCATCCTGAGATTGAGAACAAACTCCTTGACTGAGTACTGCGTGAGCCACTACAGAACTTTTTAATTATCGTAGACCTGCTTTGCCCCAAAAAAGTGGATATACCTATAGGAACATTATGGCCCTCATTATAACTTTGGCGGTAACTGCCGCCTACCGCCACGGCGATGGCTACCAACATACTGTCGCCGTGGCTACCATCCACCCACCCGCATTATGACCGTAGAAGGAATTCCGCCAGAAGGCTGGCGGAATACTGTCGACGGTCATGGCAGCAGACGATGGTAAGGTGGCGCCGCTGCCAGCAGCAGTGCTACTCCACCAAAATACCGCCAACCTTATCATGAGCCATGATACGGCCTGGCGGTGTTCTGCTGGCGGATGCCTCTGCTGGCAGCAGCACTGCGTCCCGATCTCCTGCTGGAGGACCCCCTACAAGCAGGTAAGTTGGGTTCTCCGACAGGAGAGGGTGTGGGGAGTGGTGTGTGAGTGTATGGCGGTGTTGTGTGTGTGTGGGGTGTGTGTGTATGTTTTTGTATGCATGCATGTGGGCGTGAATGAATGAATGTGAGTGTACGTGTATGTTGTGTGTTGTGAATGCGTTTGTGCGACAATGTATGTTGGTGTGTGTTGCAGTGTGTGTGTATGTATTTGTGCATGCGTGGGTCGATGTGGGTATGCGTGTGTGTATGATCGTGTATGTGTATGCATGTGTACATGTGCGGGGGCAGGAGAGGGAGGGGGAGGGTGAGGGAGGACTCTGGGGAGGGTGGAGGGGCAGACCCCTGTCAGTGTCAGGAAAGGAATTCCCTGGCACTGATAGTGCCTACCACCGTGGTTTTCGTGGTGGTACGCTTGCCACGAAAACCATGGCGATAGGCGGGGTCATAATCCTGAGGGTCGTTACCATCCTGGTGGACCGAGTGGTACATTAGCGGTTTGGCTTGAGCCAAACCGCCGATATCATAATTTGGGAAAAGGTACTGCCAGCCTGTTGGCAGTACCTTTCCCCAAATTACCGCCGACCGTCAGGGTCGTAGTGAGGGCCTATATGTTTTGTTTGTGTCTGACGTATGCAATCCACCATTTTTGGCAAATATATTGCCTGATTGGAGTTGGACAAGTGTGAAGTGCATAAGCCTTTCCATTCCTTTAAAGGGCGTTGGAGACAATGCCTGCTTCCATCTCATGCCAAGCCTTACCTTTTTTACATTCCATAGCAGGGCTGCCCCAGTAAACATCATTTGATTTACAAGACTGCCACATTGCCAATGTGTTGCTTCCATCAGAAGAAGAGATACAATTGTGTACCACTGCGCTTGGATTTAAACAAGTAACTACGAGTAATATATTATTGAGTGATTGTAAGTGATTATTGATGATTTGTGTGGTAGCAGACAGAGAGGGAGGTTGTTCAACTAATTTGTGAATCTGATTTTGATAATTGGCAATGTTTGGGACCTGATGGGTGATTTGGTGTGAAGGTGATTGGCCCTTTCACACTTAACTAGATTTATTTACAGGGTCCACTTCTTGCTGTACTTTTTCCGGTTCTTCAGAGGCCAGACCAGTCAATTTAATGAACAAAGACAACTCTACACAAAATGCTCAAATGTTTTTCCTCTTCTTGTTCAACAGCAGTGTACTACAGGTCTATCTCTCTCAGTCTCATTTGGTTTAGGACAGTTGGACTGAATCACAACTCAGAGTCAGGACTCAGGGTGGGACTATAGCCAAAAAAGAAGGAAGTTTCGACTTCAAAAGGAAACCAATATGATGATGACTAAGAGGCCTACTTAGCCCTGTGGACTGGAGAGATATGTGTTGACTTGGGAAATTCTGAGTTGTGTGATCTCTCAAATGTCAAACTCCTCTGTTATGTGGTTGTGGTTGGGGAGGCTGTAACTGGAGACAGACATGTGGATGTCAGTCGCGTCAGCTAAATATTATGGTAGTTGTAAACTTGATTAGCTAGGTTGAAGCTTACCTTCTGTCCTCCTCCTGGACGCTACAATATCTTTACTGTTGCATAATCCACAGGCCTTCTCTTGTCCTGCACCAAAGGTGAAAGCTCTATAACACTCCTGCTTACCATACCAGACTGGTTCAGTCAGGCACCTAAGACAGACATTCTGAGAAGTATGCAGATGCACCACCAAATTTGGCATTTACATACAGTATCATTTTTCTTTTAAGAATCATACTTTTTAGAACTGTGTAGGTTCAGTCCTCAATAATTTGTATATTTCAAAACTAGATGACAGAACCTTTAGCTATATAATAACTCTGGGGCTGAAGGACCGTTTGCAGTGCATTTAACTGAACTGTCTCATTCCTTAATTTCCTTTCACAACAGATTTGATGATGATGATGTGCTGCTCATCGACCTAATAAATAGTGTTGTTGTGTAGTGTGTGTCTTTGTCACACCTTTTTCTAACTACCCATTCCTATCCACTAACCAAACTCCAAACCCTCTTCCCCCACGCTGTGTGATTTATTGAAGTGTGACTTAATTTACACATTAAATGGATCACATACTTGGTGGGGTGGATGCAGTGAAAGTGACACCAACTCACTGTAGGATCTTCTTACCTGAACAATACAATAGCCCACACCAGCCACACTTGTCCACCCAGGAATGAAAGGGATAACATAACCCATCATCATAGTACAGAACAGTCAGAACTATGTCTGACTGTGTTTCAGTGTCCCACAATAGTGCACACTCATCCAAGCGTTTTGTTTGTCATGGTAGTCTGGTCTCAGTCTTCCACAGATCAGACTGTTTGTTTCCTTTCACTGTAGTTACCTGTGATGAATAAATAATCTTTTTGATGAGTTTAACAGTTGGAATTTACCTGGGAGTGGGACCTTTCTTTGTGATGTTTTCACTTGTAGTGCGAGAAAAGAGAACACTAAAACTGCCACCATCAGTAATTAAGAAGACCCTTTTGGAATACCCTGCTATAAAGTTTGGCAAGATTTTCAAGAGGTACCATCCCCTAATCAATTCAGGTAAGATAGGACTAGATGAACTCAGTAGTTAAGTTGTTTTTTAGAAGGAGAGATAAATTATATTTTTCTCAATGTTGGCAGACCCCTACTGGGCAAAGAGTTACAGGCAGTAGGACATGGGCAGCTACTACACCAACTACTACTATTGTGTATAATTGATTTATAGCTAAGTGCTGAAAATCATCATCAAGTGAAACAGATTTGAATTACCCAGGGTGTTCTTGCCAGACAGTGCCACCCTGGTGGCTGGGTATAACTGGACGATAGTAAAAGGTGAGTAGCCTTGTGAAGAATATGGCAAGGGACTTCAAGTAGGGAAAGTTTATGGGGAAAAGTTGATACATAAATGTGACGGTTTGACAAACTATCAGGGTGTTGCTCCATGCTGAAGAATCTTAACACAACAGTACACTCAACAATGCTATAATAAATTATACTATGCCAATTAGCAATGTAAAGACTGATAATTTTGACAAAGAAAATCAACCCCTGACTAGTGTTTCACTATCATTATAGCTCTTTAGAGTGGTTTATTCTAACCCTGAAAGGGTTTTGTTTTGACTTATACTGGGTGCTTCCTCCTGTCTGGACACAGCTAAACCTCTCTGAAGAGCTATAATGATAGCAATACACGTGTCAGGTGTTGCTTTCACTCATTCCAGGTTGGATTGGATGGTATTTTACTAGTCAGAAGCTGTAATACTGTGCCTGGAGTTGTGAATAGCTTTTGTCATTTTACAGCTCGATGAGGATGGCACAGTGTCAATCCTATGCTTAAAGACTTTCCTCTATAAATGGCAAAAGACTTTGCAGCATGGATAACACTGTGCTACTCATATGCTTAAAAACATTGCTAGTGTCCCTGGTGTTGCAGGGTGCTCCTTACTGGATCTGCTCTCCATCTAAATTTAGGAACTACCCAGAGTTCTCTCTTCTTTTTGTTACCTAGTGATAGTCACCACTAGGTATTTATAGTTATGATTTTGTTTCTATAGAAAAAGTTGTTTTTTACTTGCCTGTATTTTTGACGCAGCTTATCGAATTTTCACAAAACTTTCCAAATAAATTTGACAGTCACAAGATCTACTGTCTAGAAAGTTGCAGGGTAATCTGTGAAGCGGGGGCTGAGATAAGGGGGGGGTGAAATTTAGAGCATTTCCAAAGTTAACTCCTATAGGAAAAATTGAACAGATATAGCACCAAAACCACTGGACAGAATTACACAAAATTGGGCAGAAAGGTGGCTCTTGGTCCAGAAAGGGCCCTTTTTGAGAAACGCAAGGACATTTCAGTAGTTTTTGAGAAATGTAAGGAAATCCAAATTTCTATATATAGGGAAGGGAAGGATTCGCGACCCCTACCAATGTCGTGCTGAGATATGATTGGCTGCCAACACTTCAACAAGGAAGTGTTGGCAGCCATGTTGGGACTCGGCTTTAGCCGAGTCCCAGCAAAAAAGAATATGAAAAAAAGGGGCCAGGGTATTTGGCAACCTATTCATTTGGCAACCTCTAAGGCACAGGTTGCTGAAACGTGTTCTGTTTTCACTCAGCGCTAAATAAAGTTTCTTCCAACCACACGTAGTGCTTGTCTTTTCATTATTAAAGAGGAGGAAGTGGTGATATACACACACAGATATTCACTGAAAAAAACAAACGTTACAGGGACGTTATAGTTAGGAAATAGAATTAAAAAAGCATAGAAATAAATATATATATTTATTTTAAAAATATATATATTAAATATATATATAGCTTCACTAAAAAAAGCAAAGATAAAAGCAAAGGTAACTGGGAAGTTATAGTTAGGTTCAGATTTTACACTCAGAAAACCATAGAAATTCAGCTGTTAGATTTATTTCAAGTAACTATAATTCATGCCCTTAAATAACTAAGGGCCAGGTGTACCAAAGAATTTTACCGATTCTGTGACTATGGGGAAATGCTTTAGTACATATGGCCCTAAAACTCGCACCCTTGCCATGCAGTTTTCTCATCAATAATTTTACTGCAAATGTTACAGTGATATCAATGATCTCAAAGCAGATGTCATGGGTGATGTAATATCTTGGGTAATTAGCAGTGCAAGGCAAGGGTGTGAGTTATAGTCCTTAAGGCAACAAGAGACACACCTTTCCATAAGCTCAGCACACATCCCAACACCCTCTGTCTCCCAAACACCTACTACACACACACCGTCTACCCTCCCTCCCTCTTCACAAATACCCTCTCCTTCTTCCAAACCCCTTTACAAGCAGCTCCCACACCCAATAATTATTTGAGGTGCCTGGCTTCCACCAGCTTTTGTGGAGCGAGACAAGTGTCTTTAGGAGGAGGAATTAAGTTGAAGTACTACCCATGGCCATACAAGGCAGGGATATGTAGCTGTGATGCTACTTTGACAAAAGGTTTATTATTGTTATTTTTATATTATTGTTTGTTTGCAAAAATATGTATTTTAAATGTGATAAAGGTATCTTTCACATTACATTAAATTAACAATATGACAATATGTTTTAGTTTCTGTTTATCACATACATAGGGGGTGATTCTAAGCTTGGCGGGCGGCGGTAGCCGCCCGTCAAGCGGGAACCGCCAGAAGACCGTACCGCGGTCAAAAGACCGCGGCGGTCATTCTGGGTTTCCCACTGGGCTGGCGGGCGACCGCCGAAAGTCCGCCCGCCAGCCCAGCGGAAAACACCCTTCCCACGAGGACGCCGGCTCAGAATGGAGCCGGCGGAGTGGGAAGGTGCGACGGGTGCAGTTGCACCCGTCACAAATTTCAGTGTCTGCAAAGCAGACACTGAAATTCTTCGTGGGGCCCTCTTACGGGGGCCCCTGCAGTGCCCATGCCATTGGCATGGGCACTGCAGGGGCCCCCAGGGGTCCCGCGGCACCCCCTACCGCCATCCTGTTCCTGGCGGGAGACCCGCCAGGAACAGGATGGCGGTAGGGGGTGTCAGAATCCCCATGGCGGCGGAGCGCGCTCCGCCGCCATGGAGGATTCTCAAGGGCAGCGGGAAGTCGGCGGTACACCGCCGACTTTCCGTTTCTGGCCGCGGCTGAACCGCCGCGGTCAGAATGCCCAGCGGTGCACCGCCAGCCTGTTGGCGGTGCTACCGCCGACCTCCGCCATGGCGGTAACTACCGTCAGGGTCAGAATGACCCCCATAGTGTATAAATCTGTTTGAGTTTATTAGGTAAAAGATAATACTAATGTTTTTTGACATAGAGGTCACATGATAATTGTAGATATATCCTCTTACATACACTGAAATCTCATAGGATGTTAATTATAATTACTAAATAATTTTTTTAAATGCATGAAAAGGTTAGATACGTGCAAAAATTAGTCAATTAACCTATGATTTATGATGATTAAATTTGTCCCTAAGTTCTTTAAAAAAACAACTTTAAACATTCATATCTCTGGTTCCCCTTATTAGATATTTGTAATTTTGCTGGCATTTCATTCGTTATAGTATTCCCAATTTTTGTAAACTGGAGTGAGATTTTTACTGTGTTATGCACTGCCGACTTTTTAAGTGTTTTCTTACTTCCAAATTATTTACACATTTGATTTAAACTAAGCTTGTCCGATCTGCTCCATAGCAACTGAAGGTTAAGTTCAGGTTTTGTTTACTGGAAGGAATATTTAACAGGACCTAACAAGATAGTTGTGGTTGACTACCATCCACTCAATGAATCCTGGGTATTCAGCCTGATTCAGCCATTCTACTTACATTCCAGACTAATGCTGTGGTAAATCCTTTTGTGTCCAGTTGTTCTCCTTAAGACAAATTATTTTCCTCCTTTTTCTCATAAGGCCCAATTAATCAACATTTTTGTCTCATCACTTCTAGACCACTGTAACACAATTTTTCTCGATCCATATATTAAAGTTGGTCTAGAACTTTGATGCTAGGCTGGTTTTGCGCCTTTGTCCCAGGAACCAAGTTACACAGGCATTCTAGTTGCTTCACTGGTTCCTTGTGAAGGAACAGATTATTTTTAAATCAATGTGCTTGATGTAGGAAAAGTGAGCATTGGTGGTTGGGCATTCCCAGTAGCGGCTGCAATTAGGCAGAATAGTTTTTTTCAGTTTTTTTGGTAGGAACCTAATTTAATAAAATTCCGTAAACATTTTAAGAGCTAGCTGCTCTCATCCATCTACCTCAGTCTCTCTTTTTCAGGAATTTAGTTTTACTTGAGGTTTGGGATTTATTAGCACTTGGCTGCCCCATGTAGGTGATTGTGTTCTACAAGTAAACCAGTAAAAACAGAATAAAAACTCAATAGACTATCTTAGTGTCTAGTCCTTACCAGTTTGGGGTAACCAGTTGAAATTGTCTGAATAATTCCTGTGGTTAGCTTTTAGGTGATTAATCACCTAGGGTTTGTTCTGCTCCACTTCCTCTTTTTTTTAAACTTGTACTGCATCACTGTTTATCTTTTTTTTTTATTTCGCATGACCTTCCAAATTGTTTAACTCTCACCACCTCATTCAAATCAAGCTCTTCTGCTCCCACATTTGTAACCTTTTCCCGCTTAAAGAAGCCACTTTCTTTTGTTTAGTACTGGATAATATTTGTATTGCAAGAGGACGCTATTCTGTGATAGGTGTTTCTTTTACATATGAGACAAGCACTAGACATCTTTGTGGAATACAACGTCAGACTCCAGCACAGGAATGCAGAGGGAAATTTATTTCGGTTCACTTGAGCTGATGACTGGACTTCTTCCAACAGTAGAACAAGTTTCTGGGTAGTCAGATCTGGAAGGGGTATGTGTTGGGACATTAATTTGTCTTGCATGTAGGTTATCTGCTGGGTTCCTGAATTTTTTGTTTCAGTAAACACGATAATCCTGCAGGTGCACTGAAGCTGACACATTTTAACTGAACATAAGATCAAGGGCATGACTCAGACGAGATACAGCAAGTGCACTCTGGTTTACATGGATCTAGCGATCATGTCCCAGGACATATCATTTAAGTTGTAGTGGCCGCTTACTATTTTTTGACTCATAACTCCAAACAGAGCTTTTTTCCTGTTTAGTTTTGAGTGTGTTCCCACAGAACACTCCAGTAATGTTCCACTTGAAGGTAATGCCTTGATCTGTGCTAACGTCCCTGTGTGTGTCACATGCATGTTGTATATATGGATGAGTGGTAGCAGGAATGTATGCTACTGTGAGTGAGCGGTTGTAGTGACCAGTAGGATCCATAATAGATGCCCCTGGTAAACATAGTACACAATGGATTGTGAGGTACAGACTTGCCAGACTTCAACAGCTTAGTGCTTGCCATCCAGAGTGTAGCTTCATTCACTTAGGTGTGGGAGGCTGAATCAATGTAAATGTAAATGTAGCGGGGGGAAGGCCACCTTAGCGTCAAAAGAAGTATGCTAAGGTGGCGCTAAGGTGGTGCTAGCCCCCCTTAAATCAGGGCCTAAATTCCTCCCATTTGAAAAAATGATTGTGTGTTATACATGTAACGGTGCCACATACAGCAACCGGTATGTTCTCTGCCACACGTACATATGACACAGGTTGTCAGTAACCCATACAGTATTCTTGTTCAAACCATTGTTTCTGGCTCTACGGACATTAGGGTTAAAGCAAAGAAAGCTGGGCATTGGGGTGTCTGGTATTAATGCATGAGTGGCTTAGACTTCAGTAGCTCAGGATTTTCACTGATCAGAAAAGGATGGAGACCCCTGCAACTGAAGATTAGACCAAATCAGGGGAATTTAGCAAAGGGCAGTCAACATTCCCTCCCTTACAACTGTACAGTCAACTTCCTGACAGCATGACAGTCAGCTTAACCACAGCGTTGCAATCCTCCCGTAGGAGGCAACCCACTAGGGCTAGATCATATGTAACCACCAACAGTGGTGTTCCTTGTGGTTTTTGTGTTCAAACCACTTGGGCACTCAGCTGCTTCTTTGCCAGAACTGCTGTATTTCTTGACCGACAGTTGGGAAAAGGAGGTTATCCATCTACTCAATCGCTCATGCGACTGCTATGAACTGAAAGCCCTACAGCTGGTGCTGCTGCTGTTTGCTGGTCTCATGATCCCAGAGCCCTTGATATTAAATGTAAACCAACTAAGGGAACTTAACCACTGAATGTGCCTCTGTTGCTAAACTGAAAAGGCATTTTGGGCCAGATGTAGCAAACGTTTGCGACTCGCAAACGGGCCGAATCGCAATTTGCGACAGTGCAAAATCGGAAATGGGATGCAAAAAGCCCATTTCCGACTCGCAAAAAGCGATGGGACCCGTTTGCGAGTCGCATCCGGTGCGACCCTATTTTGCGAGTCGCAAATTGCAAGTCGCAATTTGCGAGTCGCAAACCATATGCAATTGCAACTCGCAAATTGCGACTAGTCGCAAAAAGCCCAGTTTGCATGTCCCATTTACCACTAACTCAGAGCAGGTGGTAACCATTACCAAAGTACAAAAGCGGACCCAGAAGGCATCTGGGTTACTCAAGATGGCGGAGATATACCTGATAGCAGTGAGGAGGAGAGTCTACGCAGCCCAGCAGAGGAGGAGGAGGGGCCACAGACAGGAGAAGATATATAGAACCAGGCAGACTCTTTTTCAGCAAACTGAAGAGGAGATCTATGACAAATACCGCCTTAGCAGCGCAGCCATTCTAGAATTAATAGATTTACTCAAACCACAGCTAGAACCCCAGACTCTGCGTGGCTGCGCCATCCCTACGCATGTGCAAGTACTATGCGCACTGCACCTCTTGGCCTCAGGGAGCTATCAGGGGGTCATTGCCGTGGCAGGTGGGGTATCCCAAAGTGCAGTGTCAAGGTTCCTCAGGGCATTCCTAGATGCCTTAGTCACGCACATGTCTCACTTCATATACTTACCAAGGAATGAGGCAGAAATTAACAGCACCAAGCTGGACTTTTACCGCATTGCCCACTTTCCCCATGTCATAGGGTGTGTAGATGGGACACACATTCAAATATGCCCCCCTGCTAATCTGGAACACATTTTCCGCAACAGAAAGTGTACCCACTCACTCAACATACAGGTTGTTTGTGATGCCCATTATGTCATCACGGACATCGTAGCTAAGTTTCCAGGCAGTACCCATGACTCATACATTTTTAGGCATAGTGGGATACATCAACGCTTGGAACGTGGGGAATTTGGAGACGGTTACCTCCTAGGTAGAGCCACAGACACTTGCAGACATACACACAGGTCACTGTGCACGACTATCTGGACTTACTAACAGTGTACTTTTGTGCCCAACAGGTGACAGTGCCTATGCTCTCAGGCCTTGGATCATGACTCCGTTTTTAACACCCAGAACTAAATCTGAGAGGCAATACAACAGTGCGCATAAGAGGACCAGGAACCTGATAGAGCGCACCTTCGGACTCCTGAAGGCAAGATTCAGATGCCTCCACCGCAGTGGAGGCGCCCTCCAATACACCCCCATTACCGCATTCAAAATAGTGGTCGCATGCGCCATCCTCCACAACATAGCCACCCGACGTGGGCTACCTCTCACCCCTGCAGACCCAGATCCTGATGATGAAGAGCAAGAACAACCACATCGCCATCATGGGGATAGGAGTCTAGCTAATCAAGGCAGACTGAGACGGGACCACATTGCAACGCAATATTTTGGACGGTACGTGTCAACTCCCACCATACTCACCTATTAACCAAACACTCCATTTGTTAAGTGGAACAAAAGTAACTGTTTTATTAATGTAATGAAGAAACTATATACAAGTTGAAATTGTCCATGGGCAGGAAAATGCCAACCATTCATGTGGCACATTAACGCCATGTGCCACATTTATTTGTCCTGGGTGTCATCTATGATCTCCTGCCCCTCCTGCCAGCCTGGCTGGTCCCTGCTGCGTCCGTGGTGCTCTGCCTACCACTCCTGAGCACCCTGCTGTCAGTGGCAGAGACACTGCTCACTGTTGAGCCCTCCTCACTGTCTTGGGGTGTTTCCCTGGTGGCCCTTGACATTTCCCGTGTCTCCATAAGTTCAATTATGTGGGTGAGACGTCCCAGGCCCCTGGCAACATCCCCAGCAAAATGACCCATCTCTAATTTCAGGCCAACTGTCCTCCTCGACAGGCCTGTTGTATTAATGGCTAGCCTGCCGATCGATGTGGCCATCCTGTCCAGTCGTAGCATTATCTGGCGATCTCTGCGCCGCCCAGCCTCTGCCTGGCCCAGCAGTCCGCCCGCCAGTTCCCTAATGGCAAGGGCAAGGTCCCCAGTGTTCTGGCACATCATGTCCATGCGTCTGTTGAGGTGCTGCATGCTTGCATGGTTGTTTCTAACAAAGCGGTGCAGCACACCACTAATCCTGACCAATATTCTGTTCTGCAGGCGCTGACCACGCAGCAGATGTGCCTCACTGGTAATTGGTGGAAGGATCCGGATGCAGACTGCAGCCCAGAAGGTCTTGCCCTGCGACGCCTGCGCAGCGGTGGCTGCCCTGTGCTCCCACCTGTATCCTCCCTGCCTGTTGCTGGGGCAGCTTCTGGCGTGATTGTTGCAGCAGGCGTTACTACTGCAGGAATGCTGCTGACTGTGCAGGTGGGGGTGCTGGCGGGTCCTGGGATGTCCTCCTGGGCCTGGGTGCTTGGGGTGTTGGGGGTGTCTTGCTGGAGACCTGTGGGACATGGGGAACACACTGTCAGTGTCTAGTATCTATTGCACAATTCCTAATAAACATTTGCCTATGAACTGCCTATTTGACTACATTTCCCATAATGCATCATTCTGGCTTTTTCTACCCTGAAATGGAGTTAATTTGGTTGTGCATGCATCTGTGTACATGGTGGGTGGGGTATGACATTGATAGGGGTACAGGCTTATCACATGGTACTCACCGGTTGATGTGCTGGGCTCTGAGGTGTCCAGGTCCCCAAATCCACACACTGCCTCCTGCTCCAATGTTTCCTCCACCCTTTCTTCCAGGGGTGTGGGTGGTGGCACAGATGATGGTCCCTCTCCAGTGCCTCTCATCTCCCGGAGCCTTTCTGCCACCCTCTCCTTGGTCCGGGAGCGGAGGTCATACCACCTCTTCTTAATGTCCTCAATTGTCCTGTGGCTCACACCCAGGGAATTAATTTTTTCTTGAATGTCCTGCCAGAGTTTCTTTTTGGTGGCCTCAGGAACAGTGAGGGCTGCTCTCCCAAAAAGCTCATCATGGTGCTGACAGCATTCCTCTGTCAGCACCTCCAGCTCCCTCTCAGAAAATTTGAGTTTTCTTCTTCGTGGGGTTCCCTCCATGGCTGCTGCTGCTTGTTCAGTGTGAAGACTGGCAGTTATAAAAGGGTGTGGTCCAGCCTCCTCCCAGGTGTATTTGTTAACTTCCTGGCTGTGATGTCATCATCATGTGCCAGGAAGTGTTTCCAGAGTGTTCTGGTGTGCTTTCTGGAGTGTTCTGCTGCACCTGCAAGCAATTTTGAAGGTAATCGCAATTTGCGACACCTACTCGCTAATTGCGAGTTCGTTTTTTGCACACTCGCAAACAGCGACCTCGCAATCTGCGAACTCGCACACAGCGTTGCGAGTCCGTCTGCGAGTCGCAAAATCGGATCGGTTTTTCTTCTGGCATTCCAAATTGCGACTCGCATTTTGCGAGTCGCATCAACTCGCAAAATGCGAGTCGCAATTTTTATTTTTGCTACATCTGGCCCCATGTTCTTTGTGCATCCAAGCCACAGAAAAACATTTTATTAGCTGAAGACAATTGAATTGGCCTGAGGGTTACTGACCCAGGATAGCTGCTCACACAAAAAGTAGTGAGCTGGTATATGTGCCATAATCTCGCCTAGTCATATCCTGTGTTACTAAAATTCTATAGCATCCATGGTAAAACATTGTGTCTGACTGACCTCACTTTCTGAAGTATTGTGTTGGGTGTGTAATTATTAAAAAAACACAAAGGGCATGAGGTCACTTATTGCCTGTTTGTGTAACCGCTTGAATTCTGCATCTTTTCTTTCCCCAACACTACCTCCATGAGAAGTCTTTGACCGTTTTCCCTTGGTTCCTTGAGAGTCAAGTGAGGCAAAGGTGTGTTGGTGCCCAGTTTGCAGTGTCAAAGTAAGCAAGGCTTTACTCACATCTATGGTCAAAGTACTTAATGCCCATGGTTGCGACCTAGTAACCCCTGCTTGTCCTATGGCCATCAGAAGGAATCAGACAGTTGCCAGCAAGTGGTGAAGGAAAAGTAGATTCTATTTCCAAATGTTGTGAATAAAGGAATACGTTTGGTCTAAGAATACCATTACTTGCACAAATGGATGGCGAATTCAAGGTGTTAGGATGGAAGAATCCCTCACATGGTGACAGACATGTACCTCTGCTGTGATTTCCCCAGCTACAACAATATCTGGGTCCCTAATGTTGATTTTTGTTGCTGTTTCTGGTCACAGATCATGCTTCTGCACCATGGCATAGGCCTGCATCATGGATTGTGGTCTTGTTGAACAAGGAGGGATGCACAAAGCATTCCATGTAGTGATCAGTAGAAGTGAACAGGCCTTTTTACATGTGTCACTAGGGTGAGGCCTACATGCTCACTCATGTAAAGTTCTGCTTCTGTGTGCTCAACTCTCTCTTAGACTACTTCAAGTTAGTATATAGCGCTGTGCAGTGTGTGTGTGGTGTATAAATGTGCTGGGTGTATGTGTGCCTGTGAATGGTACAGTACATGGATAATTATGATTTCTATTTTGCCAGATGCAGGGATGACTAGAGGAGCATGAAGAAGGTACAGGAATCCCCTAGATAGATTTGTGGATTGTGTCATTCACATGAACTGGATGGGACACTCTGGAGGTAGAAAGAGCCAGGCTCCTTAGTACACTTCAAAGGGATGCAGGAAAATAATGGAATGGAATGGAGCATGGGCACATGCCTGGACAAAAATTAGGCTGATACAAAATCATAAAGAATAGGACTGGGGCTCAGGAATAACTGTTTGATGCGCATATAACTGTGGCTGACATCCAGGTGTGAACCTCCAGTCACTGCAGTGGCCTGAGTTGTGGGGTTTTGCAGTGACAGGATGCTTTTTGGAAGAAGGGCAAGACAGAGTAGTGTACACATCAAAAGGAAGAAAATCCCAACACAAACTTCAAAGACTCAAACCTTAAATCACATTTGGTATCTAAAAATGAACTGTAAAGCATCCAGTCGGGCTTTGAGAGGAGGAGAAGCTCTTCAAGTCTTCTGCATGTGCCTGAGGCACTAGTGCCTACCTGCTTACCAAGACCAGTGTGCCCTGTGAGGAAGAGGAGAGCGCTGGAGGGATCAAGGTCCAATGGAGGATCCTGGTGTGAGGAGAGAGCTGCTGCTCCAATCAGGTCTTTGCCCGTATAGGTTCCACTTGGTGACCCCCCTATATGTTCGAGAGGGCTGCCTTGAAATTATCAGTGGTCAGCATCACAGCTGTGCAATCAGGCCATAGTCTGTGTCTGTGTGCCAGAGGGGGGTGGTCTGAGGATTCCTGCTATGCTGATTAAGGCATAGCCCATGTGTTGAGTGAAGTCAGTGAGTCTGCATGCCAGAAGAGGATGCTATAAAAATGACTGCCATGCCAGTTGGGGATTAACCTCTGTGCAGAGAGCAGTCTGCAGCCCCATATGCCAGAGGGGATTAGAGTGAAAATTACTGCCATGCTGATTGGGCTAGTATTCCTGTATGCAAAGACAATTACTTGGTTCAAACTGTGCCATGAAGAGAGTCCGGAGCCCCAACTGAGGACTGCAATCACAGCAACCTACCACTCAACTGTGGGAAGGATCAGAAGAACTTATTGTCTCACCAGAGGAAGCATTGTGAATGCTCAGCTCCTCTTCTGCAGAGCTGCAAGTGCTACTCACCAATAGCATTAACTGCCGCTCTCTGTTGAGACACTGGTCTCACAATCCTTGCTGGAAAGTTAAAGTGGGACCCTAAAACTCAAACTGCTAGTGGGTCTTAAGCTGAATGTCACCTATAGTGTGACTGCCACTTGTAAAATGGAAGTCACACTCAGGACTCGCCTATTAAACAGTAGGACCCTGAGGGCTGTGTGTATTGCTTGTGTATGCCATATTTTACTTTGTTTTCGTATATAAATACCCATTTTTCATACAAGCAAGTATTCGACCGGACAATCATATATTGCTGCTGGACCCATGCTACCATGGAGATCTGGAAACTTTCATAAAGTGCTCATTTGCCCTGCAAGTTGGCATTTTGCAGCTCTGATCTGACTTTACACCACCCCATAAGTGACAGAGAGGAGTCGCATGTAAGCGGCACACCTGTACACTAACTTTTTAGCAGTTTTCTTATAACCTCTCATGATTTCACAGTGTGCTAGGAATCAATGTCCCCATCAAAAAGAGGTTACAAGCCATGCCCCAACTGTGTGAAACATACAGAGGCAATAGACCCCCACAAGGTGTGCCTCGTGTCTGACCTTGGCCGGGCCCTACACATAAGAAGAAGTTGTCACCTTTTCCTAGGTCCCACTCATGTTCCAAGACACTGGCTCAAACTCTTTACCAGTCCCAAGGCAATTGTGACAACTGCTACGTTCACACTCAGAGTACTTCAGTAAGTCAAAGTCCAAGCACAAGCATAAGTAAGTGAAGCAGGACTCAACCCATCCCGCCTCTCCAAAGAGGCAAGGGCGTCACACTATCAGTTGCACTCCTCAGAGGCCTCCAGACATGGAACCAATACTTCACTTGGTCCTGACTCACAAAACATATCCTAGGCTGTAGTCAACCTTGCAGCAGATTGAGGCTATCAAGAAGGTGATGCTTGAAATTTTCTGTGTTTATGTCTCCCTCTGGCTCACCTTCAAGCTTCATGTAACCGCAGTGGCTTAAAGTTGGGTTACAGCCAGTGGGCTTATCCACCATGCTGGTCCCTAGGGACCAATTACCAGCCTGTACTGATGCCAGTACAGTCTTTTAATCCGACATGAGATCCCCGCTGATCCATGCTACTCTAATACTGGTACAAACTCCACCACCACTGGAGGATGATTTAGTGGCAGTGCCATAACCCAAACTTACTTTTGTTCAAGACGGGCCGATGTCATGCTACAAAATCATAAAAGCACTACTAGTCATCATGCAACCTCATTCTAAGCCAGTGTCATCCTATTGCACATACCAGCATAGCCTCTATTATCCTTTTGATTCTAACTCTGAACCATTACCAGAGCAAGGCCACTCCAGGATGCTGATGATGATGCTGTGGATATCTTTTTGCATGATACCTTGCCTGAGACAAAACTTGAATCATCACTTGAGCCACCAATGGAAGATAGTGCCTTATTTTCAGTGATAATTTGAATATCATCTGAGGCACTAGAATTTAAACTACCCTTCATTGAGACCAAACAACATTTTGACAGACATTTTGTAGCCTAGTCGAGTGACTTCTGAGCCCTTACTTCCATTTAATGACACACATACTGAAACTTTAAAGCTTACTTGGTGGAAGCATTACTGCTGCCAACCTGTGAATAGGCAATTGCCCAAATGCCACAGACCAGTGACTGGAATCTTTTAAACAAGCATCCCTCCCCAGAGAGTCCTAATGTACAGGCCTCGACCAGCAAGGATAATACAGAGTGTGGGAGTTGCTCTTCAATGGTGATATTTAGAGAATACCAGACTTGAGAAGAGGAGGGAGGTTATTACTCCCTTATTCCAAAGAAGGATGGGAATCTCAGGACTGGATGGTGGCCTTGTACCTGTAGGCTTTTATGTAGCTGTCCTACAGTCCCACAGACATCATCTGTAGTTCAAGGTAGGCCAGGAGCATTTCAGTTTGCCATGCTCCCCTTTATTTTCTCCATCACTCTAGCGTTCACAAAAGTGATGGTGGAGGTTGCTGCCATTTTCAGAGGTCAGAAATAACAGTATTTCTGTACAACCTTGACTGACTGTGGAAGGCGTGCTCGTTGCACTCAGTAGTTGATTACCTCAGGACAATGATTCTTCACTGGGGTTCAATGAATCAATTAATCAGTAATTGTATAGCGTGGCTTATTATCCTAGAGGTGTATCTAGGCTCTGAGGTATGCCTTAGTCAAAGAGCCAGGTCTTGAATCCCTTTCTGAAGTCTGCCAGTGAAGGGGAGGTTCTGAGGTTGAATGGGAAGTCATTGCAGTACTTGGCTGAGAGATAGCACGAAGAACGACCTCCACTGCAGCTCCGCCTGATGTGAGGAACGTGTACAAGGGGGAGGAAGGCAGCTTGGAGTTGTCTGGTCAGCCGGCTGAAGGTCAGGTGGTGGTTAATGTAGGAGGGACCGGCATTGTGAGGGCCTTGTAGACATGAGTCAGCAGCTTGAACTGGCATCTCTTCTGGATGGGGAGCCAGTGGTGGATTCTGAGGTAGGGGGTGATGCTGGTCCATTTGGGGAAGTGGAGGATGAGTCTGGCTGCAGCATTCTTTATGGTCTGATGTTGCTTGAGGAGATTGGAGGTGGTTCCGGTATAGAATGCACTTCTGTAGTCCATTTGGCTGGTGATGAGGGTTTGGGTCACTGTCTTCCTGATGCTGACAGGGATCCATCAGAAAATCACGCAAAGCATGTGATGTGTGTGGAAACAGGAGGAGGCTATTGCGTTGACTTGTCACTTCATGGAGAGATCACTGTCTTGGATTATGCTGAGGATGCAGGTGTGGTTGGTGGGGGTAGGTGAGGGTCCAAGTGCAGTGGGCCATCATGTGTCGTCCCATGGGGACGTGTTCCTCTGAAGATGAGCACTTCGGTTTTGTCAGTGTTCAGCTTCAGGCAGTTAGATCTCATCCAGTTGGTGATGACATTCTGGAAGTTGGATCTGTTGGTGTCTTCCTTGAGCGAGAGGATTAGTTGGGTGTCATCAGCATATGAGATGATGTTGAGTCCTTGGGTGTGGATGATGTCGTCCAATGGCGTCATGCAGGCACTGAAGAGGGTGGGGCTAAGGGAGGATCCTTGGAGAACACCACTAATGATGCTCTAGGGTTCAGGTGAATGTCAGTAGGCAAATTCTCTGTGTGCGTCCTGTGAGGAAGGAGGTGATCCATTTGAGGACGTTACCTTTGATTCCAAATGCCAATGTTGTGGACTCTGGTGATGAGGGTGTAGTGGGATATGGTGTTGAAGGCCTCTGAGAGGTCAAGGAGGATCAGGGCTGCTGTCTCGCCATGATCTAGGATGGATCTGATGTCGTTGGTTGCGGCTATCAAGGCAGTCTCAGTGATGTGGTTGGAGTTGAAGCCGGACTGAAAGGCGTTGAGTAGATTGTTTTCTTCTAGGTGATCTATGAGCTGGCAATTGATGGGTTTGTCTAAGACTGCCAGAAAGGAGAGCAGCGAGATGTTGCAGTAGTTCTTAGGTTGCTGGGGTTGATAAAGGGTTTCTTCAGAAGGGGCTTAACTTCTCTGTGTTTCCAAGTGCCGGGTAAGGTCGTGGTGGTGATGGTTGCATTGAGAATGTTGGTGAGTGCACTGCAGATTTCCTTCTGTCCCAGATTGAAGGGATGGTGGGAGCAGAGGTCTTGTTCACTTTGGTGATTAGCATGGTGAGTGGTGTCCAGTTGGTGAGGTGGCTGTGGGAGTTGTCAGTGTGTAGGCTGTGGGTCGAAGTTGCTGTAGATGTCAGTTTTCTTGTGGAAGTAGTCTCCCTGGGAGTGGCAGAGGGCTTGAAAAGGGGGAATGTGTGGTCTCTCTGGCAGATGGGCAGGAGAATTCTCTGGTGAGGCTCAAGAGTTCTTTTGTGGGTGTCCTTTTTTACTTCCTTGTGGTGGTGGTATTTGCTGAGGGCAGATTTGAAGTTGTATGAGGTCTGAGGGGTGCCTCTGGAGCACCAGCATCTCTCCAGTCACTTTCACCCACATTTGGAGGCCCAGAGTTTGGGGGTAAACCCGATGGCGTGCTTGCTGGGTCTACTGGTGCTGACCATTTTAATCGGGGCTATTGTGTTAGCGCAGTTGGAGAGCGAGTCGGAGATGTTTTGGATGGCTAGCTCAAAGTTGCCAGTGGTGTGGAGTCTGGTGGTGTTGAGGGTTGCATTCTATTGGGTCTCTGTGATTTTGTTCCATCCGCAGCAAGCAGGGTTGAGGGTCATAGGGGTGGGTCATGGTGCGACTTTGATGGTGAAGTGGATGATGCTGTGGTCTGTCCAGGTGAGTTTTCTGGTGTGGCAGAATTTGATTCTGTCGCTGGATGTGAAGATTCGGTCGAGGGTGCGTCCTGCACAGTGTGTGGGGCTGGTGACCAGTTGCATGAGTTTAATGGTGCTCATGCTTTCCAGGAGGTTGGCAGAGTTGGTGTTTTTGGGGTCGTCGAGGTAGAAGTTGAGGTCGCTGAGGAAGATGTAGTGCCGGGGGGGCAATGCATTTAGAGATGGTGTTGCAGAAGCCAGGGCGGGGACCCAGGGTTCTGTAAGCAAGGGTTCCTCTGATAGATGTGTTTCTGTGGATTTGAATTAGGAAGTTGAGGTGTTCCATGGTTGATGAGATGTTGTCTTTGGTAGTGGTGCATTGGTGGGTCTCCTTGTGGATGATGGTGATGTCTCTTCCGTGTTTGTTGGTTTTGTCTTTGTGTATCGTCTTGTAGCCATGGGGTGTTGCGGTCGTGATGTCGGGGTTGAGAAAGGTATGGGCTAGGTCTCCGTGATGAACATCATCTCAGGGATGGAAGTGGTGATGGTGTCCCACATTTCTGTGGCAAGAGACTGGGCATTGAGCAGCATGCACTATAGCTGTTCTGAAGGGCTGGATGTCGGCTGTGTAGGTGTGGCGAGGGTTTTCGTGTTGCATGTGAACATAGCAGCAGTGACAGGTGAAGGATCCTTCTGTGAAACTCTGGGAGAAAATGCAGCAGTTGTTGTGGCTTCTGGGGGCCAGGGCTAGAAGCTCAGAGGTGATTTAGCGATGGACGGCAGGAGAGCCAGGGTTCTTGGTGCTGGGGGTTGTACAGACATGGATGGGCACAGACGGGCTTGCCCTTGGTGGGCCAGAGGTGCGGCCGCTCACCGGCCTCCATAGTCCTGGGAGTTGGGAAGGGCCAGCTGGGTGGGTGTAGGGTGGGAGCAGCAAGGCAGGAACAATTGTCATCAGCTAGAAGTGAAAAATAAGTCATTCGGGGCAGCTGCTATGGCAACGAAAATAAACAAACTGTGAGGCAAATGAGGGCAAAAGCAGGACAAAATAAACTAGCTATGAGGCGAGTGAGGACAAAAGCAGGGAGGTTAGCGGCAGGGGAGCGGTGATGTGGCTGGCGAGAGATTTTCAAACTTGAGTTTTTGACAGCGGTAAAAAGATCTAGGTGATTTGCCAGATGCCACTTGCTCAGTTTGTTCACGCTGGCACTGAAGGACTATCCTAGGTGATTTGTGATCAACAAAATGTCCTAGTGCTCCAACCACCACCAGAGATGTAGAGCCTCCTCAGACAGGGCCAGGATTCCACTCTCCCCTGCTTGTGAAGTATCACATGGTGGTGTCTCTGAGAACCGGCACCAGTCTCCCCTTGATGGATGGCAGAAAGTTCTCCAGAGCCTTTTGAGCTAATGCGTAGTTTCTCTGCATGTCTCCAACCTCCTTTCATTGAGGTTATGTGAGGTCATCACGTGAGTAAACTTCAGGAATTTTCAGTGCAACTACTGTACGCCATCTTTTTCTCAGACAAATTGGTACTGAAGACTTTGACGATGTTCCTACTGAAAGCTGTGACTCTTGTCTACACTGGCCAATCCATCATGCCGCCAGTATTTTCTGCTCCATCTCACCCCTTAAAACAGGAGTAGAGGCTCCATAGGTTGAAGCCCAAATGTGCTTCAGGCTTTTACTTTGAACAAACCAGGGCCATCAGGTGAACAATGAGCACTTTGTGAATTTCTCTGGAGTGAAGAATAGGAAAGAGGTGCAGAGAGGACATGTCAAGGTAGATTGCCTCTGCATTAATATCTGCTATGCACTGATCAAGAAGAAGCTTATAGAAGGTCTGAGAGCCTATTCCACTTGCTATAAGGTTCTACCTGTACAAGTGCCTGTCCTTGACGTTTGTTAGGTTGGATGAAAGTTCTTATATTCACACAGCACACCTGTCTTGATAGTCTGGTCCGGTGGAAAGGACATTTTGCCCACTCAGTCCTGCAAGACTTTTTGGATGGAGCCCATTTCACAGACCCTCCATCTGTGGAGGTACTGCTTCCGTATCTATTCTAAAGATGAGGAATTTGTGGTCAGTAGTAGCTATCAGAAATCCAAGTTAATTTCCTTTATTAATGCTCTTTCTGATGGATACTCTATCTAACTGCAGTTTTCTAACCACCTTCCCAGCTCCTTGTTCAGAGGAGTAGCCTCTTTTTAAATGATCCCAATTTAGTATTTAGCACATTATTTCAAATTGCTCGTGCTTTGCATCTGAGGGAGCAGAAAGGGAAGAGATAATGTGAGCGTGCAGGGGTGATACTTATCTTCAGCTCTGCTCCTTGTCTTCTGTGGTAGTGTGGAGTCATTGTGAAGCCACATGTAGCCACCAGCAGCGTGGTGGAGCACTTGTATGAAAAAGATTCCAAATCCAGTCTTGCTCCTAGTGTGTTTTCTAAGGTGATGAATGTGCAGATATGGATCACCCACTAGAAAGATCAATCCAGAATGGAAGTCATTTTTAGGCTGATTTAACCCCATAGCACAGGTTTTCCATAGCAATACTCCAGCTTACCCATCAAATTGGCTTTCTGTCATTTCTGAAGACATTCCACTCCACCCCTCATGATTTCAAGGGAATTACTGTAAAGTAATTGAGGTGTCATTCTCTTGGGTGTCTGTTTTGGTCCAGAGCTCGCCCCCCACGTCTGCAGCACCACCCTGCTGTCTCGTGCCCCTGACCCCCACCCACGCTGCTGCTAGCGTGTTCGAGGCCCGTGGCTTCTGCTGCTTTTTCGCCGCTCCTGTAAGTGTTTTTCCACTTTTTCAAGCGCCTGCCTCCTTGCACTCTAGCCCCCTTTTGTGCCCTTTCTGACTGCTGCATTCCAATTGTACTTGTGCCTGTAGGAGGCTGGACTGGCTTGTAGTGAGTACCAAGGGGTACTTGCACCTTGCACCAGGCCCAGTTATCCCTTATTAGTGTATAGGGTGTCTAGCAGCTTAGGCTGATAGATAATGGTAGCTTAGCAGAGCAGCTTAGGCTGAACTAGGAGACGTGTGAAGCTACTACAGTACCACTTAGTGTCATATGCACAATATCATAAGAAAACACAATACACAGTTATACTAAAAATAAAGGTACTTTATTTTTATGACAATATGCCAAAGTATCTTAGAGTGTACCCTCAGTGAGAGGATAGGAAATATACACAAGATATATATACACAATAGCAAAAATATGCAGTATAGTCTTAGAAAACAGTGCAAACAATGTATAGTTACAATAGGATGCAATGGGGACACATAGGGATAGGGGCAACACAAACCATATACTCCAAAAGTGGAATGCGAACCACGAATGGACCCCAAACCTATGTGACTGTGTAGAGGGTCGCTGGGACTATTAGAAAATAGTGAGAGTTAGAAAAATAACCCTCCCCAAGACCCTGAAAAGTGAGTGCAAAAGTGCACTAAAGTTCCCCTAAGGACAAAATAGTCGTGTTAGAGGGAAAATGCAAGGAAAACACAAATCAGCAATGCAACAACGATGGATTCCTGACTGAGGGTACCTGTGGAACAAGGGGACCAAGTCCAAAAGTCACAAGCAACTCGGAGATGGGCAGATGCCCAAGAAATGCCAGCAGTTGGTGCAAAGAAGCTCTTACTAGGCTGAAGAACTGTGAATACTGCAGGAACGACAAGGGCTAGAGACTTCCCCTTTGGAGGATGGATCCCCCACGCCTTGGAGAGTCGTGCAGAAGTGTTTTCCCGCCGGATGGACGCCAACAAGCCTTGCTACACGCAAATCGTGCGTTTGGCGTTTTTGGACGCTGCTGGGGCCCAGGAGGGACCAGGAGGTCGCAAATTGGACCTGCAGTGAGAGGGGACGTCGAGCAAGACAAAGAGCCCTCACTGAAGCAGGTAGCACCCGGAGAAGTGCCAGAAACAGGCACTACGAGGATGCGTGAAACGGTGCTCGCCGAAGTTGCACAAAGGAGTCCCACGTCGCCGGAGACCAACTTAGAAAGTCGTGCAATGCAGGTTAGAGTGCCGTGGACCCAGGCTTGGCTGTGCACGAAGGATTTCCGCCGGAAGTGCACAGGGGCCGGAGTAGCTTGCAAAGTCGCGGTTCCCAGCAATGCAGCCCAGCGAGGTGAGGCAAGGACTTACCTCCACCAAACTTGGGCTGAAGAGTCACTGGACTGTGGGGGTCACTTGGACGGTGTCGCTGGATTCGAGGGACCTCGCTCGTCGTGCTGAGAGGAGACCCAAGGGACCGGTAATGCAGCTTTTTGGTGCCTGCGGTTGCAGGGGGAAGATTCCGTCGACCCACGGGAGATTTCTTCGGAGCTTCTGGTGCAGAGAGGAGGCAGACTACCCCCAGAGCATGCACAAGCAGGAAAACAGTCGAGAAGGCGGCAGGATCAGCATTACAGAGTTGCAGTAGTCGTCTTTGCTACTATGTTGCAGGTTTGCAGGCTTCCAGCGCGGTCAGCGGTCGATTCCTTATCAGAAGGTGAAGAGGGAGATGCAGAGGAACTCGGCTGAGCTCATGCATTCGTTATCTAAAGTTTCCCCAGAGACAGAGACCCTAAATAGCCAGAAAAGAGGGTTTGGCTACCTAGGAGAGAGGAAAGGCTACTAACACCTGAAGGAGCCTATCAGCAGGAGTCTCTGACGTCACCTGGTGGCACTGGCCACTCAGAGCAGTCCAGTGTGCCAGCAGCACCTCTGTTTCCAAGATGGCAGAGGTCTGGAGCACACTGGAGGAGCTCTGGACACCTCCCAGGGGAGGTGCAGGTCAGGGGAGTGGTCACTCCCCTTTCCTTTGTCCAGTTTCGCGCCAGAGCAAGGGCTAAGGGGTCCCTGAACCGGTGTAGACTGGCTTATGCAGAATTGGGCACATCTGTGCCCAACAAAGCATTTCCAGAGGCTGGGGGAGGCTACTCCTCCCCTGCCTTCACACCATTTTCCAAAGGGAGAGGGTGTCACACCCTCTCTCAGAGGAAGTTCTTTGTTCTGCCATCCTGGGCCAGGCCTGGCTGGACCCCAGGAGGGCAGCTGCCTGTCTGAGGGGTTCGCAGCAGCAGCAGCTGCAGTGAAACCCCAGGAAGGGCAGTTTGGCAGTACCAGGGTCTGTGCTACAGACCACTGGGATCATGGGATTGTGCCAACTATGCCAGGATGGCATAGAGGGGGCAATTCCATGATCATAGACATGTTACATGGCCATATTCGGAGTTACCATTGTGAAGCTACATATAGGTAGTGACCTATATGTAGTGCACGCGTGTAATGGTGTCCCCGCACTCACAAAGTTCAGGGAATTGGCTCTGAACAATGTGGGGGCACCTTGGCTAGTGCCAGGGTGCCCTCACACTAAGTAACTTTGCACCTAACCTTTACCAGGTAAAGGTTAGACATATAGGTGACTTATAAGTTACTTAAGTGCAGTGTAAAATGGCTGTGAAATAACGTGGACGTTATTTCACTCAGGCTGCAGTGGCAGGCCTGTGTAAGAATTGTCAGAGCTCCCTATGGGTGGCAAAAGAAATGCTGCAGCCCATAGGGATCTCCTGGAACCCCAATACCCTGGGTACCTCAGTACCATATACTAGGGAATTATAAGGGTGTTCCAGTAAGCCAATGTAAATTGGTAAAATTGGTCACTAGCCTGTTAGTGACAATTTGAAAGTAATGAGAGAGCATAACCACTGAGGTTCTGGTTAGCAGAGCCTCAGTGAGACAGTTAGGCACCACACAGGGAACATATACATGCCACCTATGAGCACTGGGGCCCTGTGTGACAGGGCCCCAGTGACACATACATATAGGCCACAACCTTATGAGCACTGGGGCCCTGACTAGCAGGGTCCCAGTGACACATAACAAACATACTGAAAACATAGTGTTTTCACTATGAGCACTGGGGCCTGGCCATCAGGATCCCAGTGAGACAGTGAAAACAGTGACAAACACCCTGACATACACTCACAAACAGGCCAAAAGTGGGGGTAACAAGGCTAGAAAGAGGCTACCTTCTCACAGTGCCATCTAGCGTATTTTTGTGCCCCTTCTGACTGCTGTATTCCAATTGTACTTGTGCCATTTAGCGTATTTTTGTGCCCCTTCTGACTGCTGTATTCCAATTGTACTTGTGCTATTTAGCGTATTTTTGTGACTGTTTCTGAATTGTGCCTTTACTCGTGTTATTTTGCCTTGTTTTCGGCTTTTTCGCCCCTTGTGCGCTCCCCCCTCGCCGTTCTCTCCCTGCCGCTGCCTCCCCGCAGCCCGCCCCCCTCGCGCCCCCATTCGCCGCTCCCTCCCAACTCCCAGCTGCTCCTCCCTCCCTTCTTAATGGCTGGCGCTGCGCGTCGCGAGTGAGCGATCTCTGACCTGTTTTGGTCCCGAGCTCGCCCCCCACGTCCGCAGCACCACCCTGCTGTCTTGTGCCCCTGATCCCCGCCCACGCTGCTGCTAGCGTGTTCGAGGCCCGTGGCTTCTGGCACTTTTTCGCCGCTCCTGTAAGTTTTTTTCCACTTTTTCAAGCACCTGCCTCCTTGCGCTCTAGCCCCCTTTTGTGCCCTTTCTGACTGCTGCATTCCAATTGTACTTGTGCCTCCTAGCGTATTTTTGTGCCCCTTCTGACTACTGTATTCCAATTGTACTTGTGCCATTTAGCGTATTTTTGTGCCCCTTCTGACTGCTGTATTCCAATTGTACTTGTGCCATTTAGCGTATTTTTGTGACTGTTTCTGAATTGTACCTTTACTCG
This sequence comes from Pleurodeles waltl, assembly GCF_031143425.1. Taxonomy (NCBI): domain Eukaryota; kingdom Metazoa; phylum Chordata; class Amphibia; order Caudata; family Salamandridae; genus Pleurodeles; species Pleurodeles waltl. Next base: position 1,416,672,290 of record NC_090446.1, read on the forward strand.
TGTTATTTTGCCTTGTTTCTGGCTTTTTCGCCCCTTGTGCGCTCCCCCCTCGCTGTTCTCTCCCTGCCGCTGCCTCCCCGCCACCCTACCGCCCCCATTCGCCGCTCCCTCCCGCCTCCCAGCTGCTCCTCCCTCCCCCCTCCCTTCTTAATGGCTGGCGCTGCGCGTCGCGAGTGAGCGACCTCTGACCTGTTTTAGTCCAGAGCTCGCCCCCCACGTCCGCAGCACCACCCTGCTGTCTCGTGCCCCTGACCCCCGCCCACGCTGTTGCTAGCGTGTTCGAGGCCCGTGGCTTCTGCCGCTTTTTCGCCGCTCCTGTAAGTTTTTTTCCACTTTTTCAAGCGCCTGCCTCCTTGAACTCTAGCCCCCTTTTGTGCCCTTTCTGACTGCTGCATTCCAATTGTACTTGTGCCTCCTAGCGTATTTTTGTGCCCCTTCTGACTGCTGTATTCCAATTGTACTTGTGCCATTTAGCGTATTTTTGTGCCCCTTCTGACTGCTGTATTCCAATTGTACTTGTGCCATTTAGCGTATTTTTGTGACTGTTTCTGAATTGTGCCTTTACTTGTGTTATTTTGCCTTGTTTCCGGCTTTTTCGCCCCTTGTGCGCTCTCCCCTCGCCGTTCTCTCCCTGCCGCTGCCTCCCCGCGGCCCGCCCCCCTCGCGCCCCCATTCGCCGCTCCCTCCCACCTCCCAGCTGCTTCTCCCTCCCCCCTCCCTTCTTAATGGCTGGCGCTGCGCGTCGCGAGTGAGCGACCTCTGACCTGTTTTGGTCCAGAGCTCGCCCCCCACGTCTGCAGCACCACCCTGCTGTCTCGTGCCCCTGACCCCCGCCCACGCTGCTGCTAGCGTGTTCGAGGCCCGTGGCTTCTGCCGCTTTTTCGCCGCTCCTGTAAGTTTTTTTCCACTTTTTCAAGCGCCTGCCTCCTTGCGCTCTAGCCCCCTTTTGTGCCCTTTCTGACTGCTGCATTCCAATTGTACTTGTGCCTCCTAGCGTATTTTTGTGCCCCTTCTGACTGCTGTATTTCAATTGTACTTGTGCCATTTAGCGTATTTTTGTGCCCCTTCTGACTGCTGTATTCCAATTGTACTTGTGCCATTTTGCGTATTTTTGTGCCCCTTCTGACTGCTGTATTCCAATTGTACTTGTGCCATTTAGCGTATTTTTGTGACTGTTTCTGAATTGTGCCTTTACTCGTGTTATTTTGCCTTGTTTCCGGCTTTTTCGCCCCTTGTGCGCCCCCCCTCGCCGTTCTCTCCCTGCCGCTGCCTCCCCACGGCCCGCCCCCCTCGTGCCCCCATTCGCCGCTTCCTCCCGCCTCCCAGCTGCTCCTCCCTCCCCCCTCCCTTCTTAATGGCTGGCGCTGCGCGTCCGCGTCGCTGGCGCGCCGGAGGCACGCCAGAGGCAAGCCTGTCTGCGCCCGTCTGCGCCTGGACCGCGCCCAGCGCCACCCCCCCTGGTCCTCACGCCCCCGTGCCACCAGCCTTCGCTACTCAGCCAGCGAACTCTACGCACTCAACCCTGGCTCCTCGACTGCCTGCTGCCAAGCCACCCCGAAGCACACCAAAGGACCTTTCTCCTGCCGCAACTGCGGCTTCACCTGCAACAGAACAACGGAGCCTGCAACAACCAACACAAACCACCTGCACTGCATCCTCCTTAACACACGCTCCGCACGAAAGCACGCCATCGAGCTCTGGGACCTGCTCGACACCACCCCCCCAGATGTAGCCTTCCTATCCGAAACCTGGTGGAACGACTCCTCGGCCCCAGACATCGCCATCGCCATCCCTGACGGCTACAAGATCACCAGAAGAGATCGCACCAACGGAATCGGCGGAGGAATATCCATTGCCCACAAATCCACCCTCAAGATCCACACCCACACGGACGACACCCTCAAGACAGCCGAACACCTCCACTTCCAGATCCACACGGACCCTAACACTACTCTCAGAGGAACCCTCATATACCGTCCTCCAAGACCAAGAGCCCCCTTCAGCGACACCATCTCCGACCTCGCAAGCACCCACGCCCTTGCCTCTTCAGACTACATCCTCCTGGGAGACCTCAACTTCCACCTGGAGAACAACAATGACGCCAACACCGCATCACTGACCACCAACCTCTCCAACCTCGGACTCCGTCAACTGGTCAACACACCCACCCACATCGCCTGCCACACCCTTGACCCACTCTTCACTGCAAGCAACCACATCTCATTCAGCCACACCTCCGAACTCCACTGGACCGACCACCACTGCGTCCATTTTACCTTCAAGAAAAACACCGAACACCACCGCACCCCACTACCGCCTCACCGCCGCTGGGGAAAAGACCAACTAGCCAGCACCCTCGCCAAAAACCCACCACCCGACCCCACCGACCCGGACTCCGCCACCATCAACCTCCCACAATGGATCCTCAACTGCGCCAACATCCTAGCACCACTCAAGTGACCCACCGTAAACCAAGAAAAGAAAAAACCAGCCTGGTTCACAGACGTACTGACCACCTCCAAACGCACCTGCCAGAAACTCAAGAAAAAATTGATCCTCGAGCGAACACCCAACAACCTTGCTACCCTCATGGAAGCCAACCGCGAAAACCACCAACTGATCCGACTCGCCAAACGCTCCCACTTCACAGAACGCCTTAACAACAACGCACACAACTGCAAGGAACTCTTCTGCATCGTGAAGGAGCTCTCCAACCCCAACGCCAGCGTCAACGACGTCCCACCATCCCAGAAACTCTGCGACGATCTCTCCACCTTCTTCTACCAGAAAATCGCAGCCATCCACGACAGCTTCAACACCGCACCTCCGCCTGACCCCACCCCCAACAACTCCTCCCACGCCGACCGCCTCACCACCTGGACCCACATAGACGACGCAGAAACCCTAAAGACCATGAACTCCATCCACTCAGGATCTCCCTTAGACCCCTGCCCACATCACGTCTTCAACAAAGCCGACGTCACCATCGTCCCCAAACTCCGCAAGATCATCAACCTTTCCTTCAACACCGCTACCTTCCCGGACAGCTGGAAGCACGCAGAAATCCAACCCCTCCTCAAGAAACCTAAGGCTGACCTCAACGATCTCAAAAACTTCCGACCGATCTCCCTCCTCCCTTTCCCAGCGAAAGTCATTGAGAAGATCGTCAATGCACAGCTCTCCCACTACCTCGAAGACAACTCCATCCTAGACCCTTCCCAATCCGGTTTCAGACTCAACCACAGCACAGAGACTGCACTCCTCGCCGCCACAGATGACATCAGACAACAAATGGACAACGGCGAAACTTCAGCCCTCATCCTCCTAGACCTCTCCGCTGCCTTCGACACGGTCTGCCACCGCACCCTACTAAATCGTCTCCACGAAGCCGGTATCCAAGACAAAGCCCTCAACTGGATCTCCTTTTTCTCTTCGGCAGAACCCAGAGAGTCCGACTCTCACCCTTCCGCTCCGAAGCCACCAACCTCATCTGCGGCGTCCCCCAAGGCTCCTCGCTAAGCCCAACGCTGGTCAACGTCTACATGGCCCCCCTCGCACAACTGGCCCGTCAGCACAACCTCAGCATCCTCTCCTACGCTGACAACACCCAGCTCGTCCTCTCCCTGACCAAAGATCCTCACACCGCCAAAGCCAACCTCCACGAGGGACTGAAATCCATCGCCGAGTGGATGAACAACAGCCGCCTGAAACTAAACTCCGACAAGACAGAAGTCCTCATCCTCGGCCGCTCCCCCTCGGCCTGGAACAACTCTTGGTGGCCCACCGCCCTGGGCCCCCCACCCATCCCAGCCAGCCACGCACGAAACCTCGGCTACATCCTCGACTCCGCTCTCACCATGTCCAAACAGGTCAACGCAGTCTCCTCCTCCTGTTTCAACACCCTCCGCATGCTCCGCAGAATCTTCAAGTGGATCCCAACAGGACCCAGAAAGACGGTGACCCAAGCCCTCGTCAGTAGCAGACTCGACTACGGCAACGCACTCTACACAGGCATCCCAACTAAAGACATCCAACGACTCCAACGCATCCAGAACACATCCGCCCGCCTGATCCTCGACATACCCCGCCGATGTCACATCTCCCACCACCTGAAGGACCTCCACTGGCTCCCCGTGGACAAGAGGATCACCTTTAAACTCCTCACCCACGCACACAAGGCACTGCACGACACCGGACCCACCTACCTGAACACCAGACTCAACTTCTACGTTCCCTCACGCCAACTACGCTCTGCCAACCTTGCCCTCGCCATAGTCCCCCGAATCCAGCGCTAGACCTCTGGCGGCAGATCCTTCTCCTACCTCGCCGCCAAGACCTGGAACTCACTCCCGACCTCACTACGCCAGACCCAGGACCTCCTCACCTTCAGGAGACTCCTCAAGACATGGCTCTTCGAACGATAGCAGATACCCCCCCCCCTAGCGCCTCAAAACCCTGATGGGTACATAGCGCGCTTTATAAATCCATGATTGATTGATTGATTAAGCCTTACTGTAAGAAATCAGGGTATTGGTTGAGGGGGTGGAAGCCCCATTTTGACAACAACCATAATCCCTGTCAAAGTGAACCAGAAAGGCCACAAAAGTAACCCGTGCATAACTCTCTTGTAGCTTGGCGTTCAAACAGTCTGGCTTAATTTAGAGGCAATGTGTAAAGTATATGTGCAGTGCACACACATTAATAAAGTGAAAACAGAACACACAAAAATCTCAACTGACTTAAAAAAATACAATACACTTAATGCATAACATAATACCAGAGTTTTAAGTTTTAAGTTAAAGTAGCACCTAAAAGCACAAATTGCGACTGGCTATTGTCATTTTAGCAAAAAGTGCAGGTCTTACGTTGCCAGTCACAACGGACTGTCATTGTCACCAAGAAGAGAAAGTTTCACCATATCTTCTCTGTAGCAATTGTTGCGAGCAGCAAAGTTTTGGTGTGAACAGGTCCGTTTGTGGTCACAAGAAACCCACACTTCAGAATGTTTACATTTACTGCAGGAAGAATACACTCTGATGCCAGCCAATGGTCCAGGTGCTGAGGGGCACCTCTTGGGGATCAGTAAACACTCTGGCAGAGTTCAGAAGGGATCCAAAAGATCCATTTGCAGTTCCAGGCAGATCCAGTTGCAGCAGGTCAGCTGGGCTCTTGGAGGGAGCATCTGAAGCTTGTTGTGTCCCTGTCACTCACACAGGAGTTTAGCCAATGGACCCGTGGAGTCACTCTGGTTAGCCTATGGTAAAGCCAAGTTGGTCCAGTCTTTCCTCCCAGACAGCAAGGCAGTCCTTCAAACAATGGGGCAGTCCTCTAGAAGCAGGGCAGTCTTTTTTTCTGTAACTTCCACAGGCCCAAGAGCATTCTGAAGAGTGGCTGTAGAGGTCCAATATTTATACCTGCGTGGGGGTCTCACTGTTCTACCCTTACATCAGGTTCTGGAAAGTTCTTCCCCTTTCCCTGTCAAGGCTCTAAACTGTGTGGAGTGATAAAAGACAAGGCAGGCCTGATGTTATGTTCCTTCATGTGTGCAGGAGTCAAAGCTCTTTGAAATATTAGTTTGGCTTTCAGGATGGCCCATCCTGTCCACCTCTAAGCTCCCTGTGTCTCACTGTCTATGAGAAATGCACAAACCGCAAAGGGAGAGCCATTCCCAAGACAAAAGAAGGAGGCACAGATGGCTGGGATAAGTGTTTTTTTCAGAATTGTGACCTAAAATCCAATGTAACCATTAAAGAGGATTTTATTTTACAAGTCATTTGAGTGAAAACAGAATACCTCTATCTGCCCCCAATCCAAAGTTAGCTCTTATTAAATATAATAAAGTAACCCAGACTTAGTTAATCAGAGAGGCAGCACTTACAACAGTGAACAATGACTGTGGGAGTTTTTCACTGCCAGTGTATGAAAGATTTAGTACTCATGTCCTATCCTTTAAATATCATGCCCTTCCCCTGTACTGTGTGCCTTCAAGACCTGCCTTAGGAATGAGTTACAAGTATTAAAAAGGAAGGTTTAGGCCTAGCAAAAGGTTTAATTTGCCTGTCCAATATGGCAGTTTAAAACTGTACTACAGGCTCTAGTGGTAGGCTTGAGTCATGTTTTCAACGCACTACTTTAGTGGGTAGTACAAAAAGGGGGTATTTCATTTGCATGCCCTTGGTACATATAGTACTGTTTACTAGGGAATTGCAAGTAATTTAAATGGGTAAAGTGTTTGAAGGAGAGAACACAAGCCCTTTAGCACTGGTTAAAGTCCTAAAGCCAACAGAAACAAATTAAGCAAAACAGGGTGAATACTATGACAAGAATGTCAGGTCTAACTTGTGTCTCAAGATTAAAGCAGGGAGAACTACCCACCCTCATGGGAGCTCTCATAGTGAAGGTGGAAGAATCTGGAAAGACCATCAGAATTTACGTAGTCAGTCCCAGGGTGATGTTCCACTGCAAATTCCATTCCCTGTAGGGAGATGTACCACCTCAACACTTTGGGATTCTCATCCACATTAGCTATTCGAAGGGTCTGTGGTCTGTCTGAACCAAGAAATGAGTCCCAAACAAATATGGGCTCACCTTCTTCAGTACCCATACTACTGCAAAGGCTTCATATTTAATGGTACTCCACCTTTGTTCTGTGGGAAGTAGCCTTCTGCTTTTGAAGACTACTGGGTGCTCCAGACCCTCATTAGTCACTTGTGAGAGAAGAGATCCTATGCTATCCTCAGATGCTTCTGATTGGGTGATACATTCCTTGGAGAAGTCCAGTGTATTGAGCACCGGTGCTGTGCACATGACCTACTTCAAGGTGTCAAAAGCATTTGGCAGTAACATTGGTGCCATATCGCATGACGATTCTCCTGTAGTTGCAGTTTAGGCTGAGAAGGCTCTCATGTCACTCTTGGTGATGAGGGTATTCCAAGCCAGGATGGTCTGAAAGTTGACCCAGAGGGGCTGAACCTTTCCTTTGCCAACCTCATGACCGAAGTAAACCTCAGATCCCTGCCCTATCTGGCACATAGTGGTCTTGATAGTCAGGACTGCCTTCTGCAGGGCCTAAAGCATTCCCTGCAGATTGAACAGGTAGTCTTCCGAAATAGAGGTGAAGACAGCAATGTTGTCTAAGCAGCACTGAAATCCTCCATCCTAGCCAGGACCCAGTTGACCAACCTCTGGGAGGTGGCAGGAGTATTCTTTACCCGAAGAACATCACTCAGAGATGGAAGTGGCCCTTTGAGGTGAAAATTGCAGACCTCTCCATAGTTCTTTTGCTTAAGGCAATCTGCCTTAAGCGTGTATTCAAGTCAAACCAATGAGGCAGGCTTGGGTACCAGTATCCCAGCAGTGGACCAGGGACTACAGAAGTTCTTGATCACACCCACATCCACCGTCTTTGACCCATCATCCTTAATACTGGGTATCATCTGTAAAGTTTGTTTTTGACAGGGAGGCTGTTCCCTGTGTCTGTCCTGTGATTACAACAATCGGTGAGCCCTGAGTTCAATGAGAAAAGAAAGGCGAATTCTCCCCAACCAGTGGCAACAGTCCCTCTGTGGGTCTGGGGTCAGGGTAGGTGAGAACAAATGTGGATGGCTTGGCTTCTCAGTTTTCTGCATTGTGTCCAGACAGTGATATAAAGGGGCTTAAGTGTGGGCTAGATGGTCCATCCTGACAGAATGGCTGGGGAGAGGCTGTATTCAGCCCCACTTACACTTCTAAGGGCTCTGCCTATTGCACACACAAAGGAAGCCTGCCCTGCTTGTCACCCCAGACAGTTTGACACTCTGACTAGAGGCGGTATGAACTTCCCAGAACCAGTGTTGAGGGTAGGATAGGGGATTCCCCCATACAAAGGTCTTACACCAGGTATAAATAATGGACTTATGGAGCAACTCATCAAAACACTCCGGGACTCTCAGAAGAATCACTGCCTTGCTGTCTGACGAAGGAAGATTGGACCCTACCTTGATCCCCGGCTAACCGGAGTGACACCAAGGGTCTGTTGGATGACCTCCTGTGTGAGTGAGAGGGACACCACAAGCTTCCAGAGGCCTTCCTGCAACTGCCTAGCTGACTAGCATCAACTGGTCATGCCTGATCCCTGCTGCTGGCTGTAGTGAATCCTGATCCTAGAGAGGTCGCGCCGCCCCCCCAAGTCCTGGACACTTGGCTGGCATCAGTGAGAACTCGTCCTGAAGTTTGGGCTCATTGTACCAACAAAATTACCCCCTCTCACTGAAGATCAATAGCCCGTGAACACCACCAACTTGAAGCTTCAGCAGGACTTGGTCTTCAAGCAAACAGTGACCAGCAATGCAAGACCTGCAACTTTCAACCACCTCAAAGCTGCAGTTTTGACTGGCTCTTTGAGCTACCTCAGTGACTGCCCTTGACACTCGGCCTGCTCCTCTTGCAGAAAGCCTCCTCCTCATGGCCCCATCGAATGCAAACAGAATTCTTTGCATCAATCTTGAGAATGCAACTCGTCAGTTGGACTAACTGGTTCCTTTACCCAGTCTGCACTCCATAACAATCAGCCTAAAATTGTGACTTTCTGCTGGTCTAGCGTGACCAGACAATTACAAGAGGGACTTTGTTTTCCTTGACACTATTTTCATGATAAAATTAACATCTTTGGTTCTACTGATTGGATTTTGTTCATTTTGGTGTCATTTTGTTTATTTTATTTATCAACATCAACTCCAATCATCAAAATTGGTTTGAGATTTTCTTGTGCTGTCACTTTATTGCTATTTGTGATGCATAAGTGCTTTACACAGTGCATCTACATCAAGCCTGCCAAGCTACCAGAGGATTAAGCATAGCTTAAGGTAGTTCATTTTGTGATTTACCCTTGCAAGGACTGTGGTTGCTGCTTGAGTGGGTCTTCCACCTCTCTGAAACAATAACCCAATTTATTACATTGATGTTCAGAAGTGGGATCCAGTACTTGTGTTTGTGCAGTGCCACTCACTGACTTGTTTAAAACCTAAAATTCCTAATAATAACATTCTGACTTCAAAATTGACATCTTTTTGAATTACTCTTGATTGGCCATATTTTATTTCCTTTTCCAAAATAAAACTCCTGCCTCACAATTTTGCAACTCTTGCTTGCAAGGATGGAGTTGGAGCTCAGCAGCATTGATACCCTCAAGGTGACAGAGATGAAGATGCTCTACATGGAGAGAGGACTGACCAAGTGGAAGACCGGGAACAAAGGTGGACTTTCGAGTAGCCTTCAGAGACTTTGAGTTGGTCTGCAGGATGCAAGCTGCAACAGAGGCGCAAGAGTGGGATGGCCCTGAAAATCGGGAGATGGATATGAAGGGTGAGGATGGGGAAGATAATGACTTGGCCAGAAGGGGGCAGGCAACTTCTCAACAGAAATGAGATTCCCTGCCAGGGCAGAGAGCAGTGCACCCTCCCATAACCTGTCCCCTGAGGAAGAACTTAATCAATCAATCAGTTTTTGTAGAGTGCAACTACTCACCTGTGAGGGTCTCAAGGCGCTGGGGGGGAGGAGGCAGGGGGATGGACAGAGCCTCATCCGAAGAGCCATGACTGAGGCTCATTCCTGAAGATGGTGAGGGATGGGCTATGTCTGAGTTGCATGGGTATTGTGGTTCCAGCTCTTTGCTGCGAGGCGGGTGAAGGACCTTCCTCCGGGGGTGGTTTTCCATAAGTGTGGGATGGTGGCCTGTGCCTGCTGGGCTGGAATAGAGGGTGGCCTGGGAACGACTCGTCAGAGACCCAGGGTTAATGACGATGGGCGCGATCCACACTGCGGCCGCCATTAGGAAGTGGAGGGAGGCAGTGGGTTCAGTCATCTGGGAGGCAGGAGGGAGGAAAAGGTGCTTTGTGGGGGTAGGTGGGGGGCAGGGCCACAGGGCCAGCAGCGGCGGGAGAGGGAGAGGGAGAGGGCCGAGCGGGAGGAAAAAGGGTAGGAGAAAAGGAGTACAAAAGAGTAAAAGGAGAAAAAGAGTAAAAAGGAGGACAGAAGAGTAAAAGGAGTAAAAAAGGAGTACAGAGGAGTAAAAGGAGTAAAAAGAGGAGACAAAGAGTAACAGGACAGACATACTTACTTGCAGATGGCCACTGGGCCACCAGGGATGAGGCGCAGGCAGGAGCCTGCAGGTGGAGGAGGGCCTCGAACTCGGAGTCAGCAGGCTGTCAGTTCGATCCGGTGGCAGAGATAGCAGCAACAACGGCAGCAGGAGCAGCTGGGGAGGGCAGCAGACTCTGGCCAAAGGTCAGCGGAGTCGCTGATGGAACACTGACGCTTCAACTGGCCCAGATGAAACTGGCTGTGGAGAAAGCAGCTGCAGAGGGGAAAAGGCTGTCCCCGGAGAACATGAAGATAACCCTATAGCAAAAGATAATTCTGCTGGCTCATAAAGTGAGTCAGAAAGAGCTGGATGTAAAAGCCAAAAAGCTCACAGAGTCCAGTAGTAATAATGGCAATGATAACACTGTTTTCAATGGAGGAAGAAGAGTCCACATTCCTAAAGACCGGGTGCCTAGTTAAGTGGTGGGAGACGATATGGACAACTTATTATGTTGCATATGAAGTAGCCCTGCTTATCCATAGGGAATCAGAGGAGGATTAGTCTCTGGAAGCATATTCCAAATGGTCGGAGGGATACCCTGTTGAGCCTAAAAGTATCTGACCAGATTCCCTTTGTTCCCATGGAGGTCATCATTGTCACCAGATTTGTTCTCACCCCTGACCAGTATAGATTAAATTTAAGGTACAGCCAGAAGCGGTCTCACAATGGTGGGTGTTTTTGTGGAATGGCCTGGATTGGGCACTGAATGGTTGAGTGAGGGGAGCAATTGTAGTGATATTGATGGGTGGTTTAACCTGATTTTAAGAGCACACGTGCTCAGTAATTGCTGGTCAAGGTTTTGTCAACACTGTATCCAAGGGTCATGCGAATGAGGCAGATCTCTAGGTCAGCACTAGAGTTTCCAAGAAGATACCTAGGGCAATTACTAAAAGGGTGGACTGGGTTGCCACTAGAAGAAGGATAGGGTCATAAGAATAAAATCAGTGAGTTCTTTACGGCTCCCAAAATAGTTTTCAGAGGAGGCATACCTAGTTCCATCCTTGAAAGTTTGTTTCACTGAAAGAAGCCTTCAGGTCAGTTTTCACCTAAGGACTGAGTGCTACAGGTATTGACACGTTTCGGGGGAATCCCACCTTCTTGAAAAGGCAGCAACCCCCATTGGTGGCAAGACCTTGGGGATGGCAAGAGTAGTGCTCAGGGAAGAAGTTGCCCCAGTTAGTGAAGGGGGTTTCAGACCTTACCCTAGTGTCCCAAGATGACAAAGAGATTGTACCAAAGGGGTACATGACTAAGCAGCGGGTCACCATCAATGGGCTTAAAACTTTAAAATTGAATATCTCATTTCTGCTGATTGATTTTTTATCATTCTGGTATCATTATGTTTAATAAAATGTATTTTATTTTTCTACATTAGTTTGGGTTTTTTCTAGTGTTGTGATTTCACCTTATTACTGTGTGTGTGTGTGTCATAAATACTTTACACATTGCCTCAAAGTTAAGCCTGACTGCCTTTGTGCCAGTCTACCAGAGGGTTAAGCAGAGATTAATATAGTGACTTTTGTGGTTTACCCTAGCAAGGATTGTGGATTATGCTTGGGAAAGGCTCTCACCCCCTCAGCCACAAACTGTGTTTTTTACTCAGTGGTTGGATCCAGTACTTGTTCACTACCATACAGTGATTGATGTAACACTAAAACGCCGGATAAATAATTTGATACCTGATTTAACCTCCTTTTAAATCCTCCTAAGTTTTTTGACTTGGCCATGTTTCTCTTTTTTCAAATTTAAGTTAGCTCTCCTCCTTTTAGCTCACATTGGAGAAAGAGTTGATCAGCGTGAATGACCTCAGCAGGGCTGTGCTGCAGAAGCTTTCCAAAGGGAGGAATGTGAATATGTGAATGAAGGCAATAGGGGTAGAACTACAGGTTGCACTCCATGCTTATGATAAGGCCAAGAGTATGCAGTCCACCCAAAGCAGCCAGAGAAAGACAATTTTGAGGAGGGGAAGAGGACTTGAAGGAAGAGGAAGAGAAAGAGGGGCTGGCCCCAGACACTGAGCTGCAGCCGCCTGATGAGGAGGTGGACAAGTTAGTGGCAGCAGCGGAGCCTCCTGCCAAAGTAAGAAGCAGTGTGTCCTCCCAAGGTCTCTTCCCTGAGGAGCTGGCGAACAAGAAATAGTGTTCAGACTGCAACTTGAATGTCAGTGGACAACAGCTCAGAGGCCACTGGAGGAAAGTAAACTGACCCTGGAAGGAAAGAGAATGGCTCATGAGATTATTTCAAAGGTGCTGGACTGTTAGGCTGAACAAGCAGCAGAATCCAGAGTCCGTAGGAGAGGTAATAAAACGCATAACCCAAGATCTGGTTCCCCACTATGTGGTGAGAATTATATAGATAAATGTTGTTCAGCATATGGGTAAGCTCCGAGGATACACAGGGCACCAAAAGAGCATTAAAGAGTCAGCCTGTGGAAATATATGCCCCCAGTGGAGAGAGATACCCTGCTTACACTAGAGGTGGGGGATTAGATTAGGTATACTGCCATAAAAGCTATTTTACTGGCCAAAATTGACCTGACCCCTGGGAAGTACCTCATCGGGTTCAAGGACTACCAGAAACTGCCAAACGAGTCTTGGGTAGATTTCATGGACCACTCCAGTAAGGCACTAAGGGGTTGGTTGAGGGGCAGCAAAGTGAGTGATTTTACTGAACAGTTCAATTAATTTTGAGGTAGCGCATTCTTAGTACCTGATTTGATGTACAAAGCTGCAACAATAGCTCCTTGACAGTAAACTTACTGACCCCAGGGAGCTCGCAAAGGAGGCGGATCTCTAGGTTAGCTCTAGAGTGTCAAATCAAATCAAATCTTTATTGTTTTCAACCTGATAGGCCATAACAATTTACGATGCAATAAAAACATAGTCGTTATACTTAAAAGTCACAGTTGGCTCTTAGATTTTATAAGATAAAAATACAAGTAGACCATTAGGTCTAAGATTTTTTTTTTTTTAAAGATGTGAATTATCAATGACATATGTCCAAACCGCAACTTCCTAGATTTTCATATATCCGGAGTCTTGAACTAAGCTGTAGGTTGTGCAGGGTAATTAGGAGCAATTAGTTTTATAATCATAAAGTGCAAGTGCGTAGTACCTACGTACTTTATAACTCAAGGAAGACTGCGTAGTATATTATTACGGTTGCAATTTCGGATAGGATTTATTTAGTTCAAAACCGTTATATGCTTAAATACAGTTTTAGGGACTTGTAGATAAACATTGCAAATGCGTTGACCTTACCCTCAAGAGTTAGTCAGGCTCCCAGGGTTTTTTTACTCTGCCTAGCATAACACTTATGGACAAAAAGAAAAAGTGCTTTCACAGAAAGGCAAACTTTGAATGTTCCAAATAGAGTGCAAATGTATTTAAGCTTCCTTCAATAGTGACCCTTCAGGCACTTAACACAAATTCGCTGGGTTTACCAAGAAAAAGGACTTGCTTTGTTGGAGTATTTCAAAGGGACCATATAGTTTTGTTTTATAACATCACTCTAAGGGCCTGATTTATACTTTTTTTAGCGCCGCATTTGCAGCATTTTTTGATGCAAAAACGACGCAAAGGTGCAAAATGTAATTATGTTTTGTAAGTGTGCGCCGCCTTTGTGTCAAAAAATGATGCAAATGTGCTAAAAAAGTATAAATCAGGCCTAGGAGCATAAGGTACAAGTGCAGATAGTTATACCCTCAGTGTTAACCCTGTCGAAATGCACTTTAATATGCTGAGTATCAGTAAAGGACTTGGCTTTCTAAAGTAAGGCTCAGGTACCTTTATACTTCTTTTAATGTTTACATAGTCATCGCAGTTGCGGGAACATTTGCCCTTCAATGTTGCGGGAACATTTGCCCTTCAAGGATGCCTTCGTCATTGCAGTTTCTCTGTAGTTAACTCTAAGGGCATGTAATATGTACAGATCAGTCTTCTAGGGAGTTAACTTTCCATTAAGGTGTAAGGGTTTTGGCAATTCCTTGAGTGTTCAGCCTATGTGTGACTGTTGCAGTTGACTTATGGTCAAAGCAAAAAGACGATCTCTTTTAAAGGTGCACAAAAACACACTTGAATTTGCTTATACATCATGGGTCTAAATGAGACTTAACGAGCCTACAATATGGGTCTAGGAGGGTATTGTATAGGCTCAAAATAAACACTCAGGGTCAGATTTAAGAAAAGTGGCACTGAACCCAGTGCAGCAGCACTTTTTTTGTGCCCCTTAGCGCCCCCCTCCTAATGCCACCATGTGTGCACTGTATCTAAGATACGCACACCATGGCGGTAGTTAGGAAATAAGCATCAACATTTTTGGTTCTCGTTCGGAGCTCCGCAGGAGTAGCAACAAATACTAATCCTGCAAAGCCCATTAAGGCCCATTATAAATAATGGAGTGTTTCCTTTTAACGTCTGCTCTGAGCAGGCATTAAAAGTGCCCAAAAAATGATGCTAGGAAATCTCTTAGATTTCTTTGCAACATTTGTTCGGCCACCTGAGTGGGGGAACGACCCCTTTGCATACATTATGCATGGCACATGCATGATGTAGCGCAAAGGGTTACAAAGTGGGACAATGTATGCATTGCACCACTTTGTAAAGGTGGAGCAGCGTTTTTGGCCATCTAATGTCACATTAGCGTAAAAAAAATGATGCTAATGTGTCATTAGATGGCGCAAGGGGCTCTTAAATATGCCCCTCCGTTATAACATTGTATGAACCTCTCATACATTTAAATGTGGATGCACCGCTTTTGCCCTCAGTAAAAACCCCTATGCACACGATAATATTACACCAAGGAAGCAATGCTTTTTTCCAGTGCGTTATCTCAATAAACCATGTACATCGATTGTTTCAATATTAGTCCAAAAAGAAGTTTGCAAAGTTCGTAGCAAGTTCTTGCTTTGGGCTTTATAGAGACATTAGAGAGCTCTGAATCTGGACCAGTAGATGTCTTAAGAAAGGTTGAATTAGCCAGCATGTCATTGCCATTTGGGTTCAAGTATGATTGGTAATCGTACAGAGGGTTTCCCTGGCTCATTCTCTTGCCTACCAGGCTGTGTAGATATATAAGGCAAAGCAGCCAAGATTATGTTTTTATCACCTGATCTCATAGAGATCTTCTGCTTCAGTTACACCTCATAGTATTATGTTTGAGAAAAAGTGGACATAAATAATATTTCCCTATACTTACCGTATGGCGACACATCAGGAGAAAATGAGTTAGTGTTTCTGGGCCTCCCGAGGGACACAGGTACAGATTTTTTCCCTTTGTATCCTTGTATCTTTTGGTTACTGATGCCGTTGGCAATATGCCCAATCAGAACTTTAATTAGAGAGTTCTGTTTTCTATTGAGAAGATGTCATCCAGAAAAGATTCAAAGCCACGGTCTTGTTTAAATGACGAATAGCAAAGGGCCTACCCGACTTATATTTGCTTGATTTATATGTTCCTAGTATGCCTTCATAACCAAATTGAGGCTAACCTTTGTGATAGTTTCCAGGTAAAGCCAAGGGACTTTTAGATTGATATTGCGGAAGACGTTTGCTATATGTGCAAACGGCCATTAGCATCGCATCCTCTGTGAAGAGTAGTATTGCAATCTTCTCTTTGCTCATTTTGGGCATGTCTTGATTGAGATGGGTTAGTGATTTTGCAATGTCATTTATATAGCAATTAAATAGTGTTGGCACTAGTACACAGCCTTGCTTTACGCCACAATCTATTTGAATGTGAGTTGTGAGAGCGACCTTTGACCCTGTCACCAGGCAGGTCGCTCCCCCCATCTGCCACGCAGCCCCCTGTGGGTTGAACCTCCGTTGCCGCTTTTGCCGCCTGACTACTCGCTCCCTTTTTTCTGTACCCCTGCGCTTGGCTTCTGTGCCACTTGGTTTTTTCATTCTGTGCCCCTGTGTTTTGCTTTCTGTACCCCTGTGCTCTGTTGTCCCTCTCCCGCCGTCTTTTCCCGCCGTTTTTTCCCCGGTTTTCCCCCGGGTTTTTCCCTTGCTGCTGAGCCCCTGCTGCCCTGCCCCCTTCACTCCCATTGGCCCCCCGCTCCCACCTACCAGCTGCTCCTCCCTCCCTCTGCCCTCACATGGAGGCCGCGAAGCGGGCGCGCAGCGGACGCGCGCAGAAGGCTCGCCTAAGGCAAGCCCGTCCGCGCCTGGACCGCACCCAGCACCAGAACCCCTGGAACCCGCACCCCCGCAACGCCAGACTGCATTACGATGCAAGCACCCTCCACGCACTCAACACCAGACGAGACCACCCCTGCTACCGGGCCACCCCGAAACGCACCCAGGGGCCTTTCACCTGCCGGAACTGCAGATTCACCAGCATCCAACCCTCCACACCACCAGCCAGAGAACCCAACCACCGCCGCTGCACCCTCCTCAACACCCGCTCCGCTCGCAAGCACGCCATTGAACTTTGGGACCTCCTAGACTCCACCCCCCCCGACGTCGCCTTCCTGACGGAGACCTGGCTGAACGCCACCTCAGCACCAGACATTGCCATAGCCATCCCACAGGGCTACAAGATCTCCTGCAGAGACCGCACCAACGGAGTGGGAGGAGGAATCGCCATCATCCACAAAGACTCCATCAAAATCTCAACGAACACCGATGACACCCTCACCACCGCCGAGCACATGCACTTCCAGATCCACACCGACCCCAACACCACCCTCAGAGGAACTCTCATCTACAGACCTCCCGGACCCCACCCACAGTTCAGTGACACCATCGCTGACCTCATCAGCACCCACGCTTCCACGGACTACATCCTCCTCAGGGACCTGAACTTCCACCTCGAGAACAACAACGACGCCAACTCCACCGCCCTGATCGACAACCTCGCCAACCTCGGACTCAAACAGCTCGTAACGACACCCACTCATGCCGCTGGACACACGCTTGACCCCATCTTCTCCGAAAGCCCCCATGTCTTCTTCAACCACACCACCGAACCACACTGGACCGACCACAGATGCATCCACTTCACCTTCAGAAAACCCACCACACACCACCACACCCAACAGCAACCACGCCGCTGCTGGGGCAAGGTCACCGAGGACCAACTGACTACGCCCTCGCCCTGAGACCACCCACCGACCCCACCGACCCAGACACCGCCGCGACCAACCTCACACAGTGGATCAACGACTGCGCCAACACCCTCGACCCTCTCAAGACCTTTACAACCAACCACACCAACAAGAAAGCCGCTTGGTTCACCGAGGACCTCCGGATCTCCAAACAAACCTGTCGGAAGCTGGAGAAGAAATGGCTCCACGACCGAACACCAGACAACCACACAGCCCTCAAGAGCGCCACCCGCAGACATCACCAACTCATCAGGACCGCCAAGAAGACCGCCTTCAAGGACCGCCTAGACAACAACGCACACAACACCAAAGAGCTCTTCAGCATCGTGAAAGAACTCTCCATCCCCAGCTCCATCACGAACAACATCCCGCCATCTCAAGACCTGTACGACTCCCTGGCCACCTTCTTCCACCGCAAGATCACCGACATCCACGACAGCTTTAAGCCCGACCCCCCAGCACCCACCACCGAGTCCACCACCCCTGCGACTACCACTCACACCAGTCGCCTGACCGTCTGGTCCAGCGTCAGTGACGAAGACACCATCAAAAGCATGAACTCCATCCACTCCGGATCCCCATTGGACCCCTGCCCTCACCATGTCTTCAACAAAGCCAGCGCAGCCATCGCGCCCCACCTCCGGAAAACAATCAACTGTTCCTTTGAGACAGCAACCTTCCCAGAAAGCTGGAAGCACGCCGAGATCAACGCCCTTCTGAAGAAGCCCAAGGCGGACCCCAAGGACCTCAAGAACTTCCGGCCCATCTCCCTGCTCCCTTTCCCGGCAAAAGTGACCGAGAAGATTGTCAACAAACAGCTGACCCGCTACCTCGAAGTCAACAACATCCTGGACCCTTCCCAATCGGGTCTTCGCAGTAACCACAGCACCGAGACCGCCCTCATCGCCGCCACTGACGACATCCGGACCCTGATGGACAAAGGAGAAACAGCCACCCTCATCCTCCTGGACCTATCAGCAGCCTTTGACACGGTCTGCCACCGCACCCTATCAGCACCCCTCCATGACGCCGGTATCCAAGAGAAGGTCCTGGCCTGGACTACATCCTTCCTCTCCGGCAGAACCCAGAGCGTCCGCCTCCCACCCTTCTGCTCCAAAACCACTGGGATCATCTGCGGCATCCCACAGGGATCCTCCCTCAGCCCAACACTGTTCAATAGCTACATGGCCCCCCTTGCCCACATCGCACGACAACACAACCTCAACATGATCTCCTACGCCGACGACACCCAGCTGATCATATCCCTCACTGAAGATCCCCACACCGCCAAAGCTAACCTCCACCGAGGAATGAAGGCCGTAGCCGACTGGATGAAGGACAGCAGACTGAAGCTGAACTCAGACAAGACTGAGGTCCTCATTCTCGGACCCACCCCATCAGCCTGGGACGACTCTTGGTGGCCCACGTCACTAGGCACAGCCCCGGAACCCACAGACCACGCACGCAACCTGGGGGTCATCCTCGACTCCACTCTCTCCATGACCAGGCAAGTCAACGCTGTCTCCGCGTCCTGCTTCAACACCTTCCGTATGCTCCGCAGCGCTTTACAAATGCAGTCATTGATTGATTGATTGATGTATGATTGCCTCAGGTGCTGTACTTCCCCTGAGCGTGTTACCAGAGTGCAGAGCAATTAGTAGCTTTAATTGCTTTTCTGGAGCTCCCAGCTCTTTTAAGATTTGCCATAGTGTAGGACGATCAACACTTTTTGAAGATGGTTTGTAGGTTGATGAATACCAAGTAAAAGGACAACTTTTTAAGGAATATATTATTTGAGCAGAGGAGATTTAATATGATTATTGGTCCACTGTGCTCTGGCCTCTCCCGAAGCCTGCTTGGTATTGTGATATTGTCTTTTTCCTGCAACCATTGATCCAAGCGAGATAATAACAGCTTCCCGAAGATTTTGCCTACTCTATCAAGCCAAGAAATTGATCAGTAGCTCTCTGGGCACTTTTTTGTATAATGGCACAGTTACTGTTTCCTCCATGAGAGTGGAATCTGCTCATGAGACCAGATATTATTGAAAGATCAAGTTAAAACAGATGACCACATTGTTAGATGATTTTGATAGACATCTGTTGGGATTTTGCCCAGTCTAGCTGCTTTGCATGGCTTTTGGGTTTGAATAGCTTGGACAACTTCCTTTTCACTAAATACATCGTTTGACCCCAAGATTGAATTATGGAAAAAACAGTGGCAGGCACAGAAGTGCTGGACTTTGGCATGATTACTGTTGATGGTGAGTGGTCAAGAGTTTGCTGATCTAATCTACAGTTTTCATTCGTGATTACCTTTGGGTCATATTTCCCACTGTTATGATTTGATTGTAATTATTCCTATGAGGTACTATTGCCTCCTGGCACAACCTGATTCTGCAGAGCTAGTTCATTCTGCCCAGTATATTATCTCCTTCGTTCCGGTAAAAGGTTGTGCAGTGATTTATTCAGAGTAGTAAACTTACGTTCAGTTCCAAATACCTCAAAGGGCTTTTGCAGTCCCATCTTACATTCTCCCACTGGATTTTCTTGAAGTTATTGCATCCAATATAGCTTGACAGACCTTTTGCGAATTGTGTTTCTTCTTATGTTTCATCAAATGTTTATACTCCTTTCTGATATCATAGAAAAGCTGTTCACGGTTGTCAGACAGGTGTCGATTTTTCAGGGCCAAAGACAATAGTGTTTTTTATTTTAAAATGTCTCCATCATACCAGTCCATGCGGTCTCTAGAAGAGTATTCAGGTGCAACATGGGTTTTGTTTGCCAGATGCTCTTCATATTTTTTTCTATTGCAACTGCTAGAAGTATACATTTTTGGGTCCCATTTATCACCAATATCGATAAAGATCTTTCTGTTTGGTTTCGGGGTGATGTTTAGGCTATCTATTAGTTGGTTTAATGTAGTTGCAGAAGAACTCGAGTTTGGATGCTCTTTAACCAGGAGTAAAGAGGTTGTGGTCACTTTCCATCCTGTTGTGGACTCTCATATCAAAAACATGATGCCATACTTCAATATTAATTGCCATGTAGCTGATGGTAATTTGTCTATGGCGAACTCAAAAAGTGGATTTGGGGGAATCGTCTGACGGAGTTCGACTGTTCATTGTAACAATGCCCCCCTCGACTAGAGCCTCAAAGATAAATGTATTTTTTTGTGCTGATGAAATGCCCTTTGGAGGGCAAGGATGTATTCCATTCCCTATCTTTATCAATCATCATGTGATCCAGCATTAAAGGATGCATGTTTTAGTTAAAGTCACCACATACCAATATACAATAATGTTTTAGAAGGTTAGACCCTGCATACGTGCTTTTAGTGGTGTCTTCATCACCTCTGCCACTCTTTTTGCCATAAGCTGGTCTTTGAAGAGCAAAATAGATGTGCAAGAACTTAAGTATCCACACCTTCATTCTTAGATTGATGATTTGTATGTTCTTGTTTATTATAGAATGAATTATGTCGGCATTTACTGACAACAATGTTCTTAACCAAATGGACAAGCCCCCAGTAGGTCTAGCCTTTTGTTATTTGTTATCAAGTGAATGCCATGTAAGTATCCATCCAGATCAATCATGTTGATGGTCCACGTGTCTTGCAAACAGCAGATGTCCTGTTGTTTTATGAAGTACAGCCAATCATTATCGTCCACGTTTTATATTAAAACTGCTGTGTTTCCGCGTATGATTTTTAAATGTGCTTTTGGTCCAATTTCTGAGTTGCAGTTTTTAGGTTTGTCCTATAGGCTAATTTCTACTTGACCTGCCAATAGTGGTTCTTTTTGGTGGCAGATAATCAAAATTTTGATTAGAGGAGACTATTTGTGTTCCTATGAAAGTAGGAGCTTGTTGGCTTCCCGTTGCAGAGTTCATAATACAGAACTTCATTGGAGCTGGCTGCAGCTTTCAAAATTGGATTAACGCTTCGACTGAACTTATTCTGATCTTCTGGTGTGTTTGAACTTGATTGCTCTAAAAATGTAAGGGAGTAAAATTCAGTTTTTGATGACTATTTGGATACCCCAAGCTTTCATTCGGTTTGTATGATGGAGGATTTCATTTGCTATTTTTGTGCTGGACCATACTGTGTGTGGATTCTTTGCCCCCATTGTTACTTATTTGAACAAAGCTTACCGCAAGCAGGTCATTTGTTTCTATATCTTGTAGGCCTGGCAAAGTGTTCATGCAAGATGTTACCTCTATTGAGGATATCTTGCTTTCCACACAATGTATACTCAGGGGTAAGTATAATCATCAGCCGCTCTTTTGGTGGTGCTTATACTACTCAGGTTGGTGTCACATGAGGTGCTTCTTTGCATGTTTCCTAACATGGGTTTATCTGTTGATGTTCTCCAGGTTGGTGGTTGAGCCCCATCGTATATCAGGTCTGCTGTTTTTGCCTAGAAATGAATAGAACCAGAAGTGACTAAGCTAGCGCGTTTAGTTATTGGCTCAGGTAGGATCAAAGTTTGAAAGTGTCTATGGGTAGTTTGTTTAATGCTTAAATCTATTTGTTCTACCCCTCCATCGTAGGGAAAGTGGAGGCCTTCATTTGTAAGATGCAATCTTGGATGTAAGTTACTGATCTGAGACTCTGAGCAACAGAGGCTTTTATTGTCAGTAGCTACACAAGGAAATTGGGGTTTACTTGTTTGGTTTATGAAGCTCATTTGCTCGCCTTGAGTGGGCACAGTTTCTTAAATTTCTTGTGTTGGAGCGATTTCATGGTGTTCACCCTCTGTGTGTGGTGGAATCATTATGACCTCAGCTAATGATGTTTTATTTAAATTACCGGATTCCAGTTTGGATGAGAGAAATAATCTGTGTCCTGTTGGTACTCGATTTATCTGTAAATAAAGGGTGCACGCCTTGCTACACAGCCGTCCTGGATTTGGTTTGTGAAAACTATAGTTTGATCACCTATAGTTGCTTTACTGGATGGCTGCTTTGTACCTCCTTGTAGTTCTTAGACTTTTAGTTTTCCTGGAACTGGTGTAGTGGTTTGAAGGGACTGCGATGTAGTTAAAAGCATGGAAAGATGCTTTGATCTTTTTGTGACACCATCTTTAGATATGTTACTAAGACAAAATCTTTAAGGGGGCTTAGAACCTGCGCTTACTTCGCCCCTTACCAATCTGAACTTGCTGTTTGGTCATTCAAACGTCACTCCAACGTCGCTTGCATTTATTTGCTTTTTATTGGCCAGCAGGTCACTTCCTGCTCTTCTGTTCTGCTTTCTGTTCTGCTTTTGCCATCTCGTGGAGCATGGTCAGAGTAAGCCTTCTGGCTTTTGGTGAGTGGTTACTTGTTAGTGTTTGTACACAAAAAAATGAACTGAACACAAGTCAGTTTCTTTTTAAATGTGTGTAAACGTGTTGGCCATCTTGCAGTGGAATATCAAGTAGATATGTGAAGCAAGCAGTGAATGGCCTCATTATTTTGTGTTTCATTAATTTATATATACATTTCTGATGAATACAAGTTGGAAATATTAAAATTTAATTTCTCAAATTACCACTCACTCATTTTTAAAGAAATGTAATTTGTATATTTGGATAATATTTCATTTAGAATTGTTATTCTCTAAGTGACTTATTAAGAGGCAGTCACAAGTGCACTTATCTTGCAGGCACTATGGTTGTGATTTGAATGGTGCGGCAGGTGCAGTGGTACCAGGGTCACAATGTGTCAGGACTCCTCTAAACACACCACATATAGGTATATTTTACTATTCAACAGACATTCACAAGTGCAGTTATCTAGCAGGCACAAGGGTCATGATTTGAATGGTGAAGCAGGTG
Source organism: Pleurodeles waltl (assembly GCF_031143425.1). NCBI lineage: Eukaryota > Metazoa > Chordata > Amphibia > Caudata > Salamandridae > Pleurodeles > Pleurodeles waltl. Next base: position 1,416,695,339 of record NC_090446.1, read on the forward strand.
CAGTGGCACTAGGCCCAGACGTTGTCAGACCTCATGTAAACACCAAATATTGCTCTATTTTACTACTAAACAGACAGTCACAAGTGCAGTTATCTTGCAGGCACTAATATAATGGTTTTAATGGTGCAGCAGGTGCAGTGGCACTGGTGCCAGAATGTCAGAACACCTCTAAACACAGATTATTGCTAAATCTTACTACTTAACATGCAGTCACAAGTGCAGTTACCTTGCAGACACTAGAGTCATGATTTTAGTGGTGCAGCAGGTGCAGTGTCACTAGGGCCAAAAGCTCTAGGAGCCTCTCTAAACATCAAATATTGCTTGATTTTACAACAGAGCAGGCAATCACAAGTGCAGTTGCATGTAATATGGTCATCATTTTAATGGTTCAGCAGGTGCAGGAGCCAAAACTTGTCAGAAGTCCTCTAAACACCAAGGGCCAGACTTATGAAAAGTGACGCTAAAATATATGTGGCACCACTTTTCTTGCGACCCCTTGCGCCCCCCTACCACCACCATGTTTGTCAATTTTTCAATTTATTTATTATCATGTTTCGGAACTCCAAAGAGATCCACATGAGGCATGATACAATATCATAAAAAAAGATAATACACATTTCTTAAAAAGGACAGATCCTATAAATACATGATAAAATAGTACATTTTTCTTTTTTATAAAACTCAGAAATTCAAAATACCTGCAAAAAAGATTGGAAAAACTTTAAAATCCTATAGCAAAATCTTTCATTGTGGGGGTTGTAACATGAATCCAACGCCTCTCTGTGAGATCTTGTATTAACCTGCAAGAAGAGGGGTTTTAACCAAAGTTTCCTCGGCGTGGCTAGAGCCGGACAGACAAACAGAGCATCTGAGAGAGATTGTACCCCACCTTGACACAGATGCTAGACGAGCCATCCCACCTAGAGGTAAGATCTCTCAGTGGCAATCTATTAAGTCTAGCAGGATACACAGTCGCCTTACCCCATGATTTGAATTCCAGGTCAAATAGGGTTGCACCATTTTCATAGTTACGGAGTTAGTTAACTTCTCTAAACCTCTTCTTTGGCAACACACATCCATGTCCAGCAAGAAGCCTTGGGACCATGACACTTCCTTCATATTTTTTTTTTGCGATGCATAGGGAATTGAAGGACAAAGAGTCCAGCTCTAAGAGCCGAATAGCGTTGATGTAGTTTCTAAAAAAAACGGATTTTTCCCTCAGATTGTTAAAGATCTCACTGTAGGTCAAGTTTCTCAATGTACTTTCCTCACTATGCATGAGGTTATGCACCCTTCTTATCACTGCCACAAGGCCTTGCACAAAGATATTCCTTATGCCAGCTTCAAGACGTAAAGCAGCCCCTGAGACTGCATGATTACAAGAAACCGTGCGTCTCAGAATGCGGCCTTCTGTCTTGTCCAAAAAATCCCAATTGCTTATATCAATACACTCTATCGCGTATAAAAGAGTCGCTGGGATCTTGACCCGATAGGCCGATAGTAAGTGTAAGAAATGACGTTTACCATTTGCCTTATAGAAGGCAGACAGGCCTTGGGCAAGTGAAAGAGCCTTATTCGTATTATAGCGAATGTGATCATGATCTTTTGTCGAAGCCGAAAAGATCTTACCCAGAAACTGGTAAGAAACTTGCTGTTCCAGCTTGTGTTGATCCATAACCCAAGGATACAAAACTTTTCTTCTAATTATCTTCCCAGAGAAGCAAATCACCTGAAACTTTGCTATATTAATTTTCGGTTAGTGTCTATCTGAGTAAATTTTTAGGGCGAGCAAGCAATGATTTAGGCCTTTTGCGGTAAGGTCATACACTACTATATCATCCGTGTACATTAAGCACACAATTGGCCAGCCCCCCACCGTAGGGTAATCGCCGGAGGAGTTCCTGAGACTTATGGGTAGGTCATAAATATAAAAAGAGAAAAGCAGTAGGGCCCGTAGGCAACCTTGTTTCAGGCCATTTTTGGTTAATACCTTTGATGACAGTCCCTGTTCTCCACCCATTAAGATCTTACACCAGCTTGATGAGTGTAGGGCAATTACCAATTGTAGGAGACCAGGTGGAACCCCTAGATCTAAGTTTCTTCCACAGTTCCACAGTATACAGTATCCAGTATATCCCTATCCACTCTGTCAAATGCTGTGGAATAGTCGATAAATGCCGCATACAAGATACCTCCCCTAGTCTGAACATATTTATCAATTAGAGTTTGCATAATCAAGATATTGTCTAAAGTATTTTGGGCCTTCCTAAAGCCTGCCTGTTCCACTGGTAAGATACCATTTTCCTCCACCCAATCATTCAGTTGCAAGAGGATGCTTTTTGCAAATATCTTTCCTGTTGTATCTAATAGGGTGATTTGTCTATAAGATAACGGTATTGATCTATCTCCCTTTTTATGTAGAGGAAGGATTATACTACCCTTCCATGATTCTGGGATTTTACCATGGGCATAACAGGAGCCAAAAACTGGTTGTAGTAGTTTTGCTCTGAGCAGGCATTAAAAGTGCCAAAAAAATGACTCAAAGAAGACTCCTAGATTTTTATGTACCATTTTTTCAGCTCCCCTCATGGGGAAACTCCCCCTTTGCATACATTATGCCTGCTGTAGGCATAACGTAGCGCAAAGTGTTACAAAGTGGCACAATACATGCATTGCGCCACTTTGTAAATATGCCGTGGGGAAAAGGCCACCTTAGCGTCACCTTAGCATAAAAAAAATAACATTAAGGTGGCGCTAAAGTGGCGCTATGCTCTCTTAAATCAGGGTGCAAATATTGCTATATTTTACTGCTAAACAGGAAGTCACAAATGCAGTTATCTTGCAGGTACAAAGGTCAAGGTTTTAATGGTGCAGCAGGTTCAGTGGCTCCCAGGTAAAAAGTTGACAGAACTTCTCATAACAGCAGATATTGCTATATTTTACTACCAAACAGGCAGTCACAAGTCCAGTTATCTTGCAGGCGCTAGGGTCATGAGTTGAATGGTGCAGCAGGTGCAGTCCACAGGCCCAAAAGTTGTTGTAACTTCTCTAAACTCAAAATATTGTTATATTTTACCACTAAACAGTCAGTTGCAAGTGCAGTTATTTTGCAGGCACTAGGGTGATGGTTTTAGTTGTGCAGCAGGTGCAGTGGCACTGGTACCACAAGGCGTCAGAACCCCTCTAAACCAGATTTTTGCTAAATCTTATTACTAAACATGTAGTCACAAGTGCAGTTATCTGTCACGACTCACGTGCTGCTTGCGCCTGGAATTTACAGATCTGGTGGCGTGAATCTTCAATGTTCGGCTTTGGCCCAAAAAGGGGCGACTCTTTCTGGTAGCCACGGTGCTGTAGGCAATGGAGACACCAAGAACAGACCGTGCCCTTCAGAAAGTAGCGCCAGAGGGAAAAAAACCCTTAAAAAGGGGAAAAAAACTCCAAACAGGAAGACTCCTGGAGAAAAACAAGAACAAACAAACAGGAATCCAAAAGGAGCAAAAATCAGAAAACACAGAATGCTGAATCCAAAACCAAAAGGCAAGGAAATCAGGAGCGAAGACACTAACTGAGCAGAAAGTGTTGCAGCGCAAAGAAAGAGGAAAAACACAGCCCTTATATACCTAAAAACAGGAAGTGACCCACAGGAAGTAAAAGGACACCATCTTAGATAGGGAAACAATACATAGAACAGAATAGTAGAGGAACCATAGAGAATAGGGAACAAGGAATGCTGGGAAAGCACAGGAATCTGGGAAGGAGGAAAAAACATAAAGAAAGGCACACAACAGACTGCAAAAAAGAAGAAAGGACAAAGAAACGAAGAAAAACAGGTAAGAGGGTTCAGAGACCCCTGGGACAGTGAAAGGCAGAAGGAAGAACGAGGCCCCAAGCAAATCTGGGGCCTCGAAACGCGCAGGAGAGGCTGGGGGCGCGCCGCGTCTTAATAACGCGGTGCGCGGCCCGAGCCGAACGCCCGGCAGAAGTCGAGCTCTCGGCTCGCGCCGCGCGGTGCGGCGCGACAGTAGGTCCCCCTCCCGAAGGCCCAGGTTTAAGAGGGAATAAACAGTGAAAGCGTTGAATCAGGAGAGGAGCGTGAACGGAAGAGGCATCTTCCCATGAACATTCACTGAGAGGATAACCCTTCCAATGAATCAGATACTGAAGTCGTTTATGAAAAAGACGAGAGTCACAAATTTCCTGCACTTCATATTCAGGAACATCATCCACAAGGACAGGAGGTGGACAAGGAAACTGACGTGAGTAAGGATCAGGCACATAAGGTTTAAGCTGAGAAACATGAAAAACCGGATGGATCTTCCATGTATGGGGTAAGTGAAGACGGACAGTGACAGGATTGACCAACTGGAGAATACGGAAAGGCCCATAGTAACGAGGTGTGAACTTGTTTTGAGAGAGACGTGAGGGCAAGAATTTGGAGGAGAGCCAGACTTTATCTTGCAGATGATAATTTGGATTGGTTGTACGTCTCTTGTCTGCAGCCTTCTTCATATACCTCTTGGTATGTAACAAATTAGATCGAATTAGTTTATGGAGTTGGAGAAGGCGTTTGGAGAAATAGGTAATAGCAGGTAGGGGAGAGTTGGATTGTGGAGAAGTAGGGAAAGAGGTAGGATGAAAACCATAGGAACAGAAAAAGGGAGTGACCTTGGAGGCACTATGGACTGAGTTATTGTAGGAAAATTCAGCTAAAGAGAGGTAAGTGCTCCAGTTACTTTGGGTAGAATTGCAAAAGCATCGAAGATATTGCTCTAGTCCTTGGTTCAGACGCTCAGTCTGTCCGTTGGTCTGAGGATGGAACCCTGAAGACAGGGCTCTATTTATATTCAGTGTTTTACAAAAATGCTTCCAAAATCGGGAGATGTACTGAGGTCCTCTATCAGATATTATGGTATGTGGAAGTCCATGGAGACGGAAGACATGATCTATGAATATTTGACTTAGTTCTTGAGAAGTAGGCAGCTTTTTTAGGCCAGTGAAATGAGCCATCTTTGTGAAAGAATCCACTGTGACCATGATAACCCGGTTTCCTGCTGATGGTGGGAGTGAACACATAAAATCAGTAGAGATAGTATGCCATGGGGCCGATGGAACAGGCAAAGGCTGTAGTAATCCTGCCGGTCTGGTGTGAGGTATTTTGACTTGGGCACATATGGGACAGGCCTGAACGTATTTTTCCACATCCAGTTTCCAGGTAGGCCACCAGAAAAATCGTGAAAGTAGTTCTTGTGTGGCTTTGATGCCTCTATGACCAGCTACAGGGGAATCATGGCACATTTGTAATGCTTTCTTTTGCACCTTGTTTGTAGGGAGGAATATCAAGTCTTGGTAATAAAAATATCCTTGTTTCTTGTACAATAATGGTCTTAGTTCTTCTATGTCATGGTCCGATAGGTTGGCGTATTCTTGTTGTACTTCTTCCAGGAAAGACTGAGCCACTCCAATGATCTTACTGGGTTCTAGAAGATACTGGGATGAGGAAGGAGAACACTCTGGATATCGGCGAGACAGAGCATCAGCCAGAATGTTTTGAGATCCTGGAATATATGTAATATAAAAATCGTACTGACTGAAGAAAAAGGCCCAGCGGGCCTGACGACTATTCTGGCATACAAAATTTCTTAAACATTGTAAATTACGGTGGTCTGTCCTCACCTCAAATGGTTCCTTGGAACCCATCAGAAACTGTCTCCACTCAAGGCAGGCTGTTTTCAGAGCCAATAATTCCCTTTCAAGTACGGAATAATGTTGTTCAGCTGTGGAAAGGATATGAGACAAATAGAAAACAGGATGTTCAAGGCCATCATCCTCTTGTCGTTGGAGTAAGACAGCTCCGATGGCTCTCTCAGAAGCATCAGTTACTACTATAAATTGTTTGGTGGTATCTGGATGTCTTAAGATGGGGGCTTGGGTGAAGGCTCTCTTTAAGCTTTGAAAGGCTGCTTCAGCAGCCTCAGTCCAGACAAACCCCTTCTTTAAATTGTCCTTCTTTAAGGTGTGAGTTATGTGGCTAGTCTGACTGGCAAAGTCTAGAATGAATTGTCGATAGAAGTTTGCTAAACCTAGGAAACATTGTGTTTCTTTTATGGTAGAAGGAGAAGGCCACTCTAGGATAGCTTGTACCTTTTCTTGATCCATAGCTATGCCGGTGGGACTTAAATGATAGCCCAGATATTTGACTTCCGTCATGTTGAACTCACATTTCTCTGGTTTGCAAAATAGTTGATGATCACGAAGTCTTTGAAGAACTTGTTTCACATGGGAAGTATGGAGTTCAGGATTTCTAGAATAAATAAGAATATCATCTAGGTAGATCACGACTGTCTGATTCAGTAGGTCTGAAAACACTGAGTCCATAAATCTCTGGAAGATTGCGGGGGCGTTAGTAAGACCAAACGGCATAACCCTATATTCAAAATGGCCAAATGGGGTCCTGAATGCTGTCTTCCATTCGTCGCCTTCTCTTATGCGTAAAAGGTGGTAGGCTCCTCGTAAATCCAATTTAGTAAAACGTTGGGCCCCTCTGATTGCTTCCAGTATGTCCCTGATGAGAGGCAAAGGATAACGATCTTTAATGGTAATTTTATTCAGACCTCGAAAATCCAGGCACGGACGAAGATCCTTAGTCTTCTTGGGCACAAAAAAGAGAGGGGCCCCAGCCGGAGACGACGATGGAACAATAAGACCACTCTGTATATTTTCGTCCAGATACTCCTTTAGAACTTCCTTTTCGGGTTCCGTGAGGGAGTACATCCTCCCAAAAGGAACAATTGTGCCGGGTTCCAATGGAATTGCACAATCATATTCTCGATGTGGAGGTAGCACAGGTTTTGACGGTTTTTGGAAAATATCCTGAAACTCCGAATAGTGGTCTGGGACCCCTTGGACCGTATTAATGGACATACCAGTGGCACCTTCAGTAGCTAAGGATCTTTTCGGAGACCAATACTTGTCGGAAGTAAAACAGTTCTCATGACAAAATTGCGAAGACAAAGAGACTGTCCGGGTAACCCAATTTATATATGGGTTATGTCTGATGAACCACGGAATTCCAAGAATGATGGTATGGTTAGGGGACGTAATAAGATCGAAGGAGATGTGTTCTTGATGGTTTCCCACCTGTAGACTTAACATCAGGGTAGTGGTGTCTACAGGACCAGAGGATATCAAAGATCCATCCACAGTGTGTACCTGTTCGGGTACTTCTTTTGCTTGAGTAGGAACTAGGTTAGCAGCAGCCCACGTCTTGTCCATGTATATACCACTAGCACCACAATCTAGTAATGCCATAGTCTTTTCTTGACGACCGTCAGGAAGTTGTAACAGGACAGGAAAGATGAACAAGGCAGTTGTATTGTCATTAAAGGAGCTGATGGAAGGTATAGCTGTAGATCCCGTCCCCTCCCTTCTTACAGAGGACGGGAGGTGGCGTTTCCCGAAGGCCTGGACGGACGTACTGGACAGGTACGGAGCATGTGACCAGCAGAACCACAATACAGGCACAACCCTCTCTTGCGTCTGTCTTCTCGTTCACTAGCAGAGAGCGGACCTCGGGTAGTATCCACCTGCATGGGTTCCCCTTCGATGTCTCTAGCAGGAGTGCGAGGTTCCTCGGAACGCTGCAGGTATGCACGTGAGCTACTTGGCTGGGCAAACCCTCTACTCCTTTTCTTTTCCGATCTCCGTTCCTGAAGACGATATTCGATGGACAGTGCTTGATCCATCAGGCCACGAAGATCTTCCGCTCTGGTAGAATGCACTAGTTCATCCTTTATTTCTTCTTTGAGTCCTCTACGAAATAATGTTACCAGAGTACGTTCCACCCAAGTGGTCTCTGCCGCCAGCTGACGAAAACGGGTTATATATTGCAGGACGTCTTGGGAGCCTTGTTGGATGTCGCACAAGGCTTCTTCAGCGGAGGCTTCCAATCCAGGACGGCTAAACATCTGTTTGAAGCGACTCACAAAGGCGGAATAGTCTGACAATACAGGGTCGTTGGAGGACACCATCGGGGTTGCCCAGGCCAAGGCTGGACCGGATAAGGCACTGATAAGATAACCCACCTTGGTCCTGTCGTGGGAGAATTGAGTAGGTCGGAAGGCGAAATACACCGTTAAAGCATCCAAGAACTCGCGAAGCTTGGTTGGTTCACCAGAGAAACAAGGGGTAGAAGCGGAGATTGTCGGAACATCACTGGTGCGGAGGGCCAAAGCCTGTCGTAACGCAGCATTTTCATTACGTAGTTGTTGCAATTCCTGGGCTTGTTGCTGAATCGTGGTCAACAGAGATTGCTCCGGATCTGCAGCAGCCGCCACTGTATTATCCATGGTGTTTGAGGACGTCGGAATGGTTAGGCGCTGCAATCTGTCACGACTCACGTGCTGCTTGCGCCTGGAATTTGCAGATCTGGTGGCGTGAATCTTCAATGTTCGGCTTTGGCCCAAAAAGGGGCGACTCTTTCTGGTAGCCACGGTGCTGTAGGCAATGGAGACACCAAGAACAGACCGTGCCCTTCAGAAAGTAGCGCCAGAGGGAAAAAACCCCTTAAAAAGGGGAAAAAACCTCCAAACAGGAAGACTCCTGGAGAAAAACAAGAACAAACAAACAGGAATCCAAAAGGAGCAAAAATCAGAAAACACAGAATGCTGAATCCAAAACCAAAAGGCAAGGAAATCAGGAGCGAAGACACTAACTGAGCAGAAAGTGTTGCAGCGCAAAGAAAGAGGAAAAACACAGCCCTTATATACCTAAAAACAGGAAGTGACCCACAGGAAGTAAAAGGACACCATCTTAGATAGGGAAACAATACATAGAACAGAATAGTAGAGGAACCATAGAGAATAGGGAACAAGGAATGCTGGGAAAGCACAGGAATCTGGGAAGGAGGAAAAAACATAAAGAAAGGCACACAACAGACTGCAAAAAAGAAGAAAGGACAAAGAAACGAAGAAAAACAGGTAAGAGGGTTCAGAGACCCCTGGGACAGTGAAAGGCAGAAGGAAGAACGAGGCCCCAAGCAAATCTGGGGCCTCGAAACGCGCAGGAGAGGCTGGGGGCCCGCCGCGTCTTAATAACGCGGTGCGCGGCCCGAGCCGAACGCCCGGCAGAAGTCGAGCTCTCGGCTCGCGCGGTGCGGCGCGACATTACCTTGCAGTCACTAGGGTCATGATTTTAGTGGTGCAGCAGGTGCAGTGACATTGGGAGAAAAACTCTAGGAGCCTCTCTAAACACCAAACATTGCTTTGTTTAACAACTAAACAGGCAGTCACAAGTGAAGTTGCCTTAATAGGGTCATGATTTGAATGGTGCAGCAGGTGCAGTGGAACCGGAGCCAAAAGTTGTCAGAGCTCATCTAAACAGCAAATATTGCTACATTTTACTAGTAAACAGGAAGTCACAAGTGCAGTTATCTTGCAGGCACTAGGGTCATGGTTTTATTTGACGCAGCAGGTGCAGTGGCACCGGTGCCACAAGGTGTCAACCCTTTTAAACACAGATTATTGCTAAATTTTACTACTCAACAGGCAGTCACAAGTGCAATTACCTTGCAGGCACTACGTTCATGATTTGAGTGGTGCAGCAGGTGCAGTGAGACTGAGACCAAAAGCTCTAGGAAGCCCTCTAAAAACCAAGGGCCATATTTACAAGGCCAGAGGCACAGAGTGTTGCCTTGCTGCTCCTCCCTGCACCACTGGGAAAGGGCAGAAAAATGCCATATCTACAAGATACAGCTCATTTTTGCCCCTCATCTTGTGTTGGCATACAAATTGGTGCCTTGGTGCCATGGTGCCTGCGTTATGGGGATGATTGTTTTTATGCAGGAAGGGTCACCTCGAAGGGGTTTCTTGAGCTTTTGGCCCCAGTGTCACTGCTCCTGCTGCACTACTAAATCAGGACCTTAGTGCCCATTGGTTGGCATGTGACCTTAAATTTTCCTGTACAACTTCTTCAACTGCGGCCACCTTGCGGTTGATTGTCACTATGGAGCATGTAAATTGATTGGTAAGCTCCGATTGGGCATCAAGTTTTGCGGACTATTGTGATCGCATTTGTAATTATGCCCAAGGTTTTGTACATGACCTTCATGATACTCAGTATCGGTTGAGCCATTGAATACTCATTTGATAGTTTATCCATAGGTTGGTCACCATAGCTTACACATAGTTGTTTTTGTCAAGCAGATCGTAATCATCAGATGTTATGCTTTCCTGTTGGAAATTAACCCTGTTTCTATCTGGGGTATCTTGGGTGGAAAACTCTTGGTTAAGTAGGGTAGATGAGTCCAGGCTCTGTAAGTCAATGTTGTTAGATTTGTTATGGACTGTGGGTGTCGAAGAAAGAGACGCTTTTATGAATACCGCGCTTATGCAATTTGAAGCATTATACGTAACGCATGAGCATGCAAGGTTAACTTGACCAGAAGGTATTGAGACAGGCAGCTTTACACTTTCTGAGTAGATCCAAGAGTCTTCCAAGATTTGGATCTCTTCGGGTCAAGGCCAAATTTAAAATGAGATGACGTCCCAGGAGGTGTTTCCAAAATACTTCATTTATTGCAGCTTTTTCTACAGTTTTTTTAGGTGCCTTTGCTTCCAGTAAAGATATAAACTTGGGTGTTCCAAGGGAATCTTCTGCTCATTGTGCATTCAATACATTAAGAGGCCGATGAGACAATTCAATTTTGCAGATGATGTGACTATTGCTATAGTCGTCTGCTATGGTGTTTGTTTGGCCTCTGTTCTCTTTTCTCTTTTCCAGTGTTCCTGGGTTTCCATGCTTTTTCCAGCCACTCCTATTTGTGCTTAGCTGAGCTTATGGAGTCTCTAACAATATGAGTTCAGAGCTCCCAAGGCTGCTTCTCTCCTGTGTTATGCTGCGTTTGCGTGTTGTACAAAATCATTCATCAAAATGTCCTGTGTTGCAGATGTGACACTGTGCATTCTATGGAACCCCCCCTCTGCGTTATCTGATTATATGTCTCCTAGTGTTACTCTTAGCCCCTAAATAGCATTGCATGTGCTTCTCAGAGGCTAGAAGAAGAACGAGGACTGGAGACTATAAATGATAACAGCATTGGCAAAGCCAATAGGCCTTACCTATGAGCATGCCACTCGTTTTGCCAATGTATTTTAGCCATGTTGTACGTTAATAAAAAAAAAAGTGCTAGAAGTGTTTTTTTTTTTTGCTTCCTGTGTCATAGCACTTCTTAAAATAACTTTTATGGTGCTTTTTTATAACTTTTAGCCATGCTGCACAACAGCGACGCAGCTCTAGAACATGTCTAAAAGAGGCTGTCAAAGCCAAAAGCTCTCAAATGGATGTGACCTATTGGCTTTCCCAATGCTCGTTAGTACTGACACGAAGGGTTGTAAAGCTCGATGGTGTTGGTAGGTTGAAACAGAAGTATGCCAATCACAGGTTGACCCAAAGCCTTTGAGAGGCTAGCAGGGCTTAGGCAGAATCTATCATAGGAAGGGGACATCTTTCAGTTGTCATTCACATGTTTTCTCTGAAAGCCAGGAGAGCAGAAGTGAGTGCTGAGGGGTTGTGCTGGGTGCTTCTGTGGGCTTGTGGTGGGTGCTGAGGGCTTATTGCGAATGTTTACATGGACCTGTGGTGGGTGTTGAAGGCTTGTGGCGGGTGCTGCAGGCTTGTGGTGAGTTCTTAATGCCTGGATCAGGCAACGAGGAACCTGGTAAAATATTGATTTGCCAGGTATTGAGGATTCCTAGTGCACCCTTCAGCTTTTAAGTGCATGGAGAGGGTTATAATGCCTGCCTCTTCCTTATGTTGTGCTGCTTGTTCCAAACACAAAAGCAGCTGTGCTTACGTTACACTCAATGCACTCCTTCACCACAATCAGCACCCACTCCTTACTTCAGGAGCACTGGCGCCACCCCACTATTGCATTTTACCTCCTGCCTCAGTTTCTGCTCTGCTTAACTAGTCTTCACTCGTCCTAAGTCACTCCTCTGTGTAAAGTGATAACTGCCTCAGAGCACGACTGTTAAATAAAAAACAATAAAATGGCACTTCACCAACTTCAGGTATCCCAGGCACAGATGACTTAATCAAATGGTGAAAAATTTCAAATCCAAACCAGCCACAATTGCTTTGCATAAATTGATTCCACAATGCTTTTTTATTTCACCATGACAATCAAGAAGCTTTGGGGCATATTTATTCAAATATTTCCTTTGCCCACGTACATCACAACGAGACGCAAGAGCAACCTTAAGTCAGATTTATCAAGCCCTGCAAGGCCACCTTGCATGGCCGAGTGACTTGATAAATCTAGAGTAACGCAATGCAGTGCAAGTCACTGAGTTGCGTTACTCTGCCCTGGGAAGGGGTTCCATGGTTGTTACATGGGTGTTCCCACACATCCACCCATGGATTTTGGGGAATTCACAGATTTATCATATCTGGAAGAACTGGGAATGCGTCAAAATGCAACACCTCCCCATGTGAGGCATAACGGTGAGAAATAACTTTATTTTTCTTCATTACTTCCTCTTCCTATATGTGCTGCATTTTGCAGCACACAGAGAAAGTGGAAAATGCCATGGTACAAGGGTGCCTGCATTGGCACTAGGCAGCACTTTGTGTACCAGCGCAGGGAAAAGACAGGAATGAGCCATATTATGTTAAGTACAGGATATTACTGCCCTTTCCCTCTCATGCAGCAGAGCAAAGTGACTTGCTGTACTGCATGACTTCTTCATAAATATGTGGCACCCATTGATACTGAGCAGAGGTTATGAAGGTGAAAAAGAAGCTGAAACTTCTTCCAGTATGGCCAGCAGGTCTAATCCTCAAAATAAATACTTTTGGTTGCAACATTTATTTACTTATTTAATTACGAAATTGTGCATGCTACAATTGTTTTTTTCATATGGTGGGAGGGTGGGGACAATGGGAGGATTGAATGGATGTTAGCCCTTATGGTGGTCTTCACCCAACTTTTTGCCTGCCCCCCTCCAAATTTCTGATCTCATTTTTGCTGTTTTTAAGACCCACACTTTCCCTCTGCTCACCAGTGTTAAACTGCTTGTGCCATCTCCTGTAAACACGGTAACATTGACTCTCACCCAATTGGCATATTTCATTTAGTCAACCCTAAACACCCAGCACCAGCAACACAGGGCCGGTCAGGTGCAGAGGTCAAGAGGGCCCAAATAGCATAGGCGCCTATGGAGACTAGGGGTGCTCTGGTTCCAGTCTGCTAGCAGGTAAGTACCTGCGTCCTCGGGGAGTAGACCAGGGGGGTTTTGTAGAGCACTGGGGGGGTCCCAAACGGGCACACAAAATACACCCTCTGCGGCACAGGGGCGGCTGGGTGCAGTGTGTGAACAAGGCATCGGTTTTGAATAGAAATATATGGAGGGTCACTCTGGCAATGCCGGCAGGGCACAAGAAGGCTTCTCGGGCCAGCCACTGACTGGGCAAAGATGAGGGCCGCCTGCTGGTCACTCCTGCACCGGTAGTTGGTTCCTTCAATGGCAGTGTGCATGTGTTAGGTGAGGGGTCCCTTAGGGTGGCATAACACATGCTGCAGCCCCTAGGGACCTTTCCTGGTCACAGGGCCCTTGGTACCACTGGTACCTTTTACAATGGACGTATCTATGTGCCACGGGTGTGCCAATTGTGGAAACAATGGTACATTTCTAGTGAAAGAACACTGCTGCTAGGGCCTGGTTAGCAGGTTCCCAGCACACTTCTCATTCAAGTCAGCATCAATATCAGGCAAGAAGTGTGTGTGTGTGGGGGGGTTAATGCAACAAGGAGGCATTTTCCTACAATATACTAAAGTGGTAATTTCTGATATGAAAGGAGTGCATTGTCAAGTTTGGTGTGGCTGGAATGGTGGTGAGGGACTCTCACTTACACGTCAAAGGCTAGTGGCCTGACCCCACACAAAGGACTGATAACCCCCTTCAGATCTCCTGGCAGACATGACTGGGCTTAAAGGGGAACTGGTGCATTTCAAAACTACTCTTTCAAGGTTTCCCCCACTTGAAAGGCACATTTGGGAATATATACTGGGCCTATGATCCCCTAAAATCAGACACATTTGGACTTACAACTAGACTCTGTCAGAAAGACTGCAGTGCTGCCAAAGGACCCATCTGGACTGCTTACCTATAAGGACTGACCTCCTGCTTGTTGTCTTGCTGTCTTCTGCTACCTAACTCTGCCGGAAGGACTTTGCCTTCACGCCACAAGTGATCTCTAAGGAATTGTTTGCTTGTTTTCTGTTATAAAGTCTGAGGGCCATCAGAGGCTTAACCTAGAAGAGAAAATCCACGGTACTTTAAAAAATTATGCGACCCCTGCAGAATTAACACAGCACCAGTCTTGCAGCTGAAAAAACTATTCAGTGCCTGCAGAATCGATGCAGAGCCTGTTTCATCATCACAGCCCATTCGGATTTTCCACCCATTGTCCCTGGATGTCAATTTGTCAATCATCCCCGCACCGCAGTAAGGAACCAAGGCTGTGTGCCTGGAAATTGACACATCACATTGCCTGCGAGGAAAAAATCGACCCATCACCTCTGCTGCTCCTAAATAATTGCCACAACGCTTTATTTTCCGACACCTCATCTCCTCTGTGGCCTGCTGGTACTTTCTGCTTTCTGCATATTGATTCCTAAGACTTACTTAAACCTCTAAAACATATCTTGACTTGGGCATATTGGATTTTTTGTCGGTTTGGTCTTGTTTTATTCAGATAAATATAAACTATTTTTCTAAGTTGATGTGGAGTACTTTTTGTGGTGTTTTCCCTGTTACTTTATGAGTCATTGAACAAATACTTTACACATTGCCTTCTAAGTTAAGCCTGCCTGTTCTGTGTCAAGCTACCGGAGGCTTAGCACAGGATAATTTAGGTCGTCTAGTGACTTACCCTGACTAGGATTGTGGTCCCTACTTGGATACGGTGCATACCTCGGCCAACTAGAGACCCACTTTCTAACAAGTGACAACAGGAGGGAGAGGATGATAAGGGGGGCAAACACAGAAAAAAGGAGGGTGGGAAACAGTACCTGAATTGCAACATGAGCAGTTGATGGACACTTATTAAAAGTAATCAATCTTTGCTTAGTCTGTGCTCCACAAAGAAAAGGAAGCCCACGCTGGCCAATTAGGAAGCAGCTAAGAGTGGCAACGAAGCCAGCGAATGGTAAGCAGTAGGACGGCTTTAAGCCCTGTTTTGAAGCCAATACCCCTTGCAACGTCAGTGCATGTAAGCTGTTAGGTGAGACCTTAAATTGGTTCCTAGCGTCCTGTTTACTTTCTGTTCCTGCCACTGCCTTTATGACCTCTTTAATACACTAGTGCAATTCCAGGGGCACAAAAGAAAAAACTATTTTTGACAGCAGCTACCCAAATTACCTTTAATGCTGATCCTGCCAGTTGCATTGGAATTATTAATTTCAATATTGATATTGAAAGTGAAAGTTTGATATGTGCCAGTGGAACATTGATTAAAATGGTGTACTCTTTATTGCATAAATTGTTGAGTGGCCCTTAATCTCATTACCAGACGACCACTGTTCAATGCCAGGTGCAATTTTTTGTTCAGTCATAGTGGCTAATCCCTTGCTGGCAGACATAATTTAATCAAATGCATTAAAGTGGTATCATAATTACTGATTTTCCAAATTGGGGTTCATGATTTGGGCACATCGTAAAACTCAACTCTTTCAAGTGTTTACACTTAGGGCCAGATGTAACATCACGGCCCTTTGCGATTCGGTAATAGCGATTTTAAAGAAATCGCTATTACTGACTCGCAAAGTGCCATGTATCACATTTGCGATTCGGTAATAGCGATTTCTTTAAAATCGCAAATGCTATTACCGAATCGCAAATTGCGATACCGGCCCCATTCGCAGCTATGGGCCTGTTGGCCCATAGCTGCGAATTTTTTGCATTTCCAAAATTGCGATTTCTGAACCAAATGGGCATGTGTGCTTTACATGTTCAATTTAAAAGTGCAGTTTAACTGCATTTTTTAATTTTGCACCAGGTTACCACCTGGTTGCATATCATGGTATTTTGCATGTGCAAAATGCTATTTTTGGAAAATCGCAATTTGCAATTTTTTCCAGCATAGCCTTGCGACCTGGAATTTGCGAATCGCAAATTGCTACTTGCAATTTCCAAGTCGCAATGCAAGAAATCGCTATTTTTGTGATTTCTTTTTTGTGGTCTGCAAATGCCTTTCATGCATCGCAGACCACTGTTTTGCACTCACAAACGGCCAAATTTATTGATTCGCACCGTTTGCGAGTGCAAAACTTTATTATACATCTGGCCCTTAGTTTGCTGACAAACAATAATGCTAAGAGACTTACTGAACTCAGATCACCTTTCAGCTACACTGAGGAGTCTGCTTGTGCAACTGACTCAGCTGTTAAGTACTAAATTGGTAGATTACAGGGTTCACAAAGAAAATGAACTGATAGCAAAATATGCAACACTTGCAAATCCAAATGTACGTATTTCCTGTATGCAGTAGAAACCTACCCAGCCCCCAGGGTGGCAGTGCTAATTTAGAAGAAGGGTTTCAATTCTTGAGACTCAAACATTTTTTGAAGATTTTAAGGAGTGGTACCTTTTTCTGAATCAAGTCAAACAAGCACTGTAGCAGGTTGTTTACTTTCTAGTTTTCACTAATGGCAGAATTAGATAAAACATACATAGTTGGAGTGAGTCAAGCAGGCTACGTGTAGCACAAGTTTAATCTGCCTTACTCATCTTCTTTTTCTCTTCTAATTCTACTTCTTCTCTGTTAGACCTATCAGTTTAGGTGTTTTTGCACCTGTTTTTGAATTTGCCGCACTAAGTGTGCCATGTATGTCCAGACATGAGTCCCAGGCCCACTGTGCCACTGGACTCAAGCTAGCCTAGCTGATGAGGGGTGATACCCTAAAACCGGTCCCAGGGTGCTTGTTTCTGGTCCAAGGGGGACTTGGCTTGGTTAAGCATGGACTGTTCCCATGGGGGGACAGAGTCAAGACTGAATTTCATATGGCTGGGTCCAAACACCAATGGCATGATGGACAAAAAAAGGATTGGGATCTGACCCAGAGCGATTGATGGAATTTTGAATTAATCTCAGCAACTGGCAATCACCTTGTGGTTTTTGCAGTTGCTGCCCTAACTGTGCTGCATATGCTCAAATGTGGGTCCCGGGCTTACTGTGCCACTTGATTCAAGCTAGCCTGGCTGACGAGGGGTGATGCCCAGAAAACATACAAAGGATGCTTGTTTATGGTCCAGGGAGGACCTTGCCTGGCAGTCCCGGCTGGACTGTTCCCATGGGGAGCAGGGTCAAGACTTTGCATATGGCTGGATCCAAACTGGAGTGGCACGTGGGCAAAAAAAAACAATGGATTGGGATGCAGCCCAAGCGATTGCCAGTGGCTAAGATTAATTCAAGCATTCCATCCATCACCTTGTTGTTTTTTCATTTGCTGCCCTAATTATGCACAGTATGATCAGAGGTGGGTCCCGAGCTCACTGTGCCACTGGGTTCAAGCTAGCCTGGCTGATGAGGAGTGATACCCCAAAACTTGACCCAGGTTTCTTGTTTCTGATCTATGGAGGACCTTGCCTGGCAATTCGGCTGCACTGTTCCCATGGGGAGCAGGGTGAAGACTGATAATGTATATGGGTGGCAGGGTGGGCAAAAAAACAATGGATTGGGATGGAGCCCAAGCGAACACGAGTGTCCGAGATTAGCTCAAGCATTCCACCCATCACCTTGTTGTTTTTACTTTTAGAAATTTGCCATTTTCCTGCTCTTAGTCCTGTGTGCCTGCAGCCTGTCTTTGATCACTTATCTGGGGTGGGTGACAGCTGGGCTTTGTGTATTCCCCCTAGCAGCCACACACAATGAGAGTTTAGGTGTGACTTGATGGACTCTGATGGGCCGTCTGGACAGGATGGGAGGGAAGAGCTGGCCAAAAGACCTTACACTTACACCTGAATAGGCTGTGCCCTGTCCCCACACAAAGGACTGCATACCCCCCTGTTATGAGTCTGGAACCTGGCAATGAAGGGAGGTCCTTTGTGTTCTTCAGAGACTCATTTAAAGTCTCCCTCACCTCAAAGGCACCACTTGGCATAAGAACTGGACCTCAGACACTACCACTTCAGCTCACTTCTAGACCTGTGGATACCTTGCCAGGAAGAAGGACTGCTGTGCTGCTACAAGGACTGCCACTCTGATGGTCTACTGCTTTGGAAAAACTACTGGCTATCTGTGCTGACCTGCTGCCTGCTGCCCTTCTTACCTGGGTCAGAAGTACTGGACCTGCATCTCTCAAATCCAGAACCCAGAGTGACTCCAAGGGCCAGCTGATTGGTCTCCTGATCTGAAGTCTCAGGGGCATAAAAGATTTCCAACCAACCCCACTGGACACTGCCACGAGTTAGTCTGACCTGCCAAGTGGTGCCACGCCAGTCCTGGACCCTTAGAAGTAGATCTTCAGGTGCTGCTCCAGCAGAACTACCACATCTCTGCCACTGCAGGGACTAAATTGGCACATCTCCATTATTGCATGGATTAACTGGTGCATCGCTTTCGGAACAAGCACTGCAGGGTTTTCTTCAGCACAAGGCTCCTGCTTCCCTCAACAATGACACCAAACTGCATGCACTGCCCGCATTGGAATCAGCGCATTCCCTCAGTGTCAACACGGTCAGCACCGGCACCCGAACTCTATTGTATCTTTACTCCGACGTATCACCACAGCTGCCTGGGAAACTTCAACACATCTCCTCGACTATGTGGGAAACATCTAAGCATTTCTTCAACAGCATGGTTTGGAACTTGCGCAATACTCGCGCACTAGGATTTAGGGTACTTTGGTTCAGTGGGCCCTATTGGATTCCTGTAGCTGGCTCATGTTGCATCCCGGTTGGCCTGAACATTTAACTTTGTCCTTGTCTGGTGCGACCAGATAGCTCTGGTTGGTAGTTTTTGCTTCTAAGTGCTTTTCTCCTGCTCATCTAAAAAAAGTCATAACTCAAGTTCTACTCATTATTTAATTAAGTTCTATTTTCCTAACCAGGTGTGGTATCGTTTTGGTGTGGTGTTTTTACTGTTCTACCATTTGAAGTGTGGCCAGAATACTTTTCACATTGCCTCTTAAATTAACTCTGCCTGCTCTGTGCCAAGCTACCAGAGGATGAGCACAGAGTAATTTAGTGTGTGTTTCTGACTTACTCTGACTAGGATTGTGGTTCCTGCTTACTAAGAGTGCACAGCTCTGCCAACTAGAAACCAAGGGGCATATTTACATGGAACTGGCGGGCACTGCGGCACAATTGGCAGCCCCCGCTGTTTCAGTTCTGTAATGCAGGAATGCACCGTATTTTAAAAAAATACGGTGCACCCCTGTGTTACCCGCAGCACTGGTGCTAAATTTAGCTGCCAGCGCCAACACAGGCATCCTTGCACCATTGTGCAAGGGTGTCTGCATTGAACCGAATGATTGTTTACTTGCAGGAAGGTGCCCCTTCATGCACATAAACAATCTACAATGGGGATTTGACACTTGTATGTATGCTGCAAAATGCAGCACACATTAAATTAGCAAATCGTCATGTACCTTTCAGTTTCACTCCCACATTCATTTTTCACTACTGTGAGGCCTAACCCTCTCATAGGTTAACCCTGGTGGAAACTTATTACATTTAATACGCTGCTGCCCTTCTTGCTTGGGTGAGTGGGACTGGACCTGCACCTCTACTCCCCAGAACCCGGAGTGACTCCAAGGGCCAGCTGACTGGTCTCCAGATCTGAAATCTAGGGGACATAAAAGACTTCCAACTGACAACACTGGACTCTGCTAGCATGAACCTGACCTGTCAAGTGGTGCCACCCCAGTCCTGGACCCTGCTGCTGCTCCAGTAGAACTACCTCATCTTCACCATTGCATGGCTAACATTGGTGCATTGCTTTCAGAATCAGCACTGCTGCATTTTCTTTGGTGCAAGCCCCCTACTTCCTATTTGGTGGCAGCTGCAAAGATGATGACAATCTCCATATCGCCTTGACGTGGCCGACACCTGCACCTGAAAGTCCATCGCATCTCAGCTCTGATGCATCTCCACCACTGCATGGAGAACTTCAATGTATCTCCTTGACTGCATGGGAAAAATGAACACATCTCCTCCACAGCATGATTTGGAAACCCGCACTAGGATTTAAGGGTTCAGCGGTCCCCCACTGGGTCTGCACTTCATCACAGTCGGCATGTACTTTGGACTTTGCTCTGGTCCAGCGTGACCAGATGGAGCTGGTTGGCGCTTTTTGCTTTGAAGCACTATTCTATGTTTTTTTTAAAATTCATAACATGTTCTACATATTGGATTCCTGTTGTTTTAATCTAGTTTTATTTATTAAATTTAGGTCTTTTTTCCTAACCAGTCTGGTATCTTTTTGGTGAAGTGCTGCACAAAGATTTTACACATTGCCTCGTAAGTTAAGCCTGTCTGCTCTGTGCCAATCTACCAGAGGGTGAGCACAGGTTAATTCAGGGGGTATATAACTTACCCTGGCTAGGATTGTGGTTCCTGCTTGCTCAGGGTGCATAACTCAGGCAACCAGAGACCACATTCCTGATTTTCTCTTTTTCATTTTACAAGTAAATATCAAGATTACACTCATGGAATGTGGTTGCTATACAGTTGTTACAAATTTACATAGCATATTCCATACACAGTTGCCATATTTCCACACAAATGGTCCCATCTGAAGAAAATGTTTCTCACTATGGGGGTCATTCTAACTCTGGCGGCGGCGACCGCCAGGGCTGAAATGACGGAAGCACTGCCAACAGGCTGGCGGTGCTTCCATGGGCATTCTGACTGCGGCGGTACAGCCGTGGTCAGAAACAGGAAACCGGCGGTGTCCCGCCGGTTTCCCGCTGCCCCAGAGAATCCTCCACGGCGGCGCTGCTTGCAGCGCCGCCATGGGGATTCCGACCCCCTTACCGCCATCCTGTTCCTGCCGGTTTTCACCGCCAGGAACAGGATGGCGGTAACCGGTGTCGTGGGGCCCCCTAACAGGGCCCCACAAAGATTTTCAGTGTCTGCGTAGCAGACACTGAAAATCACGACGGGTGCAACTGCACCAGTCGCACCCTTTCCACTCCGCCGGCTCCATTCGGAGCGGGCATCCTCGTGGAAGGGGGTTTCCCGCTGGGCGGGTGGGCGGCCTTCTGGCGGTCGCCCGCCAGCCCAGCGGGAAAGTCAGAATGACCGCCGCGGTCTTTTGACCGCGGTACGGTCTTCTGGCGCTTCCCGCTTGGCGGGCGGCACCCCCTATATGTATGTTGATGACACAATATATGAATTTTGACGAATAACAGAAAGCTCCACAACAATTTCTGTGCCAATGTCCAGCGATGTTTTTTTTTTTACTGTGTCTCGTTTTGACCACACTGGTGCCAGCTTTATAATTAATTTGTGATGTCTATCAAGGTATAGGGCATTATTACAACTTAGGAGGAGGTGTTAATCCGTCTCAAAAGTGACGGTAAATTGACGGATATACCAGCAGCCGTATTACAAGTTCCATAGGATATAATGGACTCGTAATACGGCTGGTGGTATATCCGTCACTTTACCGTCACTTTTTGGACGGATTAACACCTCCTCCAAAGTTGTAATAACCCCCATAGTTCTTCTCACTCAATAAGGTCATCTTGCTTAGGGTCGCATCCCCACTCTCTAAAAAAAAACGTCATTAGTGCATGAAGGAATCAAAGTACCTACAAGGCTGCTCCCTGTCAGATATTTCGAAATGCCTTCATATAACAATTATTTCACTTGTGATCTTGAATAATATACACTGAGTAAACCTTTTACAAGTAGAGTCTAAAGCTTGCTCTTGTGACTATTTCCAGGGTGCATTTTTCCTGCCCTATTTCTCCAAAACACAAATTTATTTTTCAAATGTTACTTTTGATTTGATGAGGGGATGCCAAGCATACTCTGCATTGTTTTATGCATCCATAAAATTGCCTTCTTAGTTGCTTCAGTTAGCAAGTGATTTCCTAGTGGATAGCAATCATGTATGTAATATTAAGAAGGCATCTGTAGAAAGAAGTCATGCAAAGAGCTTCCTGTCTCTTGGATAGGATCCATAGGAAATGCAGTAAATGAGGAGGTGGTTACTGATTAGAAAGACACGTATTTAGCTGCTTTCTACATAGTTGGGTGAGAGAGTTGGAACAACAGATACAGTGGAAGCGAGTTCTAAATGCTGAAACCCGTCACCAAAAAAGCAGCAAGTTCAGATGGCGAAGAGAGGGAGACATGGGCTCCCATATTTGCTGTGTGTAAGCAACTGCATTCCGTATCAGTTTCAGACCTTCGATGGATGACACAGAGCCCTCCAAACAAATACTCTTTCCATGATTGTAAGGAAATTGTAGTAAAAGTTGAGGGGTCGAGAACCCACCCGAAATACAAATCACAATTCTTGTCAAGGTGAACGACAAAAGTCACGAAATAAACGTTTGCTTAATCCTTAACTTAGAGGCAATTTACATAAATCGAGAATATTTTATTAATTGTATGTGTTGGACCTGGCTTTTTGACAGGGTCATCCCCAAACTTTTTGCCTTCTTCCTCCTATTTTTTCTGACCTGTTGTTGTTGGCTTTTGACCTCTGGGCACTTTACCACTGCTAACCAGTGCTAAAGTGCATATGCTCTCTGTGTAAATTGTACTATTGATTGGTTTATCCATGATTGGCTATTTAATTTACTTATAAGTCCCTAGTAGAGTACACTATGGTGGTCATTCTAACCCTGGCGGTAAAAACTGCCAGGGCGAATGACCGCGGTAGCACCGCCAACAGGCTGGCGGTGCACCGCTGGGCATTCTGACCGCGGTGGTTGAGCCGCGGCCAGAAACGGAAAGTCGGCGGTGTACCGCCGACTTTCCGCTGCCCTTGAGAATCCTCCATGGCGGCGGAGCACGCTCCGCCGCCATGGGGATTCTGACACCCCCTACCGCCATCCTGTTCCTGGCGGGTCTCACAGGATGGCGGTAGGGGGTGCCGCGGGGCCCCTGGGGGCCCCTGCAGTGCCCATGCCAATGGCATGGGCACTGCAGGGGCCCCCGTAAGAGGGCCCCAAAAAGAATTTCAGTGTCTGCCTAGCAGACACTGAAATTCGTGATGGGTGCTACTGCACCCGTCGCACTCCAGCAACTCCGCCGGCTCCATTCGGAGCCGGCTTCATCGTTGCTGGGTCTTTCCCGCTGTGCTGGCGGGCAGCCTTTTGGCGGTCGCCCGCCAGCACAGCGGGAAAGCCAGAATGGCCGCCGCGGTCTTGTGACCGCGGTGCGGTCATTTGGCGGTAACCGCATGGCGGGCGGCGACCGCCGCCCGCCGCGGTTAGAATCATCGCCTATATGTGCCTAGGGCCCGTAGATTAAATGCTACTAGTGGGCCTGCAGCACTGGTTGTGCCACCCACTTCAGTAGCCCCTTGTCTCAGGCCTGCCATTGCAAGGCCTGTGTGTGCAGTTTCACTGCCACTTCGACTTGGCATTTAAAAGTACTTGCCAAGCCTAGAACTCCCCTTTTTTCTACATATAAGTCACCCCTAATGTGTGCCCCAGGTAACACCTAGAGCAGGGTGCTGTGTAGGTAAAAGGCAGGACATGTACCTGTGTAGTTATTTGTCCTGGTAGTGTAAAACTCCTAAATTTGTTTTTACACTACTGTGAGGCCTGCTTCCTTCATAGGCTAACATTGGGGCTGCCCTCATACATTTTTGAAGTGGCAGCTGCTGATCTGAAAGGAGCAGGAAGGTCATATTTAATATGGCTAGAATGGTAATACAAAATCCTGCTGACTGCTGAAGTCAGATTTAATATTACTATTCTAGAAATGCCACCTTTAGAAAGTGAGTATTTCTTTGCACTTAAATCTTTCTGTGCCTTGCAATCCACGTCTGGCTAGGTTTAGTTGACAGGTTTAGTTGACAGCTCCCTGTGCATTCACTCAGACACACCCCAAAACACAGGGTACTCAGCCTCACTTGCATACATCTGCATTTTGAATGGGTCGTCCTGGGCTGGGAGGGTGGAGGGCCTGCCCTCACACAAAGGACTGCCACACCCCCTACTGGGACCCTGGCAGACAGGATTGAACTGAAAGGGGACCTGGTGCATTTCTTAGCCACTCTTTGAAGTAACCCCCACTTCAAAGGCACAATTAAGTATAAAACAGGGCCTCTGCCCTACCTCATCAAACACTTGCTGGAGAAGGAACCTGAACCAGAACCTGCATCCTGCCAAGAAGAACTGCCTGGCTGCCTAAAGGACTCACCTGACTGCTTTCTACAAAGGACTGCTGCTTTGCTGTTGCCCTACTGCCTTGCTGAACTCTTGTCTGGCTGTAAAAGGGCTCTCCAAGGGCTTGGATAGAGCTTGCCTCCTGTTCCCTGAAGTCTCAGGAACAAAAAGACTTCTCTTTTTCATTTTGAATCTTTGTGCACCGAAAATTTCGACGCACAGCTTGCTCCGCCGCGAGAAAAACGCCGCACACCGATGCTGATCGACACAACGCCTTCGGGGTGACCGGAACTTCGACGCACGGCCTCGCAAGGACAAAGCTGCCCGACTTCCAGAGGGGAAATCGACGCGACGCCTGCTGTGAGAGCGAAACTTCGACGCACAGCCCTGCGGAACGACGCACAGCCGGAAAACAAGCAGGAGAATCCACGCACAGACCCCGGGACATCTGGTAATCCCGCGACCCACAGAAAGAGACTGTCCGCGTGCCGGAAAACAACGCACGACTTCCCCGCATGAAAAATAATGACGCAAGTCCGTGTTTGCTGGGGAGAAATTGACGCACACACCATTTTTCCACGTATCTCTTCTTCTGCGGCCCTTTTTATGGAGATTTTCCACTCCAAACCAGGTACTTTGTGCTTGAAAGAGACTTTGGTGATCATTACAACACTGGCGGATGGTGTTAAAGCGGCGGAAAGACCGCCAACAGTCCGGCAGTAAAAATTTTGCAATTATGACCGGTACAAACAAACAGCGTGGCGGTCACCTCCAACAGACAGGCGGAAGACAATGTACTTCCCACAGTATCACAACCTACCAATCCGCCACCTTTTCCTTAAAAACACGGCGGAAACAGCCATTAGAAAAGGAAAACGCTCACCTCTACACACTCCACGAGGAAGGAGGGCACCATGGAGCCGGAACTGCATATTCTGCCAGCGCTAGTCTTCCTGCTCCTCTACGAGGATCATCAACGCCGGCGGCGAAGACCACGTTGAGTTCTGCACCTACGACATAGGGGAGGGGGGAGGCAAAAACACAGGGACACACACACTCAACACACCCAACCCCCACCCCGACCCTCACCCACTACAACATACACACCAATGCATATCTATACATTACAGAAACCCCCTCCAAACCCCCCAGAAGAATGCAAAGACAAAAGGAAATGAGTGAAACCATTGTAATATATCAAAATACAGTAAGCTAATATATATATATATACAAAATTAACAAAATATACACCACGATTAGTAGTGCAGGTAGTGCATCATTCATAGTCCGTGGACCACTGGGCCCAAAATGCATGGGCGAGGTCCACACAAGAAACCCAATCCAAATGGAGAGAACACTGCAGGGGCATCAGATCGAAATACAACAGGCACCTCAGGGGGAAGGGAAGGGGGGGCACCTCAGCCGGATGAGTGCAGCACGCCAGATCCACGAGGGGGCTCCATGCCCATTGATGTATCCTGGGGAGTGCAAAGCCACAGTCTCTCAAGTCTCTACAGTGGGTGGGTTGCCCACTGTTCAATCCTGGGGAGTGCAAAGCCACAGTCTCTCAAGTCTATACAGTGGGTGGGTTGCCCACTGTGCCATCCTGGGGAGTGCAAAGCCACAGTCTCCCAAGTCTATACAGTGGGTGGCTTGCCCACTGTTCAATCCTGTGTAGTACAAAGCCACAGTCTCTCAAGTCTCTACAGTGGGTGGGTTGCCCACTGTACCATCCTGGGGAGTGCAAAGCCACACTCCCTCAAGTCTCCCAAGTGGGTGGGTTGCCCACTGTTCAATCCTGGGGAGTGCAAAGCCACAGTCTCTCAAGTCTATACAGTGGGTGGGTTGCCCACTGTACCATCCTGAGGAGTGCAAAGCCACAGTCTCCCAAGTCTATACAGTGGGTGGCTTGCCCACTCTTCAATCCTGGGGAGTGCAAAGCCACAGTCTCTCAGGTCTCTACAGTGGGTGGGTTGCCCACTGTACCATCCTGGGGAGTGCAAAGCCACAGTCTCTCAAGTCTCCCAAGTGGGTGAGTTGCCCACTGTTCAATCCTGGTGAGTGCAAAGCCACAGTCTCTGAAGTCTATACAGTGGGTGGGTTGCCCACTGTTCAATCTTGGGGAGTGCAAAGCCACAGTCTCTCAAGTGGATGCATGTCTCCACTGGTTCTGGAGGGGGACTGGTGCCCAGAGTGCTTCATCCTGTGCAGGATAGATGGAGTGGATGCATGTCTCCCCTGGTTCTGGAGGGAGACTGGTGCCCAGAGTGCTTCATCCTGTGCAGGACAGACAGAGTGGAGGCCTATCTCCACTGGTTCTGGAGGGGGACTGGTGCCCAGAGTGCTTCATCCTGTGCAGGACAGACAGAGTGGATGCATGTCTCCACTGGTTCTGGAGGGAGACTGGTGCCCAGAGTGCAGCACACACCCGGTGACGGTCCCAGTTGCGTAACTGCCCTTTCGGCAAGTGGGCTAGCGGTGCTTTCCATGGCGGTCTATGCCCTGTTCAGCGGTCCTTGGCTTGTTCAGCGGTGCTTGAGTTGCCAGTGTCAGACCTGTTCAGCGGTGCTTTCCATGGCGGTCTATGCCCTGTTCAGCGGTCCTTGGCCTGTTCAGCGGTGCTTGAGTTGCCAGTGTCAGACCTGTTCAGCGGTGCTTTCCATGGCAGTCTATGCCCTGTTCAGCGGTCCTTGGCCTGTTCAGCTGTGCTTGGTTTGCCAGTGTCAGACCTGTTCAGCAGTGCTTTCCATGGCGGTCTATGCCCTGTTCAGCGGTCCTTGGCCTGTTCATCGGTGCTTGAGTTGCCAGTGTCAGACCTGTTCAGCGGTGCTTGCCAAGGCGGTCCTTCATTGCCCAGCAGGGCTGTGGCTGGCGGTGGCCTCCTGGGCAGTGACTCTGGCAGTGGCCTCCTGGGCAGTGACTCTGGCGGTGGCCTCCTGGGCAGTGACTCTGGCTGTGATCTCCTGGTCAGTGACTCTGGCGGTGGCCTCCTGGCCAGTGACGATGGGGCTGGTGGTGGCCTCCTGGGCAGTGACTCTGGCGGTGGCCTCCTGAGCAGTGACGATGAGGCTGGCGGAGGCTTCCTGGGCAGTGGCTCTGGCGGTGGCCTCCTGGGCAGTGACGATGGGGCTGGCGGAGGCCTCCTGGGCAGTGACGATGGGGCTGGCCTCCTGGGCAGTGACTCTCCCCCCGGGACCCCTGTGAGCGGCTTGGCTGGCTGGAGTCTTCCCCCTCTCCCGCCGGGCACTGTCCAACTTCTGGTGCTTCACAAGAGGGGGGACTGGCTGTGCTGTGGCTCCGTGCCACACTGGCTGGCCTGGTGGCCGGTGCACTCCACATACCTGTAACAACAGGCACTACTGGTACCGGAGATTTTTTGCCTGAGGTGCTAGTACGGGACCTATGAGTTGGACGGGGGGTGGTGTGAAATAGGTTAAGGGTGGACAGGAAAACTTGTTTGGAGACACTGGGATGGGTAGCTGGAGGGGGTTTGGGAGTGGAGGAAGAGGTGGTGGTTGTAGGAGGTGTACGTTTTGTGGATTTGGGTGCAAGAGCATGGGCTGGAGGCTGTCATGAGGTGGATGGGTGTTGGGTGGGTGTGTGCCTGCGTTTGTGTATCTTCGGAGGGGGCGTCACAGACACACTGGGAGAGGACACAGGGGACGTGTAAATGGTAGTGGGGGTGGTGACTGCACGTGAGCGGGGTGTGGTGGTGGGTGTGCTGGTGTGGGACATAGTGGCTGTAGTGGTAGTGCATTCAGGTGTGAGTGTAGACAAGACTGGGAGGGAGGAGGGAGATGAGGAGGAGGGGGACACAGTGGTGGTAGTGGATGTTGGTGTGTCTGTATGTGTGTGATGCTTGCGTGAGTGCCTGTGGGATGTGTGGTGCTTATGTTTGCCTTAGCTTCCCTTGTGTGTTGAGGTGTTTGCAGGCTGGTCTGATGGTGTGCTTGGGATAGGCAGAGGTACAGGGGATTGGGTCTGGGTGGAGGAAGTCGGAGGGGGGAGGCTAGACACAGGGACAATGGCTGCCATCAGTGCTGAGGCCAGAGTTTGTACGGTTCGATGAAGGGCAGCCTGACCAGAATGAATGTCCTCCAGGAATGCATTTGTGTGTTGCAACTCCCTTTCTACACCCTGGATGGCATTCAAAATGGTAGACTGCCCAACAGTGAGGGACCTGAGGTGGTCAATGGCCTCCTCACTGAGGGCAGCAGAGGTGACAGGGGCAGGGTCTGAGGTGCCTGGGGCAGTGGGCACGGGGCGAAGGCTGAGGGGCTGCTGGGAGGGCGGTGCTGGTAGGGGGGTGGCGGCTGTACCTGTAGAAGTGGGGGGCACAGATGTTGTCACCTCCACAAGGGAGCTCCCATCGGAGGATGAGTCCGTGTCGCTGGTTGCAGATCCTGTGACCGCAGTGGTGCTCCCCTCGCCCTCTGTCCGACTGGTGTATTATGAGTCCGTAGTGTGGCCCTTCACAGCCATGTGGGATGCAGCTCCCTCGTGCTCCAGTGCCACTGTACCTCCGCCTGATGATGCTAATGCACACAAGAATAGGGAGACCACAAAAAGGGGGGGGGGTGACGGAAGAAAGACAGGTTGAGTGCATGGATTACCACTACCGTTTGCGGACAATACAGACACAGCAGCCCCCTGCACTACGTCGCGCTGTTGGGCTCTACAGATGCAATTCCTGGGAAATGGCCTACAAGGCTATGGACGACATCTGCACACATAGATGTCATAGGGGCATGAATACCTGTACTTGGCACTCTACAGAGGTGGGGTGGGGGGACACATGGCCTGCCTTACGGAGGGGCCTTGCCTACAGAACTCACCCTGGCCTAGGGAAACCCACAGCCCTCCTCCCCCACCCAGACACCTTCACTGCACGCAAAGTCCGCAGAATTATAGTGTGCTCACCCCCTTGTGTCTGCTGTGATGCCCTCAAGCGCCCATCCAACTCAGGGTAGGCCACCGCCAAGATCCGGAACATCAGGGGGGTTATGGTTTGACGGGCACCCCTCCCACATTGGGAGGCCATCCCCAGCTGAGCCTCCGCCGTCTTCTTGCTCCAGCGGCTAATGTCCTCCCATCTTTTACAGCAGTGGGTGCCCCGTCTGTTACATGTACAGGGGAAGAAGAGAAGTCATTACCAACTGCACCGTCAAAGTGAGTGGCCCACATCCCTACCCTTGCCATGTGGCACATGCATTCAAAGGCCTTCATGCACGCAGAACTGTGCCCCCTTCCTACTTACAACCAGCCCTCTCCACACAGGCATAGCCCATACAACATGCTCCCTGTGTACTTACGTGTTGGTCTGGAGGACCGTAGAGTAGCGTGTACTGGGGAGGACCCCATTGACGAGCTTCTCCAACTCCTCTGCAGTGAAGGCAGGGGCCCTTTCCCCAGATGCACGAGCCATTGTCTCTTCCAGACAGAGGTCACAGCAGCACTTGCAGTGTAGGTCCTCTCCTGTCAAATATCAGGTATTGAGTGATTCAACAGCTAGAAAATAGCGGTCACGTCCGCGGCGGTCACGTCCGCGGCGGTGCGTACCATCACCGCCGCTTACATCGTCATTGCCTCCTGGGACCCATAGGGTCCAATGTTAACCAATGCAGCATTGTGCCGCGGTCTTCGACCGCCTACCGCGACGGTGTACAACGCCAGCCAGCGCAGTTACCTCACATCCCATTGTCCCAGTTTAGAGGTCAGGCAGCCGCCATTTCAGGGGCCCATATGGCCTAATTACCAACTGCGTCACACATACCTAGGCCTTGTCTCACAACACAAATACAGGGCACATTTTGTGTATGAATGGTGTGCTGTGTAGACTGTGGGTATATAGCTCTGAGTTGTTTGACTCTGTGGTCGCTGTTGTCCTTCATAGGCACCGTCCGCTGGGACATGTGAGGAGATGGTGGCATCCTCTAGGTGTACCGACCGCTGGTGGACCTGTCGACAATGGAGGAAAGAAGTTTGATCATCACCTACAGGTTTGACCGTGCCACAATCCAGGAACTGTGTACCCAGTTGGAGCCTGACCTGATGTCAGCAATCCGCCATCCCACAGGAATCCCCCCTCAAGTGCAGGTGCTATCAGTGCTCCATTTCCTTGAAAGTGGGTCATTTCAAACAACAGTGGCCATGGCATCAGGGATGTCCCAGCCTATGTTTTCCAACGTGTTGTCCAGAGTGTTGTCTGCCCTTCTGAAACACATGCAGAGCTATATCGTTTTCCCTCAGGTGGAGGACTTGCCGACAGTGAAAGGTAACCTCTATACCATGGGACATATCCCCAACATCATAGGTGCCATTGATGGGACCCATGTAGCTTTGGTCACCCCCCACAGGAGTGAACAGGTGTACAGTAACCGGAAGAGTTATCATTCCATGAATGTACAGATGGTATGTTTGGCCGACCAGTACTTCTCCCAGGTAAATGCTATGTTCCCTGGCTCTGTGCATGACGCCTACATCCTGCGGAATAGCAGCATCCCTTATGTGATGGGTCAACTCCAGAGGCACCGGGTGTGGCTATTAGGGGACTCTGGTTACCCCAACCTGTCATGGCTACTGACCCCAGTGAGGAATCAAAGGACAAGGGCAGAGGAACGCTACAATGAGGCCCATGGGCGGACTAGGAGGGTGATCGAACGCACCTTCGGCCTCCTGAAGGCCAGGTTCAGGCGCCTCCATATGACAGGTGGTTCCCTATTCTACTCACCAAAGAAGGTGTGCCAGATCATCGTGGCCTGCTGTATGCTTCACAACTTGGCTTTGTGACGGCAGGTGCCTTTTCTGCAGGAGGATGTCCAGATGGCGGGGTTGTGGCAGCTGTAGAGCCTGTGGACAGTGATGAGGAGGAAGCAGAGGAAGAAGACATTGACAACAGGGACTCAGTCATCCAGCAATATTTCCAGTGACACACAGGAAAACATTCCTGCCTACTACAAGTACTTTAACACTTCTACCTCTATCCTGTCTGTCGATTTCAACCAGTGTATGGTCACTGAGTTGTCATTTTCCCTTATGGTTTCACAGGTGTGGTTTCCAACGTGTGTCATCTGCTTAGATTCCTCATGGACTAGAGATGTGTGACATAGGTATGTTGACATTACATTTGAAAAAGCTTTTTGTCACTGTCATTGCTACCACACAATTTTGAAATCACAGACTAACTCCAGATTGTTTTGTGCTTCAAGTGTGTTTATTGAAGTGCTCAATATTGGAGGCGGTTGTAAAATGGTGCGGGGGGATGGTGGAGGAATGTCCATGGCAGAGTCCAGTCTATTAGTCTCACAGGTGCATTGCCCTCTAGTGTTGCTTGTTTCTGAAGTCAGTTTCCAAAACCTTTCAGAGGTCTTTCAAGCTGCAGCAACACTGAGGGCAATCCATTTTTGCCAAGCCTTACATTTTATTTGTGACTACTCTTTGTAAAGATCTTCCTTTTCTTATTAGGTGAATTATAGTGGAAAAATAACGAAACTGGCGCCTACGAACATAGTTTATTTCCCTTTACAGCTTTCGTTCAAGCCAGAGACCTTTTCAGAGGCTTTGGATTTTCGACTGTTGGGGGCTGACCTTTTCTCTCCTACAAGCCCTTCATACAAAGCTCAAACCATATTAACGGGTTTACATATGGGCTTTCCATTTCCTCTGTTGCCTTTGGACTTTTGGTTTCAGCTTTCCCTACATCCCAACATGGGACGACATGCCTATTATTTTTTAGGTTTCGCCTCCACACTGCTTGAGCTGTGCTTCTGAAATCTATTGTATTATAAATCTTAAAAGGGGCTTGCATCCCGCCCGCCCTCCTTCCTTCCTTGCTTTTCATTGGTTGCTGTGCTATCCACTTACTTTTCCTCCGTTTCTATTGGCTGCAGCACACTTTTACTAGTGCTTGTTTGGCTGTGTTTTCTCATCAGTATCCCTAGGCCCAATTACGCATTCTCATCGGCTTATGGTTGGAACTTCTTCCATTCATAACATTAAGGCTTGAATTCTATCTTTCCCTGGCTACACATATTGAAATTGTGCATTTAATGATAAATTGACAGGAGTAATGCTTTTTATGGGCACATGTACAGGTACTTTATTCTGGCTGCAAGCAATGAAACTCTGGTTTTCACAATGTATTGGAAGGAAAAATATTTTTTCTGCCCATCAGCCGTCAAAAGGAAAAATACTTTTCTGCCTGTGACTGCACGCATTTCAAGATTGCTTTCAATATACATGCTTGAAATCAATCAATCAATCAATCGGTAATTTGTCAAGCATGCTACTCACCTGAAAGGGTCTCAAGGCGCGGGGGGTTACTGCTTGAAGAGCCAGGTCTTGTGGCACTTCCTGAAGGTCAGGAGGTCCTGGGTCAGACATAGGTTGATGGGGAGGGAGTTCCAGGTTTTGGCAGCAAGGTGGGAGAAGGATCTGCTGCCAGTTGTGGTATGGTGGATGCAGGGGACAGTTGCCAGGTCGAGGTTGGCGGAGCGGAGCTGGAATGTCGGGATGTGGAAGTTGAGACACTCGTTGAGGTAGGCAGGTGCGGCATCGTGGAGAGCTTTATGAGCGTGGATCAGGAGTTTGAAGACGATCCTTTTGTTGACGGGGAGCCAGTGGAGGTCTCTGAGGTGAGCTTAGATGTGTTCGTGGCAAGGGAGGTTGAGGATGAGTCGTGCTGAGGCGTTCTGGATGTGCTGGAATTTCTTCTGGAGCTTGGCCGTTGTTCCCGCGTAGAGGGCTGAGCCGTAGTCCACTCTGCTGCTGACGAGGGCGCGGGTGACCGTTCTTCTGGTTTTCACGGGATCCATCTGAAGGTCTTGCGGAGCATGCGAAGGGTGTTGAAGCATGAGGATGAGATGGCGTTGACTTGCTGGGTCATAGAGAGCGAAGAGGCCAGTATGAAGCCGAGGTTTCATGCATGGGTGGTGGGCGTTGGGGCAGACCCCAGAGTGGCAGGCCACCAGGAGTCGTCCCATGCTGATTTGTCGCAGCCGAAGATGATGATCTCGGTCTTCTCCGAGTTGAGCTTGAGGCGTCTTGTTTCCATCCAGTTGGCGATGGCGTGAAGTCTTGTGTGGAGTTTGGTCTTACTGGTTGCGGGGTCCTTCATGAGAGAGAGGATGAGCTGAGTGTCGTCTGGGTAGGAGACGATGTTGAGGCCATGGGATCGAATGATGTTGGCGAGCGGTGCCATGTAGACATTGAAGAGGGTGATGCTGAGTGAGGATCCCTGGGGGACTCTGCAGATGGTCTTGGTGGCTTTAGACAGGAACGGGGGGAGGCAGACTTCTTCGAGAGAGGAAAGATGTGAGCCAGTTTAGGGCTCTGTGGCGGATTCCGGCGTCGTAGAGGAGTGTGCGGAGGGTGTAGTGACAGACGGTGTCGAAGGCTGCGGAAAGGTCAAGGAGGATGAGGACAACGGTTTCACCTTTGTCGAGCCTGCTCCTGATGTCGTCAGTGCAAGCGATAAGGGCGGTCTCGGTGCTGTGGTTCTTGCGGAAGCCAGACTGGGAGATGTTGAATAGGCTGTTGTCCTCCAAGAAGCAGATAGTTGGTTGTTGACTATGTTCTCGATGACCTTCGCAGGGAAGGGGAGTAGGGAGATGGGCCGGTAGTTTTTTAGGTCTTCGGGGTCGGCTTTGGCCTTTTTGAGCAGGACGTTGACTTCGGCATGTTTCCAGCTTTCTGGGAAGATGGCGTTCTCGAAAGAGCTGTTGTTGATGGTCCGGGGAGCGATGATTTGGCTGGCTTTATTGAAGACGTGGTGAGGGCCGGGGTTGGTGGGAGAGCTGGAGTGGATAGTGCTCATGGTCTAGGTGGTTTCCTCATTGTTGGTGGGGGTCCAGGCACTCAGGATGTTGGTGTGGATAGGTGCATTGGGGTCGACCTTGGCAGTGGTGGTGGTGGGGGACGGCGGTGCGAAGCTTCCATGGATGTCTGTGATCT
The DNA here is from genome assembly GCF_031143425.1 of Pleurodeles waltl. Classification (NCBI taxonomy): domain Eukaryota; kingdom Metazoa; phylum Chordata; class Amphibia; order Caudata; family Salamandridae; genus Pleurodeles; species Pleurodeles waltl. The sequence goes on from NC_090446.1 coordinate 1,416,729,642, forward strand.
TGCAGTGAAAGAAGGTGGTGCAGGAGTCGCAGAGGTCTTGCAAGTGGGGGGGTCGGGAGAGCAGGACTTGGGGTTGGTGAGTTCCTTGATGATGCTGAAGAGCTCCTTGCTGTTGTGTGCGTTGTTGTCAATTCGTTCTTTGTAGAAAGATCTTTTGGTGGTCTGGATGAGCTGGTGATGTTTGCGGATGGCGGATTTGAGGGCGGCGTGATTGCTTTCTGTTTGTTCTAGGCGCCAGATCTTCTCAGCTTTCCGGTTTTCCCGTTTGGAGGCCTGAAGGTCTGCAGTGAACCAGGGAGCTTTTTTGTTGGCGCGGGTGATGGTGGTTTTTCGGAGTTGATCGAGGGTGTTGGCGCAGTCGTCGAGCGATTGCTTGAGGTTGAGGGAGGTGGTGTTGGGGTCGTTGGTTTTGGGTCGTACGGCGTGGGTGAGGTTGGAGATCAGTTGGTCCTTGGAGATCTTGTTCCACTTGTGTTGAGGGATCCGATGCTGTTGGTGGTAGGTTTCTGGAAAGAAAAATTAACACAACGGTGGTCGGTCCAATGGAGTTCGATGGTGTGAGGGAAGGTGACGTGGCTACTGGAGGAGAAAATGGCGTTGAGTGTGTGACCGGCTGAGTGGGTGGGTAAGGTGACCAATTGCTTGAGGCCGAGGTTCGCAAGGTTGTCTAGTAGGGCTGAGGAGTTGCTGTCGCCGGTGTTCTCCAGGTGGAAATTCAGGTCGCTGAGGAGCATGTTGTCTGTGGAGGCGAGGGTGCTGATAGTGTCGGCGATAGCGTTGCAGAATTGTGAGCGGGGGCCGAGGGTCTGTAGACGCGGGTTCCTCTCAGGTTCCATGGATGTCTGTGAACTTGCAGTGAAAGAAGGTGGCGAAGGAGTCGCAGAGGTCTTGCGAGTGGGGGGGGTGGCATAGCAGGACTTGGGGTTGGTGAGTTCCTTGATGATGCTGAAGAGCTCTTTGCTGTTGTGTGCGTTGTTGTCAATTTGTTCTTTGTAGAAAGATCTTTTGGTGGTCTGGTTGAGCTGGTGATGTTTGTGGGATTTGAGGGCGGCGTGATTGCTTTCTGTTTGTTCTAGGCGCCAGATCTTCTCGGCTTTCCGGCATTCCCATTTGGAGGCCTGAAGGTCTGCAGTGAACAAGGGAGCTTTTTTGTTGGCGCGGGTGTTGGTGTTTTTTCTGAGTGGAGCGAGGGTGTTGGCGCAGTCATCGAGCCATTGCTTGAGGTTGAGGGCGGCGGTGTTGGGATCGTTGGTTTTGGGTGGTAGGGGGTGGGTGAGGTTGGAGATCAATTGGTTCTTGGAGATCTTGTTCCACTTGCGGTGAAGGATCTGATGCTGTTGGTGGTGGGTTTTTGGAAGGAAAAATTAACACAACAGTGGTTCCTCTCAGGGTGGTGGTGGCACACCACGTGGCAATTAGGTAAACAAGCACATCGCTGTGCTTTTTTTATTTTTATCCTGCACAGCAATGGCACTGTGCTTGTTTACGGAATCTGCCCGTGACTGCACGCATTTCAAGATTGCCTTTAACCTGCGTGTTTGAAATGTGTGTAGCTATGGGGAGGTTAGGTAAACAAGCACAAGGCTGTGCTTGTTTTGTGCTGGTTTACCTAATTTCCCCATGGCGGCATGCCTTTCAAGCATGCGTGTTAAAGGCAATCTTGAAATGCGTGCAGCCACAGGGAAACTAGGACAAGCACAGCAGCAGACAGGAACAATACCTAATTAGTACACATGGTCGCTGGAAAGGATTGTTACTGTTCTGCTTTATGAGAGACATTGTTATCTAACTGCTTCGTTTTAAATTCAAATACTCTAAAGATGCTACAGCTCCACCCTGCCCTTGTGACTGTTTCTCCCAGTCCATGCTGCAAATCTTTTTATTCTGTGATAGTTATGCACTTATAACAATTTCTGCTCCAAGGCTGAAAAAGAGCAACATCCGGTTGTGTAGAGCAGTACTTCAATATCTTCAACAGTAGTCAAACTTGGATTGTTGTAATTGAGTGGAGTCTTTCTTAAATATTGCTGTTCGCTCTATAAGTAGTATACTTTTGATCAAATACTCATAGGGAACTCTGAGCTTGATTTTTAATGGTTGTATCAACTGCTCACCAAGTTGAAACAAAAAAAAATATTAATGACATAGATGAGACGAAACCTAATGCATTTACCAATGCTTGTTCCTATTGATACCGGTGTTGCTCAAATGAGGATTTACCTTAAAAAAACCAGAAACAACAGGCATCTGGAAAAACAGGAAAATGGTTTGTATGATTAAACATTACGGCAGGGAGAGCAGTTATAGCACCGGTGTCAGAGGACTGTGTCTCGTAGAACTTCAAAATTACCTACAATTTATACATTTCTCTGGGAGCAATAAAAACATTTTTAAAAAAATCATCGGTGAAATATGCTAACCTTTGACAAGGGGGCACAGATGCAATTTCTAGAAAGGAAATGCAGGTGCACCTTGACCTGGCGTGGACACTATGGGGGTCATTATGACTCTGGCGGTCGGTATAAATGTTGCGGTAGAACCGCCAACAGGCTGGCTGCACATACCGCCAGATTATGACATATACCACACCGACGTCCATGGCAGTAGCAGCCGCTGGGCCGGAGATAACAATCTCCAACCCAGCGGCCGCTACTGTACCGCCGGCGGCATTATGACCCTGCCTACCGCCATGGTTTTTGTGGCATTCATAACGCCACGAAAAGTATGGCGGTAGGCCCTACCAGTGACAGGGAATTCCTTCCCTGTCACTGGTAGGAGGCCCACCCACCCCCCAGCACTCCCCAGACAACCCCCGCCCCCCTCCATCCACACTCCTTCCTTCAAATCTCCCCCATACACGCACTCTCGCAGGCACACACCACACATTCACACACTCACTCACACAGGCATACACGCATGCATCCATTCATTCATGCACACATCTGTGCACACATTCATACCGACACGCAGACACGCATTCACATTTCCATTCATACACTCATTTTCATACATGCACACACACACGCAAACAACACTACACACACATTTGCATTCATGCACACACTCACACATTCATGCACACACACCCCCACACACAAACACAACAACCCCCTCCCCCCCCTGCCAGAAACCCGACTTACCTGCATCCAGGAGGTCTTCCGGCAGGGGACGGGGCCCTGCTACCACCAGCAGCGCCCACCAGCAAGCCGTATTATTTGACATAACACCGTCCTCCAGTGTGGCCACAGACGGATTTCCGCCCTTCTGGTGGCGGAAATCTGGCTGTGGTCATATTGTGGCGGATGGATGTTAGCCACGACGACAGTCTGTTGGCGGCCGTTACTGCAGCGGTAGGCGGCATTTACCACCATTTTCATAATTAGGGCCTCTGTGGACTAGTGAATGCGTGTCCAGATGTCTGGCTTGGGTGACGCGTGGTCAATGCATGTACTGTGTGTGCTGTGTCCTTATTGGCTCAGTGCACCTAACTACATGTGGCATCTAACTTTTTTTGTGTTCTGGAAATGCAAGGTCACTCTGGCCATTTCTGCTTCATTGGGGCGAATCACCAATGAGCATTGTAGAGTGGCAGTCTATCTGTTAGTCCTGTTCTAAGCTTGTGTGTTTGGCTGTTGGCTGTTACCCCACCTGTGACCTGTCAGTCATTAACCTTCAGGCCTGGGCCACAGGGCCTGCCTGACCATGTGGTTACATGCTGGGTTTGACTGAGAGCTAATGATGGGGGAATCTAACAGGGTTATATGACTTCAGTCATATATGAAAATGTATTGTTTGTGTACAAAGTTGTCTTGTTGTCGTGTGCATCCATTGATTGGATGCTAACACTGGGACACTTTGCTGATTCCATGAGAGGGGTCCTACTAGCAACAAATGAATACCATAGGAGCGGGTTTTGTGATCACTCATTGAATTAACCACAACATACAAGTTAGACAAAAGAGCAAATATAAAACAAGATGAAATAACATAAAGAAGTATAGGTGATCCTAACTTTCAACTATATGTGTACATCATGGTATCAATATTATTTCTACCATTGCCAAATATACAGTTGTTTTTTCACAGAAAGTCCAGAAGTAATCTTCCATGAGAATCAACTTTTTTAGTAGGGAATGAAGTCTCCAGAATTTGTAGACTTTCTTCCCTTTCTAAAACTGCATATCCCTCCATCAAACAATTTGACACCAATGGGATGTCCTCTGAATCTTTGATCTCTGATAAACAAGATAATAAACTTGTTGCTAATAGATTTTTCTAGGATCTTGGTGGTATGTATAAATTCACTATCAGTAAGTTTCAACTACTCAATTTACACAATGTTTTTGGAGATATTTTAATACATTTTCATTTATTGAGGAAAATGATAACCATGTGTAAAACATTGATAAGACCATGTAAAGTTGGAAGCCAGTAAAGTAGCAATTCCCCCACTTACATGGCTGCTCCTTGAATATTTAGCAGACCAAAAATAGGAATAATGGTTATCTAAATGAAAACCAATAGAACTCCATTCCTGCGGGTAAAATATGTCTTCACACTCTCCAAGAGAACTAATTGTTGCTTTTTCACTGTATTCACTGCCATATTCCATGACTCTAGTCAGGGTAGGAGAGATACACAGCTCAGATAACCTCTGCTAACCCCATTGGTACTTTGACACAAGCAGTCAGGCTTTTCTCAGAGGTAATGTGTAAAGTAGCGCACTCAACGCCAGTTTAGAAGAATAGCCAATATTTATGTGTGTAAACCAAGACTAAAACAACAAACATCCAACATACACAAGTGAAGATACAAATTTTCAAAGACTAAACTTCAATATAGTGCTTAGAAACACCATAGCTCCAACTTGGGCTATCACATTGTCGTTGATGGAGTTGTTTCCAACAATTTTACACCACTCGCACGGACCCCCAGGTAATGTACCTTGCGTAAATTAGGAAACGTGCCAGTGAATGGAGTTGGAGAGGTCATGCATCACTGGATCTGGTGCGGCATTGGTTCCTTACTGTAGAGCAGAGGCAGGTGATGCAGTGCCAGTGCGAGGCGTCGTTTCCTGATGATCCGGCAGGGTCGATGAGTCAAGCGGGTCAAGACACGCTGAGCGACCTCACAGGGTCTCGGTCACGCGACGGGGCTGCAGGTGCCACAACAGAGTCAGGTGTCACGGACGTCGATGACACAGCACTTGGTACTCACAAAGTTGCGGAATGTCAGCAGGGCTGCGGCAGCTTCGGGCCTGCACTGCCAGTCATGGTTGTCACACTCCAGAGGGGTGTCTCTCAAGTTTGAATTAAAAAGCGCAAAGCAGCAACTGCTGTTATCTGATTGTGCGAGACCGGGTCAAAGTCAAAAGGATTACCATGTTGATGCTCACACTTATCCTGAAATCCAACTCATGAGGCACACCAATGGCTGGAACAGGAAGATCAGTAGTCCTGATACTGACTTTGGTGCTCCTTGACTGGAGCCTTCCCTATTTTCATTTGATTTAGTTCAAAAGCAAATGCTGAAATGTTATTGTAAGAATGACTGACAAGGGTTGTAGTTTCAAAGCTTTATATAAAGAAATATTAGGCAGATTACATAAAATGTGACATAAATAGTAGCAGTGTATATATATATATATATATATATATATATAGTGGCAGCATACAAATCATAAGTTCAGAAAGAGAACTCAGTACAGTTCTAAGTAAAACATGGCATTGATTTGTCTTCTGAAGGTGGGGTAAAGGTCTCCTGAACACAGAAAACCACATGTTCTTTTGTAGGACTTTAGACAAAGGCATTCATACACTCTATACGAATATATGATTCCCTCAATATGTACCAATAGGGTACAAGCAAGAAGAAACATTTCACTACAGAATATATTCGAAGATTTTGTCATGGTAGTAATATATTGGATTTTAGTCATTTTCACAGTATACTCGAGCAAATCAGTTGATACATTGTATGGCAATAGCCTGGGACAGTTGAAATGTTGTTGGTTAGGTACAGTGAGAGAACGTTTCTGGGAACACTCTATTAGTGTGGACCCTAGCAAGCTTTATTTAGAACAAGAAGAACAGCAATCGTCATTATGTGATATATTGTGACGTCTGTGCAAGATGGAAGTCAGTGTAAACACAACTTAAGTTATCATAAGCTCAGTTTGTAGTGCATTTAATAAAAAAGGAAAAAACAACTTCAACAACCCCCTTCTGATGATTTCTAAGTTATAACTTTTTTTTTATTATACAACATCATTTATTAACTTCATGTTCTTCTTTCTGCATTATACAAGGAACTTTAAGGTATGGTAGAGTTCACTTTGCATTTCTTCAACCTTATTGCCAAGTGTTAGACTTGACAGCCTTATGGTGGTCACCCTTAACTTTTTGCCTGCCTCCCTCCACTTTTTGGATACTGTTTTTGCTGGTTTTAGGACTCTGCACACTTTACCACTGCTAACCAGGGCTAAAGTGCATGTGCTCTCTCCCTTTAAACATGATGACATTGTATAATACCCAGTTGGATTATTTAATTTACCTATAAGTCCCTAGTAAAGTGCACTATATGTGCCCAGGGCCTGTAGATTAAATGCTACTAGTGGGCCTGCAGCACTGATTGTGCCACCCACTTAAGTAACCCCTTAACCATGTTGCAGGCCTGCCTTTGCAAGGCCTGTGTGTGCAGTCTCACTGCCAATTCGACTTGGCATTTAAAATTACTTGCCAAGCCTAAAACGACCCTGGCAGACAGGAATGAACTGAAAGGGGACCTTGTGCACTTTTAAGCCGCTCTTTGAAGTCTCCCCCACTTCAAAGGCACATTTGGGTATCTAAACAGGGTCTCTGCCCCTACCAACTCAGACACTTCTGAAGTTAGACACTTCATGACAAGACACTCTTGTCACAGACACTTAACGGAGAAGAGAACCTGAACCAGAATCTGCAACCTGCCAAGTAGAACTGCCTGGCTGCCCAAAGGACTCACCTGACTGCTTTCTTTGATGGACTGCTGCCTTGCTGTTGCCCTGCTGCCTTGCTGCTCTCTGGCTGTGCTGAGAAATGCTCTCCAAGGGTTTGGATAGAACGTGCCTCCTGTTCCCTGAAATCTTAGGACCAAAAAGACTTCGGGGGTCATTACAACCCTGGCGGACGGTGTTAAAGGTGCGGTAATACCGCAAACAGGGCGGCGGACAAAAAAATGGAATTACGACCCTGGCGGAAACCGCCAACAAAGACAGCCACTTTAACACACCGCCCGCCACGGCGGTACAGACAAGCAGAGCGGCGGTTACTGCCAACAGACAGGCGGGAGCCAATGTACCGCCCACACTATTACAACCCGCCAATCCTCCACCTTTTCCGGGGCGGATTCACCGTGGATAAAAACACGGCGGAAACAGTTGCTGCAATGGGAAAACGCTCACCTGAACACATCCCACGAGGAACGAGGACACCATGGAGCCGGAATTACAAATACTCCCTGCCCTTGTCTTTCTGCTCCTTTACGACCAACAGCTACGTAGGCGCAGAAGATACCGGTGAGTACTGCATCTACGACATAGGGAGGGGAGAGGCAAAAGTCAGGGGGACACCCACCAAACACCCCCACCCCCACCCTTGCATTATAAAACATACACACCGATGCAGTCACAAAAATCACATTAACAACCCACAATCCCCCCGGAAGAATGCAAAGACAATGCAAATTTCGGGCAAACATTGTAATGTGCCAATATACATGTCATACAAAAATATACAGATATATATCTCTAAATCAATCTTATTTACATATACAATCCGAGAAGTAGTGCAGATATGTACACAACAATGTCCGTGCACCAACAGTCCAAAAATGCATGGGCGAGGCCCACAATAGATACCTGACCAAAATCGGAGAGAACACTGCCGGGGCATCACATAGAAACACTACAGGCACCTCAGGGGGAAGGGAAGGGGTGGCACCTCAACCACATGAATGCGAAGCCAGATCCACGACGGGGCTCAATGCCCATTGATGTATCCTGGGGAGTGCAAAGCCACAGTCTCTCAAGTCTCTACAGTGGGTGGTTTGCCCACTGTGCCATCCTGGGGAGTGCAAAGCCACAGTCTCTCAAGTCTCTACAGTGGGTGGGTTGCCCACTGTGCCATCCTGGGGAGTGCAAAGCCACAGTCTCTCAAGTCTCTACAGTGGGTGGTTTGCCCACGGTGCCATCCTGGGGAGTGCAAAGCCACAGTCTCTCAAGTCTCTACAGTGGGTGGTTTGCGCACTGTGCCATCATGGGGAGTGCAAAGCCACAGTCTCTCAAGTTCCTACAGTGGGTGGTTTGCCCACTGTGCCATCCTGGGGAGTGCAAAGCCACAGTCTCTCAAGTCTCTACAGTGGGTGGTTTGCCCACTGTGCCATCCTGGGGAGTGCAAAGCCATAGTCTCTCAAGTCTCTACATTGGGTGGGTTGCCCACTGTGCCATCCTGGGGAGTGCAAAGCCACAGTCTCTCAAGTAGATGCAGGTCTCCACTCGTTCTGGAGGGGGACTGGTGCCCAGACTGGATGAGTCTCCCCGTGAAAGTTCCTGTCCTGTGACTGTCCCAGCTGCACATGGGATAAGGATGCCTGATGTGGCGGTCCATTCATTCCTACACGGTGCATGCCCTATTCAGCTGTGCTTTGACATGGCGGTTCAGGACTGTTTCATCGGTGCTTTGACATGGCGGTCTTTGCCCTGTTCAGCGGTGCTTTGACATAGCGGTCTTTGCCCTGTTCAGCGGTGCTTTGCCATGGCGGTCTTTGCCCTGTTCAGCGGTGCTTTGACATGGCAGTCTTTGCCCTGTTCAGCGGTGCTTTGCTATGGCGGTCTTTGCCCTGTTCAGCGGTGCTTTGACATGGCAGTCTTTGCCCTGTTCAACAGTGCTTTGCATTGGCGGTCTTTGCCCTGTTCAGCGGTGCTTTGACATGGCGGTCTTTGCCCTGTTCAGCGGTGCTTTGCCATGGCGGGTCTGGACTGTTCAGCGGTGCTTTGACATGGCATTCTTTGCCCTGTTCAGCGGTGCTTTGCCATGGTGGTTCTGGACTGTTCAGCGGTGCTTTGACATGCCGGTCTTTGCCCTGTTCAGCGGTGCTTTGACATGGCGGTCTTAGCCCTGTTCAGCGGTGCTTTGCCATGGCGGTATTTGCCCTGTTCAGCGGTGCTTTGACATGGCGGTCTTTGCCCTGTTCAGCGGTGCTTTGCCATGGCGGGTCCGGACTGTTCAGCGGTGCTTTGACATGGCGGTCTTTGCCCTGTTCAGCGGTGCTTTGCCATGGCAGTTCTGGACTGTTCAGCGGTGCTTTGACATGGCGGTCTTTGCCCTGTTCAGCAGTGCTTTGACATGGCGGTCTTTGCCCTGTTCAGCGGTGCTTTGCCATGGCGGTCTTTGCCCTGTTCAGTGGTGCTTTGACATGGTGGTCTTTGCTCTGTTCAACGGTGCTTTGACATGGCGGTCTTTGCCCTGTTCAGCGGTGCTTTGCCATGGTGGTTCTGATACGGACATTGGTGTGTGGCATGACGATCTCCACACTGGACATTGGTGTGTGGCATGACGATCTCCACACTGGACATTGGTGTGTGGCATGACGATCCCTACAATGGGTATTGGTGTGTGGCATGACGATCTCCACACTGGACATTGGTGTGTGGCATGACGATCTCCACACTGAACATTGATGTGTGGTATGACGATCCCTACAATGGGTATTGGTGTGTGGCATGACGATCCCTACAATGGGCATTGGTGTGTGGCATGACGTTCCATCATTGCCCAGCGGGGCTGTGGCATCCTGGCCCCTCCTGGGCTGTGACTCCGGTAGTGGTTTCTGGACCAGTGACGATACTTGTGCCCTCCTGAGCTGTGACTCCGGCGGTGGTTTCTGGACCAGTAACGATACTTGTGCCCTCCTGGGCTGTGACTCCGGCGGTGGTCTCCTGACCAGTGACGATACTTGTGCCCTCCTGGGCTGTGACTCCGGCGGTGGTTTCTGGACCAGTGACAATACTTGTGCCCTCCTGAGCTGTGACTCCGGCGGTGGTTTCTGGACCAGTAACGATACTTGTGCCCTCCTGGGCTGTGACTCCGGCGGTGGTCTCCTGACCAGTGACGATACTTGGGCCCTCCTGGGCTGTGACTCCGGCGGTGGTCTCCTGACCAGTGACGATACTTAGGCCCTCCTGGGCTGTGACTCCGGCGGTGGTTTCTGGACCAGTGATGATACTTGAGCCCTCCTGGGCTGTGACTCCGGCGGTGGTTTCTGGACCAGTAACGATACTTGTGCCCTCCTGGGCTGTGACTCCGGCGGTGGTCTCCTGACCAATGACGATACTTGGGCCCTCCTGGGCTGTGACTCTGGCGGTGGTTTCTGGACCAGTGACGATACTTGGGCCCTCCTGGGCTGTGACTCCGGCAGTGGTTTCTGGACCAGTGACGATACTTGTGCCCTCCTGGGCTGTGACTCCGGCGGTGGTTTCTGGACCAGTAACGATACTTGTGCCCTCCTGGACTGTGACTCCGGCGGTGGTCTCCTGACCAGTGACGATACTTGGGCCCTCCTGGGCTGTGACTCCGGCGGTGGTTTCTGGACCAGTGACGATACTTGGGCCCTCCTGGGCTATGACTCCGGCGGTGGTCTCTGGACCAGTGACGATACTTAGGCCCTCCTGGGCTGTGACTTCGGCGGTGGTTTCTGGACCAGTGACGATACTTGGGCCCTCCTGGGCTGTGACTCCGGCAGTGGTTTCTGGACCAGTGACGATACTTGGGCCCTCCTGGGCTGTGACTCTGGCGGTGGTCTCTGGACCAGTGACGACGGTGCTGGGGGTTGTGTCTGGACCGCCGGAAATGATGGCGCACTTCTCCGCCGTGACACTCACAACAGGCTGGGCAGACTTCCTCTGGACCTTCCCCACCTTTTTTGGAGTTACAGCTGACTCACCAATCGCCTTCGATCCCATGTCACTTGTTGTCCCACCAGGAGTCTTAACACCCCCCCCCGTCGTCCACTCTCCAATTTCAGAGCCTTTACAGGGGTTGGGCTGCCAGTGCCTTGGCTCCGGGTCCTACTGCCTGCCCTGGTGGATGGTGCACTCCAAAAACCTGGAACACGCACCACTGGAACTGGAGGCTTTACGGCTGAGGCGCTACGACGGGACTGATGAATTGGAGGGGGGGGGGTCGGGGCAAAAAGGTCAATTTGACATAGGGACAGTTTCTGACGGACACTGGGATGGGTAGCTGGAGGGGGTCTGGGAGTGGAGGAAGAGGAGGTGGCTGTAGGAGGTGTCACTTTAGGTGTTTTGGGTGCAGGTACTGTAGGCTGTCGTGAGGTGGATGGATGTTAGGTGAGTGATTGCCGGCGTTTGTGTACTTTGGGAGGGGGCGTCACAGACACACTGGGAGAGGACACAGGAGACGTGTAAATGGCAGTGGAGGTGGTGAGTGCAGGTGAGCGGCTTGTGGTGCTGGGTGTCCTGGTGCGAGTCCTAGTGCCTGTAGATGTGGTGCATGCAGGTGTGTGTGTAGACGAGACTGGGAGGGAGGAGGGAGAAGAGGAGGAGGGGGACACAGTGGAGACAGTGGATGTTGCTGTGTCTGTATGTGGGTGAGGCTTGCATGAGTGCCTGTGGTGTGTGTGGTGCCTATGTTTGGATGAGCTACTTGTATGTGTTGACTTGTGTGCATGCTGGTCTGTAGGTGTGCTTGGGATGGGCTGGGGTACAGGGGATTGGGTCTGGGTGGAGGAAGTTGGAGGGGGGAGGCTGGACACAGGGACAATGGCTGCCATCAGTGCTGAGGCCAGAGATTGCAGGGTTCGCTGAAGGGCAGCCTGACCAGAATGAATGCCCTCCAGGAATGCATTACCGTGTTGCAACTCTCGTTCTACACCCTGGATGGCATTCAGAATGGTAGACTGCCCAACAGTGAGTGACCTGAGGAGGTCAATGGCCTCCTCACTGAGGGCAGCAGGGGTGACTGGGGCAGGGCCTGAGGTGCCTGGGGCAAAGGTGATGCCCACCCTCCTGGGTGAGCGGGCACGGGGCGAACGCTGAGGGGCTGCTGGGAGGGCGGGGCTGGTAGGGGAGGTGGCGGCTGTACCTGTTGAAGTGGGGGGCACAGATGGTGCTGCCACCACAGGGGAGCTTCCATCGGCGGACGAGTCCGTGTCGCTGGTTGGTGATCCAGTGGCCGACGTGAAGCTCCCCTCGCCTTCCATCCCACTGGTGCATTCAGAGTCTGTGGTGTGGCCCTCCATGGCCATGTGGGATGCAGCTCCCACGTGCTCCGGTGCCACTGTACCTCCGCCTGATGATGCTGATGTACAAAAGGACAGGGAGAGCAGGAAAATGGGGGGAGACAGAACAAAGAGAGTTTTAGTGCATGACATACCGCTACCGTTGGCGGACAAGACAGATGCAGCAGCCCCATGCATAACGCCGTGCTCCTGGCCTCTGCACATGCAATTTCTGGGATATGGCCTACATGGCAATGGTGGAAATCTGCGCACATGGATGCCACAGGGGCAACTATACCTCAACTTGGCACTCTGCTGAGGTGGGGTTGAGTGCCACATGGCCTACATAACGGAGGGGCCTTGCCTACCTAAATCGCCCTGGCCTAGGGACACCCACAGCCCACCACCCCCACCCAGACCCCTCCATTGCACGCAAAGTCCGCAGAATGAGGTTGTACTCACCCCCTTGTGTCTGCTGTGATGTCCTCAAGTGCCCATCCAACTCCGGGTAGGGCAGAACCAGGATCCGGAACATCAGGGGGGTCATGGTGCGACGGGCACCCCTCCCACGTTGGAAGGCCATCCCCAGCTGAGCCTCCGCCGTCTTCTTGCTGCAGCGGCGAATGTCCTCCCATCTCTTCCGGCAGTGGGTGCCCCGTCTCTGGTGGGTCCCCAGGGTCCGGACCTCCTTGGCGATGGCACGCCAAATGTCTCTCTTCTGGTGGGCGCTGACCTACATGACATGCACAAGGGAAGAGGAACAGTCATTACCAACTGCACCGTCAATGTGAGTGGCCCCCTCCCTACTCTGACCGTGTGGCCCATTCATTCCCATGCATTAATGTACTATGAACTCTGGCCCCTTCCCTCTTCCACCCAGCCCTCTCCACCCAGGCCTAGCCCATACAACGTGCTCCCTCTGTACTAACCTGTTGGTCTGGAGGACCGTAGAGTAGCATGTACTGGGGGAGGACCCCATCTACAAATTTCTCCAACTCCTGTGCAGTGAAGGCAGGGGCCCTTTCCCCAGACGCAGCAGCCATTGTCGCTTCCAGACCGAGTTCACAGCAGCACTAGCAGTGTAGGTCCTCTCCTGTCGAAGGTCAGGTATCTAGTGATTAGAAAATGGCGGTGACGTCCGCGGCGGTGACATCCGCGGCGGGGCGCATCATCACCGCCGGTGCACCTGTTCATTGGCTCCTGGGACCCATAGGGTCCAATGTTAACCAATGTAGCATTGCACCGCGGTCTACGACTGCCTACTGCAACGGTGTGCAACGCCAGCGCAGTTACCCCACAATCCCATTGTCCCAGTTTAGAGGTCAGGCAGCCGCCATTTCAGGGGCCCACATGGCTTCAGTTACTACTGTGTCACACATAGCTAGGCCTATACTCAACACACATACAGGAAGGGTTTACTGTCTGGTGTAGTCATGTGTGTAACTGTGGGTACATACCTGGAGGAATAGTGACTGGTTCTTCGCTGTTGTCCTTCTTAGGCACCGTCAGCTGGGACATATGAGAAGATGGCGGAATCCTCCGGTGTACCGACCGCTGGTGGACCTGTTGACAATGGAAGAAAGACATGTCATCGTCACCTACAGGTTTGACCGTGCCACAATCCAGGAACTATGTACCCAGTTGGAGCCAGACCTGATGTCACCAATCCGCCATCCGACTGGAATCCCCCCTGACGTGCAGGTGCTGTCTGTGCTCCATTTCCTTGCAAGTGGGTCTTTTCAGACAACTGTGGCCATGGCATCAGGGATGTCCCAGCCTATGTTTTCCAACGTGTCGTCCAGAGTGTTGGCTGCCCTGCTGAAACACGTAAGGAGATACATCATATTACCTCAGGTGGAGGATTTGCCTACAGTGAAAGGTGACTTCTATGCCCTTGGACATATCCCCAACGTCATAGGTGCCATTGATGGGACCCATGTAGCTCTGGTCCCCCCCCACAGGAGTGAACAGGTGTACAGGAACAGGAAGAGTTATCATTCGATGAATGTCCAGATGGTCTGTTTGGCAGACCAGTACATCTCGCAGGTTAATGCAATGTTCCCAGGCTCTGTGCATGACGCCTACATCCTGCAGAATAGCAGTATCCCTGATATGATGGGTCAACTCCAGAGGCTCCGTGTATGGCTATTGGGGGACTCCGGTTACCCCAACCTTTCCTGGCTATTGACCCCAGTGAGGAATCCCAGGACCAGGGCAGAGGAACGGTACAATGAGGCCCATGGGCGGACTAGGAGGGTAATCAAACGCACCTTCGGCCTTCTTAAGACCAGGTTCAGGTGCCTCCATATGACAGGTGGATCCCTATTCTACTCACCGAAGAAGGTGTGCGACATCATCGTCACCTGCTCCATGCTCCATAATTTGGCATTGCGACGCCAGGTGCCTTTTCTGCAGGAGGATGATCCAGATGACGGTGTTGTGGCAGCTGTGGAGCCTGTGGACAGTGATAAGGATGAAGCTGAGGAAGAAGAAAACGACAACAGGGATTCAGTCATACATCAATATTTCCAGTGACACACAGGTGAGAACATTTTCTGGTTTAACATTACATTAACTTTCACACGTCTAACTCTATCCTGTACCTACATTTCACTCACTATTTGTTAATTGAGTTGTACCCTTCCATTTCAGTTTCACAAGTGTGGTAACCTATGTGTCAACTGCTTGCATCCTTGAAGGGCTTGTGATGTGTGACATTGGTATGTTGGCCTTATAATGGGTAACCCATTATGACACTGTAATTGATAATAAAAAGTTCAAAATCATAGACTGACTCCAGATTTTTTTGTGTTTCCAGGGTGTTTATTTAAGTGTTCAAAAAATGAAGGGCCGTTGTAAACTGGTGATGGGGGATGGTGGAGGAATGTCCATGGCAGAGTCCAGTCTATTAGTCTCACAGTTGCACTGGACATCTGGGCATTGGAAGTGGAGCTGGGGCAGTTCAAGTATGGACAAGGAGACAAAGCGGGACAGTGGGAGGACAATCGGGGTGGTCTCATTTCCTGGCGGGGGTCTTGCCATCTTGCTCTGTCCTGTTCCTGGATCTCAGAGACCGCTTGCGTGGTGGTTGTCCGTCTGCAGGGGATGGGGTGCTGGTGTGGTGGTCCTGTCCACTAGCGCCGGCGGAGGTGATGGGCAGTTCATCGTCATGGCTAGTGTCAGGGCCCCCTTGGAGTGCCACGGTGTATTGGCGGTCTCCTGCACGGCGATAAGCGCCTTATACTCCCAATGTTGTAATGACCCCCTTCATCTCTACAAGAAGGACTCCTTGTGTGTCGAAAATCAATGCACAGCCTGAACAGTTCACTGCACGCCGAACCGGAACGACGCAGCCTGACTTTGCAAAAAGGAGATCAACGCAGTGCCAGCGTAACAACTGTAAATTTGACGCACTGTCCACTGGATTGACGCACAGCTGAGCCGGGTGCAGGTACTGTAGGCTGTCGTGAGGTGGATGGATGTTAGGTGAGTGATTGCCGGCGTTTGTGTACTTTGGGAGGGGGCGTCACAGACACACTGGGAGAGGACACAGGAGACGTGTAAATGGCAGTGGAGGTGGTGAGTGCAGGTGAGCGGCTTGTGGTGCTGGGTGTCCTGGTGCGAGTCCTAGTGCCTGTAGATGTGGTGCATGCAGGTGTGTGTGTAGACGAGACTGGGGGGGAGGAGGGAGAAGAGGAGGAGGGGGACACAGTGGAGACAGTGGATGTTGCTGTGTCTGTATGTGGGTGAGGCTTGCATGAGTGCCTGTGGTGTGTGTGGTGCCTATGTTTGGATGAGCTACTTGTATGTGTTGACTTGTGTGCATGCTGGTCTGTAGGTGTGCTTGGGATGGGCTGGGGTACAGGGGATTGGGTCTGGGTGGAGGAAGTTGGAGGGGGGAGGCTGGACACAGGGACAATGGCTGCCATCAGTGCTGAGGCCAGAGATTGCAGGGTTCGCTGAAGGGCAGCCTGACCAGAATGAATGCCCTCCAGGAATGCATTACCGTGTTGCAACTCTCGTTCTACACCCTGGATGGCATTCAGAATGGTAGACTGCCCAACAGTGAGTGACCTGAGGAGGTCAATGGCCTCCTCACTGAGGGCAGCAGGGGTGACTGGGGCAGGGCCTGAGGTGCCTGGGGCAAAGGTGATGCCCACCCTCCTGGGTGAGCGGGCACGGGGCGAACGCTGAGGGGCTGCTGGGAGGGCGGGGCTGGTAGGGGAGGTGGCGGCTGTACCTGTTGAAGTGGGGGGCACAGATGGTGCTGCCACCACAGGGGAGCTTCCATCGGCGGACGAGTCCGTGTCGCTGGTTGGTGATCCAGTGGCCGACGTGAAGCTCCCCTCGCCTTCCGTCCCACTGGTGCATTCAGAGTCTGTGGTGTGGCCCTCCATGGCCATGTGGGATGCAGCTCCCACGTGCTCCGGTGCCACTGTACCTCCGCCTGATGATGCTGATGTACAAAAGGACAGGGAGAGCAGGAAAATGGGGGGAGACAGAACAAAGAGAGTTTTAGTGCATGACATACCGCTACCGTTGGCGGACAAGACAGATGCAGCAGCCCCATGCATAACGCCGTGCTCCTGGCCTCTGCACATGCAATTTCTGGGATATGGCCTACATGGCAATGGTGGAAATCTGCGCACATGGATGCCACAGGGGCAACTATACCTCAACTTGGCACTCTGCTGAGGTGGGGTTGAGTGCCACATGGCCTACATAACGGAGGGGCCTTGCCTACCTAAATCGCCCTGGCCTAGGGACACCCACAGCCCACCACCCCCACCCAGACCCCTCCATTGCACGCAAAGTCCGCAGAATGAGGTTGTACTCACCCCCTTGTGTCTGCTGTGATGTCCTCAAGTGCCCATCCAACTCCGGGTAGGCCAGAACCAGGATCCGGAACATCAGGGGGGTCATGGTGCGACGGGCACCCCTCCCACGTTGGAAGGCCATCCCCAGCTGAGCCTCCGCCGTCTTCTTGCTGCAGCGGCGAATGTCCTCCCATCTCTTCCGGCAGTGGGTGCCCCGTCTCTGGTGGGTCCCCAGGGTCCGGACCTCCTTGGCGATGGCACGCCAAATGTCTCTCTTCTGGTGGGCGCTGACCTACATGACATGCACAAGGGAAGAGGAACAGTCATTACCAACTGCACCGTCAATGTGAGTGGCCCCCTCCCTACTCTGACCGTGTGGCCCATTCATTCCCATGCATTAATGTACTATGAACTCTGGCCCCTTCCCTCTTCCACCCAGCCCTCTCCACCCAGGCCTAGCCCATACAACGTGCTCCCTCTGTACTAACCTGTTGGTCTGGAGGACCGTAGAGTAGCATGTACTGGGGGAGGACCCCATCTACAAATTTCTCCAACTCCTGTGCAGTGAAGGCAGGGGCCCTTTCCCCAGACGCAGCAGCCATTGTCGCTTCCAGACCGAGTTCACAGCAGCACTAGCAGTGTAGGTCCTCTCCTGTCGAAGGTCAGGTATCTAGTGATTAGAAAATGGCGGTGACGTCCGCGGCGGTGACATCCGCGGCGGGGCGCATCATCACCGCCGGCGCACCTGTTCATTGGCTCCTGGGACCCATAGGGTCCAATGTTAACCAATGTAGCATTGCACCGCGGTCTACGACTGCCTACTGCAACGGTGTGCAACGCCAGCGCAGTTACCCCACAATCCCATTGTCCCAGTTTAGAGGTCAGGCAGCCGCCATTTCAGGGGCCCACATGGCTTCAGTTACTACTGTGTCACACATAGCTAGGCCTATACTCAACACACATACAGGAAGGGTTTACTGTCTGGTGTAGTCATGTGTGTAACTGTGGGTACATACCTGGAGGAATAGTGACTGGTTCTTCGCTGTTGTCCTTCTTAGGCACCGTCAGCTGGGACATATGAGAAGATGGCGGAATCCTCCGGTGTACCGACCGCTGGTGGACCTGTTGACAATGGAAGAAAGACATGTCATCGTCACCTACAGGTTTGACCGTGCCACAATCCAGGAACTATGTACCCAGTTGGAGCCAGACCTGATGTCACCAATCCGCCATCCGACTGGAATCCCCCCTGACGTGCAGGTGCTGTCTGTGCTCCATTTCCTTGCAAGTGGGTCTTTTCAGACAACTGTGGCCATGGCATCAGGGATGTCCCAGCCTATGTTTTCCAACGTGTCGTCCAGAGTGTTGGCTGCCCTGCTGAAACACGTAAGGAGATACATCATATTACCTCAGGTGGAGGATTTGCCTACAGTGAAAGGTGACTTCTATGCCCTTGGACATATCCCCAACGTCATAGGTGCCATTGATGGGACCCATGTAGCTCTGGTCCCCCCCCACAGGAGTGAACAGGTGTACAGGAACAGGAAGAGTTATCATTCGATGAATGTCCAGATGGTCTGTTTGGCAGACCAGTACATCTCGCAGGTTAATGCAATGTTCCCAGGCTCTGTGCATGACGCCTACATCCTGCAGAATAGCAGTATCCCTGATATGATGGGTCAACTCCAGAGGCTCCGTGTATGGCTATTGGGGGACTCCGGTTACCCCAACCTTTCCTGGCTATTGACCCCAGTGAGGAATCCCAGGACCAGGGCAGAGGAACGGTACAATGAGGCCCATGGGCAGACTAGGAGGGTAATCAAACGCACCTTCGGCCTTCTTAAGACCAGGTTCAGGTGCCTCCATATGACAGGTGGATCCCTATTCTACTCACCGAAGAAGGTGTGCGACATCATCGTCACCTGCTCCATGCTCCATAATTTGGCATTGCGACGCCAGGTGCCTTTTCTGCAGGAGGATGATCCAGATGACGGTGTTGTGGCAGCTGTGGAGCCTGTGGACAGTGATAAGGATGAAGCTGAGGAAGAAGAAAACGACAACAGGGATTCAGTCATACATCAATATTTCCAGTGACACACAGGTGAGAACATTTTCTGGTTTAACATTACATTAACTTTCACACGTCTAACTCTATCCTGTACCTACATTTCACTCACTATTTGTTAATTGAGTTGTACCCTTCCATTTCAGTTTCACAAGTGTGGTAACCTATGTGTCAACTGCTTGCATCCTTGAAGGGCTTGTGATGTGTGACATTGGTATGTTGGCCTTATAATGGGTAACCCATTATGACACTGTAATTGATAATAAAAAGTTCAAAATCATAGACTGACTCCAGATTTTTTTGTGTTTCCAGGGTGTTTATTTAAGTGCTCAAAAAATGAAGGGCCGTTGTAAACTGGTGATGGGGGATGGTGGAGGAATGTCCATGGCAGAGTCCAGTCTATTAGTCTCACAGTTGCACTGGACATCTGGGCATTGGAAGTGGAGCTGGGGCAGTTCAAGTATGGACAAGGAGACAAAGCGGGACAGTGGGAGGACAATCGGGGTGGTCTCATTTCCTGGCGGGGGTCTTGCCATCTTGCTCTGTCCTGTTCCTGGATCTCAGAGACCGCTTGCGTGGTGGTTGTCCGTCTGCAGGGGATGGGGTGCTGGTGTGGTGGTCCTGTGGCGGGGCGTCCTGTCCACTAGCGCCGGCGGAGGTGATGGGCAGTTCATCGTCATGGCTAGTGTCAGGGCCCCCTTGGAGTGCCACGGTGTATTGGCGGTCTCCTGCACGGCGATAAGCGCCTTATACTCCCAATGTTGTAATGACCCCCTTCATCTCTACAAGAAGGACTCCTTGTGTGTCGAAAATCAATGCACAGCCTGAACAGTTCACTGCACGCCGAACCGGAACGACGCAGCCTGACTTTGCAAAAAGGAGATCAACGCAGTGCCAGCGTAACAACTGTAAATTTGACGCACTGTCCACTGGATTGACGCACAGCTGAGCCGGGTGCAGGTACTGTAGGCTGTCGTGAGGTGGATGGATGTTAGGTGAGTGATTGCCGGCGTTTGTGTACTTTGGGAGGGGGCGTCACAGACACACTGGGAGAGGACACAGGAGACGTGTAAATGGCAGTGGAGGTGGTGAGTGCAGGTGAGCGGCTTGTGGTGCTGGGTGTCCTGGTGCGAGTCCTAGTGCCTGTAGATGTGGTGCATGCAGGTGTGTGTGTAGACGAGACTGGGAGGGAGGAGGGAGAAGAGGAGGAGGGGGACACAGTGGAGACAGTGGATGTTGCTGTGTCTGTATGTGGGTGAGGCTTGCATGAGTGCCTGTGGTGTGTGTGGTGCCTATGTTTGGATGAGCTACTTGTATGTGTTGACTTGTGTGCATGCTGGTCTGTAGGTGTGCTTGGGATGGGCTGGGGTACAGGGGATTGGGTCTGGGTGGAGGAAGTTGGAGGGGGGAGGCTGGACACAGGGACAATGGCTGCCATCAGTGCTGAGGCCAGAGATTGCAGGGTTCGCTGAAGGGCAGCCTGACCAGAATGAATGCCCTCCAGGAATGCATTACCGTGTTGCAACTCTCGTTCTACACCCTGGATGGCATTCAGAATGGTAGACTGCCCAACAGTGAGTGACCTGAGGAGGTCAATGGCCTCCTCACTGAGGGCAGCAGGGGTGACTGGGGCAGGGCCTGAGGTGCCTGGGGCAAAGGTGATGCCCACCCTCCTGGGTGAGCGGGCACGGGGCGAACGCTGAGGGGCTTCTGGGAGGGCGGGGCTGGTAGGGGAGGTGGCGGCTGTACCTGTTGAAGTGGGGGGCACAGATGGTGCTGCCACCACAGGGGAGCTTCCATCGGCGGACGAGTCCGTGTCGCTGGTTGGTGATCCAGTGGCCGACGTGAAGCTCCCCTCGCCTTCCGTCCCACTGGTGCATTCAGAGTCTGTGGTGTGGCCCTCCATGGCCATGTGGGATGCAGCTCCCACGTGCTCCGGTGCCACTGTACCTACGCCTGATGATGCTGATGTACAAAAGGACAGGGAGAGCAGGAAAATGGGGGGAGACAGAACAAAGAGAGTTTTAGTGCATGACATACCGCTACCGTTGGCGGACAAGACAGATGCAGCAGCCCCATGCATAACGCCGTGCTCCTGGCCTCTGCACATGCAATTTCTGGGATATGGCCTACATGGCAATGGTGGAAATCTGCGCACATGGATGCCACAGGGGCAACTATACCTCAACTTGGCACTCTGCTGAGGTGGGGTTGAGTGCCACATGGCCTACATAACGGAGGGGCCTTGCCTACCTAAATCGCCCTGGCCTAGGGACACCCACAGCCCACCACCCCCACCCAGACCCCTCCATTGCACGCAAAGTCCGCAGAATGAGGTTGTACTCACCCCCTTGTGTCTGCTGTGATGTCCTCAAGTGCCCATCCAACTCCGGGTAGGCCAGAACCAGGATCCGGAACATCAGGGGGGTCATGGTGCGACGGGCACCCCTCCCACGTTGGAAGGCCATCCCCAGCTGAGCCTCCGCCGTCTTCTTGCTGCAGCGGCGAATGTCCTCCCATCTCTTCCGGCAGTGGGTGCCCCGTCTCTGGTGGGTCCCCAGGGTCCGGACCTCCTTGGCGATGGCACGCCAAATGTCTCTCTTCTGGTGGGCGCTGACCTACATGACATGCACAAGGGAAGAGGAACAGTCATTACCAACTGCACCGTCAATGTGAGTGGCCCCCTCCCTACTCTGACCGTGTGGCCCATTCATTCCCATGCATTAATGTACTATGAACTCTGGCCCCTTCCCTCTTCCACCCAGCCCTCTCCACCCAGGCCTAGCCCATACAACGTGCTCCCTCTGAACTAACCTGTTGGTCTGGAGGACCGTAGAGTAGCATGTACTGGGGGAGGACCCCATCTACAAATTTCTCCAACTCCTGTGCAGTGAAGGCAGGGGCCCTTTCCCCAGACGCAGCAGCCATTGTCGCTTCCAGACCGAGTTCACAGCAGCACTAGCAGTGTAGGTCCTCTCCTGTCGAAGGTCAGGTATCTAGTGATTAGAAAATGGCGGTGACATCCGCGGCGGGGCGCATCATCACCGCCGGCGCACCTGTTCATTGGCTCCTGGGACCCATAGGGTCCAATGTTAACCAATGTAGCATTGCACCGCGGTCTACGACTGCCTACTGCAACGGTGTGCAACGCCAGCGCAGTTACCCCACAATCCCATTGTCCCAGTTTAGAGGTCAGGCAGCCGCCATTTCAGGGGCCCACATGGCTTCAGTTACTACTGTGTCACACATAGCTAGGCCTATACTCAACACACATACAGGAAGGGTTTACTGTCTGGTGTAGTCATGTGTGTAACTGTGGGTACATACCTGGAGGAATAGTGACTGGTTCTTCGCTGTTGTCCTTCTTAGGCACCGTCAGCTGGGACATATGAGAAGATGGCGGAATCCTCCGGTGTACCGACCGCTGGTGGACCTGTTGACAATGGAAGAAAGACATGTCATCGTCACCTACAGGTTTGACCGTGCCACAATCCAGGAACTATGTACCCAGTTGGAGCCAGACCTGATGTCACCAATCCGCCATCCGACTGGAATCCCCCCTGACGTGCAGGTGCTGTCTGTGCTCCATTTCCTTGCAAGTGGGTCTTTTCAGACAACTGTGGCCATGGCATCAGGGATGTCCCAGCCTATGTTTTCCAACGTGTCGTCCAGAGTGTTGGCTGCCCTGCTGAAACACGTAAGGAGATACATCATATTACCTCAGGTGGAGGATTTGCCTACAGTGAAAGGTGACTTCTATGCCCTTGGACATATCCCCAACGTCATAGGTGCCATTGATGGGACCCATGTAGCTCTGGTCCCCCCCCACAGGAGTGAACAGGTGTACAGGAACAGGAAGAGTTATCATTCGATGAATGTCCAGATGGTCTGTTTGGCAGACCAGTACATCTCGCAGGTTAATGCAATGTTCCCAGGCTCTGTGCATGACGCCTACATCCTGCAGAATAGCAGTATCCCTGATATGATGGGTCAACTCCAGAGGCTCCGTGTATGGCTATTGGGGGACTCCGGTTACCCCAACCTTTCCTGGCTATTGACCCCAGTGAGGAATCCCAGGACCAGGGCAGAGGAACGGTACAATGAGGCCCATGGGCGGACTAGGAGGGTAATCAAACGCACCTTCGGCCTTCTTAAGACCAGGTTCAGGTGCCTCCATATGACAGGTGGATCCCTATTCTACTCACCGAAGAAGGTGTGCGACATCATCGTCACCTGCTCCATGCTCCATAATTTGGCATTGCGACGCCAGGTGCCTTTTCTGCAGGAGGATGATCCAGATGACGGTGTTGTGGCAGCTGTGGAGCCTGTGGACAGTGATAAGGATGAAGCTGAGGAAGAAGAAAACGACAACAGGGATTCAGTCATACATCAATATTTCCAGTGACACACAGGTGAGAACATTTTCTGGTTTAACATTACATTAACTTTCACACGTCTAACTCTATCCTGTACCTACATTTCACTCACTATTTGTTAATTGAGTTGTACCCTTCCATTTCAGTTTCACAAGTGTGGTAACCTATGTGTCAACTGCTTGCATCCTTGAAGGGCTTGTGATGTGTGACATTGGTATGTTGGCCTTATAATGGGTAACCCATTATGACACTGTAATTGATAATAAAAAGTTCAAAATCATAGACTGACTCCAGATTTTTTTGTGTTTCCAGGGTGTTTATTTAAGTGCTCAAAAAATGAAGGGCCGTTGTAAACTGGTGATGGGGGATGGTGGAGGAATGTCCATGGCAGAGTCCAGTCTATTAGTCTCACAGTTGCACTGGACATCTGGGCATTGGAAGTGGAGCTGGGGCAGTTCAAGTATGGACAAGGAGACAAAGCGGGACAGTGGGAGGACAATCGGGGTGGTCTCATTTCCTGGCGGGGGTCTTGCCATCTTGCTCTGTCCTGTTCCTGGATCTCAGAGACCGCTTGCGTGGTGGTTGTCCGTCTGCAGGGGATGGGGTGCTGGTGTGGTGGTCCTGTGGCGGGGCGTCCTGTCCACTAGCGCCGGCGGAGGTGGTGGGCAGTTCATCGTCATGGCTAGTGTCAGGGGCCCCTTGGAGTGCCACGGTGTCCCTCAAGGTCTTTTGAATGTCCGCCAGCACCCCTACGATGGTGCCCAGGGCGGAGCCGATGGTCCTGAGCTCCTCCCTGAACCCCAAATACTGCTCCTCCTGCAGACGCAGGATATCCTGCAACTTGTCCAGGACTGTTGCCATCGTCTCCTGGGAGTGGTGGTATGCTCCCATGATGGAGGATAGGGCCTCGTGGAGAGTGGGTTCCCTTGGCCTGTCCTCCCTCTGTCGCACAGCAGCCCTCCCAGTTCCCCTATGTTCCTGGGCCTCCGTCCCCTGGACCGTGTGCCCACTACCACTGCCCCCAGGTCCCTGTTGTTCTTGGGGTGGTGGGTTACCCTGGGTGCCCTGTAGTGGTGGACACACCGCTGATTGACCTGTCCTAGGTAGGGAGGTTTGGGCCCGCTGGGTGGGTGCTGTGCTGGTGTTACCAGAGGGTGGAAGCTCGGTGTTGGGCTGTGGCTGGGCAAGGGGAACCGACTGTTCTGAGGCCCATGATGGTCCGGGCTGGTCATCAAGATCCAGTGGGGCAGAGCTGCTGTTGTCACTGTGGGCCTCTTCTGGGGGTGGAGTGGTGTTGTCTGGACCCTGTGGTGTGGTGATGTTCCTTCGGGTTCCTGCAGGGGTATAAGAACATGATTATTGCATGTGTGTGTTTCATGGTGTGCAATGGGTGGGTGTGCGTGAACCCCAGTGCAAGCATTCCTGTGTGGGGGCTTGTGTGATGATGGTTGGGGGGGTGTTCTGGGTATGTGCAGTGAGCATGCTTTGGTGAGGGGTGAGCATGCTTAGTTGTGTCATGCAGGGCTTGGTGTTGGGATGGGTGGTTGGTGTCATGGGTAGATTAGTGAGGATTTGTGGTGATAGGGGAGGGTGTGATGGTGGGGGTGTGTGATAGCATGCAGGTAGGGTGGGGGATGTAATAGTTAAGATGTGACTTAACAGTGTCCCATTCTCCAACGCCTCCTCCGAGGCCCTCTGGATGCATGATGGTCAAGACTTGCTCCTCCCATGTTGTTAGTTGTGGGGGAGGAGGTTGGGGTCCGCGCCAGTCCGCTGTACCGCAATGTTGTGCCTGGATACCGTGGAACGCACCTTCCCCCGTAGGTCGTTCCACCTCTTCCTGATGTCCTCCCTATTTCTTGGGTGCTGTCCCACGGTGTTCACCCTGTCCACTATTCTTCGCCATACCTCCATCTTCCTGGCTATTGATGTGTGCTGTACCTGTGAGCCAAATAGCTGTGGCTCTACCCGTACGATTTCCTCCACCATGACCCTGAGCTCCTCCTCGGAGAAGCGGGGGTGTCTTTGGCATGACATGGGGTGGTGTGTGTGATGTGTGGGGTGGTGTATGTGTTGATGAGTGTGGTGAGTGTAGCGGTATGTGGTGTTTTGTGCGTGGATGTTGTGTGGGTGATGGTGTTGTGTGCCTCAGTGTGATGGGGTTGTCAATAGCTGTGCTCTATCTCTCGCCTTCTATCAGAAATTTTGGTTGTAGGGGTTTGTGGGTGATGTGGGTGTGTATTTTATATTGTGTTGGGTGTGTGGGAGTGGTGTGTGTATGTGTCTCAGGTGTGTGTATTTGGAATTGTCCAATATGGCGGTGTTTTGGAGCTGTGTGTGTATTTTGTGCGTGGCGGTGTGTACGCCAATGGAATACCGCGGTTGAAAGACCACCGCGTGGATTCGTGGGTCGTAATAGCATGGGCGTGTTTCTGTTGGCGTGGAGGATTTGTTTCCGCATGTTTATCTCTGACCTTTGGTGTGGCGGTGTTGTGTGGGTGTCTGAATTTCGGCGGATTCCGAGATGTGTGTCATAATAGCTGTGGCGGTCTACTGCGGCCGCGTCGGTGTATTGGCGGTCTCCTGCACGGCGATAAGCGCCTTATACTCCCAATGTTGTAATGACCCCCTTCATCTCTACAAGAAGGACTCCTTGTGTGTCGAAAATCAATGCACAGCCTGAACAGTTCACTGCACGCCGAACCGGAACGACGCAGCCTGACTTTGCAAAAAGGAGATCAACGCAGTGCCAGCGTAACAACTGTAAATTTGACGCACTGTCCACTGGATTGACGCACAGCTGAGCCGGAACGACACAGCCTGACTTCCAGAGAGGAATTGATGCAAAGCATGCTGTGCGGTAGAAATTTCCACACAACGCCCACCGGATTGATGCAGCCCCTGTGACTTCGTCCTGTCAGTGCCGGAAATCCACACATCGTCCCCAGGGTGTCCGAAAAACCCTCAACCCGAAGACGATCCAAGACCAAGCGCCAAGATCAACTCAAAGCCTTCCCTGCGTGAAAAATAAACACCATTTCACTGTGTGCGGCCCGAGAAATCGACGTACACCTTCCTGTTTTCTACGCATCTCCTCCTCTGCGGTTCTTTGCAGGGATTTTGAATTCAAACCAGGTACTTTGTGCTTGCAAGAGACATTTATTGCTTCTAAGAGACTAAAGACACTTCATATCATTTTTACAGTGATATCTCAACATATACTTTTTGCATTTTAATTGTTTTGACCTGCATCCTATCAGATAAATATTATCTATTTTTTTAAACACTCTGTGATGTATTTTTGTGGTGTTCTTCTGTGTTATTGCATGATTTATTGCACAAATTCTTCACACATTGCCTTCTAAGTTAAGCCTGACTGCTCAGTGTCAAGCTACCAGAGGGTGGGTACAGGATAATTTGGATTGTGTGTGACTTACCCTGACTAGAGGGAGGGTCCTTGCTTGGACAGGGGGTAACCTATATGCCAACCAAGGACCCCATTTCTAACACCAAGCCTCTTTCTTTTTCTTCCTCTTGTTGCTGACAGCTTCTTATACTCACAATCCTCACCATTCCATGCTGAAAATCCTTTGCAAACCTTCAAGGAGATAAGCAGACATACATTGCTGATATCATCAAAAGAGGGGTTGAAAGCAATTTCAGAATTCCTTCTCCTACACTACCAAGCCATTCTCCTATTTTGGCAAATCTCTTTCCAGTGGATCCAAATATAGATCCTAACACGTCTCACTTACCTGTTTCTTCCAACTCAGTTCATGCATTATGTTCATAATTTAAGTAATATACCTGTTAAGCTGCTTATTTATGCGTGTTGTGTAAGCGCAACATTTTTGAGCATAAATGACTTTGCAGTCTTCGCTTTCCTTTGTAAAGAATAAAATAACGCTTGGCAATGTTGCATAATCATAACACTCATTGCATGCGATTCTTTATTTATCTATGTTAAAGCACCTGTGTTGTTGGCATCAAGCAGATCAACTAAGATCCTGATCTTTACATCGTTTATTGCTATTACAATAGATAGTATAAGTGCTCAAAAGATATTGTTAAGAATTGGTTTAAAGGTATGTTTACTCTGCCGTATGTATTGTTCAAGAGTAAAATCTAGCTCATTAGTGTAATAAATCCCAGAGAAACCTAGAGCTGCATAACAACTACCTGTCCAGATGTGTGGTAGCTGGAAATAAGCTGACACCACACACATAATTTATACCCTTTAAATTCACCTCTAAATTTGACAATGTTTTCCCTTTAACTAATTAATTATGCTCTCATTCACTCCATGTCAATTTCTCAATTGTTCCATTCACATCTGCCATATTTTATACATAAAGATCCCTTCTCATACTTAAACTTGGGGGTGGTTCCCTTAAAGTCTGTTTGCCTTTCCCAAGGATGTGTTCTGCAATTGTTTTCTTTTGTCCTCCTTCATCTATTCTTATCCTTCCCGTTCAGTTCATCTACAAATACACTATCATCTTTGTCTATTTTCCAGATTACATCATGCATGCTCTGATTAGTAATGTTCATTTTAGCCACATGAGTAAAGAGTTTTATCATATACTCATGCTGATCCCTTGACTTAGACCTTTTGTAAAAGCAAGAAATATGTTCAGTAGCAGTGACAATTGGGACATTCATTCATTCACATAAATGGAATAATTTAATAGTATCTTACTGATAAGAAAGTTTTAGGAAAACAAAACATGAAAAGGAGCAGGAAAAGGGTGGGTGAAAATATATCGCTCCCTCCACTCCAAAAGCTGGAAGATAAGGGTAATTGAAGCAATCCACTACTACCATAACCTAAACATACTCAGACACCATTTAATATTAGATTTAGCTATACACACTTTCATGCTGACGAACATGTGAGACTTTATTGTCAGAAAGGGAAGCTTTGTCTACAGATTCAAGGATCACAATTTCTTGAAAGGTGGGGAATACCCCCCACACACACATATAAACCTCCAGAAGCAATCCAAACATAGAAAAAGAAAAGGCAACTGCCAAATTTACAAAGAAAATTATGCAGCATTACTGTGCAATGTTACCTTAATTCAGATCGAGGAAAACTCCAATGTAAAGAGTTAATCCTCTAGACACTATCCTATCATCTCTCCCCTATCTCGAAAACTACCAGGAGTTTTATTCTGCATCAGCTGGAGGCTTAAAGGAGCTATTGCTGTCTGACCTTTACCCTAACTCTCTGACTGTTCTTTTTGATGGAGACTGTTGACACTCCATCTGGTCTTCCTTTTCTTCTGAAGCCTCAAACACATCAAACCTGGGGTAACTCGAGGAATTAGTGACTGTTGGCTCTGCTTTTTGATCTTTGTTCCTTGCCCTCTTAGTATTGAAGGTGTGTATCCACTTCAGCAGACGAGCATACTTAGCAGCAGTGTTGGTTACCAGGGTCACCTGGTAGGGCCCTCCCAACATCTTCTTCAAGCTTCTTGATGTGAACTTAGTCACCATGATTCAGGTAATATCCTGGAGACTGTCGGACAGCTCGAGTAGCAGTGCTGACCTGATCAGGGATAGACTACACCACATCAGACAATCCCTTGCAGTAATCTAGGACCATGACATCTGTGATATTAACAAGGGTGGCTGTTGGGATGGAAATGATTCACATAGATCTCCCCATCAGCACCTCATGAGGAGAAAATCCAGTGTTTTTTTTTACAAGGGGAACTTTGGATACTTTTTAGTACTAAAGGAAGAGCATCAGGCCATTTAAAAGATGTTGGGGCACCGGCTTTAGCTAGTTTAGCTTTCTTTGTCCTATTCAGCCTCTCTAAAACCCCTGTTCATCAGGCCTACAGCTACAGTGAAATCTCTGGTCAATCCCTAAAGGTGGACACAGTAACTGCATCACTTCACTCCCGTAGTGGGTTCTTTTTTCTGATTCAAGATGTCACGCATCCTGCAGCAGTAGTTTGGTGACTGTTAGACTCTCACATCTCTGAGTGGGATATGCCTCAACCCATTGTGTAAATAGACATACAATGACAAGGATATATCTCAGTTGGTTACATCAGGCATCTCCACAAGGTCCCTTAGGAGATGATTGAAGGGATCATCAATCTTCTTGATGTTGCTCATGGCCACCCTAGCTCTTTTGCCACATTTTCTTTTTGGCAGGTAACAAAGCACTGCCACAAATTTTCTGCCATTTTTCTGAGATGAGGATTATACCATTATAATCAGAAGGTAGACACCAGTCCATCTCTACCCACATGGGTTGGACCATGCATGTGTCGCATCATCGCAGGCAGGAGGGAACCATGAAGAACTGTTTTTCCCTTGCTGGACACCCAAATGTCACTGGCATCCCTCACACATCCCATCTTTTCCTATATAGCGTTCTCCAGCCCTGGGGCAGTATGTTGCAGTTCTCTCAACTCACTGAAGGTATGTACAGGTATGTGCAATATACAGTAGAATATTGGATATAGTTTTTCCTCCTGCATTACATGGTTCATTTTTAATGGAAGGTGCTGGACTCAAGAGCACAGTATCAGGCAATTTATTTTGTGTAACAAAGTCATTGCCACTCTTGTGTGCAGCACACTTCACTACCGCAATATCCGTTGGCATTTTCAGAGCATCTGACTAATTCGAAACATATAGCCCATTCCAGATGGGGGCACCAAGTTGGGTCAGAAATCCTTGCTGTGAGCATTGCTAGCTGAATTCATGCACAACTCTAAACCGATACATGCTGTCAGTGTAAATAATGACTCATGAGCCTTCTAAAGTGCAGCAGGCTCTAGTAAGAGCAATCAGTTCAGCTACTTGCACAGATGTTACATAGCAAAAGTAACATACTTCTACAACTCTACAACTGATAACTTCCTTCCAGATGCCCAACCCAATCTCTCTCCCTGTGAAATCCTTCACCACCTCCTTAATTGTCTCTCTTCAATCCATTGGCAAGTTCTCTGTTGTCATTTTCTATTACAACCTGACAACAGGTTTCAGGGACTGTAATTTAAATTTACATTGGCTGTTTGCGTTCCTATTCTGACCCCATCCCGCGTGCAATAGTTGATGCAGTTGAGTTTGCAGAGAAGATCACATCCTACCATGTTTACAAACCAATATTTCTCTCTGATATCTACTAATTTACTGGTATTTGGGCAGTAATTTGGTTTGTACACTATTGGTTTGTAATGTCTATGAGAGAGGGGTAGGTTTGGGACCTCAGCTGTTCTAACTGTTTAACGAGTGGCTCCTGTGTCCACTAGGAAAGATACAGGATGTCGGTTAACCTCGTCATCCACATACGGTTCACTCTCATCCACTTCTGGATTGCACCCAGTATGCACTCCTCCTTACCCCCAAGGCACCTTCATTGGTCTTGGTTGAAACCTACGTAAGTCTCAAACATCATGGGCACTGGTACTTCTTGTGACATCATCAGATTTTGGGGTGCCCTGGGGTTTGTTTGGGGAATGGGGCAATAACCCGGATTTAGGAACATTCGAAGCAAACTTAGGGGTCTAGGTATTGGGAGAAACTCTCCCTGGCCTGCTGGACTCACGCATTGGGAATCCATCACAATTCAGTCTGGACTGTAATGGCACTCCCAATTCCAGTGCCCCTCCTTGTTACAAATGTAATATGGGGTAACTTTCTTTAGGGCACTTACATATTACCTCAACCTCTCCCTATTCCTGGGACATTTCCACTGTAGTCCAGGGAGATGCCTTGCAATTATGTTTCCCAGCTGGGGTCTAATTCGAGTCCCTAGAACAGACCTTTAAGTCCCTTATCCCCTCCATTCTGTGCCAACTGAATTTGGGCTATCATATAATTCTCCTTAAGTCCCTTTTGTTTTGCACCCTGCGTGTCACTGTAATATTTTGCTTACTGTAAGATCTCATCATCACCTTTGCTCTGCCAACAAAGGACACCTTGGATGATTTGGTTGCTAATCTCTGGCCTCAGTCCATATAAAATATACGGAAGAAACCCTCCCATGTCTCCTAGCAGGTTATTCATCCTGCAGTGCTCTCTACACACCTGCATCAATCTCTCAAATTAAGCATACACCAACTCTTTACTCTTTTGGCTCCTGAGAGGTTCAGAAAATCATGGAACATTTCATCTCCTTTCGGGGAATCTTTGTCTTTAGGTGTTTTATGACCTCATCGTATTTGGTTTTAACATTGGGTGATGGGGCATTTGTCTCTGTCACCTGAAGCAGTTCTTGTGTTGGCCAAATGACTGCTCTACACTCCTCGGTCTTTTGGGACCGCCATTTCAAACACATCCAAGTCTTCCCCACAAAACTTTGAAATGGACACAAATTAATCCTTCTTGGTGTACTATTTATCAGATTCTGTGTGAACTTTGGTAGGATGTTTGTAAAATGAAAAAGATTTGATTTGATTGCAACTATCGGATATGTACATACGTTCCTCCCTGCACTTCCCAAAAGTAGTATTCCTTTGCTACTTCTTCCACAGTTCCTTCATGTCTTCTGATGTTCTCTCTCTCTTTTGTTTCACCTTGACCTTCTCTTTCTTAGACCACAGCTCTCTAAACTTCTCAATATCACTCCATTTCTTACTGTTTTCAATCAATTCCCTCACATGTGTTCTCAACCCATTCAATTTTAACATTCTTCAAACCCATTGCCATCCTAGCATTCTTCCACAATTCTGTTCTCTGATTTACATCAATTCCACATTAATCTATCACCTTCTCCATCCTTGAATGCACCTCATTTTCCACTGCTGCTTCCTTGTTCATGTAGAGCAACTCATTCTCTGTGTACATTCCTAGATAATCCATCTCCACATTTCCCACAACTATATCCTCAAATTCTATTATCAGCTGGGAGAAGTTGATCTGTTGTGTGATTTGCCACACACTCCCCCTACTGACTAAGTTCCCTCCTTGTAGGAGTATTAACACTATCCCTCCATTCGTCTGTGTCGAGTTCTGAGGTGTGCTTGGGATAGGTTGACTCAGGATGGTATCAACTAATGCCACAGCCAGAGAATTGATTGCGGCACTTGACAAGGACAGAGTGCTTACTACTTCGGGTGTGGTGACTGAACAAAGGATGGGACAGCCATTTCTGTATAGCTCAAGGGTGCGCAGACTCCTGTAGAGGGTTCTTAAACCGTTCCTGTCTAAGATGTTACTGGAGCAGTAGCACTTGGTGTAGCAGATGCAGCATTTTATATGGGTGGTCTTGTACCAAGGAGTTCGTCTGTGAAGGCATCTTCCACCTCACTCTGTTTCTGCCTCCCTCTTTTGTTCCTCCTTTTCCTTCTCTTCAATTTATATTAGGAGATAGGCTCCAGCAGTCCCTATGGCTTCCTCTCTCCACTTTCTCTGCTTCTCTTCGGCCTGCACACTTTTCCGTGAATGAGCCTTACTGCAGATTTATGATTCAAATTTCTTTGCTTTTCACTTGCCATTTGTTCCCAAATATTTATTGTGTGGTGCTAGGCTGTGGTTTTAAATTGTACATCCTTTTCAAATTCTCTATTTGAGGGATGACACTCAGTGGGAATAGAAGTTCACCATCTTAGGATGTATATTCGTGCCATTGGCTAAGCCACATGCTTGTGTTTAACCCTTTCTTAGCCACCATTTCCGTAGCTGCAGAACCTTTGGAACCTTCCTTATTTACATCATTTTTCTTCTTTGACAAGGGATTGCCAATTTTAGAAAGGTCTCAATCACTACCTGTATTTAATTTCTCACTTATTCCACACCGACAAGCTCACAGTCAGTCCGCCAATACCAATACCAATACCAGTCAAAGATCAACCTATCAGAACACAGCTGTGGTATCTTCCAGCCAATGCCTGAGTGGCACCTTGATGACACAATGCTCCAATATCACCAGGGTGCTTCTTCACTACTTTACAACTTTTTCACTATTTGCCTGCTTGGACTACACAAATGTTTCTATATCATGCAACAGTGAGCAGTCAACCTGTACAAGTCACTCTACTCAGCACATCCACCCCTATGCACTATGGAACAAGCCACCACCAATCTCAGTTAAAATACTCTTGTGTAAGAAAAGTTTATCTCTTCCTTGGTGTGTTTGACCTGTCAGCCTTAGAGTGGTTCCCCGAAACTGTTTGCATGCTTGCCTCATGTGCTGTATTATTTTGTTGGACTTAAGACTCTGAGCACTTTACCACTGCTGACCACCGCTAGATTGCATATGCTTTTCCCCTAAACATAATAACATTGCTATATACACAACTAGCATATTTTATTTAATTTTAAGTCCATTGTAAAGTTGTATACCATATACTCAGGACCTGTAAAGTAATTGCTACTAGTGGGCCTGCAGCACTGGTTGTGCCACCAATACAGGTAGCCTTTCAAATTTGTCTAGGGCCTGCATTGCAGGGCTCGTGTGTGCACTTTACTGACACTTTGACTTGGTATTTAAAACTACTTGCCAAGCCTTAAACTCTTCTTTTATTACACATGTCACACCAAAGATAGGCCCTAGGTAGCCCCAAGGGCAGGGTGGTGTTTAAGTTAAAGGTAGGGTATGTACATTTCAGTTGTGCATGTCCTGGTGGTGACAAACAGCTAAATTAGTTTTTCACTACTGTCAGGTCTACTCCTCTCATAGGCTAGCATGAGGTATTCGTTAATACACTTTTAAGCTGTAATCCTGATTAGAAAGGAGTAGCTGCATCATGTTTCAGATCTTTGGAATGGTAATGATAAATCCTCTCTAATGGGAAAGTTGGATTTAACAATACCATTTTAGAAATGCCACTTTTAGAAAGTAGGCATTTCTCTGCTCTTCCTGCTCTGTGTGCCTTGCAGCCTGCTTCCTCTACATGTCTGGGGTGGGTGACAGCTACACTTTGTACATTCCCTCTAGAC
This sequence comes from Pleurodeles waltl, assembly GCF_031143425.1. NCBI lineage: Eukaryota > Metazoa > Chordata > Amphibia > Caudata > Salamandridae > Pleurodeles > Pleurodeles waltl. The sequence continues at coordinate 1,416,764,078 of NC_090446.1, forward strand.
AGTCACAAAAACAGGAACGCTGGGTGTGACAGAGAACTCATCTGCATTTGTCTGAATTGTGATAGCTCTTATCGGGCTGCAAGAGGTAGGGGTAGCTGACACTTATACCTGAATAGGGAGTGCCTGTCCTCACACAAAGGGCTGATTACCCCCTACTGATAGTCTGAAGACAGGGCTAGGAAGAAAGGGCCTCTGTGCACTTCAAATACCTTTCTTTGAAGTCACCCCATGTCAAAAGCACATTTGGGTACAAGTACTTTGCCTTTGACCCTCCCAAGATAGTACGCTACCAGACTTGTTAAGAACTCTGTCAGGAATAAGGTCTGCTGTGGTACAAGGATTGCCACTCTGCTGGACTGCAGCCCCCGAAGGACTGCTTTCTGCTTTGCTTTGCTTAGCTGCCATGCTGCCTGCTGATCTCTGCTTGCTCTGATCTCATCCACTTCTGGATTGCACCCAGTATGCACTCCTCCTTACCCCCAAGGCACCTTCATTGGTCTTGGTTGAAACCTACGTAAGTCTCAAACATCATGGGCACTGGTACTTCTTGTGACATCATCAGATTTTGGGGTGCCCTGGGGTTTGTTTGGGGAATGGGGCAATAACCCGGATTTAGGAACATTCGAAGCAAACTTAGGGGTCTAGGTATTGGGAGAAACTCTCCCTGGCCTGCTGGACTCACGCATTGGGAATCCATCACAATTCAGTCTGGACTGTAATGGCACTCCCAATTCCAGTGCCCCTCCTTGTTACAAATGTAATATGGGGTAACTTTCTTTAGGGCACTTACATATTACCTCAACCTCTCCCTATTCCTGGGACATTTCCACTGTAGTCCAGGGAGATGCCTTGCAATTATGTTTCCCAGCTGGGGTCTAATTCGAGTCCCTAGAACAGACCTTTAAGTCCCTTATCCCCTCCATTCTGTGCCAACTGAATTTGGGCTATCATATAATTCTCCTTAAGTCCCTTTTGTTTTGCACCCTGCGTGTCACTGTAATATTTTGCTTACTGTAAGATCTCATCATCACCTTTGCTCTGCCAACAAAGGACACCTTGGATGATTTGGTTGCTAATCTCTTGCCTCAGTCCATATAAAATATACGGAAGAAACCCTCCCATGTCTCCTAGCAGGTTATTCATCCTGCAGTGCTCTCTACACACCTGCATCAATCTCTCAAATTAAGCATACACCAACTCTTTACTCTTTTGGCTCCTGAGAGGTTCAGAAAATCATGGAACATTTCATCTCCTTTCGGGGAATCTTTGTCTTTAGGTGTTTTATGACCTCATCGTATTTGGTTTTAACATTGGGTGATGGGGCATTTGTCTCTGTCACCTGAAGCAGTTCTTGTGTTGGCCAAATGACTGCTCTACACTCCTCGGTCTTTTGGGACCGCCATTTCAAACACATCCAAGTCTTCCCCACAAAACTTTGAAATGGACACAAATTAATCCTTCTTGGTGTACTATTTATCAGATTCTGTGTGAACTTTGGTAGGATGTTTGTAAAATGAAAAAGATTTGATTTGATTGCAACTATCGGATATGTACATACGTTCCTCCCTGCACTTCCCAAAAGTAGTATTCCTTTGCTACTTCTTCCACAGTTCCTTCATGTCTTCTGATGTTCTCTCTCTCTTTTGTTTCACCTTGACCTTCTCTTTCTTAGACCACAGCTCTCTAAACTTCTCAATATCACTCCATTTCTTACTGTTTTCAATCAATTCCCTCACATGTGTTCTCAACCCATTCAATTTTAACATTCTTCAAACCCATTGCCATCCTAGCATTCTTCCACAATTCTGTTCTCTGATTTACATCAATTCCACATTAATCTATCACCTTCTCCATCCTTGAATGCACCTCATTTTCCACTGCTGCTTCCTTGTTCATGTAGAGCAACTCATTCTCTGTGTACATTCCTAGATAATCCATCTCCACATTTCCCACAACTATATCCTCAAATTCTATTATCAGCTGGGAGAAGTTGATCTGTTGTGTGATTTGCCACACACTCCCCCCACTGACTAAGTTCCCTCCTTGTAGGAGTATTAACACTATCCCTCCATTCGTCTGTGTCGAGTTCTGAGGTGTGCTTGGGATAGGTTGACTCAGGATGGTATCAACTAATGCCACAGCCAGAGAATTGATTGCGGCACTTGACAAGGACAGAGTGCTTACTACTTCGGGTGTGGTGACTGAACAAAGGATGGGACAGCCATTTCTGTATAGCTCAAGGGTGCGCAGACTCCTGTAGAGGGTTCTTAAACCGTTCCTGTCTAAGATGTTACTGGAGCAGTAGCACTTGGTGTAGCAGATGCAGCATTTTATATGGGTGGTCTTGTACCAAGGAGTTCGTCTGTGAAGGCATCTTCCACCTCACTCTGTTTCTGCCTCCCTCTTTTGTTCCTCCTTTTCCTTCTCTTCAATTTATATTAGGAGATAGGCTCCAGCAGTCCCTATGGCTTCCTCTCTCCACTTTCTCTGCTTCTCTTCGGCCTGCACACTTTTCCGTGAATGAGCCTTACTGCAGATTTATGATTCAAATTTCTTTGCTTTTCACTTGCCATTTGTTCCCAAATATTTATTGTGTGGTGCTAGGCTGTGGTTTTAAATTGTACATCCTTTTCAAATTCTCTATTTGAGGGATGTCACTCAGTGGGAATAGAAGTTCACCATCTTAGGATGTATATTCGTGCCATTGGCTAAGCCACATGCTTGTGTTTAACCCTTTCTTAGCCACCATTTCCGTAGCTGCAGAACCTTTGGAACCTTCCTTATTTACATCATTTTTCTTCTTTGACAAGGGATTGCCAATTTTAGAAAGGTCTCAATCACTACCTGTATTTAATTTCTCACTTATTCCACACCGACAAGCTCACAGTCAGTCCGCCAATACCAATACCAATACCAGTCAAAGATCAACCTATCAGAACACAGCTGTGGTATCTTCCAGCCAATGCCTGAGTGGCACCTTGATGACACAATGCTCCAATATCACCAGGGTGCTTCTTCACTACTTTACAACTTTTTCACTATTTGCCTGCTTGGACTACACAAATGTTTCTATATCATGCAACAGTGAGCAGTCAACCTGTACAAGTCACTCTACTCAGCACATCCACCCCTATGCACTATGGAACAAGCCACCACCAATCTCAGTTAAAATACTCTTGTGTAAGAAAAGTTTATCTCTTCCTTGGTGTGTTTGACCTGTCAGCCTTAGAGTGGTTCCCCGAAACTGTTTGCATGCTTGCCTCATGTGCTGTATTATTTTGTTGGACTTAAGACTCTGAGCACTTTACCACTGCTGACCACCGCTAGATTGCATATGCTTTTCCCCTAAACATAATAACATTGCTATATACACAACTAGCATATTTTATTTAATTTTAAGTCCATTGTAAAGTTGTATACCATATACTCAGGACCTGTAAAGTAATTGCTACTAGTGGGCCTGCAGCACTGGTTGTGCCACCAATACAGGTAGCCTTTCAAATTTGTCTAGGGCCTGCATTGCAGGGCTCGTGTGTGCACTTTACTGACACTTTGACTTGGTATTTAAAACTACTTGCCAAGCCTTAAACTCTTCTTTTATTACACATGTCACACCAAAGATAGGCCCTAGGTAGCCCCAAGGGCAGGGTGGTGTTTAAGTTAAAGGTAGGGTATGTACATTTCAGTTGTGCATGTCCTGGTGGTGACAAACAGCTAAATTAGTTTTTCACTACTGTCAGGTCTACTCCTCTCATAGGCTAGCATGAGGTATTCGTTAATACACTTTTAAGCTGTAATCCTGATTAGAAAGGAGTAGCTGCATCATGTTTCAGATCTTTGGAATGGTAATGATAAATCCTCTCTAATGGGAAAGTTGGATTTAACAATACCATTTTAGAAATGCCACTTTTAGAAAGTAGGCATTTCTCTGCTCTTCCTGCTCTGTGTGCCTTGCAGCCTGCTTCCTCTACATGTCTGGGGTGGGTGACAGCTACACTTTGTACATTCCCTCTAGACAGTCACAAAAACAGGAACGCTGGGTGTGACAGAGAACTCATCTGCATTTGTCTGAATTGTGATAGCTCTTATCGGGCTGCAAGAGGTAGGGGTAGCTGACACTTATACCTGAATAGGGAGTGCCTGTCCTCACACAAAGGGCTGATTACCCCCTACTGATAGTCTGAAGACAGGGCTAGGAAGAAAGGGCCTCTGTGCACTTCAAATACCTTTCTTTGAAGTCACCCCATGTCAAAAGCACATTTGGGTACAAGTACTTTGCCTTTGACCCTCCCAAGATAGTACGCTACCAGACTTGTTAAGAACTCTGTCAGGAATAAGGTCTGCTGTGGTACAAGGATTGCCACTCTGCTGGACTGCAGCCCCCGAAGGACTGCTTTCTGCTTTGCTTTGCTTAGCTGCCATGCTGCCTGCTGATCTCTGCTTGCTGAGGATAAGGACTGGACCCTTCTCACCTAAACCCAGAGTGACTCCAAGAGCTCACTGGGGTGCCCCCTGTACTGCAATCTCAGGGACATCAAAGATTTCCTGCAACCTGCAACCAGCACTGGGACTCAGTCTGCTGTGAGTCCTACTCTGCCTAGTGGTGCTTAGCCAGTCTTTGGCCCTTGGTAGTGAGTATCTGGGCTGAAACCCCCGAAAACCAATGCATCATCGCTGCTGCATCAATTGGAACTGCTGCATTCCTCCTCAATATCGATGCATCGCCGCTACACCTGGGGAGGAGAACTTTACATGGCTGACTGCACACCTCAGGATTGATGCATCACTAGCACCCCTGGTGCATCACCTTCGCATCGCCGACTGCACCGCTCAACGATGATGCATTACCTTGATTACAAAGGGTTCAGTGCCGCACCTCGGGGACATCACATCGACAACTGTGCCACTTGACAACAATGCATCCCCTGACTGTGGGGAATGGAACTGATGCATTACCTTCACATTGTTCCTTGGTGTCATCGCTACCCTTGTCGATACAAGGTATTTTCTCAGCGGGCTCTGCTTGTAATATGGATTACAGGAAAAGCTAAATGTAAAAGTCTAGATTATACATCATATGATTTATGAGTTACATATGAAGCAACCTAAGAGTAAAAAAGATAAGTAATAATTTGATTAGACCTTTCAGTGTTTTTAGTAATAACACAAACAGTATACATTTCACACATGCAGACTTCTAAAAAAAAGCAGGTGAAGAGATGACCTGAAAAGAAAATGACTACTTAGGAATTGTACATAAAATATACCACACATTCAACCCAACACAGTAGAGAGGTGAAATATGAAGTAAAGCATTCCAAGGCTTAGTAGGCTAAAATGCAGACGGTTATACAAGTTAGTAGAATTTGTAGCATTAGTCATTATATATACATTACGAAGTACCTTTATTATCATTACTATGTATATTCCACATACAACATAACACTGAAGAAATTCTTTAAGTCAACATACTTTGATTTGTGTAACCAATTACATCAGTTTAATTAAGTAACAAGAAAATGACATGTTAATACATAGCATGAGATGGAGATTGACAAATGAATAGCACGTATATACACATGTGGAAGAAAAGAGAGAATGATCAACATCACATTGCAAATTTACATCCCAAGTACAAAAGCAAAGCATCATGGTATTTATAGTCATTTCAGTTTAAGATTAACAGGACTTGCAAAATTGTAAAGTGAACATTCTTAGTACAAAATATGCAGTGAAGATGTACAGACAATTACTAAAAATGTACATATGTGAAATATGTAAATAAATAAAAATACTTACAGGCACCATACCTTTATGGTATGGCAGATGGAGTTTTGAACCTGTTATCTTAACTACCACAAAATACATTCAAACGAACAATCAAGCAAATGCAAGAGATGATCAATGGAGAACAATACGCATGTTGGCCACACATATTGCCCAATAGTAAAACAGGAGATAGTACCATAATGCTACTAATTGGATGATAATAATAGCTTCAAAAGTGTTAAAATTGCATTTATATGTTTTACAAATGTTCAAAACACATTATCAACAGCTAACTTAAGAGCAAAAACAACATTTATATTTAGTGAGACATTCAAAAGTGTAACTTACCAGTCTCCTCGCCACCAGGGATTCCTGTCAAGCCTTCAGGATGCAGGATCTGCAAGACCTTCCCCTCCAGGGAAAATGTAAGGGGGGGCTGAGAGAACCACCACCAGTCCTCTGGGCCTCCAGGTAATGCTTGGTGGCCAGGAAGCAGACTCTCCACTGCAGGTCTTTCTACCTGTTACTAATTTCCTCCTGTGTGCAGATTGTTTGCTACTGCATTCACTCTGTCAACTATTCTGGGCCACATTTGCCTTTTTTGAGATATGGTTGTATTTTGTACTAGGGCTCCAACTCATTGTAGCTTTAATCTAATGATTTCATCCACTAATTACTGACAACTCTCCCTCTGTAGAACAGGGATTTCTCCTCTCTGTCATTATGAGTAAATGAAATTGAATGAAATGGAGGGCTCACAAGTTAAGGGAAAAAAAGAAAAAAAAGAGAAATAAACACAGGGGAAGAAAAAAAACAAATAACCTGACTTCTTTGTCGCAAGTAGAGCAGCAAAATGGGGAGGTCCAGTGAAATAGCAAAGGATCATGGTCTAACATGGTTTGTGTTTTATAGTGTGGTATGCAGGTGTAATCAATTAGCCAAAAAACATCAGGTGTGTGCTGCTAGCAACCATCAAATAGCCACAGACATAGTACAGTGTTACCCGGGTCCCAGGATGGATTGCCACCATCAGGAATCTGCCGCTAGAGCAACACCCACACAATGGTAAAATCTTAATAGTCTCAGGGTGAATCCTGCCACCCTAACAGCGATAGAGTACTGTTAGCCAGCATAGGAGCCCGCTGCATCAACAGTGGGAAACCGCTTACACCTCAGACTATGGTCTGTCGACTCAGAGGGAGGTTCAGTTGCTGTACATCTAAATATAGCAGCATCAGCTTGATTGAGTAATTGAAACCACTGCCATGAAGATCTGAATCAGGCCAAGAGTTGTCTTAAGGCTGACAAACAACTCACAGGGGAAAGGGTCTGGTTTGCATGCCCAATCTGATTACCAGAAAAAAGGCAACCCTGACAAAAGTCAGCAGCCCAAAACTCCCAAGTGCTATGAGTGCTTTGACTATGGACATTACGAAGGGGATACAAAGTGTCTACAAAGAGCATCACCTCCCATTGGAGGAAAGACTACAGGGGTGGCTAGTGTAGGGCTGGGGGAGGAGTTTGTATAAATTAATTGGGGGGGTTACCTTAGTGTCCCTGGGTGACAGTGAAATGGTTCCTAAGATCCATATGCCCTCAAATACTACAAAGTATAGGCAATGGATCACCATAAATGGGCAAGGTGTTGATGCTCTGAGGGGTACCGGTGCCAGTATGACTATGGTAGGGAGTCAGATAGAGCCCCCAGAGCAGGTGATTCCAAATGCATTCCACCAGGTTGTGGTGGCTGGCATACAAGAGGGTCAGTATCCCATGACCATTGTTCCATTTGAGTGGGTCAGGACTTCTGAAGGGGGCTGTGGGCACTGCCATGCCTGTGGACCGTTGGCTTGGTAATAACATTGAGCACACTATCTGGAAGGAGGTGGTACTCAAGGCTCATGTGGAGGTGTTGGAGTTACGTGATTGGATCTGTGGTACGACAAGGTCCATGGTTGTGAGGATGGAAGCCAAAAAGGGATGGATCTTGGAATAATGTACCAGCCAGCTGCTAATAAGGGGAAAGGCAGAGGGCGTGGAAAACCAGCCCCTGAACGTACTACCAGTAAGATTGATAGAGCACCTGCGGTGGGTGCCCTGGAGTCCACTGAGGAGGACATTGCTTCCCTTGGTGACCTGCCCACACTTGCTGGAGGGCATGTGGAAGTAGGCTGCACAAAGGCGAAGTTATCTAGGCCACTAAGGGAGTGCCCAACTATTGAGGGCATAAGGGGACAGGTTGAAGCCCTAGCAGCAGGTGTTGCCTCTTGACATTACCAAATTTCTGGAAGGACAGCCTCCTTTACAGTGAGTCTAAGGCTCCTGTGCATAGGACAGCTAGGGCCCTGATGGTCCCCTAGTGATACAGGGCCTTCCTTCTAGAGCTGGCTCACTAAATTCCCCTGGCAGAGCACCTGGGACAAGATGAACTTTTTAAGGCTTACCCCCCACTTTTATTGGCCGAAGATCAAGACATCCCCACATGAATTTAGTGTGTCACCTGCTAGGCCAGTGGAAAGACAGGGCTGAGGCTGAAAGTCCCCTTAATCTCTTGTCTATCATTAGCACGCCCTTTTAGCAGGTGGGCATAGACATTATTTGGCCTATGTATCCCCAGTATGCAATAGGAAAAAGGTTTATCCTAGTTCTGATGGATTTTGCCACTAGGTCCACAACTGCACCTGCAGTGACAAACACCTTGAAAGGAATTTTCACCCAAGCAGGTTTCCCCAAGGATGTTGTGTCTCACAGGGGCACAGACTTCATGTCAGCATACCTACAGTCAATGTGGAAGGAGTGTAGGGTAACCTACAAGTTCTATACTCTTTACCACCCCCAAACAAATACGCTTGTTGAGAGATTCAACAAGATCCTGAAGAGCATGATTAGAGGGCTACCTGAGTCCTAGAGTAAAAAGCGGGACATTCTCTTGTGATGCCTACACAGAGGTATCACAGAAGTAAGTGGGATTAAGCTACTTTAAGCTTCTGTATGGGCACCCTGTCAGAGGACCTCTTCATTCAGTCTAGGAAGGATGAGAGCAAACTCACAGGAAAACTCCCCAGGATGTAGTGATCTGCATGCTGGCCTTCAGGACCCAAATGGCTAAGTTGTAGAAGCAAGCTTGAGACAAATTACAAGCAAGCCAGGCTGTGACAAAAGAGTGGATGCCAAAAAGCACTTGATTCCCTTAAGCAGGCCATATGCACACTCCCTGTGCTAAGGCCCCTGACTTCTTCAAAGACTTTATCAGTCAGACAGATGTCTCAGGATATGGCGTAGGCAGTGGCATAACAAAGGCCTACCCAGCCCCTGTGGTGCGGCGGCCCCCAGCTCCTTGCCCCCCTTCACCACAGCAACAGGGCTCAGTGAGTCCAGCGGCGGTGTCCCTCTGTGTTCTGTGCAGGGGGGTCCCCTCCAGTTTTGTTTTCCCACTGGGCATAGGTGCAGTTTTATCTCAGCTAAATGAAGATGGCCTGGACCAACCTGTAGCCTTCATTTCTAAGAGGTTACTCCCCAGGGAACAGAGGTTGAGTGTTATAGAAAAATAAGCTTTTGCTGTGTTTTGGACACTGAAGAAGTTGAGGCTATACCTGTTTGGCACTCACTTCCTGATTGAGACTGACCAGGTGGTCAGGTGGCTCATGGAAATGAGGTGTGAGAATCCAAAGCTGTTGAGGTCCATTTCCCTACAGGACATGGACTTCATGGTGGAACACAGACCAGGGGTGTACCATGCCAATGCTTATGGTCTATCTAGGTTCCTCCACCTTAGTGATGAGAACTCCTTAGGGGTTGAGTAGTTCTCCCCAATTTCAGCTGGGTGGGGCATGTGTTAGATCTGTTAGCATTAGGGTAGTCTTCCCCTAAATTGTTTGCCTGCTTGCCTCATATTATTACTGTATCTTTCTGTTGGTCTTAGAATTCTGAGCACTTACACACTGCTGATTGGTGCTAAAGTGCATGTGATTCTCCCCTAAACATGGTAACATTGGTGTATACACAATTGCCACATTTAATTTACTTATAAGTCCATCCATTGTAAAGTAGTATACCATAACACAAGGGCTTGTAAATTAAATGCTACTAGTGGGCCTGTATCACTGGTTATGCCACCCACAAACCTGTCTCAGCCTGCCATTGCAGGGCTTTTGTGTGCATTTTACTGCCACTTTGACTACCTGCCAAGCCTTAAACTCCCATTTTTAGTACACATAAGTCACCGCTAAGGTAATCCCTAGGTAGCCCTAGGGGCACAGTGCTGTGTAAGTAAAAGGTCGGACATTTACTTTTAGCTTTTGTATGTTCTGGTACTGACAAACAGCCAAAGTAAGTTTTTCACTACCGTGAGGCCTACTACTCTCATAGGCTAGCATTCCTTAACACACTTTTAAGATGTAATTTCTGATTAGAAATGATTAGCCGAATCATGTTTTATATCTTTGGCATGGTAATGAGAAATCCTCTTTAATTGTAAAATTGGATTTAATATAGTTTAGAAATGGCACATTTAAAAAGTAGTAATTTCTCTGCTCTTACTGCTGTGTGTGCCTTGCAGCCTGCCTTCAAAACACGTCTGGGGAGGGTGACAGGTACACTTTGTGCATTCCCTCTGGACAGCCACAAACACAAGAAGGGTGGGTGTGACAGAGAACTCATCTGCATTCTTCTGCATTCTTCCTAGGCAGGGGAGCTGACTATTACACCTGAACAGGGAGTGCCTGTCTTCACACAAAGGGCTAATTACTACCTACTGATAGTCTGACTAGGGAGAAAGTGCATTCAAAGACCCTTCTTCACTTCAATGGCACATCTGGGTATATGTGCTGGGTCTCTGATCCTCCTAAGATAGTACACTACTAGACCTGTGAAGAACACCTCCAAGAGTAAGGACTACTGTGCTACAAGGATTGCCACTCTGCTGGACTGCTGCTCTGGAAGAGCTGCTTTCTGCTTTTCTGAGCTGCCCCACTGCCTGCTCGTATCTGCCCTGCTGAGGACAAGGATTGGTCCGGTCTCACCTGAACTGAGAGTGACTCCAAGGGATTGTTGGCTTGCCCTCTGTTCTTCTGCAGTCTCAGGGACATCAAAGACTGCCTGTAACCTGCAACTAGTACTGTGTGTCTGCTTGCTATGAGTCCTGCTTTGCATAGTGGTGCCAACCCAGTCCCGGGCCCTTGGAAGTGAGTATCTGGGCTGCAGCCCCCGCAAAAAACAATGCATTGTTGCCGTTGCACCCATCAGAACCACCACATCCATCCTTGAGGCTGACGCATCACAGCTGAAACCAAGGACTTCCAATTGCTGACTGCTGAGCTCAGGATTGATGCATCATCACCAGTCTCAGCACCACACCTTTCGTATCGCTGACTGCGCGACTTGACAACAACGCATCACTTTCATCACAAAAAGTGGGACTCCATACCTCAAGAGCGTCACATTAACAACTGGGTGGCTCAAAGATAACGCATCCCCTGACTGTGCGGATCAGAACCGATGCATTGCCTTCTTATTGCTCCTCAACGTTGACACTACCCTCCATCCAAGGTACTTTCTCAGTGGGCCCTGTGTGCGATTGTAATTGTCCTGATGTCTATTGCAGTCAGCCTGAACTTTGTATTTATCCTGGTCTAGCGCAACCTCAAGTAACCGCTAAGCCCTATTGCCTTCTAAGCAAAACTAGAGACCCGCAAGAAGAAACATTTCACTACATAATACATCTGAAGATTCCCTCATAGTAATGGTACTTTGGATTGTAGTCATTCTCACAGTTTACTCAATCAATGTAATTGATACATTGTATAGCACTAGCCTGGGACAGTTGAAATATCCCTGGCTAAGAACAGCAAGAGAACAGATTAGTATAAAATGAAAAAATGACTCCCACAGACGTGATAGATCACTGGTCAGGCACGGGGACAAGGCTTATCCCGGTGGTAAGTTTACCTTCTAACTTAGAAACTTTTATGCAGGAAAAGTCGTTTTCAATGCTAGATTTGAAGCTGGTTGCTGAGGGGCAGGGTCCGAATGTAGCCATTGACAGCTGGGAAAGCTCCCAGCATACAAATTCAGTGTAAGGGAAGGCCTCAACATCAAGTGGACGCTGATTAGCATTTGGTTCTGATGAAGCTCTTTACATTCAGACTTATATTTCTAGGTGCCAGATCTCCTTCAGCTGGCCAAATCAGCAACCTATGGCCAATCAGTGATTCAATGGCTGTGGCTTCGACTGTGATCCCAGTCTCCACTTGTTCTCCAGGCAGAAGGGTGGCAAAAAGTTTCTAAGTACAGTTTCTTGTGGTTTAGACACAGGGCGATTACACTTTAACAGCAGCCAATGGTCCCTGACCTGGGGGGCACCATTGGAGTTTAGGACTCATTCAACAGAGGTGAGCAGCCGGGTCCAGATTAGCTCCAGGTAAAACTGATCAGCTGGACAGTTGCAGGAAGTGAGGCCTCGGGTAGCTTGTTGTGCCGCTGTAGCTCAAAGAGGTCAATGAACTGACCTTTGAAGTAACTTTTGTGGTCTTGGTTTAGGATAATCATGTCCAGTCATCCTTCAGGTTCTTTAGACAGCAGGACAGGCCCAGAAAGAATTAGCTAATAAAGTCGAAGCCTAGTGTACATGGGCTATCATTTTATGATGTATAAAGCTCCGAAAGGTTAGTTCCAGACAGAAATCAGCCTTAGGTACAACTTAGGATTCTCCCTGAGCTTCACTCACCCATAATTATAGTGTTTGTAAGGGAGCAAGAAAGTCCTAAAGTTAAGTTCAAGACCAAGGTTGGAATCAGTGGAGAACATTTTAGCTACACACATTTTACCATGATATGTTTTAGTTTCAAACAAGGTTTATATGTTTTTTTATGGGTCTCTATTAATATAATGATTAGGCAAAGTATTTATATTATTATGTATATCGGAATTGTGATGGTTTTATTTAACCGTGTCAATAAACTTAAACTTGAAACTTAGACAGCAAGACCATCCTCCTTCTGATTCCTCAGAGATCCAGAAGTGTTCTGAACAGAGGTCTTCAGAGTCAGAATGTAGGTCCAGAACCAGCTTGGGAGTGGAGAGCAAGCCCTTGTCCTTGAGTTGGACCAGTCCTGGTCAGTTCCTTTACTCCTAAAGGGTATGGTGCCGTCTGACTAGAGAGATAAGTGGTAGGCAGGCTTAGGTGTGAACTTCACCTTCCAGTGACAAAGTAGCCATTCTTTATAGCTCAGGAAAGGGCTGGAAACAGCTTCCTCAGGCCATCCTGTGAAGCAAGAAAGCCCTCTCGTCACTTCTAGAATCCTTTGTCTACTGTCTGAAAGCAATAAACTCTCAATCACACTATAGAGGGGCAATCAGAGGTCAGGTGACAACTGGACATTGGCAGGCAAGCCTTTTGGTTTAAGGTAGGAAAATTATAACTTTCTAAACGTATCATTTCCAAAATAGTAATAGTCCTTGAACTATATTTTTAGCTATTCCCAAACTGAATTTAGCACTTATTAAAGGTAGCGCAAGGTAGTAGTTTGATCCTCTGAAAACCTATGGTAGATCCAGCCTCGCATGTCTGGACGCTGTCAGCCGGGTAGGTTCAATGACCTACGAACGACGTATTAGTTAATGTCAGTTCCAGCCTCTGACATGCGATTCCTAGGAGCTCTATCCTGAGACCGGGGATGGGAGACCTTATTTGACATAGCAAGTACATTAAATTAAGTGACTGCTTTTGTATTCCTCTCCCGAGTAGGGTTAAATTAGTTTACTTTTGGAGAAGTCATATAAGTATTTTTGGTCCTGATGAAGCGTCAATGGATCCGGCTGGACCAACAAACGCGAAACATGTAGACCTTGTAGGAGGCTGGACTGGCTTGTAGTGGGTACCAAGAGGTACTTACACCTTGCACCAGGCCCAGGTATCCCTTATTAGTGTAGAGGGGTGTCTAGTAGCTTAGGCTGATAGAAAAGGTAGCTTAGCAGAGCAGCTTAGGCTGAACTAGGAGACGAGTGAAGCTCCTACAGTACCACTAGTGTCATATGCACAACATCATAAGAAAACACAATACACAGATATACTAAAAATAAAGGTACTTTATTTTTATGACAATATGCCAAAATTTCTCAGTGAGTACCCTCAGTATGAGGATAGCAAATATACACAAGATATATGTACACAATACCAAAATATGCAGTAATAGCAATAGAAAACAGTGCAAACAATGTATAGTCACAATAGAATGCAATGGGGGCACATCGGGATAGGGGCAACACAAACCATATACTCTAGAAGTGGAATGCGAACCACGAATGGACCCCAAACCTATGTGACCTTGTAGAGGGTCGCTGGGACTGTCAGGAAACAGTGAGGGTTAGAAAAATAGCCCACCCCACGACCCTGAAAAGTAGGTGCAAAGTGCACCTAAGTTCCCCAAAGAGCACAGAAGTAGTGATAGGGGAATTCTGCAAGGAAGACCAACACCAGCAATGCAACAACGATGGATTTCCTGACGAGAGTACCTGTGGAACAAGGGGACCAAGTCCAAGAGTTACGATCAAGTCGGGAGTGGGCAGATGCCCAGGAAATGCCAGCTGTGGGTGCAAAGAAGCTGCCACCGGATGGTAGAAGCTGTGGATTCTGCAAGAACGACATTAGCTAGAAACTTCCCCTTTGGAGGATGGATGTCCCACGTCGTGAAGAGTCGTGCAGAGGTATTTCCGTGCAGAAAGACCGCAAACAAGCCTTGCTAGCTGCAAGGGTCGCAGTTAGGGTTTTTGGATGCTGCTGTGGCCCAGGAGGGACCAGGATGTCGCCAGTTGCGTGAGGAGACAGAGGGGGCATCCAGCAAGACAAAGAGCCCACTCAGAAGCAAGCAGCACCCACAGAAGTGCCAGAACAGGCACTATAAAGTGGAGTGAACCAGAGCTCAACCGAAGTCACAAAAGAGGGTCCCACGATGCTGGAGGACAACTCAGGAGGTCGTGCACTGCAGGTTAGAGTGCCGGGGACCCAGGCTTGGCTGTGCACAAAGGAAATCCTGGAAGAGTGCACAGGAGCCGGAGTAGCTGCAAAACATGCGGTTCCCAGCATTGCAGTCTAGCGTGGGGAGGCAAGGACTTACCTCCACCAAACTTGGACTGAAGAGTCACTGGACTGTGGGAGTCACTTGGACAGAGTTGCTGAGTTCAAGGGACCTCGCTTATCGTGCTGAGAGGAGACCCAGAGGACCGGTGATGCAGTTCTTTGGTGCCTGCGGTTGCAGGGGGAAGATTCCGTCGACCCACGGGAGATTTCTCCGGAGCTTCTAGTGCAGAGAGGAGGCAGACTACCCCCACAGCATGCACCACCAGGAAAACAGTCGAGAAGGCGGCCGGATCAGCGTTACAAGGTCGCAGTAGTCGTCTTTGCTACTTTGTTGCGCTTTTGCAGGCTTCCAGAGCAGTCAGCGGTCGATTCCGTGGCAGAAGGTGAAGAGAGAGATGCAGAGGAACTCTGATGAGCTCTTGCATTCGTTATCTGAGGAATTCCCCAAAGCAGAGACCCTAAATAGCCAGAAAAGGAGGTTTGGCTACTTAGGAGAGAGGATAGGCTAGCATCACCTGAAGGAGCCTATCAGAAGGAGTCTCTGACGTCACCTGCTGGCACTGGCCACTCAGAGCAGTCCAGTGTGCCAGCAGCACCTCTGTTTCCAAGATGGCAGAGGTCTGGAGCACACTGGAGGAGCTCTGGGCACCTCCCATTGGAGGTGCAGGTCAGGGGAGTGGTCACTCCCCTTTCCTTTGTCCAGTTTCGCGCCAGAGCAGGGCTTGGGGATCCCTGAACCGGTGTAGACTGGCTTATGCAGAGATGGGCACCATCTGTGCCCATCAAAGCATTTCCAGAGGCTGGGGGAGGCTACTCCGCCCCAGCCCTGACACCTTTTTTCAAAGGGAGAGGGTGTAACACCTTCTCTCTGAGGAAGTCCTTTGTTCTGCCTTCCTGGGCCAAGCCTGGATGAACCCCAGGAGGGCAGAAACCTGTCTGAGGGGTTGGCAGCAGCAGCTGCAGTGAAACCCCGGGAAAGGTAGTTTGGCAGTACCCGGGTCTGAGCTAGAGACTCGGGGGATCATGGAATTGTCTCCCCAATGCCAGAATGGCATTGGGGTGACAATTCCATGATCTTAGATATGTTACATGGCCATGTTCGGAATTACCATTGTGACGCTATACATATGTCGTGACATATGTATAGTGCACGCGTGTAATGGTGTCCCCGCACTCACAAAGTCCGGGTAATTTGCCATGAACAATGTGGGAGCACCTTGGCTAGTGCCAGGGTGCCCACACACTAAGTAACTTAGCACCCAAACTTTACCAGGTAAAGGTTTGACATATAGGTGACTTATAAGTTACTTAAGTGCAGTGGTAAATGGCTGTGAAATAACGTGGACGTTATTTCACTCAGTCTGCAAGGGCAGGCCTGTGTAAGAAATGTCAGAGCTCCCTATGGGTGGCAAAAGAAATGGTGCAGCCCATAGGCATCTCCTGGAACACCAATACCCTGGGTACCTCAGTACCATATACTAGGGAATTATAAGGGTGTTCCAGTATTCCAATGTAAATTGGTGAAATTGGTCACTAGCCTGTTAGTGACAAGTTGGAAAGAAATGAGAGAGCATAACCACTGAGGTTCTGGATAGCAGAGCCTCAGTGAGACAGTTAGTCATAACACAGGTAACACATACAGGGCACACTTATGAGCACTGGAGCCCTGGCTGGCAGGGTCCCAGTGACACATACAACTAAAACAACATATATACAGTGAAATATGGGGGTAACATGCCAGGCAAGATGGTACTTTCCTACAGACCTGATGTCTAGAGGCACCATAATTGGTCTGTTCCTCTTACGTAATTGTTGAGAGCACGTGAGCATTATCACTCACCCCTTGACTCTCACTCTGTTTTTAACCTTGGTCTCCATCTTATTAACACTGATTAAAATTCTTGATTAATATTATATGATGGATAACCAATTTTATTATTTTTCTCTCCACTATTGCTTGAGTACTTTAATTTTGTTACTCTATTTACACGATCTGATTCCATCTGCAATACGGTTAAGAGCCCCCCTAGGGGAGCCCGTTAGGCGTTGCAGCACCGGCCTAACGAGAAGCTTCCCCAATGATGAAACTAGACATCCAGTGTGATGCTTGAGGGTTCTCGCTCCTGTTGAATCAGGCCTCCCTATTCTTCTTGATTGGAACAGTGTACTTCTTTTTCTTCAGAACTCAACTCGGGAGACTGTACACTGGACCATTAACCTCCCGGTCCCTCCTCTTTGGTTTTTGTGCATGGGTTTCTCACTCTTGGGCTGCCAGCTTCTCCTTTCAGAGTCCCAGGAACTTGGATGGGCACCACTTGGCAGTGTAGGGGTCTCAGCAGAGGCTCCAGGTGCTGGCAGAGAGAAGTTTTTGCTGTCCCTGAGACTTCAAACAACAGGAGGTAAGCTCCAAATCAAGCCCTTGCCAAGAAGGAAGGCAACACAAAGTCAAGTCTTTGTCCTCTAGCCAGAAGCAGTAACTGCAGGATAGCTCCACAAAGCACAGTCACAGGCAGGTCAGCTCTTCTTCCTCAGCTCTTCAGCTCCTCTCCAGGCAGAGGTTTCTCTTGGTTTCCAGAAGTGTTCTAAAGTCTGCGGTTTTGGGTGCCCTTCTTATACCCATTTTCCCCTTTGAAGTAGGCCTACTTCAAAGCAAAGTCTCTCTTGTTTGTGAAATCTTGCCTTGCCCAGGCCAGGCCCTAGACACACACTAGGGGGTTGGAGAGGGTTGCGTGACGGCAGGCACAGCCCTTTCAGGTGTGAGTGACCATTCCTCCCCTCCCTCCTAGAAAAGGTGGCACATCAGGAAATGCAGACTACACCCCAGCACCCTTTGTATCACTGTCTAGTGAGAGGTGCAACCAGCCCAACTGTCAAACTAACCCAGACAGAGGATCCACAAACAGGCAGAGTCATAGAAGTGGTTTAAGCAAGAAAATGCTCACTTTCTAAAAGTGGCGTTTTCAAACACACAATTTTAAAATCAGCTTTACCAAAAGATGTATTTTTAAATTGTGAGCTCAGAGACCCCCAAACTCCACATGTCTCTCCGCTCCCAAAGGGAATCTACACTTTAATCAGATTTAAAGGTAGCCCCCGTGTTAACTTATGAGAGGGACAGGCCTTGCAACAGTGAAAAGCAAATTTAGCAATATTCCACTGTCAGGTCATATAAAACACATTACTATTGGGGTCATTACAACATTGGCGGTAAAAGGCGCTTACCGCCGTGCAGAAGACCGCCAATACACCACCGCTGCCGCGGTAGACCGCCACAGCTATTATGACACATATCTTGGAATCCGCCGAAATTCAGACACCCACACAATACCGCCACACCAAAGGTCAGCGATAAACATGCGGAAACAAATCCTCCACCTCCACGCCAACAGAAACACGCCCATACCATTACGACCCACGAATCCACGTGGCGGTCTTTCAACCGCGGTATTCCATTGGCGGTACACACCGCCGCGCTCAAAATACACACACAGCTCCAAAACACCGCCACATTGGACAATTACAAATACACACACCTGAGACACATACAAACACCACTCCCACACACCCAACACAATATAAAACACACACCCACATCACCCACAAACCCCTACAGCCTGAAATTCTGAGAGAAGGCGAGAGAGAGAGCACAGAATAGACAACCCCATCACACAGAGGCACACAACATCATCACCCACACAACATCCAAGCACAAAACACCACATACCACTACACTCACCACACTCATCACCACCCCACACCTCACACACACCACCCCATGTCACGCCAAAGACACCCCCGCTTCTCCGAGGAGGAGCTCAGGGTCATGGTGGAGGAAATCCTCCGGGTAGAGCCACAGCTATTTGGCTCACAGGTACAGCACACATCAATAGCCAGGAAGATGGAGCTATGGCAAAGAATCGGGGACAGGGTGAACGCCGTGGGACAGCACCCAAGAAATAGGGAGGACATCAGGAAGAGGTGGAACGACCTACAGGGGAAGGTGCGTTCCACGGTATCCAGGCACCACATCGCGGTGCAGCGGACTGGCGGCGGACCCCCACCTCCTCACCCACAACTAACAACATGGGAGGAGCAAGTCTTGACTATCTTGCATCCTGAGGGCCTCGGAGGAGTCGTTGGAGGAACGGACACTGATAAGTCAAATCTTAACTATCCCATCCCCCACCCTGCCTGCATGCTATCACACACCCCCACCCTCACACCCTCCCCTATCACCCAAACTCCTCACTAATGTACCCATGACACCAACCACCCATCCCAACCCCAAGCCCTGCATGACACAACTAAGCATGGACAGCCATCACTAAAGCATGCCCACTGCACATACCCAGAACACCCCCCCAACCATCAGCACACAAGCCCCCACACAGGAATGCCTGCACTGGGGTTCACGCACACCCAATCATTGCACACCATGAAACACACACATGCAATAATCATGTACTTATAACCCCGCAGGAACCTGAAGGAACGTCACCACACCAAAGGGTCCAGACAACTCCACCCCCAGAAGAGGCCCACAGTGACGACAGCAGCTCTGCCCTACTGGATCCTGATGATCGTGGATCGTGGGCCTCAGGACAGTCGGTTCCCCTTGCCCAGCCACAGCCCAACACCGAACTTCCACCCTCTGGTAACACCAGCACAGCACCCACCCAGCGGGCCCAAACCTCCCTACCCAGGACAGGTCAATCAGCGGTGTGTCCACCACTACAGGGCACCCAGGGTAACCCACCACCCCAACAACAACAGGGACCTGGGGGCAGTGGTAGTGCGCACACGGTCCAGGGGATGGAGGCACAGGAACACAGGGGAAATGGGAGGGCTGCTGTGCGACAGAGGGAGGACAGGCCAAGGGAACCTACTCTCCACGAGGCCCTCTGCTCCATCATGGGAGGCTACCACCACTCCCAGGAGACGATGGCAATGGTCCTGGACAAGTTGCAGGAGACCCTGCGTCTGCAGGAGGAGCAGTATTTGGGGTTCAGGGAGGAGCTCAGGACCATCGGCTCCGCCCTGGGCACCATCGTAGGGGTACAGACGGACATTCAAAAGACCTTGAGAGACACCGTGGCACTCCAAGGGGCCCCTGACACTAGCCACGACGATGAACTGCCCACCACCTCCGCCGGCGCTAGTGGACAGGACGCCCCGCCACAGGACCACCACACCAGCACCCCATCTCCTGCAGACGGACAACCACCACGCAAGCGGTCCCTGAGATCCAGGAACAGGACAGAGCAAGATGGCAAGACCCCCGCCAGGAAATAAGACCACCCTGATTGTCCCCCCACTGTCCCACTTTGTTACCCTGTCCAAATCGGAACTGCCCCAGCTCCACTTCCAATGGCCAGATGTGCAATGTACCTGTGAGACTAATAGACTGGACTCTGCCATGGACATTCCTCCACCATCACCCATCCCCATTTTACAACCCCCCATCATTTTTTAGCACTTAAATAAACACCCTGGAAACACTAAAAGAACTGGAGTCAGTCTATGATTTGGAACTTTGTATTATCAATTACAGTGTCATAAGGGGTTACCCATTGGAAGGCTAACATACCAATGTCACACATCACAAGCCCTTCAAGGATGCAAGCAGTTGACACGTAGGTTACCACACTTGTGAAACTGAAATGGAAGGGTACAACTCAGTTAACAAATAGTGAGTGAAATGTAGGTACAGGATAGAGGTAGACGAGTGAAAGTTAATGTAATGTAAAACCTGAAAATGTACTCACCTGTGTTTCACTGGAAATATTGCTGTATGACTGACTCCCTGTTGTCGTTTTCTTCTTCCTCAGCTTCATCCTCAACACTGTCCACAGGCTCCACAGGCTCCACAGCTGCTACAACACTGTCATCTGGGTCATCCTCCTGCAGAAAAGGCACCTGGCGTCGCAATGCCAAATTATGGAGCATGGAGCAGGCGATGATGATGTCGCACACCTTCTTCGGTGAGTAGAATAGAGATCCACCTGTCATATGGAGGCACCTGAACCTGGCCTTCAGGAGGCCGAAGGTGCGTTCGATTACCCTCCTAGTCCACCCATGGGCCTCAATGTAGTGTTCCTCTGCCCTGGTCCTGGGATTCCTCACTGGGGTCAATAGCCAGGAAAGGTTGGGGTAACCGGAGTCCCCCAATAGCCATACACAGTGCCTCTGGAGTTGACCCATCATATCAGGGATGCTGCTATTCCGCAGGATGTAGGCATCATGCACAGAGCCAGGGAACATAGCATTTACCTGCGAGATGTACTGGTCTGCCAAACAGACCATCTGGACATTCATTGAATGATAACTCTTCCTGTTCCTGTACACCTGTTCACTCCTGCGGGGGGACCAGAGCTACATGGGTCCCATCAATGGCACCTATGATGTTGGGGATATGCCCAAGGGCATAGAAGTCTCCTTTCACTGTAGGCAAATCCTCCACCTGAGGGAAAATGATGTATCTCCTTACGTGTTTAAGCAGGGCAGACAACACTCTGGACAACACGTTGGAAAACGTAGGCTGGGACATCCCTGATGCCATGGCCACTGTTGTCTGAAATGACCCACTTGCAAGGAAATGGAGCACTGACAGCACCTGCACGTCAGGGGGGATTCCAGTCGGATGGCGGATTGGTGACATCAGGTCTGGCTCAAACTGGGTACATAGTTCCTGGATTGTGGCACGGTCAAACCTGTAGGTCACGATGACATGTCTCTCTTCCATTGTCAACAGGTCCACCAGCGGTCGGTACACCGGAGGATTCTGCCATCTTCTCATATGTCCCAGCTGACGGTGCCTAAGAAGGACAACAACGAAGAAACAGTCACTATTCCTCCAGGTATGTACCCACAGTTACACACAAGACTACACCAGACAATAAACCCTTCCTGTATGTGTGTTGAGTATAGGCCTAGCTATGTGTGACGCAGTAGTAAATGAAGCCATGTGGGCTCCTGAAATGGCGGCTGCCTGACCTCTAAACTGGGACAATGGGATTGTGGGGTAACTGCGCTGGCGTTGCACACCGTCGCGGTAGGTGGTCGTAGACCGCGTCGCAATGCTGCATTGGTTAACATTGGACCCTATGGGTCCCAGGAGCCAATGAACAGGTGCGCCGGCGGTGATGATGCGCCCCGCCGCGGACGTCACTGCTGCGGACGTCACCGCCATTTTCTATCTGTTCAATCACTAGATACCTGACCTTTGACAGGAGAGGACCTACACTGCTAGTGCTGCTGTGACCTCGGTCTGGAAGCGACAATGGCTGCTGCGTCTGGGGAAAGGGCCCCTGCCTTCACTGCACAGGAGTTGGAGAAACTTGTGGATGGGGTCTTCCCCCAGTACACGCTACTCTACGGTCCTCCAGACCAACAGGTTAGTATAGAGGGAGCACGTTGTATGGGCTAGGCCTGGGTGGAGAGGGCTGGGTGGAAGAGGGAAGGGGCCAGAGTTCATAGAACATTAATGCATGGGAATGAATGGGCCACATGGTCAGAGTAGGGAGGGGGCCACTGACATTGACGGTGCAGTTGGTAATGACTGTTCCTCTTCCCTTGTGCATGTCATGTAGGTCAGCGCCCACCAGAAGAGGGACATTTGGCGTGCCATCGCCAAGGAGGGCCGGACCCTGGGGGCCCACCAGAGACGGGGCAACCACTGCCGGAAGAGATGGGAGGACATTCGTTGCTGCAGCAAGAAGAAGGCGGAGGCTCAGCTGGGGATGGCCTCCCAACGTGGGAGGGGTGCCCGCCGCACCATGACCCCCCTGATGTTCCGGATCCTGGCGGTGGCCTACGCGGAGTTGGATGGGTGCTTGAGGGCATCACAGCAGACACAAGGGGGTGAGTACACTCTCATTCTGTGGACTTTGCGTGCAGTGGAGGGGTCTGGGTGGGGGTGGTGGGCTGTGGGTGTCCCTAGGCCAGGGCGAGTTAGGTAGGCAAGGCCCCTCCATAATGTAGGCCATGTGCCACTCTACCCCACCTCAGCAGAGTGCCAAATTGAGGTATAGTTGCCCCTGTGGCATCCATGTGCGCAGATGTCCACCATTGCCATGTAGGCCCTATCCCAGAAATTGCATGTGCAGAGGCCAGGAGCACGGCGTTATGCATGGGGCTGCTGCGTCTGTCTTGTCCACCAATGGTAGCGGTATGCCATGCACTAAAACTCTCTTTGTTCTGTCTCCCCCCCTTTTTCCTGCTCTCCCTGTCCTTTTGTACATCAGCATCATCAGGTGGAGGTACAGTGGCACCGGAGCACGAGGGAGCTGCATCCCACATGGCCATGGAGGGCCACACCACAGACTCTGAATGCACCAGTGGGACGGAGGGCGAGGGGAGCTTCACGTCGCCACCGAATCACCAACCAGCGACACGGACTCGTCTGCCGATGGGAGCTCCCCAGTGGTGGCGGCACCATCTGTGCGCCCCACTTCTACAGGTACAGCCACCACCTCCCCTACCAGCACCCCCCTCACCGTTCGCCCCGTGCCCGCTCACCCAGGAGGGTGGGCATCACCTTCACCCCAGGCACCTCAGCCCCTGCCCCTGTCACCCCTGCTGCCCTCAGTGAGGAGGCCATTGACCTCCTCAGGTCACTCACTGTTGGGCAGTCTACCATTGTGAATGGCATCCAGGGTGTAGAAAGGGAGTTGCAACACGGTAATGCATTCCTGGAGGACATTCATTATGGTCAGGCTGCCCTTCAGCGAACCCTGCAATCTCTGGCCTCAGCACTGATGGCAGCCATTGTCCCTGTGTCTAGCCTCCCCCCTCCAACTTCCTCCACCCAGACCCAATCCCCTGTACCCCAGCCCATCCCAAGCACACCTACAGACCAGCATGCACACAAGTCAACACACACAGGTAGCTCAAGCAAACATAGGCACCATACAACCCACAGGCAATCACACAAGCATCACACCCATACAGACACAGCAACATCCACTGTCTCCACTGTGTCCCCATCCTCCTCTTCTCCCTCCTCCCTCCCAGTCTCGTCTACACACACACCTGCATGCACCACATCTACAGGCACTAGGACTCGCACCAGGACACCCAGCACCACAAGCCGCTCACCTGCACTCACCACCTCCACTGCCATTTACACGTCCCCTGTGTCCTCTCCCAGTGTGTCTGTGACGCCCCCTCCCAAAGTACACAAACGCCGGCAATCATTCACCCAACATCTATCCACCTCACAACAGCCTCCAGTACCTGCACCTGCACCCAAAACACCTAAAGTGACACCTCCTACAACCACCTCCTCTTCCTCCACTCCCAGACCCCCTCCAGCTACCCATCCCAGTGTCCGTCAGAAACTATCCCTATGTCAAATTGACCTTTTTGCCCCCACCCCCCCTCCAATTCATCAGTCCCGTCGTAGCGCCTCAGCCAAAAAGCCTCCAGTATCAGTGGTGCGTGTTTCAGGTTTTTGGAGTGCACCATCCACCAGGGCAAGCAGTAGGACCCGGAGCCAAGGCACTGGCAGCCCACCCCCTGTAAATGATCTGAAATTGGAGAGTGGACGACGGGACCGTGTAAAGAATCCTGGTGGGACAACAAGTGAAATGGGATCGAAGGTTGGTGAGTCAGCTGTAACTCCAAAAAAGGTGGGGAAGGTCCCGAGGAAGTCTGCCCAGCCTGTTGTGAGTGTCATGGCGGAGAAGTGCGCCATCATTTCCGGCGGTCCAGACACAACCGCCAGCACCGTCGTCACTGGTCCAGAGACCACCGCCAGAGTCACAGCCCAGGAGGGCCCAAGTATCGTCACTGGTCCAGAAATCACCGCCGGAGTCACAGCCCAGGAGGGCACAAGTATTGTTACTGGTCCAGAGATCACCGCCGGAGTCACAGCCCAGGAGGGCAAAAGTATTGTTAATGGTCAGGAGACCACCGCCGGAGTCACAGCCCAGGAGGGCCCAAGTATCGTTACTGGTCAGGAGACCACCGCTGGAGTCACAGCCCAGGAGGGCACAAGTATCGTTACTGGTCCAGAGACCACCGCTGGAGTCACAGCCCAGGAGGGCACAAGTATCGTTACTGGTCAGGAGACCACCTCCGGAGTCACAGCCCAGGAGGGCACAAGTATCGTTACTGGTCCAGAGACCACCGTCGGAGTCACAGCCCAGGAGGGCACAAGTATCGTTACTGGTCCGGAGACCACTGCCGGAGTCACAGCCCAGGAGGGCCCAAGTATCGTTACTGGTCAGGAGACCACCGCCGGAGTCACAGCCCAGGAGGGCCCAAGTATCGTTACTGGTCAGGAGACCACCGCCTGAGTCACAGCCCAGGAGGGCACAAGTATTGTTACTGGTCCAGAGACCACCGCCGGAGTCACAGCCCAGGAGGGCACAAGTATCGTCACTGGTCCAGAAACCACAGCCAGAGTCACAGCCCAGGAGGGCACAAGTATTGTTACTGGTCCAGAAACCACCGCCGGAGTCACAGCCCAGGAGGGGACAGGATGCCACAGCCCCGCTGGCCAATGATGGAACGTCATGCCACACACCAATGCCCAGTGTGGAGATCGTCATGCCAGACACCAATGTCCAGTGTGGAGATCGTCATGCCACACACTAATGTCAGTATCAGAACCGCCATGTCAAAGCACCGCTGAACAGGGCAAAGACCGCCATGGCAAAGTACCGCTGAACAGTCCAGAACCGCCATTGCAAAGCACCGCTGAACAGTCCAGAACCGCCATGGCAAAGCACCGCTGAACAGGGCAAGGACCGCCATGGCAAAGCACCGCTGAACGGTCCAGAACCGCCATGGCAAAGCACCTCTGAACAGGGCAAAGACCGCCATGGCAAAGCACCGCTGAACAGGGCAAAGACCGCCATGGCAAAGCACCGCTGAACAGGGCAAAGACCGCCATGGCAAAGCACAGCTGAACAGGGCAAAGACCACCATGTCAACGCACCACTGAACAGGGCAAAGACCGCCATGTCAAAGCACCGCTGAACATGGCAAAGACCGCCATGGCAAAGCACCGCTGAACAGGGCAAAGACCGCCATGGCAAAGCACCGCTGAACAGGGTATGCACCGTGTAGGTATGAATGGACCGCCACATCAGGCATCCTTATCCCATGTGCAGCTGGGACAGTGACAGGACAGGAACCTTCACGTGGAGACTCATCCAGTCTGGGCACCAGTCCCCCTCCAGAAACAGTGGAGACCTGCATCTACTTGAGAGACTGTGGTTTTGCACTCCCCAGGATGGCACAGTGGGCAAACCACCCACTGAAGAGACTTGAGAGACTGTAGCTTTGCACTCCCCAGGATGGTACAGTGGGCAAACCACCCACTGAAGAGACTTGTGAGACTGTGGCTTTGCACTCCCCAGGATGGTACAGTGGGCAAACCACCCACTGTAGAGACTTGTGAGACTGTGGCTTTGCACTCCCCAGGATGGTACAGTGGGCAAACCACCCACTGTAGAGACTTGTGAGACTGTGGCTTTGCACTCCCCAGGATGGTACAGTGAGCAAACCACCCACTGTAGAGACTTGTGAGACTGTGGCTTTGCACTCCCCAGGAAGGTACAGTGGGCAAACCACCCACTGTAGAGACTTGTGAGACTGTGGCTTTGCACAAACCACCCACTGTAGAGACTTGTGAGACTGTGGCTTTGCACTCCCCAGGAAGTTACAGTGGGCACCCCACCCACTGAAGAGACTTGAGAGACTGTGTCTTTGCACTCCCCAGGATACATCAATGGGCATGGAGCCCCGTCGTGGATCTGACTCCGCATTCATCTGGCTGAGGTGCCCCCCCTTCCCTTCCCCCTGAGGTGCCTGTAGTCTTTCTATCTGATGCCCCGGCAGTGTTCTCTCGGATTTTGGTCAGGTATCTATTGTGGGCCTCACCCATGCATTTTTGGACTTTTGGTGCACGGACATTGTTGTGTACATATCTGCAAAACTTCTCGAATTGTATATGTAAATAAGAATGATTTTGAGATATATATCTGTATATTTTTGTATGACATGTTTATTGGCACATTACAATGTTTGGCCGAATTTCGCATTGTCTTTGCATTCTTCCGGGGGGATTGTGGGTTGTTAATGTGATTTTTGTGACTCCATTGGTGTGTATGTTGTCTAATGCGAGGGTGGGGCAGGGGGGGGTTGGTGGGTGTCCCCCTGACTTTTGATTCCCCCCTCCCCTGTGTCGTAGATGCAGTACTCACCGGTATCTTCTGCGCCTACGTAGATGTTGGTCGTAAAGGAGCAGAAAGACAAGGGCAGGGAGTATTTGGAGTTCCGGGTCCATGGAGTCCTCGTTCCTCATGGGATGTGTTCAGGTGAGCATTTTCCCATTGCAGAAACTGTTTCCGCCGTGTTTTTATCCACGATGAATCCGCCCTGGAAAAGGTGGCGGATTGGCGGGTTGTAATAGTGTGGGCGGTACATTGTCTTCCGCCTGTCTGTTGGCGGTAACCGCCACGCTGCTTGTCTGTACCACCGTGGCGGGCGGTGTGTTAAAGTGGCTGTCTTTGTTGGCGGTTTCCGCCAGGGTCATAATTCCCTTTTTTTGTCCGTCAGCCTGTTTGAGGTATTACCGCACCTTTTACACCGTCCGCCAGGGTTGTAATGACCACCTATGTGTCCTACCTTAACCATGCACTGCACCCTGCCCTTGGGGCTACCTAGGGCCTACCTTAGGGGTATCCTCTATGTAAGAAAATGGAAGGTTTAGGCCTGGCAAGTAGGTACACTTGCCAAGTCGAAATTACAGTTAAAACTGCACACACAGACACTGCAGTGGCAGGTCTGAGACATGATTACAGAGCTACTTATGTGGGTGGCACAACCAGTTCTGCACGCCTACTAGTAGCATTTGATATACATGAGGGTTGAGTAAGACTGAAAAAGATCTAAGTATCTTCTGCATTCATATATAAGTTTGCTTCAAGTTTATGCAGAAGAATAACGTATGTATTGAAGGGGTGAGAGAAGGGAACCTTTAAGTACATCCCATTTCAAAGCTCTTGAGGAAGATGAAGAGAGAGCAACTCAGTTGGCTCAATTAGACAGACAAGCTTGTAGCCACTGTAAGTCTTTGCCTCTATATACAGATTCTTGTAAGTTCATCAGGAGTCTTTGATGGTGAAAAGTGAAGGCAGCAGAAAAATCGAGCAAGACCAATGTGCCCACCATAGACATTTCGCCATGGATCATTTAAGGAAGAGATAACAGTTGGTTAGTGCTTTGGACTGACAAAAAGCTTGCTTGAGCAGAATGAAAGATGTTTTCTGATAGAGACTACTAACCTTAGGTTCATCAACTTTTGAATATTCCCCAGTGTCATACTGGATCTTTTTCAGCCATGCCAATAAGTCCTGCTGTGCAACTTCACACTGACACTGTTCCGCTCAGCAAATAACTTGCAGAGACTATGTATAGGCACCACTCCTGGTGCCAAGCATGAATCCAGATCTACCCCTTGTGTATTTGAGACCTTCCTTTATCTCAAAAAAGTTTAGTGTGCAAGGATAACGTAACTTCCCAAGAAAACAGGTTTTTAAGGACTGTTGCAAGATATGTCTGTGACAAATCCTCATCAGGTTTGTGTGGGGTGCCAGGGGTCAAGCCATAATTCTGAGGCCTGCAGTGATCCCAAATTCCATACGGAACCACAGGTGAAGCTTTACACAGCCAAGCAGTAGAAGACTCTTCATTGAGATTGAGCCAAGTCGGAAGGTCAGTCTCAGTCCCATTCCCAGTCCAGATGTCCAAGGAGTCGATCCTGATGTCATTGTAGCACTCCAAATCTGCAGAAGAGTTGAAAAAGAAACAAGAATACAAATGGGACTCTTCTCTTTTCCACCACTCTCATACTCCTGAGAAGGCATGTGGGGGCATCACTGTTCTTTCAGATCTTGCTCCAGAAGGCAGTCGACTTCAGAGCCAATCCCACAATTTGTCCCAGCTCAGCCAGAGTTTCCTGCTCCAACTCTTCTTATCCCTTCTGACTCCCTTTGATTCACCTGCGGGCCCCAAAGAGCCAAAAGGTCCTTCATGTGGTTCTCTGCATCTGTTGGACCTTCTGACACCTACACAGGACCATCTTCAACTGCAATACTTACTCCCCCTCTGGCTCCACAAGTCACACAAGTTGCTGAAGCCAATGTTGACTTCATCACTGCCAAGGGATGAGGTGCCCATTGTGGTCTCCAACTCTGAGTCAAAGCCACTACAACCTCAACTGACAATGCACCTGCTTTATTTCAAATCACAACCTGTGTTAGTGTCAACACCAGAGCAGTATGCGCTCTATTGGCGACAAAAATGCAAAAACCCAGCACTCTCAAATCAAAATAATTTATGCATTGTGCTGATATGTTGTGGTTTAACCTTTTGCATTGCAAAGTTCAATCCTGAAAACTTATTTTTAATATACTTACAAATACTGTTCCTTTGCAATGTATTGCTGCAGGTTTTTTAGAGTGTGTTAGGGTGTGGCCCCTTTCCAGGGCCTTCCAGAGACTTTCCCTGCAACATGCCTGGGGGTGGTTCTGGGCTGGGCCAAGACTCTATAAAAGAGAGCCAGCCCAACTCCCAGTGCTCACTATTCAGAGGTCCCGGTGCAGAGCAGCAGCTTCTTCCTGAGCTCCTGTTCCGGCGGCCTATTTGGATTTTCCAGTCTTCTGCCCTTCATCCTTCATTGGTGATCATTGTTCCAGGCGTTAAGACGGTGGTTGGACTGTCCCGACACCGTTATTGAGAATTTTCATATTCTTGGTTTAATTCTTAAATGAGTAACAGATTACTTGCGCACTACCATTTCTTGACATTTATATGGTAGTTTACAAATAGGCAAGACGAGCGATTGGTTTCATAAAGGTTTGACTTTGTTATTCATTGCGTGCTACCATTTCTTGACATTGGCATGGTGGGTTATCGGCAAGACACGCGATTCGTTTTATGGTGTTTAAACATTGTTGTCCATTGCGCGCTAGTATTTCTTGACATTTACATGATGTTTCACAAATTGACAAGATGCGCAACTCGTTTCATGAGGATTTAACTTTGTTGTTCATTACACGCTACCATTACTTGACATTTACATTGTGGCTTAAGAATCGGCAAAAGAAGCGCGATTCGTTTCATTGAACTTTGATCTTGTTATTTATTGTGAGCTGTTATTTCTTGACATTTACATCATGTTTTTCGAATCGGCAAGACGCGCAATTCGATTAATGATGATATTCATTGCGTGTTACCATTTCTTGGTATTTTACATGGTGACACTCGAATCGGCAAGACACACGATTCTCTCCTCGAGTTTATTTCATGTTGTTTATTGTATGCCACTATTCTAAGATATTTATTATGTAATATTCGAGTTGACAAGTTATGTGATTTGTTTCCTGAATTCATATTGTGTTATTCATGGTGCACAATCCTTTTATGGTGTTTACTATATATATATATATATATATATATATATATATATATATATATATATATATATATATATATCTGCAATATGTGCAATTTGTGTTGAAACATTTTAAGAGTACACAGAAGGCCAGAGTTTCTAGATGCAATATTGTATGGTCCTAGTATACATTCTCAAAACAGGATTTATATGACTGGTTTAAAATTTAGTCAGAATGTTTTTCTGATTCTCATGTAAAGGAAAGTACTTGAATAAGAAAGTTTTCATTTAATTCATCTTGATTCTCCTACAGGTATCCGGCCATCTAGAAACTTAATCATTTTAAACTTAAATGTTAGATTGTTCATGTTTTCAGAGTGACTAGGCTTAGAATCATAGTCTAGTATTGATTTCAGGAGATATAATTTTCATATCATGTGTTCTAACCTTTTTCTTACTACAGGTCTCCTTCCCAGCTGTTCCCTTCCTAATACCCTCTTCCCCTCTTGAACTCTCTCAGTCTCTGTGATTTATATATCAGAGTCTTGGAGCTGTTCAGTGGTTGACGTGTTGGGAACGTGCACAGACCCCGAGGATCTGGTGACTCTGACAGTTAGAAATCTGACATCCACAGGAATGATCCCATTCATTGCATTCCTTGTTTGGCACAAAATCTGACAACAAATTATCACACGGATGATGAAGTTGTCCAACTCTACCATGAAGAGAATTGGTACGATTACCTCCCAGAAGCCAGTGGCCTTAACCCCTCTGATGATTCTTGCCTTTCACACCCCTCTGGCCCTGCCACAGAAGAGAGTGCACCCTCTGCATTGGTCATGCGGAGGCCTGACGAAGTTCTCGACCTCCAGCTCCCCACCTCAGAAGTCATAATTAATATCTTAACAGAGGTCTTCTAGATGGGGCAAAACTCCACTGAGCCCCTACTATGTTTTAACGAGGCACTCACTTTGTTCCAGCCCCCCATTAAATTGCCAAAGTGCAAGGCACCACTGAGTTTCCCTGGGCAACCCTGCATTTTTTTATATCAACATCCATCTCCTGAGAGCTTAGTGGTGCAGGCATCTACTAGGCGGATAACCCCAAAATACTTTTCTGACTACCCCCCAATAGGAAATACAAACAATTGACCCTTGGGATGAGGGTATCTTTTTCCAACAGTTTGGTCTTAAGGTCCGTCCCTGCCAATTCGCTGCTGGGTTGTTATTCCCATGCTGTTTGGCATTCATAGATTAACTCCTCCCAGGTATCCTGAAAGACCTTTGGCCTGTTCTGTCCCAAGCTATACAGAATAGCTGTGATGCGACCAAATTCACAATTTGTTGTAGCCTTGACATCACAGATTCCATTGGGCAAGGCACTGGCACCAATGTTACCATTCATCACCACACCTTCCTGCAGTATTTAGGCAGGGGGTCACCTTTTGGTGAAAAGGTAGATTCTGCCCTGTAATGGTTCAAGGACTGCAGTGCAACAGGATGCCCCCTGGGCTTGCTGGCCCTACTGGCCACATCAGCCCTACCCTTGGGGTTTCAGCAGAGACACCCTGTATCTGCAACCATTTGTGCCTAAGCAAGGTATCCCAGCAATTTCATGTGCAATGGCTGTGGCACCCATTGACCCCGTGGTGAGGGTGAACATGCCAGTTAGTCTACAGCATCCCCCCTCGCAGCCCCAACTGCCAAACCTTTTTAGCATGCCCTTAGTGCAGCACAACCATCCAGATGGAGGCAGGAGCTAACAATTCTTATCAGGTTAGCAGGGAATAACACAGAACAGGTGGGCCTTGTAGATGGTCAAGGAAAGGATACACTCTACCCTCCCTAGCTACACTGCTGCACCGTCCACAGACCCTCCACTGCCTGACGGAGGACCATCTGTCTATCTTAAGGCAGAAAGTGCAAGCCTTTTAGGCTAAAAATGCCATTGAGAAGGTGCATGCGCCAGAAGAAGGTCATGGTTGTCATTCCTGCTGCTTTCTAGTGTCAAGAAGCCTTTATCCTGTCTAAGACTTGCACACTCTCTATGCCTCTCTCACAAAGGAGAAATTCAGAATGCTCACCACGGCCCAGGTCTTGCCAACCCTTAATCCTGGAGACTGGATTGTGGCATTGGATCTGCAGGCAACCTATTTCCATATTCCTGTCCTGAAGACCCATTGACGCTACCTGCAGTTCATGGTGGGACAGAAGTATTTTCAGTTTGTAGTGCTCCCTTATGGTTTCCCCAGCGCTCCTTGGGTCTTCACAAAAGTGATGGCAGTGGGCGCAGCACATCTGTGGAGTTCACTGTAAATGTGCCAAAGTTATATGTGATTCCTTCTCGGATTCTCCCCTTCATCTGAGCCATTCTGGACATGGTTCAGTTTTGTGACTTTACCTTGAAAAGGGGTGTTCAGGAAATTCAGGCTATATTCCCGATCTTTCAGTCTCTGTCCTGTATTTCAGTGAGGTAAGCTCTGAGGCTCCTGGGATTAATGGTCTCCTGCATCTTTTTGTTCAAGCATGCCAGGTGCCACATGCGGACTTTGCAGTGGAATCTGAAGTCCCAGTGGGCCCAAAATCAAGGAGACCTCTCTGAACATATCCAGATTTTGGAAGAGACTGCAAATGACCACCAGTGGTGGGTAATGGACTGCAATTGAGCCACTAGTAGATCCCTCTCCCTAGCCCATCCAGAGCTGACAGTGGTCACTCCTGGCTTGAGGTTGCCACCTGTGAAAGGTGGAGAACTGAGGCCTCTAGTATCTGTGGAGCTCCAGCTCCATATCAACCTTCTGGAGCTGAGGTCCATCAACTTAGTGGTGAAAGTCTTCCTTTCATACATCACGCAAGTTTGGTACAGGTGATTACGGACAACACCCCTGCCATTTGGTATTGCAACAAAAACAGGCTTTGGTGAGCTTCACAATTCCTGTGTGGAAATAGTGGACCATCAAGGCATTTTCCTGGTGGTGAACTACCTGACAGGCTCCTTAAATGCCAGGATGGAAGAATCCAGGTGTTGACATTTAGTAGATTACAAATGGCAGTTGCACCCAGAGGTGGTGCAAGGTCTCAATTCTCAAATGGGGCAAACATGTTTTGATCCATTTGCCACCACAGAGAAAGCACAATGTCACAAGTTCTGCTCATTGGGGTTTCTAAAGCACCTCATGCTAGGTAACACAAACTGCCTAAGGTAGAACTAGGAACTCCAGTATGCCTTCCCACCAATACCTCTTTTTCTTCGAGTTCTAAAGAAGATCAGGACTAGCCAGGCCCAAGTCATCTTAGTGGGCCTGGAGTAGGTATGGAGAATATTGTATCTAGAGCTTCTGGACTTGAGCATCTGCCCTCCAATGGGGCTACTTTTCTGGGAGGATCTTCTGTCTCATTAACTGGGCAGGATTATGCACTGGGGCCTTTGCAATCTCGAACTTTATGATTGGAGATTGAGCAGCAACAGCTGAATACCTTTGACCTCACTTGGCAGCCAGGTGTCCTGTGACAAAAACTGTATACCCCTGCCACTGGGACAAATTTGTAACTGTGTGTGGCACATGGGAGATTGACCCATTCCAGGCTAAGTTATGTGATGTTTTGTTGATTGTTTTATCCCTCACCAGCAAGGCTTTGCTCTGGGAACAGTTAAAGGGTACCTTGCAGCTCTTTTGGCCTTTTTGCAGTTGTTGGATCAGCCCTCATTATCAAAATCATTAGTTGTGATTCATTTTTTGAAAGGCCTACAACATCTCTTTCCACCCTCTCCCTTTCTCGTGCCACAATGGGACTTCACTTGGTTCTCACATTGTTTATGTGTATGCACTTTGAGCTGCTTTACAGATGTCCCTTCTCACTCTCAAGATGGTGTTCCTTGTTGCCGTAATCTCTATCCAACCACAGTTTCCTCACCCCCCATACTCCCTATTCTGTATATTGGACTTTACACAATAATAAGATCCCAAGTATAGGAGTCTTCCCATTGGTCGCAACCAATTTGTTTGGTGCTCTGTCTGGGGGCGTAGACAGCTTCAAAAGCAACTGACATAATCATGCAGGACTGGCACTAATATAGGCTCTGCACTTCATTTCTGGAGCAGAACATCATCTTTGCAGAGCAGCATGGGGCCACTACAGGTGCATAGAGGTGCCACTGGAAATGATTCCTGAGTTAGTCTGATGACTGGAGAATGTTCAAAAGTTGAGGAATCTGCAGTTAGACAAATTTTCTACCAGAAAGAATGTTACAGAATATAAGTACCTTGTTCTAAAGAGATCTGTAGATGGGAGGCCACAGTTCTTTTAGTAATTTGCCTATGGAAGGGAGAAGGAAGGCAGGTCTAACATCAGTTTAAGATAGAGGGTCAAGATAAGGCTTCTTCAGCAACAGGGAGGAAATCACAATATTCTAGGTGCTCAGAACCAATCTGGGTGCCATGCCAAAGAGATGTTAAAAAGGAAACAGTGATGTTTGATAAGGATATGACCCAACCCTGCAACTATCAGGCTTTACAAACATCATCTGTGAGATAGAGGGGCATGATTTTTCCAAGACTGTGTGCACTTCTTACTCAAAGGTGGTCAATAAATCTTTAGTAAGGGCCACTAAAGTGTTAAATTAGAACATCTGGAATTGCTTCAGTCATTAGCAAATTATATTATTGCCTTTAACCCTAAAATAACAGCTTTGCAAACTAAGATAAATAACTTAGCATAAGCGACATAGGACATAAAATGTGTGTCCTCTCCTATAGACAATAATCAGTCTTCACCTATGCAGGGTTGCCGAAAACGTGAGTTCAGTGGCTGTGTCCCAAGAAACAAACAAACACACAATCAGCAGAATTGGAGACCAATGAGGACCAGCATAAAAACTGGTGACTTCCTCTTAAGTGAGGACATAATTGAAAATAAAAGAAACAACTTCAGCAAGCAAGCATGCTCAAATGTAATACTGTCCATTGTATTTAATACCCATAATAATATATACACCAATCACATCACTTGAGTCCCACATTATAACATTGGTGGTAAGTGCCGCCTACTGCCACGGTGACAGCCACCAAAAGACTGTCACTGTGGCTAACATCCGTCTGCCATAATATGACCACAGCCGGGATTCTGCCACAAGAAAGGCAGAAATCTGGCTGTGCCCATGCTGGCAGACGCTGTTACAGGCTGGCGGTGTTCTGCTGGCGGGTGCTCCTGGCACTAGCAGCGCCCCGTCCCGTCCCCTGCCAGAAGACCCCCTGGATGCTGGTAAGTCGGGTTTCTGACAGGGGAGGGGGGCGGGGGGTGTTGTGTGTGTGTGTTGAGGTGTGTGCATGAATGTGTGAGGGTGTGCATGAATGCGAATTAGTGTGTATTGTTGTTTGTGTGTGTGTGTGCATGTGTGAGAATGCGTGTCTGCGTGTCAGTTTGAATGTGTGTACAGATGTGTGCGTGAATGAATGGATGCATGTGTGTATGAATGCGTGTTTGCCTGTGTGAGTGAGTGTGTGAATGCGTGGTGTGTGCCTCCGAGTGTGCGTGTATGGGGGTGAGGATTGATGGGGGGAGCGTGGATGGAGAGGGGTGGGGGTTGTCTGTGGAGAGTTGGGGTGTGGGTGAGCCTCCTACCAGTGACAGTGAAGGAATTCTCTGTCACTGGTAGGGGCTATTGCTATGGTTTTCATGGCGTTGCGAACGCCACGAAAATCATGGCGGTAGGCAGGGTCATAATGCTGCCGCCGGGACAGTAGCGGCTGCCGGGTTGGAGATTGTTATCTCCGGCCCGACGGCTGCTACCGCCATGGAGGTCGGTGTGGTACATACCGCCAGCTTGTTGGTGGTACTACCGCCACATTTACACCGACCGCCAGGGTCATAATGACCCCCGAGTTTAATATTTGCGTAAAGGAACACTCTCTTGGGCAAGAAGCTAACTCTGTCGGGTAAAACTGCCGCCACAACATTTCATGAGGGAATGAATGCACCTCCTGTAGTTCGGAATGATGAGATAGTCAAGTAAACATTTTCTGTGTTTAACAAGATATCTATCTCAGTTAAAAAGAAGCCTACCACCCTATCACCTAGGAGACTGAGAATACCCTCCTTGCTGGAAATGATAATTCTTGTAAATCGTGGGTTGTGCCAGTTAACTTGGTATCCTATAAATGCTTTAAATCCCAAGAGTATACAATCCCTACTACAGAATAGTTCAAAGGTTTTGAGCCAAAAGGTGTTCAGACAGAATGATTGAATGGTTGGTAATCAAGAGAGCAACAGGAGCAAAAGAGTACTGTTGATATGAGTAAGAGCCCTCACACACCCATTTGGGTGTCATGCTTCATCCTCGAACTAGCTTCTCATTTGGCCAGCGCTGCAAGGGCCCTCTCAAGGAGAATAGTTTCCTGGTGATCTTTTATATGTGCTGAGAAGGAAGTTGATGGAACAGGTGCTCAAATTGTGGATTGGTGAAAGGGGGTGAGAATTAAAAATAACTAAGAGATGCCCTCCAGCTAAGTTATAAAAAGGGGGTGTCACATAGGTTCTCATTATCCTAATGAGGCTTCTAGATTTGGGCTGCAGAATCGCATAGATTGTGGGGTAATAAGTACAGTTCCACACCCCGTGATGCCTGTCGGCCTAATCCGGGTTTTCCAGCTAACTAGCCGTGCCTCATCTCTGTCTGAGAGCAGGGATGATTGTGGCAATCGGGCGCATGACAAGAAAGACTCCTCAGGAGAATTGTGGTCAATCAGATTTTGTCCCTTTATCTCAGTTACATTAGTCTCACATAAGACAAACAGGCAGAATATAGTTCAGGAGGGGTTTATTGAAGTAACTGCATTTGACATAAAATGGCAAGCATTGCAATAACTAGGATGATCAAACACAATAAGATTGTGACAAGGAGAGTGAAACACAAAAACTAGGTGTGATATATATCTTTCCTACCTAAGCTATGTAGAGCACAGCATTATAAGCATAATCCGTCCTTCAGGTTTCCCTCCTGGGAATACAACATCCCATATACCTGAGCAAGGGAGACTGTATTCTAGAGAGACACCATCCCCATATAGGCCAGGGATTCAGTAGTCTATGCAAGTAGCTGTAGCGAAGGCAATCAGCATGCAGTCGTGGTCATCTGGCTGGAATCTCTCTCTAACGTGTATGGGACAAAGAAGTGTTTCTATAATAAAACAGTTGCCATTCTAAGAAAGGGTCCCCACGTAGGAATGTATATCTTTCTGTGAATGTTGGAGACACAGCATGCCACTTTCGTCAGCAACCCTATCTGACTGCAGCCTTGAGTACAGCACAAAGTAAAATGAATGTTCTGCTAAGAATGTAATGCTTTCCTAGGCGAAAGAACCATTAGATAGAGAAAATAAAACACTACATATGTGGCTATCGCTAGAAAAATAAAGCAATGTTGAATAATATGTAACTAGGTTAAAGTGCACAACAGCAGGCCTAGTTTACTAAAATAATGTGTCTAAAATATGGCTAAAATAGCTATACAACAGAGGGGCACCCTTGTTATGGTTACAAACAACAGAATAAAGCTGCTAGTTCATGCAATGGTCAATACTTGGAAGACCAAGTTGCGACCAAAGCTTTTACCCAACTGGTTGTGTATATATTTGAACCATCCAAGAGAACCACTATTCATGAGATCTAAAACATTCTACAGGGCTTTCCTCATCTGCTGATATCTAATAATGAGGAGATACTGCCATTCTAGTGAGGCCTCAAATGGCAACCCCAAGTAGTTAAAATTAGACACTCTATCCAGTCTTTGGTCATCTATTGAGTGAGTTTAAATTTTTGTGCCCCTGGACCCACTGGTCGTAATATAAGATTATGTTTGATTAATATTTCTATCTAAATTCTTCATAAAATGATTAAAAGAGACACAAACTGAATGCCATTTGCCGTTCTTGACAATAATACAGCTTTGTCCACATATAACAGTTCTGGAACTGGCCATCTCCTCACCTGTGAGCAATCTTTTCACTATCTATTAAAAATTGTTCTATTTCATTCATATAAATGAAAATGAAAATGGCATCGGAACATACCCGGCTTAACTCTTTCATCAAGGCTAATTCCTCTGTTCTTGCCCCAGTAGGAGCATGTGTTACACCGCGCGTAGGCATTCTGCCAGTGGTGCCCTATTCTCATCCCGTGAGGAGGCCCGACGTTCACTTTAGAGCACGTCGGACCTGTTGCAGGACTTTGTTCACCCGCAGTGTCCAACTCTTGTATGGCGGTGGGGACAGACGGCCTAGGGTCGGGCCACGGACCTCGCTGCAGTAGCAGTATGCTCTGCTATTGAATTGCGGGTGCCCCCCACGATGCATATATAATACTTATCTGTTTTCTTGGCTTTTGGCTGTCTGCCCTTTTGGTCATGGGGGCCATGCTTTCTTGACCCCAGAATGCTTGTCTATCCAAGCATACACTGCTCTTTCCTTTTAGCAGTACCTTTCCAATATGGTGTTTCTCTTATTTTGTCCTATGATACTTTCCCAGCTTAATATGACATTTTGCCTTTTCCTGTTTGTTCACTTCCTGTTTTACTGGTATATAAGGGTCTTGAGTTTCGTTCTTCTTTGCGTTGCAAGACTCTGGTTTGCTGGTCCTCGCTCCTCTTTGTTCCTACTGTGGATTTTTTTCTGCTTTGTGCTCCTTTCAGCTTCTTGATGTTCCAGTTTTTGGAGTCCTGAGTTCTACTGTGACTTTTCTGATTTTCTAGAGCTCCTTTCTGGAGGTTTTTTCCCTGGTAGTTTTTCCTTTGGAGCTCCTTCCGGATGGCACTGACTGCTTGGGCTTTCATTTTGCCAGCAGCACTGTGGCAACCTGAAGGGGTCGTCATTATCTTGGCCAGACCAGGTCATATAAGATCCAAAGCCATACTTCACCTACATCTGACAAAGCTGGTAAAGGAAAGGCGAATCGTGACAGATTGCAATGCCCAAAAACCTGTTGTGGTCAAAGGATAATGGAGGATACTCCGGGCTCAATCATTAGTACATTCTGTGCAACAACAGGCTCAAGAGCTGCAACAAATACGTTTTGAAAATGCAACATTACGAAAAACTTTGGCTTCTAAAACAATGGATTTTCCCTCCGTCTCTATTACTATGGCATGTGTTTCTGAAGATCCCAATTAGTTTATACAATTCCAAGATTCCTTGACATTATTTATTGCATTTTGTCCATCGCAGTTTCTTCAAGCGAAGACCAAGGTTGGTTACTTGATAGGTGCCCTGTCAGGTCCGGCTTTAGCATGGGCGACTCCCTTGGTGACTGCAAATGATTCTCTGTTATCTAATTATACTGAATTTTTGGAGGCCTTTAAACAAATGTACGAGCACTCTGGATTACAGTCTTCAGGAAAAGAGGCCTTGTGTGACATTCAGCAGAGTACTCAGGATGTCTTGCAATATATAATCAGGTTTCGTCATTTGGCGGCAGAGACCACTTGGGTAGACCACACCCTCGTTACCCTTTTTCGCAGAGGATTACATGAAGAAATAAAGGACAGGTGCATTCTGCTGTGATATACAACATGAAAGAAATTATGGATGTAGCATTAGCTGTAGAATACCGCCTTCAAGAACATCATTTGGAGAAACGGAAAGGTCGTATTCAGTCCCATGTGGGAACTTCACATACAGTGACTCACTATCAAGAGCATATCCAAGCTGCTGCACCCATTGTCTCTGGAGAAGAACCAATGCAAATAGAAATGACCCATGGTTCTCTATCTGAAGCAAAACGTGAAAATAGATAAAAGAAAGGACTGTGCTTGTACTGTGGCAATTCAAGTCATTTGATCCGTGCTTGTCCTACTTGTCCCTCAAAGGCTATGGGAAATGCCAATTTCCGTCCTCTGTAAGAAGGGAGAGATTGGGACAGTTACAGATCCCTTCTATTTGTTCTTCTAAGATGGACACATCATCTCTTTTTCTATTGCCCATGTTGTTACAAAAAACGGATGGAAGAGACAAAAAGAGTCCTTGCCTTATAGGATTGTGGTACTAGTGGTATCTATCTTGATAAGGAATGGGCCAAGGAAAAGAAGATACTTGGTGTACTCAAGGAAACACCTGAACAGGTTCATACTGTAGATGGTACACTTTTTTCATCAGTACCTGTAACAGAAACTACTCCTTCTTTGTGTTTGGTGTTTGAGAAACACCAGGAGTATCTTACTTTTGATCTGATTGCTTCTCCTAATCGTGTGATCATATTAGGCATACCTTGGCTGACACAGCACAATCTTTATATTAATTGGGTAACCAGAACCATTTTTTGATCTTCTCAGTTTTGTGAACATAACTGTTATTCTTCAGATACATATTGGTCTCCCAGAACTATACCATTTGAAAACAAAGAGGCAGTTATTCTATTAGCTTCATTCAAGGGGTACCCAAACAATATACTGCATAGCTAGAAGTCTTCCAAAAGCCTGTAAGTCCTGTTTTACCACCACATCGAGAATATTATTGTGCCATTCCACTGTGTTAATCACCCAAAAGGAACAGTTGTTCCTTTTGGGTGATTGTATTCTCTTTCTGAACCTGAAAAAGAAACACTTAGAGAATTTCTGATGAGAATCTAAAGAGTGGTTTGATCACACGGTCTTCTTCACCTGAGAGGCCTATTATTTTCTTTGTACCAAAGATGACAAAAGATTTACATCCCCACATAGACTTTTGTGGTCTCAATAAGATAACTATAAAAGACAGATATTATTTACCCCTTACAAAGGATATATTGGAAGCCGTCAAAGGAACATAGAGGTTCACTAAGTTGGATTTTGGGTGTGCTTATCACCTCCTCCGAATAAAGTAACAAAATTAGTGGAAGACCACATTAGGACCCCCTTCGGCCATTTTGAATATCGAGTGAGGCCTTTTGGCCTAACGAACGGTCGTTCTATATTTAAAAATTTTATAGATTCTGTATTTTCAGATCTTTTAAATCAAATAGTTGTCATATATTTAGATGATATCTTAGTGTATTCCAGTCAACCAGAACAACATATGTCACATGTCATCCAATTCCTTGAAAGACTCCAAAAGCATCAGTTATTTTGAAAGAAAGAAAAGTGTGAGTTTGAAGTGGAGTATCTGGGTTATCGTATTAGCAAGACTGGTATCGCCATGGATCCTGGAATAGTTAAACCATCCTGGATTGGCCATCTCCTTCCAGGATAAAAGAGACACAATTTTTTATAGGGTGAACACATTTTTATCAACAATTAATTAAAGACTTTGCTCAGCATACAAGTTTTCTCACAGACACTTTAAAGAAAGAAAATCTTCGGAATGGATTATGTTGGACTGAATCTGCTGAGACAGCCTTTCAGGATCTGAAATGAACATGTACACAGGCTCCAATCTTATGGCATTGTGATACTTTGAAAAAATGTATAGTTGAAACTGATGCATCTGCTAGAGCGCTAGGGGCTGTACTCCTACAAAGACATAATGAAGATGGATTCCAATACCCAGTTTTCTATCCATCTCATATTCTGACAGATTCTGAACGTAACTACTCTGTATTGGAGCGAGAATTACTTGCTTTAAAGGTGACCTGTTCTGAATGGAGACAATTCCTAATGGGAACCAAAGAACCTTTTGAGGTCAGAATTGATCATCGGAATCTCCTACGCCTTCGGAACTTTCAATGTCAGAAAAGTCGACAGGCAAGATTGGCTTTCTTCTTCAGTCAATATGATTTTTTTCATTACTTACATCCCTGGATCACAGAATATCGTAGCAGATGGTTTATCCCATCGCTATCCAGAGGGTGTGACCATTGCTGTGCAGCACAATATTGAACACCATTGGATCATTGGCAAAGTACAATCCTTTATGGATCGAGTGCTATCTGACTACGCTGTACCTACTAAAGAAAAATGGGAGACATTGAATCCCCAATTGAGAAAAATCAAGGGATATAATCATCATGAAAAAGCATTATTCTTTCCTTCCATAAAAGTGTAAATAGAAGCATTATAGAGGTGTCACGATTCACCTGTTGCGGGTCATAGTGGAGTCAAGGCAACTCAAGAATTAATTCTTTGATCTTTTTGGTGGCCTACAGATGTAAAAGATGTTAAGACCTATGCTTCTTCTTGTCCAGTGTGTGCACAAGCTAGGATACCTCGTACCAACCTGCAGGATTATTAAAACATTTGACTGTTCCACCATTCCCTTCGCATACAATATCTACTTTTTTATGTTCCCTACCATCCTCTGTAGGGAATACTGTGATCATGGTTCCTGTAGATTCGTTTTCAAAGATGTCTCATTTTACAGCTTTAAAGAAATTACCCACTGCTCAAGAATTGAACCACATCTTTTTACAGGAGAGTTTTCGTCTTCACGGTCTCCCTCGAGTCATCATTTGTGACC
Source organism: Pleurodeles waltl (assembly GCF_031143425.1). Lineage (NCBI taxonomy): Eukaryota > Metazoa > Chordata > Amphibia > Caudata > Salamandridae > Pleurodeles > Pleurodeles waltl. Next base: position 1,416,806,747 of record NC_090446.1, read on the forward strand.
GAGGCCCTCAGTATGTTTCACTTTTTTAGAAACAATTTTGTAAACTTTTGCATATTGAGGTAGCCTTATTCTCTGGGTTCCATCCTCAATCGAATGGACAGACAGAACTTTTAAATCAAGGACTTGAGCAGTATCTCTGTTGCTTTTGTAATGCATCTCAAAGTGTCTGGTCCCAATATCTATCTTTGGCAGAGTTTTCATACAACAATACGGTGCATAATGCATTAAAGGCAACTCCTTTTTTTTTGGATGTATGGATATCATCCCAGGGCCTTACCTACAGTGAATATCAAGTCTTCCTCTGTTCCAACTGTAAACTCTTTCTCCTGTCGTCTTTGTAGTGTCCAAAAAAGATGCGTTCTAATTTGCTGGCTGCAAAACAAGTCATAAAGAAAGCTATTGATGTAAGACAACGTCCTTCTCCCTTGTATCAGGTTCAGGATAAGGCTTTCGTCTAAATGTTTGCCTTTTCATTGTCCACAAACGCATTTAAACCTCGATATTGTGGTCTTTTTAAGATCGTACATATGGTAAATCTGGGTTCCTTCCGTCTGCAGTTGCCTCAGACATGGAAGCTACACCAAGTATTTCATGTTTCACAACTAAAACCATATGTTTCTGATCATTTTCATAGACATCATGCTTGTCCCCCTTTGTTGTTGGTGGATAATGAGCCTGAGTATGAGGTACAAAAGATATGATATTCACATTTTTTTCTGAACCGTCTTCAATTTCTTATACATTGGAAGAGTTCTTGGGATGATGCTCCTTCTTTTCATGCTCCCCTTCTTATTCAATTTTTTTTGGGCTTTTTCCTGCTAAGCCTGGGGCTTTGGGGGGAACCTAGCATAACGCAGCAGGTCCGTAATCCACCTGCGGCACCGTATTCTCTCCCTTTTGGCAGGCCCACGGTCTGCTTTTTGGTGTGTCAGGCCTGCCGCAGGACGTTTGTTCACCTGCAGTGTCCAGCTCTTGCGTGCTGGTGGGGTCGGGCTGCGGATTTCACCATGGTAGCAGTGAGCTCTGATTTTCTGTTATGGGTGGCACCCGCGACACATATATAATACTTATCTGTTTTCTTGGCTTTTGGCTGTCTGCCCTTTCGGTCATGGGGGACATGCTCTCTTGGTCCCAGAATGCTCGTCCAATCCAGCATGCACTGCTCTTTCCTTTTACTAGTACCTTTCCAATAGGGTGTTTCTCCTATTTCATCCTATAATACTTTCTCAACTTAATATGGCGTTTTTCCTTTTCCTGTTTGTTCACTTCGTGTTTTACTAGTACATAAGGGGCTTGAGTTTCTTTCTTCTTTGCGCTGCAACACTTTGGTGGTCCTCGCTCCTGTTTGTTCCTGCTGTGGATTGTTTTCTGCTCGGTTTTTCTTGCAGCTTCCTGATGTTCCAGTTTTTTAAGTCCTGAGTTCTACTGTGCCTTTTCTGATTTTCTGGAGCTCCTTTCTGGAGGTTTCTTCCCTGGTGGTTTTTCCTCTGGAGCTCCTTCTGGAGGGCACGGACTGATTGGGCTTTCATCTTGCCAGCCGCACAGAAGCTACCAGAAGGGGCCGTCCTTATCTTGGCCAGACCAGAACGTACAAGATCTGAAGCCGTACTTCACCTACATCCGACAGAGGTGGTAAGGAAAAGGTGAATCGTGACAGCATAGCACACCCTATCCAACGTATCTTAACGTAACCTTCTTAAAATAATAATCAATGGCTTTTCCACCCCTGCTGCCTCCATTAACACCCATAATTTAGAGTGATTCATAGAATCAAATGCTGCTGTTAAATCCATAAACCCCATATTGATGGAGCCCTCCATGATGTTGATGGATTTGCTCACAATCAAAAAGAGATTGAGACAGCGTTCTATTTTTCCTAGACCAAGTTGAAAGCAACATTGAATATCAGAGAGAATCCCTTTTTCTTCTGCCCAACTCTTCAACCTAGAAAGGCGAGTTCCTCCTAAACCATTTTTCCATTGAGTTAAGCAAAGGGATTGAGAGATAACAAGAAGGGAGACTGTTATCCCTTTTTTTAAAATAATTAGAACTATTTTTACTTCCCATCAGGATGAGGGGAAAACTCCAACAATAGCTGCCCTCATCACAGATGTTACTACAGGGGCCCAAAGTGAGATGTTACTTTTAAACACATCAACTGGAACTTCATCCAGCCTGATACGACTGTCAATAAAACAACTTCTATCTCCTGAACCTGTATGGAGTGAGAAAGTAACTCTAACCCATCTGTGTCATACGAGAGGGACAACAACTCCCCACCTACTCCTGTGTGGTTGGAGTTAAAAAACATATGTGAAATGTTTCACCCACTTCTCTACCGGGATCATTACATGCAAAGGGGCCATGCTAGAAGTACCCATATCCAAATACCAGAGACTTTTTTGTTATAATATCTACAGAGTGTGATATTAACACTGTTCATCCATAATACTTGAAGCGGAGTTTGACATTTCCTCAAGTAAACGTATAAATCACATTCCAACTATTTTACAACTGAGATGTATGCAAGGTCAAAAACATTATAATAATAATTGACTAACAAAACCTGACTGACATTCTACATTTTTAACAAAATCAATTGATAATTAGGAGTAGGGAACAAAACCTTAATGTTAGACCTGGCATCTTTGGTGCGGTTTCCCGGTCTTTTTTGCCTCTGCTTCCCATGTTTTGACTGTGTGCTGGACTCTGTTTTTGCTGTTTTTGGTTCTCTGGGCACTATACCCCTGCTGTCCAGTGCTAAAGTGCAAGTGCTCTTGTGTAAATTGTATGTGTAATTGGCTTATTCCTGATTGGCACATTTGATTAACTAGTAAGTCCATAGCAAATTTTACTAGAGGTACCCAGGGCCTGTAAATCAAATGCTACCAATGGACCTGCAGCACTGGTTGTGCCACCCACATGAGTAGGCCTGTAAACATGGCTCAGACCTGCCACTGCAGTGTCTGCAGTCTTGCACTGCCAATTGACTTAGCAAGTGTGTCCACTTGCCAGGCCTAAGCCTTCCCTTTTCTACATGTAAGGCACCCCTAAGGTTGGCCCTAGGTAGCCCCATGGGCATGGTGCAGTGTATGTTAAAGGTGGGACATGTACTGGTGTGTTGTACATGTCCTAACAGTGAAATACGGCTAAACTCAGCTTCCACTGTTGCAAGGCATATCTCCCTCATATGTTAACATGGGGGCTGCACTTAAATAATATTTAAGCGCAGATTCCTTTTGAGGGCAGATAGAAATATGGAGTTTGCTGTCTCTGAATTCAGAATTTAAAAATACTTTGTTTGGTAAATTTGTTTTTTAAATTGTCAGTTTGAAAATGCCTCTTTTAGAAAGTGGGCATTTTCTTGCTTAAATCATTCTGTGACTCTGCCTGTTTGTGGATTCCCTGTCTGGGTCAGACTGACAGTTGGGCTGGTGTGAATTCCCTCTAGACAGTGAGACAAAGGGAGCTGGAGAGTAGCCTGCACATCCTGATGGGTCATATGAGCTAAGGTGGAGAGAGGAGTGGGCACTTACACCTAAATGGGCTGTGCCTGCTTCACACAATGCAGTCTCCAACCCTCTGGTGTGAGTCTGGAGCCTGGCCTGAGCTAAAAGGGGTATAAGTATTGGACCCAAAACCCCTGAAAATCAGATTTCTTCAAAGATTCAAGAGGAACCTTTGCCAAGGAGAAGAGATGAGGAGAAGGGCTGCCCCTGCCTGTGACTGTGCTTTGTTAGATAGATTGCTTGCAGTTGCTGCTTCTGCCTATGAAAGGGGACAAAGACTGAACTTTGTTGTGCATTCCTGCTTGAGAAGAATATCCAAGGGCTTGAGTTGAGCTTGCCTTCTGTTGTTGAAGTTTCAGGGTCATCAAAGAGTTCTCTCTGCCAGCACCTGGGCTTTCTGGTGAGACTCCAGCCCTGCCAAGTGGTGCCTCATCCAGTCCCTAAGCCCTTGAAAGGTGAAGCTGGTGGAAAAGGACTGAAATACATGCAAAGACTGCTGTGCTGAAGTTTTCGGTCCCAAGGCAACTCTGAATTGCGATGCGAGTCGCAAATAGGAATGGAACACCGGTACTGACTCGCAATTTGGGAATGTGCATCGCGTGAGGCCGTTTGCATGGCGCAAAATGCAAACGGCGCGCTACATCTGGCCCTAAGACTCTTATTCTTTTTTTTAAATTCACATCCTGACTTGTGTATGTTGGATTTTTGTCATTTTGGTCTTGTTTCATTTAGATATATATTACCTATTTTTCTAAACTGGTGTGGTGTCCATTTTGTAGTGTTTTCACTGTATTACACTGTGTGTTGGTACAAATACTTTACAAATTGCTTTTGGGGTTGAAGCCTTTCAGCTCGTGCCAAGCTACCAAGGGCGTGAGTGAGGGTTACCCAGGTGCATTTTTCCTTTACCCTGACTAGAGTGAGGGTCCCTGCTTGGTCAGTGTACAAGCTGACTGCCAACCAGAGACCCCACTAACACTTCACAATAAAATTAGTGCAGTTTACTGATACAAAAACCATCAAACACCTTCTAGTTCTTCCCATAATAGATTGAGCAGCATAAGTACAAATAGAATAAAAGCCATTGATGTGGGAATCCTCAGTGAGCCAGGTTTTCTGGCAACAAATTACATCAAACGCATGCACAGAAGAAAGCTGGTCTATATTCTTCATTTTTGCACGTAGACTGGCTGTATTCCATGGCACCATGTGGTATCCACAATTGACCTCAAAAGCACCTAATGAGTGTTCAGTCACAGACTAATGTTTGTCAATATCATTAGATTGTTTAAGGTTGTCTGCAATAATGTTGTGATGATGGATTCTCCACTGGTACGTCTGTTGATAAATGAAGTCAGCCAATGTCATTCAGATCTTGAAGTGGACAAAGAGATTAAAATCACCCATTGTGAACCTGGGTTTCTGAGACCATCCTCCTCTTTGAAAAAAATTGCAGGCCTATTTGGTGTCTTATAGAAGTAACTAAGAGGCATGGCTCAGATTTTTCCTTGTGCAGTGTCACTTTAATGTAATCTACACAATAACTTCTGATGGCTACAACTACCTGTGGATTCCTCACCTTATGAATTCTCCCATGTGCCAGCATCCGATGGAAAATCTATTTCGTCACAATTGCACGGCTCCACGCGTGTGCGCCTGACGTCACCGTGCCAATAAGAGGTCCTCGCCAGCTTAATGACGTCAGTACCCTTTTTCCGTGTCTTCGACGCTAACTGTTTTCTCCTAGCTCTTGCTACTGTTGGAGGTGTTCCATTTTGTTACTAGTTTCAATCCGGTTTCTAGTTACAATGTCTCCTCTTAGGAAGTCGGGATTTAAGCCATGTCAGGAGTGCAGGGGTCGCATGTCAGTTACTGACCTTCATGACGATTTCCTTTGGTGTCTGAGCTCTGAGCATGACATTGAGGAGTGTGTTTCCTGCCAGAGCATGAACCCTAAGGCTCTGAAAGAGAGAGAGGCCAAACTCTTTTTGGCCAAGGTGAAGAAGGGGCATAAGAGTCATCACAGATCCTCTTCCCATACTTCGTCGAAGAGACACAAGAAACAACATCGTCATGACTCTCGGCGTCGTTTGGCTCGTAGCCGGTCAAGATCAAGGTCTCCATCTCGATGGCGCCGTGCGACGTGGGAGGTGAGTCTGATGGTGAATCTGCAACTTCAGAGCCCTCAGGCTTCTCCAGCGCCGTCAGTCTTCGAGGTAGTGGCACCTCCAGAGACTCCTCGATTTTCACCTGCTGCTTATGATTCCGACGTTCCGCAAGCACAGGTGCAACATGGAGACCACCGGTATCCTGCCTTCCCGGTTCCGGGAGCGGATCCAGCAGCATTTTTAAATGCCATGTCCTCGATGTTTAATGCTATGGCCCCTGCTTGTGCACCGGCTGGTCCCACGGGTCCGTTGGCATTTTCGATTGGCTCCCCGGCACCTTACAAGGCGGCACAGTTTATGCCCTTCTATCCAGCTGAGGGTGCCGGTTCGGTGCCGATGACGTCGCCTCGAGGTCCTGTGGTTCCGATTAAGTTTCCTTCCAGACCGATGGCGCCAATCTCATCGCCCCAACAGTCGACGCCGATGGTGGAGCCTCAAGTGTCCTCAGCGCCGTTAGGATCCACTCACGTGCCGGATCTGAATGATGGATTTGACCGAAGCCAACTTTCCTCTCCTGTTCCGCATCTGCAAGTTTTGAAGCCAGTGTCAACGACGTCGGCCAATTCTATGTTGATGCCGAGGTTAGAGGCCAGACTGAGGTCGCGTAGAAAGGCCTTGTGACTTTTAGAAGAGGAAGAGTACCAACGGCGGTTCTTGGAAGCGGGGGAGATTGTGGAGCCCTTGGGAGAATATCAAGGGCTGGATTCTACCAGTGGGCTTGAAACTCCCCCAGAATAGGACCTATCTTCACCGGGGGAGTTCACAGAGGAGGCGGCCTTCTTCCACACGGTGATTAGGAAGGCGGCAAACTTTTTAGATCTACCGTTGCCTTCTGCAGAGGTTAAGACAAACATTTTGACGGAGGTCCTACACCCTTCTTCAACTTCTGCGGATCCTTTGCTTCCGTTCAAGGATGCTCTTATGGAGCCCATATTAGAGCTTTGGAGGAAGCCTGTGTCGTCACCTGCTGTTAATAGGTCTGTGGCAAGATCAAATCAAATCAAATCATTAACATTTATAAAGCGGGCTACTCACCCGTGCGGGTCTCAAGGCACTAGGGGGAAGGGGGGGGGGGGGCTACTGCTGCTCGAAAAGCCAGGTCTTGAGGAGTCTCCGGAATGCGGAGTGGTCCTGGGTGGTCCTGAGGCTGGTGGGCAGGGTGTTCCAGGTCTTGGCTGCCAGGTAGGAGAAGGACCTCCCACCTGCCGTGGAGCGGCAGATGCGAGGGACAGCAGCGAGCGCGAGGCCAGAGGAACGGAGGAGACGGGTGGGGGCGTAGAAGTTGAGGCGACGGTTGAGGTATTCCGGTCCCTTGTTGTGGAGGGCTTTGTGTGCGTGGGTGAGAAGTCAGAAGGTGATCCTTTTGCTGACTGGGAGCCAGTGCAGGTGTCTCAGGTGTGCGGAGATGTGGCTGTGCAAGAAGGTACAGAGTGACACCTGGAGATCTGGGGTTCTTATCGAAACATCCTACCCCGGAGAGTCTGGTTGTTCAGGCCTCTTGCTCCACACGGTCTGCTCCAGGCTCCTTCCCCGTGATTCCGTCGGACAGGGAATCCAAAAGGATGGAGCAATTGGCAAAGAAAACGTTCTCTTCTTGCAGCATGGCTCTCAAGGCTACGAATGCTACCTGTGTTCTTGGTAGATACGCACATGCCCTGATTGACTCGGCTAGGGCTATGGCTCCTGACCTGCTGTAGGATGTACAGGGTCAATTTGGTGAACTTTTATCTGATGCGCAGGCTGAAGCAAAACAGATAATCCAGTCTGGTCTGGATTCCACGTACTCAGTGGCCAGGGCAATGGGTACCTCTATTGCTACCAGGAGGCACGCTTGGTTGAGGTCCTCTGGGTTTTCTTCTGATGTGCAGACTACTTTATTGAATTTGCCCTTTGAGGGAGAGAAACTGTTTGGTCGTAAAGCGGACTCTGCCCTAGAGCGCTTTAAAGATAGTCAGGCTACGGCGAAGTCTTTGGGTCTGCAAGCCTCCTCTGCTAGCCCTTTCAGGTCCTTTCGGAGGTTCAGAGGGTTTGGGCGTGGAGCCGTCTACTGTGGGAGACCCCAGTCCGCAGTCCAACAGCCTGCCAGTCTCCCATATAGATCCTTTAGAGGGCGGGGAGGGTTCGGACAAGAGGGGCCACCCATCAGCACCCTGCATCATCCTCTTCCTCTGGAGGACAACAACAAGGGAAGCCGCCCTTCGACCACACTTCTCCTGTAGGGGGAAGATTACGTCTTTTCCTCCACGAGTGGGAATTAATTACATCAGACTCACGGGTTCTGAACATTGTGAGAAAATTATATGCTCTCCCTTTTCAGGAGTTTCCTTCTCCCATCCTTCCCCATCCCTCGTTTTGTTCAGAAGACCATCTCCTGTTGTTGCAGCCAGAGGTTCAGATCCTGTTGTTAAAAGGTGCGGTGGAGTTGGTTCCAGAGCAGGAAAGGGGTCAGGGTTGTTATTCAAGATACTTTCTGATCCCCAAGAAGGACGGTCTTTGGGACCAATCCTAGACCTGACGATTTTGAATTGGTTCCTCAAGCAGGAAAAATTCAGGATGCTGACTCTGGCACAGGTACTTCTGGCGTTGGACAAAGAAGATTGGATGGTGTCTGTCGACTTGCAGGATGCTTACTTTCATATACCTATACTCAAGTCACATAGGAAGTATCTCCATATACTCCAGTTACTTGAATGATAGTGAAAAAAGACATATTATATTCTGTTTCAACTTGTTTATATCCAAGAAATTAATTGTAGAAACAAGGGGGTCCTACATTTCCCAGGCTTTCACATCGGCCCATGAACTATGACAATCTTTTGCCTGGTCCCCCTGTTCGTTCCCTCTTTCTTTTCCTTTTGAGTGGAGTAGCTATTAAAGAAGTGGCCAATGGGGACTTCCCCAATGCATACTTGTGACTTTCTCAAAACAGATGGATTCTGTCCATGTGAATGCTGGGCCTCCCTCCCATGGTTACAGGAACTGTCATAGCTAGCAAGGGTGAGGAATTGTTATTAGAGCATCCATTAACAGTATACGTTCTCTGCTCATCACCATTATATAAACCCTCATTTAGCTCTCTTTGAAAAGGGGAAAGCTGCTCTTTAACCTTACTATTTCTAATGATGACATACCCATTGCAATAGTAAGGTATGATGCTATAGAGTCTGATGGTATGGCCCCTTCTGTTTTTGCCACAGGGGCCTTCCTCTTCCTCATATTAAATTGAACATGTACCTGTCAATCCTATTTTTAGTCCAAAGGGGGCTGGCCTAGCAGGAGGGCCATTCTTGGCCCGGCTTGGCCCAGGCCATAGGTAGGGGCGTCCCACATGTGGTCTGCACTGTGGAAATCCACGGATACTTTTCAGTGTGATGTATAGCACCTCCTCTCCTGGGTAGTAGGCAGTGCAGGAGGCTTCTGAGGCTTGTAGTTCCCCACTAGAGTCTCCAAAACATCTTGCACCATGGGAGTCAGCCAGTGCTTTTCAGCTTGTTGTACAGCCTCTTCCCTCCTGGGTACTAGGCAGTGCAGGACGCTTCTGGGGCTTGTAGTCCCCCACCGGAGTCTGTGGATCCGGTCCTCCAGTCTCCCATGCTCCTCTGATAGCCCAGGGTTTTGTTTCTGGCTGTCCCTGGTGCTCCTCCTGCGAGCAGAATCCTTGGTATGGGTCTGGGTAGAGGATGAGGTGGGAGGATCAAAGACAAAACAGAATATGACTGTCAAGATGGGGCCACTCACCTGAAAAGCAGGATGTCTGCAGGGGCCATGGTATGCCCCCGACTTCCTGGAACACCTCTCGGCACTTCCTGGTGGACACAGAAACCCCGGCAGGTGTCCCAAAAGGAAAGGGGGAGTGGAAGAGAAAGAGACAAAACACTGCCACGTCTTGCCGGTCCAACCAGGCACCCTGTATCTTCGGGGGGCAGGTCGTTGTTGACAGAGTGATAGTAGAGTTAGTGCACTCAACTTCCTTGAAACTGAATCTCTCTTTCTGATATGGGCACGGGAGCGGTAGAAAAACACCGGGATGCTCCAGCACTTTTCTTGTATAATAATAACTGTTGGCACAATTACTAACACTGCATTACCAAAAACCCAAACTGAGTACCATAACACTAAGTAATGCAACACTAGGGCTGTCTTCACAGAGATTCACTGTTGCACACTACAATTAGAACTATGGTTGCACTTATCATTCACAATAAAGACAAACAAGGGCATTCATTATATCACACATAACTTTCCTGCATGCATAGGGTTAAACTAAAAGGAACAAAAACAATCCAAGAAATACAAATGTCCACTCTGGGTTCCAACAGTTAGGGTGGCACAGTTTGGTTTGGTTTCACTCTGTTTGTGAAAAAAACCTTCAAAAAAACAAATCACTCAAACCTGAAACACAGGCATGAATGACACAATGTAAATCCAAGAGTTATGATATTAGAGAAAGAAAAGTCACGTAAATGCTCTTTTAAAATTGCACTGCCACTTTTTGTAGTATTTGAGCTCAAGCAGATTTCCTGAAGCACATTTAGGCAATTAACTACAATAATAGTGTAAAGTGTTCAGAAATGCATTTGCCTCTTCAAGATAAGCACTGTGCCAAAATACAAGGTCTCCCTGGAGAATACTAGTCAGTCTTTTCCGGAGTGCTGGAGGAATGCCTGGTGTCAGCTGGTACATGAACGAAGAAAAGAATTGCCTCAAAAGTCCTGAATACGAGGATGACAGCAGGGGCTGGACTGCCAAATCAGATGCTAAGATCAGGAAGCAAAACAAAGCCAAGCAGGGAGGCATTCTTCACTCTGCTATTTATAGCCAATCAGGAAAGCAGTTGAGTTTCCACATGTGGATAGGTCACCACACCCAATTAGAAGCACATGTCTACACCACACCAAATTAGAAGCACGTCTACACCTGCTCACATTAGCAAACAAGCATTGGTAAAACAAGTATTGATTAAACCAATTGTGTAACACAGCACATTATATTTATTTAGAAACATGAAGGTTTAACCAAGAACAGAGATATGATTTAACCCTAATCCCTGGGTATGCTGACAGGTAACGCAGGAGGCACCTTGGGGGTTCCTGACAATGACCTTGCATAACTAGCCCACAGGTGCAGTTAAAACAAAAGAAGGACTGCTAAACTATTAGTGCACTGTTGTTGTGCACAATTTACTGCCGTGTTGGACTGGAGCTTGATCATGAAAAGAGTTTGAATTTACAGCAGATCTATTGCTCTTCTGATGGATACAACTACCTGTGGATTCCTCCCCTTATGAATTTGCCAAATGCGCCAGCATTTGACAGAAATTTTCTTCACAGCTGTCCACGTAGACGAGGATGTCACAATTGCACGGTTCCGCACGCGACTCCGTCTGACGTCATCGTAGCAATAACAAGTGCTCGCCGGCGTGCTGACGTCAGTTCCCTTTTTTCCACGCCTTCAACGCTAACGTTTTTTTACTGACTCTCGAACAGTTACTGTTTAGAAGGAGTTGTTGTTGAGTTACAATGTCTCCACCGAAAAAAATCAGCCTTTAAGCCTTTTCATGAACGCAAGATCGCATGTCGGTTACCGATCCTCATGAAAACTGCTTGTGGTGCCTAAGCTCGGACCACGACGTGGAGGGGTGCGTGTCCTGCCAGCGGATGAACCGGGAGGCCTTGAAGGAGAGAGAGGATAAGATCTTCTTGGCAAAAGCTAAGAAGGAGCATAAGGGTTATCTAAGATTTAAGGCGAGAGACTCTTCTTCACATAAGTCCTCGAGGCCGCATAAGAAGCGGCGCCGGCTTGATTCTCGAAGACATTCTTCCAGAGATCGATCTCGGTCCCCTCCGAGATGGCGACGTACGCGGGTGAGGACGGTACAATGATCACTCCTCAGCCTCATAGTCCTCAGGCTTCTCCGTCACCATCGTTGATAGAGGTCTTCGTGTCCCCAGCGAGTCCTCTGGTTCACTTTTCTTCTGTGCCAAATCATGGTCAGGAGTTGAGGGTACAAGATTTGGATTCAGTGCAAGTGCCTCAGGACGAGCAGAGGTTTCCTGCCTTCCCAACTCCAGGAGCGGATCCAGCAGCGTTCCTTAATGTTATATTTAACAGAGCCATGGCCACCGCTGGTGCACCAGCTGGTCCCGTGGGTCCATCAACTTTCTCGCTGGGTTCACCGGCGCCATACAAACAGGCCCCATTTGTACCCTTCTATCCAGGTGAAGGTGCTGGTTCGGCACCGATGACGTCGTTACCCCAGATGATGTTGCCAACGGCACCGACGGAGTCGATGCCAGCGCCGGATGGGTTCCGATCGGGGTACAGTGTCTCTCCACCCTCTCCTCCTCTGAAGCGTCCATCTGCTTTGAAGCCGGCGTCGTCAACGTCGGCGAATTCTGGCGACGCTCAGGTTGGAGGCCAGACTGAGGTCGAGGCGGAGGGCCTTGAGCCTCTTGGAGGAGTAGGAGTATCAGCAACAGCTGTTGGAGGAAGGGGAACTTCCTGAGCCTATCGGTGAATCTCAGGGTCTGGACTCTGCAAGCGGCCTAGATATATCCCCTGAGTGGGATCTTTCATCCCCTGACGAGCTTACAGAGAGGACAGCATCTTACCACAGTGTGATAAAAAAGGCTGCTGAGTTCTTGGACCTTCCTTTACCAGCATCGGAGGAGAAAACAAACATTCTGACTGAGGTGTTACGAGGTGTTACATCCTTCCTCTATGTCTTCAGAGCCCCTACTCTCTTTTAGTGATGCCCTTACTGAGCCCATTCTAGACATATGGAGGAAACCTGTCACAACTCCAGCGGTTTCCAGGTCTGTGGCTAGGAGGTACAGAGTTGCTCCAGGGGAGCCACAGTTTTTGTCTCCCCATCCAACACTTGAGAGTTTGGTAGTGCAAGCCTCCTGTTCTGCCCGGTCTGCACCTGGTTCATTCCCTACTACTCCATCAGATAGAGAGTCTAAGCGAATGGAGCAAACAGCAAAAAAGGGTTTCTCCTCATGAGGTATGGCCTTGAAGTCTGTCAATGCTACCTGTGTGCTGGAGAGGTGTATTCATGCCCTGATGGACACGGTAAGAGCTGTTGTGCCAGGCTTGACTCAGAATGTGCAGGGGCAGTTTGATGAACTCCTGTTGGACACTCAAGCGGAGCCATGCAGGTTATCCAGTCTGGTTTGGATACAGCAGATTCAGTTGCCAGGGCAATGGGCAATTTGGTGGCGACCAGGAGACATGCATGGCTTAGGTCTTCTGGCTTTTCCACAAATGTTCAGACAACTTTGTTGGACCTTCCGTTTGATGGAGAGAAGTTGTTTGGATCCAAGGCCGACCCAGCTTTGGAGTGTTTCAAAGACAGCAGGGCTACTGCACAGTCCTTAGGGCTCCAGGCTTTCTCTCCTCCCTTTGGATCTTTTTGGAGGTTCAGGGGTTTTGGCCGTGGATCCTCTTTTCGTGAGAGGCCACAGTCCAGCATGCAGCGGCCTACCAACCCTCTCTATCGGTCTTATAGACGGCGGGGGAGGGTTAGAACGCGAGGAGCCGCTCAGCAGCCTCCTGGCTCATCTTCTTTCTCTGGTAGAACCCATCAAGGAAAGCAGCCCTAGTTTTCTCTCCATCTTGCATAATACTTCTCCCATAGGGGGAAGGCTCTTTCATTTTTCCCACGAGTGGGAGTTAATCACATCAGACTCCTGGGTACAGAATATTGTGGGGAAAGGTTAAGCCCTTCCTTTTTGGGAGTTATTTCCTGATTCCCAAGAAGGATGGTCGATTGAGGCCTATCCTGGACCTGAGGATTTTGAATTGGTTCCACAAACAGGAGAAATTCAAAATGCTGACCCTAACTTCTGTCGTTGAACAAGGAAGACTCGATGGTGTCTGTCGACTTGCAGGATGTGTATTTTCATATCCCCATTCTGAAGTCGCACAGGAAATATCTCCAGTTTGTGATAGGGTCACAATACTACCAGTTTGAGGCCCTTCCTTTTGGTCTTACAATTGGTTGATCAAAGCCAGGTCCCCAGAGCTTGTGCTGCATCACTTGCAAGTGACAACTCAATTGTTGTTCAACCTGGGCTTTATGGTAAACGTGCCCAAGTCTCACCTCGAGCCCTCTCAGCGCCTCCTGTTCATAGGGGCAGTTCTGGACACAACATTGAATCAAGCCTAACCTTTGCCTCAGAAGATTCAGGACAGTCAGCCGTTGGTTCTAATGTTTCAGAATGGAGCGGCTGTTCCAGTCCGCAAGGTCCTACGTCTGCTCGGTCTGTTCACTTCTTGCATTCTGTTGGTCATTCATGCACATTGGCACATGAGGGCTCTCCAGCGGTGCCTCCGAAAACAGTGGTTTCAACACAAAGGAGATCTCGATTAGTCAATAACGATCTCCAGATACGCTGCAGTGGATCTACAATGGTGGGCTGTGGACGGCAACCTTTCCCAAGGAAGTCCATTTTGTCTACCACCTCTGGTGCCCACCGTCATAACGGATTCTTCCACTATAGGGTAGGGAGCTCATCTGGGGGATCAAAGGTAATTGGTCTCCAGTGGAACAGATGTTTCACATCAATCTGTTAGAATTACAGGCAATACGTCTGGCTCTCAAGGCCTTCCTCCCGTACCTTCACGGTCAGTCAGTTCAAGTCTTGACGGACAACACTACTGCAATGTGGTATATCAACAAGCAGGGAGGAGTAGGTTCGTACCTTCTCTGCAGAGAGGCTCTGTGGCTCTGGTCCTGGGCACAGGACCATTGGATTTGCATAGTAGGAAACCATGTGACCAGGGTTCTCACTGTACAGCAAACAGTCTCAGTCGGCATTTCTCGGCCAATCACGAGTGGCGCCTCCATCCAGACCTGGTTCTTCACATCTTCCAGATGTGGGGATTTCCACAGATAGACCTGTTTGCCACTCTGGAGAACGCACACTGCCCGTCGTTCTGCAGCCTCCATTATCCGGTGCAGGGAGCATTTGGGGACGCGTTTCAGATGTCTTGGTGTGACCAGTTGCTTTACGCGTTTCCCCCATATCCTTGATTCCTCGGGTTCTGAGGAAGATTCGCCAAGATCGGGCTTAGGTCATTTTAATAGCCCTGGATTGGCCAAAAAGGGTGTGGTACACAGACCTTCTCCAACTCTCAATGTGCCCTCCGCTTCGTCTCCCTCGCAGGGCAGACCTTTCACAGTCACAGGAGCAGGTTCTACACCCCAACCTCCAGAGCCTACAACCACATACCTGGAGATTGAATGGGGCAGTCTGAGTTCTTTTTCTCTCCCTTCAGAAGTGGTGCATGTTATTTTATCGGCCAGGACACTACACCAAGAATGAATGTCTATGCTAACAAGTGTAGAGAGGCAAATTGATCCATTAAAGGCCCATCTGTCTGATGTTTTGCTTTTTGCCCTTTCCTTGGCACAGAAGGGATGTGCAGTTGTGACTGTGAAGGGTTATTTATCAGTGCTGTCGGCCTTTCTGTGCCTTCCTGATCAGCCTTCCTTATTTAAGTCCCCTATAGTTATTAGATTCCTGAAAAGTTTGACTAACAAGTTTCCTCCCACTCCGTTTGTCATGCCTCAAAGGAATTTGAATTTGGTTCTGACTTTCTTAATGGGTTCTCCGTATCAGCCTATGCATTCTTGCCCGTTGAGGCTTTTAGTTTTAAAAACTGTTTTCTTATCAGCTATCACCTGGGCTCGGAATGTGAGTGAGCCTATTAGTGTGAAACCTCATTTTACAACCTTTTATGCTGACAAGGTGGAGCTGGGAACCAGGACATCTTTCCTTTCTAAAGTAGTCACTCCCTTTCATATGGGCCAGTCTGTAACACTCTCATCCTTTTACCCTCCTCCTCATCCATCAAAGGAGGAGTAAAGACTTCATCGCTTAAATCCAAAAAGGGCTCTGAGTTTCTATATTAAGAGGACAAGAGACTTTCACGTTGATGATCAACTCTTCGTTGGATATGTGGCCAAGATGAGGGGCAAGGCTGTCCACAAGAGAAACTTTTCCAGGTGGGTCATTCTTTGCATAAAGATTTGTTATTCACTGGCGAAGAGGGTTCCCCCTGAGGGCATTAGGGCCCATTCCTCCAGAGCTAGGTCTGCCACTTCGGCTCTGCCTAGAGGTGTCCCAGTTGCTGAAATTTGTAAGGCTGAAACTTGGGCTTCCCTCCACACTTTTGCAAAGCATTATTGCTTAGACTCTGAATTTAGGAGGGACAGCCATTTTGCACATTCTGTTTTGCAGGATTTCTTGGTTTGACCAGCCAGGCACCCACCTCTGAGTGCGGGACTGCATTAGGATTCTATCCAGAAGATGAGGAATCCACAGTTAGTTGTATCCATCAGAAGGACAAGTTACTTACCTTTGGTAACTCTTTTTCTGGTGGATACAGTAGCTACCTGTGGATTCCTCACAGTCCCACCCGCCTCCCTGTTGCCTGTCTGGTCATGCCAAGACTACTGTTATTATAATTGTATATGCGTTTTTGGTGTTTTTATATAAAGAAAATTGTGGTTTATATTTGTATTTGGATTGGTATATATTGTTCTTGTAAGGTCAGTATTCACTGGCTCGCCTCAAAGGCACGTAAAAAATGGTGAAACTGACGTCAGCACGCCGGTGAGGACTTCTTATTGCCACGATGATGTCAGATGGAGTTGCATTCGGAGCTGTGCAATTGTGACGTCCTCATTGGCCTGGAGAGCTGGGAGGAAAATTTCTTTTGAATGCTGGCGTAATGGGAGAATTAATAAGGTGAGGAATCCAACTACTGTATCCACCAGAAAAAGCGTTACTGAAGGTAAAAAACTTGTTCTTCTATACCTAATCTAAGGGGAACATTGTGTTGTGCATGTCTTCTATTGATGTGAAGTTAAAGCTATAATGTTGCACAGGGGAGAAGATGCTGATTTATGGTCATAGCTATCAACTTTCGAAATAGTGAACAGGGATAGAGCCACATTGTCAGCTCAAACATTCTATGGTTCAGGGCAAATCAGTTAGGGCCAGATTTAGATCTTGGGGTTTACGGTCATGTCATCTGTTTTTCAACTGAACACCCATCTGCCCACCCATCGGTGTGTGTGATGTACCTCAATTCCATAGCCATTGCAATTGCCATAGCCATTTGGCCCAGTGATGTCCTCCGTCCATCAATAATCCGCCAGTAGCATACCGCCTGTAGGACTGTAAAATCTAAATGTGGATGGCGAAACCTGCCAGCCTGACAGCTAGGACGAGCACTGGAGAGTGGTGTGCGGCAGGATGCAATATATCTAAATACGGTGGGTGGAGCACCGTTGACTTGATGGTGTTCTTGAGACCGCCAAGATCTAAATCAGGCCCTTAATCTCATTGTGACTAAAAATGAATGTGAATGTGACCTTGTGTAATATAACTGTTGCTCATGAAAGGAAACATATCACTGTGGTGTACCCCCCTTAACATTGGGCTTAACACACTGCCCCCACATCCTTAACCCCATAGGAAGGATTGGCACATATCATTGAGGTGTACTCCCCTTAACATTGGGCTTAACACACTGCCCCTACATCCTTAACCCCTTAGGAAGGATGGTCAAAAACACAATCCCAAATACGGATCAAAATACTATCATCACAACATTAAAATGTCACTCTGCACGCGACATCCAACCTCAAATTATACGTCTCTAAAATCAAGTATGGCTTTAAAACTTCAGACGCTCACAAAATATTGTAAGCAAAATTTCATGTTAAAATATCATTAGAGTGCACCACACGTGCGTAACATACATTCCACCTCTCAACAACTTTAAAACATGTCAGTAACAGCATAACATTTCTCAGTTCAATAAAGCATTAAAAATTCATTTCAGCAGCGACAAGCATTGTCAGCATCAACATAACATTACTCTATTCAACCCAATGCATCTTTAAAATAGAGGATATCAGTACTGAAAAATACACTCAAGCAATGTATGGTATTGAGTAAAATGCACATGACAGTATATCTAAATTTAAATTATTCCCTGGAAAATATTCAAATGCTCCATGCCGGTGAGCGACTTCTCACCCAAATACATTGCCACTCTATATTTTATTCCATTTAAAGGAACGCACAGTTCTTTATCCTCATACAAACAATTGACACACATGCTCTCCACTACACATGAGCTGTTCCCATGTACCAGGTCAGCGCTGTAGTCTTCTTCTCAGAAGGTTTACTGGAAACAGATCAGGTACCCAATGATCTCTCTTGTAGTATAGGGGGCGGGAAAACTCAGAAACCCAGTCAACAGTTAGACTGTAACTGTTACTCACAATGTGTGCCCATAAGCACATCGCATGCGCTGTTCCGATCTGCCAGGTGGGCCCACTCCCTTAATGTTCCCTGCTGCTCAGCCAGTGAGTGAGGTCATTGTATGGTTGGAATGTTGACAGTGTTTGTGCTTGGATGAGTGGACAGTTAGAGTGAGAAGGGCTGAGCGGCAGGATGCTGCTCCTGGTGGGGTTTTATCTGTAACCTCCAACTAAACTAATAAACTTACATCTTTTATAACCTACAAGCAACTATTTACATATTAAAAGAACCATACGTTGACAGAATTCTCTGTTACATACTGAGCATTCAGTCAGCCTATTTACAACCTATTTACAAAGTAGAACATAACACATCCCCCTTACCGACACTATTAACAACCAACAACAACTTGGAACAAAATTACAAGCTGGAAATAAATACATAAAACTACAACTTATTAAAACTGCACATTTTATAAAAACTCAAGATACATAGGCCCTCGTTACAACCCTGGCAGTCGGTGGAGAAATGGCGGTAATACCGCCAACAGGCCGGCGAAAACAAAAATGGCATTACAAGCATGGCGGTGACCTCCATGGTAAACCGCCATTTCTCCACTCCGACCGCCAGGGTGGTACTGACCGCTGGGCTGGAGACTTTGTTCTCCAGACCAGCGGATGTCACAACACCGCCAGCGGTATCACCACCCTGCATACCGCCATGGATTTCTTGGGGTTTGGTACCGCCACGAAATCCATGGCAGTAGGCACTATCAGTGCCAGGTAATTCCTTCCCTGGCACTGATAGGGGTCTCCCCCACTCCTGAGTCCTCCCCCCACACCCCTGACCCCCTACCACCGCTCAAAGGCAGCAGTACCCCCCTCCCGAACCCCCAACATCAACACACACACCCCCACACGCACACAGACACTACCACAACACATACCCGCACACATACTAACAAACATTCCAACAGACACACACAGTCATACACGCACACATACATACAGACATACACGCACACATACTCACGGACATACACAGACACGCACACATTTCCAAACACACAACACCCCCGCATGCATACACACACTCACACACCCCCAGTACACACTCACACCCCCATGCACGCACACAACACACAACACCCCCCCACGCCTCTCCCCTAACGTACGATCACCTTACCTGGTCCGGTGATCCTCTGGGAGGGAACGGGATCCATGGGGGCTGCTCCGCCGCCAGCACCCCGTCACCATAACACCGCCACGCCGAATCATGGGATGTGATTCGGTGGGCGGTGTTCTGATGACGTGCCGGTGCGGGCACCCCTCCCTCATTGGGAAGACATCCCCAGCTGGGCCTCAGCGGTCTTCCGGGCCCAGCATCTCAGGTCGTCCCACTGCTTGTGACAATGGGTGCTCCGCTGGGCATGGACCCCCAGGGTCCGCACTTGCTTAGCAATGACATGCCAAATCCCCTTCTTTTGATGGGCGTTGACCTGCATGGGTGACACAGAAAGAAGGAAAAAGTTATGTAGACTGGCACCAACAGCAATGGACTGTAAACATCAGACCCACAAAATGCCCACACATACCCATCCTCACGGTTCACACGCCTATATTTCATTCTCCCTGCATGCATGTACTCCCTTACCGGCACACGTACGCCATTCACCCTCACACACACACACTCCTATCACACATGACCATGGCATTGGGCTCATATGCTCCTCAGATGCTCCATAAAGTTGAACATACAGGGGTAGGACCTCATCCACCAGCCTCTCTCTGGTTCTTCTGGGGTGAAGGTGGGAGCCCTATCACCTGCAGGATGTTACATGATGACTCCCAGAGACAGTACACAGCAGCTCACGTAGTGGAGGTCTTGCTTGCTATAGTGTCAGGAATCAAGTGAGCTAGGCAGCAGAAAATGGCAGTCACGGCCACCGCGTACAGGAACGTTACCACCGACGGTGTTCGCCATTGGCCCCAGTCTCCCATAGGCAGCAATGTTAAATGAGAAGTTGCATTGCGGTTGCAACCGCCTACCACCATGATGACATACGCCGGCGAAATTAGGTCACTACCACCTGTCCAGTGCTGCAGGTCAGGCGGCTGCCATTTTAGGCACATATCATGCCATTATGCAGGAAAATAAGTGTGCAATACACCTTATTTGGCAGATAGCGAGGTAGGCCTAAATAGTGTAATCATGATTTGGCACATACATGTGAGATGCATGAAACAGTGACCCTATGTGGCTGGGTGTCTGAGGACCAGCGGGTCCAGATACTTATCGGCTGATTGGTGGGGTCACAGTATGGGTATATGGAATGGCTACATACAGGCTCATTGCAGGACAGGCCAGTGTACCACATATGGAACTTGACACATGTGACGTATCTCTGACACTATTGATCAGGGGCAGCAATGTGCATCAAGTGAGAAGTCCATGCCGCTTGTGCCAACATGTGTGGTATGCATTTCACATTGTGCCATTTCTCCTCTCCATCCTAGATACCCTGTCCTGAGGAGAATGAGCCATGCACCAGAGCACCGTCCGCTAATGACCTTGCAAACCTGGAGGAGAGGCACATAATTCAGACCTCTGAATTGTCAGACCATCCTTTAACTATATACCCAGTTGGAGTCAGATCTATTGCCTGCCAGAGTTAATCCCTATGCCATCCCTCCTACAGTTCAAATTCTGTCAGTGCTATACATTCTTGCCACAGGCCCCTTTCAGATGACAGTGGGCTTGGCAGCAGGGATGTCACAGCTCGTGTTCAGTTTTGTGTTGAAGGATGTACTGTGTGCGTTTTTGAAAGACCTGGACAGCTACATTAGGTTTCCCCAATGAGGCGATCTGGCCCATGTGAAGGCAGACTTTTATGATTCGGAACACATTCCTCACGTGATAGGTGCCATGGATGGTACCCATATACCTTTGGTCCCTCTCAGTGCCAATGAACAGGTGTATAGGAGCAGGAAAAATGACCACTCCGTCAATTTGCAGGTGGTGTGTCTCTCAAGTGACAGCCACGTTACTTGGATCTGTGCATGAGTCCTACATTCTGAGGAACAGCAATGTCCTACACATGATGACACGTCTACAGAGGGAGAGGGTTTGGCTCATAGGTATTTAAGCATTTGGTTGTATGGCCCTGTTATGGCACCCGTCATCCCAGTGCTCCCTGTGGCTGTACCCATCCTGTAACAGGCCATACCTCTGTGCACACAGGTGACTCTGGCTATCCTAACCTTACCTGGCTGTTGACACCAGTGAGGTACCCTGCCACTGAAGGGGAAAACAGTTTCAATAAGGCCCACGGCAGGATGAAGCATGTAATTGAAAGGACATTTGGCCTCCTGAAGGCCATATTCAGGTGCCTGCATGTCTCTGGAGGTACCCTCATCTACACTCCCCAGAAGGTATGCCAGATCATAGTGGCCTGCTGCATGCTCCACATTCTAGCCCTGAGACGTCACATACCCTTACTACGTGGTGAGGAGGAGGCAGCTGGACCTGTGGCAGGTGATGCAGAAATGGAAAGTGATGAGAAGGCAGAAGAGGAAGATGGAGCTGAATCAAGGGCTGAGCTCATCAATTAGTACTTCCAGCAACATTCAGGTATGTTGTCTGTGTATTTGCATGTGTGGTACTTCAATATTTGTGTTTCTTCTATGGTCCTACTGATTTAGTACATCAGTAGTGGTGTTAATTTCCCCATGTGTGTGTTGTGGGAGGTGACTGACTGAATGTAAGGTGCAAGGTTGTTATGTTTTCTCACTCACATGTGTACTCACTGCAGTTTGGATGCATCACATCTCTCCTGGACAGGCCAGTATTGTGCAATGTGTCCTGCATTCTCCTAGTCTCATGTCATTCCAGTTACTGACTGTGCACTGTTTATCTTTGACACTCATAGCTATTGCTTGAGGCATGCATGCTCTGTATACCTTGTTTACTGTCCTCATTGTGGATTTTAGCACAAGAGGTGCCATGTACAATGTTTGGTGTTTTATTTCCTGCGACTGGTGCTGTAGAGGTGTTGCTGTCATGCACTGTTTAGTTGTCAGGTACACTGGGCATGTCCACTATGGACCACAAATGTGCTTTAGCTGTCACCATGCCTGCTATCCTTATGGCGATCTCTGTTAAGCTCTTTTCGCAGGGTGCATTTGTAGATTTAATCTGGTGTGTGCCAAGACTAGTGATTCCCTTACATCAGCCCTGGCACACACCTGTTGTACTGTGTCTGCTGCAGAGGATACCTCCCTCTGTAGTCCTTTGCACTGCCTGTTGAATTGAGACCCATTCCACTTTGACAGATAGGTAAACCTACGTTTGTTACTGTACAAATAAATAACCATATGCAGTGGCTGTGATCAGTGGTGTTTATTGTGACATACAGGTAATGAGTGGGGTCATGGTTGGAGAAATCCTGAGAGTAGGTGGCACAGAGGTATAGAGCATAGGTCCTGTGTCCATGGGACATGGGAAAATGGAGTTTAGGCATTGAACAGTCAGCAGGGTATCTACGTGGCACACAAGGGAGAGCTATCTGATGAAAGTTACTTCCTGGCAGTGGGTTTGCTCCAGCCGGATGTCTCAATGAATGTCCATGTTTGCGGGGGGTTCTCCAGCTACAGAGGGAGGGGTGCCTGATGCCTGTGCCTCCTCTGGCAGGGCCTTCATTACACTAACAGCCACAGATGTAGAGGCTCAGGTGTGCTGTGGGCGGTGGAAAGGACCTGCTGGTGGATGGAGGAAGCACTCATGATGTCATGATGGCAGTGAGGTTCCTGAGCACCCCTGCAATGGAAGCCATGGTGGCATTGTGGGCCTGCCACTGCTGCATCACCTCCTGGTGGTATTCCCTCTGCACCCTCTGGTTATGATCTTGCCTGTCCTGTCCTGGGATGGTTGATATGCTTCCAGGTCATCGGAGATGGCTTCCTGGTCCCGTTCCTTGTGTGCCCCATCCTCTATCCCACAGGTCCCCTCCCATGCCCGCTGCCCCCATGTGCCTTTGTCCTTGGCATGGAATGCCCACTCCCAGTTTTACCAGGACCTTTGTTGTCTTGGGGTTGACTCAGGTCCCTGTACTGTGGGGCACACTATTGATTGACCAGTTCTTGCGGCACAGGTTTGGGGATGAAGGGTTGGCTGAGTTGTTATTACCACAAGGTCCGGGGGATTGATGAGGGTGGGCTAAGGCAGGGAATGGGAGACTGACCAGGGGTGCCAGATGGGCAAGGTAGGTCATCGTTGTCCAGATTTCCAGCGGCGTTGTCCTCACTGGGGCCTTCATCCTGAAGAGGGCTGGCAGTCTCTGGTAACCTCTCCATTGTTGCTGTGGCAGGGGTATCTGTGGATGGAGTGAGAGAGAGTTACATGTTGTAGGTGTGTATGGTTTGTCTGTTAGTATGATGCATACAGTTGCTTGGCTTGATTCCCAGCAATTACATTGACAGGTGCAGCACTGCTAACACTATTTGTGGATGGTGGATTGAGACATGTGAGACAATGCAGGTTTTATGGTGGATGGGCTAGTGCATTGTGGGAGTTGTAGTGATTGTTGCTGACAGTGCTGACAGTGCCTACACTTGGCAGGGAGTGTATAGGCATTGGGGGTGGGTGGCAGTGTGGCATGCAGGAGAGGGGCATTAGGTGAATAAGTGGGAGTTTTAGTGTGCGATATTGTGATTTGGGGAGTGATTGGGTACTGAGGAAGCATACTGTACAGGACACCTTACTGGCACGGGAGTGTTAGTTACTAGCCAGAGTCCAGTCCTCAAAGTATTCCTGTCAGGCACTCAAGATGCAGGATATCTAAGACCCTCTCTTCCCATGATGTGAATTCTAGGGGAGGAGGTGAGGGCCTACTGCCAGTCTTCATTTTCGCCAATTGGTGTCTACATGCCCTTCCCCCTAAGGTCGTTCCACCACTTCTTGATGTCCTCCCTTGTGAGTGGATAGGTGCCCACTGAGTTGACCCTGTTGACTATTCTCTGCCATAACTCCATTTTCCTTGCTATGGAGGTCTGCTGTACCTGTGCCCCAAAGAGTTGTGGCTCTGCCCTGAGGATTTTATCAACCATGACTTGCAACTCCTTATTGGTGAAGCATGGGTGCTTTTGCCGTGACATGGTGGTTGTGTTAAGGGTTGGTGGTGTGTGTAGGGGGTGCAATGTAAGATGCTTGGTGAGGTGGGGGTAATGGGAGTGAGTAGGAGTAGGTAGTGGTGTTTGTGTTTAGCTGTGATGTGTATATGGTGTTGGTGGGTCTGTGTGTGTTGGTTGTGAGGTATATGAGTGCCTATGGTGTATATGTGCTTTATATTTGAATGGTGGATTCTCGGGTCAGTGTAATTCGTTAGTTACACAACAGATTTTGGGTTGTGTGGGGGGGTGTTATATAGTGCTGTGAGTAGGTGTACGTGGTCTGTGGATGTGTGTTGGTGTGGGGTTTTTGAACTGTGCAATGTGGTGTTGTGTTCTGACAGGAGTGTGTTCTGGGGTTAGTGGTTTGAACCGCCAGTGGTTTTCTGCCACGGAAGGACCGCTGTGCTGATTTGTGGGTCGCAATCTGGTGGGTGGAAAGTTGTCAACTAGACAGTGCAGGTAGTGCAATTGCCTCTTTCACGAACTCCTCTGTCCTGGCGGTGTCGGATTTGTGGCTGTTTTTGGGTGGAATACGTTGTGGACTCTTATTCTATGGCAGGGAGGATTCTACCAATACTGGCAGTCTTTTGGTGGCTGCCACCACGGCGGTCTTGCCAAAATACTGCCAAACTCGTAATGAGGGCCTATGTGTGTAGGAGATCACACAACTGTCTTCCATGTAGCTGGGCTCCCTAGCATGCTCGGGCCATTTACAAGCTGTTCCTACATGACAGTTACAATAGTTGACTATTTTTCTGGAAAGCTCATTTTTATTATCTATTGTGTTCCATTTTCCGATAAAACAGCAATATAGGGAATGCAGATGCCCAAATTAAATTAAAGTGCCTTTTCCCTCACCTCCTCTATTACACTGCCATACTTTTTAATATAAATTACCAGAAGCTGCAGCAGCTGAAGCATCAGCTCGACATATTCTGTATGGGAACATTATTGTTGCTTTTCTCCTAAAGTGCTGTATTGTGAATCATTTAATCTGCTCCTCTTATGCTGGCTATAATTTGTACACCACAAACACCTTCTCATGCAAATTATTACCATTGGTGGAACACATTTTTATTTTCACAAAACAATTTAATATTAACCATAAACATGAAAAAAATGATAGAGTCCATCTGATTTGGTAGCCAACCATTCCGCAGTCTCTAGATTTTGCACTTCCAAGCAAGCTATCTGTAACTTTTAGCATGGGGCAACTTTACTATAATGAGGCTTTTCTGTCACATTCGATACGTAATGGGTTATGAAATTTAGTTTGGAAATAGCATCCAGCTGCTGACGGTGCAATGAAAGTCTGTATTCAGATGTGTTACGCAACCAACTGCAAGGCAGCTTCCAGCTTCTATCTGTGTAACGCAAGCCTAGCCGCATGCACCTTGACCTCACGTTACCTTGCCTTGATCTATGTCTGTGAGGCCCACACTTAGGTAGGCCCCAGCAAGTCGACACAATTGGATGTTGGATACGAGGAAGGTAGTTATGGACCTTGACTTTTGGCCTCTGTCTTAAGTATTATTACGGCTAAGTTGGCAACTTCATGGTACATTATTAATTGTTGTTTTATAGAGCCATGATTAATTCCTGATGGGTGCCTTAAATTTATGAATAAAGGGCCATATGTAGCAAAAATGCAATTTGCGACTTGCAAATTGCGAGTCCCTGCGACTCGCAATTTGCAAGTCGCAAATTGCTATGCAGTACGGTGTCTCAGACACCGACTGAAACTCGCAATGGGGTCGCAATGACCCACCTCATGAATATTCATGAGGTGGGTCGCAAATTGCGGCCCCATTGCGAGTATAGGCACTCGCTAACATGGAGGCCTGCTGACGTCAGCAGGCCTCCATGTTAGCGACCTGCTTTTCAATAAAGCTGTTTTTTTTTTTTGAAGTGTAGCCCGTTTTCCCTAAGGGAAAACGAGCTGCACTACAAAAAAAACCGAAACCTTTAGTTTCGGATTTTTCAGGGCAGGGAGTGGCCCAATGGCATGGGCACTGCAGGGGCCCCCATAAGAGGGCCCCACTTTGTATTTCAGTGTCTGCTTTGCAGACATTGAAATACGCGACGGGTGCCACTGCACCCGTCGCACCTTCCCACTCCGCCGGTTCAATTCTGAGCCGGCGTCCTAGTGGGAAGGCTGTTTTGCACTGGGCTGGCGGGCGGCCTTTTGGCGGTCGCCCGCCAGCCCAGTGCAAAACCCAAAATACCCTCAGCGGTCTTTCGACCGCGGAGCGGTATTTTGGAGGGGGGAACTCCGCCCCTGCCGCCCGCCAGGGTGAGAATCACCCCCTGTGAGAAAACAGGGCTGATTGCAGAGGCCCCATAACTTTTTGCCCCCATTTTCCACTTTTTGCTGGTGTTTTCCTGACTTTAAAGGTGCCCTGGGTACTGCTAACCAGTCCCAGGGCCTGTGCTCTGTGTAAAATGGATATGCAAATTAGGCTAATTATAAGTGGCTAAGTTAACCTACCTATAAGTCCCTAGTATATGGTAGGGCATGTAGGTTTAGGGACCACAGCATAGGTGGTGCACACCTAGGTGCATTGCTGAGGTGTCCAGTGTCATTTTAAAAGCAAGCCTGCCTTGCTGGCTGCTTTTAAATTAAAGTTATATGCAAATTCGACTTTGGAATTAAAGGTACTTCCAAAGTCTTAAACTACCTTATTTTTACATATAAGTCACCCCTAAGGTGTGCCCTATGTGCCCCTAGGGCTGGGTGCCATGTAACTATAAGCAGGGACTTTATAAAAATAGATTTATAAGCCCTCGTGAGGTAAAAACAGCCAAATTCGTGTTTCCCTCATTGAAGTAAATGGCCTTCATAGGCTAGAATGGGCAGACTTTATTTTAAATTTTAAAGTCTCCTTAAATGTTGCATACCAAGAATTTGGTATCAAATTAATTGTTGTAATAAATCCTACAACTTCCAGTTGTTGGATTTAATATAACTAGTTCAGGTAAAAAGTTTAGACTTTACCTAAAAAGTTGCCAGTTTCAGCTCTGCATTGTTTTTGCTGCTGTGCTCTGATTGGCCAGCCTGCAGCAGCTTCTGCCAGGCTGCCTTGATGAGGTGTGAAGTGGCCAGGCTTCACACAAAGGAATGTGCTTGGGGGAGAGAATCTCCCCTCAGCAGATGGTGAGGCAGGAAGGGGGAGGGCTGCCACACTGGTCTTCAAAGGCAGAGAAGGACATTTGCAGCACCCAGCAACACCCCCACATCCTGCAACCCCAGACAGCTAGGTGCCCCCTTGATTAGATTAGGAGAGGGCAGGAGAGGGGTGTGTTTATGATTTTTAGCCACACCAGTGGGTGGGCTCAGCCAGATGTATCCTCCAAAAATCAGATTCATCCATGTTGGATTTTTAGAGACTGTTGCCTTCTGGGATGGATTTTTGCCACACTTCCCAGGAAGGGGTCATCACAGGGGGACGACCCTGTCCCTGATTGGAGAACCAGGGCCCCCCTGCTTTTCACCCAGGAGCAAGGATAAAACTGGCAGACCTGCACCCACACCTCAGATCCCCTCCAGAATTCAACAAGAAAGGAACTAAAGAAGAAGAAGGACAGCCCTGCTGGACCCCTGGCCTGCACCTGGAACCTGCACTCAGAAGGACTGCACCAGCTGCACACTTGGGCTTCACCACAAGAAGGACTTTGCCTGGCTTCAACTGGTTCAAGGAGGGACTCCCTGTTTGCTACAGGTGAAAAATTGCTAAACCAGAGTCCCCTGCACCAACTCCTGAAGAAAGCGACCAGCTGACCACTGTCCAGTGGCAAAAAAGGAGTTTGCGCCAGGTGCATTCTGGGAGTTGAAGTCCGCACCCCCCAAGGACCATCACAGAACTTCTGGACCCTTGGGGTGAGCTGTGGACCCCAAAAGAACCTTAAAGAACATCTGGGTGAAGCCCCAGAAGTTTGGAA
Source organism: Pleurodeles waltl (assembly GCF_031143425.1). Taxonomy (NCBI): domain Eukaryota; kingdom Metazoa; phylum Chordata; class Amphibia; order Caudata; family Salamandridae; genus Pleurodeles; species Pleurodeles waltl. The sequence continues at coordinate 1,416,834,814 of NC_090446.1, forward strand.
AAGATTTGAGAATTTTTGGAAAAAAGCTCCAGAGAGGGACCGACCCGCCGCGGAAATTCTAGCCGGCTTGCCTCAACTGCGACCCGGCCTGACTTCGTGGTTCGTCCCGGTAAAGAAGAACATCCAAAAAAAGAGACTAAGTCCGAACGTAAAAAGTTGACTGGGAGCTCCCAGCCATCGTATCCGAGAAGGGCTCCATGGACGTCGGATCAAGATCCAGGTTTACCCCGGTCGAAGGATTTTCATCTCGAAAAAACGACTAAGTCCGAAGGTAAAAGTCTCCACCGAGGAAACCCACATCGCGTATCCGGACAAGGGCTCCAGGAGGTCGGATTCAACTGGCAGGTTCGTCCCGGTGAAGAAAAACTTCAAAATAAAGACTAAGTCAGAAGGTAACTTTTTAACCGAGGCCTCCCGCGACCTGTAGCCGAGCAGGGCTCCATCGCGGTCGGCCTGAAAGTTTGACTTTGCCCCGGTCGAGGTGCAACCAGATGACCCGATTGGCGCTTTTTGTTTCTAAGCGATAGAAAAGTAATAATTCTTTAAAAATTCATATCTCCGGTTCCCCTGAACCGATTTTAATCGTTTTTGTGTCATTTTAAAGATAAATATATAAACTATTTTTATAAATTGGTTTTGGATTTTTAAACTGTTTCCTGTGTTTTATTTAATTACTGTTTTGTGATATTTGAATGCTTTACACTTTGTCTCCTAAGTTAAGCCTTGACGCTCGTTGCCAAGCTACCAAGGGTTGAGCTGGGATTAATTTACTGAGACCTAACTGTACCTATGTGGAGGTTAGTGGCTTGTTGCTAGGTGTAGGTACCTACCTGCCCTACCAATAACCCATTTTCCAACACCCCCTTTGTATCCACTGTGTGGCAATTTTTATCCTTATCCTTTACACTATGGATGGAATTTGCTTTACCTTGAAAAACTGTCAGGCAGTGATAATATTGGGAATTTGTTCCTAATTGCATTAATTGCACTATTTTCTTTAATTTCTCTGCACTTATATATTGGCGCATCTTTCCCTAGAACTACTATTCTATACATTTGAGCAACCTTCCTGTGCTAAGATGTATATGAATGTATTAAATTCTAATACATTTTTTAATTAAGTTCAAATTGGATGTTTTTTGTGTTGTAACATTTTCAGCTTCCCTCTTGGATGTAATTGTGTACTCCCCTTTCTTTAGGATTGCGTTAATGAGATTAGTAAAATGGAGTCAAGGTAGGCTAATTTATTTATCGTACCTAATAATTACCTGTCAGGACCAGTCTTCTTGTGAATATACTTGTGGGCCTGCAGCACTGGTTTGCCATCCACTTAAGTAGCCCTCTAACCATGTCTCAGGCCTAACATTGCAGAGCCTTTGTGTGCAGTTTTCCGCTGCCATGTCGACCTGGCAAGATAATCATCTTGCCAGGCCTAAAACTTCCCTTTTTTAAACACATACATTACCCCCTAAGGAAGGTCCTATATGACCCACAGGGCAGGGGGCAGTGTGTTTAAAAGGCAGGACATGACCTTTTAAATTTTACATGCCCAACTCCCTAATTCGTTTTTCACTACTGCAAGCCTATCTGTCTCATAGGATTACTATATCTTATAAGTGTAATTCCCAATCTGGAAGAAATATGTCTTTTAGGTTTGATGCCTCTGCACTCACAATTTAAAAGCACAACTTATGGTGAAGTTGCATTTTAAATAGCAGTTCTGAAAATGCTACTTTTATAACGTTGGCATTTTCTTTAGCCATTTGGTGCCTATTTTCTGTCTCCAATACCTGTCTAGGGTGGGGTGGAAGCTGGGCTTGTGCTTTCCCTCTAGACAGCTGCACAAAAAGGTAGCTTAGGTGTGACTGATAGGTCATCAACATCCTGATGGGCCACAATGGGTAGGATGGGAGGGAGGGGCCGACACACCTGAAAGTGCAATGTCCTGCCACACACAAAGAGCTGCATACCCCCCTGTTGTGTGTCTGGAGCCAAGGCAGTAAGGGAAGGCCTCTGTGCACTTTAAAGGTCCGTCTTTGAATTCTCCCTACTTCAAAGGCACAATTGGGTATAAGTATTGGACCTCTGACTTCCCTAGCTCAACACACTATTCAACCTGTGGATACTCTGCCAGGGGGAGGGACTGCTGTGCTGCTACAAGGATATCCACTCTCCTGAGCTGCTACTCTGTTGGACTCCTGCTTTGCTGAGCTGACCTGCTGCCTCCTGTTTTCTGAAGTCTCAGGGATAAAAAAGACTTCCAACATGCCTGGTACAGCTCCTGGACCTGTCTGCAACCAGCTCCTGACCCCCAATAGACACCCCTTTAGCACTGGACCCTTAAAAGTGGATTTGTGATCCTTGAAACAAAGCTTTTGGGCTTTTCGTGACTGCAAATGGGCCTGCTCTCACCGGAACCACACTACTCACACAAAGACTCAGCATGGTCCAGCACAAGTTTGTCTCTTCACATGGCATGTATCCCCACTCCCAACTGTGAGGCTCCAGCCCACTCATCTGCAACACCTGGCTGACTCTTCACTTTCATGGACCACTGGCAACAGTGCTCTCCTTGCCCCAGCAAACGTCTTTCCTGCAAGTGCGACTCTTGGCTCTATTCTGCCGGAACTTTTGGATTTACCCCAGTATAGTGCAACCAGATTTCCCCAGTTAGCTCTTTATGCTTGTAAGCAGTATATTGCATTTTAACCTTTACAAAATAATTTCTTGACTCCTACTTATTGGAATATTGTAGGTTTGCTCTTGTTTTACTCATAAAAGTAAGGACTATTTTTCTAACAAGCTGTGGTTTCTTTTTGTATGATGTTTTGACTATTTTACTGTTACACATTTCCTCTTGAGTTAAGCCTGACTTCTCCATGCCAAGCTACCAGAGGTTTAGCATAGGTTAATTTATGGTGTGTATCTGACTTACCCTGACTAGGATTGTGGTTCTTACTTGGATAGGGTGCATACCTCTGCTGACCAGAATCTCAATTTCTATCAAGTAGAAACTGAGTTGTTAAATTTTGTTGGTTATTGATGAAGTTTACAAAACGGATTAGTCAAAATCAAATATCTCAAGATATTCATGTTTGTTGAATTTATCTGCAAAGTAGTAGAGTGTTATGAGTCACTACAGTCACACTGTGATGGATAATTCCTGAATTTCAAAATGATTAGTTGAATGAGGTCTAAACTGAATTTGTGTTAGTTTCCTTGTGCCCTGGAGTAAACACACTGATTAGGGTGAGTTGTTGCTTGGTGAAAATTTGCCTTAGTGTAATTGATGGTTTTGAAAAATATTATTCTCGCTCCAAATGAAATTGATTTACACTTTTCCTTTCTTTTTCTTTACTTAGGTGAAGCAGACAAGAAAACATTTGTTTTGAGTTGCGTGATTGTTGGTTTGGGTTGTTCCTGGTTTGGGAGCAAAGCATTGCGCTTCACTGAGCTTTGTTGTAATTTGCTACTTGTCATGGTCACGGAGAGCAGCCCTGCAATTGGTAACCTGTCACTGAGAAGCTTTGCTGTGATTTGTGAGACATCACCATGAACTGTACTGTGATAGATTGGTCGTTGATGCTGAGTAGATGTCATGCTGTGATTGATTTACTGTAATTGTGTATTTGTATATGGTTTCCTTGGAAGTAGTTCAAGTAAAATGGGTCCCACATTGAAAAACACTCAAATCCACTTAGGAAGAAGAGAACATTCCCCCTGGAAGATTCTCCCATTTATAAAGTGATAATAAATTGAGGTCTGCACACATGTATGAACTTAAGAGAATGCAATGAGATGACAATTGAACATGATTATTTGCTTGTTTCTTGGCAGAGGTCTGATCTCCTTGCATTCATGGCAAATGTTCCAAAGCTTAGGGCAGAACTAAAAATAGTGGTATACAGGGGTGCATAGATCAGTGACAATCTCAAAAATTATTTGGATTGATTTGAAAACATTATTTAAAATTGTGATTCCAAAAGTTTTTTGGGCAGACTGTAAAGTAGCTGTAAATTGCCCAATAAGGACCCTTCAAGGATGCTTCCTCATACTTTGCTGGCTACTCTTATGATTGCGTAGTTGAAGCAAAAGGTCAGAGAGAAAGAATTATATTGGTCGAAGATCAGGAGTACTAAACAAGAGTAGTCAGTTCATGCATATTATGAGAGGCTTATGCAGATTTATAGAAAGTTCACTGGAGTTGAAGACCCCACAAAAGAAAGCAGTGGTATTGTGCCTGCTTTCATTTTGGATTTATGAAGCTTAATGCCTGATGTACAAAGCCCTTTTGCATTTCTTAAGAGGCCGAATCACAATTTTGACCTGTTAAGAAATGCAAAGCAGCCTTTTCCTCTGTATAAAGGCCTTTAAGGAATCACAAAATGTGATTTTTACAGGGTAGAAATCACATTTTGCGATGCCCTAAATAGAAAATTGCAATTAGGGATTTCTTATTTATGATTTCTTGGCACATGTACAAAGCATTTCCTAAATGCAAAAGGAGCATTTAGGAACTGCAATTACAATCGACTTCAAGTTGATGGTAATCATGTGCTATTTAAAAAAAGCATGTGTGCGCTTTACACGTGCACCACTCATTGCGGAGTGCAGCAAGGGGGGCCTTAGGCTGAACATCACCCATGCTTTAGCATTTCCTAATTTGTGATTTCCTATTAGGAAATTGCAAATTAGGAAATGCTAAACCAATTGTACCTGTTGGCCTTTAGGCCATAGGAACAAATAGTTTGGTATTACTTAAAGAGCGATTTTCTAATAGCGATTCCTACACTGTAGGAATCGCTATTAGGGAATCTCTATTTTTGTACATACCATTTCGCATTTTCTAAATAGCGATTTCTAAGGAGTCTCTATTTATGAAATAGAAAATAAGTATTTTGTACATCATACCCCTTAGTTCTCATATTGAGCAGCGTGCGATGTGTTAGTAGACCAAGAGTATAGTATACTGAATTATGCAAAGCACTGCAGTGATTTCTTTTGATACAAAGTAACAGAAGTCTAATGAAAAATGAATGATAGCACAAACACGTTCAGAGAGGTACTAGAAATTGGTAAATGGATTTGAGTGATTTTGGTTTTGTCGATGATGCAGATCCTAGTGCAAATTCCGATATGCATGTCATAAATGTGCAGTGAAATAGTGCTGTGAATTTATAGGTTTTTCCACAGGATAGAGGTAGGGATCTGCCAAATGGCTCACATGGAATGAGTGAAAATATTGACAGGGGAAAGAAGTGTAATTTCTGTTGTTACAGTGGGCATCTTGTGAAAGTGAGAATGCAGATTGGATCCAAGTAGAATTCAGAAAATGCAGCACAGACCAAATCAGTTAGCTCTGAGGGAACAGTGACATTTACAGTCCATGGTCCCAGCCCAATTGGCTCTTGTGCAAAATAAGCGGAATCAAGGGCAATTTAATACAGATGTACCTGTGACTGCAATGATGCAGCAAAATATGCAGTATAAACTGCATGTCTTTCAACAAAACCATCTGTTGGTTAACAATGATGACATTTCACAATTCTCAGCAAATGAAGGTGGATCAAGGTGGATTAGGACTGCATGTTTGGTGCAGTCCTAGAGACTGAACTGGGTGGCCCATATGTAGATAGTGAGGTCAATGGTCACCCTGTAACATTTTGTGATCAATACCGGTGTTGCCCACTGTGCCCATAGAGCTTCCAAACCTATCCATCTTGGGAAAACACATCCACGTTGTTGGTGTTAGTAATAGACAGATAATCAATTGAGTTTCAGCAAATGTTTCTCTAAAAATTGGCCTACTTGAGAATGACCATGACTTCATAATATGTGACGAGTCCTGTAAACCTATTAGTTATGGATCTTCTCTGTAAAATGAAATAGCGTGTTTATTGTACACTGTATGGTGTTGCAGTTCAAACCCAAGATAAAGACCTACCCTTCAAAATTAAATCAGAAGAGTCTAGAGTCCATTTCTTTCTAAACTCTGCAAAAGATGATAATTTCTCCTGATTTATGACATTCAGTAAAAGAGGAGGTATGGGATTTCACAGGTAAAGAGATTGATTAAAATTTCAGGACCAGTAAAAATGATAGTGAAACCTAATGTACTTTATCCTCAAACTCCTCAGTACACGTTAGACCTGTCCGCCTAAGGGTGCTCTTCCCCCAACCCTTTTTCCATCACCCCTCCTATTTTTATGACTTTGTTTTTGTTGGCTCTAGAACTGTGCACTTTACAACTGGTAAGTAGTCCTAAAGTCCTTGAGCTCACTCCCTAAACCATGGTAAAATTGGCTTACACCTGATTGGTATAATTAAATTACATGTATGTTCCTAGTAAAATGGTATACCATATACACAGGGCTGGTAAACTAAAAAAAGTAGGCCTTCAGCACCTATTGAGCAAACCACTTAATTAGCCCTTAAAAAGTTGTTCTTGGCCTGCCATTGTAGTCTATTAGCAGTTTTATACTGCCAGTTCAACTTGGCACAAAAACAACCTTGCCAAGCCTTAAACATACTTTTTATTGCACACGAGACACCCCTAAAGTATTCCTTAGACAGCCTATAATGAAGGGTGCATTGTAATTAAGAAGTTGGACATGCATTTTTAAGTTTTTCATGTTCTGGTAGTAAAAAACTCACAAATTTGCTTTCACAACTATGAGGCCTACCGCTCTCCTAGGATGATGTTTGGTTCCCTTATTATATTCAACAAGTGGTAACTTTGGATCTGGAGCAGGTGGGTTAGGCATGTCTGTTGTCTGAGGAATTGCAATTTAAAATCTTTATTATGGCAAAGTTGGATTTTAAGTCATAATTCTGAAAATGGCTCTTTTCTTGCACTAAGCATTTGATGTCTGCAGCCTGTTCCTGGGTCACATTACTAGATATAGTTGGCAGTTGCCGTTGTGTATTCTTCCTAGTTGGCATCACAATAGGGGGTCTGTGTGTTCGCAGGTTGGGCCATCCTTGGCAGGATAGGGGGCAGTGTGGACACCTACCACACTTTCACATCAAAGGCAGTGGCCCAGCTCACATGCAAAGGAACTCACACTAGCTTATTGTTCCCCAGACAGACTGGGACCAGGACAGGGATGCAGGAAATTCCAGACACCTTCTTAGGGGAAAATTTCCAGAAGCTTCTCTTACTTCAAAGTAGGCACCAGGTACCAAAATAGGACCTTCATACCCACTTTTCAAAGCACTCCTGGACCTGTGGCCACGAGATGATAGATCCCCTGCTGCACTGCTGCTTTATGCCTGCCATACGCGCTGAGAAGGAAGACTGGACCTGCACCCTTCATCCCAGGCTAAAGTGACTTCAAGGATCAGCTGACTGACTTCCTGTTCTGAGCTGCTGGAACACAACAAGTACCAGAGACCTTTCCACAACTGCCCAGCTGATCTGATGGACTGCAACTGCACTTGCCTGAGCCCTGCTGGCTTCCACTGGAGTGAGTTCCAGGCCCCCAAGAGGCACCTCCCAGGTCCTGGACCTTTGGTGTAGTATTAGTTGATCTTTTCCACAAACAAGAGAAGAAATCCTGAAGTTTTTGGCTCTTCATGGCTACATATTTGCCCGTTCGTGTCAAGAACTGACTGCAAGTGCTGCCCACCAAAACGAAGCTACGGTGAGCATGACTGTTTGCGCTATAGAGACGGCCAGAGATGATTGACAACCAAAGTTCTGCACTTCGTTCCACAGCATCAACAGCCCATGGTGAGTATCAACCTGAAAGTCCAGCAATGATTATCCATGATGCCAGAAAGGATCGTCACACTACTAGGACAACTGTCTGTGATGCCTTGCCTTTTTTTCGTGCAGCAGTGATGACCATCTGTGACACTCTCAATGCTCCTAGTGGCCTTCTCCAACACAAACTGGACTCTTCATACCAGTCTTTGAAAAGGTAACTTTTTCAGAAGGACTAACCTAGTCCCTGTATCTGGCCTGCACTCCTTTGCAGTTGACCTGAACTTGTGATTTTCCTGCAGTCTCACACAGCCAGATAGCTGCAAGTGGTGCTTTGTGCTTTTAGAGCTATACTTACCATACATTTTTCAAAACACTTATCTCTGATTCCACTGATTGGAGTTTTGTCATTTTGGTGTTGTATAATTTATTAAACTGTATTATATGTTTAAAAATTGTTTGTGGGATTTTTCTTGTTTTGAGTTTTCCTTTTGTTGCTGTTTGGTGTGCTGCACAAATACTTTACACATATCCTCTAAGGTAAATCTGACAGCTTTAGTGCCAAGATACCAGAGGGTTAAACATAGGTTAATTCAGTGACTTTTTTGGTTAGTCTTTTGGCAAGGACTGTGGCTGTTGCTTGAGAAGGGCTCACACTCCCCTCAACCAACAACCCAGTTTCTCACAACAAGCTTACATGAGAAGCAAAGGAGGGAATAAAACCAGTGATCGAAAAAATGGTAGGATGGGGAATTCCGGGAAGTGTTGGGTAGTTCCTGCAAATCTCTTGTGATAGGAAGTATAAAAATGAGCAAAACATCGGTGGTGGTCGAGTGTTTTTGAAAGAATGGTACAATTGTAACCCCATATTGTCCTATGGTACAGAATCCTGCTGTGATTTTGCTTTAGCTTCCTGCGGATGTAGAATAGTACACAGTCATCGACTTGTGCCAGGTGTTCTTTTGCATTCCTCTTCACAAAGATAGCCAATATGTTTCCGTGTTTGGATTAATCAATCAAGTCCTGGTTTGGTGTTGCATCCCACAGGGGTATACTGAAAGCCTCTCAATCTTCGGTCAAATTGAAAAGAAAGATTTTGAAAGTCTAGAGGGGCCCTGTAATTTGGTGCTAGTGCAGTATGATGACCTGATAGCCGCATCCAAAACAAAGGAAAAATGGAAGTTGATTGCAATTGTGCCATTAAACCATGTTGCTGACAGTTGTCATAAAGTGACTCTTGTACTTTTCTGAGTTCTCAATAAGTGCAACAAAGGGTTTTTAAACAGGTTACTGTGTTTATGTTTTTTATCCAATTAATCACTAGACTGTTTGTTGCACATGGCACTTAAATGTTTTGCACACTTCTATCATTGGGCTAATGTTGGGCTACATTTTGGTCCTTTCTAGATTTAAATGCAGAAACCCTTAAACACATTAAAACCAAAAGTCCAAACTAAGGTCTTGTTGGTTCATTTAATTCTTGTTCTAGCCTGCACGTGCTTCATCTCTTATAGCCTTCTTCAGGGCTAGAAATCATTCAATAAATCCCTTAGCAAGCAAAAATAATAATTTAAATTACACAAATATGTTGAACGTTATTTCCATATTTAAATTTAAAAAATACACTAATTCACGGGTTTAGATATACAACCAGTGTTAACACAACACCCGGTGTGAGTTACTGAAGCAGTAAAATAAAATGAAAACAAGATCCCCACATCCTTAGACTCTACCTGTGTTATAAATATAAATATTCGAATAACATACAGAAGAGTGGGATACATGGAAAAAATCTTCAAGTGTTACAGGTTCTCAAGCAACAAAAATAAAGTTCAAGGCTCATCATAAGGAAACAAATCAAGCCAATAAGAATGTATGCTAACTACGATCTATATTGTGAATCTATGAATAGAACAAACAGGAGGAAAACCAAATAAAACCAACTAGTTAAGGGTAACATCAAAATTACACCATCCTGCATACACCTACCCATTCTAGGGTCTACAGTATCAGTTTGCCTGAACTTTGTCATCACCTGCTCTTTCAGACTAGTTATATGACGCATCACCATATTGGAGCAATATGAAACAATCCAACTATTCTCTGACTTAAGATAGTAAAACTTCATAGAACAAGAGTCATTATCTGATAGTATGCTTAATCCAAGTTGATAAATACCTGCATTTCAGAATAGCGCTTCAAAACAAGTGGTGATCAAATATAGATCATGTTATGATCAAGGCTTCATATCTCCCATGTTTCTAATGGTTATCGAAATAATTTAACAGAACAACACATGTAACCAGTTTGCTAAAAATGTTCACAAAATGGTCTTAAAATGGTCTTAGCCCAAATTAAGTCAGTTTATATCTCAAAATGATATTAAGATCATAGAGTTGTGGTTCTGAAAAAAAACAATCACAAGTAAATTATTTATCTTCACCATCGGAACAGAGAAGCAAGTGTAAACAGTAAAGTTCCATAAAACAAAAAACACATATTTTTCGCTATTCGAATAATCTAGAAACTATATTAGTAGAGCCTTGAATATAAGGTATGCTACATGGGTGCTATCTTGCACCTGAGTATAAAACCATAGAAGAAGGACTCTCATGTCAATGCCCGTGTGAGCAAGTGTATAGTAGGTGCCATTTTGGTTCTTATGTGTAGTCCTCATAATGAAAAACAGCATGTAGTCCGTATTTTTATACAAGGAATACACATAACGGGATTCTAAATATAAGGATTCTAAATACCCATATGAGGGAAACTAATGAATAAAAAATACAATTAAAAGGAAGTTCCTGAGTCACACTCTTGTGCCACACCTCAATAATACGACAGCTTGAGGTAAGTTAAATAACTTTCTCTCGTAGGGGATTTCCATGTATAGTCATAAGCACTGAATACAGTGAGTCCGACAGGGTTGGAGAATAATCCTGTGTGGAAGAAGAAGAATGTCTATGACGTGAATGTAAAGATCTTTGAAGTGACTCATGTCGATGGTGCAGAGAGGAAGACGAACGTCTAGAGGAATGCCTGGAATGTCTTATGGATTCCGCTGGAGTCACCGGGACAGACTCTGAAAGAGGAGCCGGAAGAGGAGCTGTAGGTACCACAGGTGTCTGAGGCAACGGCGACTGCTGAGGAGACAGTTGAGGAGAAGCAGGAAGAAGAATGAGCGAGGCAGAGGATTCTGAAGTGGTATAAACCCTTCTAGGCCTCTTTGACTGTCTCCTCGATGTCGACACACTCCTCGACGTCGAAGTACGGTGACAGCGGGTACCTCTTGGCATTGATTCCCCTCGTCGCTGAGATCCTCTCGACGGTGACCTTCCTCGACGTCGATGGGATGACGGCGAGCACTCTCTCTCGATGCTGATCGTCCTCGACGCTTCGACGGCGACCCGGACCAAGACCTTCTTGACGGCGAGCGTCCACGCCGTCTCGCCGGCGAAACGGCTGTCGACGTCGAGCTATGTCTCTTTCTCGACGGTGAGCCGGTCCTCGACGGCGAACATGTTGGCGCCGTTCCCGGCCTCGACGTCGATGCCCTCGACGTCGTCGGAGACCTATGTCGTTTATGAGCAGGTCTGGCAGATGTTCCAGAGGAAACAGGGGGAGCCCTGGTAGAAGACTGACCTTCTCCTCGCTCTGTGGTAGATTGACCACTTCTTCTCCTGTCCTTTCTTGCCTGAAGTCGAATTTTCTCCCTATCGCGAAGAGTTCTTCTGGAGAAAGTTCTACAGATGTCACAGGAGTCAGGTTTGTGGCTGGATGGAAGGCAAATTATACAGACCTGGTGTGGGTCTGTTTTAGCCTTTTTTCTGCCACAAGGACATTTATCAAAAAGTGAAGGCATTCTAAAGATAGAAAAACCTTACATTTCTGTCAGAACGTGACAGAAAAGGTTGGCAAATGTTCACTCAATATTAAAAACGTCGAGTGAAATTGAAATTCAAAAGGTTTTAATTGAATTTTCTGTCAAAAAAGCTTTGTGAGGTAGAGCTCAATGCTTCAGGGTCCTGTCAGAAGGAGCCGGAAAAAAGAACTGAGGCAACTGCCTTTTGCTGTGCATGATGGGATACAGGAAGACTTTACTTTCTTAAAGGCACAGCTCTATTTACATTCTGTATAATGGCAGCCTATGGGCTACACTGCCCTGCATTGTTTTATTCTCATTAGAGGTGTAAATAAAGTATGAGAATGTATTTTTTATTACATTTCTAGAATAAATGTGTGTTTGAAGGTGTATTTACACTACAGCTGTCTTTCTTTTCAACAATTTGGCCTGTGTAGCTGTTCACATAGGCTGCACAGTGTTATTCTTAAGTGGTTTTTGACAAGCCCTTTTCAAAAGGGCTGGTATCTGCACTTAAGAATATATTTCACATCAGTGCTCCGGGGTCCCCGCATGTGCGTGGAACTATTCAGTTCTTATGACTATCATGGAAATACCCCTACGAGAGAACTGGAGTTACAGGTAAGAAACCATTCCTTATTTACCACTACAACTCGAGCATAACCATCCCTCAGCCAGTCAGTCTTCAGCTATCTCCCTCAAATGCTCCCTCTTCATTTAGAACATAGAACGGCAATAGTATTACAGTTTTACATACCACTGTATAACATATCCTTTTCTCTTAAAAACATGAACAGTACTTAAATAAATACTTACAAAAAATGGAAAATTAACTAAAAAGTTAACCATAAAATACATCATAATATAATCAATAGAGAAAAATCACTAAATACTTTTTAGGAAATAAACATGTCAAATGAATAGATTTGTTCAAGAACATCAGTGGTCTGCAATGTCTAACACTTCTTGGATACGCCTCACTTTGACTTGGCACCCTAGGAATATCTGTTCTACTATCACCTCTCTCCCGGGCAATGGTTACTGTATTATCAGTCTCTCATGCTGACTGATACAAATCCACCTCAAATGTCAACATGAAGCCACTACATTGTTGCTTCCATTTGCTCACAATATACTCACCACCTTTCTGATACAAGGTCATGCTTCTGTTATTCCACTTCTCCCCATTTTCCATGACCACTGAGTGGCGATAGACACGTTTTACTTTATACAGTCGTTTGAACTTGGCCAACCCACCACTTCGCTGGCTACACTGAACCATCACCCAATCCCCTTCACTGATCCCCTCAGAGGCCTTGTCCCTCCTTGTAACTACTTATCACACCTCACCCATTCCTTCATCCAAGAGGGCACCAATTTCATCCCTGTAGACCTACCACACATCATTGTAAAATAAGTCTTAAAAGGTAACATCATACTTACTAGTACAGTAAGCCCACACCATATTCCTGATCATTCTCCCACACCCTGTCCGTTCGTCACAGCCATCTTGATTGTACCCTTGAACATTCTGTTTGCCTTCTCCACAACACCATTAGCTTGTGGGTTATACAATAAAGTATGAGTATACTGAATTCCACAGGACTCCAAAAAGCCTTGCATTTCATTCGATGTCAGTTAGGTGCCGTTATCTGTTATGATTTTAGAGGGAACTCCTTACTCGTTGCAGACCACCCTTAGTTGTGTAATGGTCACTCTAGTGGTGATCTCCTTCATAACCTTACTATCAACCACTTAGTTTGGACATCCACTATTACCAATGCATACTTCCACTCACCCCTTGACTCACTCATGGGCCCAATAGAGTCCATAATCAAAATATGCTATGGCTTGCCCGGGTCTGTTATCCATCCTAAATCAGTTTACACACCAGCTTTCAACTTCTTCTCTCTCTCTTTACATACGCTGCATCTTTCCATCGACCTGGCAAATTGGTCATCCATTTTTTTCCATTGCCACTCACTTTTCAAACTTTTCTTTGTTCTAGATTGTCCCAAGTAGCCTTCATGCGCAACTTCTATCAACTTTGACCACAAACCCTGAGGTGGAATAAACCTTTCTCCTCTCATCTCCAACATCTCATCGCACACTGACAATTAATATAGCACTTTAAGATATGGGGGGCACTCCCGCGGCCCCCATTACGACATCAGCGGGGATGAGGCCGCAACATAGGAGCCGGCTCCTAATGGAGCCGGTGGTGTTGCGGCCGTGCGACGGGTGCAGTTGCACCCGTCGCGCTTTTCACTGTCTGCTATGCAGACAGTGAAAAGCTGGCCGGGGCCCTGTTAGGGGGCCCCAGGACACCCCTTACCGCCAGCCTCTTCCTGGCAGTGCAAACCGCCAGAAACAGGCTGGCGGTAGGGGTTTCATAATCCCCAGGGCACCGCCGGGGCTAAAACGGCGGGAAACCGCCGGCCCCGGCGGTTCAACCGCGGCGCTTCCGACGCGGTCGTAATAGGGCAGGAAGCACCACCAGCCTGTTGGCGGTGCTTCCGTCATTTTAGCCCTGGCGGTCTCCGACCGCTAGGGTAATAATTACCCCCATGGTCTAACGGTAGGTGAAACAGTACTCTCCCTCCTGCCAACTAACAGGAGTAAGCGTTTCACTTCCTTCATAGTCTGATTCTTGAGCTACCTACCGCAAAGGCCTCCAAACCACTCAAGCTATCAGATTAGCACCTGTGGCACTCTATTGGTGATGCCACCTTAAATACAGTATGGTCCCTGTTAGTGGTTAACCAACACACAACCATCAATCTAGCAATATCATCTGTTAATTAGAATCTCAAGACTATTCTTGCCTGTTTAATACATTTGAGAGGGAGCAAAAATTGAAGGACTTCATCCTCAGCAATCTGGATCTGATTCAACTGTGGCCTTCTGAAAAAGTACTCCCCCTGGCACCTAATACTACTGCAATAAACGTGGGGGGTCAACCTGAACAATACCCTCTCCTTAAATCTTTTTGTTAATGCCACTGCAGGAGTCTGTTTCTCCTATTTGAAAACGTTTAGAAAGACTCACAAATGTTTTCCAGAGCATTCCAGAAAGATCATTGTTCATGCTTTATTCATGTCTGGACTTGACTATGCCAATGTGCTTCTCTGTTAGATCTCGTCAAGCACTGTTGAACAGACTACAATGAGTCCAGAATGTGGCAGCCAGACTAGTGATGAATATTCCTAAAAGGTAATGTATTCGAGGTGGCTTGCATAGCCTCCACTGGCATCCTGTCAAGCAAAGAACAGAATTCAAAGCCCTGACATTACCGTTCAGGATCAATCAATTGAAACGCCCAGCGTATATCTATGACAAACTTAAAAGATACTTTCCCTGCAGAGCCTTACAATCAGCCAACCACAACTTGCTCTGCATTCCCAAGATTAAAAAAGACCAGAGAAGATGGGTGTTCATTCTCTTGTTTGGCCCCAAAGGTCTGGGAACTTTGACCTGACGACATTAGAGGGGCCACATCAAGGAATTAATTTAGGAGGCTTTTAAAGATCCACTTCTTTAGAGAGACCTAATTGCTGACTGGGCCCTCCTTTGGCAACTTTCTTAATTGCATTTTACTCTCATCTAGCACCTGAATGCGTCTTTTGGAGCAGGTGTTTGACACTTTACAACTCTATTTTATTTATTAGTTCATTCATTCATCTGCTTACATTGCTTTTATCCATTCCCCCACAATGATTGCAGGAGAACTCCAAGCCTCAGCTGCATTTTGCACCGGTGGTACTGCACTTTCACTCTCCTTTGCCAGAACTGGTGGGTCATGTACTTCATGCCAATCCACTCCTTAGTGCCTGGGTTGGACACGCTTATTTTAGCATTAGGCCCACAGCTTGTGCCTTTTACACATAAACAGATTTTTAATTTGTTCCGTAGTTGTTAGCACAGCCAGCTTTTAGCTTGTTGTCTCCCTATTTCAATCAGCTGCTTCTTTTAGAGAAGACATAGGGGTCATTACAACCCTGGCGGATGGTGTTAAAGCGGCGGTAAGACCGCAAACAGGCCAGCGGAAAAAAAAGGGAATTATGACCGTGGCGGAAACCGCCAACAAAGACAGCCACTTTAACACTCCGACCGCCACGACGGTACAGACAAGCAGCGCGGGGGTCACCGCCAACAGACAGGCGGGAGACAAAGTACCGCCCACAGTATTACAACAGGCCAATCCGCCACCTTTTCCGGGGTGGATTCAGCGTGGATAAAAACACGGTGGAAACAGCCATTTCAATGGGAAAACGCTCACCTTAACACACTCCACGAGGAAGGAGGGCACCATGGAGCCGGAACTCCAAATACTCCCTGCGATAGTCTTCCTGCTCTTCTACGATCATCAGCAACACCGGCGCCGAAGACAACGGTGAGACATGCACCTACGACATAGGGGAGGGGGAGGCAAAAGTCAGGGACACACACACGCAACACCCCCACGCTGACCCTCGCACACTACAACACACATACCAATGCATTTCCAAACATCACAGTAACATCCCCCAACCCCCCCGGAAGAATGCAAAGACAAAAGGAAATGAGTTCAACCATTGTAATGTATCAAAATACAGTAAGCTAATATATACAGATATATATACACATTCAAAAAATTATACATCACGATTAGTAGTGCAGGTATGCACCATTCAATGTCCGTGGACCACTGGGCCCTAAATGCATGGGCGAGGCCCACATCAGATACCTGACCAGAAACGAAGAGAACACTGCTGGGGCATCAGATCGAAATACAACAGGCACCTTAGGGGGAAGGGAAGGGGGGGCACCTCAGCCGGATGACAGCACCACGCCAGATCCACAACGGGGCTCCATGCCCATTGATGTATCCTGGGGAGTGCAAAGCCAAAGTCTCACAAGTCTTTTCAGTGGGTGGTTTGCCCACTGCTTTATCCTGGGGAGTGCAAAGCCACAGTCTCACATGTCTTTATAGTGGGTGGGTTGCCCACTGTACCATCCTGGGGAGTGCAAAGCCACAGTCTTTCAAGTCTTTTCAGTGGGTGGTTTGCCCACTGCTTTATCCTGGGGAGTGCAAAGCCACAGTCTCACGTCTTTTCAGTGGGTGGGTTGCCCACTGTACCATCCTGGGGAGTGCAAAGCCACAGTCTTTCAAGTCTTTTCAGTGGGTGGTTGGCCCACTGCTGTATCCTGGGGAGTGCAAAGCCACAGTCTCACAAGTCCTTTCATTGGGTGGTTTGCCCACGGTACCATCCAGGGGAGTGGAAAGCCACAGTCTCACAAGTGGATAACCGTCTCCACTGGTTCTGGAGGGGGACTGGTGCCCAGAGTGCTTCATCCTTTTAAGGACTGAGGTAGTGGATGCTGTTCTTCACTGGTTCTGAAGGGGGACTGATGCCCAGAGTGCATCACTCTCACCGTGACGGTCCCAGTTCCGTCACTGCCGCTGCCGCACATGGGCTAGCGGTGCTTGAGTTGGCGGTCCTTTCCCTGTTCAGCGGTCTTTGCCCTTTTCAGCGGTGCTTGACTTTGCAGTTTCTGACCTGTTCAGCGGTGCTTCCCATGTTCAGCAGTGCTTGCCTTTGCAGTTTCTGCCCTGTTCAGCGGTGCTTGCCATGGCGGTCTTTGCCCTGTTCAGAGGTGCTTGCCTTTGCAGTTTCTGACCTGTTCAGCGGTGCTTGCCATGGCGGTCTTTGCCCTGTTCAGCGGTGCTTGCCATGTTCAGCAGTGCTTGCCTTTGCAGTTTCTGCCCTGTTCAGCGGTGCTTGCCATGGCAGTCTTTGCCCTGTTCAGCGGTGCTTGCCTTCGCAGTTTCTGACCTATTCAGCGGTGCTTGCCATGGCGGTCTCTGACCTGTGCAGCAGTGTTTGCCATGGTGGTCCCTCATTGCCCAGCGGGGCTGTGGCTGCCGGGGCCCTCCTGGGCACTGACTCTGGCGGTGGTCTCCTGACCAGTGATGATGGGACTGCCCTCCTGGGCACTGACTCTGGCGGTGGTCTCCTGACCAGTGACGATGGGACTGCCCTCCTGGGCACTGACTCTGACGGTGGTCTCCTGACCAGTGACGATTGGACTGCCCTCCTGGGCACTGACTCTGGCGGTGGTCTCCTGACCAGTGATGATTGGACTACCCTCCTGGGACCAGTGACGATTGGACTGCCCTCCTGGGCACTGACTCTGGCGGTGGTCTCCTGACCAGTGACGATTGGACTGCCCTCCTGGACACTGACTCTGGCGGTGGTCTCCTGACCAGTGACGATTGGGCTGGCGGTGGCTTCCTGGGCAGCGGGGATGATGGCGGCCTTCTCCGCCGTGCTGCTCTTCCCAGACTTTGGCGCTTTCTTCTGCCCCTTCCCCACCTTGGGAGGAGTCACAGCTGCCTCGACACTCCCCCCGGGACCCTTGTGAGCAGCTTTACCGGCAGGAGTCTTCCCCCTCTCCTGTCGGGCACTGTCCAACTTCTGGTGCTTCACAGGGGGGGGACTGGCTGTGCTTTTGCTCCGTGTCACACTGGCTGCCCTGGTGCCCAGTGCACTCCACATACCTCTAACAGGCACCACTGGTACCAGAGATTTTTTGGCTGAGGTGCTAGTACGGGACCTATGAATTGGAGTGGGGGGATGGTGGGAAAGAGGTCAACGTTGCTCAGGAAAAGTTTCTGACAAACACTGGGACGGGTAGCTGGAGGGGGTCTGGGAGTGGAGGAAGAGGAGGTGGTTGTAGGAGGTGTAACTTTTGATGATTTGGGTGCAGGTGCATGTTCTGGAGGTGGATGGATGTTGGGTGTGTGTGTGCCCGCGTTTGTGTACTTTGGGAGGGGGCGTCACAGACACACTGGGAGAGGACACAGGGGACGTGTAAATGGTAGTGGGGGTGGTGAGTGCATGTGAGCGGGGTGTGGTGGTGGGTGTGCTGGTGCGAGTCCTAGTGGCTGTAGTGGTAGTGCATGCAGGTGAGAGTGTAGACGACACTGGGAGGGAGGAGGGAGACGACGGGGAGGGGGACACAGTGGAGGGAGTGGATGTTGCTGTGTCTGTATGTGGGTGATGCTTGCGTGAGTGCCTGTGGGATGTGTGGTACCTATGTTTGCCTGAGCTGCTCTTGTGTGTTGAGGTGTGTGCAGGCTGGTCTGATGGTGTGCTTGGGATAGGCAGAGGTACAGGGGATTGGGTCTGGGTCGAGGAAGTTGGAGAGGGGAGGCTAGACACAGGGACAATGGCTGCCATCAGTGCTGAGGCCAGAGATTGCAGGGTTCGATGATGGGCAGCCTGACCAGAATGAATGCCCTCCAGGAATGCATTAGTGTGTTACAACTCCCTTTCTACACCCTGGATGGCATTCACAATGGTAGACTGCCCAACAGTGAGTGACCTGAGGAGGCCAATGGCCTCCTCACTGAGAGCAGCAGAGGTGACAGGGGCAGGGGCTGAGGTGCCTGGGGCGAAGGTGATGTCCACCCTCATCGGGTGAGCGGGAACTGGGCGAAGGCTGAGGGGCTGCTGGGAGGGCAGTGCTGGTAGGGGGGGGTGACGGCTGTACCTGTAGAAGTGGGGGGCACAGATGTTGCCGCCACCACAAGGGAGCTCCCATCGGAGGACGAGTCCGTGATGCTGTTTGCTGATCCGGTGACTGCCGTGAAGCTCCCCTCGCCCTCTGTCCCACTGGTGTATTCTGAGTCCGTGGTGTGGCCCTCCATGGCCATGTGGGATGCAGCCCTCTCGTGCTCCGGTGCCACTGTACCTCCGCCTGATGATGCTGATGCACAAAAGAAAAGGGCGAGCACAAAAAGGGGGGGGGGACGACAGAAGAAAGACAGGTTGAGTGCATGGCTTACGGCTACCGTTGGCGGACAATACAGACACAACAGCCCCCTGCACTACGCCGCGCTGTTGGGCTCTACAGATGCAGTTCCTGGGATATGGCCTACATGGCTATGGTGGACATCTGCACACATAGATGACACAGGGGCATGTATACCTGTACTTGGCACTCTACAGAGGTGGGGTGGAGTGGCACATGGCCTGCATTACGGAGGGGCCTAGCCTACGGAACTCGCCCTGGCCTAGGGAAACCCACAGCCCTCCTCCCCCAACCAGACACCACCACTGCGCGCAAAGTCAGCAGAATGATGTTGTACTCACCCCCTTGTGTCTGCTGTGATGCCCTCAAGTGCCCATCCAACTCAGGGTAGGCCACCACCAGGATCTGGAACATCAGGGGGGTCATGGTGCGACGGGCACCCCTCCCACGTTGGGAGGCCATCCCCAGCTGAGCCTCCGCCGTCTTCTTGCTCCAGCGGCGAATGTTCTCCCATCTTTTACGGCAGTGGGTGCTCCGTCTCTGGTGGACCCTCAGGGTCCGGACGTCCTTGGCAATGGCACGCCAAATATCCTTCTTCTGGTGGGCGCTGACCTACATGACATGTACAGGGGAAGAAGAGAAGTCATTACCAACTGCACCGTCGAAGTGAGTGGCCCACATCCCTACCCTTGCCATGTGGCACATGCATTCACAGTCCTTCATGCTCACAGAACTGTGGCCCCTTCCTTCTTACATCCAGCCCTCACCACCTACGCATAGCCCATACAACTTGCACCCTATGTACTCACCTGTTGGTCTGGAGGACCGTAGAGTAGCGTGTACTGGGGGAGGACCCCGTCCACGAGCTTCTCCAACTCCTGTGCAGTGAAGGCAGGGGCCCTTTCCCCAGATGCACGTGCCATTGTCTCTTCCAGACCGAGGTCACAGCAGCACTTGCAGTATAGGTCCTCTCCTGTCGAAGATCAGGTATCGGGTGATTCAACAGATAGGAAATGGTGGTCACGTCCGCGGCGGTGACGTCCGCGGCGGTGCGTATCATCACCGCTGCGCACTTCGTCATTGGCTCCTGGGACCCATAGGGTCCAATGTTAACCAATGCAGCATTGCGCAGCGGTCTTTGACCGCCTACTGTGACGGTGTACAACGCCAACGCAGTTACTTCACATCCCATTGTCCCAGTTTAGATGTCAGGCAGCCGCCATTTCAAGGGCCCACATGGCTTCATTTTCAACTGCGTCACACATACCTAGGCCTGGACTCAACACACATACAGACAACTTTTTGGATTTTGTTTCATGTTCTGTGTAGCTGTGGGTACATACCTTTGAGTTGCTTGACTCTGTGGTCGCTGTTGTCCTTCCTAGGCACCGTCACCTGGGACTTGTAAGGAGATGGCGGAATCCTCCGGTGTACCGACTGCTGGTGGACCTGTTGACAATGGAGGAGTGACATTTAATCATCACCTACAGGTTTGACCGTGCCACAATCCAGGAACTGTGTACCCAGTTGGAGCCAGACCTTATGTCACCAATCCGCCATCCCACAGGAATCCACCCTCAAGTGCAGGTGCTATCAGTGCTCCATTTCCTAGCAAGTGGGTCATTTTAAACAACAGTGGCCATGGCATCAGGGATGTCCCAGCCTATGTTTTCCAACGTGTTGTCCAGAGTGTTGTCTGCCCTGCTGAAACACATGAGGAGCTGCATCGTTTTCCCTCAGGTGGAGGAGTTGGCTACTGTTAAAGGGGACTTCTATGCCTTTGGACATATCCCTAACGTCATAGGTGCCATTGATGGGACCCATGTAGCTCTGGTCCCCCCCCACAGGAGTGAACAGGTGTACAGGAACCAGAAGAGTTATCATTCGATGAATGTACAGATGGTATGTTTGGCAGACCAGTACATCCCGCAGGTAAATGCCATGTTCCCTGGCTCAGTGCATGACGCCTACATCCTGCGGAATAGCAGCATCCCTTATGTGATGGATCAACTCCAGAGGCACCGGGTGTGGCTATTAGGGGACTCTGGTTACCCCAACCTGTCATGGCTATTGACCCCAGTGAGGAATCCCAGGACCAGGGCAGAGGAACACTACAGTGAGGCCCATGGGCGGACTACGAGGGTGATCGAACGCACCTTCGGCCTCCTGAAGGCCATGTTCAGGTGCCTCCATATGACAGGTGGTTCCCTATTCTACTCATCAAGGAAGGTGTGCCAGATCATCATCGCCTGCTCTATGTTTCACAATCTTGCTTTGCGACGCCAGGTGCCTTTTCTGCAGGAGGATGGTCCAGATGACGGTGTTGTGGCAGCTGTGGAGCCTGTGGACAGTGATGAGGAGGAAGCAGAGGAAGAAGACATTGACAACAGGGACTCAGTCATACAGCAATATTTCCAGTGACACACAGGTGAGAACACTTTTTTGACTACTACATTTACTTTCACACTTCTACCTTTATCCTGTCTGTCAATTTCAAGCAGTATTTGGTAACTGAGTTGTGCATTTCCATTACGGTTTCACAGGTGTGGTTACCAGCGTGTGTCATCTGCTTGCATCTTTCATGGACTTGTGATGTGTGACATAGGTATGTTGACATTACATTTTCGAACGGATTTTGTCATTGTCATAGCTAATACACATTTTCAAAATCACAGACTGACTCCAGATATTTTTGTGCTTCAAGGGTGTTTATTGAGGTGCTAATTATTGGAGGGGGTGGTAAAATGGTGATGGGTGATGGTGAAGGAATGTCCATGGCAGAGTCCAGTCTATTAGTCTCACAGGTGCACTGCCCATATGGGCATAGGAAGTGGAGCTGGGGCAGTTCCAATATGGACAGGGTTACAAAGTGGGACAGTGGGATGACAATCAGGGTGGTCTCATTTCTTGGCGGGGGTCTTGCCACTGTGCTCTATCCTGTTCCTGGATCTCTGGCTGTGGATGAGTTCTCTCCTACGGATGTACTTCAATAAAGAATTCCTGCTTTACGTCAAGATTTCCTGGCCTGCCTTCTTATCTATTTTACAAAAGAAGCCAACAAGTGTGTGCATCATTGATAGAAGTAGATGAATAAAGTGCATTTATACAGACTTCATCATATTCACAATGTTATATGTGCAGGTGAATGGGCTAAAACTTAAGATTTGTGTGCGTATCACCATTATTGTCCCTCTAACAAGATTCTTCCACACCTGCTGGTGTGTGCATTACTGATAACGTTTACAGAGTGATGTGCAAATATAGTAGCATCAGGGTGGGCATCACTGCTAATATGGCTCAAGGAAAAAGAGCTTTCCAAAATCACAAGTTTCAATTAGACGTTGTGTGCATATCAGTGATTCAGGGATAACAGAGGTTCCCATGCTGGTATATGCAACATAAGCCCAATCCAATAGGATGCTTACACAAGAGATGCACCTTGCGGTCTGCACATGTGCACCTGCATGCTCCAAGAGTCTAATACAGTGCTTATGCTGAACGGTGCCCGCGTTGAATGGTGCCAGCATGGGATGATCCTCTTGTCAAATTCACAGCTGTGCCACACACTTTTACCTTCCTTTCTCTCAACAATAGTCAGGAACTCGGCAGTTCATCTGTTCACTGGCTGCCTCATGTGAGACAACAAATCCAAACTTGGTCTATGGCTACCTCATGGAGTTGTAGTTGCTTGACTGGCTCCTCATCACCAATTCTTGAACCAAATAATACAACAGCTTAAGGGGAGGTAAATAACTGTATTCTCCACTACAAATGGAACATAACCATCCCTCAGCCAGTCAGTCTTCGATTGCCGCTGTGAATGCTCACTCTTCATGTAGACTATAGAATGGCAAAAGTATTACATTTTTTCATGATACTGTTTAACACACACCAACTTCAACCTAAAAAACAAAATCTCCTGTAAGAACAAAATTAAGGAGGAACGTATTTCCAGCAACAATATAACTCAGTGGTCTTAAAACCACCCGTCTTCTAAGCTAAGTCCATGTCTGGCACTCAGGACTAAAAAGTCGAAGTACAGAGGAGTTAAGTATTTCAGAGTAGGCTGCACTCTTGTAGGGGTTTTCACAGAAATTATACAACTGATTGGTGACTTTATTGATTTTACTGAATGTGGCCTCAGAGAATGAAGAACGGGAGACGATGACAGAGGATTTATTCAGAGACTTAAAGGCGGGGTGCCTTTGGACAAAATTGGTAAATAGGAAAAGAATGACAAGGAAGGACATGATTATCAAACTAAAAAACTTAAAAAAGATGGAACTATCTAAATGGTGGGATGGAGCTACTCTTAAGCAATACTTGAAAAACAAAAGGATTCATTGGGGCCTGAGATGGCACTCTTTCCCACTTATGATGATTTAGAGCGTGATTTAATGGTGAGATGGAAGAAGTAGTTGAATAATTCCTCAGTTTTATAGAAATTGTATAATTAATGCAGACAAGAAGGTGGCAAAACTACCATGAAAATATCAACATTAGAGAGGGAAATTAAAGACCTTAACCTATCAGAAGCGAGCAAAAAGAATTGTTATCTTGGATGGTACCCTTGTAAAATATTAGGAAGGTATACAATTATTTAATGCTAGGAAACTAAAGAGGGATGGCCAGAATTATTGTAGCAGGTGTGTGTATTCACCTGTGCTTAACAATTTGATTACCTAGTAAAGAGAAAAAACACATGGAACAAATGGAGGATCTACATCTACATTAAGAGATACTTCATCCAGTATTCGTTCAAGTAGTGAAGGTGAGGAGTCGAACGAGCCCAGGGAGGACACATCAAAAAAGGCAGGCAGTGGAAGTGTTTTTAAGAAAAAATTATAAGAAATAGGATTGGCAACAGGAATATGTCCAAAAGAATGGAGCTAACTATTTAAAGAAAACAAGAAGGGGCAAGAGAGGAGGTAGAGCAAACAACAGAAAAAAGGGGAAAGCAGACAAGATCATGTAGTCGAATGAACTAATGACTGTGCAGGGTGTCACCGGGATTACTGAAACAGAGTTCACAAAATGTAATGATCATGATGTTACTGTGATTAATTCATCCAGGAGAATCATATAAGAGAATATTCTGCCTATTTTAAACCAAAGGTTTAGAGTTCTGCCCTTCTGAATGTTGTAATAGCTACCATTTAAAAATGAATTTGTTCAAATTTATTTGCAAGTTGAAATTAAAAAAAATACTTTAACATGAGAAATGTCTCTGATATGAGAGATACTGCTACATGTTTATACAGTTTAGTGATTTTCAAGATACCTATGACACAGCATCGTTATGATCGATTTCAGAACAGGAAAGTGGACCTAATATTCTTATCAACTTTTTGTATGACTTGGAGATTAATACTAATTTGACAACTGGTTGTAGACTGAAAATTAAGTTCCAGCTTACACCCCAGTTACCGAGCTGTACTAAGCTAGATTTGTTTTACAAAGCAGTAAACCTGGATCTAGACAAATGGTTGGAGGGGAGTGAGTGTAGATCCACTATTGATTCGATAACTTGGCTAAGTAGGACAAACAATCCGTGCATACGTTGAAATTAGTTTAGTATCTGACCATTAGGGAAGTCTACAAGGGAGATATTATTGTTACAGTGGATAGAGAGGAATGCAGTGAGGCAACTTTATCTCAGCTATCGGATGAGCACTGTTACTCTGGTTTGTATAGCTACCCTATTCCAGATGTTCTTTGTTTGATTTTTACTTAAGTTAAAGTCTGGGTTGATACTGGGCTTTTAGACTAGGATGAATACATGTAGTTGAATGTAGATAAATGTTGTAACTCATGCCTTTACACATTGTCTAAAGTGCACAAAGAATTGTCATTCCCACCTGACCGCCCAATTATTTCCTGGATTGGCTCTTGACTGAAAGGTTATCAGAATATGTTGATGGGTTCCTTAGGCTGTTTGAAACAAACTTACCATTATATGTTCAGGAACCAAAACATATATTGAAACTAATAATTGATCTGATCTGGGGATAGGACATGATTCTGGTAACCCTTGATGTTGTTTCCCTTTGTACTAATATTACCCATGGTTTGTATCTTGAAGCACAAATATATTTTCTCAAGCAGAAATACTTGGAATACACTAAAACACACAATGGATAACAATGTCTTTCTGTTCAATGATAGAGAGACAGGGCACTACATTGGTTCCAGAGTTTTACCCTCATACACAAACCTCTTCATGGGGTGGTTTGAGGGAGGCCAGGTCAAGGTTGAGGGGTCCAGGTGGGACAAAGTGAGTCTAAAGAACAAGTTACTTACCTTCTGTAACGCTTTTTCTGGTGGATACACTGACTACCTGTGGATTCCTCACCTTATGAATTCGATCCCTGCGCCAGCATCCAACGGAAAGTCTTCTTCCTAGCTGTCTACGTCGACGAGGACGTCATAATGGCACGGCTCCACGTGGCTCCGTCTGACGTCAGCGTGCCAATAAGAGGTCCCCGTCGGCATACTAACGTCAGTTTCACCTTACTTTTTTCGTGCCTTTAAAGCAAATAGGAGTAAACCGACCATGAAAATTTATAAATAATATAGAAAGATATACACACACAAAAACCCTGATCATTTAAACAATCCATTCTTATTGAAAGCTGGGATATATAAATATACAAAATAAAAAAAGAAGTATCACTATATACATATAAATATACATATATATATATATATATATACATACGCTTTCATTTAAATAAATATAAAGCTAAATACTGCAAGATAAAAGTGTAACCAGGCAGGCAACGGGGAGGCGGGAGGGACCGTGAGGAATCCACAGGTAGTCAGTGTATCCACCAGAAAAAGCGTTACCGAAGGTAAGTAACTTGTTCTTCTGATGGATACAACTACCTGTGGATTCCTCACCTTATGAATAGAGTCCCAAGCAGTACCGCACTCGGTGGTGGGTGCCACCTGATTACACTAAGAAATCTTGCAATACCGAGCGAGCAAAGTGACCGTCCCTCCTCATCTCGGAGTCTAAACAGTAATGTTTCGCGAAAGTATGGAGGGACGCCCAAGTTGCCGCTTTACATATGTCTTCCAATGGAACTCCCCTCGCCAGAGCCGAGGATGCACATTTAGTTCTAGTAGAGTGGGCCCTGATACCTTCAGGAGGGACCTTTTTTGCCAAAGAGTAACAGATCTTGAAACACAAGATGACTGTCAGGATACTTCAATTCGATTTCCTCAGAAGCAGAAGATAACTCCTCAGTCCCGACCCGAGCTACTCACAACGAATATTAATCCTTCGTGCTGAGTACCCCAGAGGGGGGAAGGGGAATGGGATGGTAGAGAGACTGCCACAGAGATGATGAACGCCAGTACTCAGTCTGCCTCTTCACATCTAAGATTGGATACAGCACCTGCAAGAGTCACAGTTGCAATTACTAGGGACATACAACATCAGTTTTTCACTTTCTACTCTCAACACTTAATTCTCTTTAATTCTATTATTTCTTCACTCACCCTGAGTTCTCTGTAGACTTGCTTCTCTCTATAAATGATAGCTCTTCTTAAAAAAATGCTTATTACTGATTCTGGAAGAACTTCTCAACCTTTGTTAGAGATTGGTTTTATGTTGCTATATATATATATATATATATATATATATATATATATATATATATATATATATATAGTTGGTGATAATGCGTTCTTCAAATCAGCTGATGCTATTTAATTTCTCCTGTCTTATTGTGACTTCTGTCAATACTTGTATTTGTAAATGCTTGTTTATTAAAGTTCGTTTCTCCTTTCTTACTTCGACATTTGTTGATAACTTGTATTTGTAAATGCTTGTTTATTAGTAAGTTTCTCCTTCCTTACTTCGACATCTGTCGATAACTTGTAGTTGTAAATGCTTGTTTATTTAAGTTCGTTTCTCTTTTAAAATCTATTTTGGTTTATTACCATTGAATTTGTAAATGCTTATTTGTTAACAGTTCTTTTCTCCTTTAAACTTGGCCTTTGTTTATCACATTGACATTTGTAAATACTTGCTCTTTTAAAGTTCGTTTTTTCTTTGACTTTAATATCTTAAACCAGAACCTTGTAAACATAAGGTTAATTCATACATTAACTCTGTAGCCTTGCCGACTCCCACGGGAACGGTCTACTATCAAACTCTTCGAATAAACCTTGACAATATTTATCTGTTTTCTGTAATATAATCTTCAAATTTTACCTCACAGGAGTTTCTGTTCTGAAGCGCGCTCTCTCTCCACACAGCTGATTCCTGTCAGACCTCAGTTGAAGTGCAAGGCTTCCAGCTGGAGAGCTCGTAACCTAGCAACCAACCGATTGCAAGACTAGAACTGTAACTAACCTTCAGGACTCACAGCGGCCATCTTGGATCTTCTCTTCTTGATTCTTCCTTTGAAATAAGCGCAAGATTACTCTGCAAACCTTCTTCCAGTTTGGGCTTTGCTGTCTCCACTGAGGATATCTCTTTGCTTTTCTCATGCACTTCTTTGATTTGACTTGGCAAGTTTGTGTGGTCATGACAATGACCCACCTGGAGAGTGCCTTTTTGTTGACCAGCATACCCAACAAACAGTTGGTCATCCAAACGAAAGTCTTTAGTTCTTTCGAGATAAAAACTCAGGGCCCTCCTAGGATCCAACCTATGGAGTCTCTCTTCTTCTTTAGACGGGTAGGGAGGAGGGTAAAAAGCAGGAAGAGTGATATTCTGCCCTAAATGAAAAGGGGTGACAACTTTCGGCAGAAAAGCAGCCCTGGGTTTTAGAACCACTTTATCAGGGAAAAACACAGTGAAAGGAGGCTTAACGGAGAGCTCCTGAAGCTCACCAATCCTTCTAGCATAAGTAATCGCAATCAAGAAAACAATCTTGAAGGCTAAATATCTCAATGGACATGAATGCATGGGCTCGAAAGGCGAACCCATTAAAAATGTTAAAACAAGATTTAAGTCCCACTGAGGCATGTGAAAAGGAGTAGGAGGAAAGCTATTCACCAAACCCTTAAGCAACCTATGTACAATGGGAGACTTGAGTAAAGATGGCTGATCCGGAAAGGCAAAGAAACGCCGACAGAGCTGCCAAATAGCTTTTAACTGTAGCTATAGCACAGCCTTTCTTTGCCAAACTGAGAACAAACAAGAGTACATCTGAAAGATGGGCCTTTAAAGGATCTTTTTGGTTCTCTCCACACCACAACACAAATTTTGCCCACCTTCCGGCATAAATAGATTTAGTGGCGTGTCGCCTGGACAATAGTATAACATCCACTACATCCGGCGGGAGAGAAAAGGAACTCTGGTTGCCCCGTTCAATCTCCAGGCATGAAGGTGCAGGCTCTGGAGGTGTAAAATCTGCCCCTGCGATTGAGAGAGGAGATCTGCCCTGAGCGGGAGACGGAGCGGAGGGCACTGAGAGAGTTGAAGTAGGTCTGTATACCATACCCTTCTCGGCCAGTCCGGTGCTACCAATATGACTTGGGCCCGGTCTTGACGACCCTTCCTCAAAACCCGAGGAATCAAGGGTATGGGGGGAAATGCGTAAAGCAACTGGCCGTTCCAGGACATCTGAAACGCGTTCCCCAACGCCCCTTGCAACGGATACTGGAGGCTGCCGAATAACGGGCAATGCGCGTTCTCCCGAGTGGCAAATAAATCCACCTGAGGAGCACCCCACATCTCGAAGATGTGGAGGACTGCCTCCGGATGGAGACGCCACTCGTGATCTAACGAGAAGTGACGACTGAGAACGTCCGCACGTACATTCAACACTCCGGCCAAATGATTTGCTATTAAGCAAATCTGATGGTCCTGAGCCCAGGACCAAAGTCGTAGAGCTTCTCGGCAAAGAAGATACGACCCCACTCCTCCCTGCTTGTTTATATACCACAACGCGGTAGTGTTGTCCGTCAGGATCCGAACTGACTGACCACGAAGGGAAGGGAGGAAGGCCTTGAGCGCTAAACGTACAGCCCGCAATTCCAACAGATTGATTGATATGCAACATCTGTTCTGCTGGAGACCAACAACCCTTGATCTCCAGGTCCCCCAGATGAGCTCCCCACCCTAGAGTGGAAGCATCCGATATTACTGTGGCCACCGGAGGTGGTAGTGAAAACGGTTTCTCTTGGGAAAGGTTGCCGTCCACTGTCCACCAATGAAGATCCGCTACAGCGTCCCTGGAGATCTTTATTGAATCCCTGAGATCCCCTTTGTGCTGGAACCACTGTCTGCGGAGGCACCACTGAAGAGCCCTCATATGCCAGCGAGCATAAATGACCAACAGAATGCAAGAAGCAAACAGACCTAGCAGGTGTAAGACTTTGAGGACTGGAACTGCCGCTCCTCTTTGAAACAAAGGAATCAGTGCCTGAATGTCCCGTACCCGCTGAGGCGGGGGGTAGGCCATTAACCTTGTTGTGTCCAATACTGCCCCTATGAACAGGAGGCATTGAGAGGGCTCCAAGTGAGATTTGGGTACGTTCACCGAAAAACCCAGATCGAACAACAACTGCGTTGTCATTCGCAGATGAGACAACACAATCTCTGGAGACTTGGCTTTGATCAACCAATCGTCCAGGTAGGGAAAAAAAGCTACCTCCCTCTTTCTGAGATGTGCTGCAACAACTGCCATCACCTTTGTGAAGACCCGGGGTGCTGAAGTAAGATCAAACGGGAGGACCGCAAACTGGTAATGCTGCGATCCGACCACAAAACGGAGTTACTTCCTGTGCGACTTGACTATGGGAACATGAAAGTACGCGTCCTGCAAGTCGACAGACACCATCCAGTCTCCTTCGTTCAACGCCAACAGCACCTGCGTTAGGGTCAGCATTTTGAATTTTTTCTGCCTGAGGAACAAATTCAAAATCCTCAAGTCTAGGATTGGCCTTAGACGACCGTCCACTTTGGGAATCAGGAAATACCTTGAATAACACCCCTGACCCCTTTCCTGCAACGGTACCAACTCTATAGCACCCTTTGCCAACACGACTACAACCTCCTGTTGCAACAACAGAAGATGTTCTTCTGAACAAAAGGAGGGACGGGGAGGGAAGGGAGGAGGAAACTCCTGAAAGAGGAGAGCATAGCCCTTTTCCACAATTCCTAGCACCCAGGAGTTTGTTGTAATTGACCTCCATTGCAGCAGAAAAAGACTCAATCTTCCTCCTACAGGAGAAGTGTGACTGATAAAGTGGGGAAAACTAGGGCTGCTTCTGCTGCTGTCCACCAGAGGAGGATGAAGAAGAAGAAGAGAGCTGCTGGGCTGGACCTCTAGCCCTGCCCCTACCTCGCCCTCTGAAGGCACGATAGGGCGGGTTGGCAGGTTGTTGGGTATAAGGTTGAGATCTACGAAAGGCAGAACCTCTAGCAAACCCTCGAAACCTACGAAAAGGCCTGTACAATGTAGCAGAAGGGGTCTGCAAACCCAGAGACTTAGCTGTAGCCCGACAGTCCTTAAACCGTTAAAGGGCAGAATCTGCCTTGTCCCCAAACAGCTTTTCCCCATCAAATGGAAGATCCATTAACGTGGATTGCACATCCGACGAGAAACCCGAGGACCTTAGCCAGGCATGTCTTCTCGTAGCCACCGATGTCCCCATGGCCCTGGCTATAGAATCTGTAGTATCCAGGCCAGATTGAATAATCTGTTGTGCAGCTGCTTGCGCATCCAGGAAAAGGGCCCCAAAAGATTTTCGCACTTCCTGTGGCAGATCTTTTGCCATCTCCTTCTCAGAGTCCATCAGGGCATGAATGTATCTGCCTAGCACACAAGTGGAATTGGTAGCTTTCAGGGCCATGCTGCAAGAAGAGAACATTTTCTTTGAGGATTGCTCCATCCTCTTGGGTTCTCTATCTGTTGGAACACCAGGGAATGTACCGGGGGCAGATTTCGCCGAACATGATGCCTGAACCACCAAACTCTCCGGAGTCGGGTGACGAGATAGGAATGATGGATCTCCTGGGGCACTCCTATGCCTTCTCGCCACTGCCCTTTTCACCGCAGGAGATGTCACCGGCTTTTTCCACAGGTCCATAATAGGCTCAGTCAACGCCTCATTAAAAGGCAACAAGGGGTCAGCACTGGAGGAAGAAGGATGAAGAACCTCCGTGAGAAGTTAGTCTTGACTTCTGCCGAGGACAAAGGCAAATCTAGATAGTCAGCCGCCTTCCTCACCACAGCATGGAAAGAGGAGGCCTCCTCCGTAAACTCCCCCGGAGAAGCAATGTCCCACTCCGGGGAAGTATCCAAGCCACTTGCAGTGGCAAGTCCTTGAAACTCATCAGA
This sequence comes from Pleurodeles waltl, assembly GCF_031143425.1. Classification (NCBI taxonomy): domain Eukaryota; kingdom Metazoa; phylum Chordata; class Amphibia; order Caudata; family Salamandridae; genus Pleurodeles; species Pleurodeles waltl. Next base: position 1,416,866,480 of record NC_090446.1, read on the forward strand.
AGGCTCTATCTCACCTTCCTCAAGCCTTCTGTATTCCTCCCCCTCCAAAAGCCTCAACGCCTTCCTCCGAGATCTTAAATGGGTCTCCAGAGCCGGCGTCGACAAGGACTCCATTGACGCCGATGACCTCAAACCTTGAGATGGCTCCGGAAGACCCCCGGATTCAACCGGCGCCGGAGCGGACCCGAAGTCGGCCGATGACCTCCTCGACGCCGAATACGCAGAAGGAGATGGACCCGGTCTGGATGAGGCCACCAATGACGTCGGATGGCGCGGAGAAGGAATCGGACGAGAAGCCGACCGATCCACAGTCCCAGGCGAAGGACTCCTGCCAGGGGAAACCCCCGGCGCCGGACCACCAGGCTCTGAAGAGCAGAAGGGCATGAATGCAGCAGCCCTGTACGACGCCGGCGAGCCCAAATTGAATGTCAATGGCCCCGTGGAGTCGGGAACGCTGGGTACTGCTGTGTAGATGTCTGGGGAACATCAGGATCCCTCGGCGCCGGTGAGAAACAAGGACTACCTTGAGTGACCTCATAGACTGAAGGCGCCGGTGACAACCTCGGACTCTCCGGCTGAGGCGTGACCGTAGGACTCATCTCCCACGTCTTCTGGCGCCGTGATGAACGAGACCTCGACCTCGAACGACTCCTCGATCGGCGCCGCTCCGAACGGCGCCGAGAGTCATGACGGCGCCGAGAGTCATGATGACGCCGCTTCTTATGTTTTTTGAGAGAAGCATGGGAAGAAACCTTCTTGTGTTCCTTCTTCTTTGCCTTGGCCAAGAAGAGCTTCGCTTCTCGTTCCTTCAGAGCTTTCGGATTCATGCTCTGGCACGAAGAACAGCCTTCCACATCATGCTCAGAGCTCAAACACCCAATACAATCCGAATGGGGGTCGGTCACTGACATCCGACCCTGCATTCCCTACACGGCTTAAAACCGGACTTCTTCGGAGGCGACATTGTAACTTCACAAGATCACTACAGTAACCAACGGGCCAGGAAGAAAACTGTTGGAGTCGAATGCACGGAAAAAGGAAAAACTGACGTTAATACGCCGACGGGGACCTCTTATTGGCACGTTGACGTCAGACGGAGCCACGTGGAGCTGTGCCATTATGACGTCCTCGTCGACGTAGACGGCTAGGAAGAAGACTTTCTGTCGGATGCTGGTGCAGGGATCAAATTCATAAGGTGAGGAATCCACAGGTAGTTGTATCCATCAGAAACATGATTTTGTTAGGCTGATTCATTCACAACACTTGGTTATCTGAATAGGAACGAAGGCAGAACACTTGGAGTGTGTTACATATTTGTACAGCACATTCACATATATACATATTTGAACACACAAGTTACTAATTAGACCACTGTGGTAGTCTGCACTTGGTCACCATTTAACTGGCAGACAGCTGCCGCTGTTGAAAGTAAATGTTTCAGTTTGCATGTCAGATTGTTTTACTAAAATGAATGGGGAAGATATTTGACACCTCATAGAAAATATTTTCCAATTTTGCTTTTTACAGCACTCACCATAATTAATTTCACATAATGATTGACCCCATTTTGTTAATTTCTAAATGAAAAGTTTCAAGTTTTACAGCTTTGTCTCAATCAAAAAATAACAAGAGATTAATTGAAAAAACAAAGGTTAAAGTGATTCTATAGTTGGGCACATAGCATATATGTCAAGTTGTCCATATTTGGTGAATGTTATCCTATTTTTAGCAGTATATACCAAGTTAACAAGCAAAGGTCCTCATTACAAACCTGGCGAACTGTGTTAAAGTGGCGGAAACACTGCAACAGGCCGGTGGTAAAAAAAATTGAATCATGACCACGGCGGAAACCACCAACACATACAGCCACTTTAACACTCTGACCGCCACGGCCGTACCAACAACCACCGCGGCAGTAACCGCCAACAGCCAGGCAGAAGACAATGTACTGCCCACTCCATTACAACTTGCCCATCCGCCAGCTTTTCTGGGGCGGTACCAACGCCATCAAAAGCACAGCGGAAACAGTGCTCTAAAGGGAAATGACTCACCTCTCGACACTAAAGGAAGAACCAGGATGCCATGGAGACTGAGCTGCAGGTGTTCTCTATTCTGGTGTATCTTCTCATACACCAGAAGCATGAACGCCGGTGATGACGATCACAGTGAGTACTGCACCTAGCACACAAGGAAGGGGGGGGAGAAAAAAGAGAGTGACACACACACACACACAAAACGCAACACCCCCACCCTCACTCACAACACTATACACACAAACACATGGAACAACATTACATATACACCCCGTAACCCTCAGGAATAACGCAAGGGCAAAAGGAATGGAGTCAAATGATTGTAATATTAGTAATACTTAGAAATACGTTCATAAAGAAAAAACAGTATGTACAATATATACACTATATACAAAAGGCGGGACAATGCCACTCAAAAATTGTCCGTGGCCCATTGGGCCAAAACACATAGGCCAAGCCCACACTTGACTCCTGCCTCAATACGGAGAGAACCCTGCAGGTCCATCAGGTCGAAAACACACAGGCACCTCAGGGGGACGGGTAATGGGGGGGGCACCTCAGCCGGAAGATGGTACAACGCCACTGCTCTTGGAGGGGGCACCATGCCCACTGCTTGGTCCTGGGGAGTACAAGGCCACAGTCTCTCAAGTGGGTGGTTTGTCCACTGCTTGCTCCTGGGGAGTGCAAAGCCACTGTCTCTCAAGTGGGTGGTTTGCCCACTGCTTTGTCCTGGGGAGTGCAAGGCCACAGTCTCTCAAGTGGGTGGTTTGCCCACTGCTTGGTCCTGGGGAGTGCAAAGCCACAGTCTCTCAAATGGGTGGTTTGCCCACTGCTTGGTCCTGGGGAGTGCAAGGCCACAATCTCTCAAGTGGGTGGTTTGCCCACTGCTTGGTCCTGGGGAGTGCAAAGCCACAGTCTCTCAAGTGGATGCCTTCTTCCACTGGTTCTGGAGGGGGCCTGGTGCCCAGTGTGCTTCATCCTGGCAAGGAGGGGCTGAGTGGATGCCTTCTTCCACTGGTTCAGGAGGGGGCTTTGCGTCCTGTGATGCAGATATTTTGGAGTGCAAGGTCACAGTCTCTCACCTGGGTGTCATAATGACAGCTTTTGCAGGGGCCAGGAAGTACTGCAGCCCATGTAGTCACCACTACACACTGCTCTCCAGCGGTGATGGCTGCTCAGTGAATCGCAGTTGCGCTGCAGGTGGCGGTGCTGGCAGTGGTGGTGGTAGCCTCTAGGCCTTCACCTGCAGCTTCGGATGGCTGTCCACTGTGGCTGCTGCTGCTGGCAGTGGTGCTGCTTGCGGCGGTGCAGGTGGGGGTACTGGCCTCGGTGCAGATGGCAGTGCGGGCTGCGGTGCAGGTGGCGGTGCTAGCCACGGTGCTGGGGGCGATACTCGCGGTTGTAGTGGTATCCTTCAGGCCTTCACCTGTAGCCTCAGACAGCTGCCCACTGGGGATGCTGCTGCTGGCAGTGGTGCTGCTTGCGGTGACGCAGTTGGCGGTGCTGGCTGTGGTGCAGGTGGCGATACTGGGAGTTGTGGTGGTAGCCTCCAGGCCTTCACCTGCAGCCTCAGAAAGCTGAAGTGCCATTGCTGGTGTTCTGTGCCCCTTCCTGCCATTGGCAGATGGTGGTGCCTCCTTTCTTCTGCCAGCTGGAGTCTTTGACTTGGCCTTGCTGGTTGGTTGTGGCTCCTTCCCCTTGATGGATGCTGTCCCCTTCTTGCCCTTGCCAGGTGGCGGACCCTTCTTGGCCTTGGCAGGTGTTGGTGGCACACTGGCTGGGCTGACGGGTACCTCCTTGGAGCCTCTCACAGCTGCAGAAACCACAGCGGCTGTGGACTGGGTGGCTGAGGTGCAGGGCTGGGTTCTGGCCCCCCTAGCCCGATGTGAAGGACGGAGTGGAAGAGGTAGGGAAGAGGTCAATGTTGGCGAGGAAAAGCTTCTTAGGGACACTGGGGCGGGAAGAGGGTGAAGGTTTGGCAGTGGAGGAAGAGGGAGTGGTTGTAGGAGGTGTCAGCCTGCTGTGTTTCGGTTCAGGTGCATGAGCTAAATGCTGTTGTGAGGTGGATGGCTGTTGGGCGGGTGTGTGCTTGCGTTTGTGTACTTTAGGAGGAGGGGTCACAGACACAGGTGGAGAAGACACAGGATGGATGTGGGGGTGGGGACTGCCGGTGTGGGGCATGTAGTAATAGGCGTGCTGGTGATGGAGGTAGTGGATGAGGATGTAGTGCATGCAGGTGTGAGTGGAGACGCAACTGGGAGGGAGGTGTCGGACGAAGAGGAGGGGGACACAGAGGAGGCAGGGGATGTTGGTGTGTCTGCATGGGGATGGTGCTTGTATGAGTGCCTGTGGGATGAAGTGTAGTGCTTGCGTTTGCCAGAGCCACTTCTGTGTGTTGATTTGGGTGATTGATGGTCTGAAGGTGTGCTTGGGATAGGTGGGGTTTGAGGGGATTGGAACTGGGTAGAGGAAGTTGGAGGGGGAGGCTGGAGACAGGGACAATGGCTGCCATCAGTGTGGAGGCCAGAGCCTGGAATGCTCTCTGTTGGGCTGCCACGCCAGAGTGAATGCCCCCAGGTATGCAGTTGTTAGTTGCAAATGCCCTGCGACACCCTGGATGGCATTCAGTATGCTTGATTGCCCAACAGTGAGGGATCTCAGGAGGTCAATAGCCTCCTTACTGAGGGCAGCAGGGCTGACTGGGGCAGGGCCTGAGGTGCCTGGGGCGAAGGAGATGCCAGCGGGTACGGGAAACATGCTGAGGGGCTGCTGGGAGGGCGGTGCTGGTACGGGGGTGGCAGCTGTACCTGTTGTTGCGGTGGGCACAGAGGTGTCTGCCACCGCCAGGGAGCTTATATCGGAGGAGGAGTCACTGTCGTTAGTGTCTCTTCCTGTCTCCGTCGTGGTGCTCCCCTCACCCTCCATCCCACTGGTGCCCTGACCGTCTGTGAATTCGGCCTCCAGGCCCATGTGGGATGCAGCTCTCTTCGTCGCCTGTGCCTCTGTTCCTCCACTAGATGATGCTAACGCACACAAGGACAGGGTGACAAAACAAGAAGGAGGGGTGAGACAGGTACACATGGTCAATGCCAGGAACAACACTACCGTTGGCGTACACAACACACAGGGATCAGCCCTATGCACTAGGCCATGCACTACCAGTTACAAAGTTAGTCACCAGGTCATGGGGTACATTGCCTAATGCCATTAGCTGCACACCTGAAACCCACAGGACCCTGCCCAGTACTAACACTATTGGAGTTAGAGTGCTTCAGAGCCTACACAACAAGGGACCTATCCTGCCATGCTTGCCCTCGCATAGGGGCACCCACAGCCCACATCCCCCACCCAGGTAAAACCTTAACACGTGCAAAGTCATGATTCAAAATCTGTACTCACCCCCTTGTGGCTGTTTGATGCCTTCAAGTGCCCATCAACTCCGGATAGGCCACCACCAGGATGCGGAACAGACAGACGACGGGCACCCCTTCCTTTTTGGGAGGCCAGCCCCAGCTGGGCCTCCGCCACCTTCCTTGCCCAGCGGCGCAGGTCCTCCAACCATTTGCAGCAGTTGATCCTCCGCCTGTCAAAGACCGCCAGGGTCCGCACTTCCTTGGCGATGGCATGCCAAATACCCTTTTTCTGATGGGCGCTGACCTGCAGGAAAATATGCATCGAAAAAGGGATTAGTCATACTGTCCGGACTGTTGGACTCATGGCCCACAATATCCCTCCCATCCCCTTACACACAGACATTGACCACCAGACATGCAGAACTCTGCCTGAGACCCCTCAGCCCCACCCATACGAGGCTTACACACACAGCATTCCATACATTTATGGTCCACGCATCATACTCACAGTGTACTTACCTGTTTGTCTGGAGGACCATAGAGTAAAGTGTACTGGGGTAGGACCCCATCCACCAGTCTCTCCAACTCCTCCGCAGTGAAGGCCGGCGCCCTTTCCCCAGACACTCGAACCATTGTCGTTTCCAGACACAGGTCACAGCAGCACTTGCAGTGTAGGTCCTCTCCCATTGAAGGTCAGGTAGCAAGTGAGTGAACAGATAGAAAATGGCAGCCACATCCACGGTGGTGCGTACCGTCACTGCCGGCGTACATCACCATTGTCTCTTGGAACCCATAGGGCCCAATGATAACCAATGTGAAGTTGCGCGGCGGTCATCGACCGCCGACCACAACAGCACACAATGCCAGCGGAATTACCTCACTTTCACTTGTCTCTCCTCACAGGTCAGGCAGCTGCTATTTCAGGGGGGCACAGGCCATGGCACCTAACTGCGTCACAGCAGACATTGGCACATCAACTGACTCTCGAATTCACATACTGTTTGTTTAAAGGAAGAAATGCATTTTTATTTTCACATATGTGTGAAAATGACCCTCTGCTTACCGTTTTTCACCCTAGAGTTCAACCACTGAGGATGAATAAGAGATGGAGACATCCCCCGTGTACAGACCCCTGGTGGACCTGGCGACTATGGAGGACAGGCACATTATCCTGACCTACAGACTTGTTAGGGCCACAATCCAAGAACTGTGTGCCCCATTGGAGCCAGACCTGATTTCAGCTATCCGCCACCCCACAGGTATCCCCCCTCTAGTGCAGGTCCTGTCAGTGCTCCATTTCCTGGCAAGTGGTTCCTTCCAAGCGACAGTGGCCATGGCATCAAGGATGTCTTATCCAATGTTCTCCAACGTGCTGACCAGAGTGTTGTCTGCCCTGCTGAAACACATGCGCACCTACATCGTATTCCCCCAGGTGGATGATTTGGCCACAGTGAAGGCTGACTTTTATGCCCTGGGACGTATCCCCAACATCATTGGTGCCATTGATGGTACACATATAGCATTTGTCACCCCCTCCCCGGAAAAATGAACAAGTGTTCAGGAATAGAAATAGCTTTTACTCTCTGTATGTGCAGATTGTGTGTTTGGCGGACCAGGACATCTCCCATGTCAAAGCCAAGTATCCTGTCTCTGTGCATGATGCCTTTATCTTGAGAAATAGCAGCATTCCATATGTGCTTTCTCAACTCAAGAGGCACCAGTTGTGGCTAATAGGTGAGCCCATGTTCCCCACCCAGTTGATGTAGGTATATGGGTGTGAGTTTGACCCTAAGGGTGAGTGTGTGGCTAACAGGTATCCTTCGATATTTACCTCTGACACTGGTTACCCCAACCTCTCATGGCTACTGACCCCAGTGAGGAATGCCAGGACAAGGGCAGAGGAACGTTACAATGAGGCACGTGGGCAAACAAGGAGGATAATTGAGGGAACCTTTGGCCTCCTGAAGGCCAGATACCAGTGCCTCCATGTGACAGGTGGATCCCTGTACTACTCACCCAAGAAAATGTGTCAGATCATCGTTGCATGTTGCACAACCTGGCCTTGAGACGCCAGGTGCCTTTTCTGCAGGAGGATGAGCCTGGAGATGGTTGTGTGGCAGCGGTGGAGCCTGTGGACAGTGACGAAGAGGAGGCAGAGGAAGAAGATGTGGACAAAAGTATTTCCAGTGACACACAGGTAAGACACTGTAACTTCACCTTCCATTGCAGTTTTGTGTTTGACAATGAACATGGCAGCCTGTTTTCCCTAGGTCCGTGGCCAATTATTGTACCCTTTGGTATCTCTATTTTCAGATCTCAGTGTCCCACTCTGGCTCCTGGTGTGTTTACTGCTGCCCACTACAGGTTATACCTATGTTAATATTACAGTAGATTAGTAATGAAATGATTGTGAAACTAATACATGTGTCATATAATCCACAGACTCCATTCTTGAATGTGTTCAAAGGGTGTTTATTTTGGTGCTAGTATGTGGGGGGGGGTGTATTGCAGTGGGCTGGGTTGCTGATGGAGGAAAGTCCAGGGTAGAGTCCAGTCTATTTGTATCACAGGTGAATTGTCCAAGGGGGCATAGGAAGTGGAGCAATGGCAGTTCAAGGTGGACAGTGGGACAGAAGGGTGACAATCAGGAGAATCTTATTTCCTGGCGGGGGACTTGGCAATGTTCTCTGGCTTCTGCCTGGATCGCAGGGACCGTTTGTGGGGTGGTTCTCCTTCTGCAGGGGGTGGGGTGCTGGTGGCCTTTTGGTCCTGTGGCGGGGCCTCCTGTATACTAGCGCCAGCAGAGGAGGAGGGCTGTTCTTCGGTGTGGCTAGTGTCAGGAGCCCGTTGGTTTGCCACTGCCTCCCTCATGGTGTTGGCCATTTCTGCCAGCACCCCTGCAATGGTAACCAGGGTGGGGTGGATGTCTTTCAGGTCCTCCCTGATCCCCAGGTACTGTCCCTCCTGCAGCTGCTGGGTCTCCTGCAACTTGTACAGTATCTGGCCCACGGTCTCCTGGGAATGGTGGTATGATCTCAGGATCCCTGCAAGTGCCTCATGGAGAGTTGCATTCCTGGGCCTGTCCTCCCCGTATCGCACAACAGTCCTCCCAGCTTACCTGTTGTCCTGTGCCTCTGTCCCCTGAACGGTGTGCCCACTGCCACTGACCCCAGGTCCCTGATTGTCCTGTGTTTGTGGGGTTGCCTTTGGGTCCCTGTAGTGGTGGACACACTGCTGGTTGACGTGTCCTGGGGACAAAATATGGGCCAGCTGGGTCGGTGCAGTGCTGGTGTTTCCTGAGGGGGAGGCTCTGTGGTGGGTTGGGACTGTGGCTGGGTCACCGACTATCCAGAGGTACCTGATGGGCCAGGTTGGTCATCGTGATCCAGGCGTGCAGAGCTGCTGTCATCATTGTGGGCCTCTTCGGGGGCAGGCTGGATGTGGCTGGCACCTCCTCTCTGGTGACGTTAAGTGGGGGTCCTGTGGGGATGTAAATGCAGTGTTATTGTATCTGCGTGTGCCATCTTGAGCATGGATATGTTTCCCTCTATGGTTGTTATTAGCAAGGCAGCTTTGGGTTGTGTGAGTTGTGCTTGGTTTGGCTAAGTGATTGTCACTAGTGTGCATGCTGTGGTGATGGGTATCCATGCAGGTCTGTAATGGGTGTCCATGCATTGGTGTTGCATGCAGGGCTTGGTAATGGGATGGGTGGGTTGTGATGGTGGGGTATATGCGAGGAGGTGGAGTGATGAGGGTGAGGGTAGGGGTAGGAGTTTGTTATGGCATGCAGGTAGGGTGGGGGATATAGTAGTAAAGATTTGACTTACCAGAGACTAGTCCTCCTGCTACTCTTGTGAGGCCCTCAGGATGCATGATCGCCAAGATGTGCTCCTCCCATGTTGTTAGTTGTGGGGTAGGAGGTGGGGATGCACCGCCAGACCTCTGTACAGCTACTTGGTGTCTTGCAACCACGGGTTGCACCTTCCCCCGTAGGTCGTTCCACCTCTTTCTGATGTCATTCCTTTTTCTGGGGTGCTGTCCTACGGCGTTGACCCTGTCCACGACTCTCCACCATAGCTCCATCTTCCTAGCAATGGACGTCTGCTGCACCTCTGATCCGAATAGCTGTGGCTCTACCCAGATGATTTCCTCCACCATGACCCTTAGCTCCTCCTCTGAGAACCTGGGGTTTCTATGTGGTGCCATGGGTGTAGTGTGAGTGGTATGTGTGAGGGTGTGTGGGGTGATGTGTTGGGGTGTGTGCTGTGAGGTGCGTGGGTGGTGTATGGGTGATGATGTTATGGGGTTCAAATTCAGTGGGTGCTCCTGGCTTGTCTGTCTCTCAGTTGGCAATATTTTTTTTCATTGTAAGGGGTTGTGGGTATTGTGGGTGGGTGTTTTATATTGGATTGGGTGTGTGGGTATGGTGTGTGTATGTGTGCCAGGTGTGTGTAGTTTGATTTGTCCAATGTGATGGTGTTTTGTTAGTGTGTGGGTATTTTGAGCATGGCGGTGTTTACCGCCAATGGTTTACCGCGGTTGAATGTCCGCCACTATGATTCGTGGGTCATGATGCTGTGGACATATTTCTGTTGGCATAACGGTGTGGGTTTTGGTACCGCCAGTTTAGCACTGACCTTTGGGCTGGCGGACTTGTGTGGGTGTATGTATAGTGGCGGATTTCTCTGTGTGGGTCATAATACCCGTAACGGTATAACGCTGCGGTCACGGTATATTGGCAGCCATCAGCACGGTGGTAGGGGGCATTTACCGCCAATGTTGTAATGAGGGCCAAAATGTTTTCATAGACTTAAAATGGGGTGACTCCCTTTGTATTTTTTGTACACCCTAAAAAATGAGTTTGTAGTCTGTTCACCCTCTTGAAGCCAAACCTAGCACCTCTTTAAGAGCAAATGTTGGAAAACAGCTGTTCAAAATTGGGTTGTTGGTTGACTGGGGTTTAAACCTTAGTAACACAGAAACCATTATCCTAGCCATGGTAAGTGTCAGGCATACCCTAATTTAACCTTTGCTTACCCTAAGGTAGCTTGGCACAGAACAGTCAGGCTTAATCTAGAGACAGTGTGTAAGTTTTTGTGCAATGCTTCAACCAGTAAAATAGTGAAAACACCACACAAAAAGATGCCACACAAGGTTAGAAAAAAAAGCCAGACTTTAATAAATAAAGCAAAACCAAAACAAAAAAATTCAATAAGTAGAACTTGAATATTGATTATTAAAGGGTTTAGGTAAAAATAGCACTAAGAAGCTTAAAGAGCTAAAAGTGGCAATCTGGTCTCACTGCACCGGGACAAAGTCAAAAATTCAGGAAGCCTGTGATGGAGCTGGCTACAAAGACCCAGGCTTCCTGAACAAAAGTACCCGAATCTGAGGTTGCAGAACATTGCATGGATTAGGTCAAAGATGCATCACACAGCAGAGGCAATGCGCCCATAATGAGATGGAATAGGGCTGCAGTGCAAGATCCTGATGCATCAACATTAAGGATCCTGTCAATGGGCTTCTGATGCGAAGACTAGTGTTGAGAATGCGTTGCACAGTCGATGCAATGTGTTGTCTCTAATGACCGGTTTAGCTATGATGCAGAGTTTCTGCCTCATCATCAAGGCTACTATTGACAGAGATGTGAGGACCTTGCACCAGGAAAAAGCATCATGCACTTGTGGTTCGGAAGGCGATGCGTCGGGTTCGATTCATGCAGCAGTGGTTATGCTTCAGTTATGCTTGAAGATGTGTCGCGCAGCTGAGGCTTTGTGCCGGTTCTGCTGAGAGTTCATTGGTTCTGCTAGAGCAAACACCTTCTACTACCAAGGGTCCAGGACTGTAGCGACACCACTTGGCAGGCCCGGCTCACAATGGACAGAGTCCAGGTGTAGAAGTAGAGTGGTTGGAAGTCTTTTATGTACTTGAGACTTCAGATCAGGAGACCAGCCTGCTAGCCCTTGGAGACACTCTGAGTTCAAGTGATGCAGGTCCAGTCCTTCGCACGCATGCAGGGGAACAGTAGGCAGCAGGGCGGCACAGCAAGGCAGTAGCTCAGCAAAGCAACGCAGAAGTCCAGCTGAGTGGCATTCACAGGTCCAGGAGTGTACTGAAGTGTTGGTGTAAGAGGTCCAGTACTTATACCCAGTTAAGCCTTTGAAGTGGAGGAGACTTCACACACAGAGGTCCTGCCCTTCCTTCCCTGGATCCAGACTTACTACAGGTAGGTATGCAGCCCGTTGTGTGGGGACAGAACATAGCCTATTCAGGTGTAAGTGAGGCTATTCCCAGCTCCTCTCTCGCCATCCTCCCAGGATGGCCCAATAAGTTACACCTAAACTCCCATTGTGTGTGGCTGTCTAGGGGGATACACAGAACCCAGCTGTCAGCCACCCCAGCCAAGTGCTCAGAGACAGACAGCAAGTACTAAATGGCTAAAGGAAGAATATGTCAACTTTCTAAATGTGGCATTTTCAGAGTTGCATTTTAGAATCCAACTTCACCATAAGTTGTCGTTTTAAATTGTGATTTCAGAGACACCAAACTTGAAACATTTATCTCTTCCAGATTGTGAATTACACTATAAAATGTAATACGGTAATCTCAATGTTATCGGACGGGAGAGCTAGGTCTTGCTGTATTGAAAAATTACTTAGGGAGTTTTTCACAACCGGGACTTGTAACACTTAGACAAACTGTCCTGCCTTTTAAACACATTCCACCTTGCCCCTTGTGTTGCTTAGGGTTTAGCATAGGCTTACATATGTATAAAAAGGGAAGGTTTGGGCCCGGCAAAAGGGTTATTTTAACAGGTCGAAATGGGATTGTAAAACTTCCCACACAATCTCTGCTATGTTAGGCCTGAGACATGGTTAAGGGTCTACTTAAGTGGATGTCACAACCAGTGCTTTACAGGCCCTAGGCTCATGCAATGCCCTTTACTAGAGAGGTGTTAATAAATTAAACATGCCAGTTGAGTATAAGCCATTATTAACAGGTTTAGCGAAGAGATATCACACGCACTTTAGCACTGGTTAGCAGTGGTAAAGTGTACAGAGTCTTAATACCAGTGAAAATGAGGCCAGACAAATGAGGGAGGTAAGAAAAAAGTTGGGAAGATCAGTTGAATAGATTTACACTAATTGGCAAAAAGTATGTTTTCTGAGTAAATCCAACCAGACAGCATAAGGAAAATTTTCAGCAGTGCTCATATGCACTGATAGATGGTGTCATGCAATTCTGTGCAGCTTATTTACCTCCCGGGAAGTTACAGAGCAGAGCTCTTTTGTGCTTTCTAATATGAATTGGGAGCTTCTCTCTGTAGAAAGAACACTTTTTGGCATGGGTAGCCTCACGTTTTTGCCTGGTTTCTGATGTGACTTTGGTTGTTAGTGCACTAGGTCCCTGCTAATCAGGTTGCCTGTACCACATCTCTTTCCCCAAAACTGCACAGTTGTTCTGCGCAATTGGTACACTCTCTAACATCCACTGCAAGTCCGTAGTAAATGGTACCCCTGGTTCCTAGAGCCTGGAGTACTAGGAAGGTCTCTGAGGAAGGACCCCCAGGAAACCCTCACCAAATCCACAAAGTGCAGCCATTGAAGACTGTGCTTTGTTGCAGGCTAAATTGAAATCACGACTTGTCACACCTCTGTGTGCCAGGTCCCCTAGCACTGCCTATGCCAGGCGTAAGTCACTCATAACGCAGGGTGCATCAGGGCACATGTGAGGGCATATATGCACATGCAGATACGTCTTGGTCGATTCTGAGATATAGTAAGTGAACAGGGAAGGCATTTTAAATGCATGTGCTGGACACTGAGGGGGTCATTCCAACCCTGGCGGTCGGTGTTAAAGCGGCGGCTAACCCGTCAACAGGCTGGCGGTAAAAAAAATGGAATTCTGACCCTGGCGGAAACCGCCAACAGAGACCGCCACTTTAACACTCCGACCGCCACAGCGGGACAAACAAACAGCGCGGCGGTCACCGCCAACAGACAAGCTGGAGACAATGTACCGCCCACCCTATCACAACCCACCAATCCGACACCTTTTCCGGGGCGGTAGCTACACTACACTACAACACACACATCAATGCATAGCAACAACTCAGAGTTACACCCCCAAACCCCCCGGAAGAATGCAAATACAAAAGGAAATGATTAGGAAATTTGGATTATATTGTAAGGCTGAGTATAAAGTATATCAAACATCTATAACTATATATATATATTTAAAATGTCCAGTCCGATATGTGTATCAGCCATTGTTCGTGGGCCACTGGGCCAAAACACATGGGCAAAGCCCACACAGGATACCTGACTCCAATGGAGAGAACACTGCAGGGGCATCAAATAGGAAAACTACAGGCACCTCAGGGGGAAGGGAAGGGGGGGCACCTCAGCCAGATGAGTCCACGACGCCAGATCCACGAGGGGCCTCCATGGCCACTGTTCAATCCTGGGGAGTGCAAAGCCACAGTCTCTCAAGTCTATACAGTGGGTGGGTTGCCCACTGTGCCATCCTGGGGATTGCAAAGCCACAGTCTCTCAAGTCTATACAGTGGGTGGCTTGCCCACTGTGCCATCCTGGGGAGTGCAAAGCCACAGTCTCTCAAGTCTATACAGTGGGTGGGTTGCCCACTGTGCCATCCTGGGGAATGCAAAGCCACAGTCTCTCAAGTCTATACAGTGGGTGGGTTGCCCACTGTGCCATCCTGGGGAGTGCAAATCCACAGTCTCACAAGTGGATGACAGACTCCACTGGTTCTGGAGGGGGACTAGTGCCCAGAGTGCTTCGTGCAGCCCTGCCCGACACAGATGCGGGCCTGCCCCTTCCGCCAATGGGCCAGCAGTTCATGAGATGAAGGGCCCAGTTCAGCGTTGCTTGAGACGGCGGTGCCCAGCGGAGCGGTGCTTGAGATGAAGGGCCCAGCGGAGCGGTGCTTGAGATGAAGGGCATAGCGGAGCGGTGCTTGAGACGGCGGTGCCCAGCAGAGCGGTGCTTGAGACGGCGGTGCCCAGCAGAGCGGTGCTTGAGATGAAGGGCCCAGCGGAGCGGTGCTTGAGACGGCGGTGCCCAGCGGAGCGGTGCTGGAGATGAAGGGCCCAGCGGAGCGGTGCTTGAGATGAAGGGCCCAGCGCAGCGGTGCTTGAGATGAAGGGCCCAGCGGAGCGGTGCTTGAGATGAAGGGCCCAGCGCAGCGGTGCTTGAGATGAAGGGCCCAGCGGAGCGGTGCTTGAGACGGAGGTGCGGAGCATGCTTGAGAGGAAGGGCCCAGTGGAGCGGTGCTTGAGATGAAGGGCCCAGCGGAGCGGTGCTTGAGATGAAGGGCCCAGCGGAGCGGTGCTTGAGACGGCGGTGCCCAGCGGAGCGGTGCTGGAGATGAAGGGCCCAGCGGAGCGGTGCTTGAGATGAAGGGCCCAGCGCAGCGGTGCTTGAGATGAAGGGCCCAGCGGAGCGGTGCTTGAGATGAAGGGCCCAGCGCAGCGGTGCTTGAGATGAAGGGCCCAGCGGAGCGGTGCTTGAGACGGAGGTGCGGAGCATGCTTGAGAGGAAGGGCCCAGTGGAGCGGTGCTTGAGATGAAGGGCCCAGCGGAGCGGTGCTTGAGATGAAGGGCCCAGCGGAGCGGTGCTTGAGACGGCGGTGCCCAGCGGAGCGGTGCTTGAGATGAAGGGCCCAGTGGAGGTGCTTGAGATGAAGGGCCCAGCGGAGCGGTGCTTGAGATGAAGGGCCCAGCGCAGCGGTGCTTGAGATGAAGGGCCCAGCGGAGCGGTGCTTGAGACGGCGGTGCCCAGCGGAGCGGTGCTTGAGAGGAAGGGCCCAGCGGAGCGGTGCTTGAGATGAAGGGCCCAGCGGAGCGGTGCTTGAGATGAAGGGCCCAGCGGAGCTGTGCTTGAGATGAAGGGCCCAGCGGAGCGGTGCTTGAGATGAAGGACCCAGCGCAGCGGTGCTTGAGACGGCGGTGCCCTGTTCAGCGGTGCTTGACTTGAAGGGCCCTGTTCAGTGGTTCTTAACTTGAAGGGCCCTGTTCAGCGGTGCTTGACTTGAAGGGCCCTGTTCAGCAGTTCTTGACTTGAATGGCCCTGTTCAGCGGATCTTGAGACGGCGGTGCCCTGTTCAGCGGTTCTTGACTTGAAGGGCCCTGTTCAGCGGTTCTTGACTTGAAGGGCCCTGTTCAGCGGTTCTTGACTTGAAGGGCCCTGTTCAGCGGTTCTTGACTTGAAGGGCCCTGTTCAGCTGTGCTTGACTTGAAGGGCCCTGTTCAGCGGTGCTTGACTTGAAGGGCCCTGTTCAGCGGTTCTTGACTTGAAGGGCCCTGTTCAGCGGTTCTTGAGACGGCGGTGCCCTGTTCAGCGGTTCTTGACTTGAAGGGCCCTGTTCAGCGGTTCTTGACTTGAAGGGCCCTGTTCAGCGGTGCTTGACTTGAAGGGCCCTGTTCAGCGGTTCTGGACTTGAAGGGCCCTGTTCAGCAGTGCTTGACTTGAAGGGCCCTGTTCAGCGGTTCTTGACTTGAAGGGCCCTGTTCAGCGGTGCTTGACTTGAAGGGCCCTGTTCAGCGGTTCTTGACTTGAAGGGCCCTGTTCAGCGGTGCTTGACTTGAAGGGCCCTGTTCAGTGGTTCTTGACTTGAAGGGCCCTGTTCAGCGGTTCTTGACTTGAAGGGCCCTGTTCAACGGTTCTTGAGACGGCGGTGCCCTGTTCAGCGGTTCTTGACTTGAAGGGCCCTGTTCAGTGGATCTTGAGACGGCGGTGCCCTGTTCATCGGTTCTTGACTTGAAGGGCCCTGTTCAGCGGTTCTTGAGACGGCGGTGCCCTGTTCAGCGGTTCTTGACTTGAAGGGCCCTGTTTAGCGGTTCTTGACTTGAAGGGCCCTGTTCAGCGGTGCTTGACTTGAAGGGCCCTGTTCAGCGGTTCTTGACTTGAAGGGCCCTGTTCAGCGCTTCTTGACTTGAAGGGCCCTGTTCAGCGGTGCTTGACTTGAAGGGCCCTGTTCAGCGGTTCTTGACTTGAAGGGCCCTGTTCGGCGGTGCTTGACTTGAAGGGCCCTGTTCAGCGGTTCTTGACTTGAAGGGCCCTGTTCGGCGGTGCTTGACTTGAAGGGCCCTGTTCAGTCGTTCTTGACTTGAAGGGCCCTGTTCGGCGGTGCTTGACTTGAAGGGCCCTGTTCAGCGGTGCTTGACTTGAAGGGCCCTGTTCGACGGTGCTTGTGATGAGTGTCCAGGTCAGCAGATCCGGCCATGCCATGGATGTCACTCGCCACCTGAAATGTGGCTGGCGGGCCCTTCCTGCCCATCTGTCTTTTCGCTTGCGGTGCCCTCCTGTGCTGCAGTACCGGGACTGTGGGTGTCCTCCTGCACACCTGGAATGGGGCTAGTGGGGCCCTCCTGGGCAGCTGGCCTGCTGCCGGACTTGTCGTGCGTGCTGCCCTTGCCACCCTTCCCTGCTCGTCTGTGGCCCTTTCCTCCCTTTGGCGGTGTGCCAGGTGGCACCCCACTTCCTGACGGAGCCAGGCTAGGGATTTTGGAGCCTGCTGTCTTTGGCCTCTCACGCCGGGCACTGTCAATCTTTGCTTGCTTTTCCGAGGGTGGGCTGGCCGTGTCTTGCCTCCTAGCCGAACTAGCTGGCCTTGAGGGTGAGGGACTCCAAAGTCCTTGGACTATTGTCTTTGTAGGTCCCGGTTTTGTGGTGGCTGAGGTGATGATTGGAGTCTTATGAGATGGACGTGGTGGGGGAGTTGTTGGAAAGAGGTCAAGTTTGGAAAAGAAAAGCAATTTAGAAAGAGAGGGACGGGTAGGTGTAGTGGGTATGGGAGTGGAGGAAGAGGATGTGGTTGTAGGAGAGTGAAGTCTGGTGTCTTTGGGTGCAGGTGCTGGTGCTGGAGGCTGTCGTGAGGTGGATGGCTGTTGGGTGGGTGGCTGCCTGCGTTTGTGTGGTTTGGAAGAGGGGGTGACAGACACACTGGGAGAGGACACAGGGGATGTGTAAATGGTAGTGGGGGTGGTGACTGCACGTGTGCGGAGTGTTCTGGTGGGTGTGCTGGTGATGGACATAGTGGCTGAAGATGTTGTGCATGCAAGTGTGAGTGGAGACGTCACAGGGAGGGAGGAGGGAGACGAGGAGGAGGGGGACACAGAGGAGGCAGTGACTGTTAGTATGTCTGCATGTGGATGTTGCTTGTGTGAATGCTTGTGTGATGTGTGGTGTTATGTCTGGATGAGCTTCCCTTGGGTGTTGAGGTGTGTGCAGGCTGGTCTGATGGTGTGTCTGGGATAGGCAGAGGTACAGGGCTTTGGGTCTGGGTGGAGGAAGTTGGAGGGGGGAGGCTAGAGACAGGGACAATGGCTGCCGTCATTGCTGAGGCCAGAGCGTTGAACGATCGCTGATGGGCAGCCTGACCAGAATGAATGCCCTCCAGGTATGCATTACTCCGGTGCACCTCCCTTTCTACACCCTGGATGGCATTCAAAAGGGTAGACTGCCCAACAATGATGGTCCTCAGGAGGTCAATGACCTCCTCACTGAGGGCAGCAGGGGTGACAGGGGCAGGACCTGAGGTGCCTGGGGCGAAGGAGATGCCCACCTTCCTGGTTGAGCGGGCATGGGGCGAACGCGGAGGGGCTGCTGGGAGGGCGGTGCTGGTGCGCTGGGTGGCGGCTGTACCTGTTGTTGCGGGGGGCACGGGTGTTGCCGCCACCACAAGGGAGCTCCCTTCAGAGGACGAGTCTGTGTCGCTGGTGTCAGCACGTGTCCCCGCTGTGGAGCTCCCCTCGCCCTCCGTCCCACTGGTGTACTCAGAGTCCGTTGCATGGCCCTCCAGGGCCATGTGGGATGCAGCTCCCTCGTGCTCCGATGCCACTTCTCCTCCGCCTGATGATGCTAATGCACACATGAACAGGAAGACCACAAAAAAAGGGTGGGGGGGGAGAAATAAAGACATGTTGAGTGCATGCATGGCCGACAACGTTGGCGGAGAGGACACACACAGAAGCCCCCTGCACTACGCTGCGCACTTGGGGTACACTACTCAATCAGTGGGACATGGCCTACAAGCCTATGGACAACAACTGCACACATAGATGACACAGGGCCATGAATAGCTGTACTAGGCACCCTACAGAGGTGGGGGCACAGGGCCATGCCTTACGGAGGGGCCAAGCCTACTGAAATCGCCCTGGCCTAGGGATACCCACAGCCCTCCTCCCCCACCCAGACACCTCCACTGCGCGCAAAGATAGCAGAATGTGCTTGTACTCAACCCCTTGTGTCTGCTGTGATGTCCTCAAGTGCCCATCCAAATCGGGGTAGGCCACCGCCAGGATCCGGGACATCAGGGGGGTCAAAGTACGACTGGCACCCCTCCTACGTTGGGAGGCCATCCCCAGCTGAGCCTCCGCCGTCTTCCTGCTCCAGCTTCGGATGTCCTCCCACCTCTTGCGGCAGTGGGTGCCCCGTCTGTTGTGGCCCCCCAGGGTCCGGACGTCCTTGGCGATGGCACGCCAAATAGCGACTTTCTGGTGGGCGCTGACCTATGTGACATGTACAGGGGGAGAAGAAAAATCATCACCTTCTGCATGCTCGATGTGAGTGGCCCCCCATCCCCACCCTTGCCATGTGGCACATGCATCTGTCGTTTGATGCATGCCTCAATCGCTCCCCTCCCCACCATCTTTCATTCACCCCACTCAACACAGGCACTGGCCACAAAGCATGCTCCCAGTGTACTTACCTGTTGGTCTGGAGGACCTATGAGTAGCGCATACTGGGGGAGGACCCCATCCACAAGCTTCTCCAATTCTTCAGATGTGAAGGCAGGGGCCCTTTCCCCAGTCGCAGCAGCCACTGTCCCATCCAGACCGAGGTCACAGCAGCACTTACAGTATAGGTCCTCTCCTGTGGAAGATAAGGTATCGAGTGATTAAGCAGATGGAAAATGGCGGTCATGCCCGCGGCGGTGCGTACCACGGCGGTGCATACCGCGACCGCCGGCGCACATCGTCATTGGCTCGTGAAACCCATAGGGTTCAATGTTAACCAATGCAGCTTTGCACCGCGGTCTTCGACCGCCTACCGCCACGGTGTGCCACACCAGCGCATTGACCTCACATCCCACTGTCGCACTTCACAGGTCAGGCAGCCGCCATTTCAAGGGCCCACATGGCTTAATTTCTACTGCGTCACACATACCTAGGCCTTGCATCAACACTCATACAAGCCATTCAATGCATTGAGAATCGTGTTCTGTGCAAGCTGTGGGAACGTACCTGTGGGTTGATTGACTCTGTGCTCCATGTTGTCCTTCATAGGCACCGTCCGCTGGGACATGTGAGGAGATGGAGGAATCTTCCCGTGTACAGACCGCTGGTGGACCTGTCGACAATGGAGGAACAACATGTCATGCTGACATACAGGCTTGACCGAGCCACTATTCAGGAACTGTGTGCCCAGCTGGAGCCAGACCTGATGTCACCCATTCGCCAACCCACAGGGATCCCCCCTCTAGTGCAGGTGCTGTCAGTGCTCCATTTCCTAGCAAGTGGGTCATGCCCCAGCCCATGTTTTCAAAGGTGTTGTCCAGAGTGTTGTCTGCCTTGCTCAAACACATGCGGAGCTACATCGTTTTCCCTGAGGTGGGGGATTTGCCTACAGTGAAGGGTGATTTCTATGCCCTTGGACATATTCCCAACATCATCGGTGCCATTGATGGGACACATGTTGCTTTGGTCCCCCCCAGCAGGAGTGAACAGGTGTACAGGAACAGGACGAGTTATTCCATGAATATCCAGGTGGTCTGTTTGGCAGACCAGTACATCTCCCATGTTAATGCCAAGTTCCCTGGCTCAGTGCATGACGCCTACATCCTGCGGAATAGCAGCATCCCGTATGTGATGGGTCAACTCCAGAGGCACCAGGTGTGGCTATTGGGGGACTCTGGTTACCCCAACCTTTCCTGGCTATTGACCCCAGTGAGGAATCCCAGGACAAGGGCAGAGGAACGGTACAATAAGGCCCATGGGAGAACTAGGAGGGTGATCGAGCAAACCTTTGGCCTCCTGAAGGCCAGGTTTAGGTGCCTCCATATGACAGGTGGATCCCTAATGTACTCACCAAAGAAGGTGTGCCAGATCATCGTGGCCTGCTGTATGCTTCACAACCTGGCTTTGCGACGCCAGGTGCCTTTTCTGCAGGAGGATGGTCCAGATGGTGGTGTTGTAGCAGCTGTGGAGCCTGTGGAGAGTGAAGAGGAGGAAGGCAAAGAGGACGACATAGAGAACAGGAACACAGTAATACCGCAGTATTTTCAATGACACACAGGTAAGAGTACACACTGGCATATTACATTTACTTAAAGACTACTACCTCTCTACTGTCTGACTTTTTCCCCCAGTGTATGGTAACTGTGTTGTGACTTTCCCTTCCGTTTTCAGATATGTGGGCCCCACTGCGTGACATCTGCTTTGTTTCCCCATGGACTACAGCTGTGTGACAGCGGTTTGTTGGCATCACAATGTGAATGAACATTTTGGCACGGTCATGTCTAATACATTTGTTCAAAATCACAGCCAGACTCCAGATTGTTTTGTGCAATAAGTGTGTTTATTCAAGTGCTCTAATTTGGATGGGTGGTTGCAAATCGGTGAGGGGTGATGGTGGAGGATTGTCCATGGCAGAGTCCAGACTATCAGTATCACAGGTGCATTGTCCAAATGCCTGTGGGAAGTGGAGCAGGGGCAGTTTAAAGTTGGACAGGGTGACAATGTGGGACAGTGGGATGACAATCAGGGCGGTATCCTTTGCTGGCGGGGGTCTTGACATCTTACTCTGTCTTCTTCCTGGATCTCAGGGCCCGCTTGCGGGGTGGTTATCCTTCTGCAGGGGGTGGGGTTCTGGTGGCCTGTTGGTCTTGTGTCGGGGCCTCCTGTCCACTAGCGCTGGCGGAGGTGGTAGGCAGTTCTTGGTCCATGCTAGTGTCAGGGGCCCTTTGTGGTGCCACAGTGTCCCGCAATGTGGTGACTACCTGATTCAGGGTCACTACGATGGTACCCATGGCGGAACTGATGTTTCTTAGTTCCTCCCTGAACCCCATATACTGTTGCTCCTGCAGAAGCTGGATCTCCTGAAACCTGGCCAGGACCGTCGCCATCGTCTCCTGGGAGTGGTGGTATGCTCCCATGATGGAGGAGAGGGCCTCGTGGAGAGTGGGTTCCCTGGGCCTGTCCCCCCCCCTGTCGCACAGCAGCCCTCCCAGTTCCCCTGTTTCCCTGGGCCTCTGTCCCCTGAACCGTGTGCCCACTACCACTGCCCCCAGGTCCCTGTTGTTGTTGGGGTGGTGGGTTAGCCTGGGTTCCCTGTAGTGGTGGACACACCGCTGATTGACATGTCCTGGGGACAGAGGTATGGGCCCGCTGGGTGGGTGCTGTGCTGGTGTTCCCAGAGGGGGGAAGGTCTGCTGTGGCCTGTGGCTGTCTGAGGGGAACCGACTGTCCCGAGGTCCCCGATGGACAGGGCTGGTCATCTAGATCCAGGGAGACAGAGCTGCTGTCCTCACTGTGGGCCTCTTCTGGGGGTGGAGTGGACATTTGTGGACCCTCCTGCGCGGTGACCTGGCGTTCGGGTCCTGCAGGGGGACAAAAGTATGGTTATTGCTTCTGTGTGTGCCATGGCGTGCAATGGGTGGGTGCCCGTGTACCCCAGGGCTGGCATTCCTTTGTGGGGGCTGTTGTGACGGTGGTTTGGGTGGGGATGGGTATGTGCAGTGGGCATGCTTTGGAGATGGGTGTCCATGCTTTGTGATCGCATGCAAGGCCAGGTTTTGGGATGGGTGGGTTGTGATGGTGAGACATTTGCAAGGAGTAGGTGTGATGGGGGTGGGGGTGAGGGTGGGGGTATGAGTTGGCATACTGGTGGGGTGGGGGGGATGAAGTAGTGAAGATTTAACTTACCAGAGTCCATTCCTCCAGATACTCCTGTGAGGCCCTCAGGATGCAGGATGTTCAAGACCTGCTCCTCCCATGCTGTAAATTCTGGGGGAGTAGGTGGGGGTCCGCCGCCACTCCGCTGCACCGTGATGTTGTGCCTGGATACCATGGAATGCACCTTCCCCCGTAGGTCGTTCCACCGCTTCCTGATGTCGTCCCTATTTCTTGGGTGCTGTCCCACAGCGTTGACCCTGTCGACTATTCTGCTCCATAGCTCCATCTTCCTGGCAATGGTGGTGTGCTGCACCTGTGTCCCGAACAGCTGTGGCTATACTCGTACAATTTCCTCCACCATGACCCTGAGTTCATCATCTGAGAACCTGGGGTGTCTTTGAGGTGCCATGGGGTGGTGTGGGTGATGTGTGGGGTGGTGTGTGGGGTGATAAGTGTGGTGATATGTAGTGGTGTGTGGTGTTTTGTGCGTGGAAGTTGTGTGGGTGATGGTGTTGTGTGCCTGTGGCTGCTAGTTTGTTGATGGTGGTGTCTCTCTCTCTGGCCTTCTCCCTGTATTTTTGGTCGTAGGGGTTTGTGGGTGATGTGGGTGTGTGTTTTATATTGTATTGGGTGTGTGGGAGTGGTGTGTCTATGTGTATCAGGTGTGTGTATTTTGAATTGTCCAATGTGGCTGTGTTTTGTAAATGTGTGTGTATTTTGAGCGCAGCGGTGTGTACCGCCAATGAAATACCGCGGTTGAAAGACCGCCGCATGGATTTGTGTGTCGTGATAGTGTGGGTGTATTTCTGTTGGCGTGACGGTGGAGGTTTGGTCATCACCAGTTTATCGCTGCCCTTTGGTGTGGCGGACGTTTGTGGATGTCGGGATTTTGGCGGTTTGCCTTTTGTGGGTCAGAATGACTGTGGCGGTTTACCGCGACCGCGGCGGTGTTATGGCGGTCTTCTGTCTAGCGGTAAGCGCCTTTTACCGCCGAGGTTGGAATGACCTCCTGAGTTCCCAAGCTACATGATGGCTTCTCTAACCCTGGAATGTTTGGTCAGGCATCTCAGAATATTAAACCCTCTCTGAATCCAGTGATGGATGTATTAATAAATTCGCACAGATAGCACTTTAGAGGTCCCCCCCCTGAAAACCTACCAGTTACTAGTGTGCTGGCTGACTGGTCCTGACCAGTTCAGCAACCACAGATACGTTTCTGCACTCCCCCTCCAAGGTGAGAGCCAGTGCTCTCAAGGGCCTGAGACAAAAGCCTGCACTGAGCTGAGGTGCTACCACCTCACCCAGACAGGATGGACATTCCAGGGTGGGGAGCTTCAAAGGCCTAGCTGCCTTTATAATGTCACCCAGGTCTCTCCAAGTGGTGGAGATCACTGACCCCCCTGTCCTACTTTTGGTTGCAGAACAGGTGGGAACATTAGGCAGATTATGAGGTGTGCACACTTCATGCCAGTCCCACACCTAAGGTGGATGGGCTGAAGTAGACACTACTTTTCAAATTCCTCCAAATTGCGTGGAAGGAATTAGGCTTCTAGGGTTAGGGTTATGCCCACTTCCCAACAGAAGAGCCCAGAAGAAGAGTACAGTTTCCCTAAAGGTGGGCAGCCACTTGGCTACCACCTGGCACTCGCTGTAACACACCTAAATTGAGTATTTAGGTAGCACCCTTGAACCCTAGAACTCAGATCCTGATGATCTAAAAAGACGAAGACAAAGAAGAGTTGTGCTTGCACAAGAGGAAATGAAGAAGCAGATGACCATGTCAGACTGCCTGCTGACATCAAAATATTCTGTCCAAGAGGCCAACTCCCATGAGCAGTGGACCTGCTGTGCAACAAAATCTTCAAGAAAAGTACACTGCAGCTGCTGGAACCACAAAGATTCAACACCTGAAGTCACCATTGCACCCGATGTCCACAAACTGAGGTAAAGCCAACCAATGGTGCCACCATAGTACCCGCTTTCCCAGAGACCGAGTCCAGCGTGGTCTCACCCATGTTGGACTCACTTGAGACACCTGCAGCCTCTGCACACAGGCCCTCTCTTCCACATTCTTGTGGTGAGAGAAAACCCGATATTTCCAGCAAACACTCCACCGTCGCCCCTGACCCCATCCGACCACTCTGGACAGGGACTGTTGTCAAATACTGCACACATATATATCGATGTGACATGGACACAAACAACAATAACATTAAACAGCTTTGTAATGGGCACATACACGTCTCAGCACAATGGAAGAACAATGGCATGCACAGTACATAGAGAGACAAATAGACAAAGAATACTATGCTAACAATACCTGAACAATAGTGATGGGGGCATCAGGAACACTCAGAGAAGGAGGCTGCAATGGGACACATATCACTTTGCACCTGCCCCTCAAACAACATATGCACAGGAACTGGCCCTACATGTGTCACAGGGACAAACACTACTAGACCCAAATGTCATGCCCAACTGTACAATGTGGAAGTGCAAGTCAACCAAGCATATACAACTTCAACTGCATGGGACATACCTCTACAGGTACTAGCTGCAAGGGACACACCTAATTGGGCACATGCACTGTCAATTGTAAACAGTGGTAGTACAACTGAACACACTCCATGTCTGCACAAACAAAACTCAAGCTGGCACACATCAAATGAATACATAAGCCATTTCAGGGGGACAAGTCTAACACCATCCATGCTCACATTGGACAACACAAGATGAAATACCTACCTGAAGAAGCAGTACACAATGCCATGACACCACAATTGCATTTACCCCCACATATCCATACACACAACATATACCTTTGTCTTGGGGGACACCAGCACTGCCTACAAAGTCACATACAGCAAACAACAGCACATGTATCCGCAAGCAGTCTGAAACAAACACAAATGTAGGCACAAAACACAAGTCACTCAGGAACAACATAAAGGTAGAAAAGGAATTGCAGGACAAATGTATGCCCAATAAAAAACAACTGTTTGGGTTTATTTTTCAAATAAATGTAAAACAATCAAGGTCATTGGCCAGTCCATGATCAAATGTTCATACACATCCTTGTGCTCAGACTTGACTCCTTAACTGTTTGAGAACCTCCATAGGAAGGGGCATCAAGGGGGCATGCAGACACCTCAGGGATTATCTGGGGTGGTGCGGATTTGGCATGGAGGTTGGGTTAGGGAGGGGTCATCTTGTTTGTGGGAGGGGTGAGCTTCTTCTTGGCGTATGGGTGCTTGCAGAAGGGGCAGGGGAGGCCTTGGAGGTAGGAGGGATGGGCTGGGAGCTGGGTAAGCTCCCCTTGTGTTCGGGACGGGGGTGGAGGCAACAGGGCAAAGGTGCAGGTCAAACAAAAAACTTTCTTAGGGACACAGGGACTGTCATCAGAAGGGGGTTGGGATTTGGAGGTTGAGGTACTAGTTGTAGGCTGTGTTGGTGTGGATGTCGTGGGTGCATTCATCAGGGAGGTATGTTTGTGTGGGGTGGGTGTCTGTTGGGTGGGTGAGTGAGTGTGTGTGTTTGTGTGTCTTGGAATTAGGGGAGGTTGAGGTGCAGTGGATGAAGTGGTGTATGTGTGTGTATCTGTTGGGGTGGTGACTGCGGGTATGCTCTATGTGGTGGATGTCTGTGTGCCTTTTTTTTTTTTTTTGGGTGTGGTACTTGTTGTGGATGTCTTGGGGTGTGATGAGGTGCTGTCTGTGGGTACGATGGGTGTGGTGAGTGTGTCATTGTCTGTTGGTGTGGTGCCTGTGGGTATGCTGGATGTCGTGTGTTATGGTGGGGGTGATGGGTTATCCAGGGATGCTGTGACTGTTGTTGTGTCTGTGGATGGCTGTTGTTTGTGTGCGTGCTGGTGTGTCTTGTGGTGCTTGTGTTTGCTCCTCTTGGCTGTGGATGCCTGCAGGTCTGACTCTGTGCTTTGCGTAGGTAAGGGAAGGGGGGATGGATTGGGAAGAGGGAACTAGAGGGGGGACGGAAGGTTAGGGGGGACTGGCTGCTGTCAGTGAGGAGACCAGAGCCTGAAAAGATCTCTGTAGGCCAGCCATTGCACCATGAATGCCTTCCAAGAACCCAATCCCTGGATGGCATTCACAGTGACTAACTGACACAGACATTGTTCTCAGTAGGTCAGTAGCCCACTCACTGAGGGCAGCAGGGGTAACAGGGGCTGGAGCAGAGGTTCCTGCTACGAAGGAGACGCCCACCCTCTTGGTTGAGTGGGCACGGCCAGCTTGGAGGGGAGCAACAGGGAGGGCGGTAATAGAACAGAGGGTGGCAGACAAGGATGGTACTGGGGGATGCTCCAATGGGTCTGTCACCAATAGGGACTGGCCACTGGAGGAGGAATATGACGACGCTGAGGATGAAGATCTAGTCTCCCCTGTAGTACTCCCCTCACCCTCCGGGCCACTGGGTCCCTCTGTGTCAGTGGTGTCTTGACCTGAGGTGTTTGTGGCCAGATGCTTTCCCACTCCGCAGTGCTCCATCTCCTCCCCTTGCTGGTGCTGATGCTGCCAAGGAAAAGAGGAATAGGGTTGTCACATGTCCATGATCAAGCTGAAACAACAGCTTTGATTAGCAAGTATTACCACTATGAGAAGTTTAGCAATAAACTCCACCTAAGTGGCCCATAAATGTGCCATACCATATGCATGCATGCCATCTGAATTATCCCACAGGAAATTCTGGATCTCAGACAGCTGCAGTTTCATGACTGAATCTGTGTAATCACAATAACCATTCAACAACTAGGAGACCTGTGGTAGGCCAAGTGAAAATAATAACACGTAGTTCTGACTTCAAGCAGGTAGGTGATTTTATTGAGAAATATTCTGAATTGTAAATTTGTTTTTTTCTTTGTGCTCCTTGTTGTACTCAGTTCCCTGGATCTTATACTTCTTCTTGGTCCTTTTCTTCTGTTAGGGCTCCCGGGAAGCGCATGCGGATATAAGAGGAACAATATTAGTAAGTGTTTGGATTCACTAGCTGGGTTTTTCTTCTTATCTATCTGTCTCTAGGTTTCACTCTTCTTACTGCCTTTCTGTCTTTATTGGTCTCTGCCCTTTCTTAAACTCTGCTCTTTCCTGGTCTGTTGGTCTCTTCTTCTCTTTCCCTTCCTGCCCGTAGCTTTCCTTACTTTCCTCCTGTCTTCCTCTTTCTTCTTGCTTCATCTACCGCGCTTCTGTGGCTCTTTAGACTGTTGTTTTGTCTACTTTTCTTCTATTTGTCTGAGGGTCTATGACATTGGGTGCCTTCTCCTATGCGCGTGTTTCTCCAGTGCCCCTTTTCCCCACCAATGATAACTTAAACAAAAACAAAACACAGTGCTCGCCTTCTATTTCCCCTTCCTTTACCTCCCTCCGCCCATAACCCCCTCGTGTCCCTGTATCCACTGCTCCCGACCTCCCTCCCCTCAATATGGTGTGATCACGCACCTGGATATGCCACGCTTCTCCAGAAGCATGGCAGGATTCCGCCTCCCAGGGCCACTGTGGTTTTCAGACCTCCGTCTGCCGATTCTTCGTCCTCTTCTCCCCAGCTGGGGAGAAGCCACTCTCCAGGCTCCGCGTTGCTCTGGCCTCGTTCCTCCTCCTCGTCTCCCTCTTGTTCCTCGTCTCCGTCTCTCTCCTCGTCGCTCTCCTTCTCTCCCTGCTCTGCCGACGCCGACCTTTTAGTTCCTCCTCCTTCCCGCATCGTGCCTGCAACTCGTCCCTCATTGGTGCCTGCCCTGTGGTATTCCTGAACACCACAGGCAGCGTCAGCACAAGTCGGCTTTGTGTGTGGGTTGGTTCCGGCCAGCCCGTGACATACACTCCCCCTAGGGAGCGGCTGATAGCGAAGCTCTGCTGATGGATATCGGGATAAAAAGTCAGCGTTCGCCATTTGGGCACCCGGGGAGTGTTGTATCTGAAAGGAGAAAGGCTGGACTGAGAGGAACCACCGCAGAATACGGGAATTAGTATCCTTGTTGTGAGCGAGCTAGGTGAGGGGAGCATGATCGGTTACCAGGGTAAAAGTCCCGCCTGCTAGATAGTATCTTAGAGATTCCACTGCCCATTTAATTGCCAAGCATTCTTTCTCTATTGTGGGTTAGTGATTTTCCCTCAGGAGGAGCTTCCGCCTGATGTACACAATGGGGTGCTGGGTCCCATCAGTTTGTGTCTGGGAAAGTACTGCCCCAAAACCCACTTCTGAGGCGTCGGTTTGCACAATAAAGTGCTTCTGGAAATCTGGACAACAGAAGACTGGAGCAGATGTCAGTGTTGTTTTTAGTTTTTCAAAGCTCTGACGTTCTGACTCAGAGAGAGGTGGCAGGGTGTTGGGACATGATTTCCGTAGAAGGTTAGTAAGTGGTCCTGCTAACGTGGAAAATTGTGGAATGAATCGTCTATAATAACCTACGAGACCTAGGAAGGCTCTTATATCTTTTTTTGTACGTGGGAAGGTTATTTTCATGATGGCCTCTATTTTCTCTACTTGTGGTCTGACCTGACCTTCCCCCAGGACATAGCCCAAATATTTGATTCTGGTGTGTCCAGACCTTCATTTCTCTGGATTTGCTGTTAGATTAGCTTTTCTCAATGCCTGTAAAATGTCGCCTAAATGTTTCATGTGGTCTTCCCAGGTCATACTGTATATTTCAGTATCATCAAGATATGCTGCTGCATATTGATGATACGGTCGTAGGATCCTGTCTATGAGCCTCTGAAAGGTGGCTGGCGCCCCATGAAGCTCCAAATGGAAGGACCGTGAATTGATAGAGTCCGGATAGTGTGGTGAAGGCAGTCTTTTCTTTATCCTCTGGTCTCAAGGGTATTTGCCAGTACCCTTTTGTCAGATCTAAGGTGGACATATACTGGGCTTGAACTAATCTATCAAGGAGTTCATCGATACGTGGCATGGGGTATGCATCAAACTGTGACAAGTCGTTGACCCGTCTGTAATCCACGCAGAAACGGGTACTTCCATCAGGCTTTGGTACGAGTACGACAGGGGAACACCAGGGACTGGATGACAGTTCAATAATTCCAGCTTCTAACATGCATTGTACTTCTTGTTCTATTATTTTCTTTTTTGCTTCTGGGATACGATATGGTTGCTGCCGGGTTACCGTATCCAGTTTTGTCCAAATGGGATGCTGCACTAAGGTTGTTCGACCTGCAATATTGGAAAAGACGTCTCGGTTGTTATCTATCAATTGGGTGAGTTGCCTACGATAGGGTTCTGTGAGTGCTGGATTTATTTGAGGGGGATGATTCCCATAGGGGGGTCTTGAGGAAAAGGAAGGGTAGGGGATCTCATCATTTGCATCCTGTGTGATATACCTGACGGGCTGCTCACACAAGGGTTCCTGCCATTTCTTAAGTAGATTATATGGTATATTTGTTCTCTTCCTGACCCTTGTGGAATGGCTAGTTTATAGGTAGTGGGATTGATTTGTTCCATAACATTGTAAGGTCCCTGCCACTGGACTAATAGCTTGTTTTCACAGCTAGGTAGCAAGACTAACGCCTTGTCTTCTACCTTTAAACTACGATACACACTTTTGGCATCATACAGTTGTTTCTGTTTCATCTGGGCCTCTCGTAGGGTGGTGTGGGCCTCTTCCCACACCGTATGGAGATTTTCTCATAATTCGCATGTATACCTCAAGAGGTCTTTCACCTCTTCCTCTGTTTCTTCCCATTGTTCAGCCAGCATTTCTAGCAGGGTACGGGGTTGTCTCCGAACAACAACTCGAAGGGGCTATGTCCGGTGGAGGTCTGAACATGGGTGCGTATGGTGTATAGTACTAGAGGTAGTTTCTTCTCCCAATCTTTTCCGGCATCGGAAATGCTTTTTCTGAGTAGGGATTTAATTGTCCTATTATACCTCTCTACTAATCCATCTGTTTGGGGATGGTAAACGGATGTCCTAATTTGTTTTACCCCGAGTGATCGACTCACCTCTGTCATGAGTCTAGACATGAATGGGGTCCCTTGGTCGGTGAGTATTTCCTTTGGAAATCCCACCCTGGAAAATAATTCTATCATTGCTTGTGCAATGGCTTTTGTGTGCATGCTGGGAATGGGGATCGCTTCAGGATAACGGGTGGCATAGTCGACCAATACCAAAACGTATTGTCATCCTCTTACCGAAGGTGTGAGAGGTCCGATAATGTCCATCCCTACTCTGGAAAATGGGGTGTCTATGATAGGGAGGGGTTAGAGAGGGACTGGTCGGTGTGGAGAGGGGTTAAAGATTTGGCATTTTGGGCATTCTGAGCAATGCTTACGTATCTCCTCAAACACTCCAGGCCAATAGAAGCGCCGCAGTACTGCTTCTTCCGTTTTCTCCCTTCCCAGGTGACCTTCCCCATTATCCCCATGGGCTAGGTGTAAGACCTGCTGTCTATGACTCTTGGGGACGACTAATTGTAAGTCTTTCCCTCCCGCTGAAGTGGATCTTCTATACAGTAGGTTGTTTTGTATTATGACCCTGGGACCTACCACATGATCCTCCGGATTCAAGGCTTGATGCCATGCATGGTTCAGGGTGAGGTCATCGTGTTGACTCTGACGGAAATCCCCCGTAATAGTACAAACGTTGCTGGCAGCTTCTTGGATGTCTGGTTTCGGGGGCTTCTGAGGCTGTGCATATTTTTGCCTCTGTTCCCTTTTTTTGCTTCCTACTTAGGATAATGCGGGGTCTTCGGCTCATCTACTCCAATAGGTACCTCTTCCCACCATGTCCTGATTTGGTTAGGAGGTAGGGGAAATCCTCATAGTCAGTCCCGAGGATGATATCCTTGCCCAGATGAGGGAGCACTCCCACCCTTATTGCCTCATCTTTTCCTCTCCAATTCAGGCGTAGTGTTGCCACTGGATAATATTGTTGATCCCCATGTATGCATGCGATTAATACCTGAGCCTGTGGATCCCCTTGTCCTGACAATATTAACTTCTGTCTGATTAAGCTCTGACTACACCCCGGGTCTACTAACGCTGTTCTTTCGATGTCGTTGATGAGGACGGTTAGGGTATATGTTGGATTTTCCCCTCCAGACCACAATACCCGCCCTCTCATTAACCCGATCTCCATGGGTTCCTCAGGGTCTTTTTTTAGTGGGCAATGTCTAGCAATATGGCCCCATTCGGAGCAGTGATAGTACTGGGGTCGTGTGGCGGATAACTCGGAGACGCTGTCGCTGCAGGCAGGGAACGCTCAGGACCATGTATCATCATTGGTCATTGTGTGGTACTTTTTGCTATGGTTGGGCGGACAGGGGAAGGAAGAGTATGTGTGCTGGATGTAGCACGGAAGTCTGGGGCCCGGTGGTACGCACACGCTAGGTCTACTGCAGTCTGATTCGTCAGTCCCGGGTGTTGTCTGACCCAGTTGCGTGTGTTAGAGGGTAAGGCATCCAGATACTGTTCAAGAACTATAGTGTCAAACATCTCTTCCGTGTTCTTCTCTGTCAGATGTAACCATCTTCCTGCGGCATGATGAATTATATAGTATAAGGTGCGAGGGTTCTCTTGATGCTGTCATTTGATTTGGCGGAACCTGGTGCGATAGCTTTCGCTATCCAGCCAGACGCGTTCTAAGATAGTTTTCTTTATTTCTTGGTACAGCAGAGTGCCACCGGGGTTAATAGCTTGGTAGG
This sequence comes from Pleurodeles waltl, assembly GCF_031143425.1. Taxonomy (NCBI): domain Eukaryota; kingdom Metazoa; phylum Chordata; class Amphibia; order Caudata; family Salamandridae; genus Pleurodeles; species Pleurodeles waltl. The sequence goes on from NC_090446.1 coordinate 1,416,898,443, forward strand.
TGGCTTGCAAGTGTCCTGTGAGTAATGGCGCTATCTACTGGCCCCACTTTTCCTCCGGCCAATTTGCCATGCTGGCTACTCTATCATAATTTGTAAAGAATGAGTCCGGATCTTCCTGTTCTTGATACCGTTGCAGCACACTACTCTGCACATTTGGATGGACCTTTGTATGGGCAATAGTGTCCGTATGTTTATCCAGGGCTGTTTCGTGAACCAGCTGATTGTTTGCTATTATTGTTGCCTGACTTTTGAGAGCCGTTTGTAAGGCCTTGCGTTCTTCCTTGGCCTCTTTCATCTGTTGTTCTCATACGATTTGTAAGTGTTGTTGCCCCTCGGCCAACTGGGCGATCATGTCTGCCATTGTTGGTTTCTCTTCCATATTGGCATGTCTCTCTATATCCCACTTCTGACACCACTTGTGGGAGGCCAAGTGAAAATAATAACACGTAGTTCTGACTTCAAGCAGGTAGGTGATTTTATTGAGAAATATTTTGAATTGTCAATTTGTTTTTTTCTTTGTGCTTCTTGTTGTTCTCTGATGGAGTGGTACTCAGTTCCCTGGATCTTATACTTCTTCTTGGTCCTTTTCTTCTCTTAGGGCTCCCGGGAAGCGCATGTGGATATAGGAAGAAAAATATCGGTAAGTGTTTGATTTCACTAGCTGGGTTTTTCTCCTTATCCATCTGTCTCTAGGTTTCACTCTTCGTACTGCCTTTCTGTCTTTCTTGGTCTCTGTCCTTTCTTAAACTCTGCTCTTTCCTGGTCTGTAGATCTCTTCTTCTCTTTCCCTTCCTGCCCGTAGCTTTCCTTAGTTTCCTCCTGTCTTCCTCTTTCTTCTTGCTTCATCTACCGTGCTTCTGTGGCCCTTTGGACTGTTGTTTTGTCTACTTTTCTTCTATTTGTCTGAAGGTCTATGACATTCCGCCTCCCAGGGCCACTGCGGTTTTCAGACCTCCGTCTGCCGCTTCTTCGTCCTCTTCTCCCCAGCTGGGGAGAAGCCACTCTCCAGGCTCCGCGTTGCTCTGGCCTCGTTCCTCCTCCTTGTCTCCCTCTCGTTCCTCGTCTCCATCTCTCTCCTCGTCGCTCTCCTCCTCTCCCTGCTCTGCCGACGTCTACCTTTTTCTTCCTCCTCCTTCCCGGGTCGTGCCTGCAACTCGTCCCTCATTGGTGCCCACCCCGTGGTGTTCCTGAACACCACAGGCAGCGTCAGCACAAGTCGGCTTTGTGTGCGGGTTGGTTCCGGCCAGCCCGTCACGACCTTATCACCCTCAAAGCTTTGCCTCATGGAGCAGACCTAAGTTACCTGTTGCCATACAATAGTAGGCCAATTCAAAGCCCATTTCAACAGGTCTCACAAGGTCATGGTCCCACAAGGTCATGCACACTTCTATTTGTCACATACATAATGAACCAACAATAAGAAATGATGGTACAAAATCCAGCCACTTTGATGAGAAAAGTACAATAGAGTGGAGAATGTGCCATGGACATACCCATGTCACACTGTAAACATGACAACAATGTACACTTCACCAAGTGACATTTGTCTCAGTACAGTCAAGGAAGGAGTATTGATGTTACACAGATCGGTCATACTTGTGGCATGGAAATGAACACTGTAAACATCATGCAAGCACCAAGCTAATCACCGCTAATGTCTGGCAGCCCTCAAAATGACTTTCTCTGAGTGCTTCAGTACAGCCATTAGTCCTCTGAATGTTGGAGAGACATAGAAGTTGCAAGGACTTGCAGAAGGCCCTCAACAAGTTGCCCAATTGGAAGCTGCATCACTGTACCCATCTTAGTCATGCAAACCCAGATGCCTGTCTGTGGATGAATGCCTGTACTCAAACACACATGTCCAAAACATAACTGCAAGTCACTCCGTGATGCATGCCAACAGTTATGGCACATACCTTAACCCTTACGCATGTGCAGTGTATTTTCCACCTAAATGCGACATCAAAGTCATAGCTATTCACATTGTGGCTCTAAACTCTAGGCCTACCTGTCATGTCCCTCATTGCTCATGCAGTTGTACATGCCAAATATACTATGAGGCATGAGGTAATGTGTCAGACAATATACAATGGTGACACACTCCTGTATGTAGCACAACCTGAAATGTAACCCCATTGTAGATGCACTGTTCTAAAAACAGTTTGCCATGCAAATAAATGTGAGGGAATACAGACATCATCCCATCTACATAGGCAGACAGTGCATGAAACTGCAGCTTACAAATGTTTTCTAAAAAGAAAGGGACACATCCTGACATGTAGTCAGAAGGAATGTTGGCAACAATGATGGGACATAATTCATCTCAATGGACATTCCCCACTTACTAAAGGAAAGTAGTGATATATAGCTGCATCCAGAGAACAGTGCAAGCCCTGTCACATGTATGTTGGACAGCTTCACATTACAGACTGCAGTGAGGCACCAGCACACTTCATACACTGAGGAAAACTAGCTTCTAGGTGGCAGATGCCAACATACACATTGTAGGAAAATGGCTCCCTGTTGCAGTTACCCCCCACTTTTTGGCTGATATTGATGCTGACTTGACTAAGAAGTGTGCTGGGACCCTGCTAACCAGGCCCCAGCACCAGTGTTCTTTCACTTAAAATGTACCATTGTTTCCACAATTGGCACACCCCTGGCACACAGATAGGTCCCTTGTAAAAGGTACCAGTGGTACCAAGGGCCCTGTGACCAGGGAAGGTCTCTAAGGGCTGCAGCATGTGTTGTGCCACCCTTAGGGACCCCTCACCTAACACATGCACACTGCCATTGCAGATTGTGTGTGTTGGTGGGGAGAAAAAGGCAAAGTCGACATGGCATCCCCCTCAGGGTGCCATGCACACAAAATACTGCCTGTGGAATAGGTAAGTCACCCCTCTAGCAGGCCTTAAAGCCCTAAGGCAGGGTGCACTATACCACAGGTGAGGGCATAGCTGAATGAGCAATATGCCCCTACAGTGTCTAAGTCTATTCTTAGACATTGTAAGTACAGTGTGGCCATATTAAGTATATGGTCTGGGAGTTTATCAAAAACAAACTCCACAGTTCCATAATGGCTACACTGAATACTGGGAAGTTTGATATCAAACTTCTCAGAATAATAAACCCACACTGATACCAGTGATGGATTTATTAAAAAATTCACACAGAGGGCATCTTATAGATGCCCCCCGTATTTTATCCAATCCTTCAGTGCAGGACTGACTGGTCTGTGCCAGCCTGCTGCTGAGAGATGAGTTTCTGACCCATGGGGTGAGGGCCTTTGTGCCCTCTGAGACCAGAAACAAAGCCTGCTCTAGGTGGAGGTGCTTCACTCCTCCCCCCTGAAGGAACTGTAACACCTAGCAGTGAGCCTCAAAGGCTCAGACTTCGTGTTACACTTCCCCAGTACACTCCAGCTAGTGGAGATGCCCGCCCCCTGGACACAGCCCTCACTTTTGGCGTCAAGTCCTCTGTGCACCCTAACCTATAAATTGTCCAACACAACCAACAGGTCCAAGTCATGTCCAATGGGTTGTGAGTACGAAGAATCCATGATCCATGTCCTCTTCAAATGTCCTGCATACCGCAAACAGAGGGCTCCCTGGATCATCCCTTTATGTAAACGAATGGGTTTTAGGAATTCTTTACAGGCTTTGAGAATATTTAAATCGGATCCATCCGTGCTATTGGCATGTTCCTTGGCAAAATTGTTTGAATCTATTTGGCTTTTTAGACTTGGAATAAAAATAAAAAAATTTAGTTATAGATATTAGTAGCAGGCAACGCAGTTCATAGTTGTGAAATACAATGTATGGTTAGTAATACATTTTAGACAATGTATAACTAATATTGTACGCCCTTACTATATCTGTATATTTATGTAAACTTTTAGGTACTGTATTTTGTTGTTTTAACTTTTCACGACTTTAGGGTAATATCTTAAACTTTAACGTTTTTATGGCTTACTTCTACTTTTTTAAATGTTTTGTATTGTGCTTTTATGGTATATTTTTACCGAAATAAAGTGATGATGATGATGATCATGATTGTTTATGAGCAAGAAGGATCCCTTCCTGCACATAAACAATCATTCCAAGATGTCACTTTGGTACTTCTATGTGTGCTGCATTTTGCCGCACACATAAAAGTGCCAAATCACCATTGTAGATTGTTTATATGTAGGAAGGGACCCCTTCCTGCAGATAGATAATCTATCTCTTAAATGCAGACTCCCTTGCACTATGGTGCAAGGATACCTGCATTGGTATAGGCAGCTTAATTCAGCACTGGTGTAGGGGGAAACACAGGGGTGCACAGTATTCTTGTAAATACAACGCATCCCTGTATTTCAAAAGTGACACAATGCAGCACAACTTTGTCATAAATCTGAGCCACAAGCTGGATCAGAGAACAGAAAAAAACACACACCACAATGTGAATGAACTCAACAAATGGCACTGGCCACCAAAACCTGCACATTGACTCTCCTATTGATGCCACACAGACTGCACCGACAGGCACATGAGTATTCAATCTGCCATACTTCGGCACAATCTAGCCTGTGAGGAGGGAAAAGAATGGTGAAGTACAGAGAAAACTGTACACATGAGACATTTACCTGCTCCTCTGGTGCACTATAGAGCTGTCTCTTGGAACTGAATCACCAGCCTCTCAAACACCTCTGGTGATAAGGTAAGGGCCCTATCACCTGCTGGATGTGGCATGATTGCTCCAAAAGGCGGTACAGAGCATCTCAGTAGTGGAGGTGTTGCTGGCAGCAGTGTCAGGAGTCAAGCGAGGGATTTTGCTGAACATGGCAGTCACGTCCGCCACATACGCCGGTCGTCAACAGCAACAATGTTAGCCTGTGGCTGTGTCCACCGCGGTTGCAACCACTTTCTGCCATGACGACTTCCACCGGCGGTTGCGGACGGTTCCGAATGTCCAGTGGAGTAGGTCAGGCAGCAGCCATTTTAGAAGCCTGAAATGTGGGATTGGGCTTTAAAAATTGCATCATACCTCAGAAAATGTTGTTTTGAGCACCAAAACCTGCTTATCCTGTCTTGTCATGTTGGTCCTACTACTCAAACCTCATTGTAACTTGTTGGAGGGCACAGATGGCAGTTTACAGTGTGACAGAGTCCACCCCAGTCAAAGGTAATTTTTGCGCTCAGGACATCCAGTCACATTCAGAGTGGCATTTGTGATGCACAATTTTGATTTAGGTCCAGATACATGATATGTACACATGTGTGGCAAACCAAGGGGGTCAAATGTGACCCTTGTTTCATTAGCAGCTGTGATGTGTACTGTTTGCCATGTCCATCCCTTCTAAATTGTTTTGTCACATGTAATCCTTTACATGCAACTATATGTTCATGTGGACACAGTGACTAATGTCAGAGGTCATTTCCTGTCATATACAGGTACTCGGGGAAAGGTAGGATATGACAGTCACCTGTCTACTGTCCACTGCCAGACCTTCAGACCATGAAAGAAAGACACATAATTCTCTTTTACCGTCTGAAACAGCAAACAATAGTGGACTTATGTCGTCAGTTGGAGCTAGATGTGATGCCAGCTGTTAGTTATCCAACAGCAAACAATAGTGGACTTATGTCGTCAGTTGGAGCTAGATGTGATGCCAGCTGTTAGTTATCCAACCAGCATACCACCCATTGCACAAGTCATGTCAGTGGTGCACGTCCTAGCCACAGGGTCCTTCCAACATACAGTAGCCCAAACTGGTGGTATGTCCCAACCTATGTTCAGTCTAGTGTTGAAGGATGTCCTCTCAGCAATGTCAAAACACATTGACAGTTATATCCAGTTTCCCGGACGTGATGATTTAGCCCATGTGGAGGCTGACTTTTATGGTTTTGCATGCATCCCACATGTGGTGGGGACTATTGAGGGTACAGATGTTGGCTTGGTCCCACCGCAGGCCAATGAACAAGTATAACACAACAGAAAGAACTTCCACTCCATCAACATCCAAGTTGTATGTTTGACAGATCTATACATTTCATAGGTCTGTGCCCATTATCCGGGTTCAGTTCATGATAGCTTCATTATGCGAAACAGCACTATCCCCCATTTGATGTCAAAACTATACCTAGAAAGGGCCTGGCTGGTAGATAAGTAACATCTGTCCTGGTTGTGTGTGTGCAATGTCTGGTGCAACAATTCTGATTAGAGGAATTCATAGTTGCATATACATCCCATTCCTTAACAGGTGACGGCATATCCAAATCAACCATGGTTTTTTACACCAATCAGGAATCCAACTATGCCAGGGGATTCCCACCTTAGTGAGTCCCATGTAGGAACAAGGTGGGTAGTGGATAGAGCTTTTACACTCATGAAGGCCAGATTTAGGTGTCTGGACCGCACTGGTGGAGCCCTCCTCTACTCACCCTGTAAAGTGTATCAGATAATTGTGGCCTGCTGCATGCTCTAAAACATTGCTCTGCAGAGGAATATCTCATACATCCCAGAGGAGGGGGAGCCAGCAGTGCCACCGGGTGAGCCTCATGAAATGCCAAGTGAGGATGACAGTGGTGAAGAGGAAGGAGCTGACATGTGGGAAGATCTCATCAAGAACTACTTTTCTTGAGTTTAAGTATCTCATGTGATGATCTGTTTGTGTCTTGGTTTATGTGATGTTGGGTTACTTGGTCTTGATATGTGATAAGGCTCAATCTGGTGACGCCATTCACTTCTCTGTTTGCCTATTCTAGAGGACAATGTCTGACAAGGCCCTTCTTTCTGTGGTCTGGGAGACTGTACCTCCGTATATCTACCCTGACACAATATGAGTCAGCCATTCTTGGCTATGACAGTCCAGACATATGGACAGCCTATGCACTCTACAGTGAAATAAAATGTTTGCTTTGACCAGACACTTGTACCAATGTGTTTGTGTGTGTTTGTTGTAATCCTTAGCCGGACACTGAACCTGTGACACATCCCTCCTTGTACTAGTATCTTGTGTCTTCATCATTTGCTTCACATGGTCTTACATCTCTACACAGCAACAACTGAAACAGAAGCAAGCAGACACTAACTTTGTGATAGGTGGTATTTATTGTGAATTTGTGCATAGAATTAAAAGTGAAGGGTTCAGCCATAGTAGATGAAATCATTGCAGTAGATGCCACAGCATTGGTAGTCCAAATTCCAGTGTTAAACTCCCATAGGAACTGAGAGGCGGTTGAGGGACAGTCAGAGTGAACATGTGGCTCACAAAGGAGTTAATTCAGAAAGTGGCCACTTGCTGGAAGTGGTTAGTGTCTTGCCATCTGCACCTACTTGATTCTTATCTGGACATCCCCGCTTGCATGAGGTGGAGCTGCTGCTACAGAGTAAGGGGTGTCTGAGGCGGGTTCTTCCCCTGACAGGGCCTCCCTCCTAGTAGCTGGCAATGATGAAAAAGGGCCTGGTGTTGCTTCCACAAAAGAAGGGGTAGAGTGTTGCTGACGATCCCTGATCAGGGTACTGCTAATGTCCCTCAACACCCCTGTTATGGAGGCCAGGCTGGTATTGGTGGCCTCCTATTGTTGAAGCATATCTGTATGGGTGTCCTTCTGCAGCTGCTTCATCTCCCGGAATTCAGAAATTACAAGGCTCATCATGCCTTGAGAATCCTGATTCAGCCCCAAGACTTGGCTAATGGTGTTCTGGCCTGGTCCTCTCTGGTGGCCCACGACATCCCTCCCATGCACCCTACCCCCATGGGCCTGTGCCCTTGCCACAGGGTGCCCACTACTACTGGTTCCAGAACCATCATAGTCCAAGGTAATGTGCTGTGACTCAGGATCCTGGACTGGGGGGCACAAGATGGTTGCGACTGTCCTAGGGCCACAGGTTGGGGGGCGAATGGCTGCCTGTGAGGTTGAGGCAACCAGGCTGAGAGGTTTTTGATGTGGCCACAGTGAGACTCACTGTCGGGGTCTGACTAGGTTGTCCAGCTGGGCCTGAACCATCCTCCACGTCCAGACACCCAGGAGTGTTATCATCACTGAGAGCTTCATCCATGGGGGTAGTGGCACTTTCTTCTGTGGGCTCTGTGGCCAATGGAGCTCTACCTTTTGTTATGAATACAATGTTACTGGTTGTATTGTGACATCTACCGCCAAATGTTTACAGTGACATTTTGCAAAGCCTGTGTACGTAGTTGGTTTGCTTGTTATTGTATTGTAGAGGAAATCATGCTATTGATTGTATTGACATGAAATTTGTGAAGAATGCCAATTTGATTTGAGTCAAGTAGCTGCTGAATTCAGCAGGTTATTAGCACTTGGGAGGATGGGCAGAGAAATACATCTTGCCACCAGTGCAGGGAAAACAGTGGCTGGGCAGGTTGTGGCTTGGACCAATTTGAGGCCTAGTTGATTGTTATGCAGGCTGACCCAGGTGTTTGTTGTGTTTGTGATTGGAGTCATCATGAAGTCAGTGCATAGTGAATGTGTTGGCAGCCAATACAATTCTGGTGATGCATCTTGAGGCCTTGTTATTAATTTATTTTGCACACTGGCTTAACACTTCTGGATTGAACTAGGTGGCCAGCCACATCTCTGAGTTGAGCATGATCTGTATCTTGGTCCCTCCAAGGTGAGTAAACGTAATTTGAGATTGATCAAGCAAGGGCATCTTGGATACATGACCACTGTTCTGCTATTTGGAGTCACTTGAACAGTGCCTTGTGGGAGTTGCATTACTTCCCTAGTTCCGAACACTAGCCATAGGTTATCCTCCCAAGTGAGTAAACTTCCTTTGTGAGTTCACTTACAGATGAATTGTGGCAAGAGGACACTGGGCTGGTGATTGGAGTTAGCAAAACAGGGCCCATTGGCTTTATATTCAGGTCACTCCCACTAGTTCTCAACACCAGACAAATGTTATCCTCCTAGGTGAGTAAACTTCTTTTGTAAATTCACCAACAGATGCATTGGAGCAAGTGGACATTGGGCTGGTGATTGGAGTTAGCAAAACAGGGCCCGTTGGACTTGACATTCAGATCTCTCCCACTAGTTCCCAACACTAGACAAAGGTGATACTCCCAGGACATTGAACTTCCAATTTGTGTTAACAAATAAGATCAGTTGGACAAGTGTACACTGCGCTTGTGTTTGGAATTGGAAAGCCTCCTGGACTTAGCAGTCATGTCACTCCTTCTACTTCATACACTTGAAAAATGGCATCTCCTTGATGAGTACACTTCTTATGTGATTTTCCAAATAGGAGTTGTTAGAAATGGGGTCTTTGGTTGACAGTCAGGTTACCCCCGTTCAAGCAAGCACCCTCACTCTAGTCAGGGTAAAAGAGAATCACCCTCAGCTAACCCCTGCTTACTCCCTTGGTAGCTTGGCAGAGCAGTAGGTTTAACTTCAGAGTGCTATGTGTAAAGTATTTGTACCAACACACACAGTAACTTAATGAAAACACTAGAAAATGACACAACGCCAGTTTAGAAAAATAGGAAATATTTATCTAAACAAAACAAGAACAAAACGACAAAAATACACAATACACAATACACAAGTCAAGTTATCAATAAAAATGCAAAAAGAGTCTTTAAGTAGTTTTAAACACACACTAGCGCTGCTAGCGTGAAAATGTACCTGGTGCGGGTCAAAAATAATGGCGCACGGGTGAGTGTGTGTCACAAAGGGCTTGTGAGGCATTGATTCCACTCACGAGAGGGACCGTGCGTGGTTTCTCCTTTCGCCGGGTCGGGCGCATGGTTTCTTCTCTCCGCAGGAGAGCGATGCATCGATTCGGTTAGCACTCTCGGGTCCGGGCAGGCCTTGCATTGTTTTTCCACGCACAGCAGTACTTGAGTTGGAAATCCAGCTGCACGATGATCCGAAAACCCCGCAGCGATGCTGCGTGCTGTTCCTCCTGCTCCGTGCGTCGATTCTTCAGTTGCATTTCCTGCGAGCGTTGTTTCTCAGCTGTGGAGCCGGCAGCGCGTCGTTTCTTCAGCTGCAGATCGGAGTTGCGTCAATCTTTTCCCCGCACGGCGCTCTGTGCGTGGATTTCCTTGTCTTTATGCTGCCAGCTTCTCCTTTCAGGGTCCCAGGAACTAGATGGGCACCACAGGGCAGAGTAGGAGTCTCTTCAGAGACTCCAGGTGCTGGCAGAGAGAAGTCTTTACTGTCCCTGAGACTTCAAACAACAGGACGCAAGGTCTGAATCAAGCCCTTGGAGATTTCTTCTCAAGATGGAATGCACACAAAGTCCAGTCTTTGCCCTCTTTCTCTGGCAGAAGCAGCAACTGCAGGATAGTTCCACCAAGCACAGTCACAGGCAGGGCAGCTCTTCTTTCTCAGCTATTCAGCTCTTCTCCAGGCAGAGGTTCCTCTTGGTTGCAGAAGTGTTTCTCAAGTCTGTGGTTTTGGTTGCCCTTCTTATACCCAATGTCTCCTTTGAAGTAGGCTTACTTCAAAGTAAAGTCTCTTTTGAATGTGAAATACTGCCTTGCCCAGGCCAGGCCCCAGACACTCACCAGGGGGTTGGAGACTGCATTGTGTGAGGGCAGGCACAGCCCTTTCAGGTGTGAGTGACCACTCCTCCCCTCCCTCCTAGCACAGATGGCTCATCAGGATATACAGGCTACACCCCAGCTCTCTTTGTGTCACTGTCTAGTGTGAGGTGCAACCAGCCCAACTGTCAAACTGACCCAGACAGGGAATCCACAAACAGGCAGAGTCACAGAAATGGTATAAGCAAGAAAATGTCCACTTTCTAAAAGTGGCATTTTCAAACACACAATCTTAAAATCAACTTTACTAAAATATGTATTTTTAAATTGTGAGCTCAGAGATCCCAAACTCCACATGTCCATCCGCTCCCAAAGGGAATCTACACTTTAATCAGACTTGAAGCTAGCCCCCATGTTAACCTATGAGAGGGACAGGCCTTGCAACAGTGAAAAACAAATTTAGCAATATTTCACTGTCAGGACATATAAACCACATTACTATATGTCCTACCTTAACCATATACTGCACCCTGCCCTTGGGGCTCAGGGCCTACCTTAGGGGTGTCTGACATGTAAGAAAAGGGAAGGTTTAGGCCTGGAAAGTGGGTACACTTGCCAAGTCGAATTTACAGTTAAAACTGCACACACAGACACTGCAGTGACAGGTCTGAGACATGATTACAGAGCTAATTATGTGGGTGGCACAACCAGTGCTGCAGACCCACTAGTAGCATTTGATGTATAGGCCCTGGGCACCTCTAGTGCACTGTACTAGGGACTTACTAATAAATCAAATATGCCAATCATGGATAAGCCAATTACATATACATTTTGTAAAGGAGCACTTGCACTTTAGCATTGGTTAGCAGTGGTAAAGTGCCCAGAGTAACAAAAACAGTGAAATCAGAGTCCAGCACACATCAACAACCTGGGGAACAGAGGCAAAAAGTTAAGGGTGACCACGCCAAGGATGAAAAGTCTAACAGGAGTCTTTGGAGAAGTGGACACCGGACTGGTGGTTAGAGTGACAGTAAGAGACCAAACTGTGAGTTGCAGTCATGTAACTCCCTGTACTACACACACTGTACTATTGGTATCCTCACAGGTCAGTACACTTCAATTGAGGGTTACGACACGGTGGTCCTGTGTTGGTGTTTGGTTTTCCAGAAACAGGGTTTCCTGCCATTAGCAGCCAGATCACTCCCTCTACTACACAGACTATACAAATGGTTTCCTCCAAGGTGAGTAAACTTCAAAAGAGAGTTAAGACTCAGGGGTCTTTTGAGGAAAGAACATTGGTCTGGTGTTTGGAGTTGGAGTAACAGTGCCTTGCAGTCCTATCACACTCTCTACTCCCCATTAGTTGACAAATGTTATCCCAACAGGTGAGTTAACTTCATTTTGTAATTGACAAACAGTGGTCTTTGAGAAGAGAACACTGTGCTGGTGTTTTGAGTTACAGATACAGGGCCTGCTGTGAGTTGCAGTCATGTCACTCGCTCTAGTACACACACATGAGTAATGTTCTCCCCCTAGTGACCACATGTCAATTGAGAGTTCACTATCAGATGTTTTTGAACAAGTGACCACTGGTTTGGTGCTTGGAATTACAGAAACAGTGGCTGTTGGGAGTTGTAGCTGGTCCCTGTACTACACCCACTATACACAGATGTTGTTCCCCCATGTGAGTCTACTTCAATGGTGAGATTCCAGACAGGGGTCTTTAGACAGGTGGACACAGGGCTGGTGAGTGGAGTAACAGTAACAGTGCCTCCTGGCCTTAGCAGTCATGTCAGTCCCTGTACTATACACACTATACAAATGTTATCCTCCCAGATGAGTACACTTCCATTGGAAGCTGGCAAACAGGGCTCTTTGGAGCAGAGGACACAGAGGCATTTTTTGGAGTTACAGGAACAGTGCCAGAGATGTAGTCATGTCAGTCCCTGTACTACATACCCTATACACAGATGTTGTTCCCCCAGGTGAGTCTACTTCTATTGTGAAATGCTGGATGGGGGTCTTTGGCAGGTGGACACTGGGCTGCTGAGTGGAATGACAGTTAAGGTGGCAAAAGGCGAGCAGTGAGCATGCATGACAACATTTTGTGACACATTTTTGTGTTGTGACACACCAGACTCCATGCCGCCAGGTATTCCTCTTAAGCCCTCAGGATGGAGGATGGCCAAGGATGGAGTTGTAAGGGAGGATAGGGAGTGCCACCACCAGTCTTCTTGGTCTGCAGCTGGTGCCTGGAGACCAGGGAATGGACCTTTCCACTGTGGTCGTTCCACATCTTCCTGATGTCCTCCTTTGTGCGCAAGATGGGGACTACAGCATTCACTCTGTCAACTATCCTATCCCACATTTCCATTTTCCTACTGAAAGTAGTGTGCTGGACTTGGGCTCTGAACAATTGTGACTCTACTCCTATGATTTCATCCACCATGACTCTTAACTCTTCATCAGTGAAACATGGATTTTTAATATATGCTTGTATTGTTCTCACTTAAATCAGGAGGACACAATGCAAAAAAGAATGCAGCACTCTTCGTCTAAATAATTAATTAATTAAAGAACTTTCCAAATATTGAATAAAAGTCACAAATATATGAGAATAAGCAAATAACTCAAATGCAACAGAACATGTGTATATACAGAGATAAATGCATATACATCGAGTGGTCGAGACTGAAAAAGAAATGTATATCAACGAAGCATGTATACATAAGCTAAATAATTAAGGTCCCAATGTTTGTTCTGAGGCAAAACTGAACATCCTTCTGATAAGACGGTCTCAACCACGTGAATTGATATCTCGTCCGCCTCCCACATAATTTGTTCTAGCACTTTCCGGCTCCTCGCCAGTAAAGAGAAAAACATGTTTCATACGTAATAATACTTGTGCTGCCCTGCACTTGCGGCAGGGCACAAGATGGAGTCATTCACACGAAATGGAGTCGATGGTCAAATGATGGATGAATCTAAATAGCAGCACAGTGCCATGGTTAAAAAAAAAGAATATATTACAGTTTACAGTGACTTACTAGAGAGTGGAAGTGCAAAATGGTGTGAATGGACAAAATTGTTTTTTTAAGCGCTCTGTCTTGCTGACTCTTGCCGTGAAAATGCAGAGGATTGTGGTGTGTGATAGGGTGTGTTTTATAGTGTCCTTTGCAGGTGTGCCCAGTGTAGCAATGTGTGTCAGCTATGCTGTTTTCAGATCCATCCAGTGTACAGTTGTGCATTACTTTGGTGACGTTGGACTGCCGTAGTTCAGAATGTCATTGGCTGATCACCATGGGTGTCGGCCACTGCTACTTTGGAATTCTAATACAGTCATTGGTTTGCAACGGGGCTGTCGGGCTGGAGTTCAAAACCGCCTATTTCTGGGCATCTGCACCAGTGCCGGTCTGCCTTTTTTGCTTGGCAGTTGGCGGTCTGTAACTGGGTTGCTAGCACCCCAGTTACTCACGTCGATCCTGGGCCGGCCAACCAATGCCCCGGGGGCACCACTCATCACCGCAATGCTATTGAGTTCTGTGGGAACCCCGATATCCGGGTTTCTACCAACATAAAGGAAGGACTACAGACACGCGTGGGTGTGCCAGCAGAGACGGAAGTTAAGGAGGAGGAGAGACAGAACCACGGAGACCGATACAAGAGAGCCAAAGAAGAATACAGAGGGGACCCGGAACCGACGTTGCGGACATCAGAATCCCCTAAAGGCTCCTTCTCCTGCCACGTCATTAGAGGGACGTGGCTAGCGCAGGTACGTTCCTGCCTCAGTAAGCGCTATAGCACGCCCCTCGGGAGGGAGAAGAGAGAGGGCAGTTTGAAGGGAGAGGCGGGAGTGAACACGCAAGACCCAATCAACATTGCTGGGCAAAAAGAAAGACTTGTGATATAAGTTTTCTTTTGTTTTTTTCCTTTTGGGTTTTGTTGGTATTTGGTTTTCTTCGCTTGTTCTATTGATAATTACTTCTTTTGGGACTAACACACCAGGAGGACTGTAAAGTCAACAGTCCTCCTGAATTAGCCTACTTACTTTACGTTGGTAACCCAAAGGGAGCATGTCACGATTCGGTGATAGTTTGGCATGTGGTAGAGGATACCCCGAAACCACTCCCACCACACCGCACATCCCCTTCTAACCTTAAAACGAAAAACCCTAGAATACCAGAATTACCTTTCCTTTCTGATCGTTACTTCCCTTTCCCAGCTCCAACGCCGGTGACCTTTTCGCTTCTCCCTGGACAACGGAGTCCGTGTCCTTGGAGAGAGACACCTGAGAAGAGACCAGAACAACGTGTTAAAAGTTAAAGGGAGGGGACCCTGAGAACTACACCATAAAAGACTGAAAAGAGACTGGAAACCTAACCAAAACGGAGTGAACAGGAAAGACACAGATAAAAGAAATAAAGGCACCAGCTTAGAAAAATCCATATCTTGACTCTTATAGTCGTTCTAATAGTCTATCCACAGCGCTATACCCACACCTCCTACATGGTCCTACCTATGTAACTCGTAATAAGGCGGTCTGGAAGACCGCCAACATGGCGGTCTTTTTTTAACCAACAACATGGCGGTCTGGTAGTCTGAAAGACCAACTCGTAATGAGGCCCAAATAATAGAACACACTGTTGCTCATATTGGCCCTAAACTTAGCAAAGAAACTGAAAGATTGTACAACATGTTACAATTTAAAGTCAAACTCTTCATAAATTAAAAACGGGCAGACTACTTAGAAATGATAGCCAAATCCATACTCTAAAATACATATCAACCTACCGAGAACCAAAAAAAGACTCTAAACCAACAAGGGCCTCATTACGAGTCTGGAGGTCTTCAGGCTGCCAAACTCGCGGTAGTGGCTGTGGCAATGCTGAACTCAGCGCTACATTGCTGATTACAACCCCCCTTTTCACCATCCTTTTAATGGCGGGAGCCTGCCGTTAACAGGCTGGGAGAAAGGTAGTGCAGGAGGGTCACGGGGGTCCCTGCACTGTCCACGACCATGTTGAGGGCAGTGCAGGGGCCCTCCTGCCCAGAACCGTCAGAATGCACGCTGTCTTCTATGCAGATTTAAGGGAGCCGAGTGCTATGTCTTAGCACTGTTCTGGACAGACTAACTGGCAGGAACACCCTAGTACAATGTTCCCACCGGTCAGACCGGCCGGAACATCGTAATAGGGTGGGGGGGGCTCCACCGTCATGGCGGTGGCATCCTTCCCGCAAGTTTGGTGGTCTTGCTTTGGGATTGCCAAACTCATAATAACCTTGAAAATCTTTTTTTTTTATAAATAATAATATAAATATTTTATTACATCAGGGAAACAAATTATATTAACCCTTTCACTGCCTGTGCCTCCTCCTGTGTTGAGCCTTTTTTTGGCTATTTGGGGCAGTTTGCACTTAGGCCCTCATAACTTGTTCTCCACATAAGCTACCCATGCCAAATATGTGTCCTTTTTTTCCAACATCCTAGGGATTCTAGTAGTACCCAGACTTTGTGGGTTCCCCTGAAGCAGACCAAGAAATTAGCCAAAATACAGCGAAAACTTTGTTTTTGAAAAAAAAAATGGGAAAAAGGGCTACAGAAGAAGGCTTGTGGTCTTTCCCCTGAAAATGGCATCAACAAAGGGTTTGTGGTGGTGTAATCACCATCTTCCCAGCTTTTAGGAACAGGCAGGCTTGAATTAGAAAACCCAATTTGTCAACACAATTTTGACATTTTACTGGGACATACCCCATTTTTACTATTTTTGTGCTTTCAGCCTCCTTCCAGTTAGTGACAGAAATGGGTAAGAAACCAATGCTGGATCCCAGTAAGCTAAACATTTCTGAAAAGTAGACAATATTCTGAATTCAGCAAGGGGTCATTTCTGTAGATCTTACAAGTGTTTCCTACAGAAAAATAGCAGCTGAAATGAAAGAATATTGAAATTGAGGTGAAAAAAACTGCCATTTTTCTCCACGTTTTACTCTGTAACTTTTCCTGAGATGTCAGATTTTTTAAAGCAATATACAGTTACAGCAGCTGGACTCTTCTAGTTGCGGGGATATATGGGGCTTGTAGGTTCATCAAGAACCCTAGGTACCCAGAGCCAATAAATGAGCTGCACCTTGCAATGGGTTTCATTCTATACCGGGAATACAGGAATTAATTTGCTGAAATATAAAAAGTGACAAATAGGTATCAAGAAAACCTTTGCATTTCCAAAATGGCAACAAGATAAGATGTTGAGAAGTAGTGGTTATTTGCACATCTCTGAATTCCGGGGTGCCCATACTAGCATGTGAATTACAGGGCATTTCTCAAATAGACGTCTTTTTTACACACTGTCTTACATTTGAAAGGACAAAATGTAGAGAAAGACATGGGGCAATAACACTTGTTTTGCTATTCTGTGTTCCCCCAAGTCTCCCGATAAAAATGGGACCTCACTTGCGTGGGTAGGCCTAGCGTCTGCAACAGGAAATGCCCCAAAACAAAACGTGGACACATCACATTTTCACTAAGAAAAAAGAGCTGTTTTTTACAAAGTGCCAAGCTGTGGATTTTGGCCTCTAAATCAGCCGGCACCAAGGGAAACCTACCAAACCTGTGCAGTTTCGAAAATCAGACACCTAGGGGAATCTAAGATGGGGTGACTTCTGGGGCTCTGACCCGGTTCTGTTACCCAGAATCCTTTGCAAACCTCAAAATTTGGCCAAAAGTTCTGGAATCAGGGAGGAGCCAAAAATGTCCTTCTACCCAGCGTTCCCCCAAGTCTTCCGATAAAAATGGTACCTCACTTGTGGGGGTAGGCCTAGCGCCCGCGACAGGTAAGGCCCTGAAACGCAACGTGGACACATCACATTTTCACAAACAAAACAGAGCTGTTTTTGCAAAGTGCCTAGCTGTGGATTTTGGCTTCTAGATCAGCTGGCACTTAGGGAAACCTAGCAAACCTGTGCATTTTTTTAAACTAGACACCTAGGGAAATCCAAGATGGGGTGACTTGTGGGGCTCTGACCAGGTTCTGTTACCCAGAATCCTTTGCAAACATCAAAATCTGGCCCAAAAAAACCTTTTCCTCTCATTTCGGTGGCAGAAAGTTCTGGATTCAGAGAGGAGCCACAAATTTCCTTCCACCCAGCGTTCCTCTAAGTCTCCCAATAAGAATGGTACCACACTTGTGGGGGTAGACCTAGCGCCCGTGACAGGAAGTGCCCCAAAACACAACGTGGACACATCACGTTTTCACAAAGAAAACAGAGCTATTTTTTGCAAAGTGCCTAGCTGTGGATTTTGGCTTCTAGCTCAGATGGCACCTAGGGAAACCTAGCAAACCCGTGCAGTTTTGAAAACTAGACACCTAGGGGAATCCAAGATGGGATGACTTGTGGGGCTTTAACCAGGTTCTGTTACCCAGAATCCTTTGCAAACCTCAAAATCTGGCCAAAAAAACACTTTTCCTCTCATTTCGGTGACAGAAGGTTCTGGAATCAGAGAGGGGCCACAAATTTCCTTCCACCCAGCATTCCCCCAAGCCTCCTGATAAAAATGGTACCTCATTTTAGTGGATAAGCCCACTGCCCGTGAAAGGAAATGCCCCAAAACACTATCTGGGCACAGCAACATTATCAAATACAAAACTACCTGTTTAGCAAACCTTAAATTTAGCTAAAAAATCACATTTTCCCCACATTTCTGTGTGGGATTATCGCACCGGGACAAATTTCATACCATCCAACGTTCCCTTCAGTCTCCCGGGAAAAATTATACCTCATTTGTGTAGGTGGGCCAAGTGCTTGTGACAGGGAAGAGCCAAAAACATGTTGAAATTGAGGGTGAACCAAAGCAGGTCCAAAAGGGCAGTTTGAAAAAAAACATTTTTAGGCTGACAAGTGCAGCAGAATTGTTATCGATATAGATGAGACAATGCTGGGTGGTAGAAATTTTGTGGATTCCTGCAGATTCCGGGAGGTTCCATCACAAAAATGTGGGGAAAATGTGTGATTTCTGCAAAGGTGGAGGTTTGCAGGGTATTGTGGGTAAGAAAATGGTGCGGAGTGCATGTGAAACACACCACCCTGGAATCACCCAAATGTTTAGTTTTCAGATGTGTCTAGATCTTGTGGATTTTTCTACATGGCAGCCTCCCAAGGTCCATAAAGTGCAGCCCTCACCATTCCAAGTGGGACGATTTTGAGAGTTAGTCAAGCTCTCATGGCCCAAATGTAAAACCAAAACCCAAAATAATCAAATGTCTTCTTGCTTGCTGTGGGATAAGATGTTTTAGAGTGCGGGGGAGAGCTGAAAGACTGTTACCCCCTTCAGTTGGGGTCGGGGCATAACCAGGCCCATACTGGTTGGTAGCCACCACCCCACTGTTTTTTTTTTTGTTAATTCCCTGGCATCTAGTAGACTTTCTCCCCCCCCGGGGTGTGGATCAGGGGTAATTGCCCCATTTATTTGGGGTGGAGGTATGTCCATACCCCCACCCTCTTATTTTGGAGGAAAAAAACTTCCCTGGTGTTTGGTGGGCTTTCTTACCCCCTGGGGGCAGATGGGCCTTCCAAAAATAGGCCAATCAGATATGGCCAAAGGTAATGTGCCCCCATGGGGAGCGACCATTACCCAAGAGGCTGCCCACTAAAGAAAACACACACATACACACACACCAATCCCTGGTCTCTAAGTGGTTTCTGCCCCCCCCCCCCCGGGGCAGATCAGCTTAATAGAAATACGCCGATCTGCCCCTAAGGGGAGCAGAAATAACCAAAAATATATTTGCCCCCCCCAGGGGAGCAACCCTTGCCTAAGGGGTCGCTCCCCACCTCTAAAAAAACAAAACAAAACAACAACAAAAACAAATAAAATGATCCCTGGCGCCTAGAGGTTTCTGCCCCCCCGGGGTCAGATTGGCCTAATAACAATAGGCTGATCTGCCCCTGGTGGGGGGGGGGAAGGCCTAAAATAAATTCCCCCACACCCCACCCCACCCGGGAAGTGACCCTTGCCTAAGGGGTCGCTCCCCTTGCATAAAATTGGCGCAAAAAAGAATCCCTGGTGCCTAGTGGTTTCTGCCCCCCTTGGGGGCAGATTGACCTTCCAAAAAGTGGCCGATTTGTCCCCGGGGGGGGGTAGAAATATTCTAAATACCAATTGCCCCCCCAGGGGAGCGACCCTTGCCTAAGGGGTCGCTCCCCACTTCTAAAAAACAATGATCCCTGGCGCCTAGAGGTTTCTGCCCACTAAGGGCAGATCGGTCTGATAACAATAGGCCGATCTGCCCCGGGGGGGCAGAAATGGCCTAAAATAAATCCCCCCTCTTTCCGCCCCCCGGGGAGCGACCCTTGCCTATAAAAATAGGCCGATCTGTCTCCGGGGGTGGGGGAGAAAAGGCCTTCAAAAAAGTCCTCCCCTGGGGAGCGATCCTTTCCCAAGGGGTCGTTCCCCCTATGCCAGTCTCTCAAAATGAAAAAATCCCTGGTGTCTAGTGGGAATTTCAGAAGCCGGATCACTTTATGATCCGGCTTCTGAAATGCTCTGAGAGACTTCAAAGGGAAGGAAATTGCTTTCCTTCCCTTTGAGGCCTCTAAGGCCCCCATCACATGATTGGAAGAGAAATGCTGAGCATTTCTCTTCCGATCGCTTGTGGTAGTGGCCTCTGATGTGGTCAGCGTGGGGGTCCCTGCCTTGTGGGCTGGGAGGGACACCCACAGAGGGAGCGCTAGAGCTCCCTATGAGCTCAGTGTCGAGGAAGTAATGGTTACGTCCTCGGCACAGGAGCACTGTGCCGGTTGATGTAACCATTACGTCCCCAGCACAGAAGGGGTTAAATCACAAAGTTAATAAACATTGATATAATAAAAATGTACATATTCATTATATTTTAAAAATGTTACAATAACCAACTAGCCAACTTAAAAAGAAATTCAATCCATCACATCAAATAAAAGCAACACATAATCCATACAATTCAATATACTAATGACATAAACTAAACAAAATATTATCACATTTCCCACCCACAACAAATGCAGAAAGAAAACTTAGGGCCTAATTACGAGTCTGGCAGTTATCAGACCGCCAGACTTGCAGTGCCGGTCCAGACTGTTGTGGCTTTGATGGTCTGACCGTCAAATTAAGAGTTTGGTGGTTGGATCGCCGAAAGAACAACGTCTCCGCCAGGATCAGTGATCCTGATGGGATGACAGCGGTTGTGTTTGTAATCTGTTGAAGTCAGCACAGCCGTGTTGATTACAACCTTGTTCTCTGCCAGCCTTTTTTTGGCTGTCGGACCGCCATGGAAAGGATGGCTGGGAACAAGTGCAGGGAGCCACAGCTGTTCAGACAGTCTGTACTTCAATGGCGCTCGTGCACCCTGCATGTGGCAGCATTGGAGCAGGCTCAACTATGAGCCGGGGAAAATGCTGCTGCAGCTTTCCCACTGTGTCAGCCCCGTGGGATAAAAATTTAATGGGGCTGGTGGGGAGACCACCCGCACCATGGCGGTCTCCTCATTGGGAGTTTGGCGGATGGATGTTTCCGTCCACCAAATTCCTAATGATCCCCTTACTGTTTTGCAGCTGCATATCTTTTTCCATCTCCACATAACAAAAAATAAAAATCCACAAAAAGGTGATGGAAACAAATCCAAAAACCCCTGAAAAAAAGCAAAAATGCAAAAAATTCAATTGAAAACCCTTGATGCAATCCAAACTCTGTAGGTTCCAAAAAAAAACTGTAAAGGTGTTTAAAAAAAGAATCACTCCAGGAAACCCGAAAAAGGAAATCTAAGTAAAACCAATTAGTTTATAATCAACCAAAACTGGTTTCCTTTGTAAAAAAAAAAAAAAATGTAAACTCCAAATTTCCATGGAAATCATTCTTACATAAACAAACAAAAAAAAATGTGAAAGAAATGTTAAAAGCCCACCCACACAACACATCACAGTCATGAATAAACACATGTGTAACAGTTAGGGCCTCATTACAAGGCTGGTGGTGAAACTGCCACATTAAGACCCTGGCGGTCAGGCTACCAGTGTTCTGCCGTCTCTGCGGGATTGGTGATCCCAACGGGTTGATGGAATGTGGAGGTCACAATCAGCCAGTGCGGCGTTGCATGCAAATTACAACCTTGTTCTCTGCCAGCAGAGAACAGGAGCAGGGGGCCACAGAGGGGCCCCGGCACTGTGCATGCACTTGGCATGGACAGTGCATGGTTAGCCCTGCCCAGCACCATGCTGTGCAGACAGTGAACACTGCGATGGTGCGGGTGCACCCTGCAGATGACAGCATTGCCCCTGACTCAATTTTGAGCTGGAGACAATGCTGCAGCCAGTTTCGCACTCGCCTGATGGGCGGAAACCTCAGTTTCTGCTCGTCAGCCTAGCGGGGAAACTCGTAATAGGTCTCGTGGTTTTGTCGCTATTACAGTGGCAGCCACACTATCGGGAGTTTGGCTGACAGATGTTCCCGCCTGCCAAACTCATAATTGGGCCCATAATCATCAAAACATAAATAACATCATGTAATTTAACATAATAGATTGATACAATAATATAACAATGTAAAAACATGTGGCATTGCAAAATAATGCAACACTAACAAAACATATCTAAACATAACAAACACTCTTAAACAACACTATACTTAAGTTTTAAACATGCATCCTAAGTTCTTCCTATGCTCAAAAACCTTTAAAAACAGTTAAAAAATCTTAATAAAGGACCTGCTGGTTCCGACGAACATCAGCAGCTAATCGCAACTTGGTTCCTGGAAAACAAGACCCAAAATAACGCCAATATAGTACAAAATAGAAGGTAGTGGTGAAAATAAAAATGGCCACAAAATTAAACAAACAAAAAATCTTCCCATAGAAAGAAATGGGAAATATAGACAAAATATAAAACAAATATAAAATAATTATTAAAAATGTTAAACATATCAAACAATGTGTAAAAAAAGTTTGGAATATTTTATTGTACAAATTAAATAATAGTATGAAATATATACAGTGTTTTATATTCTATATTCTAATAAAAAATATGTTGAATGAAGAATAAAAATGTATTTAAACATAGTTCCATAATATCTAAA
Organism: Pleurodeles waltl; assembly: GCF_031143425.1. Lineage (NCBI taxonomy): Eukaryota > Metazoa > Chordata > Amphibia > Caudata > Salamandridae > Pleurodeles > Pleurodeles waltl. Next base: position 1,416,921,032 of record NC_090446.1, read on the forward strand.
AATTATAATCAGTGGAAAATAACATCCAAAGATGTATGTAATACAAATATGTATTTAATCTGATTTACATGTTTGTAGAAAAAAAAAAGTTTATTTACTTTACTTTATAGTTGCTTTTATTAAATATATTTGTCAAAACGTAAAACTGCACAACAAATTGAGATTGTCAACAAATAAAGTTCAAAAAATATATGTGACATTTTTCTTTTAAATTGGGGACAATCTTGGACAAAAAGGTGACCTTACTATTCCCGCTCCAATCTAAAACAACTTGGGGAAGATGTTGGACACTACAAGTGTGACAGTTACTCCCACTTCAATCTAAACCAACTTGTGGAAGGTGTTGGACATTAAAGAGTGACATTTACTATTTCCCTCCAATCTAACCCAACTTGGGGACAGTGTTGGACATGAAAGGGATGATACTTAAACCCAAATTTAAGAGGGCCTAGCGCCTCCTTGCGCCACATTAGCATCATTTTTTTTATGCTAATGTGGGCCAATGAGGCCAAATTTGCCACGCCATATTTACAAAGTGGGGCAATGCATGCATCCACTTTGTAACCTCTTGCACCACATCATGCCTGCGCCAGGCAAAATGTATGTAAGGGGGGCATTCCTCCATTAGGGGCAGCACAAAAATGGTGCAGTGGAATCTAAGAGATTCAACTGTGTCATTTTTTAGTCTACTTTTAACGCCTGCACAGAGCAGGCGTTAAAAGGGGGCACACCTTTGCTTTTAGTGGGCCCCTATGTACTGTGCAGGATTAGCACCAGCATTTTGGCGCTAATCCTACATAGTACATGAGTGTCAAAAATGTTGATGCTATTGCCCCTACCCTGCGCCCTGGTGCTATATACACATTGAATATAAAAAAATACAGTACGTTACATATTAATTAGCACAAATAAACAATATTATACGCAACAATATTTACTACATCACTATGTCTGACAAGTATATTAGAAACCACAGTAAAAAAGATACTTTTACTTTTGATATTTCTGTCCATGATATATTTGAAGTCCTGATATCCTTGACTTTTTACTTCTATAGTTCAATATTTATTTACATATTTTGTCCCAACCCCTCAACATTGAGACTTAAATTTAGTTTTCTTTAATGTGCACCCCCTTTGAGCCACTGTGCAGTTGCCCTTTAAGACTTCCGACATTGAAGACTGTCTTTCCCATGGCCATAACATCACCTAGACCTGTGAGCGAGCTCCAGGCTCTTTCTGTCAACCCACCTTGTACAATATTCTTCGCACAGAAGCTGACATTGAGGGCCTGAGCTCCCTTCCTTCCAAATATAGTCACTCCATTTCATGTCAGGCTATCACTCTTCTGGCATTTTTTTCTCCACTTCAGAGAAACTCCATTATTGGACACCAAGGCCCTCATTAAGGCCCTCATTATAAGTTTGGTGGACGGGAGCACCTTTCCAGCAAACTCCCAACCCGGTGGCCGCCACTGTAGTAGGGACCTCCCCGCCAGCCCCATTATGACTTTCCTACTGGGCTCACAAGTGGAAATCAAGGTTTTCGCCGGTCAGCCCAGCAGAAAAGTGGTAGCAGCATTGCTGCAAGCTCGTAATCAAGCCGGCTGCAATACTGCCGCACACAGTGGGCACCTTCACCCTCGTAATGCACACTGTCTGCACAGCAGACAGTGCTGATTGCGAAGGTGTTGGACAGGGGGACTCCTACACTGCCTATGCCATGGGGATGGGCAGTGCAGGGCACCCCTGTAGCCCCATGCACCTGTTCTCCACCAGCCTTTTTATGGCAGTGAAAGCACCATGAGAAGGCTGCTGGAGAACCAGATTGTAATCAGCGGGTGGCCTGAGGTCAGCGCTGCCCTGGCTGATTCCATCCTGCACCACCATCAGCCAATCGGTGTCTCAAATCCCAGCGAAGAAGGCGGTAGATTTGCAGGGCTGCTCGCCACCCTTGTGATGTGGCGGCCAGACTGCCACAACCGTGGTGGCCTGACATCCACCACGAGTGTGGCGGTCTGAGGAACACCACACTCATAATCAGACCTTAAAAAGCACCAGGGTCATATATACTTTTCACAAAGTATATCGGGTAAACGATCAGCTCATTGGGAGAAAAAGGGCTAGGCACTGCAAAAACAGATAATCTCCTGATGGATTGTTCTCTCTATAATGATCTGTGACATGCTATGAAGAAGCATCTTCCAGAGGGCTTACAGTCTCATTCTTCCGGAGCCACAGCTGCTATTCACTGCAGTAGCATGCAAGGTCCCTGTTCTGGATATTTACCAGGGTGCCATATGTTCACTAAGCACTACTGCCTCAATGGCCAGGTCCATCAGGGAGCCATTTTGTCTGCTTGGTTCCGCTGGACTTTTTTGTCTGAGTCCTGCTGGACTTTTCGGCCAGATGTGTTTTTGTGGTATCTATTCATAGGGTGAGATATCTGTGGTTAGAATTATCCATCAGAACAACAAGTTTCCTGCCTTTGATAACAATCTAGTCGATCCTCTATCTAACTGCAGACCCCTCGCTGACCCGCCCACCTCCTCTTTCTGTGAACTGGACTCTTTTACATTCTAAAAAGGTCCTATCCTAGAGATCAGCACACTGTTAATGCCAAAATGGGCTCTGCATCTGAGGGCATGGACAGCCTAAGAAAACAACTGATGTCAGAGTGCATGGACTGCACTTATATGTAGCTCTGCTCATCCTCTGTGCCAATGTCGTTCTGCTCCACGTCGACGGGGGCGGGGCAGTCCGCCAACCACCCCATCCAATCTATCCGGCAACACCGAGTCATATTCAGGGGCCAGGTGCGGTAAATAACAAACGGGATGCAGCCAGAAATAAACAAAGTGCGCATGTGCACAATAATAATAAAGTTCTAGATCTGGGGGCGCACACCCGTCCTGCTCGAACGGCAGAGTCAGAGTTTCCCATGAGATTCTGGGCTGTTTCCTGGCCCATGCAAGGGCAAAAAGCGAGGATCTGAGCCGTCTCAGAAAGGTAGCGGTGAGAACAAGAGGCAGGTTGACGAAGAGATACAAAAATATTGTCAAAACCACCATCTTGGCCACCGCAATGCGTCCAGTCAGGGAGAGCAGCAGCAAGCACCAAACCGCTAACTTTTCCTCCAACCACGCAACCAATGTACCATAATTAGCCGACCACAGCTCATCCACCTTCTGGATCAGTCAGATACCCAGATACTGCACTGGTCCGTCCGCCCAGCACAGGGGATAACCAGAGTGACACTGCACAGTAGCATCAGATAAGGGTAGCACCACCAACATAGACCAATTTTTTATAATCCCAGAGATCTGACCAAAGTGGACCACTTTATCCAGCAAGGTGTCGAGATGTAACTGCGGATCGCGGACATACAGTGCAACATCGTCCGCGTATAGAGAGATTAGGATAGGGCGTTGTTGGAACGCCAACCCCCTATGCTTATGATACCGACGTAATCATGCCGCAAGGGGTTCCATAGCCAATGCAAAAAGTGGCGGTGAAAGAGGGCAACCCTGACGAGTGCCCCTAACTAATTCTAATATCCTTAACAGCTTTTTTGATGTGTTCAATTTTGCACTAGGGATTCTATTTTTATTCCTCATGTTTGCAAGAATGCTGTCTCTTTCTTATAATAGAGCTACACACCGAGGATTTGAGCGGTTTGTGAGAAAGGTGTTGGTGTGTCCATGGGTTATAAAGAATAAAGTAATTACTGCCACACATGGTAAGGATATTGCAATCACCTTGGAGTTCCATTCCCTTACGAAGGAACATAGCCTTCAGCATTGTTCCTTCACATGGTCATGGAACTCCTTGGTGCCTTGCAATATCTTTAAAATGTATGGCAGGGGGTGCCTTATCCCATATAGAATTAAAAAAGTGTTGTTATGGTATTCGCGAAGATACAGTAAATGCCATTATTTAATAACTTATTCCAAAAAAAATGGTGTGTTGTGTGGGGAGGGAGAAGGTTGATGTTTTAGGCCATTCTTAATTTCTGTTTTTGGAGAAAATTTGTCTGTATTTACTTTTAAGTTTTGAGCAAAAGAAACAAAACATATCTATCCACTGAAAAGTCATTGATTATGGGTTTTGGGAAATAACTACCATTAGCACCCTCTATTGAATGCCGCGATTGAGTCAGCTATACACAGGGTTCAGAATAAGGTCAATAATTACAGCTGTTCGCTAGAGCCTAAGTTCACTGAAAACGTGTCTAGGACACGAGGAAAGCATCTACAGTGTGTTTGTTGCATTGCGTGTTAGGACTTCCAATTATGTAATTATGCTGGAATTTAGCCGCAGTTCTTTCTACTGGAGGATTTGGATGTAATTAGGGTAACGTGTGATAATAGCCTTATTGCAACAAGAGACAAGTGTTTAAAAACTAATAATTGCCCGTCACCCTGATTATCGTCCCTTGCTCTCGGCTGTTGGCCATACCTGTCTAATTTAACAGCTCTTAACACGCATTGCAAAGTGCGAGGGCATTTTCTGGGCATCTGGACCCGGGGGAAAGAGTCTTACCGATAGAGAATCAATGGCAAGTTTGAAAGAACTGGCATGATTGAAAGTTCACAGTTCCTGGGATAGAGTCTAACTGAAAGAGATACCACAATAGAGGGAGAATCTGGATCATGAAGACAGAGAAGGACTGGGCAGTACCTGTGCCCAAAGCTCTTTTCTGAAACACGCGGCTGCTACATACAATTAAATGTGCGAGCACAGAAAACTGAGGCGGCGTAATCCTGAAGCGATTTTGGGCCTCTTTAATCCATTTGCAGCCACTCCCTGCCCCTTTAGCTTACTCGGGCAACCTTCTGCCTTTATTCATCTTTCACATGTGTCCTTTGCTCTCAGTAAATGCCTGAAGCAGAAAAATAAGTGCCAACCCCCAAAAATAGGTGCCGGTGCTCCCACCGAAAACAACCGGCTCAAATTAAGCACTGTGACAAGGTAAATAATACGAGGACTGAACCTAATAAGGCAAATAATCATTGTATTATGCAAAAATCAGTTTACAATATTATTTAAACGGTTGATTTTTTTCCCCCTTATGGTAATATATGCATAGCATTTTTAAAATTACTTATTTAATATGGAAGAAACCATGATTTTGTCAATTATAGTAGCTGTCAATTGAGATCATTTGTACAAGTTTTCTGTACAAATATTGCCAAATTTCCGTGAAGGACAATATATGAAACTCTCACCAGACCTAAGATTTAGAACGTAAAAGACTGGCTGATTGAAAAGTAACCACTTAGGTAGGGCGAAGAGAGTGCAGTTAGATCCTGCTAAAACTTAGGCTCGAAAAAGTAATTACTGTAAAAACGGTGGCCCTAATGTATTGCTCGACTAGTTTGGAATAGCCCGCTCGTCTGAGTTTCCAGCCTTACCCGCAACAGATTCTCTTCCAGAGTGCGAGATTACTGAAAACACATCAACGTCACCTGCACCATTGCAGAACATGTCACCCTTACAAGAGACTGCACTGTGATAAAAGCTGCAGCGAGCCAAGAGGAAAGTTGTTTTCCTTTTTTCTCTTCCAGACACTCCATCAACTTGAAATGGCTACGTGACATGGTTGGATGATTACCGTTTGTTGGGAATGTTATAGGTATTTTCGGTCATTTCTATCCTACATCCGGGGTGTTTGCTGTCAGTTCATCATGAGTTATAATGCTGATCAGGATCTTGAATATGGTGCATGGACACTTTCTTCTGAGTTGCCTCCGTTGTTTCCTTTCAGTACAGTAGGTGCAGGCATATTCATCATCTCATCTTTTGACAAGAAGCTACTAGTCTGTAAACATCACTACCTAGCCATTACCAAGTGAGATTTTTGGAATTACATTTCTTATCACATTTTAGGTCCTACAAAATATTCGTGGATTGAACTGGTGGAGTTTTACTCCGCGGAATTCTATAGAGTGACAAGAAAACTCAACGAGATTCAGCAGAATTCCGCAACCTAGAGGAAAAATACTAATTTGGCTCTTTGCTCTGTTTTCACGCCGGTAGCTCATTTCACGATGACAATCAGTGGAAGCAGCACCATGCAAGGGTGCAGCCGTTTTATTTTACCTGCTTTCTGCTGTTCTGTGCATGCTGCTGAGCCTCTTTTTAAATCTATGCCAATCTTCCCCCATCCCAATCATTCACCCATCACTTACTCATTTTTTTCATCAGTTTGTATATTCTACATTATTATTTTTTTAAAAACTTTTTCAATACTTTTTGTGCTTTTTTTGTTTGTTTTCCCTTTTGTTGTGTTTCACTTCCTTCAGTTATTCCTTTCTTCTTCATTATTGTGTTGTCCTACTTCTTTTATTTCACCCGGCCCCATGACAGAACAAGCAGGCAGCAGCAGCGGGCCAGTGCCAACTGTACATCGTGTGGGTGCCGGTGCAATTCAGGGGTGCAGCCCTGACTATATTTTTACTGAGGCAGAGGTGGTCTTGCGTTTTTTTTTGATCTAGTCACACCTTCCCTCCATGCTGACAGCAAGCAGCAGCAGCAGCAGGCCAAGGCGAAGGTACGCCCTGCCGGAGCATCAGATGCAGTGGGTGGGCATTATCGATAGGGAACAAGGCCTGCTCGACCTTCTGGAATCAAGGTTGCGGGGGCTGGTGAGTAACATTATTATTTGTTTTCTAAAAATGCTATTTTTTTTTCAAATAGCATGCTGCTCACACTCAGAGGTAAGTTATGGTTCTGTAATGATTAATATCTGATCAAGCTTGAGTAAGCCATGTGCTCAGCACTACCTATTCATTGCTCGGTTGGGCTGATTATTTAAGGAGTGATGCAGACTCCTCAAACCTTTCAATAACACAGCAGTATATGAAGGCGTTAGTGTTCTCTGTGCTTTTTGTTATGTAGCTCATATAGTCCCAATCTCCCAGTGATGTGTAGCATGCATTGAAAAGGGAAACTGAGTTGGCCCATCAAAGGTGGTGGAGAAGAAAAGATCATTCATTGGAATCTGTTAGTAGTTCAAAATGTAGTTTAAGAAATTAGGAATAGGGCAATATGCTATCTGATTCAGAAAAGTACTATGCTACTGCGTCTACCTGTCAAAATATATTTTTTAGAGATTATATCACTGATCTTTTTTATATTCTTTATTTCTTACATTAGCACCCAAGGGCAAGAGGGCATCAGAACAGGGTGAAGAAGCTGCCACCACCAGCACTGCATCGGATAGAACCACCACCTGTTCTGCCTCAGATGGTTCTGCTGGCCCCAGTAAGTACTGTTATTATTATATACCTAACTTTTATCTCTCCCCTCTAGCTAAACAATTTTGCCTTGTGTGTATGTAGATACTGTCTCCTTTTTTTCAACTCCTCTATCTAATGTTTGTTACATTTTTGTTATCCCAGCATTACCCTTTTTTCTTTATTTCCTATTTCTGTATCTAATGTCCTCTTGAATGCAGCTTTCTTCTGCTCTTTTAGTAAGCTTTCTCTCCACCCTTATATGTTTTATGGTACTGTAAAACTAATAGAACAGGTGTCTGATACTGTGATGACTGGAGGCCAAAGTAAGCTATTATTCACCACAAGTTTGTTGAGAAGACTTTGTTGCTCATGGTCAAACAGTCAAAACAAGAGAGTGGCCATGGTCATGGACCCTTCAATTTTGTGTTATCATTAATTTATACAGTATACCAGCATTTTCCATAACAGTGCAGCATGGCAGGAAATTCATGAGATCCCATTACATTTGCCAACCAGTACAATATGTCCTTCACTAACCATTCAACCTCGTTCATTGCCCTTAAATAAGTCATCATAGTCCTGTCTCTCCCTTATTAGGAAATGTTTTTGGTTAGTTTTACTACATGGCTTTTCCAATATGTCAACCAACAAACCTCTAAAGTAGTTTCGATAGAAGAAACTGCTGACCAAATTGTAGTGAGGTAGTGCTGTTGTACTTTATTCAAAATAATAATTACTTAGCAGGCAACCCAGGTATCTAATATGGGTAATTTTTCTCTAGCTGCACAGACCACCAGTGCCGGACCCAGTGGCAGTAAAATTAAAGGACGCCCAGGAGGTTGGAGGGGGAAGAGTGGTGGTAAGTCACATTGCTTGCTTATTAACAAATTAAGTACACATTGGGCCTGATTAAGAGGCTGGCAGTCTTGAGACCTCCTGTCTCGGGGTGACAGTCAAGACTGCCGCTGCTGTGGAAGCCAGATCGCCACATTCTGACCCTCGAGGTCAGACGGCCAGGGTACCGCCATCTCTGCCGGGATCAGTGATCCAGATGGGCTGATGGTGGCGGAGGTCAGAATCAGCCAAGGCAGCACTGTATGCAACACCACCCTGCAGATAATGACCTGGTTCTCCACCAGCCTTTTCATGGCGGTATCACTGCCATGAAAAGGATGGCAGAAAACAGGTACAGGTGACCACAGGGGGCCCCTGCACTGCCCATGTACTTTGCATGGGCAGTGCAGGGGTCCTTCTTCCCAACACCCTCGCAATGCTTACAGTCTACTCTGCAGACTGTGAGCATTGGGAGGGTGCTGGTGCACCCTGCGGAGGCAGCATTGCCATCATCTTGATTAGGAGCCAGGGACAATGCTTCTGCCACTTTCCCACTGGGCTCACATACAGAAACCTTGGTTTAAGCCCATCAGCCCAGCTGGAAAGTCGTACTGGGCATAGTGGAGAGGTAGCCAGCATGGCAGAGAACTCCCCATCGGAAGTTTGGCGGATGGGGTATCCCGTTGGCAGAACTCATAATGAGGCCCTTTATTTGTTAAGCGAAGAATATTTCCCACTCATCATTGTCACCTCCCTGCCCATGGGAGTTCGCCATTCATGACCTAACTGCAGCATGGTTCAAATTGGCATTGCAGTGTTGGCTGTGCAATGTGTGTCTACTTCAGTTAATGCAGCATTACAAAGTTTTCAATGCAATACAAACTTTAACCAAGGTGTATTTCTCAGTGCTCACTCAGTCACCTCCTATTAGTACTTCACTCAGCTATTTTTTCCTATTTCTGTCCCAGCCTACCAAAAAATTGAAAAACGAATTCTTGGCATGTGCCACATTTTTCTGACAAATTGATTTATGTATATATATTTCATGACTTCCATGAAGGATGTACGCCTGTTCAAAATTTTCTTATTCATCATTCATCATATAGTGACTGACTAAGCAAAAGCTTAGCAGATGATGATTAGCAACACCCCTCTATTCTGTTGCAAAACCACCATCTGGCTTAATCCTTCTAACTTACCTTGCAATAGAGTAACTTTCCTTACTGCCAATTGAAAGCATTTATTGAAAATAATTTCTGTTGGAGGGCAAGGCTGGTGAGTAAAACAGGACTAAGTGCCTGATTACTACTTTGACGGTGTGACCATTGGACTGCCAATGCTGCAGAGAGGAGGCCGCCTTCAATCCTGCGGCCCCACACCCCATCGTATTATGATGTTTCCACCAGACTGACCAGCGGAAATGTCACAATTACGATGTTTCTACTGGTTAGCCCTGTGGAAACAGTGCAGCAGCATTGGACTCAGCTCCCTTATGGAGCCAAGGCCTATGCTGTCGCACACCAGCACCCTTGGAATGTGCACTGTCTCCATAGCAGACAGAGCACATTCTGAGGGTGCTGGCAGGGGGGACCCTGCACTGCACTGACATGGTATTTTCAACATGGTCGTGGGTAGAGCAGAGGCCCTCCTGTGGCCCCCAGCACTGGTTTTCCGGCAACCTTTTCATGGCGGTGCAATCACCATGAAAAGGCTGTTGGAAAGTGAAGTTGTGATCAGCACTATAGTGCTGCCTTGGGCAGTGCCGTGGCTGACCACGAGATTCTGCTGTGCCAACCCATCGGGATCCATGATCCTGGTGGTGGTGACGGTCTTGTGGTGGTCTGACCATCAGGATCATAATCTGGTGGTTGGACCCCCAGGAGTATGGCGGTCCCACCTCCACTTTAAGGTTGCCTGGCCTAGGATCGCCAAACTTGTGATCAGGCCCTAAGTGTCTGATTTAGAGTTTGGCAAATGGAATACTCTGTGATGAACCTGCCAAAAAATATATATATCCTGTTCTCTTTCCTGTACTGTATCTTTTTTCCACTGTATCCACGTCATACAGGATATCCACATTGTGAGATTATTATATTTGTTAGTAGTAGTACTATTACTTTTATTATTAATATTATTATTATTATTCATCTGTCTCTTTGGAGTCAGGATATGATAGAAAGTGGGTCAGAGAAGAGCAGGACCATTTGAATCAAAGTAAGTTAATAAACTGTCCATTACAGCAGCCCTAAAACATGCTTCAGACTACGGAGAGTAGCAGGCCCAATGCTAGCACAAATAATTGTGCTGCATATATTTTTTCTTAACTCATTATTGATAGGTAATTATTCTATTTATACTCAAAATGTCTGTTTAGTTTTTACTATGAAATCCTATAAACGTGGCCATAGAGGACCAGCAATATTCTGATACTGTGCCACTATATAAACATGTTTTTGCACTGACTATTACAATTTGTGTTTTTTATTTTTTATTTCTTTCTTAAAATTGCTGCTCCTGCTGATCCACTATCATGGCAGGAGATAGCCACCCGGCTGTGGTGCCACAGGATGGAGGCCATCCATACCAAGGATTGCCATTGGTGCCTTTGGAGAAGGCGGAGGCACGTGCTACTGCCCCAGTCCCACCACCCAACCACCAGCACCTTCATCCCAGCCACACCATTGCCAGCATCATCCACAGGCCGCCTCCTCTGCTGCATCCTATGGGAGCTGGTGCTGTTTAACGAAGAGGTGGCATGCCTTCACGCCTGGCTAGATGCCCTCTAAAGCCCTTTCTTAAAATACTTTCTTTTGTTGGGAGGGATTTTGGTGTTCAAAGAGAGGGTGAGAATTAGGAAGGGGAACTAGGGCAAGGACCCTGGACTAGTTACTTTGGACATGGGCAATTTATTTATTTGTTTGGGGATAGGGGTGGTCCTCTTGTGGGCAGAGGGGTTGGATTTTATTTGTAAAAAAAATAAATGGATAGTTTGTTTTTTCATATGACAGCAATCTATATTTTGTCTTTGCACAGTGTTAGACCTGACAGCCTTAGGGTGTTCATCCCCAAACTTTTTGCCTGCCTCCCTCCACTTATCTGACACTGTTTTTTCTGGTTTTGGACTCTGCACACTTTACCACTGCTAACCAGTGCTAAAGTCCATATGCTCTCTCCCTTAAACATGGTAACATTGGTTCTTTCCTGATTGGCATATTTGATTTACTTTTAAGTCCTGAGTAAAGTGCGCTACATGTGCCCAGGCCATAGACATTGGAAGCTACTAGTGGGCCTGCAGCACTGATTGTGCCACACACATAAGTAGCCCATTAACCATGTCTCAGGCCTGCCAGTGTAAGGCCTTTGTGTACAGTTTCACTGCTAGTTTGACTGGCATTTAAAAGTACTTGCCAAGGCTTAAACTCCCCATTTTCTACATGTACATCACCCCTGAGGTAGGCCCTTGGTAACTCATAGGGCAGGGTGCTATGTAGATAAAAGGAGGGACATGTACATGTGTGTATATGTCCTTGTAGTGGAAAACTCCTAAATGTGTTTTTCACTACTGTGAGGCCTGCTCCTTTCATAGGATAGCATTAGGACTCCCCTCATATACTGTGTGAGTGGTAGATTCTGATCAGAAAGGGGTAACCAGGTCATATTTAGTGTGGCCAGAATAGTAATAAAAAGTCCTGCTTATTGGTGAGGTTGGATTTTATATTACTATTTTATAAATGCCACTTTTAGAAAGCGAGAATTTCTCTGCACCTAAAATCCTGCTGTGCCTTACAGCCTGTCTCTAATCCACGTCTAGGCTAGGCTGGTTGACAGCTCCCTTGTGTGTTTCACCAAGACAACCACAAACACAGAACACTCAGTCACACCTGCACTTATCTGCATACTGAATGGGTCTTCCTGGGCTGGAAGGGTGGAGGGCCTGACACTTAAATTTCAAAGCCTAGTGGTCTGCGCTCACACAGTGGACTGCCAAACCCCCTACTGGGACCCAGACAGACAGACAGACCTGTACTGAAACAGGAATTTGTGCACTTCAAACCCACTCTTTGAAGTCTCCCCCACTTTAAAGGCATTTTCTGATGGATACAACTACCTGTGGATTCCTCACCTAATGAATTCTCCCCATGCGTAGCATTCAACGGAAACTTATCTCCAGATCTGCACGTCGGCAACGATGTCACAATTGCCCGACTCCACGCGGCTCCCCCTGATGTCATTGAGGCAATAACGGATACTTTTCCAGCTACCTGTATCCTTTGCTGTTCGTAGGGATACTTTGTATTTTTGTCGACATGTCGCCCCGAAGAAGTCAGGCTTCAAGCCTTGCAGGGAATGCGGAAGTCAGATGTCGGTTACTGACCCCCATAACTATTGTCTTTGGTGCCTGAGTTCAGACCACCACATCCAGGAATGTGGTTCATGCCAAAAATGAACCCTAAAGCCTTGAAAGTACGTAAGGCTAAACTGTTCTTAGCAAAAGCTAAGAAGGAGAGAAAAAGGCACCATAGATCATCGTCGGGGAAGTCGAGTCACAAGAAGCGGCGTCATCGTGACTCCAGGCATCAATCCAGAGGAAGCTGGTCGAAGTCGAGGTCTCAGTCTCCCCGACGCTGTAAATCCTGGGAGGTCAGCCCGACGGTGTCTCCTCAACCGTTGACTCCGCAATCTTCTCCGGCGCCGTCGGTCTTTAAGGTGGTGGAGACTCAGAGTCAACATGCCTCTCCGGCGCATCCAGGCGCTCAGGATTCGAGTCCGGCTCCTCAAGACTATCCTGCCTTCCCGGCTCCGGGTACGGATCCGGCGGCATTTTTTAATGCCATGTTTACTATTTTCCAGAACATGGCTCCGGGAGGTGGTGCGCCGGCTGGCCCCACTGGTCCCCCGGCATTTAACTTAGGCGTTCCGGCTCCGTACAGGCCGACTCCGTTTATGCCATTCTGTCTGGCAGGAGACACTAGCCAGGCGCCGGTGCCGGTGGTGCAGCTATCGACGTCATGGGAGAGGCCTTCGACGCCAGTGTCCGTTGAGTTGGAGGAGTCCCTAAGCCGAATGGCGTCGATGGGTGCAGGGCGTGTGTCCACGGCACCGATGGATCCATCTCCGGTGTCGGAAGGATCCGGAGATCCTGTGATGACGCCTTCTCGGCACCACTCTCCGATGTCCTTACACTCCATGTCGATGCCGTGGCTGGAGGCCAAATTGCGGTCCAGGAGAAAGGCCCTCAGGTTGTTGGAGGAGAGAGAGTACCAGAGGCAGCTCCTTGAGGAAGGGGAGATTGCGGAGCCCCAGAGTGAGTTTCAGGGGTTGGATACAGCCAGTGGACTGGATACTTCCCCGGAGTGGGATCTGGCCTCGCCATGGGAATATACTGAGGAGGGAGCCACGTTCCATTATGTCATCAGGAAGGCTGCTGATTTCCTGGAACTCCCCCTTCCTATGGCACAGGTTAAAACCAATATCCTGACGGAGGTGCTTCATCCTGCAACGGCCATTGCAAATCCACTGTTACCATTTAATGAAGCTCTCATGGATCCCATAGGAGAGGTGTGGAAGAAACCTGTTTCTTCGTCGGCAGTGAGCAGGTCGGTGACCAGACGGTATAGGTCTGCACCTGGAAACCCCGAATTTCTTTCTAAACATCCGTCTCCAGAGAGTCTGGTCGTACAGGCATCCTGTTCTTCACGATCTGCTCCTGGCTCCTTTCCTGGTGTTCCATCTGACGGGAGTCCAAGCGCATGGAGCAGTCGGCAAAGAAGGTTTTCTCTTCGTGCAGCTTGGCATTGATATCTGCTAATGCTACGTGTATCCTTGGCAGATACATTCACGGAATAATGGATGCAGCAAAGACAGCGTTACCGGACATGCCCCAAGACTTGCATGGTCTCCTCTCGGATGCCCAGGTAGCGGCTACGCAAGTCATACAGTCGAGGCTGGACACCACCGACTCTGTTGCTAGAGCCATGGGGACCTCTATTGCCACCAGGCCTCATGCTTGGTTGCGCACATCTGGATTCTCATCGGATGTTCAGGCCACGCTCTTGGACTTGCCTTTTGATGGGGCTAAATTATTTGCATTAAAGCTGACTCTGTGTTAGAGCGCTTTAAGGAGTGTAGAGCCACTGCTAAATCCTGGGGCCTGCAGGCTGTTTCGACCCTCTTTAGGTCCTTTAGGCGGCTGCAAGTTTTTGGACGAGGGGCTTGCTTTCGTGGGAGATTGCAGCAGGCAGGCCAGCAGTCTTCAAGTCTCCCTTATAGATCATTTAGAGGGTGGGGTAGTGTTAGACCTGACAGCCTTAGGGTAGTCACCCCTAACTTTTTGCCTGCCTCCCTCCACTTTTTGGACACTGTTTTTGCTGGTTTATAGACTCTGCGCACTTTACCTCTGCTAACCAGGGCTAAAGTGCATATGCTCTCTCCCCTAAAACATGGTAACCTGGAATCATACCTGATTGGACTATTAATTTACTTATAAGTCTCTAGTAAGGTGCACTCTATGTGCATAGAGCTGGTAAATTAAATACTACTAGTGGGCCAGCCGCACTGGTTGTGCCACCCACTTAAGTAGCCCCTTCTCCTTGTCTCAGGCCTGCCATTGACAGGCCTGTGTGTGCAGTTTCACTGCCACATCGACTTGGCATTTAAAAGTTCTTGCCAAGCCTAGAACTCCCCTTTTTCTACATATAAGTCACCCTTAATGTGTGCCCTAGGTAACCCCTAGGACAGGGTGCTGTGTAGGTAAAAGGCAGGACATGTACCTGTGTAGTTATATGTCCTGGTAGTGTAAAACTCCTAAATTCGTTTTCACACTACTGTGAGGCCTGCTCCCTTCATAGGCTAACATTGGGGCTGCCCTCATACACTGTTGAAGTGACAGCTGCTGATCTGAAAGGAGCAGGAAGGTCATATTTAGTATGGCCAGAATGGTAATACAAAGTCCTACTGACTGGTGAAGTCGGATTTAATATTACTATTCTAGAAATGCCACTTTTAGAAAGTGAGCATTTCTTTGCACTTAAATCCTTCTGTGCCTTACAATCCATGTCTGGCTTGGCTTGGTTGACAGCTCCTTGTGCATTCACTCAGACACACCCCAAACACAGGGTACTCAGCCTCACTTGCATACATCTGCATTTTGAATGGGTCTTCCTGGGCTGGGAGGGTGGAGGGCCTGCTCTCACACAAAGGACTGCCACACCCCCTACTGGGACCCTGGCAGACAGGATTGAACTGAAAGGGGACCTGGTGCACTTCTTAGCCACTCTTTGAAGTCTCCCCCACTTCAAAGGCACATTTGGGTATAAAACAGGGCCTCTGCACTACCTCATCAGACATTTGCTGGAGAAGAAACCTGAACCAGAAACTACATCCTGCCAAGAAGAACTGCCTGACTGCTCAAAGGACTCACCTGTCTGCTTTCTACAAAGGACTGCTGCCTTGCTGTTGCCCTGCTGCCTTGCTGAACTCTTGTCTGGCTGTGAAAGTGCTCTCCAAGGGCTTGGATAGAGCTTGCCTCCTGTTCCTTGAAGTCTCAGGACCAAAAAGACTTCTCTCTTTTACCTGGACGCTCCGTGCGTCGAAAAATTCGACGCACAGCTTGTTTCGCGGCGAGAAAAACGCCGCTCTCCGACGCTGATCGACGCAACGCTCTTGGGACGATCGAAGATCCGACGCACAGCCTCGCAAGGACAACGCCACCCGACCTCTAGAGGAGAAATCGACGCAACGCCTGCCGTGAGATCGTAATTTCAACGCGCAGCCCCGCAGATCGAAGTCTAGAGGAGAAATCGACGCGACGCCTGCCTTGAGATCGTAATTTTGACGCTCAGCCCCGCAGACCGACGCGCAGCCGGAGAACAAGCAGGAAAATCCACGCACAGACCTGGGACATCTGGTAATCCCCGCGATCCACAGAAAGAGACTGTCCGCGCGCCGGAAAACGATGCCGACTTCCCCGCGTGGAAAATACCAACGCAAGTCCGTGTGTGCTGGGGAGAAATCGACGCACACACCCTTTTTCCACGCACCTCTTCTCTGGTGGCCCTCTGAGGAGATTTTTCCACTCCCAACCAGGTACTTGTGCTTGAAAGAGACTTTGTTTATATTCTAAAGACTTAAGACACTTCATATCACTTTTCCGTGATATTTCTACAATTTTCCATTGCAACCTTATACTTTTTGACCTACAATTATCCTGATAAATATTATATATTTTTCTAAACACTGTGTGGTGTATTTTTGTGGTGCTATATGGTGGTATTGTATGATTTATTGCACAAATACTTTCCACATTGCCTTCTAAGTTAAGCCTGACTGCTCGTGCCAAGCTACCAGAGGGTGGGCACAGGATAATCTTGGATTGTGTGTGACTTACCCTGACTAGAGTGAGGGCTTTTGCTTGGACAGGGGGTAACGTGACTGCCAACCAAAAACCCAATTTCTAACATTGGTGATCAGCGGTGAGGATAGGACTTGTATTTGTGCAGTGACATACAGTAGCTAAGTATTTCACTACCTACCCACAGTTGAAGGTCAACTTTGTTTTTATCTCTTTTTGAAAACCCGATTTTTTTCCTGACAATTTTCAAAAAACTAAATCCTCACTCAACATGTCTCTGACTGGGTCTCAGACAGGGGAATTTGACCTTGTCCAGTTGGATGCATATACGGTCAAACAACTAAGAGGATTCTGCAGGGCATTGAGGGTACCCACCCAAGGGGCCTCCAGAAAGGAGGACTTTCAAGTGGCGCTGAGGGCCTGGGCAGAAGCCCATTTAGAGGATGATGAGGAAGAGGAGCCAGAACATGGCCCCTCAGAGGAATTTTCACTATCTGTGGATGGTGTTACCACTGCAATTGTGCCCCCTTCCAGACCAGGGAGCAGTGTCTCTATGCAAAGCCTGACCGCAGAGGAAAGGAGAGAGGAAAGGGAGTTCCAATTGCAAATGGCAAAACTGAAAATTGAGGCTCAACAGGAGGAGAGGAGGGCAGAGAGAGAAGCCAAACAAAGTGAAGCTGAAAGAACAGACAAACAGATTCAAGCAGAAGCTGAAAGGGCAGCCAAACAAGCGGAAGCTGAAAGAGCAGCCAAACAAGTGGAAGCTGAAAGAGCTTTGGCTGAAAAGAAACTATTGTTGGCTCATGAACTGAGCCTCAAGGAGCTGGAGATCAAGGCGAGGCAGTCTGAATCCAGCAATAATGGTGGCAGCATACAGACAGGACCTGCTGGAGAAAAGAAGGTTTGTATACCCAAAAATGTGGTGCCCAGTTTTGTGGTGGGAGATGACATAGATAAATGGTTAGCTGCTTATGAAGTTGCACTAAGGGCTCATGAGGTTCCTGAAGGGCAATAGGGGGTAGCTATGTGGGGTTATGTGCCGCCATTGGGGAGGGACACACTTCTCACATTGGATCAACCTGATCAAAACACATACCCACTTCAGAAAGTCACTTTACTTGCCAAGTTTGGGCTGACCCCTGAGGGATACCGTCAGAGGTTCAGGGACAGCACCAAACAAACCACACAAACATGGGTAGATTTCTTTGATTTCTCCAGTAAGGCACTGAATGGATGGGTGCGGGGCAACAAAGTAGCAGATTATAAAGGTTTATATGACTTGATTCTGAGAGAGCATATGCTTAATACTACTTATACAGAGTTGCGCCAGCACCTAGTGGATAGTAAGCTGACTGATCCCAGGAAGCTTGCTGAGGAGGCGGACCTCTGGGTTAGCACCAGAGTGTCCAAAAAGGTACCTGGGGGGACTCCCACAAAGGTGGTCAGGGTTCCCAACAGAAGAAAGAGGGGGGAGATAAACTTGCGGATAAGGAACTTTCCAAAGGCCCCCAAAAGAATTCCCAGGGAGGGGGTGGCAACCCTTCCTTTTCCAAATTTGGGAAAAAGCCAGGGACATATGACAATTCAGGGAAATCTAGCCCCAAATGCATGGAGTGTTACCAGTATGGTCACTACAAAGGCGATCCACAGTGCCCTAAGAGGGCACCGTCCACTACCGGACAGGCACCTGGGTTGACTAGTGTAGCGCTCGGGGGGAGATGGACCCAAGTAGCTTTGGGGAGCAGGTAGAGATTTCCCTAGTGTCCCTGGGAGAAGGAGAAATGGTGCCCAAGGCCCACATGCCCAAAAATACTTCCAAGTACAGGCAGTGGGTCACCATTGATGGGCAGAAGGTGGAGGCTCTGCGTGACACAGGAGCCAGTATGACTACTATCAAGAGTCAGCTGGTGTCAACAGAGCAGATAGTACCTAATACATTCCACCAGGTCACAGTCGCTGACAATTGCGAGAGTCACCTACCGGTGGCTCTGGTTCCCTTTGAGTGGGGGGGGGGGTTTCTGGTACTCTGAAAGTAGCTGTGAGTCCTGCCATGCCTGTAGATTGTCTGTTAGGCAATGATCTTGAGCACACTGCTTGGAAAGAAGTGGAGCTCAGGTCTCACCTGGAGATGTTAGGGTTACCTGAGTGGGTCTGCATGACCACACGGTCCATGGCTGACCGAGAGGGAAGTCAAGTGCATCTGGAGCCTGGAACGATGGCCCAGAGAGCTGCCAGGAGGAGGGACCAGGGGTGCGGGAAACCGGCCCCAGAAGTTCCCACAGTGGCTGACAGGGCACCTGAGGAGGAGGCTCCCGAGCCAACTGGGGAAGACATTGCCACCCTAGGTGACTTACCTGAGCTTGCTGGCTGGCAAGTGGAGGGTGGACCCACCAGGGAGGAATTCTGCAAGGCGCAGAAAGAATGTCCCACTCTGGAAGGTTTGAGGAAACAAGCCTCAAACCAGGCAGCAGGCGACGCCTCTGGCGATCACCACCTATATTGGGAGAATGATCTCCTCTACAGTGAGCCTAAGGTTCCGGCCTTTGGGGCAGCACGTATGTTGGTGGTCCCCCAATGTTACCGAACCTTCCTACTGGGTCTGGCTCACGACATTCCCCTGGCACGACATTTGGGGCAGGGCAAGACCTTTAACAGGCTTGTCACCCACTTCTATTGGCCCAAAATGAGGACACACTCAGATAAGTTCTGCAGATCTTGTCCTACCTGCCAGGCCAGTGGTAAAGCAGGCAAAAGGGTTAAAACCCCCCTGATTCCACTTCCTGTCGTTGGCACCCCCTTTGAAAGGGTGGTCATTGACATTGTTGGTCCCTTGGACCCCAAAACTGCCTTAGGCAACAGGTTCATCCTGGTTTTGGTGGACCATGCCACCCGTTACCCAGAGGCAATCCCTCTGAGGATCGTAACTGCACCGGTGGTGGCCAGAACCCTGATGGGGATATTTATCCATGTGGGATTCCCCAAGGAAATAGTGTCTGACAGAGGCACTAACTTCATGTCTGCATACATGAAGTCTCTGTGGGATGCGTGTGGTGTAACTTACAAGTTCACCACCCCCTATCACCCCCAGTCTAATGGTCTTGTGGAGAGATTCAACAAGACCCTGAAGGGCATGATTGGTGGCCTCCCTGAGGCCATGAGGCATAAGTGGGACGTCCTATTACCATGCCTTCTCTTTGCTTACAGAGAGGTCCCCCAGAGGGGGGTAGGGTTCAGTCCCTTTGAGCTTCTCTACGGGTACCCTGTCAGGGGACCCTTAAGCATTGTCCAGGAGGGATTGGACAAAGCTCCAAAGACACCCCCTCAGGATGTGGTCAGCTATATGTTGGCCCTCCGCAACCAGATGACCCGCTTCTGGAAAGAGGCCCAAAGTAACCTTGAGGCCAGTCAAGAGGTAATGAAACACTGGTATGACCAGAAGGCCACCCTGGTAGAGTTTCAACCTGGAGACAAAGTGTGGGTAATGGAGCCAGTAGAGCCCAGAGCTCTCCAGGACCGCTGGTCTGGCCCATTTGAAATAAAGGAGCGGAAAGGGGAGGCCACTTACCTAGTGGACCTCCAAACCCCTAGGAATCCCCTAAGGGTGCTCCATGTGAACCGACTAAAAGCTCATTTTGAGAGGTCGGAGATCAACATGCTTCTGGTCACAGATGAAGGAACGGAAGAGGAGAGTGAACCTCTCCCCGACCTCCTCTCTGCCCAAGAAGGTGATGGGTCAGTAAGCGGGGTCATTCTGTTTGACTCCCTGACTCTAAACCAGAAAGGAGACTGCTATGAGCTGTTGGAGCAGTTCTCCCCCGTGTTCTCCCTTACTCCTGGACTGACCCACCTCTGTGTTCATGATATTGACACTGGTGACAGTCCCCCTGTGAAGAACAAAATTTACAGGTTGTCGGATAAGGTGAAGGCCAGCATCAAGGAGGAGGTCTCCAAGATGTTGACTCTAGGGGTTATCGAGAAATCCAGTAGTCCCTGGGCCAGCCCAGTGGTGTTGGTCCCTAAGGCTACTGCCCCAGGTGCGAAGCCAGAACTCCGGTTCTGTGTGGACTATCGGGGTCTCAACTCAGTCACACGGACTGATGCTCACCCCATCCCCCGAGCTGATGAGCTCGTGGACAGGCTAGGCGCTGCCAAGTTCCTGAGTACGTTTGATCTTACTTCAGGGTACTGGCAGATCGCCCTGACTGAGGGGGCCAAGGAAAGATCCGGTTTCTCAACCCCTGATGGCCATTACCAGTTCCGGGTGATGCAGTTTGGGTTGAAAAATGCCCCCGCTACCTTCCAACGGTTGGTTAACTGGGTCCTAGCTGGCAAGGATGCCTTCTGTGCAGCCTACCTGAATGACATAGCTGTCTACAGTTCCAGCTGGGAGGAACACCTGCTTCACCTCAAGGAGGTGCTTCAGGCCCTGCAACAGGCAGGCCTGACCATCAAGGCCAGTAAGTGCCAGATTGGGCAGGGTTCCGTGGTGTACTTGGGACACCTAGTGGGTGGTGGCAAGGTGCAGCCACTAAAG
Source organism: Pleurodeles waltl (assembly GCF_031143425.1). NCBI lineage: Eukaryota > Metazoa > Chordata > Amphibia > Caudata > Salamandridae > Pleurodeles > Pleurodeles waltl. The sequence goes on from NC_090446.1 coordinate 1,416,941,989, forward strand.
GCCAAGATTGAAACTATCAAGGCCTGGCAACCACCGCAAACGCAGACTGAGGTGAGAGCCTTTCTAGGCCTCACAGGATACTACCGCAGATTTGTCAAGGGCTATGGTACCATTGTAACACCCTTGACAGAACTCACTTCCAAGAAAACAACCTATGTTGGTGAATTGGACAGAGGCTTGTCAGAAAGCCTTTGACGCCCTGAAGGAAGCCATGTGCACGGCCCCGTACTCATGGCCCCTGACTACTCCCAGGAATTTATCGTGCAGACAGACGCTTCAGAGCATGGCATAGGGGCAGTCCAAGCACAGCTGAATGAGGAGGGCAGAGATCAACCGGTAGTCTTTATTAGCAGAAGGCTATTACCACGGGAACAGAGGTGGAGTGCTATTGAGAGAGAAGCTTTTGCTGTGGTCTGGGCACTGAAGAAGCTAAGACCCTACCTGTTTGGGACTCACTTCCGGGTTCAGACAGACCACAGGCCCCTCAGATGGCTCATGCAGATGAGGGGTGAGAATCCAAAACTCTTGAGGTGGTCCATTTCCCTACAGGGGATGGACTTTACGGTGGAACATTGCCCAGGGGTTGACCACGCCAATGCTGATGGTCTCTCCAGGTACTTCCGCCTTAGCGATGAGAGCTCCCAGGAGGTCGGGTAGCTCTCCCCACTTTCAGCTGGGGGGGACACATGTTAGACCTGACAGCCTTAGGGTAGTCACCCCTAACTTTTTGCCTGCCTCCCTCCACTTTTTGGACACTGTTTTTGCTGGTTTATAGACTCTGCGCACTTTACCTCTGCTAACCAGGGCTAAAGTGCATATGCTCTCTCCCCTAAAACATGGTAACCTGGAATCATACCTGATTGGACTATTAATTTACTTATAAGTCCCTAGTAAGGTGCACTCTATGTGCATAGGGCTGGTAAATTAAATACTACTAGTGGGCCAACCAGTGCGGTTGTGCCACCCACTTAAGTAGCCCCTTCTCCTTGTCTCAGGCCTGCCATTGCAAGGCCTGTGTGTGCAGTTTCACTGCCACATCGACTTGGCATTTAAAAGTTCTTGCCAAGCCTAGAACTCCCCTTTTTCTACATATAAGTCACCCTTAATGTGTGCCCTAGGTAACCCCTAGGACAGGGTGCTGTGTAGGTAAAAGGCAGGACATGTACCTGTGTAGTTATATGTCCTGGTAGTGTAAAACTCCTAAATTCGTTTTCACACTACTGTGAGGCCTGCTCCCTTCATAGGCTAACATTGGGGCTGCCCTCATACACTGTTGAAGTGACAGCTGCTGATCTGAAAGGAGCAGGAAGGTCATATTTAGTATGGCCAGAATGGTAATACAAAGTCCTACTGACTGGTGAAGTCGGATTTAATATTACTATTCTAGAAATGCCACTTTTAGAAAGTGAGCATTTCTTTGCACTTAAATCCTTCTGTGCCTTACAATCCACGTCTGGCTGGGCTTGGTTGACAGCTCCTTGTGCATTCACTCAGACACACCCCAAACACAGGGTACTCAGCCTCACTTGCATACATCTGCATTTTGAATGGGTCTTCCTGGGCTGGGAGGGTGGAGGGCCTGCTCTCACACAAAGGACTGCCACACCCCCTACTGGGACCCTGGCAGACAGGATTGAACTGAAAGGGGACCTGGTGCACTTCTTAGCCACTCTTTGAAGTCTCCCCCACTTCAAAGGCACATTTGGGTATAAAACAGGGCCTCTGCCCTGCCTCATCAGACACTTGCTGGAGAAGAAACCTGAACCAGAAACTACATCCTGCCAAGAAGAACTGCCTGACTGCTCAAAGGACTCACCTGTCTGCTTTCTACAAAGGACTGCTGCCTTGCTGTTGCCCTGCTGCCTTGCTGAACTCTTGTCTGGCTGTGAAAGTGCTCTCCAAGGGCTTGGATAGAGCTTGCCTCCTGTTCCTTGAAGTCTCAGGACCAAAAAGACTTCTCTCTTTTACCTGGACGCTCCGTGCGCCGAAAAATTAGACGCACAGCTTGTTTCGCAGCGAGAAAAAAAAGCCTCTCTCCGACGCTGATCGACGCGACGCTCTTGGGACGATCGAAGATCCGACGCACGGGCTCGCAAGGACAATGCCGCCCGACCTCTAGAGGAGAAATCGACGCAACGCCTGCCGTGAGATCGTAATTTCAACGCGCAGCCCCGCAGATCGAAGTCTAGAGGAGAAATCGACGCGACACCTGCCGTGAGATCGTAATTTCGACGTGCAGCCCCGCAGACCGACGCGCAGCCGGAGAACAAGCAGGAAAATCCACGCACAGACCCGGGACATCTGGTAATCCCCGCGATCCACAGAAAGAGACTGTCCGCGTGGCGGAAAACGACGCCGACTTCCCCGCGTGGAAAATAACGACGCAAGCCTGTGTGTGCTGGGGAGAAATCGACGCACACACCCTTTTTGCACGCACCTCTTCTCTGGTGGCCCTCTGAGGAGATTTTTACACTCCCAACCAGATACTTGTGCTTGAAAGAGACTTTGTTTATATTCTAAAGACTTAAGACACTTCATATCACTTTTCAGTGATATCTCTACAATTTTCCATTGCAACCTTATACTTTTTGACCTACAATTATCCTGATAAATATTATATATTTTTCTAAACACTGTGTGGTGTATTTTTGTGGTGCTATATGGTCGTATTGTATGATTTATTGCATAAATACTTTACACATTGCCTTCTAAGTTAAGCCTGACTGCTCGTGCCAAGCTACCAGAGGGTGGGCACAGGATAATCTTGGATTGTGTGTGACTTACCCTGACTAGAGTGAGGGCTTTTGCTTGGACAGGGGTTAACCTGACTGCCAACCAAAAACCCCATTTCTAACAGGTAGGGTCCGCACTAGAGGGGCCATCCAGCAGCAGCACCCTTCCTCTTCCTCAGGGGTGGATGCAACAGGGGAAGCAGCCCTAGTCCTCTCACCATTGCGTCCCATGCCTCTCCGGTAGGGGGAAGGTTGTCTCTTTTTCTTCCCATGTGGGAGTCCATAACATCCGATTCTTGGGTCATCAGCGTGGTAAGGAAAGTCTGTGTCCTTCCCTTTTGGAAGATTCCTCCTCCCTTCCCTCCCCGTCCTTCCTTTTGTTCAGAAGGTCATCTCCTGTTGCTGGAACAGGAGGTTCAAACCCTATTGTCAAAAGGTGCAGTGGAGTTGGTTCCCAAGCCGGAGAGGGGTCAGGGATGTTATTCAAGGTACTTTCTGATCCCCAGAAAGGATGGTCGCTTGAGACCTATCCTGGACCTGAGGATTTTGAATTGGTTCCTCAAGCAGGAGAAATTCAAAATGCTGACTCTAGCACAGGTTCTTATGGCATTGAACAAGGAGGATTGGATGGTGTCTGTCGACTTGCAGGATGCTTATTTCCATATTCCCATTCTCAAGTCACACAGAAAGTATCTCCGTTTTGTGGTAGGGTCGCAACACTACCAGTTTCCGGTCCTTCCTTTTGGTCTTACTTCCGCACCTCGGGACTTCACGAAGGTGATGGCGGTTGCTGCAGCAGACCTCAGAAGGAAAGGGATAGCGGTATTCACTTACCTGGACGATTGGTTGATCAAACCAAGTCTCCGGAGCTTGTGTTGCATCCTCTGCAGCTGGCAACCCAGTTGTTGTTCAGTCTGGGCTTTTCAATAAATGTGCCCAAGTCTCACCTGGAGCCCTCTCATCGCCTCCTGTTCATAGGGGCAGTATTGGACACTACATTGAATCGGGCCTTTCCTCCGCCACAGCGGATTCAGGACATTCAGGCGTTGATTCCAATGTTTCAAGAAGGAGCGGTTGTTCCGGTCCTCAAGGTCTTTCGTTTGCTCGGTTTGTTCGCTTCTTGCATTCTGTTGGTCACTCATGCACGCTGGCACATGAGGGCTCTTCAGTGGTGCCTCCGCAGGCAGTGGTTTCAACACAAAGGGGATCTCGAGGAGTCGATAAATATCTCCAGAGACACTGCAGCGGATATACAATGGTGGGCTGCGGGCGGCAACCTGTCTCAAGGAAAGCCGTTTTCGCTGCCTCCTCCAGTGACCACAGTGATAACAGATGCCTCCACTTTGGGGTGGGGAGCTCATCTGGGGGACCTGGAGATCAAGGGTCGTTGGTCTCCAGTGGAGCAGATGTTTCATATCAATCTGCTGGAACTGCAGGCGATTCGTTTGGCCCTCAAGGCCTTCCTCCCTTCTCTTCGCTGTCAGTCGGTTCAAGTCCTGACGGACAGCACGACCGCGATGTGGTACATCAACAAGCAGGGAGGAGTAGGGTGATACCTTGTCTGCAGAGAGGCTCTGCGGCTCTGGTCCTGGGCACAGGACCATCGGCTTTGTGTAATAGCAAACCATCTGGCCGGGGTTCAAAACGTGCGTGCGGACAGTCTCAGTCGGCTCTTCTCAGACGATCACGACTGGCGTCTTCATCCGGATCTGGTTCTTCACAACTTTTGGATGTGGGGTTTTCCCCGGATAGACCTATTTGCTACTCAGGAGAACGTGCGCTGCCCGTCGTTCTGCAGCCTTCAGTATCCGATGTAGGGAGAGTTGGGGGATGCATTTCAGATGTCCTGGTACGGCCAGTTGCTTTACGCGTTTCCACCCATACCTTTGATTCCTCGGGTTCTGAGGAAGATTCGCCAAGACTGGTCCCAAGTCATTCTAATAGCTCCGGATTGGCCACGAAGGGTGTGGTACGCAGACCTACTCCAACTCTCACTGTGCCCTCTGCTCCGTCTCCCTCACAGGGCAGACCTCCTCTGGCAGTCGCAGGGGCAGGTTCTACACCCCCACCTCCAGAGCCTGCACCTTCATACCTGGAGATTGAATGGGGCAACCTGAGTGCTTTTTGTCTCCCATCGGAGGTGGTGGAAGTTATTTTATCGGCCCGAAGACACTCTGTTAGAAATGGGGTTTTTGGTTGGCAGTCAGGTTACCCCCTGTCCAAGCAAAAGCCCTCACTCTAGTCAGGGTAAGTCACACACAATCCAAGATTATCCTGTGCCCACCTCTGGTAGCTTGGCACGAGCAGTCAGGCTTAACTTAGAAGGCAATGTGTAAAGTATTTGTGCAATAAATCATACAATACCACCATATAGCACCACATAAATACACCACACAGTGTTTAGAAAAATATATAATATTTATCAGGATAATTGTAGGTCAAAAAGAATAAAGTTGCAATGGAAAATTGTAGAGATATCACTGAAAAGTGATATAAAGTGTCTTAAGTCTTTAGAATATGAACAAAGTCTCTTTCAAGCACAAGTACCTGGTTTAGAGTGGTAAAATCTCCTCAGAGGGCCACAAAGGAAGAGGTGCGTGGAAAAAGGGTGTGTGCGTCGATTTCTCCCCAGCACACACGGACTTGCATCGTTATTTTCCACGCGGGGAAGTCGGCGTCGTTTTCCGGCGCGCGGACAGTCTCTTGCTGTGGATCGCGGGGATTACCAGATGTCCCGGGTCTGTGCGTGGATTTTCCGGCTTTGTTCTCCGGCTGCGCGTCGAATTTACGATCTCACGGCAGGCGTCGCGTCGATTTCTCCTCTAGACTTCGATCAGCGGGGCTGCGCGTTGAAATTACGATCTCACGGCAGGCGTCGCGTCGATTTCTCCTCTAGAGGTCGGGCGGCATTGCCCTTGCGAGGCCGTGCGTCGGATCTTCGATCGTCCCAAGAGTGTCGCGTCGATCAGCGTCGGAGTGCGGCGTTTTTCTCGCCGCGAAACAAGCTGTGCGTCGAAATTTTCGGCGCGCGGAGCGTCCAAGTAAAAGAGAGAAGTCTTTTTGGTCCTGAGACTTCAAGGAACAGGAGGCAAGCTCTATCCAAGCCCTTGGAGAGCACTTTCACAGCCAGACAAGAGTTCAGCAAGGCAGCAGGGCAACAGCAAGCAGCAGTCCTTTGTAGAAAGCAGACAGGTGAGTCCTTTGAGCAGCCAGGCAGTTCTTCTTGGCAGGATGTAGTTTCTGGTTCAGGTTTCTTCTCCAGCAAGTGTCTGATGAGGTAGGGCAGAGGCCCTGTTTTATACCCAAATGTGCCTTTGAAGTGGGGGAGACTTCAAAGAGTGGCTAAGAGGTGCACCAGGTCCCCTTTCAGTTCAATCCTGTCTGCCAGGGTCCCAGTAGGGGGTGTGGCAGTCCTTTGTGTGAGAGCAGGCCCTCCACCCTCCCAGCCCAGGAAGACCCATTCAAAATGCAGATGTATGCAAGTGAGGCTGAGTACCCTGTGTTTGGGGTGTGTCTGAGTGAATGCACAAGGAGCTGTCAACCAAGCCCAGCCAGACGTGGATTGTAAGGCACAGAAAGATTTAAGTGCAAAGAAATGCTCACTTTCTAAAAGTGGCATTTCTAGAATAGTAATCTTAAATCCGACTTCACCAGTCAGCAGGATTTTGTATTACCATTCTGGCCATACTAAATATGACCTCCCTGCTCCTTTCAGATCAGCAGCTGCCACTTCAACAGTGTATGAGGGCAGCCCCAATGTTAGCCTATGAAGGGAGCAGGCCTCACAGTAGTGTAAAAACGAATTTAGGAGCTTTACACTACCAGGACATATAACTACACAGGTACAGGTCCTGCCTTTTACCTACACAGCACCCTGCTCTAGGGGTTACCTAGGGGACACATTAAGGGTGACTTATATGTAGAAAAAGGGGAGTTCTAGGCTTGGCAAGTACTTTTAAATCCCGAGTCGAGGTGGCAGTGAAACTGCACACACAGGCCTTGCAATGGCAAGCCTGAGACAAGGTTAAGGGGGCTACTTAAGTGGGTGGCACAATCAGTGCTGCAGGTCCACTAGTAGCATTTAATCCACAGGCCCTAGGCACATGTAGTGCACATTACTAGGGACTTATAAGTAGATTAAATAGTCCAATCAGGTATGATCCAGAGTTACCATGTTTAAAAAGGGAGAGAGCATATGCACTTTAGCACTGGTTAGCAGTGGTAAAGTGCGCAGAGTCTAAAAGCCAGCAAAACAGGCTCCAAAAAGTGGAGGGAGGCAGGCAAAAAGTTAGGGGTGACCACCCTAAGGCATGTCAGGTCTAACACACTCCACAATGTCTGTCTATGCGGGCAAATTGGACTAAATTCGTTCATTGGTGTGGAGAGCGACAAATTAATCCCTTAAGTGCCCATCTGTCAGATATATTGATGTTTGCTTTGTCGTTGGCGCGGCGAGGTTGCGCTGTGACCACTGTCAAAGGCTATCTCTCTGCTCTTTCGGCCTTCTTATGTCTTCCTGACGAACCCTCTTTGTTTAAATCTCCTTTAGTGTTAAGGTTTTTGAAGGGGCTTAACAATAGGTTTCCTCCCACTCCGTTTATCATGCCCCAGTGGGATTTAAATCTGGTGTTAACCTTTTTGATGGGCTCCCCTTTTGAGCCTCTTCATTCTTGCCCTTTAAGGTTTTTAGTTCTAAAGACTGTGTTTCTGACGGCCATCACGTCTGCTAGGCGTGTGAGTGAGCTTCAGGCTCTTTCTGTTCACCCACCTTTTACAACCTTTCATAAGGACAAAGTGGTTCTGAGGACCAGGGCGGCTTTCCACCCCAACGTACTGACTCCAGTTCATTTGGGACAATCCATCACTCTCTCGACATTCTACCGTCCTCCACATCCATCTAAGGAGGAGGAGAGACTCCATCGACTGGACCCTAGGATGGCTTTCAGCTTTTACATAGACAGGACGAGAGAGTTCCGCTTGGACGACCACTTCTTTGTCGGATACGTGGGGAAGAGGAAGGGGAAGGCCGTCCACAAACGAACGCTATCCTGGTGGGTCGTTCTTTGTATTAAGATATGTTATTCATTGGCTAAGAAGGATCCTCCTGAGGGGATCAAAGCCCCTTCCACCAGGGCTAAGTCGACCACATCGGCCCTGGCTAGCGGTGTTCCGGTGGCGGATATTTGTAAGGCCGCGACTTGGTCTTCCCTCCACACCTTTGTTAAGCATTATTGCTTGGATTCAGAGGTGAGGAGGGATGGCCATTTTGCGTGGGCTGTGCTGCAGGAGTTCTTGGTATGACCAGACGGACACCCTCCTCCAAGGTGGTACTGCTTCGGGACTCTATTCATTAGGTGAGGAATCCACAGGTAGTTGTATCCATCAGAAGAGCAAGTTACTTACCTTCGGTAACACTTTTTCTGGTGGATACACTAGCTACCTGTGGGTTCCTCACGGTCTCTCCCACCTCCCCGTTGTGTGTCTGGTCATACCGAGATTTCCTTGGGTATGCATATGTATTATGAGGTTATACATTTATTTATATATATATATATATATATATATATATATATATATATATTTGTATTGGTTTATAATTGTGCAGAACTTTTATGATTGTGCATTGGTATTGTTTCTATTATTGGCTTTTGCTTTTTCCATAAAGGTTTATTGGATACAGTTATGAAGTGTTTGGAATGTCAATGTTTATCTATTCGTCTCAAAGGCACGTCAAAAATGTCTTATACTGACATCAGCATGCTGGCGAGGGCCTCTTATTGCCTCGATGACGTCAGGCGGAGCCGCATGGAGTCAGGCGATTGTGACGTCCTCGCCGATGTGCAGAGCTAGAAAGAAGTTTCTGTTGAATGCTACGCATGGGGAGAATTCATTAGGTGAGGAATGCACAGGTAGCTAGTGTATCCACCAGAAAAAGCATTACCGATGGTAAGTAACTTGCTCTTTGGGTATATAAACTGGGTCCCTGACCCCACCAACTCAGACACTTCTGGCCCTGAACCTGCAACCAGTCAAGAGGAACTGCCTGGCTGCCCAAATGACTCATGTTGACTGCTTTGCTCAGAAGGACTGCTGTCCTGCTGTTGCCCTGCTGCCCTTTGCCTTTGCTGAGAAGTGCTCTCCAAAGGCTTGGATTAAGCTTGCCTCCTGTTTTCTAAAGTCTCAGGGCCTCAGGGAAACTCCTTGTGTGCTGAAAATCGATGCACAGCCTGACGTAAACGACGCACAGGCATTTTTGCAACCAAGAAATCGCCACACAGCCGAGCCGGAACTACGTAGCCTGACTTTCCGAGTGAAGATTCGATGCAGCACCTGCCTTGTGACCAGAAATTCAACACACTGCCCTACTGGATTGACGCACAGCTGAATGGGAACAACACAGCTGATTTCCAGAGTGAAAAATCGATGCATCATAATTAGGCTCTAAGTCTGTCTTATTACCTGAGGATAATTTCTTTCCCTACTTGTATACCACTTAGTTATACCCTTGTTCTATTATACTCTGTAACTATATTGACCACTAGGGTGGTATAATGGTATGCCTATTGCCTACAACAAACACAAAAAATCGCAATATTCAGTCAATGTATCAACTAAACTTCTTTACTTCACTTCTTAGTCCTCTTACCTGAATAGATGACGCAATGGCTGCTTCCTCTCTCAATCCTCCAAAAGTTAATTGCAGGGTTTGTCAAGGTGCCTTCTTAATGGTGGTGGTAGTAGTAGAAGGCTAGGGGACTAACAAGGAAGACATCACAAGCGAGGTCCCATTCCCACCGAGTTGAACTCCAACTGTAGGATTATTCAGAAGGATTATCCATCACAGGCAAGTAGATTGGAAGATAACGCATAGTTAGTGTGATATTTCTATGATAATTTATCAAAGGCTGAGACCAGACTACCACAATGGCACAAAGACCTAATATTATAACCACAACCTCCTCACCAAGTGTGTAATCCATTTACGGTGTAAATTCATAAGTAATACCTCAATATATCACCCACCCTGGGGGAAGAGTGTTAGGTGTTTGTTGAATTGATAGGAACGAGTAATTGGGGAAAGGTATGACGAAGACAAACACTGAGCAACAGCAATATTCATCAGGTCAATGAGCAGAGCATCATATTCATCATATCTGTGGGGGAAGGAAATGAAGGATTGACAGTTCAATTAAATGCATTGCAAACATTCCTTGACCCCCGGAGGCCCAAGTTATTATAAACCTAAATGTTCTGTCATCTAGGATTAAAAAACAAATTTATGTGGGTGTGAACCCACACAGTTCCAAATATTATGATTGTAAAGAAAAATTATAGTGTATATAAACACTATTCTTCTTGAAATGTCCATCTTGGGTGCCTAGCGAACCGGTTAGGCAAGCAGGAGTGCTACAGATCATTCACCTTTCATGCAGGAGAAGAGAAGGCCTGTGATTGTAAAACAGAAACAATATTGTAAAGTCAAGGTGATGGACAGAGATGGTAAGCTTCATGAGAAGTGGGCCAAGAGGCAGAGGAAGAGCAAAAGCTGCTACAATCATTCATGATGACTGATGTACGATTAACTGTGAAGTTAGACCAATTTTACAACCAATCCCAGACAAGTAGTTTTATGTCGCTGGCTGATCAATCTCACAAGAAGAACAAGAAAAGCAAAAGAATTTGATAATTTTGGGTAGATTTGTATTTAACTAAACTGACTGGTCTGGTCTCTGAAGAACCTGAAAAAAATTACAGCAAAGAATAGACAATGCAACTAAATCTGGCTAAGTGTGAAAGGGCTAAACACCTTCAGGCGAAATCACCCATAAACCCCCAAACATTGCAAATCATCAAAATTAAATTGACAAATTAGTTGAACACCCACATTGTCTGCTACCACGTGAATCATCATCACTCACAATCACACAATATCATATCACTCATTAGTGCAATGGTTACCTGTTCCAATCAAAGCATGGTGGTACTCAATTGTCATATTGTAGAAGTAGACCCTCTTTTTCCATGGAAGCAAACTACTGGGAGTTTTGTAAATTAATGATCTTTACTCGGGCAGCCCTGCTAGGAAATGAAAAAAAAACGATAGGCATGGGATGGAGGCAGACATTATTTTCAATGTACTTGAAGGGAATGGGGAGGCTTCTTTACTGCACAGTGCAATCCGGCCATTCATGTGAATAACTAGTGGGGCTGCATAAGTCAGACACAAAATATATATTGTTCCTCTAGGTAAAGCCATTTGTTTTTGGCAAAGCAGTTTGACGATAATATGAACGTACTATGGTGGCCTACTCAGTCAGGGAAGTTGAGCTTGTCCTCAAACTTGGAGGTTTACCTAGAAGCCAGTCAGCTAAAACACTTCAATCTGACCAATCGCCCTCATCCTGTTCCTGTGGTGTTTGAAGAACATTGTAATTGTGTAGTATAAAGTTGGTTCATTTTGATCATGGTCATTCTTTCAACGTTTTGAGGAGAGAGACTTATCCTACTGACTTTGACAACTGAACCAGCTGCACTGAACACACGCTAAGCAGACCCACTTGCTACTGGACAAGCCGGATACTTTATTGCCAGCCTGCTGAGCTTTGGCCATTGGTGATTCTTCCCATACAAATAGACCAATGGGTTTTGGTCCACTTAGACCTCCTTTGTGTCATCCATGTAGTCTTGGACCATCCTCTGACTAGTCACTGGTGCTGCTACTTGCTCGACCTCTATTGCCTTTGCCTCTGCACTTGACTTAAGCCCTGTTACTTGAATTAAGGCCATTGCAGAGGTTGGGTCTGATTCTTCTGTTACTGGTGTTGTTGTTGCCGGTGTTGTTGCTGGTGTCGGCTGCTATGAGACAACAGCACTGCCCTCTCTGAAGGTTCAAGACTGCACACCAGAACTTCTTGCCAGGATTGTAACTTCCAGCCATTCTTCTTCCAGGTCTCCCACTTGTTCAACAATCCACGTCCTGTATATTCAAACAGTCCCTCCTGAGAAAGGAATTAAAGTGTCCAGTATTTTTTCTACTGTGGATCAAGTATTGTGGCACAGATGTATTCCTTGGAGGGCATGATCTCTTTTTGCAGCCTTGGATATACAGCCAAGTGAAGGATTAACCCCTCGACCAACTCATGCCCTTCTCTCTTTGCCATTCAGACCGGCAAACCTTTTTTTAACTGGCCCTGTAGCAGATACAACAACAAGACATCTTAGCTCATCATACTGTCCTCCTTGCTGACTTTCAATGTGAAAAGCTCAAAAGGAAGTGATGTTTGTGTCAGGCACTTGACTAGGCTCTTTTTGTCAATCTCCATAGTCATGCTTTTCCCAGTTGCATCCCCTCCTATTTAAGGAACATAGTCGGTGATCGGTCTGTATTTCTCAAACAGACATTCCAACATGTAATAGAAAATGTTCCAATGTGTTGGCACCTCCTGTATGAGGGCTTTAACTGCCACTTTATTAGCACACACAATGATCCTCAGCTGCTTCTGGACTACAAAAGAATGGCTGAAATGAGTGCAGGTTCTACTGCAGGTGTCAATATGTTGTTCACTATGTCTTCTTTAATAAGGTTGATGCAATATGCCAAACACAAGACTCTGAAATATCCACCATTTGCCGAGGCCTTGACTATATGACTGCCATTGTCTGTGGCAACAAATCCAATTCTGAGAACTGGGTCACAACCATTCCAATACCTTGCTGTTAAAGTCTTCCAAGATATTTGCAGCTGCATGGGAATTCTCCATGGCAACCATTGCTACTGTTGCATGCAGCTGAATGCCCTTAAAGGTTTCTTCAGCGCTGTGACTTGCAGATAGAGGTTGTCTAACTCACAAAAAAGCGATCCAGTGTGCAGTGATACACATGTAATCACTTGCTTGACAACTGGTCCACATGTCTGTCTTCAGGCGGATAGTATGAACAGCACTCTTCTGCAAAGCTTGTCCAACCAATTGCAGCACATATTTATGGAGTGCTGGAACAGCAACTTTTGCAACAAAGAGAACCTTCCATTTTGGACAGATGGCCTCCACAAATTCTAAAAATCTCACTCTTTTCACAAAAGAAAAAGGGAAGAGGCCCAGCACTAACATTTTAGCCAACTTCCCCTTGTACAAATGTACCATTCAGTGGTTGCATTAGTTGGATCCTTCCTGTCTAAACATGCCTGTACTAGTAGCTTTGATTTTTTTCTTTTGTGGTCCAACTAATGGAGGTGACTTCTAGAGAGAACCACTCTGGTACCAATGCCCGAAGAACTGGAGGAAGGTGGGTGTGTTGACAATTGCCTCTCTGCAGTGCGTACTGTGGCTGATGTAGTGGTTGATGAAGGTGGCCTTACATGTATGGAGACTGGCGGTGGTGGAACCAGTGTCACATCCTTCTGAGCAGGTTGAATAGGAAGGTATCATCGGTGTCCTCTGAGCCAGCTTCCATGACAATGACTGGCTTGTCCTCCTCACCTCTTTCCTAATTTCAGATCATTGGGAGTGTCTTGGAGAAGATGATTGAATACCCTTTCTTTTTCTTGCCTGAGATCAGGAAGCCACTGGTGCAAGAAGCTGTACATTTTGGTCAGCAGGAAGGTCGACCTCCTGTTCTGCTCCTACTTCAGGATGACCTATTGCTGACTGTTGCTCTTGTTTTCCACTTTGCTCTGTTTCCTGTGATTATTGGTACTAGTTTGAGCTAAGACAACTCCAATTCAGATTCACTGCTTATCGCCATGATTGCAGTGGCTACCTTATTGAGAGAAATGGGCTTGGGATTAGGTTGAGGTTGTGCCGTTGTTGAGACACGAATGGTGCTCCCAGCTTGCTGCACAGAGTATGGTGGGACAGGCAGATGATGTTGCCGGAAAAAGACAGAGGGCTGGAAGCCTGAGGTGGCAATCTGCTTTTTCTTCTCCTCCTCACTGGCCATATTCTTGGCAGCACCTTTCTTTGAGGCCATCTTCAAGCTCTGTCAGTTGCCACTGCGCTGCACTAGCGGAAGCAGAGGAGTCACATGTCACTTTGTGCCCTGCCTCCTGTCTTGTACACCTAAAAGCAAACAAGAAAAACATTTAGTAAAACATGGCACTTTTGCAGTTTCAATCATGCATAGTACGGAGAATATATTTAATGAGGTTATCCCAAAAATTAGTGGATAACATATCTCGTTCACAAGTGAAGTTTTACCAAGCCTTACATACGCAAAGAGGAATATAATTTTGCCATGATCCAGATGGCGGAATTTGACAGGAACTCTGCTTTATATGTGTAATGTGGAGTTACCCAAATTCTGCCAACTCCATGAGCAGAATTATTTCTGCCTAGGATCTACTGTAAAATGGTTCATATACTTCATGTCTTTCGTATTTCTTTGGATAACATTGCCCTCTCAGGTCAACTTGCAAATTGGAATAGCTTCTAGATGATTTCTACCCATATGCTGCTCTCTAAAATGAGATCCTTATTTAAACATAGACAATTTTAAGGAAATATATTGCTTCCAACATTATGGGCTTCACCAGAAACATTAATCAAATAGCCAGTGTAACATATAATTTTACACAATGGGAGCACTGTTATCTGAAAGCCCAAGGGTTTTCCAAGAAAGGTTTATTTATTTTTAAATTGTTAATAGATCTGGTTCTTCTGCTTATTTTTATTTGCAGGTACCTGTTCTTTGTCACAGTTCTGATGACACAGCAAAAACATATGTATTCACACAGGTTCCTCAATTGTTTTTATACACAAGGATATAAAATGCTTCCATTTCTGTGTGTAGTGTATGAGGAGAACAGTCAATGCAACTTAAAGGATCTTACACATTTCTTGCAGATTTATAGCTAGGAGAATTTTTTTTTAATACAGCTCCACAGCAAATAACATGCCTGAATTTTACTACTGTTAAAGAATTGCAGCCTCTACTATGAACATTATACTTATACTTCTAAAATGGAAATGGGGATGGGCATTATCTACTGATGAAATGAATACATTGATACAAGATTGTATGTTTAAGATGCCATCCTATGCAATGTAGAGTGTGGTTCACTGGCTGATCCAGGCTCCTCAATATGCTATAGCATTTTGTTTGTTCTATGTGTAACATAAATATATAAAATTAATTTAGATTATGTAACATTTATTTTTGAGTTTAATATATTTTAAAATGCTCTATATACGTTTTCCACAGGGAGACTCTGCAGCCCTCCCGACCATCCAAGGTCAGTCTGTCCAGATCTTGAGAGGCATGACAGAAATGTGGTACGGCAGCAAAAAAGGGGGATTATAGTTTCACCTCAATTTCCTGGAAGCATTGAAACTATGTTCTTGGGAGCACCGTCAAGGGATCTGGTTCACCACTAATCACCTAGCAGGGTCTCTCATATAGTAAGCCTTCATTCCCAGTAAGGCAGGGTATATGGTATGTAAAGGTTTAATGTAAAACATGTGCTTAAAGTGACAAACACTTAAAAGTTATTTTCACTGTAGCAGGGTTAACTGTTCCATAGGAAAGCAATGGGAATAATTATTAAAGATAAAGAATGTTATCTCCACCTAGGAACAATGTACAAAGTTAATTCTTGGGCTTTTTAAAATAGTTCTTGTATACCCCGTTTATTGGTAAGGTCCATACTTAATATTTTACTAAAGGCACTTTTTAAAAGTCACCTTTTGCCTGCCTACAGGCTCTAGAAGCCTATTTGCATAAGCTTCTGTCACCCAGGAGCTAAATTGCTTCTTGATGAGGGGTGAACCTTGTCCCTGAGCTGAGACAAAGGCCTGGGGAGGTGTTTTGTTCCTTTGACAAAATGTCCATGTGGCCTGATTTAGAGTCTGGCAGCTGGAGTTATTCTGTCACAAATATGAAGGATATCTTGTCTGCCGTATTACAATATCATTATATCCTATGGGAAGCGGAATATGGCGGACAGGACCTCTGTTACATTTGTGATGCAGTAACCCATCCGCCAAACTCTAAATCAGGCCCTAATTCCTCTGTTTTTTAAATTCGCCATCTAGTTTTCTTTGGCACCATAACCAAGGGGTCAGGACTGGTAGGACTCCTCTTGGGGGTTCAGAACTCCCTCAAGCTGGGTCTAGGTGTGTGATCAAGATGGTTGGATCCTTTTATATGCTTGTGGCCCTGAACAGGAAGCCAGCAAACTAACACCTGGAGTCACTTCAGGCAGTCCTAGGTGCAGGGCTCAAAAGCAGGGCTGGCCTTTGAGGGTTTGTTGGACCCGGCCTTTTTTACAGGGGCATCCCAAATATTTTTGCCTCCTTCCGCCTATTTTTTTCTGACCAGTTTTTGGTGGCTTTAGGACTCTGGGCACTTTACCACTGCTAACTAGTGCTAAAGTGCATATACTCTCTGTGTAAATTGTATTGTGGATTAGTTTTCCCTGATTGGCATATCTGATTTACTAGTAAGCCCTAGTAAAGTGCAATAGAGGTACCCAGGGCTTGTAAATAAAAATGCTAGTAGTGGGCCTGCAGCACTGGTTGGGCCACCCACATGGGTATCCCTGTAAACATGACTCAGACCTACCACTGCAGTGTCTGTGTGTGCAGTTCTAAACTGCCAATTCGATCTAGCATGTGTACTCACTTGCCAGGCCTATGCCTTCCTTTTTTCTACATGTAAGGTACCCCTAAGGTAGGCCCTAGTTAACCCCAATGGCAGGGTGCAGTATATGTTAAAGGGACATGTGCTAGTGTGTTTTACATGTCCTAACAATGGAATACTTATAGACTCAGCATTCACCTATTCAGGCCTATCTCTCTCATAGGTTAACATGGGGATTGCCTAAATATCATTAATGTTCAGATTCCCTTTGGGACCATATAGAAATACCAAGTTTGTAGTCTCTGAATTCACAATTTAAAAATACATCTTTTAGTGAAGTTGTTTTTTAGATTGTCAGTTTGAAAATGCCACTTTTAGAAAGCGGCATTTTCCTGCTTAAACCATTTTGTGTCTGTAAGGAAATGCCTCCTTGGCATGGTTACCCGTCTGACTTTTTGCCTTTGTTGATGCTAAGTCATGATTTGAAAGTGTGCTGGGACCCTGCTAACCAGGCCCCAGCACCAGTGTTCTTTCCCTAAACTGTACCTTTGTCTCCACAATTGGCACAACCCTGGCACTCAGGTAAGTCCCTTGTTGCTGGTACCAAGGGTCCTGATGCCAGGGAAGGTCTCTAAGGGCTGCAGCATGTCTTATGCCACCCTGGGGACCCATCACTCAGCACATGCACACTGCCTCACGGCTTGTGTGTGTTGGTGGGGAGAAAATGACTATGTCGACATGGCACTCCCCTCAAAGTGCCATGCCAACCTCACACTGCCTATGGCATAGGTAAGTCACCCCTCTAGCAGGCATTACAGCCCTAAGGCAGGAGGCACTATACCACAGGTGAGGGCATTTGTGCATGAGCACTATGCCCCTACAGTGTCTAAGCAAAACCTTAGACATTGTAAGTGCAGGGTAGCCATAACAGTATATGGTCTGGGAGTTTGTCAAACATGAACTCCACAGTTCCATAATGGCTACACTGAAAACTGGGAAGTTTGGTATCAAACATCTCAGCACAATAAATGCAGACTGGTGCCAGTGTGCAATTTATTGTAAAATACACCCAGAGGGCATCTTAGAGATGCCCCCTGAAAACATACCTGACTTCCAGTGTAGGCTGACTAGTTTTTGCCAGCCTGTCACACACCAGACATGTTGCTGGCCACATGGGGAGAGTGCCTTTGTCACTCTGTTGGCAGGAACAAAGCCTGTACTGGGTGGAGATGCTTCTCACCTCCCCCTGCAGGAACTGTAACACCTGGCGGTGAGCCTCAAAGGCTCACCCCTTTTGTTACAGTGCCACAGGGCATCCCAGCTAGTGAGATGCCCGCCCCTCCGGCCACTGCCCCCACTTGTGGCGGCAAGGCTGGAGGAGATAACTGAATAAACAAGGAGGAGTCACCCACCAGTCAGGACTGCCCTTAAGGTGTCCTGAGCTGAGGTGACCCTTACCACTGGTTCTGGAGGGGGCTTTGTGCCCAGAGTGCTTCATCCTGCCAAGGACAGAGGTAGTGGATGTAAATCTCCACTGGTTCTGGAGGGGCTTTGTGTTCAAAGTGCTTCATCCTGCCAAGGACAGAGGTAGTGGATGTAAATCTCCACTGGTTCTGGAGGGGGCTTTGTGCCCAGAGTGCTTCATCCTGCTCATTGGCCTGCGGTGCTGGTTGCGGCAGTGTCCTTGGCAGCGGTGCTTGTGGCGGCGGTGTCCTTGGCTGCTTGTGGTGGCGTGTCCTTGGCACCGGTGCTGGTGGCGGCGGTGTCCTGTGTAGTGGTGCTTGTGGTGGCGGTGTCCTTGGCAGCGGTGCTTGTGGCGGCGGTGTCCTTGGCAGCGGTGTCCTGTGAAGCGGTGCTTGTGGCGGCGGTGTCCTGTGAAGCGGTGCTTGTGGCTGCGGTGTCTTTGGCAGCGGTGCTGGTGGCGGTGGTGTCCTGTGAAGCGGTGCTTGTGGCGGCGGTGTCCTTGGCAGCGGTCCTGGTGGCGGCGGTGTCCTTGGCAGCGGTGCTTGTGGTGGCGGTGTCCTTGGCAGCGGTGGTGGTGGCGGCGGTGTCCTTGGCAGCGGTGCTGGTGGCAGTCTTGTCCGCCGTGCAGGTTTGCGGCGACTTGCCTTTCTTTCTGTGCCCCTTCCCCACCTTGGATGGTGGCACAGCTGCTTTTCCACTCCCAGCTGTACTCCTGGGAGAGCCTTTGGTGGCAGATGTTTTGCCTTTCTCCCCCCGGGCAGTGGCCAACTTTTTATGCTTCTGAGGTGGGGGACTGTCCGTGGTCTGGCTCCTTGGCACACTGGCTGCCCTGCTGCTTGGCACACTCCAGAAGCCGGTAACTGCTGGCACCACTGTTCCCGCTGATGTGGTGGCTGAGGTGCTGGGTTGGGACCTGGAAAGGCGGGCCCTAGGGGACTGAAGGGGTGGAGGAGGTGAGGGGAAGAGGTCAAGGTTGGACAGGAAAGGTTTTTTGGACACACTGGGACGGGTAGATGGAGGGGGTTTGGGAGTGGAGGAAGAGGTAGTGGTTGTAGGAGGTGTACGTTTGCAGACTATGGGTGAAGGTACATGGGCTGAAGGCTGTCGTGAGGTGGATGGCTGTTGGGTGGGTGTGTGGTTGCATTTGTGTACCTTGGGAGGTGGGCTCACAGACACACTGGGAGAGGACACGGGATGTGTGAATGGTAGTGGGGGTGGTGAGTGCACGTGAGCGGGGTGTGGTGATGGGTGTGCTGGTGATGGACTTAGTGGCTGAAGATGTAGTGCATGCAGGTGTGAGTGGAGACGAGAGAGGGAGGAGGGAGACGAGGAGGAGGGGGACACAGTGGAGGAGGTGGATGTTGGTATGTCTGCATGGGTATGATGCTTGTGTGAGTGCCTGTGAGATGTGTGGTGCTTATGTTTGCCAGAGCTTCCCTTGTGTGTTGAGGTGTGTGCATGCTGGTCTGAGGGTGTGCTTGGGATAGGCTGAGGTACAGGTGTTTGGGTCTGGGTAGGGGAAGTTGGAGGGGGGAAGCTGGACACAGGGACAGTGGATGCCATCAGTGCTGAGGCCATAGTCTGAAAAGCTCTCTGTTGGGCTGCCTGACCGTAATGAATGCCCTCCAGGTATGCATTGGTCTGTTGCATCTGCCTCTCTACACCCTGGATGGTATTCAAAATGGTAGACTGCCCAACAGTGAGGGACCTGAGGAGGTCAATGGCCTCCTCACTGAGGGCAGCAGGGCTCACAGGGGCAGGGGCTGAGGTGCCTGGGGCAAAGGAGATGCCCACCCTCCTGGGTGAGCGGCCACGGGGCACACGCTGAGGGGCTGCTGGGAGGGCAGTGCTGGTAGGGGGGTGGCGGCTGTACTTGTAGATGCAGTGGGCACAGAGGGGCCCGCCACTGCAAGGGAGCTCCCATCAGAGGAGGAGTTTGTGTCGCTGGTCTCAGCTCCTGTCCCAACCGTGGAGCTCCCCTCGCCCTCCGTCCCACTGGTGGCTTCAGACTCCTTTGTCTTGCCCTCCAGGGCCATGTGGGATGCAGCTCCCTCCTGCTCCGGTGCCACTGCTCCTCTGCCTGATGATGCTAATGCACACAAGAACAGGGAGACTACAAAAAGGGGGGGGGAAGACACAAGGAAGACATGTTCAGTGCATGCAATACCGCTACCGTTGGCGGACACTACAGACACAGACGCCCCCTGCACTATGCCATGCACTTTGAGTTCCCTAATTAATCACAGGGACATGGGTTACAAGGCCTATGCCCGATTGCTGCACACATACAAATCATAGGAGCCTGACTAGGTGTAGTTGGCTCTGAACACAGGTGGGGTGGAGTGCCACATGACCTGCCTTACAAAGGGACCTTGCCTACTAAACTCACCCTGGCCTAGGGGAACCCACAGCCCACCTCCCCCAGCCAGACACCTCCAATGCACGCAGAAGTAGGTGAACAAGAGTGTATTCACCCCCTTGTGGCTGCTGTGATGCTCTCAAGCACCCATACAACTTTGGATACGCCACCGCCAGGATCCGTAACACCAGGGGGATCCTGGTGCGACGGGCATCCCTCCCATGTTGGAAGGCCATCCCCAGCTGGGCCTCCGCCATCTTCTTGCTCCAGCGGCGAATGTCCTCCCATCTTTTACGGCAGTGGGTGCTCCGTCTGTGGTGGACCCCCAGGGTCTGGACTTCCTTGGCGATGGCACGCCAAATATCCTTCTTCTGGTGGGCGCTGACTTACAGGAATAGTATAGGGGAAAAGGAGAAGATATAACCGTCCGCACCGTCACAGTCATTGGCCCGCATCCCTACCCTTGCCATGATGCACATGCACTCACCGTCGTTTCATGCACGCCTCATTCTCCCCCCCTATCTTCCATCCACACCATTCCACACAGGCATTGCCCATACATCATGCTCACAGTGTACTTACCTGTTTGTCTGGAGGACCGTAGAGTAGTGTGTACTGGGGGAGGACCCCATCCACTAGTTTCTCCAACTTCTCTGTGCTGAAGGCAGGGGCCTTTTCCCCAGACACATGATCCAGTGTCTCTTCCAGACTGAGGTCACAGCAGCACTTGCAGTGTAGGTCCTCTCCTGTCAAAGATCAGGTATCAAGTGAGTGAACAGAGAGAAAATAGCGGTGACGTCCGTGGCGGTGCGTACCGTCACCGCCGGCGTACATCGTCATTGGCTCCTGGGACCCATAGGGTCCAATGTTAACCAATGGAGGATTGTGCCACGGTCTTCGACCGCCTACCGCTACGGTGTACAACGCCAGCGCATTTACCTCATATCCCCTTGTCCCACATTACAGGTCAGGCAGCCGCCATTTCAGGGGGCCACATTGCTTAATCTTAAATGTGTCACACACATCTAGGCCTTGCATACACACTAAGACAGGCATATATCGGATTTAAAAAATTGTGGAATTAAGTTGTGTTTTCGTACCTCAGTGTTGGCTGACTCTCTGCTCACTGTTCTCCATAGAGCACGTCCGCTGGGGCAGGTGAGGAGATGGCGGCATCCTCCAGTGTACAGACCGCTGGTGGACCTGTCTACAATGGAGGAGCGACATGTAATTGTCAAATACAGACTGGAGCATGTCCCAATCCAGGAACTGTGTGCCCAGCTGGAGCCAGACCTGATGTCAGCTATCCGCCATCCCACAGGAATCCCCCCTCTAGTGCAGATGCTGTCAGTACTCCATTTCCTGGCAAGTGGGTCTTTTCAAACTACAGTGGCCATAGCATCAGGGATGTCCCAGCCTATGTTCTCCAACGTGTTGTCCAGAGTGTTGTCTGCCCTGCTGAAACACATGCGCAACTACATCGTTTTCCCTCAGGTGGAGGATTTGCCTACAGTGAAAGGTGACTTCTATGCCCTTGGACATCATAGGTGCCATTGATGGGGCATATGTGGCCTTGGTCCCCCCCCTGCCACAGGAGTGAACAGGTGTACAGAAACCGGAAAAGTTACCATTCGATGAATGTGCAGATGGTATGTTTGGCCGACCAGTACATCTCCCATGTGAATGCCAAGTTTCCTGGCTCAGTGCATGACGCTTACATTCTGCGCAATTGCAGCATCCTTTATGTGATGGGGCAACTCCGTGTGTGGCTATTAGGTGAGGACATGGACTCTATACAGTGTGACTAGGTGTCTGGGTATGGGGATATCCCTAAGAGTTAGTGTATGTCTAACAGTTGTCCCTCAACATTTGCAGGTGACTCTGGTTACCCCAGTGAGGAATCCCAGGACAAGGGCAGAGGAACGCTACAATGAGGCCCAGGGGCGAACTAGGAGGGTTATAGAGAGGACCTTCGGCCTCCTGAAGGCCAGGTTCCGGTGCCTCCATATGACAGGTGGTTCCCTATTCTACTCCCCAAAGAAGGTGAGCCAGATCATCATGGCCTGCTGTATGCTTCACATCTTGGCTTTGCGATGACAGGTGCCTTTTCTGCAGGAGGATGGTCCAGATGGAGGTATTGTAGCAGCTGTGGAGCCTGTGGACAGTGAAGACGAAGAAGCAGAAGAAGAGGATATCGACAACAGAAACACAGTGATTCCTCAATACTTCCAGTGAGACACAGGTAAGAAGACATAACTGCCTGCTACATCTGATACCCTTGTTCTACCTCTCATCTGTCTGTCACTTTCACCCAGTGTATGGACCCTGAGTTGTCACTTTCCCTTTCAATTTCACAGATGTGGGTCCCACTGTGTGACATCTGCTTTGTTTCCTCATGGACTAGAGCTGTGTGACATAGGTATGTTGACAATACGATGGATATAGCTGTTTTCCACAGTTATTGCAAATACACATTTTCGAAAGCACAGACTGACTCCAGATTGTTTTGTGATTTAAGGGTGTTTATTTAAGTGCAACATATTGGAGGGTGTTGTAAAATGGTCAGGGGTGATGGTGGAGGAATGTCCATGGCAGAGTCCAGTCTTTTAGTCTCACAGGTGCATTGTCCGAAGGGGCATAGGAAGGGGAGCAATTGCAGTTTAATGATGGACAGGGTGACAAAGTGGGACAGAAGGATGACAATCAGGGTGGTCTAATTTTTTGGCGGGGGTCTTGACATTTTTCTCTGTCTTTGTCCTGCATCTCAGGGACCGTTTGCGGGGTGGTTCTCCATCTGCAGGGGGTGGGTGCTGGTGTCGTGGTCCTGTGGTGGTGCCTCCTGTCCACTAGCGCCGGCGGAGGTGGTAGGCAGTTCATCGTCCAGGCTAGTGTCAGGGGCCCCTTGTTGTGCCACAGTGTCCCTCCTGGTGTTGATGAGTTCCTTCAGCACCCCTACAATGGTGCCCAGGGTGGTATTGATGGATTTGAGTTCCTCCCTGAACCCCAAATACTGTTCCTCCTGCAGCCGCTGGGTCTCCTGCAACTTGGCCAGTACCGTTGCCATCGTCTCCTGGGAATGGTGGTAGGCTCCCATGATGTTGGAGAGGGCCTCGTGGAGAGTGGGTTCCCTGGGCCTGTCCTCCCCCTGTCGCACAGCAGCCCTCCCAGTTCCCCTGTGTTCCTGGGCCTCTGTCCCCTGAACCGTGTGCCCACTGCCCCCAGGTCCCTGGTGTTGTTAGGGTGGTGGGTTAGCCTGGGTTCCCTGTTGTGGTGGACACACTGCTGATTGACGTGTCCTGAGGACAGAGGTATGGGCCCGCTGGGTGGGTGCTGTGCTGGTGTTTCCAGAGGGGGAGGCTCTGTTGTGGCTTGTGCCAGTGTGAGGGGAACCGACTGTCCTGAGGTCCCAGATGGGCCGGGCTGGGTATCTAGATCCAGTTCTGCTTTCATCACTGTGGGCCTCTTCTGTGGGTGGAGTGGACATGTCTGGAACCTCCTGTCCGGTGACGTTGGGTAGGGGCCCTGCAGGGGTGTATAGGCATGATTATTGCATCTGTGTGTGCCATGGTGTGCAATGGGTGGGTGACCCTGTACCCCAGTGCTTGCATTCTTGTGTAGGACCTTGTGTGCTAAATGTTTAGGGGTGTGTGTGAGTATGTGTAGTGGCCATGCATTGGTGATGGGTGTCAATGCTTTGTTGTTACATGCAGGGCTTGGTGTTGGGATGTATGGTTTGTGATAGTGGGACATATGTGAGGAGTTGGAGTGATGGGGTTGAGGGCAAGGGTGAGGGTATGTGATAGCATGCAGGTAGGGTGGGGGATGAAGTAGTGAAATATTTGCCTTACCAGAGTCCATTCCTCCAGCTACTCCTGCGAGGCCCTCAGGATGCTGTATAGCCAAGACCTGCTCCTCCCATGTTGTTAGTTCTGGGGGAGAAGGTGGGGGTCCGCCGCCAGTCCTCTGAACTGCAATCTGGTGTCTTGAGACCACAGAACGTACCTTCCCCTATAGGTCGTTCCACCTCTTCATGATGTCATCCCGTGTTCTTGGGTGCTGTCCCACTGCGTTGACCCTGTCCACGATTCTGCGCCATAGCTCCATCTTCCTAGGTATGGTGGTGTGCTGCACCTGTGATCCGAATAGCTGTGGCTCTACCCAGATGATTTCCTCCACCATGACCCTGAGCTCCTCCTCAGAAAACCTGGGGTGTCTTTGCAGTGCCATGGGGTGGTGTGGGTGATGTGTGGGGTGGTGTGTGTTGTGATGTGTGGGGTGATGTTTAGGGGTGTGTGGTGTTTTGTGCGTGGATGTTGTGTGAGTGATGGTGTTGAGTGCCTGTGGATGCTAGTTTGTAGATGGTGGTGTCTCTCTCTGGCCTTCAGTCGCAATTGTGGTCGTAAGGGTTTGTGGGTGATGTGGGTGTGTGTTTTATATTGTATTGGGTGTGTGGGAGTGGTTTGTGTATGTGTATCAGGTGTGTGTATTTGGAATTGTCCAATGTGGTAGTGTTTTGTAAAAGTGTGTGTATTTTGAGCGCAGCGGTGTGTACCTCCAATGGAATACCGCAGTTGAAAGACCGCTGCGTGGATTCGTGGATTGTGATAGTGTGGGCCTATTCCTGTTGGCGTGACGGTGGAGGTTTTGTTATCGCCAGTTTATCACTGACCTTTGGTGTGGCGGACTTGTGTGGGTGTCTAGATTTTGGGGGATTTCGAGCTGTGGGTCGTAATAGCTGTGGCAGAATTCCACGGCCGCGACAGTGTGTTGGCAGTCTTCTGCACGGCGGTACGCAGCATTTACTGCCAATGTTGTAATGACCCTCTTCATGTGATGGCAGAGCACTGGTTATTTAGGTGTAAGTGGGACAATGCGCAGTTCTGTCCCCCAATCCTGCCAGCAGATGGCCCATTGAATCACACCTAATCCATTTATTGTTTGACTGTCTGCAAGGAATTCACAAACTGTTAGCTACTCCCAGTCATATGATCCCAAGACAGCCTGCAGGTACAAAAGGCTAAGGACAGGAAATGCCCATTTTCTAAAAGTGGCATTTTCAAAATTGGAATGACAAATCTGACTTTACCATTAAAGAGGATGCATCATTACAACTGCATATATACCATACATGACATATCTATTTGTTCTCAAATAGGAATTACAGCTTATTAAATGTAATAAGGAATCCCCAATGTTATCCCATGGGAGGAGTAGGCCTCAGAGTAGTGAAAAACAAATTTAGGAGTTTTTCACAACCAGGACATGCAAAACCTAAAAGTACATGTCCAACCTTTTAATTACACAGCACTGTGCCCAATAGACCACCTAGGGCATACCTAGGGGTGAATTTGTTTTAAAAAGGGGAGTTAAGATTTGGTAAGGGGGTTTAAATGGTAGTGTGGCACTGCATTCAGCTGAAATGGCAGGCCTGGGGCATGTTTTAGGGTGCTGCCTAAGTAGTTGGCACAATAAGTGTTGCTGGGCCACTGGTAGCATATCGTTTACAGGCCCTGTGTATAAGGTATAGCACTGTTCAAATGACCTATAAGTAAATTAAATATGCCAGTTAAGTATATGCCATTCAAGCCATGGTTAGGGGAGTGAGCACAAGCACTTTAGTACAGGTTAGCACTGCTAAAGTACACAAAGTCCTAAGGGCAACAAAAATGAAATCATGCACAAATTGGAGGTAAGTAGGCAA
Source organism: Pleurodeles waltl (assembly GCF_031143425.1). Taxonomy (NCBI): domain Eukaryota; kingdom Metazoa; phylum Chordata; class Amphibia; order Caudata; family Salamandridae; genus Pleurodeles; species Pleurodeles waltl. Next base: position 1,416,967,820 of record NC_090446.1, read on the forward strand.
GATCTTTGAGGGAGGACCACCCTATGTCTGACAGGTCAGACAGAGGAGAATTGTAGGATTGCTTGAAGTAAGACACACACAAAGTGCTGCAAAGGTAGGGAGGGTTACACTTGGAAACTTTTTCCCTACTAGTTAGCGAGAGGCCAGGAGTCATCCCTATCCACTGGCTAGTGCCAGGCAAAAATGTAACCCCCTGAGAACCCACCTCAGATCACTACTGAACCTGTGCAATACAGACTGGTGTCATAGTGTACTCCTCCTTAATAACCCCAAAACCTGGGGCTTAGAAATGTTTCAAATACTTTTTTGCCTGCAGAGCAGACAAAACACTGGGACCACTCTGCCAAGTTGGTTGGCATTCAATGATGTTGAACCCTCTTAGGCTCCAGCATATAGCCTTGTCCTACTGTAGGAATACTACTTCCAGAAAAGTGCTAAGTCTGAAGGTAGAAAGCTTCACTGGGTCCGATGCTGAGCAGGATGCAATCAATTGCTTCCCAGGTGCTTACTATGGACATTTCCTTCTCTCTGTTTTTTTCATCATTATAGATGACTTCATTGAGACCTTTTCCTTTATCAACCCATCATTCATGACCTTGTATTCAGCTTCAGCCTGCTACTTTTCCACTTTGCCAGATGGGGATCAACCTAGTCCTCGTATCTGACCCAGGCCCCATTGAGGTAGTGCTTAGGGATTATCCTTGTGGCAGTCTAATGCGAACAGTGGTGCTATTTTATTTAAAACTTTAAAAACATACCTCTGGTTCACCTTATTCAATTTTTGTTGTTTAGGTGTGTGCTATAGCTCAGGTTTACATTATTGAAAACCTTTACTGGACCTAACAAGAAAGTTATGTTAGGTTATGTGTATCTGTAAAATGTACTATCACCCACGAGGGTATGCTGCTACTAAAAAAGTGTGTGTGCCTAGCACTACCTATGGTATTTAGGTTAATACAAAAGACAGGCCCTAGTGTTTTTGCAGGATTAAAGGAGTGGGAGGATGTTCAGTGCTTTATGAGCAATGTAAGTGAATGCCCATCCTCTGATCTAGTTCTGTGTATGTGTGGGATGTGTGTGAGTAAGCGACCTGCAGAGTGGAGGTGTCTGGGTGGTTGGTAGAAAGAGATGTGAGTGTTCAGAGGGGTGAGGCCTAAATTGTGTAGTGTCTTGAATGTGTGTTTGAGGAGGTAGAAATGAGACAGTTCATGTATTGGGGGCCAGTTTAGCTCTCAGAGGTGTGGGGTGATGTTCGTTCTGTGTGGGAGGTTAAAGATGTGTCTGGCTGTGGAGTTCTAGATGGGTTGTAGTCTTCTAGTGAGTTACTTGGTAATCCCAGAATAGGAGGTGTTCCCGTATTCCAACTTGCCGATGACTAGGGCATGATTGACAGTTTTCTAATTTTGCTTGACAACTATTTGAAGTTCTTCCTCAGCATCTGCAGGCTGTGGAAGCAGGCTACAGTGACATTGTTGACTTGCACAGTAATGTTCAGTTTGCTGTTGATGATTATTCTGAGGTTCCTAGCATAGGTGCTATGTGTGGGACCGGGTTTGTCTGGCCACTATTTGGAGTCCCATAGTGAGATGTTCTTGTCGAAGATCACTACTTGTCTTCTTGATGTTGAGTGTGAGACAGTTGGCTTTCTTCCAGTTAGGGACTTTGATTCTGCAGTTGGTGAACTTGTTTCTTGTGTTTGGGTCTTGTCTGACAGGGATGGAGTATAGTGACATATTACTTGCAGTGGACTACCATCTACCCCACCTAATAATCCACTTTCTCACAGCACAATTCCTATGATTTCATTAAGGTGCTGTGAGAATTGAGCCTTGGCACAACAATTTGTACAATCAAAAATATTTGCCCAATTGTCTTTTTTAATTAGTCTCATATTTTCAATAGTAATTAAACCTTTGTAAGTACACTCCCCCACACCTGAATTACTAATATGAGTTACTGGAGTATTTAAATGGGATCTAATTCTCAGCTTTAGAAATGTGAACAAATAAAGGCTCTTTATGTTGAGTATACTTCAGTTTACTGGCCAGCGGAATGGTGCTCTATGGCTCTGGGCACTTCGCCCTCGCCTGTTACTTATTCTGGGCATTAACCTTGATGGTGCCCTGTTACCTGGTGAGTATCAAATCAGTATAGCAGAAGACATATTTTTAATTTCTTGGAAAGGCTATTGCGCTTATACCCAATTCTTATTGGAGGGCTTGTCTCCAGGCCATCTTCTTCTTCCTCCTTGAGAACTCCCTAAAAAGCTGGGGCCAGATGTAGCAAAGAAACATTTTGCGACTTGCAAATAGCGAGTCATAGCGACTTGCTATTTGCAACTCGCAAAATGGGTTGCAGAACGGTGTCTCAGACACCGTCTGCGAGTCGGTATGGGGTCGCAATGACCCACCTCATTAATATTAATGAGGTGGGTCGCAAATTGCGGCCCCATACCGACTATGGGCACTCACTGACATGGAGGCCTGCTGTAGTCAGCAGACCTCCATGTTCGTGACTGCTTTTAAATAAAGCATTTTTTTTTTCTTTTAAGTGTAGCCCGTTTTCCTTAAAGGAAAACGAGCTGCACTTAAAAAAAAATCCGAAACCTTTAGTTTCGGTATTTTTTCAGGGTATGTAGTGGTCCCTTGGACCACTACCTGCCCTGAAAAAATAATTTGGGGTCCATTCACAAAGAGGAAGGGGTCCCATGGGGACCCCTTCCAATTTGCGAGTGGGTTACCATCCACTTGAAGTGGATGGTAACTGCGACACCATTTGCGACCGCATATGCGGTCGCAAATGGTATTGCATACCACTAGGAATCGCAAATAGATGGGGAACACCCCTTCCTATTTGCGATTCTGAAATGCATTTTGCGAGTCGGTCCCGACTCGCAGAATGCATTTCTGCATAGGAAAATGCGATTTGCGACTCGCAAACGGCAGTTTTTGCCGTTTGCGACCCGCAAATCCTTTCCTACATCTGGACCCTAGTCTCTAGGTGGCAAATTAGTCAAAATTTGGCCGGGTTTTTCTGCATTAGCTTAGGCTACTTTTGCCAAATGTGGCATCTTTAAAAGCGTATGAATTTGCAGTTGCTGAGTTTCAGGTAGTGGATCTGTTTTCTACAACACCCCATTAATTGCTATTTTGCAGCTCACTGCTTGTGAAGCATGACTGCGTGATCCATTTGTCCTGGTTACAGTAAGAACTTTTGCTTGCGTAAGTAATTGAACAGTCTCCAGAGGTTTCTTCGAGGACAGAACAATGTTTTTCTTCATAGAAAACATAAACCATAGCAGTTCTCAGAAGCCTTGTGTTAGATCTGACACCTTGGGTGGTGGTCCACCAAACTTATAGCCTTCACCGTTTCTATTGTGCTGAATTATTCATGTTGGCTTTACAATTCTGTGCACTTTACCACTGGTAACCAGTACTAAAATGCTTGTGTTCTTTCCCTAAATCATGGTAGAATTGTCACATACCTGACTGGCACATTTAACCTACATGTAGGTCCCCAGTACAATGCTACTATATCTACTGAGGGCCAATAAATGTAATGCTACTAGTTGACCTGCAGCACCCATTGTGCCACCTACTTAAGTAGCCTTTTTAAGCATGACTCAGGCCTGCCATTGCATCCTGTGTGCAGTTTTAACTGCCATTTTGACCTTGCAAAATAAACCTCTCGCCAGCCCCAAACCTCAACTTTTTAATACATATAGGCCTTCATTACAACCCTGGCTGTAAATGCCGCTTACTGCCGTGGAGAAGAACATACCACTGCGGCCGCGGAATTCCGCTACAGCTATTACGACCCACAGCTCGGAATCCGCCATAGTCCAGACACCTACCCAATTCTGCCACACCAAAGGTCAGTGATAAACTGGCGATAACAAAACCTCCACCGTCACGCCAACAGGAATACGCCCACACTATCACGACCCACAAATCCACACGGCGCTCTTTCAACCACATTGGACAATTCAAAATACACACACCTGACACACATACACACACCACACCCACACACCCAATCCAATATAAAGCACTCACCCACATCACCCACAAACCCTTACTACCAGAATTCTGAAACCACGCCAGAGAGAGACACAACCATAAACAACACCAGCATCCACAGACACACAACACCATCACTTACACAACATCCACGCACCTCAAACAACACACACCAACACATCCTCTCACACATCACAACACACACCACCTCACACATCACCCACACCACATCATGGCACCTCAACGAAACCCCAAGTTCTCTAAGGAGGGGCTCAGGGTCATGGTGGAGGAAATCGTCCAGGTAGAGCCACAGCTATTCGGATCACAGGTGCAGCACAGCTCCATTGCAAGGAAGATGGAGCTATGGCGCAGAATTGTCGACAGGGTCAACGCAGTGGGACAGCATCCAAGAACTAGGGATGACATCAGGAAGAGGTGGAACGACCTACGGGGGAAGGTGCGTTCTGTGGTCGCCAGACACCAGATTGCTGTACAGAGGACCGGCGGTGGACCCCCACCTCCTCCCCCACAACTGACAAGATGGGAGGAGCAGGTCTTGGCAATACTGCATCCTGAGGGCCTCGCAGGAGTAGCAGGAGGACTGGACTCTGGTAAGTCAAATCTTTACTACCTCATCCCCCCCACCCTACCTGCATGCCATCACATACTCCCACCCTCACCCTCACCCCCATCACTTCAACACCTCACATATGCCCCACTATCACAACCCACCCATCCCAATACCAAGCCCTGCATGCAAAACCAAAGCATGGACACCCATCACCAAAGCATGTCCACTACAGATACCACACAGACCCCAAACCAAATATCACACAAGGACCAAGACAAGAATGCAAGCACTAGAGTACAAGGTCACTCACCATTGCACACAATGGCACACACAGATGCAATAATCATGCCTTTACACCCCTGCAGGACCCCAGTAGGCAGGCAGGCTCTGTGGCACCCAAACCCCACGTCACCGGACAGGAGGTACCATACATATCCAGTCCCCCCACAGAGGAGACCCACAGTGATGACAGCAGCTCTGCACAACTGGATCAAGATGACCAGCCCGGCCCATCTGGGACCTCGGGACAGTCGGTTACCCTCACACTGGCACAAACCACAACAGAGCCTCCCCCCTCTGGAAACACCAGCACAGCACCCACCCAGCGGGCCCATACCTCTGTCCCCAGGACACGTCAATCAGCAGTGTGTCCACCACTACAGGGAACCCAGGCAAACCCACCAACCCAAAAAATCAGGGACCTGGGACAGTGGCAGTGGGCACACGGTTCAGGGGACAGAGGCTCAGAAAAACAGGGAAGCTGGGAGGACTGCTGTGTGACAGGGGGAGGACAGGCCCAGGGAACCCACTCTCCACGAGGCCTTCTCCAACATCATGGGAGCTTACCATCATTCCCAGGAGACAACGGCAACGGTACTGGCCAAGTTTCAGGAGACCTAGCGGCTGCAGGAGGAACACTATCTGGGGATCAGGGAGGACCTGAAGTCCATAAACAACCCCCTGGTCCCCATTGCAGGGGTGCTGCAAGCCCCTGTCAACACCAGGAGGGACACTGTGGCACAACAAGGGGCCCTTGACACTAGCCTGGACGATGAATAGCCCTCCACCTCCACCAGCGCTAGTGGACAGGAGGCACCACCACAGAAAGACGACATCAGCACCCCACCCCCTGCAGATGGAGAACCACCCTGCAAACGGTCCCTGAGATCCAGGAACAAGACAGAGAACATTGCCAAGACCCCCGCCAGGAAATGAGACCCCCCTGAATGTCACCTTTCTGTCCCACGTTGTCACCCTGTCCATTCTTCAACTGCCATTGCTCCACTTCCTATGCCCCTTTGGACAATGCACCTGTGAAACAAATAGACTGGACTCTGCCATGGACATTCCTCCACCATCCCCCCTGCCCATTTTACAACCCCCTCCACTTATTTGCACAGAAATAAACACACTTCAATTACAAAACAATCTGGAGTCAGTCTGTGCTTTCACACACGTGTAATTGCAATAACCATGGAATATAGCAGTATCAATTTACTTGTGCACATACCGATGTAACACAGCTGTAGGCCAGGAGGAAATATAACAGAGGGCACAAAGTGGGACCCACTTCTGTGAAATGGAAAGGCAAAGTGACAAGTCAGGGTTCATACACTGAGTGAAAATGACAGACTTATGCTAGCTCCAATAATAGTATGAGATATGGGAGGCAGTGACATCTTCTTACCTGTGTCTCACTGGAAGTATTGCATGATGATGTTGGTCCTGTTGTCGATATCCTCTTCTTCTGCCTCCTCTTCTTCACTGTCCACAGGCTCCACAGCTGCCACAAGACCACCATCTGGCCATCCTCCTGTAGCAAAGCCAGGTTGTGCAGCATACAGCAGGCCACGATTATCTGGCACACCTTCTTTGGTGAGTAGTAGAGAGAACCACCTGTTATATGGTGGCACCGGAATCTGGCCTTCAGGAGGCCGAAGGTGCATTCAATCACCCTCCTAGTTCGCCCATGTGCCTCATTGTAGCATTCCTCTGCCCTTGTCCTGGGATTTCTCACTGGGGTCAGTAGCCATGACAGGTTTGGGTAACCAGAGTCACCTGCAAATATGGAGGAACAACTGTTAGACACACACTAACCCGTAGGGACAACCCCATACCCAGACAACTATTCACACTGTATAGGGTCGTTGTCCTCACCTATTAGCCACACACAGTGCCTCTGGAGTTGCCCCATCACATAAGGGATGCTGCTATTCCTCAAAATGTAAGTGTCATGCACTGAGCCAGGAAATTTGGCATTCACATGGGAGATGTACTGGTCTGCCAAACACACCATCTGCACATTCATAGAATGGTAGCTCTTCCGGTTTCTGTACACCTGTTCACTCCTGCGGGGAGTACCAAGGCCACATGTGTCCCATCAATGGCACCTATGATGTTGGGGGTATGTCCCAGGGCATAGAAGTCACCTTTCACTGTGGGCAAATCCTCCACCTGAGGGAACACGATGTAGCTGCGTATGTGTTTTAGCAGGGCAGACAACACTCTGGACAACACGTTAGAGAACATTGGCTGGGACATCCCTGATGCAATGCCCACTGTTGTTTGAAAGGAACCACTTGCCCGGAATTGGATTACTGGCAGGACCTGCACTAGAGGGGGGATTCCTGTGGGATGGCGGATAGCTGACATCAGGTCTGGCTCCACCTGGGCACACAGTTCATGGATTGTTGCACGATCTAGTCTGTAGGTGACTATTATGTGTCTCTTTTCTGTTGTCGACAGGTCCACCAGCGGTCTGTACACCGGAGGATGCCGCCATCTCATCACCTGCCCCAGCAGACATGCCCTATGGACAAGAACAGCGAGCAGAGAGTCAGCTAAAACTGAGGTATCACAAAATGTCATTTGAACACATTTATTAATCCGCAATGTGCCTGTAACTGTGAGTATTCAAGGCCTACATTGGTGTGATGCAGTTAATATTAATGCCATGTGGCCCCCTGAAATGGCGGCTGCCTGACCTGTAAAGTGGGACAACGCGATATGAGGTAACTGGCGTTGTACACCGTCGCGGTGGGCGGTCGAAGACCGCAGCGCAATCCAGCATTGGTTAACATGGGACCCAATGGGTCCGAAGAGCCAATGACGATGTACGCCGGCAGTGATGGTACGCACCGCCGCAGACGTGACCGCCATTTTCTGTCTCTTTACTCACTTGATACCTGACCTTCCACATGAGAGGACCTACACTGCAAGTGGTGCGGTGACCTGTGTCTGGAAGCGACGATGGCTCATATGTCTGGGGAAAGGGCCCCGGCTTTCACTTCGGAGGAGTTGGAGAAACTAGTGGATGGGGTCCTCCCCCATTACACACAACTGTACAGACCTCCAGAAAAACAGGTGAGTACACTGTAAGCATGTTGCATGGGCAATGCCTGTTTGGAGTGGTGTGGATGGAAGATAAATGGGGGGGGGCTGAGGCCTGCATGTGCAGACGGTGAGTGTATGTGCGTCATTGCAAGGGTGGGAACGTAGGTCAATGAGTATGACGGTCCGGACGGGTAATGATTTTCCTTTCCCCCACCAGAAGAAGGCTATTTGGCGTGCCATCGCCAAGGGCGTCCGGACCCTGGGGGTCCACCACAGACGGAGCACCCACTGCCATAAAAGATGGGAGGACATGCGCCGCTGGAGGAAGAAGACAGCGGAGGCCCAGCTGGGGATGGCCTCCCAATGTGGGGGGGTTGCCCATCTCACCATGACCCCCCTGATGTTCCGGATCCTGGCGGTGGCGTATCCCGAGTTAGATTCACGCATTACGAGGTGTCTGGGTGGGGGAGGTGGGCAGTGGATTCCCTTAGGCCAGGGCGATCTTAGTAGGCAAGGTTCCTTGTGAAGCAGGCTCTGTGGCACCCCAACCCCACTTGTGGTTAGTGCCATCTACACCTAGTCAGGCTCCTGTGACTTCCAGGTGTGCAGCAATCGGGCTTAGGCCTTGTACCCCATGGGCATTTTATTAACCTAGAAACTATAAGTGCATGGCGTAGTGCAGAGGGCTGCTGTGTCTGTTGTGTCCGTCAACGGTAGTGGTGTTGCATGCACTAAACATGTCTTTCTCCTGTCTCCCCCCCTTTTTGTGGTCTCCCTGTTCTTGTGTGCAATAGCATCATCAGGCGGAGGAGCATTGGCACCGGAGCAGGAGGGAGCTGTATCCCACTTGGCCCTGGAGGGCGAAACAACAGAGTCTGAAGCCACCAGTGGGACTGAGGGGGAGGGGAGCTCCACGGCGGGGACAGGAGCAGAGACCAGAGACAGCGACTCCTCTTCTGATGGGAGTTCCCTTGCGGTGGCGGGCACCTCTGTGCCCACCGCATCAACAGGTACATCCGCCACCCCCCCACCAGCACCACCCTCCCAGCAGCCCCTCATCGTGTGTCCGGTGGCCACTCACCCAGGAGGGTAGGCATCTTCTTTGCCCCAGGCACCTCAGGCCCTGCCCTAGTCAGCACTGCTGCCCTCTGTGAGGAGGCTATTGACCTCTTGAGATCCCTCTCTGTTGGGCAGTCTACCATTCTGAATGCCATTCAGGGTGTTGAGAGGCATTTGCAACAAACAAATGCATACCTGGAGGGCATTCATTCTGGACAGGCAGCTCAACTGAGAGCATTTCAGGCTCTGGCCTCAGCACTGATGGCAGCCATTGTCCCTGTGTCCAGCCTCCCCCCTCCAACTTCCTCCACCCAGACCCAACCCCTGTACCTCAGCCTATCCCAAGCACACCATCAGACCAGCATGCACACACATCAACATACAAGAGTGGCTCACGCAAACATAAGCACCACATATCTCACAGGCACTCACACAAGCATCATACCCATGCACACATACCAACATCCACTGCCTCCACTTTGTCCACCTCCTCCACGTGTCCCTCCTCCCTACCAGTCTCGTCTCCACTCACAAATGCATGCACTACATCCTCAGCCACTACCTCCATCACCAGCACGCCCATCACCACACACCGCTCACGTGCACTCACCACCCCCACTACCATTCACACATCCCCAGTGTCCTCTACCAGTGTGTCTGTGAGCCCTCCTCCCAAAGTACACAAACGCAGGCACACACCCACCCAACAGCCATCCACCTTATAACAGCCTCCAGCCCATGCACCTTCACCCAAATTCAGCAGACGTACACCTCCTACAACCACTACCTCTACCTCCACTCCAAAACCCCCTCCATCTACCCGTCCCAGTGTGTCTAAAAAACCTTTCCTGGCTAACATTGACCTCTTCCCTACACCTCCCCCCCCGTCCTTCTCCTAGGGCCAGGCTTTCCAGGTCCCAGCCCAGCACCTCCCCATGCAGCAGTGGGCAACCCACCCACTGGAAAGACTTGAGAGACTGTGGCTTTCCACTCCCCAGGATAAAGCATTGGACAAACCACCCACTGGAAAGACTTGAGAGACTGTGGCTTTGCACTCCCCAGGATAAAGCAGTGGGCAAACCACCCACTGGAAAGACTTGAGAGACCATGGCTTTGCACTCCCCAGGACCAAACTGTGGGCATGGAGCCCACTCGTGGAGCAGTGGCGTTGCGCGTTCATCAGGCTCAGATGCCCCCTCTCCCTCCCCCTGAGGTGCCTGTATATTTTCTATGTGATGCCTCTCCAGTGTTCTCTCCGTTTGGAGTCAGGTATCTAGTGTGGGCCTCGCCCATGCATTTTGGGACCAGTGGTCCACGGAAAATGATTGGTGCACTATCCGGACTTGTGTATTTGGTGTACATAATTGTTTATACTGGATGTTGCATTTTGATAATGATACTTCACATGATTACATTTGTTCAAATCATTTCCTTTTGTAGTTGTGTTCTTTCATGAGGTTGGGGGGGTGTATATGTAATGTTGCAGCATGTGTTTGTGTGAATGGAGTTGTGGGTGAGGGTGGGGGTGGGGGTGTTGCGTGTTGCGTCTGTGTGTCACTCTCTTTTCCCTCCCCCCTCACCTGTGTTGTAGGTGCAGTACTCACCGTAGTCGTCATCGCCGCCGTCGTTGGAGCTCCTGATATAGGAAAAGGAAGACCATCGCCGGCAGTATCTGCAATTTGGGCTCCATGGTGTCCTGGTTCCTCGTGGGGTGTGGAGAGGTGAGTGTTTTCCCTTCTGTGTACGGTTTCCGCCTTGTTTTTATTCGCATTGGTTCCGCCCGGAAAAGGTGGCGGATAGGCCTGTTGTGATAGGGTGGGCGGTACATTGTCTCCCGCCTGTCTGTTGGCGGTGTCCGCCGTTCTGTTTGTTTGTACCGCTGTGGCGGTCGGAGTGTTAAAGTGGCTGTTTATGTTGGCGGTTTCCTGCACCAGCTCTAAGACTTTCAGCAGCTGCTCCCGCGTGAACCGGTAACTGCCTGAACTTCCCTGGGTGGCCCACAGGACCCCTCAATGACCTCGACCTAAAAACAGAAGGAGACTTTGGTAAACACATTGCCTGATTTTTATGCATTTTTAAAGTTTTCTCCCATTGATTCCTATAATGGAGATCATGCACAAAAATAGAATTTTTGGTGAACTTTGAAAAATCATAACTTAAAAAGTATTTCCCGATTTTGATTGTCTTAAAAATTTCAGAAATATCTGCAGTATCTTTGTAAATTGGTCTTGAGTTATTCCTTTGAGTGTGTGCCCACTTTTATTGATACTGTGAGTACAACTATTGTTTAGCACTTCTCTAAGATTGGCCTAACTGACCAAGCTACCACACATATTAGAGTATTAGGTGGTCTAGTTCTTACCTCCGTAAACCAATGTCGGGTTGCTCGGACTTGCTGCACAGTGCACATTCTTTTTTGTACACTATATATATCCTACACATACTGCTTGTAGATAGTCTGGAGGCAGGGCAAGGAAGTCAGGAAACCTTTACACTTCGAAGTAAAGTCTCTAGAAGCATCCTCCACTTTAAACGCAGAACAGGGTATAAATATTGGACCTCAGACTCCAACTCTTCAGTACACTTCTAGACCTGTGGATACTCTGTCAGGAAGAAAGTCTCCTGTGCTGCTGAAAGGACTACCTCTCTGCTGGACTGCTACTCTGTAGGACTGCTGCTGTGCTGTGCTGACTTGCTGCCTGCTGTCTTCTTGCCTGGGTGAGAAGGACTGAGCCTCGATCTGCTGAATCCAGGACCACCAGAGTGACTGCGGGCTAGCTGGCTGGCCTCCGGAATTGAGCCTCGGGAAGAGAAGGTTCCAACTACCTCATCCCCAGCACCTGGACTGTGCTACCTTTGAGTCTACCCTGCCAAATGGTGCCATCCACAGTCCTCAACCCTTGGCAGTAGTCCTAAGGCGCTCTTCCAGCCTCTATGGAGCCAGCGGAACTGACTAATTTCCTCTGCTGCTTGGGCCAACTCCGAGCAGAAGCGATGCATCACCACCACTGCTGGGATCAAATCTGTTGCAAATACCCGCATTGCTTCCACAGCCTCTTCAGAACACCAACTGTGTGATGCATGTTCGGCACAGGCCCTCACATCCCTCATTGACAGCAGCCTAGATGACAATGCCAGACTCTGCATCACTGCCCTGCTGCTCCTCGGAACTGATGCATCGCATGGACTGCTCAACACATCCTCAACACGATACTTTGCACTGCAAGCCCTCGTTAATGAGATCCAGATGTCTCTGAACCGATGCATCGTTTCAGCTGTGCGATGCATCTTCCGCATGGATCTTGCAATGCTCATCAAAGCAGGATTTAAGGTAATTTGTTCAGTGAGCCTAACTCCATCCTAGTTAGTCAAAACTTGTGACTTCGTCCCAGTCCAGGAGGACCACATATGCACAGTTGGTGCTTTGTGGCATGTTCTACTGAAATATGTAAAATTGCATATGTCAGGTTCCACTAATTGGATTTTTGTAGTTTTGGACTTGTTTTCTTACCAAATTTACTTTATTTTTTAAGCTGGTGTGGGATCCTTTTGTGGTGTGTTTTCACTGTGTTACTGTTTGAGGTGCTACACAAATACTTTACACATTGCCTCTAAGATAAGCCTGACTGTTATGTGCCAAGCTATCAGGGGACAAAGCACAGGTCAATTTAGGGTTTGCTTGTGACTTCACTCCGACAAGGATTGTGATTTCTGGTTGAGTAGTGTTTCACCCCCTCAACCAACAATCCAATGTCTTACACACCAAAACAACAAAAATCCAATTAGTAGAACTGAAGATATGACATTTTGGAGATTTAAGGTAAGTGAAGGGCTCAGAATCACAAAGCTCTAATTATTGGGTTGTGCGAGACCAGGTGAAACTCACAGGTTCAGGCCAACCACAATGAAGCAATGGTCAGACACATGGATGAGGTTAATCTTGCTGAAAACGTTACCTTCTAAAAACTAGTGTCTAGTGTCAAGAGTACAGGTGGCAGTGGAGGAGGCTGCAAGGAGCAAGGAGAGAGTTGCAGATGGTGTTTGCTGTAATGCTAAGGGCACACCCTGCATTGCAGAGGGTCTGTGCTTTAGAACAAAGATCCAGACGCATCACGGATGGTTGTTGCTGGAGATTCACATTAGCTGTCACCAGAGGCTTCAATGCTATAGTCTAAAGTGCAGATCTCATGTTGCCAGTCATCATTGGTGGCTGCTGTAGCTCAAAGATTCAGGTTCACCTAAGCTTTATGTTGGTTAGTGGAAGTGGCAAGATATTGGCATGAACTGCCTATTTGTGGTCATGAAGAACCCAGAACTTCAGGATTTCTCCTTTTCTTCAAGAAGGAGCTCAACTGATGCCAAACCAAGGGTCCAGAACCAGGAAGGTACCTCTTGAGGATCAGAAGGGCTTAGGCAGATCCAGTTGCAGGTCCAGGAAGGTTCAGTTCCAGCATGTCAGCTGGGCAGTGGAAGGGCACCTTCCGGAGCTTATTGTGTTCCTGTAGCTCATAACAAAAGGTCACTTAGCCTAAGATGAATGCAGCAGGTCTAGTCTTCCTTCTCAGCAAGCAGGTCAAGCCTCTATGCAGCAGGATTGTCAATCAGTCAGTCAAAAATCACTTAATTTCAGCTTATAAAAACCATAAAAGTAGGGCACAATAAAATATGTATTACAATTAGCAGTAAAAAATGTCACTTCAGTTGCAGTACTAAGACCAGAAAGTCCATGATAAAAAAACAATCATACATATTCTTGTTGTCATGGGTGAAATACAGTAAGCTATCTTAAGGTACACATACAACATTAAAACTAAGAATGCCTATGATTGCCCATGAGAGAAATAATAATAGGGGGCCTAAGTGTCTAAATGGGATATGCCGACCACGGGTTGACTAAGTAAAATGTTCCAAGCCTAAGAGAAGTGCCTAAGGATAGCAAGTACAAGTTACGCCAGAATATCACATCTCATCAGCCTGATGGCTTCCCTTTAGTGCAAGTTGCCTAATGTGCTAAAAAAAGAAGAAAGTCCACCCCTGACATGAAATGTGGCAACCTGGGGAGAAAACAGAAAAATTATTCTAACTCAAGAAGCAGAGGGTGAGAAGGATAATAAACAAGTATGATGAATCCTAGACCTCTCTTATAATGCTACTTTAAAGCACTTGTGCAACCTTTTAGGTAAAATAGTGCATGTAATAAATGTACAAGGTGAAATAGTACATTAGGACATGAGGCTTTACTAGGGCAGCCATTTTGGTGAGTTTCCAGATCTTATTCCCGAAGCCCAGTATAGGTACCTAGAGTTACCAAAAATGAGTGGGTCAGTGGTAACACACCTCATGAGCCTAGCAGCCTCCCAATAATGTAAAACACCCAATAATCTACAATATGGGCAAAAAATCTCTTTCTTCTAGTCAGATATCGTGGACAAAAAACTATAAGTGTTCTTCTGAGTTATGTATCATCAGACGGAAGGGACAATAGACAGGTGGAGTGGTGCCCTTAGCCCATTTATCCGTAAATGTTTTGAGAGAGGATTGCCATATCTAACTCTAATGTATAGGTTTTTGGCATAACTGCAGCTGATCCCATTTAGATAGTGCTCAAAGCTAGGGGTGCATCTGTGTAAATTAATTTTGTGGTAAGACTCTCCTCTTTTTGATAATTCCACAAACTAAACAGCATGCACTCCCACAAGCTTTTCTTAACGTTGTTAACTATATCTTTGCTCATTACCATTGGGGTGTCCCGTTCTTCCTATGTTTTGATGTGAGCGCACTGATATTTGATTTTGCTAATCCATGGGGTACAGGCCCTTCGTCTAGCTTGATAAATTCATTTAGGGCATCATGTTTTTGCCCAAAGACATATCCAGTATTTTAAGGCCTTTAGAGGTATTACTGAATCAACCTTGTTCAGTGCTAGATCAAAGCGTATGGGTATTAAAGGAGTGCTTGTGAGCAAATCAAACATTGATCTGATAAAATTATTTTCAACAAGTACCAAGGAAGAGGTATCAGCGTTACCCCATAGCTCTGCTCCATAAGTTGCCCCAGCAAGGGCTGTAGCCCTGTAAACTTCTAATACTGGTTAAATTGCACCACTAGAAGTTGCCTTGAACTTCCTTAAAGCCACTGCCCCCCTGTGTTGTAAAATAGACTTACTTTTTTCTATCTATGGAGCCCAGGAGCAATTCTCAGCTAACTCCTATATAGTCACAACTTTTAACTTGTTCAATGGGGGAACCCTCCATAATATCTTACCCTAAAAAGAATGATGGGGCCTAGTTGCTATAAATTTGGATTGTGCTGCATTTGTCCCCAAACCTCTGGACCTACAAAAAGAAGCAAGCTGGTCCAAGAGAACCTAAAGGCCCAAGAGTGTTCTAGAAAGTATGAGCGAATTATCAGCAAACATGAATACCAGAGTACTGATGCTCATTGATTTTGCGGGATCATGATTGCAATAGCATAGCCACACCACAACACCATTAATGAACAAGCTGAACAGCGTGGGGACCATAATGCAACTTTTCTTTATCTCACGCTTAATTGGAACTCTTTGGGTGAGATCTCCATCCATGTGCTTTCTGACCTGTGCATGGGTTTCTGAGTGCAGTAAAATCCTTAGTAGGTGATCCAGAATGCCATAATTCTTTAAGATCCCCCAAAGGTTTTCCCTGTGGACCAGATAAAAAGTGGCCCTCAAATCCATTAAGTCCACCTATAAGTGGTCCCACCTCAAGTCAAAATATTTCTAGCATATTGTCTTGAAGCAGAACACTTGGTCCAAAGTACTAAACTTACCTTTAAACCCGGCTTGATGTGGATGTGGTGATCTGAAATCCATGAAAAATATTTTGTGAAGACTGGTCTACAGAAGATTATTTGACTGATGTCAATCAGGCTAATCAGTCTATAATTGGCCAGAAGATCCTGCTCTCCTTCTTGAAGATGGGGACAATGAGAGCGTCACATCAAGATGAGAGAATGCCTCATAGAGCTCCATTGTTGAAAGTATTTATGTATGGAACCCAAACTGAAGACTCAGGCATGTACAAGTCCTCTGGGATGCCACCTAGCCCTGGAGCTTTTTCCCTCTTCATTTGGCACGAGGCCTGTTCAGTTTCAACCAGCCCAAAACCTGGGAAGTTCTCCTTATTTTTGTCAATCTGAGAATCTATCTAGGTGGTTCCAGTTTTATCCACGTAGCCACATTCATCCCCGCATGCATACATCCATTCACACACACATCCGCACACACTTTCATACATACATGCAGACACACATTCACACAACTCAACATACATGCACTCACACCTCCAGACATGCACACACATACAACACACACCTGCATACATGCACGTACAGAAAAACACCCCCACACCTCCCACACACAACACCCCCACACCCCTCCCCTGTCGGAGCACCCACTTACCTGTGTCCAGTGGTCCTTCGGCAGGAGACGGGGCGGGGCTCTGCTGCCAGCAGCAGTGTCCACCAGCAGAACACCGCCAGGCAATCCTTCTGGCAGAAATCTGGCCCTAGTCATAATACGGTGGATAGATGATGACCGCGGCTATGTTCTTTTGGCAGCCACCATCGCAGCGGTAGGGTTTTTTTAATGCGAAGGTCCAAATAAGGGCCAAAGAGTCTTACTCCATGGAAACAATGGAAATGTTGATTCTACACAAAGTACCTGGTTTGCATTAAAAATTAAGCTGCATGGGAAAACATGCATTGAATAGTCAGCGTTGCATTGATTCTTTACTTGCAAGTGAGGAAGTGCATTGTTTCTTCTCTGGTCGGGTTAGTGATGCAACATTTTTCTCTCCCATAAGAGAGCGATGCGTCAATTTCCACGCGGGCATCTCGAGCCCCGCAGTCTTGTGCTGATTTTTAAGGCCCAGCGATGATGCATGAGAAATCCAGTCGCATGGTGTTGGACAACTGTGCTGCATGGGGTTTGCATCATTATCAGCAGCTGCAAGAGGGTGCTGCGTCATTTCTCCAGGCGCAATGTGTTGATCTCCCAGCCACGATGCAGGTGGAGCATCGATTTTAGCTGCGAGGTGGGTGGCTCTTTATTTCTCAGCCGAGTAGCAGGTGTGTGTCCAAATTTTCCCTGTGCGGCATCCTGTGCATGGATTTCAGTCCATGTTCTACCAGATTTACCTTTCAAGGGCCAGGGGCTGGATGGGCACCACTTGGCAGGGTAGGAGTCTCAGCAGAGAGTCCAGGTGCTGGCAGAGGAAGACTTTGATGGCCCTGAGACTTCAAAACAGGAGGCAAGCTCAGTCCAAGCCCTTGGAGATACGACACAAGCAGGAATATACCACGTAGTCCAGTCTTTGTCCTCTTTCAGGCAGAAGCAACAGCCACAGGCCAAACCAGTAAAGCACAGTCACAGGCAAAGGGGCAGTACTCCTCATCCAGATTTTAAGCTCTTTCCCTTGTCAAAGGTTCCTTTTGATTCCAGAAGTAATCTGAAAATCTGGGGTTTTGGGTCCACTACTTATACCCCTTTCTACCTTTGAAGTAGGCAAACTTCAAAGAAAAGTCTCTCTTGTTCACAATATCCTGCTTTACCCAGGCCAGGCTCCAGACTCACACCAGGAGGTTATATGCTGCATTGTGTGAGGGCAGGCACAGCCCATTCAGGTGTAAGTGACCAATCCTCCCTCCACTCTAGCTCAGATGGCACATCAGGATATGCAGGCTACACCCCAGCTCACTGTCTAGAGGGGATTCACAATCAGCCTAACTGTCAGTCTGACCCAGACAGGGAATACAGAAGCAGGCAGAGTCACAGAATAGTTTAAGCAAGAAAATGCCCATTTTCATACTGACAATTTAAAAAATAACTTTACCGAAGAAGCATTTTTAAATTCTGAGTTCAGAGACACCAAACTCCAAATTTCCATCTGCTCTCAAATGGAAACTGCACTTAAGAGGTATTTAAAGGCATCCCCCATGTTATCCTATGAGAAAGATAGGCCTTGCAACAGTGAAAAACGAATCTGGCAGTATTTCACTGCTAAGACTTGAAAAACACATCAGTACATGTCCCATGTTTAACATACACTACACCCTGCCCATGGGGCTACCTAGTGTGTAGCTTAGGGGTGCCTTACATCTATGAAAAGGAAAGGTTTGGGCCTGGCAAGTGGATGCATTTGCCAGGTCGAATTGGTAGTTTAAAACTGCACACCCAGACACTGTAGTGGCAGGCTTGAGCCATGTTCACAGAACTACTTATGCGGGTGGCACAACCAGTGCTGCAGGCCCACTAGTAGTTGATTTACAGGGCTTAGGCACCTCTAGTGCACTTTACTAGGGACTTACTAGTAAATCAAATGTGGCCATTATGGAAAAGCCAATTTACATACAATTTCACAGAGGGAGCACTTGCACTTTAGGACTGGTTAGCAGTGGTAAAGTGCTCAGAGTACCAAAAACAGCAAAAACAGAGTCCAGCACACAGTCAAAACATGGGAAGCAGAGGCAAGGGGAGATTACGCCAAGGATTCCAGATCTAATGGTCAGTATGACGGTATGAATCTAATATATCTTCCCTGGTGATTGATCTACAGCTTCATCTTTTAAGAAGCCAATGGATAGCTTTATTTATCAAGGATTCTCGCATTTCTTTAACTCCATGTGGAATTTTCGGAACATTTGAATGAGCATTTGATATTTCACCCCTGGGCCCCCTGATTTGCTTGGGATTGAGGGAAGGATTAAGGAATACGGTGGTTAAATTGTCCATTTTCTAATTTAGCACTTTAGAAAGCTGGCTTTTGCAATCTTGTAGACCCATTATCTCGTAATACTTTGTTTGGGTATGAGGATCACTTTCTAATGGTGGTACAAGAACAGGAGTTATGGAACTGTCATGAATCTGACTGTGTGCAGTTCTACCATCATCTATTCTTCCCAGGGATTTAAATCTATTCCGGCATTCCACCTCAGCAGTATGAAGAGCTGTTGCATTAGTACCACTTTCAGGTGCATGCGAGGGATAGGCTGTTTGGCTGCTATAGTGGAAGATAAAGCATTATGGACTACAACACTCGTGGTGGCTGAGCTTTCTAGTGTAGAGGGCTTTTTGAAAAAAGATTTTAGGTCCCCCTTGTCAACCTTTTCTTCCCTTTTTCCTCTTTTTTCTCGTGGCCAAAAGGTCCTCGATCTCTTCAGTCAGTGCATTTACTTCATCAAAAGTGCAGATACCTGTTGAGTGCTGTGGGTGCTTTTCAGCATTACCCAGTTTGGGCAAGTTTTGAGTAGATTTTCATTTCCACATACCAAGGTGTCTGTTGAGGCACTGCATCGGGGATGTATGTTTGGGCAAGAAATACTCTTTTGGGGAGCTCATGACCCAGCGAAATAATAGAACCAGATGTATAGTACACAGATGAAATCTTGGCATGACAAGAAAAGATAAAACTAACAGAGGTTAAAACACATCACTAATCAACATGTATTAAGGGATTGATGCCCCTTCATGTATCAAACTAGTAAATAATAAGTGAGTACTAATAAGTCTATCAACACCAGTGCACACTATGTAAGTTTGAATTATAATAAGTCCCAGAAGGAGATGTAGAGAGCCAGTCCCCAAGCTGACAGTAACTTGCAATTTGAGAGACCAATAGGGGTGGCTCAGCCTAACCTCTTCCACACTCTGATGGGTGCAGATGGACCCACTCTTTACTTGGGCTGTGCCTGGATACGTCCCAAATGCAACCCACAGGCATGGTGATCATACGTGCTTTAAAGCGCCTTCTCAAGTGGCACCTCGTGACCAGGGTCAGTCTGGATAATGGAGTCCACTCTGATGCTGCTCCACACAAGCAGAGAAGGAGAAGGGCATCCCATTGGGTGTGGTGGTATTACATGCTTTAAAGCGCCACCTCAGGTGCCCACCCCCACCCACCCCCGGCCCAGGGCAGTCTTGATAATGGAATCCATTCCAATGAAGCTCCACTTAATGCCCACTTCCCTCTCAAGCTTGAGTTTAGCCAGGTGCAGTTTGAACTCCTTCTCAGCTCTCCTGTCCAGCGCCTCTGGGTCAGATTTTGGAAAGAGATGCTGCTGCTTGCCTTGGATCTGGCTTGAGAACTGTCCTCCTCTTTCCTGGAACCATGATTAGGGGACTGCCATTCTCCTCCTCCAACTTCTCCTCCTCCTCCTCCACCCCCTTCTTCCTTTCCCCTGTGACCTGTAACTGGTGAGCCTCTCACCAGGCCCTGAGAGCCTTCTGGAGCTCCTGCTTCTTGGTGCCCTTGGTTGCTAACAGCCCCCTCTCTCAGAAGAAACCCTAAAGCTCAACCACAGTATAGCTCACTAGATTGAGTTCAAACTCCATCCTTGCAGGTAAGGTCACAGGCACAGACAGTCAGATAAAATAGGAATACATTTGGAAACAGCAAAAGAGCAACTCAGGATGAATTTAAAAAGAGGGCTCAACTTTCATCCCAAAAACCTGGCCTCAGTCCCAGACATCACCACAGTTACAACTCCCGGCTACAAAATGAAACATCGTGACTGTTTGAACAGGCATGGTTGTGGCATTGCCGACATACATAAGGAATGGATCACCTGCACCATCACCAATGACGGAACCTCCCCTATCATTGAACACATGAATTTCAAGCTCCACACCAACAATAATACCACAGTCAAGGGCACCCTAGCATGCAGACATCCTGGTCTGAGAATAGGACTCGGTCACAACATTGAAGAATTTATCACCCTGCTCATCATGGACTCACAATACTACATGCTCCTGGGAGACCTCAACTTGCACCTCGGCGACACCACTAACACCAACTCCACCAACCTAATAGAAAGACTACACAGCTATACAACTGTGCATCATTGGCCTCGAGCAGCTGGGCACTGACTACCCGCACAAGGCAGGGCATACCTACAACCTGATTTTTTTATACCAGCAACAGAATCAGCTACAGCCAGCTCAGAACTTACCTGGTCAGACCGCAGCTTCCTCACCGGGCCCCACTGCGTCGCCCCTAAGCACCACAACCACTCCCTCTGGCATCTGGACCAAAGTCACTCAACAGCACTGGGCAGATGCTCTCAACACCTCACAACCCAACACCACTACCAATATGGTCCAGGCCGTACAGAATTTTAACGACTGGATCCCCAGAGCAGCTGATCTTGTCTCCCCAGGCAAGGGAGCTAAGTCCCTAAAAACCACCAATCAAGCCAGCTGGTACACCTCAGAACTCAGAGAAGCCAAATGCAAACAACTAGAACGAAGATGGTGCACATACAAGAACCCCACCAAATGGGCCGCCTTCACATTAGCCCTCAATAACTACCTCCGCCAGATAAAAACCATCAAAAGAAGTGCCCTGGTCTGCCAAATCGAATCCAGCAGCAACCGGACCAAAATACTCTTCACCATCATCAGAGAGTTCACCAGCCTGTCAGCGGTCAAAAACACCACCCTCCCCTCACATGAACTCTGCAAGGTCCTCTCAGACCACTTCCACAGCATGATAGAAAACATCAACAAAAACCTGGATTCCTAACACCCAGGATCACCCATCTCTACTTCCACTTCCATCACAAAACACACGGTCACTGCATGGGAACAGCTCAATGCACAGACCACAGCTACTCTCTTGAGATCCAGGTGCCCTCACCCTACTCGACCTCTCCGGCGCCGTGGACACGGTAACCCACCACACTCTCATTGATGGACTATACCATGAAGGGATCACTCATGACGTACTCAGATGGATGGCTTCCTTCCTCAAGGGATGCACCCAGAGAGTCCGCCTCCCCCTTCTCCTCACAAGCTAAGCATACCATCTGCGGCATCCCCCAAGCATCATCACTCCGCCCAACCCTCTTCAACATCTACATGGCACTTTTAGTAAGCATCGTAAGAACACACACCATCAACATTGTGTCCTACGCCGATGACACACAACTCATCCTCTCGCTCTCAACAGATCCTTCCTGACCAAAGACACAGTTCTACAACCATATGAAGAGCGCCTCCACATGGATGAGGGACAACTGCATGGAACTTAATACAGACAAAATGAAAGTACTGCTCTTTGGCTGACATGCAACATTGTGGAACAGCTCCTGGTGGTCCATGGAACTCGGACAAGCCCCTACACCCAAAGACCACACCCGGAACCTCTTCATCGTCCTCGACAGTAAGCTCTCCATGAAACAGCATGTCAATGCTGTTTTTTTAGCCTGTCTCTATACACTTTGCATGCTTCACAAAATCTTCAAATGATTCCTCCCTTTGACACAATGAAGACATTAACACAGACCCTCATTGCCAGTCAACTGGACTACGGCAACACACTCTACACTGGCACCACCACCGAACTCCTGTAGTGACTCTAATCTGTCCAAACCAAGGCTGCAAGACTAACCCTCAACCTCCCTAAAAGAACCCATCTTACCCAGCACCTGGAGGACCTCCACTGGCTCCCTGTCAACCAGAGATGTCTTTTCAAGCCCATAACCCATGCGTACAGTTCCCTCCACAACCTAGGACCCACCTACCTAAATCCCCACCTGAACCTCCACAATCCACCTAGTCCCTCCGTTCCACACCAACTCTGACCCATTCCAGAAAGGAGCTGAAGACATGGCTCTTTGAATAATTTCTGGCAGCAAGTGCCCGGGGACCCTCTTGGTTTACAAGCTGCACTATACAAGAATGGTCTGATTGATGATTGATTGATGGTATTTGTTAGAAATGGGGTTTCTGGTTGGCTAGGGTATGCACCTCAGCCAGGCAGAACTTACCCACTCTAGTCAGGGCAAGGGAGTTACACATCCAAGATAACCCCTACTCACCCCCTTGGTAGCTTGGCACGAGCAGTCAGGCTTAACCTGGAGGCGATGTGTAAAGCGTTGCACAACACACACACACATGTGACGCAATATCCCCACCACCAAGGAAACACAACACCAGATTATATGAAAATATACTGTATTGTACACAACGTAATTATTAGACCAACATCACATAACAGTACTATCCTGCTACCTTAGCAGTTGTCAGAACGTTACACATTAGTTACTCTGCAAACTAGCAGTAGTCACACATAACACACAGGTTACTCAGTATTCTGCAACATAAGCAGTAGTCAGGAAACACGTTATCACATTAGAACACTTGTCATAAGAATATCATAAAACGCCCATAGTAGGAACATTAGAAAATCTATGGCAAGTTAGGGAAACATATTAGCAAGTCATGCCCATAAAAGGAACATGTGCACATATATGTAAAAGCATCATAGAACAGGTAGGCAATATATCATAATTAACAAAGTCTGTAGAAAGAACTTCAATTATAGTTATATTGGTCCCTTTCAAAAGTACCTGTCTTGATGAAGAGGCACTTCCAGTGCCTAATACGACCAATGGGGCCCCCGGCGCTCCTCTGCGCAAAACGGGGGCCTCCCTGAACATTGCGGACCGAGAGGGGCGGCACGCACCCTCTCTGAATTCCTGATGGGCCCCTTCTGGGACCCGTGATCACTGGGGGCCCCCCGGGCCTCCACCGGCCCTCTCCAGGGGGGGCCTGTTAGAAATGGGGTTTTTGGTTGGCAGATAGGTTGTCCTCTGTCCAACCAAGAACCCTCACTCTAGTCAGGGTAAGTCACACACAATCCAAAATCAGCCTGTGCTCACCCTCCGGTAGCTTGGCACGAGCAGTCAGGCTTAACTTAGAAGGCAATGTGTAAAGCATTTGTGCAATAAATCATACAACACCATAGTATAACACCACAAAAAATACACCACACAGTGTTTAGAAAAATATAGAATATTTATCTGGATAATTGTAGGTCAAAACGATCAAAGTTGCAATACGAATTTGTAAAGATATCACTGAAAAGTGATATTAAGAGTCTTTAAGTCTTTAAAAAGCAATAAAGTGTCTTTCAAGCACAGAGTACCTGGTTTCTGGTGGGAAATCTCCTCAGAGGGCCACAGGAGAAGAGATGCGTGGAAAAAGGGGTGTGTGCGTCGTTTTCCGCTCAGCACACACAGACTTGCGTCGTTCTTTTCCACGCGGGGAAGTCGGGCGTCGTTTTCCGGCGCACAGACAGTCTCTTTTTGTGGATCGCGAGGATTACCAGATGCCCCGGGTCTGTGCGTGGATTCTCCTGCTCGTTTTCCGGCTGCGCGTCGTTCTGCGGGGCTGCGCGTCGAAGTTTCGATCTCACGGTAGGCGTCGCGTCGATTTCTCCTTGGAAGTCGGGCGGCGTTGTCCTTGCGAGGCCGTGCGTCGAAATTTTGGTCTCACGGCAGGCGTCGCGTCGATTTCTCCTTGGAAGTCGGGCGGCGTTGTCCTTGCGAGGCCGTGCGTCAAAGTTTCGCACTCACGGTAGGCGTCGCGTCGATTTCTCCTTGGAAGTCGGGCGGCTTTGTCCTTGCGAGGTTGTGCGTCGAAGTCTCGATCGTCCCGAGGGCGTCGCGTTGATCAGCGTCGGTGTGCGGCGTTTTTCTCGCCGCGAAACAAGCTGTGCGTCGAAATTTTCGGCGCACGGAGCGTCCACGTGAAAGGAAGAAGTCTTTTTGGTCCTGAGACTTCAAGGAACAGGAGGCAAGCTCTATCCAAGCCCTTGGAGAGCACTTTCACAGCCAGACAAGAGTTCAGCAAGGCAGCAGGGCAACAGCAAGACAGCAGTCCTTTGGAGAAAGCAGACAGGTGAGTCCTTTGAGCAGCCAGGCAGTTCTTCTTGGCAGGGTGTAGTTTCTGGTTCAGGTTTCTTCTCCAGCAAGTGTCTGAAGAGGTAGGGCAGAGGCCCTGTTTTATACTAAGTTGTGCCTTTGAAGTGGGGGTGACTTCAAAGAGTCTCTAAGAAATGCACCAAGTTCCCTTTCAGTTCAATCCTGTCTGCCAGAGTCCCAGTAGGGGGTGTGGCAGTCCTTTGTGTGAGGGCAGGCCCTCCACCCTCCCAGCCCAGGAAGACCCATTCAAAATGCAGATGTATGCAAGTGAGGCTGAGTACCCTGTGTTTGGGGTGTGTCTGAGTGAATGCACAAGGAGCTGTCAACTAAACCTAGCCAGACGTGGATTGAAGGGCACAACAAGTTTTTAGTGCAAAGAAATGCTTACTTTCTAAAAGTGGCATTTCTAGAATAGTAATATTAAATCCGACTTCACCAGTCAGCAGGATTTTATATTACCATTCTGGCCATACCAAATATGACCTTCCTGCTCCTTTCAGATCAGCAGCTGCCACTTCAACAGTGTATGAGGGCAGCCCCAATGTTAGCCTATGAAGGGAGCAGGCCTCACAGTAGTGTAAAAACGAATTTAGGAGTTTTACACTACCAGGACATATAACTACACAGGTACATGTCCTGCCTTTTACCTACACAGCACCCTGCTCTAGGGGTTACCTAGGGCACACATTAGGGATGACTTATATGTAGAAAAAGGGGAGTTCTAGGCTTGGCAAGTACTTTTAAATGCCAAGTCGAAGTGGCAGTGAAACTGCACACACAGGCCTTGCAATGGCAGGCCTGAGACAAGGTTAAGGGGCTACTGAGGTGGGTGGCACAACCAGTGCTGCAGGCCCCCTAGTAGCATTTAATCTACAGGCCCTAGGCACATGTAGTGCACTCTAATAGGGACTTACAGGTAGATTAAATAGTCAATCATGGATAAACCAATCAATAGTACAATTTACACAGAGAGCATATGCACTTTAGCACTGGTTAGCAGTGGTAAAGTGCTCAGAGGTCAAAAGCCAACAACAGCAGGTCAGAAAAAATAGGAGGAAGGAGGCAAAAAGTTTGGGGATGTCCCTGTCAAAAAGCCAGGTCCAACATGACCCCCCACCAGCCTAAAGCCAGGGGAGAACAATCACTATCCTGATGTACTTCCCTGTTTGAGGCGACAGAACAAGGACCCAGGCCCACAACAGCAGGGGCATGCTCCAGTTCTTCGCCTTCCTGACTCCAATTGGATCCCTCTGTCCATACTCTCAGGGCCCACTAAGCCCATCCATGGGGAACCTTTCTCCTTTCCTGCGGATCCCATCTGTGCAGCACCTAACCTTACTTTGCTCACAGATGTATCCCAGGAGCAGGATAGTACCCCCATGACCAACATAGTGGTGTTGCCCACTCTACCCCTGGGGTGTGACACTTGTCCCCTCCCCAGGGATAACTCTGTCCACCCGGACAGCAAGCCACAGTGATTACTGACAGCTGCCAGGGATGAGAGCCAGGCCCCAGGCCTCTCAAAGCTCTCCAACCACTGTGGCTGTGGAGAGTGGGGGGCGGTAGCCCCAGGTGCTGGGCACCCTTTAACCACTCTCCCTTCCACCAGGTCAGGGATGACAGCCTGAACCTGGTCCTCCCCTCTGGGGCTTTGTACCCTCCCTCCTGGAGCGGTACCCCCAGAGTCCAACATGGCCAGGGGGCTTACAGAAGTCGCCCTGTACCATTCCTCCACCAGTGCAGGGCTGTTAACCTGCCACTGGCCCTCCAACCTGGGGTCTGTACCTTCAGGTTGGACTAGGGCCCGGGGTGAGGCTTCCCTCCCCCTGCCCTCCCTTCTGGGGTCCAGCACCCTCCAACTAGGAGTGGCCTCCTCAGAAGACAACATGGTAGGGGCACTGTTATCAGTAGCCCCTCCCTCCAGGTCCGGGGGGACACCCTGAACCTGGTCTTCCAGCCCAGGGTCTGTACCCTCAGACTGGATCACCGCCTGGCAAACCAGGACTTCCTGGGAGGCACACCTACCCCCCACCAGGTCAGAGTTTAACCTCTGCACCTGCCCATTCAACTCAGAGTCTCCACCCTGAAGTTGAACAATTGCCTGGCACGCCAGGACTTCCTGGAGGGCACACTGACCCTCCACCAGGTCAGAGTTTAACCTCTGCACCTGACCATTCAACTCAGAGTCACCACCCTGAAGTTGAACAATTGCCTGGCACACCAGGACTTCCTGGAGGGCACACTGACCCTCCACCAGGTCAGAGTTTAACCTCTGCACCTGACCATTCAACTCAGAGTCACCACCCTGAAGTTGAACAGTTGCCTGGCGCACCAGGACTTTCTGGGGGGCACACCTACCTCCCACCAGGTCAGAGTTTAACCTCTGAGCCTGGTTCCCCAACCCAGGGTCACCACCCTGAGGTTGGGCAATTGCCTGGCACGCCAGGACTTTCTGGGGGGCACACCTACCCCCCACCAGGTCAGAGTTTAACCTCTGAACCTGGTCATCCAACCCAGAATCCACACCCTGAGGTTGGACAATTGCCTGGCACAGCAGGGCTTCTTGGGAGGCACACTTACCTCCCACCAGGTCAGAGTTTAACCTCTGAACCTGGGTATCCAACCCAGAGTCACCGCCCTGAGGTTGAACAATTGCCTGGCACGCCAGGACTTTCTGGGGGGCACACCTACCCCCCACCAGGTCAGAGTTTAACCTCTGAACCCGGTTATCCAACCCAGAGTCAGCACTCTGAGGTTGAACAATTGCCTGGCACGCCAGGACTTTCTGGAGGGCACCCTGACCCTCCACCAGGTCAGAGTTTAACCTCTGAACTGGGCCATTCAACTCAGAGTCACCACCCTGAAGTTGAACAATCGCCTGGCATGCCAGGACTTCCTGGAGGGCACACTGACCCTCCACCAGGTCAGAGTTTAACCTCTGAACCTGGTTATCCAACCCAGAGTCACCACCCTGAGGTTGAACCATTGCCTGGCAGGCCAGGACTTTCAGGGAGGCACACCTACCTCCCACCAGGTCAGAGTTTAACCTCTGAGCCTGGTTCTCCAACCCAGGGTCACCACCCTGAGGTTGAACCATTGCCTGGTATACCAGGACTTTCTGGGGGGCACACCTACCCCCCACCAGGTCAGAGTTTGACCTCTTCACCTGGTAAGCCAACCCAGAGTCACCACCCTGAGGTTGAGCCATTGCCTGGCATTCCAGGACTTTCTGGGGGGCACATCTACCCCCCACCAGGTCAAAGTTTAACCTCTGAACCCGGTTATCCAACCCAGAGTCACCACCCTGAGGTTGAATCTTTGCCTGGCATGCCAGGACTTCCTGGGGGGCACTCTCACCCCCCACAAGGGACACGCCGTCCCCAAGGGCCACACAAGAGTCTGGTTGGCGCAGGTCTCCCGACCTCTGCCCATCCGGCAGAGTCTGGGTTTCCCCCAAACCAGAAACGGTCTCACCTGGGTCATTCCTGGGGGGCTCTGCTCTCAGAGCTGACCCCTGACTTTCAAGATCCTCCACTGGGGTCTGCCACCCCCTCTCAACCCTATGTCTGGACTTCTGCACCCCCTCACTAGGAGTGGTACTGCCAGACACCAGAACTGTTGGGATGCTGTCTACAGTCATCCCCCCAAGTTCTTCTGACACTGCGGGCTTCCCTCAAAAGGTGGCCCTACGGTACAGGTTAGGCTCTGAGACCTACCTGGGACACTACAATCCTCTCCCACCACACTTGGTCGGGAACCACCTAGACCACTCCCTTCAGGAGCACCCCCAAATGCCTCTTCAGACTCTCTGGTACTCACCCAAAAGTCTGCCTCCACTGTAAGTTCCCGGGGGTCAGAGAACTCACACTCCACCTGGTGTTGGCGTAGCTCTGGAAAATAAGGACCAGACATATGCTCTCCAGCAATTACATCACTCTGCCCTTCACATGTATTAACCACAGTACCCTTCACCCAACCACCCAGTAACTCAACCTTGGAAAAGCACTCTACTTCACCCTCCTGAGACTGGTGAGACAGTATCTGTCTGTCCCTGACACTCAACCCAAACTCTTCTGGGATGTCTCTACACTCTATATCCAGGACGTCCACCAGGGGGGAACCCTTTTCTCTGTCACTCTCTGCTAGAGTCAGTAAAGTGTCCCTCCCCCCAGTAGGAATATGACTCCCTGTGCCAGTTCCCCAATCCTTCTCAGGGACCCTGTGCATAACGGGAACTACCTCATACCCTTGAACTACCTGGGGTGTGTCAACTCCCTTCTTCAAGTTGGGCACCACATCTCTGGGCTTGTGCCCTTCTTCAGCAGTACTAGATGCAAGATTTTTGCTGCCACCATCTGAACTGGACTCAGCCCTTCCGGCCTCCAGTTTCAGCTCTTTACCGCTCAGCTCTTGAGCTGCAATCTTTTCTTCTTCCAGGGCTAAAAGTCTTTTTGCCTCAACCTCTGCAAGATACTCCTCTAATTGTTGCTCCTGTCGCCTTTGACTTCGGAGCCATTCATCTATTTCTGGGTCACTGTCCAACTCTGAGTAGCCTTCCTCCTCATCTGAGTAGTCTTCCTCCTCATCTGAGGGGTACTTAGTCATTTGGTTTCTTGCTGCCTCTCTCTCTGCCCATCTTTCCTCCCCCCAGACTATGTAGTGATGGAGCATCTCCGCTTTAGTAGATCTCCTTGCTACAGGAAGGCCCCATTGTCTGCAAAGCTTCCTTAGGTCAGCCTTAGTGAGGTGGTCAGTACGAACAAAGAATGAGTAGGTAAGCAATCCCATTTTGATAAGATCTTATCAGCAAAAACCAAAATCCAAAGTCCAAAATATCAATAGTATATCCAGGAGGACATCAGAGAACCAAGAGCCAAAAAAAAGATGAAAAATCAAGTTGACCTTCCACTGTGAGTAGGTAGTGAAATACTTAGCTACTGTATGTCACTGCACAAACACAAGTCCTATCCTCACCGCTGATCACCAATGTTAGAAATGGGGTTTTTGGTTGGCAGATAGGTTGTCCTCTGTCCAAGCAAGAACCCTCACTCTAGTCAGGGTAAGTCACACACAATCCAAAATCAGCCTGTGCTCACCCTCCGGTAGCTTGGCACGAGCAGTCAGGCTTAACTTAGAAGGCAATGTGTAAAGCATTTGTGCAATAAATCATACAACACCATAGTATAACACCACAAAAAATACACCACACAGTGTTTAGAAAAATATAGAATATTTATCTGGATAATTGTAGGTCAAAACGATCAAAGTTGCAATACGAATTTGTAAAGATATCACTGAAAAGTGATATTAAGAGTCTTTAAGTCTTTAAAAAGCAATAAAGTGTCTTTCAAGCACAGAGTACCTGGTTTCTGGTGGGAAATCTCCTCAGAGGGCCACAGGAGAAGAGATGCGTGGAAAAAGGGGTGTGTGCGTCGTTTTCCGCTCAGCACACACAGACTTGCGTCGTTCTTTTCCACGCGGGGAAGTCGGGCGTCGTTTTCCGGCGCGCAGACAGTCTCTTTTTGTGGATCGCGAGGATTACCAGATGCCCCGGGTCTGTGCGTGGATTCTCCTGCTCGTTTTCCAGCTGCGCGTCGTTCTGCGGGGCTGCGCGTCGAAGTTTCGATCTCACGGTAGGCGTCGCGTCGATTTCTCCTTGGAAGTCGGGCGGCGTTGTCCTTGCGAGGCCGTGCGTCGAAATTTTGGTCTCACGGCAGGCGTCGCGTCGATTTCTCCTTGGAAGTCGGGCGGCGTTGTCCTTGCGAGGCCGTGCGTCAAAGTTTCGCACTCACGGTAGGCGTCGCGTCGATTTCTCCTTGGAAGTCGGGCGGCTTTGTCCTTGCGAGGTTGTGCGTCGAAGTCTCGATCGTCCCGAGGGCGTCGCGTTGATCAGCGTCGGTGTGCGGCGTTTTTCTCGCCGCGAAACAAGCTGTGCATCGAAATTTTCGGCGCACGGAGCATCCACGTGAAAGGAAGAAGTCTTTTTGGTCCTGAGACTTCAAGGAACAGGAGGCAAGCTCTATCCAAGCCCTTGGAGAGCACTTTCACAGCCAGACAAGAGTTCAGCAAGGCAGCAGGGCAACAGCAAGACAGCAGTCCTTTGGAGAAAGCAGACAGGTGAGTCCTTTGAGCAGCAAGGCAGTTCTTCTTGGCAGGGTATAGTTTCTGGTTCAGGTTTCTTCTCCAGAAAGTGTCTGATGAGGTAGGGCAGAGGCCCTGTTTTATACTAAGTTGTGCCTTTGAAGTGGGGGTGACTTCAAAGAGTCTCTAAGAAATGCACCAAGTTCCCTTTCAGTTCAATCCTGTCTGCCAGAGTCCCAGTAGGGGGTGTGGCAGTCCTTTGTGTGAGGGCAGGCCCTCCACCCTCCCAGCCCAGGAAGACCCATTCAAAATGCAGATGTATGCAAGTGAGGCTGAGTACCCTGTGTTTGGGGTGTGTCTGAGTGAATGCACAAGGAGCTGTCAACTAAACCTAGCCAGACGTGGATTGAAGGGCACAACAAGTTTTTAGTGCAAAGAAATGCTTACTTTCTAAAAGTGGCATTTCTAGAATAGTAATATTAAATCCGACTTCACCAGTCAGCAGGATTTTATATTACCATTCTGGCCATACCAAATATGACCTTCCTGCTCCTTTCAGATCAGCAGCTGCCACTTCAACAGTGTATGAGGGCAGCCCCAATGTTAGCCTATGAAGGGAGCAGGCCTCACAGTAGTGTAAAAACGAATTTAGGAGTTTTACACTACCAGGACATATAACTACACAGGTACATGTCCTGCCTTTTACCTACACAGCACCCTGCTCTAGGGGTTACCTAGGGCACACATTAGGGATGACTTATATGTAGAAAAAGGGGAGTTCTAGGCTTGGCAAGTACTTTTAAATGCCAAGTCGAAGTGGCAGTGAAACTGCACACACAGGCCTTGCAATGGCAGGCCTGAGACAAGGTTAAGGGGCTACTGAGGTGGGTGGCACAACCAGTGCTGCAGGCCCCCTAGTAGCATTTAATCTACAGGCCCTAGGCACATGTAGTGCACTCTAATAGGGACTTACAGGTAGATTAAATAGTCAATCATGGATAAACCAATCAATAGTACAATTTACACAGAGAGCATATGCACTTTAGCACTGGTTAGCAGTGGTAAAGTGCTCAGAGGTCAAAAGCCAACAACAGCAGGTCAGAAAAAATAGGAGGAAGGAGGCAAAAAGTTTGGGGATGTCCCTGTCAAAAAGCCAGGTCCAACAGGGCCCAAGTCAGCGAAATCCTGTGAGTAAGGAGGGTGGCGCCACGCACCCCCTCCAATTTGCGAACGGGCCCCTCCAGGGGCCCACGAACACCTGGGGTCTCCCGGGGCCTCCGTCGGCCCTTCCACGAAGGGAGACCCCTTTATTGCAAAGGCTTGCCCTCGCAGGGGCCCTGAAGAATCTGGGGGCGCTTCGAGCCTCCGATGAGGCTGCTGCCTGCTCCCAAGACAACCAAAGCCTTCTGAGGCTTCTCTAGGCGAGGGAGAGGTGTCCTCCTCTCCTCCTGCCCCTCTGACGGCAACCGAAGACTTCCGAGGCTTCTCCAGGCGAGGGAGAGGCGTCCTTCTCTCCTCTCGCCCATCCGACGATTCTCCAGCCCCATGCAGGGCCTTCCGGTGCCCCGGGGGCGCTCCTCGGAGCGATCCCTACCCCGGGGGCACCGCTAGGATCAGGCTTGCTCCTGATTCTTTTTGTGTTGCTTTTCTCGTGCACCGGGGGCACTGAGCTGAGCGCGATCCTCGCGCTCTGAAGCCATCAAACAACCCGGCTGCGGCAGTGATCCGGGGGTTCCAAATCAAGCGCTTTTCACAGCGCTAAGGCAAATTCTGCAGCCTGGGCTGCGGCGGTGATTCTTCCTTAGCGATTAGGAGAGCGCCTCCTGGACCAAGGTTGTAGAGATCGTTTACAGGGGTCAGGGGCCACTGCACCCTGCCCCTGGGAACAAATAAGCAAGGAAAAGGTACAGGGCTGGTAGGCCCAGCTACAGTCCAGGACAAGGGGTGCAGATGGTGGCAGTTCCTCCTAGTGACCAGGCAGGTCACAGGTCAGCACAGCAGCAGCAGTCCAAGGCGGTTTCCTGGTGAGTCCATTCATCAGCGTTCTGTGTCCAGTTTCAAGTTCCAAGAATGTTCAAATTGTGGGAAAAATTCCCCTGTACTTATAGTCCGTTTTTACAGTGTTTTACAATGATAGGGAGAAGAGGTTCTAGCCAGTTACAACTGGTTCTGGTAGTGCCCCCTCTCTCCTTTCAGCACAGGCTCCAAACATCAGTGGGGGGTTAACGACCCTATTGTGTGAGGCCAGGGCACAGTCTTTACAAATGCAGGTGTGCCCGCCTCTCCCTTCTCTCAGCCCAGGAAGACTATTCAGTATGCAGATGCACCTCTGTGACACCTCCACCCTCCCTGTGTACAGGCTGTCTGAAAAGTATGCACAAAGCCCCAACTGTCACTCTGCCCAGACGTGGATTGGAGTCAAGCTGCAACACCAGAGTCATAAGCACAGATAAATGCGCACTTTCTAGAAGTGGCATTTCTGTGATAGTAATAAAAAATACACCCACACCAGTAAGCAGTATTTATTATCACCATCACAACCATACCAAACACGCCTACGCTACCCCTCATAAATCAGACAATACCCCTACACATAAGGCAGGGCATTTCTAATGCAATCCTATGAGAAGGCAGCACTCACAGCAGTGAGACACCAAGTTAGGCTGTTTGTCACTACCAGGACAGGCCATGCAATATAGCACATGTCCTGCCTTTCTACATACATGGCACCCTACCCATAGGGCTATCTACCGCGTACCTTAGGGGTGACTTACATGTAGTAAAAGGGGAGTTCTGGGCCTGGCAAGTAAATTTAGATGCCAGGACCCTGTGGCAGAAAACTGCGCACACAAGCACTTTATTACTAGTTAGCATTGGTAAAGTACACAGAGTGCTAACAGCCAACAAAAAATTGATTCAGAAAACAGGAGTGGTAATGGCAAAACCATTGAGTGTGACCCTACAGAGAGGGCAAGGTCCAACAAGTAGTAACCTAGTTAATAATATGATTCTTGAAATGCCTAAGAAGAAACATAATTAATATTTTACCACTAGAATTATCTAAGCAGCAATCTAATTCATACTAAATCCCTTCAACTCTCTAACCAGAGACACTTTGAATATTATACCCCTAGAAATATGTAATAAGCATGTGAAAATGTGCTAAACATATAAAAGATGATTTGCCTGGACGGTCTTCTTTTTCTACTGTATTGGGAGAGTTTGGATAGATATATGAGGCCTTTTAAGGAACATCAGCTCCCCAGGTCCAGGGAAAACTTCCGATATCTATGGGGATTTACCACCCGGAATATGTTGCAGACAGTTTGATAGGACATATCAATAATGTTTAGAGTCAGGCTTGGGTGGCACACTAGCAGAGCATTTAGCGGTGGCTAGGATGCCTCAGTTAGTGCACAACTGTTCAGTCAAATTAGCGCACTAGCAATCCACAGTACATATATGGACCATCAAAGTTAAAAACATGGAGCTTATGCCACAAGTTCTAAACAGAACTTGACCACTGAAGTCAATACGCTGCAGGAGTTTTTTTCTGCATTGTTCCAGTTCCAGCTTTTGACTTAGGACTTTATAGACTCTATTTTTGGAGCTCAAATTCCTCCACTGGAGAAAGGCTGTATGCAGTAGCAGAGCAGGGGGATACAAGGCCTGTTAACTTTATCACAAGCTCCTGATGAACCCCTTTTTCTTCACAACAAAAAGCTTTGAGCATGACAAATCTCTAAATCTTTCTCACAGCTTTCCCCCTTTTTTCTGGGCAGCCTGGGCACCATGTCCCAACTATGAAAGTGAGAGTTTGTTTTTAGAAAACAAACTGTCACTGAACCTAACACACTTGGAGATTTCTCTCTGGGCTTTGGGGCTATTAACTGATTTCCCTGCTCACCACTGCTGTTCCTCACATTGAGGTCCCAGTCAGGTAAATCTCCTGGCAGTCCTCTGCCTTAGATAAAGCAGAGTCACTGTCATGATGACCAGTGGCAGACAGGCAAAGAGGTCAATGGTTTTAAATGGAGAGGTCAGTGGAGTTTCTGCTGGCAGAAACCCTATGGTCCTCCCACTTCTAAATGGGCAGGGAAACAATGACTTTGATGGGGCCAGCAATCAGCCAATATATGGTGGTTCACCCACTTTGCAACAATCTAAATGACCCTGGTGGTCCCTCAAGAACCTATCATAATTCTCACAGATACTTCTCAAAGTTTTCTGAATGTGGGTTTCCACAATAGAAGTGACACTCTTTTCCTCCTTTTAAGTTATTTCAGTAACAAATAGACCGCCAACATTCCTCAAGTTAAAAGGCGAGGCTTTTGTGCTCACTTTGTCACTTCAAATGCAAAACAGACTGCCAATATCCACTGAGTACCAAAGAAAAAAGATTAAGGGGTCATTTCAGTTTTGGAAGGCAGCCCATCCTCTGCCAGGGTGGCAGGAGAAATCAGTCTATCACCCTGACGGAGCTCCCGCCTGCAAGATTTAGAAATGTCTTCTGGCCCAGCAGACATTGCTAGCATTGACAGGAACCTCCATCTAGGCAGTTCCTGCCAATTCAATATCAGTTTGATGGACACATATGTCAACATGACGGAGCCCTATGTCAAACCTAACAACTGGTTTCCTCCCATGGCAAGGGGGGCATTGTGCCCTTTTCAGTGCTCATGGCCCCCAGGTTTTTCCTTGTGGTGACAAAAATGGATGTAGGTCAGCCCTTCTAAATTAGGTAGGTAGACATATAACCAAACCTCCGCTGGCTATTACACTGTAGGAGTTTGACCACTGCATAGAAGAAATAGTGCCCGCTGTTGTCAGACTATGGTCTGACAGAATTTAAATTGTGTGGGCGACCATAATGTTGGTGGGGAGGGAACTCTGTCACTGTTGCGTCAGAGTTCCCTCTCTGCAAAGATTTAAATGAGGCCCTAAGTTTAATTGCCTGAACACGGAACATACGTTGTAAACGACAATCATCATTTATGATAAAATGTGCTTGTCTGTGGAGTAAATTACAGCAGAGGATAAACAAAGGGAAAGCAAATAATCCTATTCTGTGTAAGACTTTGCTTGCATAATAAAAAATTATGCACAGCCATAGATGACATACGAGAAGAACTCCTTCAAGTCCACACTCTTCATCATTCCAATATTTCTAAGCCTTCTGCTTTGTTACTGATTTATAACAAAACAAAGCATTAGAGTACAACATGTATGGTATCTATGAAATTAAATGTGCAGGCATGAATTACTAATGCTGAATGAAAATTGCAATGAATGTGTTTTTCCAGAAAATGTTAAGATGGGTGTGCACGCCTAGCTTTCTAATTGATGGTTGCTCTAAAAAGCTGGTATGTGTAACTCAAGAAAAAACACCTTGACGGATTAAACCTGAAATCTGAGACACTTCTGTGCATATGTCACAAATTCTGTCGTAGGCCGATTATCTGTTTTTTTGTGGGTTGAAATTATGCCTTTCATAACTGACAATATTTTTGGCTCTCCTGATTGGTCTGATGGACGGTGACGCCCTCATCGTGTAGTGTATAAAATGAATTTCTTACATTCTGATAAAGAGACCGATCGAAGCAGGTGCAGCAGGTGCTGCCTCTGGGACATCTTACACAGGTACTGTACCATGTGCCTTTACTTCTCTGCGCCTCGTGGTTTAACTTTCAAGGGCCATCCCAGCAATAACAGTGATGCACCGGACTGGAAAGGCTCTCTGTGGATCTGAATATTTCTCCTAATATGCTCGTACAAGCTAAAGCACAAAAGTGAATTGCTCCGCAAAATGTGCATGGTTCAGCGAAATTGCGGGAGTCGATGTAGAGCAGGGAGAGGGTGAAGAACCTTATACAGTCATTCATGGAAATGGTTTGACTCCATGCGGTAAAGACTTTGTTTTTGTTCAATTTTGGTTTTTTCTTCGCAAAAATTCGATAGAGCAGGGCACACTGGTAGGTAATGATATATAAGATATGAATGCCTTATTTTCTAGGGTGGCTCAGTGAGTTAAACATTAGTCTCTGAGAGGTCATGAGTTTGAATGCAGGTAAGGCCAACTCATCCTTTTGTACCCTGTAAACTGAGTACCGTTAAATTGGGTAATAGACGTGTTACTTCCGGTGCTTAGAAAAGGCAGTGGCGCAGAATGCAGTGCTATTTAAACACAAGCTATTAATACTGTAGGGATCATTGTCTTCTACTTGTATCTAGAATTATATCATTTTACAATTCTCGCTCATCTTAGGTACTATTTCTCAGGTCGATGTTCGATTAACATCAGCTCCTTTGATGTGGAGGAGCATTACCAGAGACATAAATTGTATTAGGGGTGTGAGCAGCACTTTTGTCAATTGGAATATGCCTTTTAGACACGTTAAAATATCCTTTACATTTAGTCTCATCATATTATACATCTGCCTTCGGTAAGGAAAACAGTTCTATATGGCCCTAGAATTCTCTGAAGACTTATTTAGAGATGCGTTTTCAGTAATCTGAATAGGTTTGCAGTTGTGGGCATGGGAGATCCAGCGCGTTCTGTTGTGTCAGCAACCTCCTTGGAGAGGGACGTCATTTCTTTATAGACATGCTACAATTACACTCCTCAGACAAACCTTAAGGTACTCCATTTAGGAGAGTCTGTGGGCCTCTGTACTCAAAACAAATTGTCTTATTCCATTCTTGGGGAACAACCTCCCTCAAACAGTAAGAGGATGGGCGAATTTGACTGCGAGGCCGTTGCAATATAAACCTTTTATTGAAGTAATTAACGGAGCTGGTTTTATTTTGAAGTTCAGTCCTTCATGAAGTCGACATATAGATGTTGTCATTAAATGCCTAAAATAATCAATAATAAAAACCCTTGCATAATACTAAATAACGAGAAATTTGGAATATTGAAAGAAAATCATATGTGAACAGAAGAAGCCGGAAGTAAAGAAAGGAGATTGTTTAATAGGCAATAATATTATAGTATGAAATACATGATGGCACTTTATGTTCTGGAAAAGGGATTGCTAGCTAGTAGCTAAATGACAGCCCCAAGAATCTAGAGACCGGTGACTGAATCATAAAAAAAAATTGATAGACACAATTACCTTGGAGTTGAGTAAGGCAGTGTTTGGGCTAAGCTCCACCGCACTATGAAAGCAGATTTGTGTGGTGGTGATGTGTGACAAGGATGCTTGTGCATATGCGCTGTGTGCATTTTGTTGTGGTGGTGAGATTTTTATGATGTATTTTTGTGGCACGTTATTTCGATATGATGTTGTTGTGTTCTACTATAGCTTTGTATTATGTTCTGTATTGGTGTGCTGTGCTATGTTTTATGTTGTTATTTTGTTTTGTGTTTTGTTATTGTGATGTGTTTATTTGTGCTCTGTAACTACTTGAGTCAGGAGCATAAATGTTGCATTCCTTTAAGGTTCCACTCAGTGCTCAATTTGTAGAAACAATCAGTGCTGGGGCCCACAGTTTTACTCAGAGGGCTGTGGATGGCACTATGGTATGCTGGTATGCCGAATTCCAGAAACGCATAGTGCTATATCCACCTGGTGCCTCTTTAATGCACCACCAGACACTTCATGCCCCTTTGTCTCAGTCTTGCAGGTTCTTATTTTCTCCATTTGTTATGTTTTTTTCCATCTCCCTCTCCTCATTGTGTATATTCCCCTCTCTTGTTCTGGGTCTAAGTCTGATTAGGAACTGAAGTGAAGGTCCCCAAAAATGAGTGCCAGTGGGCCCCACTTCCACCCACTGGCTCAAATTAAGCACTGGTTTCACTAGCAAATAAAAAAAAATCATGTTGTAAGGTAGCACAAATACTCCAGCTATTCCACTTTTTACACTAGACAGCCAATGTGTGAAATTGATACTTTCAGCACTCACATTATGTGCCCCAGTTCTTTGATTTTAATCCTCCTTTTAGCACTTTACAAAGTGTTGAAGAATAGAGTCAAATCACTTCTCCCCTTGCTAAAGTCGCTATTACACATAATGAAAAGAATACATTTGTTTATCAGTGTATATTATGCGTAAGGCATTATCTCATGGATCATGATCACCTCCTCCACAGTTGTGTAAAAAGTGTTACTTAGCTAAACTTTCCAGGTTGAAAACATTTGTAAAATAAAATAAAAAAGCGATTCAGTTCAGATGCTCTTGGTAAGAATTTAGAGATATTTTATAGTAAATCTAACAGGATTGAAAGTAAATACTCCTGCAGGATTTGACCACTGTTGATATGTCTACGATGTCTATTCGAGTTCATTAATTCGAAACACTATTTCTATTAG
The DNA here is from genome assembly GCF_031143425.1 of Pleurodeles waltl. Taxonomy (NCBI): domain Eukaryota; kingdom Metazoa; phylum Chordata; class Amphibia; order Caudata; family Salamandridae; genus Pleurodeles; species Pleurodeles waltl. Next base: position 1,417,006,939 of record NC_090446.1, read on the forward strand.
TAATTAGTTATATTTTGTGAATAACTGGGTTTTAAATTCAGCATGTCACTGCTGTGTCTTAGTATCCGTGGGTAAAAGAATGTTTTACCCACTGTTGCTAGTCATAAAGGAATTCCAGGCTTGTCTGGCTGGGCACCGCTGGGGAGCAAAGAGCCCACCCTAGGGTAGGAAAAGCACACAGTTGTGGGGATGAGTGGCAGGAGGCCAGGTTTTTTTTTTCTTAACTTTTGGGAAAGGGGGCGAAGCTGTGTTGTGTATAGCTCCCCATTATTCCTCTGACCCTGTGTAGCAGTTGAAAGCAGGGAAAGATGATTTTGAAAGTCATACATAATATAAACTTGTAGACCGGTAAAAAGTAAATAACTTGGACGTTTTTCACCTCTGCCTTGCTCTTGTTGTCTATTTCATGACAGTCAGAAATCCTCAGTGAAAAACTTCCCCATTATTCATTTTTACTCATCTATAATTCTATATGTATATATCTCACAAGTGCAATCTCGCGCAGTAGCACAGTAAACTTGCCACTGGCCCTAATGTAAGTATGGACTTGGTAGTAAAAAATGGCTATAATGTAGGGACAGTCAGCCCCAGTGCCTCTGCACCTGCAGCACTATTGGTAACTATGCCCCTGCTCTTCTATACAATACTGGGCTTCCCTGAGCTGACATAATTTTCTTTTTTGCTCTATGATTACTCCAGATGCGTATGTAGCCACCGGAGAAAGTTGATCAAGATAACAGATTATCCCAAGCAGATGGTGAAAATCAGGACCTTGTAATAAAAAGTGATGTATAGGTCCTAATGGTAAGCCCGAGGCCACTGTCACATAGGACAGTTCTCATACGTTATATGTGCTACACAAGGAAAAAAATCACTATATACCTTTACCGACTTCTAGTTTCTATTATTAACGAATAGCATTATAATTGAAACTTTTTGGCTTTCTCAATAAAATTAATCTCTCAACATTTTGATACTGATTGAAAGGTCTCTATTTCGTTATTTCAGTTTCACGTGTTTATGGAAGTATTCTTATCCGCTCTATATTTTTACTTAACAGAGAAACACACTTGTTTAAGCCACATTACTTCAGAAAGGTCAGGTATTTTGTTTTATAAAAGCATACCCTGTGGACTCGAGAATGCAAATGACGCCCAGACAGGATCTTTGAACTACCTTGTTTCTACTACCACGTGTGCCTGGCATAGCAGCTCTTTGGGCTTTTTTTTGCAATTTCAGGTAATATGAATGTGTCCCGGAGCTTCAGAGCGCACACATTAAACAATGTTGGGCAAGGAGGAATTAGGTGGATTACCCACAATCACAGGATGTTAAGTGGAAGGTAGGGTTCCATCCTAGTTCCTTAGTTCCAAGGTGGCAGCTCTAGGCACTTGGTCACATCTCCACATACGAAATGCGAAAAAAGCCAAGCATTGTAGAATCTACTCAAATCGGCATTTGCGAACCCCGGAAACAACCTCGAATATACTCAAAGGCACAGTCAGAAGCAATGTTTCTGGTCACATACACCTTTTTAGCCTGTTCAGCAATAATTAGAAGGCGGCTCCGAAGAGATCTATCCATAAATGAACCAGTTTCAGGCTGCGAGCTGAATTTCTCTTGAGCTGTTAGGTGTGTATTTCACTGGTATGATGCTGGGCAGAAGTGAGCAGTTAAATGTAGGTTTGTGAAAGAATTCAGAACCTGGCGGCTGTCTGTGTAACCCCATACCTGAGCTTATTTCGTAGAAAAATATGAGTAGGTTTACCTCAGAGGACCAGACCAGCGTTGTATTGCGTCAGGGTGGCGGAAGAGTACTCTTAGGCCCATCTCGTTTCTCGTTCACCTTATCTCTTTGTCTCACTCTTCCAAGTTGTTTTTGTATTCCGGATTATTCTCTTTGTCATTGTGCTTATTTTTTCTCTTCTTCTGTTTCCTCCATTTTGTGCCTTTTTTAGGCGGCACGTCAAGGTCTGATCAAGAAAAACTAGTCTAATTACTCTTTAAGGATGACAGTAGCCACCAGCAGAAATTAAGCACTGCCAACGTATGAGGAAGGCAGAAAGGGCACGAACATAAAAGTCGCCCCAATTTGACAATCAGATAGCTAAAATGTGGACCACTTTTTCAAACCGGGCCATTTTTCAGCTAGTAACCACATGCTGTATAGGTGTTTTGCAAAGGCTGGGAGATAACATGATTTTTTCCTTGGTGCAGACAATGATTATAGCAATATCAGGGGAAAGAACAGTAAAATAACGCCCAGCAGACCATAAAACAAGCCCACAAAGAGCCAAAAAAGGCTCACACTCTGACCTATCAGACACGCCCTTCTTGCACTGCCAGAGGGCCCTATCGGCCAGTCCGACTTTTAGCACTGCCTAATACCATCATTGAATACACCGCGAGGAAGGTATGACATAGATGACCCTATACAAGAACCTTTGATGCAGCTCGGTGAGTAAAAATAGTCTCAGCAACCACAAAGAACATCAGGTTTTGCGGATCTCTACATGCAGTTAGTACTTACAATGCAGAAAATCAACAAGATCATCAGATATTGATACAACCTTAACATTTAGGTGAGGGATATAGAAAATAGTAGCAGCAGTAGGTGACTGTTGTCAATGTCAAGCTATATGTATGATTCCAAAAGGCACTCCTAATACTAATTTCACATTTACCTGTAGTTGTGAGAATAACTGGACTAAACCAGTAACTAGAGGGTAACATTTCTCAAAGATCTCCAGGTTTCTCAGTGGAGTGTGAGGAAATCATTTCCACATTTATTTTTTCCAATGCAAAAAGCAAGGGAAATAATGTCCTTTGTATTTTACCCCTCAGAAAAACTAAAGGAACGGCAATCAGAGGAACAAGAATGCACCCCAAAAAAATCAACTATTGTAAATTTCCAAATGTACGCCTTTGAATTTTGTGAAGGAAAGAGTAAACCTATTCAAGTCAAGGTGTAAAGAGATTGTTTTATGAATCAGGTGATGAAACATAGCACACCATTAATGTATAGAAAAAAGAAATCACACAATGTAAATAAAAATTCAATTTCAATATGGTGAACCTGAACATTTTCAAATAGTACTTAACCCACAAAACCCCAGGGGAGGTTTCAGATGTTGGTCTGTGGCTCCCATTCCTAATTTGGTGATGGCTCTTGTACCGTTACAGTGAGCTGTGTCTATTGAACTGGTAGCTTTTTAGCACTGGCCACCTGAAAGCAGGTAATTCATTGTGGCTTCTTCATATCCGACCACTGGACATGTCCATCTCTGCAGGGTTATGCCTTCACCCTCCTGTTTAACTGAATTAATTGTTGTTGGTTTGAATCCTCTGTGCACTTTACCATTGCTTGCTCACTCCCCTAAACATGGTAAGGTTGGCTTACACCCAATTTTCATATTCAATTTGCTTGTATGCCCTTAGCAAAGTGGTTCTACATGTACTCAGAGCCTTTAAATTAAATAATAATAGAGGGTCTGCAGCACTGATTGTGCCGCCCTCTTAAGCTGGCTGTTTAAACATCTCAGGCCTGCCATTGTAGTCTACGTGTAGTTTTAAACCATCATTTAAACATGGCAAATTAACCCTTTTGCCAAGCCTCAACCTTCCTTATTAATACATATAAATCACGCTTAGAGTAGGCCTGTAAAGTGTTACATACCCTGGAGGTGAAAAACTTAAATATGTTTCCACTACTGCCTATATCTCCTTTAGGATAGCATTGGGTTACCTTATTACTATTGATAAGTGATAACATTTGATTGGGAGTCGGTAGAAATGTCAAGTTTAGTCTCAAATAAACTGCAATTTTAAATCCTCTTTAATGGTAAAGTTGGATTTTAGGTCTCAATTCTAAAAATGCCACTTTTAGAATTTTAATATGTTCTTGTCCTAACCATTTGGCGCCTGTATCCTCAGTCATTTGACTGGGTGTAGTTGGCAGTTGGCCTTTTTGTAGTTTTCTCAGAAAGTACCACAAAGGGGAGGGATTGGGTGTTGACTGGATGGGTCATCTGGACCTGATGAGAGGGGCAGAGCTTTCATCTACCATACTTGAACTTCAAGGAGCTGCCTCAGCCCACACACACAAAACTTCACACTTGGCTTTTTTGACACCAGACATCCTGGGACAGGGCAGAGGAAGGAAGCAAATGCCAGAACCAGATGTGGGGGAAAGTTTCTCACTTCAAAACTGGCACCAGGTATAAATATTGGACCCCCAGGTCAACTGTTCAGATCACTTCTGGACCTGTGGAAAACTCAAAGCAGGATTTCTCTGCTGTCTTGCTGCTGGAAGGGCTGCCATGCTGGAAGAAGTACTGCCATGCTGCCCTGATGCCTGAGGAAGGAAGATTGGACCTGTTCCTTGACCTGAGAACCACCAGAGTGACACCAATGTTTAGCTGATTGGCCTACTGTTCTGAGCTACAGATGCATAATGTGCTCCAGCGACCTGTCCTGCATCTGCCCAGCTGCAGAGACTCAAATGGACATGCCTGTGCTCTGTAGCTGGAGAGAGTGCTGACCCCCAAGCAGTGCCTTCCCAGGTCCTGGACCCTTGGCTGCCATCAGAATGTACTCCTCCTTGCCCAACAGGGGTTCCCTCTTAACTGATGCAGTGTGACGCAACGACAGAGCTTGACACAGGACCTCGCATCGCAGCACCTCACAGCTTCTGAGCAGATATTTTGTTGGAACCAAAGATGTGCCACACATCTTGATGCAGACCCTTACATCATAGCACCTCACAGCTCCTGATTAGTGGCCTTATCGAAAACTGATGCAGTGCAATGCATTTCAACACAGCATCTCGCAGCTCCTGATTGGTGGCCCTGTCAGAACCAACACAACTCGATGCAGCTCAACGCAGGACCTTGCATCTCAGTCCAAGAACAACCAGGTACATTGCCCAGAGGGACCAACTCGGTCCTGTACTCGGCCTATGCTCCATTGGAGTCATCTTGAACCTGTGACTTTGTCCCAGTGTGGTGCAACCAGATAACCCCATTTAGTTTGTTGCTCTTTTTTGGTGCTATGTTTACCTAAGAATTTGAAATCGCATATGTCCGTTTCTACTGATTGGATTTTTTGTCATTCTGGTATCATTGTGTTTATGCTTTTAAATTGGTTTGTGATTTTTCTTGTGTTGTACTTTCCCTTTTTTACTGTTTGTGTGCTGCATTAGATATTCACACAGTCCCTCAAAGTTAAACCTGATTGACTTTGTGCAAAGCTGACAAAAGGTTAAACACGGTTTAATTTGGTTTTCTTGTGGTCACCCTGATGAAGACTATGGTTGTTGCTTAGAAGGCTGAAAATACTTTCTCACACTGATTATCTGCGAAAAGGTGTCCCTTTAACATGCATGATGTGCAGTCCCTGACTTCAAGGGACTATTAGCTGGCTGTGGTAAGCAAAGAATCTGTCTAGTCCAATGGCTAATAAAGTCATGGGCATAGGACATAAAGGTAAAAATGGCCATCATTTCTCGATGAGCAGGAAGTGGTTGGTTATTGCACTTCCACTATTGAAATGTAAAAATAAACATTGTAGTACTGGGCAGCCCCTCCTCTACTGCATCCCGGAGGGCATGCTTAATTATGTGATGGTGAAGGAAAGAGATGCAGGGGAGGCAGGAATAAATGATCTCTATACTGGTTGAGGCAGAGGGTGGAGCTAGAGGCATTCCCACTGAACTTGGGAACAGACGGCAGTATCCAGAAACAGAGTGAGAGAAAGATAGAGACAGAGAGAGAGAGAGAAAGAAGGCAAAGGAATATAGAGGGAGTGTGTAAAATGGAGGAAGAGCAAAAGCAAGAGAGAGGGCAGAAGTGAAAGAGCTATGGAAAGAGGTGAATGAGGAAGAACCTGAGGGATCATAGAGAGAGGGAAAGTGGGTACAGAAAGAGACAGCATAGAGTGTGAAAGAAAAATAGAGAAAGGGGAGAAACTTCCGAAGGAGACAGAGACCGATAAATGGAAATAGGGAGAAAGAAACAAAACAGGTACATAGTGAGATAGACAGAGAATGAGTCAAAGAGGGAAAACATTTCTCTGATGATTTTTTGCTGACTCGGCTCATGCTTTGGGTATTAATGTCAAGCTGTACTAGTTCAGCCCTTCTCATGAATTCTCTGGCTTTCCACCTCTGCTTTTCTGGCCCCCATTATGAGTTAGTCATCTAATTACGCTTCAATGTCAATCGCACCAAATTTCAGTCTCTCAATTTAATTGTGAGATAGAGGTGATATCCGTGCAGGAAACTCACTTTGTGAGATCAAAAAAATCTTTTGCAACCTCTTTGTGGGTTGCCCACTTGCATGTTTCATCTGCTAAAGACGTTTGTAGGGGCATGGCAATTTTCTTTAGAGGATTAGAGAATGGAATTATAGAATCGTCTTCGGCTAAGGAAGGTAGTTGGATGTGGGTTACATTTTTAATTCTTAACCCACCACTTATATTATTTAATTCCTTTGCCCTATTACAGATAACATTAACTACTGGACGCATGGCTGCCTGATGGCCCCAACGTTATTTAATTTATTGATTGAGCCCTTAAATAAGGCTCTGGCCAAAATTAAGGCCTCGTGATCTTTTAGGAGAAACTGTTTTGCTGATGACATCGTTTTGTTTTTGTAAAATGAAACAGAGAAAACTGCCAGATTTCCAATACCATTTAGAAATTTACATCAATTGGTGGATACAATGTCAACCATTAGAAAACAGAAACCTTCGCGTTAAGTGCCTCTCCTGATGTTCTTTCCTGCTACAGAGCAGTATGGGCATCTTCATATGACACAGCATACTCCTCTTCCACAGAAGACTACAATGCATGTGATGTGAAGCTTTTACACTGTCCATTGTAGTTCTAAAGGTTTGAGTTTAAATGCCAAGCATATAGAAGACATGCTAATTGGTGTTTAGCATTACCCAATTTCAAATCACTTCTAGTTTTAGTTCATCTAACTAGACAGGTAGCTATGATACTTCAATTATTGTAAGAATGTTTGATAAGCTGAAGATTGAGTAACACTATTTTAAAGAAACCCGCTGTCATAAAAGCGTTAGATTTAAATTCATTAGCCCTCTGATTAGTAGGAAAACTACACTTTCAACCACTTTAAACTACCTATCATTCATGGAAGGACTACTTTTGCAGGAATGTAAAGGGTTTGGTTAGTCGTTTTAACTGGCAAAAGGTGGCACAATATTGGTATCTGCTCCATCATGGATTTTTGTGTGGGGAGATGGGAGTTGCGGGATTGGTGTTCTGATAATGAAATCTGTTTTTGTTTCTCATATTAATAAAAACAGGTCTATCTTCTAGGCTTCAGAATGTTAGTGAATACTCTGAAAGCTTGTAAAGGATTTATTTCTAGAAGAGTGATAGATGTAGGGTGCTGGTATAAAATATTAAAAAGTGTGGCGTATGGCTGGTGTGTCAAGCGTTTTCTTATGAAACTGGAGTAAGAAGTTAGAATGAGGGTTACTAATCAGATGTGGAAGGAGATGTCAGTTCAACTCTGAATCTATTGGGGTGCCAATTTTAGATGGACAGACATTTTTATAAAGTGGATGATTTATTAATCTAAAAGGGACTCAAGAAAGCTGTAGGAAGTTGGCTCTGTATGTGCTATTTCAAAGTAAGGAATAGCATGCACAGAGTCCAAGGGTTCCCCTTAGAGGTAAAATAGTGGTAAAAATAGATAATACTAATGCTCTATTTTGTGGTAGTGTGGTCGAGCAGTAGGCTTATCCAAGGAGTAGTGTTAAGCATTTGTTGTACTTACACATAGACAATAAATGAGGTACACACACTCAGAGACAAATCCAGCCAATAGGTTTTTATATAGAAAAATATCTTTTCTTAGTTTATTTTAAGAACCACAGGTTCAAATTCTACATGTAATATCTCATTCGAAAGGTATTGCAGGTAAGTACTTTAGGAACTTCAAATCATCAAAATTGCATGTATACTTTTCAAGTTATTCACAAATAGCTGTTTTAAAAGTGGACACAGTGCAATTTTCACAGTTCCTAGGGGAGGTAAGTATTTGTTAGGTTAACCAGGTAAGTAGGTCACTTACAGGGCTTAGTTCTTGGTCCAAGGTAGCCCACCGTTGGGGGTTGAGAGCAACCCCAAAGTCACCACACCAGCAGCTCAGGGCCGGTCAGGTGCAGAGTTCAAAGTGGTGCCCAAAACACATAGGCTAGAATGGAGAGAAGGGGGTGCCCCGGTTCCGGTCTGCTTGCAGGTAAGTACCCGCGTCTTCGGAGGGCAGACCAGGGGGGTTTTGTAGGGCACCGGGGGGGACACAAGCCCACACAGAAATTTCACCCTCAGCAGCGCGGGGGCGGCCGGGTGCAGTGTAGAAACAAGCGTCGGGTTTGTTATGGAAGTCAATGGGAGATCTAGGGATCTCTTCAGCGCTGCAGGCAGGCAAGGGGGGGGTTCCTCGGGGAAACCTCCACTTGGTCAAGGGAGATGGACTCCTGGGGGTCACTCCTCCAGTGAAAGTCCGGTCCTTCAGGTCCTGGGGGCTGCGGGTGCAGGGTCTCTCCCAGGTGTCGGGACTTAGGATTCAAAGAGTCGCGGTCAGGGGAAGCCTCGGGATTCCCTCTGCAGGCGGCGCTGTGGGGGCTCAGGGGGGACAGGTTTTGGTACTCACAGTATCAGAGTAGTCCTGGGGTCCCTCCTGAGGTGTTGGATCTCCACCAGCCGAGTCGGGGTCGCCGGGTGCAGTGTTGCAAGTCTCACGCTTCTTGCGGGGAGCTTGCAGGGTTCTTTAAAGCTGCTGGAAACAAAGTTGCAGCTTTTCTTGGAGCAGGTCCGCTGTCCTCGGGAGTTTCTTGTCTTTTCGAAGCAGGGGCAGTCCTCAGAGGATGTCGAGGTCGCTGGTCCCTTTGGAAGGCATCGCTGGAGCAGGATCTTTGGAAGGCAGGAGACAGGCCGGTGAGTTTCTGGAGCCAAGGCAGTTGTCGTCTTCTGGTCTTCCTCTGCAGGGGTTTTTCAGCTAGGCAGTCCTTCTTCTTGTAGTTGCAGGAATCTAATTTTCTAGGGTTCAGGGTAGCCCTTAAATACTAAATTTAAGGGCGTGTTTAGGTCTGGGGGGTTAGTAGCCAATGGCTACTAGCCCTGAGGGTGGGTACACCCTCTTTGTGCCTCCTCCCAAGGGGAGGGGGTCACAATCCTAACCCTATTGGGGGAATCCTCCATCTGCAAGATGGAGGATTTCTAAAAGTTAGAGTCACCTCAGCTCAGGACACCTTAGGGGCTGTCCTGACTGGCCAGTGACTCCTCCTTGTTGCTTTCTTTGTTCCCTCCAGCCTTGCCGCCAAAAGTGGGGGCCGTGGCCGGAGGGGGCGGGCAACTCCACTAAGCTGGAGTGCCCTGCTGGGCTGTGACAAAGGGGTGAGCCTTTGAGGCTCACCGCCAGGTGTTACAGCTCCTGCCTGGGGGAGGTGTTAGCATCTCCACCCAGTGCAGGCTTTGTTACTGGCCTCAGAGTGACAAAGGCACTCTCTCCATGGGGCCAGCAACATGTCTCTAGTGTGGCAGGCTGCTGGAACCAGTCAGCCTACACAGATAGTTGGTTAAGTTTCAGGGGGCACCTCTAAGGTGCCCTCTGTGGTGTATTTTACAATAAAATGTACACTGGCATCAGTGTGCATTTATTGTGCTGAGAAGTTTGATACCAAACTTCCCAGTTTTCAGTGTAGCCATTATGGTGCTGTGGAGTTCGTGTAAAACAGACTCCCAGACCATATACTCTTATGGCTACCCTGCACTTACAATGTCTAAGGTTTTGTTTAGACACTGTAGGGGCACAGTGCTCATGCACTGGTACCCTCACCTATGGTATAGTGCACCCTGCCTTAGGGCTGTAAGGCCTGCTAGAGGGGTGTCTTACCTATACTGCATAGGCAGTGAGAGGCTGGCATGGCACCCTGAGGGGAGTGCCATGTCGACTTACTCATTTTGTTCTCACTAGCACACACAGGCTTGTAAGCAGTGTGTCTGTGCTGAGTGAGGGGTCTCTAGGGTGGCATAAGACATGCTGCAGCCCTTAGAGACCTTCCTTGGCATCAGGGCCCTTGGTACTAGAAGTACCAGTTACAAGGGACTTATCTGAATGCCAGGGTGTGCCAATTGTGGATACAATGGTACATTTTAGGTGAAGGAACACTGGTGCTGGGGCCTGGTTAGCAGGGTCCCAGCACACTTCTCAGTCAAGTCAGCATCAGTATCAGGCAAAAAGTGGGGGGTAACTGCAACAGGGAGCCATTTCTTTACAAAAGCTAATTCTAAAGTTGCCACTCTGCCCAAGATGCTGAATGAGAAAATTAGGGACTGCTATCATATGATATATATTTGTCTAAATTAGAAGAGTATAAGAATGATTTCTTTACTACATAATAATTCAAACAATTTTCATATTGTATTAGATCCTTTATTTAGTGTGCTTTGCAAATAATCTGTATGGAATGAACAATGAGGAGATTCCTTTTGTAACAATGCCTATTGCTAGATAATTAATCACTCAACAACGGTGCAGGCATCGAGTTTCAAAATTGATATAATTAAAATTTTAGGATAAAGTAATGACATATTTATATGCAAGAATGATAGGTTCAACTAAGACAGTTTTGAGACCTAGAAATACCTGCCTGATGTATTTCTTTTGGTTTAAATTAAGTGATGTGCTTAATGGTAATCGTGTGCCCAGATAACCTTGCATTTGTATTCTGACTATCATACGTATTGTGACATTTGTATATTTTCAGTTCTGAATAAACCAAAAAATAAAAAAGTGATGCACTACTGCAGGAGGCTGGCCTGGTTTGTAGTGCTTATCTTGGGTACTTACACCTTATACCAGGTCCTGTTATCCCTTATTAGTGAAATGTAGTAGTGTTCTAGAAGCTTAGGCTGATAGAGGTAGCTATAGCAGAGCAGCCTAGGAGGAACTAGGAGACATGCAAAGCTCCTGCAATACCACTTATAGTTACACAGTACTTATACACAACTAAAGACAATACTCAGTGTTACCAAAAATAAAGGTATTTATTTGGGTGACACAGAACCAAAAATATCTTAGGGACAATACTCCTTCTGGAGGTAAGTATTATACACAATATATGCACTAGACACCAAAATTAGACAAGTAAATAGAAATAGAACAATTCAAACAATAGGAAATGCTATAGAATGCAATGGGAGAAAATAGGTCTAGGGGCAACACAAACCATATGCTAAGAAAGTGGAATGCGAATCAGGAATTCCTCCCCTAGACAAGTGTAGTGTGTGCAGAATCACTGGGAGAGTAAGAATACAGTAAAGGTAAGTAAATTACCCCACTCCAGAGCCCAGAAAAGCAGGAGTAAAGTACTGCATGATTAGGATATTGCAGCAGCCAACCAAGTCTGCAAAGAACAACTGCTGGATTTCTAGACCTGAAGACCTGCCAATTGAAGGGGACCAAGTCCAGAAGTCGAAAGAAGTTCCAGGAAGGACAGGAGCCCCTGCCAACCCAGAAGAGGGTGCAAAAGAAGAGTCCCTCGTGAGTCAAAGACTGCAGGAATGCACCCTAGGAAGGTGCCAGCTGGTTCCTGTGTAATACAAAATATGTCCACGGCTTGAGGATCATTGCAGACATGATTTTGTGTTGGAAGTCGCCAACAAGCCTTGGCTACAACAAAAGTGCATTTTGTGTCAAGATGGCACTGGATGGACCCAGGGGGGACCTGTGGGGCCTCAACTCTGTGTGAGGAAGAAGAAAGGGCTCTCCTTTGTCCCCAGGAGTCACAGGATCCAGGGACAAAGGAGTTGCAAAACGCGGTTGATGCTGCACAACAAAAGAAGGTCCCATGCCAGCAGAGAACAACTAAGCAAGTTTAGCGTCACAGGATGAAGTGCTGGGGACCTGGGCCAGGCTGTGCACGAAGGGATTTTGCAAATAGTGCACAGATGCCTCAGGAGGTGAAGAATACGCAGTACCCAGGTGTACCGTCGCCCTTGAGGAAGGCAAGGTCTTACTTCCTCCAAATTGCATCAGCAGGACCTCAGGACAGTTTATGTCAATGATGTCCACCCTCTGGGTCCTTAGGAGCATGCTCATCACTGTAAGAGGAGACCAAGGGTACCGGTCGTCGTCTTGGAAGGTGCCTGCTTGGAGTAGGGGAGGTACTCCGTCACTCCACAGTAGATTTCTTTAGCCCCTCTGGTGCAGGATTTAGACAGGGAGTCCCCAAAGCATGCACACCATGGAAACTGTTGCAGTTGCTGACTTGGAGCTGAGCTTGCTGAAGAAAAGTATCTCTTGTAGATACTTTGTTGCAGTTTACAGCGTTTCTTGGAGCAGGCTGCAGTTGATCCGAATTCAGAGGAGCTGAAGTTATTGCAGAGGATTCCTGAAGGAAACTTGCAAGCAGAATCTGAAAAGAACCCAGAGGAGAGACCCTAAATAGCCCTGAGAGGGGGATTGGCTACCTTATCAGGGATGGACCTATCCAGAGGGGTCTCTGACGTCACCTGCTGGCACTGGCCACTCAGAGCCCTCCAGAGTGCCCCACACCTTGCAAAGCAAGATGGCTGAAGTCTGGGACACACTGGAGGAGCTCTGGGCACCACCCATAGGGTGGTGATGGACAGGGGAGTGGTCAGCACCTTTCCTTTGTCCGGGTTCGCACCAGAGCAGGGGACAAGGGGTCCCTGAACTGGTGTAGACTTGCCTATGCAAGGAGGGCACTATCTGTGTCCTTCAAAGCATTTCCAGAGGCTGTGGGAGGCTACCCCTCCCCAGCCTGTAACACCTTTTTTCCAAAGGGAGAGGGTGTAATACCCTGCTCTTAGAGGAAATGCTTTGTTCTGCCTTCCTGGGACTGGGCTGCCCAGACCCCAGGAGGGAAGAACCCTGTCTGTGAGGTGGCAGCAGCTGTAGCTGCAGTGCAAGCCTCAGAGAGTTGGTTTGGCAGTCCTGAGGGTCCATGGTGGAGCCCCCAGGATGCATGGAATTGGCTCCCCAATGCCAGATTTGGAATGGGGGGACAGTTCCATGATCTTAGACATGTAACATAGCCATATTCTGAGTTACCATTGTGAAGCTACATATAGGTATTGGCCTATATGTAGTGCATGCGTGCAATTATGTCCCCGCACTCACAAAGTCCCTGAAATGGCCTTGAACTATGTGGGGCCACCTTTGCTAGTGCAAGGGTGCCCTCACACTTAGTAACTTTGTACCTAACCTTCAGCAAGTGAACGTTAGACATATCAGTGACTTATAAGTTGCTTAAACGCAGTGAAAATGCCTGTGAAATAACGTGTGCAATAGTACATGAAGGCTGCAATGACAGGCCTGTGCAAGGGTTTGTCTGAGCTCTCTATGGGTGGCAAAAGAAATGCTGCAGCCCATATGGATGTCCTGGAACCCCAATGCCCTGGGTAACTAGGTACCATATACTAGGAACGTATAGGGGGTCCAATGTGCCAATTGAAATTGGTAAATGAAGTCAGTAGGCTTCAGTGAAAAATGTAAAAGCAGAGATATGATAAGCACTGAGGTTCTGGTTAGCAGGGCCTCAGTGACACAGTCAAGCACTACTGACAACACATACATAAGGCACAAACTATGAGCACTGGGGTCCTGGCTAGCAGGACCCCAGTGAGACAGGCAAAACACACTGACATATAGGTTTTTATCTATGAGCACTGGGGTCCTGGCTAGCAGGATCCCAGTGACACAGTAAAAACACACTGACACACACTCACAAACAGGCCAAAAGTGGGGGTAACCATGCTAGAAAGAGGCTACTTTCTCACAACTACAAGTACGATTCCTGTATTAATTGGTGCAATGATATTATTGGAAGTTCTAAGAAGTCTTCCATGTCAACCCAACAGAACATATATATGTCATTTGTAACAAGCACTTAACCTCACTTGAACCTCTACTCATAAAAATAGGGAAATATTCATAACTGTAGGTGAGCAGAAAGGCCCGGACTCCTCTAACATTTATCCAGAATCTTTTTGCCCACTATCGATTGCTAAGTGTAAAGAATTAGTGGTGGCATGGAAGTCTGTAGCTGTTGATCTGACATTTAAAGCTTTTGTTATCGCAAAATGGCCTTCTTGGATGTACTATCCCTATTGTGTGAGTCTGTGTCCTGTTACCGACTCACAAAATAGGGATTCCGGCTCACAATTAGGAAGGGGCATGCCAATGGCATCCCTTCCTAATTGCGACTCGCAGGCCTTGTATAATTATTTTTGACCGTGATCCACAGACCTCTGCCTACTTTGAAAAAATTAAAGGTAGCTTTTCACTTTTGTTTTTTAAATGCATCCGTTAAGGAAAACCGGCTGTGTTTAAAAAAAACAATTGCTTTATTAAAAGAGCAGTCACAATTAGTGGTCTGTTAACCCCAGCAAGCCACCATTCCTGGGATTGTTGACATTCACAAATGGGTCGCAAATTGCAACCTGCCTCATGATTATTGATGAAGCAGGTCCTTTGCAACCCATTTGTGAATTGCAATCAGTGTGATTGACAATTTGTTTCGGGGCTCGCAATTTGCGATTCACAAAAAGTCTCAAAACAAAATAGTCGTACATCTGGCCCCTAAACCTTTCCTACTTGACAAAACTTGTTGCCCAAACACCAATTACTTTAACAGCTTCTGCCATTTATTTGGAAAATCATGGATGATCTAAGAATCTAAATCTATAGAGACAGTGTCACAGTGCTGATATTATGGCTGCTTTGGCCTTTTTTAAACCACGTTTCAGGCAGTGTTAGAGTTTTGGGGGCATTTTTCCAGGATCCACTCTTTAAAGTCTTCCCGCCTCCTTTTGGTTCCAAGAAACGGAGAATCAGCCCCATGCACCTCACTTACTGTGTATGTACACAAATAGATGAAAAGAGTCTTCAAGGCCAATATATTGAAACAGATTCACGTTCTGCGGATTATAAAAATAGATGGTGTCATATTATTTTTCATTTAGTGAAATAAAAAATGTAAGGCAGGAAGAAACTACAGTTGGTAAAAGTACCTCTAAAACATCAAAGATGAATTCCACTTGCATGTTAAAAAAATATGTTACCAATTAATGTGTGTTCATGTTACTGTGTCCTGCACAATGATGATGTTGAGTAAATAATGAAATATAAATGCAGTTGAGAAAAACTTGTTTCTGCTAGTTCATTCTTCCACATGATGTTTTCATTATACAATTATTGTGTTTTCCATAGATTTGTACTCAGACTGGGCCAATGACACAATCTTCCTGAACTGGTGATAACGCTGCACCACTGGACATGGCGTCCCTCGCCCTTGTGGTGCTGATATACAGTAAGTATTGCATGTCCAATGGCCCCTGTACATGTAACATGTTCTTAATTTGGCAATGATGTCAGATCTTTTTCATGAAAAAAATGCCTGAAATAAAAAAGCAGGACACAAAAGAGGACTCGTCTCTTCCCCTCTGCATGGACACGGAGTATGTGTGTCTGTGTGTATTTTTGAATAGTACAAACATAGCAAAAAGACAGCGGAACTGAGTGGTGTACACTAATGAATTTGTGGGATTCTCTTTTCAGTACCACACACACACACACACATAGTAACAGCAAGGGAATCCTGAGACTCCCAGCTCCTAAATTACTCTGCCATCTACCATTAACACCAATTACCCAGGAAGACCCCTGACCCCAATCCTGGAGTGGGCAGAGACAAGCAGGGTTGTGCTTGCACCATAATGCTGATGCCCACCACTGTTCCACCAATGACATGTCCAACCCAGTAATCAAGGGTAGTACCAACTAAAGTAGTTGTGAGGTGATGGCAGTTTTAAGACCTGTTTAAACTATTTGAAGTGCAGCCAATATTTATGAACATAACAATGATGCCACATTAATAGATGAAAATAAAATCCATTCACCATGTACATGTAAGCAAGTCAACAATTGTCCTTTTTTCTCTGTGTAGACAACATGTTTCATAAAATGTGGGCTATGACTCTAGCACCACTTCTCTTCGAGAAAAGTCATTCCTCTGTGATGGATTAAGAAGACTTATAATAAGGCCACATAAAATTGCTTAACAGCTTCCCATATGTAACATTAAGGTGTCTTTGAACATTAGAAACCATAGGGCAAGTAAGTGCATTCTAATTGGAAATCTGCCAGTCTAAATGGGATGACGTAGACAGACAGATAATCAGTAGTTTCCTATACAAGCTTTCCGGCTGTCTTTAAATGTCTGCCTCCATTAATTGTTTACTACTCAGAGCCAGATGCCCTCATACTGAGAGTAGAGGTGAGAAAGATTACAATTGAAAAATCTTCTTCACCAAGATACCCACAGATACCCGTTCCTACATACCTGTACACTACATTTAATCAATTTTCTCCACGTATTGCTCAGAGAAATGGCCTTTAAAAATGCCCTAGCAATTACATTGGAAATGCAATTGAACTCTTCTGTGCAGTTCTGCAATGCTTTTGTTAATTCTACAAGGCCTGCAAACCTAGGGGCAGATTTCAGAGATCCTAGCGCCACTGGAGCATCACTTTTCATGACGCTCCTGTGGCGCTGTGCACTGTGCGATATTAAAAGGAGGTATAACGCCAGTTTGTGTGGCGTTACGCTTCCTTGTAAATATGGGCCCCTCTGATGCAGTTTTTTGTCTCAGAGGATCATGCAATGGGTTTTGCAGTGGGCGTTCCATTGCAACACTCATTGCTTTTGACGCTGCCCCAGATTTACGAGTAATTGTTAACCTATAGCAGCCCCAAAAACTAACTCCAGGGGTGGCGTTAGCATGGCAATACGAGGAGGAATGCTTTTATTCTTCCTAGTATTTTGCTTTTTCCATGTATGCTACATTCTGCAGCACAATGAGCAATTGTTTATGTGCTGAAAGGGATATCTTCCAGCACGTAAACAATCTATCCCCTCAACCAGATACCCTTGCACTATGGTGCAAGGATGCCTGTGTTGGCGGAGGCAGCTTAATTCAGTGCCGGTGCTGGGGGAATGTAAGGGTGCACTGTATTCCTGTAAATACAGCTCAGTCCTGCGTTTCAAAAGCGGTGCAGGGCAGCATTGCTATTTTTGGTGCAGCGCTGCACCACTTCACCATAAATCTAGGCCATAATGCCTTACTCACAATTACACTGAAACCTTGGTCGAGTTCCAGAGAAAAGAAGGACAGAGGACATGCGTTCAAGTGCTGTGAAGAGACCTTTTGGAAAAAAATGCGATACATGTAGGATGGGGAAATGTGTCACTGATAATAGCTTAAGAATAGGAGAGCTACAATAATGCATGTGCAATGCCGAGTGAAGAAAATCTTTTTTTACTTGCAAGCAAAATTAATTTAACTGTTGTTTTAAGTCTTACTTTGCACCAAATGTATGAGGTGATTTACTTGGTGTATGAGGGTAAATATCATTAAAGTCAAGGGAATGTTATTTCGGTATATCCTTTAGGTACCAGCCAATTTTATCTAGTTTTATGTCTTGAATCCTGCATTAATTAGGTCTATATATTAACTGTTCTTCCTTCTTTTTACAGCATGCCTGCAATTATGCACTGCTCAAAGTAAGTACTGGGTCCCATTATTTGAAGAAGACTTATAACCCTTCCACATCAAAGAAGGCACTTGTAAAATGTTACCCTATTTACAATTGTGGGTTTCTGCAATAGTGGATTATAACACCATAGCTAACACCACGTACTTGAAAGGCAAACGGAATGTGCCCTTCAAAGTAACTAGTGCGAACTGGGGCAATTTAATTTATGATGACTATCAGTTCCACTCAAACAGCGCTTTCACTATTCCATATTATAATTCTTGCTGAATGTTGATCTGTATATTGATTTTATTATGAAAAGTTGCTGTTGCTTCCTCTCCATTGCTCTGTTTAATATGTATCTCACTATTCCAAGAAGTGCATAGGTGGTAAAAATGTGTATGTACCCCAAAGTTATAAACAGTCATTGAGACCCTTCTCTAGATATTCGTATTAAACTTTTCTTTCCTGCTCAGGAAGTAGCAGCATCTTAATGATAGCATTATCAGTTTGTAGATGTGGGGTAAAATCCAATATATGTGTTTATTGTGTGTCCTTTATTTTTACTTTGTCCCCTAATATTTTAATTTAAAATCACCTTTCTATTATTTTGAACATATGAGTGAAGCACAGATCAGACCAGACACTCATACCTTGCCACAAAGAGCTTAGCATGGTCATCTGAAAAGCACAGATTGACGTTACAATATCTATTTCTCCCTGATACATCCTGGATATCCTGCACATTTCCCAACCACTTTCCAATTTCAAGGTGTTGTCAACATCTTTGGCTGAAACACCATGGTATTAGTGTATTGTTGTAGTTGAACCCATAGAATTCCCATTCTGTATATAACATATTCATGGAACTATGTCTTCTGAATAGTTCTCTTTTCATTTCTGCCACTATCGCAGTTCCTGCCTTGTTTAATGGCGTCATCAAATCATCATGACTTAATAGTCACTGTAACAAATGATAGTTCTATACCCATGCTTATCATCTTCCGTCTAGTGATTCTCTTGAGTAAACCAATTCCCTATTTATAAATATGTAAACTACCCAGTATCTTAAAAATATAACATTTGCTGTTTCCGAATGATCTAGCTATTTTCTTAAGACATTTAATTCGGTTTCAGAATCCAGTAAATTGTCAAATCTGGGTATACTTTTTCATTGTATGCTTTCTAAGGAACTTAAAGCCACAGTGGTGGCAATGTCAGGCTTTTTTCAACAGTTTTTCTCAACTACTTATTCAATTTCTATCATAACCATAGAAGGTGAACATACGGTGGTAGAAATATTCTTTGAATGGATACCTTAAACGGAATCTAAGATGGATCCTCCAAAGCTCGAGTCCAATGACTTGTTAGATTGCAGCATGCATCATTTCAATTCTCAGGAGGCAAAAAATGTTAAGAACAGATCTCATTAATACTTAGGTCACTTAACTGATGTCCAGTGACTTGATGCATTAACATTAGGATCCTTTGTATGACTTGCCAAGCGTTTATATTATTCTCCTTCAAATCATCTTAAAATACAGGCTAATGACTGTCACACCTTGACTTGAAGTATTGTAAGATGCATTGAAAGCTGCACTTTTCTGGTGTCACTACACTTCAAGGACACAGATGAATTTGTTAAATAGTCAATTTGCCAAACCTTTATAGTAGACTACACAGAAGACAGGTTAGTAATTTTCATTTTCACATGATTCCATTACAATTGGGGTTCTTTTTACAATGAGGCCTTGTTACTACCCCACAGGAACTGTTGAAATGTTAATGTGTTTGCTAACAGTCCTAGAACTGTTTTCTTGACCACTGAAAGACATGGCAATGGATTTGCAAGACTATTTGTAAAATCACTGATATAAACACCTAGCAAAATAGCACCCTTCAACAGCACCATTGCCATAAACATCCATGTATCTGACAACACAAAGTGCAAGGCTTTGGTATACGCATGAAATAAACATGTATTCAGTTATTTTGTTATTACAGAATAATAGAAATTTCACTATTTAAAATTGCAATACAAAAACAAGAGTTCTGTTTTCCTAGAGGGTTTATTCCTGAAGGGGGTGAGTCCCCCTCCTTTGTATTCATTAAGGTGGCAGTGATGTTAAATCATAGAGTATTGCTATTTTTCACTGTCATTATTTTTGTGTTGTAACACTGTGCCGGTTGTTTCAGAAAAGAGCTGGCAAAGCCAGCCATTTTGGCTTCAATGTGATAACATTCGGAAAGAGCGTGTGTGCATGCCTGTGTTTGAATACATTGGCACATTAAAGTCAGACCTATTGACTTCACCAACTCTTGTTACTTTAAATGCTGTCTCCAAATGCTCCTGGTCGGATGTTAGGTTTAAGCAGTTAAAAAAATTTGTTCTAAAACCTATCATGCTGCCAATGGATGAATAAAATCTGTGTACCACGTAGTGCCAGTGTAATGGTATTTTTATTCTCAGTGTGGTTTATTACCATGTTTTCCTCATGTCTAAATTCAGAACAGAAGTGACTGAATATTCTAAGCACATTAGTTACATAAATTATGTATCAATGCAACTTACAATAAAGTGATTGTCAACCTCTCCCTTTGTAACCTCAACTTCTGCTCTTCCATTCGCACTAAGCACAGACATCATGTTGCAATTTTCTATCACTGTATCAGATGTTTAAGGGTCTACAGGCTCATAGAAATGGCATGTGATTGAACCATATCTTTGCAGTCTCCGGGACATGTGGCATCTGGTAAAAGGTTGCAGCTCTCTCTCCCAGTGAAGCTCTCTGCTCCATTTAGCACAGGCTGGAATCTCCTCAGTGGTTTCAGGGCAATGGCCATCTTCATCCTGGAAAGTAGTCGCGACCACAAACGGAAAGTTTAAGAAGCAGGAGTGAGAGAGGGATTTTCTACAGCTGTGGCTGACAAACATGGCTCGGATACGGCAAGAGAGCAGGGGCATGGGCAGTGGCATTTGCTCCTGGGCGCCTCCTCATATGAAAGTGTGAGGGTCAAGTGTATGCCTGGAAAGCGGTGGGAGACTGGGCTCCCAGACAGAGGTATGTGAGCTTGGGGTTTGCTCCTGCGCTGGTAGCATTGCTACCATAGGGGGTGCCTGACCGTGGTGGATGACAGGAGCAGGCCATGCCTCTGATAGTAGTGCAGCTGAAGGAGCAGTCATCTTGGTATGGGGTGTATATAACCAGCAGCGTCTGCAGCTCAGGATGCAGCACCGGGTCACTGCTCCACTGAGCTCTCATCCACAAAATGACAGCTTCAGGGCGCAAGGTGGGCAACACGGGGGAGTGTCCGTGAAGTGGGAGCAAGATCAGCTCTCCCCACTGCAACATGGCCAATCATTCCTGCCGCATGCTGCTCCAATATAAAGATGTGATGCGAATTCAATGCTGACAGCAACAAGAAGAAAAAGCAAAAGAGCTAGTGTTTCCCATCATAAATGTGAACTTTAAGTGCTGGAAATGTATGTATCCACAAAATGGCATGAGCAGGTGCAAAACATAAGGGCCACCACGTCAAACCAATAGCTATAGGGAATCACGACAACGAACCAGTGAGTGAATGGAGTTGATTGAAAGCCCCTCCGTGTAATGTATATTATGTGTTATATGTTGTGATTCCATAGGCTCCGCTGACAGCCACAGCGGTTTGACAACAGACCTAACAATGACGGTATATGTTCCACTTGATTCGGCTCGACCTTCTAGTGGAGTTGACGGCTGTCGCTGTTAGTGTGACTTGCACTACTTGGAACTGTAAAGAACATTTACTGATTTTCCTAAGCTGTTCATCCTCCTTTTGTATAGCAGGTGGGAGGCACCTACTGTAAAAATGCTTGCAGATGTCCACCGACCTGCAAATTAAAGGCTCATGACTTTGGGTATCTGGGTGCAGCACTTCCAAAAATGCAGTTCACAGTGAGGAATGATAAATAAGCTGTCATGGTTTTAAAAAACAACACACAAGGCTTGAACCTCATTCTTTTTGGAAGGATCATAACCAGAGTTAGGTATGCAGTATGGATCAGTATACAGTTTTTCAATGTTTGGTGAAGTGGTTTATGCTGGCACTCGATTGCTTTCCCTGTTTCACCTTCTTACCATTCTCCATAATTATGGTGGATGCACTCCAGCCACAAACCTTCTAATTAGTATACGTACCTTAATGCTGTTTTTTTTTAATCGAAATTTATTTTTACTGGCATGGCTGTTATCAATTACTCTGTATAAAGAATCAGGGTTTTCGTGTATTATTTTGTATGAAGCATCACATCAAATTGGACATTCACCTGTGACAATAAAAATAAATTTCTATGCATTTTTCACAGTTCAAGGACTTTATATTGTCTCTCAAATAAGCAGCTATTTAGTTAAATATTGTTGTTGATTATAAGTTATCTGACAGCTTAGCACAACGCAAGGTTTTCGCTATCTATCCATCTATCTGCCTATCTATCTATCTATACGTTTTGCCTTTTGCACTAGGCATAGTTTTGTTTCTTTAGCACAAACATAACATGTCATTTGTTGTGCAATGTGTTACAGAACAAGAGCATTTACTACATGATGAGCACAATATCTAGCTATCTTGATCTGAAACATTGGTTTTATTCTCATGATCACTTTGGCACATACAAATCTATTCGGCAGCACCGATAAGTCCAAGACACTTACTTTTGCATTTCGTTATTTCAAAATTAAACATGATACAGAAAATGTATTATACATTACTTTAAGAACCTTAAGGCAGGAGATGTGAATAAGGGTATGTTCTCCACAAAACAAGAATACAGGATATAAATACAATTTCGCCTCACGATATTGCTTCAATTAGAGTGTAAAACACACACACACACACATTTTTGTAGTATGGTGTGCAAATAAAATCCATTGGAGATTCCAATTTCTCCTAATACATTTTTTAAAACGATGTGGTTGATAAAAGTAATGATTATCACTTTTTTTTAATTCCAGACAATCCTGTGATGTACCCATATGGACTAAGCGAAGGGGACTTATTTATGGGCAAAGTGGATGATGGCAGCACAATCCCTCTCCCCATTACTGTACCGTTCCGCTTCTTCGACCAGACATACTTAACTCTCATTGTAAGTCTCATTGGAGTGAAGATCACTGTATTTAAATGTAAATTCCAGAGGATCAGCAGATTTAACTCAAGCCTTTGATGCTTAGAACTGTTATTTAACAAAATGCAATGCCCTTGCCCTCAACTAGATACATGATGTGGGGAAATGCCTGAAACAATCCAAACAGCTTGTACATGGTCAGAGAGTTTGTTTCCACCCGGTACCACCATTATACAAATGCCCCAAAAGAGATCTGTAGCCCACCATCATCCACTCCGATAGGGAACAGAAGCAACAACAGATGCACCTTGACCTTATAGGCCCGCATCAGTCAGAGGCATCTCTCTAGCTCATCAAGATCAATTGCTCCTAAATCTAGTTATGCATTTTTATTTGATTTAAATACACCTAACTCATATCACGAAGTGACCAGTGAGCTGAACAGAACAGGTATTCCAAAAGTAGGGATTTGGTTCAAGATAAAATAGTGTTGTTTGAGCATCATACTTTTGATTATCGGCAGGGAGTTTTGTGGTGGATAAATATGTTTCAGCCGACAGCACAAATGGATAGTGTTAGTTTGGCAGACAAACAAAGCTGAAGAGACCTTCGAGGCCCAGGAAGCATTGGCCTGGGCATTTTCGTGACCATCTTCTTTTATTTGCTAATTAGTGATTGCCCACCTGTATTAAGGCTTTGCAGTGTGATCCAGCAGGCCCGCCAAGATCAGACAACATAGGCACCAATTCCGAAAATATATAGAACTTCTATTTTAAAAGAGAGGCATTTGTGGTTCTGACTTCTACATATCGATTCCTAAAACCTGCATTTTACAATCATATTGGAAAATCTGTCATTATGGTGGATCCATCCCATCATAAACGTGGGGTTGGTGACATGACAGATGCCAAACAAAAAGAACAGCCACTGGTGTTGGGACATTCCCACCCCCGGAACTATTTTAAGTGCGGGACTAATCCTGAAAGTAACTGTAATTCCAGTGTGACTACCAAAGTAATAATACCAGTTCTTCTGACAGTGCACAGGAAGGATTTACTCCAGATCGTAAAATAGTTTCCCTATGGGGGAAAAACTTTATATTTGCAAATGAACATTGGTGCGTGACTTGTACCAGCCGACTTCAAACAAGTGAAAAATATGCATTAAAACGTTTTTTAATCCTACACATGTATAACGTTCATAATTGTGTAGGGGTACTGCGGGAGACCTTTGTGAACAAATAAAAGAATCACACACACGACTTTTTGAGGATTTTGCTTTTTGAGCCGGGCCTGTAGAAGTTAAACGGCCAAACCATTTTGAAAAACTCTAAAGACAATACAGCTTAACTCATCATCAAAAACAATAAAAAATAAAACTATTTGAGTGTGTGCAAACGGACATTTTCTGAGTAGCATTCTCAAGGTATGTGAGAAATCATGGCCAGAGCGATCACTGCACATGCTACAACAGCAGCCAAACCTGTCTTTTCATAATTTTCAAATTAGTTCATTGCTGTACTTTCAGGGCGTGTAAAACAGCTGTCAGTGAAAAGCTTCTTTGACTATTCCCACGCATAGGGTGACCCCTTCTGGTGGAATTGTACAACTACAGAGATTGGTAATAGTTCCGCGCAGACGTGAATGTAATTGGAACTGTTGGGACTTTTTCTAGTGCTTTTCTAAGACCTATCATTCTTCCTACAGGTGAACACGAACGGGGTGGTGTCCTTCGGGGTGGCCGTCTCCCAGTACACCTCGGATCCTTTTCCTCTCTCCGATGGACGAGCGTTCGTGGCACCATTCTGGGCAGATGTGGACATCC
Source organism: Pleurodeles waltl (assembly GCF_031143425.1). Taxonomy (NCBI): domain Eukaryota; kingdom Metazoa; phylum Chordata; class Amphibia; order Caudata; family Salamandridae; genus Pleurodeles; species Pleurodeles waltl. Next base: position 1,417,031,464 of record NC_090446.1, read on the forward strand.
GCATTGCAGGAAACGTGTTCTACCGAGAGTCCAGAAACGCCACCCTCCTGCGGCGAGCTTCGAATGAAGTCCACCGCTATTTTGGCCTTTCATCGTTCAATGCCACCTGGCTGTACATCGCCACATGGGACAAGGTGGCATATTATGGGTCTACGTCCTCAAAGGTAATTACGTAGCTCTTCAGCTATACTCATGAACTTGAGAATGGGCCGACACACCACGGTGATCACAGCAGTCAGTGCTCAATAAAAACTGCTTACAACGCAAGCGATACAGCCACAAACACCTGCAAATCATATGACTACAAGAAAATCACCCTCGCACATTGTGATGATGACCTCAGACCATACACACAGGTCTGAGTCCGCCAAGGTTCTCGAAACCCATCACTAACAAACATACCATGCGTCTATATTATCACCTGTATGCTGAAATTCATTCATTTAAATTATATGTACATCTTCAAAATAGGAAACAAATAGTAACACCTACAATCGAGATTAAATATTGCGAGGTTGATATTATTGACCCAGATACGAGTCTGTCATTGCCAAACTCGCAAGGCATTCTGGGATAATGACATACGCCAGTGTTCATAAAAACTAGACCCGACGGTTAATTGTTCAGTTGTGAAGCATTAGAACCATTGGTCAAAGAGCATCAAAAAACGTACGGGAACAGTGATGCTGCATGTAATGGGCGTGGGGTCAGTGATTGTGGGGGGCGGAGGTCAAATGTGTGGTTGAAAAATATATTGTGTAAGCCTTTTTGGTATTTCACCTTCAGGTAGCTGGACAATATAGCAAAGCTTAAATGGAAAAATACAAGTTAATCAGTGGGAAATGCACCGTAGTACATTAAGAAGCATCTATTATTGAAGGTACTGCAAAGATCTGTATGTGTAACCAGAGAGCCATGGGGTGAATCTTGGTTGGTGCAGTGGAGAACAGTAACTTGTGTATTTTTAGTGCTATGAGTTCTCAGACTGACAGAAAGCTCTGTGAACATGTACGTCATTATTTTAAACTTTCTTTGCACACAGTATACGATAGACTTCTACAAAACGTGCAAAAAGGTTAAAGATAAAATGGTGTACCAAAATATAGATTTTATTAATACCAAAACTACACGTAGTTTGTTTATTTTTTTATAAACCTGCTCCTTAACAACACATACTTCACATCTCAGCTGGTAACTCCCTTGCAATGCAACTCAAAAAGACTAAGGACCTGATTTAGATGGTGGTTAATGAGTTACTCCATCACAACGTTGATGGATTTGCCATCCACCAAAATATAAATCCCACTATATCCTATGGGATTTATATTTCGGCAGACTGGAAATCGGTCACCGTTGTGATGGAGTAACTTATTTGCCATGATCTAAATCACACTCTAAATCTATCTCCTCAGGAGTCTTGAAGTGATTCTGTTAACTAAAGCCAATACTGGCTTCCAAGCACCTTTTACATTTCCAAATTAACCAGTTGCACACATTTGCATTGCTTTCGGGCAAGCAGACACTCAGGCAAGGTTTGTATATTGTTTAGCTGGCTGACGCCCTTCAGTTTCACAGCACAGGACACTCCCTGTCTGACACTTAAGTGGAAGCTTTTTAGCTATTTTGTTTTTATCTGAATTAACTGTCCCGGGATGGGATGGATGGTTTTTCGTAAAAAGTAAAAAAGTAGGGGAACTGTTTTTCATAAATTAAAAAAGTATAGGCACACCACGCCCCTTCAATTCCGCCCACTTCGACCTCTGATTGAGACTGTGCGCTCAACTTTGACCTTTGTCTTTTTGTACCACCTTTGTGTCATTACAGGTGAACACATTCCAGGCTGTTCTCATCGCTGATGGCGTAATGGACTTCATTCTGCTGAACTATGACGTCGTCGTGTGGACGACCGGCACTGCAAGTGGGGGGAGCCGAACTACCGGGTTGGGAGGCACACAGGCACAGGTAAGCAAATTTGTCCAAGAGAAGACTTTTTACACTGCTTAAAACTTTGGAAGTGATTCGTTTTCAAGAAGGTGAATCTGGTGATGACCCTTTTAGACCGTTCTTCATAAAGTGTCGTAGGTACTTTGAGAGTCGCAGATTTAGCAAAGTGAATCTGTATGCCTGCCTGCAAAGGCGCCCGACATAATGAAACTAAGAAGATGGGAGACGTTTTCTGTATGTTCCTTCCAGCTAGGCTGGGGGTTCAGGTAAATGCACACCACCGCCCCGGAAAGTCAGCAGGAACGCCCTGGTATTGTACAGGACACTTTTCACATCCCTCTACCTTTGCAAAGTTGTTTTTAAAGAACTCTAATTTGCATCTTCGTTCACCACTAGTAAATTCACTTTCTTTTTTTGATCTATATTGGAAACCTTATTAAATGGGACTAATATCGATTGCTCTCCCTCTACCTTATTCAGTGGGATCTTGGCAATCTTTTGGCAATTTCTCAATTGCCGGAAAAGTAGGAATCGGCCTTTGCATATACCCCATCTGCTTGTGTTGACTGATTGCTTTTCTCCCCACAGGCTGGCTTTAACAGCGGAGGCTCCTCTCACTACTTCAGTATCCCAGGATCAAGGACGGCGGACATCTTAAATGTTGCATCTACTAGTAATGTCAACACCCCGGGAGTGTGGGCGTTCCGAGTGGACACCTTCCAGAGTGCGGGTGGATGCGTGTATAATGGTGAGGCAGCTTCTATCAGCTGGTTTACGTGTTCTTACCTTATAAATCCCATGGCACGTGGCAATGGGTTGCAGGTTTGGCACTGTATTGATCCGAGGGAAGGTAGCAATGCTAGGACCCATCCAGCCTCAGCACTAAATCATTGCAAATCGCTTGCAAAAACTGCTCTTTTAAGTACAAGTGGAGCGCTCCAGCAGGCAAATTTCTATTTTGCCTAAATAGGTTAGTCTCAGTTCGTTCCTGTCAAGGTTAGTTCCCCTGTATGAATGTAGATATGAGCTGACATCAACCCAGATTGCAGCCCCAAGGCAGTGAAGTCCTGTACCTCGGCTGGTGACAGAAGTGAATGCTGAAACACATAGTATTCAAGGTGCCCAGACAAAGAAGCGCATGTAAGATGTATAGCACAGAGCTGGAGGGGGTTTGTGTGGCACATGGAGGAGCAAGGGAGTCTGTGTGGGGGAGGCAGGCTTCTTCAGTGGGTGTTTGATAACTACGGGTGTCTCGTGTGGTGCAAGAAGACAGCATTTACATGGAGGGGGGTGCATGACAGCAGGGTGAACAACAGCAGGAAAAATTGCATGAAAACATACAACTACTATACACCCGATACCTTAGGTCGTGGCACTACCACTAACCACCCGATGGAAACTAATAGCTTGTCATTCCATGCCTCTTCCACATCCCTGCACACGTTCACTCGCTCACATGTCCCCATTCACAAGCCGTACATGTATTCATGTGCCCGGATGCACATGTAAACATTTTTTCTATTCTCTAAACGCTCTAGGAGTGCGCTTGGACAGATACGCCACTTTCATCTTTGCAGTCGTACTCCCGAGAATCGTGTGACTTCCATTTTTTAAAGTATAGTCCTTTCCCCTTTTCTGTGCTATTTTTTGCCCAATGCAGATCAGTGTGCTCAGTTCTACATTGTAGAAAGGCAGCGCCGCTATGCAAGTGTACGTTTCCCCCCCAAACTACTAGGTGGGGCGCCCTTCTTGCCCGTGGAGAGCCGCCTGCACCCCGATGAAGTTTGGAATGCTCTGTTCCCCCGACCACACTGGAAAGAGTTTTACTTCAGTCTTTCAGTTCCAACGAGTTGAAAAAAAATCAGAAACGAGTTTTTGAATGGCCACAGAATCAGGTTGTGGACTTTCACAAATTCTCAAGGCAAACCACTCCTTGCACTGCCCACTCACCACCCATTGTGTGAGACTTATTCGTGTACGATGCATGCCAGTGTAAGGTAGTAATACACAGGAGTACATGGATATATGACACTTAGACCGCCTTTTGTCAATATATGTCAATAATAGTAACTCCAGACATTTTTATTGCAAAACTTTAATTATCCAAATCCCTTTTTGAAACTGGTGCTGTCCCTAATGTGTGCATAAAAGGTCACATAGAGGATACCTTGCGGTGCACAGTGTACATTAATCAGTTGTATATCTGGGAAACGCTTTGTAATACAGTCTTCTGTTGAAAGTTGACTTGTCTTAATGAAATGGTAACAAAAAGTCAGTGTTCACGGCTCCGTGCACCAGCCACACAATACATCAGAACATTTTTACTGAAATGTCAGACAGGACACAGAGACTTTATTTATTGCTGATATGTCTCATTCTCATTTTATTCTAGGGGCTTTCCTCACAGCTGGCACAACCTTTTGGAACACCACCTTTTGCCAGCATAAATGCCAGTGCCTAAACACCAGCATAATCACTTGTCAGAAACAACCCTGTGTGTCCTATGAAACCTGCAAGCCCGTAGCAAATTACTACAGCTGCCAGGCCACGGGCAAGAAGACCTGCCTGGCCTCCGGGGATCCACACTACACCTCATTTGATGGGCGCTACTTCAACTTCCAGGGCACATGCACCTACCTTCTCTCCCAGCCCTGCCGTAACAACTCCAACCTGACCTACTTCCGTGTAGAAGCCAAGAACGAGAACCGTGGAAATACAAAAGTGTCCTGGGTCAAGCTTGTGCGCGTGGTGACATATGGCAATGAAATCGTAATGAGCAAAGGCCTGAGTGGGCAAGTCTATGTAAGTCAACTAATGCTCACCATGGGAGCTACTGAAATGTGTAACATACCCCTCTGAACCTTTGTACCACTTTCAAACTAACTTTATCTCAAAGGTTTGCTGTATTGTACCTTCCCATAATGCTATCTAGTCCATTCTTCACCTCAATCATCAACTAACACCACATACTTTCTTCTCCAAATAGAGCTATGAGTTATTTTAGGACCAGAGCTTCAGTCCAGCCTACCTGGCAGGCTTGGTGCCTCTGCAACTCTCTTTCACTTGTAGACGTGCCTCCTCCCACTCCCTTAGTCACACCAGGGGTCGGGGCAGACCTCTGACTGCCTCGTAGGATCTCCATTTTACCAGCAGTACGCATCTGAGACAATGCCACATATGGCTCCTGTGTGAAAGGTTAATATTCTTATGTCAGTGTTCTTTTGGAAAGACAACCGAGTGTGCAAGGGAAATGTCGTGTGAATTGAGATTTTTTGTTTTATATACAATTGACATTTCTTTCTCTCATGTGTTTAGATAATCAGTTGATCAATCATCTATCCTGCCCATGTTTAATAGTACATAGAAGTGCGTAGAAGTCTCACCTTCCCTTGTGTCCTAACGTTTCATCCTAATTGTTCCTGTTTTTGTTAACTTTTAGCTAAATGGCAATAAAGTTCGTCTCCCGGTGACGCTTCTTGGAGGAAACCTAAAGGCTTACCAAACCGGCTTCACGGTGGCCGTCAGCACCGACTTTGGCCTGGTTGTGACCTACGATGGCTTTTCCCACACAACAGTCACCCTTCTGCCCAACTACGCGAACTCCACGTGTGGTCTTTGCGGGAATTTGAACAGCAATTCTTCAGATGACTTCATGACCCCGAATGGTACTCAGGCTTCCACTGAGGCGCTCTTTGGCAAGAGCTGGAAGGTGCCAGATAACGATGCTCTTTGTAGTGATGACTATACTGCACCCACATGCACCAGCCAGAACCAGACTCTGTACAATGGTAGCACCTACTGCGGCTTGATGAGGCTCACCACAGGTGCCTTTGCATCTTGTATTCCAGTTCTGTCTCCAGAGAACTTTGTGTCTGGCTGCATCTATGATCTCTGCGCTACCGAAGGGAATCAATCCACCCTGTGTAATGCTTTGCAGAGTTACACTGAGCGATGTCAGGCATTAAACGTCACTGTTGGGCAGTGGCGAAGTTCTGGATTTTGTGGTGAGTGATAACCAGATAGGTGAGAAGGAGGTTCTTTAATTGCATAACATCAACATGTTAGAATATATATCAGTAACACTGGGCGATTTGTGGCAGGTCGGATATGAGCTGAGCTGTATATGAGACGCCTGTTCGATTTTTTTACTATTTCTGAGTGAAACAAAATATTTTGTAATGAAAATGTGATATAACCCACTAAAGGCGAATCTACTGTCACAGTTTCTACTGAGTGTGATACGTGTGTGTATATATAGGCATATGATTGTTTTGGCGCATGATCATATTGTCAGCCACTACGCTGTAATGAAATCAGTTATACGTTCATGATGCAGTTCAGCTACATGGGATGGCATTTATTTATGTTGAATTAGAGAAAAACATCTTCACCATACTGCATCCGTTTCTTTTACAGGAGCCTCCTGTCCCGCCAACAGTATGTACCAGACCTGTGGCACGGCTTGCCCATCCACCTGCTCAGATTCCACGTCCAATCTGTACTGCACCCTGCCATGTCGAGAAGGATGCTTCTGCAACAGCAGCTACATCTTGAGTGGTGGCAGTTGTGTTCCTATTAACACGTGTGGCTGCAACATGGATGGTCAGTACTACAACCTCGGGGACGAGGTCATTCTGACGGGCACCTGCAGCCAGAAATGCACCTGCAGTGAGGCAGCCCAGGACATGGTGTGTGAAGATTATGGATGCAGCTCTCTGCAGGAATGCAAAGTTGTAGATGGAGTAAGAGGCTGCTACCGGGGACCCTATGGGATCTGTACCGCATCAGGTGATCCCCACTACCGCTCATTTGACGGACTCCTCTTTGACTACCAAGGAACTTGTAAGACCACTCTCAGCAAGTATTGTGGAGCTGCTGGAAATCTATCAGACTTTAGCATCCAGGTTGTTAACGAACACCGGACATCCACCAGGGTGGCCTGGACACGATCTGTGGAAATCAGAGTCTATGGCGAGCTGATATCGATAGTTGTCGGTCAAAAGAACAAAGTGCAGGTGAAGAGCTAACCCATACACTCTGTACACAGCCATGTGTTCTTCTCTTTACCAGAGGTTACTGGAAACAAATGTTCAGACTGGAATATAATTAAAGCTGTACATTTATATGTGCATTACAATTTATTAGGTACGCAATAAGGAAAGTACTGCAAATGGTAGCCTTATTGCACCCCCAAAAGTGAGCTGGTCTTTTTTTGATATTTGAAATAATTATTTCCTCACTGAACACTGGGACAATCAGGTATTTTTAGGGATTTTGTGCGTTACCTATGAGCGTGCTGCATGGACTTTCTGAGCTGGTCTTTTTGTTTAGGAGCAAAGCTGCACGTGTTACATTAAAATCTTGACCCTCTTGTGCTTCGCTCTATCAGTCACATGCATTGTTTAAGGAATAGTGTCATTGTTTAGAGACCAGATGCATTACTTGAGTTGAACATGGTTGAGCACATACGTACATTACAGCAAACAAATGAAAGGAGCCAATATGGAATGTGCTCAAGCATAGTGTGTGCCTATTATATGTTTGGAAAGACTGCGTTTTTCATGAGACTGTGTGGTTGGGTCAGTGTGTGCTGCATTCAGGGAATGCGGCAATGTAAATTTCCATATATGCGCAGACTCATAGATTTGCATGTTGTTTTTCGTTTCAGGTAAATGGATCGCTGGTCAATCTTCCAGTAAAACTGCAGTCAGGGAGGGTCCAGGTCATTAAGAGTGGCTCCACAGCCAAACTGCAAACAGACTTTGGCCTCTCTGTGACCTACGACTGGAGCCACAGTGTGGTTGTCAAGGTCCCCTTGGCCTACTCAGGGCTTCTCTGTGGCCTCTGTGGTGACTTTGATGGCAACAAGACTGATGATTTCAGGGCTCCCAACGGTACCTTGCTTACCAGTGCAGGAGCATTTGGTAACAGTTGGCAAGAGGATGATTCTCTGTTTCACTGCTTGGATACCAACAGCCAGCCACAGTGTAGCCTGGCCTTGCAAACTCAGTACAGATCCCTACAGTCATGTGGGATAATGTCTGACCCCATTGGCCCATTCAGGGGCTGCAACAGGCTGGAGGATCCCAGCACCTACATGGACAATTGTGTTTATGATTTGTGTGCGACGGATGGTGATAAACAGAGCCTCTGTGATAGTCTTCAGAGTTACACCCAGGAGTGCCAAAACCGTGGTCTCCCTGTCCTATCGTGGAGGAACCTGACTGGATGCGGTGAGTGCTGCTTGACATCTTCCGCAATATAAGGCTGTCCTTCCTCTCTCATCATTGGCACACTTTTATTGTAAAGGTTAAATACCCAACAGAAAGGTCTCTCTACTCATGAAAAAAGTTTTGTGAATCAGGCCCTATGTTCTTGCAAATGCTGATTTTTTACTTAAAGTGCAATCACGTTCTGGAAAAATATACAACGAAACTAGCCTTAAGGCCAATACGTAGCTCTGGAAGTCTATATTGTATTCACTCTGAAGGTTAGTGAGCCCATGAATGCCACTTGATATTAAAAGTTTGCTTTACTCATGCATTTCGTAAAGAGAGGTGAAATCAATTAAGACCCCTTACTGAACGGCACTCTCAACTGCTTCTTTAATCTAGCATTTGGGTCTTTAGTTGAATCCGACTTGTTCAAAGCATATATTGGGAGGCACAAACTTGGTGCAAGTTCACGGTGCCCCAACAGTATCCATCCCTTCCCCTCAAACACAGATTTTATAACTTTATTTGTTTTTCAGCTACTCGCGGTAACAGTAACTTTTATTGGAATCCCTTTCACCTTTTATATTGCCTTATTTTCGTTTGATGTAAGATGAAGCAAGTGGGTTTCCTTTCAGAATCAAGTTACTTGCCTTGAAACTCAAAAAACAAATTATTAAACTCTCTACTATAATTGAAACTATCCCAAGATGTTGAAGATCATGAAAGTTATCCTTAGCACTGATGATTCTGTACTGAAGCATGCAACAACTAGCAACACTTGTCCCTAGTGAAATATGGGTGGTCTTTCTCCTGAGCACAAGATTGTGTTTGTTCTGTATTGTGCATTCTTAGTCCCTATCACAAGGCAGGGTAATGATGATGGCAGACTGAACTGTTTTCAATGTATGATCATTTAGAAGGAATGGTTTTCTTTCTACTGAAGATATAGATTTAGAGATTGCACAAACCAGAAAATGCAGCTTGGTGTTTAGTTGGCACCATAATATGAATAAGGCCCCAAACAGACCATTACATATATTAATTTGGGAGCTGAAGTAAGGAAGGAGGAGTTTGTGGTTAAAGTAGCAATCCAGTATGCCCATTCATAAAGGATAGATTAGTGTTTATTCATGTACTGTATTATTGTATTTTTACAGATATCAGCTGTCCCAGCAACAGCCGCTATGAGCTCTGTGGGTCTTCTTGTCCTTCATCCTGTGCCGCACCAAGTTCATCATCCAACTGTTCTACACCTTGTGCAGAAGGATGCCAGTGTAACAGTGGCTTCATCCTCAGTGCTGATGACTGTGTGCCCCAGAATCAGTGTGGTTGCACCTACAATGACCAATATTTCAAGGCAGGACAGACCTATCGACAAGGAAGCAATTGTCAAACGTTGTGTAAATGTGATGGATCTACTGGAACAATCCAGTGCTCAAGCTCCCCCTGTGCCTCCACTGAGGTCTGCACCAGCATCAAAGGGGTGTATGGTTGCTACGCTTTACCAGATGGTATCTGCCGGGCCTCAGGAGATCCTCATTACACCAGTTTTGACGGGCAGAGATTTGATTTCCAGGGAACATGCAAGTATGTGTTGTCTGAGCTCAGAGGGACAACTGGTTCTCTCCCGTTCTTCAGAGTGGAGGTGAAAAATGAAAACTGGCAAGGTCTTCGTGTAGCTGTAACCACAGAGGTTTTTGTAACAGCTTATAACACACTTATCCATCTCCAAAGTGGTAGACGGGGGAAGGCGGAGGTAAGAATTGTGATGTTTGTTATTGAACTGTTTTATTGTGTTAACCTGAACTACTCGTATTCAACTTAGATTTCAGACCTCAACAAAGCTTTTGGATTAATACTTCCTAATACTTCATACTCAGAACTCATGTGTGCCTATTATTCAAGCATCTTCATGCTGTCAACCCTTTCAAGCTATGTGTATGTGTGTGTGTGTGTGTGTGTGTATATATATATATATATACATATATATATATATATATATATATATATATATATATATATATATATATATATATATCTGCTGTCTTGTTGTTTTGTCTTGGGCAAACTTGACTCTAAGGCATCAGAGTGCTTTACAAGGGCACCAGACACTATACAAGATTCGAAATTTGTTTAACAAAACATTTGCCCTTATGCGTATTGAAATTTATGTTCCACGGGATATGCAGTGGATTGCCCCACCCCCGTTCAATGTCAAACAAGCTATTTTTGAAAAGCTCACACATTGAACCTGAGATTTGCAAAACATGTTACTGTCTTGATCCTTTCAGTGGTGTATGTTACGACTAAAACATCTCTTTCTGCCTTCTTCAGGTGAATGGAACTGTTGTGAGTCTGCCAGCTAGCCTCAATGGTGGAAGTATTATTATCTATCAGAGTGGATCCTACTCAATCCTAAAAACAGACTTTGGACTGCGGGTAAACTATGACATGGTCTACAGTGTCTTTGTCACCCTCCCTTCTCGATACTGGGGGCAAGTTGGAGGACTCTGTGGGAACTTTAATGGTTTGACCTCTGATGACTTCACCATGCGCAATGGATCCATAGTTAAAAATGCCTTTAACTTTGGAAAAAGCTGGATATCGAATGGCAGTACAGGCTGTGACCATGGGTGCTCTGATTCCTGTCCTGTGTGTAACCAAGATATGCTTAGTCAATCAAAATCTGCCTGTTGGATCATTCAGAACCCTAAAGGTCCCTTTTCATCCTGCCATTCGAAGGTGGACCCCGCTCATTACTTCTCAGACTGCGTCTATGACCACTGCCTCACCGGTGCAAATAGCACAGTCCTTTGCCAAGCCATCGAGGCCTACGTGGCCACCTGCCAGGCTGCAAATGCCACCATCTCAAGCTGGAGAAGTACTAATTTTTGTGGTGAGAACATTTGTTACTCTTATATGTATGTGTGTATTTATATCTTACAATACAAAACATAGCTGAAAGTAACGTTTTAATGATGTTTTAAGTGATTTATGGCAAAAGAGATACAATCTTTCCAAATGAGTTACTAAGTAATTCCTCTGAAATCTAACCACATGAAGAACGTGCAGTATATTGCAATCACCGCTCTGTTTTAATAATCATTTACAGATGGTAAATAACACTGGCTGCAATGTATTTTAAGTGAAATTTATCTATCTTAATGATGGCATTGGAATGAGTTTTCAGGAAGTGGAAAGTGCTACCACAGAGTGGATGCAGTAAATCTTAAACAAGGCACCAGAGCTATATATTGCCCCTAGATGAGACACAACCTAACATTCTTATCGCTGTGAAATGGTCAAAACGTGATTATGATAAGAATAAGCAAACACTCATCTCCCTATTAGGGCTACAACTTTATGTTCTTAAGTGGTGCATGCAAGTTCCTTTTCCACCTCAAACAGAATAATAAATATTCCACAAAATCATTATACAAAACATTTCTCAAAATATAATCATGTTCAGCAGGAGGCTTGCCCATACAGTAATGTAGACTACCTCTAGAAAGTAGGACGACATATTTCCACTGTTTGAACATTGAGAACTACCTTAGAGAGGCCATAGACAAGAAGAATTGGGTACTATGCTTCAATACAATTTTATTTAATACTCTTATTATTGCTAAAGTGGAGCCAGTTCTCAGGTTTGTGGCAAGGAATAACAGCACACATTCATCCCACACCAGTAGATGAATGATTCCACTCACACTCTAAACCTCTCCTTTCCAGAGGCAAAGTATGGACTGAATAAGCAATGTGTTGACACCAGTGTCAACCCTCAAGTATTATTTTCTAGGGCTACCCAAATTATGATTGGATACCAATAACATCTTAACTGATTTGAGGAAGCCAATGCCTGAATCAGACTGAGAATAAAGCTACACCAAGGGCAACTAGGAATGATTGCCATAATCCAGAGATCCGTTTTCTTCTCATGACCTGAGGGGTATCGCATGGTGGGGATTATGTTTATAGATGCACATTTATTTTGACAGTAGGAAGTTGTGTTAGTGGTTGAGGGGGGTGAAACCCTACTAAAGCAGCAACCACAATCCCTGTCATTGTGAAACACAAGCAAACCACAAATTAACCTTTGCTTAACGTTTGGTAGGTTGGCACAAAGCAACCTTGCTTAACTTGGGGGCAAAGTCTAAACTAATTATGCAGCACTTCAAATAGTAATGAAGTGAAAGCATACCAAATGGATAATCTCACACCGATTTATAACAGCAAAGTAAACTTTAATATATTACTTGAGACTGAAATGAAAAAATTCAGTCAGTAGAACCAGAGATATGCAATGTTAAAGATTAAGTGAAAATAATACTTAGAAGCACAATACACTAACTGTGGTCAATTGGCCACTCCAGACCGGGACAAGGTCGCAAGGTCAGGCTGACCAGGATGGAGCGCAGGCCCGAAACAGGGACTGAATGAGGCCCGCTGAACAAAGCACCATAAAATGCTGGTTGAAGAGTGTTGCGAGATCCCTCGTTGATGAAGTGTCACTCAGAGGCAGTTCTGTGGAAGCTTTGAGGCTGTGATAAGGTATGCGGCTCTGCTGTGCTTCTGCCACATGACCACTGCTGGGTTGGCAGAGAACCTTCAGACCCACTTCCAAGTGTCCAGGACTGAGGTGGAACTCTTTGGAGGGGCAATACTCAGAGCAGACTGAGTCTAGGTGTTGGGTTCAAAGTGGTTTGAGCCTTTTCTGTCCCTGAGGCTCTGATCAGAAGGTCAGACAACTAGTTCTGGGTTTAAGGTGCAGGCCCAATCATTTTCATTAAGGCAGCAGGGCAGCAGAGCAACAAAGTAGCAGGCCTTCCTGCATAGCAATACAACAGTCCATCTTAGTCTTCCACAGATGAAGATGTGTACTGAATAGTTGAGTCTGAGGGTCCAATATTTATAGTTGATGCCAACTTTGTGGTAGGAGAAAGTTTTGGAGGTTTTCATTCCCAGAGATGTTTTGAATTTACTAACTCCCTTCCCTGGTCCTAGCTTGTCTGTGGGCACAAATGACTAGTGCCAAGCCCTTTGTGAGTGCCCTCATGCAGAGGCTTTGTGATGTACAATTGAGGTAGGTGACAGCTCCACCCCCTATCAAGTTAGAGATGGGCTATCCTGCTGTTGGTAATGGGCCATACTACAGGGTCACCCCCAAACATCTTGTTCTCCACCTCCTAATTGTTGCTGGATGTTTTCTTGTTGGCCTTAGTACTCTGCACTTTACCACTTCTAACCAGTGCTAAAGTGCTTGTGCTCTCTCCCCTAAAACATGGTTTGATTGGCATTTACCTGATTGGCATATTTAATTTACATGTAAGTTCTTGTAGAGTGGTGTGCCATATACCCAGGGCCTGTAAATTTAATGCTACACATGGGTCTGCAGCACATATTGTGACATCCACTCAAGTAGCACCTTAAAACAGACCCCAGGCCTGTCATTGAATCCCGAAGGTAGTGTCCTACCGCCATGTCGACTTGGTATTTAAAACCCCTTGCCAAACCTTTAACTCCCCTTTTATTACATATGTCACCCATAAGGTAGGCCCTAGGTAGCCCATACGGCAAGGTGCTGCTTAATTAAAAGGTACAACATGTACTTGTTAGTTCTACATGTCCTAGTACTGAAAAACTCCCAAATTTGTTTTCTCACTACTGAAAAGCCCACATCTCCCATAAGGCTACATTGGGGATTCCTTATTAAGATTAAGGCCCTCATTCTGACCTTGGCGGGCGGCGGAGGCCGCCCGCCAAAGTCCCGCCGTCAGATTACCGTTCCGCGGTCGAAAGACCGCGGCGGTAATTCTGACTTTCCCGCTGGGCTGGCGGGCGGTCGCCTTCAGACCGCCCGCCAGCCCAGCGGGAAAGAGGCTTCCACGATGAAGCCGGCTCGGAATCGAGCCGGCGGAGTGGAAGCTGTGCGACGGGTGCAGTTGCACCCGTCGCGTATTTCACTGTCTGCGCAGCAGACAGTGAAATACATGTAGGGGCCCTCTTACGGGGGCCCCTGCAATGCCCATGCCAGTGGCATGGGCACTGCAGGGGCCCCCAGGGGCCCCGCGACCCCCCCTACCGCCATCCGGATCCCAGCGGTCGGACCGCCGGGATCTGGATGGCGGTAGGGGGGGTCGGAATCCCCGCGGCGGTGCAGCAAGCTGCGCCGCCGTGGAGGATTCAATGGGGCGGCGGTACACTGGCGGGAGCCCGCCAGTGGTGCCGGTCCGACCGCGGCTTTACCGCCGCGGTCGGAATCCCCATTGGAGCACCGCCGGCCTGTCGGCGGTGCTCCCGCGGTCCTCCGCCCTGGCGGTCAAAGACCGCCAGGGTCAGAATGAGGGCCTAAGTCTATGATTGTAATTTATAAACCAGAGCTGGTAGATACATCATGTTTGATATCTATGAACTTGTAATGATAAACCCTCTTTAATGGTAAAGTTGGATTTATCATCACAGGTTTGAAAATGCCACTTTTAAAAAGTTGGCTTTTTCCTGCCCTTAGCCCTCTGTGCCTGTAACCTGCCTTAGGTCACAAGACTGGGTGTAACAGACAGTTGGGACTTTTAGAATCCACCCCGGACAGTCACACAACTGGGGGATTAGCAGAGCCTGAATGTGCCATTAACTGACTTGATAGGGGCGAAGCTAAGCACAGCCCCACTTGCAACTGAATAGGCTGGGCTCTGCTACCACGAAATAGGCTTAACAACCCTGTATTGGCAGGGCAGCCAGCTAGGAGCCCGGGCAGGGGAGGCAGGACATTCCTTGAACTTCAGAGAACCTTTCTGGAAACTTCACCTAATTTCTAGGAGCAGGCACCAGGGTATAAAAATAGGGCTCCCAGACCTTACTCCTCAGTACACTACTGGACCTATGGAAGGGCTCTCAGAGGACTGCCTGCTGGCGTGACCTACTGTGCACTCTACCAGACTGCTTTTCTGCCTGGAGCCCGCTTGGAACTTTTAGAGTCCATTCCTGCTGTAGAATCCTGTATCACCACCTGCACCCAGGACTTCAGTAGTGACTCCAAGGGCTAGCTCAGCTGGTCTCCTGTTCTGAGCCACAGGGACATACAGGCTCCAACCATCTTAAACCTGCACCTGGACCAAGACTAAGGGAGTCTTGCACCCCCAAGAGGTCTCCATCCACTCCTGGACCCTTGGTTGTGGTGATAAAAGTGCCCAGGTGGCCATTTTCTGAAACCAAGGACTTACTATTTTAAACGTTGAATTAAAAAAAAAAAATCATAACTCCGGTTCTAATAGTTGGATTTTGATGGTCTTGGTGTCAAATAATTTAGTAACATTTTCTCTGTTTTTATAAATTGGTTTGGGATTTTTATTGTGTTGTATTTTCACTGTGTTGCTGTTTGTGTAATGCATAAATACTTAACACATTTCTTCTAAATTTAGTCTGACTGCTTTTTGTGCCAAGCTACCCAGGGTTAAGGACAGGGTAAATTAATGACTTTTTGTGGTTTTCCTGCAAGGGATTGTGCCTGTTACCCACACCAGTCATCCAACAACCCAGTTTATCACACCTGCCGACATCTATCCCCCCTTGTCTCCCTCTCTGGGAGCAATACACAAAGACCAATTGCTGGCTACATTTAGTCATGTGACCCAGGATGCAGGGTGCAGGCACCAAATCTTTGGGATAAGAATATTACAACTTTCTAAAGTGGAATTTTCAGAATTGCTACTTGAAATCCGACCTTACCATTAAAGAGAGTTTTAAATTACAAATCTTTAGAAACCAAACTATACATTCATATCTGCTCTCAAATTAAATGTTATCACTTAGTAAATTAATAAGGTAAACCAATGTTATCCTATGGGAGAGGAAGGCCTTGCAGTAGAGAAAAACACATTTTAGAGTTTATTTTACCACCAGGACATGTAAAAGTTAAAAGTATATGTTCAACTTTTTAAGCACACCACACCCTGTCCTATGGGCTGTTTAGGGCCTTTCCTAGGATTGACACGTATTAAAAAGGAAGGTTTAGGTTGGCAAGAAACTTATTTCGTCAGGTCAGAATGGTAGTTTAAAATGGCAGACCTGAGCCAAGCTTAAATGGCTACTTAAGTGGGTGGCACAAGCAGTGCTGCAGGCTGACTAACAGCATTTAATTTACAGGCCCTCAGTGCATGTAGTATCATTTAGCTAGGGACTCACTAGTACACTTTCATTGCAAATGGGTTTAAGACAATTTCACCATGTTTAAAGGAGTGAGCACAAGCACTTTGGCACTGGATAGCAGTGGTAAAGTGTGCAGAGTCCTAAAAGCCAACAAAAACGGGTTAGGAAAAGAGGAGAGCGAGGTAAAACGTTTGGGAACGACCCTGCAAAAATGGCCAAGTACACCAGTGACCCAGTACCGTTTAGAGAACTCGTGTATGAGATATTTTAAAACTGATGTGATTCGGTTATCGATAAACTAACTGCACAGATAAATATAAAGCTTGTACTTAACACTCTGGACACTCATTTATAAATAGAAGTACCTGGTTCATAAAATACGGGGCAAAACTGTGCTTGCATTCCGCATCTGCAAAGCAAAACATAAATTGCACAGTCTACACAATCAATTGTTCTTTTCTTGTGCATGTACAATCAGAGGCTGGTTAGTGGGCATGCCTCGATTTACCAGAGGCCATTCAGAATGAGGTCCATGATTTTCTGTGAATGCCAGCAGACATGTAAATTTAATTAACATCCTCATGATTTTTCAGGAGTCAGAGATTAAATACTAGAATGTCAGTAAAATTGAATGTGGAGGATAATGCTACAAAGGCATTTGTGAAATGTCGCAGTGGTATTACTACCCCTTCTATTAGATGGCACACTTATCATTAATTAAAAAAATGAGTTTTAGAAATAGAACAATCGGAAATGCTATGATTTAGTGGTATAAGGCCTAGAGGGGAATGAACATCATCTGTATACTGAAAGCACTATACTAGGAGATACAGTCACAGAAAGTTCAACTGATAGCTATTCTAACTATAGCATCACGTGCCATGTCCTCTCTCAGAAATAGTGTTATGATTTTTTAATTTAACACACATTTCTCATTTTCCTAGAAGGTAACCCGCAATGGGCTGGATAAAGTGCAGCAGAGTGTGTTATCAAGAAACGCACTCCATTTAGTTGTTTTAAATTGCAGTTGTAAAGGCTATTGAGTGGTACAGTCATGGATGTGCTGTGGTAATTCTCCTTTTACTTTTATTACTTCTAGCTATGCAGTGCCCAGAGAATAGTCAGTACACACTTTGTGGACAGCGCTGTCAAGATTTGTGCGCTAGTTCTATAGTGATGCCCAAGTGTGATGCTACCTGCGTTGAAGGTTGCATCTGCAACAGCGGTTTCAAGAGAAGTGGAGATCTTTGCATCCCAGATTCACAATGCGGATGTTCTTATGATGGGCTATACTACAATGTGAGTAGATCCACAATGTATCATCTCTATTTAGTGTGCAAAATCTTCTATGTTTGATCGTGTAACACTGCTGTAGGTATAATCATCTGACCACAGTTACCTCTTACTCACAAATGACTGGGATACTGCTGCATCTACCAAAGAGAAGCAAGGATGCGCATAGTTTAGCAGTGATTGAGAGTCGAACAGCAGACAGGGACTATTCCAGACAGTGTTTAGATGAGGGTATATTCCTGCCCATCCACGAGAGCCCCGTGGCTTCTGATTCCTCTGTCCCTGGCCACTGCTAATCCAACATCGTCAACAAACGTAGCATATCAATGGACACTGTTGCTTCCTGGCCTAATTGCATAGACCAGGAAGCAAAACAGTACAAGTACGGAATCTGGGACAGATCTATATGTTGACCAAGTTTATATGTGAATAGCACATTCAGTTCGTTTTTTACTGTGTATCATGTGGAACATACTACACCCTTTATGTTAGGACAAAGCTAAGCTACAATCCCCAAATGCAAGCACAGAAAACAGTACTAGGTGAGACAGTCTAGCCAAGCACTTTAGAATTACCTTACATAATCACCCCAAACTCTAGATTATTGGATAGTTTAAGCCAATTTAGAATTGCCCAACTTTAGTCCATGTCATGTGGCATCGAAATGTTATTGCTACACTCTAGCCACATACATGGCGAAGCTCCCATCATCTAAAGATATTCTGGCACCAAGAATAATTTGCAAAGGTTATCTACTTCATTAAAAAAAAAAAAAAAATGTTAAACTCCTTTGTTAAAACGTCTAAAATAGTTATACAATATTTGCAATGTGTGTTTTTTCAGTGCCATTTTGTTATAAATATCGTTCGTATGCTTTTTGCATTTTTATTACGACCACAGTGAATATTTTTGACATTCTGAGGCTAATAAAATTGTAAATTCATTTGTATCAGTCACTAGAATCTGACTGCATCTTACTTTTTCGTATCTTTCCTTCGTTCTCTTATTCTCTGCTTCACAGGTTGGTGAACTGGTTTGGCTTCCTGGATGCTCCCAAAGGTGTCGGTGCAGTTCTTCAGGCCACTTTAACTGTGTCAATAGCAGCTGTGGGAAGGGGCAGGAATGTGCTGTGAAGGATGGAAAACTTGGCTGCCAGATGCCCTGGGCAATCTGCACAGTGACTGGAGACCCGCATTACCATTCATTTGACAAGGCTGTGGCCAATTTCATGGGAACCTGCGCCTACGAAATCAGTCAGGGTTCCGATTCCTCTTCAGGATTCTCCTTCCGAGTTGTGGCAGAGAACAGGCGTTACCAGAACCCCAGAGTGTCTTTTGTATATCGAGTTACCATCTGGTTCAACAGTACTGAGAGAAATGTGAAGTTGGTCTTCGAACAAGGGAAAGCTTCTCTGGTAAGACATGTATTTGCTACCGGCATTTCAGAAGACCCCCTTTCTCTTATCTCATGTCTCCATGCTTTTTCCAGGGTCAACCCAACGTTCACTGCTTTAGTGACTTCTTAGCGAAATCAGAACGTTTTACTTCTAGCTACTAGCACCATATTTTAAAAAACAATTTGGTACTTTAATCAGTCTTATAGATCCACAACATAGCAGCAAAGCCCTATGAATATGTTGCAACTAATCAACAAAGCCATTTATGAACATATGAAGGTGTCGCTTATGAATGAGTTGAATGAATGAGTCAAAATTTGTTTGGGATTATTCTTGTATTGTGTTTTCACTTTATTGCTGTTTGAGTAATGCATACATACTTTACACGTTGCCTCTAAGTCAATCCTCACTGCTTTGTGCCAATCTCCAGAATGTTCAGCACAGGTTTATTTAGTGACTCTAGTGGTTCACCCTGACAAGGATTGTGATTATTATTCGAGTTGTTTTCTCACCCCCTCAACTAATACTCCAATTCATCAAATGCATCTCAGTATTCATTAGAAAGGGGTCTTTCTTAGTGGTAAATGTACATGCCATATAACTATGGAATTCTTTGTTTTGATCTCATGTTTCCCCCTTTTTTAAAGTGGCTGTGAAGCACTCAGATGCTAGGTTCACTATGATCAAAGGTTTTAATTATATGTGTGTGTGTGTTAGTGTGTGAGTGAGTGCATCTACTTCTGTGAGTGCCTTTGTTAGATGCATATGCCTACTCATGTCAATAGAAGGCACAATGAATGACTCCCTTTTATGTCTTTCAGGTTAATGGTGTCAAAACCACACTTCCGGTTACCCTAGGATCCATTGGCAATGTGACAGCAAAGATGAGTACAATCTCAGTGGTAACCCCCTTTGGAATCCGTATTCAGTACAATGGAGTCAACACATTAATGGTGCAAGTTGGGCCGCAGTACCAAAACCGACTACGGGGGATGTGCGGCAACTACAACGGAGATGGAAGGGATGACAAGTTGAAGCCTGATGGAACCATGGCAAGGAATGACACAGAGTTTGGGAATTCCTGGAGAGCAGATATCAGTTCCCCTGGGTAAATACAGAAACACAGATGAAGAATACATGACCTATGATATCTCATGTTTGCATGAGTAGTACAAAACAGACTGGATTCACAAACCCTAGCCTAATATTTAAAATATTTTTATACATTTAACTTATATCTGTAGGACAGCTTAGTTCTTGTACTCATATAACCTCTTAGTCTGTGAATTGCAATTTTTTTTACCACAATCCTTGCTTAAAAATCTGTTGATGTTTGCAAAATATTTAATTTGCAATCCATCATTTGTATATAAAATATAAATTATCATGCCATGGTATGTTGCAGTGTGCTCAGTTAAATACCATAAATAAACCTTGCTCTGTGCACACGTGCAAATTCTGTACATTGGAAAATTGAATTTGTAAATGTCATGCATAGATGCACATTCCTGAATGGGTGATCTTTCATAATTTCTATCTTCAGGGTCTTTTTCTTGGGCTCTTTGATAAAGTCTGTGTCCAGCAGAAGTATCTTTTTCTACCAGGTATAAAAAAAACAGATACACAATAATAGGAAGTGTATTATGACATTGAATACATGCTTATGATAGAGGCAGCAAAATACTTCGAGATGATTGTCACGTAATAATATTATTTCACTAGATACGTTGTAGCAGATGCCAAAACAAATACGCGGCTGAATGTTCATTCATTTTTGTCTCTACTTACAGTTGTGTGGATGATGCTGGTTTGATCAATTCTAACAAAACCTGCACTAATTTGGGAGCCATTCAAGGACAGTGTGGGATCATCACCCGCCCATTGGGCCCCTTCGATGAGTGCCTCTGGTATGAGGATGCAGATCCATTTTATGAATCATGTGTGTATGATCTCTGCTACTATGGTGCCAATAAGGGGATGGTCTGCACAGCTGTCCAGTCCTTTGAGGCAATCTGTAATCTTCACAGTTTGGTAATTCCTGATTGGAGGTCGGAACTGCAATGTGGTAAGTCAGCAGCTTTCCTACACTGCTTTAATTGCTTGAGCTGTCTATTTCATCGACTTTTAAAATGATGGTGAGGAAATCTGTGTTAGTGGTCTATTGCTGCTTCACATTGTATACTACTGGTATTTCTCACTATGCATACTTTAAAGCTGTTTGAGGTTAAGGCTTCCTTCTGTAACAGTTGATGCCGAGGTTGTCACCCAGCTTGTGGGTTCAGGCTCTTAAAAGTAAATCTCACTTTAACTAATCATTCTCCATTTCAAGTGCGTTCATGTACTGTAAGAAGCCTTTTGTATCTGGTGATGAGTGGAGGAAAATATCTTGCATATGTTTTGAGGCTTCAACTTCAACTATACTACTACCATCAATACTACGTGTTTTGCTTCTCAACATGTACAGTTTATACTGACCGTAAACGGCTGAAAGAAATTCTGAGAGGAAAGGGTTGGACTCAGTCTCAACCCATTTCTCCAAATGTGTTGGACCATGGTACGCCGTATTGTAGGATTTTGTATTTGGAGTAAGTATATTCCTGGGCGAGTAATAAAGCTGCCAATTGTTTTTCTAGACTTTTGAAACAAGAAGCTGATGAGTTTGAAATGGATCAGGGTGATTGGACCTGTGAAGGTGTTAAAATGTGCACCATCACAGAGGGTTGTATGAGTGAACAAGAATGGTTGGAAGAGTTGAACAAAGGTTTGTAGTTGATGGAGGTAGATTTCAAGGTCAAAAGTGGTGGAAAGGAGGCCAATTCTGAGAAAAAAAATAAGAATATGACTTTTTTAGTAAAAATGAGCTTTCCCTGCAGGATGATTTTTTTGTAATCATTGGTCACATCTGACACCTCCTAAAGCAGTTAGAATGTGTCTGGTAGACTTAGTTCATGTAGGACATCTTGGCATTAGTAAACCAAAGGAAATATTGGGTTGTGACTATTGCAGGCCAAGCATGGAGTGGTAAATTGAGACAGTCATATTGGAATGGCTAGATTGCCAACTAAGTGGCCAGGTAAAGAAGACAAGGATACCACCCATGGTGTGTAGTGAAATTCCATCAGACCCATAGGTTGAGGTAACCTTCAACATTGCAGGCCTATTCAAGAAGACTAGATGCCACAGAATTTGTATTATTTAATATGTGTTCCTGGTGGCCTGAGGTCAGGATTGTAAAACGAATCAATGCCAAGTCTATGACGAGAGGGATTACTCACGAAAATGCTCACTTTATCATCCCCAAACACATGAAATGGTTGAGTGATTTAACAGGACTTACAAAAGGGATGCAACTGGCTAAAAGTATGAAAAGGACCTGGAGGATACCAGAGGGCTACAAATTTGCACCACATGCCACAACGGGCAGTGTTCTGATTGAGTTGATCATAGGGAGGAAAGCATGTACAGCTGTATGTGCAGCTTGGGTTAAAGAAAAAATGATGGTGGCGATTTCGATAGTGGTGTGGAGAGCTGTAGGGGAGAGTTGAGCAAACAGGCAGCTTGAAAGACCAATTACAATCTTTGCCAAACAGTTGTAGATTCTATGGCGGAAGTGAAAGAGTTGGTGGTTGTGAAAACAATTACTGCACTTCAACATGGATCAAATTTCAGTGAATCCTTAAACATACTAAGTTAATCAAAGGAACTGTAAGCTTGAAGATAGTCTCATTACTTCCTCATCCAAATAATTTTTCTCAGAAGTCAAGTACCAGCAGAGATACTAACTTTTTTGGTAAATGACAAAAAAGGAGCAAAACTAATACCTTTAGTAAAGATGAGGTTGTGATAAGAGAAAAACAACAAGGTCCTGCAGAATATGCCTAAGACAATCATAGAATCACGATTTTGTATGTAATTACATATTGTGATATGCCAATTTCTATGCTATATTTGTATTTTAGTATTTTGTATTGCGTTTTTGCACTAATTCTCTATTCGTTGCTTAGTAATTGTTAAGCTAAATCATATTTTTCCCCACTGTTTGTTTTCTTTTCCTCACTGTTTATTTTCTTCTCCTCTTTCCTTTGCCCTACTTGCTCTTTCTTATATTCTGTGTGTTATGTTATTTGTGGAAGAGAAATGTATGGTATGGGGTCAGCCGTACAGTGATGCCTAATTTAGAATAGTGTGGCTTTGTTTCCTCCTGATTCTTTGTAATTATTTGAGAATGTGGCTTTTATTTGTGACAGTAGGTTGGTGGTTGGATCCTCTCAAAGAATAAATCTCACTTTGGATTATTATTTTTTCGTTTCAACTGTTTTCAAATCCTAAAAGAAATTCCGCGCAAATGTAGTCTTATTGGGCAATCCTAGCAAGACACATCAGGTATGGTCATTTCTATAGGCAATTGTAATTGATATTACTTGCAAATATATGACTCTCAGGGGTATATTTACAAGCCCCTTGTCCACCTTGCGTCACCCTAGCATTGATTTTTTTAAGCTAAGGCGGCGCTAAAATGGCCTTTTCCCAGCCCCAGATATACAAAGTAGCGCAATGCAAGCATTGCGTCACTTTGAGACCCCTTCACCACACTATGTGCGTTCTGACAGAGGGAGGCCCGAAAGAACGGCACAGTGAAATTTACAGCATTTCACTGCACCATTTTTTCCGTCATTTTTAACGCCTGCTCAAGGCAGGCGTTAAAATGACACACCCATCCTAACCTATGACCTCCCTGGGCTTTGCTGCACTAGAGTCAATGTTTTTAACACTAGTAGAGCAAAGCACCACAATAGCTTATAACATGTTGACACTATTGTGCTAACGACCACCATGGTACGCCGTATTGTAAATAAGGCTCAACCATGGTGATGTTAGGAGGCAGTAGGGGGGTCGCAAGAAATGTGGCGCATCGGGACCGATGCCCCACTTTCTTGTAAATATGCCCCTTAGTATGTCATTACAACAAGTTTGTAATGCAATTGTAAATGCTAGACTGGTCAAGATTTACTACACTCCCAGCAATGAGACAGAATTAACGATCAAGTGACTCTACTAATTTTGAACTCTTCTCTACAGATGACAGCTGCCCCGAGAATAGTCACTATGAACTGTTTGGCACTGGCTGCCCAACCACCTGCAGCAATCTTCATCAAAGTGCCCCTTGTACAGCAGCCAGCATAGACGGGTGTTTCTGTGATGAAGGGTTTGCTCTTGACTCTGGTCTCTGTGTACCAGAAAATCAGTGTGGCTGCACCATGGACGGTGTCTACTACAACCTGGGAGATGTGGTCTTCCTAACAGATACCTGCAACCAGAAATGCACCTGTATTGCTCAACAGATGGTGTGTGAAGTCCACACGTGCGCTGCTCTAGAAGAGTGTAAGGTCATGAATGGAATCCGGAAGTGCTACCCTGTAGACAGTGGAATCTGCTGGGCCTCTGGAGATCCTCACTACCGCACCTTTGATGGAGTGGCCTTTGACTACCAGGGAACTTGCAAGTACACCCTCAGCAAGTACACCGCCCAGAATGGCACTCTCATTGACTTCAGTGTCATGGTGCAGAACGAGCACAGATCATCCCCAGTGGTGGCCTGGACACGAACTGTGGAAGTAAATGTATATGGGGAGCAGATTTCTCTCGAGAGTGGAAAATATGGTACTGTTCAGGTAATGAAATACTGTGATTTTAGTTGTTCTTTTCACAAGAAGCAATTAAATGTCTATTCATCCTTCTACTGTGCCTCATCCCCCCTTAGTTATATGAGACTTCTTCTACCCCTGCATTATTTCTTTCTAGTTTCTTTAAGTGTGTATCCCCTGGGTACTCAGTTATCTTCCTTTCAGTCAACCTCATCCTGCTCCCCTTCCTCCTCTATGCCAACCAACGTTGCTAAGCTTCCTTTTTGTACTAGTGTGCTTCTTTTTCTTTTTCTGGCACTCTGTCTATTTACTGTTTTGTTTACTCTCTATCTCACTCCTCTTCTGCAAGCCCGTACTGCCTTCATCTAATGTGCTTGCCATTTTGTATTGGTTATGTTTCTTGAAATACCTTTTCAATTGTTTTCTTTAAATGATGACTACACATTGCTTTTGTTTGTACATAAACTGAATTATTTAGGGCGGGTGAGCTTTCTTAGGTCATTTTAAAATCATTTTTGATTTCTTCTTTTGTAGTGTGAGTTTTTTTTAATTCAGCGATATGGTGGAAGTTTATAATTATCATATTAAGCATATTTATGTTCCTGGTTTAATTACATTAAAGAACGTCAAGCAAAGGTATTTATCTATTTGAAGCCATCTTTACAGCTAGAGTTTGACACAAGAATCCTTAGCTGAACACGATAATACCCACGGTTATCTATAACACATTTAGAGATTTCTCCCATTTGTTTAAAATATCTTTATATTGTTTTATCTTCCCTTCCTGAAAAAAGGATTCCATGTTATATTAAATGCAACCAACGTTGTTCCCAAATATTGGGCAACAGCCCAGTGCCATTAGCCTCTGGTGGCAAGTGGACTGCTAAAATATGTGGGTGTCCTCAAAAACATGGTGTTGAGGCTCAAGCAATGAATAGTAAGTCTTGCACATAACCTGCAGTAAGATGTTCAATGCAAACATCAAAATTGCTGTAGAGGGAGGCTCTGACGTCCATCACCAATATTATTTAAATGAATTCCACTGAAAGCAAAACAGGCACACTACCACTTGTACTTAGATCGCCCACACTTAAATTGTATATATTTGGGAAAGAGTCTAAGACTATCCACTACAGGCTGCATCCACAGTAATATGTGTATCAGTTAGAGGATCTGTTTTAGAGAATGGATGATCAGTGAAATAATCCGGTAATTTACATATACCCATATAATGAATAATATCAAAAGAGATCAATTGCACCTTTCAAGGCAGACACCCAAATAATGTAAATAATGTAGTTATTTTGTTATCCTGATACTGATGTATTTACAAACACATCAGTGCAGACATGTGTGAATTGTTTTGTACATTAACCTAAGATGAATATTTTATTTAGGACAAAAAGTTAGTAGATGATATCCTTTTTTAAGCTTGGACAGATCCTGAAAACGATAGTGATTTGGGGAGTAACTTTGAAAACCATTCCATCAATGTGCTTTGTTTTGAACAAAACGCATGTAAATTGTGGTAAGCGGATCATTGTAAATAAGGCGTGGTTAAAGCATTAAACAGATTGCAGTAATATGCTCACTTCTCAGTCAAGAAAGCTGAAAGGAGGATGATAAAATGTCAACAAAACTAGGGAGAAAAGTTGAAGAGCAAGAGAGAAAAAGATAACTGGGAAAGCCAGGTCATGAGTTTAATCTTCCATATTAAATTAACATTTCAATACTGCAATGAATTTACAGAAACCAGGCAACCATTATGTGTCATATAATTCTCCCTTACTATCAGTATGATGTAGCCTCTGCCTGTCATTCGCTTACTCTAACCCGAGGAAAATTACTTTTTCCTGTATTATTGGGCGTTAACATCCAGAGGTCAGATTCAGCAAAATAATTTCGTAATGCTCAGCATAATACTGATAGATGTATCTGAAGATGAAACATAATGAGCCACGATGCCACGTTAAAATATTAAGAAAGGAAAGAAAACAAGTAAAGTTTAAAAAGCGAAAATAGGTCACGTGCTTCATGGGGCGATACGGTGGCTTTGAATTTGAAT
The DNA here is from genome assembly GCF_031143425.1 of Pleurodeles waltl. NCBI lineage: Eukaryota > Metazoa > Chordata > Amphibia > Caudata > Salamandridae > Pleurodeles > Pleurodeles waltl. Next base: position 1,417,058,167 of record NC_090446.1, read on the forward strand.
AGTTTAGTGTAATTTAAAGTGTGGAATTGGACAGAAAGTTTAAACAATTGTGAGACATGTCACAGGGGAATACAAATATTAATTCAACGAAAGGCATATGTTGAAATGAAAACTATGTTTATGCATTTTAGGTTAATGGCTCCCAGTATATTCTTCCAGTTTCTCATCAGTCTGGGAAGATCCAGGTCTACTACAGTGGCTCCTCTGCAGTCCTCCAGACAGACTTTGGCCTTGTGGTGTCATTTGACTGGAAACATCATGTGTCTGTGCAGGTGCCTGCAGCATACTCAGGATCTCTTGCAGGTCTTTGTGGAAACTTCAATGGAAACAAAAGTGATGACTTTAGGATTCCAGATGGATCCCTAGTGGGCAGAGCAATTGTGTTTGGAAATAGCTGGAAACAAGATGATGATGAAGACTCTTCCTTCATCTGCGTAGACACTGACAATCCGCCAGTGTGTGCTGCGGATATGGTGTCCCAGTTCAGCAACCAGAACCACTGTGGAATCATGAAAGATCCAACTGGTCCATTTAACAACAGCATCAATGCTGATACTGAGGTCTACTTCAAGAACTGTGTCTATGACCTGTGTGGAACAGATGGCGATCAGCAGACACTCTGTGAAATTATTAAAAGTTATGCCCATCATTGTCAGAACCGTGGCAATGCCATACGGTCATGGAGGAGCCTTATTGGATGTGGTAAGCAAAAAAGGGATTTATTTTTAAATGTCGAAATGTCCCTGGAAGAAGTAGACCTTTAGCTCAGATCCATGCAGTACACAGGGTGTTTATTAAAATATTCATGTGATCGTACCACTTACAGCCAGTTTAACAAAAAAGTTGGAAATTTGCAGCTGTAGGTTTCCATTCTCACTTGCGTGCAGATTTCCAAATACTTAAAGTTTTCCAAAGACTTCTTGTTCACACCCGGAATCCTGTGGTATTAATTTGTAAAATGTATGTTGTAATGTAAAGATATGAATGTCTGTATTTCCCCACAGGACAGTAGGTTGCACACATGCAAATGTGCTTGTTAAATCTTATATTCTCCACAGATATGAAATTGCCATCTATGTAGGTTGAACCATGTATTTCCTTCAAACAGTAATATTGTAAATATAGAACTCCATCATCAGCAGCTACTTTAAACAGACAAACAATGTCAGGGATGGCTGAACAGAATCCCAACAAACATGTCACCATAGAATTAGAGATGGTAACTGCGAGGAACATCCTGTGTGCCATCAAACAGACAGTGAGTGCAAAGCTCGAGTTATCTATAATATCACACAGACCCCGAGGTGAATAGAATCCTCCTATTTAAACTTAATCATCTTTAATTTTCACTCAGATCCCGAGGTGGAAAATATTCGCTTCATTCAAAGTTATTAATCTTTACATTTTTTTTAAAGAACTTTATTTTTGCATTTGTGGCACAGCACGTCAACACAGTGACGGGAATTAAACATGAAAGATGAGTAAAGAAAACAGACGTTACAACGTCACAGGTAGATGAGGCAGGTACATACAATGCTAGTCAATAATACATTATGAAGACACCCAATTGCATTTTCACATGTTTAAACATTGGTAACAATAAAGAGCTCTGGAGATTGTCAATAGGAAATTTAGAATTTTAATAGAAACTGAGTAAATCGTCTCCATCTTCACCCAGCTCCTCCCCATCAGGAGAGGGGGACGAGGAGAGCCCCCAGGGTTCATGAACCTAGCAAGGAGACCCATCCATACCCCAAGGTAATCTTCAACCTTATTATGCCTACAACATCTCAAGCGAGTCTCTTTAGCCAGTGCCTATTCAGCTACATCCACCACCCATTGCTCCACGCTCGACCCCCTCTGACCCATCCAAGTTATGGCTACCCACCTGTTACCCAAGAGTAGCAGTATGTGTAGGAATTTATAAGCCATCTTTTGGCCCTTTGGCCAGGGAACATCCCCAACAGGCACACCGTGGGTTCCATAACCACAGGTATCTGCACCACCCTGCTCATGAGTGTCAATTCTTGCAACCTGACTGCATGCACCTCTGGTCAATCCCATGGTAGATGTACAAATGTAGCCACCAGTACAGAACACCTGGGGAAGTCAAAAGGCTTACTAGGATCCATTCTATGAAGCATCATAGGTGCAGTGTAAAAAAGTAAAGTGGATAGGTTTGGACCTAGAGCTACTAGACACTGTCTTTACCAACGAACGCATTCTCAGCCACCAAACATCATCAAGCTGTACCTCGAGATCACCATTCCAAGCCTCCCGGGCCGTGAATGGGGTGCACAGATGATCTACAGTCATAGCTCTGTATAAAAGGGAAACAAGATGAAGACCCCCATCCAGCTCCAACAAGCCCTTAAAGGTCTGCTATGAGGCCAGTGCTGCCAGAAATGTATGCCAAAACTCCTGCAGAATGGTGGAAATATCGGCATAATAGAGGAACTGTTTAGGTCCTACCCGAAAAGTGATTATCTTTAATTGTATGTTATCTGTGCCCCATCTATTTCATTTCCTGCTGTTGTTATTAGCAGTTAAGGACAAACGGAGGCATTGGAGAGCCATTCACAGCATAGGAGCACCTACATCCACACCTGTCGTGTTTTACCCTCCACTTACAAAAACGTCATTTACTACCAGCCACCTACTCAACCCTCAGCATTTACCCTTCCCGCTCCACCTAAAATGGAATGAAACTGTGTCCTTCCTCTCACCCACACACCCTCAATTCAATGTATCCCTGCCCCACCCAAATACATTCAAATTATACCTGGTCTGCCACTTACCCTGACAATCCTCAATGTCTGCACCTCACACAGAGAGAGGTGTGTGTGCTTTATGCTCTACATTAGAGCAGAGAACAAGTGGTGCACTGAGACTCTCAGAGGAACCTGTCAGTGTTATCTGGAATTCCTTTAGTATGTAAGATTGTTTCCCACTTTTGTTACGTCGTGGCAGTGAAAAATAGATTTAGAATCTGCTAATAGCAATCTGTGAGATAGAATTATAGCTGGAGAGCTATCAATAAGAGGGTTATTTTCAAGTGAAGGGTTCCAAGTGATATCAAACAGGCAACAAGATTAAAGCTAGATTTGTCTATGATGTCACTTGGAACTAAGGTTGAAAACGCCACATTATTGACATCTACCCATTTACAATTTCATTTTGTGTGACCTCAGAAATCCTTTTACCCTGTGTGTTTGAATATGTGGATCTCCTACGTAGAAGTGGAGGATACATTAAAAGTCAAGAGCAAAATAGCGCACCTGCTAACTTTATTTCAAACATATCATATGCCCGGTTCCCCTTGCCAACACCTTCTCCCAGCTGTCTGTCAGAGCAAAGACCCAGCGTCACCCCGAAGGCCTGGTGACAGCAGCTGGTATCATGGTTGGAATGTCTAATAAGCGGGTCGCACTGACAGAGAAGTACATTTTGCATTCGAGCACACTTCCGGTGGGTCTGCCCATCCTTGAGAGAATCAGGGGGGGAGCCTGTTATCTGCCATTTCACCTCGTCTCCCATTTATGCGAAGCACTGGTTGAGGTTGTGGAATACTGTGGGAGCGAGTTATTTCCTTCGAGGTGTGTCAAAACAGTGAACAATCTTTTGTTTTTTCGCTGTTGTTTTGTCAAAACAGTGAATAAACAGACTCAGAATTAGCTATTAATTCTAATGGAATTGCTATCCACGCAAGCAACAAAAGGATTGCTCTTACGTTAATAAACTTTGCTGCAATGGTAACACTATGTTACTGTACGATTCCTTAAGTAAAGTACTAGTTGCTAAAACAAAATTCTTGCGCCCTCTGCAAAATGAAGGTCGACATAATTTCATAACTTTATCAATAGTTGCCAGAGAGAAATGTGTCCTAATATAATAAATCCAGAGCTAAGAATCTTTTACTTTGAACGGGGAAACCCTAGAGAAAAGCTTACTTTTTCATCAGGATACATCTGGAAAAGCATCCAGGAATCATATCAGTAATCATTATTTGATGATCTTAAAGAAGAAAAGGTTCAGCTCAGAGAAAAATAAAACTTTTACTGAAGTTGCTAAAGATATAGCTTGTGTTACATTAAGCGTGTCCATTCTTCTTGGTAAATAACAACACGATGTTTAAACCTGCGCGAACTTTTAATCTCGTGTACAAAAATGTAACCTTTAGAGATCTGCTTGTAGAGGATACATCCTTTTGATAGTAAAACATACAAATTTAGTTGCCATGCTGCTGAATCATGTTTTATCTTCTTGCACAGCAATGTAGGCAGTGAACAGTGATGTTCACGAGCAGAAGGAATCAGTGGATTGTCACATGATACATCTCCATTTTCAACGACTGCATTCTAATGCATGAGTACTACTAAGATATTTTATCACTAACACCTATGTTGAAAATATAGTTATTAATATTGTTATTATTATCATTAATACTCTTATTATTACTATTTTTGTTGTGAATAATGGTAGTTGTATTTTCTTTTTTCATTAGTATTTTTATTAGAACCTTTATTATGAAAAGTAGTTCTATTATTATTATGTTGGTTTAATTTTCTTTCTGTAAAATTGTGCAAAATATGACAAGTACTCACACAGCAATCAATTTCATTTATTATAAATTTAATGTCATTTTGATTTTCCCAGATATTACTTGTTCAAGTAATCAGAAGTATGAGTTATGTGGACCATCTTGCCCTGCTACCTGTGCCGGTGCCTCAAACCCCTGCCGCAGTCAGTGCAAGGAAGGATGTCAGTGTGAGAGCGGATTTGTTCTAAGTGGCACAGACTGTGTGCCGCAGAGTCAGTGCGGCTGCACAGAAAATGGCAAATACTACAGAGCAGGAGACACCTTCTGGAAAAAGGACAACTGCCAGACTTTGTGCCGGTGTGATGGCACCACCAGGACTGTCCAGTGTTCACGCTCATCTTGTGCCACTGGTGAGACTTGCACCACTGTCAAAGGCATCTATGGCTGCCACGTTCTTCCTGACGGTATCTGCCGAGCCTCAGGAGACCCTCACTACACTAGCTTTGATGGGAGAAGGTTTGATTTCCAGGGCACCTGCAAGTATGTCTTGTCTGAAGTCCAAGGTTCTAATGGATCTCTGCCCTTCTTCAGAGTGGAGGTGAAAAATGAACAATGGCAAGGCCTGCGGGTGGCTGTGACCAAGGAGGTCTTTGTTTCTGTGTATCAGACTCAGATATATCTCCAGAGTGGGAGACGTGGCACTGTTGAGGTAGGTCAAGAGTCCAAAGAGCATAGGGTGAACACATGCGCCCCTTGATCTGAGCAAGCCTTTCATTAGCATTTGCAAAAATAGCAGTTTTTGATTTTTAAGTAAACACGTATGAAAGAAACATATTAGCAGAGACCTGGCATACACTGAAATTCATCTGTAATTTGTTCAAATTCTGTTGTGGAATATCTAGAAAATCTTGCAGTTCTAAGATACTCTTTTGCATTCATTCTCTTACCAAACTGGCATACAGGATACAGAATGGTTCAAACAGCGCACAGTGAGATTGTTGCACTCTTGCAGCCCAACAACTTTTTATGTATGTATGTTTGTATGTATGTATGTATGTATAAATGTATGTAAGTAGTGGTAATTATATAACACAAATCACCATGTAGCAATGGAGCATTGCACATGTGAATGAAAGTTCAACATGCATTATTGGAATGGTTTATGAGATGCGGAATGAAGGAGAGTATCTAGGGGGCGAGATGATAATGCTCTGTGGAGAAATGCAGCCTTAGTTTAGTTCTGATTGGAAGTACAGTGGTTCTGCTGTCTATATGAATATTCTTCCAGATCCTTGATATATAGATTGAGAAGTCTTGCCTTATGTTTTTAATTCCCTTTATTACCTCGTTTCCTATCTAACGATGGCTCCTGGAGACAACTTTACTTTAAACAAACTCAGTACGAACCTCTTTAGATTTCAGATTTACTTGTAGGTTTAAGCGATGGCGCTCACATTATTTCACATTACATCAAAGAGTTCCAGTTATTCTAGTCTAATTCCAGCCTCATACTATTATAGATAACTAGAGTTTAGAACAAAGACTACATTTAAGTGGGAAGGTTATTCCAGAAGGTAGATTCATCTTTCAAAAAAAGCTACTGCATTGGAGGACTTCACAATGTGAGAATGAACATTCTAGTTCTTAGACTTATTTCTTAAGCTTTGTTTCATGTTTGAGGTAAGAATGGTTTGAATGGTTTCACTCTGGGACCAAATGAGTAGTCTATTCACAGGAGGTGACAGGTTGTTGGGTTCGTATTCCTAATAGGTAAATACTGGTTTTCCAGTGCAGACGAGGCTAGAGATATGATGCATGCAACCATCCTTTTACTTTGGGTGGGATTAATACTGCCACTATTATTTAAAGACTTAAGACTGGGCAACTGCAAGTTTTCATCACATTATATAGTTGTTCAGTGTGTGGTTAAAAACGTACATATTTCAACAATTATATTTTATGGTGAAGTTCTCAAGACTACTGCAGCTTTGTCTTAGAGTAGTAAGTTGGTTTGAGATTTATCAATTTCTCAGGGCCACTATCGATGTGTGGAGGAGTTAACGTATTATGTACTATTGAGTTTGTTAGAGTCAAACGTGCCACACAAATTGACAGAGTTTAGTTGTCCCACTCAAATGATATAAGTAATGTTAGCTGGAGCGAGCCTCTGTTTACTGCTAAATGTTATAAAGTTGTTGTTATTAGTGTAGTCTGGAAGCATGATAGGGAATATGTATGCTCAATGTTCTACATGATGTACTTTAAGATTAAGACTTCACTGTTTTACAGATGGCGGCCTAAAACATTTGCACTCCTGCCTTTTCTGGCAAGGATATCTGCCATCTAGAACATTCAAATCAAATCATCTTTCTTGTCATTCACAATAAACGAAATGCACAGCTGCAAGACAGATAAGTTCTTTAGAGGGCTCAGATTCATGGAACCCCTTACCTCCCTGAGGCATCCGAAGAAGCTGCAGAATTCACAATTTTAAAATTCTCTCCCCAACATGTGGGGACATGCTCACTTCAGAATACTTTCAGCCCTGGAACACACTCTCTCGCTCTTCATGTCCAACATATCTCTGTCTGTATGAAGTCAGTTAATTGAATCCCACCATACACTGAAAAATCCTTGCTATTCCCACCTAGAGTTAAAGATTATTTAATAGGCTTTGTGTCATTATGTTGATTTACTTTGTGGCCAGGGCAATTCGTTTACTTAATAACAAAACTTTTTATTATGACTTTCTCCTCCAGATAAATGGAATCATTCAGACTCTGCCTGTAAATATCAACAGTGGAAGAATCATCATTTTTAAAAGTGGGGCCTACACAGTACTAAGAACAGACTTTGGCCTGACAGTCAACTATGACATGGTCTACAGCGTCTTCGTTACACTTCCTGATCGATTCCAGGGCCAAACCAGTGGTCTGTGTGGGAACTTCAACGGGTTGGTGTCCGATGACTTCACTACCCGAATTGGGTCTGTCGTTACCAATGCCTTCACCTTTGGTAGCAGCTGGGTTTCTGAAGGCAGCACCAGCTGTGACCAAGGCTGCTCAGGTGACTGCCCAGTCTGCAGTGCAGACAAGATCATGGCCTCCAAGCGAGCCTGTTGGATCATCCAAGATCCCAGGGGGCCCTTCTCGTCCTGTCACTCAATGATCAACCCCGCTCACTACTATTCTGACTGCGTTTACGACCACTGCCTGACTGAAGGGAACAGCACGGTCCTGTGCCATGCCATTCAGACCTATACAGCCACCTGCCAGGCTGCCAATGTGACCATCGCCACCTGGAGGAACAGCTCCTTCTGTGGTGAGTAAACGATTTTATAATATGAATGAAGGGGATTAATTATGAAAGTTAGTATGTTGAACCGAAAATATTTTTAGAGCAATTTGAGACCTATGTATATAGCAACCCCTACTATTGTAGTTAACTGGTAGGAACAAAATGTCCTATTGCTGATGATTCCTAGCCATAGCATTATCAGCACATGCTTATCAGCATGAAGCACTTCCTACACATTAGTGTGGTCTACCGTAAGACACAATGCTGCTAAAGAAATTGTCCGGTATTCATTATACATTATATGATGATCTTGTAGTGGAGTAATGGAACCAACCATATGAGTTATAAGATGATTGCATTATGTGGTTAGGTAAAGTCTTAATTAGTAAATTGAATAGTTTACATTTGCCACCTTTCACATGGTAGCCACCATCATAAAATACATGAATAGAACCGGGTCCATTTTTACTCTTTGTTTATTGACAACTCCACCTTAAATTGTGTCTTTGTTACCTATTTAATGGCCCCATATAAAATCTTCCTTAAGCTACAATGCGCTCTTAACACCTGAGATGGATGGCAAGGTTTGGATTCATCCTTTCAAAGTGATTAAACTTGAACAATCATGATAGTGCATCTGCTGGCATGCAGATTATGAAAAGTGATATGTCCAAGATTGTTGCATTTCATGATTAATAGGTGTGGTAATACGTCAGCAATATTATTATTTCTTTTGGTATTTGCAGTCATGGAGTGCCCTGTCAACAGTCACTATGAAGTTTGCCACAGGAGGTGTCAAGACTCATGCATCGCCCCCTCTTTGCTCCCACACTGTGATGCCACATGCTCTGAGGGCTGCTTCTGTGATGATGGGTACCAGAGAAGTGGGGACACCTGCTTAAAAGCGGAACAGTGCGGTTGTGAGCTTGAGGGGATGTACTACAACGTGAGTGTAACTTGCTTATTCAACTGTCTTGTTAGAAATGGGGTCTTTTGTTGGCATTGGTTTGCACCCTGTCCAAGTAGGGACCCTCACTCTAGACAGGGTAATGGAGCCACACACCTAAGATAACTCCTGCTCACCCCAATTGGTAGCTTGGCTCAAGCAGTCAGGCTTTTCTCATAGGCAATGTGTAAAGTATTCCTACACACACACACAGTAACACAGTGTAAAAAAAGTACTCTACACCAGAAGAACAAGACCAAAGTGACAAAAATCCCAAAATAAACAATTAAAGATACTTATTTTCAAAGATTAAATCTTTGTATACCGCTTAGAAACACAATAGCTCCAACTGGCGCTACAGAACATGTTGACGGAGTCATTTCCAACAGTCCGACGCCACTCGCAAGGGATGTCGGGCTGGTCACAGAGTCGCACAGACCCCGAGTACAGTACCTTAGATGACAATGAGGAACCGAAGGCGTTGCACGGAGTCGGGGAGGTGAGGTGTTACTGGAGCTGGTGCAGCATTGGTTCCTTACTGCCACAAGGGAGGTGAGGCATCGGTTCCTTACTGCTAGGCAGGGGAGGTGAGGTGTTGGTTCCTTACAGTTGGAGGGGAGGTGATGCAGCGTTGGCAGCGAGGTGTCAGTTCCTTTCAACAAGGCAAGGTTGACGAATCCAGCTGGTAAAGACACGAGGCGTCAACTTTGAATCACAACTCAGAACCACACGTGCTGCATGGATTTGGAGCCGGGTGCCACAAATGTCGGTGACACAGCACTCTGGACTTCAGAGGTGCTGCGGTGGTGTCGGGCTTCACAGTCATTGCACTCAGCGGGGACCAAGGCTCCAGTGCATACAGTGGTGCTGGTTCTGAAGTTGTTCTGGAGTTGATGTGCTTGGTTTCTTCTTGGTTGCACCAGAACTTACTCCCAGTCGCCCAGGAACTGGATGTGGAACTTCTTGGCAAGTCAGGACTCTCAGCAAGGGAGCCCAGGTGCTGGCAGATGAAGCCTTTGATGTTCCAGAGACTTCTTAACAGGAGGCAAGCTCAGAAGCAGGATATAGAAGGCAAAGTCCAGTCCTTTCACTTCCAGGGCACAAGCAGCAGGCCAGCACAGCAAAAGGCAGAGAGGCAGGCCCTTCTACAAAAACATCTCTTCTTTCTGGTAGAATGTCCTCAGTCCAGAAGGATTCTAACTATGTGGGGTCAGAGTTCCAGTACTTTTACCCATTTATGTCTTTGAAGTAGGCAAACTTCACATAGGAGTCTTTGTAGTGCACAAGACCCTGCCCTTCTGTACCCTTGCCCCAGACACACCCCAGGTGGTTAGAGACTGCTCTGTGTGAGGACAGGCACAGTCCTATTCAGCTGCAAGTGTCAGCTCCTCCCACCACTCTAGCTCAGGAAGACCCATAAGCCCTGTGATGGCCCATCAGGATATGCAAGGCAAACCTCAGCTCCCTTTGTGTGACTGTCTAGAATGAATTCACAAACGACCCCACAGTTATTCTGACCCAGACATGTATTCAGTGGACAGGCAGAGGTACAGAAGTGTTAAGCAAGAGAATGCCCATTTTCTAAAAGTGACATTTTCCAACTAACAATTCAAAAACCAACTTCACTAAAAAATGTATCTTTAAATTGTGAGTTCAGAGACCCCAAACTCCACATCTCTATCTGCTCCCAATGGAAAATTACACTTAACAGATATTTTATGGCAATCCCTATGTTACCCTATGGTAGAGATAGGCTTTGCAATAGTGAATACCAAAATTAGCGGTATTTCACAACCAGGACATGTAGAAGACACCATTCCATGTCCTACCTTTTATTAAATACCCTGTACCCTACTCATGGGGCTACCTTGGGCCTACCTCAGGGGTAACCTACAGGTAACAAAAGGGAAGGTTTCGGTCTGGCAAGTGGGTGCACTTGCTAGGTCGAGATGGCAGTTTTAAAAATGCAAACACTGCAGTGGCAGGTCCAAGACATGTAATCATGGCCACGCATGTGGGTGGCACAATCAGTGCTGCAGGCTCACTAGTAGCATGTGGTTTACAGGCCCGAGGCACACATAGCACACTTTACTAGGGGCTTACTAGTAAATCAAATATGCCAATCATGGATAAAGTAATTGCTAATACATTTTAGACAGAGAGAATATGCACCTTAGCACTGGTTAGCAGTGGTAAAGTGCCCAGAGTACTAAAGCCAAAAAACACAGGTCAGAAAAAATAGAATAGAAGGCAGAAGGTTTTGGGATAACTCTGCAAAAAGGGCCTGGTCGAACAAGTCTCCTCACAGATAAGTATGATTTCTTGAGTCAGATAAGCTGAATGCTAGCTTTCCTGTTTCTCTCCCCTTGAACCTCAATCAACACATCTTAGACAGAACCCATGACATGAAAACATGGTTTCATTTGATACCATTTGGAGTGGTACATTTCATGTTCTCAGGGCATCGTTCTTAATTCACCATTAGGCCTTGTGTGTCCATTTTCACAGGCACATAGATGTATATTTCTATTCATTTATTCATCTGTTACTAAACCAACTTCTGCCATTCTGCCCACCTTTATTCATACTCATTATCCATTAAAGAATTCTACAACTGTACCATTTGCTGATAAAAATAATAACCCACTGATCAAACTTCATTTTAGTTAGTAATAAAGATACTTTAACATTACAAAATACATTCTTCTGGAGACTGGGTGACATTCAAGAAAGGATGTCATCTGCACCTTTTTCAACGTCCTATATTAGAAGGCTTACTTGCAATCAGGAGTAAATTGTGTGTGTCATAGAGCAATTACATTATGTGGAAAATCAATGTTTATTCTTTCCATTTTATGTTTTCCTCCTGTGTTCCTTATGTCTACCTTTTCCTATTCTGTCCTACTCACTGTGTTAATCTGCCCCTGATGTACGTTTTATTCTTATAACCTTTCATAGCCTCGACATATTTTCTACACTCACCTGTTTGCCTATTTCACCTATGCATGCCCTGATCCCTCTATCCATTCTTTTAACTATGGATGTAAAATTCCTCTTCCTTAGCTATTCAGTCTGTTTTTGACTCTTTCAATGTCTCTCAGGTTGGAGAATATATCTGGCTGTCTGACTGCTCAAAGAGGTGCCGCTGTGACTCCACTGGTAATTTCCGCTGTACTAGGAGCAGTTGTGCCCAGGGACAGGAATGTGTAGTGAAGAACGGGAAACTAGGATGCCAGTCGCCCTGGGCAATTTGCACAGTGACGGGAGACCCACACTACCACACCTTTGATGGCACTGTAGCCAACTTCATGGGAACCTGTGCCTATGAGATCAGCCAAGGCTTTGATTCTTCCTCAGGATTCTCCTACCGTGTGGTGGCAGAAAATAGACGCTACCTGAACCCCAGAGTTTCTTTTGTGTACCGCGTCACCATCTTGCTAAACAGCACTGATGGTAACATCAAGCTGGTCTTTGAACAAGGAAAAGTACCACTGGTAAGTTGTCTGTTTTTCAGTTTGATGAATATGTATTAATTTTTGAATTCTCGCATTCCAGACTGACCACGTCAGTATGATTCACTGTTCCAAGAGCCCTTCCTCAATTCATATGTTTTATCTTATTGTCCATGGGAGTCCAGGAATCCAGCTGAAAATCAATACAGAAAAATATGCACAACAGTTCTGGGCAAAGTAAAAGCAAGTGACAGCAGATGAGCACCTTGTGATTTATTTTAACAATTCTTGAGTTGTTGGACATCTTAAGATAGCATGTCAGCCCCAGACTATGGAAAGTTCAAATCTAGTTCACCGCTGCCTCATCATCTTCAGTCTATCCTTTCACTCCATCACTTAGAAACAACTTAACAAAGAGAATGCGTAGCAGATTGAAATCTTACTGAGTGAAAGATGCTTCATTTACCAATCACTGTCTTCTCTCCAGTCCAATATGTGACCAGAGTCCCACTGGTTAAATGTTTAATGGCTTTGATTTTAAGGGCTTAAAATGCTTCATGACTCTGGTCGTTATTTGGACCTTTGTTGAAAACGGATCTCAGCTAAAAATTTGTAGATGACCTGCCCGTCCTATTTAAAGCAAAAACACATGCATACCCTTTAGATAGGGAGGATGAGATGTCTGCCAAATTTTGGCAGTGTCCAGCATTTGCCAAACACTAAACAACCCCGTCTTCAGGTAGATTTTGACTTTTTGTTTTTCAGTGGTGAGTTCTCTGCTTATAGACATTGATACTTATTATATATGACGTTCTATACCTTCTTGTTATGGTGATTGATCTAGGTTCAGCTATCAACATACAGGTGGGTTGTTTGCAGAGGTTAGGGTCTTAGGTTTGGTACCAGATATTCCTGGTGTCGAGTTTGTCTCATTGTTTCTTTGTTCCTCATTTTAACTCTCAGATGTAAACTCTAGATAAATGGATTTATCAGTAAATACTGGTTGTGAAACTATATTATTGATTTGTTGAGGCTCTGATTTAGATTATTGGAGCAATGATGTTTATTTATCAAGAGATTCTTGTAATGACTTCCGTCTCTGTCTTTCAGATCAATGGAGTTAAGACCCGGCTCCCAGCCATGCTAGGATCCCTTGTAAATGTCACAGCAACTAAGAGCATTATCTCTGTGAATACAGCCCATATGGTTCATATCCAGTACAATGGTGTCAACACAGTGACTGTGAAGGTTGGGCCCCAGTACAAGAATCAATTGCGTGGGATGTGTGGCAACTACAACGGAAATCCCAAAGATGACAAGGCAAAGCCCGACGGAATACTTGCACGAAACGATGCAGAGTTTGGGAACTCATGGAAATCAGATATCAGTTCTGCAGCGTAAGTAATTCTGAATCTCGCTACTTAAATAAAAATCAACAGCATATGTACAGCATGCTAAATACTGAGGAAAAGTCTTTTAGAGTTGCAGGAACCGGGTGTCTAATCTGTGATCAGAACACTATTTGGAGCACCCTGCCTACTTGCCTTAGTAATCTGATCATCCTACAGAACATGATTGGCCATAATCAAGACATGTTGTAAAGGGCCAGCAGACTGGAACCTATTTAATAGCAGTTCCTTTTTTTTGTTAATAAACATCATGAGTGTTCATCTGGTTTTAAAATATTAGGGTAGAAACACTGCTACCTTTTTAATTGTTGGGTTTCACGTTGTAGCTTCAAAGTATATTTAGTGTGCAAAAACAAACGATAGGCAAATTCCAAAGGGGTAAAAAAACAGACAGAACAAAATATAATAAAGAGTTTTTTAAATATTCAGCATTTAAAAAAGACAAATAATTGATTTGTATTTTGCTGATCTTTAGTATTGTATTGAATTGTTTGTTTTTATTAGTTTGTTTATGTTTCATGATATTCGGTTGTTCAGAATCTGGTGATTCCAATGAAAATTATAGTAATTTGGGAAAAACGATAATTTAGCCAAAGCACTATATTTAGGCTCAACATCTCAGAATATTAAATGTTCTATAACTGTAATATATTTATGAGTAAGCATTAATCAGATACATTTATCATGTTGCTGTTTCACATACTAAAGTGGTGTTCTATACCTTGTCAGTGGCACTTCTGACATTCTTTGTGAAATATGGTGGATCTCTCTCAGAGTGAAAGTAGAGTTATGTAACGGAATTACAACCATTTCTAACTATCCTACAGGAACTTTGAGGCTTGTTGGTGGTAATAGTTTTTGTCATGTTTACATCCCTTTTCCTCAACCAAAGGGACCAGTCAGCCCCTTCTACGAAATGTGGCCATTGCATTTGGGCTCAGAAAAGTAGGATGTTCAACATACTCAGCTATTACTTGATTGTTTGAAATTTGGGATCAGAACCATTAAAGATTTAACAATATCAAACCTTTCTCCACTATAAAAGAATCCCTTGGAACCAACCGATTTCTCATGTTACAGTGGGTTATCCAGTTGCGGCTGGCTGCGTGCTGAAGGGGCAGGGCGACACGCAGGGGGAGGGGAAAATAAACATTAAATTACAAAAAGAAAAATGTACCTGCCTTGCTGCCACGCTCCTTCTTCCTGGTCACTGGAGGCACAAACTCCCAGCCTGCCCTGCGGCCAATCCTGACACTGCTCAAAGCAGGTTTAGTATTGGCTGGGAGCACCCAGAGCACTCCCAGACACAGTGTGCATGTGTGTTTGGCTGGCCCGAGACGGAGGCCAAAACATGCATGCGCAATGAGGGGGAGTGCTGCGCACTATGTTGCCTAACATTTAACCATAGTATATTTGAATATGTTGGAATTATGGTTTTGAGTCCATGGGACAACAAAGTGCAGGACACGATGAGCTATGTATGCAGGAGAACCCATACAACGATATGGGACTTTGAGGATGCTGAAAACCTACATCTCTGAGGCTAACATCTGTGTGTGGTGGCAACAACAATAAAATGGAGCATTAGTATCTTTGTATCTGAGAAGAGGAGACATTTTGAAAGAGAATAAGATAGTCCGACATATAAAAGCCATGAAAATTGTCTGAACGAATTTCCATGTGCCGTGGCTAAAGACCATTACCCTTCACACAGAAATTGTGCATATAAACAAATAATGTAGCTTTTCTTATGATGGTGTCTTTTCCTCAGTCAGAAAGACTCCATCAGAAAGTCTTCAGAAACAGAGCTCTTAACACCACAAATTTAGAGACAGACTTGAAATTTCAACATTTTCAATCTTCTCATGCAATTATATGTAACAATGGCGACTCTAGCCCCATTCAGCGTTCTCAATGAATTATCACGATTAGCTTTGAAACATCTTGTAACAAGGAGTTCCATATAGTAGAATGCAATTTCCACTGACAAAGTGATACCTCTATTTCAGCAGAAAGAAAATGCTCCATTTTGCCTGTGTGCCAGAGCTGAGGAAGTTATATTAGCCAGGGGCCTTACAATTGAACACAAGAAAAGCGATTTGCTGCAAAAGAAACCATAGAACTATATGTGAGAGTGAGAACATTGAAAAACGTCATAGTTTGAGCCCAAACGTTTCTGGGGCTAATAATGGTTATGGTCTCCGAGCTCACAATTTAAAAATGCATCTTTTAGAAAAGTTGATTTCACGATTGTGTGTTTGAAAATGCCACTTTTAGAAAGTGAGCATTTTCTTGCTTAAACAATTTATTTGACTCTGCCTGTTTGTGGATTCCCTGTCTGGGTCAGTTTGACAGTTGGGCTGATGGCATCTCTCACTAGATTGTGACAAAAAGGGAGCTCGGGTGTATTCTGCATTTCTTGATGAGCGATCTGTGCTAGGAAGGAGGGGAGGAGTGGTCACTCACACCTGAAAGGGCTGTGCCTGCCCTTACACAATACAGTCTTTAACCCCCTGGTGTGTGTCTGGGGCCTGTCCAAGACAAGGTAGGATTTCACAAACAAGAAAGACTTTTCTTTGAAGTAAGCCTACTTCAAAGGGCAAAATGGGTATAAGAAGGGCACTCAAAACCACAGACTTTAGAACACTTCTGGAAACCAAGAGGAACCTCAGCCTGGAGAAGAGCTGAAGAGTTGAGGAAGAAGAGCTGCCCTGCCCGTGACTGTGCTTTCTGGAGGTATCCTGCAGTTGCTGCTTCTGCCTGTGCTAGAGGACAAAGACTGGACTTTGTGTGCCTCCTTTATTGTGAAGAATTCTCCAAGGGCTTGATTCACAGCTTGCCTCCTGGTGTTTGAAGTCTCAGGGACAGCAAAGACTTCTCTCTGCCAGCCCCTGGAGCCTCTGCTGAGACTCCTTCTCTGCCAAGTGGTGCCCATCCAGTTCCTGGGGCCCTGGAAGGAGAAGCTTGTAGGACAAGAGTGAGAAATCCACGCACAGACCACCGGGCGGGGAAAAGATAGACGCAACTCCGAGACGCGACTGAAAAACAACGTGCCGCTGGCTTCGTGGTTGAAAATCATCGCTCTCCTGCCCTGCGTGGTTTTCGGACCATCATGCGGCAGGATTTCAGACGCAAACATCGCTGGGCATGTAAAAATGACGCATGGCCTGCCTGGTCCCGAGAGTGTGGTTCGAATCGATGCATCACTCTCCTGCGGAGAGAAGAAACGACGCACACCGACTCGACTGAAGGAGAAACAACACGCGGTCTCGCTCGTGAGTGATATTGACGCATCACAAGCCCTTTTTGACGCACACTCGCCCATGCAGGGTTATTTTTTACGCACCCAGGTACATTTCCATGCTAACAACATTAGCGTTGTGTTTAAAATTACATGAAGACTCTTTTGGTTTTTTAATTGATGACTTGTGTATTGTGCATTTTTGTCATTTGGTCTTGTTTTGTTTAGATAAATATTTTCTATTTTTCTAAACCTGTGTTGTGTCATTTTGTAGTGCTTTCATTGAGTTACTGTGTGTGTTGGTACAAATACTTTACACCTAGCACTCTGAAGTTAAGCCTGCCTTCTCGTGCCAAGCTACCAAGGGGGTGAGTGGGGATTAGCTGAGGGTGATTCTCTTTTACCCTGACTAGAGTGAGGGTCCTTGCTTGGACAGGGGGTAACCTGACTGCCAACCAAAGACCCCATTTCTAACACATCTTCTTCTGCATTTCCAGTCATGTAAGTCATTTAAAGTGTTGTGAGGCACGCAAGGCCAGTATAACACCTCACTGGGTTTTTAAATGCCATTTCATTGACTCTAACCAACATGTATGCCCCACCCTGCTAGCAAAAACGTTCCTTGAAAAAGATTTGGGTGATCATAATATAGGCCTCAACAGACTGATGGATCCTGGTAGAGGATCTTAATGAGGTAGTGGGAAAGGTGCTACATATGCATGTCACAGACCTTGTCAAATGTATAGGTGTTGGTTACTTGAGGTGTTATTTTCACCCCAAGAGGAGGAAAGTCACCTTTTATCTAAGTGCACACAGGTACTTCTCTATGGCTTGATGCCAATTACACTGAGGGGGCCAACATCTTTGTGTGTGATTATTGAGCCATATAACTGTAGTAAGCTATGTTGTGGTACATAATCAAACAATTGAAAGTACCTACTTCTGGAATGCTAATGCATTGTTTGTGTATATCTGAAACTTCCAATGTACAAAATAGATATGGCATAGTGCCCTTAGGCAAGAGCACTCAGTCTCCAGGCTACCAAGAAGCTGACTTCCTCGTCGCAGGTTCCTTTTATTTGAGAGGGGAAAATTAATTATTGATGGTGGACATCATCTTATCGTAATAGGAGGTGAGAGAGGTAACTTCTTGAACTTTGGAAGTGAGTGAGTAATATCTTGAAAGATGTGGAGCAAGATAAAGAGGTTTGATATAACTCACCTAATAGCTGAATGTATTGAGGCTGTTCAATGGCTAATACCTTGGGAAAAAAGAGAGAACGTGGAATTAGGAACTTCCACATGGTGCCCTGTTCCTCAGCAAATGCACAAATCAGTGTCCACTTTTCTGAATTAGAACTCACTCACTACCGGAAAGCTGCAATATTCCATTTTCAAAGAAACAGTTTGAAAGTAAAATACATTTTCAGTGTTTGAAAAACACAGGAAGGCTCTCTTCCTTAGGTGTAGGAGCATGTTCTCCTTATGTGTCTCTAAACAGGGTGTTTTACAGGAGTAAAGGAGGAAGGAACTATGTAGAATCAACTGCACAGGGTGGTGAAAACGAAAGGGTGTAACACGCCACTATGCACCTCATAGCTTAATTAGCAGAGAATTCACCATCTCTTTCACTACACCTAGTACAGAGTGAGGATCGGTTTACAAATTAGTAACATTGTATTTTCTCCTCACAGGTGTGTGGATGACACAGGTGTGATCAGCCCTAATGACACGTGCACTAATCTGGGAGCCATCGAGGGGCTGTGCAGGATAATCACCCGCCCATCAGGCCCCTTCGATGAGTGCCAGTGGTACGAGGATGCTGAACCATTTGTGGCCTCTTGTGTGTATGATCTCTGCTACTACGGCACCAACAAAGGGATGCTTTGCACGGCTGTCCAGGCCTACGAGGAGATCTGTAACCTTCACAGCTTGGTGATTCCAGACTGGAGGTCAGAGCTGCAATGTGGTGAGTAAACCATCCTCCTCCGCTGCAGTTGAGGATTTAGGCTGCCCCGTTACATTAATTAATTTCACATTGATAGCATGAACAAACATTTATAAAGATATTTAATTTGTGTTTCTCAGAAGCTTTTGAATTTAAGTCAAACTATGACTTTAAAATCCTAATATTCCCAGGCAGAGTGTTTACATAATATGCAGTGAAGTGCTTAATTCAGCAGCAAGCAATATAGTGTTCATAACTTATTCCTCATGCAGCTTCAAACCCGCTAACATGCAATTGCTGTTTACTTGTTTTGTTCTTCACAGATGACAACTGCCCCGAGAACACTCACTATGAATTGTTTGGCACTGGCTGCCCAACCACCTGTAGCAACCTTCATCAGAGTGCCACATGCACAGCAGAGAGCGTGGACGGATGCTTCTGTGATGAAGGGTTTGCTCTTCACTCTGGACTCTGTGTGCCAGAAAGTCACTGCGGCTGCACCATGGATGGTGTCTACTACAACCAGGGAGATGAGGTCATCCTAACAGATACCTGCAGCCAGAAATGCACCTGCATCGCACAACAGATGGTGTGTGAAGCCCACACGTGTGCTGCCCTAGAAGAATGTAAGGTCATGAATGGAATCAGAAAGTGCTATCCTTCAGAAAGTGGAATCTGCTGGGCGTCTGGAGATCCTCACTACCGCACCTTTGATGGTGTCACCTTTGACTATCAGGGAACTTGCAAGTACACTCTCAGCAAGTCTACCGCTCACACTGGCAGTCTCATAGACTTCAGTGTCATTGTACAGAACGAGCACCGTTCCTCACCAGTGGTGGCCTGGACACGAAGAGTGGAAGTAAATGTCTATGGGGAGGAGATTTCCATAGCAAGTGGAGAATATGGCAGAATTCAGGTAAGAGAGCTTATTTAATGACTTGTTCTTTTCAACTAAAGAAAAGTACTACACTTACTAACCAATAAGATGCCTTTAAACAACACTGAGAAACCATTAAATCCAGTGAGTAAATGCTATATGTGAAAAAAGAGAGGACATTTTACAAAGATTTATAATCATCTTGTTAGCCTTGTACCAGTTGCTGCCCTTATGAACAGTGATTTGCATCATCAGTTCTACAGCTGAGTGCACACAGAACAGAGATAAGACGTAACCTCAGTGCCATAGGTGCAATATGAGCAGTAAAATGCAACCACTCTTACAAATGTGTGCACACAGAACAGAGTTTACAGAGAACTCCATTGCCACAGGTGTCGTATGAGCAGTAAAAACCATTATCAATTCTACATTTGTGTGCAGATAAAACAGGGGTTGCACAAAACCTCCATGCCATAGGTGCAGTTTGAGCAGTGGAAGGCATCATCAATTCTACAATTGTGGGCTCACAGAACAGAGATTACACAGACCTCAGTGCCATAGATGCAGTACGAGCAGTAAAATGCATCATAAATTCTACATTTGTGTGCACACAGAACAGAGATTACAGAGAACCTCAGGGCCATAGCCGTGCACAGGAGTGCTACATAACTAGTCCACACATTTTACAAGCATGCATATACTGTGTTATGCACTGTTTTTCCCATCCCATATGATCACAAAGGTGAAAACATTGTGGCACAAAAACTACACGGTATCCGTATGTGCAATCCATTAATTACATCCAAGAAAGTCATCAAACCACATTACCGTTTCCGAGGCCTTTGGTAGAGAAAGAGTGTAAAAACAGGTAGACACAGCTGAATACCTCAGTGTTTGGTGTGTCCATTTTCATAGCAAAGCCTCATTCAGACCTACCTATAGATACATTCCATAATCATTGAATGTCACTGTTGTTTTTCATCTACCTGTGCCTGTGAAGGTTCAAATTAGCAGTATTAAACTATCAGCCTCTAACGATGGGTGGGTGTAGTCAAATGAACGGGTGCCACTCTATTTTAATGCCACAGTGGTTAGTAGGCATGCTCATGGCATGCAGTGACACACAAAATGACAACATGGAAAGGGGAGGTGTTGATCTTCAAATGTAAATAGATGAATCAATGTGTATTTTACCCATATCTCTCGTTCCTCTTTTTGGATTTTTATCAATTTGATTTATTTCAAATTGATTTATCCTGTGTTTTTATAAATTGGAGTGAGATTTTTATTCTATTGCGTTTTCAACTTTTTAAACTGTTTTGCATATTTTCTTAAGTTAAGCTTACCAGATCTGTGCATGTATAGCAGCAGTTGAGCGTATATTTAAATTACTGAAACTATTACTGGACCTAACAAAAATAGTGACATTATTACTTGTGGTGGACTACTTAGAAGCCAAACTAATACTCCATTTTCCCACAGAGGGCATTTAGAATACATTAGTCCAAGATACTGAATAACCCTTTCCTTTGGTATATATATATCATTTGGAGGATACAGCCTCAGTGTTCTCACATGCCCATAACAAGAGCCCAAGTGCTGTAGCCTAAGTGCTGTAGCAGCCTAAGTGCTTTTGCAGCATACCTTTACATGCCTTTCTACCTGTCTCATCACTTTTTGGACACTGAGCTCAACGTCCATAAGCTAGATAGAGCAAAATAATTGTTTGTGCTTAACAAAATATTGGTAGATAAACATAGAGATGAAAAAGTGATGTTTCACAATGGTCCATGGAAAATGTCACAAAAAGTAAAGAAAACACAATCAAAGAAAACATTGTTAAAAAAGATGAACATCAGGCTATAAGAGAGGAACTGAGGAATTCAAATGTGATTAGTTTAGTAGAGTCAAGAGAGTGGAACTATAAGGAAATCTAAAAGAATTGTAATAATGTGGAACCTCAATAAAAGAAACACGGACAACTGTCAAGTTTCTTAGGCAAAGGTTTATACATGAATTCATGGGGACAAGCGCTTGACAGCTGCATTCCGATTTGCAGAAAAACACCCACTTGATCTTTTTATTCAGAAAACCACAAAAGGCGTGAAAATGCATGTCCAATCATGATACAGAGATAATGATTACTGAATCATTATAACCAAATACATGGCACCATGTTGATCTAAAAGTAGAAAAACTACAAAATCATCAAAATATCGAGCCAATCAAAATGAAATGGCAACTTGTGCAAGAAGGGGATACAGAAGTAGTTTGCATGGCCCATAGTGGGGGCTTAGTATATGCATAGTTTTGATGATTCTGCACAATTCCTACCTAATCAGGTGTAGGTCCTAAGGTCTTTGGCTATATATGATCATATATATTTCTAACTATTGCTGTTTCAGGGCAGGCGAGGTGATGCATACCACGTGGGATGTATTTTGTACAAGGCTTGCGTTACAAGCTAGTCAGCAGAGTATATTAATTTACCTGAGCTCATATGAGCTTTGACACTTACTTGTAGAAGGAGAATTATACCATGAATGAACAGCATATATTTTAGGTGAAAATATGTGTTTTTCATTTCAGATCAACGGCTCTGAGTATATTCTCCCAATTTCCAGTCAATCTGGTAAAATCCAGGTCTACTACAGCGGCTCTTCTGCAGTTGTCCAGACAGAGTTTGGGCTTGCGGTGTCCTTCGACTGGAGACATCATGTAGCTGTGCAGGTGCCTGCAGCATACTCAGGATCTCTTGCTGGCCTTTGTGGAAACTTCAATGGAAACAAGAGTGATGACTTCAGAATTCCTGCTGGATCCCTTGTGGGCAGTGCAATCTCTTTCGGAAATAGCTGGAAAGAAGTAGAAGAGGACACTGCTTTCATCTGCATAGACACTGACAATCCACCAGTGTGTGGTGAGGACATGGTGTCCGAGTTCAGCAACCAGAACCACTGCGGAATAATAAAGGATCCAACCGGTCCATTTAACAACAGCATCAATGCTGACACTGAGGTCTACTTCAAGAACTGTGTCTATGACCTGTGTGGAACAGACGGAGATAAGCAAACACTCTGTGAAATAATTAAAAGTTATGTGCACCATTGCCAGAGCCGTGGCAATGCCATCCGGCCATGGAGGAGCATCATTGGATGTGGTAAGTAAAAAAAGAGTTTGATGAATAAAATATTGTGTGTGGGGAAAAAAAGCAATTCAATCTAGGGTAACCATCTCACTCTAGGCAATTTCGGACCCTGTCTCCAGCCCTGGAGTTTTCACCCACAAATCGTTGTATTCAGGTGTGTTAGTCTAGGTAGCTAATTGGAAACAATACAAGACTACAACACCTAGAATGCATTAGGATATCATAAAATGTCCAGGACTTGAACCAGTATCCGTAGCAACTGGAGGAAGGAGATCAAACTAATATATGTTTACATGCAGTCTAATTTATTACCTTCAATTTTGATGGTTAATTCCTTGGAATAATATGAAAGTGAGTTAATATCTAACTCTCTGTACAGCTTGTATTCATGCATGTAGAATGGCGTTATTGTGCGAAATGGCCTCATAAACTGTGTGGCCTAGATGAGTAGTGGTAGTGACGGGTTTGTGAATCTGTACAGGCAATTTGTATTCATGAAATATATGAGGAAGCAATTTGGTCATCCTTGCACATCCCATTGGAACACTTATCTAGGTATGAATGATTTAGAAATCCCCTGTAACAATTGTAAAAATAAACACAGATTTGTGAACTTGACTGCAAAGCATTCATAGTGTCACGTAGATCTCATGTTCTGGAGTACTCATGTTTGCCATAATTTCACCCCATATAACCTCCAGCATCTAATTTTGCATTTCCGCATGAGCAAGTCTAGGTCAGAAAAAATAAATGGTAATTCCAAGTCAACTCACATGTTCTTAATTGTTTGTGTGACAATAGTTGTCAGGAGTTCACATAACACAACATAATACGTAAAAGATGAGCACATTCTGATGGATATTTCATTCCATCTCATGTTGACCTCACAAATCTTTTATGTCAACTCTGTAATCCTTATTTTTTAATGATTTTTTAGGGGAACTGTTACATGGGATACAATGCTCTATTGCAAAATGTTGATTCTTCTGGCCAAACAGGATCACAGTCTTTGTTATTTTCCTTTTAGCATTTTTCATCGTGACTATAGGACTTGTTTTATCCCGAAAAAGCGAAACCTTTTTTTTGATTAACAGAATCCTGTACATTAAATATTTCTCTACACAGATCTTTGTGTGGTAGAATTATTATATCTTACATTACCAAGCTGTGTGATATGTTGTTATTGAAATCTAGGTAGCACTTGGGTATTGTGGATGTAAGCAAGACACCTTTAAAGAAGCTGTGCACATCTCTGTATCTGTTTTCATTTTTTATCCTACAAGGCATGATAATTGATTTATGATTTATCCTCAAAGCATGGAGGTGACAGCTGTGACATTCTCAGCCATACAAACAACAACATCATGATTATTATTATTATTATTATTATTTTTATCATTATTATTGTTATTATTATTGTTGTTGTTATCATTATTATTGTTAGTAGTAGTAGTAGCATTAGTGTTATGCTAGTTGCTCTCCAGTATGTTTAGTCATTGGTACCATAACATAACTCCTTCTCTCCATTTTTATATTTCAGAAATTACTTGTCCCAGTAATCAGAAGTATGAGTTATGTGGACCATCTTGCCCTGCTACCTGTGCCGGTGCCTCAACGGTCTGCCGCAGTCAGTGCAAGGAAGGATGTCAGTGTGAGAGCGGGTTTGTTCTAAGCGGCACAGACTGTGTGCCACAAAGTCAGTGCGGCTGTACAGAAAATGGCAAATACTACAGAGTAGGAGACACTTTCTGGAAAAAGGACAACTGCCAGACTTTGTGCAGGTGTGATGGCTCCAGCAGGACTGTCCAGTGTTCTCTCTCATCTTGTGCCACTGGTGAGACTTGCACCACTGTCAAAGGCGTCTATGGCTGCCATGTTTTGCCTGATGGTATCTGCAGAGCCTCAGGAGACCCCCACTACACCAGCTTTGATGGGAGAAGATTTGATTTCCAGGGCACCTGCAAGTACGTCTTGTCTGAAGTCCAAGGTTCCAATGGTTCTCTACCCTCCTTCAGAGTGGAGGTGAAGAATGAAAAGTGGCAAGGTCTGCAGGTGGCTGTGACCAAGGAGGTTTTTGTTTCTGTATATCAGACCCAGATACGTCTCCAGAGTGGAACGTATGGCACAGTTGAGGTAGGTGAAGTGTCTGAATGTATTGATACTAAATTATTATAAACTGCTATAGAATTTCAATTCCTGCATTCCAACAGCACGTGCACCACTTTTTTGAATGACTCTTAATTATGAGCAGCAAGGTCCCTCAATTAAATCATCTTCTTGGGCACACACTTGCAAATAATTTGTTATTTTGTTTAAATCCCATTGCAGAATATCCTGAGGCCCTTACATTCCAAAGACAGGGAAACTCTATAGCACACACGCTCATTTAGAACAAGAGAATTAACATAATTCCAGGAGGCCTGATACAAGCCACATTTACAGGATTTGAATCTAAATGGAAATTATGTACTTAGCTTTTTATTACCCTGAAATTCTGGAAGGGGCCTGTGTCTGCTGGTTCTTTGTTGGGCATTCTTGTTTTCGCATATTCAAATTTTGATAAACTTAATCAAAAATAAGTTCTATTTTTCTAACACCCTATGATTGTGGTTGATGTTTAGCTTATTAATAGTAACTATTCTTAAGCCTCTAGTGTAATTTTCTACATATAAGGCCTGATTCACTTGAGGCAGAATCTCCACACTTGTGGTGGAATCACTCCACTGCGTTTCCACCCCGGGTGCGCAGATTCCACCCTGAGTGCATAGACTCTGCATCGTACCTTTAGTACACGGATGTTCCTTAGTGAATCAGGCCCATAATTTCTAACCTGCCATTGCCTGATCTTAATAAGGTAAATTGTGTTCAAGAGTCATGTATTCTCTAAAGACCATGGCCCTGAATAAATTATATGTGGAAAGGAGTGAATTGCATTCTGTATTGTTTTCATATAACATTTTTCGTTATTTTTAATTTTTCACTGTATGATATGATTACAAAAAATAAATGCACACAAGAAGAAGTAGTTGCAGTCAGGCACCACCCAATCCCAACCTCCCTCTCTCAATCTTTGTTGAATATGCATAGACCTCTCTTTCCCCATCACATGGCATATTTCTCCTCATTGTAAATGCGCCAGTACAAATTGAAACATGATTAGTATGGTTACTGGAATAGCTATACAAATCTAGTGTTATTTGGTG
Organism: Pleurodeles waltl; assembly: GCF_031143425.1. Taxonomy (NCBI): domain Eukaryota; kingdom Metazoa; phylum Chordata; class Amphibia; order Caudata; family Salamandridae; genus Pleurodeles; species Pleurodeles waltl. Next base: position 1,417,084,225 of record NC_090446.1, read on the forward strand.
AGACAGTTGTGTGTGACAGAAGCGGCAGAAATACAGCATATGGACAGAAAGGAATGATGCATCTAGCTTCTGTTTGGTCCACACTTTATACATGTGTGGTTACCGTAATTGTGAGATGGTTATAAAAATAACAGCAGAAAAGAGAGGATTATGTGGACGAACCATGGTCTGGGTGGTGCATCAAACATGTGTACCTTCAATCACTGATATCAGTTTCTAAGAGCTATATTCCACAAAACATAGCGAAATGTTAAAAAACAACTTGTAATATTTCCATCTGAGGTGCAAGCTTATACAATTGTAGTTTGGTCTTTTTCCTGATTCGCTTTGTCGCCAGAGCAATTATCACATTTAATAATGAACCATTTACTATAACTTTCTCCATTAGATGAATGGAATATCTCGCACTCTACCTGTGAATATAAACAATGGAAAAGTCGTCATCTTTAAAAGTGGGGCCTACACAGTACTGAGAACAGACTTCGGGCTGACAGTCAACTATGACATGGTCTACAGCGTCTTTGTTACACTTCCTGCTCGATTCCAGGGCCAAACTAGTGGTCTGTGTGGGAACTTCAACGGGGTGGTGTCCGATGACTTCACTACCCGAAGTGGATCTGTTGTTTCTAACGCCTTCACTTTTGGTAGCAGCTGGGTTTCTGAAGGCAGCACGGGCTGTGACCACGGCTGCTCAGGTGACTGTCCAGTCTGCACTGCAGACAAAATCATGGCCTCCAAACGAGCCTGTTGGATCATCCAAGACCCCAGAGGGCCCTTCTCCTCCTGTCACTCAAAGATTGACCCAGCTCACTACTATTCTGACTGTGTCTACGACCACTGCCTGACTGAAAGGAACAGCACGGTCCTGTGCCATGCCATTCAGACCTACACAGCCACCTGCCAGGCTTCCAATGTGACCATCAGCAGCTGGAGAAACAGCTCCTTCTGTGGTGAGTACAGGGTTTTATTGTTTTTTTTTTGCCAGTGAGCTAGTTATGGAGGGAAGGGTGTAGCTGAATTTGTGGGTACAAGGCAAAAGGTTTTTGATATCTAATATTATTTATTGTATTTTTAACAATGTTTGCATTGATGTAACTAAAAACATATCAGCAATAGATAGACATCTTTAAAATATCTCAAACTACACAAGAAATACATGACACTCTTCTAATGTATGTAGTAAAACCTCAGAGTATGACTTGACTACAGCATCTGTTACATACAATTGCAGATCAATATCTGGAAAGTGAGCTAGTTTTGCACATTGATGGATTGTACCTAAACTGGACAATAATTCATAAACCACATGCCAGGTATCTTCTGTTGTCCTGCCTTAAACGGGCAGTAGCTGCAAAATAAGAATGGCATCTCAGGCTTAGCAGATTGTGACAGTTCACAATTATAATATGTCTCTGGCTCACTTCTAAAGAGGCAGTTCATCCTTCTAGCGTTACTGATAATTGACCATGGCCCTACAATGGAAACCGGGAAAAGCCTCAATCTGATCATCATAAATCTACTCCTAACATTTAGCATCAAACCCAAATAAAGATAGAGTTCTATGGTGATAGACTTGAAACAAAAGGTGTAGATTCAGAACATTAGGACAAATGTGCAGGTTGAAACCACAAATTCAACAAATATCCAGTGAGGCTTCCCCAGCTCTAGAGATGTGAATGAACTACATTCCTGAAACAAGGCCTATTTTCCTTAAAACATTGTACTAGCTAGCCTAGTCTTTAAAAATAGTCATGCTTTCACTACAATAACCCAGACTTTAAATTTTGTCATGGTTTCGCTATATTTGCATAGTGATTTTTAGCAGTGTCCAGTAGTATATGTTGGTCATATACGCTTTCTGAGGTATCAAGTACAGAGGAGCAAGCAAAGTCTTGTAAAGACAGATGTACTTTAACACACTACATTCCAAATAGAATCTCAGGCTAAAGATGGGTATCTGCATAGGTCACATAATGGAATAATATCTGCATTAATTTCCCTCTCCTAGTTCCATAATTAATTTTGTCTATTAACTCTGTATTTATTTTTCTTGACACGAGAGTCTGTTAACACATTCTATCAGTAACATCATTCTTTTGGGTATTTGCAGCCATGGCGTGTCCTGGAAACAGTCATTATGAACGCTGCAACCAGAGGTGCCAGGATTCCTGCATTGGCTCCTCCTTGCTACATCTCTGTGATGCCACCTGCTCTGAGGGTTGCGTATGCAATGATGGGTATCGGAGAAGTGGGGATACCTGCATAAGAGCGGAGCAGTGCGGCTGTGAACATGAGGGAATGTACTACAACGTGAGTATAGCTTGCTTCCTCCAAAATTCTATTCCCCTCTCAGATAACCTTGATTAAATTAGTATTGTCACCTGAGCAGTAGTTGCCATATTAACTCTGCCAGAAAAGTATGAAGGATTACCATTGAGCCCTCTCTGTACAGTCACTGCATTTATGTCTAACCAACTGCACCAACTCTCATATTAACTAGAAGCTATTGCAATTTTTTCCAACCAACAGAGGAAGCAGTCATGTACTTATACTTTACTACCTCTATACAGAGACATAGTACTCCTAGTTTTCTTTAACTGTGATGGATTTCCTGGCATGACCAAATCTGTATTTACTTACCAACCAGCCTGTGCAATCCAGTAACTTTACTTACTGATTTATCCTCCCATTACTCCTCTCCCTGTCATACTATATTTATCATCTGTCAAATAAATCCACAACTTTTCTCACATTTATTGTACGTCTCTATAAATGTGCTTTCAATAGTGTACAAGAATGTGTTAACTTTCTGGTAAACAAAACACTTGTTTTACATTAAATATGAATGGTACTGTAAAATAGTTCCTCCAACATACTACCTACTGATCATGCCAGTGCCTATCTTCTTCCTCTTAGAAATATATTTCACTCTGTATCCTTCCTTGCTTTGGGTCGAGGATATTTTTCTTCTTACTCTTCTTCTCATCTTTTCCCACTACTTCCACTGAAGCCTCTGATCACATTTACAACCACCTTCCCCCTGTGAGCCCCCATATCCCTAGGACAAACTCTCCAGAAGTTAATCTCACTTTCAATTGAAAATGTGCATGGAAAGTTGGGATGTCTTATGAAAGGATATCACAGTCTTCCTCGCTGTTCAGTAAATATCCTCACTTTTCAACTGCATATAATAGAGAGACTGAGAAATTCTCTTTTGTACTTTGTTACTGGATGTAAGCCTCCAACATATTTATTCTAATTTATAAAAGTGTCTTTGCTTGAGTAGCCATGTGTTGTTCGATCCATGTTATAGACATAGTTTTGTGAATACATATATATCTCTCTTCTTAATTCATGCCTCTTACTCTCTGCATGCCTTTTTTATTTCTTGCAATGTCCTATCTTCCTGTCTCTTTCCATTAGGAATGTTCATCTGTCTGTCCATAATGTTATCTGTGGATGTCTAAGATCTCTGTCTGACGTATGACATGTTGACTGTCTCACAGGTTGGAGATTTCATCTGGCTCTCTGGCTGCTCCAAGAGGTGCAGCTGTGACTCCACTGGTAACTTCCGCTGTATTAATGGCAGCTGTGCCCAGGGACAGGAGTGCGCAGTGAAGAATGGAAAACTAGGATGCCAGAGCCCTTGGGCAATCTGCACAGTGACGGGAGATCCACACTACCACACCTTTGATGGCACTGTGGCCAATTTTATGGGTACCTGTGCCTACGAAATAAGTCAGGGCTCTAGGTCTTCCTCAGGATTCTACTACCGAGTTGTGGCAGAGAACAGACGCTACCAGAACCCCCGCGTATCTTTCGTGTACCGCGTGACTGTCTGGCTTAACAGCACTGATGGTAACGCCAAGCTGGTCTTTGAACAAGGCAAAGTTCCAATGGTGAGAAGAATAATTTTGTCTGTGTGTAGTGTTTGAATAGTTGCATGACAGACTGACATTGCCCACATGATACATGTACCAGTGAGGCATCCCTGGGTGCACAAACTTTCACTATAGTTTGTTGATTTGAAAAAGGGCCCCGCACTGTTTGTTGTTTTGTTGTTGACGATTTCTACTTAAAATGGACGGTGGAAAATAAATGTGCTCCTGTGTCTCGAATATTTACATTCTTGCATTACACAGATGTGCTCCAGTTATGTACATATCTTTCACAATTACTGGTATAAAGAACAAAGAATACGTATTTAATTAACTTTTGACTCTACATATTGTGATGGGAGAGATGAGTATTGTTCACAGTAGCACTATTTCATTATTGCTTGAGGATTTGTTTTCTGTTTGCTTATATTTTCCTATAGAATGATATCACCGCAATTCCTTACCTTCTCCTAATAATATTTAACCAATAATATTTAAAGGGGAGTGAGCCCAGATAGTTTTTGACTCTACTGGTGTCAGAGATGCCTGGGTGAAGCGAAGATCTGCCCTTCACTCTCGTCAATACCTATGTGGGAGCGCCATACACCTTTCATAATATTGCTTTAAAAATTAAGGCATTTGAAATGTGGGGTAGAATTCACAGTTTACATGAATTACAGATGCTGCCTTGGGTTAAACTGCTAGAATCCTTACTTGTCATGGAACAATGCGAGTTTTTGAGTATTGGGCATAATAGCTCTTTTTAAAGTTCCTAACAAGGATTATGTCACAAATTAAATCATGTATTGATGTTATTCACAGTTGCACAGTAATTTTAAGAAGTCTGATGAAATGTCAGTTGATTTAACAATGTGAGCAGTTGATCTTCTCCTAGCATTTAAAGAAACAACTTTCAGAGAAAAAAGATTTTTCATAGATATTATGACTAACCGTCCATAAAGCTGAAAAGGAAACATATTTTCCTCATCCATCTCAGAATTAATACAGATATGATAAGGGAAATATATCCTTCCAACAGCAGCAATGTATCTATCCAATGTCACATTTTATAATTTGTACAAAGTGGTGTCTAGCCTTTGCACCATATTGCTAAAACAGACGTTGCATGTGGATCAAGGATCAGGCCGCAAGAAGTGGGCGAAAAGGGCTTAATCATACACTTGATTGTTAATGAGATTTTGAAACTGGCTATTTCAAGGATATGAGAGGAAATATGATTTTATAGTATTTTATTGCATTGCATAGTTTTATAAAGGGCTAAATATTTAATGGCATATTAGTCCACCTATGGCCGCTATCACTTTTCAATGTGTGTTTCATTCATCTATCCATCATCTGTGGCTTATAACCTTCTGAATATTAAAATCAGAAAATAGGAATGTCCTGGTAGACAAGAAAGATTTTCTCGTCTTCAATTAGAATGCACATACGGTCTGTTAAGAGGTGCAGGAATATATAGCACTGAGAGATCTCATGTTCACCCCCTCAGTCTCTTCATTTATAAGCCAAGGTAACAGCTCACGTCTTTTGTTAGCTCTTTCTGTAGTTTCTCCCCCTTGCAGCACTGCTGTGCGTTTTGGGACTCTTTAAGTTGTGTTTTAGCTCACACTGTGGTGCTGTTTTGTGTTTTTTTTGTACAGCGCACAACACATGTATAACTGCATAGTAGAAAAAGCAATTATTGGCTTTCTGTGGTTGCTGAATACTATCCACGTTCCTGGCCTGGAAATATGGCATGCACGTGGTTACCAGCTTACATATTGCCACTCTCCCAACTTATAGTGGCTAATGGACATTCTGCTTAAAAACAAATATTGAATAATACTTTTATTAAGAAAACTTCTTCCCATATGTGTGTTTCTGGACAATGAACCGACTATAAATCATACAGCAAAAAATGTGGATGAGTATTAATTAGGCTATACTCCTGCGATCTTCGCAGAAAGCTGTAAACGAAAGTGTAGTCAGAACTGTCACAATTGGTCATCTTCCAACATGATCTGCCAGAGTCTGTATAAGTTTGTATAAGTAGGCATGTAGGTCAAAAACATGTGTACTCTATAAACTCAATATATGTTTTGACATCTACTTACGAAGTATCATCCTGTTCACTACGATCACCTGTTATTTGTTAAGTATATTAATTCTAACTACATGCTTCTATTAGCATCAGTAGGTACCCGTAGGGTATGGGTGGTGTGATTAGTTCTTAGTGTTGTTAGAAATATCCCACTTATTTCTCACTTATTTGAATTTCAGATCAATGGAGTCCCAGCCAGACTCCCAGCAACCCTGGGTTCTCTCGCAACCATCACATCAGCCAAGAGCGCCATCTCTGTGGACACAGCCTTCGGGGTCCGCATCCGGTACAATGGTGTTAATACACTCACAGTGCAAGTTGCGCCGCAGTACAAAGGTCAAGTGCGTGGGATGTGTGGAAACTACAACGGAAACCCCAAGGATGACAAAATGAAACCTGATGGAACACTTGCGCGCAATGATGCAGAGTTTGGAAACTCCTGGAAAGCAGATCTCAGTTCTGTAGGGTGAGCAATTTTGTATTTCGGTTCTAAAAATCAGAAAACTCAGCCATAAAGTATAAAGCAGGCTGAAGAAGGCTTTGCCGATTATTTTGCTATGGTCTACATATGATGTATTCATGCCAGAGCACAGACGTCCTTACACACAAACGCACACACCTACGCAAAAACACACGCCCACACACAATTTAGAATGAATTATATCTAAATCATTCAGAACTGAATGACATTTATTGGGAGCAATACCAGGCACGTAGCATAAGTGTGATATAAAAGCTGTATCTAAAGCATCACCGAATTGGCAATAGTGAAGGCTTATTGACTCATAAGCCCTGTCACGTTGCGTGACGCAACTGTAAAGTTAGCTTGTGCCTCCATGTTCAAGGTGTGATATACTTACAAGGGGATTCTATTTTCCCTGCGCCTGAGGAGTCTTGGCTCAGGAACAACCAATGGAAGTGGGCATCCTAAAATCTAACTGAGATATTACTCGTCCTGTCAGGCTCACCCACATGACTGCATCATTGGCTCATAAAGATACACAATAAAGACTGTATGCACTTGAAACCAAAACACTTAATGGCAATGAGGACTGCCACATTGGCACTGATAGAAACATTTCTAATAGACAAGAGGAGATGGGCACGTAGCACAGTCAGAAGCAGTCCGTCATGTCTATCGCTATCATGGGAGACATGTGAATGCCAGCATTGTATGCCCATATCACATTGATGACCACATACAACGGGGTTGCCTGACTGCTGACCTGGCCTTTGAGTAATTGACTAACCTGTGGAAAGTCAGCCCTTTTGTTATTAAATGTAGAGGCATTCAGTGTCCTGGGATATGACATTCTTGAGTCGGGCCTCCATTTACATCTGGTGACGAGTCCATTGGTGTCTTTAACTATCCCCAATAGCACTTCCTGGGGTGTGTGCTTGTAGTTCGATGCTAGGTAACCAATACACCACATCACAAACATACTTTTAGAGAAGCTGATGAAAACCACTTAGTATAGTTGCATTAACTATGATATGTACGTAAGCATCGTACAAGCGTCTGCAAAATGCTTCAATAAATGAAAAGAGCAGCATAGAAACAACTGTAGTGAAATGTCTGGAAATGAAACAGCTGTACAGTGAAAAAATGTTGTATGATCGTACCGTGATAACAAAATAAAAACCAGTAACTAATACAGCGAAAGGACCAACTTCTATGAATTTCATTCTCTCTCCTCTCCTCAGCTGTGTGGATGATACAGCTGTGATCAGCCCTAATGACACCTGCACTAATATGGGAGCCATCGAAGGGCTGTGCAAGATCCTCTCCCGCCCATCAGGCCCCTTCGATGAGTGCCAGTGGTACGAGGACGCGGAACCATTTGTGGCCTCTTGTGTGTATGATCTCTGCTACTACGGCACAAACAAAGGGATGCTCTGCACAGCTGTCCAGGCCTACGAGGAGATCTGTAACCTTCACAGCTTGGTGATTCCAGACTGGAGGTCAGAGCTGCAGTGTGGTGAGTCAGCAGCTCTGTTTCACAGTTTATGATGGGGGGTGCTTAATTCATTCAGCTCTTTCCCAAGCGTAGCGCAGACATATACAGCTATGTTAAGCCTGTGAGGAAAAACCTTAGCATATGATGGTAAATTCTTTCAAATTACATAGCAAACTTTAATATGTGTTTCACTGAGGCATTTGAATCTTAGTGATATTGCAAATTCTGAAGTCCTATTGAACTGGAGTACAGTGTCTGTGCAGGATATTCGGTGAAACAGCAGATAATACATTGTTCTTAACTTCCTGCAGATGAAGAGCCTTACATATAGTTAAAATCATGTAATTCCAGTTCTGTTCCTTTCAGATGACACCTGCCCCGAGAACAGTCACTATGAACTGTTTGGCACTGGCTGCCCAACCACCTGCAGCAATCTTCATCAAAGTGCCCCATGCACAGCAGTGAGTGTGGACGGATGCTTCTGTGATGAAGGATTTGCGCTTCACTCTGGACTCTGTGTGCCAGAAAGTCAGTGCGGCTGCACTATGGACGGTGTCTACTACAATCTGGGAGATGAGGTCTTCCTAACAGATACCTGCAGCCAGAAATGCACCTGCATCGCACAACAGATGGTGTGTGAAGCCCACACGTGTGCCGCCCTAGACGAATGTAAGGTTATGAACGGAATCAGGAAGTGCTACCCTGCAGACATTGGCATATGCTGGGCCTCTGGAGATCCTCACTACCGCACCTTTGATGGAGTTACCTTCGACTATCAAGGAACCTGCAAGTACACACTCAGCATGTACTCCTCCCAAAATGGGACTCTCGTTGACTTCAGTGTCATGGTGCAGAATGAGCACCGATCATCGCCAGTGGTGGCCTGGACAAGATCGGTGGAAGTGAATGTCTATGGAGAGCAGATTTCCATAGCAAGTGGAGAATATGGCAGTATTCAGGTATGGATACACTGTGATGCTACTTGTTCTTTTCAACTGCAGAAATAGACTTTAAGTGCTTAAGGGGCAATACTTTTGCTGCTACCTTTGGAAGAGTCACTCCATTTAAGGTTATATCTGCCTGATTTGAGAGACAGGAGAATTCTGTCACTCTGACAGTGAAACCTGCCTAAAGTTGAGTATAATAGACAGCTCAGCACTAATGTTGCTTAATGATCTCTTGAGAGATTGAAATTAGTTCTTGTGTTTAGCGCATTGAGTGTCTAATATTTTCTGTAGATAAAAAGAGCGCATTTGCCCTCTGTTCAGAGTCAATATAGATTTGGCTGCTTACCATTAAAGCTGGAGTTCGCCCTCCTCGAGTTTTATTGTCTTGCTACTTGTTAAAGGGATTCATATATTGGCCTGGTTTATTTGCAAGCATATCTAATTTCAATATTCTGGCTTCACAGTCCAATATCACAGAATGTAGAACCTTGGGCACTTCAATTTAATTTATTTAAAATGGCTGAATAGCTAGTTACTTACATACTGTCTGTTATGCCAACTAGCATGTAGAGCAGCAAACAAAGGACCTCCGATTCTGTCTTGGGAACGTTTCCACACAGCGCCCCAGCTGCAGCTCAGGATTTCTATTTCTGCTTCCACAATTCACCTCCAGGTGTTATTTGGCCTGCTTCTCTTCTGTTTGCCTTCTGGGGTCCAATGGGGACCTGCTTTTGTGACAGAGTCTTGAACAGTTACACCAGTTCTAGTGGTTGACCTGTTTTGCCGTATATGTTCCTCATATTGCAGAGATAGCAGTATGAGCAGCCATTTCTTGCATGTGTGTGATCCTGAAATCGAATTTAGAACATTGCTAGCTCTAAACGATGGTGGCATCCATGGATCTGCATAGTGTTTTCACAAGTGAAAAAGCTAGTTAGAGAAGTATGGTCTCATGGAGTACTTCCTCCCTTCTACACTAAGTCAAAGATATCCTGACACATCCATCCATGGGCTTTGGGCTTTCCCTTGCCATCCAATTCAATTGGAACAGGAGCAAAGCAGGGTTCTAAAAAGGTTATATATTCCTCGTATATCATTAGATTTAATTTCCAGAATTTTCTTTTTTGGAAACGTGGTGAACTGAAGTTTCTTGTGGCCGATACCATCATGATGTTCCATCAGAAGCTTAGACTTGCCCACAAGGGGATTATAATAGGGTGGGTTTGTTAGCAAAACCAGTGGTACATTTTCTAGCTTCTTGTGGATCGCTAACAGTGTCCACTCACAATTGTGGTTGTGCTCCATGAGTTGAGTTTTCATATTCAAATTGTCATCCTCATGGGCCTTTTTAAAGTCCTCCAACAAGGAGACCCTCAATCTTAGGACCTTATTTATAGGCCCCTAGTGCCACAGGAGCGTCACATTTTGTGACACGCCTGTGGCGCTAAGCACAGCGCCGAATTTACAAGGTGGCATTAAGCCACTTTTTGTTGCTTAAGCCACCTTGTAAATATGGCCCCTTCCCACGCAGCACTGTGCGTGGAAGGGGTGTGCAATGGGTGTTGCTGTGGATGTGCCACAGCAACACCCATTGCATTTTGACGCTGCCTCAAATTTATGAAATTTCATAAACCTGAGGCAGCGACAAAATCTAACACTACCCCGAGGGGTGGCGTTAGCAGGGCGCAACGAGGAGGAATACTGCTGCACGCATAGAAAATGCAAAATTCCAGAAATTATTGTTTGTGTACAGGAAGGTATCCCTTCCTGCACATAAACAATCATTTGAAAATGACGCTTTGGCACTTCTGTGTTTGCTGCACTCTGCAGCACACACAGAAGTGCCAAAGCGTCATTAGTGATTGTTTATGTGCAGGAAGGGACTCCTTCCCGTACATAAACAATCATACCCCTCAACACAGACAACCTTGCACGATGGTGCAAGGATGCCTGCGTTGGCGCTGCAGCTAAATTTAGCGCCAGCGCAGGGGGAAACACAGGGATGCGCCGTATTCCCTTAAATACAGAACATCCCTGCGTTTCTAAAGTGACACAGCACATTGCTTCCAATTTTGGCGCAGCACCACGCTGCACCACTTTTCTTTAAATCCGGCCCTCAGTTTCACACAGAGTTGCAGCTTCCGTCCTTGCAACTGAAGCCTACTTTTAAATTCGTTGGTTACCCTGTTTCTTCTCCCATTAAACAATGGGGACAATAAAGTTTGCACACTGACAGCCTGTGCAGAAAGTAAGCTGTCTGCATCTGTAGCAGCAACAGCTCTCTGACATTTAGCTGGAAGCACTTGGGGTGCTTCTCAGCTTGCGTCTTGTGCTTGGACTAGCTATGGACTGGGCGTGTGGTTCTGTAACTCTCTCTGTGTTCTTGCAGTGCGGACTTTCACCAGATTTCCCACATTCCTTTACTGTATTTCTTGTCGTGGACCTACTCGTTCTCATTTCGGGTTTTACTTATATAACTACTGATACCCGGATGTACACAAGATGTAAACTGTGACAGGACTAGTGGGTAACAGGGTTGCTACTGAAGATTCAAATTAGATATGGTAAGAACAAATTGTTTGACAGGCGATGCTGCTGTGAATTAATTGCACAGTATTTCAAACAGAATACGTTAATTAGGCTAAAGGTATAGGTCAGATATATGGGCCAACTTTGGTACTCCTCAGTGAATTTGATTTGTATTGATATCGGTGAACTTTTTTACATTTGCCAATTTAATGCATTTTGAGTTATGTTGATCAATACAAATGAAAGTTGGCTGAAGTTTTAAGCCAGAGGCACACATATGCACGGTCGTCAGTCATAGAAGCTGAGAGGAAGGGCAAGCAATGTAGACCAAACTGATGAGAAATTAAATACAAGTGAATTGAACAGCGCAGTAATAGTGGGAAAAAACTCAGAAATCGTAGGTTGTGAATTCACGCTCCAGATTTCACTTTTATGATTGCAAAACCCTTGGCAGTGTAACAGGCCAAAATTTTATGCAAAATGCGAAGGCATTTGTTTAATATAACAATAATGCATTTACTGTGGCCACAGGTTAGCTATGCAAACAACCCTTTAGCATTACACTGTCACTGACTCCGAGGGAGCTTCCTTAACCCTGTGGTGTTTGAATTGCAAAATCCATAATATTAGAACTGTATTCATCATCATATTGATGACAAGTAAACGCCCCGAATCACAATACTGCAAGAAATGCTTTAAAGGATGAACCGTAAAATATAAAAGCAAACGGCCAGATGTACACATTATCAAGCTTGATTTAAAAGGAGAAGTCAAGACTTTTACATTTACCGGATTTAAGACTACATAGGGTCTGGAGTTAAAATGAAAGAAAAGAACAGTTGTAAGACATGAAAAAAGGAAAATGTGAAGAAAATAATTAAATTAAAATCATGCATTTTAATTTACATACATATTGTCATTTCAGATCAACGGCTCTGAGTATATCCTCCCAATTTCAAGTCAATCTGGTAAAATCCAGGTCTACTACAGTGGCTCCTCTGCAGTCGTCCAGACAGATTTTGGCCTTGTGGTGTCCTACGACTGGAGACATCATGTAGCTGTGCGGGTGCCTGCAACATACTCAGGATCTCTTGCTGGCCTTTGTGGAAACTTCAATGGAAACATGAATGACGACTTCAGGGTTCCTGATGGATCTCTGGTGGGCAGTGCAGTCACTTTTGGAAACAGCTGGAAAGAAGATGACGAGGACTCTGCCTTCATCTGCATTGACACTGACAATCCACCAATGTGTGGTGAAGATATGGTGTCCCAGTTCAGCAACCAGAACCACTGTGGAATCATGAAAGATCCAGCTGGTCCATTTAACAGCAGCATCAATGCTGACACTGAGGTCTACTTCAAGAACTGTGTCTATGACCTGTGTGGAACAGACGAAGATAAGCAAACACTCTGTGAAAATGTGAAAAATTATGCCCACCATTGTCAGAGTCGTGGCAATGCCATTCGACCATGGAGGAGTCTCATTGGATGTGGTATGTCAAAAATGTTTGGTTATTTTTTTATTTTTTTATTTTTTTATTTCACTCTTGGTTTTGCTTTTCATTTACCTCAGAGGACTGTAGGTGAGTAAGAGCATGGTTACTGTAATAAAGAAGTAAGAGTCCAACCAGCACGAGGTGGGCCCCCATCGTATATTCCTCACTCTCATAAGCATGAAGTTCAGTAAAAGGTTTTTAGCAGTTTAGTCATGGGCCTTTTCTAAAAAACATCAAATATGTGAAACACATATTTTTGCCCCCAGTTTAGATACAAGGAAATATACATCTACACACTTGCTGTTTATAGCTTACCAATAATTGCCACTAGGAAACATACTATAATAAAATATGCAAAAAGGTGAACATATTCGGCTCTGATCCCTCAAATACAAACAAAATAAGAGCATTTAAAGTAAAATGTTCTTATCCTCGTCTGACGTATTTGATTATATTCCATAATTTCATCACATATTTATCTTTCATTTGATCTTTGAAATCTTTAATATTTAATATTTTGGGAGATGGACTGGTCGTGACATATGTGGTATTCCGTTATATACTCGTGTTGATCAATCTGAATAAATGAAAATAAAAGAATCCTCTTTACTTTAACCTTAAATCACCATAGTTATTGGCAAGTTTAAATCATAAAAAAGGTGGCGATTTCAATTTCATTAACATGACTCTAAACATTAAATATATTCTGGAATACATTCCGTCATTTTTGTAGTAACACCTGTACCTTTCCATACCGTTCTTTACCATATTTTTGCACAGTGCATAGGCAGCAGCACATGCTGTTTGTGAGAACCAGTGAATGAATGTTTCCACATCCCTGCATCTCTATTTCATATATTATCACCTAAGGGATTAGAACCACTGAAACATCTATGATGTGTATACAGTGCTCCAAGAACACTGCTTTGGTGTTACATACTTTCCAAAAAGTATTGTTATTATTCTTATTATTCTTATTAGTAGTAATAGTAGTACTAGTCGCGGCTCGTGCTGATTCTGGGGGCGGGGCGGTGCTGGGGGGTTGTAGAATAAATAAAATAAAAAATGTACCTTTGTTCCCGTGCCGCGCCCCGCTCCTCTGTCCCTTGACGCTTTCACTTCAGGCACAGGCTCCCAGCCTGCCCTGCGCCTATCCTGACGCTGCTTAAATCAGTGTCCGGATTGTCTGGGAGCGCCCAGCCAGGACGCTCCCAGACAGACTGGGAGCCTGTGGAGGCCCTCTTCAGCCCAGAAACCGAGAGAGCCTACAGCGCATGTGTGCTTGGCTGGCCCACGACGGCCGGCCAAAAACACATGCGCCTTGAGGGGAGTGCACAGTGCACTCCCCTCTGCTCGTCACCCCCAATGCCTCGCCCCACTTCACAAGGAAGGGATAATAAACATAGTTTATTATCCCTTCCTTGTGAAGTTTTTAAAGCAGTTGCTGCTGGCGGGGGGGGGGGGGCAACGCTCCTCCTCCCTCATGGAGGAGACGCCCCTGAGTAGTACTATACTTGATTGCTGTATTAGGATTAATGTTTGAAACTTTTATAGGTACACCTTTAACACTATGTTTTTTCCAGACATTACATGTCCCACTAACCAGAAGTATGAGTTATGTGGACCATCTTGCCCTGCGACCTGTGCCGGTGCCTCAACCTTCTGCCGCGGTCAGTGTAAGGAAGGATGCCAGTGTGAGAGCGGGTTTGTTCTGAGTGGCACAGACTGTGTGCCGCAGAGTCAGTGCGGCTGCACAGAAAATGGCAAATATTACAGAGCAGGAGACACTTTCTGGAAAAAAGACAACTGCCAGACTTTGTGCCGGTGTGATGGCACCACAAGGTCTGTCCAGTGCTTGCGCTCATCTTGTGCCACTGGTGAGACTTGCACCACTGTCAAAGGTGTCTATGGCTGCCACGTTCTGCCTGATGGTATCTGTCGAGCCTCAGGTGACCCTCACTATACCAGCTTTGATGGGAGAAGGTTTGATTTCCAGGGCACCTGCAAGTACGTCTTGTCTGAAGTCCAAGGTTCTAATGGATCTCTGCCCTTCTTCAGAGTGGAGGTGAAAAATGAACAATGGCAAGGCCTGCGGGTGGCTGTGACCAAGGAGGTCTTTGTTTCTGTGTATCAGACTCAGATACGTCTCCAGAGTGGAAGACGTAGCACAATTGAGGTAAGTGAACAGTCTGAATGAAGTAATCCTAATTTATAGCAGCTTTGTAGAAAATGTCCATGTTTGGCTTCCACTATGAAAGATACCTCTTTTTACATCCCTCTGTCTCTATGAGCAGCAAGGAAAGATCTTAATTGAGATTTTGAAAAACTGTAAGAACATGTTTTAAGCAAACATATAATGAAGATAACAGTGACTACGTTTACTACTGCAAATCTTTTTTAATTCTATGTTGTTCAATTTTATGTACATTTTCTTGACTAAGTCCTGAGAGTCTTGCATTTCAAAGACATTGTTATGCATTCCGGCCCTAATATTTAGCAAATTCTCCATTAATATCCATAAGTTTAGGCATAACGTAATGTAGGACTGTCTTTCTTCAGGAAACTCGTACATTAGCTACATCTGTAGACAAATCCATTTATATTTGAGCAACTTCAATTGCCATTTGCCTAATTTCTTGCGTAATATTAATCACAATAATAATCTGAAGTATTAGAGCTCTATGCTGTTAGCTTTAACCTCAGCCATTTCAATTTAAAATGTGGTCACATGTAGGACATTCAAGATAGCTCATTAGTTATTCAACAAGACACCTTAGACAGCAGTTCACAACTAAGCTCCTCTGACCATTTCACAAATTGCTAAGTTTCAGAATGTCTTTACTTGTCGCACCCATATCAAGGCCATGAATCTGATTTTACAAACAGAAGTACATCATATTGTGTAGCTGTAGATAGGTATGTGGTAAGTAACCTTCAGCCCTTTCTCTGTGAAACTCCAATGATCCTTCTGCCAAAATCAGATTATTAACAGAGCATAATGTAGTGGATATCTTCTGCCCAATTACAAATGGCAGAACGGGTATAGGTGTATGTGGACACATCATAGCTGAAGGCTACAGCAATGGAAGCTGAAGTGTGTAGCACAAACAAGGAAAAGGCTGCCATTTTGTTTTCAGGCCACGGCCCATCTACATGACTTTATGGCCCTTTTCCAACAAACAAAGGATTGACCATCAGGCCACAGGTACAGTAAACAAAAAGCAGTGGAAGAGGACAGTGTAGGGAGTGTCATCTGCACAAACATGTAAAACCTGCAACTATATTTTTATCAACAATTTTTTGATAGGGGACGAGGTACTATGCAACACTAATCACTACATGGTGCTTTGGCCACTGGTCACATTACATTAAAGAGTTACATTGAAATTAACCTAGTAATACTCTTAGCACTGAAGGCACAAAGTCTAATTTGAAATTAGGAGGATTTTCTGTAAGGTATTGCCTGATATAGAGAAACTGCAACCATATTTTGAGGAAGTCTTTGACTCTAACATGGTGGAGAAGGCTGGTGTTCTGCAGGATTCTTCCTGATTGATATAGTTTATTTTAAAGTTTAATGGAAGGTAGGCGAATGCACCCAAAAGGTAACTATAGTCAATCTTGTATGGGTATTACACAGCAATCATGACTCTTCTTAGCACTAAAGAGCCAGTGTTAAACATTCCCATAGTGCTTTTGTTGGTATGTTGCTGTGTTCCAAATTTTAGAAGGGAAATCCTGATTTTACCTGGGGCAGAATAAACAACAAGTAGCCAATTCTGATATTAAATATGATTCATGCTAGTGCCCCTTCACCTTCAGTGGGGTTAATGGGAGCACATTATTTACAGACTTGCAGTTGGGAGTTCCAAGGTTTCCAAGTGTATGCTTCTTTTAATCCAATTTTCTCTTCACAATTCACTCAAAAGTGTCTTGCTTTATTGTGGCTAGAATGGCCAAAGTTGGCAAATATCATTAGTGATAATTGTTTTTCTGGAGATGTTAGAGTCAGAGACCGTGCTTAATTTGTAAAATAAAAATAGATGTAGGTGCCCAATTCTTTCCTTGAACTGCCACTGCCCACTTCTATCATATAGCCCACTGTCTCCACTGTTGGTGCCCTCATACACCACTAGCATCCTTTAGGGCTGTGTTGCAAGTAGGCCTCCCTGCCTCAAGAAGAATCTGTGGGGGGGGTCTATCCCAAAAATATTTTGAAAGAGGGGTAACACAGGGCAATGCATGCCTTTTGCATATAAAGGATATACACAACTAGGGTATTAGGCTGTTCATACCTTTTGATATCGGTGACAGTTCACCTGGTTCACTCGTGACAGCCATGCCCATTTGTGTTATATTGCAAGTGATGTTCTGTCCTGTGTCAAAATATTTTGCTGTTGCTGCCTGTACAATAACTCTTTAAATAAGGAACATAAATAAAATAAACTCATTGGCAATACACAAAACATGGATCGACTGAATCATTTATAGGTCTCCAGACTTATTGTTACCCATAGCTATAGAGTGGGCTTTCAGTCAGCCCCTTAATCATGATCAGATGGCTTTGTTGCCTATCACAGTTGTGTACTCCTCATTAGATAGCTTTTTACCCTATTCCTGTGTTTATCACACCAAGAAGCATTTCAGTTTCACAGTGTTCTGATTGAAAGACCTGTGTCCTTGAACTACATTCTTGAAATAATTATTTTTAGGTTACACCTGAGACAGAACATGCCCTGTTTGCTTGTGACATTTTTTGTTAACATAATACCAAAAATACTTAGAGCCCACCCGTTACTTGTTGGTTTCAGTTTCTTTTTGTGTGTTTGTCCTTTCGGTGGAGCATGGACGAAGTTTAGCTTTCTGTCCTCAGCCACTGGTTACACATTTCTGGAGGTACTTTTTTAATTTTGCTTAAGCACTCCAAAAGGGAGCATCTTGTCTCCCTTATGTACTGCTCTCCATCTCACCAACCCTTGTGTTGCTCTCTCTCGCCCATGTCCTTCTATCCCCGCATATTGCTCTCCAAACCATGTGCTTCTTTATTCTTCAGCTCTCCCCTCTCAGCTGTGCTCCATGTTTGTCTCTCCTGCTCTGCTCTATACTCCTTTCCCTGCTCTATTTGATCCTTCCACCACCCTCCATATTTCTTCAGCTCTCCAACTCCCAACAATAGCCCCCAACAGTCCCCCAGGTTGCCCTGCTCTTCTTCATTTCTTTAATTTTACACACATATACAAAAATATCACAAATCACAGTAAGCCCCTTGTGCAAAACGCTTGCCAGAGGTCATTCTGTAGCACAGAAGTCTATCCTCTATGCCTCCAACTGCAGCACAGGCCTCCCAACTCTCCATGTACATGGAAATTGCTGAATAAAAACATTCTCCACTGCTTCTTCTCATCCCAGTGGCGCTAAACAATCAATCACCAGGCACACTCAATGATTCCAAGATCAGTAATGCTGCATTGGTCAACACTGCTGAAGTGAAACAAAGTCTTGTGTCCAGCACTGGCACTGTAGGCAGTTCATTGAGGAATGTCACTGCAGTTTTCTAAGGACCTCTTTTACCCCTTTTTAAAAGTACAGAGCTTTAACATTTCTGATAAATGAGCACTGAATTTGTGCCTCGTTGTAAAAGGGTAAGGGGTCACTTAGACCTTAGAGCTAACTAAAAAAGGGTGCAAGTTTTGACCCATTCTTTGGACCACAGCCTCACTTCAGCTATGTGTAAGTAGCACTTTCTTGTATATTGCTGCCACCAGATTGTTGCAAATTGTAACCACATGCTTAGCATGTAAGCCATGAATTAACTCATGCTAAATGGGAGCGTAAATTCAGTTGCAGCTCCTCCGCAGCTGCAGAGGAGCATCGCCTCACTGGCTCAGCTCCAGCTGCTGAAAAACTAAAACAATATTTTAATATTGTTTTATTTTTCAGCTGCTGGCTGAGTCAGCATGTGCAGGGAGCGGTGGGCCAGGCCATGGGACGGGGGGATGGAGTGGAGTCACTGGAGTGCACTTAAAAGTGCGCATGTCAGCTTGGCTGGTCGTCTCAGGCCATCTAAACAGACATGCGCACTTAGGTTTCTCCAACCCGGCTGCGAGGCACATCCGGGTTGGAGAAACAGCACAGACTCATGTACACTGTCTGAGCGGCAGACCAAGCCGCTCAGACCAATTCTAGTGCTGCTCTCATGCTAAGTATACCATGAGAGAAGCACCAGGATTGCGTGGGGGAACCTGTGCTGGTATCCCAGGGGCTGCTGGGACATCATCAGGAGCAGGAGAGCAGAGAAGTAAAGCGGCCAACAGCGTTGGTGGCAGGACAGGTAAGGTGTTTTTATTATTTCCCTAATCCCCTGTGCACCCATACCCCCCTGCTTGAGATTTGTGGCAGCCGCCACAGCGGTCATTACTTGCCAGTTTTTATTTTTTACAGAAATAGGTAATTTGCAGCCCAGGGCATGAGCAAAAATGAAGCGAGGTAGGTTTTTGCACCTCTTTACAGCTGATAACAGCAATTTAAGTAGCATCAGAGCTAGATTACTGTTCCCTTAAAACATTTGGAGGGAACGTTTACACTGGACTGGTCATGGTTAGTTATTGTTGATGCTGGTGATTTAATTTTTTTAAACATGCTTTTCTTAATTATTTCTATGTGTAATGTTTTTCCCTTATTCCCTGGTCTGCTGTACCCTGTTCTGGTGTCAGAAAGGAGTGATACCAGAATATTGTGGCCTAAATATTGTCTGACAAAAATAGTTTTCCCTCTCTTTGGAGTTACCATAAAAAATTGATATCCAATGGAGCAATCATTTTGATATTTATGTCTGGTGATATTTTTGTATTTTCAGTATTCTGGCACACACCAGTGATATATATTGATCTGAGAATCATACAGTGTCTCCAGACCACAATCTGCATAGTATACCCATTTATTTGCGGAGAAATGTTTTATAGATTGTTGAATTAATATTAGTAAGCCACGTGTCTCTCAGTTGGTAGAAACAGTAGTGGCAAACAGATGAATATAAATTAATACTAGTTAGAGCTGCCTTTTGTTTGGTAATAGACATTTGCACTTTTTATGACAGGTATTACAAATTGGCTATTGAAATTGCATCAGGAAAGGGAAAATTAATGAGCACACAGTTTTCTAGGAGAGACACTTATGGCACAGTTTTCAGCTCTACCCATATATTTCTATTTCCAAAATAGTAAAAAAAAAAAAAAAACCTTAATATTCCCAGCTACAATCAAACATCATATAATACAGTTGGTTATTTTAATGATTTACTTTGTTGCTAAAAATATGAACATCCAAGATACCTAGTCTTTCAATATGCCATTCTCTTTTAGATCAATGGAATCATTCAGACTCTCCCTGTGAAGATCAACAGTGGAAGAATTGTCATCTTTAAAAGTGGGGCCTACACAGTACTAAGAACAGACTTTGGCCTGACAGTCAACTATGACATGGTCTACAGCGTCTTCGTTACACTTCCTGCTCGATTCCAGGGCCAAACCAGTGGTCTATGTGGGAACTTCAACGGAGTGGTGTCTGATGACTTCACTACCCGAAGTGGGTCTGTCGTTACCAACTCCTTCACCTTTGGTAGCAGCTGGGTTTCTGAAGGCAGCACCGGCTGTGGCCACGGCTGCTCAGGTGACTGCCCAGTCTGCAGTGCAGACAAGATTATGGCCTCTAAGCGAGCTTGTTGGATCATCCAAGACCCCAGAGGGCCCTTCTCCTCCTGTCACTCAAAGATCAACCCTGCTCACTACTATTCTGACTGCGTCTACGACCACTGCCTGACTGAAGGGAACAGCACGGTCCTGTGCCATGCCATTCAGACCTACACGGCCACCTGCCAGGCTGCCAATGTGACCATCGGCAGCTGGAGGAACAGCTCTATCTGTGGTGAGTAAAGGAGTTCCTCGTTTTTAAGGAGTGAATCAACTGTGGCAGAGTAAAAAAATAGAACATAAAAAGCTTTTAAGCAACAATGAAGTTGTCTATCTGTGATTGAAAATTAATATTGATTTGATCTTGATTGAAAATTACAATCAAGCTTTCTTAAATTGTTTCCAAAAGATAGAAAAAAATGGATCAACTCAAAGAAACTAAAACTTTACATTAAAGACTCTATAGAGAAAATACTGTATTAATGTAATCTACCCATTAACAATTTAAAGCACATAAACTGTCACTTTAAAGCTCAATTTAAGCCAGCTGTCAGTTTGTAAAAAAATCAGTGCAACTATGTACGTGTAATGTACAGTAGTGATGATCATCTCCATCTAGCTGCCGACTTGCACACTACTTAATTCAATGTTATCCCACTGGAGTGCGCATGAGAAACCTCCAGTAGAGTCACTATATTTTACAGAGTACTGAAAATGACCACCATTTTGGGTCTGTTTCAAAGCGGGAAATTTGAATATAGAGGTCGTAATGCAATCACTGTTGATGTTTTGCATATTTAATAGGAGCACCTCTAGTGTTAAAGTAAATTATCAACAAGTCTCAGAATAGTGAAAATAACTTAATAATATTAATTGTAAATAATTTGTAAATACATCATTTTGTATTTTATCATTTTATATAACATTAATGACAGAAATGAGCAAACTTGAATTAAAATGTATTGTTAAACAATTAGATTTTTAATTGGTATCACAATTAGATATTTTCAAAACTGCCTTTTTGGGTCAGAAATCATTCCCTCTCTGTCTTACACATTAGGACATTGTTTGCGGTATTCTGTAAAATGTAGTGACGCTAACCTCCAGAAACAAAGCTTTATATGAGTTAGTGTGTCAGAAGTTCTCGCCGACTCAAGACCGTGGTAGAATATTTGCAAGTAGAAGCTTTGAGTATATATACCCAACGTCTCGTCACCATTAGTAAGTTAGCTTTTCTGAGTTATAATGAAGCTTGATTAACTTCACCATCTAATTTCTACCGTAACAGATCAAATTTACTTTGTTCAGGCACTTTTACTCATTTTTGGCTGAGAGTTAAGAATTCTTTCATTTTTTTGAACATTTGTACCATCTGAAAATGAATGGTTTTATAATACTTTCCATTATATATTTTCCTAAACCACCACTAGCATAGCACTAAAAGGCCTTTCACATCGCATAACGCACACTTTATGCTCAGCTCTCTATCCTTCCGAATGTGATTCCAGGAGCATAGGTGTCAGTGGTGCAGCCAGTGCAGTGGCACCGAGGTCTGCTTGGGGACCTGCATCTCTCTTTGCCCTTGATGAAGAGAAAAATAAACAGCTGGTGCTCTAAGGAGTGGGCAGTGTAGTAGAGCAAAGGGGAACTGCTGAGGAGAGTAAAAGGGAAAGAAGATCAGAAGGCTAGAAGAGGAAAGACAGAGAAGCGATGGGAGAGGAAACAAGAAAAGTTGGCAAGATCAAAAAGTAGCAACGTGATAAAAAGGAAGACAGTGGAACGAGACATGGAGGAGAAACTGAAAGGGCTATAGGAGACTGAGAGAAATGGAGGACAAAAACAGAAAAGAGAAAGAGAAGTTGAAAAGAAAACTAAATATGGAGGTGAAAGAAGGAGGAAGAAGATAAGGAGAGGAGAGGGCCGGTGAGAAACACAGTGGAAAGGGAGACGCAAAAAAGGACAAAAATAGGTGATACTGGGGAGGCGGTAATAAGTATTTCTAGCCAATGGGGAATGAAAATAATCAAAAGATCGAAAGCTAGAACAAAAGATATGAATGTGCAAGGGAGCAGAGTGATACAGGTAACAGGGTGATTAAATAGAAGTAGGGAGGAGGATGAGAGGAGGTAGATAGACATGAAAGAAAAGGTAAAGTGCGGATACAGGATTTAGAAGAGAGGAATTGCTGTTATTGAATAAGAAACTCTGAAGCCCAAAAGTAGCAATGTAGTTACCGTTAGAGCAATAGGTGTGTTGTTACTGGTGCTCGAGGGTTCCATGGCCCAAGGTACTCCAATCATAGCTGTTATTTAATATCAACCAGGAATGGGGTACGATTTTCGATAAGTTCATGCTTGCATTAGGGCTCATGACATCCATGGACTCTAAAGGTTCAATTAAACAGTGTAAATGTCTGTTCTAAACAAAGATGCTTGAGTATTGCTGGGGAAGACTGAAGTCTGGAATTCAAGAATGAAAATGTAATATTGTTGTTAGAAATGGGGTCTTTGGTTGGCAGTCAGGTTACCCCCTGTCCAAACAAGGACCCTCACTCTAGTCAGGGTAAGTCACACACAATCCAAATTATCCTGTGCCCACCCTCTGGTAGCTTGGCACTGAGCAGCCAGGCTTAACGTAGAAGGCAATGTGTAAAGTATGTGTGAAATAAATCATACAATAACACAATATAGCACCACAAAAATACACCACACAGGGTTTAGAAAAATATTTAATATTTATCTGGATATTTGTAGGTCAAAATGATAAAAGATGCAATATGAAAATGTAAAGATATCACTGGAAAGTGATATAAAGTGTGTTAAGTCTTTAAAAAGCAAACAAAGTCTGTTTCAAGCAGAAAGTACCTGGTTTGGAGTGAAAAATCTCCGCAGTGGGCCGCAGAGGAGGAGATGCGTGGAAAATGGTGTGTGCGTCGGTTTCGCCCCTTAACACACAGACATGCGTAGTTATTTTTCACGGGGGGAAGATGTTGCGTCGATTTCCGGCGCGCAGACAGGTCTACTCTGTGGATCGTGGGGTTTTCAGACGTCCCGGGGTCTGTGCGTGGAATCCTGGGCATGTTGTCCGGCTGCGCGTCGTTCCGGTGGGCTGTGCGTGGAATTTTCTCCCTTACGGCAGGCGCTGTATCAATTTCCTCTCTGGAAGTCGGGCGGCGCGCTGTCCAGGCAGCGGCAAAGTTCTGGTTGCACTGCAGGCCCTGCGTCGTTCTTTTCCTCGCAAAGTCGAGCGGCGTCTTTCCTGTCTGGCGTGCAGTGAATTTTTCATTGCAGAGCAAGCTGTGCGTCGAATTTTTCGCCGCACAAGGAGTCCAGTTGAAAGAGACAAGTCTTTTTGGTCCTGAGACTTCAGGGTACAGTAGGCAAGCTCTATCCAAGCCCTTGGAGAGCACTTCTGCAGCAGGGCAAGAGTTCAGCAAGGCAGCAGGGCAACAGCAAGGCAGCAGTCCTCTGTAGAAAGTAGTCAGGTGAGTCCTTTAGGCAGCCAGGCAGTTCTTCTTGTCAGGGTGCAGGTTCTGGTTCAGGTTTCTTCTCCAGGAAGTGTCTGAGGTGGTAGGGCAGAGGCCCTGTTTTATACCCAAATGTGCCTTTGAAGTGGGAGAGACTTCAAAGAGTGGCTTAGAAGTGCACCAGGTCCCCTTTCAGTTCAATTCTGTCTGCCAGGGTCCCAGTAGGGGGTGTGGCAGTCCTTTGTGTGAGAGCAGGCCCTCCACCCTCCAAGCCCAGGAAGACCCATTCAAAATGCAGATGTATGCAAGTGAGGCTGAGTACCCTGTGTTTGGGGGGTGTCTGAGTGAATGCACAAGGAGCTGTCAACTAAACCCAGATAGACGTGAATTGTAAGGCAGAGAAAGATTTAAGTACAGAGAAATGCTCACTTTCTAAAAGTGGCATTTCTAAAATAGTAATATTAAATCCAACTTCACCAATCAGCAGGATTTTATATTACCATTCTGGCCTTACTAAATATGACCTTCCTACTCCTTTCAGATCAGCAACTACCACTTCAACAATGTATGAGGGCAGCCCCAATGTTAGCCTATGAAGGGAGCAGGCCTCACAATAGTGTAAAAACGACAGAGGTACATGTCCTGCCTTTTACCCACACAGCACCCTGCTCTATGGATTACCTAGGGCACACATTAGGGGTGACTTATATGTAGAAAAAGGGGAGTTTTAGGCTTGGCAAGTACTTTTAAATGCCCAGTCGAAGTGACAGTGAAACTGCACACACAGGCCTTGCAATGGCAGGCCTGAGACAAGGTAAAGGGGCTACTAAAGTGGGTGGCACAACCAGTGCCGCAGGCCCACTAGTAGCATTTAATCTTCAGGCCCTGGGCACATATAGTGCACCTTACTAGGGACTTATAGGTAAATTAAATAGTCCAATGGGTATGATCCAATGTTACCATGTTTAAAGGGAGAGAGCATATGCACTTTAGCACTGGTTAGCAGTGGTAAAGTGCGCAGAGTCTAAAAACCAGCAAAAATGAGGTCAGAAAAAGAGAAGAAGGAAGGCAAAAAGTCTGCGGATAACCCTGCAGAAGGGCCATTTCCAACAATTGTATTCGGGGCTTTCATGACTGCCATGCTCCCAGAGCCTTCTTTATGTGTAGTGTAATTATCTGCAGCTGCCACTGATGTAGGAGGGTCTCATCTGCTGAATGACGTCACATGTGCAGAGTGGCATACAACTTCACGTTATCACAATTGGTTCATGTAAAGTGGTAGTAAAATATTTCACAGGAACCTAATGGTTAAAGATTGGTGTCTGCTTTGGTTATGTCATAGGTTATGCTTCTCCTCCTGTGAAACTAATAGTGTCTGTAATGTTGTATTTCTTGACTGTTAAGTCTCTTATCAGTCTAACAAGCAATGTATTTCTTTTGGTATCTGCAGCCATGGAGTGTCCAACCAACAGCCACTATGAGCTTTGCCACCGGAAGTGCCAAGATTCGTGTGTCTCCTCTTCTTTGCTCCCACACTGTGATGCCACCTGCTCTGAGGGCTGTGTCTGTAATGATGGGTACCAGAGAAGTGGGGACACCTGCGTGAGAGCGGAGCAGTGCGGTTGTGAGCATGAGGGGATGTACTACAACGTGAGTGTCATTGCTTCAATGCTGGTTGTCCCCTCACATGTCAATATGAGTAGAAGGGTGTGGGAGTCTGAACACCAGCTGGTAGAGTTCATTCCACCATGAACTCCATGATGTATCCATGTGCGCTCAGTGTATACCAGGTAGAACATGTCCTGCCTGTTCTATCAGAAAATATTTTTCCTGGTAGGATACTGTGGAATGATATGTGAGTTCTCTCCATATCCAGTGACAGTGTCTCTCACTTTCTACCATAATCTAGTATTCAGTCTAAGCATTATTGCCTAAATCTCTGGCAATAACATTTGATAATTGCCCTTCTCCTAGTTTTTGGCCCAAGCCTCAGGTGAGGCTGTATAAAGGGGAAGGGGACGACAAATGGCCGTTATTGCCCGGAGGTAAACCCAAACTGGCACTTCCACCCCAACACATACCCAACATAAAGAGTGCTGTGGAGAGTGGGCGGCCTCCCACCTAAATAGGCTCCATCCTCCTGCATCTCTCTCTTAACTCTTCTAACCAAAGCCGGTGCACAGATGGCTGCCTGGAGTTCCCGTTGGTTTTAGTGAAGGAAAGCCAAATCAGCCGGAGAAAAGCAAAAAAATTGTTTGTTTACTTTTTCCCACCTTTCTTTGGCTAAAGATGAAACCCTTTTTATCCCTCATACATCCATACTCATATGCACCTCATTTCCCCACATTGCAGAGTTTGCTCTGTCCTCTTTGCACTCTTCTCCCTATTTGTCTGCCTCACTGAATCACGTACTTGGGTATTTGTTCTCATTTTTTCAATGGTGTTTTAGCTTTGGT
The DNA here is from genome assembly GCF_031143425.1 of Pleurodeles waltl. Classification (NCBI taxonomy): domain Eukaryota; kingdom Metazoa; phylum Chordata; class Amphibia; order Caudata; family Salamandridae; genus Pleurodeles; species Pleurodeles waltl. The sequence continues at coordinate 1,417,110,744 of NC_090446.1, forward strand.
TTTGCATGTATGCTACAGAAAAATGGTATGAAAAAACTATTTTGTTTGCTAACCTGATTTTCGGTGCCAATAATTCAATTTGGAATAGCTGTTGGTGGCCTGAGACCTGTGGACTGCCTCCTGTTCCGGTGAATGTGGCAAGGAATCTGGCTATCATCTTTGATAGTACCCTGACCTTTAAAAGCCAGGTTAACAAAATCATGAGCTCTTGCTTTTGGAAGATTAAGATACTGAGATTTGTTTTTCCTTTTATACTGATGGAGCCCTAGGTGCCAGTTGTCCTGGTGCACATCAACTCTCACCTGGACTACTGTAATACCCTTTATCTATAATGAAAATCAGTACTCCCTCAACGAAATTCAAGTTATCCAAAATGTGGTGGCACGATTGGTCCTAAGATTACCTCAAAGTTGCTTGGAGAGTGAGGGCTTAAGGACTCTTCACTGGCTTCCTGTGAGGAAGCAAGGCAGCTTTAAGGCCTTATGCTTGGTGTTCAAGTCCTTTCACCAGCTGGGCTCACACTACTTTCGGTCCACCCTTACGTGGTATGTTCCTAGCAGGTCATTAAGATCTACATGCCAGAGAAAGGTCAATGTTCTCAGATTTCGGAAAATTAGATGGGGGGAAAGAGCCTTTACAGTGTCTGCTGCCAGGCAATGGAACAAGCTCCCTGATTTCATCAGAGGAACGGACTTTTATATGATTTTTTGGAGACGGGTGAAAACTTGGCTGTATTCTGCAGCATAGTGGTTGGTTTGGCTTACCTGGTTTCTGTGTGCCCTTCTGCTTTTGCCATTTCTCCTGCGACCTAGTTTCTAGCGCTTAGATGCCTTTTTGGTTTAAAATGTTTTACAAATGCAAATACTACACAATACAATACAACCTTGGGTTAAATACTGTTCATTAATAGGCCAGAAACAATTAGTTAATTCTTGATGAGTGTGCTTTATTTTAGTATACTAGGGTGTTCCTGTGAACAGCATATTTTATTGTTGGGGATTAGATTCATATTTCAAATATATCTATTGAGTCTCCTCCCATTCTCTTACTGCCTTGTTCTCTTGTAAATAAGTATTTACATAAATGATTCATATGTATATATCCATGTGTTGTTGTGCCTTAGGATGTCGAGTCTTGTCTGACTCTTTCCTCTGAGTAATCTCAGTAAACCCCAATCTCTCTTTTTCACATATTATACATGTATACAGTTAATCTATCTGCTGTTTCCTATCCATGTATGACCCTTTTTCTGTCCCACAGGCTGGAGACCTCATCTGGCTCTCTGACTGCTCAAAGAGGTGCCGTTGTGACACCACTGGTAACTTCCGGTGTGTTAGTACCAACTGTGCCCAAGGCAAGGAGTGTGCCATTAAGAATGGAAAGCTAGGATGCCAGATGCCTTGGGCGATCTGCACGGTGACTGGGGACCCACACTACCACACCTTTGATGGGACTGTGGCCAATTTTATGGGTACCTGTGCCTATGAGATCAGCTGGGGCTCTGATTCTTCTTCAGGATTCTACTACCGTGTGGTGGCAGAGAACAGACGCTACCAGAACCCCCGCGTATCTTTTGTGTACCGTGTGACCATTTGGCTGAACAGCACTGATGGGAACATCAAACTGGTCTTTGAACAAGGAAAAGTTCCTCTGGTGAGATTAACAATTTATCTGTATAATAAATTATAGAAATTCCATACTAACCATGTACACCTGATTTACTGTTCATTTGCTTTATTGGTGTCTAAGAATGCAACTTTAAAAATTGACATATGAAAATAGATGTACACAGCAGTCAAGGCCAAATCAAAAATTACTCAGAGTATTGTCATTAGAATATTTATTTTGATTATTTAAATTTGTCTCCCAAACACTTAAAAACAGTCAGATGCAGACGTTGGAAGACACTTTTTAAAGTTTGATTCTTGATGTGCGTTAGGAATAATGGATATAGAGTAGTGTGGGCCAGTATAGTACTATAGGAGCCATGCCTTATACATACATTTTCTTTGTTCTTTTACATCTAGATAAAATTATAAAATATTTCCGGTAGCTCCAAAAAGGCTTCTTGGCCTACAAAGTGGCAACATGAAGTTGTGTTTAGCACTAATCCTTTTTTTGTGTACTAAAAGATCTGGTAACCGCTGCCATGAACCCTCCTTGCTTTAGAAAAAGTGAATGCCTAACTAGTGCCGTCTTTCGCCGGACCGGGAAAAAACTATTTATATCTTGAATTCATTCTAGAAATCATCACCGTCTTAACAATATTCACTTCAGATGCTGTTTTTAAAAACATCTGGAGCCAGCAGTTTCATGACTGTCATTGACCTAACCAAAAAAGTTCTTAGGAGGCCACATGTTATTAATTAACTCTAATTATTTTACTAGTAGAATTCAATACGCTGAATGTGATTGATCTACATTTGGTTCTTGTTGCCTTCAAAAATCGTTATATTCAGATCCCTCTCTGTCTTTCAGATCAATGGAGTCAAGACCATACTCCCAGCCATGCTGGGACCTCATGTAAACATCACTGCAGCCAAGAGCGCCATCTCTGTGGACACATCCTTCGGGGTGCGCATTCGATATAATGGTGTTAACACAGTCACTGTGCAAGTTGGGCCCCAGTACAAGAACCAAGTGCGGGGGATGTGTGGCAACTACAACGGAAACCCCAAGGACGACAAGGCAAAGCCGGATGGAACTCTTGCGCGCAGCGATGCAGAGTTTGGGAACTCCTGGAAGGCAGACATCAATTCAGCAGGGTAAGCAATGATATGTCTTACCTTTAAGAAAAAACACACTAAAATATATATTGAATTCTGTAGGTTTGGGGAAGTGTTTGCGTGTTGTCATCGTTTTCCTGCAGGACGAGTGATTTTTGATCTAAATTATTTTTTTTTAAATCACATAAATGCAGACTTGCTTAGGTCATATGTATTTTTTTATGAAATATTCACACACTAGTGAACTTTACAGTAAATTATTGGTAAATCATACTTAACGCAATTACATGTATTAATAATATACATCTTAGTTAGAATGCGCAGCTTATGAAATGTTCATAAAAAGTATCAGTGAATGAATGAAAAAAGCCGGGTTGTGAAGTCCTCTGTTATCCAGAAAAGACATCCTGGCGCTGGGGAAATATGCAAATTATTGAATGTGGTTTCCATCCTTATGATAGATAGGCATCTTGGGGAGCCACACAAAGGAGAGCAATCACTGAAATATGAATGATATAAATGCTCAACTAAAAGTGCTGTACAAAAAATGTGTTGAGTGCACAACACTATTCATCACGGCCCAAAGAGGATTCGGCAGGAGGTCATAGTGAAGCAGCACACATCCCTAGAATGAGCATCATCGTGTACCTGCCTAACCAATGAGTGCTGTTTCCCATTCTAGGACAAGCCCCCCAGCTTTACAGGCTCTTCATCCATGTCAAGGGGCAGAGCAAAGGGGTCATTCCAAGGGCGACAACTTCTGAATGAGGCTACGTCATTCGCGGCCCTTAGCTTTACTGCTTAATATAAGGCTGCACTACAGGCATGATGTTGTGCACGCAACAGACACAATCGAAAGGCCAATGCATTGCCTCCCTGCATTATCCCGTCTTCAACCAAGGAGTTTACTATGAGCACAGTCTAGAGCCTGCTCTGCTCCCCAGTGTGACTTTTTGGGGTTGGGACTCTTTCAACTGGGAAGAGCTGCATAGTACAATTCTCATTGAATATTACAACCAAAGTAAAATAAATCTGTAGTGAAACTGATTGAAGCAACACATCTTGCTACACATTCTGAGCTTGAGAAACAGCCGACAATGGTAACAATTGCTGCTTATAAGTGTTAAAGGAGGGGCTATCTGTATGGAGGGAGGGAATAAGAGGAGGGAGTGATCAGTGTTTTTTGTAACAGCAATGTCCGTGGTTTGAGAACAATCATTTAAAAAGAGGCATCTTCCTTCTGTTTGGTTTTAACATAAATTCAATTTATATTGTCAATGGCTCGTTATACCTGAGTTTCATTCTCTCTCCTCTCCTCAGGTGCATGGATGATACAGGTGTGATCAGCCCCAATGACACGTGCACTAATCTGGGAGCCATCGAAGGGCTGTGCTGGATCATCACCCGCCCATCGAGCCCCTTCGATGAGTGCCAGTGGTACGAGGACGCGGAACCATTTGTGACCTCTTGTGTGTATGATCTCTGCTACTATGGCACCAACAAGGGGATGCTCTGCATGGCTGTCCAGGCCTACGAGGAGATCTGTAACCTTCACAGCTTGGTGATTCCAGACTGGAGGTCAGAGCTGCAATGTGGTAAGTCAATAATTCTCTTCTAGGATTCTGATATTAAGAAAGTCATGTTTCATTCATAACTTGTCCAATAGTAGAATCAAGAAACAGAGTCGTATTGGATAATCTCTCTATATGGATGTACTGCATTGCAACATTTGTATAGATTTACATTCACTGCTCTTGCCCTAAAGCAATGTCCTGGGATATTAGAGGCTGTGCAGCAGGTTTTGTGTGGTTGAGAGAATGTAGCTTTATAGTCTGTTAACACGTGAGTAACACAATAGGGTGATTGTAGTTTTGCTACCCTGGGCTTGGTACCACTCCTGGGCTTGTCAGTGTTCCATAATCTTGAAAGGTATTTGGGCCCAGATATACAAGACTTGGTATGGGGTTTGGATATCTTTTTTAAACACAAATTAGGCCCAAAATGTCTGGTTGGGATTTACAGTCCAATGCAACTCCCTTTGGATTGTAACCAAAAGTAATGCAAAGCTGTACAGTGTATTAATTTGCATCGAGGGGGCATTCCATGGGTGGTCCCTGGGCATGCCCATCCACCACCCATGGGATTTTAATGCAAATGGCTGTATGCAAAAATTGTAGACAGGGATTTGCCACAAAATCCTGTGCTTCTCTGAGGCAGGTGTAACAAGTAGAAATATTTCAATTTTTCCTTGTTCTTCCTTCTTTGCTTGTATGTTGCATTCTATATATATTTATATATATATTTATATATATATATATATTCCTCTAAATATATAGACTCTCACAGGGAGCAGCCATCGTTTGTGGATAAATCAGCTTTTGTAGATCCCATGAAGTATCTGTGAACGTTAATATGGTAATTTGTGTTAGATAAAAATAGCCAGCTTTAATTATGTTCTGGACTTTGAATCTTGAGTGAAGCAGTTTACAAACTTTACTTTGTATTCAGTAAAATCTTTAATTCAGTATGGAGCGATACATTGTTCAGGGCTAACTGTATCTGCAACACTTGAAATCAGTAATTATATCACGGCGCACACTTCCTGTTCTTCTTCGCAGATGAAAACTGCCTTGAGAACAGTCACTATGAACTGTTTGGCACTGGCTGCCCAACCACCTGTAGCAACCTTCATCAAAGTGCCCCTTGCACAGCAGAGAGTGTAGACGGATGCTTCTGTGATGAAGGGTTTGCTCTTCACTCTGGTTTCTGTGTGCCTGAAAGTCAGTGTGGCTGCACTATGGACGGTGTCTACTACAACCTGGGAGATGAGGTCTTCCTAACAGATACCTGCAGCCAGAAATGCACCTGCATCGCTCAACAGATGGTGTGTGAAGCCCATACCTGTGCCACCCTAGAAGAATGTAAGGTCATGAATGGAATGAGGAAGTGCTATCCTACAGACATTGGCATCTGCTGGGCCTCTGGAGATCCTCACTACCGCACCTTTGATGGAGTTGCCTTTGATTATCAAGGAGTATGCAAATACACCCTTAGTAAGTCCAACTCCCAGACCGGCTCCCTCATTGACTTCAGTGTCATGGTACAAAATGAGCACCGATCATCACCTGTGGTGGCCTGGACACGAACAGTTGAAGTGAATGTCTACGGGGAGCAGATTTCCATAGAGAGTGGAGAATATGGCCGTGTTCAGGTAAAGAAAGACCTTATTTCTTTTAACTTGCCAAAGTTGACCTATGGAATATGATGTATCCATTTTTAATGACAGGTATAAACATCCATGTTGAGAGCAGATAAAACCAATACCAAGAATGGAGAATAACAATAAGTGTCTTGAGCTAAGAATTGAGATGGTTTTTACAGCATTTTTAAACATGTTTGATATACTGAAAAAGAAATTCATAAAATATATGTGGTGCATGAGTGAATGCCAGAGCTACAAGCCTTACAGCTTGATTACTGTTTAAAGAGGTAAAACACAACATCACTTCTGCACGTATGTTCATATTGAACAATTTTTGCACAGAGGAAAATGCCATGGGGGAAATCCCAGGTTGATATACAGCTATACGGTGCACAAGGATGTTTACAGCTGTATGTATGGCAAACACCAGGCAAATCACTTTATGCAAAACCTTTAATTGCACATAAGATTGTTAGACCTCATAAATACAATGCTGAGGATCAGTTAACAAGAGTGATATGTGCTCACCAATGGCATTAATTGAGTACTGCAAGTGACAACTATGGTGATATGGGGAAAAGAAAATATTGAGCTTCCATCACTATCAGAGACATGATGCTCTACTTTGCTTAGGCATCTGAGGTTAATTCATTTATGTCATTTAACAGCCACACTGCAACTCAAATTATCCACGCAGACATAAATTAATTATATTTGTGATTGACTCTAAGAATGTACAAGCTAGTTTGCAGCTAAATTAAAATCCAGTAGAACAAGCATAATTAATATCTTTATCAGTTAGTGGAAGTTTTTTTAATGACTGGAGGAAGAATACAGTAGTTATCGTATGTGGTTCACAATTCTTAATTACAGGACCCATTCAGTAGTAATTAAATACAGATGTCTATTATGACGTTGATGCTTTTCTTGTGGGTAATCTCAAAATTAGTCCAGCAACCTACTTAATATTGGTCCTAGTGTTCTTTGTTCACTGCAATTCCATTTGCCAATTGTAGATTATGTATGTGGATGGACAAAATGAGGTTTAGCTGACTTTTGAAGGTGGACAGATTCACATTTCTCAGCCATACAAGCAATTGGTAGCCTTACAGAAGGATACCAACTTTGTGTGAAAAGATAAGGAAGACAAAAGAACAAAGAAAGACAGATATGAAAAATTAGATGCCTCCTCCAGATCCAATATTCTGTATTGTAACAACTGTCAAAGACAAATCAGCCTCTATTTTCTGGGTAATAGACAAGATTATGGATGTACGGTAAACCTGTGAAATGAAGATAACAGGTTACCAACTTGGCTTTACTACAGCTTGCCATTCTGATTGCCTTTTTAATGAGTGAAAATTCAGGAGATCATTGTTTATCCAGTTATTTTGGAAATTGAGACCTAAATTGTTAAAGTTATGCCAATAGTTAAAAAGTGTTAAATCACAGTGTTAGGTATAAAGTGTAAACCAATAAAAACAAAAATGCATGAAAATAGAAGAAATACAAATTTCTTTATTTTAAATGTTTGATGACTTTAAATGTGATTAGGATATCACGATTAAGAGTGTGTATTTGCAGATGAAAGGAAAATCTAATGTTAGAAATGAAGAAAGAAACTTCAAAGTGAACCATTAAATAAATTTCCTATATTTTACTGAAAACTATGTATAACCATTTCAGATCAATGGCTCCCAACATATTCTCCCAATTTCCAGTCAATCTGGTAAGATCCAGGTCTACTACAGCGGCTCCTCTGCAGTCCTCCAGACAGACTTTGGTCTTGTGGTGTCCTACGACTGGAGACATCATGTATCTGTGCAGGTGCCTGCAGCATACTCAGGATCTCTTTCTGGCCTTTGTGGAAACTTCAATGGAAACAGGAGCGATGACTTCCGGGTTCCTGATGGATCTCTAGTGGGCAGTGCAGTCACCTTTGGAAACAGCTGGAAAGAAGAAGACAAGGACTCTGCTTTCATCTGCATTGACACTGACAACCCACCAGTGTGTGATGAGGATATGGTGTCCCAGTTCAGCAACCAGAACCATTGTGGAATCATGAACGATCCAACCGGTCCATTTAACAGCAGCATCAATGCTGACACTGAGGTCCACTTCAAGAATTGTGTGTATGACCTGTGTGGAACAGACGGTGATCAGCAGACACTATGTGAAAATGTGAAAAACTATGCCCATCATTGTCAGAGCCGTGGCAATGCCATTCGCCCATGGAGGACTCTCATTGGATGTGGTATGTTGAAATAAAATGTTGTTATTTATTTATTTCACTATTCGTTGTGATTTTCAGTTACTGTATGATGGTGTATTTGAGTTACAATTTGGATGCTGTAATGATGTATTCTTCAACCCGCGCAATATAGACCCTAATATTACATTCCTCACCTGATTTTCTGAAACACATGAAATTTGACTGTAATTAGGAAACAGATATATTTTTGGCCCCTTGGTTAGACACAAGTAAATTTACATCCTCACACTTGCTGCTCATAGTTTACCGATAATTGTCACTAAGGCACATACTATAATAAAATAAGCACATTGTTGTGCATAATCTGCTCTGTTCCCACAAATAGAAAAGAAAGCCTCCTGAGTACAATGTTGCATTCTGCGTCTGAAGTATTCCATCGTATGTGATACTTTCACCACATATTTACCTTTCATTTAATCTCTGTGATACTTATTTTTTATAATCTCAAAAAATGGACTGATTACGATTCACATAGTATTCTATTGCATTCATTTCTTGATCTGTGTGACTAAATCAGAATAAAATAAGCTTCTTTAGTCCTGTACCGCCATAGTTATGGGTTTGACTGATTAGCAAAATAGACTGCTATTTTCTGCTTTTTTTATTTTTTTATTTTTTATTGATAGCCCTCATCTAGTCCTCTGGCTAACCAGGTATCCCCCTAGGGGGCTCTTTATACAGGTCGATTGACCTCAAAGCAAACTATCCTTTCAGGCCCCCATCTGGAGACGAGCAAGTCTCTAGCTCTTTACCTTTAATAGGTCTCCCCAAGAGCCCTTGAGACCAGCCATTGGTATAGTCATAGGACCTCATAATCTGTTTCTTTCCCATCACCTTTTTAATGGAACCCAAAACTCCTTTTTCTTGCTTTCCTTCTTACTCGTACCTAGGTCCAAAGTCATATTATACACCAAAGCGTCCATCCACTCAGTGTGAGTAGAGGGGGAAGCACTAACCCACTTCCTGCATATCTCCTTCCTGGCCAGCAACAAGATATAAAAAAGCAATTTAGCATAGTTTCTATTCAACCCTTCTGGGCCAGGAAGACATCCAAAAATAACCACTGGAAGGCTTACCTGGCATGAAATCGATAGAATACTTCTAATTTCTGCTTTGTTTACACATCTTTAATCCTTACTAGGTCTTGAAAGAAATTCTGTCCTCATTATTATAGCAACTGTTATTGAGGTGAACACTCTACTGAATTCTTCTGCTGGTTGTATGAACCAGTGAGTGAATGTTTTTGCATCCTTACTTTATGTATTGCCTCCTAAGACATAAAAAAACACAGAAACATCTGTGATGTGTAGACAATGCTACAAGGACACTGCTCTGGTTATATACTTTCCAAAAATGTTATTATTATTAGTAGGAGAGGTAGTAGTAGAAGTAGTAGTGGCAGTAGTAGTGATGGTGGTGGTAGTAGTATTGGTGTTGTATTTCTTATTGTAATTATTTTTATACTGTTTTTATAAGTGTACAATGATTAGCACCAAGTATCTAAGTTTATATCAATTTAATGGCATTTTGATTTTTCCAGACATAACGTGTCCCAGTAATCAGAAGTACGAGTTATGTGGACCATCTTGCCCTGGTACCTGTGCCGGTGCCCCAACGGTCTGCCGCAGTCAGTGCAAGGAAGGATGCCAGTGTGAGAGCGGATTTGTTCTAAGCGGCACAGACTGTGTACCACAGAGTCAGTGCGGCTGCACAGAAAATGGCAAATACTACAGAGTAGGAGACATTTTTTGGAAAAAAGACAACTGCCAGACTTTGTGTCGGTGTGATGGACCCACCAGAACTGTCCAATGTTCACTATCATCTTGTGCCACTGGCGAGACTTGCACCACTATCAAAGGTGTCTATGGCTGCCACGTTTTGCCTGATGGTATCTGCAGAGGCTCAGGAGACCCTCACTACACCAGCTTTGATGGGAGAAGGTTTGATTTCCAGGGCACCTGCAAGTACGTCTTGTCTGAAGTCCAAGGTTCCAATGGTTCTCTGCCCTTCTTCAGAGTGGAGGTGAAGAATGAACAATGGCAAGGCCTGCGGGTGGCAGTGACCAAAGAGGTCTTTGTTTCTGTGTATCAGACCCAGATACATTTCCAGAGTGGAAAGCATGGCACAGTTGAGGTAAGTGAAGAGTCTGAATAAAGTTCTCATAATGTATACCAACTTTGCACTGAGGGCCAGATGTGTGAAGCTTTTTTGTGTTTGCAAATGGCCTGATTCTCCGAATTGGGCTGTTTACGAACACAAAAAAGCATTTTCATATGTAACCTGTTACTGAATCACAATTTGGGAGTGCAAATCGGAATTTGGATGGGGCATGTTTAGAGTATCCCTTCCCAATACCTATTCACAATGGTATGTACAAATGCTTTGTGACTGAAATGCTATTGCAAAACATTTCCATTTTACCACCAGCTCAAAGTTGTTGGTAACCCATTCGCAAATGGGAAGTGGTCCTCAAGGGACACCTTCCCCTTTGAGGATGGTTGAAAAATATTTGTTAAGAGCAAGTAGTGGGCCCAAGGACCAGTGCCTATTCTAAAAAATGAAAATAAATGTTTTCTTATTTTTTTTTATGCATCCAATTTTTCTTTAAAGAGAATAGGCTGCATTTCAAATAACAAAAAAAGATTGCTTTATTGCAAAGCAATCAGAGGCATAGTGGTCTGCTGACCCTAGCAGGTCACCATCCCTTTGAACCTGAAACCTATCTTATTCATGTTGTATACCAAGCAAACGAAACACTTCAGCAGAGAAAACCATAATTGTACTTGTCTGGAAAAAATATATTTTTTTCTCTGCATTACTTAAATAGTTAGATTGCTTTGTTGGGTAGTGGCTCTCCCTGTGTTTGTTTTATTTAAAATGATTGTTTGCTTATCACGGGCTATTAGGCATACAAAATAGGTAATTTTGCTTATACAACACAATTGTTTTTTTCTGACTATGGTAGGTTTGGGCATATTTACTCAAGTAAGTTATGCATTTTTAAGAACATTTCATGTGGTAGTTTTTTTTCGACTTCTTATATTGAATATGCCTACGTGTAATCCTTCTTTTTTTCGTTTATTTTCCAGTCTTGTGTAGCTTGGTTATGGTATGGTAAATCAAGTTAAGGATCGTATGCTCGTGAGAGCACACCCTGGGGTGCGTTATATGAGTAAAATAGCTAACTGCATGCTGGAGTGTTCCGGGGATCATCGCGACAGAAAGAACTGTACAAGTCACTTGTAATGAATATATTTCTATCTGGGGCAGGCTTATATTGAGCTGTAAATGTTATAAATGTGCAGTTACGATTATTGTGGCTAAGTTATCCATAGAGCAGCAGAAGAGTGAGCATTTGACAGTGACTCCAGGTACCAGGTGAAGCACTTAATGTTCAAAGCGTCAGGATTATAGAGAGATTTCTTCGACATCTAAAAACACGAAACAAGTAACTTATAAAAAACGCAGCTCATAATAGTTTATTGTAGGATAAAAGTATATAAAATAGAAGTTGATTTATTTGCTGAAATCTCCACCATCACATTTAATAACTATCCACTTACTATAACTTTTTCCATCAGATGAATGGAATCATTCAGACTCTGCCTGTGAATATCAACAGTGGAAGAATCGTCATCTTTAAAAGTGGGGCCTACACAGTACTAAAAACAGACTTCGGCCTGACAGTCAACTATGACATGGTCTACAGTGTCTTCGTTACGCTTCCTGCTCGATTCCAGGGCCAAACCGGTGGTCTGTGTGGGAACTTCAACGGGATGGTGTCTGATGACTTCACTACCCGAAGTGGGTCTGTCGTTACCAACTCCTTCACCTTTGGTGTCAGCTGGGCTTCTGAAGGCAGCACCGGCTGTGACCACGGCTGCTCAGGTGACTGCCCAGTCTGCAGTGCAGACAAGATTATGTCCTCCAAGCGAGCCTGTTGGATCATCCAAGACCCCAGAGGGCCCTTCTCGTCCTGTCACTCAAAGATCAACCCCGCTCACTACTATTCTGACTGTGTCTATGACCACTGCCTGACCGAAGGGAACAGCACGGTCCTGTGCCATGCCATTCGGACCTACACAGCTACCTGCCAGGCTGCCAATGTGACCATCGGCAGCTGGAGGAACAGCTCCTTCTGCGGTGAGTAAAGGAGTCCCTTCTTTTCAAGGAGTGAATCAACTTGCAGAGAAAAAACAGAACATGAAAAGCTTTTAAGCAAAAATGACATTGTGTGTTTCTAATAGAAAATTAATGTACATTTGAAACATATACCTAGTTGTGAAAACCCGTATGGAGAATACCTCTGAATTCTATCCAACACTGCAAGAGTAAATTCAGCATTTTGCTAAGAAGCAGTCTATAATACGGGCCGGCACCTAGTTTCACAAACACGAACAAGATAAATAGGAAGACAGAAAAATGGTGGAGTAAGAGAACCGGAGGGCAAAAATAGAACAGAGAAAGAGAAGTAGAAAAGAAGATTAAATATTGAGGTGACAGAAGGAAGAAGAAAAAAAAACGCAGGAGAGGGTTAGTAAGAAATGAGGAACACAGTGGAATGGGAGATGCCAAAAAGGATGAAAAGGAACTATGGACGAGGCGGTAATAAAAGTTTTTGGAAAATGGGGAATGGAAATAAGCGAGAGAGCGAAAGAGAGAACAAAAGATATGGATGTGAAAGGGAGCAGAGTTATACAGGTAACATGTTGAATACATAGAAGTAGTCAAGAGGATGAGAGGAGGTAGATAGGAATGGAAGAAAGGGAAAGTGCGGATACAGGAGTTAGAAGAGAAGAACTGCTGGTATAGAATAAGAAACTCTGAAGCCCATAAGTAGCGATGTAGTTACCGTTAGAGCAATAGGTAGTGATGTTACTGGTGCTCAAGGGTTCCATGGCCCAAGGTACTCCAACTATAGCTGTCGTTTAATTCTGCCCAGGAACGGGATGGGTACGATTTTCGATAATGTCATGCTTGCATTAGGGCTCATGATATCCATGGACTCCAAAGGTTAAATTAAACGGTGTAAAGGTCTGTTCTAAACAAAGACGCTTGAGTATTGCTGGGGAAGACTGAAGCCTGGAATTCGAGTATTAAAATGTAATATTGTATTCGTGGCTTACATGACTGCCATGCTCCCAGAACCTTGTTTATGTGTACTGTAAGTACCCGCAGCTGCCACTGGTGTAGGGAGGACTCATCTGCTGAATGACGTCACATATGCAGATTGGCATACAACTTCACATTATCACAATAGGTTCATGTAAAGTGGTAGTAAAATATTTCACAGGAACCTAATGGTTAAAGATTGGTGTCTGCTTTGGTTATGTCATAGGTTATGCTTCTCATCCTGTGAAACTTATAGTGTCTGTAATGTTGTATTTTGTGACTGATAAATCTCTTATCAGTTTGACAAGCAATGTATTTCTTTTGGTATCTGTAGCCATGGAGTGTCCAACCAACAGCCACTATGAACTTTGCCATCGGAAGTGCCAAGATTCCTGCGTGTCCTCTTCTTTAATCCCACACTGTGATGCCACCTGCTCTGAGGGCTGCATCTGTAATGATGGGTACAAGAGAAGCGGGGACACCTGCGTGAGAGCGGAGCAGTGCGGCTGTGAGCACGAGGGGATGTACTACAACGTGAGTGCCATTGCTTCAATGCTGGTTGTCCCCTCACATGTCAATAGGAGTAAAAGGGTGTGGGAGTCTGAACACCAGCTGGTAGAGTTCATTCCACCATGAACTCCATGATGTATCCATGAGCGCTCAGTGTATAACAGATAGAACATGTCCTGTCTGTTCTATCAGAAAACATTCCTGCTGGTAGGATTCTGCGGAAGGATATCTGAGTTCTTTCCATGTCCAAAGACAGTGTCTCTCACTTTCACCGGAATCTGGTGTTCAGTTTAAAAATTATTCCCTGCAACTGTGCCGATAATTATTTGTTAATTGCACTTCCTCTAGTTTTTTACCAAACCCTCAGGTGAGGCTGTATAAAGGGGCATGGGGTGACAAATGGCAGTTATTGCCCTGCAGGTAAGCCCAAACTGGCACTTCCACCCCAAACTCACACCCAACATAAAGAATGCTGTGGAAGCATGGGTGGACTCCCACCCTCCCACCTGAATAGGCCCCATCCTCCTGCATCTCTCTCTTAACACTTCTAACCAAAGCTGGTGCACAGATTCCTGGAGTTCCCACTGGTTTTAGTGAAGGAAAGCCTAATCAGCCAGAGAAAAGTAGAACAATTATTTGTTTACTTTTTTTCCACCTTTTTTTGGCTAAGGATGGAACCGTTTTTATCCCCCAAACATTCATAATCCTACGCACCCTATTTGACCACATTTCAGAGTTTGCTCTGTCCTCTCTTTGCACCCTTTTCCCTATTTGTCTGCCTCACTAAATTACTTACTTGGATATTTGTTCTCAATTAGCTTTGGTTTTGCATGTATGCACCTTCATCCATGCTACAGATATACAAGTATAAATAAAACAATTTAGTTTCCTAACCTTTTGTTAAATGGTGTTCATTAATAGGCCAGATACAATTAGTTAATTCTTGATGTGTGCTTTATTTTAGTACATTGGGGAGCTCCTGTAAACAGCATATTTTATTGGATCTGATTACATTGACATTTCAAATATATCTATTCAATCTCCTTCCATTCTGTTATTGCTTTGTTCTCTTGTAAATACATACATATATATATATATATATAAACTGTATATATGTTCCTATGTCGTAGGCTCTTGCCTGTCTCTTTTCTCTCAGTAATCTTAGTAAGTTCCTAATTCTCTGTGTCAGGTATTATCCATGTATGGAAATACTCTGTCTGCTGTTTCCTATCCAAATATGATTCTTTCTCTGCCCCACAGGTTGGAGACTTCATCTGGCTCTCTGAGTGCTCCAAGAGATGTAGCTGTGACTCCACTGGCAACTTCCGCTGTGTTAGTACCAACTGTGCCCAAGGCAAGGAGTGTGCCATTAAGAATGGAAAGCTAGGATGCCAGATGCCTTGGGCGATCTGCACGGTGACTGGGGACCCACACTACCACACCTTTGATGGGGTTGTGGCCAATTTTATGGGTACCTGTGCCTATGAGATTAGCTGGGGCTCTGATTCTTCTTCAGGATTCTACTACCGTGTGGTGGCAGAGAATAGACGCTACCAGAACCCCCGTGTATCTTTCGTGTACCGTGTGACCATTTGGCTGAACAGCACTGATGGGAACATCAAACTGGTCTTTGAACAAGGAAACGTTCCTCTGGTGAGATTAACAATTTATCTGTATAATGAATTATAGAAATTCCATACTAACCATGTTCACCTGAATTACTGTTCAAAAGTTCCCTTAATGGATGGAAAAATGTCCAACATATTTCGACTTTTATAAACAACACTTTTGAAGAAATGTTTGCTTTATTGGTGTCTAAGAATGCAACTTTAAAAACTGACATATGAAAATATATGCGCACAGCAGTCAAGGCCAAAACAAAAATTACTCAGAATATTGTTATTAGATTATTTTTTTATAATTATTTACATTTGTCTCCCAAACACTTAAAAACAGTCAGATGCAGACGTTGGAAGACACTTTTTAAAGTTTGATTCTTGATGTGCGTTAGGAATAATATGGATATAGAGTAGTGTGGGCCAGTATAGTACTATAGGAGTCATGCCTTATACATACATTTTCTTTGTTCTTTTACATCTAGATAAAATTATAAAATTATTTCCAGTAGCTCCAAAAAGTCTTCTTGGCCTACAAAGTGGCAACATGAAGTTGTGTTTAGCACTAATCCTTTTTTTGTGGACTAAAGGATCAGCTAACCGCTGCCATAAACCCTCCTTGCTTTAGAAAAAGTGAATGCCTAAATTGTGTCATCTTTCCCAGGGACCGGAAGAAACTATTTGTACCTTGAATTCATTCGAGAAATCCTCACAGTCTTATTACTATTTACTTCAGATGATGTTTTTAAAAACATCTTTAGTCAGCAGTATCATCACTGTCATTGACGTAACCAAAAGACATTTTAGGAGGCCAGATGCCGTTAATTAACTCTAATTATTTTACTAGTAGAATTCGATAAACTCAATGTGATTGATCTACATTTGGTTCTTGTTGCTTTTAAAAATCGTTATCGGTCAAAGGGATGTTTTATTCAGATCCCTCTCTGTCTTTCAGATCAATGGAGTCAAGACCATACTCCCAGCCATGCTGGGACCTCATGTAAACATCACTGCAGCCAAGAGCGCCATCTCTGTGGACACAGCCTTCGGGGTGCGCATTCGATACAATGGTGTAAACACAGTCACTGTGCAAGTTGGGCCCCAGTACAAGAACCAAGTGCGAGGGATGTGTGGCAACTACAACGGAAACCCCAAGGACGACAAGGCAAAGCCGGATGGAACTCTTGCGCGCAGCGATGCAGAGTTTGGGAACTCCTGGAAGGCAGACATCCATTCAGCAGGGTGAGCAATGATATGTCTTACGTTTAAGGAAAAAACACACTAAAATATATACTGAATTCTGTAGGGTTGGGGAAGTGTTTGCGTGCTGTTATCGTTTTCCTGCAAGATGAGTGATTTTTGATCGAATTTTTTTTTTTTAAATCACATAAATGCAGACTTGCTTAGGTCATATGTATTTTTTTTATGGAATATTCACACACTAGTTAACTTTACAGTAAATTATTGGTAAATCATACTTAACGCAATGAAATGTATTAATAATATACATCTTAGTAAGAATGAGCAGCTTATGAAATGTTCATAAAAAGTATCAGTGAATGAATGAACAAAGCTGGGTTGTGAAGTCCTTTGTTATCCAGAAAAGACATCCTGGCGCTGGGGAAATACGCAAATTATTGAATGTGGTTTCCATCCTTATGATAGATAGGCATCTTGGGGAGCCACACAAAGGAGAGCAATCACTGAAATATGAATGATGTAAATGCTCAACTAAAAGTGCTGTACAAAAAATGTGTTGAGTGCACCACACTATTCATCACGGCCCAAAGAGGATTCGGCAGGAGGTCATAGTGAAGCGGCACACATCCCTAGAATGAGCATCATGGTGTACCTGCCTAACCAATGAGTGCTGTTTCCCATTCTAGGACAAGCCCCCCCAGCTTTACAGGCTCTTCATCCACGTCAAGGGGCAGAGCAAAGAGGTAATTCCATGGGCGACAACTTCTGAATGAGGCTACGTCATTCGCGGCCCTTAGCTTTACTGCTTATATAAGGCTGCACTACAGGCATGATGTTGTGCACGCAAAAGACACAATCAAAAGGCCCACGCATTGCCTCCCTGCATCACCCCGTCTTCAACAAAGGAGTTTACTATGAGCACAGTCTACTACCTGCCCTGCTCCCCAGTGTGACTTTTTGGGGTTGGGGCTCTTTTAACTGGGAAGAGCTGCATAGTACAATTCTCATTGAATATTACAACCAAAGTAACATAAATTTGTAGTTGTTAGAAATGGGGTTTTTGGTTGGCAGTCAGGTTACCCCCTGGCCAAGCAAAAGCCCTCACTCTAGTCAGGGTAAGTCACACACTATCCAAGATTATCCTGTGCCCACCCTCTGGTAGCTTGGCACGAGCAGTCAGGCTTAACTTAGAAGGCAATGTGTAAAGTATTTGTGCAATAAATCATACAATACCACCATATAGCACCACAAAACTACACCACACAGTGTTTAGAAAAATATATAATATTTATCAGGATAATTGTAGGTCAAAAAGAATAAAGTTGCAATGGAAAATTGTAGAAATATCACAGGGAAGTGATATAGAGTGTCTTAAGTCTTTAGAATGCAATACAGTGTCTTTCAAGCACAAAGTACCTGGTTTCTGGTGGAAAATCTCCTCAGAGGGCCACAGGAGAAGAGATGCGTGGAAAAAGGGGTGTGTGCGTCGATTTCTCCTCAGCACACACAGACTTGCGTCGGAATTTTCCACGCGGGGAAGTCGGCGTCGTTTTCCGGCGCGCAGACAGTCTCTTTTTGTGGATCGCGGGGATTACCAGATGTCCCGGGTCTGTGCGTGGATTCTCCCGCTTGTTTTCCGGCTCTGCGTCGTTCTGCGGGGCTGCGCGTCGAAGTTTCGATCTCACGGTAGGCGTCGCGTCGATTCCTCCTTGGAAGTCGGGCGGCGTTGTCCTTGCGAGGCCGTGCGTCGAAAGTTTGGTCTCACGGCAGGCGTCGCGTCGATTTCTCCTTGGAAGTCGGGCGGCGTTGGTCTTGCGAGGCCGTGCGTCAAAGTTTCGCACTCACGGTGGGCGTCGCGTCGATTTCTCCTGGAAAGTCGAGCGGCTTTGTCCTTGCGAGGTTGTGCGTCGAAGTCTCGATCGTCCCGAGGGCGTCGCGTCGATCAGCGTCGGTGTGCGGCGTTTTTCTCGCCGCGAAACAAGTTGTGCGTCGAAATTTTCGGCGCACGGAGCGTCCAAGTGAAAGGAAGAAGTCTTTTTGGTCCTGAGACTTCAAGGAACAGGAGGCAAGCTCTATCCAAGCCCTTGGAGAGCACTTTCACAGCCAGACAAGAGTTCAGCAAGGCAGCAGGGCAACAGCAAGACAGCAGTCCTTTGTAGAAAGCAGACAGGTGAGTCCTTTGAGCAGCCAGGCAGTTCTTCTTGGCAGGATGTAGTTTCTTGTTCCGGTTTCTTCTCCAGCAAGTGTCTGATGAGGTAGGGCAGAGGCCCTGTTTTATACCCAAATGTGCCTTTGAAGTGGGGGAGACTTCAAAGAGAGGCTAAGAAGTGCACCAGGTCCCCTTTCAGTTCAATCCTGTCTGCCAGGGTCCCAGTAGGGGGTGTGGCAGTCCTTTGTGTGAGGGCAGGCCCTCCACCCTCCCAGCCCAGGAAGACCCATTCAAAATGCAGATGTATGCAAGTGAGGCTGAGTACCCTGTGTTTGGGGTGTGTCTGAGTGAATGCACAAGGAGCTGTCAACTAAACCTAGCCAGACGTGGATTGTAAGGCACAGAAGGATTTAAGTGCAAAGAAATGCTCACTTTCTAAAAGTGGCATTTCCAGAATAGTAATATCAAATCCGACTTCACCAGTCAGTAGGATTTTGTACTACCATTCTGGCCATACTAAATATGACCTCCCTGCTCCTTTCAGATCAGCAGCTGCCACTTCAACAGTGTATGAGGGCAGCCCCAATGTTAGCCTATGAAGGGAGCAGGTCTTCCAGTAGTGCAAAAACGAATTTAGGAGTTTTACACTACCAGGACATATAACTACACAGGTACATGTCCTGCCTTTTACCTCCACAGCACCCTGCTCTAGGGGATACCCAGGGCACACATTAAGGGTGACTTATATGCAGAAAAAGGGGAGTTCTAGGCTTGGCAAGTACTTTTAAATGCCAAGTCGAGGTGGCAGTGAAACTGCACACCCAGGCCTAGCAATGGTAGGCCTGAGACAAGGAAAAGGGGCTACTTAAGTGGGTGGCACAATCCGTGCTGCAGGTCCACTAGTAGCATTTAATCTATATGCCCTAGGCACCTGGAGTGCACATGACTGGGGACTTATAAGTAGATTAAATAGTTCAATCAGGTATGATCCAAAGTTACCATGTTTACAGAGAGAGAGCATATACACTTTATCACGGGTTAGCAGTGGTAAAGTGCGCAGAGTCTAAAAACCAGCAAAACAGTATCCAAAACGAGGAGGGAGGCAGGCAAAAAGTTAGGGGTGACTACCCTAAGGCTGTCAGGTCTAACATGTGTCCCCCCCAGCTGAAAGTGGGGAGAGCTACCCGACCTCCTGGGAGCTCTCATCGCTAAGGCGGAAGTACCTGGAGAGACCATCAGCATTGGCGTGGTCAACCCCTGGGCGATGTTCCACCGTAAAGTCCATCCCCTGTAGGGAAATGGACCACCTCAGAAGTTTTGGATTCTTACCCCTCATCTGCATGAGCCATCTGAGGGGTCTGTGGTCTGTCTGAACTAGGAAGTGAGTCCCAAACAGGTAGGGCCTCAGCTTCTTCAGGGCCCAGACCACAGCAAAAGCTTCTCTTTCAATAGCACTCCACCTCTGTTCCCGTGGTAATAGCCTTCTGCTAATAAAGACTACCGGTTGATCTTGGCCCTCCTCATTTAGCTGTGCTAGGACTGCCCCTATGCCATGCTCTGAAGCGTCTGTCTGCACGATAAATTCCTGGGAGTAGTCAGGGGCCTTGAGCACGGGGGCCGTGCACATGGCTTCCTTTAGGGCGTCAAAGGCTTTCTGACAAGCCTCTGTCCAATTCACCAACCTAGGTTGCTTCTTGGACGTGAGTTCGGTCAAGGGGGACACAATGGTACCATAGCCCTTGACAAACCTGCGGTAGTATCCGGTGAGGCCTAAAAAGGCTCTCACCTCAGTCTGGGTTCGAGGTGGTTGCCAGGCCTTGATAGTTTCGATCTTGGCCTGGAGTGGCTGCACCTTGCCACCACCTACTAGGTGTCCCAAGTACACCACGGAACCCTGCCCAATCTGGCACTTACTAGCCTTGATGGTCAGGCCTGCCTGTTGCAGGGCCTGAAGCACCTCCTTGAGGTGGAGCAGGTGTTCCTCCCAGCTGGAACTGTAGACAGCTATGTCATCCAGGTAGGCTGCACAGAAGGCATCCTTGCCAGCCAGGACCCCGTTAACCAACCGTTGGAAGGTAGCAGGGGCATTTTTTAATCCAAACGGCATCACTCGGAACTGGTAATGGCCGTCAGGGGTGGAAAAGGCGGACCTTTCCTTAGCCCCCTCAGTCAGGGCGATCTGCCAGTACCCTGAAGTAAGATCAAACGTACTCAGGAACTTGGCAGCGCCTAGCCTGTCCACGAGCTCATCAGCTCGGGGGATGGGGTGAGCATCAGTCCGGGTGACTGAGTTGAGACCCCGGTAGTCCACACAGAACCGGAGTTCTGGCTTCGCACCTGGGGCAGTAGCCTTAGGGACCAATACCACTGGGCTGGCCCAGGGACTACTGGATTTCTCAATGACCCCTAGAGTCAACATCTTGGAGACCTCCTCCTTGATGCTGGCCTTCACCTTATCCGACAACCTGTAAATTTTGTTTTTCACAGGGAGACTGTCACCGGTGTCAATATCATGAACACAGAGGTGGGTCAGCCCAGGAGTAAGGGAGAACAGGGGGGAGAACTGCTCCAACAGCTCATAACAGTCTCCTTTCTGATTTAGAGTCAGGGTGTCAGACAGAATGACCCCGCTTACTGACCCATCACCTTCTTGGGCAGAGAGGAGGTCGGGGAGAGGTTCACTCTCCTCTTCCGTTCCTTCATCTGTGACCAGAAGCATGTTGATCTCCGACCTCTCACAATGAGCTTTCAGTCGGTTCACATGGAGCACCCTTAGGGGATTCCTAGGGGTTTTGAGGTCCACTAGGTAAGTGGCCTCCCCTTTCCGCTCCTTTATTTCAAATGGGCCAGACCAGCGGTCCTGGAGAGCTCTGGGCTCTACTGGCTCCATTACCCACACTTTGTCTCCAGGTTGAAACTCTACCAGGGTGGCCTTCTGGTCATACCATTGTTTCATCACCTCTTGACTGGCCTCAAGGTTATCTTGGGCTTCTTTCCAGAAGCGGGTCATCTGGTTGCGGAGGGCCAACATATAGCTGACCACATCCTGAGGGGGTGTCTTTGGAGCTTTCTCCAATCCCTCCTGGACAATGCTTAAGGGTCCCCTGACAGGGTACCCATAGAGAAGTTCAAAGGGACTGAACTCTACCCCTCTCTGGGGGACCTCTCTGTAAGCAAAGAGAAGGCATGGTAAGAGGACGTCCCACTTACGCCTCATGGCCTCAGGAAGGCCACCAATCATGCCTTTCAGGGTCTTGTTGAATCTCTCCACAAGACCGTTCGTCTGGGGGTGATAGGGTGTGGTGAACTTGTAAGTTACACCACACGCATCCCACAGCGACTTCATGTATGCGGACATGAAGTTAGTGCCTCTGTCAGACACTATTTCCTTGGGGAACCCCACACGGGTAAATATCCCCATCAGGGTTCTGGCCACCACCGGTGCAGTTACTGTCCTTAGAGGGATTGCCTCTGGGTAACGGGTGGCATGGTCCACCAAAACCAGGATGAACCTGTTGCCTAAGGCAGTTTTGGGGTCCAAGGGGCCAACAATGTCGATGCCCACCCTTTCAAAGGGGGTGCCAACGACAGGAAGTGGAATCAGGGGGGTTTTAACCCTTTTTCCTGCTTTACCACTGGCCTGGCAGGTAGGACAGGATCTGCAGAACTTGTCTGAGTGGGTCCTCATTTTGGGCCAATAAAAGTGGGTGTCAAGCCTGTTAAAGGTCTTGCCCTGCCCCAAATGTCCTGCCAGGGGAATGTCGTGAGCCAGACCCAGTAGGAAGGTTCGGTAACATTGGGGGACCACCAGCACACGTGCTGCCCCAAAGCCCGAAACCTTAGGCTCACTGTAAAGGAGATCATTCTCCCAATATAGGTGGTGATTGCCAGAGGCGTCGCCGGCTGCCTGGTTTGAGGCTTGTTTCCTCAAACCTTCTAGAGTGGGACATTCTTTCTGCGCCTTGCAGAAGTCCTCCCTGGTGGGTCCACCCTCAACTTGCCAACCAGCAAGCTCAGGTAAGTCACCTAGGGCGGCGATGTCTTCCCCAGTTGGCTCGGAAGCCTCCTCCTCAGGAGCCCCGTCAGCCACTGTGGGAACAGCGGGGGCCGGTTTCCCGCACCCCTGGTCCCCCCTCCTGGCAGCTCTCTGGGCCATCGTTCCAGGCTCCAGATGCCCTTGACTTCCCTCTCGGTCAGCCATGGACCGTGTGGTCATGCAGACCCACTCAGGTAACCCTAACATCTCCAGGTGAGACCTGAGCTCTACTTCTTTCCAAGCAGTGTGCTCAAGGTCATTGCCTAACAGACAATCTACAGGCATGGCAGGACTCACAGCTACTTTCAGAGTACCAGAGACCCCCCCCCACTCAAAGGGAACCAGAGCCACCGGTAGGTGACTCTCGCGATTGTCAGCTACTCTGACCTGGTGGAATGTATTAGGCATTATCTGCTCTGCTGACACCAGCTGACTCTTGATAGTAGTCATACTGGCTCCTGTGTCACGTAGAGCCTCCACCCTCTGCCCATCAATGGTGACCCACTGCCGGTACTTGGAAGTATTTCTAGGCATGTGGGCCTTGGGCACCATTTCTCCTTCTCCCAGGGACACTAGGGAAATCTCTACCTGTTCCCCAAAGCTAGTTGGGTCCATCTCCCCCCCGAGTGCTACACTAGTCAACCCAGGTGCCTGTCCAGTAGTGGACGGTGCCCTCTTGGGGCACTGAGGATCGCCTTTGTAGTGACCATATTGGTAACATTCCATGCATTTGGGGATAGATTTTCCTGACCTGTCAAATGTCCCTGGCTTTCTCCCAAATTTGGAAAAGGAAGGGTTGCCACCCCCTCCCTGGGAATTCTTTTGGGGGCCTTTAGAGAGTTCCTTATCTGTAAGTTTATCTCCCCCCTCTTTCTTCTGTTGGGAACCCTGACCACCTTTGTGGGAGTCCCCCCCAGGTACCTTTTTGGACACTCTGGTGCTAACCCAGAGGTCCGCCTCCTCAGCAAGCTTCCTGGGATCAGTCAGCTTACTATCCACTAGGTGCTGGCGCAAATCTGTATAAGTAACATTAAGCATATGCTCTCTCAGGATCAAATCATATAAACTTTTATAATCTGCTACTTTGTTGCCCCGCACCCATCCATTCAGTGCCTTACTAGAGAAATCAAAGAAATCTACCCATGTTTGTGTGGTTTGTTTGGTGCTGTCCCTGAACCTCTGACGGTATCCCTCAGGGGTCAGCCCAAACTTGGCAAGTAAAGTGGCTTTCTGGAGTGGGTATGTGTTTTGATCCGGTGGATCCAATGTGAGAAGTGTGTCCCTCCCCAATGGCGGCACATAGCCCCACATAGCTACCCCCCATTGCCCTTCAGGAACCTCATGAGCCCTTAGTGCAACTTCATAAGCAGCTAACCATTTATCTATGTCATCTCCCACCACAAAACTGGGCACCACATTTTTGGGTATACGAACCTTCTTTTCTCCAGCAGGTCCTGTCTGTATGCTGCCACCATTATTGCTGGATTCAGACTGTCTTGCCTTGATCTCCAGCTCCTTGAGACTCAGTTCATGAGCCAACAATAGTTTCTTTTCAGCCAAAGCTCTTTCAGCTTCCACTTGTTTGGCTGCTCTTTCAGCTTCTGCTTGTTTGGCTGCCCTTTCAGCTTCTGCTTGAATCTGTTTGGCTGTCCTTTCAGCTTCAATCTGTTTGGCTGCTCTTTCAGCCTCAGCTTGTTTGGCTTCTCTTTCTGCCCTCCTCTCCTCCTGTTGCGCCTCAATTTTCATTTTTGCCATTTGCAATTGGAACTCCCTTTCCTCTCTCCTTTCCTCTGCGGTCAGGCTTTGCATGGAGACACTGCTCCCTGGTCTGGAAGGGTGCACAATTGCAGTGGTAACACCATCCATAGATAGTGAAAATCCTTCTGAGGGGCCATTTTCTGGCTCCCCTTCCTCATCATCCTCTAAATGGGCTTCTGCCCAGGCCCTCAGCGCCACTTGAAAGTCCTCCTTTCTGGAGGCCCCTTGGGTGGGTACCCTCAATGCCCTGCAGAATCCTCTTAGTTGTTTGACCGTGTATGTATCCAACTGGACTAGGTCAAAGTCCCCTGTCTAAGACCCAGTCAGAGACATGTTGAGTGAGGATTTAGTTTTTGAAAATTGTCAGGAAAAAAACGGATTTTCAAAAAGAGATCAAAACCAAGTTGACCTTCAACTGTGGGTAGGTAGTGAGATACTTAGCTACTGTATGTCACTGCACAAATACAAGTCCTATCCTCACCGCTGATCACCAATGTTAGAAATGGGGTTTTTGGTTGGCAGTCAGGTTACCCCCTGGCCAAGCAAAAGCCCTCACTCTAGTCAGGGTAAGTCACACACTATCCAAGATTATCCTGTGCCCACCCTCTGGTAGCTTGGCACGAGCAGTCAGGCTTAACTTAGAAGGCAATGTGTAAAGTATTTGTGCAATAAATCATACAATACCACCATATAGCACCACAAAACTACACCACACAGTGTTTAGAAAAATATATAATATTTATCAGGATAATTGTAGGTCAAAAAGAATAAAGTTGCAATGGAAAATTGTAGAAATATCACAGGGAAGTGATATAGAGTGTCTTAAGTCTTTAGAATGCAATACAGTGTCTTTCAAGCACAAAGTACCTGGTTTCTGGTGGAAAATCTCCTCAGAGGGCCACAGGAGAAGAGATGCGTGGAAAAAGGGGTGTGTGCGTCGATTTCTCCTCAGCACACACAGACTTGCGTCGGAATTTTCCACGCGGGGAAGTCGGCGTCGTTTTCCGGCGCGCAGACAGTCTCTTTTTGTGGATCGCGGGGATTACCAGATGTCCCGGGTCTGTGCGTGGATTCTCCCGCTTGTTTTCCGGCTGCGCGTCGTTCTGCGGGGCTGCGCGTCGAAGTTTCGATCTCACGGTAGGCGTCGCGTCGATTCCTCCTTGGAAGTCGGGCGGCGTTGTCCTTGCGAGGCCGTGCGTCGAAAGTTTGGTCTCACGGCAGGCGTCGCGTCGATTTCTCCTTGGAAGTCGGGCGGCGTTGTCCTTGCGAGGCCGTGCGTCAAAGTTTCGCACTCACGGTGGGCGTCGCGTCGATTTCTCCTGGAAAGTCGAGCGGCTTTGTCCTTGCGAGGTTGTGCGTCGAAGTCTCGATCGTCCCGAGGGCGTCGCGTCGATCAGCGTCGGTGTGCGGCGTTTTTCTCGCCGCGAAACAAGTTGTGCGTCGAAATTTTCGGCGCACGGAGCGTCCAAGTGAAAGGAAGAAGTCTTTTTGGTCCTGAGACTTCAAGGAACAGGAGGCAAGCTCTATCCAAGCCCTTGGAGAGCACTTTCACAGCCAGACAAGAGTTCAGCAAGGCAGCAGGGCAACAGCAAGACAGCAGTCCTTTGTAGAAAGCAGACAGGTGAGTCCTTTGAGCAGCCAGGCAGTTCTTCTTGGCAGGATGTAGTTTCTTGTTCCGGTTTCTTCTCCAGCAAGTGTCTGATGAGGTAGGGCAGAGGCCCTGTTTTATACCCAAATGTGCCTTTGAAGTGGGGGAGACTTCAAAGAGAGGCTAAGAAGTGCACCAGGTCCCCTTTCAGTTCAATCCTGTCTGCCAGGGTCCCAGTAGGGGGTGTGGCAGTCCTTTGTGTGAGGGCAGGCCCTCCACCCTCCCAGCCCAGGAAGACCCATTCAAAATGCAGATGTATGCAAGTGAGGCTGAGTACCCTGTGTTTGGGGTGTGTCTGAGTGAATGCACAAGGAGCTGTCAACTAAACCTAGCCAGACGTGGATTGTAAGGCACAGAAGGATTTAAGTGCAAAGAAATGCTCACTTTCTAAAAGTGGCATTTCCAGAATAGTAATATCAAATCCGACTTCACCAGTCAGTAGGATTTTGTACTACCATTCTGGCCATACTAAATATGACCTCCCTGCTCCTTTCAGATCAGCAGCTGCCACTTCAACAGTGTATGAGGGCAGCCCCAATGTTAGCCTATGAAGGGAGCAGGTCTTCCAGTAGTGCAAAAACGAATTTAGGAGTTTTACACTACCAGGACATATAACTACACAGGTACATGTCCTGCCTTTTACCTCCACAGCACCCTGCTCTAGGGGATACCCAGGGCACACATTAAGGGTGACTTATATGCAGAAAAAGGGGAGTTCTAGGCTTGGCAAGTACTTTTAAATGCCAAGTCGAGGTGGCAGTGAAACTGCACACCCAGGCCTAGCAATGGTAGGCCTGAGACAAGGAAAAGGGGCTACTTAAGTGGGTGGCACAATCCGTGCTGCAGGTCCACTAGTAGCATTTAATCTATATGCCCTAGGCACCTGGAGTGCACATGACTGGGGACTTATAAGTAGATTAAATAGTTCAATCAGGTATGATCCAAAGTTACCATGTTTACAGAGAGAGAGCATATACACTTTATCACGGGTTAGCAGTGGTAAAGTGCGCAGAGTCTAAAAACCAGCAAAACAGTATCCAAAACGAGGAGGGAGGCAGGCAAAAAGTTAGGGGTGACTACCCTAAGGCTGTCAGGTCTAACAGTAGTGAAACCTAAATGAAGCAACACGTATTGCTACACATTCTGAGCTTGAGTAACAGCCGACAATGGTAACAATTGCTGCTTATAAGTGTTAAAGGAGGGGTTTTCTGTAGGGAGGGAGGGAATAAGAGGAGGGAGTGATCAGTGTTTTTTGTAACAGCATCGTCCGTGGTTTTGAGAACAATAATTTAAAAAGAGGCATCTTCCTTCTGTTTGTTTTTAACACAAATTCAATTTATATTAAGTCAGTGGCTCGTTATACATGAGTTCCATTCTCTCTCCTCTCCTCAGGTGCATGGATGATACAGGTGTGATCAGCCCCAATGACACCTGCACTAATCTGGGAGCCATCGAAGGGCTGTGCAGGATCATCACCCGCCCATCGGGCCCCTTCGATGAGTGCCAGTGGTACGAGGACGCGGAACCATTTGTGACCTCTTGTGTGTATGATCTCTGTTACTACGGCACCAACAAGGGGATGCTCTGCATGGCCGTCCAGGCCTACGAGGAGATCTGTAACCTTCACAGCTTGGTGATTCCAGACTGGAGGTCAGAGCTGCAATGTGGTAAGTCAAGAATTCTCTTCTAGGATTCTGATATTAAGAAAGTCATGTTTCATTCATAACTTGTCCAATAGTAGAATCAAGAAACACAGTCATATTGGATAATCTCTCTTTATGGATGTACTGCATTGCAACATTTGTATAGATCTACGTTCACTGCTCTTGCCCCAAAGCAACGTCCTGGGATGTTAGAGGCTGTGCAGCAGGTTTTGTGTGGTTGAGAGACTGTAGCTTTATAGTCTGTTAACACATAGGTAACACAATAGGGTGATTGTAGTTTTGCTACCCTGGGCTTGGTACCACTCCTGGGCTTGTCAGTGTTCCATATTCTTGAAAAGTATTTGGGCCCAGATATACAAGACTTGGTATGGGGTTTGCATATCTTTTTTAAACACAAATGGCCCAAAATGTCTGGTTGGGATTTACAGTCCAACGCAACTCCCTTTGGATTGGAACCAAAAGTAATGCAAAGCTGTGCAGTGCATTAATTTGCATCGAGGGGGCATTCCATGGGTGGTCCCTGGGCGTGCCCATCCACCACCCGTGGGATTTTGTAACAAGTAATAATATTTCAATTTTTCCTTGTTCTTCATTCTTTGCATGTCTCTTTGCTTGTATATTGCATTCTATATATATTTCTATATATATTTATATATATATCTAAATATATAGTCTCTCACAGGGAGCAGCAATCGTTTGTGAAAAAATCAGCTTTTGTAGATCCCATGAAGTGTCTGTGAACGTTAATATGGTAATTTGTGTTAGATAAAAATAGCCAGGTTTAATTATGTTCTGGACTTTGAATCTTGAGAGAAGCAGTTTAGAAACTTTACTTTGTATTCAGTAAAATCTTTAATTCAGTAGGGAGCGATACATTGTTCAAGGCTAACTGTATCTGCAACACTTGAAATCAGTAATTATATCACTGCGCACACTTCCTGTTCTTCTCCGCAGAAGAAAACTGCCCTGAGAACAGTCACTATGAACTGTTTGGCACTGGCTGCCCAACCACCTGTAGCAACCTTCATCAAAATGGCCCTTGCACAGCAGAGAGCGTAGACGGCTGCTTCTGTGATGAAGGGTTTGCTCTTCACTCTGGTTTCTGTGTGCCAGAAAGTCAGTGCGGCTGCACTATGGACGGTGTCTACTACAACCTGGGAGATGAGGTCTTCCTAACAGATACCTGCAGCCAGAAATGCACCTGCATCGCACAACAGATGGTGTGTGAAGCCCACACGTGTGCCACCCTAGAAGAATGTAAGGTCATGAATGGAATGAGGAAGTGCTATCCTACAGACATTGGCATCTGCTGGGCCTCTGGAGATCCTCACTACCGCACCTTTGATGGAGTTGCCTTTGACTATCAAGGAGTATGCAAATACACCCTTAGTAAGTCCAACTCCCAGACCAGCTCTCTCATTGACTTTAGTGTCATGGTACAAAACGAGCACCGATCATCACCTGTGGTGGCCTGGACACGAACAGTTGAAGTGAATGTCTACGGGGAGCAGATTTCCATTGAGAGTGGAGAATATGGCCGTGTTCAGGTAAAGAAAGACCTTATTTCTTTTAACTTGCCAAAGTTGACCTAGGGAATATGATGCATCCATTTTAAATGACAGGTATAAACATCCATTTTGAGAACAAATAAAACCAATACCAAGACTGGAGAATAACAATAAATGTCTAGAGCTAAGAATTGAGATGGTTTTTACAGCATTTTTAAACACGTTTGATATACTGAAAATAAATTTATAAAATATATGTGGTGCATGAGTGAATGCCAGAGCTACAAGCCTTACAGCTTGATTACTGTTTAAAGAGGTAAAACACAACATCACTTCTGCACATATGTTCATACTGAACAATTATTGCACAGAGGAAAATGCCATGGGGGAATGCCCAGGTTGCTCTACAGCCATACGGTGCACAAGGATGTTTACAGCTGTATGTATGGCAAACACCAGGCAAATCACTTTATGCAAAACCTTTAATTGCACATAAGATTGTTAGTCGGACCTCATAAATACAATGCTGAGGATCAGTTAACAAGAGTCATATGTGCTCACTAATGGCATTGACTGAGTTCTGCAAGTGACAACTATGGTGATATGGGGAAAATAAAATATTGAGCTTCCATCACTATCAGATACATGATGCTTTACTTTGCTTAGGCATCTGACGTTAATTCATTTATGTCAATGAACAGCCACACTGCAACTCAAATTATCCACGTAGACATAAATTTGTTATATTTGTGAGTGACTCTAAAAACTTACAAGCTAGTTTGCAGCTAAATTAAAATCCAATAGAACAAGCATAATTAATATCTTTATCAGTTAGTGGAATTATATTTAATGACTGGAGGAAGAATACAGTAGTTATCATATGTGGTTCACAATTCTTAATTATAGGACCCATTCAGTAGTAATTAAATACAGATGTCAACCATGACATTGATGCTTTTCTTGTCGGAAATCTTAAGATTAGTCCAACAACTTACTTAATATTGGTCCTAGTGTTCTTTGTTCACTGAAATTACATTTTCCAATTTTAGATAATGTATGTGGATGGAGAAAATGAGGTTTAGCTGACTTTTGAACTAGGTGGACAGAGATTCACATTTCTCAGCCATACAAGCAGTTGTTAGCCTTACAGAAGGATACCAACTTTGTGTGAAAAGATAATGAAGATAAAAGAACAAAAAAAGACAGATCTGAAAAATTAGATGCCTCCTCCAGATCCAATATTCTGTATTGTAACAACTGTCAAAGACGAATCAGACTCTATTTTCTGGGTAATAGGCAAGATTATGGATGTATGGTAAAGATAACCTATGAAATGAAGATACAGGTTACCAAATTGGCTTTACTACAGCTTGCCATTCTGATTGCGTTTTTAATGAGCCAAAATTAAGGAGATCATTGTTTATCCAGTTATTTTGGAAATTGAGACCTAAATCGTTAAAGTTATGCCATTAGTTAAAAAGTGTTAAATCACAGTGTTATACATAAAGTGTAAATTAATGAAAACACCAAAATGCATGAAAATAGAAGATATAAAAATTCATTTATTTTAAATGTTTGATGACTGTAAATGTGATTAGGATATCACGATTAAGAGTGTGTATTTGCAGATGAAAGGAAAATCTAATGTGAGAAATGAAGAAAGAAACTTCAAAGTGAACCATTAAATGCATTTCCTATATTTTACTTTAAACTATGCATAATCATTTCAGATCAATGGCTCCCAACATATTCTCCCAATTTCCAGTCAATCTGGTAAGATCCAGGTCTACTACAGTGGCTCCTCTGCAGTCCTCCAGACAGACTTTGGTCTTGTGGTATCCTACGACTGGAGACATCATGTATCTGTGCAGGTGCCTGCAGCATACTCAGGATCTCTTTCTGGCCTTTGTGGAAACTTCAATGGAAATAAGAGCGATGACTTCCGGGTTCCTGATGGATCTCTGGTGGGCAGTGCAGTCACTTTTGGAAACAGCTGGAAAGAAGATGACGAGGACTCTGCCTTCATCTGCATTGACACTGACAATCCACCAATGTGTGGTGAAGATATGGTGTCCCAGTTCAGCAACCAGAACCACTGTGGAATCATGAAAGATCCAGCTGGTCCATTTAACAGCAGCATCAATGCTGACACTGAGGTCCACTTCAAGAATTGTGTGTATGACCTGTGTGGAACAGACGGTGATCAGCAGACACTATGTGAAAATGTGAAAAACTATGCCCACCATTGTCAGAGCCGTGGCAATGCCATTCGGCCATGGAGGACTCTCATTGGATGTGGTATGTTGAAATAAAATGTTGTTATTTATTTATTTAACGTTTCGTTGTGATTTTCAGTTACTGTATGATGGTGTATTTGAGTTACAATTTGGATGCTGTAATGATATATTGTTCAACCCGCGCAATATAGACCCTAATATTACATTCCTCACCTGATTTTCTGAAACACATGACATTTGACTGTAAGTGGGAAACAGATATATTTTTGGCCCCTTGGTTAGACACAAGTAAATTTACATCCTCACACTTGCTGCTTATAGTTTACCGATAATCGGTACTAAGGCACATACTATAATAAAATAAGCACATAGTTTTGCATAATCTGCTCTGTTCCCACAAATAGAAAAGAAAGCCTTCTGAGTACAATGTTGCATTCTGCGTCTGAAGTATTCCATTGTATGTGATACTTTCACCACATATGTACCTTTCATTTAATCTCTGTGATACTGATTTTTTAAAATCTCAAAAAATGGACTGATTACGATTCATATAGTATTCTATTGCATTCATTTCTTGATCTGTATGACTAAATCAGAATAAAATGAGCTTCTTTAGCCCTGTATCACCATCGTTATGGGTTTGACTGATTAGTAAAATAGACTGCTATTTTCTGCTTTTTTTATTTTTTTATTTTTTATTGATAGCCCTCATCTAGCCCTCTGGCTAACCAGGTATCCCCCTAGGGGGCTCTTTATACAGGTCCATTGACCTCAAAGCAAACTATCCTTTCAGGCCCCCATCTGGAGACAAGCAAGTCTCTAGCTCTTTACCTTTAATAGGTCTCCCCAAGAGCCCTTGAGACCAGCCATTGGTATAGTCATAGGACCTCATAATCTCTTTCTTTCCCATCACCTTTTTAATGGAACCCAAAACTCCTTTTTCTTGCTTTCCTTCTTACTCGTACCTAGGTCCAAAGTCATAATATGCACCAAAGCGTCCATCCACTCAGTGTGAGTAGAGGGGGAAGCACTAACCCACTTCCTGCATATCTCCTTCATGGCCAGCAACAAGATATAAAAAAGCAATTTAGCATAGTTTCTATTCAACCCTTCTGGGCCAGGAAGACATCCAAAAATAACCACTGGAAGGCTTACCTGGCATGAAATCGATAGAATACTTCTATTTTCTGCTTTGTTTACACATCTTTAATCCTTACTAGGTCTTGAAAGAAATTCTGTCCTCATTATTATAGCAACTGTTATTGAGGTGAACACTTTACTGAATTCTTCTGCTGGTTGTATGAACCAGTGAGTGAATGTTTTTGCATCCTTACTTTATGTATTGCCTCCTAAGACATAAAAAAACACAGAAACATCTGTGATGTGTAGACAATGCTACAAGGACACTGCTCTGGTTACATACTTTCCAAAAATGTTATTATTATTAGTAGGAGAGGCAGTAGTAGAAGTAATAGTGGCAGTAGTAGTGGTGGTGGTGGTGGTGGTAGTAGTATTGGTGTTGTATTTCTTATTGTAATTATTTTTATACTGTTTTTATAAGTGTACAATGATTAGCACCAAGTATCTAAGTTTATATCAATTTAATGGCATTTTGATTTTTCCAGACATAACGTGTCCCAGTAATCAGAAGTACGAGTTATGTGGACCATCTTGCCCTGCTACCTGTGCCGGTGCCCCAACGGTCTGCCGCAGTCAGTGCAAGGAAGGATGCCAGTGTGAGAGCGGGTTTGTTCTTAGCGGCACAGACTGTGTACCACAGAGTCAGTGCGGCTGCACAGAAAATGGCAAATACTACAGAGTAGGAGACATTTTTTGGAAAAAAGACAACTGCCAGACTTTGTGTCTGTGTGATGGACCCACCAGAACTGTCCAATGTTCACTATCATCTTGTGCCACTGGCGAGACTTGCACCACTATCAAAGGTGTCTATGGCTGCCACGTTCTGCCTGACGGTATCTGCAGAGGCTCAGGAGACCCTCACTACACCAGCTTTGATGGGAGAAGGTTTGATTTCCAGGGCACCTGCAAGTACGTCTTGTCTGAAGTCCAAGGTTCCAATGGTTCTCTGCCCTTCTTCAGAGTGGAGGTGAAGAATGAACAATGGCAAGGCCTGCGGGTGGCAGTGACCAAAGAGGTCTTTGTTTCTGTGTATCAGACCCAGATATGTTTCCAGAGTGGAAAGCATGGCACAGTTGAGGTAAGTGAAGAGTCTGAATAAAGTTCTCATAATGTATACCAACTTTGCACTGAGGGCCAGATGTGTGAAGCTTTTTTGTGTTTGCAAATGGCCTGATTCTCCGAATTGGGCTGTTTACGAACACAAAAACCATTTTCAGATGTAACCTATTACTGAATCACAATTTAGGAGTGCAAATCGGAATTTAGATGGGGCATGTTCTCAATACCTATTCACAATGGTATGTACAAATGCTTTGTGACTGAAATGCTATTGCGAAACATTTGCATTTTACCACCAGCTCAACGTTGTTGGTAACCCATTTGCAAATGGGAAGTGGTCCTCAAGGGACACCTTCCCCTTTGAGGATGGTTGAAAAATATTTGTTAAGAGCAAGAAGTGGGACCAGCCCTACTCTAAAAAATGAAAAGAAATGTTTTCATTATTTTTAATGCATCCAATTTTCCTTTAAAGAGAATGGGCTGCATTTTAAAAAAAACAAAAAAAGATTGCTTTATTGCAAAGCAATCACAGGCATAGTGGTCTGCTGACCCTAGCAGGTCACCATCCGTTTGAACCTGAAACTTACCTCATTCATGTGATATATAAAGCAAACGAAACACTTCAGCAGAGAAAACCATAATTGTACTTGTCTGGAGAAAATATATTTTGTTTCCGCATTACTTAAATAGTTAGATTGCTTTGTTGGGTAGTGGCTCCCCTGTGTTTATTTTATTTAAAATTATTGTTTGCTTATCACGGGTCAGCACAGTCTGTTAGGCATACAAAATAGGTAATTTGCTTATACAACACAATTGCCTTTTTCTGACTATGGTAGGTTTGGGCATATTTACTCAAGTAAGTTATGCATTTTTAAGAACATTTCATGTGGTAGTTTTTTTTCTGACTTCTTATATTGAATATGCCTCCGTGTGATCTTTCTATCGTTTATTTTCCAGTCTTCTGTAGCTTGGTTATGGTATGGTAAATCGAGTTAAGGATCGTATGCTCGCGAGAGCACACCCTGGGGTGCGTTATATGAGTAAAATAGCTAACTTCACGCTGGAGTGTTCCGGGGATCATCGCGACAGAAAGAACTGTACAAGTCACTTGTAATTAATATATTTCTATCTGGGGCAGGCTTATATGGAGCTGTAAATGTTATAAATGTGCAATTACGGTTATTTTGGCAAAGTTATCCATAGAGCAGCAGAAGAGTGAGCATTTGACAGTGACTCCAGGTACCAGGTGAAGCACTTAATGCTCAAAGCGTCAGGATTATAGAGAGATTTCTTCGACATCTAAAAACACGAAAAAAGTAACTTATAACAAACGCAGCTCATAGTACTTTCTTGTAGGATAAAAGTATATCAAGTAGAAGTTGATTTATTTGCTGAAATCTCCACCATCACATTTAATAACTATCCACTTACTATAACTTTCTCCATCAGATCAATGGAATCATTCAGACTCTGCCTGTGAATATCAACAGTGGAAGAATCGTCATCTTTAAAAGTGGGGCCTACACAGTACTAAGAACAGACTTCGGCCTGACAGTCAACTATGACATGGTCTACAGCGTCTTCGTTACGCTTCCTGCTCGATTCCAGGGCCAAACCAGTGGTCTATGTGGGAACTTCAACGGAGTGGTGTCTGATGACTTCACTACCCGAAGTGGGTCTGTCGTTACCAACTCCTTCACCTTTGGTGTCAGCTGGGCTTCTGAAGGCAGCACCGGCTGTGACCACGGCTGCTCAGGTGACTGCCCAGTCTGCAGTGCAGACAAGATCATGGCCTCCAAGCGAGCCTGTTGGATCATCCAAGACCCCAGAGGGCCCTTCTCGTCCTGTCACTCAAAGATCGACCCCGCTCACTACTATTCTGACTGTGTCTATGACCACTGCCTGACCGAAGGGAACAGCACGGTCCTGTGCCATGCCATTCGGACCTACACAGCTACCTGCCAGGCTGCCAATGTGACCATCGGCAGCTGGAGGAATAGCTCCTTCTGCGGTGAGTAAAGGAGTCCCTTCTTTTCAAGGAGTGAATCAACTTGCAGAGAAAAAACAGAACATGAAAAGCTTTTAAGCAAAAATGACATTGTGTGTTTCTAATAGAAAATTAATGTACATTTGAAACATATACCTAGTTGTGAAAACCCGTATGGAGAATACCTCTGAATTCTAGCCAACACTGCAAGAGTAAATTCAGCATTTTGCTAAGAAGCAGTCTATAATACTGGCCGGCACCTAGTTTCACATACACAAACAAGATAAATAGGAAGACAGTGGAACGAAACATGGAGGAGAAAGAAAAAATGGTTATGGTAGAGTAAGAGAACCGGAGGGCAAAAATAGAACAGAGAAAGAGAAGTAGAAAAGAAGATTAAATATTGAGGCGACAGAAAGAAGAAGGAAAAAAAAGGCAGGACAGGGGTAGTAAGAAATGAGGAACACAGTGGAAAGGGACACGTCAAAAAGGATAAAAAGGAACTATGGACGAGGCAGTAATAAATGTTTTTAGAAAATGGGGAATGAAAATAAGCGAGAGAGCAAAAGAGAGAACAAAAGATATGGATGTGAAAGGGAGCAGAGTGATACAGGTAACAGGTTGAATACATAGAAGTAGGCAAGAGGATGAGAGGAGGTAGATAGAAATGGAAGAAAGGGAAAAGTGCGGATACAGGAGTTAGAAGGGAAGAATTGCTGGTATAGAATAAGAAACTCTGAAGCCCATAAGTAGCGATGTAGTTACCGTTAGAACAATAGGTGTGATGTTACTGGTGCTCAAGGGTTCCATGGCCCAAGGTACTCCAACTATAGCTGTCGTTTAATTCTGCCCAGGAACGGGATGGGTACGATTTTCGATAATGTCATGCTTGCATTAGGCCTCATGACACTCATAGACTCAATAGTTCAATTAAAGGGTGTAAAGGTCTGTTCTAAACAAAGATACTTGGACATTGCTGGGGATGACTGAAGTCTGGAATTCGAGAATTAAAATTTAATATTGTTTTCGGTGCTTTCATGACTGCCATGCTCCCAGAACCTTGTTTATGTGTACTGTAAGTACCTGCAGCTGTCACTGGTGTAGGAGGGCCTCATCTGCTGAATGACGTCACATATGCAGATTGGCATACAACTTCACATTATCACAATGGGTTCATGTAAAGTGGTAGTAAAATATTTCACAGGAACCTAATGGTTAAAGACTGGTGTCTGCTTTGTTTATGTCATAGGTTATGCTTCTCGTCCTGTGAAACTTATAGTGTCTGTAATGTATTTTGTGACTGATAAGTCTCTTATCAGTCTGACAAGCAATGTATTTCTTTTGGTATCTGTAGCCATGGAGTGTCCAACCAACAGCCACTATGAACTTTGCCATCGGAAGTGCCAAGATTCCTGCGTGTCCTCTTCTTTAATCCCACACTGTGATGCCACCTGCTCTGAGGGCTGCATCTGTAATGATGGGTACAAGAGAAGCGGGGACACCTGCGTGAGAGCGGAGCAGTGCGGTTGTGAGCACGAGGGGATGTACTACAACGTGAGTGCCATTGCTTCAATGCTGGTTGTCCCCTCACATGTCAATAGGAGTAAAAGGGTGTGGGAGTCTGAACACCAGCTGGTAGAGTTCATTCCACCATGAACTCCATGATGTATCCATGAGCGCTCAGTGTATAACAGATAGAACATGTCCTGTCTGTTCTATCAGAAAACATTCCTGCTGGTAGGATTCTGCGGAAGGATATCTGAGTTCTTTCCATGTCCAAAGACAGTGTCTCTCACTTTCACCGGAATCTGGTGTTCAGTTTAAAAATTATTCCCTGCAACTGTGCCGATAATTATTTGTTAATTGCACTTCCTCTAGTTTTTTACCAAACCCTCAGGTGAGGCTGTATAAAAGGGCATGGGGTGACAAATGGCAGTTATTGCCCTGCAGGTAAGCCCAAACTGGCACTTCCACCCCAAACTCACACCCAACATAAAGAATGCTGTGGAAGCATGGGTGGACTCCCACCCTCCCACCTGAATAGGCCCCATCCTCCTGCATCTCTCTCTTAACACTTCTAACCAAAGCTGGTGCACAGATTCCTGGAGTTCCCACTGGTTTTAGTGAAGGAAAGCCTAATCAGCCAGAGAAAAGTAGAACAATTATTTGTTTACTTTTTTTCCACCTTTTTTTGGCTAAGGATGGAACCGTTTTTATCCCCCAAACATTCATAATCCTACGCACCCTATTTGACCACATTTCAGAGTTTGCTCTGTCCTCTCTTTGCACCCTTTTCCCTATTTGTCTGCCTCACTAAATTACTTACTTGGATATTTGTTCTCAATTAGCTTTGGTTTTGCATGTATGCACCTTCATCCATGCTACAGATATACAAGTATAAATAAAACAATTTAGTTTCCTAACCTTTTGTTAAATGGTGTTCATTAATAGGCCAGATACAATTAGTTAATTCTTGATGTGTGCTTTATTTTAGTACATTGGGGAGCTCCTGTAAACAGCATATTTTATTGGATCTGATTACATTGACATTTCAAATATATCTATTCAATCTCCTTCCATTCTGTTATTGCTTTGTTCTCTTGTAAATACATACATATATATATATATATATATATATATATATATATATATATATATATATATATATACACACACATATATATATATATATATAAACTGTATATATGTTCCTATGTCGTAGGCTCTTGCCTGTCTCTTTTCTCTCAGTAATCTTAGTAAGCTCCTAATTCTCTGTGTCAGGTATTATCCATGTATGGAAATACTCTGTCTGCTGTTTCCTATCCAAATATGATTCTTTCTCTGCCCCACAGGTTGGAGACTTCATCTGGCTCTCTGAGTGCTCCAAGAGATGCAGCTGTGACTCCACTGGTAACTTCCGCTGTGTT
Organism: Pleurodeles waltl; assembly: GCF_031143425.1. NCBI lineage: Eukaryota > Metazoa > Chordata > Amphibia > Caudata > Salamandridae > Pleurodeles > Pleurodeles waltl. Next base: position 1,417,149,495 of record NC_090446.1, read on the forward strand.
AGTACCAACTGTGCCCAAGGCAAGGAGTGTGCCATTAAGAATGGAAAGCTAGGATGCCAGATGCCTTGGGCGATCTGCACGGTGACGGGAGACCCACACTACCACACCTTTGATGGGGTTGTGGCCAATTTTATGGGTACCTGTGCCTATGAGATTAGCTGGGGCTCTGATTCTTCTTCAGGATTCTACTACCGTGTGGTGGCAGAGAATAGACGCTACCAGAACCCCCGTGTATCTTTCGTGTACCGTGTGACCATTTGGCTGAACAGCACTGATGGGAACATCAAACTGGTCTTTGAACAAGGAAACGTTCCTCTGGTGAGATTAACAATTTATCTGTATAATGAATTATAGAAATTCCATACTAACCATGTTCACCTGAATTACTGTTCAAAAGTTCCCTTAATGGATGGAAAAATGTCCAACATATTTCGACTTTTATAAACAACACTTTTGAAGAAATGTTTGCTTTATTGGTGTCTAAGAATGCAACTTTAAAAACTGACATATGAAAATATATGCGCACAGCAGTCAAGGCCAAAACAAAAATTACTCAGAATATTGTTATTAGATTATTTTTTTATAATTATTTACATTTGTCTCCCAAACACTTAAAAACAGTCAGATGCAGACGTTGGAAGACACTTTTTAAAGTTTGATTCTTGATGTGCGTTAGGAATAATATGGATAAAGAGTAGTGTGGGCCAGTATAGTACTATAGGAGTCATGCCTTATACATACATTTTCTTTGTTCTTTTACATCTAGATAAAATTATAAAATTATTTCCAGTAGCTCCAAAAAGGCTTCTTGGCCTACAAAGTGGCAACATGAAGTTGTGCTTAGCACTAATCCTTTTTTTGTGGACTAAAGGATCTGCTAACCGCTGCCATAAACCCTCCTTGCTTTAGAAAAAGTGAATGCCTAAATTGTGTCATCTTTCCCAGGGACCGGAAGAAACTATTTGTACCTTGAATTCATTCGAGAAATCCTCACAGTCTTATTACTATTTACTTCAGATGATGTTTTTAAAAACATCTTTAGTCAGCAGTATCATCACTGTCATTGACCTAACCAAAAGACATTTTAGGAGGCCAGATGCCGTTAATTAACTCTAATTATTTTACTAGTAGAATTCGATACACTCAATGTGATTGATCTACATTTGGTTCTTGTTGCTTTTAAAAATCGTTATCGGTCAAAGGGATGTTTTATTCAGATCCCTCTCTGTCTTTCAGATCAACGGAGTCAAGACCAGATTCCCAGCCATGCTGGGACCTCATGTAAACATCACTGCAGCCAAGAGCGCCATCTCTGTGGACACAGCCTTCGGGGTGCGCATTCGATACAATGGTGTTAACACAGTCACTGTGCAAGTTGGGCCCCAGTACAAGAACCAAGTGCGGGGGATGTGTGGCAACTACAACGGAAACCCCAAGGACGACAAGGCAAAGCCGGATGGAACTCTTGCGCGCAACGATGCAGAGTTTGGGAACTCCTGGAAGGCAGACATCCATTCAGCAGGGTAAGCAATGATATGTCTTACGTTTAAGGAAAAAACACACTAAAATATATACTGAATTCTGTAGGGTTGGGGAAGTGTTTGCGTGCTGTTATCGTTTTCCTGCAAGATGAGTGATTTTTGATCGAATTTTTTTTTTAAATCACATAAATGCAGACTTGCTTAGGTCATATGTATTTTTTTTATGAAATATTCACACACTAGTTAACTTTACAGTAAATTATTGGTAAATCATACTTAACGCAATGAAATGTATTAATAATATACATCTTAGTAAGAATGAGCAGCTTATGAAATGTTCATAAAAAGTATCAGTGAATGAATGAACAAAGCTGGGTTGTGAAGTCCTTTGTTATCCAGAAAAGACATCCTGGCGCTGGGGAAATACGCAAATTATTGAATGTGGTTTCCATCCTTATGATAGATAGGCATCTTGGGGAGCCACACAAAGGAGAGCAATCACTGAAATATGAATGATGTAAATGCTCAACTAAAAGTGCTGTACAAAAAATGTGTTGAGTGCACCACACTATTCATCCCGGCCCAAAGAGGATTCGGCAGGAGGTCATAGTGAAGCGGCACACAGTCCTAGAACGAGCATCATGGTGTACCTGCCTAACCAATGAGTGCTGTTTCCCATTCTAGGACAAGCCCCCCCAGCTTTACAGGCTCCTCATCCACGTCAAGGGGCAGAGCAAAGAGGTCATTCCATGGGCGACAACTTCTGAATGAGGCTACGTCATTCGCGGCCCTTAGCTTTACTGCTTATATAAGGCTGCACTACAGGCATGATGTTGTGCACGCAAAAGACACAATCAAAAGGCCCACGCATTGCCTCCCTGCATCACCCCGTCTTCAACAAAGGAGTTTACTATGAGCACAGTCTACTACCTGCCCTGCTCCCCAGTGTGACTTTTTGGGGTTGGGGCTCTTTTAACCTGGAAGAGCTGCATAGTACAATTCTCATTGAATATTACAACCAAAGTAACATAAATTTGTAGTGAAACCTAAATGAAGCAACACGTATTGCTACACATTCTGAGCTTGAGTAACAGCCGACAATGGTAACAATTGCTGCTTATAAGTGTTAAAGGAGGGGTTTTCTGTAGGGAGGGAGGGAATAAGAGGAGGGAGTGATCAGTGTTTTTTGTAACAGCATTGTCCGTGGTTTTGAGAACAATAATTTAAAAAGAGGCATCTTCCTTCTGTTTGTTTTTAACACAAATTCAATTTATATTAAGTCAGTGGCTCGTTATACATGAGTTCCATTCTCTCTCCTCTCCTCAGGTGCATGGATGATACAGGTGTGATCAGCCCCAATGACACCTGCACTAATCTGGGAGCCATCGAAGGGCTGTGCAGGATCATCACCCGCCCATCGGGCCCCTTCGATGAGTGCCAGTGGTACGAGGACGCGGAACCATTTGTGACCTCTTGTGTGTATGATCTCTGTTACTACGGCACCAACAAGGGGATGCTCTGCATGGCCGTCCAGGCCTACGAGGAGATCTGTAACCTTCACAGCTTGGTGATTCCAGACTGGAGGTCAGAGCTGCAATGTGGTAAGTCAAGAATTCTCTTCTAGGATTCTGATATTAAGAAAGTCATGTTTCATTCATAACTTGTCCAATAGTAGAATCAAGAAACACAGTCATATTGGATAATCTCTCTTTATGGATGTACTGCATTGCAACATTTGTATAGATTTACTTTCACTGCTCTTGCCCCAAAGCAACGTCCTGGGATGTTAGAGGCTGTGCAGCAGGTTTTGTATGGTTGAGAGACTGTAGCTTTATAGTCTGTTAACACATAGGTAACACAATAGGGTGATTGTAGTTTTGCTACCCTGGGCTTGGTACCACTCCTGGGCTTGTCAGTGTTCCATATTCTTGAAAAGTATTTGGGCCCAGATATACAAGACTTGGTATGGGGTTTGCATATCTTTTTTAAACACAAATGGCCCAAAATGTCTGGTTGGGATTTACAGTCCAACGCAACTCCCTTTGGATTGTAACCAAAAGTAATGCAAAGCTGTGCAGTGCATTAATTTGCATCGAGGGGGCATTCCATGGGTGGTCCCTGGGCGTGCCCATCCACCACCCGTGGGATTTTGTAACAAGTAATAATATTTCAATTTTTCCTTGTTCTTCATTCTTTGCATGTCTCTTTGCTTGTATATTGCATTCTATATATATTTCTATATATATTTATATATATATATCTAAATATATAGTCTCGCACAGGGAGCAGCAATCGTTTGTGAAAAAATCAGCTTTTGTAGATCCCATGAAGTGTCTGTGAACGTTAATATGGTAATTTGTGTTAGATAAAAATAGCCAGGTTTAATTATGTTCTGGACTTTGAATCTTGAGTGAAGCAGTTTAGAAACTTTACTTTGTATTCAGTAAAATCTTTAATTCAGTAGGGAGCGATACATTGTTCAAGGCTAACTATATCTGCAACACTTGAAATCAGTAATTATATCACTGCGCACACTTCCTGTTCTTCTCCGCAGAAGAAAACTGCCCTGAGAACAGTCACTATGAACTGTTTGGCACTGGCTGCCCAACCACCTGTAGCAACCTTCATCAAAATGGCCCTTGCACAGCAGAGAGCGTAGACGGCTGCTTCTGTGATGAAGGGTTTGCTCTTCACTCTGGTTTCTGTGTGCCAGAAAGTCAGTGCGGCTGCACTATGGACGGTGTCTACTACAACCTGGGAGATGAGGTCTTCCTAACAGATACCTGCAGCCAGAAATGCACCTGCATCGCACAACAGATGGTGTGTGAAGCCCACACGTGTGCCACCCTAGAAGAATGTAAGGTCATGAATGGAATGAGGAAGTGCTATCCTACAGACATTGGCATCTGCTGGGCCTCTGGAGATCCTCACTACCGCACCTTTGATGGAGTTGCCTTTGACTATCAAGGAGTATGCAAATACACCCTTAGTAAGTCCAACTCCCAGACCGGCTCTCTCATTGACTTTAGTGTCATGGTACAAAACGAGCACCGATCATCACCTGTGGTGGCCTGGACACGAACAGTTGAAGTGAATGTCTACGGGGAGCAGATTTCCATTGAGAGTGGAGAATATGGCCGTGTTCAGGTAAAGAAAGACCTTATTTCTTTTAACTTGCCAAAGTTGACCTAGGGAATATGATGCATCCATTTTAAATGACAGGTATAAACATCCATTTTGAGAACAAATAAAACCAATACCAAGACTGGAGAATAACAATAAATGTCTAGAGCTAAGAATTGAGATGGTTTTTACAGCATTTTTAAACACGTTTGATATACTGAAAAGAAATTTATAAAATATATGTGGTGCATGAGTGAATGCCAGAGCTACAAGCCTTACAGCTTGATTACTGTTTAAAGAGGTAAAACACAACATCACTTCTGCACATATGTTCATACTGAACAATTATTGCACAGAGGAAAATGCCATGGGGGAATGCCCAGGTTGCTCTACAGCCATACGGTGCACAAGGATGTTTACAGCTGTATGTATGGCAAACACCAGGCAAATCACTTTATGCAAAACCTTTAATTGCACATAAGATTGTTAGTCGGACCTCATAAATACAATGCTGAGGATCAGTTAACAAGAGTCATATGTGCTCACTAATGGCATTGACTGAGTACTGCAAGTGACAACTATGGTGATATGGGGAAAATAAAATATTGAGCTTCCATCACTATCAGATACATGATGCTTTACTTTGCTTAGGCATCTGAGGTTAATTCATTTATGTCAATGAACAGCCACACTGCAACTCAAATTATCCACGCAGACATAAATTTGTTATATTTGTGAGTGACTCTAAAAACTTACAAGCTAGTTTGCAGCTAAATTAAAATCCAATAGAACAAGCATAATTAATATCTTTATCAGTTAGTGGAATTATATTTAATGACTGGAGGAAGAATACAGTAGTTATCATATGTGGTTCACAATTCTTAATTATAGGACCCATTCAGTAGTAATTAAATACAGATGTCAACCATGACATTGATGCTTTTCTTGTCGGAAATCTTAAGATTAGTCCAACAACTTACTTAATATTGGTCCTAGTGTTCTTTGTTCACTGAAATTACATTTTCCAATTTTAGATAATGTATGTGGATGGAGAAAACGAGGTTTAGCTGACTTTTGAACTAGGTGGACAGAGATTCACATTTCTCAGCCATACAAGCAGTTGTTAGCCTTACAGAAGGATACCAACTTTGTGTGAAAAGATAATGAAGATAAAAGAACAAAAAAAGACAGATCTGAAAAATTAGATGCCTCCTCCAGATCCAATATTCTGTATTGTAACAACTGTCAAAGACGAATCAGGCTCTATTTTCTGGGTAATAGGCAAGATTATGGATGTATGGTAAAGATAACCTATGAAATGAAGATACAGGTTACCAACTTGGCTTTACTACAGCTTGCCATTCTGATTGCGTTTTTAATGAGTGAAAATTAAGGAGATCATTGTTTATCCAGTTATTTTGGAAATTGAGACCTAAATCGTTAAAGTTATGCCATTAGTTAAAAAGTGTTAAATCACAGTGTTATACATAAAGTGTAAATTAATGAAAACACCAAAATGCATGAAAATAGAAGATATAAAAATTCATTTATTTTAAATGTTTGATGACTGTAAATGTGATTAGGATATCACGATTAAGAGTGTGTATTTGCAGATGAAAGGAAAATCTAATGTGAGAAATGAAGAAAGAAACTTCAAAGTGAACCATTAAATGCATTTCCTATATTTTACTTTAAACTATGTATAATCATTTCAGATCAATGGCTCCCAACATATTCTCCCAATTTCCAGTCAATCTGGTAAGATCCAGGTCTACTACAGCGGCTCCTCTGCAGTCCTCCAGACAGACTTTGGTCTTGTGGTATCCTACGACTGGAGACATCATGTATCTGTGCAGGTGCCTGCAGCATACTCAGGATCTCTTTCTGGCCTTTGTGGAAACTTCAATGGAAACAAGAGCGATGACTTCCGGGTTCCTGATGGATCTCTGGTGGGCAGTGCAGTCACTTTTGGAAACAGCTGGAAAGAAGATGACGAGGACTCTGCCTTCATCTGCATTGACACTGACAATCCACCAATGTGTGGTGAAGATATGGTGTCCCAGTTCAGCAACCAGAACCACTGTGGAATCATGAAAGATCCAGCTGGTCCATTTAACAGCAGCATCAATGCTGACACTGAGGTCCACTTCAAGAATTGTGTGTATGACCTGTGTGGAACAGACGGTGATCAGCAGACACTATGTGAAAATGTGAAAAACTATGCCCACCATTGTCAGAGCCGTGGCAATGCCATTCGGCCATGGAGGACTCTCATTGGATGTGGTATGTTGAAATAAAATGTTGTTATTTATTTATTTAACGTTTCGTTGTGATTTTCAGTTACTGTATGATGGTGTATTTGAGTTACAATTTGGATGCTGTAATGATATATTGTTCAACCCGCGCAATATAGACCCTAATATTACATTCCTCACCTGATTTTCTGAAACACATGACATTTGACTGTAAGTGGGAAACAGATATATTTTTGGCCCCTTGGTTAGACACAAGTAAATTTACATCCTCACACTTGCTGCTTATAGTTTACCGATAATCGGTACTAAGGCACATACTATAATAAAATAAGCACATAGTTTTGCATAATCTGCTCTGTTCCCACAAATAGAAAAGAAAGCCTTCTGAGTACAATGTTGCATTCTGCGTCTGAAGTATTCCATTGTATGTGATACTTTCACCACATATGTACCTTTCATTTAATCTCTGTGAAACTGATTTTTTAAAATCTCAAAAAATGGACTGATTACGATTCATATAGTATTCTATTGCATTCATTTCTTGATCTGTATGACTAAATCAGAATAAAATGAGCTTCTTTAGCCCTGTATCACCATCGTTATGGGTTTGACTGATTAGTAAAATAGACTGCTATTTTCTGCTTTTTTTATTTTTTTATTTTTTATTGATAGCCCTCATCTAGCCCTCTGGCTAACCAGGTATCCCCCTAGGGGGCTCTTTATACAGGTCCATTGACCTCAAAGCAAACTATCCTTTCAGGCCCCCATCTGGAGACAAGCAAGTCTCTATCTCTTTACCTTTAATAGGTCTCCCCAAGAGCCCATGAGACCAGCCATTGGTATAGTCATAGGACCTCATAATCTCTTTCTTTCCCATCACCTTTTTAATGGAACCCAAAACTCCTTTTTCTTGCTTTCCTTCTTACTCGTACCTAGGTCCAAAGTCATAATATACACCAAAGCGTCCATCCACTCAGTGTGAGTAGAGGGGGAAGCACTAACCCACTTCCTGCATATCTCCTTCATGGCCAGCAACAAGATATAAAAAAGCAATTTAGCATAGTTTCTATTCAACCCTTCTGGGCCAGGAAGACATCCAAAAATAACCACTGTAAGGCTTACCTTGCATGAAATCGATAGAATACTTCTATTTTCTGCTTTGTTTACTCATCTTTAATCCTTACTAGGTCTTGAAAGAAATTCTGTCCTCATTATTATAGCAACTGTTATTGAGGTGAACACTTTACTGAATTCTTCTGCTGGTTGTATGAACCAGTGAGTGAATGTTTTTGCATCCTTACTTTATGTATTGCCTCCTAAGACATAAAAAAAACACAGAAACATCTGTGATGTGTAGACAATGCTACAAGGACACTGCTCTGGTTATATACTTTCCAAAAATGTTATTATTATTAGTAGGAGAGGCAGTAGTAGAAGTAATAGTGGCAGTAGTAGTGATGGTGGTGGTAGTAGTATTGGTGTTGTATTTCTTATTGTAATTATTTTTATACTGTTTTTATAAGTGTACAATGATTAGCACCAAGTATCTAAGTTTATATCAATTTAATGGCATTTTGATTTTTCCAGACATAACGTGTCCCAGTAATCAGAAGTACGAGTTATGTGGACCATCTTGCCCTGCTACCTGTGCCGGTGCCCCAACGGTCTGCCGCAGTCAGTGCAAGGAAGGATGCCAGTGTGAGAGCGGGTTTGTTCTTAGCGGCACAGACTGTGTACCACAGAGTCAGTGCGGCTGCACAGAAAATGGCAAATACTACAAAGTAGGAGACATTTTTTGGAAAAAAGACAACTGCCAGACTTTGTGTCGGTGTGATGGACCCACCAGAACTGTCCAATGTTCACTATCATCTTGTGCCACTGGCGAGACTTGCACCACTATCAAAGGTGTCTATGGCTGCCACGTTCTGCCTGACGGTATCTGCAGAGGCTCAGGAGACCCTCACTACACCAGCTTTGATGGGAGAAGGTTTGATTTCCAGGGCACCTGCAAGTACGTCTTGTCTGAAGTCCAAGGTTCCAATGGTTCTCTGCCCTTCATCAGAGTGGAGGTGAAGAATGAACAATGGCAAGGCCTGCGGGTGGCAGTGACCAAAGAGGTCTTTGTTTCTGTGTATCAGACCCAGATACGTTTCCAGAGTGGAAAGCATGGCACAGTTGAGGTAAGTGAAGAGTCTGAATAAAGTTCTCATAATGTATACCAACTTTGCACTGAGGGCCAGATGTGTGAAGCTTTTTTGTGTTTGCAAATGGCCTGATTCTCCGAATTGGGCTGTTTACGAACACAAAAACCATTTTCAGATGTAACCTATTACTGAATCACAATTTAGGAGTGCAAATCGGAATTTAGATGGGGCATGTTCTCAATACCTATTCACAATGGTATGTACAAATGCTTTGTGACTGAAATGCTATTGCGAAACATTTGCATTTTACCACCAGCTCAACGTTGTTGGTAACCCATTTGCAAATGGGAAGTGGTCCTCAAGGGACACCTTCCCCTTTGAGGATTGTTGAAAAATATTTGTTAAGAGCAAGTAGTGGGACCAGCCCTACTCTAAAAAATGAAAAGAAATGTTTTCATTATTTTTAATGCATCCAATTTTCCTTTAAAGAGAATGGGCTGCATTTCAAAAAAACAAAAAAAGATTGCTTTATTGCAAAGCAATCACAGGCATAGTGGTCTGCTGACCCTAGCAGGTCACCATCCGTTTGAACCAGAAACCTACCTCATTCATGTTATATACAAAGCAAACGAAACACTTCAGCAGAGAAAACCATAATTGTACTTGTCTGGAGAAAATATATTTTGTTTCCGCATTACTTAAATAGTTAGATTGCTTTGTTGGGTAGTGGCTCCCCCTGTATTTATTTTATTTAAAATTATTGTTTGCTTATCACGGGTCAGCACAGTCTGTTAGGCATACAAAATAGGTCATTTGCTTATACAACACAATTGCCTTTTTCTGACTATGGTAGGTTTTGGCATATTTACTCAAGTAAGTTATGCATTTTTAAGAACATTTCATGTGGTAGTTTTTTTTCTGACTTCTTATATTGAATATGCCTCCGTGTGATCTTTCTATCGTTTATTTTCCAGTCTTCTGTAGCTTGGTTATGGTATGGTAAATCGAGTTAAGGATCGTATGCTCGCGAGAGCACACCCTGGGGTGCGTTATATGAGTAAAATAGCTAACTTCACGCTGGAGTGTTCCAGGGATCATCGCGACAGAAAGAACTGTACAAGTCACTTGTAATTAATATATTTCTATCTGGGGCAGGCTTATATGGAGCTGTAAATGTTATAAATGTGCAATTACGGTTATTTTGGCAAAGTTATCCATAGAGCAGCAGAAGAGTGAGCATTTGACAGTGACTCCAGGTGCCAGGTGAAGCACTTAATGCTCAAAGCGTCAGGATTATAGAGAGATTTCTTCGACATCTAAAAACACGAAAAAAGTAACTTATAACAAACGCAGCTCATAGTACTTTCTTGTAGGATAAAAGTATATCAAGTAGAAGTTGATTTATTTGCTAAAATCTCCACCATCACATTTAATAACTATCCACTTACTATAACTTTTTCCATCAGATCAATGGAATCATTCAGACTCTGCCTGTGAATATCAACAGTGGAAGAATCGTCATCTTTAAAAGTGGGGCCTACACAGTACTAAGAACAGACTTCGGCCTGACAGTCAACTATGACATGGTCTACAGCGTCTTCGTTACGCTTCCTGCTCGATTCCAGGGCCAAACCAGTGGTCTATGTGGGAACTTCAACGGAGTGGTGTCTGATGACTTCACTACCCGAAGTGGGTCTGTCGTTACCAACTCCTTCACCTTTGGTGTCAGCTGGGCTTCTGAAGGCAGCACCGGCTGTGACCACGGCTGCTCAGGTGGCTGCCCAGTCTGCAGTGCAGACAAGATCATGGCCTCCAAGCGAGCCTGTTGGATCATACAAGACCCCAGAGGGCCCTTCTCGTCCTGTCACTCAAAGATCGACCCCGCTCACTACTATTCTGACTGTGTCTATGACCACTGCCTGACCGAAGGGAACAGCACGGTCCTGTGCCATGCCATTCGGACCTACACAGCGACCTGCCAGGCTGCCAATGTGACCATCGGCAGCTGGAGGAACAGCTCCTTCTGCGGTGAGTAAAGGAGTCCCTTCTTTTCAAGGAGTGAATCAACTTGCAGAGAAAAAACAGAATATGAAAAGCTTTTAAGCAAAAATGACATTGTGTGTTTCTAATAGAAAATTAATGTACATTTGAAACATATACCTAGTTGTGAAAACCCGTATGGAGAATACCTCTGAATTCTAGCCAACACTGCAAGAGTAAATTCAGCATTTTGCTAAGAAGCAGTCTATAATACTGGCCGGCACCTAGTTTCACATACACAAACAAGATAAATAGGAAGACAGTGGAACGAAACATGGAGGAGAAAGAAAAAATGGTTATGGTAGAGTAAGAGAACCGGAGGGCAAAAATAGAACAGAGAAAGAGAAGTAGAAAAGAAGATTAAATATTGAGGCGACAGAAAGAAGAAGGAAAAAAAAGGCAGGACAGGGGTAGTAAGAAATGAGGAACACAGTGGAAAGGGACACGTCAAAAAGGATAAAAGAACTATGGACGAGGCAGTAATAAATGTTTTTAGAAAATGGGGAATGAAAATAAGCGAGAGAGCAAAAGAGAGAACAAAAGATATGGATGTGAAAGGGAGCAGAGTGATACAGGTAACAGGTTGAATACATAGAAGTAGGCAAGAGGATGAGAGGAGGTAGATAGAAATGGAAGAAAGGGAAAAGTGCGGATACAGGAGTTAGAAGAGAAGAATTGCTGGTATAGAATAAGAAACTCTGAAGCCCATAAGTAGCGATGTAGTTACCGTTAGAACAATAGGTGTGATGTTACTGGTGCTCAAGGGTTCCATGGCCCAAGGTACTCCAACTATAGCTGTCATTTAATTCTGCCCAGGAACGGGATGGGTACGATTTTCGATAATGTCATGCTTGCATTAGGCCTCATGACACTCATAGACTCAATAGTTCAATTAAAGGGTGTAAAGGTCTGTTCTAAACAAAGATACTTGGACATTGCTGGGGATGACTGAAGTCTGGAATTCGAGTATTAAAATTTCATATTGTTTTCGGGGCTTTCATGACTGCCATGCTCCCAGAACCTTGTTTATGTGTACTGTAAGTACCTGCAGCTGTCACTGGTGTAGGAGGGCCTCATCTGCTGAATGACGTCACATATGCAGATTGGCATACAACTTCACATTATCACAATGGGTTCATGTAAAGTGGTAGTAAAATATTTCACAGGAACCTAATGGTTAAAGACTGGTGTCTGCTTTGTTTATGTCATAGGTTATGCTTCTCGTCCTGTGAAACTTATAGTGTCTGTAATGTATTTTGTGACTGATAAGTCTCTTATCAGTCTGACAAGCAATGTATTTCTTTTGGTATCTGTAGCCATGGAGTGTCCAACCAATAGCCACTATGAACTTTGCCATCGGAAGTGCCAAGATTCCTGCGTGTCCTCTTCTTTAATCCCACACTGTGATGCCACCTGCTCTGAGGGCTGCATCTGTAATGATGGGTACAAGAGAAGCGGGGACACCTGCGTGAGAGCGGAGCAGTGCGGTTGTGAGCACGAGGGGATGTACTACAACGTGAGTTCCATTGCTTCAATGCTGGTTGTCCCCTCACATGTCAATATGAGTAAAAGGGTGTGGGAGTCTGAACACCAGCTGGTAGAGTTCATTCCACCATGAACTCCATGATGTATCCAGGTGCGCTCAGTGTATAACAAATAGAACATGTCCTGTCTGTTCTATCAGAAAACATTCCTGCTGGTAGGATTCTGCGGAAGGATATCTGAGTTCTTTCCATGTCCAATGACAGTGTCTCTCACTTTCACCGGAATCTGGTGTTCAGTTTAAAAATTATTGCCTGCAACTGTGGTGATAATATTTGTTAATTGCACTTCCTCTAGTTTTTTACCAAACCCTCAGGTGAGGCTGTATAAAGGGGAAGGGTGTGACAAATGGCAGTTATTGCCCTGCAGGTAAGCCCAAACTGGCACTTCCACCCCAAACACACACCCAACATAAAGAATGCTGAGGAAGCATGGGTGGACTCCCACCCTCCCACCTGAATAGGCCCCATCCTCCTGCATCTCTCTCTTAAGACTTCTAACCAAAGCTGGTGCACAGATTTCTGCCTGGAGTTCCCCTTGGTTTTTAGTCAAAGAAAGCCCAATCAGCCAGAGAAAAGTAGAACAATTATTTGTTTACTTTTTTCCCACCTTTTTTTGGCTAAGGATGGAACCGTTTTTATCCCCCAAACATTCATAGTCATACGCACCCTATTTGACCACATTGCAGAGTTTGCTCTGTCCTCTCTTTGCACCCTTTTCCCTATTTGTCTGCCTCACTAAATCACTTACTTTGATATTTGTTCTCAATTAGCTTTGGTTTTGCATGCATGCACCTTCATCCATGCTACAGAAATACAAGTATAAACAAAACAATTTAGTTTCCTAACCTTGTGTTAAATGGTGTTCATTATTAGGCCAGATACAATTAGTTAATTCTTGATGTGTGTTTTTTTTAGTACATTAGGGGGCTCCTGTAAACAGCATATTTTATTGGATCTGATTACATTGACATTTCAAATATATCTATTCAATCTCCTTCCATTCTGTTATGGCTTTTTTCTCTTGGAAATACGTATATACATCCTGTGTTGTAGGATATCTAGTCTTGCCTGTCTCTTTTCTCTCAGTAATCTTAGTAAGCTCCTAATTATCTGTGTCAAGTATTATCCATGTATGGAAATACTCTGTCTTCTGTTTCCTATCCAAATATGATTCTTTCTCTGCCCCACAGGTTGGAGACTTCATCTGGCTCTCTGATTGCTCCAAGAGGTGTAGCTGTGACTCCACTGGTAACTTCCGCTGTGTTAGTAGCAGCTGTGCCCAAGGCAAGGAGTGTGCCATTAAGAACGGAAAGCTAGGATGCCAGATGCCTTGGGCGATCTGCACGGTGACTGGGGACCCACACTACCATACCTTTGATGGGGTTGTGGCCAATTTTATGGGTACCTGTGCCTATGAGATCAGCTGGGGCTCTGATTCTTCTTCAGGATTCTACTACCGAGTGGTGGCAGAGAATAGACGCTACCAGAACCCCCGTGTATCTTTCGTGTACCGTGTGACCATTTGGCTGAACAGCACTGATGGGAATATCAAGCTGGTCTTTGAACAAGGAAAAGTTCCTCTGGTGAGATCAACAATTTATCTGTATTATGAATATGGAAATTCCATACTAACCATGTTCACCCGATTCACTGTTCAAACGTTCCCTCAATGGTTGCAAACATTTCACAACATAATTCGACTCTTGCAAACAACACTTTTGAAGAAACGTTTGTTTTATTGGTGTATAAGAATAAACTTTTAACACTGACGTAGGAAAATAGTCACGGCAGTAAATGCCAAATCAAAAATTACTCATAATATTGTCATTAGAAATATTTATTATAATTATTTAGATTTGTCCTACAAACACTTGATGCAGACTCTGGAAGACAATTTTAAAGTTTGATTCTAGATGTGAGTTACGAATTATATGAATATAGAAAAGTGTGGTCCAGTATAGTACAATATGATTCATGCGACTGCTAATATTATTATCTTTCCAAAAAAAAGGGAAACCCCGTCTAAGATCCAGGATCTTATCGGTGCATAACTCTTATTAATAGTGATGCTAAAATGAGTTCTCAAATTTTAGCCTCATGATTGAGCTTAGTAACTGATAAGTTGGTCTCCCCATTGCAACATGGGTTTATCCCAGGGAGGGGCACTACAGATCATACCCGCCTGTACACTGCTCTTTTTAATACCTCAATGGTTTCCGGAACACCCATAGGTTTAATTTTGCTGGATGTAGAAAAGGCCTTCAACAGGGTTTCCTTGGATTTTCTATGGAGTGTTATGGGATACCATGGATTTGGGCTTTACCTTAGGGGAAAGGGGCGATGCAATAAGATCCAAATCCAAGAAAGGGTACCCCTGTTCTTTTATTTGCATTGTACACCAATCCCCTTATTTGGAAATTGGTGTTAACTCCTGCGTTTGCGCCGATACACTTTCAAGGATGGAACACTAACGTGCTTGCCTACGCAGACGACATGGCTATAGTGACACCTAACCTGGCTGAAGTGCTAACACATTAAGAGCAAAACGCTCAGGATTTTCCGTGGTTGTCAGGTTACTCGCTCAACTGAAGTAAGACGCAAATATTATTAATCGTCATGTAGGGTTCTGCAGTAGTAGGGTGGTGGACAGGGCCGTGTACCTGGGAGTCACAATGACCTTTGAACTGGACCAACTAGTGAATATCCTTTAACCCTATGAAGGACGATACAGTTCTGCGCAGAATGCACAACTTACATTTATTTATTGTCTGTCGGTGTAACGTCATCAAGATAATCTTGTTGCCAAAAATGTTGCATTTATTTGGGGCCATCCCTCTTGAGTTTAACAGCTACTGGTTTAAGGCCTTGGATTATATAATTACACCATTTATCTGGGCTTACTCTAATACTAGGAGAGCTCTTAAGTAATTGACCTTACTTAGAGACAGAGGTGGTTGGGTACTACTGAATCTCAAACTCTACCACTGGGCAGCTTCTCTTCAATATATGCAGCCACTTTCCAGAGGTCAGTATCAGTGGGTGGATTGTGGTTCGGCTGGAATTCCATTTATATATGAGGTCTTGCTCAGGAAAGAAGGCAGAGGTAGCATTTTGAGACAGGTGGAACCCAGCTATTTTAAGAAAGTCCGGTTTAAGACCGTATAAGGTGCTTACTGGGTATGGGCGCCGCTACGTAAAAAATTAGGGTTGGGGCATCACAATCATTATACTGTATTGCAGAGAAATCCACTACTCCCTGACATATTTAGGTGCTCACCTGTAGTGGACTGGGCCTCTTGCATAATTATGCAATTAGGGGATTTTTTTCCACAGGATGGAATTATGTCATTCGAAGAGATACAGAATACATTTGAGATAACACAGAAAGATTTTTTCAAGTTTTTACAAATTGGAGGCTTTTTAAGTCGGAAGCGGGAGGTGCCAAGGGGTTTCAGAAGACAGAACAACTAGCACATTTGGTCGGCGGGATTCATGAACTGTTAGCCAGCTTTACACTGATCTAAATGCCTTCACCTTGACATACAGAAGCAATCTGAAAAATGGCAAACTAAGCTGGGGGTATCATTTTGATCCCTTTTAGAATCACTGGAGCTGGCACGTACTATACCAGTGTCATCATCTAATTTGCAGCCACATCACTACAAGACCATTTTTGATCTATATTAGACCCCTCAAAAAATCGCAAAGTGGGTTGGGACAGCTGGCACCACATGCCCCCTGTGTCAATGTCCTGCGGTTGATATTATCCATATGTTTGGCACCTGTTTAGGCCTTTAGCCGCTGTGGGGAGGGATTGCCAATTTTGTGATCTATGCTTTGGTATCCATATTGAGATAACCCCTCAACTTATAATGCTGGGTGTACATAAAGATGTGGTCCCCGGCCCTGCTCAGTGGTTTGTACTCATTGCTATGGCAGTGGCCCGCCTTTGTATTGCATCACTCTGGTTAGACAGGGGCCCCCCAACCTTTCAAAAATTACTTTCTCAACTTTTGGCGATTTGTAGTTTGGAAACGGCTTCATATGATAGGAGAGGTAAAAAAGCCAGCCGGAAAGGAAAGATGATCTGGGCTCCCCTTTTGGAATGGCATAGGAATTTGCAAGTATGAGGTTCGCAGTCTGATTTGCTGGGGCACTTATCCAGTGGCTGTTCAACGCTGGCTGGACCACATTAGGTCATGGGCTCTATGACGGGGTCTTTTAGATGTTTCTAAATGCCTAGAATTTTGGTCTTGTCTGTTCTATTTTTAATTATCTGCTATTATTCAATAGGCTAATCATTGCACACGTAATGCTTCTGTTTGTAGTGTTTAAAGGAATGTTATTGCTCTATTGGCTGCCTGTACTTCGCATGTGTTATTTGACATCTCCGCATGATTTCTTTTTGGAAAGTGTCTCTTTCCACCTTTTTGTTTGGATCAAAGCTTTGTTTTGTAGAGAATTCTACTAATGTGCGGCTTTCATTGTTTTTTCTGCAAAATTTAAATAACAATATATATTTTTTTTAATGATATGGATATAGCAAAGTGTGGTCCAGTATAGTGTTATATGATTCATGCCCTAAACATTCATATGGTTTGTTCTTTTACATCTAGATAATTTTTTTAAATACTAGGAATTATGTTCGATATTGATTTATTTCCGGTAGCTCCAAAAAGGCTTCTTGGCCTCCAAGTGACAACTTGAAGTTGTGTTTAGCAGCAATCCTGCTTTTGTGTACTAAAAGATCTGGTAACCGCTGCCATAAGCCCTCCTTGCTCTAGAAAAAGTAAATGCCTAACTAGTGCCATCTTTCACAGGGACCGGAAGAAGCTATTTATACTTTGAATTCATTCTAGAAATCCTCGCAGCCTTATCAATATTCACTTCAGATGCTGTTGTTAAAAACATCATGAGTCAGCAGTTTAATGACTGTCATTGACCTAACCAAGAAAAATTCTTAGGAGGCCACAAGCCATTAATTAACTCTTAATTATTTTGCTAATAGAATTCGATAGACTCAATTTGACTGATCTACATTTGGTTCTTGTTTTTTTTTTTAAATCGTTACCTGTCAAAGGGATATTTTATTCAAATCCCTCTCTGTCTTTCAGATCAACGGAGTCAAGACCAGATTCCCAGCCATGCTGGGACCTCATGTAAACATCACTGCAGCCAAGAGCGCCATCTCTGTGGACACAGCCTTCGGGGTGCGAATCCGATACAATGGTGTAAACACAGTCACTGTGCAAGTTGGGCCCCAGTACAAGAACCAAGTGCGGGGGATGTGTGGCAACTACAACGGAAACCCCAAGGACGACAAGGCAAAGCCTGATGGGACTATTGCGCGCAACGATGCAGAGTTTGGGAACTCCTGGAAGGCAGACATCGATTCAGCAGGGTAAGCAATGATATGTCTTACCTTTCAGAAAAAAAACACTAAAATATATAGAGCATTCTGTAGGTTCAGGAAAGTGTTTGCTGGTTGTTATCGTTTTCCTGCAGGACGAGTGATTTTTTATCTCAATTATTTAAAAAAAAGTCACATAAATACATACTTGCTTAGGTCATATGTACGTTTTAAGAAATATTCAGACACTAGTGAACGTTACAGTGAATTATTGGTAAATCATACTTAACGCAATTAAATGTATCAATAATATACAGCTTAGTTTGAATGAGCAACTTATGAAATGTTCATAAAAGTATCAGTGAATGAATGAACAAAGCCGGGTTGTGAAGTCCTCTGTTATCCAGAAAAGACATCCTGGCACTGGGGAAGTATGCAAATTATTGAATGTGGTTTCTATCATTATGATAGATAGGCATCTTGAAGAGCTACACAAAGGACAGCAATCACTGAAATATGAATGATGTAAATGCTCAACTAAAAGTGCTGTACAAAAAATGTGTTGAGTGCACCACAATAATCATCACGGGCCAAAGGGGATTCGGCAAAGAGGTCATAGTGAAGCGGCACACAGCCCTAGAACCAGCATCATCCTGTACCTGCCTTATCAATGAGTGCTGTTTCTCATTCTAGGACAAGCCCCCCAGCTTTACAGGCCCTTCTATACACGTCAAGGGGCAGAGCAAAGGGGTCATTCCAAAGGCAGCAACTTTTGAATGAGGTTACATCATCTGCGGCCCTTAGCATTACTACTTAATATAAGGCTGCACTACAGGCATGATGCTGTGCATGCAACAGACACAACCAAAAGGCACAAGCATTGCTCCCTGCATCACCCCGTCTTCAACTAAGGAGTTTACTATGAGCACAGTCCACAAACTGCCCTGCTCCCCAATGTGACTCTATGGAGTTGGGACTCTTTCAACTGGGACGAGCTGAATAGTACAATTCTCATTGAATATTACAACCAAAGTAACATAAATCTGTAGTGAAACTGAATGAAGCAACACGTATTGCTACACATTCTGAGCTCGAGAAACAGCCAGCAATGGTAACAATTGCTATTTATAAGTGTTAAAGGAGGGGCTTTCTGTAAGGAGGGAGGGGATAAGACGAGGGAGTGATCAGTGTTTTTGTAACAGCAATGTCCGTGGTTTGATAACAATCATTTAAAATGAGTCATCTTCCTTCTGTTTGTTTTTAACACAAATTCAAGTCAATGCTCTTTATACCTGAGTTTCATTCTCTCTTCTCTCGTCAGGTGCATGGATGATACAGGTGTGATCATCCCTAATGACACCTGCACTAATATGGGAGCCATCATTGAGCTGTGCAAGATCCTCACCCGCCCATCCGGCCCCTTCGATGAGTGCCAGTGGTACGAGGACGCGGAACCTTTTGTGACCTCTTGTGTGTATGATCTCTGCTACTACGGCACAAACAAAGGGATGCTCTGCACAGCTGTCCAGGCTTACGAGGAAATCTGTAACCTTCACAGCTTGGTGATTCCAGACTGGAGGTCAGAGCTGCAATGTGGTAAGTCAAGAAGTCTCTTCTACGGATTCTGACATTAAGAAAGTCATGTTTCATTCATAACTTGTCCAATAGCGGAATCAAGAAACACAGTTGTGTTAGATATTCTCTATATCTTTATGCACTGTATTGTAACATTTGTGTAGATCTTTATTCCACTGCTGTTGCCCCAAAGCGATGTGCTGGGATATTAGAGGCTGTGCAGCAGGTTTGTGTGGTTGGGAGAATGTAGCTTTATAGTCTGTTAACAAGGGCATAACACAATAGGGTGATTCCAGTTTTGTTACTCTGGGCTTGGTACCGCTCAGGGGCTTGTCAGTGATCCATAATGTTGCAAAGTATTTGGGCCCAGATATAGAAGACTTTGAATGGGGTTTGCATAAAATGTTTAAAACACAAGTTCAACGTATAATGTCTTGTTGGGATTTACAGTTCAACGCAACTCAGGTTGGATTGTAACCAAAAATAACACAAAGCTGTGCAGTGATGTATTTCTATCAAGGGGGCATTCCATGGGGTTTTGACGCAAATTGCTTTCCACAACGAATTGTAGACAGGCAATTGCCCCAAAAATCCTGTACCTCTCTGAACCTCACATAAAAAGGAGAAATATTTTTATTTGTCGTTGTTTTTCCTCTTTGCTTGTCTCTTTGCATGTGTGCTGTATTCTATGTATAAATAAATATACAGTCACACACTGGGAGGAGCCATTGTTTGGAATAAATCACCTTTTGCAGATCATACAAAGTGTCTGTGAATGTTCCTTTATATAAGAGAAGCTTTTTTGTAGTATGAAGGGCCTCCCAAGCCCGTCGCCATCAGAAGTGGCTTGTGGATATGTGCGTTTTGCATTTTATAGAAAATATTAATTTGTGTCTAAAATATTCAGTCTTAATTATGCTCTGAATTTTGAATCTTGAATGAATCAGTTTTGAAACTTTACAGTATATTCAGTAAAATCTTTAATTCAGCAGGGAGCGATACATTTTCAAGGCTAACTGTATCTTCAGCACTTGAATTCAGTAATAATATCACAGCACACACTTCCTGTTCTTCTCCGCAGATGACAACTGCCCTGAGAACAGTCACTATGAACTGTTTGGCACTGGCTGCCCAACCACTTGTAGGATCCTTCATCAGACTGCCCCATGCCCTGCAGAGAGCGTGGACGGATGCTTCTGTGATGAAGGGTATGCTCTTCACCTTGGCCTCTGTGTGCCAGAAAGTCAGTGCGGCTGCACTATGGACGGTGTCTACTACAACCTGGGAGATGAGGTCTTCCTAACAGATACCTGCAGCCAGAAATGCACCTGCATCGCACAACAGATGGTGTGTGAAGCCCACACGTGTGCCGCCCTAGAAGAATGTAAGGTCATGAATGGAATCAGGAAGTGCTACCCTGTAGACAGTGGAATCTGCTGGGCCTCTGGAGATCTTCACTACCGCACCTTTGATGGAGTTTCCTTTGACTATCAAGGAGTATGCAAATATACCCTTAGTAAGTCCAGCTCCCAGACCGGCTCTCTGATTGACTTCAGCGTCATGGTACAAAATGAGCACCGATCATCACCTGTGGTGGCATGGACACGAACAGTTGAAGTGAATGTCTACGGGGAGCAGATTTCCATAGCGAGTGGAGAACATGGCCGTGTTCAGGTAATGAAAGACCTGATCTCTTTTTATATGCAGAAATTGACCTAACTTACAAGAGGATGTGATGCATCCATTTCTTAATGACAGGTATAAACACCCATTAGGAGAACAAATAAAACCAATACCAAGAATGGAGAACAACAATAAATGTGTAGAGCTAAGAAAGGAGATGGTTTTAAAGCGATTTAAAAAGCAACATGCTTGATAAACCCCAAAAAAAATATATATATTTGTAGTGCATGAGTGAATACCAGAGATACAAGCTTAGAAGCTTGATTTCTGCACTTCTGTTGATATTGGACTATTACTGCACACAGGAAAATGCCATGGGGAAATGCCCATATTGCTAAAAAGCTATCCGTTGTGAAAGGATGTTTACTGCTATATGTGTAGCAAACACCAGGCAAATCACTTCATGCAAAACCTTTAATTGCACACAAAATTGCGAGCCAGGCCTCATAAATACGATGCTAAGGATCCGACAACAAGAATCATATATATTCACTATTGGCATTAATTGGGTACTGCAAGTGACAACTATGGTGCCATGAGGAAAAGTAAATATTGAGCTTCCATCACTATCAGATACATGATGCACTACTTTGCTTAGACATGAGAGGTTAATTCATTTTATGACAATTAACAGCCACACTGCAACTCAAATTATCCTCACATACATAAATTACTTATATTTATGACAGTCACTAAAAGTTTACAAGCTAGTTTGCAGCTAAAATAAAGTCCAATAGAACAACCATAATTAATATCTTCAGCTGTTAGTTTAAATACATTTAATGAATAGAGGATGAATACAGTAGTTATTGTATGTGCTTCACAAATCTTAATTGTAGGATTTATTCAGTAGTATAAGCAGTTGTTAGCCTTATAGAAGGAGACCAACGTTGGGAGAAAAGATAAGGAAGATAAAATAACAAAGAAAGACAGATATAAAAAATAGGATGTCTCCTGCAGGTCAAATATTCTTCATTGTAACAACTGTCACAGAATAATCAACCTCTATGTTCCGGGTAATAGAAAAGGTTATTGATGTAAGGTAAGGATAACCTATGAAATGAAGATACAGGTTACCAATCTGGCTTTAATAGAGCTTGCCATTCAGATTGCCACTCGAATGAGTGAAAATAAAGGAGATAATTCTGTATCCAATTATTTTGGAAATTGAAAGCCGAATCTTCATAGTTATGCCAATAGTCAAAAAAGTGTTAAATCAGTGTTATTTATAAACTATAAACCAATAAAAAAGACAAATGCATGAAAATAGAAAATATATACATTTCTTTATTTGAAAAGTTGACTTTAATTGTGATTAGTCTCTGACGATTAAGCGTGTGTATTTACAGATGAAAGGAAAATCTAATGTGGAATTGAAAAAAGAAAATACAAAGTGAATAATTAAATGTGTGTCCTATGTTTTAATACAAAATATGTATAATCATTTCAGATCAATGGCTCCCAAAATATTCTCCCAATTTCCAGTCAATCTGGTAAGATCCAAGTCTACCACAGCGGCTCCTCTGCAGTTGTCCAGACAGAATTTGGCCTTGTGGTGTCCTACGACTGGAGACATCATGTAGCTGTGCAGGTGCCTGCATCATACTCAGGATCTCTTGCTGGCCTTTGTGGAAACTTCAATGGAAACAAGAGTGATGAATTCAGGGTTCCTGATGGATCTCTGGTGGGCAGTGCAGTTACTTTTGGAAACAGTTGGAAAGAAGAAGACGAGGACTCTGCTTTTATCTGCATTGACACTGACAAT
This sequence comes from Pleurodeles waltl, assembly GCF_031143425.1. Lineage (NCBI taxonomy): Eukaryota > Metazoa > Chordata > Amphibia > Caudata > Salamandridae > Pleurodeles > Pleurodeles waltl. Next base: position 1,417,172,455 of record NC_090446.1, read on the forward strand.
CCACCAGTATGCGGTGAGGACATGATGTCCCAGTTCAGCAACCAGAACCACTGTGGAATCATGAAAGATCCAACTGGTCCATTTAACAACAGCATTAATGCTGACACTGATGTCTACTTCAAGAACTGTGTCTATGACTTGTGTGGAACAGATGGAGACAAGCAAACACTCTGTGAAATAATCAAAAGTTATGCGCACCATTGCCAGGGCCATGGCAATGCCATTCGGCAATGGAGGAGTCTCATTGGATGTGGTATGTGAAATAAACCTTCTTTATGTATTTATTTCATTGTTCATTGAGAATTTCAGTTACCTTAGGGCGGTGTAGATGAGTTATACTTTGAATGCTGTAATGATGTGGTGTCCAACCTTTGCAAGATAGACCCTAATATTACATTCTTCACCTGATTTTTTTAAACACATGAAATTTGACGGCAATTAGGAAACAAATGCATTTTGGCCCCTTGGTGAGACAAGAGTAGATTTGCATTTACACACTTGCTGCTCATAGTTTACTGAAAATTGACACTAAGGCACATACTACAATAAAATAAGCACAAAGGTGGGCATAATCTGCTTTCATCCCTCAAATAGAAAAATAAGCCTTCTGATTAAAATGGTGTATTCTGTGTCTGAACTATTCCATCACATCTGATAATTTCACTACATATTTACCTTTCATTTCATCTCTTGATTGTGAGACATATAGTATTCTATTACATACATTTCTTGATCCGCCGGACTAAAACAGAATAAAATAATCTTTAACCCTGTATCACCATAGTTATAGATTTGGCTGACTCATAAAATAGACTACTGTTTTCTACTTCATTGACACAACTCTATCCATTAAATAGGTCTTGAAATAAATCTGTCCTCATTCTAATAGCTACTGTTATTTAGGTGAACACTTTACTGAGTTCTTCTGCTGGTTGTATGAACCAGTAACAGAAACATGGTGAACCACCACAGAAACATCTGTGATGTGTATACAGTGCAACAGAACACTGCTCTGGTATGACATACTGTCCCAAAATGTTGTTATTATTGTTATTACTATTATTATTATTAGTAGTAGTAGTAGTAGTAGTAACAGCAGTAGTAGTGGCCATAGTAGTAGTATTGGTGTAGTATTTTTTATTGTAATTATTTTTATACTGTTTTTTATAAACGTACAATGATGAGCACCAAGTATCCATGTACATATGAATTTAATGGCATTTTGATTTTTCCAGACATCACGTGTCCCAGTAATCAGACATATGAGTTATGTGGACCATCTTGCCCTGGTACCTGTGCCGGTGCCCCAACGGTCTGCCGCAGTCAGTGCAAGGAAGGATGCCAGTGTGAGAGCGGGTTTGTTCTGAGTGGCACAGACTGTGTGCCACAGAGTGAGTGCGGCTGCACAGAAAATGGCAAATATTACAGAGCAGCAGACACTTTCTGGAAAAACGACAACTGCCAGACTTTGTGCCGGTGTGATGGCGCCTCCAGGACTGTCCAGTGTTCACGCTCATCTTGTGCCACTGGTGAGACTTGCACCACTGTCAAAGGTGTCTATGGCTGCCACGTTCTGCCTGACGGTATCTGCAGAGGCTCAGGAGATCCCCACTATACCAGCTTTGATGGGAGAAGGTTTGATTTCCAGGGCACCTGCAAGTACGTCTTGTCTGAAGTCCAAGTTTCCAATGGTTCTCTACCCTTCTACAGAGTGGAAGTGAAGAATGAACAGTTGCAAGGCCTGCGGGTGGCAGTGACCAAGGATGTCTTTGTTTCTGTGTATCAGACCCAGATACATCTCCAGAGTGGAAAGAGTGGCACAGTTGAGGTAAGTCAAGAGTCTGAATGAAGTAATCTTAATTTACCGACTTCGCACTTAGAGCCAGATGTACAAGGCAAAATTGCCCGGTTCTCAGAACTGGGCTGTCTAAGAACACAGAAAGGCATTTTCATAAGTAACATGTTCCGAATTGCAATTTGGGATTGCAAATCAGTATTTGGTCGGGGCATGTTTAGGGCATCCGTTCTTGATACCTATTCGCAACTGGACAGTGGTCACCTTCCCCCTTGAGAATGGTAACAAAATGTTTTTAAGCGCAAGCAGTGGTCCATGGACCATAACCTACTCTTCAAAAATTTAAAGAACATTTTCATTTTTTTAATGCATCACATTTTTTATTGAGGAAAACAGGCTGCATCTAAAAAAAAAAAAAGATTGCTTTATTGAAAAGCAATTATAGACATCGTGGTCTGTTGGCCGTTGCAGGCCATCTTCCCTGCGATTTTTGCGATTCCCAATTGGTCAAAACCTGAGACCTACCTCATTAATATTCATGAGGTAGGTCTATTTGTGAACCATAGGAAAAGGTAAAACACACTTTTGTACATTAGTCTTTGCAATGACCAAATACTGAATCAGAAAAATTTTCATTTTGGGAATCGCAAACACTACTCTTCGTACATGTGACCTATACATTTTTATTATTTACCCATGCTTTCTGAGCAGCAAACATTCTTACTTGAATCACTGATATTACATATATATATGTGTATGTATATGTATATATACATATATATATATATACATATATATATATTTAGATTAGATATATAGATAGATACTCTTCATATTTTCAGTTGTGGGGGGGATATTATACTTTTCTCCGCATTACTTAGATTGCTTTGTTGAATATGGTCCCTTATCATGTTTGTTTTACTCAAAATGATGGTTAGCTTATCCCAGCTCAGCACAGGATGTTAGGCATGTTAGGCATACCAAATGTGTCACTTACTTATAGAGCAAAATTTTTTTTTTCTGTCTATGATAGGTTTTGACATCTTTACTCAAGCAAGTTGTGCATGTCTAAGGACATTTAGGCCCAGATTTATGAAGAGTGGCAATGCACCTAGTGCAGCGTCACTTTCCTGGCACCACTTAGCACCCCCCTAACGCCACCACGTGTGCACCGTATTTAAAAGACGGTGCACCATGCTGGTAGTTAGGCGGACTAGCATCATAATTTTTAACGCTAGTCCAGCGCTTTGCAGGACTAGAGTCAAAAAAATTGACGCTAATCCTGCAAAGCACCCAGAGGCCCATTGATCACAATGGGAGCCTCCTTTTAACGTCTGCGATTAGCAGGCATTAAAAAATGGCAATAAAAATGGTGCATAGGAATCTCATAGATTCCCTTGCGCTATGTTTACCCCCCTTGCGCAGGCAGAATGTGGTGCAAGGGGTTACAAAGTGGTGCAATGCAAGTATTGTGCCACTTTGTAAATATAGCGTGGTGTTTTTGCCCTTCCACTGCCACATTAGAGTAAATAAATTACGCTAATGTGGCATTGGAATGGCGCTGGGCCTTAATGTGATAGTTTTTTTTTCGACTGCTTATATTGATTATCTCTATGTGTGATCTTTCTTTCTTTTGTTTATTTTCCATTCTTGTGTAGCTAGGTTTTGGTATAGAATCGTATGCTCGCAAGAGCACAGCCTGGTGTGCGTTATATTGGTAAAATACCTAACTGCACGCTGGATTGTTCCGGGGATCATTGCGACAGAAAGAACTGTACAAGTCCCTTGTAATGAATATATTTCTAGCTGGGGCAGGCTTATATTGAGCTGTAAATGTTATAAATGTGCAGTTACGGTTATTGTAGCAAGGTATCCATAGGGCAGCATTTGACGGTGACTCCAGGTGCCAGGTGAAGCACTTAGCCAAAGCGTCAGGATTATAGAGATATCTCTTGGACATCTAAAAACACGAAACAAGTAACTTTTAAAAAACGCAGCTCATAATAGTTTCTTGTCCGATAAAAGTATATTAAATAGGAGTTGATTTATTTGCCGATTTACTCCAACCATCACATTTAATAACTATCCACTTACTATAACTTTTTCCATCAGATCAATGGAATCATTCAGACTCTGCCTGTGAATATCAACAGTGGAAGAATCGTCATCTTTAAAAGTGGGGCCTACACAGTACTAAAAACAGACTTCGGCCTGACAGTCAACTATGACATGGTCTACAGTGTCTTTGTTACACTTCCTGCTCGATTCCAGGGCCAAACCAGTGGTCTATGTGGGAACTTCAACGGGATGGTGTCCGATGACTTCACTACCCGAAGTGGGTCTGTCGTTACCAACTCCTTCACCTTTGGTGTCAGCTGGGCTTCTGAAGGCAGCACCGGCTGTGACCACGGCTGCTCAGGTGACTGCCCAGTCTGCAGTGCAGACAAGATTATGTCCTCCAAGCGAGCCTGTTGGATCATCCAAGACCCCAGAGGGCCCTTCTCCTCCTGTCACTCAAAGATCGACCCCGCTCACTACTATTCTGACTGTGTCTATGACCACTGCCTGACCGAAGGGAACAGCACGGTCCTGTGCCATGCCATTCGGACCTACACAGCGACCTGCCAGGCTGCCAATGTGACCATCGCCAGCTGGAGGAACAGCTCCTTCTGCGGTGAGTAAAGGAGTTCATAGTTTTCTTATGGAAAAGAAAAAAAGAACATAAAAAAAAATGAGGGTCATATTTGAAAGAAGCATATGCAGCCATCGTGCTGTTGTTGAATAGCATAAACCAGTTTTCTTACTGCTAGTGCATCCCAATCTCAACCATCACTTATTTTTGCATCATTATCATTACTGCATCAATTTATTGGCACATGCTAACTACCGTGAGCACTCTCTACTCGTCTGCCTACAAGTGTGGTCCACCATTGTACACCCTGCAATTGACCCATAGTGTGGTTCTGGTGTTCCTGTTCAAGTAATGAAATGATGTGCAGAGTATGATGATTGTACTTTGAGATAAGATAACTTATAGAAAGTTCAAGAATTTAAGCCAACTTGCCACCTTCTACATGGTAAACAACTGGTAACATGTTTAGCACTGGAGAGACCAAAACTCCCGTGGGACGATCTTTCATTCCCCTGGCCAGTTATGGCTCTCCTTTTATTTCATTGTTATCATTTATTGTTACATATACACGGCAATAGTAATCTACAGGAATGATGACTGGTAGCACTTAGTAAGCATGACAAAAGGCCCATTATTTAGTCAATATGTTATCGAATTAAAAAAAAGATGCTTGCACATTATCTGTCATGCAGATTACTATGAACAGCTGTTCCGTCTTATTCCCCTTTCCCAGACACTGCAAATACCCCGACTTGGAATAAACCCTACTTCTCTGAAACAAGGCAGGCCATCATGCTTGCTGTGCAGAGTTTCCCTATCTGCCTGCCTTGTTCCTCAGAGACTAGTGCAGTTCCTCTATAATGATATGCATCACTTTAGCAGCACCCACTTATCTAGCAGGGCCACGCCCATGTCACCAGATGAGAAGATTTACTGCAAAATGTCCGTGGCACGAGGTGTCACTGCCTAATTTTGAGTGTCAGTATAGGTCAGATGCCATGCTCAGCCCCGTGCACACCCCACAGCCCTAGAGTCAATATTGTCTCAGTGCTGCAGGTCTTGACTGGTAGGTGAGCGAACACTTGCAATTAGTAATGCTGTCTCTATTCCTGTCTGCAGCCATGGAGTGCCCTGTCAACAGCCACTATGAACTGTGCCACCAGAGGTGTCAGGACTCATGCATCGCCCCCTCTTTGCTTCACCACTGTGATGCCACCTGCTCTGAGGGCTGCGTTTGTGATGATGGGTTCAAAAGAAGCGGGGACACCTGCGTGAGAGCGGAGCAGTGCGGCTGTGAGCACGAGGGGATGTACTATAACGTGAGTCTATCTTCTTTACCACCTACAGTCTCCTCTCTGGTAAACCTGAGTTGTCTGGGCACCAGCTGCCTATAGTCCCTCCGCTGCGAAGGTTTGTGAGATGGATCCTCTCTAATTAACCTGGAGGTGAGATGGGCCTTGAAGGCAATGTAAGACATGCCTGAGGCTAACCGGAAGTTCATGTTCTCTTCCTGCTCTACCCATCTGATACTGCTACATGCGTATGTTTTTTTACCACTGTGCATTGGGACGCTACTGCCTGTAATTGTGAACTTTTGGAACGTTTACTGGAATGGACTGAAGGCCATCACTGGATCTTTAATAATTCCTTTTCCTATTAATTCGTTAATCAGCTGAGACTGCCAAACTGGATATAGAGACATACTTTTAGCTACTTAAAATCCATCCATTACTTTAGAACGCATATTTCCAAATGTGTCCTTAATTACTGGCAGGAAATATATCGAAAACGATTCCATACGTTACTGAGTCTCTGACTCTCCTAAAAATACATGTTTTACGGAATCCAAATTTATCTTTAACCTTTGCCTAGAAAATAATCCACAACTGCCCCATACTTTCATGGACATATAACTCTCCTAAATATTCCTGTTTCTGCTAGCTAGTAATGACACTTCTTTACCAACAGTTCAAGGACTTGTTTAGTTTGATGAAATGTCCCCAGATTTCTTCTTGCTGCCCTTGTCAGTCCACCTGTCACTCTTCTACAAGACCTGCATTTCATCCTCGTTCACTGGCTCCCCACAGAGACCCGGATCACATTGAGACGACTTACTTTGCCTTCAAAGCACTTCTCACCTCAAGGATTAATGTAAATGCAGAAACAAGTCATCTGTTATGTTGAACACTCCAGTGCCCCGCCCGAAAATATGCTCTTACTTCTAGCTTTGGCAAGCCGCTCACAACCTGCACTTTCAAGAGCACTTAACGACATTTCTGAGTTATCGTCTTCCTCTCATAGCCACTGTATAGCTCCACAAAGTACTTGACCTGTCACATGTTCTCAGTTCTTAAGCTAATGCATGTACATGTGTTAAATTCATGCTCAATAAATATTTGTATGAATAAATGAATATCTACACTAACATATCATAAATGTTAACATGTATGTGTCTGGGCCTCTTTGACCGTACTCAAAGTGGCTCTTCTGAAAGTTCCGAATGTTGCAGTTGATGTTACATTTAAACCATGTCTATTCAATCTTTTTTTATTCCCAGTTGCATTGCTATCCTGTATATTGTAACATTTCTTAATTTTTCTCTTCTGTCCTTCTAATCTTCTGTGTTCATCTGCTGTTTACTGATATCATATTCACAATAACCTTCCTATTCTTCAATTATGCATTATATATGCTCGGTGAATTCTATCTTGATGTCTGTGAATTTGAAAACTCAGTAGAATTGCATTTCTGCATCATTGTTCATTAAACTACGAGAATAACGCTAGGTTTGAAGGAAAGGGTCCTTTGCAGGAGCACAGTTCTGGTCCAGTTGTTACAAGAGGCCAGTCAAGTCAAAAGGGTACTGGTGCAGATGGCAGTTACCACTTGTTTTCTCCTCTGAGCACATGCCAGTCCCCCAAACAGAGTTCTGCCAGCAGGGCCCTGCCCACATGGACACTGCAAGGCTACACCCCAGCACTGTCCATGTTGCTACACACTTTAGGACCTAACAATGATTGTGGCAGCAACTAAACGCCATGCCTATCAACCATTTTTTGCTCCAGAATGTCACTCTTAAAATTACTGCGGAGCAGGAAATTAGCATGGAGAGTCAAAGCAGTAGATTTTTGCTATGCTTCGTGTTAGACCTGACAGCCTTAGGGTAGTCACCCCTAACTTTTTGCCTGCCTCCCTCCTCGTTTTGGATACTGTTTTGCTGGTTTTTAGACTCTGCGCACTTTACCACTGCTAACCAGTGATAAAGTGTATATGCTCTCTCTCTGTAAACATGGTAACTTTGGATCATACCTGATTGAACTATTTAATCTACTTATAAGTCCCCAGTCATGTGCACTCCAGGTGCCTAGGGCATATAGATTAAATGCTACTAGTGGACCTGCAGCACGGATTGTGCCACCCACTTAAGTAGCCCCTTTTCCTTGTCTCAGGCCTACCATTGCTAGGCCTGGGTGTGCAGTTTCACTGCCACCTCGACTTGGCATTTAAAAGTACTTGCCAAGCCTAGAACTCCCCTTTTTCTGCATATAAGTCACCCTTAATGTGTGCCCTGGGTATCCCCTAGAGCAGGGTGCTGTGTAGGTAAAAGGCAGGACATGTACCTGTGTAGTTATATGTCCTGGTAGTGTAAAACTCCTAAATTCGTTTTTGCACTACTGAGAGACCTGCTCCCTTCATAGGCTAACATTGGGGCTGCCCTCATACACTGTTGAAGTGGCAGCTGCTGATCTGAAAGGAGCAGGGAGGTCATATTTAGTATGGCCAGAATGGTAATACAAAATCCTACTGACTGGTGAAGTCGGATTTAATATTACTATTCTAGAAATGCCACTTTTAGAAAGTGAGCATTTCTTTGCACTTACATCCTTCTGTGCCTTACAATCCACGTCTGGCTAGGTTTAGTTGACAGCTCCTTGTGCATTCACTCAGACACACCCCAAACACAGGGTACTCAGCCTCACTTGCATACATCTGCATTTTGAATGGGTCTTCCTGGGCTGGGAGGGTGGAGGGCCTGCCCTCACACAAAGGACTGCCACACCCCCTACTGGGACCCTGGCAGACAGGATTGAACTGAAAGGGGACCTGGTGCACTTCTTAGCCTCTCTTTGAAGTCTCCCCCACTTCAAAGGCACATTTGGGTATAAAACAGGGCCTCTGCCCTACCTCATCAGACACTTGCTGGAGAAGAAACCGGAACCAGAAACTACATCCTGCCAAGAAGAACTGCCTGGCTGCTCAAAGGACTCACCTGTCTGCTTTCTACAAAGGACTGCTGTCTTGCTGTTGCCCTGCTGCCTTGCTGAACTCTTGTCTGGCTGTGAAAGTGCTCTCCAAGGGCTTGGATAGAGCTTGCCTCCTGTTCCTTGAAGTCTCAGGACCAAAAAGACTTCTTCCTTTCACTTGGACGCTCCGTGCGCCGAAAATTTCGACGCACAGCTTGTTTCGCGGCGAGAAAAACGCCGCACACCGACGCTGATCGACGCGACGCCCTCGGGACGATCGAGACTTCGACGCACAACCTCGCAAGGACAAAGCCGCTCGACTTTCCAGGAGAAATCGACGCGACGCCCACCGTGAGTGCGAAACTTTGACGCACGGCCTCGCAAGGACAACGCCGCCCGACTTCCAAGGAGAAATCGACGCGACGCCTGCCGTGAGACCAAACTTTCGACGCACGGCCTCGCAAGGACAACGCCGCCCGACTTCCAAGGAGAAATCGACGCGACGCCTACCGTGAGATCGAAACTTCGACGCGCAGCCCCGCAGAACGACGCGCAGCCGGAAAACAAGCAGGAGAATCCACGCACAGACCCGGGACATCTGGTAATCCCCGCGATCCACAAAAAGAGACTGTCTGCGCGCCGGAAAACGACGCCCGACTTCCCCGCGTGGAAAAGACCGACGCAAGTCTGTGTGTGCTGAGGAGAAATCGACGCACACACCCCTTTTTCCACGCATCTCTTCTCCTGTGGCCCTCTGAGGAGATTTTCCACCAGAAACCAGGTACTTTGTGCTTGAAAGACACTGTATTGCATTCTAAAGACTTAAGACACTTTATATCACTTCCCTGTGATATTTCTACAATTTTCCATTGCAACTTTATTCTTTTTGACCTACAATTATCCTGATAAATATTATATATTTTTCTAAACACTGTGTGGTGTAGTTTTGTGGTGCTATATGGTGGTATTGTATGATTTATTGCACAAATACTTTACACATTGCCTTCTAAGTTAAGCCTGACTGCTCGTGCCAAGCTACCAGAGGGTGGGCACAGGATAATCTTGGATAGTGTGTGACTTACCCTGACTAGAGTGAGGGCTTTTGCTTGGACAGGAGGTAACCTGACTGCCAACCAAAAACCCCATTTCTAACATTGGTGATCAGCGGTGAGGATAGGACTTGTATTTGTGCAGTGACATACAGTAGCTAAGTATCTCACTACCTACCCACAGTTGAAGGTCAACTTGGTTTTTATCTCTTTTTGAAAATCCGTTTTTTCCTGACAATTTTCAAAAACTAAATCCTCACTCAACATGTCTCTGACTGGGTCTCAGACAAGGGACTTTGACCTAGTCCAGTTGGATACATACACGGTCAAACAACTAAGAGGATTCTGCAGGGCATTGAGGGTACCCACCCAAGGGGCCTCCAGAAAGGAGGACTTTCAAGTGGCGCTGAGGGCCTGGGCAGAAGCCCATTTAGAGGATGATGAGGAAGGGGAGCCAGAAAATGGCCCCTCAGAAGGATTTTCACTATCTATGGATGGTGTTACCACTGCAATTGTGCACCCTTCCAGACCAGGGAGCAGTGTCTCCATGCAAAGCCTGACCGCAGAGGAAAGGAGAGAGGAAAGGGAGTTCCAATTACAAATGGCAAAACTGAAAATTGAGGCGCAACAGGAGGAGAGGAGGGCAGAAAGAGAAGCCAAACAAGCTGAGGCTGAAAGAGCAGCCAAACAGATTGAAGCTGAAAGGACAGCCAAACAGATTCAAGCAGAAGCTGAAAGGGCAGCCAAACAAGCAGAAGCTGAAAGAGCAGCCAAACAAGTGGAAGCTGAAAGAGCTTTGGCTGAAAAGAAACTATTGTTGGCTCATGAACTGAGTCTCAAGGAGCTGGAGATCAAGGCAAGACAGTCTGAATCCAGCAATAATGGTGGCAGCATACAGACAGGACCTGCTGGAGAAAAGAAGGTTCGTATACCCAAAAATGTGGTGCCCAGTTTTGTGGTGGGAGATGACATAGATAAATGGTTAGCTGCTTATGAAGTTGCACTAAGGGCTCATGAGGTTCCTGAAGGGCAATGGGGGGTAGCTATGTGGGGTTATGTGCCGCCATTGGGGAGGGACACACTTCTCACATTGGATCCACCGGATCAAAACACATACCCACTCCAGAAAGCCACTTTACTTGCCAAGTTTGGGCTGACCCCTGAGGGATACCGTCAGAGGTTCAGGGACAGCACCAAACAAACCACACAAACATGGGTAGATTTCTTTGATTTCTCTAGTAAGGCACTGAATGGATGGGTGCGGGGCAACAAAGTAGCAGATTATAAAAGTTTATATGATTTGATCCTGAGAGAGCATATGCTTAATGTTACTTATACAGATTTGCGCCAGCACCTAGTGGATAGTAAGCTGACTGATCCCAGGAAGCTTGCTGAGGAGGCGGACCTCTGGGTTAGCACCAGAGTGTCCAAAAAGGTACCTGGGGGGGACTCCCACAAAGGTGGTCAGGGTTCCCAACAGAAGAAAGAGGGGGGAGATAAACTTACAGATAAGGAACTCTCTAAAGGCCCCCAAAAGAATTCCCAGGGAGGGGGTGGCAACCCTTCCTTTTCCAAATTTGGGAGAAAGCCAGGGACATTTGACAAGTCAGGAAAATCTAGCCCCAAATGCATGGAATGTTACCAATATGGTCACTACAAAGGCGATCCTCAGTGCCCCAAGAGGGCACCGTCCACTACCGGACAGGCACCTGGGTTGACTAGTGTAGCACTCGGGGGGGAGATGGACCCAACTAGCTTTGGGGAACAGGTAGAGATTTCCCTAGTGTCCCTGGGAGAAGGAGAAATGGTGCCCAAGGCCCACATGCCTAGAAATACTTCCAAGTACCGGCAGTGGGTCACCATTGATGGGCAGAGGGTGGAGGCTCTGCGTGACACAGGAGCCAGTATGACTACTATCAAGAGTCAGCTGGTGTCAGCAGAGCAGATAATGCCTAATACATTCCACCAGGTCAGAGTAGCTGACAATCGCGAGAGTCACCTACCGGTGGCTCTGGTTCCCTTTGAGTGGGGGGGGGTCTCTGGTACTCTGAAAGTAGCTGTGAGTCCTGCCATGCCTGTAGATTGTCTGTTAGGCAATGACCTTGAGCACACTGCTTGGAAAGAAGTGGAGCTCAGGTCTCACCTGGAGATGTTAGGGTTACCTGAGTGGGTCTGCATGACCACACGGTCCATGGCTGACCGAGAGGGAAGTCAAGGGCATCTGGAGCCTGGAACGATGGCCCAGAGAGCTGCCAGGAGGAGGGACCAGGGGTGCGGGAAACCGGCCCCCGCTGTTCCCACAGTGGCTGACGGGGCTCCTGAGGAGGAGGCTTCCGAGCCAACTGGGGAAGACATCGCCGCCCTAGGTGACTTACCTGAGCTTGCTGGTTGGCAAGTTGAGGGTGGACCCACCAGGGAGGACTTCTGCAAGGCGCAGAAAGAATGTCCCACTCTAGAAGGTTTGAGGAAACAAGCCTCAAACCAGGCAGCTGGCGACGCCTCTGGCGATCACCACCTATATTGGGAGAATGATCTCCTTTACAGTGAGCCTAAGGTTCCGGGCTTTGGGGCAGCACGTGTGCTGGTGGTCCCCCAATGTTACCGAACCTTCCTACTGGGTCTGGCTCACGACATTCCCCTGGCAGGACATTTGGGGCAGGGCAAGACCTTTAACAGGCTTGTCACCCACTTTTATTGGCCCAAAATGAGGACACACTCAGACAAGTTCTGCAGATCCTGTCCTACCTGCCAGGCCAGTGGTAAAGCAGGAAAAAGGGTTAAAACCCCCCTGATTCCACTTCCTGTCGTTGGCACCCCCTTTGAAAGGGTGGGCATCGACATTGTTGGCCCCTTGGACCCCAAAACTGCCTTAGGCAACAGGTTCATCCTGGTTTTGGTGGACCATGCCACCCGTTACCCAGAGGCAATCCCTCTAAGGACAGTAACTGCACCGGTGGTGGCCAGAACCCTGATGGGGATATTTACCCGTGTGGGGTTCCCCAAGGAAATAGTGTCTGACAGAGGCACTAACTTCATGTCCGCATACATGAAGTCGCTGTGGGATGCGTGTGGTGTAACTTACAAGTTCACCACACCCTATCACCCCCAGACGAACGGTCTTGTGGAGAGATTCAACAAGACCCTGAAAGGCATGATTGGTGGCCTTCCTGAGGCCATGAGGCGTAAGTGGGACGTCCTCTTACCATGCCTTCTCTTTGCTTACAGAGAGGTCCCCCAGAGAGGGGTAGGGTTCAGTCCCTTTGAACTTCTCTATGGGTACCCTGTCAGGGGACCCTTAAGCATTGTCCAGGAGGGATTGGAGAAAGCTCCAAAGGCACCCCCTCAGGATGTGGTCAGCTATATGTTGGCCCTCCGCAACCAGATGACCCGCTTCTGGAAAGAAGCCCAAGATAACCTTGAGGCCAGTCAAGAGGTGATGAAACAATGGTATGACCAGAAGGCCACCCTGGTAGAGTTTCAACCTGGAGACAAAGTGTGGGTAATGGAGCCAGTAGAGCCCAGAGCTCTCCAGGACCGCTGGTCTGGCCCATTTGAAATAAAGGAGCGGAAAGGGGAGGCCACTTACCTAGTGGACCTCAAAACCCCTAGGAATCCCCTAAGGGTGCTCCATGTGAACCGACTAAAAGCTCATTGTGAGAGGTCGGAGATCAACATGCTTCTGGTCACAGATGAAGGAACGGAAGAAGAGAGTGAACCTCTCCCCGACCTCCTCTCTGCCCAAGAAGGTGATGGGTCAGTAAGCGGGGTCATTCTGTCTGGCACCCTGACTCTAAATCAGAAAGGAGACTGTTATGAGCTGTTGGAGCAGTTCTCCCCCCTGTTCTCCCTTACTCCTGGGCTGACCCACCTCTGTGTTCATGATATTGACACCGGTGACAGTCTCCCTGTGAAAAACAAAATTTACAGGTTGTCGGATAAGGTGAAGACCAGCATCAAGGAGGAGGTCTCCAAGATGTTGACTCTAGGGGTCATTGAGAAATCCAGTAGTCCCTGGGCCAGCCCAGTGGTATTGGTCCCTAAGGCTACTGCCCCAGGTGCGAAGCCAGAGCTCCGGTTCTGTGTGGACTACCGGGGTCTCAACTCAGTCACCCGGACTGATGCTCACCCCATCCCCGAGCTGATGAGCTCGTGGACAGGCTAGGCGCTGCCAAGTTCCTGAGTACGTTTGATCTTACTTCAGGGTACTGGCAGATCGCCCTGACTGAGGGGGCTAAGGAAAGGTCCGCCTTTTCCACCCCTGACGGCCATTACCAGTTCCGAGTGATGCCGTTTGGATTAAAAAATGCCCCCGCTACCTTCCAACGGTTGGTTAACGGGGTCCTGGCTGGCAAGGATGCCTTCTGTGCAGCCTACCTGGATGACATAGCTGTCTACAGTTCCAGCTGGGAGGAACACCTGCTCCACCTCAAGGAGGTGCTTCAGGCCCTGCAACAGGCAGGCCTGACCATCAAGGCTAGTAAGTGCCAGATTGGGCAGGTTTCCGTGGTGTACTTGGGACACCTAGTAGGTGGTGGCAAGGTGCAGCCACTCCAGGCCAAGATCGAAACTATCAAGGCCTGGCAACCACCTCGAACCCAGACTGAGGTGAGAGCCTTTTTAGGCCTCACCGGATACTACCGCAGGTTTGTCAAGGGCTATGGTACCATTGTGTCCCCCTTGACAGAACTCACGTCCAAGAAGCAACCTAGGTTGGTGAATTGGACAGAGGCTTGTCAGAAAGCCTTTGACGCCCTAAAGGAAGCCATGTGCACGGCCCCCGTGCTCAAGGCCCCTGACTACTCCCAGGAATTTATCGTGCAGACAGACGCTTCAGAGCATGGCATAGGGGCAGTCCTAGCACAGCTAAATGAGGAGGGCCAAGATCAACCGGTAGTCTTTATTAGCAGAAGGCTATTACCACGGGAACAGAGGTGGAGTGCTATTGAAAGAGAAGCTTTTGCTGTGGTCTGGGCCCTGAAGAAGCTGATGCCCTACCTGTTTGGGACTCACTTCCTAGTTCAGACAGACCACAGACCCCTCAGATGGCTCATGCAGATGAGGGGTGAGAATCCAAAACTTCTGAGGTGGTCCATTTCCCTACAGGGGATGGACTTTACGGTGGAACATCGCCCAGGGGTTGACCACGCCAATGCTGATGGTCTCTCCAGGTACTTCCGCCTTAGCGATGAGAGCTCCCAGGAGGTCGGGTAGCTCTCCCCACTTTCAGCTGGGGGGGACACATGTTAGACCTGACAGCCTTAGGGTAGTCACCCCTAACTTTTTGCCTGCCTCCCTCCTCGTTTTGGATACTGTTTTGCTGGTTTTTAGACTCTGCGCACTTTACCACTGCTAACCAGTGATAAAGTGTATATGCTCTCTCTCTGTAAACATGGTAACTTTGGATCATACCTGATTGAACTATTTAATCTACTTATAAGTCCCCAGTCATGTGCACTCCAGGTGCCTAGGGCATATAGATTAAATGCTACTAGTGGACCTGCAGCACGGATTGTGCCACCCACTTAAGTAGCCCCTTTTCCTTGTCTCAGGCCTACCATTGCTAGGCCTGGGTGTGCAGTTTCACTGCCACCTCGACTTGGCATTTAAAAGTACTTGCCAAGCCTAGAACTCCCCTTTTTCTGCATATAAGTCACCCTTAATGTGTGCCCTGGGTATCCCCTAGAGCAGGGTGCTGTGTAGGTAAAAGGCAGGACATGTACCTGTGTAGTTATATGTCCTGGTAGTGTAAAACTCCTAAATTCGTTTTTGCACTACTGAGAGACCTGCTCCCTTCATAGGCTAACATTGGGGCTGCCCTCATACACTGTTGAAGTGGCAGCTGCTGATCTGAAAGGAGCAGGGAGGTCATATTTAGTATGGCCAGAATGGTAATACAAAATCCTACTGACTGGTGAAGTCGGATTTAATATTACTATTCTAGAAATGCCACTTTTAGAAAGTGAGCATTTCTTTGCACTTACATCCTTCTGTGCCTTACAATCCACGTCTGGCTAGGTTTAGTTGACAGCTCCTTGTGCATTCACTCAGACACACCCCAAACACAGGGTACTCAGCCTCACTTGCATACATCTGCATTTTGAATGGGTCTTCCTGGGCTGGGAGGGTGGAGGGCCTGCCCTCACACAAAGGACTGCCACACCCCCTACTGGGACCCTGGCAGACAGGATTGAACTGAAAGGGGACCTGGTGCACTTCTTAGCCTCTCTTTGAAGTCTCCCCCACTTCAAAGGCACATTTGGGTATAAAACAGGGCCTCTGCCCTACCTCATCAGACACTTGCTGGAGAAGAAACCGGAACCAGAAACTACATCCTGCCAAGAAGAACTGCCTGGCTGCTCAAAGGACTCACCTGTCTGCTTTCTACAAAGGACTGCTGTCTTGCTGTTGCCCTGCTGCCTTGCTGAACTCTTGTCTGGCTGTGAAAGTGCTCTCCAAGGGCTTGGATAGAGCTTGCCTCCTGTTCCTTGAAGTCTCAGGACCAAAAAGACTTCTTCCTTTCACTTGGACGCTCCGTGCGCCGAAAATTTCGACGCACAGCTTGTTTCGCGGCGAGAAAAATGCCGCACACCGACGCTGATCGACGCGACGCCCTCGGGACGATCAAGACTTCGACGCACAACCTCGCAAGGACAAAGCCGCTCGACTTTCCAGGAGAAATCGACGCGACGCCCACCGTGAGTGCGAAACTTTGACGCACGGCCTCGCAAGGACAACGCCGCCCGACTTCCAAGGAGAAATCGACGCGACGCCTGCCGTGAGACCAAACTTTCGACGCACGGCCTCGCAAGGACAACGCCGCCCGACTTCCAAGGAGAAATCGACGCGACGCCTACCGTGAGATCGAAACTTCGACGCGCAGCCCCGCAGAACGACGCGCAGCCGGAAAACAAGCAGGAGAATCCACGCACAGACCCGGGACATCTGGTAATCCCCGCGATCCACAAAAAGAGACTGTCTGCGCGCCGGAAAACGACGCCCGACTTCCCCGCGTGGAAAAGACCGACGCAAGTCTGTGTGTGCTGAGGAGAAATCGACGCACACACCCCTTTTTCCACGCATCTCTTCTCCTGTGGCCCTCTGAGGAGATTTTCCACCAGAAACCAGGTACTTTGTGCTTGAAAGACACTGTATTGCATTCTAAAGACTTAAGACACTTTATATCACTTCCCTGTGATATTTCTACAATTTTCCATTGCAACTTTATTCTTTTTGACCTACAATTATCCTGATAAATATTATATATTTTTCTAAACACTGTGTGGTGTAGTTTTGTGGTGCTATATGGTGGTATTGTATGATTTATTGCACAAATACTTTACACATTGCCTTCTAAGTTAAGCCTGACTGCTCGTGCCAAGCTACCAGAGGGTGGGCACAGGATAATCTTGGATAGTGTGTGACTTACCCTGACTAGAGTGAGGGCTTTTGCTTGGACAGGAGGTAACCTGACTGCCAACCAAAAACCCCATTTCTAACACTTCGCAAATACAAGATAAATCTGAATAGGGATTCTGATTCTGAACACAAGGCTGAAATATCTCAACTTTTTTCTGACCGAATGAGTTTAATAGCTCTAATTCTGTTATATTATCGTGCTCTATCATAGTTCTCTCTTTCCTTTCAGTTTATTACTGTCTGTCCATCCATCCTATTTTTTGTGTATCAAATGTGGTATTTATAGGCACACTATATTTGACCCTTTCTCTGTTTCATAGGTTGGAGAATTCATCTGGGTTTCTGACTGCTCTAAGAGATGCCGCTGTGACTCCACTGGTAATTTCCGCTGTGTAAGCAGCAGTTGTGCCCAGCAACAGGAGTGTGCAGTGAAGAATGGGAAACTAGGATGCCAGAGCCCTTGGGCAATCTGCACGGTGACGGGAGACCCCCACTACCACACCTTTGATGGTGCAGTGGCCAATTTCATGGGAACCTGTGCCTACGAGATCAGCCAGGGCTCAGTCACTTCTTCAGGATTCTCCTACCGCGTGGTGGCAGAAAACAGGCGTTATCAGAACCCCAGAGTGTCTTTTGTGTACCGCGTCACCATCTGGCTGAACAGCTCTGTTGGGAACATCAAGCTGGTCTTTGAACAAGGAAAGGCTCCACTGGTGAGAAGAAAAATTATATCGCCCATATTACCATTTAGTGATTCTTATTCACTTGAATTCCAAACTGGCCAATGCAATGTGATTCACTTTCTTATGTAGCCCTCCACGGATTCATTAATTTTACCTTTGGAGATATGGTTTAAAAATAGAAGTTTGCAAGGCAGTGTTGCCATCATTTAATCATTAGTAGTGTTTATTCTAATCAGGCAGATTTTTGTCAAATTCATTTGCATACAGGCTGATAAAGAAGCAATGCTTTTTATTTGGACTCTACTTTGCCACGAAAGAGTAAAGAGGGTTCGTGCTTTATAATTTTGATTAAGTCTGCTGCTATTGTTGTCATTCTTGGAATGTATGGGTTGTTCAGAGACAATGGGGGTCATTAAGAAACCTGCCGAGATCGGCGCTCACGATCAACAGAAGACCGCCAGCGCGCAGACCCCCCGTCCGCCACATAATATACATCCAGCTGGGCCGGCGGGCAGAAACAGTGTTTCTGCCAGCCAGCTCAGCTGGATACAGGGCCTGAATATTGATGCAGCAATGTAGCAGTGCGGCGGGTGCAGCAGCACCCGTTGCGCATTTCACTGCCCGTAAATCGGGCAGTGAAATGCGCAACGGGGCTGTGCATGGGCCCCCAGGGGGGCCCGAGTCACTCATTCCCCCAGCCTTTCCCTGGTGGTGTAAACAGCCAGGGAAAGGCTGGTGGAACCTGACTCATTATCCGGCGGGCAGCAGTCGGATCAGAAACTCCGCCACCGCCAGGCTGCCTGGTGGCGCAAGCCTGGCAGTGGCGGAGTTTCAAACTTGGCGGTTCTGCCATGTACATTATATGGCGGTCTAGATCGCCATGCTGGTGGCGGTAATTACCACCACCGCCGGCATAGCGGCCCAGACCGCCATGTTCATAATGACCGCCAATGTGTTTAACAAGCAAAGCCGAACTTCTCAGTGTCCTCTTAGGCCTCCTAAACACTGGGCATGTGCTCTCAATCTAGAAACGGAGAGAGCCCGGTATAAGTGGCAGATCTTTTAGGGAATGAAAGGGGTGAGTGGTGCACCTGTGATTCCTTTGACAAATACTCACATCTGTGTTGTTGTGCACCTCTGAAATTTCCATGAATATTTTGAGCTGGCTGCTTACTCAGAGTCAGCCTTCTGAGTAAGAATATAGATATTCACATTTACTGCCGGACTTGAGATGGCATCCTGTCTGACCAAGAAGAAAGAATTCGCCAAGGGGAAGAATGATCTGCTTACAAGGGTGGATTCTGTCTTTAGATTTGTGTAGACCATTTTAGTGAGCGTTTTGTGAACTATGGAAAAATCTCTGTCTTGTGGCTTATCCAACAATGTACTAGCATGGGCAGAGTAGAATGTTTTAAAAGTTTGCATTTTCTAATGAATTTAGTGGTGATGTACACCCTGCTGACCCGACAGGTTAGCAAAGGCCTTGGCCTCCACTTTCCTGGCAGAGAAACACGCATCAAATTTAAATGTCCGGCCAGGCAGGAAGGGACCTCTGTGTCTTCATTGGAGCCACCACTGAAAGCCAGCACTGTTATGCCTTCTTGGTCAAGCAAACTTCCAAAGGAGTTGTTTCTTTAAAAAAACACAAAGGCCTTGATGCACAGGAACATTTTCCCCTGACCGTAGAAGCCATTGTGTTTTCCATACCCATGGCCTCTATGCCGTGCATGGCAGTCCAAATTTGGCAAAACGGGTGGTGTCCACACTGTAAATAGGCTATGGAGACCGTCTCTTTGGCATATTGTCCCTGTGGTGGAGGAGGCGTCAGGTCGTAGAAATATGCTCCCAGCATCAGGGGAGGCTCAACTAATGTAAACACTGTGCTTCCTTGGCACATAGAGCAGTGGAACTGTGATTTTAGGTTGGCGGGAGCACAGCCATTTTACTGTTGTCCTCAAACTCTGCCACACTCAGAATAACCCAATTTATCTCATCAAGTCGAACTAATGTAATCGTTTAGTTGTTAAGGGGGCTGTTTTATGTGTTTGCATTTCATCCTTACCGAAATGTGCTGTTTTGCATATTGGTCAACAAAGTAGCATTTAGGCTGATTGATACAAATTATCAGACATTTCTGAATACCCTGTCGCCCTGTCACAAATGGTCCTCTTGCAGCAGAATCTGCCCCGTTTTTAGGGGCGAGCGCAAAGCGCTCTGTTCCCTGCTGTAATCTCTCTTTGGGATTTTAACCACACCCATGACACATCAGTCCCTTACACTGGTTCGTGGGCTTGCCTTTTAAAATCCGCTTGCTTTCATTAGTAAAAGGCATGCATGCGTTCTGGACTACTTTTTCCCTTTATTTTGCAGCGTGATCACGCTGCGTTTTACACAGCGCGATCGCGCTCGTTTTTTTGTTTCATTTAATGTGGCAAGAAAAGACTTGCTAGGAGTTTGCAGCGCTAATAGCTCTAACTCGCCGAAATGCGAGACCTGTTGCATTGCAAATGCTTGTTATATTTTAGGTAAAGAGGAAAAAAATGAATGTAAACGTTTAGGAGCTGTTAAAGAAAACTATCTCAGTAGATACAAATATTTAAACAATGTATTTTATATTGTATCCTCTATGAACCTCAGAGGTCACTGCAAAAACTATAAAATTTTAGTCACACGGAAAGAAATTATTATAAATATATCATACACCATCACACCTAGTAAATACTGGATTTGCATTAATACTGAAAAGCTCACGCTATCCATTAAGTTCATTTATCACAACTTTGATCATTCTGCTCACCATTTTTAAATCACTTATATTAAATGCATCTTACCAACTGAAAATTGCGAATCAACGAAAAGCAACAAAGGTACAAACTGGGCCCCCACAACATATATTTATTGCATTCTCTCCAAGATATTTACACAAAACCGTCAGTCAAAACTGTCCTCTCCAACTTCCAGCAATGCCAAAATATTTCTCTATTAAACAATCCAGATCGAGTCATCTCGTTATCTGTCACTGGTATTGCCCAAGCTAATATGCATGCACATTTGAACTTTATTCTAAAGTCTGAAAAGATATTAGGCGACAGAATAATACAGGCTTGAATAGACTGAACTGAGCCTGTTTTGTCCACAAATATCATACGTAGAGCACATAGGGCTATTTCCATGGCTTGTTTCTATGAGTAAGCATTTCCTGTCAAAAGAGATTGTTTTTACAGAACGTGGTCCGCCTTCTCTGGCAGGACACCAGAATTGTAATAGGTAACCATCCAATACAGTGCCAGCACTGCATCTACACTTAAATGATTCAGAACATCCTTTGATATATAGAAACCACACTTACATCACACTTCCCTTTGACCAGTGCTCTTTTTGAAGACACCGGCATCATTTTAAATGTTTGGTAAATTGATTATTATCAGGAGTATTTGTACAGTTTTGACTTTCAGTATTAAGAGTGATTATTTCCAAAGCTGAATACTTTTGAGTTTGTTGATCAGTGGTTGAGGTGGTCAGATCTTGACAACACTTGGCAAGGTTATCTCCCCTGTCCATCGCATGGTTCCTGACATCACCTCTCATTTATCAACTTTAGCTAGCTAATGTACACATTGATATCAACACATGTAACTGCTTGATTGATATTAGGTTCTTGCATTTATTTACCATTTCCCTATATGTATCGATGAATAGTCTTAGTGACATAATTCTCTTGTCTTTCAGATCAACGGAGTAAAAACCCGACTCCCAGCCACACTGGATCCTATCGCACACATCACAGCAGTCAAGAGCGCCATCTCTGTGGACACGCCCTTCGGGATCCGTATCCGGTACAATGGGGTAAACACAGTCACAGTACAAGTTGGTCCCCAATACAAGAACCAAGTGCGTGGAATGTGTGGCAACTACAATGGAAACCCCAAAGATGACAAAACAAAGCCGGATGGAACACCTGCACGCAACGATGCAGAGTTTGGAAACTCCTGGAAAGCAGACATTGATTCTGCAGGGTGAGCAATATTTGCATTTTTAGTGAAACAGAACTCAGTAATAGCGATAGAGCATGCTGATTATTTTAATTTTCATAAGATAAAGTCCTATATGTGCATTTGGGACAGAGGTGTGCTTTGTGATGAAGTGAAGGCTAACAGTGAAGCTTGGAGTGGACTTGATCACGAGTAAATGTGAACAATATGCAGAACAAATGGCAATGCATGGGATTAGTGATGAAGTGAAGGTTGACAGTGAAGCTGGGAGTGGACTTGATTGCTAGTAGATATGAACAATATGCAGATCATATGGCAATGCATGGGATACAACATTTTTGTGCAAAACATCACAGCCCGAACTTCACCAGACAGAAGAATTGTTTGGTAATGAATCCATCATTCTTGTGAAGGTTTCTTGTGTAAAGACGGCACTAAACAATGAAGGTGCTTTTTTCTTTCCAGAAGGAACTTTCTTCATTCAGAACCCCTTGTCAGTGCTGAATCAATAGAAGTGGCTTCATTCTCTGTTTGGGAGGGCTATAGGTAATCAGAGGCTACTGTGCCTCGGCCGTTTGCCTCCGATGTCCCAGGTCCGTGCACCTATGGCTCTGCAAAACTGGGCCAAGTACAGCTCTTTCAGCACTTGACTCTAGGTGGCAGCAGTGGTGAGCAGTCACAGGCTACTCACAAAGGTAGTGGGGGTGGACAAGCTCAAAACTCTGCATTCACTCAGCAGCCCAGTAACTGATTGCTTAACTAGTTACTTCCTTTGGTAATGAAAAGTACCCACATAAAACAATATTTCACAGAACAGGCTGCAAGTATAATTAATTTACTCACCCCCACCCCTTCTCTCTGGTGTTCCGCCTTTGTGTAATTAGGCGGTTTCCTGCTTCTGGGTTCGAGTTCTCCAGTATTAAGGTATCAAGGGTCAGGTGCAGATGACCCATTTAAATAGTTTGTGTGCACAATTATTTCAAACAGTCCCTGTATTATAGTTATCACCACAGAAGAGTTATTTTAGTCTTTCTCAGGTTTCCACAGCGGCCTACAGCACCCGTCCATCCCACTCCATTTTCCAGGAGAAGGAGTGCCAGCTGGAGGTTCTTCCTGAGTCTGCAGCAAATAGCAGCAGAAACCACCGCTTGGAGTCCTTGCAGGTGTGCGAGGACTCCAGTGGTGATGCAGGCCTCCATCTGTTAGTGAACTCACTTCTGGGTTTGGATAATATAGGGATTAGGCCTTGGTAGGGGTCAGAGATCACAGCAAAATGAGACGCTTCTGATGCAGTCACTGATGCAGTGCAGTCTGCCTCTGGCATCGTTCCTAGGTGCAGCTCAACAGTGCATTTAGGCCAGTACTTTGAATGTGCAGAATAGTGAGTTTGAGCACAATTCTTCAATGCAGTGACACTATCCACCTGGGCACAATTCTTCAAAGTGGCTGCAGAGGCCCAGATGCCTATTACAGTTCCTGTCTGGAATTGGTAATAAGGAGAGACTGCACCCATGTTCCTCAGTAGATGCAGAATCCTCTCCTCAGTTTTCTTGTTCTGGTGGACCCACACACCACCGGGGCTGAAGCTGCTTCTGACTCTCCGCGGACAGTTACACCTCACACAGCGATGGTAGGCTCCTTCCCTCTCCCAGCAGGGGGGTTGGCTTTCAGGCACTTCATGTCAGAGAATCAGCTTCTTCCTTCTAGGCAAGACTTCTGGCAAACGCCCCTCACCTCTGAGATGCTGGCTGTCAGGCAGACACCAGCTCAGATTGCACAGAGTACTTTGTCGCCCGCACTCTTTCTTGTTCAAAGAAAATTTGGGACTGGAACAACAACTGGGTCTATGTCTCCCACCTTTATACAGTCAAACCAGACAGAGCATGTGATTTCTGTGCCTGCTCTTTCAGAACATGTTTTTTGTGATGGTTCTCCTTTCAGGTGTCCATTTCTAAACAAAGCTTTTGTAAAGGGTGGTGCTCCTCAAGGCATAGCAGTCTCAGGCCTGGAGCACCCACAACAGACAAAAAGCTTTTTGCACCTGACTATCAACAACCACACTCAGCAGGGATGAGAGTAGAGACAAAGGGCTGGCCTCACATAAACAGGTCCCAATCACCTTTAGCTTGAAAAAAACCCTTCACAAACCTTCCCAAACACCATTTATCAAATGGCAGTGCTACAGAATGACCTATAAGAAGTTCCTTTCAGAAAATGTTCTAAATATGTTTCTAAAGTAGCCTTGGCTCCTCTGTCCCCGTTTTAGTGTCTAGGTCTTCTGCCTCTAGCTTCAGGAATGGCAGCTACACACTTCCACTGTCTGGGGAAACAATCTCACCTCCATCTTTTGCACAGGCACTGGCTATGAGCTTCCAAAATGGAAGCCACAGGCCTCCATTACTCTGGCTCACTCATACACACAATACATGTGTCATGCAAGCCATATACACAAACATGCACAACATGCACCTGGGATGTTAGTACTAGTAACTAGATAAGCACATACAATCGTTACAGCAATACAATGCACTTGTAGCAGGCATATTTGTACCTGAGTGCCATTCTCAAATTGGTATTAGTAACTCATTTAGAGAGCAAATTAATTGATAATACTAGCACTGATTGGCACTGACAGGTGACGCACTCATTGTACCATGACTCTAATGCTTATTAATACTAGCAATAACAGACATCGTCATTTTATAGGTCTCACCCATGCCAAGTATTGGTTTTGTAAATGAGTTTTTCCGTTGGCAGCCATGTCCGTGTGTGCATTTGCACCAGTCATCTTTGAATGTTTTTTCTTAAGACATTTAAAAAAAAATCAAAGCTGTCCACCATGCATCCGAATGCATACATGCTGGTCATCTTTGTAGGGTGAATTTTTCCTTTTAAAGGAAATTATTGAAAGAGGACCATTGTTTACATGTGCGTGTGCATGGCAGCTATCTTGGAATTGTTCTTTTGCTGCAAGGAAAAACCATGAAAAGGTGGTTATCGTGTCCACCATGCAGTAAATGATTTACAGAATCAGGTGTTAATGACAATATGAGGGACTGGATATGGCTCTGTAAGAAGTAATTGAAGACAGAATATGGAAGACAAAAATATTGTTGGGCCAAAATACTGCAGCAAAAATATTGACAACCAAAATGCCGAGCAGTAAGTGTATAAAGGGAAGTATTGATGTACTATCTGTTACATATTACATTTATGACTGCTCCAAATGTAATGCCCATCTCATATTGGTACATTCATCCTGGTTGTCTGACTTTGACTAACCTAGGGCTAAATATTTGTACTTGGTGTTGCATAAAGCAGTGGTCTTGGGGGTTTCCCTATTGAGTGGTCTGTCCACTTGCTAGATATCGTTTGCCCTTTTCTTGTTTAACTGTTGCCAAAAGACAGCCCCGTAGTCCTACTATGACTGGACAGACACTTTGGCTAAGTATGCATTATAACTTGTATAGTTGCTCTTCTTCACAATCAGAGAAGTGTAGCCACCTAGCTGGCCCACAGGTCCCTTACTCTGGAATACACTGAGGCTATCCCTTTAAAGCACTAAAAGGCATATTTACAAGCTCTGTGGGCCGCTGGTGCGTTACTTTTTGTGATGCACTGGCGGCACATGGTGCAGATCCTTATCTACAAGGCCATGCAGAGCCACTTTGTGTGGCTTTTTGTGGCCTTGTAGATATGGTGTAAGGCAACGCAGTACAAGTCGCTGCATTGCCTTACACTGCATCAGGGAGGCATACCACGGGCAATGGGGTGGGTTTTCTCATGCAAGACCCATGGGTTTTGACACATTCCCAAATTTACAAGATTCGTTAAACATGGGAATGCGTCAAAACTGTACGGCTCCCCAGGGAAGGTGCAACGAGGAGAAATATCTTTATTTCTCCTCGTTGTTTCAGTTGTTTCATCTTTGCATGTGTGCTGCATACCATGGTGTAAGGGTGCCTGCGAAGGCACTAGACAGCAATTTGTGCCCCAGTCCAGGGGGAAAGGACAGAAATCCACTGTATCTTGTAAATATGGTGCATTTCTGCCCTTTCTCTGTGGTGCAGGGCAGCGCAGCAAGGTTAGCATGGTGACTTGCTGTTTATAGAGTGAAGGTCCCTTCATGCTAGAGACCCCTCAAAATTAGACAAAGGTGACTATATAGAGAACATTTAAGGACATGGTGGGAATGTACAGTTGGTACGATCTGTTGGAGACTGTCATCCTTACAGGCTACAAAATACTAAAATACCCTGCATCCAGCTTTTGAACTTGCATTCGATCAGTTTTGGTAAGCTGCAGAGTCTTACTCTAAAAGTAAAACAAGTAAAATATATCTACAGTGCTTTTGAACTAATGTAACTTTACTTCTACCTGGAGTAGTAGCAGGCTTTATTGAAATAACAGTTCCTGCTTGTGAGTTTTTATGCAGTTTAATTAAGAGAGATTCAATATATATTGAGTTCTTCTAGAAGTGATATATGTCGATACAAAGAGATACAGTTTCTATTCTCTCCTCAGGTGCATGGATGATACAGGTGTGATCATCCCTAATGACACCTGCACTAATCTGGGAGCCATCGAGGGGCTGTGCAGGATCATCACCCGCCCATCAGGCCCCTTCGATGAGTGCCAGTGGTACGAGGATGCTGAACCATTTGTGGCCTCTTGTGTGTATGATATCTGCTACTACGGCACCAACAAAGGGATGCTTTGCACGGCAGTCCAGTCCTACGAGGAGATCTGTAACCTTCACAGCTTGGTGATTCCAGACTGGAGGTCAGAGCTGCAGTGTGGTGAGTAAAGAATATTCTTCCGCTCCTTTAAATAATTGAGATGCCCTTTTCCAGTATTCTTCTTGTCAGTAGTAGGAAGGGCAAACGGAGCCCAGTCAGACAATTAGAAAATATCAACATACGTTCTAAATTGCAATATGTACATCAGGGCTACTAAATTCCACTGAGAAATGTGAGTTTCATAAAAGCATTTAAGTATCAGCTATAGTAAGAATTTTAAAACCTGAATATACCATTATGTATAATGAACAAAAGATACTGTTCTACATACGAAGCACTTTAATAACCGTAAGAAATAAATCATTAGTGTCACTATTTTTCTTCACAGATGAGAGCTGCCCCGAGAACAGTCACTATGAACTGTTTGGCACTGGCTGCCCAACCACCTGTAGCAACCTTCATCAAAGTGCCCCATGCACAGCAGAGAGCGTGGACGGATGCTTCTGTGATGAAGGATTTGCGCTTCACTCTGGCCTCTGTGTGCCAGAAAGTCACTGCGGCTGCACCATGGATGGTGTCTACTACAACCAGGGAGATGAGGTCATCCTAACAGATACCTGCAGCCAGAAATGCACCTGCATCGCACAACAGATGGTGTGTGAAGCCCACACGTGTGCCACCCTAGAAGAATGTAAGGTCATGAACGGAATCAGGAAGTGCTATCCTGTAGACAGTGGAATCTGCTGGGCATTTGGTGACCTTCACTACCGCACCTTTGATGGAGACGCTTTCGACTATCAGGGAACTTGCAAGTACACTCTCAGCAAGTCTAATTCCCAGACCGGCTCTCTCATTGACTTCAGCGTCATGGTACAGAACGAGCACGGATCATCACCAGTGGTGGCCTGGACACGGAGAGTGGAAGTAAATGTCTATGGAGAGCAGATTACTATAGCAAATGGAGAATATGGCAAAGTTCAGGTAAGGAGGCACTGTGATGTTACTTGTTCAAATATAGCCCTGAAAGTCATTTTATATGCTATCTCTGTTTGTTAGGAGGTGTAACCAGATATTAGGAAATATTTAAACTAGTAGAAAGATTGAATTTGTGTAAAATAAATACATGGAGCTAAAAAGATGCATTTTGTGGAAAACAGTTTAAAAAGATTGAGAAAGAAATGAAATGCACATAAAACTACATGAATTACTGTGTCAGCTAGTTTTTAAATCAATTTCCGCAATTGTGAGCAGTAAAGTGAAACATCGGAGTCTTACAGACCTATGCATATAAGAAGGACATGGCAAGCGAACAGTGCAACACAGGGCAGTATGATAGGTTAATATACAGAACACCCCAAAACCAATTAATTGAATTGTAAGAATAATTGTATTTTTGCACTGGTTCTCAAACAGCACATTACCACATTATTGTCACTATTAATGCATATCATACATTAGTTTCAGCAACTTTATGCACGCTTTTGATTATTGTTAGAAATGGGGTTTTTGGTTGGCAGTCAGGTTACCTCCTGTCCAAGCAAAAGCCCTCACTCTAGTCAGGGTAAGTCACACACTATCCAAGATTATCCTGTGCCCACCCTCTGGTAGCTTGGCACGAGCAGTCAGGCTTAACTTAGAAGGCAATGTGTAAAGTATTTGTGCAATAAATCATACAATACCACCATATAGCACCACAAAATTACACCACACAGTGTTTAGAAAAATATATAATATTTATCAGGATAATTGTAGGTCAAAACGAATAAAGTTGCAATGGAAAATTGTAGAAATATCACAGGGAAGTGATATAGAGTGTCTTAAGTCTTTAGAATGCAATACAGTGTCTTTCAAGCACAGAGTACCTGGTTTCTGGTGAAAAATCTCCTCAGAGGGCCACAGGCGAAGAGATGCGTGGAAAAAGGGGTGTGTGCGTCGATTTCTCCTCAGCACACACAGACTTGCGTCGGTCTTTTCCACGCGGGGAAGTCGGGCGTCGTTTTCCGGCGCGCAGACAGTCTCTTTTTGTGGATCGCGGGGATTACCAGATGTCCCGGGTCTGTGCGGGGATTCTCCTGCTTGTTTTCCGGCTGCGCGTCGTTCTGCGGGGCTGCGCGTCGAAGTTTCGATCTCACGGTAGGCGTCGCGTCGATTTCTCCTTGGAAGTCGGGCGGTGTTGTCCTTGCGAGGCCGTGCGTCGAAAGTTTGGTCTCACGGCAGGCGTCGCGTCGATTTCTCCGTGGAAGTCGGGCGGCGTTGTCCTTGCGAGGCCGTGCGTCAAAGTTTCGCACTCACGGTGGGCGTCGCGTCGATTTCTCCTGGAAAGTCGAGCGGCTTTGTCCTTGCGAGGTTGTGCGTCGAAGTCTCGATCGCCCCGAGGGCGTCGCGTCGATCAGCGTCGGTGTGCGGCGTTTTTCTCGCCGCGAAACAAGTTGTGCGTCGAAAGTTTCGGCGCACGGAGCGTCCAAGTGAAAGGAAGAAGTCTTTTTGGTCCTGAGACTTCAAGGAACAGGAGGCAAGCTCTATCCAAGCCCTTGGAGAGCACTTTCACAGCCAGACAAGAGTTCAGCAAGGCAGCAGGGCAACAGCAAGACAGCAGTCCTTTGTAGAAAGCAGACAGGTGAGTCCTTTGAGCAGCCAGGCAGTTCTTCTTGGCAGGATGTAGTTTCTGGTTCCGGTTTCTTCTCCAGCAAGTGTCTGATGAGGTAGGGCAGAGGCCCTGTTTTATACCCAAATGTGCCTTTGAAGTGGGGGAGACTTCAAAGAGAGGCTAAGAAGTGCACCAGGTCCCCTTTCAGTTCAATCCTGTCTGCCAGGGTCCCAGTAGGGGGTGTGGCAGTCCTTTGTGTGAGGGCAGGCCCTCCACCCTCCCAGCCCAGGAAGACCCATTCAAAATGCAGATGTATGCAAGTGAGGCTGATTACCCTGTGTTTGGGGTGTGTCTGAGTGAATGCACAAGGAGCTGTCAACTAAACCTAGCCAGACGTGGATTGTAAGGCACAGAAGGATTTAAGTGCAAAGAAATGCTCACTTTCTAAAAGTGGCATTTCTAGAATAGTAATATTAAATCCGACTTCACCAGTCAGTAGGATTTTGTATTACCATTCTGGCCATACTAAATATGACCTCCCTGCTCCTTTCAGATCAGCAGCTGCCACTTCAACAGTGTATGAGGGCAGCCCCAATGTTAGCCTATGAAGGGAGCAGGTCTCCCAGTAGTGCAAAAACGAATTTAGGAGTTTTACACTACCAGGACATATAACTACACAGGTACATGTCCTGCCTTTTACCTACACAGCACCCTGCTCTAGGGGATACCCAGGGCACACATTAAGGGTGACTTATATGCAGAAAAAGGGGAGTTCTAGGCTTGGCAAGTACTTTTAAATGCCAAGTCGAGGTGGCAGTGAAACTGCACACCCAGGCCTAGCAATGGTAGGCCTGAGACAAGGAAAAGGGGCTACTTAAGTGGGTGGCACAATCCGTGCTGCAGGTCCACTAGTAGCATTTAATCTATATGCCCTAGGCACCTGGAGTGCACATGACTGGGGACTTATAAGTAGATTAAATAGTTCAATCAGGTATGATCCAAAGTTACCATGTTTACAGAGAGAGAGCATATACACTTTATCACTGGTTAGCAGTGGTAAAGTGCGCAGAGTCTAAAAACCAGCAAAACAGTATCCAAAACGAGGAGGGAGGCAGGCAAAAAGTTAGGGGTGACTACCCTAAGGCTGTCAGGTCTAACATGTGTCCCCCCCAGCTGAAAGTGGGGAGAGCTACCCGACCTCCTGGGAGCTCTCATCGCTAAGGCGGAAGTACCTGGAGAGACCATCAGCATTGGTGTGGTCAACCCCTGGGCGATGTTCCACCGTAAAGTCCATCCCCTGTAGGGAAATGGACCACCTCAGAAGTTTTGGATTCTCACCCCTCATCTGCATGAGCCATCTGAGGGGTCTGTGGTCTGTCTGAACTAGGAAGTGAGTCCCAAACAGGTAGGGCCTCAGCTTCTTCAGGGCCCAGACCACAGCAAAAGCTTCTCTTTCAATAGCACTCCACCTCTGTTCCCGTGGTAATAGCCTTCTGCTAATAAAGGCTACCGGTTGATCTTGGCCCTCCTCATTTAGCTGTGCTAGGACTGCCCCTATGCCATGCTCTGAAGCGTCTGTCTGCACGATAAATTCCTGGGAGTAGTCAGGGGCCTTGAGCACGGGGGCCGTGCACATGGCTTCCTTTAGGGCGTCAAAGGCTTTCTGACAAGCCTCTGTCCAATTCACCAACCTAGGTTGCTTCTTGGACGTGAGTTCTGTCAAGGGGGACACAATGGTACCATAGCCCTTGACAAACCTGCGGTAGTATCCGGTGAGGCCTAAAAAGGCTCTCACCTCAGTCTGGGTTCTAGGTGGTTGCCAGGCCTTGATAGTTTCGATCTTGGCCTGGAGTGGCTGCACCTTGCCACCACCTACTAGGTGTCCCAAGTACACCACGGAACCCTGCCCAATCTGGCACTTACTAGCCTTGATGGTCAGGCCTGCCTGTTGCAGGGCCTGAAGCACCTCCTTGAGGTGGAGCAGGTGTTCCTCCCAGCTGGAACTGTAGACAGCTATGTCATCCAGGTAGGCTGCACAGAAGGCATCCTTGCCAGCCAGGACCCCGTTAACCAACCGTTGGAAGGTAGCGGGGGCATTTTTTAATCCAAACGGCATCACTCGGAACTGGTAATGGCCGTCAGGGGTGGAAAAGGCGGACCTTTCCTTAGCCCCCTCAGTCAGGGCGATCTGCCAGTACCCTGAAGTAAGATCAAACGTACTCAGGAACTTGGCAGCGCCTAGCCTGTCCACAAGCTCATCAGCTCGGGGGATGGGGTGAGCATCAGTCCGGGTGACTGAGTTGAGACCCCGGTAGTCCACACAGAACCGGAGTTCTGGCTTCGCACCTGGGGCAGTAGCCTTAGGGACCAATACCACTGGGCTGGCCCAGGGACTACTGGACTTCTCAATGACCCCTAGAGTCAACATCTTGGAGACCTCCTCCTTGATGCTGGCCTTCACCTTATCCGACAACCTGTAAATTTTGTTTTTCACAGGGAGACTGTCACCGGTGTCAATATCATGAACACAGAGGTGGGTCAGTCCAGGAGTAAGGGAGAACAGGGGGGAGAACTGCTCCAACAGCTCATAACAGTCTCCTTTCTGATTTAGAGTCAGGGTGTCAGACAGAATGACCCCGCTTACTGACCCATCACCTTCTTGGGCAGAGAGGAGGTCGGGGAGAGGTTCACTCTCCTCTTCCGTTCCTTCATCTGTGACCAGAAGCATGTTGATCTCCGACCTCTCACAATGAGCTTTTAGTCGGTTCACATGGAGCACCCTTAGGGGATTCCTAGGGGTTTTGAGGTCCACTAGGTAAGTGGCCTCCCCTTTCCGCTCCTTTATTTCAAATGGGCCAGACCAGCGGTCCTGGAGAGCTCTGGGCTCTACTGGCTCCATTACCCACACTTTGTCTCCAGGTTGAAACTCTACCAGGGTGGCCTTCTGGTCATACCATTGTTTCATCACCTCTTGACTGGCCTCAAGGTTATCTTGGGCTTCTTTCCAGAAGCGGGTCATCTGGTTGCGGAGGGCCAACATATAGCTGACCACATCCTGAGGGGGTGCCTTTGGAGCTTTCTCCAATCCCTCCCGGACAATGCTTAAGGGTCCCCTGACCGGGTACCCATAGAGAAGTTCAAAGGGACTGAACCCTACCCCTCTCTGGGGGACCTCTCTGTAAGCAAAGAGAAGGCATGGTAAGAGGACGTCCCACTTACGCCTCATGGCCTCAGGAAGGCCACCAATCATGCCTTTCAGGGTCTTGTTGAATCTCTCCACAAGACCGTTCGTCTGGGGGTGATAGGGTGTGGTGAACTTGTAAGTTACACCACACGCATCCCACAGCGACTTCATGTATGCGGACATGAAGTTAGTGCCTCTGTCAGACACTATTTCCTTGGGGAACCCCACACGGGTAAATATCCCCATCAGGGTTCTGGCCACCACCGGTGCAGTTACTGTTCTTAGAGGGATTGCCTCTGGGTAACGGGTGGCATGGTCCACCAAAACCAGGATGAACCTGTTGCCTAAGGCAGTTTTGGGGTCCAAGGGGCCAACAATGTCGATGCCCACCCTTTCAAAGGGGGTGCCAACGACAGGAAGTGGAATCAGGGGGGTTTTCACCCTTTTTCCTGCTTTACCACTGGCCTGGCAGGTAGGACAGGATCTGCAGAACTTGTCTGAGTGTGTCCTCATTTTGGGCCAATAAAAGTGGGTGTCAAGCCTGTTAAAGGTCTTGCCCTGCCCCAAATGTCCTGCCAGGGGAATGTCGTGAGCCAGACCCAGTAGGAAGGTTCGGTAACATTGGGGGACCACCAGCACACGTGCTGCCCCAAAGCCCGGAACCTTAGGCTCACTGTAAAGGAGATCATTCTCCCAATATAGGTGGTGATTGCCAGAGGCGTCACCGGCTGCCTGGTTTGAGGCTTGTTTCCTCAAACCCTCTAGAGTGGGACATTCTTTCTGCGCCTTGCAGAAGTCCTCCCTGGTGGGTCCACCCTCAACTTGCCAACCAGCAAGCTCAGGTAAGTCACCTAGGGCGGCAATGTCTTCCCCAGTTGGCTCGGGAG
The DNA here is from genome assembly GCF_031143425.1 of Pleurodeles waltl. NCBI lineage: Eukaryota > Metazoa > Chordata > Amphibia > Caudata > Salamandridae > Pleurodeles > Pleurodeles waltl. The sequence continues at coordinate 1,417,205,663 of NC_090446.1, forward strand.
CCTCCTCCTCAGGAGCCCCGTCAGCCACTGTGGGAACAGCGGGGGCCGGTTTCCCGCACCCCTGGTCCCCCCTCCTGGCAGCTCTCTGGGCCATCGTTCCAGGCTCCAGATGCCCTTGACTTCCCTCTCGGTCAGCCATGGACCGTGTGGTCATGCAGACCCACTCAGGTAACCCTAACATCTCCAGGTGAGACCTGAGCTCTACTTCTTTCCAAGCAGTGTGCTCAAGGTCATTGCCTAACAGACAATCTACAGGCATGGCAGGACTCACAGCTACTTTCAGAGTACCAGAGACCCCCCCCCACTCAAAGGGAACCAGAGCCACCGGTAGGTGACTCTCGCGATTGTCAGCTACTCTGACCTGGTGGAATGTATTAGGCATTATCTGCTCTGCTGACACCAGCTGACTCTTGATAGTAGTCATACTGGCTCCTGTGTCACGTAGAGCCTCCACCCTCTGCCCATCAATGGTGACCCACTGCCGGTACTTGGAAGTATTTCTAGGCATGTGGGCCTTGGGCACCATTTCTCCTTCTCCCAGGGACACTAGGGAAATCTCTACCTGTTCCCCAAAGCTAGTTGGGTCCATCTCCCCCCCGAGTGCTACACTAGTCAACCCAGGTGCCTGTCCAGTAGTGGACGGTGCCCTCTTGGGGCACTGAGGATCGCCTTTGTAGTGACCATATTGGTAACATTCCATGCATTTGGGGCTAGATTTTCCTGACCTGTCAAATGTCCCTGGCTTTCTCCCAAATTTGGAAAAGGAAGGGTTGCCACCCCCTCCCTGGGAATTCTTTTGGGGGCCTTTAGAGAGTTCCTTATCTGTAAGTTTATCTCCCCCCTCTTTCTTCTGTTGGGAACCCTGACCACCTTTGTGGGAGTCCCCCCCAGGTACCTTTTTGGACACTCTGGTGCTAACCCAGAGGTCCGCCTCCTCAGCAAGCTTCCTGGGATCAGTCAGCTTACTATCCACTAGGTGCTGGCGCAAATCTGTATAAGTAACATTAAGCATATGCTCTCTCAGGATCAAATCATATAAACTTTTATAATCTGCTACTTTGTTGCCCCGCACCCATCCATTCAGTGCCTTACTAGAGAAATCAAAGAAATCTACCCATGTTTGTGTGGTTTGTTTGGTGCTGTCCCTGAACCTCTGACGGTATCCCTCAGGGGTCAGCCCAAACTTGGCAAGTAAAGTGGCTTTCTGGAGTGGGTATGTGTTTTGATCCGGTGGATCCAATGTGAGAAGTGTGTCCCTCCCCAATGGCGGCACATAGCCCCACATAGCTACCCCCCATTGCCCTTCAGGAACCTCATGAGCCCTTAGTGCAACTTCATAAGCAGCTAACCATTTATCTATGTCATCTCCCACCACAAAACTGGGCACCACATTTTTGGGTATACGAACCTTCTTTTCTCCAGCAGGTCCTGTCTGTATGCTGCCACCATTATTGCTGGATTCAGACTGTCTTGCCTTGATCTCCAGCTCCTTGAGACTCAGTTCATGAGCCAACAATAGTTTCTTTTCAGCCAAAGCTCTTTCAGCTTCCACTTGTTTGGCTGCTCTTTCAGCTTCTGCTTGTTTGGCTGCCCTTTCAGCTTCTGCTTGAATCTGTTTGGCTGTCCTTTCAGCTTCAATCTGTTTGGCTGCTCTTTCAGCCTCAGCTTGTTTGGCTTCTCTTTCTGCCCTCCTCTCCTCCTGTTGCGCCTCAATTTTCATTTTTGCCATTTGCAATTGGAACTCCCTTTCCTCTCTCCTTTCCTCTGCGGTCAGGCTTTGCATGGAGACACTGCTCCCTGGTCTGGAAGGGTGCACAATTGCAGTGGTAACACCATCCATAGATAGTGAAAATCCTTCTGAGGGGCCATTTTCTGGCTCCCCTTCCTCATCATCCTCTAAATGGGCTTCTGCCCAGGCCCTCAGCGCCACTTGAAAGTCCTCCTTTCTGGAGGCCCCTTGGGTGGGTACCCTCAATGCCCTGCAGAATCCTCTTAGTTGTTTGACCGTGTATGTATCCAACTGGACTAGGTCAAAGTCCCCTGTCTGAGACCCAGTCAGAGACATGTTGAGTGAGGATTTAGTTTTTGAAAATTGTCAGGAAAAAACGGATTTTCAAAAAGAGATCAAAACCAAGTTGACCTTCAACTGTGGGTAGGTAGTGAGATACTTAGCTACTGTATGTCACTGCACAAATACAAGTCCTATCCTCACCGCTGATCACCAATGTTAGAAATGGGGTTTTTGGTTGGCAGTCAGGTTACCTCCTGTCCAAGCAAAAGCCCTCACTCTAGTCAGGGTAAGTCACACACTATCCAAGATTATCCTGTGCCCACCCTCTGGTAGCTTGGCACGAGCAGTCAGGCTTAACTTAGAAGGCAATGTGTAAAGTATTTGTGCAATAAATCATACAATACCACCATATAGCACCACAAAATTACACCACACAGTGTTTAGAAAAATATATAATATTTATCAGGATAATTGTAGGTCAAAACGAATAAAGTTGCAATGGAAAATTGTAGAAATATCACAGGGAAGTGATATAGAGTGTCTTAAGTCTTTAGAATGCAATACAGTGTCTTTCAAGCACAGAGTACCTGGTTTCTGGTGAAAAATCTCCTCAGAGGGCCACAGGCGAAGAGATGCGTGGAAAAAGGGGTGTGTGCGTCGATTTCTCCTCAGCACACACAGACTTGCGTCGGTCTTTTCCACGCGGGGAAGTCGGGCGTCGTTTTCCGGCGCGCAGACAGTCTCTTTTTGTGGATCGCGGGGATTACCAGATGTCCCGGGTCTGTGCGGGGATTCTCCTGCTTGTTTTCCGGCTGCGCGTCGTTCTGCGGGGCTGCGCGTCGAAGTTTCGATCTCACGGTAGGCGTCGCGTCGATTTCTCCTTGGAAGTCGGGCGGCGTTGTCCTTGCGAGGCCGTGCGTCGAAAGTTTGGTCTCACGGCAGGCGTCGCGTCGATTTCTCCGTGGAAGTCGGGCGGCGTTGTCCTTGCGAGGCCGTGCGTCAAAGTTTCGCACTCACGGTGGGCGTCGCGTCGATTTCTCCTGGAAAGTCGAGCGGCTTTGTCCTTGCGAGGTTGTGCGTCAAAGTCTCGATCGCCCCGAGGGCGTCGCGTCGATCAGCGTCGGTGTGCGGCGTTTTTCTCGCCGCGAAACAAGTTGTGCGTCGAAAGTTTCGGCGCACGGAGCGTCCAAGTGAAAGGAAGAAGTCTTTTTGGTCCTGAGACTTCAAGGAACAGGAGGCAAGCTCTATCCAAGCCCTTGGAGAGCACTTTCACAGCCAGACAAGAGTTCAGCAAGGCAGCAGGGCAACAGCAAGACAGCAGTCCTTTGTAGAAAGCAGACAGGTGAGTCCTTTGAGCAGCCAGGCAGTTCTTCTTGGCAGGATGTAGTTTCTGGTTCCGGTTTCTTCTCCAGCAAGTGTCTGATGAGGTAGGGCAGAGGCCCTGTTTTATACCCAAATGTGCCTTTGAAGTGGGGGAGACTTCAAAGAGAGGCTAAGAAGTGCACCAGGTCCCCTTTCAGTTCAATCCTGTCTGCCAGGGTCCCAGTAGGGGGTGTGGCAGTCCTTTGTGTGAGGGCAGGCCCTCCACCCTCCCAGCCCAGGAAGACCCATTCAAAATGCAGATGTATGCAAGTGAAGCTGATTACCCTGTGTTTGGGGTGTGTCTGAGTGAATGCACAAGGAGCTGTCAACTAAACCTAGCCAGACGTGGATTGTAAGGCACAGAAGGATTTAAGTGCAAAGAAATGCTCACTTTCTAAAAGTGGCATTTCTAGAATAGTAATATTAAATCCGACTTCACCAGTCAGTAGGATTTTGTATTACCATTCTGGCCATACTAAATATGACCTCCCTGCTCCTTTCAGATCAGCAGCTGCCACTTCAACAGTGTATGAGGGCAGCCCCAATGTTAGCCTATGAAGGGAGCAGGTCTCCCAGTAGTGCAAAAACGAATTTAGGAGTTTTACACTACCAGGACATATAACTACACAGGTACATGTCCTGCCTTTTACCTACACAGCACCCTGCTCTAGGGGATACCCAGGGCACACATTAAGGGTGACTTATATGCAGAAAAAGGGGAGTTCTAGGCTTGGCAAGTACTTTTAAATGCCAAGTCGAGGTGGCAGTGAAACTGCACACCCAGGCCTAGCAATGGTAGGCCTGAGACAAGGAAAAGGGGCTACTTAAGTGGGTGGCACAATCCGTGCTGCAGGTCCACTAGTAGCATTTAATCTATATGCCCTAGGCACCTGGAGTGCACATGACTGGGGACTTATAAGTAGATTAAATAGTTCAATCAGGTATGATCCAAAGTTACCATGTTTACAGAGAGAGAGCATATACACTTTATCACTGGTTAGCAGTGGTAAAGTGCGCAGAGTCTAAAAACCAGCAAAACAGTATCCAAAACGAGGAGGGAGGCAGGCAAAAAGTTAGGGGTGACTACCCTAAGGCTGTCAGGTCTAACAATTATACAATAGAGAACCAGTGAAATGTGATATTTAGTGCCAGGATCAGCTAAGTTATCACTCTCCGCTGTGGATACAAATATCTCAAAAAGTGTGAACCTGACTTCAATGTGGTGCAGAGAATCAGACAACAAGCAATAAACGTACTTGTGACGTGCATTAAGATGCTTACTGCATGTGACAGCCAAGGAGAAGAGGGATTTCGTGTGTGAACAGTTACATGAACCAAAAATTGAATTAGAATAGACAATTAATGCTAATCATTTTTGTGGAACAGGCACACTGCCACTAATATATTTTCTACTTTGATCCCTCAAACACCAATTGCACATATTTGATCACAATTCTAAGGACATTAGAAAATAATTATAAAAGCTATGTTTAATCATTTCAGATAAATGGCTCCCAGCATATTCTCCCAATTTCCAGTCAATCTGGCAAGATCCATGTCTACTACAGTGGCTCCTCTGCAGTGGTCCAGATAGACTTTGGCCTTGTGATTTCCTATGACTGGAGACATCATGTGTCTGTGCAGGTGCCAGCGGCATACTCAGGATCTCTTGCTGGTCTTTGTGGAAACTTCAATGGAAACAAGAGTGATGACTTCAGGATTCCTGATGGATCCCTTGTGGGCAGTGCAGTCACTTTTGGAAATAGCTGGAAAGTAGAAGATGAGGATTCTCCTTTCAACTGCATAGACACCGACAATCCACCAGTCTGTGGTGAGGATATGGTGTCCAGATACAGCAACGAAAGCCACTGTGGAATCATGAAAGATCCAACCGGTCCATTTAACAGCAGCCTCAATGCTGATACTGAGGTCTACTTCAAGAACTGTGTCTATGACATGTGTGGAACAGATGGCGACAAGTCCATACTCTGTGACATTGTGAAAAATTATGCACACCATTGCCAGAGTCGTGGCAATACGATACGGCCATGGAGGAGCCTCATTGCATGTGGTAAGTTAAAATTGACTTTGATTATTTCTTGTTGGGAAGTGCACCTCACCTTTTGTTTACATTAGAGTGATTCAGTGTGAAAAGTCTGCAAGTTGCTTATCAACTACTACCTCAAACTGGATGGAGTTCCATTACAGGCTTTCTAGAACCTTCCAGGTTTCATTCTCTTTCTCAAATGCATTGAGGATGAATCTGACCTAAGGCACAAAATAAGTGCATTTATCATCCTCTGGCCCTGGGAGTCCTGTTATTTTCCTTTCCGGTTCATGCATTTGAAGATCCATTTGATAATAAAATATCTTGTTGTCCAGGAAAGATTCATGTTGGGAGCGTAGTTGAGCAATGATTTTATGCATATCTTGATCTTTAGCACCTATAAGCCCTGCTTATCTTTAACTTGCATCTTGTGTTTCTGGGTGCCAGTATAGTGCTTTCAGAGCTGGTGTAGTGTCTCTGATTATTCACTTATCCAGGCATATTCTGAATGTCTGATTTTGAAGTGTTTGACAGTTATCAATGACCTTCTTTGAAGCCCTGTGTAAACATTCTTGCAGTGGACATGCTATCACCAAAGCTCTCTAACTAGTTGCAGAGGAGTATGGTAAATCTCCTGGAAAAGAGGGAAATCGATTTATGTTCTGGACCATCACTTTAGCTTGGGTGATGAATCTGGGTTCTAGGTATTATACTTCCAGTATAATGGCTTGTGGTGCATTTAACCTGAAAATCTATTCAAAGTGTTCCATACTGGCTAGTGTTTTTCCAAATTTATAAAACCCTCTCTTTTATCAACAGTAAACATGATGTACACTAGTGAAAGTAATCTAGATGATGATGTTAATGTGCTTCATTGGCTTATCTTCCAGCTGAATTAATGAACCACCCTTGCACATTTGAGGTTCACCTAATAGAGTTCAAGGAGCTGTGCTAGGGAGTGGACATAGATATTAGACGGCATGCAGGATAGGGAGACACTCTGCGGTACTCCACATGTTTAACACATGATAAAGATTCAATTGATCAAATACAAACTACCTTCCTGGTGTTTGAAAAAACAGTTTAAATCCATTGATTTTGAAAGAATATTCAATGTGGACGAGGCAGGTTTTAATCACAGCTGCTTCCAGTGCTCATATTAATATTCTTGTAACCTTCCTCGTCAATCAATTGCCAATTAATCTAATTTCAGTGGAAATTATATCACAAATAAGCTACACTGTTACCTCATAATTGCCTTCCTGTTGGATGAAAGTGCCCTTCACTTAGGCCTCAAACATCTAATGATGTGGGAGGGTTTGAAATATTTTCAAGCTATTCTTGTTAAAAATATGAGATGAAACAAAATGGTAATAATTGCAGATTGCTGTAAATCGCTACTATATAACTTAAAATGCAAAGCTAGCCAATCTTTAGTTTGAAATTTAGAGGCTGATTTAGAGTTTTGTGCCTGGGTTACTCCACCACAAACATGATGGATATCCTGTCCGCCGTACCACAAGTTCCTTAGGATATAATGGAATTGTAATGCAACGGATGGGATATCTGTCACATTTGTCATGGAGTAACCATGACACCAAACTTTAAATCAGGAACATAGTTCTATTTTTATTCATAATTGAGTTTATCAGACAACCCAGTCTTGCCTCTGTATGCTACCAGGATGGGAAGAAATGAAAATTGTTAATATGTCACATTCTAATATAGAACGAATAAGTTCAAAAAAATGTGCAATTATTGATCTCTCCCTTAGGTAGGAAATTTGTATTTATATTATCTCAGTTTAATCATATTTTACCCCCTTACTGTAACATTATAGTTATTCAACTGCTTTGTCAGCAGCCACATTAATATGATGCATATTTAACAGGATGGGGAACAGAAGTCCAGGAAACAATTGAAACCAAATTGATTATTCAAATAAGCAGGGACATCACAGCAGTGGTGGGTTTGCTAATCATGAAAAGCATTGCAGCTTCTTGAGAACAAGCTTTATTTGTACCATGTGACATCTCTATAATACCATAACTTATTCATATATTGTCTTCAAAACAGTCCTGCAACAGGCGAATATACTTTCCTCTAGATCTAGAAACATGTAGTTTACATACATGCCTCTTAGCAATTGGGTCAAGAATTACCACCCTCACAAATTCCCTAATATAATGAGCACACACATAAACATATTCGTCTCTGATTCCTAAAATCGCCTACCTAATGAAGTTTTTCCATAAGAAGTAATCATTTGGCTCCCAACACAAGTGTATCCACCATATCAGCTCTGACGGTGTTAATATTTGATGAATAGGAAAATTGTCTTTTTCTTCTAAAAACATTAAGTTGTAGCTCCACTTAAAGCACCTAAAGGCGTGATCCTTTTTTTTTAGAAACTGTTGTCAGTTCTTTAGGTTAAATTAAAAAATATATTTTGTTACCCCCTTTAGGCTTCTCTCAGTTGTAATTGGATTCACTTGATTACTAGTAATATGCAGCTATCTTTAATTTCATGACCACAATTCTAATCATTAAATACCTCTTTACACAGATCCTATATTACTTGTAGTGATAAATGCAGATGATGTTTGCATGCTACTGAATCATTTAACATAGTCTTGCACAACCATTTAGGATGAGGGGATGTGAAGATTATGAGCAGCACAAATCAGTGACTGGCCACCTATTCCTACAACATAATTGTTGATGTATTGCCTCCAATGGCATAAGTACTTTAGAAATGGATTACGGTAATGTCTGTACTTTGTCAACAGTGCTGAGAGTCCACTTACTATTAATACAGTGGAATGTTGAGAACTCCATTGAAGACAATGGAGTGCCATATGTCCAAGTTTGTCTACAGCAGTTCTACTGCTCCAACATTCCCATGTTTGTGTTTATGTTTCTCCCTTTTTAAGTTAAACACTACTTGGTGGAATGTTCTGATATCAGTATAGCTTTTCTGTCTCAGCTATCCCTAAGTTATTCCCCCTCATCTGCAACTTGAGCCTCTTCCTCTGGATCAAGGCCAAGAACATCAGTTATAGGCCTCAGCAGCAGGCATTAGCTATAGGAGAACATTAGAATGCTAAGAGATCCATTGAAGACAGAAGTGGCCCAGGGCCCATAATTGCTGGTCAGACCTACTACAAGGCTCCAATGATCATCTTTCTCTTTTATGCATTTTTAATTAGCAATATAATTGCAGTGGGTGGAATACTCTGATAGCTGTATAGACTTTTAGACCTTCCGTGTTGGGCTCTGGCAGTTGTTATAGGCCCTCACTCTCATTATAGGCCACACATAATTCAGGTTTTGGCCTTTAACAAATATGATTACTCTTGACAGTGAGCTATAAAGCCTAATTATTACTATCAGTATTATTATCATGATTATTGTTATAAGCAGGAGTATAATTATTGTTATTATTATTATTATTATTATTTTTGTTGTTATTATTTCTCTCCAGTATTATTATGTTACTATTGTTTATGTGACCAAATGCATGCAGCAAATTCATAGCATTTTGATTTTCTAGATATTACTTGTCCCAGTAATCAGAAGTATGAGTTATGTGGCTCTTCTTGCCCTGCTACCTGTGCCGGTGCCTCAACCTCCTGCCACAGTCAGTGCAAGGAAGGATGTCAGTGTGAGGGCGGGTTTGTTCTAAGTGGCACAGACTGTGTGCCACAGAGTCAGTGCGGCTGTACAGAAAATGGCAAATACTACGGAGCAGGAGACACTTTCTGGAAAAACAACAACTGCCAGACTTTGTGCAGGTGTGATGGCTCCAGCAGGACTGTCCAGTGTTCTCTCTCATCTTGTGCCACTGGTGAGACTTGCACCACTGTCAAAGGCATCTATGGCTGCCATGTTCTGCCTGACGGTATCTGCCGAGCCTCGGGAGACCCCCACTACACCAGCTTTGATGGGAGAAGGTTTGATTTCCAGGGTACCTGCAAGTACGTCTTGTCTGAAGTCCAAGGTTCCAATGGTTCTCTGCCCTTCTTCAGAGTGGAGGTGAAGAACGAACGATGGCAAGGCCTGCGGGTGGCTGTGACCAAGGAGGTCTTTGTTTCTGTGTATCAGACTCAGATACATCTCCAGAGTGGGAGACGTGGCACAGTTGAGGTAGGTGAAGTGTCTGAATTCTGAATGAAGTAATCATAATATCTATCAACATTGTAGACCATTTTATTGCCAGGTTTCCATCAGCAATTGAATAATTTTATTTAATTTGCCTTTCAATTGGAACATATTGAACATATAACAGTGAATGACACATAATAAATTATGTAAAGAGTGACGAGGCATACTATTGTAAATATTTTGTTTCTATTTTATTTAAATATTGTTGAAGAATACCAAGATAGTTTTGCATTGATAATATTTGACATTCATACCTCAAAGCACCCTTGTGAAATACAAAACTGCACTTACCTTGCAAATTGAGATTGTCTTCATTCTTCAGGCTCACAACTGGAGGCAAATTGCTTTCTGTTTAATCACCCACAGTATGAGGATCAGTACAATCACATTTAATGGAAGAGTTATCCTTTTTTTCATTTATCACAATATTCGGAAATATTTGAATTCTAGACAATTTTAGCACGGTAACATAATCTCAGGTCTTTTATACTACTGTTTTGTGACAGCTCAGACTTTTTAAGATAATCCAATCCATAAATCTAAAATGTCACAAAGAAATTGTCAACTTCTTTGAATATCTTCACCACTCATCCACAACTGCACCATCAAGGTACAAAGCCAGTATCTTAGACACATTTAGATCAAGAGGATAACACCAGTAGTTTAGTTATAAGTGCACTGAATTTCTTAATGCATTTGATTTGGTTCATTGATAAAGCTATTGTGATGTACTGAAATGAAGTCATTTAGATTGTGACACACTTGTAAAATTGTGAAAGTGACAGTCCTTAAGAAAGGAACCTTTCTAGGGCTACTCATTGCATTTGTGTTTCTGAAGGTAACAATGGTTCCGAACTCTTATCACTTTGATCATGAAATGATCACTAGAAGAGTTCAACATTGTTTTAAAAGGCACATTATCCAAGCACTTTGGAAATCATGATCATCTTTTGAGAGGTTGAGGAATTTGTGGGTCCAGAGAATGATCTCAGGTTTTTGATTGAATTTGTATAGTTTGTTTTCGTTTTTTGAGCAAATATTGAGTTTGGGCACAATTTTTTTTGTCATCAGTGTAGTTAGTCTTGTATCGGTTTCATATTTCAACCAACAGACAGTTCTACTCCCTTTGAAAGGGTTTTAAATCCATTAATTGAGGATTTAGTTCTTCTGTTTATTTAGTTTGTTGGTAAGACAATTAATTTTATATGCAATACAAAGCCATTTACCATAACTTTCTCCATTAGATAAATGGAATCATTCAGACTCTGCCTGTGAATGTCAACAGTGGAAGAATTGTCATCTTTAAAAGTGGGGCCTACACAGTACTAAGAACAGACTTTGGCCTGACAGTGAACTATGACATGGTCTACAGCGTCTTCGTTACGCTTCCTGCTCGATTCCAGGGCCAAACCAGTGGTCTATGTGGGAACTTCAACGGGGTGGTGTTCGATGACTTCACTACCCGAAGTGGATCTGTCATTACCAATGCCTTTACCTTTGGTGTCAGCTGGGTTTCTGAAGGCAGCACCGGCTGTGACCACGGCTGCTCAGGTGACTGCCCAGTCTGCAGTGCAGACAAAATGATGGCCTCCAAGCGAGCCTGTTGGATCATCCAAGACCCCAGAGGGCCCTTCTCCTCCTGTCACTCAAAGATTGACCCTGCTCACTACTATTCTGACTGTATCTATGACCACTGCCTGACTGAAGGGAACAGCACGGTCCTGTGCCATGCCATTCAGATCTACACAGCCACCTGCCAGGCTTCCAATGTGACCATCGGCAGCTGGAGGAACAGCTCCTTCTGTGGTGAGTAAAGGATTTCATCGTTTTCATACTGTAACTCACTAAGGGAAGTGAAAATAATAAAGGCAATGAAATTGTGCTCCTGTTAAGCAGTGTGATATACTTTTGCTATATTTCCTTATGTGAAACAACGTGTGGAGGAAGGACCAGAATTGCTGGCAAGGATACTGCTTAGTCTGAGTCAGAGAACATGTATTTATTTGCACAGGACAAAGCATTGGGAAACGATTAGTATCCTCCGGCATCTATAGTTTGACCCCTTTTATGAAGCTGCGTAAATGCACAAAACATAAAAAGATGTTCCACAAGATGTTTCAAGAACCCAGAGGATAAAGCCACTGCTAACAATGTTTAGAGGCTCGCGCCATTGGCAGTGCACATTATAGAAGTTGTCTAACTCACCCCCTTATAATATATATTTGTCTAACATTTGTCTAGCTTCAGGTATGTGTTTTGTATGAATTGTTGCGGCCATATATATTCTAATCCAACGAGTAATGCCAAGAGCCGCTGGTTTTGGGCAAAAGGCACTTCATAAGCTGGGTCACTCGTGTGTGCTATAAAGGATAGGCAGCTGAGAACCATGTCAGATTTCAGGACGTGTGACTCACTTGTCAGAGCTGCCGACTTTGAAACTGAGGAACCAGTTTCAAGTGTTGCCATTGGATCAACACCTGTGATTTTCATCAAATCACTTAGGCCTCATTACGAGTTTGGCAATCATGAGACAGCCAAACTTGCCGTGGCGGTCGGACAGCAGCACTCCTGGCGGTCCGACTGCCAGATTACAACCCTAGCGGTTGGACTGGCAGCAGACCGCCGCCACTGCCAGGATCAGGGATCCTGACGGGTTGGCGGTGGTCGAAGTTCTGGTCAGCCACAGCGGTGCTGAGTTCAGCACCACCGTGCTTATCACGACTTCCCTTCCCGCCAACCTTTTTATGGTGGGATCCCCACCATGAAAAGGCTGGCAGAAAGGCAGTGTTGGGGGCCATAATGGGGCTCCTGTACTACCCACGACCATGTCCTGGGCGTTGCAGGCCCCCCCCTGTTCAGAACCCTCGGAATGAGCACTGTCAGCTATGGCAGCAGTGTGCATTCCAAGGGTGCCCGGAACCCTCTGTGCGACGGCATTGGCCTTGGCTCCCTGAGGAGTCGAGTCCAATGCCACAATACTGTTTCCACCGGGCTGACTGGCTGAAACCACCTAATACGGAGGTTTCTGCCGATCAGCCCGGTGTAATAATTGTAATAGGGTGGTGGGAGACCTCCAGCTTTGCGGTGGATTCCTCCCCACGAGTCTGGCAGGCCGGTGGTGGCCTGCCAAACTCATAATGAAGCCCTTAATCTCCTAGTGCCTACAAAATAAATTAATGTGTCCTTGTGTAATGTAACTGGTGCTCATGTAAAGCTCTCCAATACCTTTGGGCCGAGTTCACGCTGTATACAATTGCGGAAAAAGCAGAAAAATCATCTGGCAATCATTCAGTTTATTGCCCAATTAAGACTGCAGTGGATGTGTAGAAGACTTTTTAATTGCCAAATGCCCCTGTATTGGGCCACGTGATCACTCACTAGCAACACCTGGTGAGGTTGCCAAAGAGCCCACTAATTTGTCAAAACATCATCAGACTCAACTAGTGGGGCCTCTGCATCCTTTATCATGCAGGGTACTCCGAACAGCCTGAAATCCTGAAAATGTTACAGTTCTTTCACAAAGCCCACAATATATAGCCAGAATTCAGTGACTTTATGGTATGCAGAAGCCCTGTTTCTGCTAACACTGGAAAAGTTTGGTTGAATCCAGAGCTTCACTGAGGCTGCAGTGTATCTCCTACAATTGTAGGCTGCTCTCTAGCTGCACGCACTGATGTCAGGATGTCACATCTGCTCAATGAAGTTCTGAGTGGTGTGCTTTTACACCCTACCAATAACAGTATTTCTTTTGGTATCTGCAGCCATGGAGTGCCCTACAAACAGCCACTATGAACTTTGCCACCGGAAGTGCCAAGATTCCTGCGTCTCCTCTTCTTTGCTCCCACACTGTGATGCCACCTGCTCTGAGGGCTGCGTCTGTGATGCCGGATACATGAGAAGCGGAGACACCTGCGTGAGAGCGGAGCAGTGCGGCTGCCAGCACGAGGGGATGTACTACAACGTGAGTCTATCTTGCTTTTTTCACACTTTATTCAAATATTGCAGGTAGCCTTTCAGTCATGTCAGAGTGTGTGGGTTGGATCGGTAGGAATGCTTAACTACGGTCAGTTGGACTTGAGCATGATAATAAATATAGATAGGGAGGTGTCTGTTTTAATGTACTCTTGAAAAGCGGCCATACTGTTTGGAATCAAAGTGTATGCCTGGGTCTTGCTGTGTATTCACTCATCAAACTGACACCAGGCTCGCTGACTTTACTATACAATGAAGGAGGCTTCTAGAATTGCCTATCCTGGTATGGAAAGCTCCACAAACACATGGCAACATATGTCAGAGTCAGTGCTTAATTTGTGCTTGTTTTTTCCGGTGCTGAGCACCGGCACTAATTTTTGAGGGCCGGGGGTTATTCTTCAGCCTCAAGCATTTGCTGCGAGGAAAAGACACACATGAGAAAGACAGAGGAAGGGAAAAACGAAAAAGCGTCACATAGGGAGAAAGTAGAAAGCTACCAGAGTGAGCTGAAGGGGCAGCGAGTGGCTGTAGATGGATTGAAGAGGCCCGAGATTACGCCGCCCTAGTATTCCGTGTTCGCACGTTTAAATACAGCAACCGTGTGTTTAAGAGGAGTGCTTTGGGCACCGGCACCTTTTTATTTACAAATTAAGCACTGGTCAGAGTTCCAGGGAGCAGTGAGCAGGTGGTTCTGGAGCTGCCGACCTTCATGTCATCTGACCTCTATGTTCCACTGCGTCCAGCTAAAATATTACCAAGTCTTGCAGTTGAAAGTCTTTATCTTACCTTTCTAACACATCTGTTAAATCTCTCTTGTTCCCGTAATGTATTGTTCCCCGGTATTTGATGTCTGCTGTCAACTCTGTCATTCAAATCCTTTGTGCTCACGTGTCCTTTACGAATCTGCTAGTAATAATTTCTGTCCCATTTCAAAGTATTTCCTACACTTTCAGTCTGTTCTAGTATCTTGGTATGCCCTATCCCCTCTGCCTGTATTTTTTCTCTGCATGTGCCCCATCACTCTGTCCGTTCTATTACCCAAGTGTGTATCATTCCTCAGTCTGCACTATTTAATGCATATCTGACCTGTTCTCTGTCTCATAGGTTGGAGACTTCATCTGGCTCTCCGACTGCTCTAAGAGGTGCCGCTGTGACTCCACTGGTTATTTCCGCTGTGTTAGCACCAGTTGTGCCCAGCGACAGGAGTGTGCAGTGAAGAATGGAAAACTAGGGTGCCAGAGCCCTTGGGCAATCTGCACCGTGACGGGAGACCCCCACTACCACACCTTTGATGGAACTGTAGCCAATTTCATGGGAACCTGTGCCTACGAGATCAGCCAGGGTTCAATTGCTTCTTCGGGATTCTCCTATCGTGTGGTGGCAGAAAATAGACGTTACCAGAACCCCAAAGTTTCTTTTGTGTATCGCGTCACCGTCTGGCTGAACAGCACAGAAGGGCATTTCAAGCTGATCTTTGAACAAGGAAAAGTTCCTCTGGTAAGATTAACACTTTACTTATAACTGTGCTAATGTTTGTTTGTTTTGCAATAGTGCAAGACCAGCTTGGAGTGCTTTTTCTTTTATGTTATGTGAAAACCATGATAAGATCATGTTCATTTGCCTTCATGCTAACGCATCGACGATCGTGTTAGATGGTTTAATTGATTAACTTTATTTTTTAATTTCAGTATGGGAGGCAACCGTTTTTGAATGGTATTTTTTTTTACACATATAGTATGAACAGGATCCTGCACCGTCTGAAAAAGACAGGTAGAAATATGCAGCTGCTGAGCCTCTCCAAAATCAGTAATAACAAAAAAATTGGGGAATGGACGGCAAGAGTAGAAGAGGGCTGAAATTGTGCCATCCTGTTGGGGGGATGAGGGTCAGAGAGGTGGAACCCAAAGAGAGAGAGGCACAGAAAAGTGAAAGTGAAAGAGTGTGGGAGATTAGGACCCCGGAGATTGGGGAATATGAGATCCAGAAAAGCAATACCCTCCCATGAAGTGCTGAAAGCTAAATCAAAAAATAGTTCTTCCTCATCAAAATCAAAAAATAGTTCTTCCTCATCAGCGGTGTTAGAAATGGAAGGATACAATTCATCTGGGAATGGATAAGAATGACATGTTTAATGACCCTGAATTTTCTGTCTCGCACCATTTTTCGATTGACTCCGTCTTCATAAGGATTCAGGGATGAACTTTTTATGGTTTGGTTTGACAGCACGGCTATCACCAGACACCGATGTGATAATCATAACCAGAAGAAGGGCTTTGGCTCCGCCCACAAGCTGGGATTGAGATTTACAAGATGTGATACGGTTGCCTCCGAAAAGTGCTTGTATTGCAATGCTATCGATTGATGGAAGGTTTTTCCAACGTGGAAAAATGAGCATTACATGCTGGGATTTGCAGTCCCAACACAAGGGTTCAGCTTCTCCTTCAGGCCATGGTGTAAGTGGGCTACAATCTCCGTGATGCTTGTACATAGTGACATCATGCACCAGGAAGTGTAACCTGTGGTGCTGTGAAACAACCCTACTTTTTTACTGTTTATTGTCAGCAATGCCACCGTTTACCCCTGTGCGCCGTCTTCCCTCTGTTCCCTTTTAAATAGTGGTTCCTCCAGGCAGTGTCAGCAAACCCCCCTCTTCAGCCCTGGTTTTCTCTTTCAGACCCCCCGTTGTGCACTATTTCTTCACCCACCCAAGTATCACCAGCCCTTTGTACCCAAAGTGCTCCCCAGATCCCTCCCCCAGTACCGTCACTCCTAGAACTTTCCGGGTGCAGGTGCAGGCTGGTGTCAGGAGCAACGCGGAGTAATGTTGAACAGAAAAAATACACATTACAAGAAAAACTGTTTCAGTCAATGGCTGCTCCCTGCACACAAAGGTATGTTACATTCCCATGCCAAGGCCCCCCCATCTGGGGGAGTCCAAGGACCAGAGGACGCGGGACGAGCCAGCAGCAGGGGCAGTGCAGGGTACCCTGACTCCACAAGAATGTATAACGGGTTTTTGTGCTGGCAATCCTGCTGTATGCTGCTCCTTGGTTTGGTGTCTCTAGAACAGTGTTTGACTGGCCTAGAAAGCAATCAGCCAGTGCCCAACGCGCTGGTCACACAGGTCAACATGTGGTCTCTTTTCGCTGTTTGTGTGCCTGTTTTATGGCTTGCTGGGTCGGTTTTAACTATTGATATCCCTGATAATAAAGCAAACATTACCTGCAGCAAGTTCAAATCCATTATACAGAGTGTCTTTACAAGTTCAAAACTGCCTTAATTTGCAAACATGGGCCACATTTTAGCTTTTTTACTGCACTTGGGGGCACTTTTATGTTGGTGCCCTGGCCTAGTTTCTGTCCTAATCTGACCCAGTTTTGGAATACAATACACTGTAACCGATCCCTATAAATAACTGTTTATCCACGAAAAGTGATGACAATCTCAAAGAATTCGCAAAGTCAACAAGTATTCACATGGGGAAATTTCTATTAAATTCAATGAAATTCGAGCCCATGTGGGCACTTGGTGAATATTCTGGTGACTGGTTATCAAACTGGTGCCTTTTTAGGTTGAGCATTGCAACGCGCATGTGCTGGTTTTCCGACATGTTGGTGTGTATCTGAGCTTTTAACAACGCCCACCTCACGCCCATCGCTACCACTCTTTCCTGGGCTTGCCCTTCAAAAATCCTTTGATTACATTGGTAAATGGTTTACCTTTGTCCCTCCTTGGGGAGGTTTTGTTACCGCCTTGGCCATCGCCCCTGTTACATGGCTAATTGCACTTTTGCTGATAAGTTTAACTGCAAGCGAGCTTCTTTTCCTTTTGTGTAGCTCTTCACGCTGATGCTCATAGCGGCCGTGGTGCTGTGAATCAGCTCCCTTATGTGAAAGTCTTTAACTTTCAATTTTCAATTTATGTGGCAAGAAAAGTCGGTTTAGGAGTTTATAACGCTAATAGCTCTAACTCGAGCAGATGCGAGACCCTTTGCATTGCAAATGCTTATTGATGTTGTAGGCATGGCTTTTACTAGCTAATCCGGAAACTCCCAGAGGTTCAGGGAGACTTTCACAGTAAACATGCGCAGATTACTGACACGTTTACAATTCCAAGTCCTCGCTTTGGTGCTGTTTTTCAACTTAATAGTTACACCCGTGGTTAACAGAGCTATAGAGCCCCAAGACCGCAGCAAGAAGCTGTATTTAAAAAAAACAACAAATTGATGTTCAGCAATTCTTCATAACCAAACAGCGTAGCTCTCAGCTTTCTAATCCATGTCGTAGGGTCTGCCCGAGCGATGGCAGCGCAAAACCGTCTGTGCAAACACATCCATCCACCTCTCCCAATTTACTCCAGGAATACCCTGTTTTCTGGCAAACTGCTACATGGTCATCATTCACCTCCCCACTACCAAGAATCCTCGAGCGTTGCTCCGCATACAGCCATGTGACATTTTAGACCTAGTTGGACAGAGCCCGATACTTTTCAGGTGTCAATGCACCCATTACCTTGAATTAAGCCTCATACCTACGAGGGTTTTCATTCATCAAGATATTTATTTCAGGTCAGTTCCTTAAGTCTTGCCTCTGCAGCCTCAACCCTGAGAACTCTGTTGTTCTTAGTAGTAACAAAAGGTCAGTCTTTCCAGATTTTACTCTCTGAGAATGCAAGTTATTTAGGTGGGGTGGCAATTATGTTAGAATCACCAGTAGAGAGGCTTTGGTTCCACCCACATATTGGGAGCCTAAAGTCCAGTATTCGATGGGACAGAAGTTATGGTTTGCTCCGAAGAAATTGTCTCAGAAGCTGGATATCAATTGGTCAATCAAGCTGTTGCACAGTGGCATCTTGCAAAGACCTAGCAAACACAGCATTGAACGCGAGTCTCTGGGTGGCTGGTCTATCTCCTCTAGAGAAAAGAGGATGTCTATTCATTTTACTTCTCAATCGGCAGAGTACCACTTCAGTAGAAGCACTTGTTCCTGTGTGCACTTCTGTCATGGCCACGAGGTTTAAATTGGAGAACGTGTGACGTGGGGTGGAGTCAGGATGGCACCTCACAGAGTACTGGAGCAGAGTTGTGTGGTTCTGAAGTGGAGGAGACAATATGGGGCTGCTCTTGCAGGGGTCACTGCTGATCTGGGAGGAGGCCAAAAAGCATGCAGACTGTGTGAGACTGAACAGCATTCTCCTGTTCCTGAACATGTACCACCATGTGAAGGAGCACAAGAGGGAAGTGCTCAAGTGGTGTGAAGAGGTGGGCCTGCAGGGAGTGGGATAGGTAAACCTGCCTCTACTGCATCTCTCAGCCACATGCCCAAATTCTGGTGCACCTGACCCTGTTGAAGCCTCTGTCCTCTCACAACTGTGAGAGATGGGTGAGGATTGGTGTGTTTGTGGGAACTATCGTATAGATAGATGTCTGTACATGTGCACTGGTGTCACAACAACTGTTCAAGTCAGGAAAGCTTATAGTTCTCATGAAGTACCTTAACCACACTAGAGGTGGACATACATGTCAACAGACCCTATTCAGGTGGGAAATATTTGAAGGCAAATATGGCTTTACTTTAGCTGTCTCCTGTCTGAAATTGCCTCTGCTTCAATAGAAGTCATGGGAAAAAATATATTTCCTCCATTTTTGTTTTGAAATCTCCCTCTTACCAGCTTCAAAATGTTGGCATGTATGTGTGCATTGCCTGACCTAAAGATGGTGGCTGGATGGGGTTCGGCCATCTGGTAGCAGTGTTTACGTTCTGTTGTGGGACATCTGTCACTACTGCTGACAGTTGATTGGGTGCCACCACCATTAGCTCCAGTGGCCCAGTATAGCCAAGTGATAGTGCAGTGCACTCTTAGCTTGCAGGCTTTTTATCTACTTGTATTCTATTCTTTTAATTTATCTTTCATGTGTTGTTAAGTTCCATGTGTTTTTATTCCAGTTGTGTCAGAGGGTGACTGAAAGAATGAGTTAATGGATTGATAAATAGAAGTATGAGTGCAAAGATGTGTGGAAGAAGGCATTTATGAGGGCCTATTGAGTGCCTAAACCTATAAATGACGCAAAGGGCACTTTCAATTATAAGCCAGACCTATTGGCATTGCCAATGCTTGTTTTCTTGGTAGGGGCACTGTTTTCTGTGTCAGTATGTGATTGTTGCTGTTGTGCAATACTTATTAGAAATGCACCTGGCTTTAAGTGTTTTACCACATATGTGGTAGCCAGGGAGGTACTAAAATGAAGATAGGAAGTTGTGAATGATGTGCCACAAGTGGTGATACAACAAGCTCATTTGTTAGTCTTCGTCTAAGTAGTCATTTTAGGTCATAGACATCTTAATATATTGATCACAATGTTTATTTATAGGAAGCACTTCATCGGTCTATGTGCTTATTTGCCGGCATTGGCACCTTTATGAAGTGGTTGGAAATTAATTGATGTGAGGTGAAGTGGCCTATCTTAGAATACTAATGTATAGAGTGATTAGTTGGAGAGCTTAATGCTTTGGATTTGATATTAGGAGTTCTTGTGCTTCAGTTTTGGATGCCACTGACAATTAATGGCATATTAATCTGCTCTCTTTATCTCTTGGACCATGATATCATCTCTCGTTGTCTAACTGTACCTCAGTTGTTTAACTGGTACAGATTGGCATCAAAACATATGATTGATCAATTGAGAATTTTATTGGACTCTTGGTGCCTTATTTAGAGATTGGCAGACGGGTTATTCCATCACAAATGTGTCAGATGTTCAGCCCACTTAATTACAAATAGCATAGGGTGTAATGCACTTGTAATGAGGAAGACAGGTTATCCATTATGTTTGTAATGGAGTAACCATCTGCCAACATCCAAATCGGACCATTAGTCAGAAAAATCTCTCTATCTGCTGAGGGTTCCTTAAATAACATCCCCGCTTGTCTTTCAGATCAACGGAATCAAAACTCGACTTCCAGCCACTTTAGGATCCATAGCAAATGTCACAGCAGTCAAGAGTGCTATCTCTGTGGACACGCCCCTTGGTGTGCGCATACAGTACAATGGTATCAACACAGTCAAAGTACAAGTTGGACCCCAGTATAAGAACCAAGTGCGAGGGTTGTGTGGCAACTACAACGGAAATGCTAAGGATGACAAGGTGAAACCGGATGGTACGCTTGCTCGCAACGATGCAGAATTTGGAAACTCCTGGAAAGCAGATATTGATTCGGCAGGGTGAGTGATTTTTCATCTTAGTAAACTGGAAAACAGAAACATCAAAAGAGCTTCCTGAAAGTTAAGGAAGAGCACGATTAATATGTATCTTAAGGCTCACACAAAGGTTCATTTGGGGCAGAGTTTTCCTTCATGACATACTACCACTAGGGTGTATATGATAATAATTGGGAGTGTTGTTTCAAAGGCATTTCATGTACCCCTATATGGCCAAATTAATGTATTATGAACAATATGTCAGTGTATGAATAGTATCTCTGACTTGGCCAAACTGCAAGCTTGTTTGCCAATAAGTCGCTATTAAGTCAAGCATTGTGTATATTTAATTTGCATCTTCATATTAAAGATATGCCCAGAGGTGGTGCTTTTTGCCCAATGTATGGTGGCCTCTACTCAGGGCTCAGCCATCTGAAGTAAAAAGAGCATTCTTAAAATCACAGAATGTTTTTCTGACTTTTTTGAAGCTACACTGACATTTATTAAAGTGGTTTGCTCATATCAGAAGACTAATGGGAACCTAGGCCCTTGGACTTCCATCATGCTGGGATGGGCACATTGGCACTAATGGGCAAAATTCTGATATGGGACAGGATCTCTGGCACATACCGCGACAGACACTGATAGAAGAGTCATTTATAGTACCATGATACGGATGTCTAGTAATACTAAAAAATAACAGCTACCTATAGTTAAACACATACTAGGCACTGTATCCAAATCTTATGTCTTGCCTGGTGCCACTCTCCTTTGATCTGAAACAATGAGAGTGACATATGTTCACAGATAAAGAGTGGTAAATATTTACACTGTACTGATGAAGAAAATGTAAAGAACTTGTTCCTACCAGAATAGACAGTATGTTGTGGTTCAGCCAGAGTCAAATGTTAATCATAGTTTTAAAACACTAGTTGATAACTACATGTTTTGATTTCTCATACTTAAGCTTTTATACGGCCTATATCGGTACCGGAAACTTGGTTGTCAGACTATAGGCCTGTGGTTAGTTGACTAACTTATAAAAAAACAGCAGATCTGTGATTCTGTAGAACAATGACCAGTGCACTGATAGGTCACCCTAGAGAGTGGACTGTCCATTCATGAAAGTTCATTAGCGCAGTTTCTACATAACTATCACCAAAGGACAACTTAGCAGTCCCTTTTACCAGCTGTCACCAGAAGCCAGCTTGGCTTCATGCTTGGGTGTAGCTGCTTCCCCTGGCACTAGATATATGCTACCGCCAGGCAGGACCACAAGTAAAGGGGTTAGTGAGGGTACTTTCTCAATTGCAGGAAAGAGTGGTCAGATTTTAGTCTCCTTTTTCTTGGGGTATGCCAAGAGTGTCTGAACGGAACATTAGATGTGGAGTCTGAGTGTTCTTTCGGAATAATCCTACTCAACTGTCCCCAAAAGAAAATTACAGGGGTTACTACCGCTACAAGAGAGAACATGGTGAGGAATGTATAGATGGGACTGTATGGTGGAAGCGGCTGTGCTTATAGAGCTCAGGCTTCTAATCTGCCGTGCCTCTCAGTGAGAGGGTCATACTGCTTTTCTCTTTTGAATAAGGACTCCCCACTTTGGTGTTAGATTTGCACATCTGCAGGGTATTTGAATAAAACTGTACACCTCGGTGCTCTAGTTTACAAAAATGTATAAGCTTCAGAAGCCAACAATAAAAAAAACAGTCCCTTCTAGCAACTTTAAAAAAAAAATTCTTCTTGAGTGAAGCGGGAGGAAGCAACTCCTATTGTAATTAGCACAGATTTAGTTTATATTTATTTTCTGTAGAACTAACAAAATGTCTGAAACTCTTCTTAGGTGTAAGGATGATACAGGTGTGATCAGCTCTAATGATACCTGCAATAATCTGGGAGCCATTGAAGGGCTCTGCAGGATCATCACCCGCCCATCGGGCCCCTTCGATGAGTGCCAGTGGTACGAGGATGCGGAACCATTTGTGGCCTCTTGTGTGTATGATCTCTGCTACTACGGCACCAACAAGGGGATGCTCTGCACAGCTGTCCAGGCCTACGAGGAGATCTGTAACCTTCACAGCTTGGTGATTTCAGACTGGAAGTCAGAGCTGCAGTGTGGTAAGCTAATAGCTCTCTGACACAGTATGTTCTAGATATTTGGTATAGCATTTTCACATTCATCCCTTTCCTAGTAGTCGGAAGGATAAACAGAGCCCTATGAGGCAATATCAGCAAATGTTGCTAAATTGCAGTGTGTTTCAATTGTTTGTTTCAATTCTATACAGATTTCTAATTTGTGTTTCTTAGAAACATTTGAATCACAGCCATGTTTGAATATTTTAGTACCTAAATGTACCATGGAAGTTGAAGGGAAAATTTAATTCCGAAGTATGCAATACGTTGCTCTTGACTTAGTCCACCCCCAGTGCTTAAAAGAGTAACAATGACATCATTCTACCCATGTTTATTCTCCACAGATGACAACTGTCCAGAGAACAGCCACTATGAACTGTTTGGCACTGGCTGCCCAACCACCTGTAAGAACCTTCATCAAAGTACCCCATGCACAGCCGAGAACGTGGACGGATGCTTCTGTGATGAAGGGTTTGCTCTTCACTTTGGCCTCTGTGTGCCAGAAAGCCAGTGCGGCTGCACCATGGACGGTGTCTACTACAACCTGGGAGATGAGGTCTTCCTAACAGATACCTGCAGCCAGAAATGCACCTGTATCGCACAACAGATGGTGTGTGAAGCCCACACGTGTGTCACCCTAGAAGAATGTAAGGTCATGAATGGAATCAGGAAGTGCTACCCTGTTGACAGTGGTATCTGCTGGGCCTCCGGTGACCTGCACTACCGCACCTTTGATAGAGTGGCTTTTGACTATCAGGGAACCTGCAGGTACACCCTCAGCAAGTCCAGCTCCCAGACTGGCTCTCTCAATGAATTCAGCATCATGGTGCAGAACGAGCACCGCTCATCACCAGTGGTGGCCTGTACACGAAGAGTGGAATTAAATGTCTACGGAGAGCAGATTTCTATAGCAAGTGGAAAATATGGCCTAGTTGAGGTAAGGTGATGATATTTGTTTACGTGATGTTATATGTTCTTCTCTACTAGCTAATGTGATGACTCTTTCCTAATCTGAGGTCCAAGCAACCGTTAGAAAAACATTTAAGACCTGTAGCAAGAATGGAGGATATCATGATATGTAAAATGCTCAGGTGGCACAAATTCTCAAACCCTTTCAACACAAATCTAATGAATGGACATCCAGCTCTGGTCACTGTGCCAGTCACCAGCGAGCAGGCTAGAAACTGACTGCTGCCTCTATAAGCAGGTAAAGCACAGGGTCACAGTCCCATACATGTACTGATTGCAGAATGCCACAGGGGAACGTGCTCGGTGCTTAAAGAACCTAGCCATACATTGTAGCAGGACATATGTACATTTATGCACGTATTAGCAAATCTCAAGTGACCACGTCAGTAACATCTTTGTTACATAGTAAACAGCATATTAAGTATCTTTATGTGGAACGTCTAATAACAAATGGGAGAAGCATAACACACATCAGAGTATTTACAGCTATGGTTAGCCAGAGCATGAATTAAGAATATTGCACCTGAGCAAACGCATTTCCACTATCACAACAAATCGCTATGCACCACTCATTTGTAGGTATTTCCCTTTGTTGTCAGATATTGCTTTTACCTGTCTAATTGTCTATAAAAATGGTTCTAATTTATCACCATATGTAGACAAAAATAAGAAAGATCGTCTGTTGACTGTTAACCTTTATTGCTAGATGTTTATAATGAAGTGTGAACCTGGCCTTGCAGATGATGCCAAACATCAGATGGCAGTCACTAGACATGGACCACATTAAGATGCTTCCTTCATGTAACAGACAAGTACGACTGAGAAGGGGAAGGACTTAAGCTTCCATCATGGACACTTGCATGAAGCAGTAATCTGAAAAGCCAATTATTTTTCCAGCAATTGTGGAAGCACCCTGCTAGATCACTCAAATATAAATTATTCATATCTAGGAAGGTGTTTAAGGAGTTACAGAATAGTCTTACACATAAAACAGATGCCACAGAACAGGAATGTGCAAAATGTTCTCCAAATACTGGACATAAAGTAAAGGAATGGAAGCTAAAACAGTAGTTTAAATAAACTTTTCAATGTTGGACAGCCAATCTCACAGCTGTAATTTTTTATACGGATTTTTCAATACAGTTCAGTATATTCCTTTAAAATTTCTTGCACAAAATGTCCAACAGAATTATTATTTATACCAAATAAATAAGTGAAACATTATCCCTTTCAGGCTTGATCAGGCTGTAGATCCAATATTGACCTGTAGATTAGTCCTAGAGCCACGCCATCAATTTACTTAACATAGGTCATCATGATCATAGTGACCTTTCCTCACACAAACTACTTCAACCAATTGTAGATTGTATGGGGTTAATTAATTAAATGTGGTGTCACTGAAGCCTTAAAACAGCTGACAACATCTGCATACTTGTACGTAGTGGAAGCTGGCATGTAGAATATACCATAAAGACCAAACCTGTGAGGAAAGACACAGGGACAATGAAAGGTCAAGGGACAAAGAGAAAGAGAACTCAGATAACTGAGGCAATAAGGTTAATGAAGACCTTTGACACTGGAACTAGAACACATTTCACAGATTAACAAAGAGTATTCTCTGAATAACAGACAAAGATAAGTGTGAAACAGAAAAAGTATGCATAAAGTGTAGGTACAAGTTATTTCCTTGACTCATCCCTTTGGGGCACTTTATTATCCCTTCATGTGTACAACTCCCCTGAGCGAAACCCAAGAATACTATCCTTTAATCTGTAATATAAGACATTGAACTCACCACTCTCAGGTCATCAACAACATAACTTTATAGTGTACATCCTCTTTTTGGAGATGTGCTAAGAGGTGAAAAGATGTGGAGCACCAACGGTACATGAAAAATATTTTAGAATGAAAGACGAAAAACACTTACAATAATAGAAATTGTAAAAATGTCAAAGGAAACATCATGCTTTAAATTTTGAAAATGTTAACTTTGGTTGGTTTAGCCCGATTGAGGCAATGGCAATATTATTTTTAGAAAAATAGAAATAACAACATGTAGAGGGACTGTGCAATTTAAACCTTTGTAATATAATAATATATTTTGATTTTAAAATGTTTATTCATTTCAGATGAATGGTTCTGCATGTAATCTCCCAATTTCCAGTCAATCTGGGAAGATCCAGGTCTATTATAGTGGCTCATCTGCAGTTATCCAGACTGACTTTGGCCTTGTGGTTTCCTTCGACTGGATGCATCATGTAGCTGTGCAGGTGCCAACAGCATACTCAGGATCTCTTTCTGGCCTTTGTGGAAACTTCAATGGAAACAAGAGTGATGACTTTAGGGTTCCTGATGGATCACTGGTGGAAAGTGTGGTCACCTTTGGAAACAGCTGGAAAGAGGATGGTGAAGAGTCTCCTTTCAATTGCGTAGACACTGACAATCCACCAGTGTGTGGTGAGGATATGGTGTCTCAGTTCAGCAACCAGAACCACTGTGGAATCATGAAAGATCCAACCGGTCCATTTAACAACAGCCTCAATGCTGACACTGAGGTTTACTTCAAGAACTGTATCTATGACATGTGTGGAACTGATGGTGACCATCAAACCCTCTGTGAAATTGTGAAAATGTATGCCCGTCATTGCCAGAGTCATGGTATTGCCATCAGGCCATGGAGGAACATTCTAGGTTGCGGTAAGTAGGTTTATTTTCCACATATTCAACATATTGGTACTCATGCCTATTTGACAACTTTTACGAACAACAATACAGTGCAGATTTTGTTGAAGGTAAATTATCACAACTTACAGTTATGCAGTGTGCACATTCATCATACTAGATTTACATCCAACATCCAAACCATCATTTCCTGGAACAACGATATGGACTAATGGAGAAACCAATGCAGTTTATTACATCATTGGGACTTAGCACATATCTAGGGAAATTTTCAATCTCTACAAGCATAATACAGGCAGCTCTGAAGGCAGCAGTTCTTCCTCCAATAGAACTGGCTTTTAAAGGAGATGATAATGAATAACAGAATATTCTAGGAAGACGCTGAGTCAACCTACTTTTAATAGTTCCCGAAAAAAAGTAGCAATCACCCATCATTTCTGAAATAATTTCCAGTTTATCATGATCCCCCACAGAAAGTATGAGATTTCCGTCTTGACTCGATATATGCCACATTGCCAATATTTTCGAAAAATAATTCAAATTTTGCCTTGTGCCTGCTTAACAATAATTTCATGCCCAAGTGGGCAACCGAAGCTCCCCATGTATGGATGCTTATTGAATGGTTCCTTACGTTCAGATGTGCGTGGAATAGGCCTCCAGTTCTAAATTCGTCAAAATTGCACATAGATATTGGCACAAATACTAGACAATTGTGCCAATTTTCTGGCATCTGCAATGCTCTGTTTCCGAGAGTTCACTTATAAGGAAATGCTGATCTCCTTTGTGCTTGATGAATCCTGCATGCCCCTTCTTGCTTCTCAGATAACAATCAGGCAGGAGGTAAGGCTGTTTCTTATTGACCGCCAACTAAAAATAATGTATTAGTATGCGTGGTAGGGAACAAGTAGATGATCCCAGGTGTGAATCTATCAAATATTGCCTGATCTCTCCAGCTTTATAGCACATATTATAGGAGGATCCTTGAGTGCTGAACAAAACAATGAAATCCTTTTCATTGAAAAGTTGAGCTGAAAGCCGCACTTGGGAATATCGAATCAGTGTACCACACCTGTAGAGACTAGGAGAACTGGACAACCTTAAATGAAAATAGCAGAAAAATGTATCACTATAACATTTAGTATAGACAGGCAAGCATTCTGAGCTAATGAAGGTTACAGAACTGGCATGAGAGGTTCAACCATCTCTTCTAATACACAAGAGAAGAGACGAGGCCTATTCACTGTGGTTTTACCTTCCTGCACAACTTTGTTTAATAAGTCATTTATTACCATATTTGAGTGTGGGAGATCCATGGTTCACAA
The DNA here is from genome assembly GCF_031143425.1 of Pleurodeles waltl. Classification (NCBI taxonomy): domain Eukaryota; kingdom Metazoa; phylum Chordata; class Amphibia; order Caudata; family Salamandridae; genus Pleurodeles; species Pleurodeles waltl. Next base: position 1,417,233,522 of record NC_090446.1, read on the forward strand.
GAGGTAAAGTCTCAATTGAGTCTTGATGCTCACCCCCACCCTCATCAGTGGTAATGGTAAAAATGGTCCTAATAGCAAATGACAAACTGTGTTTCTGCATTTTCATGTGTATTTGTTATGTTGATGGAAGGAAAGGCACTATCAATTGTATACCAGTCTGCAGTTCACAGGATTCCCTTGAATCTTGCTTGATTGAATCAGGCCTGAGCGATTATTGGTCGGGTACCGCGTTCGTTCATGGATCCCTTGTTTCTACCATGAAGAAGAGATTTTGAAACCTCTTTAGGGAACATTATGAATGATCTGTTTACCTTGGCATTTGGCCACAGGCATTTATGCTCCATTACATATTAATATGAGGAATTGGTTGACTTTATTCACCTACCTTTCCTAAGATCACTTTATTTGAAATGCAGGTATGAAGTTCTTCCCATTGCCACCTACACATCATCTTGGTTGACTTCCACCAGCAAGTCTAATTTTTTGTTTTATTTAACAATACAGAGGAATCTGGAGACTGTTTATTGTTCTTTTGTATTGCATTCCAGAGGCCTAAAGCAAGATGGATAGTTCCTTTATGCCACTCTGTGGGAATATCAAATTGCTTAAATGCATTATGTATGTGCACAACTGTCACTGATAAGACCGTAGTTTTTGATGTTTCAAAATTAGTACATGCTGCTTGGATAATAGGACAGAAATCACTGAGGCTGGCTAACATTATGTCTGAATTACAACTGTGACTGTACAACATTTTAACTGTTGATTTTAAATTCTGATATTTTTATTTTTTTTAGATTTTGTAAGATTAAGGTGGTATTTGTTGATAGATTGTATTATCCAATCAGGCAATGCAGATTGATTGGTTGTTTGCCATACCTTATCATACCTTATCGTATCACAGACCATGCCTTATCATACCTCACCTGACCTACTACTATATATATATATGCATAACTATGCATTTATATATGTGCATGTGTCTGTGTGTATATATATTTATATATATACATATATATGTGTGTGTGTCTGTGTGTGTTCGACAGAAGTTGGTTGTCAAATTGTGTTAAACCTGCTGAAAAGTTACCTCCAATAGTATGCCTATGGTTAAAGTGCATCCATATTGTATTTTTCTTCTCCAGAGATGAACTGTTCCAGTAACCAACAGTATGAGCTGTTTGGACCTTCGTACCCGGCCACCTGTGCAAACACCACTGTGCCAGCCACCTATCTTACTCCATATTTGGAAGCATGCCAATGCAAGACTGGGTTTGTGCTCAGTGGCATGGAGTGTGTAGCTCAAAATCAATGCGGTTGCACAGACAATGGAAGATACTACCATGCTGGAGAAACTTTCTGGAAAAAAGACAACTGCCAGACATTTTGCAGATGTGATGGCATGACTGGGGTTGTACAGTGCTCAGCTTCTCCATGCACAAATGGAAAAATATGCACCACCATCAAGGGTATCTATGGCTGTCATACTCCACCTGATGGCATCTGTCAAGCCACAAAGAACCTGCACTACACCACATTTGATGGAAAAAGGTTTGACTTCCATGGCACGTGCAAATACATCTTGTCTGAGTACAGTGGAGCCATAGGAGATCTGCCATTCTTCAGAGTTGAGTTGAGGAATACGCAAAGGCAAGTCCTTCAAGCGGCTGTAACCACAGGGGTCTTTGTGACTTTGAACCAGATGCAAATACATCTCCAGGGTGGCAGAAGGTCTACTGTCAAGGTAAATATGAACACTTTGTAACTCAGAAACGCTAGACAAACACATTACCAAATATAAAAAGAAAAAATCTTGATTTTCTCTTAAATGTTCCTTATATTTCTGCATTATTTGGGGGTATTCAAAAAATCTCCTGAACCAAACATCGAAGAACCCAAAAAAAACTTCAAAAAAAAATCACCCAACTCCCCAAGAAATCTCATAAACACAACATCCAAGTGCATTGTTTGATTCCAATGCAACCCATGCATCACACATAGTTGACTACCAGATTTTCAAACTGCACTTGACGTTATGAATATTATCCAATAGCAAATATTTGATGGAAATCCTACTAAAGATGCAATGCAAGCTAGATGTGCCCTATGGTTGGCAAATGAGTTTCGAGGTGAAATTGCCATAAAGAAAAACATACGCTCTCATTTCCATAGGCGTGAAATGGGCATGCCTAACAAACTTGAGTTTGGGTATGCGATGGTAAAAGGCTCCAGCCTCAGTCCTGCATACTACATCATTCTCTATAAATGAACGAACCACATAAGTTTCTAACATTAGCATCTAACTTCCAATCTTAAAACAAGCACAGACGTCAATTCCCAAAGCAAACTACCACAGTCTGCATCAGACATCTTTCTGCATGACAAATCCCGAAAGTGCTAAAAAGTCATACCTGCCATAGAATGTGTGTCATAACAATGCCAATAGGCTAGTATAGTGTTGCATTATTTGGATCACAACAACCATTGTAGGTACCAAGTCAAGTGCATGTCATCAGATTTCAACTGGTTTTCAGGTTGCCGCAAACCATATAAATGCTGAAAGAGTAATAGAGATTATTGTAATCTTTTTCCTCCATGGTTTATCACATCCCATCCTCTGTGCCTGGGGTTATGCAAGCAATCACTTAGAGTCTTATGACATGAATTCCTTCCTGTGGATGGTTTGGTGAGGATTAGTCATTTCATTTTGACTTTTTGTGGCAACTATTTTACTATTTGACCATTGTAGTTCAGCGACAGAAGTAAATTCTACTGCCACATGGACAACCCATCAGAATGCCAACAGCTTTATCCATTCACCTTGTTCTTTCCATAAGGAAGTTAGATTTTAGCCTAAGAGTAGGTATTTCGGAAGCTGAAAAGCAGTATAGACTATAAGATTGACACCAAACAATCTGAAAGATTTGCTTTGCCTATTCACTGGCATCTCCCAACATATAATCAGGAATATGTCTGGAAATTAACCATAGAAGCCATAATGTCAGTATTTGTACAAAATTGTATGATTTCCGGCACTTACATATTTATTTCTAAATGCTCATTGATTGAGCCCTAGTATTGCCGTAAGATGGGTTGGCGGGATAAAATTCACTTATTTTTTTGCAGTTGCCTTGTAGCTATCCACCAAGCTCTAAATGACCCCTGTAAATACAATGGTATTTGTGTTCCTTTCTTTAGATTTCCCTGGAAGAATATGTTTGTATACACTAAAAGACTGCATACAGTAAAATATTGTATGCTCCCATTTTCAGCGCGGATTAATATCTAAAACCAAGGAAACAAATAGCAACCTATATTTTGTTCATTTAGAGGTATTAACAAGTGGAAACCCGTTTTCGTTTGGTCCTTAAAATGAAAACAAAACTTACTTCAATTGCTGGTTTAGCTCAGTAAAAAAATGTTAGCTGACATACGTACTCCACAGGATGTGAACACTCTTATTAGTAATGTTTTCAGGCATCTGTGCGGCCCGCTCTCCTCTTCATCCCAGAAAGAAGAGAAGCGTCTGCCTCTAAGCAAGGATGCTTTGAATTTTCTGCTCATTGTCAAGAGGCAGGTACAAAGAGTCCATGGTTTCTATAGTTACACGCCCTTGTTGTAAAATATGCTTGTATTGCACAGCTCAAATACATTGACATTCTTTTTTACTTGTTTCTTTCTCTCCTAACTTTCTTTGTTTCTTTCTATCAGATCAACGGGATTGCTCAGATCCTGCCAGTAAACCTTGGTAGCGTTGTCATCTTCAGGAGCGGAGCGTACACAGTACTGAGAACCAGCTTTGGCCTGACGGTGAACTATGACATGGCCTACAGTGTCTTTGTCACCCTTTCTGCACAGTACAGGGGCCAAACCAGTGGCCTGTGCGGCAATTTCAACAGCAAGACCAACGACGACTTCACCACCCAGAGTGGCTCTCTTGTCAGCAGCGCCTTTACATTTGGTAAGAGCTGGATGTCAGAGGGCAGCACTGGCTGTGACCACGGATGCTCAGGTGACTGCCCAGTCTGCAGTACAGACAAGATCATGTCCTCCAAGCGAGCCTGTTGGATCATCCAAGACCCCGGAGGGCCCTTCTCCTCCTGCCACTCAAAGATCGACCCCGCTCACTACTATTCCGACTGCGTCTACGACCACTGCCTGGCAGAAGGGGACAGCACGGTCCTGTGCCATGCCATTCGGGCATATGTAGCCGTTTGCCAGGCTTCCAATGTGACCATCGCCAGCTGGAGAAATGGCTCATTCTGTGGTGAGAGACACATTTTTCTCGTGCTTGAATTTTGGGCGTATACCAGGTATAGAGAGAGATATCTAAAGTTAGTCTGCAGGTGCAATGTCATGTAATTAAGAGGAGGAGTCTGGGTGAGTCTTCCGGGTCCTGTTCCGTTGCAGCGATGTTGCTCTGATGCGTGCAGCCCCGCACAGGTGTAGCTGCACGTGACAAATAAACCAAAATGAAATCATACCCCAGAACCCCACCTTTTAATTTGCATTTAGAGAGTCAAGCATTCACGCAAACAACTACCAAGTTGAAATGATTTGTTACACTTTTGTCTTCCCGAAGGCCTACAGTGCCCGGCGAACAGTCACTATGAGCTGTGCGGGCCGCAGTGCCATGACACGTGCAACGCCACCTCCCTCCTACCTCTCTGTGGTGCCACCTGCTCTGAGGGCTGCGTCTGTGATGCCGGATACATGAGAAGCGGAGACACCTGCGTGAGAGCGGAGCAGTGCGGCTGCCAGCACGAGGGGATGTACTACAACGTGAGTACACCAAACTCTCAGCTCCATAGTAAGGCCGCTCTCCTATGCACTAGTATGTACGTCACTAGATTGTCAGTGCCTCCTGTCAGCAGCTGTAAGACCCAATGCAACCCTGTGAATGCACCTCTTAAGCAGAAGCACTGGTCTGTAGCACTTCACTTTTGATGGTCTTAGGCCAGGTTATTTTTTGCTTACTACAAAGGTCTTAACCCCTTGTAACTTTTCTCTTTTCATGAAATAACTAATTGCGCTGATTATGCTTTTTACTTCTTTTTGTAGTTACTTTTAAAGTATCTTCTTATGTGATCTGGAACACAACGCTGCTAGTCCGCAACCAGGGCTGGCTAGTGGAAGGGCTTCGGGGATGTGGTGGGGGTTGTGCGTGCCTTTTGCACTCCCAGGGAACTTCCATCTTCAAGATAGGAGATCAGGCGCATGCATCACCCCTTCCCTCGCACTCCTTGGGGGTTTGGGTGAGGGTTCTACCTTTCACAACCTTGCAGTATGACGGGATGGGGCTCTCATTTGCTTGGGGATTGGCCCTATGCATACTGGGGACAACTTTTGCCCCATTCCCTGCACAATGTTGCACATTCTGGCTAAAAGGAAACGTGACACACTATGCACCACCTATGAATTGAGGCAAAGCCATACCCCCTGTTTGATGCTTTATATGTGGCAGGGTCCAAGGGGCACATGTGGGACTCTTCTATTTGCCCTCATAGCAGTGGCGTAACAAAGGCCCCCGCAGCTCTCACAATGCAGTGGGCGGAGCTCCAGGGAGGCCCCTCCGTGTACTTTGCAGGGGGTGGGGGGCAGGGGCTCAAGTTTCGTTATGCCTCTGCCTCAAAGTGCTGGCTCTGTCTTCATACATTGAAAGCACAAAAGCTGGTTTCACCCAGTGCACTGTATTTCTACTATTCCACTCTCTCCAGTGCTTGTGCTGTCAGAGTTTGCTCATCTGTTGGATAGAGTGGCTTTTTTGTGTAACAACCTGCACTGTCAGGGGTGTATCGCAGGCCCTTTAGGCACTGGGTGGTGGGCACATTCAGCCCTAGGTGTACGAATATCAGTGAGATGTCTGTGAGATATGGGGGTCTCTGGGACCCACATCACATTCTGCAGGCAGCCCCACCATTTGTATTACTCCTCTGGGTGTACAGTCCCCGCCAGACTTACCCAATGAAAGTGCACACCAGCACACAAGAGGACCAGCCATTGTGGGTGCTTGAGTATGTTTGATAATATAGAAGCAAGACCCATGCTGTGTTCGAAGGAAAGATAATGCAAATCTTATGTCTCTATCAACATTTCAAGTCATCTGATGCTAATGTCATAGTCATGATGCTACTTTATAAATCTAAAACTGACTCAAAATAAATGTAAAGCTTAACATGTGCTTCTCTAGCACTTACACACAGTGATGGTAACAAAAGCATTCCAAGTTAGGGGCCTACTTCATTGGCGACAACAAGTGCATTCTCCAGACCAGAGAGCATTCTCCAGACCAGAGTTACTGATCCTTTTTCTCTTTCCTTTCCTCTTTTACTCTTGTGTTCTAGGTTGGTGACCTTGTCTGGCTCTCTAACTGTACTCAACGGTGCCGCTGTGACTCACCTGGCATCTTCCGCTGCCAGAGTTCCAGCTGCCCGCAAGGCCAGCAGTGTGCCATCAAGAATGAGAAGCTTGGCTGCCAGCCGGACTGGGCACTGTGCATGGTGAGCGGTGATACCCACTACTACACATATGATGGCGCCATCGCAAGCGTCCCAGGGACCTGTGCCTACGAGATGAGCAAGACACCGAATATCGTCTCTGGATTTTCCTTCCATGTCGTTGCTTACCATATGCATGGTGGGGACTCCGAAGTGTCCTTTGTGTACCTGGTTGAAATTTGGTTGGAGAGTACTGAAGCCAGAGCTCACATCATTCTGGAGGAGGGAATGCCAGTGCTGGTGAGTGCTAAATGAACAAACACCATAGAAATGGATTGCCTCAAGCCAGCCACCTCTATGGCTGTGATGTATGCCCGACCAGATGTGTATTTCTTTGTGAACCCATGGTTCTTTGTCATACATAGGAAACAATTTCAACTCATCCCTGCACTGGATAAACTGTGTCTATGTTTCTTTTACGGTGTGGTACCTTGCACTTAAATCTTTGTCATTTCATATATGAGTATATACCACTAATTTATATGAGGTGGATCTTCATTGTTAACAAGTTATTTTTGATACCCTTTTTGTTTTTAATTAATTCTCGAACGAGCTACCAAAAGTAATAATGGCACTTGCTGCTGGAAACGTGATTTATAAATTACTTTACTTTACTTACTTACAGTTAAACTAGAAGTGTGCAGAAGTACAATTATGTTGTCTGGCTTGTGAAAAATTGATAACAAAGCAATTGTCTAATATTGTATTGTTTGTGAACTTCATTTGCCGGTGCAATTTCCTGGACAAAAATATATTTCCAAGAAATTTGTCTCCTACAAAAAGTAGCACTTGCTGGATTTTTCTCCAGCAGGATTATTCACCAGCTGGGTGCTAGAATCTTTAGGAACTTGATGCAGTTTTTGAAGGCGGACGATTAAAAAATAGTCCCCTTCTTGGGGCAAGTGTTCTTTGCCAATTTAAACAACCATCACTGTGATGAAATTCACTCTTTTTTCCTCAACCTCATTAGAAGAACACAACAATCCAAAGAGTTAGTGTTCAACTGATTCCTACTTAAATTGTGACTTGGTCAATATTTTGGCAACATTGGTGGTATCAGAAGAAATATTTTATACATTTCTTTTTGTGCTAGTATTTCACAAGGTGTTGTTCTCTTTCAGATTGAAGAGGACGCGGTCACCTTACCAGCCCAGCTGGGCTCCTTAGGAAGTATATCCATGGTTGGACAAATGATAACAGTGGACACAGCCTTCTCGGTCAGGATTCAGTATGGGGCCAGTACTTTGATTGTTCGTGTCGGACCTGAGTATCAGAACCAGTTACAAGGTCTTTGTGGAAACTATAATCAGGACCAGAGTGATGACAAACTAATGCCCAGCGGAATCATAGCACAGAGCGACGCAGAGTTTGGGAACTCCTGGAAAGCCAACATTCATGTCCAAGGGTACGGAGCAATGAGTTAACCTGACAAAAGGAAGTTTAAGGCAGACAGTCTCTAAGGATGTTGAGAGGAAAAGAAAACTGGGACTTTGCTTCCAAAATATCTTGCTGCTATGAGTTTTGGGCTGTGAATGATCTTCCCTGGCCCTACTAATACACCCTGTGCCCGATTCACAAATGTAAACTTAGACCAAAAGTCTAAGTTTAGAACAGAAGTTTAAGTTTAGACCAAAAGTGTAACTTTACTCGTAGTAAAGTTACACTTTTGGTCTAACTTTATACTTTCAGTCTAAGTTTAGTCCAAAAGTCTAAATTTAGACCAAAAGTCTAACTTTACTTCTAGTCTAAGTTTAGTCTTTTGGTCTAAACTTAGACTTTTGGTCTAAGTTTACCTTTGTGAATCGGGCCCCATATATCTAACTTTCTTTTGTTATGGTTGTGCACTCTTAAGTTTATTTTTTCTTGTTGAAAAGCAAAGATCTTCTGCAGGCTTGGGCTATAGAATTATTTTGAGGTTAGGGAGGTGAAATATTATACATATGTCCCCAAACATTTGCCAAATAGCATTACTTCGCACATTTGTGAAACATGAAAATGCAAAATTGCCTACACCTAAAAGGATTTGCTTCTAAATCTCTCTCTTTTATGAGAATTCATATATTTTCCTTCTGCAAAAGTTAGTTTTCACTTCATTTTTATTCACTTAAAAAAAAAAGATAACCTTGTTCAATAGAGTTTTTCTTTTACCAAATCACACTGTAGGCTAAATTCTACTTCCCAGAACTTTGTACACCTGTTTGCAATGTATTGCTGCCACTGAGAAGACAAAGATAGTGTACAATCTGATTCTCCCTTTCTTCTCTTGATATGACCCGCAAGCATCTTCTAATTTGTGTCTTTTTTCTCCAGGTGCCAGGATGATGATGGAGTTGATGAACCTTGTCCAGATCTTGCAGCCATGGAGAGTCAATGTAACATCATTGCAAACCCTTGGGGACCTTTTGCTGAATGCCACTGGCACACAGATCCAAAGGCGCACTACCTTTCTTGTGTGTACGACCTGTGCACGTACGGTTCGACTAAGGAGATGCTCTGTACTGCCTCTTACTCCTATGAAGTGATTTGCAGCGCTCACAGTGTAACAGTACCTGACTGGAAAACCGAGGCGCAATGCCGTAAGTGTCTGATTACTATATACTGCTGTTTTAAAGAGTTGGAGATTGATGGTGGCCTGGACATTATTTATGATTTTGTTTTTATTAAAATGATAGCAAAGGAATGTTAAATGCACTCTGGATTTTTCAGTTTTCTAGCACTGATATTATTAGTACAGAGAATACTTTAGAGTAAGTTATATGCTTTCTTTTCATATATACTTACACTATTAGTTTTTTTCTTGGACCTCGGGCAATATTTGATCCTGTATTTACCTTTGGAATAGTAAAACCTATATCAAGAAGTGAAAGGTGATCACTAAGCTTAATGAACAGAAACAAGGTATGGTTGAAAACATGACCCATCCATCTCATAATCTGACACAGCTTCAATGGCTTTCTATTTTATCAGTCTTAAAGTATTCATTGGTACATTCATAGCCATTTTTTAAAGTTAAGAAGAGGATTTTGCACCCTGCATAAAGTAATTATCATGCTCAGCATGTTTGTGACAGAATGAATAGGTTTGTGTGTTTTCTGTGTATCCAGTATAAATATATGAAATATCAAAGCAACACTTGATAGTGATCATAGTAGGTTCGCTAGCAGAGCACTGGATGTGTCTTTATCGTTTATTTTCAGGAGACAGGATCTGTGACAATCAAAAACCTCCAATGCTCTAAGGGTGGGGGGAAATCTGGAGATTAATTGTGCTTGTTCTCTTGTAGCTTTCTGCTTTCCATCCAGTGTCGGTCTTAAGGGTTTCTGTACACAAAAACCCTGATTTCTCTGTTTTCATTCACAGCAGTAACAGCAACAACAACAGCAATCACCACAGTCACAACACCAGGTAAGCTACAGCTTTTCAAGTTATTAGTGTAAAAACCACCATTTCATACTTCAAAGTTATTTCAATAAATTCACCATGTACTCCGTTTTATTTGTTCTTTCTGAATCAGAAGTGTTCTAGACTAACATGATTATTCTGAACCTATTGGCAAAGTGACAAACAGAGTAACCCAGTACAGAAATTAAACTGTCACATGGTTGCAGATTGGTTTGAATGTATTTGTACACCTGTTAATTTTAACACATGCTTCCGACATCCTTGTCTGGAAGCGGATGTTAAAATGACCACTGATGACTGTTGCCACCACAAAAGGTTTGAGGGATTTTCAGAATAGCAAAGATGACAATGTGGTGATATGGCCACAGCTGCCGACTTTGGAACTGGAGAACCATGTTCAAGTTTCAGTGTTGACTCAAAGTGCCCCAAAACCTTTGGTTCGAAGTCACACCATGTAAAAAGCCTGCAAGCAAGTAGGGTGTAGAATAATGGAGATAAAGAGAGCGAGAGAGTGCTCCACAACCGAGTGAGGCTGTATGGAAAATCTAAGCAGTGTTTGGAATGGCAGAATTTGGCAATGTCCGGGCAATGCAGAAGTTCACTCTGAATCCCATAAAGACATGTAGTTTGTTAGCTAAATAGGATGGGTGCCCAATGTTGGGGCTTTGTAAGTAATTTTGCAGATTGTTGTTGATTACATTTATATTAAAGATGAAGTAACAACAGGCTTTTTAGAAGGGAGACCCAGAGCTAGATGAACTATTTACTGCTCGCAAAATACTAGTCACAAATGTTTGTGACTAGCAAATAATTTTCCATTCCAATCTGCGTTTTAATGGCTTGCTTCCGAAAATTCAGATTCAGAGTGGGTTGCAACCACCCTACCTCATTAATATTCATGAGGTAGGTTGCTAATTATGACTAGATCAGATTGGAGGCTAACAAGGTGATGGTGACCTGCTGGGTTCAACAGGCCACCACGTCTGTGATTGCTTTAAAAAAAAGTAAACGTTTTTTCAAATGCAGACGGTTTTCCCTAAAGGAAACTGGGCTGTGTTCAAAAAGCAGAGTTTACCTTAGTTTTGTTTTTTGTAGAGCTGCCAGTGGATTTGCAGACTCTGTAACAGGTCCTAAAATGGGAATAGTGTATAGGAAAAAGCATGTTTTATGGTTGTGAATGCAGAATCAGAGAGTTCCCAACTGATTAAATGCTTCATACATTTAGCACAGGATGATGGTAGCACACCAAAACATAAAAGAAAAGTGGGATCCCTTCTATATATCCACATGCTAATAAATGTGAAGTTGTATGTATAAGGAAGTTCATATTAAACATCTTGGTCATTTGATTGTATTTATATGTTCTCTTTAATTGTGTGGTTTAGTATCAGTACAGTTCTATATTAATGATGGGATTTTCCCACTGCAGAAATAACATCTCAGACTACCGCAACCTCCAACATTAACTCTGAAGCAACTTCGATGGCTACCCCAACAACCACTGTCACTATTGATGCAACATCTGTCACTACCACAAGTGCAGCACCAACTACTGAAGCAGCATCTGTCACTGCCTCAACCACCACCACCACGTCTGAAGCTGCGTCTGTCACTACTCCAAGATCACCCAGCCCTACCAAACCTGCGTCTGTCACTAGCCCCGTCGTCACCATCACTACTGAAGAAATATCTTTGCCTACAACAACAACCACCGCCACCTCAAAATCAGCATCTGCGACCATCCTAAGGGCTACCACATCTCCTGAACCTACACTGGTCACAACCCTAACTGTCACTATCGCTACCACTACTGAAGCTGCATCTGCCACAACCTCAACTGTCACCACCACTACTGAAGAAACATCTGAGACTACGATAAGACCAACCACCACTACAGATGCATTACATATGACTTCTCTAATAGCCACCACTATTACTAAACCTGCCGCTATCACTACCCCAACCATCACCACCACTACTGAAGCATCGACTATGTCAACTACAAGGGCAACCACCACTACTAATGGGCCGTCTGTAACTACAACAGCCACCAATACTGAAAATGCATCTGTCAGTACCTCAACCATCACCAGCACTAATGAAGCTCCCTCTGTCACTGGTACTACTCCACAGACAACTACCCCTACTGAACCTGCACCTGTAACAACTCAAAGTGTCCCTACAACTACCAATGTTGAATCTGCCACTACCCCAATAGCCACCATTCCGACTGAAACAACATCTGTGACTAGTCCAACAACCACCTCCACTACAGATGCAACAACTGTGGCTACCACAAGGGCAACTACCACTACTGAGGAAACATCTATGACTGCCCCAAGAGCAGCCACAACTGTGGAAGTGACTTCTGTGGCCACCTCAAGAGCAACCACGATTTCTGAAAGTGCATCTGTCACTACTCCAGCTGTCACCACTACTTCTGAAGCCTCATCCGTCACAACCTCAACTGTCACCACAACTACTGAAGAAACACCTTTGACTACCCGAAGACCTATCATCACTACAGAAGCATTACCTGTAACTTCTCCAATAGCCACCATTATTACTGAACCTGCCGCTATCACTACCCCAACCATCACCACCACTACTGAAGAATCGCCTGTGTCAACTACAAGGGCAACCACCAATACTAATGGGCTGTCTGTAACTACAACATCCACCAATACTGAAAATGCATCTGTCAGTACCTCAACCATCACCAGCACTATTGAAGCTCCCTCTATCACTGGTACTACTCCACAGACAACTACCCCTACTGAACCTGCACCTGTAACAACTCAAAGTGTCCCCACAACTACAAATGTTGAATCTGCCACTACCCCAATAGCCACCATTCCGACTGAAACAACATCTGTGACTAGTCCAACAACCACCTCCACTACAGATGCAACAACTGTGGCTACCACAAGGGCAACTACCACTACTGAGGAAACTTCTATGACTGCCCCAAGAGCAGCCACAACTGTAGAAGTGACTTCTGTGACTACCTCAAGAGCAACCACGATTTCCGAAAGTGCATCTGTTACTACTCCAATTGTCACCACTACTTCAGAAGCCTCATCCGTCATAACCTCAACTGTCACCACAACTACTGAAGAAACACCTTTGACTACCAGAAGACCTATCATCACTACAGAGGCCTTACCTGTAACAACTCCAATAGCCACCATTATTACTGAACCTGCCACTACCACTACCCCAACCATTACCACCACTACTGAAGCATCGACTGTGTCAGCTACAAGGGCAACCACCACTACTAATGGGCCGTCTGTAACTACAGCAGCCGCCAATACTGAAAATGCATCTGTCAGTACCTCAACCATCACCAGCACTAATGAAGCTGTCTCTGTCAGTAGTACTACACCACAGACAACTGCCCCTACTGAACCTGCACCTGTAACAACTCCAACTGTGACCACAAATAGCAACACTGAATCTGCCACTACCCTAATAGCCACCATTCCCGGTGAAACAACATCTGTGACTAGTCTAACAGCCACCACTACTACAGATGCAACGACTGTGGCCACGACGAGGGCAAGTACCACTACTGAGGAAACATCTGTGACTGCCCCAAGAGCATCCACAACTGTGGAACTGACTTCTGTGACTACCTCAAGAGCAACAACTATTTCTGAACCTGCATCTGTCACTACTCCAACAGTCATCACTACTTCTGAAGCTGCATCCGTCACAACCTCAACTGTAACCACAAATACTGAAGAAACACCTTTGACTTCCAGAAGACCTATCACCACTACAGAGGCATTACCTGTAACTACTCCAATAGCCACTATTATTACTGAACCTGCCGCTACCACTACCCCAACCATTGCCACCACTAATGAAGCATCGAGTGTGTCAACTACAAGGGCAACTATCACTACTAATGGGCCATCTGTAACTACAACATCCACCAATACTGAAAATGCATCTATCAGTACCTCAACCATCACCAGCACTAATGAAGCTGCCTCTGTCAGTAGTACTACACCACAGACAACCACCCCTACTGAACCTGCACCTGTAACAACTCCAGCTGTCACCACAACTACTGAAGAAACACCTTTAACTACCAGAAGACCTATCATCACTACAGAGGCATTACCTGTAACTACTCCAATAGCCACCATTATTACTGAACCTGCCACTACCACTACCCCAGCCATTACCACCACTACTGAAGCATCGACTGTGTCAGCTACAAGGGCAACCATCACTACTAATGGGCCGTCTGTAACTACAGCAGCCGCCAATACTGAAAATGCATCTGTCAGTACCTCAACCATCACCAGCACTAATGAAGCTGTCTCTGTCAGTAGTACTACACCACAGACAACTACCCCTACTGAACCTGCACCTGTAACAACTCCAACTGTGACCACAAATACCAACACTGAATCTGCCACTACCCCAATAGCCACCATTCCCGGTGAAACAACATCTGTGACTAGTCTTACAGCCACCACTACTACAGATGCAACGACTGTGGCCACGACTGGGGCAAGTACCACTACTGAGGAAACATCTGTGACTGCCCCAAGAGCATCCACAACTGTGGAACTGACTTCTGTGACTACCTCAAGAGCAACAACGACTTCTGAACCTGCATCTGTCACTACTCCAACAGTCATCACTACTTCTGAAGCTGCATCTGCCACAACCTCAACTGTAACCACAAATACTGAAGAAATACCTTTGACTTCCAGAAGACCTATCACCACTACAGAGGCGTTACCTGTAACTACTCCAATAGCCACTATTATTACTGAACCTGCCGCTACCACTACCCCAACCATTGCCACCACTAATGAAGCATCGAGTGTGTCAACTACAAGGGCAACCATCACTACTAATGGGCCATCTGTAACTACAACATCCACCAATACTGAAAATGCATCTATCAGTACCTCAACCATCACCAGCACTAATGAAGCTGCCTCTATCAGTAGTACTACACCACAGACAACCACCCCTACTGAACCTGCACCTGTAACAACTCCAACTGTCACCACAACTACTGAAGAAACACCTTTGACTTCCAGAAGACCTATCATCACTACAGAGGCATTACCTGTAACTACTCCAATAGCCACCATTATTACTGAACCTGCCACTACCACTACCCCAGCCATTACCACCACTACTGAAGCATCGACTGTGTCAGCTACAAGGGCAACCATCACTACTAATGGGCCGTCTGTAACTACAGCAGCCGCCAATACTGAAAATGCATCTGTCAGTACCTCAACCATCACCAGCACTAATGAAGCTGTCTCTGTCAGTAGTACTACACCACAGACAACTACCCCTACTGAACCTGCACCTGTAACAACTCCAACTGTGACCACAAATACCAACACTGAATCTGCCACTACCCCAATAGCCACCACTCCCGGTGAAACAACATCTGTGACTAGTCTTACAGCCACCACTACTACAGATGCAACGACTGTGGCCACGACTGGGGCAAGTACCACTACTGAGGAAACATCTGTGACTGCCCCAAGAGCATCCACAACTGTGGAACTGACTTCTGTGACTACCTCAAGAGCAACAACGACTTCTGAACCTGCATCTGTCACTACTCCAACAGTCATCACTACTTCTGAAGCTGCATCTGCCACAACCTCAACTGTAACCACAAATACTGAAGAAATACCTTTGACTTCCAGAAGACCTATCACCACTACAGAGGCGTTACCTGTAACTACTCCAATAGCCACTATTATTACTGAACCTGCCGCTACCACTACCCCAACCATTGCCACCACTAATGAAGCATCGAGTGTGTCAACTACAAGGGCAACCATCACTACTAATGGGCCATCTGTAACTACAACATCCACCAATACTGAAAATGCATCTATCAGTACCTCAACCGTCACCAGCACTAATGAAGCTGCCTCTATCAGTAGTACTACACCACAGACAACCACCCCTACTGAACCTGCACCTGTAACAACTCCAACTGTCACCACAACTACTGAAGAAACACCTTTGACTACCAGAAGACCTATCATCACTACAGAGGCATTACCTGTAACTACTCCAATAGCCACCATTATTACTGAACCTGCCACTACCACTACCCTAACCATTACCACCACTACTGAAGCATCGACTGTGTCAGCTACAAGGGCAACGACCACTACTAATGGGCCGTCTGTAACTACAGCAGCCACCAATACTGAAAATGCATCAGTCAGTACCTCAACCATCACCAGCACTAATGAAGCTGTCTCTGTCAGTAGCACTACACCACAGACAACTACCCCTACTGAACCTGCACCTGTAACAACTCCAACTGTGACCACAAATACCAACACTGAATCTGCCACTACCCCAATAGCCACCATTCCCGGTGAAACAACATCTGTGAATAGTCTAACAGCCACCACTACTACAGATGCAACGACTGTGGCCACGACGAGGGCAAGTACCACTACTGAGGAAACATCTGTGACTGCCCCAAGAGCATCCACAACTGTGGAACTGACTTCTGTGACTACCTCAAGAGCAACAACGATTTCTGAACCTGCATCTGTCACTACTCCAACAGTCATCACTACTTCTGAAGCTGCATCCGTCACAACCTCAACTGTAACCACAAATACTGAAGAAACACCTTTGACTTCCAGAAGACCTATCACCACTACAGAGGCATTACCTGTAACTACTCCAATAGCCACTATTATTACTGAATCTGCCGCTACCACTACCCCAACCATTGCCACCACTAATGAAGCATCAAGTGTGTCAACTACAAGGGCAACTATCACTACTAATGGGCCATCTGTAACTTCAACATCCACCAATACTGAAAATGCATCTGTCAGTACCTCAACTATCACCAGCACTAATGAAGCTGCCTCTGTCACTAGTACTACTCCACAGACAACTACCCCTACTGAACCTTCACCTGTAACAACTACAGCTGTCACCACCATTACTGAAGCTGAATCTGTCACTACCCCAAGAGCCACCACCACCACCACTGAAACAACATCTGTGACTAGTCCATCAGCTACCACTGCTACAGATGCAACATCTGTGACAACTACAAGGATGACTACCACTACTGAAGCAGCAACTATCACTACCCCAAGAACAACCACAGCTGTGGAAGTGACATCCGTAACTACCCAAAGGGCATCCACCACTACTGAAGCTGTTCCTTTCACCTTCACCACTGTTACTGAACCTGCCACCACACCAACCGTAACCACCACTACTAAAGCTGCATCTGTGACTACCCCAACAGCCATGACGTCACCAACTACTGAGGCATCTATCACAGGTAATGTCTTAATATTGATCTCCATGTAAATGTTCTAAACCTGTCTACCATACTTCCTTTTCAAATGTGACAGCTTTAACATCTATTTCAATATTTTCTTTTATTTTCTTGCTATTCCTCTTCTTCTTCTTCTTCTTCTTCTTCTTCTTCTTCTTCTTCTTCTTATTATTATTATGACCTGGCCTGAGTGAGTCTGGAGGGGAGCCCCCTCTGTATTCTGTGCAGGGGTGCCCCCCTTGAGGGGTGGCTGCTACCTGGAAGGATTGCTGAGGAAGCACACAAGCATGGGGTGGGGTGAGGGGGGACAATACATTTTTTAAAAAAGACTCACCTGTCGCTGCCGGCCTTCCATGTCCCTCTGTTCCCACCACCTCGGTCCCATCTCAACTTGCCCCTCTCCCCACCCAATCCATACCCTTTTCTCATGCTATTACACAGCATGAGTGAAGCGACTGGATTGGCCTGAGAGGACTGAAATGCCACTCAGTTAGGGAGTATGAGTCTGCACTTGGTCTCCACCCAGCTATGCAATAAAGCTTGAGTGGAAAGTTCTAAGTGTGTATGTCGGTTTGGCCATCCTATGACAGCTGGCCAAACTGACATGCACACTTAGGCTCTGATTTATACTTTTTTTGTGCCGCATTTGCATCATTTTTTGACGCAAAAGTTGCGTAAAATTACAAAATACAATTGTATTTTGGACGTTTACACCGCTTTTGTGTCAAGAAATTACGCAAATGCGGCACAAAAAAAGTATAAATCAGGGCCTTAGAGTGCATCTAGCACTCCTCCTCCTCCGCTGACACCGAGCATGCTGGCCACACCCCACCCTAGACTGGCGGACTTGTATTGGATGGCTAAGGAAAAAAATAAAATGATAATAAATTACTTTTATTATCATTTTATTTTTCTGTCTTTTACTGACTTTCAGCAGTAGGACGATGGTCCTCTGCCATAGCCGAAGGCTGCCCCTGGCCCGTTCCAGTCTTGTTATGCCACTGCTTTTTGATCTAAATTTCGTTTACTTCTATTGGGCCGAAGTTATCTTTCTATGTCTTCATAGTTCTGTTCCCTAATTCTTTTATGTCTGTAGATTTATTTGACTGTCTTTACTACAGTTGTAGCAGATATTTCAGACACAATGTGCAAAAAACAGACACAAATATAGCACAAATGAAAGTCGTTGTTATAGCTTCATAATTGACATAGTAAATCCTTAACGGATTGTTTCTTTCTCCATCATGAAGGAGTCTCCGTATTTTCATTGTTTGTAGAAATCATTCTGTCACAATTCAGGAAAGATTTGGTGCAACTAAATATAAGATGCACAAAAATGTATTTGCGATTCAAAACTCTCAGAATTTAACAAACAATAATTGCAAATAAGTCAATAGAATATCCATAATTATTCTGTATATTCCACTGCTTTAAGTTTAAGGTTAGAGGCAGGAACCTGGGAGAGATAGGATGGGTAGCTACGAGGAATGCAAGGGACACCTACACTAAGGTTTGGGAAGTATCTTCAGAACCATTCATATACACTTGTTATTCACAAATAGATTGAACAACTGTGTTTATAGGGTGATAAAGAGTAGGGAACACCACTAACTTCATAGGACATTGGTGTCTCCAAGTGGTAAAATACTAGGGAAAAGAGACAAAAAGTTAAATGTGCACTGCATACTTACTCATATTCTGAGTTAATGGGGGCCAATTTATGTCTTCCTGGCAATCCTCAATGTTCGTAAATTTCTGTGAGCATTCCTGGAGAAGTAACTGGGCCCTAAAAATTTAGGAACATTCTTAAAACATAACTTTTCTTGTGCATCAAGCCTGAAAAGTCCTCTGAAATGTTATAAGATAGATATAAAAAGTACAATTTCGAATTTTCTACACTTTATTTAAAATATAAAATTAACCCTGAGGTAGACAAGGGAATTAAATGGTTGGTCAACCATCTTGCTACTAGTACTGTCTAATTTTGGTGACATTTGTGTAATGCGTTTCTTGACACCTTATTTGCCATCCATGCCTTAGTACTCTTCTTCCTTCTTTCTACTCAACCACCTTTGGACCTCACACTGAGTCATTCTGTAGCAGTAATCTATGCAACACATTCACCTTCTTTTGCTTATACCTAACTTACTTTCCTATCACAGTCAAACCCTCCTTTCCTTTATCTCTCTCTCAGTTTATTTTCAAGAACCAATCCCTGTACCACTATTTATTATTGGATGTGCTTACACTATCCTAATTAATTAATTAATGCATTAATTAATGTGAACATCTATATAGTGCACACTTCTGAGTAAACTATATATACCTGTCTTCAGCGATGCTCCTGGAATATTCATAAAAAATTGAAGGCTTTAAGTGATTTCCAAAATTTGAGATGGATGGATTTTCTGCAGGGCGTTAACATTTGTAATTTGGTGTCCCCAGATGAAAAATAATCCACTTCCTGAAGTTCTGCTTTCATCTGGGGACAGTCATGACATTTTCTTTGGGTGAACAAAGGGTTTGGTCCTGGTATTGTGTGAACCGACAGAATAACCCGACAAAGTTTTGCAAAGAACTTGGAATGCATTCCCTGATAACACCTTTTCTGAAACAATCATCTGGATGAATTTGACAGTCACAATCATGTAAATACCTTATTGCCAAGTCTGCCCAGCTATGTCTCCTCAACACCTGAACGATCTGTTCTAACCTCACTTATTCCTCTGATAAAGTTTAACCCCCTACTCTTTATCTTGCTGCACAGCTGTAACTTTATTTCACACTGTGCAATGTACAATATATATTGTTCTTTTTCCCACACACATAAAAAAGAGCAGATACACATGGAGCAGTTCCTCAATCAATAAAATGAGAACATTTTCTGTTGTTTATTTTTTTTTAAAGATGGCGTGTGCCGGGTTTCGGGATACCAACATTACACCAGCTTTGATGGTAGAAGATTTGAGTTTCAGGGCACCTGCAAGTATGTCATGACTGAAATCCCAGGTGCATCTGGTGCTCCACCAGCCTTAAGAGTTGAGGTGAAAAACGAAAACTGGAAAGGTCTCAGGGTAGCCATGACTACTGAAGTTATTGTTTCTCTGAACGAGACCCAGATACACCTCCAAAGCGGAAGACGAGGACACATCAAGGTAAATATAACTTCTTGGAACTCTGGTGAGTGCTGGGGGACAACATTCTAAGGCATTTATCCTACCTCTTCATCTTCTATGGATTAGATACCAGTAGTCCACAAAAGATGTATAACAATAGGTGACACAATCTCTTAACGTTTCATGTTATAGCTTGCTTGTCAGAATATCAGGTACAAAACTATTGACATGAAAAAATATTGTGCGCAAAATATCGGCAATCAGAATCTGTATCTATCTATCTATCTATCTATCTATCTATCTATCTATCTATCTATCTATATTTCTATATACATATATAGATATAGATATTTCTGATTGCAGATATTTTGCCCACAATATTTTTTCATGTCAATATATTTAGACTTCACATTATTATTATATATATAGATATGTATATCTATCTATATATATATATATATACACACACACACACATGCACACATGCACACACACACACACACACAAATGCACACACGCACACACACACATATCTACATATATGTCAGTAAGTCTAGCATTACCGCTCTTAACTCCGCCTCCGTGTACCTTGGCATTATATGTATTTTCAAGGAGATATAGTTATTTTATACTTACCTTTATATACCTATCTTGATAATATTCCAGTAGTTGGTATTCTGGATACAATATCTTTGCATGATGATTAGTAAAATATTTCAGGACTATACCCTTAAGAGAGGGAATCTTCAGTAGTGTATGATATTTTGTAAACCAGAAAATTATGCCAAGACATTTTATTCAAAGCTGTGTAACAGCAACAAAAGGCGCAGCTGAAAAATCCTCCTGATGTCTTTGTACTAAAAAAAATATAGATATAGTTTATTTGATCGTAGTGGATACAGAAAATGAGAGACCACTACTTCTAATGGCAACCTTTTACACTGGTGCGATCTAATTTCTTCCATTGCAGTATTTATCACTCAAGCCATGTACATGCCAACATTTTTTATTGCATTTCTCCTATAAAATCTCTAAACCAGCAGCATTTGGTTCTTAATTTTATTTTGTTGTGTATGTACTAATGCATCTTCATGGAAACATGTGTTGGTGATACATGCCCAGTCAGATTTAAAAGATAAAACTGAGTAGTTGGTCAGTTAAAATTTTAATATTTGCTCTAATGAAAGTATATCTGCATTTAACAGGTCAATGGAGTAACTGTGAACCTTCCTGTGAATCTCCATGAGGGGCGAATCGTGGTGTTCAGAAAGGGAGCTTACTCCATTCTGAAGACAAGCTTTGGGCTAACAGTGAACTACGATATGGTACATAATGTCTTTGTCACGCTTCCTTCTCGATACCAAGGTCAAACGTGTGGTCTGTGTGGAAACTTCAATGCTGAGCCGTCTGATGATTTCACCATTCGAAATGGCTCTGTTGTCAACAGTGCCTTCTTTTTCGGGAAAAGCTGGATGTCCGAGGAGAGTCCTGGCTGTAATCATGGCTGCTCTGACAACTGTACTGTGGTTGAAAATACAGAGGACATTATGGCTAACTCATCCTGCAAGATCATGCAAGACCCTAGAGGACCCTTCTCTGCATGTCACTTACATGTTGATCCAACGCCTTATATCGCTGATTGTGTTTATGAAAGTAGCCTTACCAGAGGAGACACCATAGTATTGTGCCAGTCAATTGAGGCCTATGTGACTTCTTGTCAGAAAGCAGGGGTCGACATTCAAAACTGGAGAAACAGCTCTTTCTGTGGTAAGAGATCCTTTTCCTAAATTAATGTTTTAATATTTAATTTTACTTTTGAAGTTGTTTTCTCTCAGAGCATTAGCAGATTGATAAAGAGCAGCAGTCAAACAGTTTGACACTGAAGTTTCATACTTGAAACATCTTATCCTTCAAGTTGAGGTCTGCAATCCTATAGCATTATTATAGTTATTCATTATATCTGAGAGACTTAATATAAAATTACCTAGGAATGCTTACATCAAAATTCTGAACCAATCTGCCACCAGACACCACAAGCCTATTTAGATGAGTTCTCCTCCCATGTTCCAGGGCCCACACTTGTTCTCTCACCCAACAGTGACTGTAGCATGGTTGTCAAGAAAGGTCCTGGGAATGAATAGGAAAATTCCTCCCTAGCGTCTCCAAGTCATGAGATGTAGCGCTAATGTTACCTTTTGTTCTACCTACGGCTCCAATCCACTCTCAGATAGTTACACCTGTTAAGTGCTCAGCGTTTCTGGTGGACATAGTGGAAACACAATTTAAGCCCTTTGGCTTAGGCAGCACAAACTACACATTTATGAAGTTACTTTTCCACCTAGGTTATCAAACATCTGATTTTTCTATTAAATCAGACTTTGAAAATTAATTAAAAAATAACTTTGAAGAATTTGTCTAGCATTTTCCCACACTGATAGATTATGAATATTTTAATCCAATCGAGGTCTTAACAGGTAAAAGCCTAGCACAGCTTATAGAATGAAATTGCATTTGAGTTTTATTTCATGTCAGATCATATTAACCAAAATATATAGTGTGCCGTTTGGGCTTACAAGGGACACTTTAAGGGTGATTTATGAATATGTAAAAATGGCCTTATCCTACTTAGCAAAGGAATATTCGCCTTGCAATGTGTCACCACAGGGCATTTTAAAAAGCAACTCAGCTGCAGTGTTCCTGGCAGAAATGTGGGTGGTGTAAATATATAAGGTAGGCCACATATGACATTTAACTTCCATGCTATAGGTGCATTTTCTGCACCTTCTGCAATAGTCTTAAATGACAGCTAAGAAGATCAATTGAGTTAGGCCAATTTTACCAATGCCATTTTACGGTCAGCATATACGCACTGTGGGACTGAATTGCAGTGTCACCATGCACATAGTCCTAATAACATTAAAAAAGGTATCCCACAAAAGGTGAAAAATCTAGGATGACCATGCAGATGAAGCAATTTTCCATTATGACCATTTATATCTGCTGGAGACCAATGCTTGTTGAACAGGCCAGATCCCAATGTCCTTTGTAAAAGCGCATTTTCATCTTAATGTAGCTCTCAGTATTGTGAGCCTCTTCTGAGTCTTTCATGTTACTAACCTCTCGCTGAGTTTTTTTTACCATATTATTAGGTCATGTCATTTAAAATAGCCTGTCCTGGTGACTCTGCTATGGGGGCTGTTTTGCAGGATTACTTACTCCCATAGATTCATTCCTTCAGTCAGGATTATGAGTTGCAGATCTAGCATACATTTGCTGCAGCTCCCCAGGGTCTGTTATACAACGTCTCTTAACTCAGTGTTGGGCTCTCAGTTTACAAAAGCACAGTCAACTCCTAAATTATGTACCACTTGTAATCAGAGTTTAGTTTCATGACTTTTGAGGCACAGCATACATTTTACCTTATCCAACTAAATTAGAGTTTTGAGATACATATTTTAACTAATGCAGTTTCACCAACATGGCACATTTCTACCAGTTAACCTCAAATATATTGCCAGTGTGATTGGAATACATCTGTGTCATTAGGTTCAAAGTAAAACACACAATGACCAGAAAGAGGTGAGGAACATAACTTGTACACATTGCTTATTGATTTCTTAGTAATTGAAGCAAATCACTTTTGGTTCTGGTTGTCTTCCTCATAGTCTCTGCTGTCTAGTAAGGTGTCCTGGGGCAGTTTTGTCTGATCGTGCTGCAGTCATTTTAAACTGAGCTCTGCTGTAGAAGAGATGACGAAAAGAGGAGATACAAGAAGGAATGTAACATTTTACTTGATAAAAAAAGAGGACAAGGGGTGCAAAGAAAAGACAGAGGCAAAGCATATCAGATCCTTGGGACACAGAAAGGTAACAGAAGAGGTGAAGAAAAGAAGGTTGAAGGGATATACATTAAAGGAGGAAATGAAGAAATTAGGAACAGTAAGTGAGAAAAAAGCTAAAGTAAGGGACAGTGGTTAAAGGAAGAGATAAAGAGAAGTGTGAACAGGGGACAGCAAGAAATAGAAACGATGCACAAAATATGGCTGAAAAAATAAAACTAAAGAAGAATTGAACAAAAGAATAGATATGTAAATCATTTCCATTACGATTGTTTACAGCCACCCAGTGCCCAATGAACAGCCACTATGAACTCTGCAGCGGTGAAAGATGCCAGGATACATGTGCTGCAGCCTTGGTGCAGGCTCATTGTGGGCCCACCTGTCTGGAAGGCTGTTTCTGTGATCAAGGATACCTGAGAAGTGGAGACACCTGTGTAAAGGCCGAGCAGTGCGGCTGTGTGCACGATGGGCGTTATTATAATGTAAGTGTAAAATATTTTTCCATTCATTAGATACATGTACTATTTACTCCCAACAGATCGGTGCACAGTTTTATTGAGCCCATAACAAACCACTTCATCATGGAAATAATTTTTTATTGTTGGTAAGCCAATGCAACCGAATGACAGTTTTACTATTTTGTTATTTATAGGACTATTGTTAACCAGAACAATGGAAATACACTCCAAACAGTGACATTTGGTGCACAATGTGTTATTGTCACCAATAAGTTCATTTGGTCACTAGGCTAGCAAGGGGCTATTAAACAGGAAGTGATCAAAGTGCTCACATATGGGAGTCACAGCAAGAGCAGGAAGCGTGATAGTACTTTGTGTTTACACTTATTGCCTGATTCACAAAGATAAACTTACACTTTTTTGTAAGTGTACATTTTTTGATATTCATATACTATAAGTTAATAGTAGGTTTACGACTGAGGAGACCCCTTTCATCTTTGTTTATCAGGTCCTTAGAGTTACCAGACATGTACCACTTGCCTGTGAAGTATTAGGGTGAAAATATAGAACTAATGAGATGCAATCCTGCTCAAAGTTGAAATCTTGCCCCATGATGTGGTGCCTACTTAAAAGAAGACCTGGAAGTAATTTCACTCTCATGCAGAGCAGATCAACTGTTTCTTACAGTTCAAGCCATGGCAAAATGTATGCAAGATGGTAGAATTGCATTGGGAAGGAACACCTTGCCTCGCAGTTTGGAAGTTGCATTGGGATACGAGTAGTAATTGGGCAGACAGGAGATTGAATGGAAACAGTAAACCATTCACTGTGAATGCATAGTGTAGTATAGTGGGTGTGGAATGAAAGATGACAGGATAGTCTGTCAGAGGGTTGAAATGTGAACTGACAAAGCAGTCATCATTTTGAATAAAGTGGTAACGGAAATTCGCTTTGTAGGTTTCAGCTGACTTAAACTGGAAGTGATAACTAATACCATCCACCTAGTAAGCTGTTCCAATTCATATTGATGGAATGTCTGCAGTATATCCTGTTCATTATCACTACATTAATATTTAGAACCATTTTTGTAACTGTCAGATGATTTCCCATGCTGACTCCCCTTAGACTGTGAACATTATTAGTTGACCTGAAAAATATACTAGAAAGGTAATTTTGTTTACGGGTGGGTGACAAATTGAGCTCTGCTGTCAGAGTTTGTGGAGTTTTGCCCACTCTCTGCTTGGAACATGGAGTTCTGGCTAAACTTGCCATGGCGGAGTTTGTTTGCATGTGTGGCTGGCCAATGTGGAGTTGACACATGCACGCAACAATTGCATCCCTTAGTGTGATTTTCAGTTGCTAGAATACCTTCCAGTGAGTTTTCTTAATGCAGGCAGTCGCAAGAAGAAAGTATACTCAAGTGGCGGAAAGAAGTAGTGCCTTTTGGCACGCATGGGGTACCATTTGTGCTGATTTTATAGTGCAGAACAATCTCCCGGGGCTATAAATCAGCGCAAACAGTACGACATACCCAAGTTCTGCCTGCTCACAGAACTTTGTGGAATCTCGCGGAGCTTCTATGTAAGTCTGTGGAATTCCGCAGAGTAAAATTCTGCAAGATTTGACTAGGCCAAATTATATTGTCTAACCTGTTTTATTAGTGGAATTTAAGAAATAACCTTTGGTGATAGTCTATACATTATTGAATGTACCAACTGAAAAAATTATATTCTATGTTCTAAGAGATGTATTTAGGTTTTTATATTCAACCTGCCATTCTGCATTACAGGTTGGTGAGCATGTCTGGCTCTCTAACTGCTCTCAGAAGTGCAGCTGCAGCTCTCCAGGAAACTTCCAGTGTGCCATGTCCAGCTGCAGCGCAGACCAGAAGTGTGTTGTCAAGGGAGGAAGGCTGGCCTGCCAGGATCACCTGAGTATCTGCACAGTCACTGGTGACCCCCACTACTTTACCTTTGACGGCGCTGAGGCATCCTTCCAGGGGGCCTGTGCCTATGAGGTCTCACAGACCTCTGAGTCTTCCAATTTCTCATTCCGTGTAATTGCTGAGAACAGACATCGTGGAAACAAAAAGGTCTCCTTCGTATCTCGCGTGGATATCAGGCTGTCACTGAATGGCATCAGCAAACGCATCATTGTGGGTCAAAGCAGAAGCGTGCAGGTGTGTGACAAGAGGCACAATTCATGCCATCAACATCCATGTCACTTCTGTACTTTACATCTACCCACCTGTAGCACTCACCTTCTCGCCAGTGTTGCTCACAAAGCTCTTATCATCTATCTCACTCTTGTAAATGTCTCCAGATACATGTAGGATCACTATAAAGATTCAGATTTTGAGACCTGTAAAGTGACTGTTATGATAACTGCTGAGTGTGAAGCACTAGAGTGGACAACACACTGCTGCCTTGGTTTTAAAAGAACAGATTAGAAGTTTTGATGTTCTGAAATTCATAATACTAATTTATTTTATGTAAATGCACACTGTCTAGACACACTCCACTCATTTATATTCTGCTGCATATTGGAAACTGCTGCATATTGAAAACATTTCAGACAGTAAAATCAATAATACATTTATCAATAAGTCAATATGAAGGTAGGAATGGAAAATTGGCATAGTGGCTCGACTTTTCATTTGAAATATTCGACTGTGAAGAGCTAAGATACCAGCAGACACATTTCAAACATGTTCTGTTTGCTAACATATTTCTTAAAGTGTACAAGTTAGTGCTGGTCATAAGGGATCAGCAAAACAGAGAATGTAGCAAGAAGAGAAAGATTTGGAGTGTAGTCCACAGGCAAAACCATGCACTAGGAGAAAAAGTTGATTCTTTAGGATCATAAAATCCTAATGGAACTTTAGGCTACTGTAGTTAATGTTAAAGCACAATATGCTGTACAACTAGACTGACCTCTTTAAACCGTCTGTACTTTGCCATAGAACAGATATTCAGGAAGGTTTTTTAAAAAATTTCTGCTTGTGGCAAAAAGACTTATTATTCAGGTTCTTATTATCTCTCGATTGGACTATGGCAATGGACAATACCTGGGTTCCCCTAAGTATGTTAAAAGAAGGCTACAGGTGGTTCAGAACACCGCTGCTCATCTTCTTTTGGAGATACCCAGGCATGTTTCTCTTAAACCTGCCCTCTCTTTTCTTCATAGATAGAGAGAATAGAGTTTAAAACATTGTGCTTATTCATAGGTCCTTACATATCAGAGATTCTCCTCTTTTAAGGACCCTTGCATCTTTCTATCAACCTAGCAGACACCTCAGGTCCTCATCAGCGGCGTTGGCCATTATACCTAAAGTAAAAATATCAAGTTGGGGAGATACTACTATGGCATATCTTGGAGCTAAATTGTGGAATTCTCTTCCCATTAGCCTGCGGATAATCAGCCATGAACGTAATTTCCAGAAAGCACTTAAAACCTGGCTATTTTAGAGCCTTGTCTCATATATTTTCGCAGAGGTTCATGTTCAGCGCTGGGAGGCCTTCGGGTAGCCTTGTGCTATATAAGCAACTTAACATAACATAACATTAGGTTAAAGTCACATTATTTTTGAGTTGTCAGGTGGCTTGCCCGTCGATGTTGTTAGCATCACTACTACTCCAAATAGATGATCCCTCCTTGTTTAATAAAGTTTGAGGCGTGTCAAACAGAATATCTTCTCTGCTTTGTTTGCTATTATTGCTTTCCCTTAAACAAACATTTACCTTTTGCCAGTGCACAGTTATGACATTTATTAATATTTCAATTAGAAGCTTAACACATAAGTTTAGTGGTTTGCGGAAGGCCCTCAAGAACTATATTTTCTGTTAAGATTGGTTTCCTTAGTCAGTTCTGTTTCTGATAGGATTGGTTCCATGGGCTGGTTCAATTATCTGACCTCTTGTCAGACGTTTATGCTTGATAAGTTTACATTTGTTCATTCATTCCCTTAGAGGCCAAAAGGCTACATCAATGATTATTCATATTTGACATAACAGTCTGGTGCCCGCAAATGTTCCCCATCAGCTAGTAAAATTTTAGAATGATGGCTAACTTTATTACACAAAGAAAAAACATTTGTAACCTCTAAATCGCACTGCCAATTTAGCTCCAATTCATGGGCTGATCCCATAGGCATCGGAGTAGAAGCAGCACATTAACTATTCACTGTGTAACCACCCCACTCAAAGGGCGTTATTGTTTTCTTTCTTCAATATACTATTTATTCTTTCTGCAGAAGTTCTACATATTTAATGTATATAACAACAAAGAAGAACCTTACATGTATACAATATTCAATATACTTATTTTCAGTATGGCAAATTTCCTGATGCAGTGCAATTTTCTTTGGCAAGTATTGTGATATTTTGGCAGTGAAATATTTTGGGGAAATCACCTCCGTCTTAAAAATCATAAAAAAATCCATATTTTGCTTGTTCTCAAAGATTGGATTGCAGTGACTTTGCTCTGTTGCATTGTTGGTTGAAAGCATTCTTGATGGGTTTAGTCTGCAGGAAAAAGTGCACTTCTAGAAATCAGGAGCTTACATATTGCAGACATAGGTAAAGTAGGTCTATACACGTTACCCATTCTGTACAACTGCACAGTCTAATGTAATGAAGATATTGAATAACAGATTCTTAATATCTCAGGATCATGCCAGAATAAACCATAATCCATGTGCCTTTTTTTCGTCACAGGTTGATGGGGTTTTGACGCGTCTGCCAGCAAACATTGGCTCACTTGCCACAATCACATATAAGGGTAGAGTTGTTCTGGTAAAGACAACACAGAACATGGAGGTTCAATATGACGGGGTTAGTACACTGCTCATTAGAGCTGGTTCAGAATATCAGAACAAACTCACTGGGGTGTGTGGAAACTTCAATGGAAAGCCTGATGATGATAAACTGCTACCGAATGGTACCAAGGCAAAGAATGATCAGGAATTTGGAAACTCCTGGAAATCAGACACCAGCACTACAGGGTAAGATTTAATAAGCAACTATCTGCTATCACACAACTACCTGACATTGATCATCTACATAGCTATTGATGAGCTATTAAAAATGTGCTAATACATTAAAGTCAGAGAAAGCTTACACTAAATACTGACTCATCCAAGGGTTTCAGATCATTCAACTATACAAGCACTTGCCATAAATGTGTTTCATTGCCATAGTTTTAAAGTATGCAAGTGAGTGTGTCAGATGAATAAATTTTTAATGGTGAGGCATGAACAAAGGTCACCACTGTTATTCATAATATTTCGTTGAGGATGAGACTGAAGATTTGGAGGATGAAAGACCTGCACTTTGCTGTGTGCTGCACTCAAATTCAAATAACCCTGAGAAAAAGTAGTCCACATCAGCAAAGCCTGCATTACAGGTGCAGTGCTGAATTGCACATCGGTTTACTCGTGTTACAGCTATGAATCTTTGGTGATAAATTGGTATTTTGACTTTTTTGGGGTCACTTGATAAAATTAATCACAAACACTTTGCAATTTAGCACAGTGTTGCATGATATCAAAACTTAGGTAAAGGTCCTATATTTGTAGTGTGGTCACATTCTTCCACCCATTTATCCAGATGCAAAATGGACGAGGCTGGGCAATGATTTAGGGAACTAACACCACGCCCCAGACAGATGAATTATTTGAATCAGAAAAGTGGATATTATGAAGAGAGCAGATAAACATCCAATACAGAGTGTTACTCATCTGTTCATGACATGCAAAATTCTGAGCCCTTAAAATTGATACTGGTGCAGTTAACTCATCAGTTTATCTTTTCATGTATCGATAAAGTGAGCACCACTGAATTAATTAATAATAAAACAATAAGATAGAACAACAAATATTCTTTTTAGGGTCAAGCGCGCAAGCGCTCTGGCCTGTTGTAATCTCTCTGTGGGCTTTTAACCATACCCACTCTTGCTATTCATTCTTTGTTGTGCTTGCTTTAAATGCTTAATTTTTATTGGTGCATTTTGTGACATGCTTTTACTTTGTGTGCTGAGTTCCCTCTCAGGCGATTTCACTAAATGAACATTTTTGTTGGCCATCACACTACATCACGCTTCCTCCTGTTACAGCGTGTGATAGCCCCTCCTCCGGTTTTGGTTTGCCTTTCATCCCAGCCGCGATCCTTTCTAAACATTCACGCAGGGAGCCAATAACTCGAGCGCTCATGTTCTTGGCAGGCATGGCGCTTTGGAGTGACCTGCTTCTGTCAACAGATTTACTTTTCATTTTCATTTTATGTGGCAAGAAAAGTCCAGTTAGGAATTTACCTCTAATAGCTGTAACTCGAGCAAACGCGAGACCCACTGCGTTGAAAATGATTGTTTATTATAATGTTTTATGAGCACAAATATTTTCCTGAATGCATCTGCTCACTTGGTTGAGAATTACTGTTTGTTTTCGTTGTTTTCCGTTTCCAGACACTAAAATCACTCACTTCCAATTCAGGACCAGATTCACAATCTTTGATCATAGAATACTTGATTC
This sequence comes from Pleurodeles waltl, assembly GCF_031143425.1. Classification (NCBI taxonomy): domain Eukaryota; kingdom Metazoa; phylum Chordata; class Amphibia; order Caudata; family Salamandridae; genus Pleurodeles; species Pleurodeles waltl. The sequence goes on from NC_090446.1 coordinate 1,417,264,677, forward strand.
TGGTCCATAAAGGGCTCGATTGGAAACCCTAATCAGCCATGGTAAAAATGTTCAAATGTTCCTTTTGGGTAGGTTTTCACTATAGAAATACCAGATACATGCATGTAAACCAACCTCACTCTCGGAGATGGCAGTGAGTACATTGGGACCATGGTGACAAGCTCTGAAACCAACCTCCCTACCTGTAGATAGCAGTGGAAATGACACGGTGGATGGTAAAAAGCCAGTCAAGCCCTGATCACTATTGGTGGATATTTGTGCCTGGAGACAAAAATTAGTATTAGGCAAAATCCCCTGTCTGCAAAAGTAAGTTTAGTGAAATGGATGGAAAAGCAAAATTTACAGGTTAAAATACTGTGCAAATGCATTAAAGCACCGCAAACTCACTGGCATTTTGCTGTTCACCAACATTATGTAGGTCACTTACTTCACTTGATCCACATAGAAAACAAATCAAACGGGTTCTTACTTATGCTCTCTACAGATGCAAGGATATGGTGCAGACCCCTAACTGGTTACCTGAAGATGCTGGACACGAAGTTAAGAAAATCTGTGGCATCATCACTAATCACACTGGGCCGTTCGAGGACTGTCACTGGTATGAGGACCCAGAGCCTTTTTACAGCGCCTGCCTGTACGACCTCACTCTGTATGGCAAGGACAACGTGATGGTGTACTCGGCTATTGGCTCATATGAACAGGTCTGCAAAGCCCATGGGGTGACCATCCACACATGGTGTCCTGAGGGCTATTGTTGTAAGTACTCTTGTCTTCGTCAGATGGACTTTAAATTAATCACACCTAGTGCTGTTATGTTCGTGTATAAGTGTATTGTGAAGGATTGTACAGAGTTTCACTGCTGTTGGACGATAGATGATCTAATATCCTAGTGCTAATTTGCAATAGGTTTGCACTTGCGCTCTCTTTTGCTGCCTGTGTGATGTAGAACGAAGCAAGCTAAAGTTTCCGTGGTCTATATTGCACTATTAATTTTCTCTTTTTAGAACACGGAAGCAGGAGAGAAGTAATTGTGGAAATACTAATAAACATATGTAACACTCATTTGCCTACATGGAGCCCTATGGGGTTCTGTGGTCTCTTCACAGCTCTTAACCCCACCACCAGCATACCTGCAAGACTTTTGATAGCTACTTCCCTGACTCCATTACCTTTTACATAAATAATATGACATCTAATGTGCAAAGCTCTATGAAACGACTAGGGTCTGGCCCACTAATTTTGTATGTTATGACCTGCAAGAGAAATTTCTCTCGAGTTGACAGGTGGGACCTTGGTTGGCTGGACCACCTTTTTCAGACTATTGAGTTATCAGTCTCAATGTAGTTGCTTCTTGCTCTTCTTGCGCACGGTTATGACCAGGTAAAACACCCGACTCCAGCTCAATGGTTTTTGAGAATATATTTGAAGGTTCTGTTTTTCTGTATTGTCAAAAGGTTTGCTGGACTCCTGCGATATCTTGGCCTGCTCGGATGACGAATGGTGCGGAGAGGCTGACGAAAAGTACACGTGTAACAAATATGAGACTCACAACCGCCAAGACCTTTATGGTGAACCTTTTATCATACTTCTGCATTATGTGTTCTCTCTCTCTTCTATTCTGGCTTTCTTTGATGTTTCCTATATTTTTCTTGTCATTGTCTATAGCTTCATATTGAACTGGGCGTTGGACTTCTAGACATTGGGGGTCATTCTGACCCTGGCGGCCGGTGACCGCCAGGGTCACCGACCACGGGAGCACCGCCGACAGGCTGGCGGTGCTCCCTCGAGCATTCTGACCGCGGCGGTTCAGCCGCGGTCAGAAGCGGAAAGTCGGCGGTCTCCCGCCGAGTTTCCGCAGCTCAGGGGAATCCTCCATGGCGGCGGTAGGGGGTGCCGCGGGGCCCCTGTGGGCCCCTGCAGTGCCCATGCCAATGGCATGGGCACTGCAGGGGCCCCCGTAAGAGGGCCCCGCAAAGTATTTCAGTGTCTGCTATGCAGACACTGAAATACGCGACGGGTGCCACTGCACCCGTCGCACCTTCCCACTACGCCGGCTCAATTCTGAGCCGGCGTCCTCGTGGGAAGGTTGATTTGCCCTGGGCTGGCAGGCGGCCTTTTGGCGGCCGCCCGCCAGCCCAGGGCAAATCTCAGAATCACTGCAGCGGTCTTTCGACCGCGGTGCGGTGTTCTGATGAGCCCCATTGACTTTTTTGCTTTTCCCTCGCGTCTTTAGGCCCATATTTAACAGAAAATATTGGACCACGAAACACCAAAATTGGCAGTGCCACGCTCCGTTATTTCACAACACAGGGATGCACCATATTTAGTTGAATTTGGCGTACCACTGCGTTGTCCACTGTGCCGGTGCTAAATTTGCAGCCGAGCGCCAACGCAGCCACCCTTGCGCCATGGTGCAAGGATGGCTGTGTGAAGGGGGAGATTGTTTTTGTGCTGGAAGGGAAACCTTCCTACACAAAAACAATCTTAAATGGCGATTTGCAGAATGCAACACACATAGAAAGAGCAATAAACGAGAATAAATAAAAGCATTTCTCCTCGTTGCACCCTGCTAACGCACCCCTCTGGTGGCTTTAGATTTTGTCACTGCCTCAGGTTTACGACGACTAGTAAATCTGAGGCAGCGTCGGAATGCAATGAGTGTTGCTGTGGCATGCCCACAACATCACCCATTTCACATCCCTTCTGCGCAAAGTGCTGTGTGTGAACAGGCCTTATTTACAAGGTAATGTTAAGCCACAAAAAGTGGCCTAATGCCACCTTGTAAATATGGTGCAGAATATAGCTGCCGGAGCGTAATTAAAAGTGACGCTCTGGTGGCCCTAGAGGCTGCTATATATGCCCCTTAATGTTTCTGTATATTTGATGCTGCTTTTCTCCAACTTTGTTTTAATGTATCCAGGATTATGTTTGCTTATTACTGTTTCTATCCCACACTATTTTTTATATGCCCTGTCTCAATACTCTGCCGTATGTTACAATTACTGGTTTACAAATATTCTTTATTTTCCTTTTAATGCCTAAACTCCATTTTTTACAATCCCTGTCAATCATATATTCAGAGTGACATTCCATGCCTGATTTAGAACTCGGCGGACGGGTGACTCCATCACAATGGTGATGGATATTTTGTCTGCCCAAATCTAAATCCCATTGAATAGAATGGGTTTTAAATGTCAGCAGACGGTATATCTGTCACTGTTGTGAAGGAGTAACCCGTCTGTTGATTTCTAAAATCAGGCTCTCAGTCACAGCAATGGCATAGAGTGACAGTGACACCTAGCCAACACAATACCTGACAGCTGCAGCTACACCCAGTTACTGAAATTCAATAGAGCCACACTGACACACAGCCAAACCAATACTTGACGTCCAAAGCTACACCCAACCACAACATGTGGCTACAGCAATGTCATACCACCCCAGCCATACCCAGCAACAATAATGGCAAACTATCCACAGTGTCATCCATTCACAACAATGGAATACAGCCACAGTGATACCCCACCACAAAAATGTTATACCACCACAGTGACACCCAATCACAGCAATGGCATACATCCACAGAGACACCCAGCCAAAACATAGCATATAGCCTCAGAGAGACCTACCACAATAATAGTATCCCACTACAGTGAGATCCAGTCACTGAAATTGCGTATGGATGCCATCACACCCAGTCACAACAATGCCAAACAACCACAGTGACACTAGACACAACAATGCTAGAGTCACAGTGACACCCAGCCACAAAACTGGCATACCAACCAACTGACACCCGTCATGGCAATAGCATAGAGCCATCATGATACTCAGCCACAACAATGACATAATACCACAACAACACCAGGCTAAAACAATGTTGTACCACAACAGTGGTACCCAGTAGCAGTAATGGCATACAGCGACAGTGAAACCTAGTCACAGCAATAGCAAACATCCACAGTGACTCCCATTCACAGTAGTCTTCAGCAACATTGATTGAGAGATCTCTTCACACATGACTAGCGCCACGTGTAAACCACCTGACACTCATTTAATGTGAATTCTGCCCAAGTAGGGGAAACAAATCTTAATTTTTAAGGGGACACATCAGTCTGATAAGCTGTCACTGAGCTAAGGCTATATATCTGCAATGAAGATGGATATAAATATATTATTAAAGTAACAGCTTGATCTGACCATCATGTTTGTAACATTTAGATTTCAATCTCATCTGCGAAGGCAGTAAGAGCTGCTTGTCCTTCTCGAGATCATTGCTGAGTGCCAATGGGATCCCAGCAGAATCTCTTCACCTGGCGGATGCCAGTTGTGTTGGGACACTGGAGGATGATCGAATTGTCTTCCCCTTTGGCAACATATCGCAGAGCTGTGGAAGCCAACTGAAGGTAAATGAATCTACTAGGGCGAATTTGATCAAATTTATTAGGGCATTTTTGACAATCAAAGATTATAATATGATCAATAATGAATAGCTCTGTTGTAAATATTCTGTGTTTATTGTAGAAGCTGTCACAGTAAGGTCAGAATCTAAGACAAATCTCAAACACATCTCTATTTTAGTGCTGCTTATTACTGTACTGGGATAACAAAATGTATTAAGTGCTAATCTACACTAAGTTGTTCTTTTTGTAATACACCACACTCAATTCTGCCATTACGTATAATTTACAGCAATCATGTTTTTCTAGAATTACCCTACACCCCTGCACAAATTTGTAATGGCTATGCACACAATTAAACACACTCTAGCACAGGCATACACACAGAGCTCTCCTACCTTAACTGGTCCATGACCTTTATCGTTACTGGGGACACTCACTGACTAATGCTGTAGTTTCATAGTATATCCTTACTGGTAGGAATATGAATTACCGTTTTGAAATATGACTCAACAATTTTGATATTTTAGGTCAACAGCACTCATGCTGTCTACTCCAATGCAATTGAAGGTCACTACATCCAACAAAAAGGACCAATAATTCTTCAAGATAAACTCATTCACATTGACTTCTCTTGTGCCTATCCACTGAGCATTAACTTGTCCTTCCTCTGGGCCATACATGTTGTGCCAAGGTAAGAGTTTCTCAGTTACCAGGTGTTGTTCGAGTGTAGTTTAGTTGATGCTTCCAGTTAATGTATAAGCTATCATGCTATTACTTGTCAAACATATGGTAATCTGTATAGCATTATTGAAGATTAGGCATCTGATGTTTACCCTTTATAATATTTCTGATGACAATACACCTAGTACTTCAGAAGTAGCAACATATTCCTTGCCACTGAATTCTTTGTGTATCAAGCCTTTATAGTTTACTGATAAATTGGACACTAACATTTCAAATATTGGAGAAAACAGCCACAGACACTTTTTGCTTCAATTGAATACTTGTTTGACCACTGGTGTTACAGTTGTCTGTTGGTTGTGGACATTGTTTTCTTACTCACCAAATTTTTCCAACTGATGTTGCCTTATCTTCTTCATTGATATATTGCTGTTTTTAACAGTGTTGTCAACATGTCATTGCCAAATGGCCAAGGACACCTGGAAGCATCTCTTATCCTGTATAAAGACTCTAATTACAGCCAACTCATCCCAGTGTGCCCTGTGATCCTCACCATCAGCGAAAGGGTCTACATTTCTATTGAGGTGACCGATGTTGATACCACCCAGTTTGTGCTGCAGTTAAGATCCTGTTGGGCAACTCCAACTATTGACCCTTCCTCCACCGTAAGATGGGATCTCATCAGAAACGAGTACGTTTTCAGATTAGAAAGGATTTGGTCTAACATTAGTAATATCTTTTATAAACCTGTACTTTCTCTATTGGATACTAACATTTTTAAAGGGTTTGATGTAATGTTCTTTTTGTGTAGTTAAACCTACGCTATCTCTACCCCTGCTTTCACGTGTTCTCTTTTTACCATTGTCTTTCTGTTTTTTTCTCTCTCTCTCTTTCAGTCTTCCACTGTCTCCTTCCTGGCCGTGGCCCTCTAGCTTTCTCTTCCTGTTTCTCCCTTTCACTCTCTCAGTGAGGTGGAGTTTTGATTATGTTTAATACGTGGACAAAGTACGTCATAAGAATTGTGATGGATGCAGCTAATGTGTACCAAAGTACGCTTCTTAGGTACTTACAGAGATTGTGCCTTTATCACTTTGCTATTTTTACAACAATTGAACAGCACTCCTTCAATGTGACATAACAGTTGAAGCAACTGCCTTCTGAGGCTCATTAATCAAAAGGTCAAATGGACAAAACGGGCCTTGTTCTAGCCAAATATACAAGTAATCTAATCATGTGGATAGGCTTTTTGCAAAAAGGAGATCTAAAGTACATGAACATTACTAATGGTAGACCTTATCAGTGACCCACATTCCACCAGGGAAGTATCTTTTTCAACGAAATGAGCAAAGTGGATATCGCCAGATATTGATAGCCAAATATTGTCGAAGAGCTGATCATAATTACTTTTCCCTTATGGATGACACTTATTAATGTGCTTCTGACATGGCAGATTTTGGAACCTTTAAATTAATGCACAACCTATATTGGACAATATTACTGCATTTACATGATAAGATTAAAAATACACAGTTATTAAAATATGAGCAATGCAAGGTTTATTAAGCAATTTAACAATATTATGGGTGTAGTCATATTAACACTAGACCTGGGCGGATCCCGCGGCGTTACAGAAAAGCTCTGCGAGATTCCATGGAGTTCTGTGAGGGGGTAGAATCGGGCACATCGCATAACTTGTGCTGAGTTTTAGCACTGGGACCTTCTTCTGTGCTTCAAAATCAGGGCAAATGGCACCGTGTAGGGCACCAAAGAGTGCAGCTCTTTTCAGCGACTAATGTAGATCTTAAACTCGAGTGGAAGCTTTCTCAACACGTACAGTCAGAGCTTGCCATGACCGCCTGTGTTGAGAAATCTCACAGGGAGGCATTCTATTGCCTGAAAATAACGCTTGCAGACACAAATTCTCCCATGCCAACTTAACGTTGGTAAACCGCGCAAGAGAAAAAAAACCTCAACACGCGGCTCTTGGTGGAGGTTTTGCCTTGGAGTGCAAAGTGGGCAAAATTCAGCAAACTCTGCGGACAGAGTGGAATTTTTTTACCTAACCATAATTAACACCAATCCTAGGAGAAGTCAATGACACATTCAAGATCAAATATTTAACCATGTTTCAGCTATTTTACTATAGAGCAAGGATGAAATGTCTGAAACTGTAGACATATTACTGTATGTCTTTATGTATGTCAAAGCGTAGATTTAAGGTGCTCTGTGTGTGTCTCTTAAAGTTGTACTTCACCTGTGTGTGTTTTAGGATATCTGCCCTAAATGTCCACAAGCATCTTTTTGAAGGGGAAGTGAAAGTGTGCAGAGGTTTTAAAAATAAAAAAATAAAAGATGGTAGATATACAAAATGTAATGTGCTAAGAAGATAGCTTAAACACTTCATCAAATTCCAGATTCATGATTGTTTGATCAGGAGCCTCTCTTAGGTGGAAAGTGTTAAAGTGGTTTAGAAATAGTTGCTCTACTAAAGCTGTGGACTAACATGGGACCAATTGGTCAGTGAAAGGACCAGAGATTACGCACAACTGTTTAAAGAGCAAGTGATTGGCATCCTATTTCACTTAAACAGTCCCCATTCGTGTACCTGAAGTTGGCAGTGGTTTAGATGATTCTTCCGCTCTGGATCCAGACTTTACTTCTGATTGTAAGAATCAATGCATCAGAAGGCAAATTGTTCAGTACAAGTCATAGAGTACAAGAAGCTGATAACATTTAAACTGGTAAAGAAGAAGCTCATAACATTTAAACTGGTAAAGATAAAAGAGTTGTGTGTCCTCGTAGGGTAGAATTTGGTTATGTGGAGTTTGTTGCATATCACAACGTAAGGATATGTTTTCTGTTGTTTGAATCAGATGTCCAGTCAGCAACAATGGGTCAGTGAGTCTGGAAGGTCATAATCTCCCTACCATCAAGAGATTCTCTTTCAGTGCGTTCGAATTTATCGGTGATTCACACATGATCTACATTCACTGCCAGGTCAACCTCTGCAACATCCAAACATCTGTTTGCTCGACGGTGAGTAAAACTGAGGCACCAGTGACTTTGTTTTCCGGTTCTTCAAAACGATGCTAACTGCATTTGTACTTTGTTTTCCTAATTGCTCGCTCTGATGAATGTTATGTTTCCTCCTCGTCAGTGGAGATGCTGTGGCTGTGCTGGGCTATATCAAGCTGCTCCTGGGCACTCTCACTCCAGCAGTATCTGCCAGTGGGGAAAGAACAAACATGCCTGTTAGTTGTTTGTTAGTTAGATATAGAAAACCTCTCCCACCCGTTTAACTAATCTCTTGTTGGTGGTGCTGGGAGGTCAGATAGCAAATTAGGGCCATCGTATTAGCTCACTAACTTACATATAAGAGACTTCAGAGCCAGGCCCAAAGAGATGGACATTCGGGTGGAAAAACCATTATGTGCATCATTATGGTAAGATTCGGTTTGTCCCCTGACATGGGTTTGTGTGAGTTGAGAATGTGATAGGGATGAAGAATTTCCCTTGGAGCAGCCATGGGTCTCTTGTTCTGAAACTGGAAATGAGAAGCCAGCCTTGAAAATGCCTCCTTCAAGACTAAACGCGTTGGTTAACAATTTTGTGATGAAGTAACAAACACAAAAAGAAGAGTATTTGTAGGAGCGCACATCACCCCAAATAGTGCTTATATAGTAGTAGCAGATAGCAGATGCATGCTGTCACTTATTTCTGAAAGGTTCTCATAGGACGTTTACAGGCTGGGATGTATTGACATATCTAACACCATGAATAATGTGAACAAAGTGGCTTAGCTTGCAATGTTGTAGCAAATGATCTTTACATGATTGCATATACTGACATGTATTACAGGGTACTTTTGATGAGGCATTTTCCATTTTAGCTAGTTGGAGGTGATATTTTAATGGACGATATTTCAATTACCTGGGATTTAACAGTGTATAAAATTGAGATGTATCTTTTTTTAAATGGCAATTTAGGGGGGAGCAGTTTTTTTTTTTTTACCATGTCTTAGATACAGGGCCTTTAAAGTGGTTTTCTCTTTTGTTCCTTCAGATGTGCTCCTCCAGGTCCGCACGAGCGGCGCAGGCAAGCCCAGTAGCACAAGGGTCACTTATATCTACAGGGCCGTTTGTATATGGATCAGGAGCAATGTCAGACACACCGGGTAAGGAGTTTGTCTTAAAACTTCAGACTCTGTCCTCTTTTGTTGAGCGCCCCTGGCAGCTCTTCGTGTTCTCTCACGAGAGACTTGTGCGGACTGTCATGTGCTATTGATTACTATCATTGAGTGGGTGAAGGTGCCATGACTTGCAAGTGGTGAAGCATCGAGTCCCATTGCTCTTCAATGGTAATAAAAAGCATATCAGGCTCTCTGCATCCGAATATATGGCTGGTGCATTTGAAATATGGTTTCTGCCATGGCATTGTTTCATGTGTATTTGCTTTTAAAAAGTTATTTACCCAAAATCAAGATGCAAGTGTTTAAAGTGAGGGCTCAGGTCTATGAGAAGCGTTGTTTCCATGTTTAAAGAAACTGTACGATGCATTCCGCGAGACAGTAAATGTAATTTTACTTATTTCAAGTGTGTGCATCTCTCTCTCTCTCTCTCGGTTTCTCTCTCCCTTCCTCACTATTTATTATATATATATTATACACACACACACATGTATATATATATATATATATATATACACATATATATATATAAATGTACACATATATCTATATATATTTATATTTGTTAAAAATCTTGTAGATATAGATTTGGATTTTTAGACAGTAATGCCTATAGACCTCTTGTACCACTGTACATTGATATATTTTTCCACAGAGCAGTCCCTTATGCTAGCTAAGCAGGGAAGCATTGTGCCCCATGATGCTACATGCTCTAATCAGACTGCCATTAAATAGAAGTTAATTAAGTTACGCTTCAAACACGCTGACCATGAGGGTTCAGAAAGTATTTACCCTCCATTCATTACTTTTCAATATCCGTATCCTTATCACAACAATGAAACTTGTTAAGAAAGATGTAGATTTGAATTACTCATTGTGCATATCCATAGATTGCATGGAAATTGGAATTGTGTAACCATTTATAGATCTGATAGCAGTCTGAAACGTTAGGTACACTACGGGGGTTAGCTAACCTTGGAAGTATTATCATGCAAACTTGAAGTTTCTCCATTTGTAGAGATGGCTGCTGGGATGGAAGAGACTTGGGCATTTTACTTATTCGGCTGTCTAATAAGACCATCTGATTTACTTATTCTGCTGTCTACCAACATTGTCAGGAGGCCGAACAGTGAAAACGGGGCAGAGCATAGATACTGTATTAAACTGAGTAGTAAAAGAGTATTCATCCATGAATATCGCTCAAACTGGGAGATAGTTTCCTGGCAGTATTTAAACCTTCTATAGTATCAGTGGTAAAACCCAATCTCCAAACTCAATAATACAACTCCCCCATATTGGGCTGAGTCAAGTATTGTTTTAGTTTGCAGTGCTGTTCTCTATATGTGTTCTGGTGAAATTTTAACACTGATTGTGGCTACGTACAAAGCATTCAGCTAGGGAAGAAACATACGGATTAGTTTTAGTGTGCTAGTGTTCATAACCTCTTTTTAATCAACGTAACCTTACACCTGATTTGACAATCCATATGAGAGAGTTTTTAATTGCTTAGTATCCAGTGTTAGTAATAACTTTACATTTTGACTTGTGACACTTGCAAGGTGTGACAGTGTGTAGTGTGGTTCTTTGCCTCCTTACCCCTCACTTTTTGAAGGCTCCCTGCTTCACTATAGGCAATGTTGTGTTAAAAGGCCAGTACATGAGACCTTATGACTACTGGTCAAAAAATAATTAATTATTTTTCATTCAGTGGGTTATACCCTACTACTGTCACTTTTAAGTGCTGCAAATAACAACAGCTATTATACCTAGACTAGACTGTACTTGAATACCTGACGGTGGAAGGATGCAATGTTGGAGCTCCAACTTTTGATCTGTGTCTCACCACTTATATTTGGGGCAAACGTTCAATTGCTGAGCCAATTAGTGGGATTGCCCAGTGACGGGGGGTACTATCCCATGCGTGTTGGTATAGATGATTGACAATTCCCTTTATGTTAATAGTCATGGAGAGATTCCAAAATAGAAGAGGTTATGCAGTTCTACTGTTGGTATTTTCAGTTTTTGGCCTCTCTCTATACATTGATGTGGGCTATATACAATGATAGCCACAAAAATATGGAGAATTAAAATCGGTAGACGTTGAAGAGTTCCTCTACCAATAGATTAGACTGATGCAAGGTGGGTGAAGCGAGAAAACTGATGATTTCATCAGCTCCTGGACTGACGTCATTTTGACTTACTGAAACAACTTTATTCTGTAGTTTTACTCAGTAACTGGACTGAATAAAGAAGTACAGAAATTGCCTTGTTGTCTATACACTTACAACTAGCTTATTTTTTCCACTGTGCACACACTCATCGCTTCATATTAAACCTGTTTCAAGTCTTGGAGACCTGTTTTAAGCAAAGCCAACATTAGGTAAAGTGCTTGCCTTCAGATAATTTAATGAATGCAACACGCACATTTCTTTTGGTTTCCTCAAGTCTGGGAGCTGAGGGATGGTAAGAGTATTGGTGGAAGGTGATGCAAGACAGTGTATTCGGTCCCTTAGTTATATGGAACAGAAAGTGTTTATATCAGCACAACCAGTGGGATTGCTGAGTGATGGATGATACCATCCCACGCTTGTTTCTGTAGACCATTATTGATTCCCTTTATGTGAATAGTTATGGAGGGATTCCAAGAGAGAACAGAATATGTGAATCTAGTGTAGATATTTTAAATTTCTTTTGGCCTCTTCCTATATTGATTTGAGATATATAATGATAACACACGAACCGTGCTCCAACTGCAGAATTGTGGAGACTTAAAATCTGTAAACTTTGAAGACTTCCTCTACCATTGGTCTGATACAGGTGAAACAAGAAAGTTGATGAAATCAGCAGCTCCTGTACTATTTTCAATTGACTCCTTACCTAAACAACTGTACTCTGTTGTTGAACCATGGAAAGAAGTACAGAAACTTGCCTTGCTGCCTATACACTTTTCACAACTCGTTTCTTCCTTATACTGTACACATACTAAGCTCCTTACACTAAACTTACCTCAAGACTTGGAGACCGTGGCTTAGCACAGAAGGCATTGGGTAAAGTGCTTCTCTACTGATAAAATAATGCATGCAACACTCACATTTGCTCTGGTTTTCTCAAGTCTTTGAGTTGAGGGATGGTAGGAGAATTGATGGAGGGTGATGCAGGGCAGTGTACCTGGTTCCTTGAGTTTATGAGACAAAAAGTAAAGGAGTCTAAATGGCTGGGGAACCTCCAGTCTTCCACTAGATGGATAAGGTCAAGTCATCAGATGCCATTATACGCTTAGAACAGCAGAACTGTGTTGAACGGTGTCTCACTAAAGGATGAAAGGGTCTTACACTATACTTGGTTAATAAATGTATAGTCTTAAATTAAAAACTAATTTTTGTTTGTGTTCAGCTTATGTAGAATCCCCATCCAACAACAAGAACAACAACAGCAACAACAACGATGATGAACTACATGAAATACTGACACTTCAAGCCCTGTTGAGTGGTTCACACCATTCTGCTGCCACCTGTCTGCCATTGCTGCTACTGCTCTGCTGGCTGGTAATTGTCATGAGTTGAAGACCCTGAGGAACAAACGAGACTCCCTAACAAAAGCAATGGGATCCAAGGCCATCATTGCCACCTCCTCAGTAAAGCGTGTTTCAATTCAACTCCAGAAAAGCGAAAGCCATTTTAAGGTCCAGCCACTGATAGACTCAGATCTGCTTTGTGAAAAGCAGTAGGAGTCAGGCAGGAGTCGCAAACAACAGTCTTGCATCAAACAAAAGAATTAAAAACACTGCTTTTCACCCTCTTGCAGATAACAGGCTGTTCTGCGGTTTTTGATGGGTCAGATGGCTTTCCAGTTTATGTTTTGTATTCAGAATGTTGGATAGGAAGGCAAAGGCTTTGCTGCTTGCAGTCTGTATATGAATGGTTTTGAAATTAGATTTTTTGATAGATCTGAACACCTTAAATCTTTTAACCCTCATCATCTATCATTGGTAGCACAAACTGCCATATGTTCTCAATATGCACTAAATAGAGCTGCCATATATTAACGTACTTGATTACTGTGAGTTATTCAAAATAAAACTGAGTATAAGGTAATACACTGTCCAGTACAAATCACTGCCCGTCCTTAATGTTTCTCAAAACAAATCACCATCTTATAGTTTGCTGACCATGACAAGTGTGTTGAGCTTTTCCCTTTACAAATTTAGACTTGACGTCACTGGCTTCCACCAAAGTTAATCTAATTTCATAGCTGAATTTCTAAACAGGCTTTCCTTTTTCCTCAGCTACCTCATCATCACTTTTTTTAAATACCCCAGAAACCTGCTAACTTCTTGAAATTCTGTTCTTTAAACAGGTGGTTGGTGCTAAAGCAAATATTTTTCTTGTAGATAACCAGATGTTGTTTGGTATTTAGGTGGAGGTTTACTAAATAAATAATAATAATACCTTGTTTCGATTGGAAATAGGCAGTATTGTCACAGTTGTGTGAATTGTATGATCACCTGATTGAACGTGGCTGTTTGATAATGTTATTGTATTGGTTAAATTTACCAATCATTCGTACCTTCATCGTGAAAGATGTTGTATGAATGATGCTATTCAGTTGAATCCACGTGCCACCAGTTAGATAGCAGAATGGGTTCAGAAGCAAATGAGCTTATGGTGATGTGATCTGCTTTGTTAAATCTAGATCTTGTTATAATAAATCAAGTTGTACTGCAAAAAGTGTCCATTTCTGTTGCACTACATTTATTGAATTCTGTTCTGGCAAACCCTACACTGTTGTGAGCAGATGTAGCACAAACTTTCAAGATTCACATAGTTTCGAAAAGCTGAAAAGTATGTATTTAGATTAAAAAATAATAAAATGGAGGAAAATGTTTGCCTTTCTAACACAACTCAGTTGTCTAGCTCATCTGCCCCTGTGTTACATAGTAAGAAGAATTATGAATGGACTTGTACATTGATGCATCTATTCCAATTGGTCGCATACATGCATTTGTGCACTTGCCATCATGCATATCAATATGTGCCTATTTTTAGTTGTTCTTTTTGACGAAGGAAGGTCTGTATGTTCATTATGATGGAGCCAACATTTGTACTTTGAATCATTTTTGTATTTTAAATTGTGGGTTCTTTTGTATCCTATCCTGATTGCTTTCATGTTGGGTGGTGATTCAACTATGTAAGAATATTTATTTATTTAAAATAAATTTTTCTGTGCATTAATGATGCTTTCCATTAATTTCTATCCTCTGCACATTTCCGACTGGATTTCCTAATTCATTATTTTATTTAGGCACTTTACAAATGAGAGATAACCATTACTCACAGCAGAATGACAATACAAGAATGAGAGTTTTATTTAATATGTATGAAACTGAACTGTATTTAAATTGCATGTCTATAGCGCCTACCACAGCTGAAGAGGCGTATGTAACAGAGTGTGCATAGCAAGTCAGATGTCTTGAAAGACGTAAAATAAAGATAGTACAGAAAAGGAACATGGGGGAGTGACCATGAAGGTGGGTTTAAGGAGTCTAAGAGTCAGCCAATGGATAGATGGCATTGATGTCTCTTTAGCTGCTTCCTGTTTGAGAAGAGTGAGCGTCAGTTCTTCTAATGTTTCCGGCTATTGTGGCCCTCCTGAAGGGGCATAGGGCATTGTAAATCTGCATGTCTCAATCCCAGAGATAAGTAGAAGAGCAGCAAAGTATAGAGGGTTTTCAGGGATGTTGCTCTCTATGCAATGCAGCTGAGCTTGAATTTGTGCAATGTGTTTAATGATAACCAAAGGATTCTTGTGAGAATGGGGACACTCTAGGCAATCACTTTAGATGAAAAAACCTTTTGCTGCAGAATGCAGGATGGCTTTGAACAGGACCTTGAAAGATTCAGGAGTCCAGGCAGGATGACATTGTCAAAATTGAGACTACTAACTTGTGAACTATCATTGTAGTTGCTGTGAGAAATCGGATTGTATGATGACATGGGTGTGAGCCTTGGTCAACAAACAACCACAATCCCTTGCAGGGTTAGCCACAAAAAGTCACTAAATTAATTTGTGCTTAAAACTGGGTAGCTTGGCACAAAAAGCAGTGAGGCTTAATTTAGAGGCAATATGTAAAGTATTTAAATAGCACACACACAGTAATAAAGTGAAAACACAACACAAGAAGAATCCTGAACCAATTTAGAAATATAGAGTAAAGGTCAATAACTAACTTGACACCAAAACAACACAAATCTAATCAGTATAATTGAGATTATGAATTTTAAAAGTCTATGATTCAAAATAATGCTTAAAAGATAAAAGCACCAATTGCATGCATCTGGTCACGGTTACCACCACAAACAAGGGTCCAAGAGTGTATGGAGACCTCACTCAGGCTGGGTCCAGATGCAGGTTCAAAATCCGAGGACCATTGTGAAGAGTCAGGGCACAAACTGTTCAGTGGGGCTGTGCCCAGCTCCACCCCCCATCCTGCCAGTGTCATAGTTTGACTCTTGCTCAAGGCAAGACTGCTGGTTTCAGGATGACAGTACTTATGCTTGTAGGCGACTGTGCCAGTCCTACAACAAATCGCAACTGTTGTCCCAACCCTCCCGGCTCACAAGCAGCACCTCACCAAAATCCTAAACAGTAAAAGGTGATTTGTGGCAGCCTTTGCGCATGGACTCAAGAGTGTGACATCTCAGGGAGTGTCATGGTTAAACAGAGATTATCCCTTACTCACATGAACATCATGTCTCAATCAAACACAGACAATGAAGAAGGTGCAGTAAAGTTTTCAGTAGGTTTCATTTAGCAAAATTGCAAGCTGCGATAAGTTGTATGGGCTGCAATGATTAGGATAATGAACAGTGCAAGAGTCATTATTACAAAGACCCCCACCATCTTGCATTAATATGTAATGACATAGCGTATGAGATATGTCCTAATACCCTAGCATAATGAGCCTAACCTCTAACCTAAAAGACATCTAAGAATGCTAAACCTAATCTGCAATGCCAGGTCCATGAGAAGAGCTCCCCAGCCCTTGTTACCTTGGAATGAGGTCTCTAGTTCAGATTCCGTAGGGATACGATGACTGGGTCAGCGCCAAGGCGACGTGCCGCATCAATAGCAACAATGGCATCTAGTCAGAATCCCTATGACTATCTGTTTAAGTGAGGAGTATTTATACAGATCTGCTTGGACCCCTGATATAGTTCTCCTCCCAAACAATAGATAACAAGACATGCTTGGGATGATAATGTATATAAACAATTCCCTTGAAAGTGTGAAGTGGGAAAGTACCAAATGTGAACACCTACAGTTTGTTTATCTTTGTCTCTTGATATTGACGGCTTAGCACGGTGGCACTGATAACGCAAAACTAAAACATGGGCCTTACTAAAAATAAGGCAGCCGTCTTACAAGATGTAATGAAATAAATGTGCTAAAACAGAGCAAGCTAAGTAGGGTAAAAGTCACTAGGCGACGAGGGCACGAGTCTGCAAGCCAAAGGCTAAGCTAACTGCTGTATCCCATTAAAACAAACCAGGATTTACTACACTCTCCTCATTGCCGTAACAAGTATGATGCCATAGTAGTGACACCAGTGAAGGTGAATGAACCTTAATGGTTAAAAAGCGCTCTGGACTAAAAGCTAAAAACATAAAAACTAGGTAAAAATCATATTTAAAAACATGTTAAAACCCACAATAGTTAACAAACATTATTAAATAGTTATTTTTAAGCCATAGATACAGCTTACATGTCTTTGCAACATTTTTAATTACTGGGGTGGATGAGTCTGAAGAAAATTCATCAATGTCGATGAAGTAACGAGAAGCAGTCTCTGCAAATACAGGAGCAGGTGCATCTCCAGTGGATGGATCCACTTCGCGTGGAGGCTCAAAGTAGACAGTGTTGTCAGTCTGTGTAGTGTTGGTGTAGAAAAATTCCAAATCTTGGACAGGTGCTGTCATTGAAGTGGTAACTGGAATCAGCAAGAGCTCATTTTCTGCCCTCCCTACGGTCAAGGAGATATTTGTAGCATTGTTGGACATTGTTCTATAGTCCGAAGTAGTGTTGTTATTTCTGCTTTGAAGAGGTATGTCCTGTTGGGTAGTGAGAGGGGACCGGGAAATAGTCAAGAGACCTCTGGGTCTACCGTGCAGGATTGACCACATGGTGAACTTTGACGTTATCAATGTAAATTAATCTGTTTGCTCTGGAACCAGGCAGTGGTGGTAAGATGATAGTTCTAGTACCTTATACTCCCAGGACTGGGACCGGTGCTCTGTAGGATAAATTCCTTCTTCACTGCGATCTTTTCACAAACCAGACCCTCAACCTTAGGAATCCAGCCAGTGGAAGTTGTTGTTAAATCCCTTATTCCTAAGGTGGCAGCAATGGCGGATGATTTATCATCACAAAATTGCTGAAGCTCCTGTAAAACAGTGAAACATTCATGCATGTCAAACAGTGTGTCTGCTTCCCCAAACCAGGGCCATCACGATCTGAGACATACATAGGTATCCCAAAGTGAACCTCATATGGAGTGTCCCCCCCCAAGTAATGTCTTGGCAGATTATTCAGTGCTCGCTGGACCCCATGCAGGTGATGAAGCCAGTTGCGGCCAGAACCTAATACTCTAGCTGTTAAGCATTGGTTTAGATCATGGTTCTGCCCCCCGAATTTCCCTCGGGATGGTATGGTGAGGAGTAGTGGAGTTCAACACTTATCGCCCCCATTGTGTCCCTGAATGCCATGGAGGCAAATGCATGGCCCTGCTCCGAATAGAATGATGCAACTGCATATGTACCGATAAAGATCAGCAAGTCTTTTATAACAGTTCGAGAGTCAGGCGACCGCTGAGGTCATACCCACAGGAATCTAGAACAAGAATCTACAGCGACTAAGATGTATTTGTATGCACCATCAGATGAGGTGGACCACAGTGGTCCAGGTACACACATTGTAGTGGCCTGCTGGACACTAAGAGGGATGCCTTTGTGGGCGTTTGATGTTTGAGCCCTTCGTTTGCTGACAAAGGTCACAACAAAGGACATAGGGGGTCATTCCAACCCTGGCGGTCGGTGTTGAAGCGGCGGCTGACCCGCCAACAGGCTGGCGGTTAAAAAAATGTAATTCTGACCCTGGCGGAAACCGCCAACAGAGACCGCCACTTCAACACTCCGACCGCCACGGCGGGACAAACATACAGCGCGGCGGTCACCGCCAACAGACAGGCGGCAGACAATGTACCGCCCACCCTATCACAACCCACCAATCCGCCACCTTTTCCGGGGCGGTAGCCCCGCCGATAAAAACACGGCGGAAACAGCCATTTCAAACGGAAAACGCTCATCTCCATATACCCCACGAGGAATCTGGACAGCATGGAACCCGAACTCCACATCCTCCCAGCTATTGTCTTCCTGCTCCTCTACCAGGAGCACGAACGCCGGCGCAGAAGACAACGGTGAGTACTGCACCTACGACACAGGGGAGGGGGGAGGAGAAAATATTACGGGTACACACATACGCGACACACCCACCCCCACCCTCACCCACTACAACACACATATCAAAGCATAGCAATACATCACAGTTACACCCCCCAAACCCCCCGGAAGAATGCAAAGACAAAAGGAAATTATCATAAACAGTCGAATATATTGTATCACTGGCTTATAAAAATATCACACATTTAAAACTATTATATACATTAATATTAAAAGTCCGATAATTTTTGCAGGCATTGTCCGTGGACCACTGGGCCCAAATCACATGGGCAAAGCCCACACAGGATACCTGACACCATCCTGGGGAGTGCAAAGCCACAGTCTCTCAAGTCTCTACACTGGGTGGGTTGCCCACTGTGCCATCCTGGGGAGTGCAAAGCCACAGTCTCTCAAGTCTCTACAGTGGGTGGTTTGCCCACTGTGCCATCCTGGGGAGTGCAAAGCCACAGTCTCTCAAGTCTCTACAGTGAGTGGTTTGCCCCCTGTGCCATCCTGGGGAGTGCAAAGCCACAGTCTCTCAAGTCTCTACAGTGGGTGGTTTGCCCACTGTGCCATCCTGGTGAGTGCAAAGCCACAGTCTCTCAAGTCTCTACAGTGGGTGGTTTGCCCACTTTGCCATCCTGGGGAGTGCAAAGCCACAGTCTCTCAAGTGGATGACAGTCTCCACTGGTTCTGGAGGGGGCTTGGTGCCCAGAGTGCTTCGTGCAGCCCTGCCCGACACAGATGAGGGCCTGCCCCTTCTGCCAATGGGCCAGCGGTGCTTGAGACGGCGGTGCCCTGTTCAGCGGTGCTTGAGATGAAGGGCCCAGTGCAGCGGTGCTTGAGATGAAGGGCCCAGTGCAGCGGTGCTTAAGATGAAGGGCCCAGTGCAGCGGTGCTTGAGATGAAGGGCCCAGTGCAGTGGTGCTTGAGATGAAGGGCCCAGTGCAGCGGTGCTTGAGATGAAGGGCCCAGTGCAGCGGTGCTTGAGACGGCTGTGCCCTGTTCAGCGGTGCTTGAGACGGCGGTGCCCTGTTCAGCGGTGCTTGAGATGAAGGGCCCTGTTCAGCGGTGCTTGAGACGGCGGTGCCCTGTTCAGCGGTGCTTGAGATGAAGGGCCCTGTTCAGCGGTGCTTGAGATGAAGGGCCCAGTGCAGCGGTGCTTGAGCTGAAGGGCCCAGTGCCGCGGTGCTTGAGATGAAGGGCCCAGTGCAGCGGTGCTTGAGATGAAGGGCCCTGTTCAGCGGTGCTTGAGACGGCAGTGCCCTGTTCAGCGGTGCTTGAGACGGCGGTGCCCAGTCCAGCGGTCCTTGAGATGAAGGGCCCAGTGCAGTGGTGCTTGAGATGAAGGGCCCAGTGCAGCGGTGCTTGAGATGAAGGGCCCAGTGCAGCGGTGCTTGAGACGGCGGTGCCCTGTTCAGCGGTGCTTGAGATGAAGGGCCCTGTTCAGCGGTGCTTGAGATGGAGGGCCTTGTTCAGCGGTGCTCGAGATGGAGGGCCTTGTTCAGCGGTGCTCGAGATGAAGGGCCCTGTTCAGCGGTGCTTGAGAAGAAGGGCCCAGTGCAGCGGTGCTTGAGACGGTGGTGCCCTGTTCAGCGGTGCTTGAGATGAAGGGCCCTGTTCAGCGGTGCTTGAGACGGCGGTGCCCTGTTCAGCGGTGCTTGAGATGAAGGACCCTGTTCAGCGGTGCTTGAGACGGCGGTGCCCAGTTCAGCGGTGCTTGAGATGAGTGTCCAGGTCAGCGGATCCGGCCATGGCATGGATGTCACTCGCCACCTGACATGTGGCTGGCGGGGCCTTCCTGCCCATCTATCTGGTGGCTTGCGGGGCCCTCCTGGGCTGCAGTCCCGGGCCTGTGGGTGTCCTCCTGCCCACCTGGGACGTGGCTTGCGGGGCCCTCCTGGGCTGCAGTACCGGGCCTGTGGGTGTCCTCCTGCACACCTTTGATGGGGCTGGTGGGGCCCTCCTGGCCAGCAGGCCTGCTGGCGGACTTGTCGGGCATGCTGCCCTTCCCACCCTTCCCTAGTCGCCTGTGGCCCTTCCCCACCTTTGGCGGTGTGCCAGGTGGCACCCCACTTCCAGCCGGAGCTATGGTAGGGATTTTGGTCCCCGGGGTCTTTGGCCTCTCGCGCCGGGCACTGGCAATCTTCGGGTGCTTTTCCGGGGGTGGGCTGGCCGTGCCTTGGCTCCTAGCAGAACTAGCTGCCCTTGAGGGTGCGGGACTCCACAGTCCTTGGCAAACAGTCTTTATAGGTCCTGGTTTTGTGGTGGCTGAGGTGCTGATTGGAGTCTTATGAGATGGACAGGGTGGGGGAGTTGTTGGAAAGAGGTCAAGTTTGGAAAGGAAAAGCAATTTAGAAAGAGAGGGACGGGTAGGTGTAGTGGGTATGGGAGTGGAGGAAGAGGATGTGGTTGTAGGAGTGTGAAGTCTGGTGTCTTTGGGTGCAGGTGCTTGGGCTGGAAGCTGTCGTGAGGTGGATGGCTGTTGGGTGGGTGGCTGCCTGCGTTTGTGTAGTTTGGAAGAGGGGGTGACAGACACACTGGGAGAGGACACAGGGGACGTGTAAATGGTAGTGGGGGTGGTGACTGCACGTGTGCGGAGTGTTCTGGTGGGTGTGCTGGTGATGGATGTAGTGGCTGAAGATGTTCTGCATGCAAGTGTGAATGGAGACGTCACAGGGAGGGAGGAGGGAGACGAGGAGGAGGGGGACACAGAGGAGGCAGTGGGTGTTGGTGTGTCTGCATGTGGATGTTGCTTGTGTGAATGCTTGTGTGATGTGTGGTGCTTATGTCTGGATGAGCTTCCCTTGGGTTTTGAGGTGTGTGCAGGCTGGTCTGATGGTGTGTCTGGGATGGGCAGAGTTACAGGGGATTGGGTCTGGGTGGAGGAAGTTGGAGGGGGGAGGCTAGAGACAGGGACAATGGCTGCTGTCAGTGCTGAGGCCAGAGCGTTGAACGATCGCTGATGGGCAGCCTGACTAGAATGAATGCCCTCCAGGTATGCATTACTCCGGTGCACCTCCCTTTCTACACCCTGGATGGCATTCAAAAGGGTAGACTGCCCAACAATGATGGTCCTCAGGAGGTCAATGACCTCCTCACTGAGGGCAGCAGGGGTGACAGGGGCAGGGCCTTAGGTGCCTGGGGCGAAGGAGATGCCCACCTTCCTGGGTGAGCGGGCACTGGGCAAACGCTGAGGGGCTGCTGGGAGGGCGGTTCTGGTGCGCTGGGTGGTGGCTGTACCTGTTGTTGCGGGGGGCACGGATGTTGCCGCCACCACAAGGGAGCTCCCTTCAGAGGACGAGTCGCTGTCACTGACATCAGCACGAGTCCCCGCTGTGGAGCTCCCCTCGCCCTCCGTCCCACTGGTGTATTCTGACTCCGTTGCATGGCCCTCCAGGGCCATGTGGGATGCAGCTCCCTCGTGCTCCGATGCCACTTCTCCTCCGCCTGATGATGCTAATGCACACATGAACAGGAAGACCAGAGAAAAGGGTGGGGGAAGAAATAAAGACATGTTGAGTGCATGCATAGGCGACACCGTTGGCTGAGAGGACAGACACAGAAGCCCCCTGCACTACGCCGCGCACTTGGGGTCCACTACTCAATCCGTGGGACATGGCCTACAAGCCTATGGACGACAACTGCACACATAGATGACACAGGGCCATGGATACCTGTACTTGGAACCCTACAGAGGTGGGGGGCGGGGGCACAGGGCCATGCCTTACGGAGGGGCCTAGCCTACAGAAATCGCCCTGGCCTAGGGATACCCACAGCCCTCCTCCCCCACCTAGACACCTCCACTGCGCGCAAAGTCAGCAGAATGTGTTTGCACTCACCCCCTTGTGTCTGCTGTGATGTCCTCACGCTCCCATCCAAATCGGGGTAGGCCACCGCCAGGATCCGGGACATCAGGGGGGTCAAAGTATGACTGGCACCCCTCCCACGTTGGGAGGCCATCCCCAGCTGAGCCTCTGCCGTCTTCCTGCTCCAGCGTCGGATGTCCTCCCACCTCTTCCGGCAGTGGGTGCCCCGTCTGTTGTGGACCCCCAGGGTCCGGACGTCCTTGGCGATGGCACGCCAAATAGCGACTTTCTGGTGGGTGCTGACCTATGTGACATGTACAGGGAGAGAAAAATAGTCATCACCTTCTGCATGCTCGATGTGAGTGGCCCCCCATCTCCACCCTTGCCATGTGGCACATGCTCTCATCTGTCGTTTGATGCATGCCTCAATCGCTCCCCTCCCCACCATCTTTCATCCACCCCACTCAACACAGGCATTGCCCAATAAGCATGGTCCCAGTGTACTTACCTGTTAGTCTGGAGGACCGTAGAGTAGCACATACTGGGGGAGGACCCCATCCACAAGTTTCTCCAACTCCTCCACAGTGAAGGCAGGGGCCCTTTCCCCAGTCGCATGAGCCATTGTCTCTTCCAGACCGAGGTCACAGCAGCACTTGCAGTGTAGGTCCTCTCCTGTGGAAGATCAGGTATCGAGTGATTAAGCAGATAGAAAATGGCGGTCACGCCCGCGGCGGTGCGTACTGCGGCGGTGCGTACTGCGGCGGTGCGTACCGCGACCGCCGGCGCACATCGTCATTGGCTCCTGAAACCCATAGGGTTCAATGTTAACCAATGCGGCTTTGCGGCGCGTTCTTCGACCGCCTACCGCCGCAGTGTGCCACGCCAGCGCATTGACCTCACATCCCACTGTCGCACTTCACAGGTCAGGCAGCCGCCATTTCAAGGGCCCACATGGCTTAATTTCTACTGCGTCACACATACCTAGGCCTTGCATCAACAGTCATACAAGCCATTCAATGCATTGTGAATCGTGTTATGTGCAAGCTGTGGGAACGTACCTGTGGGTTGATTGACTCTGTGCTCACTGTTGTCCTTCATAGGCACCGTCCGCTGGGACATGCGAGGAGATGGAGGAATCTTCCTGTGTACAGAGCGCTGGTGGACCTGTCGACATTGGAGGAACGACATGTCAAACTGACATACAGGCTTGACCGAGCCACTATACAGGAACTGTGTGCCTAGCTGGAGCCAGACCTGATGTCACCAATCCGTCAACCCACAGGGATCCCCCCTCTAGTGCAGGTGCTGTCAGTACTCCATTTCTTTGCAAGTGGGTCATTTCAAACAACAGTGGCCATATCATCAGGGATGTCCCAGCCCATGTTTTCCAAGGTGTTGTCCAGAGTTTTGTCTGCCCTGCTCAAACACATGCGGAGATACATCATTTTCCCTGAGGTGGGGGATTTGGTTACAGTGAAGGGTGATTTCTATGCCCTTGGACATATTCCCAACATCATTGGTGCCATTGATGGGACACATGTTGCTTTGGTCCCCCCCAGCAGGAGTGAACAGGTGTACAGGAACAGGAAGAGTTATCATTCCATGAATGTACAGATGGTGTGCTTGGCAGACCAGTACATCTCCCATGTTAATGCCAAGTTCCCTGGGTCAGTGCATGACGCCTACATCCTGCGGAATAGCAGCATCCCGTATGTGATGGGTCAACTCCAGAGGCACCGGGTGTGGATATTAGGGGACTCTGGTTACCCCAACCTGTCATGGCTACTGACCCCAGTGAGGAATCCCAGGACAAGGGCAGAGGAACGGTACAATGAGGCCCATGGGCTTACTAGGAGGGTGATCGAGCGAACCTTTGGCCTCCTGAAGGCCAGGTTCAGGTGCCTCCATATGACAGGTGGATACCTAATGTACTCACCAAAGAAGGTGTGCCAGATCATCGTCGCCTGCTGTAGGCTTCACAACCTGGCTTTGCGACGCCAGGTGCCTTTTCTGCAGGAGGATGGTCCAGATGGTGGTGTTGTAGCAGCTGTGGAGCCTGTGGAGAGTGAAGATGAGGAAGCCGAAGAGGATGACATAGAGAACAGGAACACAGTAATACAGCAGTATTTTCAATGACACGCAGGTAAGAGTACACACCGGCATATTACATTTACTTAAAGACTTCTACCTCTCTACTGTCTGACTTTTTCCCCCAGTGTATGGTAACTGTGTTGTGACTTTCCCTTCCGTTTTCAGAGATGTGGGCCCCACTGCGTGACATCTGCTTTGTTTCCCCATGGACTACAGCTGTGTGACAGCGGTTTGTTGGCATCACAATGTGAATGAACATTTTGGCACGGTCATGTCTAGTACATTTGTTAAAATCACAGCCAGACTCCAGATTGTTTATGTGCAATAAGTGTGTTTATTCAAGTGCTCTAAATTGGATGGGTGGTTGCAAATCGGTGAGGAGTGATGGTGGAGGATTGTCCATGGCAGAGTCCAGACTATCAGTATCACAGGTGCATTGTCCAAATGCCTGTGGAAAGTGGAGCAGGAGCAGTTTAAAGTTGGACAGGGTGACAATGTGGGACAGTGGGATGACAATCAGGGCGGTATCCTTTGCTGGCGGGGGTCTTGACATCTTACTCTGTCTTCTTCCTGGATCTCAGGGCCCGCTTGCGGGGTGGTTCTCCTTCTGCAGGGTGTGGGGTTCTGGTGGCCTGTTGGTCTTGTGTCAGGGCCTCCTGTCCACTAGCGCCGGCGGAGGTGGTAGGCAGTTCTTGCTCCATGCTAGTGTCAGGGGCCCTTTGAGGTGCCACAGTGTCCAGCAATGTGGTGACTACCTGATTCAGGGCCACTACGATGGTACCCATGGCGGAACTGATGTTTCTTAGTTCCTTCCTGAACCCCATATACTGTTGCTCCTGCAGAAGCTGGATCTCCTGAAACCTAGCCAGGACCGTCGCCATCGTCTCCTGGGAGTGGTGGTATGCTCCCATGGTGGAGGAGAGGGCCTCGTGGAGAGTGGGTTCCCTGGGCCTGTCCCCCCCCTGTCGCACAGCAGCCCTCCCAGTTCCCTGTTTCCCTGGTCCCCTGGACCGTGTGCCCACTACGACTGGCCCCAGGTCCCTGTTGTTGTTGGGTTAGCCTGGGTTCCCTGTAGTGGTGGACACACCGCTGATTGACGTGTCCTGGGGACAGAGGTATGGGCCCGCTGGGTGGGTGCTGTGCTGGTGTTCCCAGAGGGGGGAAGGTCTGCTGTGGCCTGTGGCTGTCTGAGGGGAACCAAAGCAAAAACAACAAGTGATGGACGGAATGCTGAACATTGTCAAACACTCACCCCCAGTCATAGATCTGGGTTTAATCCATCGTTCTTTTGCTCACCATGCCACCCCAGTTTGGACCCAGCCATATGCAAATCAGTCTTGACCCTGTTCCTCAAGGGAACAGTCCAGACCGAACTGCCAAGCCAGGTCCTCACTGGACCGGAAACAAGCATCCTGGGACCGGTTTCGGGGTTTCACCCCTCATCAGCCAGGCTAGCTTGAATCCAGTGGCATGGGAAGCACGGGACCCACGTCTGGGCATACCCTTCCCACTTAGGGCAACAAAGCAAAAACAACAAGTGATGGACGGAATGCTGAACATTGTCAAACACTCACCCCCAGTCATAGATCTGGGTTTAATCCATCGTTCTTTTGCTCACCATGCCACCCCAGTTTGGACCCAGCCATATGCAAATCAGTCTTGACCCTGTTCCTCAAGGGAACAGTCCAGACCGAACTGCCAAGCCAGGTCCTCACTGGACCGGAAACAAGCATCCTGGGACCGGTTTCGGGGTTTCACCCCTCATCAGCCAGGCTAGCTTGAATCCAGTGGCATGGGAAGCACGGGACCCACGTCTGGGCATACCCTTCCCACTTAGGGCAACAAAGCAAAAACAACAAGTGATGGACGGAATGCTGAACATTGTCAAACACTCACCCCCAGTCATAGATCTGGGTTTAATCCATCGTTCTTTTGCTCACCATGCCACCCCAGTTTGGACCCAGCCATATGCAAATCAGTCTTGACCCTGTTCCTCAAGGGAACAGTCCAGACCGAACTGCCAAGCCAGGTCCTCACTGGACCGGAAACAAGCATCCTGGGACCAGTTTCGGGGTTTCACCCCTCATCAGCCAGGCTAGCTTGAATCCAGTGGCATGGGAAGCACGGGACCCACGTCTGGGCATACCCTTCCCACTTAGGGCAACAAAGCAAAAACAACAAGTGATGGACGGAATGCTGAACATTGTCAAACACTCACCCCCAATCATAGATCTGGGTTTAATCCATCGTTCTTTTGCTCACCATGCCACCCCAGTTTGGACCCAGCCATATGCAAATCAGTCTTGAATGTTTGACAATGTTCAGCATTCCGTCCATCACTTGTTGTTTTTGCATTTTTCGCCCTAAGTGGGAAGGGTATGCCCAGACGTGGGTCCCGTGCTTCCCATGCCACTGGATTCAAGCTAGCCTGGCTGATGAGGGGTGAAACCCCGAAACCGGTCCCAGGATGCTTGTTTCCAGTCCAGGGAAGACCTGGCCTAACAGTTCGGGCTGGACTGTTCCCATGGGGAACAGGGTCAAGACTGATTTGCATATGGCTGGGTCCAAACTGGAATGGCATGGGCAGCAAAAAAACGATGGATTAAACCCAGATCTGTGACTGGGGGTGAATGTTTGACAATGTTCAGCATTCCGTCCATCACTTGTTGTTTTTGCATTTTTCGCCCTAAGTGGGAAGGGTATGCCCAGACGTGGGTCCCGTGCTTCCCATGCCACTGGATTCAAGCTAGCCTGGCTGATGAGGGGTGAAACCCCTAAACCGGTCCCAGGATGCTTGTTTCCAGTCCAGGGAAGACCTGGCCTAACATTTCGGGCTGGACTGTTCCCATGGGGAACAGGGTCAAGACTGATTTGCATATGGCTGGGTCCAAACTGGAATGGCATGGGCAGCAAAAAAACGATGGATTAAACCCAGATCTGTGACTGGGGGTGAATGTTTGACAATGTTCAGCATTCCATCCATCACTTGTTGTTTTTGCATTTTTCGCCCTAAGTGGGAAGGGTATGCCCAGACGTGGGTCCCGTGCTTCCCATGCCACTGGATTCAAGCTAGCCTGGCTGATGAGGGGTGAAACCCCGAAACCGGTCCCAGGATGCTTGTTTCCAGTCCAGGGAAGACCTGGCCTAACAGTTCGGGCTGGACTGTTCCCATGGGGAACAGGGTCAAGACTGATTTGCATATGGCTGGGTCCAAACTGGAATGGCATGGGCAGCAAAAAAATGATGGATTAAACCCAGATCTGTGACTGGGGGTGAATGTTTGACAATGTTCAGCATTCCGTCCATCACTTGTTGTTTTTGCATTTTTCGCCCTAAGTGGGAAGGGTATGCCCAGACGTGGGTCCCGTGCTTCCCATGCCACTGGATTCAAGCTAGCCTGGCTGATGAGGGGTGAAACCCCGAAACCGGTCCCAGGATGCTTGTTTCCAGTCCAGGGAAGACCTGGCCTAACAGTTCGGGCTGGACTGTTCCCATGGGGAACAGGGTCAAGACTGATTTGCATATGGCTGGGTCCAAACTGGAATGGCATGGGCAGCAAAAAAACGATGGATTAAACCCAGATCTGTGACTGGGGGTGAATGTTTGACAATGTTCAGCATTCCGTCCATCACTTGTTGTTTTTGCATTTTTCGCCCTAAGTGGGAAGGGTATGCTCAGACGTGGGTCCCGTGCTTCCCATGCCACTGGATTCAAGCTAGCCTGGCTGATGAGGGGTGAAACCCCGAAACCGGTCCCAGGATGCTTGTTTCCAGTCCAGGGAAGACCTGGCCTAACAGTTCGGGCTGGACTGTTCCCTTGGGGAACAGGGTCAAGACTGATTTTCATATGGCTGGGTCCAAACTGGAATGGCATGGGCAGCAAAAAAACGATGGATTAAACCCAGATCTGTGACTGGGGGTGAATGTTTGACAATGTTCAGCATTCCGTCCATCACTTGTTGTTTTTGCATTTTTCGCCCTAAGTGGGAAGGGTATGCCCAGACGTGGGTCCCGTGCTTCCCATGCCACTGGATTCAAGCTAGCCTGGCTGATGAGGGGTGAAACCCCGAAACCGGTCCCAGGATGCTTGTTTCCAGTCCAGGGAAGACCTGGCCTAACAGTTCGGGTTGGACTGTTCCCATGGGGAACAGGGTCAAGACTGATTTGCATATGGCTGGGTCCAAACTGGAATGGCATGGGCAGCAAAAAAACGATGGATTAAACCCAGATCTGTGACTGGGGGTGAATGTTGGACAATGTTCAGCATTCCGTCCATCACTTGTTGTTTTTGCATGTCTGAGGGGAACCGACTGTCCCGAGGTCCCTGATGGACCGGGCTGGTCATCTAGATCCAGGGAGACAGAGCTGCTGTCCTCACTGTGGGCCTCTTCTGGGGGTGGAGTGGACATTTGTGGACCCTCCTGCGCGGTGACCTGGCGTTCGGGTCCTGCAGGGGTACAAAAGTATGGTTATTGCTTCTGTGTGTGCCATGGTGTGCAATGGGTGGGTGCCCGTGTACCCCAGTGCTGACATTCCTTTGTGGGGGCTGTTGTGACGGTGGTTTGGGGGGGGTTGTATGTGTATGTGCAGTGGGCATGCTTTGGTGATGGGTGTCCATGCTTTGTGGACGCATGCAGGGCTAGGTTTTGGGATGGGTGGGTTGTGATGGTGAGACATTTGCAAGGAGTAGGTGTGATGGGGGTGGTGGTGAGGGTGGGGTATGAGTTGGCATGCTGGTGGGGTGGGGGGGATGATGTAGTGAAGATGAGACTTACCAGAGTCCATTCCTCCAGCTACTCCTGTGAGGCCCTCAGGATGCAGGATGTTCAAGACTTGCTCCTCCCATGTTGTAAATTCTGGGGGAGGAGGTGGGGGTCCGCCGCCAGCCTGCTGCACTGCGATGTTGTGCCTGGATACCATGGAACGCACCTTCCCCCGTAGGTCGTTCCACCTCTTCCTGATGTCGTCCCGATTTCTTGGGTGCTGTCCCACAGCGTTGACCCTGTCGACTATTCTGCTACATAGCTCCATCTTCCTGGCAATGGTGGTGTGCTGCACCTGTGTCCCGAACAGCTGTGGCTCTACTAGTACAATTTCCTCCACCATGACCCTGAGTTCATCATCAGAGGACCTGGGGTGTCTTTGCGGTGCCATGGGGTGGTGTGGGTGATGTGTAGGGTGGATTGTGTGGTGCTAAGTGTGGTGATGTGTATTGTTGTGTTGTGTGAAGTGCGTGCTAATATTGCTGGGTGACAGTGAATTGGGCGTCTGGGTGCTCGGATGTCTTTTCTCGGTGTGTGTTCACGAATCTCTAGGAGTGGAAGTTTGTGGGTGATGTGGGTGTGTGTTTTATATTGTATTGAGTGTGTGGGAGTGGTGTGTGCATGTGTATCAGGTGTGTGTATTTTGAATTGTCCAATGTGGTTGTGTTTTGTAAGTGTGTGTGTATTTCGAGCACAGCGGTGTGTACCGCCAATGGAATACCGCGGTTGAAAGACCGCCGCGTGGATTCATGTGTCGTGATAGTGTGGGCGCATTTCTGTTGGCGTGACGGTGGAGGTTTGGTCATCGCCAGTTTCTCGCTGCCCTTTGGTGTGGCGGTCTTTTGTGGATGTCGGTATTTTGGCGGTTTGCCTGTTGTGGGTCAGAATGACCGTGGCGGTGTTATGGCGGTCCTCTGCACGGCGGTAAGCGCCTTTTACCGCCGAGGTTGGAATGACCCCCATAACGTTTTGTCTGTTTCTATAGACCTGGCAAACAGATGCGTTTATGTAAGAGTGTTACTGTGGCCAAGATACCAGCATGAGCAGATGCAACACCCTCATGCGCTGCTTTTATTAGATCTAATCTCTGGTCCTCGTTGGGGATCACTCAACCTCCAACCCCAGGAAGTGTTGCATAAGCAACATTCTGTGCACTGATGTGGTAAGAATATTTTGTAGGGTACGCTTTCAGGAGAGACTTGCCTTCAGCTAAAGCTTTCATGACAGTCAGAATTTCATTATCCAATCTTGTCTGAGAACGAGTCACTGCAGCCACAGAAGCAGTAGCTACTGCAGATTTGGCTGCTTCATCAGCCAAAGTGTTGCCTATAATGTGCACTCCTACACATTGGAGGCCACGTGTATGTACCACATTGACACACAGTAGCTTATCTTTGAGATCAGCCACCCTCACCCACAGAGTTTTGTGTTTTATGGTGGTCGCTTTGCAATCTCTAAACCCGTTTAGTCGCCAATGATTAAGATAATCATTGTAAGACTGGATGTAGTAGTATGAGTCGCAGACAATTAAGGTCAATGCTCCTGGTCCTGTGTGTCATAGCGCTAAAATAAGGGCTTTGAGTTCAGCCAACTGACTTGTGCAGTCCCCTAGGGTCGGCGTGTAGGTATTGTGTGGGTGGAAAACTCCATCCTTCATCACTCCATCCAAGCTGTGCAAGCGGCTGAATTGATGTTTCGTACCTACAGCTGGTTGTGCTGAACCATCAGTGTAAATGACATTATGGTGTCTGTCAAGAGGCAGGATATCTAGAGGAGCAGGGTACTTCTGTTCGTACTGGAGAAATTCCTGTGTCTGAAGTTTTGGATCAAAGATGTTGTCAACATTGGTGGCAGTCAGGTACGTTGCCCACGGAATTCAGCGTGGATGTGATGCTTTAGTGTTAGGAACGCTTTCTTTGGTGACGGCCTCAAAGGCTTGCACTAGGGTAACAACAAATGATGGGTCTCCCTTAGGCAAGTGGCCTCTCCTTAATGACAGTCATCTGAACTGCAGTTAGATTTTTTTTTCTGTGGGTGCAAAACATTGTTCTGCATTAGAATATAAATGAGATTTGTATGCTATGGACACTGTGTCGCCCTCGTTAAAGGTGACATAAGTAAACCCAATGGCACCAGCAATTATTCTGATGACCAAATTTGTTTCGTTGTCATGTGTTTGCAAGTGTTTTGCTTCTAGCATGTCCTGTTGCAATTCCCTAAGAATGCATGTATGTTCAACTGTCCAGTGTCTGCTAGAAAAATCAGAGCGTAGTAAGTCATAGAGTGGCTTGATATGTTGTGCATAGTCAGGAATGTATGTTCTGCCAAAATTGAAGAAACAAAGGCCCTCATTACAACCCTGGCGGTGGGTGTTAAAGCAGCGGTAATACCGCCAACAGGCCGGCGGAAAAATTGAATCACGACCATAGTGGAAACTGCCAACATAGACAGCCACTTTAACACTCCGACCGCCACGGCGGTAGAAACAAACACCGCAGCGGTAACTGGATGCCATGGAGCTCGAACTACACATCCTGCCCATGCTGCTCTTCCTCCTTCTGTATCAGGAGCAGGACAGACGCCGTTGACGACCACGGTGAGTACTGCACCTATAACACAGGGGAGGGTGGGAGGGAAAAGAGAGTGACACACACACCCAACACCCAATACCTCCACCCTCACCCACAACACCATACACACAAATACATGCGGCAACATTACATATACACCCCCCTCACCCACTGGAAGAACGCAAGGACAAAAGGAAATGATTGTAACGAGTGTAATCAATAAAAATCAGATAGTGCAATTTCAAAGATCAGTATATACAAATATGTACACCAACTACACAAGTCTGGATAGTGTTCAAATCATTGTCCTTGGACCAGTGGTCCCAAAATGCATGGGTGAAGCACACACAAGATACCCGACTCGAAATGGAGAGAACACTGCAGGGGCATCAGATTGAAATGAAACAGGCACCTCAGGGGAAAGGGGAGCACCTCAGATGGATGAAGGCATGACGCCACTGCTGCACGAGGGGGCTCCATGCCCTCTGCTGTATCCTGGGGAGTGCAAAGCCACAGTCTCTCAAGTCTCTTCAGTGGGTGGTTTGCCCACTGCTGTATCCTGGGGAGAGCAAAGCCACAGTCTCTCAAGTCTCTTCAGTGGGGGGTTTGCCCACAGCTTTATCCTGGGGAGTGCAAAGCCACAGTCTCTCAAGTCTCTTCAGTGGGTGGTTTGCCCACTGCTCTATCCTGGGGAGTGCAAAGCCACAGTTTCGCAAGTCTCTTCAGTGGGTGGTTTGCACACTGCTTTATCCTGGGGAGTGCAAAGCCACAGTCTCTCAAGTGGTTAACAGTTTCCACTGGTTCTGGAGGGGGCTTTGTGCCCAGAGTGCTTCATCCTGCCAAGGACTGAGGTAGTGGATTTGACTCTCCACTGGTTCTGGAGGGGGCTTTGAGCCCAGAGTGCTTCATCCTGCCAAGGACTGAGGTAGTGGATGTGAATCTCCACTGGTTCTGGAGGGGGCTTTGTGCCCAGAGTGCTTCATCCTGTCAAGGACTGAGATAGCGGATGTGAATCTCCACTGGTTCTGGAGGGGGCTTGGTGCCCAGAGTGCTTCACATGCAGTGTGACTGGTCCCTTTACCTCACATGGTTGTGTGTGCCACGAGATTGCCTAGGAACAGGTAGCATGATATGCCATGGAGGCAGAAACATACCCCACCCTGCTGCGGCTTCGTCTGCCACCTGCAGGTGGGACCAGTGGAGAGTCATTCCTCATGGAAGCTGGACAGGGTCCAGGAACTCTCCTCCAGCCTCGGACAGCTGCCCACTAGGGATGATAGCCACGTCAGCTGTGGTGGCACTGTCTGAGCATGTCGTGGGGCTGGTGGTGGTGCTTGCAGCGGTGTCTGTGGCGGAGGTGCTGGCGTTGGTGCATGTGTCTGCACCTGTTGAGGGACACAGCAGGACATCTCCTGCAGCCTCGGACGGCTGCCCACTGGGGATGATGCTGGGACTGTTGCTGAGGCAGAAGACGTGCAGGTGGCAGTGCTGGTGGCGGTGCAGGTGCAGGTGGCGGTGTCCACCGCCGTACAGGTTGGTGTAGTGGTTGACAGAAGGGGTGACTCTAGTCCCTCAGCCGGAGCCACCGTGCCCTGCCCTGACCTGCTCTTTGGCTTGTGTCCCTTCCCCCACCTTTGATGTTGCCGCTGGTGTCTTGCCACTGTCCACTTTTGGTGTGGAGGAGCCCTTGCTGGCTGGTAGGTACGGCTTCTCCCACCAGGATGTGGGCACCTTCTTCACCTTGGCAGGTGGCGGATTGTCCTTGGCCTCACTAGGTGGCACACTGGCAGCCCTGATGGGTGGTGCACTCAATGAGACCGCAGTTGCTGGCACCACTGTGTCTGGGGATTTGGTGGCTGAGGTGCTGGGCTGGGGCCTGGAAAGCCTGGCCGTAGGGGAAGGCCGGGGGGGGGGGAGGTGAAAAGAAGAGGTCAAAGTTAGCCAGGAAAAGCTTTTTAGACACACTGGGATGGGAAGATGGAGGGGGTTTGGGAGTGGAGGAAGAGGTAGTGGTTGTAGGAGGTGTACGTTTGCTGAATTTTGGTGAAGGTGCATGGGCCGGAGGCTGTTGTGAGGTGGATGGCTGTTGGGTGGGTGTGTGCCTGCGTTTGTGTAGTTTGGGAGGAGTGCTCACAGACACTCTGGGAGAGGACTCTGGGGATATGTGAATGGTAGTGGGGTGGTGATTGCACGTGAGCCGTGTGTGGTGATGGGCGTGCTGGTGATGGAGGTAGTGGCTGAGGATGTAGTGCATGCAGGTGTGAGTGAAGACGAGACAGGGAGGGAGGAGGAGATGGTGGAGGAGGGGGACACAGTGGAGGCAGTGGATGTTGCTGTGTCTTCATGGGTATGGTGCTTGTGTGAGTGCCTGTGGGATGTGTGGTGCTTATGTTTGCCATGTCCACTCGTGTGTTGATGAGTGTGCATGCTGGTCTGATGGTGTGCTTGGGATAGGCTGAGGTTTAGGGGATTGGGTCTGGGTGGAGGAAGTTGGAGGGAGGAGGCTGGACACAGGGACAATGGCTGCCATAAGTGCTGAGGCCAGAGCCTGAAATGCTCTCTGTTGGGCCGCCTGCCCAGAATGAATGCTTTCCAGGTATGCATTTGTTTGTTGCAAATGCCTCTCAATACCTGAATGGCATTCAAAATGGTAGATTGCCCAACAGTGAGGGATCTCAGGAGGTCAATAGCCTCCTCACTGAAGGCAGCAGGGCTGACTGGGGCAGGTGCTGAGGTGTCTGGGGTGAAGGAGATGCCCACCCTCCTGGGTGAGCGGGCACGGGACACACGCTGAGGGGCTGCTGGGAGGGCGGTGCTGGTAGAGGGGGTGGTGGCTGTACCTGTTGATGCGGTAGGCACAGAGGTGCCTGCCACCGCAAGGGAGCTCCCATCAGAGGAGGAGTCGCTGTCGGTGGTGTATGCTCCTGTCCCCGTCATGGAGCTCCCCTCACCCTCCGTCCCACTGGTGCCTTCAGACTCCGTTACTTCACCCTCCAGGGCCATGTGGAATGCAGCTCCCTCCTGCTCTGGTGCCACTGCTCCTCCGCCAGATGATGCTAATGCACGCAAGAACAGGGTGACAAAACAAAAAGAGGGGGGAGACAGAAGAAAAACATGTTCAGTCCCTGCAACACCACTACAATTGGCGGACACAACACACAGGGAGCAGCCCTATGCACTGAGCCATGCACTAATAGTTCTTAGGAAATTCACATGCCGATGCCTAAGCCCAATTGCTGCACACCTGGAACCCACAGGAGCCTGACTAGGTGTAGATGGCTATCACCAGTAGTGGGATTGGGGTGCCACAAAGCCTGCCTGACAAGGGACCTACCCTACCAAGTTTCGCCCTGGCCTAGGGGAACCCACAGCCCACTTCCCCCAGCCAGACACCTCGTAAAGTGTGCAGAGTCAGCTGAATGAGAGTGTACTCACCCCCTTGTGGCTGCTGTGATGCCCTCAAGTGCCCATCCAACTCCGGATAGGCCACCTTTAGGATCCGGTACATCGGGGGCCATGGTGCGACCGGCACCCCTTCCACGTTGGGAGGCCATCCCCAGCTGGGCCTCCACCGTCTTCTTGCTCCAGCGGCACAGGTCCTCCCATCTTTCCCAGCACTGGGTACTCCATCTATGGTAGACCCCCAGGGTCCGGGCATCCTTGGCGATGTAACGCCATATACTCTTCTTTACGTGGGAGCTGACCTAGAGGAAAAGTGAAGTTAGAATGGATGTTACTATCCCCTACATTTCATCTCACGCATTGCCTAAACACCTCCCACCCTGTGCCAGACATACATACACACACACTATCCTGACATGCTGGCCTGTCCCCCTGCTCACCCTCTCCCATCCACGACACTCCATACAATCATGTGCCATCCACCATGCTCATAGTGCACTCAAATGTTTGCCTGGAGGACCGTACAGTTGCATGTACTTGGGTCCTCCACCCCATCCACCAGTTTCTCCAACTCCTCCGAAGTGAAGGCAGGAGCCCTTTCCCCAGACACTGTAGCCATCGTCGCTTCCAGACACAGGTCACAGCAGCACTTGCAGTTGTCGTAGTTTGTACTCTTGCTCTAGGCAAGACTGCTTGTTAAAGGTTGACTGTACTTTTGTTTGTAGGCGACTACGTCTTTCCTACAAGTCGCAACTGTTGTCCCAACCTTACTGGCTCACTAGCAGCACCTCACAAGAAACACAATAGTAAGAGGTGATTTGTGGCAGCCTTTACGCATGGACTCGAGAGTAAGACATCTCAGGGAGTGTCATGGTTAAACGAAGATTACCCCTTTCTCACAGATGTATCATGTCTCGTACAAACGCAGGCAATGACAAAGATGCAGTAAAGTTTCAATAGTTTTTATTCAACATAACTGCAATTTGCGATAAGTTGCATGGGCTGCAATGATTAGGATAATGAATAATGCAAGTAACAGAATTGTGAAGACGAGAGTCATTATTACAAAGACCCCCACCATCTTGCAATGCATAAAAAAGACATACAGGATGTAATATGTCCTAATACCCTAATGTGAAAGGCCTAACCTCCTACCTAAAGGAGAGCTGGGTTTGTTAAACCTAATCTGCCAATGCCATGTCCATGAAAGGAGCCCCCCAAACCCTCGTTACCTTGGAATGAGGTCTCTATCTCAGACTCCGTAGGGACACGAAGACTGAGTCAGGGTCACGACGACTGCAGCATCGATATCAATGATGGTGGCAATGCCCTTTGGTCAGATTCCCTCTGAAAATCTGTCTAAAGTGCGATATATTTATACAGATCTTCAAGGACCCCTGACGTAGGTGTGTTCCCAAACAATAGATAACAGACATGCTTGGGACGGCAATTAATATAAACAACCCCTCGAATGTATAGAGAGGGAAGATCCCTAAGTGTGAACACCTACTGTTTGTTTGTCTTTGGTGCTTGTTCTTGACGCCATAGCGCGGTGAAACGGATAATGTAACTCATAACATGTGGCCTAACTCTAAACAAGGCAGCCATTTTAGAAGAAATACATAATTAAATGTGCTAAGCCAGAGCAAGCTATATAGGTTAAAAGTCACTAGGTGATGGGGGCACGAGTCTGCAAGCCAAATGCTAAGCTAACTCCTGTTATCCCATTAAAATGAAGTAGGATTCACTACACAGTGTAGGTCCTTTCCTGTTGAAGGTCAGGTATCAAGTGAGGGAACAGTTAGAAAATGGCGGCCACGTCCGGTGCGGTGCGTACCGTCACTGCCGGTGTACATCGTCATTGGCTCCTGGGACCCATAGGGCCCAATGTTAACCAATGCTGAATTGCGCTGCGGTCTTCGACCGCCTACCGCGACGGTTTACAATGCCAGCGCAGTTACCTCATTTCCCCTTGTCCCACCTTACAGGTCAGGCAGCCGCCATTTCAGGGGCCACATGGCATGTAAAAAAACTGCTTCACACCTATTTAGGCCTGGAATACGGACAGATAAGGGCACATTGCGAATTTCTAATGTTTTAGCAAATAACACATTGTGATACCTAAGTGCTGGATGACCCTCTGATCACTGTTCTCCTCCATAGGGCACGTCTGCTGGGGCAGGTGATGAGATGGCGGCAGCCTCTGGTGTATAGACCCCTGGTTGACCTGTCAACAATAGAAGAGAGACACATCATTATCACTTACAGACTTGATTGTGCAACAATCCAGGAACTGTGTGCCCAGTTGGAGCCAGACCTGATGTCAGCTATCCGCCAACCCACAGGAATCCACCTCTAGTGCAGGTTCTGGCTGTACTCCATTTCCTGGCCAGTGGGTCTTTTCAAACAACAGTGGCCATGGCATCAGGGATGACCCAGCCAATGTTCTCTAACGTGTTGTCCAGAGTGTTGTCTGCCCTGCTGAAACACATGCGCAGCTACATCGTTTTCCCTCAAGTGGAGGATTTGCCAACAGTGAAAGGCAGCTTCTATGCCCTGGGACACATCCCCAACATCATTGGTGCCATTGCCAACCAGTACATCTCCCATGTGAATGCCAGGTTTCCTGGCTCTGTGCATGACGCTTACATTTTGAGGAATAGCAGCATCCCTTATGTGAAGGGGCAACTCCAGAGGCACAGTGTGTGGCTAATAGGTGAGGCCAAGGACCCAATACAGTGTGAATAGGTGGCTGGGTCTGGGGTTGTCCCTAAGGGTTAGTGTGTGTCTAACAGTTGTCCCTCGATATTTGCAGGTGACTCTGGTTACCCCAACCTGTCATGGCTACTGACCCCAGTGAGGAATACCAGGACAAGGGCAGAGGAACGCTACAATGAGGCACATGGGCGGACTAGGAGGATTATAGAACGCATCTTTGGCCTCCTGAAGGCCATATTCTGGTTCCTCCATCTTACAGGTGAATCCCTATACTACTCACCGAAGAAGGTGTGCCAGATAATCGTGGCCTGCTGTATGTTGTGCAACCTGTCTTTACGACACCAGGTGCCTTTTCTGCAGGAGGATGGGCCTGATGGTGGTCTTGTGGCAGCTGTGGAGCCTGTGGCCAGTGAAGAAGAGGAGGCAGAAGAAGAAGATGTAGACAACCGAAACAACATCATCATGCAATACTTCCAGGGAGACACAGGTAAGAAGATGGAACTGCTTCCCACATCTCATACTATTGTTGGAGCTAGCATAAGTCTGCCATTTTCACTCTGTGTATGGACCCTGACTTGTTACTTAGCCTTTCCATTTCACAGATCTGGGTCCCAATTTGTGCCCTCTGCTATGTTTACTGCTGGCCTACAGCTGTGTTACATTGGTATGTGAACAAGTACATTGACATTGCTATATTCCAAAGGTTTTGCAATTACACATTTGTGAAAGCACAGACTGACTCCAGATTGTTTCATGAGTTAAGGGTGTTTATTTCTGTGCAAATAAGTGGAGGGGCTTGTGACATGGGCTGGGATGATGGTGGAGGAATGTACATGGCAGAGTCCAGTCTATTTGTATCACAGGTGCACTGTCCAATGGGGCATAGGAAGTGGAGCAATGGCAGTTTAAGGTGGACAGGGTGACAAAGTGGGACAGAAGGGTGACATTCAGGGGGGCCTTATTTCCTGGTGGGGGTCTTGGTAATGTTCTTTGTCTTGTTCCTGGATCTCAGGGACCGTTTGCAGGGTGGTTCTCCTTCTGCAGGGGGTGGGCTGCTGGAGGGCTGTGGTCCTGTGGTGATGCCTCCTATCCACTAGCGTCGGCGGAGGTGGAGGGCTGTTCATCGTCCAGGCTAGTGTCAGTGGCCCGTTGGTGTGCCACTGTGTCCCTCATGGTATTGACAAAGTCTGCCAGCACCCCTGCAATGGTGACCAGCGTGGTGTTAATGGAATTCAAGTCCTCCCTGATCCCCAGGTAGTGTTCCTCCTGCAGCCGCTGGGTCTCTTGAAACTTGGCCAGTACCGTGCCCATGGTCTCCTGGGAATGGTGGTAAGCTCCCATGATGTTGGAGTGTGCCTCATGGAGTGTCGGTTTCCTAGGCATGTCCTCCCCCTGTCGCACAGCAGTCCTCCCAGCTTCCCTGTTATCCTGTGCCTCTGTCTCCTGAACCGACTGCCAGTGACCCCAGGTCCCTGATTTTCTTGGGTTGGTGGGTTTGCCTGGGTTCCCTGTAGTGGTAGACACACTGCTGATTGATGTGTCCTGGGGACACAGGGATGGGCCCACTGGGTGGGTGCTGTGGTGATGTTTCCTGAAGGGGAGGCTCTGTGGTGGTTTGTGACTGTGTCAGGGGAACCGACTGTCCCGAGGTCCCTGATGGGCCGGGCTGGTCATCTTGATCCAGGCGTGCAGAGCTGCTGTTATCACTGTGGGCCTCTTCTGTGGGGGGACTGGATATGTCTAGCACCTCCTGTCCGGTGATGTTGTGTATGGGTCCTGTTGGGGTGTGAATGCATAATCTTAGTATCTGTGTGTACCATCTTGTGCAATGGGTAAGTTCACCTCTACTCCTGTGCTTGCATTATAGCCGTGACCCTTGCGTGATTGGTGATTTTGGGGCATGAGTGAGTCTCTCTACTGGACATGCTTTGGTGAAGGGTGTCCATGCATTGGTGTTACATGCAGGCCTTGATTTTGGGATGTATGGGTTGTGGTAGTGGGGTATCTGTGGGGTGTTGTGGTGATGGGTGTGAGGGTGAGGGTGGTAGTATGTGATGGCATGCAGGTAGGGGGGATCTAGTAGTAAAGATTTTCCTTCCCACAATCCAGTCCTCCTGCTACTCCTGTGAGGCCCTCAGGATGCATTATTGCCAAGACTTGCTCCTCCCATGTCCACCGCCAGTCCCCTGTATAGCAATCTGGTGTCTGGATAGCACGGAACGTACCTTCCCCCGTAGGTCGTTCCACCTCTTTCTCACCCCATGTTCTTGGATGCTGTCCCACGGCGTTGACCCTGTTGACGATGCTCCGCCATAGCTCCATCTTCCTAGTAATGGATGTCTGCTGCAACTGTGATCCGAATAGCTGTGGCTCTACCCCGATGATTTCCTCCACCATGACCCTGAGCTCCTCCTCAGAAAACCTGGGGTGTTTTTGCAGTGCCAAGATGTGGTGTGGGTGATGTGTGAGGTGGTGTCTGTTGTGATGTGTGAGGGGATGTGTTGGTGTGTGTTGTTTGAGGTGCGTGGATGTTGTATAAGTGATGGTGTTGTGTGTCTCTGGATGCTGGTGTTGTGTTCGCTAATCTGTCTCTCTGGCCTTCTTTCAAATTTTTGGTTGTAAGGGTTTGTGGGTGATGTGGGTGTGTGCTTTATATTGGATTGGTTGTGTGGGTGTGGTGTGTGTATGTGTATCAGGTGTGTGCATTTTGAATGGTCCAATGTGGTTGTGTTTTTGTAAATGTGTGTGTATTTTGAGCACAGTGGTGTGTAACGCCAATGGATTACTGAGGTTGAAAGACCGCTGCGGTGATTCGCGGGTCATGGTAGTGTGGGTGTATTCTTGTTGGCGTGACGGTGTGGGTTTTGGTATTGCCAGTTTATCACTGACCTTTGGTGTGGCGGACTTGTATGGGTGTCTGTATTGTGGCGGATTCCGAGCTGTGAGTCATAATACCTGTGGCGGATTTCCGCCACCGCAACATTATGTTGGCGGTCTTCAGCACTGCGTAAAGCAGGATTTACCGCCAGGGTTGTAATGAAGGCCAAAGTAAAGACTGTTGTTTCTTGAGAGTGTTAAGTGGGTGGAGTTGAGCACTTTTCTCTAGAAAGTGTGGGGCCAGGCTCTTCCCCTTGTTCGGTAGCTCGTATCACAGGAACAGTATGCTGAGAAATACTATTTTTGTTTTTCTAAAATGAAATTTGTAGCCAAGGGCTGTGAATCCTAAAATGACCCGATCAACCCTGGCAAGATGAATGTTGAGGTTGTCATCTGTGAGATAGATGTCATCCACGTAGGGCAACGCTTAGGAATCAATATCATGTAATATTGATGTTACTCGGGCTGAGAACAGCGTTTTTTTGGGAGCTAAATGAGAATGCACTCAGGTCCAGACTTTCATGTGCTAAGTTCTGCAGAAAAACCCATTGGAAATATGTTTTGTATTTTTTACGCACTATATTGTTAATTAGTGCTGTGGTGTGCAAATTGTGTATGGCGTATGTACGTGTACGACTGTTTAAGTGTCTGTAATCTAAGACTATTCTATGAGAATGGTTGGGTTTTGCAACTAGGAATAATGGGTTATTCATTGCAGAGACACAGGGCTCAATTACTCCCTGGTACTCGAGCTGAATGAGGATCTCCCTCACTGGAGCTATTGCTTTGTGTTAACAGGATATTGTGGCTTAGGCTGGGTTGTAGACCTGATAGGTATTTCATGACAAGGAAAGTCCTTGTCCCAACATACATGATTTTGGTACAGTGCAGTGTAGGCATGTTTTGCCGCCACAGAAACAAGATCAATGAAAGAAGGCAAGATGACATCTCCCCCATGTGGGAGTTTACGGACGTGCTGAGGTGGCCAGTTCCTTTCGGCCAGCAGGATATCACAACTAAGTTCATCCCAAAAGATCACACCAATGGTGTGCTCCACATCTCCCTCAATTTGGATATTTAAATCATAAACCCTGTTGGGTGGTAGTACATGTCAGTCTGCTGTCTCTGTGACATCCAGATGATCTTTCAGACTCTGGCGAAATCTCCTGACTTCTGCTGCGCTGTCTAATAGTGTCACTGGTCAGGTCTTGTTCTTCAGCAGTGTTCTCAAGTGCACTGGCATTTTTAATTGACAGTGCTGCCACTTTTTTTTTTTTTAACTGTGGCTTTTGTTGTGGGGACTTTTCTTCTTTTTTGTCTGAAGACTGTCTTTCTTCTGTTTCACGTATTACAGGACGTCGATCAGGACGGCCCCCAATCTCACTACATCTTTCCGGTGCATCAAGAAAGGAACAAGAGGGACGTAAATCAGTATATCTGTCAGAAGCTTTTATATTTTCTCTATTTCTGAGAGTATATCTCCTTTTGGAGTTCTACAGATGTGGACAATCAGCTCTCTGGTTTTGTCTATCTTAAAAAAATGTTTTTGCTTATCCAAGCGCTTGTTAGAACCCTCCAGTGCTTAGTCGCTTTCTTAGGGGTGGCACTCTGTTCCCAAACAATAGATAAAAAGACATGCTTGGGATGGTAATTTATATAAACAATTCCCTCAAAAGCGTGAAGAGGGAAAGTTCCAAATGCGAACACCTACAGTTTGTTTATCTTTGTTGCTTGATATTGACGCCTTAGCACTGTGCCCCTGTAACGCAAAACTAAAACATGGGCCTAACTAAAAACAAGGCAGTCATCTTAAAATATTTAATTAAATACATGCGCTAAAACAGAGTCAGGTAAGTAGGGTAAAAGTCACTAGGTGATAGGGGCACAAGTCTGCAAACTAAAGGCTAAGCTAATTACTGTACCCCTTTAAAATAAACTAGGATTCACTACGCCCTTTGATGGACCATTCAGTCTCTGCTAATCCCACTATTGTGTGACTGTCTACGAGGAATTCACAAAATCTAACAGTCAAATACACCCAGGCATGTGACCCAAGTCAGTCTTCAGGTAGAAAGACCCAAGGGCAGGAAAATGTCAACTTTCTAGAACAAAAATCTGACTTTACCATTAAAGAGGGTTTATCATTACAAGTTGATAGGTACCACACATGACATCTCTACCTCCTCTCATTTAGGGATTACAGCTTATTAAATGTAATAAGGATTCCCCAATGTTA
Organism: Pleurodeles waltl; assembly: GCF_031143425.1. Classification (NCBI taxonomy): domain Eukaryota; kingdom Metazoa; phylum Chordata; class Amphibia; order Caudata; family Salamandridae; genus Pleurodeles; species Pleurodeles waltl. The sequence continues at coordinate 1,417,307,909 of NC_090446.1, forward strand.
TCCTATGGTAGGGGTAGGCCTTACAGTAGGGAAAACAAATGTGGGAGTTTTTCACTACTACGACATGCAAAATGTAAAAGTAACTGTCCTACCGTTATATTGCACAGAACCATGCCCTATGGGCTACCTAGGGCCTACCTTAGGTTTGAGATGTATGTAATAAAAAGGAAGTTTAATTCTTGGTAGGGGGTTTTAAAAGCCAGGTTGAAATGTCAGTGGGACACTACATTCAGGCTGCAATGGCAGGTCTGGGATATGTTTTAGAGGGCTACTTAGGTGTGTGGCACAATAAGTGCTAAAGGTCCACCTGTAGCAATTAATTTACAGGCCCTGGGTATATGGTGTGTCACTCTACAAGAGACTTACAAGTAAATTAAATATGTCTGTTGGACCTGGCCCTTTTTGCCCCAAACTGTTTGCCTCCTTCCTCCTATTTTTTCTGACCAGTCTTTGTTAGCTTTAGGACTCTGGGCACTTTACCACTGCTAACCAGTGTTAAAGTGCATATGCTTTCTGTGTAAATTGAATTGTTGAATGGTTTATCCATGATTGGCATATTTGATTTACTAGTAAGTCCCTAGTAAAGTGCACTAGAGGTGCCCAGGGCCTGTAAATCAAATGCTACTAGAGGTCCTGCAGCACTGATTGTGCCACCCACACGAGAAGCCCTGTAAACATGTCTCAGATCTTCCATTCCAGTGTCTGTGTGTGCAGTCTTGCACTGCCAATTTGACTTGGCAAGTGTACCCACTTGCCAGGCCCAAACCGTCCTACTTTATACATGTAAGGCACCCCTAAGGCACCCCTAAGGTAGGCCCTAGGTCGCCCCATTAGCTCAGTGCAGTGTTTGTTAAATGTAGGACATGTACTGATGTGTTTTACATGTCCTAACAGTGAAATACTGACAAATTTGGTTTTCACTGTGCAAGGCCTATCTCTGTCATAGGTTAACGTGGGGGCTGCCATTAAATAATATTAAAATGCAGGTTCCCTTTTAGAGCAGATAGAAATGTGTAGTTTGGGGTCTCTGAACTCACAATTTAAAAATACATCTGTTAGTGAAGCTTGTTAGTTTGATAATGCCACTTTTAGAAAGTAGGCATTTTCTTGCGTTAACCATTCTGTGACTCTCCCTGTTTGTGGATTCCCTTTCTGGGTCAGACTGATCATTGGGTTGTTTGTGAATCTCCTCTAGACAGTGACACAAAGGGAACTAGGGTGTAGCCTGCATATCCTGATGAGCCATCTGAGCTAGAGGTGAGGGAGGAGTGGTCACCTACACCAGAATGGGCTGTGCCTGTCCTCACACATTGCAGTCTCCAACACTTGGTGTATGTCTGGGGCCTGGCCTGGGTAAGGCAGGATCTTGTGAACAACAGAAACTTTCCTTTGAAGTTTGCCTACTTCAAAGGCAGAAAAGGGTATAAGTAGTGGACCCAAAACCCCAGACTTTTAGATCACTTCTGGAAACAAGAGGAACCTCTACCAAAGTGAAGGTCTGAAGACCTGCCTGTGACTGTGCTTTGTTGGGCCTTCCTGCAGTTGCTGCTTCTACCTATGAAAGGGGACAAAGTAGGGACTTGTTTGTGCATTCTTGCTTGAGAAGAATCTCCAAGTTCTTCAACTGAACTTGCCTCCTGTTTTGAAGCCTCAGGGCCATCAAAGACTTTCTCTGCCAGCACCTGGACTCTCTGCTGAGACTCCTGCCCTGCCAAGTGGTTCCCTATCAAGTCCCTGGGCCCTTGAAAGGTGAAGTTGGCAGAACAAGGACTGCAAGCCACGCACAGAACACTGTGTGGGGAAATGTTCGATGCACCACCTGCAATGCAGCTGATAAACAATGTGCTTCTAGATAAGCACCTGAAATCAATGCTCCACCTGCATCGTGGCTGGGAGATGAACAAATTGCGGCTGGACAAATGATGCAACACCCGCTTGTGGCTCTGATTACGACTCAAACCCCACACAGCACAGTTTTTCACACACATTGCCACATCAAAGTCATTGTGAACCTGCGCGGATCCAAGGTACCCTGTCTGGAAATCGACGCATCACTCTCTTGCGAGGGAGAAAAACGACACATCTGCTACCTGACCGGAAAAGAAAGGACACACTGCCTCACTTGTGAGTAAGGAATCAACGCATTTCTGACTTTTAAGATGCACGCTCACCCGTGCAACTTTATTTTTAACACAAACCAGGTACTTCCATTGTTTTCTATGGACTAAGACTCTTATTCATTTGAAAATTCATATTTTGACATGTGTATGTTGGAGTTTTGTAATTTTGGTCTTGTTTGATTTAGATAAATATTACCTGTTTTTCTAAATTGATGTGGTGTCCATTTTGTAGTGTTTTCACTGTGTTACGGTGTGTGTTGGTACAAATACTTTACACATTGCTTCTGGGTTAAGCCTTTCTGCTCGTGCCAAGCTACCAAGGGGGTGAGGGTGGGTTAACTAGCTGTGTTTCTCCTTTGCCCTGACTAGAGTAAGGGTCCTTGCTTGGACAGGGGGTAACCTGACTGCCAACCAAAGGCCCTATTTCTAACAATGTCAATTGGGTATACACCACTTAAACCATGGTTTAGAGGGAGAACACAAGCACTTTAGCACTGGTTAGCAGTGGTAAAGTGCACAGAGTCCTAAGGCAAGCAAAACCAAAAATAAACAGTAGATGTAGGAAGAGAAAGGCAAAAGGTTTAGGGATGACCCCATAAAGGGCCGTTTCCAACAGTTACTCTTACACAAAAATAATTTTGAGTTTTTCATGTTAGTGAAAATGAAGTTGGCAGTTTCAACTATATAATTTATGTGCAGAATCAATGATTAAGAAGAATCCAGAGTTACAGTCATCGATAGACATAGACAGCAAGCAGTCAGTGTGTACAGTGAATGAGTCATTAAGGTTGCAGATTGCAATGAAGGAGACCTTCTCTGCTGGGAGTGTGCGCATATGACAATATCAGTCACAGGGTAAGCTGTTTATCATTGCAAGCTTAAATATTGTTATAGACCTGCATAGATAGGACTAAAAGAATACTCAGGGCATTTCCATAACATATTAAAACAAATACACAGAGCAGGGTAGATACCACTAGCTTAAGGCCTCAAATGAGCCAGATAGCATTTGCCAATCTAACAATGAACATAACATTTTCATAAAGATAGATAGGATGGCTGGTGACCCCAGTAAAGTCATACAACCCAGTTGGAAATCCAACTGAATAATGTATATGGAAGCAGGAGATAAGGGGACTGGAAATTGATAGAAGGTGAAACCAGATGAATGAATGCAGAATGGCAAATGAGTTTAGGAAGCACAGAGTGAAAAATGAAAATAGATAATGGGGACAGATTTGCCAACATTTCATGCAATACGATGCAGCAAGACAACTTACTGTGCAGCTTCAAAAGGAGAGGGCAGGAGTGCAGCATATCTACTGAGATATGATGAGTTTCTGTCTTCTGTCTGTGCTGGTGCACTGACTACAGGCTAGGGCTAATGCTGGCAGGACTATTTTTGTTCTGGAAGGGAAACCTTCCTGCTCAAAAGCAACCCCCCAGAGGTTTTTTCCTCTTTATAAGTGTAGTGCAATGCTATACACTTAGAAGTAAAAACAAGGAGAATTAAATATATTCCTTCTCGTTACATCTTTTCTGGGAAGGTATTGCATGTTGACACATTCCCTAGATTGTTAGTGTTACTAATCTGGGGTGGCACAAAAATCCATTGGTGTATGCGTGGGAACACCCAAGATCCACCATTAGAATGCCTTCCCAGGGCAGAGTAATGCAAGGAAGTGACTTGCACTGCCTTGCGTTACTCCAGATTTACTATGCTAGGCAAAGCCATGCAGGGTGGCTCTGCGTGGCATAGCATATCTCAGTTAAGGGCTTACATTGTCTCACATTGCCATGCCTGGCACAACAGAGACTAAGGGGGTCATTCTGACCCCGGCGGTCTCAGACCGCCGGGGCCAGGGTCGGCGGGAGCACCGCCGACAGACCGGCGGTGCCCCGCAGGGCATTCTGACCGCAGCGGTTCGGCCGCGGTCAGACAAGGAAAACCGGCGGTCTCCCGCCGGTTTTCCGCTGCCCCTGCGAATCTCCGCCGCCATGGGGATTCTGACACCCCCTACCGCCATCCTGTTCCTGGCGGGTCTCCCGCCAGGAACAGGATGGCGGTAGGGGGTGCCGCGGGGCCCCTGGGGGCCCCACTTTGTATTTCAGTGTCTGCTATGCAGACACTGAAATACGCGACGGGTGCCACTGCACCCGTCGCACCCTTCCCACTACGCCGGCTCCATTCGGAGCCGGCGTCCTCGTGGGAAGGGGTTTCCCGCTGGGCTGGCGGGCGGCCTTCTGGCGGTCGCCCGCCAGCCCAGCGGGAAAGACAGAATGGCCGCCGCGGTCTTTTGACCGCGGTGCGGTCATTCGGCGGTTCCCGCCAGGCGGGCGGCTCCCGCCGCCCGCCGGGGTCTGAATGACCCCCTAAAATCCTTATTAAATCTGGGCCCTTATAAGGAATGTTTCATGTATCATATTATGTGGATTATTATATTGCAAAGAGTGAGATATGGTGCCAAGCTTGGCAGGGTGGCTCCCCTCCCTGTCTAGCCACTGGCCAGTTCTTCACCATCCCTCTATTGCTGGAGCCTTAACTCTGCCTACTTTTCCTGAAAGGGCAATAGACAAGTCATTCTCATGGCACAAACATCTGTTTACACCAACCAGGCAGTTCAGAGCCCTTGCATTTTAATGGACCTAGGTTTCTAGAAGACTGCTAATCAGCCCACTCTAGGCTGCAATATTGCTCAAACTGAAAGGCTCCTAGCTGATTTAATCTAATTGTCTGTTGCACAAGCAACCTGCCACATTAGTCCACCTTTCTGACCCTTGCCTATTACAGCACTTTTTGGTTTCAGCAGTAATAATCTTGACATTAAATGGCAGAGCCAAAAAGAGCCTCGCTCAAGTTTTCTGCTCTGGTCTTCCGCAAAACAACTAGCCAGTCCTGTTGCAGTTAATGTCATGGTGCCAGGTCCCTTCTGTAGTTGGAAGATCCTTTAGTTGCCTTTTCAGTAGCTTGGCTCAGAGCAGGCAGGCTTCAATTAGAAGGCAATGTGTAAAGGGTTTGTACAATAACTTATAAAGTAACACAGTGAAAACACCACAAAAAGTACGCCACACCAGTTTAGAAAACTAGATAATATTTATCTGAATAAAACAAGACCAGACCAACAAGAATCCAATATGCACAAGTCAAGATATCACTTTTTTAGGAGTTTAGGTAAGTCTTAATCCATAGGAATAAATGGATGTACCTTTTTAGCACAAAGTACCTGGGATGCATGAAAAACAACAACGCAGATGGCTGCAGAGGAGGTGATGCGTTGGAAAGTAAAGCGATGCATTGATTTTTGCGGTGCGGCAGATGTAATACATTCATTCTTTCCTTCTGGGCAATGTGATGAGTTGCTTCCCAGGTGCACAGACTTGGCTCCTTACAGCAATGTGGGGAAAATTTGTCGCCCAGGAATGATGCATGGAAAATTCAAAACACGCTGCGATTTTGCAGGCATTGCATTGATTTTTCAGGCACTGCATCGATTTTCTGACACTGGTTTTTCTCTCTCTTTTGAAGTCTCAGTGGCCCTGAGACTTCCTAACAGGAGGCAAGCTTACTAGGTGCTGGCGCAACTCTGTAAAACAGATACTGAGCATGTGCTCTCTCCTGATTAAATTGCACAACACAATATAATCATTAACTTTTCTGCCCGCACCCAGCCATTCAGTGCCTTGGTAGAGTAATCAAAGAAATGTACCCAGGATAGGATGGGGAGTTTGTGACTGTCCCTGAATCTTTGGCGATACTTCTCAGGGATCAGATCAAGTTTGGCAAGTAAGATGGCTTTCATAGGGATGTACTTGGTCTGGTCCCCAACCTCTAATGTTAGAAGTGTGTCCCTCCTACATGTTGGCATGTGTTTCCACTAACAAGCCCCTCAGTGCTCCTCAGGCACTCTATGGACCCTCAGTACAATGTCATAGGCAGAAAAACACGTATCAGTGTCATCTCCCACCACATAACTGGGCACACAATCTTTGGGTGTACAAACCACCTTGTCTCCATCAGGTACTGCCTGTATGCTGCCAGCATCAGTGCTGGAATCCACCTGACTCCAGACAACCAGTAGGGGATAATCAGCCCTTTGTGTGGGGACATGCACTTTCCTTTTCACGTGCAAGTGTCAAATTCCCTCTACCCTTCCTGGCCAGAAAGAACCATCAGAATGCAGATGAATACAGAAGAGCCCTTTGTTACACCTGTCCTCCCTGTGTTTGTGACTGTCTTGAGGAAATGCACGAAGTGTAGTTGTCACCTAACCCAGACATGTATTGGAAACAGACTGCAAGGCACACAGAGCAGTAAGAGCAGGGACATGCCCACTTTCTGAAAGTGGCATTTCAAAAATAATAATGTTAAGTCCGACTTCACCATTAAAGAGAATTTATCATTACCATTCTAATGATCTGAAACATTATGTAGTTACTCATTTCTGCCCAGAAATTACAGCTTAAAAGTCTATTAAGGAATTTCTAATGCTGGCCTGTGAGTGGTTTAAGCCTTATAGTAGTAAAAAACGACTTTGGTGTTTTTTTTACTACCAGGACATGTAGAACTTAAAACTACGGGGTAGATTTAAGAGCCCCTAGCGCTTCCTTGTGCCATATTAGCATAATTTTTTTTATGCTATTGTGACCCAATGAGGCCAAAATAATTGTGACAAATTTATAAAGTGGCGCAATGCATGCATTGCACCACTTTGTAACCCTTTGTGCTACATTATGCCTGCACCAGGCATAATGTATGAAACGAGGGACGTTCCTCCATTAGGGGGGCTGAAAAAATGGCCCAAAGAGATCTAATAGATTTCTTTGCATCATTCTTTTTAGCACTTTTAACACTTGCTGAGAGCAGGCATTAAAAGGAGGTACACCATTGTTCACAATGAGTCTCAATGGCCTTTGCAGGATTAGCGTCAACAGTTTTTATGCTAATCCTGCAAAGCTCCTAACTAGCGTCAAACATTTTGATGCAAGGTCCCCTAACTACCACCATGGTGCGCCGTATCTTGCATACGGCGAACACATGGCGGTGTTAGGGGGGCGCTAAGGGGTGCATGAAAAGTGATGCTGCAATCAGTGCAGTGCCACGTTTCTTAAATCAAGCCCTACATGTCATGCCTTTTACTGACAGGGCACCCTGCCCTATGGCCTACATAGGGCCTCTCTTGGGTGTGACTTGTATGTAATAAAAGGAGAGTTTAAGGTTCTGCAAGTAGTTTTAATTGCCAAGTCAAAGTGGCAGAGAAACTGCAAACACATTCTCTGCAATGGCAGTCCTGAGACATGTGGGTGGCACAATCAATGTTGCAAGTCCCCTACTAGCATTTAATTTACCAGGTATTCAGGGTATATGATATACTACTTTACAAGGGTCTTACAAATACATTAAATATGCTAAACAGGTGGAAACCAATGTTACCATGTTTAAAGAAGAGAGTGAATACACTTTCCCACTGGATAGCAAAGATAAAGTGCTCAGAGCCCTGAAGCCAACCAAGAACAAAGTCAGAAAAAAAGGTGAAGGAAGGCAAAATGTTTGGGGTAACCCAGCAAAAAAGGGACATCTCCAGCACCTTCCCTAACTCCCAAGGAGCCTACAGTTTCCCGTAAGGCAGACTTTTAGAAAGATCGAAGCACTTGCAAAAGGTAAGTTATGTTATTGACACAAGAATTACTAACCCTGCCATTATCAGTTATCCAAATACAACAGCTCTTAGCCCTTATTACTTTACAAACTTCGCCTTCCTTAGCCAGGAGAATATCTAATGCTGAGTGATTTTGCATAAGCATAGCCCTAAAAAAATCATTTCCACATTTATCTGCTTTAAAGGTACAGGAGTACCTATTGCAAGTTTATCAATGAAAGTAGATAAATGTCTAATTTTCACAACATTCATTGTCACACCTGTAGAAGGAATCATAGCACCTAATATATCTAAGACTACAGTCCAAAATTATAATAGTCTTACATTGCCCATGTGTAATGCAAGGTAACACAAAGACAATGCAACATTAAAGTCAGATTAACCAAGCAACGCAAAGCCACCTTGCAGGGCCTTGCAGTGCTTGGTAAATCTGGAGTAACTGAAGGCAGTGCACGTTTCTGCCTTGGGTTACTCTGCACCAGGGAGGCATTCTATGGGAGAAGTGTGGCTGTTACCAGCCATCCACCCATGGATTTTGGCACATTACCAGTTTACCATTAGTTGTAGACCTGTGAATACATATAAAATGCATGCAAAATGCTATGCCTTCCCAGAGGAGGTGTATCTTTATTTCTCCTCAGTTTGTTTCTTCTGCCTATGAGTGCTGCTTTCTGCGGCACACCTAGAAAGAGTAAAAAGCCTTAGAGGATTGTTTTTGTGCAGGAAGGTGCCATTTCTTACACAAAAAACAATCCTGTCTACAACTTGGGCACCCTTGCACTATGGTTCAAGGGTGTCTGCATTAGGGCACGTCAGGACATTGTGTGCCAGCACAAGGAAAGGACAGGATTGCACCACATAATTTTAAATATGGCACATTCCTACACTCTCCATTGCACATAACGTAGGGCAGCAAGCTGTCTTGCTGCATTGTGTGAAAGTTTGATAAATCTGGGCCCATGTTTCCAAAGCTCTGTTTCTCTCTTTTCACATTCACTATATCACCCATTTCATTCACATGGAAAACAGAAGGAAATGCTAAAGCGAGTTAACAAGAACCAACCCAATTATGCAGCTTCATACACTTACTCAAATATGTCAAGCATTTCAATTGCAAAAAACTATTTTCAGGAATTTGCAAATTTGGATTTTTTTTGTCAGCGTATGCCATTTTTTCAACTTCAAAAATGTATGCATTCCAATCTTTATCAACTTCATGAGCCGGAGATGCTTCAGGGGGACGGCTGTGCCTCATCTAACTTACCCTTAATTGTAGACTTACCCATAGCTTCAAATAAGGGAGGTACAACTCATTCACCTCCACTTCTCACACATTAAACTTCTCAAAGTCACTCTTTCTGTCTCACACTCACATTCACATTCTCTAAAGAAAAGACATAGCACCTGTTTCTTTTTGCCTGTATGTGACAGGGTTGCTGCACTGGAGTGTAACGAAGATAACTCCTGTAACGCAGGCGGGCTGCACTCCTGGGTCCCTGGTGGAGCCACGGAGAGGCCGTCACCAGGGAGTCTTACAACTTCTGGGTGAATAGGCTGGCGGGCCGTGTCGCGGAGGAAGGAGGAGGAGAGAGACGCAGAGCAAGGAGCAAGGAGAGAGTCGAGAGAAGAGGCAGAGGAAAGAACGGAAGGAGAGGGAGAGAGAAACACGGATTGAAGGACGGACTAGGAGCGATCGAGAGAGAGAAAAGAGAAACAGGAGAGGGAGAAGGGAGAAGGGAGAAGAATCAGAGGGTAGGAGAGATCATCAGGAGAGAGGAGACACATACCAAAGACCGGACGTGGCTATCAAAAGTACGGTCTAAATTAATAAAGAGACTTTGAGTAGAGAGAGAGAGGGCACAGTGCTGTGAGAAGGAGGGAGGGAGAGGGGAGACTAAACAAAGGGCCCTGGGGAGCCCCAATAGTGATAGATATTGAGCACCAACAGAACCCCATGACCACTCTATTTCCCCTCATGCACACCAACCCTACCCAACCCCGCACCCTAAAGAGGAAGAGTCACTTAACTGATTCCATTCTTGTTCTGTCCGAGGTTGATGACCTTCCCAGGGGTACCCACCCATCACCTAGAAGAAGAAGAGACACAACATCAAGGCCGGCCCCTGAGAAGCAGAGGGCACGCTGGCAGATGCTGGAAAGAGGCCAGACGGAGGAATGCCAACGTGGAGGAGCTTACTGCTGGAGAACCCCATCGTATTCAAGGCACCATAGGTGAATAGGTGCCCAGAGAACAAGGAGGCCAAGGCGCCGATGGGTGACAGTTGAAGAGTCCCAGTGGCTGAGGAGAACGAGGTGAGTGACAGGAAGGGGGTTGGACCCCCACGATCCCACTGGAGTGGGGGCTTTGGCTGGGGCTGGTAGCTGGCCAGGGGATGCACCCCTCCCCTCGGCGATGGAGGCCTGACAGAGGTTCGGGCTGGTGGCTGTGGCAGCACCTGGACGGATGGGCAGAGAAGCCATGGCTGGCCCCTGAGGAGCAGAGAGCATGCAGGCAGATGCCTGAAGGAGGCCTGACGAGGCAGAGCTGGCGTAGAGGCTCGGATCTCTGGAGAGCCCCATGGAGCCCGTGACACTCCGGGTGACGGGGTGCCTGGAGAACAAGGGGGCAGCAGACCCTTCAGGCGCCAGTGGAATAGGCTGCTGGGAACTGGAGGATCGTCAGGAGAGGAGACTGGGCCCCTGCACACCCCCTTGTGAAACTGTGCTGCGTGTCACCCCGGGTGACGGAGGATTGAGAGGGGTTCGAGATGGCGACTGTAGCAGCAACCTGACAGACAGGGGCCCCACCGTGGCCTAAATCGAACTGGTAGAGAGGGGGAAAGACATGTTGAAGGAAGTTGGGGCCAGATGTAGGTATATTCCATTTTGCGACTTGCAAATTGAGAGTCAGATCAACTCGCAATTTGCGAGTCGCAAATTGGAATGTAGGATGGTGTCCCTGACACCATCTGCGACACGCAAGGGGGTCGCAAAGGCCCACCTCATTAATATTAATGAGGTGGGTTGCAATTTGAGACCCCCTTGAGACTCGCGCCACTCACAGGGATGGGGGCCTGCTGGAGACAGCAGACCACCATGTCTGTGACTGCTTTTAAATAAAGCAGTTTTTTTTTGGTAATGCAGCCCGTTTTCCTTAAAGAAAACGAGATGCATTACAATACTAAAAAATGAAACGTTTTAGTTTCATTTTTTCAGAGCAGGCAGTGGTCCTATGTTCTGGATTTTTTTTTTAATGCCATTCACAAAGGGGAAGGGGTCCCGTGGGGACCCCTTCCCTTTTGCAAATGGATTAGCACCCATTTGAAATGGGTGCTAACTGCGATTGCTTTGCGACTGCGTTCGCGGTCACAAAGCAATCTGACATTGCACTGTGACTCGCAATTAGGAAGGGGACTCCCCTTCCTAATTGCGACTCGCAAACCCGTTTTGCGATTTGGTAACCAGGTTACCGAATCGTAAAAGGGGTTTGGTGCATTGCCAAGTGCAGTTTGCATGTCGCAAACATCAAAATTTGCTGTTTGCGACGTGCAAACTGTGTGCTACATCTGGCCCTAAGCTCTGTATATACTATCTCAAAGTAAGGTATACAAGAGTTCCCCTTAGAGGTAGGATAGTGGCAAAATTAGATAATTCTAATGCTCTATTTTGTGGTAGTGTGGTCGAGCAGTAGGCTTATCAGAGTGTAGTGTTAAGCATTTGTTGTACACACACAGGCAATAAATGAGGAACACACACTCAAAGACTTAACTGCAGGCCAATAGTTTGTATATAGAAAAATATATTTTCTTAATTTATTTTAGCACCACAAGATTCAAGATTTGAAGTAAATACATAAAATGTAAGGTACTCCACACAGGTAAGTTAGGAACTTTGAATTAGAGCAGTATCATACACAGTTTTATTTAAAATGGCAATACGCTATTTTAAAGGTGGACACTGCAAAAATCAACAGTTCCTGGGGGAGGTAAGTAATGGTTAGTTTTTCAGGTAAGTGAGGCACTTACAAGTTCAAGTTCCTGGGCATAGGCAGCCCACCGTTGGGGGTGCAAGGCAACCCCAAAGTCACCACACCAGCAACAAAAGGCCTGTCAGGTGCAGAGGTCAAATGAGGGCCAAAAACACATAGGTGCCTATGGAGAACAGGGGTGCTCCGGTTCCAGTCTGCCAACTGGTAAGTACCTGCGTGTTCGGAGGGCAGACCAGGGGGGTTTTGTAGAGCACTGGGGGTGACACAAGTAGACACACAAAACACATCCTCAGCGGCACAGGGGCGGCAGGGTGCAGTGGGCAAAGCAGGCGTCGGGTTTTGAATAGGAATCAATGGAGGGACCCGGGGGTCACTCTAGCGGTGCAGGCAGGGCAGATGTGGGCTGCTCGGGCCAGCCACTGTCTGGACTAGGCAGAGGGTCACCTGCAGGTCACTCCTGCATTGTAGTTCAGTTCCTTCTGGTCCTGGGGGCTGCAGGTGGAGTGCTTGGTCCAGGCATCGGGTTCCTTGTTACAGGCAGTCGTGGTCAGGGGGAGCCTCTGGATTCTCTCTGCATGCGTCGCTGTGTGGGTCCAGGGGGTTCGTCTCGGGCTACTCACGAGGTCACAGTTGCCTGGGAGTCCTCCATGTAGTGTTGGTTCTCTGGGACTCGAGCCGGGGGCATCGGGTGCAGAGGGTGAAGTCTCATGCTTCCAGCGGGAAGAGTGAAGTCTTTAAAAGTTGCAAGAAAGTTGAAAAGTTGTTGCTGTTTTTTAACAGAGCCACTGTTCACAGGAGTTTCTTGGTATTTTGGTTCAGGGCAGTCCTCTGAGGTTTTAGTGGTTGCTGGTCCCCGTCGGATGCGTCGCTGTGCAGGTTCTTTGAGTCTGGAGACAGGCCGGTAGGGCTGCGGCCAAGTCAGTTGCCGTGTCCGTCGTCTCTGCAGGGCTTTCAGGTCAGTAGTCCTTCTTCTTTGTGTAGGTTGCAGTAATCTGATTTCCTGGGCTTTGGGGTGCCCCTAAATACTAGATTTAGGGGTGTGTTTAGGTCAGGAGGGCAGTAGCCAATGGCTACGTTCCTGGAGGGTGGCTCCACCCTCTTTGTGCCTCCCCCCTGAGGGGAGAGGGGCACATCCCTAATCCTATTGGGGGAATCCTCCAGTTTCAAGATGGTGGATTTCTAAAGGCAGGGGTCACCTTAGCTCAGGACACCTTAGGGGTTTTTCTCATTATCTCCTGCAGCCTTGCCGCCTAAAAAAGTGGGGGCGGTGGCCGGAGGGGTGGGCATCTCCACTAGCTGGGATGCCCTGGGGTGCTGTAACAAAAGACTTGAACCTTTAAGGCTCACCGCCAAGTGTTACAGTTCCTGCAGGGGGAGGTGAGAAGCACCTCTACCCAGTGCAGGCTTTGTTTCTGTCCTCAGAGAGCACAAAAGCTCTCACCCTAGGGGGGCAGAAACTCGTCTCAGTGGTCAGTCCTGCACTGAAGGATTGGGTAAATTACAGGGGGCATCTTCTAAGATGCCCTCTGTGTGCATTTTATAATAAATCCAACACTGGCATCAGTGTGGATTTGTTATTTGGAGAAGTTTGATACCAAACCAGTATTCAGTGTAGCCATTATGGAGCTGTGGAGTTCTTTTTGACAAACTCCCAGACCATATACTTATTATGGCCATACTGTACTTACAATGTCTAAGAATAGACTTAGACACTGTAGGGGCATATTGCTCATGCAGCTATGCCCTCAACTGTGTATAGTGCACCCTGCCTTAGGGCTGTAAGGCCTGCTAAGGTGGGTGACTTACCTATGACACGAGCAGCATTTTGTGTGCATGGCATCCTGAGGGGGATGCCATGTCGACTTTGCCTTTTTCTCCCCACCAACACACACAATCTACAATGGCAGTGTGCATGTGCTAGGTGAGGGTTCCCTTAGGGTAGCACAACATGTGCTGCAGTCCTTAGGGACCTTCCTTGGTCACAGGGCCCTTGGTACCACTGGTACCTTTTACGAGGGACTTATCTGTGTGCCGGGGATGTGCCAATTGTGGAACAATGGTACATTTTTAAGTGAAAGAACACTGGTGCTGGGGCCTGGTTAGCAGGGTCCCAGCACACTTCTCAGTGAAGTCAGCATTAATATCAGGCAAAAGGTGGGGAGTAACTGCAACAGGGAGCCATTTTCCAAAACCTGTGCTACTGGCCCGATTGACACAGTGGTTGTTGGGGGCCCTGGGTCACTGGAGAATAAGACCGAATGGACCGAAGAGCCCAGGGGAAGGGGCCCCCAAGTGCAAGAAGGCAAACTGTAATGCATAGAACCCAGCACAGGGTTGGGGCCCAGTAGCAACCGACATCCCATAGACCTAGACGATAAAAGGTGTAGCGAGACTGATCACATATCTGGACAGACCAAGGGTGCCTCCCTGAGAGATGAATATTAGTCTGTAAGAAAGAGGCAGGGAAACCACCTGGAAGCAAGTTAACACCCAACAAATTCAGTCCTCCAGTATTGGAAGGCGATACTGCCAGAGAAGGACCCCATCTTGACCTTGTTTGCGATGGAGAACAGTCGCCATTGGGGGATAGAAGAGAAGGGGTGAAGCGAGAGACAAGTGATAACGAAGACACCAGGACACTGTCGTGGACTCCAATCCCCCCAGCCAGCCCGGGAGGTGCCTACTGTAGGCATGGCAAATGCTCAGGCAGCATGGAAGAACTCCTCTATTAAAGACATGTTCACAAAGCCAGCAGGAAAGAAAGCAGACTGAACCGAAAAGGAATGCCTGGCAGCAGCCTCTTCAGATGTCACTTCGGAAGTGGATGCGCCGGTCACAAGATTGTTTCTCAAGAATCTCTTTACCACTCTGAGGGATGACATAGCAGCCATGCAACAAGAATTAGCAACAGATGTCAAAGATGTTAGACGCAAAATGGGTGAACCGGAACAATAAGTCGACTCCCTAGAGTGGGTATGCAACAATCGAAATGAAGAGCTAGAGGAGCACAGGCGTGAGATCCTCTCACTTAGAGACAAAACAGCAGACCTCAATTACCAACTGGAAGACTTTGAGAACTGATTGAGATGGTGTAACATACGCATTAAAGGCGTTCCGCTCCAGGCAGATGTGGGGAGATTGAAGGACTGTGTCCTCCGCTTCTTCCGCCATGTGGCCCCGGACTTGGGGGAGCAGGACATTATTTTCGACCACACTCATAGACCGGGTCGACCGGCTCACTCTCCGGGGCAACCACAAGACATTCTAACATGCCTTCATTACTACTGGCAAAAAGAGGTTATCATGGTGGCAGGGGAAGATAAGAACTTCATTCATACCCGAAATGGTTTGACCAGCAGTATTTCACCTCTGGCCCTAAGAAAACAGCTGGAGTAGTGATCCTCTTGGCTATGCATTTCCCAGATCAGGTAGTCCAGACCCAGTTTGGAAGCACGGGCAGAGCACTCTTCTTGCACATTGCCACTCAAGGATACACATTCATGCTAGCAAACTTATACACACTAAACTCTCAACAGGAGGCATTCTTTGAGGAGTCTGTAGGGCAAATATTAACTACAACATATAGAGACATTATGATAGGAGACTTAAAATTGGTCCTACATGCTACATTGGGCAGGTCCACACAAATGGCAGGACAGGCAGGCGCACACTCCATGGCATTTAGACAGTGGTTGGTGGAGACGGGCCTCAAAGATGTTTGGCGACAACGCCACCCACTAGATAAGAGTTACACCTTTTCCGCAGCCCACCATTCCTATACCCGGATCAATTAGTTTTGCCTCTCCCAACACTTGAGCACACACATCATAGCTGCAGACATTGGGGTGGCAGCCCTGTCGGATCACTCACCAATTTCAGTTGTCTGCCACTTGCCGGGGTCACCAATACAACAACACTTCTGGCGTCTAAATCACACACTTCTGCGCCAGGACGAGATGATTTCAGAAATAACCATATCTATCACAGAGGCCCTCATTCCAACCCTGGCGGTCTATGACCGCCAGGGTGGATGTCGCTGGAAGCACCGCCAACAGGCTGGCGGTGCTTCATTCGGCATACCAGCCGCGGTCACCCAGCCGGGTCCGGCGGTTTCCCGCCGGATTACCCCCGGCTGGGAGAATCCTCCATGGCGGCGCTGCAAGCAGCGCCGCCTTGGGGATTCCGACCCCCTTCTCGCCAGCCTGTTTCTGGCGGTTTTCAACGCCAGAAACAGGATGGCGGGAATGGGTGTCATGGGGCCCCTGGGGGCCCCTGCACTGCCCATGCCACTGGCATGGGCAGTGCAGGGGTCCCCTAACAGGGCCCCAGCAGGATTTTCACTGTCTGCATAGCAGACAGTGAAAATCGCAACGGGTGCAACTGCACCCGTCGCACACCTGCAACACCACCGGCTCCATTCGGAGCCGGCTTCTATGTTGCGGGGCCTTGCCCGCTGGCCCGGCGGGCGCTCCTTTGGCGGGCGCCCGCCGGCCCAGCGGGAAATTCAGAATGGCCTCCGCGGTCTTCTGACCCCCAGAGTTTCTAAAACTAATGATAACCCAGATGTCCCGGAGGCCCTGCTGTGGGACACAATGAAGGTAGCGATTCGCAGCATCTTTATTGCAAGGGCAGCCTGGTTGAACAGGGATAGGACAGATAAGAGGGCCCAATTGGAGACCAAAGTCAGGGTCTTGGAGGAGGAACACAAATGTTCAGGTGCCTGCATAGTCAGGAGGCAGCTGAGGGCTGCACGCAAACAGCTCAGAGCTCTAGACATAGGCAAAGAGGAATATGCTCTTCTGTGCTTAAAATAGAAATTTTATGTAGAAGGCAACAAAGCAGTACATTTGCTAGCTCGCTGGCTCCGCCCTCAAACCCTTCAGCAGCAAATAATGAAGGTGGCAGATTCTCAGGGCATCCGGGTAGTTCAAGATAACCATATAGCACAAGCGTTTGAACACTTCTACACCACATTGTATGCGGCCAAACACCTAGACCCCAGCCAAGCAGAATCCTATCTCGGCCAACTGCTGCTGAACACCCTCTCTGCTCCAGTGTCAGCAGCTCTAGAGAAAGATATTGATGTCTAGGAGGTACTGCAGGCAATACTAAAGCTTGCCCCAAACAGAACACCAGGCCCAGATGGCTACACAGCAGCCTTTTACAAGACCTTTGCCACAACACTAGCACCTGTCTTAGCTAGACTCTACAACTCATTTAGCATAACCGGTACCCTAACAAAATCTATGCTTCAAGCAACTGTTATAGTCATTCCTAAACCAGGCAAGGACCCAGCCCTGTGCTCATTCTACCAGCACATCTCGCTATTAGATGTAGATGCCACGATCTATATGGGAATCCTGCTGGCACGGCTGGGTCCTTACATGCAACACCTAGTTGACCCAGATCAAGCAGGATTTATTCCACAACACAATTGCAGTGATAACACTAAGCACCTGTGTCACTTAGTCGACAAGGCTCACCACTCCCATACCCCCATGGCACTTCTCTCGGTTGACGCAGAAAAAGGGTTTGATGGACTGCATTGGTCATATCTACAGCTGGTTCTCACTAAAATGGGACTGGGATTGAGATTTAGCTGATGGGGGTCATCCAGTTACAAATCCCCAAGAGCAACAGTTAGGGTGAATGACATACTATCTCCCGCCTCTGCTATCAATAGAGGAACTAGTCAGGGTTGTCCGTTGTCACCGCTACTGTTTGCTCTTTACATGGACCCTTTTGCAGTCAGGGTGTGACTCAACGGGAACATTAAGGGCCTGAAAATAGTCTGCAGAGAGCACAAGCTGGTGTTTATGGTGATGAAGTGATGATCGTACTGATGGATCCCAAGGACTCCCTGCCCCCACTGAAGGGTGAATTGGAGTGGTTCGAGAAGACCGCAGGATTTAAAATTAACCATGCAAAACCTAGCATTGTTAACATTACGCTGCCCGAAGTCGACCAGACTTACCTCAAATAACACTGCCAATTCATATGGGCGCCTCAGGGAGTCAGTTACCTAGGCCTCCAGATACTTCCAACGCTGGGGCATGCGATAGATAGCAACTATACGAGGCTCTTGCAGGGAGCCAGGGCAGACTTGATATCCTGGAACAAACATCTGTTATCGCGGCTGGGTAGTTTAGCAGTACTTAAGATGTCACTGCTTCTGAAGATGCTATTCGTCATGCAAACCCTGCCACTGCAGCCCCCCTCAGTCCTAAAATACAGCGGCTTATTGATGATTTTATTTGGGGAGGCAAAAAGACACGGATTGTGGGGAAATATGCGTATCGGGCTCCTGGGGAAGGTCGGCTGGGCATTACATGTGTAAGGAAAAACTACCAGGCTGCCCAACCAGAACCTGCACGGAGAAGCACTGGTGCTTCATCGATCAAGCAGTGGCCGGCGTCCACCTTTGGAAAGTACCCTGGCTGCCTAAGCCCATGGGCCACCTGGAGTCTACATTTCTCCTGTCTTACGAGCCACTATGGGAGTCTGGCATGCAGTCCTGACCCGCTACAACCTATCTTCCCGCATGTCACCCCTGACTCCCTTTATAGGTATCCCAGAGTTTCCCCCTACAGCATGAGGCACCTCCTTTGACACTTGGCAGAAAGCAGGTTGCAGGAGGCTGGGAGATGTCTTTGACGTGGAGGGCATTATGGACTTTTCACAATTACTAACATGTTACGACCTGCCCTCCACTGTTCAATGGCAATACTTGGCCCTGAGGCATTGGCTACTACAGCTTAACATCCGCATTCATGCGAGCCTCCCACTGACCAGTTTCAAAAGGTGGCTCGTCACTTTCTCAGAGGACAAGCGCATACTCTAAGATATCTATAAATTTCTCAACTCTCCCATAGAATTTAACAGGTCACGAGTGCAGAAAAACTGGGAACGGAAGTGCGAGCGCACCTTTACAGGCAAGGAATGGAGGGACATCTGGCGCAGAGCACACAAATCAGCAACTAGTATGATGGGTAAAGAGATATTGATCAAAACAGTACACTACTGGTATTACACGCCAGCTAGAGTGGCTAAGTGGAAGAAGAATACGGATGGGTTATGCTGGAGACACTGCGGACAGCCAGACACCCTGGTTCATGTGCTGTGGCACTGCCCCCAAATTCAGGCTTACAAAAACAAAACAAAAATTGGATCACATATCTGCTGAGATTCCCTAGCTACATTCTTTTGGGCCTACCAAACTCACTCACATACCCCCTTCATTCGCCAAAGGAGTGAGTGATAACATTGGCACTGGGTACAGGTAAACAAGTCATACAGGTATGCTGGGTGTTAGAAATGGGGTCTTTGGTTGGTAGTCAGGTTACCTCCTGTCCAAGCAAGACCCCACACTCTAGTCAGGGTAAGTTACACACAATCCAAATGATCCTGTGCCCACCCTCTGATAGCTTGGCACTGAGCAGTCAGGCTTAACTTAGAAGGCAATGTGTAAAGTATTTGTGCAATAATCATGCAACAACACAGTAGAACACCACGGAAATACATCACACAGTGTCTAGAAAAAAATCTAATATTTATCTGGTGAAATGCAGGTCAAAAACAATTAAGATGCAATAAGTAGATGTTGAAAATATCACTGTAAAAATGATATAAAGTGTCATTAGTCTCTTGAAAGCAATAAATGTCTCTTGCAAGCATAAAGTACCTGGTTTGCGTTCAAAATCTCCACAATGGAGGAGAGACGTGGAAAACAGGGAGGTGTGCGTCGATTTATCGGGCCACACACAGAGATGCGTTGTTTATTTTTAATGCAGGGAAGGCTTTGCGTTGATTTCTGGCGCTCAGTCTTGGATCCTCTTCGGGTTGCGGGCTTTTTGGATGCCCTGGGGACGATGCATTGAAACCTGGCACTGACAAGATGAAGTCACAGGGGGTGCGTCGATCCAGTGGGCGTTGCATAGAAATATCTACCGCATGGCAGGCGCTGTGTGGATTCCTCTCTGGAAGTCGGGCTGCGTTGTTCTGGCTTGGCTGTGCATTGATCCAATGGGCCTTGCCTCGAATTTCTGGTCGCTACGCTGGCACTGTATCGACCTTCTCGTTGTAAGTCGGGCTGCGTCGTTCCGGTTCGGCGTGCAGTGAATTTTTCACCACGTTGCAGGCTGTTAGTCGTTTCTGGCAGGCTGTGCATCTATTTTCGACGCACAAGGAGTTCTTCTTGCAGAGATGAAGTCTTTTTGGTCCTGAGACTTCAGGGAACAGGAAGCAAGCTCTATCCATGCCCTTGGAGAGCACTTCTCAGCACAGCCAGAGTGCAGCAAGGCAGCATGGCAACAAAAGTCCTTCACAGAGAGCAGTCAGGTGAATCCTTTGGGCAGCCAGGCAGTTCTTCTTGGCAGGTTGCAGGTTCTGGTTCAGGTTCTCTTCTCTAGGAAGTGTCTCTGACAAGAGTGCCTTGTCAAGAAGTGTCTTACTTCAGAAGTGTCTAAGTTGGTAGGGTCAGAGACCCTGCTTAAATACCCCAATGTGCCTTTGAAGTGGGGGAGACTTCAAAGAGTGGCTTGAAAGTGCACAAGATCCCCTTTCAATTCCATCCTGTCTGCCAGGGTCCCAGTAGGGGGTGTGACAGTCCTTTGTGTGAGGGAAAGCTACTGTTCTGTGTCCAGTCCTTTAATGAATACCTCCACCCTAGCAGCACAGGAAGGCCCATTCAATATGCAGATGTATGCAAGTGAGGCTGAGCATCCTGTGTTTGGGGTTTGTCTGAGTGAATGCAACTGAACCTAGCCAGACATGGATTGGAAGGCACAGAAGGATTTAAGTGTAGAGAAATGCTCACTTCATAAAAGTAGCATTTCTAAAATAGTAATATAAAATCCAACTTCACCATTAAGCAGGATTTTGTATCACCTTTCTGTCCATACTAAATATGACCTGGCTACTCCTTTCAGATCAGGATCTACCACTCAAACAGTATATGAGGGTAGCCCTAATGCTATCCTATGAAAGGAGCAAGCCTCACAGCAGTGTAAAAACAAATTTAGGAGTTTTACACTACCAGGACATATAGAACACACATGTTCATTTCCTGCCTTTTACCTACATAGCACCCTGACCTATGGGCTACCTAGGGCCTACCTTATGGGTGACGTATATGTAGAAAAAGGGGAGTTTGAAGCTTGACAAGTACTTTTTAAATGCCAAGTCGAAGTGGCAGTGAAACTCTACACACAGGCATTGCAGAGGCAGGCCTGAGACATGGTTAGTGGGCTACTTATGTGGGCGGCACAACCAGTGCTGCAGCCCACTAGTAGCATTTAATTTACAGGCCCTGGGCACATGAAGTGCACTTGACTAGGGACTTACAAGTAAGTTAAGTAGGCCAATTGGGTATGAGCCAATGTCATCATATTTTAAGGAGAGAGCATATGCACTTTAGCACTGATTAGCAGTGGTAAAGTGTGCAGAGTCCTAAAGCCAGCAAAAATGAGGCCAGAAAAAGAGAAGGAGGATGGCAAAAGGTTTGGGGTTGACCCTGCAGAAAGGCCATTTCCAACATAGGGGTACGGATCAAATACCAACACAGTTGAAATGCTCCACAAACTATGGGACCTTATGAGTATGGAACAGTTAAAAGCTAGTATAACGCACACATTGCCACTGTTTGAGAAGGCATTGGGAGGATGCGTGCGCTTTCTGTCTGACAAATTTAGGGAACTCACCTGCTCCACATACTTACACATATTGGGTCTCACACGATCCCTGCACACCAACTCCTGATCTAAAGGGGAGGCCCCTCCTCTGCTGCCCTCTCTCATGCTTCAGGCCTCAGGTTAAATGCTATGCTTTGTGAGGTTAACGCATTTTTCCCGTCCCCTCCCCATTTCTCTTCTCTTGGTCCAACATATGTTTTTACCCACCAGCCATTGGATGTAGGTGGATGTATGTTGTATTGCTTGTTATACGAATAAATAGATCTAAACCATAAAAATGTTATTGCAAATATTACATTGATACTATCAACGATGTTATGGAAGATGTCATGAGTGCAGTAATTTGTGGGGTAATTAGCAGTGCATGATGAGGGCACAAGTTATAGTTACCTTAGAGTACAAGTTATAGTTACTTGAGATAACTCTAAGATATATTTTTATAATGCCCTCCCCAAACTAAATAGTAATCAAGCCCTGAGGCGGTGGTGTTCTGTCATGGTGGGGGAGATGGGAACTCCCTCTTTAATTTATAAAGCATCGGGCAGGTGATGGTCCCTTGGGCAGTGGGGAAGGATGATGGGCCTTCCGAAAGCTAATAATTATTTTAACCCCGGGGAGGTGGTGGTCCCCAGGGTGCAGGGGCCAGGTGTCCTCCCTGTACTCCATTTAAAGAATCCCCCCAGGACTTGGCCCACCCGGGGCTTCAAAAAGATGAAGGGCAGGAGCCTGCACTTTGTTTTTGTTTTACAGTTTTGCAGAATCCACTGTGAATCGCAGTGAAAATTGAAAAAAAATCTATTTAGCCTGGGGTGGTCAGCTAAGTGGTCAGGGTGTATGTACCATGGCCCTTTTAACATTTTTTTCTGGGACTCAGCTGCCGAGTCCCTAGATGGCTGCCAACACTTCTTGTTTGAAGTTTTGACAGCCAATAAGATCTCAGAACAAGATCAGGAGGGGTCACACATCCTTTGCATCCTATATACACACATTTTTTCCCCCTCAATTTCTCAAAATCTCCTGAACAGATTTACAGCAAAACAAAAGAAAAGTCGCTTTCTGGACTAGGACCTACCTTTCTGCTAAATTTTTTGTATTCCGTCCAATAGTTTTGGCGCTATTGCTGTTCAATTTTTCCTACGGAAAAATGAATGGGGAAAACATTTTTGGGAGACCACCCGCTTTTTCTCACCCCGCCCGGATGGATCACCCCAAACCAATCCAGACAGCAACTGACGAGACTAGAAATGTTTTTGGGAATGTTTTGTGAAGATTCGTTAAGCGACGCCAAAGATTTAGGCAACTAAAAAAATGCTTTTTATAGAGAAAGGAGGTCTGAACTGTAATCACCTAGTGGTGTTGTATAGCCATTTAGCAATAGTTTTACACATGTTATTTTAGCAAACTAGGCCTGCCACAGTGCACTTTAGCCCAGATATACTTTATTCGGCTTTGCTTTTTGTTTAATTAACATTAGCCACATTTGCGTTCTTGTTTTATTTTCTCTTTCTAGTTGTTCTTTGCCTAGGACCGCACCATGTCCTTAACAAGACATTTCCTCTAGGCTACAGTAAGATAGATTGCCGGCAAACCTGGTACACTTTGTCTCCGACATTCAGAGAAACATACATACGCTTACATGGGGATCATTTCTCAGAACATTAGCTGTTTTATTAGAAAAACACCACTTCACCCCATACGCGTTTGAGAGAGATTCCAGCCAGATGATCATGACTGTATGCTGATTGCTGATTGCTTTGATACAGCTGCTAATTTAGACTACCTGCTTCCTTGCCTATGAGGGAACAGTGTATATCTAGACTACAGGCCTCCTTGCTCATTTGATTCTTTCATCTTCACATCTTCCTCTTTGCAGAGACTCCTGAGCCTGTTATGAGACATACTAGGTAAATCATCTCACTTACACGAAATTGACACTTTTCTAACATTAAGTTTAATCCAGTAGCTGACAATCTTTACAGCACAGTTCATACTCTCATATATTGTTGTGGAATATTTTCTTTTTATATTAACACATCATCCTGATAACATTTTACTCCATCACCTCCTCTCACAATATTCATCAAACTCTCTGAAGCATAGAGAATGCCAAAATAAGTACAAACAGCATCCTTTCAAATTTAAATGTTCTTATTTGTGTTATGAAAGCTGCTCTGGTAACATTTTTCCAATTCAGTCAGATGGTACGCCAATGTCAACTCTAAAGTAGTAAAATGTTTTGCTCCTGCAAGTGTTACCATTTTATCAATATTAGATAGTGAGCACTTCAATTACTCCTGTTTCCTGCATTCTCTCTAGTTCCTTATGCATGCTTTCTTGTATAATTAATATTCTTACTTTTGTGACCACAGTTTGGCATCATTGCATAATAGTATTTCTAAAAAAAACTTCAGGAATCATTTCATGATTACACGTGCAATTTTCTTTTAAAAGTTTCTGCCATTATCTCATTCTTCTTGCACGTATTGTGCTGCTTTAGGATTCAGTGAAATCCCTAATAATTTCGCAGTCAGCTACCCAATGAAACAATCCCCTTTGTTTGAAACATACATTTTCCTCACCATGTATATTTCATGTAATTTCAGGCAAGGCTAAAAAGAAACTGTCATCTTGCAGGAATGCCCCCACATCCTTTAGATTTTGCCTCAATTATATGCAATTTTTGTATGGCTAAAAATATTATTGAATCTGTCTTTTGAAACAATAGTGAAATGTGGGTATGAGTAAAATGTCATCTCAATCTTTACTCCATCAATTTCTACTGTTTCACTCAGGTTCTTTTTCACATTTTTGACTATCCATAAAGCACATTCTTTCCTCCTTATTTTGCTCCTTCTTTATCTTTACCCTCTTTATCAAATACCAGAATCACAGGGCACTCCTTTGCATTTGCCATGTGCCCTTGCTTTCCACACCTAAAACACTCTCCTCTGAAATCCTCTAAAATCCATTCTTCCTCTAGTCTCCTTCTTTTTATACCTGACTACTTCACTGACTGATATTTCATCTATACACATGCTAATATTCTCCTTTTCAGTTCACTAACACTTTTGAAAATGTGCTCAACAGTGTTTGCCATCGCTATTACTTCCTCCAGTTGGGGCTTCCTGTTAATCTAAAGTTAATTTGTTATTTTATTCACTATTACATTTTAACACAAATTGATCACATATTTCTTCTGTTGAATTTCCAAATTTGTAAGTATTAGCCTAGTTCCACAAACTTGTGCTGACATCTTCAACTGTCATCATCATCATAGTTCAATACTTTATTTCGACCATATGCCATAAAAGCAAAGGTGAGTATAAATCTCATTAAAACGTTAAAATCAACGCACATAAAAAAATATAAAATAGCCAATTAAAAATCCATTTCAGCACAAACTTAAATATGGAGCTATTACAGAAATAGTGCACATAGACCCCCTCCGTCAATAAAATTACTATTTCAGGGGTGAATATCGCCTAGAGCCTGGTACATTTGAATGCCAAGGACAAACATTTAGAGACACTCCCTTTGTCTAGTCCTCCACATAAATAACAAAAAAACAGGAGAAGTTGAAAACCAAACATTGTCTGGCGTCAGTTTTTAGAATGCAAAGGGCTGTTAGATGTTGCCTATAATCCAGCAGAGAGGAACGATCCACTTCCTTCTGCCCTTCAAACAAGCTTGACAAAAGAAAAAAACATGCCCTTCTGTTTCCTTATCCGCCCCACAAGAGGGATAGGCACAGCTATCTCGGACAGGACAATTTGGCAGTGAAGGGAACAATTTATTGAACGCTATATCTAAACTGTAAATACAGCTTCCTCGCTAAAGGGGGCTCAATCTTGTCTAAGAACTGTTCTAATGTGTAATAATCCTTGGTCTACAGGAAAGTGTCAGCCAAAGTACCAAAGGTGGGTCGAGCCTGCATTTGACTCATTTTATGCTACCATTACTACCATTTTAGGGTTATTTTGCCAATTGCAAAAGCTACTTCTGAGTCTATCCACAGGTCACCACAACCCATCTGTGTCAGAGTGCTATTATGTACTTATTCCAAGGGATACTTCCTGAGCCAGAAATACTTAAGACTGAGACCCTCACAATAAAAATGTAGCCCAAATGCGTCTCCAATAAAGGATTGGCCTGATCCCCACCCTCTCCATGAATGGCTTAAGTCCCAAGTCAAGCTTGAGCGGAAACCTTGGTATACAGTTTGGGAACCCCGGCAATTGGCACAGGAAGCTGTTCTCATTAATTAACAGTTTTTCTGTGTCCTTATGACCCCATACCTCAGCCCCATAAAGGGCTGCCCCCAGGGCTCGCTGTTTGTAAATTTGATAAACAAATGATGGGGGGGTGGTCCTGTAGAGCCTGAGTGGAAAAGGGACCAGTCAAACAAAATACATGCATCAAAACCCCCCACTGGCTATTGATACATGAATTCTCAGAAAAACCCCAAAGCAGTACATCAATACCTTGTGTCAATTTATAGTTCAATGTTATAATTTGTTTATATCACTTATAAGGTTCTTCACACACTCTCCACATTCTAAAACACAAAGAATTATCAACATATACAGTGCAAAAAAAACAATGACATGTCTCCCTTATCTGTGAACATCAGCAGGTTATTGTTCTCATCAATGACATGTATCCCTCAGTTATAAAAACTGAACTTTATCTCCACATACAACATCAAAACATTATACCGATGGATGAATTTGCTCAAGTTCAGAGTCCCATCAGTTACTTAGATAGTGTGCTATGCATGCACCAGTCCTTGGATTAGCTACTATATCCTATGCCCATTAATACAAGAGGAGTATAGTTCCAAAAGTATGTTTCCTTCTTCAAGTTCCAAATTATGCATCGTTGGTTAATTCAAAGTACATTTAATGCTGATCAGGGGAATCATGAGGCGTTCCTCTTGTATCTGATAGGCAATGCGTTTTGACCATTATATGTACTGGGCAAATGCGTTGAAGTGAGGTCACCAGAGGGCTGATTGACATTAAGAGAGTGTTGTTGGCAACCCTTAAAGCAAGAGTTTTAATGTTTTTCAACCAAGGGGCATCCCCATGACAGTAATTCCAAAAAGAAATCCGATCTTTACCATAAATTTAAAAGAAGGTCGGGGTAAGGATGCAGCCTTGATGCACAAGAAAGAGATCCATCTTCTCACACATTTGTCCACAGCACACTTGAGCAAAGTTGTGACTATAAAGCCTAATTAGAACTGCCTTGGGGTTCACCTATGTCTGCCAGTACCTGTCATAATGTTAACCTAGGAGCTAAGTCAAAAGCTGAACGCAAGTCAACAAAAGCAATGTTAAGGTGCCCACCTCCTAGGACTACTGTGTTCCAAGCTATTAATTGTAATTGGAAGACCTGGTCCACCATGCTGGTACAGTCCTGGAATACTGCCTGAAGTGGTGTTAGTATCTCTTTCTCACCCATCCAGGCATGTAGCTGCTCAAGGAGTATGGTACTAAACAGCTTTTGGGAACACTCTATTAAGCTTATTGGCCTGTAATTGTGTGGGGCTACTGGGGAGCCCTTCTAATAAACTGGAATTAGCTCAGCCCCTGCCCAGCTTGGTGGGGTCAGTTCCCCATCCATAATAGGAATAAATACTAACACAGAATAGGGGCGCAGACATCTATTTCCCTTAAATACAGATCCCTCTGAACTTTGTCCAGCCCAGGAGCTTTATTATGGACAATTGTAGTAAGTTATTGGTACAGAATTGTTTCAAAGTTTTTAATACTACTGCCATGCCCCCCTCCATTTGCTTGTTAGCCTGACAAAAATGTTGGAAAAGGCTTTCATCACTCTTCACAGAGTGGAGGCTGGAGAAGTGAGCAACCCGTTTTGCTGCTGGGGCATTGGTCTCAACAGGTCGAAAACATTTCATTCTTCTCATCGAGACCACATTTCAGAAGACATGCTGATCACCTTTCCTAGCTTCAACCATCAGACCTTCCAACTTCCCCACTTCCCAATCTCTTTTGGCAGATTTAATAGTCTTAAAGATATTCCTGCTGGCTTTTATTACTCCCCTATCACATTGTTTAATTGCAGACAAAAGTGGGAGCCTTGCTTCCTTACAGGCTCTGTTGTACCGGGGCTGGAGGTGGTCCTCCTCTCAAAGGCCCTCTTTGTGGCCGCATAGAAATGTTCCTTTAAAGCTCTGCACAGCTTTTTTTGGGATAAGACCACTCAGAGGCCGGTCAGGCTGGCATCAATAGGCAGCTCAGTATCTTTGCGGGGGTTGAGGTATGCAAGCATGGTCTCGGCAGACATGGCTTGCTTGATGTCCTAAATGACTTCTCTTGCTCCAGACCACATTGCTAGGAGTGCGATGCCTTTGTGAGTGGCCCGGTGAGTTGAGTCAGATTTTTTATGAAATGGGAACAGTACGTTAAAATTCCCAGGAAAGTTGTCAATTCAATGACAATGGAGGGGGCAGATGCTTTGTGGATGTTGCTGAACCTAGCAGGGTTTGGAGTGATCCCTCTGGCAGAGAAGCCATAACCAAAAAAACACATCTCTCTTAAGAACTCACACTTTTCATTTTACAACATGAGGCTGCAGCTTTGCAAATGGTGGAACAGGGCCTGTAGCCATTGGAGATGCTCTCCCAGCAATGAGGCATGGATCATGATGAGACTGCTGATGTTCAGGATCAAGGAGTCCCGCCAGCACTCCCCTGATAACATTTTGAAAGACCTCCACAGGGCTGGAGATGCCGAAATTCAGGGGCTTGTATTGCCACAGCCAAAGGTGCATGGAGAAAGAGGTTATGTGCCATGACTCTGGTGTCAGGAGTATTTGGTGGTACCCCGAGCGAAGGTCTATCTTCAAAAACCACCGGGAGCCCGGGAGCTCCCTTACTATGTTGTCAACTGTGGGTGTTAGGTGACGTTCCCGTTTGATGGTGATGTTTGGGACCCTAATATTGAAGCATATGCATACCTTCCCCGTTGCTTTGGCTTACATGCAACGACAATAGGTGTCACCTATGTTGTGGGCCCTTCCACTCTCTTGATGATGTTGATTTTCTCGAACTTCATCAGCCTTGCTTATACCTTGGATCTGAGGTGGAAGGCAATGTGGCGGTGTCTCAGGGCTACCTGCTGCACAGACTGGTCGATATGGAGATGGACCATCTGGTTTTTCAGGCATTCAGTGCCCTGGAAGAGGTGTTCAAACTTGGTGAGGAAGAAATCCAGGGCACTGACATGGACACCAAAGGCAAACTGAACCAGCTTTTGCTGTTTGGCAGCGGAGTAGCATTCCTACACCGTCTTTAGTGACATATACCTTTGCTTTTGTGGCTTGCTCTTGATGGCTGATGGTAGTGGTAAAGACTCCTGCCAGTGGGAGTCACATGGTGGTAGAGCACAGAGATGGGGGTGACATCATGGCTTGATGTAGTGCTAGAGGTAGGACGTTGATTAAGGCTTCTGTATCGCTGAGCGCCACTATCGGTTGTCTTTTGACTATGACTCTGCAGCAAGGGGCTCTGCAGAAGCGACCTGGATCAGTCTGTACCATGTGGATGATGTGGACAGTTCCCTCTGACTTGACTTTATCCATGTCATCATCTTCAGCTATCATTGCATGGTGTGGATGCCATCCATTGATATCCGAGGCACTTACAAAATGTGTTCGAGCAGCTTGGCTGATGCACAGCCTCAGATAAATTGGGCACAAATTTCATCCTGTTCATTGGGGAGTGTGCACGTGGTAGCCAAATCACAGAGCCTCGCATAGAACTCATCCACTGACTCCTCTGGCATTTGCCAGGCTTGTCTGAGCGTGAGTTATTCGTGGTCTGGATTTGTTAGAGGTGCAAAATGAGTTGTCAAAGCCATCTTGAGCGTGTTGCAGGTATGGGGAGTCCAGCTTCCTAAGCTTTCTTGGACAGTTTGTGAACAGCGGTGGTCCTAAAGTGCTGAAGCACTGGTTGTTGTTGCTCCTCCATGATTCCAACCGCTGCAAAGTAGTTCTCTGGGCAGTCCACCCACATGGCCCATTTTGGGGAGTGGGGCAATGGTGCACCAGCTATGACAAAAGGTTGATGGTGGGCACTGACATCATGAGATTGGATATCTGGTGCTCATGAAGCTGCCGGGGTTGCTGCTGCTTGCTGAGGTTAGGTAGTCCAGAGGTGGGGTGGTGGTCTTCCTGTTTTTTCTCTTCTCCTGTTTTGGTACACAATTGCACCTGTGCGGCAAGTGTTTGCACAGTGACCTCTGCCTTTGGCAACTTATGGTGTTTACAGGAATTTTGCACAGCCTTTATTTCCCCTTTACTGTACTTTGTGCTTGCTGTTGATTCCCACTTGGACCCACATCAGGTAGGGTGGTAGAATGTGGTTGTCACTCTATGTTTGGCCCTGGAACATTCCACAAATTGTGCTCCTGGAGCACATGCTGTGCATTTATGCTGGAATGCAGTGTGGATGGTGGATTGCATGCTGTGAGGCTTTCTGTCTACTCCTAGCATTTAATGGGCAGAGCTGCGCTGATGACACGTTGAGGCTGCCTTTCTCTGCTGAACTTATGGGTGGTTCAGGCCTTTCTGAGTGCCACATGGTGGGCAGTGGATCCTCTCTGATGTTGCTAGTTGTGATGTCAGAAATTCCCCTCAAGCACAGGGCCTAGGTATGAGAGCCGGGCCTGCGTTGCATGGGTGCTAAAGGAGACATGAGACACAGGATGCTGCCTGGTGAGAGGACTGCCTCTCTGCAGCCCTGCCTGTTTGTTTATCCCTGAAGTCACATGACCATGGGCCAAACTAAAATGGGCTTTGGACACTGGGGTGTGAAGGTGAACACCCCAGCGCAGCCTGAAACATCACCGTGTACAGGCACCAGTGTTAGTGATCTAATTCCAATGACCAAGGGGGTCATTCCAACCCTGGCGGTCGGTGTTAAAGCAGCGGCCAACCCGCCAACAGGCAGGCGGTCAAAAAAATGGAATTCTGACCCTGGCGGGAACCACCAACACAGCCCGCCACTTTAACACTCCGACCGCCACGGCGGGACAAACAAACAGCGCAGCGGTCACCGCCAACAGGCAGGCGGCAGACAATGTACCGCCCACCCTATCACAACTCACCAATCCGCCACCTTTTCCGGGGCGGGAGCCCCGCCGATAAAAACACAGCGGAAACAGACTACGAACGGGAAAACGCTCACCTCTATACACTCCATGAGGAATCTGGACAGCATGGAACCCGAATTAAACATCCTACCAGCTATTGTCTACCTGCTCTTCTACCAGGAGCACGAACACCGGCGCAGACGACAACGGTGAGTACTGCACCTATGACACAGGGGAGGAGAAAAGGTCACGGGCACACACATACACGATACACCCACCCCCCCACCCCAAATACCTACACACCAATGCAGAGCAACAAGTCAGAGTGACACCCCCAAACCCCCCAGAATAATGTAAAGACAAAATAAAATGATCATTAAAATAGAAGTATATTATAGCTCAAATGAAGTAATCTGAATTATGAAAGATGAAATATACATATTAAATAAAGAACATAGTAAAAAATATATACATAGGCTATAAGTCCTGCACATT
Source organism: Pleurodeles waltl (assembly GCF_031143425.1). Classification (NCBI taxonomy): domain Eukaryota; kingdom Metazoa; phylum Chordata; class Amphibia; order Caudata; family Salamandridae; genus Pleurodeles; species Pleurodeles waltl. The sequence goes on from NC_090446.1 coordinate 1,417,338,974, forward strand.
TTGCCAAAGTTCCATTGTTCGTGGGCCAATGTGCACAAACACATGGGCAAAGCCCACACACGAGACCAGATACCATTGGAGAGAACACTGCTCGGGCATCAGATGATAAAACTACAGGCACCTCAGGGGGAAGGGAAGGGGGGGCACCTCAGCCACATGAGTCCACGACGCCAGATCCACGATGGGCCTCCATGGCCACTGTTCCATCCTGGGGAGTGGAAAGCCACAGTCTCTCAAGTCTCTACAGTGGGTGGCTTGCCCACTGTTCCATCCTGGGGAGTGCAAAGCCACAGTCTCTCAAGTCTCTACAGTGGGTGGCTTGCCCACTGTTCCATCCTGGGGAGTGCAAAGCCACAGTCTCTCAAGTCTCTACAGTGGGTGGCTTGCCCACTGTTCCATCCTGGGGAGTGCAAAGCCACAGTCTCTCAAGTCTCTACAGTGGGTGGCTTGCCCACTGCTGTATCTTGGGAAGTGCAAAGCCACAGTCCATCAGGTGGATTACAGACTCCACTGGTCATGGAGGAGGCATGGTGGCCCGAGTGCTTCGTGAAGCCCTGCTCGACACAGAACCGGCACTGCCAATGGGCCAGCGGTGCCTGACAGGAAGGGCCCAGCAGAGCAGTTCAGAGATGGCGGTGCCCAGCGGAGCGGTGTTTGACAGGAAGGGCCCAGCGGAGCGGTGCTTGAGATGAAGGGACCAGCGGAGCGGTGCTTGAGATGAAGGGCCCAGCGGAGCGGTGCTTGACAGGAAGGGCCCTGTTCAGCGGTGCTTCTCACGGCGGCGTGGCCCTGTTCAGCGGTGCTTCTCACGGCGGGGCCCTGTTCAGTGGTGCTTCTCACAGCGGCCCCTGTTCAGCGGTGCTTCTCACGGCGGCGTGGCCCTGTTCAGCGGTGCTTCTCACGGTGGGGCTCTGTTCAGCAGTGCTTCTCACGGCGGGGCCCTGTTCAGCAGTGCTTCTCACGGCGGGGCCCTGTTCAGCGGTGCTTCTCACGGCGGGCCCTGTTCAGCGGTGCTTCTCACGAGCGGTGCTTCTCACGGCGGCCCCTGTTCAGCAGTGCTTGTCTTGTGTTTCTAGGGAACCAGACCTGGCCAATACTTCCCGCTCAGTCGCCATCCGACCTTTCGGTTGCGGGCCCTCCTGCGATGGAGTCGTGGGCCCGTGGGTGTCCTCCATCACACCCAGAATGGGGCTGGTGGGGCCCTCCTGGCCAGCTCGCCTGCTGCCTGACTTGTCCGCCCTGCTGCCCTTGCCCTCCTTCGCTGAATCTCTGTTGCCCTTGCCTCCCTTTGTTGATGTGCCAGGTGACGGGGTAAGGCTACTGTCCTTGGTGGCAGCCGTCTCAGGCTTGTCGCGCCGGCCCTTCGCTTTTGGGGGACACAGAGGAGGTAGTGACTGTTGGCATGTCTGCATCTGGATGTTGCTTGGGTGAATGCTTGTGTGATCTGTGGTGCTTATGTCTGGATGAGCTGCCCTTGGGTGTTGAGGTGTGTGCAGGCTGGTCTGATGGTGTGGATGGGATAGGCAGAGGAACAGGGGACTGGGACTGGGTGGAGGGAGTTTGAAGAGGGAGGCTGGAGACAGGGACAATGGCTGCCATCAGTGCTGAGGCCAGAGCGTTGAACGATCGCTGATGGGCAGCCTGACCTGAATGAAGGCCCTCCAAGTATGCATTGCTCCGATGCACCTCCCTTTCTACACCCTGGATGGCATTCAACAGGGTAGACTGCCCAACAATGATGGTCCTCAGGAGGTCAATGACCTCCTCACTGAGGGCAGCTGGGGTAACTGGGGCAGCGCCTGAGGTGCCTGGGGCGAAGGAGATGGCCGGCTTCCTGGCCGAGCGGGCACGGGCCGAACACTGAGGGGCTGCTGAGAGGGCGGAGCTGGTGCGCTGGGTGGCGGCTGTACCTGTTGTAGCGGTGGGCACGGATGTTGCCGCCACCGCAAGGGAGCTCCCTTCCGAGGACGTGTCGGAGTCGCTGACGTCTCCACGGGTCCCCGTTGTGGAGCCCCCCTCGCCCTCCGTCTCACTGGTCAACTCGGAGTCGGTTGCATGGCCCTCTGGGCCCATGTGAGATGCAGCTCCCTCGTGGCCGATGCCACTTCTCCTCTGCCTGATGATGCTAATGCACACATGAACAGGAAGACAAAGAAAATAGGGGGTAGGGGGAGAGATAAAGACAGGTTGAGTGCATGCATTGGCAACACCGTTGTCGGAGAGGACAGACACAGAAGCCCCCAGCACTACGCCGCGCACTCGGGGTACACTACTCAATTATTGTGACTTGGCCTACAGGTCTAGGGACGACAAATGCACACATAGGTGAGGCCGGACCATGGATAGCTGTACATAGCACCCTACAGAGGTGGGGGTGGGGGCACAGAGCCATGCCTAACAGAGGGGCCTAGCCTACAGAAAGCGCCCTGGCCTAGAGATAGCCACAGCCCTCCTCCCCCACCCAGACACCTCCACTGCGCACGAAGATAGCAGAATGTGCTGATACTCACCCCCTTGTGTCTGCTGTGATGTCCTCACGCGCCCATCTAAATCGGGGTAGGCCACCGCCAGGATCCGGGACATCAGGGGGGTCAATTGGCGGCTGGCACCCCTCCTACGTTGGGAGGCCATCCCCAGCAGAGCCTCGGCGGTCTTTCTGGTCCCGCGGCAGATGTCCTCCCACCTCTTTCGGCAGTGGGTGCCCCGTCTGTTGTGGACCCCCAGGGCCCGAACGTCCTTGGCGATGGCGAAATGTCGATCTTCTGATGGGCGCTGACCTATGTGACATGTACAGGGTGGGAAAGGAAATATCATCATTTTTCTGCATGGTCGATGTGAGTGGCCCCCCCTCCCCAACCTTCCCATGTGGCACATGCTCTCATCTGTCGTGCGTTGCACTCCTCATTCGCTCCCCTCCCCACCATCTTACATCCACCCCACTCAACACAGGCATAGCCCATACTACGTGCTCCCTGTATACTTACCTGTTGGTCTGGAGGACCGTAGAGTAGCACATACTGGGGGAGGACCCCATCAACAAGTTTCTCCAGTTCCTCAGATGTGAAGGCAGGGGCCCTTTCCCCAGTCGCAGCAGCCAGCCGGTCTCTCCCAGACCGAGGTCACAGCAGCACTTGCAGTATAGGTCCTCTCCTGTGGATGATCAGGTCTCGAGTGATTAAGCAGTTAGAAAATGGCGGTCACGCCCGCGGCGGTGCGTACCGCGGCAGTGCGTACCGCGACCGCCGGCGCACATCGTCATTGGCTCCTGAAACCCATAGGGTTCAATGTTAACCAATGCGGTTTTGCACCGCGGTCTTCGACAGCCTACCGCCACGGTGTGCCACGGCAGCGCATTGACCTCACATCCCATTGTCACACTTCACAGGTCAGGCAGCCGCCATTTCAAGGGCACACATGGCTTTATTTCTACTGCGTCACACAGGCCTAGGCCTTGCATTGCCACTCATACAAGCCATTCAATGCATAGCGAATCGTGTACTGTGCAAGCTGTGTGAACGTACCTGTGGGTTGCTTGACTCTGTGCTCCATGTTGCCCTTCCTAGGCACCGTCCGGTGGGACTTGCGAGGAGAAGGATGAATCCTCCTGTGTACAGACCGCTGGTGGGCCTGTCGACAATGGAAGAACGACATATCATACTGACATACAGGCTTGACAGAGCCACTATACATGAACTGTGTGCCCAGCTGGAGCCAGACCTGATGTCCCCCATCCGCCAACCCACAGGGATTCCCCCTCTGGTGCAAGTTCTGTCAGTACTCCATTTTTTGGCAAGTGGATCATTCCAAACAACAGTTGCCATATCATCAGGGATGTCTCAGCCTATGTTTTCTAAGGTTTTGTCCAGAGTGTTGTCTGCCCTGATGAAATACATGCGGAGCGACATTGTGTTCCCTGAGGTGGGGGATTTGGCTACAGTGAAGGGTGATTTCTATGCCCTTGGACATATCCCCAACATCATTGGTGCCATTGATGGGACCCATGTGGCTTTGGTTCCCCCCCAGAGAAAGTGAACAGGTGTACAGGAACAGAAAAAGTTATCATTCGATGAATGTCCAGGTGGTCTGTTTGGCAGACCAGTACATCTCCCATGTAAATGCCAAGTTCCCTGGGTCAGTGCATGACGCGTATATCATGTGAAATAGCAGCATCCCTTATGTGATGGAACAGCTACAGAGACATCGTGTGTGGCTATTGGGGGACTCTGGTTACCCCAACCTCTCCTGGCTATTGACCCCAGTGAGGGATCCCCAGACCAGGGCAGAGGAACGGTACGATGAGGCCCATGGGCGTACTAGGAGGATCATAGAAAGAACCTTCGGCCTCCTGAAGGCCAGGTTCAGGTGCCTGCATATGACAGGTGGATCCCTAATGTACTCACCAAAGAAGGTGTGCCAGATCATCGTGGCCTGCTGTATGCTTCTCAATCTGGCTTTGCGACACCAGGTGCCTTTCCTGCAGGAGGATGGTCCAGATGGTGGTGTTGTAGCAGCTGTGGAGCCTGTGGAGAGTGAAGAGGAGGAAGACGACGGGGACGACACAGACACCAGGGACACAGTTATACAACAGTATTTTCAGTAGCACACAGGTAAGAATCAACCACCCAATTTTACATTTACTTACAGCCTCCTGCCTCTCTACTGTTGGTGTTTCCACCCAGTTCCTGTTCACTGATTTGTGACTTTACCTTCCCTTTTCAGAGCTGTATGCGCCACTGCGTGACTTCTGCTTTGTTTGCCCATGGACTACAGCCGTAAGACAGTGGTATGTTGTCATCACAATGTAACTGAACATTTTTGCACCGTTATGTGTAATGCATTTGTTAAGAATACAAGCAGACTCCAGATTATTTGAGTGAAATAAGTGATTTAATTAAAGTGCTACATTTAGGTACATGATTGTAAAACGGTGATGGGTGGGGGTGGAGTAATGTCCATGGCAGAGTCCAGTTCTCAGTCTCACAGGTGCATTGTCAATATGCCTGTGGAAGGATGGAGCAGGGGCAGTTTGAGGTTGGACAGGGTGACAATGTGGGACAGTGGGATGACATCAGGGGGTATCTTATGCTGGCGGGGATCTTGGCATCCTACTCTGTCTTCTTGTGAGATCTCAGGTTCCACTTGTGGGTGGTTGTTCTTCTGCAGGAGGTGGGGTTCTGGTGGCCTGTCGTTGTGTGGGGGCTTCCTGTCCACTAGCGCCGGCGGAGGTGGTAGGCTGTTCCTGGTCTAGACTAGTGACAGGGGCCCTTTGGGGTGCCACATGGTCCCGCAATGTGGTGACTATCTGGTTAAGGGCCACGACGATGGTCCCCATTGCGGCACTAATGTTCCTCAGTTCCTCTCTGAACCCCATGTACTGTTCCTCCTGCAGTGCCTGGATCTCCTGGAACCTGGCCAGTACCGTCGCCATCGTCTCCTGGGAGTGGTGGTATGCTCCCATGATGGAGGAGAGGGCCTCTTGGAGAGTGGGTTCCATGGGCCTGTCCCCCCCCTGTCGCACAGCAGCCCTCCCAGTTCCCCTGTGTTCCTGGGCCTCTGCCCCCTGGACGGTGTGCCCACTACCACTGCCCCCAGGTCCCTGTTGTTGTTGGGGTGTTGGGTCAACCTGGGTGCCCTGTAGTGGTGGACACACCGCTGATTGACGTGTCCTGGAGACAGAGGCATGGGCCCGCTGGGTGGGAGCTGTGCTGGTGTTCCCAGAGGGGGTTAGGTCTGCTGTAGCCTGTGGCTGTCTGAGGGGAACCGACTGTCCCGAGGTCCCCGATGGGCCGGGCTGGTCATCTGGGTCCAGGGAGACAGAGCTGTTGTCATCACTGGGGGCCTCTTCTGGGGGTGGGATGGACATCTCTGGACCCTCCGTGGCAGTGTGGTGACGTTCGGGTCCTGCAGGGGTATAAGGGTGTGGTTATTGCTTCTGTGTGTGGCATTTTGTGTGATGGGTGGGTGGCCGTGTACCCAAGTGCAGGCATTCCCTTGTGGGGGCTTTTGTGAGGGTGGCTTGTGGGGGTGATGTGTGTGTGCAGTGGGCATGCTTTGGTGATGGGTGTCCATGCTTTGTGGACGCATGCAGGGCTTGGTGTTGGGATGGGTGGGTTGTGATGGTGAGCCATTTGCAAGGAGTTGGTGTGATGGGGGTGAGGGTGGGGGTATGATTTGGGATGCAGGTGGGGAGGGGGTGGGAAGAAGTAGTTAAGATTAGACTTACCAGAGTCCATTCCTCCAGATACTCCTGCGAGGCCCTCAGGATGCAGGATGTGCAAGACTTCCTCCTCCCATGCTGTAAATTCTGGGGGAGTAGGTGGGGGTCCGCCGCCAGTCTTCTGCACCGCTATGTTGTGCCTTGATACCATGGAACGCACCTTCCCCCGTAGGTCGTTCCAGCGCTTCCTTATGTCATCCCGATTGCGTGGATGCTGTCCCACAGCGTTGACCCTGTCGACTATCCTTTGCCATAGCTCCATCTTCCTAGCAATTGTGGTGTGCTGCACCTGTGCCCCGAAGAGCTGGGGCTCTACACGAACTATTTCCTCCACCATTACCCTGAGTTCTGCGTCAGAGAACCTGGGGTGTCTTTGGGGTGCCATGGGGTGGTGTGGATGAGGTGAGGGATGTTGTATGTGTTGTAGAGTGTGGTGTGTGTGGTGGTGTATGGTGTTTTGTGCGTGGGAATTGTGTGGGTGATGTTTTGATTTGCCTCTGTGTGATGGTCTACTCTAAGCAGTGCTGTCTCTCTCTGTCCTTCAGTCGCTATTGTGGTCGTAAGGGTTTGTGGGTGATGTGGGTGTGTGTTTTATATTGTATTGGGTGTGTGGGAGTGTTGTGTATATGTGTCTCAGGTATGTGTATTTCAAATTGTCCAATGTGGTTGTGTTTTGTAAGGGTGTGTCTATTTTGACCGCGGCGATGTGTACCGCCAATGGAATACCGCGGTTGAAAGACCGCCGCGTGGATTCGTGGGTCGGAATGGCATGGGCGTATTTCTGTTGGCGTGACGGTGGAGGTTTGGTCATCGCCAGTTTTTCGCTGACCTTTGGTGTTGCGGACTTTTGTTGATGTCGGGTTTTTGGCGGTTTGCCAGTTGCGGGTCAGAATGACCGTGGCGGTTTATCGCAGCCGCGGCGGTGTTATGGCGGTCTTCTGTCTGGCGGTAAGCGCCTTTTACCACCGAGGTCGGAATGACCCCCCAAGTGTTAGTGCTTCCATGCATATTGTTCAAACCTTTGTTGCATGGCACTTCCTACTGTTAGCACTTTTCATGTTTTGTGTATTCTTTTTGTCACTATCCCTATTTTGTTACCCTAGTATTAATGTTTGAGGATTAGTGTTAGTGGATTCATCAGTGTTCCTGATTGAGTGTTTCCATGTCAATATTAGTACATATGTGCAAGTGTCCCTCAGTTTCTTTCCCACCATTATTATTGCAGTTTCAGTGTTATTGTCTCTTTTCCCCATCTACTCATGTCCTGTGATTTCTTCAGTGCCATTGTTCATAGCCCAATGTCAGTATCCCAATATCAATGACCCATGTTAGTCTCAGTGTCTTTGAGTCAATGTCCGCTAGTCCAAGCAGGAACTACAATCCTAGTCAGGATAAGTCAGATACAGACCATAAATTAACCTGTGCCCATCCTCTGGTAGCTTGGCACAGAGTAGGCAGGCTTAACTTAAGAGGCAATGCATGCAGTGTTTGTGCAGCACGTCAAACAGTAACACAGTGAAAACACCACAAAACTAATCCACACTGTTAGAAATGGGGTCTTTGGTTGGCAGTCAGGTTACCCCTTGTCCAAGCAAGCACCCTCACTCTAGACAGGGTAAGTCACACACAATCCAAATTATCCTGTGCCCACCCTCTGGTAGCTTGGCACTGAGCAGTCAGGCTTAACTTAGAAGGCAATGTGTAAAGTATTTGTTCAATAAATCAAAGAATAACACAATATAGCACCACAAAAAACTACACCACACAGTGTTTAGAAAAGTATATAATATTTATCTGGATATTTGCAGGTCAAAAACTATCAAAGATGCAATAAGTAAATGTAGAGATATCACTGAAAAGTGATACAAAGGGGGTTATTACAACTTTGGAGGAGGTGTTAATCCGTCCCAAAAGTGACGGTAAAGTGACGGATTTACCACCAGCCGTATTACGAGTCCATTATATCCTATGGAACTCGTAATACGGCTAGTGGTATATCCGTCACTTTTAGGACGGATTAACACCTCCTCCAAAGTTGTAATAACCCCCAAAGTGTCTTAAGTCTTTTTAAAGCAAACAAAGGTGGTCATTCCAACCGCGGCGGGCAGCGGTAGCCGGCGAATGACCGCACCGCGGTCAAAAGACCGCAGCGGCCATTCTGGCTTTCCCGCTGGGCCGGCGGGCGACCGCCAAAAGGCCGCCGGCCGGCCCAGCGGGAAAGACCGAGCAACGATGAAGCCGGCTCCGAATGGAGCCGGCGGAGTTGCTGGGGTGCGACGGGTGCAGTGGCACCCGTCGCGATTTTCAGTGTCTGCTTTGCAGACACTGAAAATCATTATGGGGCCCTGTGAGGGGGCCCCAGGACACCCGTTCCCGCCATCCTGTTCCTGGCGGTTTTTACCGCCAGGACCAGGATGGCGGGAAGGGGGTCGGAATCCCCATGGCGGTGCTGCAAGCAGCGCCGCCATGGAGGATTCCTTGGGCCAGGGGTAAACCGGCGGGAAACCGCTGGTTGCCCTTTTCTGACCGCGGCTTTACCGCCGCGGTCAGAATGGCCCAGGAAGCACCGCCAGCCTGTTGGAGGTGCTTCCGCGGTCCCCGGCCCCGGCGGTCATGGACCGCCAGGGTCGGAATGACCCCCAAAGTCTCTTTCAAGCACAAAGAACCTGGTTCCCATGAAAAATCTCCACAAAGGGCCGCAGAGTAGGAGAAGCGTGGAAACAAAGGGGTGTGCGTCGATTTCTCGGGCCGCACACGCCGATGCATCGTTTAGTTTACACACAGGGACAGCTGTGCGTCGGTTTCTGGCTCTTGGTCGTGGATCCTCTTCGGGTTGCAGGCTTTTCAGATGCCCCGGGTCTGTGATGGGAATCCTGGGCTTGCCGAGCAAAGTCACAAGCGCTGCATCGCTCCTGTGGGCATTGCGTGGACGTTTCTTCTGCACGGCAGGCGCTACGTTGATTTCCCCTCAGGAAGTCGGGCTGTGTCATCCCAGGTTGGCTGTGCGTCGATCCGGTGGGCCGTGCGTCGAAGTTCCGGTCGCAACTCAGGTGCTGCTTCGATCTTCTCCTTGAGAAGTCACGCTGCGTCGTTCTAGTTCGGCTTGCGGTGAATTTCTCACCGCGGGGCAGGCTGTGCATTGTTTTTGGCAAGCTGTGCATCAAGTTTGCGCCGCACAAGGAGTCCAGTTGCAAGAGAGAAGTGTTTTTGGTCTGGAGACTTGAGGGAACAGGAGGTAAGCTCTATCCAAGCCCTTGGAGAGCACGTCTTCACCTCAGCCAGAGAGCAGTAAGGCAGCAGGGCAACAGCAAGGCAGCAGTCCTTCACAGAAAGTAGTCAGGTGAGTCCTTTGGGCAGCCAGGCAGTTCTACTTGGCAGGATGCAGGTTCTGGTTCCAGTTATCTTCTTCAGGAAGTGTCTGAGTTGGAAGGGGCAGAGGCCCTGCTTATATACCCAAATGTGCCTTTGAAGTGGGGGAGACTTCAAAGAGTGGTTTAGAAGTGCACCAGGTCCCCTTTCAGTTCATTCCTGTCTGCCAGAGTCCCAGTAAGGGGTGTGGCAGTCCTTTGTGTGAGACAGGCCCTCCACTCTCCCAGCCCAGGAAGACCCATTTAAAATGCAGATGACTGCAAGTGAGGCTGAGTATCTTGTGTTTGGGGTGTGTCTGAGTGAATGCACAGGGAGCTGTCTACTAAACCCAGCCAGACGTGGATTGCAAGGCACAGAAAGATTTAAGTGCAGAGAAATGCTCACTTTCTAAAAGTGGCATTTCTAAAATATTAATATTAAATCCAACTTCACCAGTCAGCAGGATTTTATATCACCCTTCTGGCCATACTAAATATGACCTTCCTACTCCTTTCAGATCAGCAGCTACCACTCAAACAATGTATGAGGGCAGCCCCAATGTTAGCTTATGAAGGGAGCAGGCCTCACAGAAGCGTAAAAACGAATTTGGGAGTTTTACACTACCAGGACATGTAAACTACATAGGACATGTCCTGCCTTTTGCCTACACAGCACCCTGCCCTGTGGGTTACCTGGGGCATACCTTAGGGGTGTCTTATATGTAGAAAAAGGGGAGGTTTAGGCTTGGCAAGTACTTTTAAATGCCAAGTCGACACACAAATGCCTTCCAATGGCAGTCCTGAGACAAGGTTAATGGACTACTAAAGTGGGTGGCACAACCAGGGCTGCCGCCCCACTAGTAGCATTTAATCTACAGGCACTGGCACATATAGTGCACACTACTAGGGACTTATAAGTAAATTAAATAGTCCAATTGAGTATGATCCAATTTTACCATGTTTAAAGGGAGAGAGCATATGCACTTTAGCACTGGCTAGCAGTGGTAAAGTGCGCAGAGTCTAAAAACCAGTAAACACAGTGTCCAAAAAGTGGAGGGAGGCAGGCAAAAAGTTGGGGGTGACCACCCTAAGGCTATCATGTCTAACACACACTAAGTTAGGAAAATAGATTATTATTATTATTTTATAAATAAAACAAGACCAAAATGGCAAAAATCCAATGAGTAGAAGTCGAGGTATGAATTTTCAAAGAATAAATGTGAAAATTGCACTTAGAAGCAATAAGCACCCATGGGGACTGGGACAAAATCAAGAGTTCAGGCCACTCGCGATGGAGCACAGGTCAGGTACAAGACCCAAGCAGAGCCCGCTTAGTAAAAGTACCTTAATACTTGTCACACCATCAGAGGCGTTGATGATCCCCAAGCAGTTTGGGTATTGCACCGGATTTCTCAACACAACTGCGACGATGCATCGGTGCTGGTGAACAAAGCATGGTTCTGAATGCAATGTACTAGGTTAATCCACAGTGGAGATGGTGATGTGTTGATCTCCAACGGGTGGAGGCAATGAGCTGGTTCTGAAGAGTTGGTTCTAGAGACTATGTAGCGGATCAGAATGTGATGTGCTGGGTTTTTGCATGCAACAGCAAAGATGCACCACTTCTGATGAAGATGCATGGGTTCTGGTAGTTGAAGCACTTTATACTCACTTCCGAAGGCCCTGGACTGAGGAGGCTCTACTTGGTAGAGCACGATTTGCAGCAAGCAAAGTCCAGGGCTGTATGTAGATTGCAGAGATGTCTTTCATGTCCTTGAGGCTTCAGAACGGTAGGCACGTGTGCTGGATTCAAATGAGATTAGTCCAGTTCTTCCTCAGCAGGGAAGAGGACAGCAAGAAACAGGGCAGCACAGCAGAAAATCAGTTCTTCCAGAGCAACAGTCCAGAGTGGCAGTTCTTGTAGCAGCACAATAGTCCATCTTCCTGGCAGAGTTCTTCACAGGGCTGGTAGTGTACTGATTTGGGAGGGTCAGAAGTCCAGTATTTATATCCAGTGTGCCTTTTCATGATGTTGATGGCCCATCAATCACGCCTAAGCCTCCTTTGTGTGTGGCTGACTAGAGGGAATGCTCTTTTGTCACCCAGCCTAGACGTGAATTGGAAGCAGGCTGAAGGCACACAGGACTAAGAGCAGGAAAATGGCAACTTTCTAAAGGTTGTATTTTCAAACTGTAACATTAAATCTAACATTGCCATTAAAGAGTGTTTATTATTACAGTTCCATAGGAACTAGTTTTGACATGCTTACTACTTTTCAATTAGGAATCACAGTGTAATAAAGCATCCCCAATTTTAAACCATTAGGGTGGTAGGCCGCACAATAGTGAAAAGCTAATTTGGTAGTTTTTCTTTACCAGGACATGTAAAACTTAAAAGTATATGTCCTGCCTTTTAATTACATAGCAACCTCCTGCCCAGTGGGCTACCGAGGGAGTAACTGAGGGGGTGCTTGCTTGTAATAAAAAGGGAGTTTAGAGTTTGGCAACAGGTTTTAAACGCCAAGTCGACATGACCATGTAACTGCACATACAGAGTTTGCAATGTCAGGCCTGAGACGTGTTTAAGAGATACTTGTGTGGGTAGCACAAGCAGAGCTGCAGTCCCACCAGTAGCATTCACTTTAGAGGCCCTGGGCACATGTAGTACACCTTACTAGGATCTTATAAGTAAATTAAATATACCAATTAGGTATATGCCAATCAAACCATGTTGTGCGCACTTTAACATCCATCAACACTGGTAACATTCTCAGAGTCCCAAGGCCAACAAAAAATAGCTCAGCAAAAAGTGAAGGGTGAAAGGCACAAAGTTTAGAGGTGACTCTGTAGAGAGGGCTATGTCCAATAATAAACCTTGGCAGTGTTTCAGTGCCCAAGCCCATGCCACTGTCCCAGTGTTAATTTCACTACGTGCAACTCTTTCAGTGTCTCCTTGGCAGTGCCCTTTTGTCAGTATCCAGGTGTCAGTGACCCAACTCAGCAACCACAGGTCAGTGCCCCTAATAAGTGCTCTTGTGTTAGTGGCCTTGAATCAACTGATGTTCTGTCCAAGCATCAGTATCTAAGAGTGAATATCCTAAATTCCCTGTGTCAGTCTCCCTGTGCCATGGCCCCATGCAAATGTACCAGCATCAATTGTTGTGCGAGTGTCTCTGTCTCCAAGTCAAGTTCCATATGTTGGGTTTCTATTATCGGTCTCCTGAGGGAAGTGTCCCAGTGGAAATGCTCTTGTGTTAGTGTTGCTAAGCGAATGCTGGTGCTGCTGATTTATTGTTCTAATGTTTCCCTGTGTCAATGTTTGTGACTCATGTTAACGAGTGTGTGCCACTGACACCATGCAACATCCCCATGCTATTGTTAGTGCCCTTTTGTTCGAGTGTCCTTAAACCCATCATAGGCTTAATGCCAATGTCCCTGCAGAAGTATCCTTTTTAAGCAACCCCAAATGATATGTCCCTGCAGTCAGTGTTGATGTGTCAGTGTAAAGTACCACAGTTGTGATATTTCCCAGTGTCACTATCTTAATGTCAGTATCTTTGTGCCCCAGTGTTAGAAATTGGGTTTCTGGTTGGCAGAGGCATACACAGCAATTAATACAAACATGTATGAAGTCTGTCAGTTCTGAAATTATAGAAGGCCACAGAAATAGACGAGACAGCAATTCCCTTATTATCCTCCTACATAGTTAGCAAAGAATCTATGAGAGTGAACACCACTGTTAACACAAATTTAAGGCTTATAACGGAGATTTAATGATTTCATTTGTTTAAATCAGCAATTCCCTGCAAATCTGTGAGTCCATATGAGATTAGCACACTTCCAAGGAATAGAGTTGTTAAGGCATTTTGAACCCATCTTTGGATGGTTCACTTTGGGAGTCTGAACTGATCAAAACTGCAAGAAGAAATAAAACAGCAAAATTACATCCACTAAAATCTCATGAAAAATATACAAAAAATTAATCACAAAGGTTTCCAACTTTGCAACTCACGCTTTAAAACAACATGTTCACAAATGCCTGAAGCACAGACAAAAGTTCTCACCAATGCATGCATTATAAAAACCAAAATACCGAAGAAAAGAGAAAAATCCTGCAATATTGATAACAAGCGGACAAATCATGAAACTCAGTTATGAAAATATAAAATATGGAGGGTAGTGGGACTTAAGATCTAATTCCCACACATTGTGGAAGCCAAAACTTGAGATGCAAAAAAATGATTTGCCAAACACAGAGTGGACACTATTAATTAAAAGGTCATATCAGCTTAAAAAGAATTAATAACTCACAATCAAGGGGAATATTCATTTTGAATGGCAGATGGATCCGGAACCAAACGTCAGCGGTTTCTTTAATAACAGAGTGGGTCCTCCAACAAAGAAATCAATGTGGATACTACAAAATTCCAACATTCGCTTCGTTCTTCCCAGAAATGAAAAATTCGACCCACTTTCAAAGAGGGGTTAACAACAAGAGGCATCTCCTTAGTCACACACGGCCTCTTAACTAATTAATTCTGCAAAATAAATATGAAACATAGGCCCTGTCAAAACTTCACAACTATATGGCCTGGAAGAAACTTTGTAGCCCGCACAGCGTAACCTGTTCATAGCGGATCACCGCAGATCATATACCGCATAGCTACTTTGTCGCAAGATGCGTATATAGAAAGCTCATGCCAGCTTTGAAAGCATTATTAACTCACAGAGGAGGAGATAGAATGCAAAACCACACATCTCTGATATTTTAATGTAGAAATGTGTCCTTCAACAAAAACAACAATATAGGCACCCCAAGAATGAAAACCTCGCTTAATTCCACTCAGCAGAGAGAAAATTGAACTCACCTCCAAACAACAATTCAGAGCATACTGTATCTCCTTCATCAAGTGCGACCTCATCAGTATCCCACTCTACAAAAACAATCCATCAAGCAGATGTAATCTAAATGAATACACGATGGAATAAAGCATGCTGGAACCATGCATGCCTGAAAAACGTGGTCGGAACAACAACTGCGTTGTTTTCACGAATGCTTTATCCACGAATGCCTTCACAATGATTTTTCATTGTAAAGGCATGCAGGGAACGGCATGCGTGGTTCCAGCATGCAACTCTCCCAACACCCCGCCTCCAGCCCTAACACAATCCTACCCCTACTGCCACCCCACCCCAAAAAAACATCCTACCCCGCCCCTGAAAACAATCCTGCCACAACCCCACAACCCCCACCCCTAAAAACAATCCAATCCCAGCCACCCACCCAGCTCAGAAAAACTGAAACTACCTAGAACCCCAGCTCCTAAAAACTGAAACTACCCTGACTCCTCACCTACACCCCAAACAACTAAAACTACCCTGACCAACCCACCATCACCCCTCAAAACTAAATCTAACCCAGCCTCCTAACACATCATACTAAAACTACCCCAACCTCCACCCTTAAAACTAAAACTACAATGACCTCCTCCCCGCACCTAAAACTACCATGACCCCATACCCCCACAATTAAAACTACCCTGACCCCCAACCCCTAAAACTACTGTGAACCCCCACCGTTGACCCTAAAAACTAAAACTACCCGGAACCCCCTAAAACTTAAGCTACTCTGACCATCCAACCCTGCCCCAAAACTTAAACTAACCCCAAACCTCCACCCCCTTCCCTAAAAACTAAAACTATGCCCCTAAAACTTAAACTACCCCACTCCCCACCCCATCCCACCCCTAAAAACTAAAATAACCCCAACCCCCACCCCTGCCCCTAAAACTTAAACTACCCGACCTCCACCCTGCCCCTAAAACTTAAACTACCCTGGACCCCCACCCTGCCCAGAAAAACTAAAATTACCCCAACCCCCACCCAGCCCCTAAAAACTACCCGACCTCTCACCCCACCCCTAAAACTACGGCGACCGTCCACACCTTCCCCTAAAACTTAAACTACCCCAAACCCCCACCCTGCCCCTAAAAGCTGAAATTGCCCTGACCCCCCACCCCACCCGTAAAAACTAAAACTATCCGCCCCTAAAACTACCTCCTACCCTACCCAGCCCCACTTACCTTGCCACGTCCTCTCCCGATCCCGACCTCCCACCCCACCCCTAAAACTTAAACTACCCCAAACCCTTCACCCCCTTAAACTTAAACTACCCTGACCCCCCTAAATACTGAAACCACCCAGATCCCCACCCCACTCATAAAAAACTAACACTGTCCCGACTCCCCGCCCCTAAAAACTAAAACTACCCCGTCCCTAAATCTACCCCTCAACCCTGCCCCAGCCCCATTTACCTGACCGCGCCCTCTCCCGAGCCTGAGTATGTTTTCCTCTGCCTTAACCACGCATGTTTGTTGTTCAGGACATGCGTGATTAAGGCAAAGAAAAACAGAGTCTTTGTTCACAAAAGCATGTTCCGTTTTCTTGGACAGCACACCTTGTTGTTCAGCAGTCGTTGTTTAAGCTGTTTCCTTATCTGAATACCACTCGCACAAACCACTCGACAGAAAGAAAATTCTTGAATGATGGAAAACGCTTGTTGCGACTCACTCCCAACCTGATCCACAGCACTAAGTTTTAACACTCCACAAACTGTCAAAAAGCGGACAGAGAATCACACTACAGACAGTCATTACAGTGTTCTTCTTACGGAAGGAGTACAAAAAGGCAAATGAGTCAACTGCCACATACCTGCAAAAGCATGTCTGCAATTATTGGTCCAATGTCACTGAATGCCAAAACCGATCCTCTTGAAGGGCTATCTTTTATATTGAGTGCAGAAGTACCCAAAAATTAGGGAGAGGGTCCGTCCAAGATGCTGCTAATGTATTATGGGAATTGCAGTGTTTCCCAAACCAAAATTAATGAAAAAGAAACACACAATTGAAACTTTCAGCCAGATGCTTACTACAACATACCTGCAATGACATATTTCTAATTACTACACAATGGCACCAAATGCTACAACGGATCCTATTGGCTAGACTTCTTTAGAATTGTAGACAGAAGTTAACAAAAGATGGTTTCCAAAACATTCCATTTTGCTCCGGGTCGATTATGGGATTTATAGTACCACCCAAAACAAAATTAGTGGAAATGAGGCGCGCACTACAAACCTCCCAATGGACTGAACCACATCCGTCAAACCTTCTCAGTGCCACGCCAGGACGGCTGTACATGCACTATGTGAAACCAATCACTATTTAGATGTTATCTCAGTGACACGATCATGGGGACAAGCTTTTTATGTGTTGTGGAAATAAAAGACCATAGGGCAAGTCATAAGACTAAAATCTGGAATGATACATTTTTAGAACACACTAGGGGCCAGATGTAGCAAAGTTTTGTGAGTCCAAATGGCCCGATTCGCTATTTGCAACCTCGCAAAATCCGAAATGGGATGCAAAAATCCCATTTCCAAAATGCAAATAGCGATGCGACACAGCACCGACTTGTAAAAATTGCAACCTGATTTTGCGACCCGCAAATAGGGAGTTGCAAATTGCGAGTCACAAACCATATGCAAAAGCCAGTCGCAAATTACAACGAGTCGCCAAAATGCCCATTTTGCACATCTAGATTGCCACTGATTCAGAGCAGGTGGTAAAAAGAAACCAAAGTACAAAAGGACTCAGAATGGCTGAACTGTAGGTGATAGCATGGAGGAGGAGGCAGAGATTGAGAGGATATACTGAGCGAGGCAGACAATATTTCAACAAACTGAGGAGGATATATATGACAAATATAGACTGAGCAGTGCTGCAATCTTAGAATTAATTGAACTACTGAATCCTCAGCTTGACCGACAGACAATGCACGGCAGCGCCATCCCTACACATGTGCAAGTGCTATGCTCACTGCACCTCTTGGCCTTGGGTAGCTATCAGGGGGTGATTGCTGTGGCAGGTGAGGTATCCCAAAGTGCACTCTCACGATTCTTCAGATGTTTCCTTGATGCCATACTCACACACATTTCCAGATATATATACCTACCCAGGATTGAGGCAGAAATTAACAGCACCAAGTTGGACTTCTACAGAATTGCCAACGACCCCCATGTAATTGGGTGTGTGGACGGACACATATACAAATTTGCCCTCCTGCAAATCTGGAATATGTGTTCCGCAATAGGAAATGTACCCACTCACTAAACATCCAGGTGGTATGTGACGCCCATAATGTCATTACTGACATTGCAGCTAAATATCCAGGGAGAACACATGACTCATACATATTCAGGGACAGTGGGATACACCAACGCCTAGAACGTGGGGAGTTTGGAGACGGATATCTATTAGGTATTGCTGACTACACCCTGAAGCCATACATACAGGTCACTGTGTAACCCATTGATGCCCTGCTAAATTTGCCTTTTTTGTCAAACAGGTGACAGGTCATATACCCTGAGACCATGGATACTCACCCCGTACCTAACACCTGGCAATCAGAACGAGAGGCGGTATAACAGTGCACATCGGCGGACCAGAACTGTAGTGGAGAGGACCTTTGGCTTGTTAAAGACAAGATTCAGATGTAATATAATCATGCTCATGCCTTTGCAGATTGGTAAAACGTGAACGAATGGTCAGTATTTTTGTCCGTGAACGGTGGCAACTCCATTTATACACCTGTAGAGACATGCGACCAATACATTTTTATTTGCAACAATCCTTTTCAGGAAAAAAGGCTATGGAACGGATAGGGGGTTCAAAATATGTGCACTGCACCTCTTCGCCATCCACCGGAGAACATGTAAGAATTTTGTTTCTTCATACACCCTCTCAGTTCTGAAGGCCTGCTAACGGCTAACTTTTCACTCTGTATAGGTTTTTTAATTGTTTTTTTTGTTTAAATTTTATGCAAAGAAAAACACAAAGGAATAAAACAGGTATGGGACAGCATTGCAGAGCACGTGTTGGAATAACGGGTGAAGGCATAACATTTCTCACATACAAGTACTTCTCACAGCAGAAAGGAAAACAACTACGTAGAAAGAAAATAAATCAGAGAATCAGCTAAGAGCAGAAGTTAAAAATAGCTTAATATAGAAATGTAGCGTAAAAGTCAATATGTCACAATTGTAGACTTGACAGTCCAGTGGTGTAACAAAAAGCAATAACACACCCCTAAGTGAAAGGGACACAACCACAGAACAGAAGAAGGATAATATGGTAATGTGTAATAGTTACCAAACAACATGACTTAATATAGGGTTCACAGGGGTTTGGTATCAGCAAAGTAAGGGCCACATTTATATTTTATACTTTTTGACGCAAAATGCACTGTCGCAGTTTTGTGTCAAAAGTTTAACACCGGCTAATGCCATTTCTTTACGCCACCCGGGCGTCAAATTTATACTTTGACTCTCCGTGGCGCAAATCACAGGTTAGAGTCTGTTTTTTTTACTCAAACCATTGCACCACGTCGTAGAGAAAAACAACGTTAATGTGGCGAAAATGCAGATTGGAGGTGGGAGTCCAGCACCGCAGGAGGCTCTGGACCACATGGAGGGAATGGTGGTAGCCGTCATCCCAGAGGAGATCGTCACAGGGATTCAAGGACAGGACAATGCAGACTACCAGGAAACAACACAGATGGAGGGTAAGTTGCATGGGGGACAAAAATGCCTATATGTTAACTGTAAGCGGGGGTACATACCTACTACACAATGCATGTCAGCCATGAAAATCAAGTAGTGGAAAGGGCAAAGGGGCACGGCACGGGTGCATGGGCTGTGCAGGGGAAACCAGGGGCACAGCACAACACTACACCAACAACCTTTGCATGGGGGTACTCTGCCATGCCAAGGCTGTTGGAAAGGCCAAGCCAGTCCAGGAGGGTAGGGTACAACGTAAAACTGGCCTTCTGTCACACAACAGCTGGTATTGTCGCTACATGAACTATGGCTCCATTTCCAGTCTCAGGACATATCCCCAAGTGGTATTTACCATTGACAACAGTTGCCACCACCACCTGTGCTGTGGGTGCAGGTTAAGTAGCTAATGGCAGTTATGTGCTCATGGATCAAACACACTCAAAATGCAGTGTTCAGGATGATGAGGTTATCAATCCCCTGTAATTCCTAACACAGTGCAAATCCTGTCAAATGCTCATGTCTATATGCGCTATCAACATTAGGTATTGTTACTTACATTATGAAGCACACAGCAGTAATGTCATACCCATGCTGCACATTTCAGGGTCTACCCCGTGCCTTTGTTACAATAGCTGCAATGCCACCTTGCAATATCCCAAATGTCATACTGCTAAGAGAACAGCATTGAGGGGGAGGACATATGTGTCTAGCTATT
The DNA here is from genome assembly GCF_031143425.1 of Pleurodeles waltl. NCBI lineage: Eukaryota > Metazoa > Chordata > Amphibia > Caudata > Salamandridae > Pleurodeles > Pleurodeles waltl. The sequence continues at coordinate 1,417,358,868 of NC_090446.1, forward strand.
GAAACACACCTGCACCGTCATTAGAGGAAATGGAACCCTGCCAGGACCATCACTGCAATCCAATGTAGCACACAGGCCGTTTTTTTCATGAGGACGTAGGGGCTCCACCCAGGCCATATTTCCTATCTTCTATCTTGTTTATATTATTATTTTCATGGTACAGTACGTATGTACAGGTTCATCAGGCAGGGTCAGGCAAGTTTCACAGGCACATGTGCTTAGTGCACATGTGCCACTTGTTGCAGATTTAACAGGGCTTACATTTTCCTAGCCCTGGTCCTCTTTGGGCTTCGACACCATAAAGCCACACCCCTCTATGATGAAAGGCATGCTTCGCTGATTGAACACAGCGTGGGCGCATTAGGCTTAAGCCCTGTGCTGCCCAACACTGTGTGTCAATCAGCAAGGCTGTCAGAGGGCGGGCTTCATATTAAGCTGGCGCTTCTTTATGACACAGTTCATTCGAGCCCACTGACTCTCCGCTTGATCAGCAGGAGCTGTGACATCATGTGGGGCCTACGCACTGACATGGAGGCAGCAGATGAAGACTTAGCTAAGCACCAGCCCTGCTTTCCTTGGCATATCGTTGGAGGGCCTGCTTGCAGCTCAGAAATGTTGCTACCCCAGTACAACTACCATGGTATGTGGCTTTACACTTATAAATTGAGATGTTTGTGCCCCTAAACTGAACTGGTGTTTGTGAATTGCCCCGTCTGTGGGTGGAAGACAGAACGCGAAAATGAGTGTGTGTTCTAGGTTTTGGTGTGCTGTAGTCAGTGGTACTGTGTCCCATTGTTATATCAAACACATCTATATTCTTCTGAGTGGAAAATAAATGAGTGACAGTCTGTGTGTATCTGAGTGTGTGGGTGTTACTCTTTGGGTGTGCGCGCACGTGTTACTGTGTGTGTAGTACCTGAAGGTTAGTATGTGTGGGTATTTGCCTGCCTAAGGTCACAAGTCTCAGCGCAGATTCCGTATACCTCTGTGTGTGGCTTCTGTGTAGGATAGCATACGTATGTGTTAATCTGTGTATGCGCACGCGTGTTACTGTGTGTGTGTGTTAGCATGTGTGGGTTAGTATGTGTCTGTGTGTATTTGCGTGCACGCCTGCCTAAGGTCACAAGTCTCAGCACACATCATATATACCTCTGTGTAGCTGCTGTCTAGGATAGCGTGTGTGTGTTGGTATGTCTGTGTCAAAGGGGTTGTTGTTGTTGGTGAGCAGTGTTTGCCTGGGAGGTCATCAGGGTTACTCAGTCAATTCTTTGGCCTCTTACCAGAGCCTGAACAGGCCGACCGGGTCTGTTTAAAGCTCAGAGGCCATCTTGCTTGACGCATATGTTTAAAGCACAGATGCACTCTTGCCTTCTAAGCTGGCTCATTTCTCGTCTGGTGTCACCTGGTGCTGAAATGCCCACCTCTTTCCGATCCCTAAGACTGGGGTGTACTTGTGGGTTTCAATTCAACCCCACTTTGGTGTGTTTAACTAGGTAAAACAGCAGCCTTGTTTCTGCCTGCAAGGGAACGTTTCAGGGTGTAAACTTTCTTACTGTATAAAATGTCAGAATCCGGAAGATGGGAGTTAAATCATTAGTTATGTCATGGTAATCCGGGTGACCTGTTTCTGGTGGCGGCGCTCATGGCACTGGAAGTAGTCCTGACGGTCTATGGCTGTCCAAGCAGGGGTCTGTGCTTGTCCTTTCATCAGCCTCCTGTGTCATGCAGCACACACACAGACTGCCAGCTGTCATCTGTGGACAAGGGGCACTGGTGGCTTGTGCACATCCTTGAACTGTTGGACATAGTGATGTGCCATCTCTGCCTGGGAGCGTTCCAACACCCCCAGTCCCATACGTGCAGATGGAAGCCAGCTGCCTTCTGTGGACTAGGGAATCAGGTGGTCTCTGAAAATCCCTTCACAGTTGGACACCGTGGGAGCCAGCTTCTCTCTGGCATGAGGGACACAACACCTGGCATTTACACGTCCTTGCACTGTTGGACACATTGACGTGTCATTTCCTCCGGGGGACATTAAAACTTCTCCAGTATTATAAGTGTAGAGGGGAGCCAGCTTCTCTCTGGGATAAGGGACACGACACCTGGCAGTTACACATCCTTGCACTATTGAACACATTGACGTGCCATCTCCTCCCAGGGACATTAAAACTTCCCCAGTATTATTAGTGCAGAGGGGAGCCAGCTCCTCCTTGGGATAAGGGGCACGCATGGCCTTTGCATGTCCTGGCACTGCTGCACACACTGACATGCCATCTGCTTCAGGGGACATTAAAATTCCCCCCAGTCTGTAACTGCAGAGGGGAGCCAGCTTCTCTCTGGGATAAGGGGCCACGTGATCTTTGCATGTCCTTGCACTGCTGGACACAGACATGCCATCTGCACCGGGGGACATTAAAACCCACCCCATACTCCTGCCTGGGTCTGTTTTTTTTTGTACCCTACAGGGAACAGGGCTCGACCTCTCAGTCTCAATCCTACCCCTGTGTAGCACTCCCTCCTTCCCTTCCATTAGAGATCCATGAATGAATTCACCTCTTCCAGCATCCATTCCATCCATCTTGCCACCAAAACTATTTGTTTGACCATCCGTTCACTCATCAATCTATGCCATATTTCAATTCACCAGGTTATCCATCTTTCCACAACACCATCTGTTCTTCTATCCAATTCATCCATCCACCCCTTCCTTCCATTCGCCCCACAACCTCATCCATCCTTCCATCCATCCATAACCCACCCATTCATTCATTAACCCATCAACATATTTTCTTATTCATCCTCTTCAAACACAACCATCCCCTCACCCATCCATCCACATCACGAGTCATCCATCCATCCATACAGACCTGCATGCATCCACCAATCCATCCATCCACAACTGGCAAATAACACTTATCAATTTCTGAACAAATGAATGCATAAAACGTTAAGGTATTCCATGTCAGTGATTTAGTTCCTGTTTATATTTATCATGTTTTACTTAATCTTGCATTCCTTAAGAGTGCTCATTATTTCTAGGATGTTGTATTTCTGTATTTTTTGTGTAGCTTATTTCTATGTACAGTGCATACTTTGAACTGAGTTGCCCTCAGGCATTTTTAACGGGCCACCACTGAGAGCTCTGAAGCAAAGACTGAAGGCACTACGAATTTCTCACAGTACCTGTCAATGGGTCTATGGCCTCCCTACTGAACAAACAGAGTAATAGTCACTTATTCCAGTTGCAATTGTGATTCTGTGCAACTGTGTGCGAAAAAGGTGCACAGTTACCAAAATATTGAGAAGGCAAGTAAAAACAAATATAGTGCTTAGAGGTGAGTGGGTGTGTTTGCGGGTTGTGAAGTGAAAGTCTCTGGTTATACTGAATAAGCAGCTACCTACATCATTATCATATGGAATCTCTTTATAGATGTCATAACTACAGTCACAATTGCTTTATTAACCTTCGTGCTTTCAGATTTGCTTGAAAATGTACCATGGGCCCACTCTTCTTTCAAACATTTCCCAGGGGAGAACCCCCCCTGATCCCCCCTTGTGACAGTCGGGCTCACTCACTACGCATGCTCACCACTGGGCACTCATCCCGCACTATTATGCCCCACCACTTTCAAATGTCACTAGCCGCCACTGGTAGCACACATTCCCCAACATCAGCATTACACACTACCGATGCTGACACCTGTATCGTGTCATGCCAATGCTATACATAGTATATGCTAGGTCTCAGCAACATATATGTGTATGTGAAATATCTGAGACTGGGTCAGTTCCATATTGTTAACTGTGGTGCAGCATCAGAACACCCACAGCCATTGCAAGACCTCACCATGCTAATGGAAGTAGACGGAGGGTTGAGTAGGACAATTACGTGGCAACATACAATTTGGACAGAACCTACACCTAGAGGATGTGATGCAGACAATTCCCCAAACTGCCCACACTACATGTGACATGCTGGTGGGGCATAGGCCTGGAAGAATGCTATTATTAATGACAGGAACAATGAACAGGAACCAAGATGACAATGTTCCACTAATAGGAAGTCAGTAACGTCACATTACAACTGCCACAACACAGACACACTAATTGTACAATATCTCTTTGTAGAGGACGATGGCTCTCCTGGGGATATGCCTGTCCTGGACTTCCCTGATGACATGGTTGACGAGCTGACAAACATTAGCCAGCAGACCCTCCAAGATGTCCTTGGAACCCTCCAGACCCCACCTTCAGTCGCAAGGAGGAGTACAGATACAGCAGCCATCACAGAAGACCCACCCACCACCCCAATGGTACAACCTGCCAGCTCAAACCCAGCTGAGGACTCTGAGAACACTGGTACCACCTTTGAGAGGACAGTAATGGGAGTACAGCGGGAGCTGGTCAGTGAGGTCCGGGTGGGGATGCAAATATGGCAGCCAGCCTTGAGGGGATGCACACATGCATGATGTCATTTGCAGAACAGGCAGCAGCCATGTAAGCACTACCATCCCTTCTGCAAGGACTACAACAATGTGTAAGGGAATTCACCACAGCAGGTAGGGATTTGCCACAATACCTGGCATCCCAAACCTTTCACTGCGTGCATGAATGCAATCATGAACCCCTCAGGGCTGACCTGGCTGCCTACCACAGTGATGTAGCTGCTATGCTCAAGAACCAGCAGCTCCTCCTTGCTGCAGTAATGCCCTTAACAGCCCCACAGTTGGCAGCTACCGGGAATTCTGACTCCACTTCTTCAAACACTGAAGTGTGTGTTGCCCCTTCAAACCCACCACCACCAAGGGCAGAGGAGATGACAGACAAATCAGAAGATGAAGACATGGAACAGATCACCTGCACCCGTAGGAGTACCCGGTAGCACCAGTCCATGACACATGGGCCCTGATATCCTAGGTCCTGTGCTTGTTAACATGCCAGTCTTGCTACAGTTGGTCACATGCACTGTTCTCCAGCACACTGTTTACCTTGACCCTATGCTCTGTAATTGTCTCTCACTACCTCATTGGCAATTCATGTTCCTCTGCACTGTATGACACTTCACCCCAGCATGTCCAATGACATGTCCCATTGCACTTGTGTTGCATCACAATAGAATGTGTCACACTAATCGACTCACAATCCTGGACTATGTAAATATTGCACTACAGCACTTTAAAATAAATAGGACTTACACAACCACTTTGTTTCTGTGTAATGTGACACATCAACTGTGTAGGAGATTAGTGTTGTATGTCACATGTCAATGGCCATAGAATGTTAATACAACAGTGTTGAAAGAATGTGGGCTAATAACTATGCACTGGGGTCTGGATTGTATCATCATCTGTTCTTCCTGGGGCTTATTTCTGAAGTGAAATGAAAACAAACAGTATAATACTGTGTAGGACAGAAAAAGTCAGCCTCAAGGTATGTATAAACTGAAACTCAATTTGGCCAACATTCCCTTCAAGACAATCTTTATGTATGTGACATCTGACTATAAACTTTCATCACACACACACACACCATACAGCAGGAATGGATGTGTACGAGTGTATGGACAAATATGTAACCTGGCAGTACAATGTAAGAAATGATAGGTGTGAGGTATGTATACAATACTACATAGGATTATAACATCACTCAGCTTATCAGGGTTCACATAAACATCAGGCTGCAGGTAGACGTCCCACAGTGCCCAAGATTCCAAATCAGGACTCAAACGATGACAGATTTAAAAACACATCCAACCTTCACAACACATTAGGAACCATAGTAACCTTGAGCGGTGGGTGCAATTGATGGCAGATGTATAGAGAAGTAGCTTTGGTGTAGCTGCCAGTGTGTCAGCTCATTAGAAATTGGGAATAACCATGTCAATAATGGGATTCTGATGCAGGATAGAACACAAATGCAAATACTAAATTGACACAGTACACCCGTGCCAAGGCCCTGATCCCCAAGCGTATGACACATACTGTAAAGGAGTACCTAAAACTTTATTTCACAGTAATATAGGATACTAAAACTAGGGGAAACACCTTAACTAACCTAACCTATCCTAACTACACATTACCCAAAAGTGGCCCTAACTACCCTAAGCTAAACTTAACTAAACACTCTAAACATCAACCCCCATCTCCCTTATATGACGGGGCACATGTAGGACAACATATACGAACCTAAACACATACTAACGTATCCTAAACAAATATATATTTTTTGGGTATTTTGTTTTATATATATAATTTTTTATACACATAAACCCCAACATCATGGAACAAAAACAAACATGTAATAATATAACCCCCTCCACCCCCAACCCACTTATACTAACTAAACAGCCTACTGTAACCTAACACTAAGCCCCCTAAACCCACTAAAGATAAGAACTAGGAAAGAGGAGGGAGGGGAGGGAATCATGGGTGAGGATCCGAAAGTAACAAATTGGCCCTCCACAGGATCTTCTTAATACCCTGCAGTCTCCTGCTATCGCGGGACACCTCCTGCTGCAACCTGTCCATCCTGTGCAATATCTGTTGCATGTCACGTCTCATGGTCTGAAATTCAACATTGTTTATCACAGCAGCTGGGGTTGTTTGTGTTCCACTTGTTGATACCACTGCTGGTGCCGGTGCTGTGCTTGGAGGGGGAGGAGCAGGAGCTGCTGCCTGTGGGCCTGGAGCAGATGAGGTTGAGGGACCTGCAACAGTGGCTGTCATCCTTTGGGTGACTGTGGTCTGAGCTGTAGTGGTGGTGGTGGCTGTTGTGGGCAAGGCTGCCCCCCCTTGGGCAAATGCCCTCCAGACCCCTTTGGGTCTCTCATGGCGATAACGGCATGCCATATTGCAGAACCCAGCCTCCACATCTAGTATGTGGCGGAAACGCACTGCCCACCTCTGGAATTCCCTGATCTCATGGGCATTCATGTTGGCAGCTGTACAAATGGAGAAAGCCAAACATTAGTGACATCATTGTGTGATACATCTATAGATGATATTCTAACACTTCATCAAAAATAGCAGATACAGTCCAAATCACAGTACACATCATAGAATGTCCCTGAGGAATGACAGGCCAACGCAGCCTACACATCCACTATCTAACAGCACAGCAATGCACAACAAGGTGTGTACCTAATTAAATGATCTGTGCATCATTGTACTGCTATTAGTCACATAACAAATGCTGCAAGTACTCCCCTTGTGTCAGGGCAACTAATGACTGTCTTCTGGATGACAATCAAGGCCCACAAGACCTATGATTTGTAAATGGAATTGCGTGGACAGTATGCAGTTGCTAATCATGAGGAGGTATCCTAGGTTGGTACAAATGAATGTTTGAATTACATGTCTGTTTTCTACACTGGGATACACATATTTCCTAACCCTAACCCTGTGCCTCGGGGGGATGGACATGCAACACATACTTTCAAACATCAAGGACAGCCAGGAAGCTTTGGACAGCTGTCCATGGGTTTAGTCAGTCCACCACAGGTAAGGAGGGCTGCCAACTAGGATTGAGTCAAACACTGGACAATCACATCCACATTTATGTTTCTAACTGCGGACAATTGTCAACATCATTAGATCTCACTGATACCTTTCCAAAAACAAGCACATTGATGCAAGCACCCATCTGGGCTTGACCTGCATGCACACCTATGACATTTCACACAAGTGCCACATAAACGGAGCACAACATGTGTAGGTAGATGCTGCTAGGAAGTCAAACATACAGTCCTACAAGTTCATTAGTTCACAGGGATGCTCAAGTCTGTGGGTAATACTTCGACATCACTGGTCTGTCTGAATCAGGGAATGACTTGCTGACTAAATCATGAAACTGGCCACCTCCAAATTAATCTTTGGCAGACATGTAGCAAAAAATCACCCTGTTCACCTGCCCATGCCTATAGCGCAGCACTCGACTCCCAATATATGAATCTCTGCCACAGAATGTCCAACTCAAACATGGAAAAAAAATGTCAACCTCCAGTCAAGTCACATATCAGATCATGTGCCAGCAGATCATACCTTGCAATGAGTCCAACACACAGGAGTCAATCACACAACAGCTGCAAACACAACACAGGACAAACATATCAACACTTACTGGATACGTCTGGGTCCACAAATTGAGCCACTTCACAAATTGTATATGGGGCGGGTCCACCTGTAAAGGGTTAAATGTGCTCAATGTCTGCTCCCTGTACAGAACTTGGATCAACAAATTACTGTGTGTGACATTTTATGATAGAGCAGCACATCAGGCATGTAGAGACCCCAACAGACATACTACTGCAAACATGCATTGACACTGTCACTCCAGTGAGTGATAGACACACATATGCCCACATGCACTGGCCCTAACAATCATGTGGTGCCAAACATGATTACTCAATTTTGTGCAGAATATTTTCTAGAGGGTACTCCATTTCATAATTTGTTATTATGAGAGACATGCAAAGCCAGATTCCTGGTGCACTGCAATACCAGTGACGCAGGTATTGTGGCTTGTGCATCAAGAGACAATGAGTTACTGTGTGATGCTCATGTGGGTTGTTTTTTGTTCTGGAATTATTGTGCTTTCAATAGTCCATTATATGTGTGCCTGTGTTGTATGTAGGTTACATATGCCACATTGGCAGTTTACCCAGAGACGGATATGCCCCCATGACACTATGATGGCAGGGACCCTGTGTGTTAGTTGATGACAATGTTACGCTAAACATGGATTGGCCATTTGTCTAAATCAAAACAATAACAAAATATATGCTGACAGTGTCTAATTTGATCATCCTTGACAGAATGCATGGGCACAGGTGTAGTCATTGCACCTGAAATGTGTTCCTCTGGGCCCTGCATATCTATGTCAGGTATTGTACATCACAGTTTGCCACATTCATTAGCTTACACTTGCCAAGTTGGGTGATCTGTGGTTATACAACCGAACTGACACTGTCCGGTAATTAAAACATGGTTTAAAAAATGTCCTACTTCTGCAATCTTGATGATGTAGGTCTCTATTTGTAAGCACCTTGGGAATGGCGGCATTCACAGGAATGCTGACCTGCTGATCTTAGCATACCACCATGTCTGTGATAACCTTCATACTGAGAAGTTAACAATTGCACATATGCTGCACTAGAGCAGCAGTGGTGTACCAAACGTAAACTAGCAAACTATTTTATCACTTTAAATGTAAGTGGTCCCTTGCACAACATCATGCAAATAAATAATTTCTGACCATGCATTCACAAAGTTCAGGGATCCCATGATGACCCATTAACTTTATAAAATTGTTTGGCTATAAAGTGACACAGATGGCAAATGCACCAGCTCTGTACCAGAAATTGTGCCCAAGGCAAAAATGTTGTTGAGCCATGCTACTCAATGATAGGATTTCTACGCCTGCTCCGAAAAGCCACAAGTGGAACCTGTGTACTGCTACTGCATTCTGGTAGCATCCGGGCACAATTACGTTTGGCCATGTGAAAGATTATCTGTACAGACGTAAACACACAGAAACAATGAACTGAGGGCCAGATGTTTTTTTATGTGTAGCATTTGCTTCATTTGTTTACGCTACAGCTATGGAAAGTAGCACAAAAAATGTGGATATTATCAAGTGTGCATTACACTGCCATCCATAAGTATAAGATATTACCAGAGGTGAGGAAGATCTTTGTACGTAGGGCCATGAATACTGTGCAGACATGTATTAAAATATTTGGGGACTACTTTGGTTAATTGCATTAGCATGTGAAATACATCTAATTCCTGGTACACTCACAGGCCCTAAATAATACTTTTGTTTGTGCCACATTGCCATCATCTATTGACGTCAAAGCAGCACTAATTAACAGGATAAAATTGTCTTTTGTAAGTTTGTTTAGCTTTTGCGTCAACAAATGACGGTAATGCATAGCAAAAATAGTATTCATCAGGGCCACAGTTTGTTCAACTTGCATTCCACATGTCCACAAACATTGCATGCAGCATGTCACAAAATCTGCTATTGTCACTACAGAGCATTTAACTGTACACATTAGTCTAATTTGTACTCACCAACAGGGGCACCAATCACCACACCCAGGTGGTCCAGCAGGTATCGCTCTTGGCCCACCAGGTCAGCCCAGCGATGTTTCAGTTGGTGGTCATTGCGCTGGCTGTTGAACAGTCTTTTTAGGTGGAACAGCACCTTTGCCCACTTGAGCCTCCTAGCCTCATTGTGATACCCCTGTATCACCCTGCCACGAGCCTCTAACATCAGGGGGAGGAAATGGCACACCAGCCATATAAAAGCCCCCAGCTCCTCCTCACCCATTCTCCCCAGACGCGGTCTTCCCAACATCTCAAAAATAATAAGGATAGGAAAGGGTAAAGAGAGAAATACAGGGAAAGGAGGTATGGAAAGGAATCTCAAAGAACCCACAAACAGCCCAACAATACCCCAACTAACAACACCCACTAAAACACTCCCAACAGTACAAAGACAAATCTAATCTCAAAAAATGACATAAACACACTTACGCTGATTTACACAGACACTTACAAAAACAACAGATGACAATGGAAATAGCACACAGGAGACAAAAGCACAATATTGACAGACACAACTCTATTCACAGCCACACAGTCTAGAAGAATCACGGACTGCAAAGTGAAAGTGAAAGTACACCCACTGTACCATTTCTGTAAACAGGATATCCTATTACATCACTTCCTGTCTCAAATGCGGTGCGTTTTTATTATAATGCGTGAAATTTTATGACGCTTACGGGCTTTGCATCAATATTTTTTTACGCATATGCTTAAAAATTCCCCCACATTCAAGGATAAATACTTTTTTAATGGATAACCAATTTCATGGGGTGCAGTGTTGGAATTAACGCTAGTGACCAATCGATGTATTATGGGTGTGAGTGTCATTTTTTAATGCATATGCGTCATATTTTGACACATATGCATCTTTTTTAATGCTTTTGCGTCAAAATATCTATCTATAACTGTGTTTGTGTCATTTTTCTTTTTTCAACATACATGAAGGCTATAACTATACAAAAATAGGATGTTATGACCTGCTGTGTGTGTTCTAGTGTTTGGGCACATGTAGCAGATTACACTACTGCGAACCATAATACTCATGTTGTTGTGCCGGCTTAGCTCTCTTAACTGATGCAACAGCTACACAAACGTTTGGAATAAAATTGGTATTTCCTAGTTTGAGCAGGTGTTGCATCAATAGAGGATAGCAAGGCTATGCAACTAAAAAAATGCGCTCATGGCCTGTGTGTTTATGTCTGTGAATTGGGTATTTCAATTGTTATTGTTCCTCTGTGTGAACGTCACAAGAAGTGTTTTGCATAATGTGCTTGTATGAATGTGTTGTAATTGTGGATAACCGTCAGATGCCATTCATTGAGGTACATCAGTCATGATATGTGTTTGTTATATCTGTTGCGTCTTATGCTGTGTGAACTTCCCTGACTTTGGGGACAAAACATCTCCCATGACAAACTATAAACAGGACAGCTAGAGGACGGTTGCTAATGGCAATGTCAGAAATGTAACCCATCACATGTAATGAAATGTTGGCTACCACTTCATGGTCACTTGTGTGTATGCTACCCATGAGTCAGGCATTTGAACATGCTAGGTAGGTACAGTGTTTGTGACACAGAGGCTCAAATCCATTCCAAAAATGTTTTGGTACACCACAGTTTGACTAATGTAAATGACCTATGTTTCTCCTGTGGCTGTGGAGGACCAGCAGACCATGCTGCATGTGTTCACATATTTCCAGTGGTTTATTGCACAAAGGTGTCCAGTTCAATTGTGTGGCCATGTGTACCCTGTGTCAGTATTGGCCTCCATTTTGTCATAGTTACGTGCAGGTCTAGTCATGAATCTGTGAAACCTTTACCTCAATTAACAGAGTATCCTTCAAAGCAGATTTGCCCTAAAGCCAAAGATCAACTAACGACACACATGGTGATAGCCCACCTATGGCACTGCAGAACTTTAATAAGGCTGATGACAGGGCAACCTTGGTGTGCTCAAAAACATAATGGATGAGTAACAGGTAACAGGCAGCTTTCATCACATGTGTACACAGGGTGGTCTTGGAAATTCCCACTTCAACAGGGAACATCAGTGCCTCTGTGCTAATTAATCTCACAGCTAGTCCCCACGCAAGCACCATCAAAAGGTGGTGGCAGAAGTGATTCTGTGTGTGGACCGTCAGGGCACAAACATGTTTTGTATTCACATACACATTGTCAAGCCTTGTTTGTTGTGCTGGAGGCACCGTACCGAATTCATGCATACAGCCATAGCACACTGTCACTGTTTGGCAAACATAATTACAGGCAATACCAGACAAGGGACGGGGCTGGATTGAGCCATTTGAATACATGTCCCAGAACTGATTACGATGAGTAACATGATAAAAAATACTATATATTTGAGGATTCATAGTAGACCTACCACACACAATAACCCATGAGGCAAGAGAGGGCATGGAAAGCAACTATGAGACAAATGTAGCCACAGGGAACCTCTATGTTTAATGCAAAGACTGGAACCAGTCTGGCTAACAGGATGTAGGCTCTGTCAGGAACAAACATGAGAAAGGCAAATACACAGTGAGCAGACTCTGACTGGGACAAGCAGGCACAACACTGTGGGAACTAAAAACAGTTTGTGCTGTGGCATGCAACGTTACACAATCCCCCAAGGGCTCTGGTACATTGTATGCCAATGCACAACAAGGAAATTCTGAAACTGGCAGCTTCCAAGCAGTTCCAGGCAGCTGCAAAGGCAGGCCAGGTTCAAATGGCTGGTCTGCATGGTAATGCTCAGTCTCTCACAAGTTGTGGAGTTGAGAATCAAGAATCAAGAATCAAGAATCAATCCATGGTGATCCACAATGGCCTGCACATTGATGGAGTGTGTGTGCTTCCTGTCGTGGTATAGATGGTCCGTTGCAGCACGTGGCACAATCTGTACATGTGTGCAGTCAATGGCACCAAGCACGTGTGGGAAGCCATTGATTTGATAGAACCCCTGTTTGGTCTCCTGCTGCTTCTGCTGTGTATTGGGGAAGCTGATGTGGCGGGGTGTGAGGGAGATGATGGCATCAAGTACCTTGGGAAGGAAGGCAGAGAATGAGGGCTGTGAGATCCCGGCAACCAGGGCACCAGTGGTTTGAAAAGAGCCACTTGCCAACATGTGCAGGACAGCTAGCAGCTTGGTCTCTGGTGGAATGATGTGGGGTGTCTGCAAGCTGGGTGCCAACTGTGGCTCAATGTGGCGCAGCAGCTGCTGTATGGCTTGCCAGTTTAGTATGTACCTCTGGATGATGTCATGTTCCCTGAGGCCCTGAAGGGTTGTCCTGGTCCTGCATATCCTCTCCTGTCTTCAGCATTGCCTTTGGGGTCCCTGTTGGTGTGGTGGAAGCTGCTGCTGTTGCTCCTGTGCTCTGCATCTTCATGCATGCTGGATGAATAGTACCTCCATGTCTTCCTTTTTGAGCTCTGATGTTGCTTCTGTGGGTTTTCCTTAAGTACTGGTGTGTTTGCCCCATTTTAACGCCTGCCCTGAACCAGGCATTACATTTTGGCGCAAGTCGGGATTTGCGCCATTTTCCGGCTCCGCCTCCGAGACGTGCCATATGTCATATTTTAGATGGGAACGCCTGCCTTGCATCTCATTAACACAAGGCGGTTTTACGCATCCAGAAAATGGCGCACACTGGGATATTTTGATGTTAGATGGGTCTAGCGTCAAAGTATAAATATGGTGTTAGCTTTGCGCCGAATTTGCGTCAAAATAAATTATGCTAATCTGGTGCAAAGGGAGTAGAAATATGGGCCTAATTGTCCAATGTTTCACAGAGTAATCTGGATCGAGGCCTCCAATGGGGATTTTTAAGAGAACTATTGTCTGTACTTCTTAAGTAGGATATCCAGTTCAGCCAAGATTTCAAAGTAGTAGAAGAGGTATTTTCCAGTTAGTGAGAACAGATTTCCCAGCTGCAACCAGTAATATATCTAATAAAAGGGAATCATCCATTGTCTTAAGTTGAGGATCAAGGAAACCTTGGATAAGTGAGGTAAAATATTATCTCAGTTGTATTTAGGAAAGGGACCATACAAAATTGAATACACGGTCCCATAATTGAGAAACATAACGACAGGAAAAGACGAAGAGCCTGATTTAGAGTTTGGCGGATGGATTACTCTGTCACAAATATGACGAATATCCCATCTGCTGTATTACGATTTCATTTTATCCTATGGAAATCATAAAATGGCGGACTGGATATCCGTCTCCAAACTCTAAATAAGGGGCTAAGGACAAGATGTACAAAGCCTTTTTGCATTTCCTAACAGTCAAAATTGGTATTTCTGGCCATTAAGAAATGCAAAACCGCCTTTTCTTATGTACAAAGGCCTTTAAGGAATTGTAATAGAATAGGGATTTGAAAATTGGCATTTCCTATTTGTGATTCCTATTCTGATGTACAATTGCAACTTGGGCATTTAAGAGATGCAGTTACCACCGACTTGGCGTTGGTGGTAACCAGGTACAATTTTTATAAAGCACCCAAAGGTGCTTTTTAGAGTCGAGTGTGCAAATGCTCTGCAACTGTTGTAATTTCTCCATGGGCTTTTAACCATGCCTATATCACAGCCATCACTTTTGTTGGTTTGTGGGTTTGCCTATTAAAATTTGCTTGATTCATTAATGAAAGGCATGCATACGTCATGCCTTTTCCGGTGTTTAACCCTCCTAGAGAGCACCAGCCACCTACTGAAACCATATTACTACCAGTTTAATTCTATTGTTTATCCTAGCGCTCCTTCGCAAATTCAAGGTTTCACACAGCACGATTGAACTCGTTTTTTTAAAATTACTATGCAAAGGCGAAACCAGACAGGTCTTTTTGTTCTGATTAGTCACCTTCACGCTCATGGAGTGGTGCTTTAAATCAGCTCCCTTATGTGAAATTGTATTACTTTTCATTTTGAGTTTATGTAGCAAGAGAAGTCCGGTTAGGAGTTTACAATGCTAATAGCTCTAACTCGAGCAAACGTGAGACCCATTGCATTGCAAATGCTTGTTTTAATTGCAATAGAGAACATACATGCCCCTTAGGCATGTGTGTACTCTACAGGTGCACCCCTATTTTTGAGGTGCACAAGGGGGGGCCTTTTGCCCTTTGCTGTCCCTTATTTTGCATTTCCTAAATAGTGATTTCTTAATAAAAAGTTGCTATTTAAGAAATGTAAATCCTGCCCATTGACTAAAATGCAATGGAATTTCTTAATACCGATTTCGTAATAGCGATTCCTACTTGGTAGGAATCGCTAATAGGAAATCGGTGTCTCTATACCTTTCTCTGTCTGTCTGTTTTGTAAATAAGTATTTCTATGAAGTCGCTATTTAAGAAATGCACAATTGCATTTTTGTACATCTGACCCTATGGGGGTCATTCCTACCCTGGCGGTGATGGACCGCCAGGGCAGGGGACGGAGGAAGCACTGCCAACAGGCTGGCGGTGCTTCAGGGGCCGCGGTCAGAAAAGGGAAACCAGCGGTTTCCCACCGGTTTTCCCCTGCCCCAAAGAATCCTCCATGGCGGCGCTGCTCGCAGCACCGCCATGGGGATTCCGACCCCCTTCCCGCCATCCTGGTCCTGGCGGTAAAAACGGGTGTAGTGGGGCCCCTGGGGGCCCCTGCACTGCCCATGCCACAGGCATGGGCAGTGCAGGGGCCCCCTAACAGAGCCCCATAATGATTTTCAGTGTCTGCTTTGCAGACACTGAAAATCGCGACGGGTGCCACTGCACCAGTCGCACCCCTTCGACTCCGCCGGCTCCATTCGGAGCCGGCTTCATCGTAGAAGGGGGTTTCCCGCTGGGCCGGCGGGCGGCCTTCTGGCGGTCGCCCGCCGGCCCAGCGGGAAAGCCAGAATGGCCGCTGCGGTCTTTTGACCGCGGTGCGGTCCCCGCTTGGCGGGCGGCGACTGCCGCCCGCCGAAGTAGGAATTACCCCCTATGTGTTGTAAGTCACCTTATTGCAGTTCCAACATGATGGGTGATCTTTGAGGGACATCTTTCAGCTGGGGGGGACACATGTTAGACCTGACAGCCTTAGGGTGGTCACCCTCAACTTTTTGCCTCCCTCCCTCCACTTTTTGACACTGTTTTTGCTGGTTCTAGGACTCTGCTCTCTTTACCACTACTAACCAGTGCTAAAGTGCATATGCTCTCTCCCTTAAAACATGGTAACATTGGCTCATACCCAATTGGCATATTTAATTTACTTGTAAGTCCCTAGTTAAAGTGCACTACATGTGCCCAGGGCCTATAAATTAAATGCTATTAGTGGGCCTGCAGCACTAATTGTGCCACCCATAAGTAGCCCTTTAACCATGTCTCAGGCCTGCCACTGCAAAGCCTGTATGTGCGGTTTCACTGCCACTTCACCTTAGCATTTAAAAGTATGTGCAGAGCCTTAAACTACCCTTTTGCTACATATAAGTCACCCCTAAGGTAGGCCCTCAGTAACCCATAGGGCAGGGTGTTGTGTAGGTAAAAGGCAGGAGATATACCTATGTGTTTTATGTGACCTGGTAGTAGACAACTCCTAAATTTTTTCCACTGCTCTGAGGCCTGCTCCTTTCATAGGCTAACATTGGGGATACCCTCATATACTGTGTGGGTGGTAGATTCTGATCAGAAAGGGGTAGACAGGTCATATTTGGTATGGCCAGAATGGTAATACAACATCCTGCTTACTGGTGGGATTGGATTTTAAATCACTATTTTAGAAATGCCTCTTTTAGAAAGAACAATGTATTCAACCCAGATCTGTGACTAGGGGTGGGTGTTTGAAAAGTTTCAACACTCCGTCCATCATCATTTTGTGTTTCTAATGTTCCCCTAAGTGGGAAAGGTATGCCCAGAAGTGGGTCCCTTGCTCACTGTGCCACTGGAATCAAGCTAGCCTGGCTGATGAAGGGTGATACCAGAAACCGGACCTAGGATGCTTGTTCCAGTCCAAGGGAGGACCTGTCCTGGCAGTTCTGGCTGGACTTTTACCATGGGGAACAGGGTCAAGACTGATTTGCATATGGCTGGGTCCAAACTGGGGTGGCATGGTGAGCAAAGGAACAATGGACTAAACCCAGATCTGTGACTGGGAGTGAGTGTTTGAAAAGTTTCAACACTCCTTCCATCATCATTTTGTGTTTCTAATGTTCCCCCAAGTGGGAAAGGTATGCCCAGAAGTGGGTCCCTTGCTCACTGTGCCACTGGATTCAAGCTAGCCTGGCTGATGAAGGGTGATACCCGAAAACCGGTCCTAGGATGCTTGTATCTGGTCCAGGGAAGACCTGGCCTGGTCGTTTGGGCTGGACTCTTCCCATTGGTAACAGTGTCAAGACTGATTTGCATATGGATGAGTCCAAACTGGGGTGGCATGATGAGCAACAATGGATTAAAACCAGATCTGTGACTGGGGGTGAGTGTTTGAAAAGTTTCAACACTCCGTCCATCATCCTTTTGTGTTGCTACTTTTAGAAAGTGAGCATTTCTCTGCACTTAAATCCTTCTCTACCTTACAATCCACATCTGGGCTAGGCTGGTTGACAGCTCCCTTGTGCATTTCACCCACACAACCACAAACACAGGATTCTCAGTCACACCTGCACTCATCTGCCTACTGAATGGGCCTTCCTGGGCTGGAAGGGTGGAGGGCCTTACACTTACGTTTCAAAGGACAGTGGCCTGCCCTCACACAATGGACTGCCAAACCCCCTACTGGGACCCTGGCAGACAGGGTTGTACTGAAAGGGGACCTTGTGTACTTCAAAACCACTCTTTAAAGTCTTCCCCACTTCAAAGGCACTTTTGGGTATATAAGCTGGGTCTCTGACCCTATCAATTTAGGCACTTCTGAACTTAAAGATATTCCTTGGAACAGACACTATGCCCCAGAAACTGCAACCTGCCAAGAGGAACTGCCCGGCTTCCCCAAGGACTCGCCTGGACTGCTTTTCTGAGAAGGACTGCTGCCTAGCTTTTGCCCTGCTGCCTTGCTGACCTCTGGCTCTGCTGAGAAGTGCTCTCCAAGGGCTTGGGTTGAGCTTGCCTCCTGTTCCTTGAAGTCTTAGGGCCAAAAAGACTTCACCAGCAAGCTTTTTGCTAGTTTCTGGCCTGCAACGCAAGTCGGACGTTGCCTCGACTCCATCGACGTCACTCAGGGTCAGCGCAACACCGCAAAGTCAACACCGTATGTCCTGACGGATCGAAACCAGCGAACACGCCTGGTCACAAAGGATCAACGCCTCACGGATGACGCAGCATCAACTCCCCCGGCCCACGGACGGAACCGGTGCCTCATCTCCTCCTGCCTTGCAGTGCGGAATCGACGCCACAACACTTCAGACACCGTCAGGGACTGATGCTGCACTTACTCCAGGGACGTCTCTCTCCATGCAATGTCCTTGTTCTTTGTTTTCTAAAGGTACTGTACCTAGGGGTACGTGTGACTCCATGATCAGCACCAGTGGTGTCGGACTCTTAGGAACAACCCCGTCAATGATGCTGTGATAGCCCCAGTTGGAGCTATTGTGTTTTCTAGATGCTTTAGCTGGATTTAATCTTTAAAATTTCACACCTCTACTTAGATATATTGGATTTTCATTGATTTGACCTTAAATTAATCAGATAAATATCTTACATTTTTCTAAACCTGTGTGTTGTCTTTTTGTGGTGTTTTCACTGTGTTATTGCATGATTTATTGCACAAATACTTTACACATTGCTTTCTAAGTTAAGCCTGACTGCTCAGTGCCAAGCTACCAGAGGGTGGTCACAGGATAATTTGGAGTGTGTGTGACTTACCCTGACTAGAGTGAGGGTCCTTGCTTGGACAGGGGGTAACCTGATTGCCAACCAAAGACCCCATTTCTAACATTGGTGATCAGAGGTGGGATAAGACTTGTATTTGTGCAGTAACATTCAATAGCTATGTGTACACTACCTACCCACAGTTTAAGGTTGATTTTTCCTCATTTTCTAAAATTTCGTTTTTCTGCTTGACATTTTAACCTAATCCTCATGCAACATGTCTCTGGCTGGGTCACAAACAGAAGCTGGAGAGTTTGACCTAGCCAAGCTGGAGACATACACTGTCAACCAGCTGAAGAGGTTCTGCAAGGTGATGGGAGTATCTACCCGGGTGCCTCAAAGAAGGAGGAGTACCAAAAGGCGCTGAGGGCCTAGGCAGAAGCCCGTTCACAATAGAATGTTGAGGTGGAGGAGCCAGAGGGTGGCCCCTCAGAAGAGTTGCCACCGGCAGTGGGGGATGTTAGCCCTGGAATTGTGCCCCCTCCTAAACCAGAGAGCAGTGTCTGTAGTCATGGCCTGACCACAGAGGAAAGGAGGGAGGAGAGAGAATTCCAACTGCAAAAGGCAAGGTTAAACATGGAGGCAGAAGAAAGGAAAGCTCAGAGAGAGGCAGAGGAGAAGAGAGCTGAGGCTGCAGCTGCGAGAGCCTTGGCTAAAAAGAAACCTCTTTTGACTCATGAACTGAGTCTCAAAGAGCTGGACCTCAAGTCTAGACAGTCTGAGTCCAGCAGTGATGGTGGCAGCATACATACAGGACCTTCCGAAGGCAAGAAGGTTTGCATACCCAAAAATGTGGTTTCAAGATATGTAGTGGGAGATAACATTGATAAGTGGTTGGCTGCTTATGAAGATGCACTAAGGGCTCATGGGGTGTCTGAAGAGCAATGGGGGGCGGCCTTGTGGTGGTCTGTACCAGTAGTGGGGAGGGACACTCTCCTTGCATTGGATCCTATAGATAAAAACAGATACACAGCCATGAAAGCTGCTTTGCTTGCCAAGTTTGGGCTGACACCTGAGAAGTACTGTCAGAGGTTCAGGGACAGCACCAAACGTTCCACACAGACTTGGGTAGACTTTTTTGATTTTTCCAGTAACGCACTGAATGGATGGGTGCAGGGCAGCAAAGTAAATGATTACAAAGGGTTGTATAATCTGATACTGAGGGAGCATTTGCATGGGCTAGCACCAGAGTGTCCAAGAAGGTATCTGCGGGGGACACCCACAAAGGTGGTCAGGGTTCCGAACAAAAGAAAGAGGGGGGAGACATTTAAAAATAAGGAGTTCTCAAAAGGCCCCCAAAACCATTCCCAGGGGGGGGGGGGTGGTAACCAGTCCCAACCTGATTCAGAAAAGAGGCCAGGGTATTTTGATAAGAAGAAAGGGAAGTTTGTACCCAAATGCTTAGAGTGTACCAAGTTTGGTCACTTCAAGGGCGACTCCAAGTGTCCCATGAGGACACAGCCCCCACTGGAGGGCAGAGACCTGGGTTGGCTAGTGTAGCTTGCCGGGAGGAGGTAGTCCCAGCTAGTTTTGGGGAACAGACAGAGGTAACCCTAGTTTTCCTGGGAGATGAGGAAATGGTGCCAAAGGCCTACATACCTGCCAATACTTACAAGTACAGATAGTGGGTTACCATTAAAGGGTGAAGGCTCTGTGTGACACAGGAGCCAGCATGACTACTGTTAGGGGTCAGCTAGTGTCAGCAGAGCAGGTCATCCCCAATACATTCCACAAGGTCGTAGTTTCTGATAATTGTGAGAGTCACCTACCAGTGACTCTCATTCCCTTTGAGTGGGGGAGTCTCTGATACTCTAAAAGTAGCTGTGAGTCCTGCTATGCCTGCAGATTGTCTGTTAGGCATTGACCTTGAGCATAGTGTCTGGAAAGAGGTTGAGCTTAGGTCTCTCCTGGAGATGTTAGGTTTGCCTGAATGGGTCTGATTCACCACAAAGTCCATGGCTGCCCGGGAAGGGAGTTAAGGCCGACTGGAGCCTGGAACAATAGCCTAGACAGCTGCAAGGAGGAAGGGAAAGGGGTGCAGGAAACCAGTCCCAGATGTTCCACTGGTGGTTGATGGGGTCCCAGAGGAAGAGGCCCCTGGGCCAACTGGGGAGGACATCGCCCCCCTGGGTAACCTGCCTGAACTTGCTGGCTGGCAAGTTGAGGGTAGGCCAATCAGGGTATCAGGTATTCTGCAAAGCGCAGAAAGAGTGCCCTACTCTTGAGGTTTTGAGGCTACAGGACACAGCCCAGGCGGCAGGTGAAGCCTCTGGCGATCACCATATCCATTGGGAGAATGATCTCCTTTACAGTGAGCCTAAGGTGCCAGAAGTTGGGGCACCAAATGTGCTGGTTGTCCCCCAGTGTTACCGGGCCTTCCTACTGGGCCTGGCTCACGACATCCCCCTGGCGGGTAATTTGGGACAAGACAAGACCTTTGCCAGGCTTGTCACCCACTTTTATTGGCCTGAATGCGGATCGGCTCAGATGCTTTCTGTAGGTCCTGCACCACCTGCCAGACTAGTGGGAAGACATGGAAAAGGCACAAGGCCCTCCTGATGCCACTCCTCGTCATTGGCACCCCCTGTGAAAGGGTGGGCATCAACATCATTGGTCCCTAGGAGCCCAAAACTGCCCTAGGCAACCAGTTTATACTGGTTCTGGTGGACCATGCCACCCGCTATCCAGAGGCGATCCGTCTAAGGACGCTGACTGCACCAGTGGTGACCATAGCTCTTATGGTGATATTTATGTGGGATTCCTAAAAGCGATTGGGACTGACAGAGGCACAAACTTCATGTCTGCACACATGAAGTCTATGTGTGATGCGTGTGGGGTGACCTACCAGTTCACTACCCCTTGCCATCATCAAACCAATGGACTTGTGGAAAGGTTCAACAAGTCCCTAAAAGGCATGATCACAGGCCTACCTGAGGCCATGAGGCGTAAGTGGGACGTCCTCTTACCATGCCTTCCCTTTGCTTATAGAGAGGTGCCCCAGAAAGGGGTGGGTTTCAGCCCCTTTGAACTTCTCTATGGGTACCCCGTCAGGGCACCCCTAAGCATTGTTAAAGAGGGGTGGGAGAAAGCTCCCAGGAAACCACCCAGGATGCGGTCACTTACAAGCTGGCCCTCCGCAACCAGATGTAACGGTACTGGAAACAGGCAACGAGCAACCTCAAGGCCAGTCAAAAGGTGATGCAACCAGAAGGCCACACTGGTAGAATTCTCACCTGGAGACAAAGTTTGGGTAATGGAACCAGTAGAGCCTAGAGCTCTCCAGAACTGCTGGGCTGGCCCATTTGAAATCAAGGAGCGTATGGAGGTGGCCACTTATTTAGTGGACCTCAAGACCCCTAGAAACTCCCTGAGGGTGCTCCATCAAAACAGACAGAAGCCTCACTTTAAGAGGTCTGAAGTCAGCATGCTTCTGGTGACAGATGAGGACATGGAGGAGGATAGCGCCAAGGAAGGTGATGGGTCAGTGGACGGTGTTAAACTCTCTGACTCCCTGACCCTAGATCAGAGAGGAGATTGCTGTGAGTTATTGGAGCAGTTCTCTTCCCTGTTTTCCCTCACCCCTGGACTCACACACTTGTGTGTCCATGACATTGACACAGGAGACAGTCCCCCTGTGAAGAATAATGTTTACATAGTGTCAGATAAGGTGAAGTCCAACATCAAGGAGGAAGTTGCTAAGATTCCTGCTTTTGGTGTGATAGAGAAGTCCAGCAGTCCCTGGTCCAGCACAGTGGTGTAGGTTCCCAATGCTGCTGCTCCTGGTGCCAAGCCAGAGCTTAGGTTCTGCATGGTCTACCGGGGTCTCAATCGTGTCACAAAGACAGATGCTCACCCCATCCCCTGAGCTGATGAGCTCATAGACAGGCTAGGCACTGCCAAGTTCCTTAGTACCTTTGACCTTACGTCAGTGTACTGGCAGATCGTCTTGACTAAAGGGACAAAGGAGAGATCTGCTTTTTCTA
Organism: Pleurodeles waltl; assembly: GCF_031143425.1. Taxonomy (NCBI): domain Eukaryota; kingdom Metazoa; phylum Chordata; class Amphibia; order Caudata; family Salamandridae; genus Pleurodeles; species Pleurodeles waltl. The sequence continues at coordinate 1,417,381,778 of NC_090446.1, forward strand.
ATCCTGAGGGTCATTACCAGTGCTTAATTTGTGCTTGTTGTTTCTGGTGCTGAGCACCGCCACTTATTTTTGAGGGCCGGCGCTTGTTCTTCTGCCCCAAGCGTTTGCTGCGAGCAGAAGACACATATGGGAAAGAGGAGGAAGAGAAAAACGAAAAAGCATCACAAAGGGAGAAAGCAGAAAGCTGCCAGAGTGAGCTGAAGGGGCAGGGAGTGGCTGTAAATGGATTGAAGAGGCCCGGGATTGCTTCGGGATTACGCTGCCTCAGTATTCCGTGTTCCAACATTTAATTGCAGCAGCGATGGGTTTAAGAGGAGGGTACGTTTTTATATATATATTAAGCAGTGGTCATTACCAGTTCCGGGTCATGCCCTTTGGACTGAAAAATGCCCCCGCTACCTTTGGACGGTTGGGTTAACAGGGTCCTAGCTGGCAAGGATGCCTTCTGCACAGCCTACCTAGACGACATTGCTGTCTATAGTTCCACCTGGGAGGAACACCTGCTCTAGCTCAAGGAGGTGCTTCAGGCCCTGCAAGAGGCAGGCTTGACCATCAAGGCCAGTAAGTGCCAGATTGGGAAGGGTTCTGTGGTCTACTTGGGGCACCTAGTAGGTGGTGGCAAGGTGCAGCCACTCCAGGCCATGATTGAAACCCTCAAGGCCTGGCAACCACCAAGGACCCAGAATGAGGTGAGAGCTTTCTTAGGTTTCACCAGATACTAACCTCGGTTTGGTAAGGGTTATGGCACTATAGTGGCCCCCTTAACAGAACTCACATCCAAAAAGCAACCTAGGTTGGTGAATTGGACAGAGGATTGTCAGAAAACCCTTGACTAAAGGTGTGGGGTAGTAGGAACTGAGGGTAGGACTAGGTCAGTCTTCTTTCAGTGCCCGGTATTAGTTAGGTCGCTTTAAATCCTAAGGCGGGGAAATCATGGTTGGAAAATGTCCAAGCAAGGGGGTGCTGTGTTGTCCTACAAGGGGAGGGGGGATTTCCCTTACGGACTAGGTGGTCTCACACACATAATAGTGTCTTGCTTCATCATTTGACCACCTAGCCCCACCCAAGTAAGATGATACTACTTGGGCGGACTCAACCTCTTGGTTAAAAGAACCAGAGGGAGTGCTGAAATTAAACTGACTGGATAGTTACAGAGATCCAGAAGGGGTGAATAATAAAATTACCAAACATGTCACCAGTAGCTACTGCTAGTTTTAATGATGGTGCATGCTGGTAAGACTAAGAACAAGGGGGAGAGGCTCGTTAGAGAATAATGTCTCTTGGAGTCTAAAAAGAAATACGTATGACCAACATGTTTCTGCCCTCACTAGGTGCTGGTAGGTCAGGGGCATTCGTCAGGGTCGGAGCACATGCAGAAAGTGAGGTGCTCAAAGTGAATAATGTATGGCCTACCTGAACAAGTAGTTCACGGTGGGGTAGGTCTGTGATAGATGATAAATAAACCACAATTTATTCAGAGTGAAAAGAATATATCCAGAGTGAAAAAAGGTGGCAAACCACTGCACACAACACAGCAATAGGTGAAAAATGTAAAAGGCACTAACACACGCATGCAAATGTGACTTACCCCGGGGTTGGGGGCGATTTGCCTCTGGTCTGGATAGTGCCGGGGTGGGGTTTTCCCTTGTAGTCACACTCTGAGGAGATTAAGGCCCATATTTATACTTTTTGACGCTAAACTGCGCTAACGCAGTTTAGCGTCAAAAAGTTTTGCGCCGGCTAACGCCATTCTGAAGCGCCATGCGGGCGCCGTATTTATTGAATGGCGTTAGCCGGCGCAAGCAGACCGGCGCTGCCTGGTGTGCGCGAGAAAAACCACGTACACCAGGCAGCGCCGGCGTAGGGGGAAAATGGCGCATGGGCGTCTTAAAATGGGGCAAGTCAGGTTACGTCGAAAAAATCGTCGTAACCCGACTTGCGCCATTTATTTTCGACGCCCATCCCCCATCAACATGACTCCTATCATTGTAAAGATAGGAGTCATGCCCCCTTGCCCAATGGCCATGCCCAGGGGACTTCTGTCCCCTGGGCATGGTCATTGGGCATAGTGGCATGTAGGGGGGCACAAATCAGGCCCCCCTATGCCCAAAAAAATTATTAAAAAAAAAAAAAAAATACTTACCTGAATGTCCCTGGGGTGGGTCCCTCCAGCCTTGGGTGTCCTCCTGGGGTGGGCAAGGGTGGCAGGGGGGGTCCCTGGGGGCAGGGGAGGGCACTGTGGGCTCATTTTGAGCCCACTTGTCCCTTAACGCCATGCCTGACCCAGGCGTTAAAAAGCGGCGCAAATGCGCCGTTTTTAGCCACGCCCACTCCCGGGCGTCTCTTTTGCCCGGGAGTATAAATACCACGTAAAGGCCTGGGAGTCATTTTTTAGACGGGAACGCCTCCCTTGCATATCATTAACGCAAGGAAGGGGTTCACGCTAAAAAATGACGCACATTCCGGAAACTTTGGCGCTATTCTCCTCTAACGCCATAGTATAAATATGGCGTTAGTTGGCGTTAGTTTTGCGTCGAAATTGCGTCAAAAAAAACGACGCAATTTCGGCGCAAACGGAGTATAAATACGGCCCTAAGGGTTTAGCAAGGAAGAAAGAAAGAGACAGAAATAGCCTGAAGCTTCCTCGCTGGAGATATTTGACTCCCAAAAGAGTTTAAGTCAGAACAAAGGATTCTTCACTGCGACTTCATCTAGTGGCTCCCTGATGACAAAGACAGGTCCTCCTCTGACACCACCGGCTGCCTTACTCCATTGAACTATACTTTCTTTTAAAAATGTTTTAAAGTCTGAAGGTAAGTTGGGACATGGCCCAGTCGACTTTGTGTATCTGGCCTGCACTCCATCGTAATCAGCCATAACGTTTGTCTTTACCCCGGTCTCGCCCTAGATGTCCACAGTTGGTGCTCTGATCTCTTAGGCACTAGTTTTCACTTAAAAAATTTAAAAACTCATAACTGTGTTTCTACTGATTTAATGTTTGTCACTTGGGCACAAATAACTTATTAAGGGGGTCATTCTGACCCTGGCGGTAATTACCGCCATGGCGGAGGTCGGCGGCAGCACCGCCAACAGGCTGGCGGTGCACCGCTGGGCATTCTGACCGCGGCGGTTCAGCCGCGGCCAGAAACGGAAAGTCGGCGATGTACCGCCGACTTCCCGCTGCCCTTGAGAATCATCCATGGCGGCGGAGCGCGCTCCGCCGCCATGGGGATTCTGACACCCCCTACCGCCATCCGGTTCCTGGCGGTTCTCCCGCCAGGAACAGGATGGCGGTAGGGGGTGCCGCGGGGCCCCCGTAAGAGGGCCCCACGGAGAATTTCAGTGTCTGCTTTGCAGACACTGAAATTCGCGATGGGTGCAACTGCACCCGTCGCACCTTCCCACTCTGCCGGCTCCATTCTGAGCCGGCGTCCTCGTGGGAAGGGTGTTTCCCGCTGGGCTGGCGGGCGGACTTTCGGCGGTCGCCCGCCGGCCCAGTGGGAAAGCCAGAATGACCGCCGCGGTCTTTCGGCGGGAACCGCTTGGCGGGCGGCGACCGCCGTCCGCCGCGGTCAGAATCACCCCCTAAGTCTTACTCTATTTTTCTAAATTTGTGTGAGATGTCTCTTGTGTTGAGTTTTCAATTTATTTTAGTTTGAGAGCTGCATAAATACTTTTCAAGTAAAGCCTCACTGTTTTAGTGCTAAGCTACTAGAGGTTAAGCTCAGGCTAATTTATTGTTTTTTTGTGGTTTTTCCTGACAAGGATTGTGGCTGTTGCTTGAGCAGGGTATCACCACACTCAACCAATAACCCAATTTCTCACTGAGTACGATAACTAATGCACCAATTTCCGGGCCCTACTTAAATAGGGGCCTAAGAAAATTAGGCCGACACTGTCTGTCCTCAAAAGAAAGTTTTTATTCAAATGGAAGAGTAGACAGAAAATGTGCAAATTAATGTCAAGTAGTGTTTAATGTACATCCTTAGTTTGCAGTGGTTTTTAGAAATTAGCTGCTTCCTTGTGTTAAAGTTGGGATTGCGGGTTTTAGAATTTTTGGCCTGCAAAATGATGCTTTTATTTAACCATCTTAAACATGGAGATTTATAAATGAAAAATTGATCTGCATGGGCTGTTGTCTTTAAGGTCTGGTGACGGCAGTTTCTTCGCTGTGCCATGTGTTAGACACAGCCCATTCTGAAGGTTCATCCCACATTTCTGCCTCCTTCAGCCTTCCTTAACTGAACCTGTTTGTGCTGGTCTTTATTGTTCTCTGTAATGTTGCCCTACTAAACAGTGGTAAAGTCCTTGTGCTCTTCCCTAAACATAATAAAACTGACCTACACCTGATTTGTGCCTTCATATTAATTGTGGTTCTTTAGTAAATGGTACTACATGTACCCGGGCCTGTAAATTAAGTACTGAGTATGCAGCAGCATTCATTGTGCTACGCACTAAAGTAGCATTGGAAGTAGCAATGGGAAATATGTCTCAGGCCTGCCACTGCAGCCTGATATACAGTTGGTTGTAAACTGCCATTTTGAAGCTGCAAAACTTTTTGCCAGGTCTAGATCTTCTTTTTTATGAGCTATAAGTTAACCCAAGGTAGTGCTCATAGGGCAAGGTGCATGATATTAAACAAGTAGGACATGTGTGTCTAGGTTTTACATGTAGTGACTGAGGAAAAACTCCTAGAGTCCTATTTTTCACAGTTAAAATGCCAAGCTCCGCCATAGACTAACACTGGTAGGCTCAGTTCATTGCCAGATAGTGATGTGATGTTTATAGTCAAACCTTTTGAATCTTCTTTAAAGATAAAATTGGATTTTAATTTACTTCTCTGAAAGAGTCCCTGTTAGAAAGTTGAAATATGCAAAAAAGTAATGAAATGAATGCTTGAATTAATCTCAGCCACTGGTAGTTACTTAAGGTCACATCCCAGTCCATCATTATTTACCGAACTATATGTGTGGAAAGCAGTTTGATGTATGGTGTGATTGTGCATCCTTACCATATAATAAACTCACTAACCCATTTTCGGTCCACTCGGACTCGTTTGCAAAACCTTAGCTCAACCTTGGGTATCTGTGGCACTGCGCAGTTGGGCTTTCTCAAACAAACTACTGTGAAGCACTCAGAAGTACCAAGCAGTTTAATAAGAAAGAAGCATGACACAAAGAAAGTTTGACATCAATTTATAAAAATAGCTCTTATTTTTATGAATGTATATACAACAAAATGAACCTAATCCACCATGGGCTTCCTGAGACATAAATCAATAACCAAATAATAAATCACTGCTTTTCAATCAGATCGCAAACAAGCAATGACAAATACCATGGATAGCAGGTTCACTTTGGAAACTTTGAAAGCTTTGTAAATTTGTGTAAAATTGGTCTGGCCTACTTTGGGTAACAAACTCAAGCAGGGAGTGAATCACATGGGCCAATAAGTCTTGGTTGGACAGTTAGGTTACAGTCAAAGCATTCTCCAGTCCAGTTCCAGGTTCTATGGGTGAACCCCGACAGACATCATGAAGTAGTGCTGATGCAAGTAATGTAGAATGCTGAAAGATGCTGAGGATGCTGATCTGGTGATGGGGGTCCCCCTCAGATACTCCTCAGTCCACAGATACAGCGAGGGACTTTGGGTATAGGTGTTGATGTTCCTCAAAGTCTGCGTGAAGTCCAGCCAGAAACCAATCAGCACTGGTCTAATTCTCTCTGGTTCCAGTAAAACCCTTTAACAGGGCATAGCTTCCTTCTTGGGTGACCAACCTATCATGGGTGACCAAACTGCACTCCATGGATTCTCCTGGGACCAGCAGACTGTGGTGCAACCTTTGAGTGTAAGCACTTGGTATCCTAGGCCAATCTTCAGTGGTCAGCAGCAGTCAGGCAATCTTGGCTACAATTCTTCAAGGCAGTCTTTAACTTTTGTGGCCCTGTAGCTGTAACAGGAAGTCAGCCTACTTTTGGAGTCATTGTCTTCTGTGAATGGTCCGGGCTGACTTTTCCTTGAGCCAGGCACCACAGGCAAAGTTCTCTCTTTGCTAGACCAAGGAGCAGCAGGTGCAGTCCAGTCTTTGATGCAGCCTGTCCTTGCCATGTCTAGGAAACAGCAGGGCAGTGCTTCTTTCTTTAGTAAAGATATGATCTTAGGTATGTATGCCAGAGGTGCCACTTTTGTACCCTGAACGTGTCCTCGAAGGATGCAGTGGCTAGCCAATAAAAATGACACTTAGAGGATTTTTACTGTTGTGACAAATAAAACATATCTACTTTTTAATATGCAGCACCCTGCATTAAGGCTTTATAGGGCTACCTTTAAAAGGAAAGTCTGTACTTTGTCATTGGACTTTAAAAGTTGAGTTAGGTGTTCAAAAAATGATCTGCCAGACAGCAGTGATAGGCTGGTAGTTGTGCTTTGCCTTGTCATAATTGCATTGGAACATTTAGTGCTGCAGTCTAGGAGGAACACTTTGAATTAAAGGCCTTTGGTTCTCCTGGCACCATATATGGCCTTATAAGTAAGTTAGATATTGTCATTTGTGGCTGAGCCAACCAGGCAAGCACAATTTAAGGCTCCGAACACAGGCATTGAATCCTGGTGAGTATAGCTCAGAGCACTCTTAGGGCCAGATGTAGCAAAGGTTTTTCCCCATTGTGTGTCTATGGGAAAAACTGTCGTACATATGGCCCTTAGAGTCAAAAAACCTGCAGCACCAGATTATGCAAAAAGAGGCATGTCCTTATACCATGCCACCTTATCTTTTCTTATCTCATCTTATCTTATCTTATCTTATCTTATCTTATCTTATCTTATCTTATCTTATCTTATCTAATCTTGTTTTCTGCGTATTTATAGAGTGCACAACTACCTGAAGGTTTCCCAGCACTAAGTTGGTTGAGCAGCTTTCTGAATTTGCTCTCATTGGGCTCAGTTCTCAAACCTCTTGGCATGGAATTACATAGTTTAGGGGACAGATAGGAAAGATTCCCCTCCGCCCATCCGGCCTTCTGAATGTTTGGAACCCTCAAAAGACCTGTATTAGAAGTCCTCAGAGTCCTATTTGGGATGTAGAATGTCAGAAGGGACCTAATAATTTGTATTCCTCTATAGTTAATTGCCATGTGCATCAGGCATAAAGGTAAATGTTATCCTCCTTTCCACGGGGAGCCAGTGCAAGGTGTCTGAGGCACTTTTGGCTAAAGGCCACTTGGGAAGTTTAAGGATGGTTCTTGTTGAGGTATTTTGTGCCACTTGAAGCCTTTTACAACAAATTTAGGAGCATCCAAATACAGTGAATTTGCGTAGTCCAGGCATTATAGAGTAAATGCCTGTAGCATGATTGTTCTGGAGAGAGTAGGTATTAAGTCAAGTATTTTTTGCAGTTTTCTCAGCACTGCAAAGCAAGAACTAGTCACTTTTTTGGCTTGTGCTTCAGTTGAAAAAGGAGCTATCTAGTCATATTCCTAAGCTTTTTATAGAAGATGATGGAGAAGGTGGAGTTCCTAGACTGTTTGGCCAGTCTGACATTACTAGTAGGGATACATTGCTCCCCACTACCATTGGTTTGATTTGATCTCCATTTAGTTTTACCAAGTAACTCGACATCCAGTGTGTTACTTTCTCCAGACAAGGACCTGATGCTGGGAATCCTCCTTTGGGGCAAGAGAAATGTCCAGTTGATTATCATCAGCATATGAAATAGTAGATATTCCAAATTCCTTCACCAGTGGCTGTACATAAAAACTGTGGGACTGCGTGTAGACCCCTGCAGAACCCCACAGTTCAGAGTAGCAGGGTGGTTGCCATATCTGGAACGATCTTTCTTTTAAGAATAATGACAGCCATTTTAAGACACCATTCCTCACCCCTATTTCCCTCAGTCTGCATGCTAAAAATTTTTGGTCAACTGTATTGAAAGCCGCACTCAGGTCAAGGAGGATAATGGCTGCTGCTCCCACTTATCGAGGATTTGTTTCCTCTCATCCATTACCACTAATAGTGTAGATTCCGTACTGTGTTTTGGACAGAAGCCATTCTGGATTTCATCCTGGAGTGAATTCTCCTCTAAATACCCAGAAAAATGCTCATTAGTATGCTTCTCTAAAACTCCCCAAAGTTGGGAGCAAAGATATGGGACTATAGTTCCTAGGGCAAGCAGGGTCAAGACTTCTTTAGTAGCGGCTTAACCACAGCGTGCTTCCATTCTATAGAAACTAGGCCTACAGAGATTACATAACTCACAAATGATGAGCAAAATTTATTGGCTTCCGTGTACGAGAATATGAGTGGGTCGGCTGTAAAGGAGAACCTGATTTCACTTTTCTGCACAGGATTGGAAGTGACACTTCAATGATTAGAGGAAAGTTGAGGAGACTAGGGCCCTCATTATGAGTTTGGCAGGCAGCGGAGGACGCCTGCCAAGCACTTTGGGCCAGAAAACCGCCACTCTGGTTTTCCAGCTTCTGGCCCTATTGCGAGTTTCCCACAGGCCAAACTATTGACGTTGGGAATGGTGCGATGAGTCGGGTGTGCAGCACCCATTGCGCTTCTGTCAGTACTACCACCCATACAGTTATGCCAACCAAACAACACCATCCAAAATATGATCCACAAATCACCACAGCGGTCATTCAGTGGTGATAAACCATTGGCGGTGCAGACCGCCACAGCAGAAATGCCCACCCAAATACAAAACAAGACAACATTAGCCAGAACCAAAAACCCAACCCTGACACAAATACACACTTTGCACACACCCACCAACAGCACTATAAAACACCCCCCCACATCACCCACAATCCTTTGCAAACACCCGCAGACCGCTATACTTTTCCACGCCACTCATAGACAGAACTGCACACACATATCACAACTACCCATTCATCTGTCACGCACCACACACCAAACACCCCAACACTTCACACATCACCCTCTGCCCAACACACTCCACACAACACCCATGTCCCCACAAAGGCACCCCCAGTTAACTGATGAGGAGTTGCGGGGCATGGTGGAGGAAACAGTCAGGGTAGAGCCATAGCTGTTTGGTGCACAGGTACAGCAGATATCCATTGCAGAAAGATGGAGCAGAGGATCGTGGACAGGGTGCACGCCGTGGGAGCATATCCACAAACAAGGGACGACATCCAAAATAAGTGGAATGACCTACGGGGAAGATGCATTCCATTGAAGCAAGGTACCAGATCGCCATCAGCAGGACTGGTGGGGGACCCCCACCACCTCCCCAACAGCTGACAGCATGGGAGGAGCAAGTCTTGGCAATACTGCATTGCGAGGGACTCACTGGAGTAGCCGGCGGACTGGGCACTGGTGAGTCAACATTTGCAACCCCATACCATCGCACACAGTGCACTACTCCAATTACCACACCCAAATGGCAACCCCTGCATGTCATACCCACTGCATGCACATCCCTTCTGGCCCTGCATGCACACCCACCACCAATGCATGCACATCATAGAGAACTAACAATCCCACAATTCATCTCCACACACAACCAAAGGTGGCAGGACAACACCAATAACATTGTGAAATATAGTAATGCAGAATATGTCACAGACATGTAGCATTATTCAATACTTACATCCCCACAAGTGCCCCAGCCAATGTCAGAGGCAAGGAGGTGCCACAGTTACCCAGTCCCCCACCTGAAGATTCCCCCAGTGATGACAGCAACTCTGGAGCTCTGGATCTGGATGAACTCCCTGGACCATCTGGGACCACTAGTCAGTCGGCTACCCTATCCCATATCCAGGCCACCACAGAGCCCCCTCCTCAGAATCCAACGATCCCAGACCCAGGTCCCCAGGACATGTCAATCTGTAGTGTGCCCACCTGTACAGGGACCCAAGTCCACACCACACAGGCAAGAAAATGAAGGTCCTGGTGTCAGTGGGAGTGAGCACACCGTTCAGGGGACACAGGCACTGGGGGACAGGGATACCTGGAGGACAGATGTGTGCCAGGAGGAGGACAGGATCAGTGAACCGACTGCTGAGGAGCCACTCACAAATGTCCTGGGGGCTTACCAACAATCCAAGGACATGATAGCCCAGGTGATCAACATCATACAGGCGAACCAGCGGCTGCAGGAGGTACACCACCAGGAGGTCATGCAGCAGTCCCAGGGCCTAAATGCCAACATGGCCTCCATTGTAGGGGTGCTGGGTGACATGGCCAACACCATGTGGGAGGACAGAGCAAATCAGCGGGCCACTCTACCCAGCAGCCATCAACATCTGCTGCAGCTAGTGGAGAGGAGGCCCTGCCACAGGACCCACAGTCCACCAGCACCGGTCCCCCAGCAGAAGGTAAACCACTCCGCAAACGTTCCCTTTGATCGAGACAGACACCAGAGACACTTGCCAAGTCCATGACCACCACCAAGAAATGAGCCCCTGCAGGATGTCCCCCTGGTCCACTTTCAACTGCCATTGCTCCCCTTCCTATGGCCCCTTGGACACTGGACCGCGGCAACAAACAGACTGGCCCACTAAACTGGACTTTTCTCAAACATCACCCCACTCCATTGCACTATCCCTTCATTTTTGTCACTTCAATAAACACCCTTGAACACAATGGGAGTAATAGTGCTTTATCAGACGAAAATGTGTAATGTATTGAACTGAAACATCCTGTGCAAATGTCTTGAAATGTGTGAATCCTTCCAACAGATGGCTTTAAGCAGTTTGTAGACATCACATCAGTACACAGTTGAGACCACACCAACATTTGCAAAATGGGAAGGCATAGGTGACAGCCAGTGAGGATGCAAAGGTAGTGCATGGCATCATGCTACAGCCACACAGCACAACACTTAAATGGAGAAAAGGTTATTTCAACAGTCTTACCTGAGTGTCACTTGAAGTACTGCTGTATCATATGTATCCTGATGTCCGCATTCTCCTCCACTTCCTCCTGCTCACTGTCCTCAGTGTCCACTGCTGCCACAGGTGCATTGTCACCCCCCTCCTCCTGCAGAGAGGGCACATGTCATCTGAGGGCCAAGTTCCAGAACATACAGAAGACAACAACAATCTGGCAGACCTTCTCAGGGGAGTAGCATAGGGATCCACTTGTCAGATGGTAGAACCTGAACCTGGCCTTCAGGAGACCAAAGGTCCTTTCAACAATCCTCCTGGTACACCCATGAGCATCATTGTACCTATTCTCAGCCCCTGTACTCAGATTCCTAACAGGTGTCAAGAGCCAGGACATGTTTGGGTAGCCGGAGTCTCCTGAAAGAAGTGAGGGACACAGGGGATGACTCCTGAAGGCATACACTGACATACATTGGGTGGGGGCTCAGGCTCACCTATTAGCCACACTCTCTGCCACTAAACTTGTGCCAATAGTTGTAGGACACTGCTATTCCTCAGGACAAAGGCATCATGCACCGACCCAGCTTACTTGGCAATGACATGGGAGATGTACTGGCCAACAAGGCACACCATCTGGACAATGAGTGACTGGAAACTCTTCCCATTCCTGTACACCTGTTCATTGGCCCGGGGTGGAACTAAGGAAATATGGGTCCCGTCAATGGCCCCAATAACATCTGGTATATGTCCCTTTACATAGAATCCAGCTTCCACAGTGGGCAAATCATCTACTTGGGGGAATACGATGTAGCTGTTTGAGCAAGGCTGCCAAAACCATTGCCAGAGAAATAGAGAACGTTGGCTGTGACATTCCTGCAACCAAGCCCACTGTCACTTGGAAAGAGCCTGTTACCAAGAAATGGAGCACTGATAGTATCTGCACAAGAGGGGAGATTACTGTGGTGAAACAGATAGCAGGTATCAGATCAGGCGCCAATTGTGCACACAGCTCTGTGATTGTGGCCCTGTCCAGACGAAAGGTGAGTATGATGTCCCTCTTCTCCAGTGTAGCCAAGTCCACAGGGGGTCTGTACACGGGGGCTTGCCTCCTCCTCCTATTCCTCTGCATTGGTACCTAAGGGACCCAAAAGTAAGAAGGGAGTGAAAACAGGAAATATGGACACACCACATCAGTGTACACAGAGCATGTTTGTATGTTGGACACTGGAAATGCCTAGGTGTGTACATTCAACACCAATGATGCAGTTTTTAATCAGTAATTGTGTACCAGCTGTAGAAAATGGCAACCATCTGTCCTGAATGCAGGGACAGGTGGAAGTGAGCTCACTCTGCTGGCGTTAGGCGTCATGGCGGAAGGCGTACTGCACCACCGTGCAATTCCACATTGGCTTACATGGGGCTCTATGGAGAACAGGAACCATGAAGATCACCGCTGGCGCTGATGGTGTACACGGCCGCGGATGTGACCACCATTTTCTAACTCTCACTTCACTTGATTCCTGACTTTCCACAGGACAACATCTCCACTCCATGTGCTGCTGTGACCTGTGTCTGGAACCTGCCATGGCCCATGCGACAGGCAAAGGAGCCCCAGCCTTCATGTCGGACGAGTTGGAGCGCCTAGTGGATGGGGTCCTACCCCTATATGGCCAGCTCTATGGGTCTCCAGACCAACAGGTGAGTACGCCATAGGTACGTTGCATGCAACATGGCTGCATGGAGATGTGTGTGAGTGCATAATACAGAGGTACGGGTCATGTGTGTGCCTAATGAGAGGCAAATGCAGTTTGTAGGCCATTTGAGTGTCAGGCTGGATTGTTTTGTTCATGTTGTCCCTCTGTTTGTATTTACTCTCCAGGTCAGCGCCCATCAGAAGAAGGGGTTGTGGCGTGCCATCTCCAAGGACGTGCAGACCCTGGGGGTCTACAGGCGGCAGAGCACCCACTGCAGGAAACGGTAGGAGGACCTGAGATGCTGGGTCCGGAAGACTGCGAAGGCCCAGCTGGTGTAGGCCTCCCAATGAGGGAGGGGTGCTCGTCAGAACCTGACCCCACTTATGGGCCTGATGGCCCCCATACTGGCGGTGGCCTACCCAGAGCTGGATGGGTGCTTGAGGGCATCACAACAGCCACAAGGAGGTGAGTACAGTGTGTTTGACACCCATCTCTGTTGCCTGGCATGAGATTTGGGTGCAGGCTACTAGTGAGTGGATAACCCAATATGCCAGCTTAGACATTGCTGCGTGGCCCAGCTTAGGTTAATTGGGTGATTTGCTTGTTTTTGATAGCTAGGTAGATAGGGATTAGTTGGTCCCGGTTGGTGTGCAGATGGCAGTGTTTGGCTCCTACATGCTGTGGTACTTAGCCTATGGTATGCCAGTGTGGTCCATACTGCCCATTCTCAGTCTCAGTGTGTGACAGTGATGTGTATGCCATCTGTGGTGTTGGTACTGTGATCGACTCTGTGCTCCCTTTCTTTCTCCCCCCTCTCTCCTTTTGTCATCCTGTTCATGTGTGCATTAGCATCATCTGGCGAAAGAGCAGGGGCACCCGTGAGTAAGGGAGCTGCAGCCCATGGGACCCAGGAGGCAGAGTCCACCAATGCCAAAGGGACTGGTGGGATGGAGGGCGAGGAGAGCACCACAGGGAGGTCAGGAGCTGATACCACTGACTCTGATTCCTCCTCCGATGGGAGAACCCTGGTGGTGGCGGACCCCTCTAGGACCATCCCAGCTACAGGTTCTAACGCCACCCCTGTACCAGCACTGCCCCCCCAGTAGACCCCCACAGGAGGGTGGGCATCTCCTTCGCCCCAGGCACCTCAGGCCTTGTCTCAGTCAGCCCTGCTGCCCTCAGTGAGTAGGCTGTTGACCTCCTGAGATCCATCTCTGTAGGGCAGTCAACCATAGTGAATGCGATTCAGGGGCTGGCATCCTAGATACAGCAACGCAATGCCTTTCCGGAGGGCATTTTTGGAAGCTTGGGGGCCCTACAGAGATTGTTTCAGGCTCTGGCCTCTTCACTGATAGCAGCCAGTGTGCCTGTTTCTTCTATTATCCCTCCAACTACCACTTTTCAGTGCCAGGCTCCACCCCACGCACACATTCAGACAAGCATGCACACAAAACATCACACAAGACTGGCACAGACAAACACAGGCAGCACATTTCAGTCCACAAGCACTCACACGCTAACACATAGATGCACACACAACATCATCCACTGCCTCCACTGTCTCCCCCTCCACCTCCTCCCTCACAGTTACATCCGTTCTCACACCTGCATGTGTCGCGTAGGCTCTCATTATTCTAATGAGACTACTGGGTTTCGAGTGGTAGAATCGCCCGCGGTGTGGGGTACTGAGTCTGACCCACTGCAGGTGATATCTGTCACTCCAATTTGGGTTTTGCTCCGGCTAACTAGCAGTGCCTCATCTCTACCCAAGGGCAGGGATGATTGCGCAGCCAAGCGCATGACATAAATAGTTTCTCAGGGAAGCCGTGGTCACTCAGGTCTCATCCGTTTCTCTCAGTTACTTAAGTCTCATATACACAATGACAAACAGAGGCAGTACATGTTTCAAAAAGTTTTTAATGAAGTGTCTGCATCTTAGATCATAAAGCGTGAGCTGCAATAACCAGGACAGCACAACATAACAAGATAAAAATTGTGACTAGGAGAGTAAAGCATAGAAATAATGCTACCATGTTGTCACTAAAGTCAATAGACCAGTTCCTGCCTAAGCTATAATAGAGGACAGTGTGTTAAGTTTTAATTTTGCCCTTAAGGTACCCCTGGGAAGACATCATCCCCATACCTGAGCAAAGGCCTGAAGTCTGCGTGAGCAGCTGTAGTGAAGCATTCTGCAATCGGCATACAGTTGTGGTTCTCTGGCTGGAATCTCCCTCTAACGTGTAATAAACAGGGAAGTGTTTTTATAATAAAACAGCTAATATTCTGAGAAACTGTCCCTACATAAGGATGTGTATTTTCTATGAATGTCAGAGACCAAACTTATATCACGTTCATCGACAACCTATCTTTCTACAGCCTTGGAAGAAGCACAGAGTGAGCAAGAATGTTTTGTTTGAGAACATAGTGCTGGCCTAGGCAAAAACAGTTAGATAGAAGAAAATAAAACCAGACCGTAAACTAATAAAGCGAAGCTGGATAACACATGTCTAGGTGAAAGTGCACAGCGGAAGGCCTAGTATGCTAAAATAATGTGCATGAAGCTTACAACTAAAATGGCTACATAACACATGCACTGCATCAACAGTCCCTGAACCTGACACCTGCACAGCCTTGCCCACAGTCACCACAACAGCAGACATGCACCCGCACACTACATGCACAATCACCACCATCACTACCTCATGCAGCATACCCACCTCACTTGCAGAAACCACCACAACATCTTTCTACACGTCCTGTTTGACGTTCCCCACCTTGTCTGCCCCCCAAAGACACACAAATGCGCGCACTCACACCCCAACAGCCATCCACCCCACACATGCACACTGTCCATGCACCAGCACACCTCCTCCTCCTACAGCCACTCCCTCTACCTTCACTCCCATCATATTGGCAAGAGATGGGATCTGATAAAGATGGAATGTGCCTCAGAAGCATCCTAATAGAAAAGGCAAAAGAAAGAACACAGAAGTACAGAAAGGAACACGCTTATGTGGGGTTGTGCTCCTTGTGAGAGGGAGAAATGCAGTCACTCAAAGTGAAGTTAACCAGTGATTTAAGCAGGCTGACCCACAGCCCATTCTAAATGCTGTGGTGGATGGAAGAAAAATATGAACGACAAATCAAGAGACCAATGGATGAAGAGAGGTGGCTAGAAGCCCCCATATGTAAGCATTTTACACATAATTTAATAAAATCAAAAGGCCCTTGCTAAAGCCAGAACAAAAAAAAAAAGATTTGGAGGAATATCTTATTCCTTTCATTTCACATCTTAAGTAAACATCGTAAAAAAACAATACTCTGAATTGTTCTCAGTGGCATTTTGTTACAGGAATCATCTCTTTAAGGGTGGAATGGTATTGTTGGAATGTTTCTGTTGTTTGGCATCTAAGAGTGAGAATCCTGGAGCTGGGAGTTGCTGCTTGAGCCTGGGACGATCACTTGTAGATATTGTGTGCACGCCAACCGCATTGGGAAGATAGTCCTGTAATCTTCATCATAGTGCTTACATTTTTATTTATTTTGAATACACATGTAAATTTAACTACGACTGCAAAAATGGCACTGTGAAATCTAAAAGATTCCACTGCATCATTTTTTACAGCTACTTTTAATGCCTGGTCAGAGCAGGCGTTAAAAGGGGGCACACCATTGATTATAATGGGACCTATGTCCTGTTCAGGGTTAGCGCCAAAATTTAAGTGCTAACCCTGAACAGTACATCAATAGCGTCAAACAAATTTGATGGGTGGCAAGTCCCGCAAATGCAGCACTGCAGATACCACTAAATTTTGCATTAGGACACCAGCCACAGGACTGAATTTAGTTAATATTGGATTGGAATTTTTCCCTAACTATTTCCATATTCATATTGTTTTACAAGAGGCACCAATGTGCATCAATGGTGCCAGATTTTGGGTGCTAATTCGGTGGCACCCTTTAACACTCTACATGTCTGTAAGGTTCTCCACAATGCTTCCAGAATTCCAGCAGCTCTGAGGCAGAGGCAGGTTTCTACTTGATTGTTGTGTGTGGATTTACATGGTGGCAGTCTGATAGAATTTCCCTCAAAGGGCAGAAGGTGGAAATATTTTTAATAAACCAAGCCAAACATGTCACAAAGATGTTTTCATAATTAAATGTTTTTGTACACATACAAATATTTACAGATAACTTGCAAAACATAGATAGCATCTTCTTTTTTCTCAGAAACTCTGTACCAGCAGCTTGGAACTGTCCTGACTTCTCCTCAGATTCTCCGGACTCTTCTAGATTACCTATTTAAGGGTTTTCCTTCATAGGGAACTGAATTTGTTTGACTTTATTTGGGAGAACAGTCTAACCATTTGCCTTTGCATTTGTGATTTTGAATTGCTTTAAACAATATTGACTAAAACATCAACATTTTGGCTATTAACTTCTAACTAATTTCAGGATTTGAATTTATAACTTTCCTAATCTTAAAAAAAACTGTCATGGTTTGTAAATCTCATATTTCCTGTGATCTTTGTGGGGGCTAATGTGCTGCATGTTACTGAAATACATTGATGTGATGGCAGCCTTAGTCATAACTAAAGAGTCGCTTAAGGCAGCACAGTCTGAACATGAGTTTACACCAAAATGTGGATGGTGCAAAATGCTTCATCAAATTTGGTAGCACAGTATGGTTTAAAATGAGTCTTAGTAGGTCCAACTTTGCCCCCTTGTTTACATTTCCAGGCTTCCATGGTCTCATTTAGAGCATTGACAGCTCTCATGCATGAGCATGAGTGTGGGTTACTGGCTGAGGAGGGTGTTAACCCTTCTCAAGCAACAACCACAATCATTGTCAAGGTAAACCACAGTAGCCACTGGATTAACCTGTGCTTAACCCACTGGTAGCTTAGCACAAAAGCAGTCAGACTAAACTCAGAGTCATTGTGTTAACTATTTATGAAACACATATACAGTGAAAAGTGAAATCACAACCTAAGAAAAATCCCAAAACAATTTAGGAAAAAACTAATAAATAATTAGACATAAGAATAAATTAACTCCAATACGTAAAACCAGAGCTATGAATTTGTAAAGATTTTGTGAAGTCTAGTTCCTAACTGAACAAAGCACCAAGTGCAGTATCTAGTCTTACAAGACAGGTGCAAAGTAAAAGGTTACTACAGTGGAGAGTGGATCTGATACAAGAAGTGTCACGGTTGACTCATCGCTTACGGGAAGGACCAGACGGAACTGCAGGATGGTCTTGCTTCTTGTAGGTCCTGCCTTGAGCGAGGTATGGGCAACCCTTTCTGGTAGCCACGGTGCTGCTGACAAGGGAACGTCAAGGCAGTCTGTGCCCTCCAAAAGGAGTCCCTGAGGAAAAACCTGAAGGGAAAAAAACCTCAATGGCTGGAACTCCCTGGAACAAAAAATAGGCACAGGCAAAGGTAAGTCTTCAAATAAAAAAAATATAACTGGAAGGACTAGGAAAAAAAGGCCAGAAAAAGGCTGGAAAAGCCAGGGCGTGATCACCACCAAAGGAAGTGTTGCAGCGCAATGAGACCGAGTCTCATTCCTTATATACCCAAGAACAGGAAGTGACATTTAGGAAGGAAAAAGACGCCATGTTAGATTGGGAAAATCTACCATAGGGAATATGGAGGGAGACAGCATGTTGGAAAGGGAACCTGATGCATGCAGGGAAGAGGAAAACATGCTGGGGAAAAAAAAGAACATGGCTCCACCCAAAAAGAGACAGGCAAGAAGAGAAAAGAACAAAACAGAAAAGAGAAGAGTAAAACAGAACAAAAATACCAGGTAAGTTATATAGTGGGGGTAATGGGGGCCCACTGTTAATCCCCAGGCCGCACTGCGCCCGAGCTCGCCGAGGTCCGATGCCCAACCTAGGGACTCGTGTGAGGTAGGGCTGGAAAAAAGGGGCACGGAATGCCCGGCGGGTGAGGAAATGTACTGCGGCCCCAGCCGCGTCCCGAACCGGTTTCCCTGACCGTGCCGCAGCAGGCTGTGGTGCAACAGTAGGCCCCCCCCCCCGGGACCCCGGGTTTTTGCGGATGCAGACGGAAAAATTGATGAACCAAAAAAGGAGCATACACAGAAGAGGCATCTACCCAGGAACACTCGCTCAGAGGGTAGCCTTTCCAATGGATAAGATATTGGAGGCGATTTCGGAACAGACGTGAACCACAAATTCACCATAAGAGGCGGAGGACAGTTGAGAGACATGAAAGACAGGATGAATTTACCATGTCCGAGGCAAACACAGCCGAAAGGAAACTGGATTGATCTTCTGAAGGATAGAAAAGGGTCCATAATAATGAGGCTTGAACTTGTTTTGTGATAAAAGGAGAGGTTTGTCTTGTACTTTATAGGATCGAGCTTCACAGCGTCTTTTATCAGACACCTTTTCATCTGTTGCTTGGTAGATAGAAGGTTAGAATGGATTAAACGTTGAATATTACGTAATCTTCGAGTATATGAAGTGACTGGAGAAAGTGTAGAAGAGTATTTTACTACGGTAGGAAAGGACTGGATGAAAACCATATGAACTGAAAAAAGGAGTGTTTTTCGAGGCACTATGTACTGTATTATTGTATGAAAATTCAGCCATAGGTAAATATGTGGACCATTACTCTGAGTAGTATTACAAAAACAGTGTAGATACTGTTCCAGTCCTTGATTTAGACGTTCCGTCTGCCCATTAGTCTGAGGGTGGAAACCAGAAGACAAGCCTACCTCGATATGTAAATCCTTACAGGAATGCTTCCAAAAACGTGATATATATTGTGGGCCACGATCGGAAAGGATAACGTGAGGGAGACCATGAAGACGAAATATGCCTTGTATAAAGATTTGACTTAATTCTTGGGATGTGGGTAATATAAAAATCAAGTTGACTAATCAAGCTAACAGGACCGGAGGGACTACATAGCCCAGACTGCTTTATGGCCCCAAGAGGCGGCCATCTTGTGCATCACCTGCTCCCACTTGCCAGATCCAATCAGCGCTATAAAGCCCGAGCGGGCAAACCGCAGTGTGGGACGCGCGCGGGGCGAGCCCGGGCAAAGCCCGGGCCAAGGGCGGGCCCATCTGCGCCCGTCTTCGACCAACCGAGGCCGAGCAGGGCCACCACCCTGAGTTTGGCATTTTGCCTTAGCCACCTCAAATTGTTCTGTCCCCCTTTAGTCTTCCCTCATCTCTCATCTTAGGCCCCTGTCTCATCCCATTACACTGCCACAGATATGGGTAAAAGAAAAGCAATCGAGGGTGGGGTTGGGGCTGAGGGGAAAAAACACAAGAAAAAATTCAAAAAGTCGGGCTGTAACGAAGTACTAGACCGCATTGATAACCTCCTAGCTGATTGCGGGGAAATATTAACTCCTTCACCCGGCACCGACCAGCCATTGACTCACAAACCATGCCCTGCAACCCAATCATTGACTAGCAAGCAGGGAAGCATACCCAATATGTTTAACAAAGCCAGGGTACGGGTGAGGACTGAGACCAGCGCAGTGCCCCCCAACCCTGCAGATTCAGTCCCCAGCCCTGTTCCCTTCACGACCCAGCTATAGAGCCCCCTCCGTCACCTGTTACTTGTACCAATTGTTTTCATCTGTTATCATGTCCCTCCGATCCACCTACAATTCAGGATCTTGCAGTTTCACCTGCCCAGGACAGGGCAGAAAGCTTCGCAAATATCCAGTCATCCCACCCTCCCCCAAACGACGACTTGGCAGTTTGCATACAAACACTCAGGGCAGAAATAGCAGCCCTTAAGTGCATAATACGCGACCTCACGGTCACAGTGGGGCATCTCATGGAAGAGAGAGGGAGAACAGCTAGGGAAAGTGCTGCCACCCCAGCTCAGACAAACACTACCACTCTGACTTTACCTGTTCCCACCATGCTCCATCACGTCAAACACCTTTGAGGCCCCCCCGGTTCTTTACTTGAGGACCCCGTCCCTAGGACTTTGGCCGGAGTCCGCATATTGGGTGACCGCATACCAGCAGGTGTGCAAACTGACTCCAAGATCACAAATTTCAACTCCACACCCCTCATTAAGGGGAGGGCTGTTGCTCTGGTAGTACATATTCTCCCAAGACTACCACTCTCCCTCCCCAGAAAATCTTTATGACCAACATACCTAGATCTAACTCTCAGGGGGGAGGGAAGGGGAGGGTTCCCTGTTCAACAAAGTCACCCATTGGATTTGTCATAGCAGAGGATGTCTTTCAGTAATTAAGAAAGAAATTCTTAGGGCCAGATGACACCGGTCCCAGAGCTCCCTGTCCGATTATATCGAGCTCCTCCTAGTAAACGGGCAGCTAGCCTATGACTTAGTAGCCTTAGACCAAAGAACTAACCCCCGGGTGGGTCCACCATTCAGTTTAAACTTGAGCCACCCACTTCACTTTGTGTGCCACCCTCCCTAGTGGCTCTAGACAAAGACACTGACTGTTCCATGATTGATTGACCATCCGAGATTGAGGTGCAGGCCCCCCACATCAGACCTGATAGTGGCATAAGCTCTAACAATTGTGCCCGCACCGATAGTCACCCAGCTGTCATCGCTGACCAGACACACAGGACGGTCTCTACTGCTTCCCCCAATGTCACCACACTAGTCACCCCAGATTTCCAGGGAAACCTGCTCCCACTTCCCAACTCCCCGACCACCGGCCAAAAAGTAAAGATTGTCTCATGGAATGTGGCAGGCATAAAATCCAAGCTTCCGTTTCCGCACTGGAACCTTTTCATCGACCAATACGACATATGTATCTTTCAGGAGACCTGGCTAATTGAATCTGCCCATAAACCCGGCTATGCAACCTACCACATACCCGCCGCTCCCAGCAAGGCAGGCCGCCCATCGGGGGGTCTCCTAATTTGGATAAAAATCGCACTACAGTGTGTAGTGAAACTGATACCCACCGACACCCCTGACATCCTTGGTATTCGCCTCAAGGGAACAGGGCCCACTGCCACTGACATTTTTAACATCTATGCCAGAGGGACAAGGGGGACCAACCACTCTGTGACCCTGCAGTCCCTAGAGACCCAACTGGGCGAAAGACCCTCCAAACATGCCATTATTGTAGCGAGGGACTTTAATACCACCTTTGAACCCCCTGGTCTGGACTATATGGGTGATTTCAGGGAAGAAGATAACATTTGGCACATACCCAAGTTGGAGCTCCCCCCATTAAGAAGTGGCACTCGGCCACCCTTCAACTTAATGCCCTGACCCTCGGCCAAGGTCTGAGGCCTGTAAATGGAAGAACCAAATCAGATAAGCATGCCACCCACACGTTCACTGGTTCACAGGGGAAGAGCCGAATCAACTATATATTGATGGACCATAGATTTTGGCACTTGGTTGATGACATGATAGTCTGGACCTGAACTGACAGTGACCACAATCCACTCTGTCTCAGTTTAGAGTCACCATGGGGCAGGGCGCTCCCAGCAACAACCACTACCAAAGTAGCCAAAGTTGTACAGGCTCAGAACAACAGACGGCGACTTAGATGGAACAAGGTGATCCTGGGAGATGATATTCTCTCTTCCATCGATTTGGACCTGACACTTTGTGTATCATTGATATCTACGATGGGAGAGGATGTGGGAAGCTGTTCCTCCCTAATTGATGTTCACACTGAGTTTTTCCAAAGGTTGGAACAGCTTCTATCCCTGCCAGCTGCTCATAATTCTGGCAGTGCTTC
This sequence comes from Pleurodeles waltl, assembly GCF_031143425.1. Classification (NCBI taxonomy): domain Eukaryota; kingdom Metazoa; phylum Chordata; class Amphibia; order Caudata; family Salamandridae; genus Pleurodeles; species Pleurodeles waltl. Next base: position 1,417,404,065 of record NC_090446.1, read on the forward strand.
TCCCCGCGAGGGGGTTAATTGGTACAATCGGGACTGCCGGCTGGCACAAACATGGCTAATTAGCAGAATCAAACATAAGGATGTCGCCCGAGTTACTGCGGAACCAGTACAGACAGACGCAGAACAAGGCCAGGAAGGACTGGGAGGAGGAAAGATGGAGCCTCCTGAGGGATGCATCTGAACGCAGGGACTCTAGATCTTTTTGAGCCATAATAAGCAAAAGAAACCTAAAGGGATCCCCTGCAATTGGCAATAACATCCTGCCCTCAGATTGGTTCCACTATTTAAACTCTCTCTATAAGGTCAAAAGCCAACTCGTAACCATCTCAGCCCAACCCCAGCTGAGTACCATCTATGGGGATTGTCTATTCAACTTGGGAGACATCCGAGAAGCAATTAACAACATAGTTAGACTGAAAGCTGCTGACCCCGATGGCATCCCTGGAGACCTCTTCCTTTACAACATCGACAAATGGGCGAGTAAATTCTCCTTCTATCCAATGCAATTGTCAGGGGAGCTCCGATTCCTAAGTCCTGGAGGGGTGCCAAGGTAATACCCATTTACAAGAAAGGCAACAGGTCCCTACCCGCCAACTATAGGCCCATTAGTTATATAGATACAGTACAAAAGGTATTCTGTTGTGCTCTATTATCGAAAATCCAAGATTGGATCAATGAGAACAGCATTTTATCACCACTCCAGGCTGACTTTAGGTCCAAAACAAGCACCATAGATCAGGTGTTCAGGTTTCTGCTCTTGTATTGGAAGGTCGTAGTGATAGGGAAGGGGAGTCTCTATGTAGCCTTCATAGACCTTGAATCAGCATTCGATCTGGTCCCTAGAGGTAAACTTTGAGAGGTCCTCAAGGAGATGGTATGTCCCCAGGGCTTCTGACCACAACAATCCGACTACACGAGGCCGACTATGCAAAAAATACGCTGGGGGAACCAGGGAGATCTCTCCGATCCGATCCAAGTGCTCAGGGGCATTCGGCAGGGCTGCGTACTAGCTCCCACTCTTTTTTCCCTTTATTTGAATAAGGTCATCGATCATCTCACCTCCCAGCCCTCTGATGCACTAGCCCTAGGCAACGAAAAGATCACAACGCTTTTGTTTGCCGATGATACCCTGATAGTATCCAAAACCCTGATGGGCCTCCAATCCTCATTGAATCAATTCAATGACTTCTGCTCCATGAGAGGCCTAGAAATAAACACCTCTAAAACCAAGTTCATGGTCATGAACCCCCACAGGTCACATAGGGGGAACCTTTTCCTAGGTGGGTCCAAACTAGAACTAGTCAACACCTTTGATTACCTGGGGATCAAACTATCAGACTCAATGTCCTGGAAATCCCATATCAATTCCACATCATTAAAATTCGTCCAGTTAGTCGGTGTCCTTTTAAGGGAGCACTATGCCTCCTCATCACGACCAATAGATGCTCCTCTCCACATTTATAACATGAAGTCTGTTAGCGCAGCTCTATACAGGTCTGAACTCTGGGGCTTCGAGGATATAAGGGAACTCACCCGTAAAGAGAATATGTTTATGAGAAAACTCAGCTCTCTGCCCCCAAGACCCCGCTCCTTCCTCGGCACATGGATCTGGCCCGCAAACCTCTAGGCTCTATAGCTGGTCTTAGGCCGTTGCTGTTCTGGAGGAGAATCATGTCAACTCCTGAACTTTCCCCCTATGCCACCGCATTTAGGGAAGTTTGCTCTATGGATACCTCCAACAAGATCAGGTGGATCCACTCAGTTAAGTCAGCATTGATTGCCATTGGGATGGGAAACTCGTGGAATTTTCCACACACAGGGCCACCAACGACCAAAGAAAGAGTGAAGTCCTGTTATTGGGAGTGGGTATCCCAGTCCATATCTCGCTCGCTCTCACTAGGGCGTCTATCTAGCGAGCTTCTGGAATTCAAATCTACCTGGTCGCTAGAGCCTTACCTGGACTGCATTTTAGAGCCGACCGATAGGAAACTCAATATGCAGTTCAGATTTGGTTCCCTCCCTCTTAATACCTTTACCAGCAGATGGCAAAACAAGGCCCCAATCAACAACTTATGCCCCTGCTGTACCCTGTATCAGGAGTCAACTGCCCATGTCTTCTTTCTTTGTCCATCCTATGCTCATCAACGAAGGAAATGGCTCACGCCAACTTGCAAACGGCTCGGGACCTGAGATCATGCTGTGGCCATGAGAATCTTAAAATCTGACTCCAGTCCGCCCATTGGCATTGCAGTTACCAAATTTCTCGGGGGAATGTGGCGCACCAGAAGGAAATCGACTAAGACAGTCTAGCCCCAAGTCTTTGTAGTTATACATGTCTATCTCTGTCCCAATACTGTATCTTGGAACTGTGTTATGCCCTATTCTTTTTATCGTACTGCATTTCGTGCATTATTATTTTTCTTGTTTATTTCAACCCAACCTATTTTATGAATTCTAACCCATTATTTCTTGTGGCGATATGCAACTTTTATGGCACTGGATCCCGAAATAAAGTTTTATGATGATGACTGAAAAAGAAAGCCCAACGGGCTTGGCAACTGTTCTGACATTGGAAGTTCCGTAGACATTGTAAATTTCGGTGGTCAGTTCGTACTTCAAACGGTTCTCTAGATTCCATAAGGAAGTGTCTCCATTTGTTACATGCTGTTTTTAGTGCTAAAAGTTCCTGTTGCAAAACAGAGTAATTACGTTCAGATTCCGATAGCACATGAGACAGATAAAAGATTGGATGTTCTAATCCATCGTCAACTTGTCTTTGTAGTAAGGCAGCCCCTATAGCTTTCTCCAAAGCATCAGTGCCCACGATAAATTTCTTGGTGGTATCAGGACGTCGTAATATCGGAGCTTGGGTAAAGGCATGTTTTAAGTTTTGGAAGGCACTTTCGGACATATCAGACCAGATCTCAACCCAGCACCTCAGCCACCACATCACTGGGCACAATGGTGCCAGCAATAGAGGGATTTTGGAGTGCGCCAAGCAACAGGACTGCCAGTGTCCCAAGGAGCGAGGGCAAGGACATTCCGCCACCTCCAAAACAGAAAAAGTTGCCCACATCCCAGAGGGAGGAGGCAAAAACACCTGCCACCAAGGAATCAGGCAAGACAAAAGTAGAAAGTGGCAAGACAGCTGCGCCACCATCCAAGGTGGGGAAGGGCCTGAAATGAAAGGCAAGTCCACGTCGACGCCAACCTGCACGGTGGACAAGACCGCCACCGGGACCGCCACCTGCACCGCCGCCACAGACACTGCCGCCAGCACCCCAGACACTGAGCCCTTCGTCTGCACCGCAGACACTGTGCCCTTCACCAGCACCGCAGTCAGTGAGCCCGCCACCAGCACTGCAGTCAGTGAGCCCGCCACCAGCACCGCCGCTACTGACACCGCCGCCAGCACCGCAGTCAGTGAGGCTGCCACCAGCACCGCAGTCAGTGAGCCTGCCACCAGGACCGCCGCCACAATGACCGCCACTAGCACTGCCGCCACAATGACTGCCGCCAGCACTGATGCCACAGAGCCCGCCGCAAGCACCGCCAGCGGCCCCGCAACATCCTGAGCCAGTGGCACCACCACAGACATGGCTGCCATCCCCAGTGGTCATTTGTACGAGGCTGGTGGTCAGTTCTAGGGGCCTAGGCAGCTTGCATGTTGCACCACTGTCAGTGGAGTGTCACATCCACTACCTCAGTCCTTGTCAGGATGAAGCACTCTGGGAACAAAGTCCCCTCCAGAACCAGTGGAGAACAGCATCCACTTACCCAGTCCTTGGCAGGATGAAGCACTCTGGGCACAAAGCCCCCTCCAGAACCAGTGAAGATTCACATCCACTACCTCAGTCCTTGGCAGGATGAAGCACTCTGGGAACAAAGCCCCCTCCAGAACCAGTAGAGAAAGGCATCCACTGCCTCAGTCCTTGGCATGATGAAGCACTCTGGGAACAGATCCCCCTTCCAGAACCAGTGGAGAACAGCATCCACTCACCCAGTCCTTGGCAGGATGAAGCACTCTGGGCACAAAGCCCCCTCAAGAACCAGTGGAGAAAGGCATCCACTACCTCAGTCCTTGGCAGGATGAAGCACTCTGGGCACAAAGCCCCCTCCAGAACCAGTGGAGATTCACATCCACTTCCTCAGTCCTTGGCAGGATGAAGCACTCTGGGCACAAAGTCCCCTCCAGAACCAGTGGAGATTCACATCCACTACCTCAGTCCTTGGCAGGATGAAGCACTCTGGGCACAAAGCCCCCTCCAGAACCAGTGGAGAAAGGCATCCACTACCTCAGTCCTTGGCAGGATGAAGCACTCTGGGCACAAAGCCCCCTCCAGAACCAGTGGAGATTCACATCCACTTCCTCAGTCCTTGGCAGGATGAAGCACTCTGGGCACAAAGCCCCCTCCAGATCCAGTGGAGACTGTTATCCACTTGAGAAACTGTGGCTTTGCACTGCCCAGGATACAGCAGTGGGCCACCCACCCACTGGAGAGACTTGAGAGACTGTGGCTTTGCACTCCCCAGGATAAAGCAGCGGGCAACCCACCCACTTGTGAGACTTGAGAGACTGTGGCTTTGCACTCCCCATGATAAAGCAGCGGGCAACCCACCCACTTGTGAGACTTGAGAGACTGTGGCTTTGCACTCCTCAGGATAAAGCAGTGGGCAACCCACCCACTTGTGAGACTTGAGAGACTGTGGCTTTGCACTCCCCAGGATACATCAATGGGCATGGAGCCCCCTCGTGGAGCTGGCGTTGTGCACTCATCCGGCTGAGGTGCCCCCTTCCCTTCCCCCAGAGGTGCCTGTTTCATTTTGATCTGACGTCCCAGCAGTGTTCTCTCCGTTTGGAGTCTGGTATCGAGTGTGGGCCTCGCCCATGCATTTTATGCCCAGTGGTCAACGGACTATGAATGGTGCACTACCCAGACTTGATTGGTTGGTGTACATAATTGTTTATACTGTATGTAAAGTTTTGACTAATGGATGTTTATTGATTACAATCGTTCAACTCATTTCCTTTTGTCTTTGCGTTCTTCCATGGGAGTGGGGGGTGTAAATGTAATGTTGCAGCATGTATTGGTGTGTATGGTGTTGTAGGTGCAGTACTCAGCGTGGTGGTCACCGCCGCCTTTCGTGCTCCTGGTAGAGGAGCAGGAATATTATCGCAGGGAGTATTTGGAGTTCAGGCTCCATGGCGTCCTGGTTCCTCGTGGGTTGTGTAGAGGTGAGTGTTTTCTGTTCCAAGTTCTGTTTCTGCCGTGATTTTGTTCGCGTTGAATCCACCCCGGAAAAGGTGGCGGATTGGCCTTTCATAATAGTGTGGGCGGTACATTGTGTTCCGCCTGTCTGTTGGCGGTGACCGCCGCTGTGTTTGTTTGTACCGCCGTGGCGGTCGGAGTGTTAAAGTGTCTGTCTATGTTGGCGGTTTCCACCAAGGTTGTGATTCAATTTTTTTTACCGCCGGCCTGTTGGCGGTCTTACCGCCACTTTTACACCGACCACCAGGGTTGTAATGAGAGCCCAAGTGTGCAGCTAGTGCAGTCCTTCACAGTGCAATGTCCAGGTGCAGGTTAGGGATCCGAAGTGCAGGCCTTATTCTTCTATCCTTGTTCCTTGTAGGGATCTGAGGTGTGGGTGCAGGTCTGCTAAATGTATCCTTGCTTCTGGGGTGGGGCCACTGTCCAATCACAGGCCGGCCAACACCCTCCTGGATGACCACTTTCTAGGAAGTGCACAAAAATAAATACCAGGGAGCAACATTACTTAAAAATCCAAAATGGCAGAAAATGAACTTTGGAGGTTAGGTCTCGCTGAGTCCACCTACTGTTGTGGCTAAAAATCCTTAGCACACCCCTCTCCTGCCTTCTCCTAATCTGATCAACAGGGCTCCTGGTTCTCTGGGTTTGCAGGAAATGGCAGAGGTCCTGATCTGCTCCAAACATCCTTCCCTCCATTGTAGAGCAGTTTGGCTGCTCTCCCCCCATCCTGTTTCACCATATGCTGTGGCAGAACCTCTCCCCCAGGCACTTCTTTTGTGTTCAGCCCAGGCCACTTCACACCTCACCAAGGCATCCTGGCCAGGCTGCGAGAGGCTGGCCTATCAGAGAAGGGCACTACAGAGCTGAAACTGGTAACTTTTAGGAAGAGTTACCAGTTTAAAAAAAAAAATCAAAAAAATGACTCTAATGTGGCACAAGGTGGCACTAGGGGCTTCTTTAATCTGTCCCGAAGTCTGGGATTTTACCGGCAAAGACATTGGTCTAATCAAAGTTGTTGATCACATGAGAATAACTATATAACCAGATGTAGAGTATCTCAAACAGCTTCTCAATAGAGGTGGTTGTAGGAATTATGCCTGTTATTTAACCCATGCTAGAGCAAGGCATCCAAAAAGAAATATTAGGGAGTCCCTGCAACTCACCTGTGGTGGGTGTGCAAAAAACAAATAAAAAGTAGAGGATATTCCAAGATATAAGAAACGTGATCAGATAGTCATTCCATATTGTCCTGTAGTACTGAATCCTGCTGTGATACTTTTCCAAATACCCTGTGATGCAGAATGATTTTCAGTTATGGACCTGTGTCAAGCATTCTTGTCTATACCTCTGCATGAGGATAGTCAGTTCCTCTTCATTTTCTGATTCCAAAATAACATTTTGGTTTTGTGCCAAGCTCCTCAGGGATATACAGAGTGCCCCCAATCTTAAGTCAGACCGTGAACAAAACTGGAAACCTTGCAGTTGCTGGGCAACTAAGTTTCGGTTCAGAATATCAATGACCTATTTGTGGCATCAGCAAATCAAGATGCATGCAAACAGGACACCATTGCCTTGTTGAACCATTTAGAAGGGAATGGATACAAAGTGTCTGCTATAAAATTGCAGTATTGTCCAAGGAAGGCTCTGTATCTAGGACATCACATTGGGAAAGGAGCTAAGAAAGTGCCCCAAGAGAGAATTTTTGCAATTCTGAGAATGACCTTTCTGCCGACACAGAGAGCAGTCAGGATGTTTCTGAGAATAATTGACTAATTTTGTCAGTGAATTTTCAGCTTTTCCCTAGTATCAAAGCCTCTCTGTAGACTTACACAAAAGGTTATGTTTGAACCATCACACTGGGACAACAAATGCATGTGAGCCTTCCCAGACCTGAGAGAACGTCTCTGTCACTCACAAGCTCTAAAAATGGCTGATGAAAGAGATTTTGTACTCCATTGCTAGGAACATTATGGGTGTGCACTGTTAGTGTTGACACCGACCCATGGCGAAGCCAAACAACTATTTGCTTATTTTTCTGCAATACTTCATCCAGTAGTAGCAATTTTGTCTGGCTACTTTAAGACAGTGGCTTCAGTTGGTGTCAGTATTCAGTATTCAGTATTCAGCTGTGTAAAGGTATAATGATGGGATACTTACTGTGGTGGTTTCTCACTCAGTTATGATCAACTTGTATTTGGGCTTGTATTCAAGCACAACACATGACAAATAGCAAACTCACACGATATTAACAAATTATTCTAGTGACCGAACACATCACTCTAAAGCAATACCACACCTTGCTACACTTTTGCCCATGTCTGATGAGGATGATGATAATGGTGTTGACAATGACTGTTTGGTTGTAATGAAATTGTTTACCATGTCATGACCCAATATTCAATTTTAGCTTGCATGTGGACAGCTGTGGTTTAAGAGCTGGGCAATAACCCCTGGTAGTAGCTCACGCTCTATGTCCCTTAGAAGGTGTTATGGAAGCCTCTAATTTGTGCAATGTGGCATCCACACACAGATGAACATATCGCTCTGATTAGAACGTGTTATGTCTCTAACAATTTCAAAGTTACTCTCTATACTGGCAGTCAGTACTTGTACAGTGTGGTTCATGATTTCAGGCAATTGTGGTCTCAGAGAGGTTTATGTCTTCTCCTGGCTCCTCATTTAGGAATGGAAACTATGTGATGGACTTACTGTATTTATTGCTAATGCTCAAGTTGATAGCTGGTGTGAAATGCGAAGGGATTTTGTGACTGCTGGAAACCACTTTGTATATGAGGTGGCAATGTATTGCTCCTAAGTCATGCATGCTTAATATGGATCATTCATGTGATTCTGATTCAACCATGTTGTTGAATGTTGCAGATACCTGGGAAGAAATAAAGAGTATTCAGGAGAGAGCCCCAGAGCACAAACAGGAGAACTAGGTTAGGTCTCGATCTGAGAGAAATCCAGATGAGATCTGAATTTCGACAAATGGGAGACCACTTTTTGGTTCAATCCCCATTTCCATGTAATTGTAGAGAATCTATGTGACAGATACATTACTTGCCAGTAGTTTGTTGTGAGCAGAATGACAATCATGACTATGAGTTACATAGAAAGATCAAGTGGTACCTTTAATTGAATTGACTTTGTGGAAATGCCCATTTGCACCAGATACTGCATATCTTGGCAGTATTCTGCCTCTTTTCTTATTGGATGGAAGTTTACCTGACTAGGAGAAATGGCAGTCTCACAGTGACCAAACTTTTATTAAGGGACCTAGGGGCAGATTTATGAAAAGTGGCGCTGCACCTAGCGCAGCGTCACTTTTCTGGCCCACTTAGCGCCCCCTAACCCCACCATGTGCACACTGTATTTATTATACGGTGCACCATGGTGGTAGTTATGGAATTAGCGTCAGAACGTTTGACGCTAGTTTAGTACTTTGCAGGAATAGCATAATTTTTTTTGACACATCCTGCAAAGCACCCAAAGGCCCATTGAAAGCAATGAGAGCCTCCTTTAACGCCTGTTCTGAGCAGGCATTAAAAATCCCACAGAAAATGATGCAAAGAAATCTGTTAGAGTTTTTTGTGTCACTTTTTATGGCATCCCTAATAAGGGAACGGCCCCTTTGCATACATTACACCTGGCACAGGCATAATGTAACACAAAGTGTTTCAAGGTGGTGCCATGCATGCGTTTGCCACTTTGTAAATATGGCGCTAGGATTTTGGCTTTCTAATGCCACATTAGCATCAAAAACATTTTGCTAATGTGGTGTTGAAATGGCTCTAGGCCTTCCTAAATCTGGGTCTAAATCCCTCAGTTCAGCCTAGCTGTTTCTCTGGAGTCAGATCATGGGACTCAATTCACTAATGAGGTTGTGAGGATGTTGTATGTGGCACTTCAAGTAATATAAAGTGTCCATTGTAGCTACAGGACAGAGGCATCTGCAATTGTTAAAACAAATAAATGGGACACTGAAGTCTCAACTTGCTTTAAATGGCCTGATGCCCTTCCCTTGGTTCTGATGAGTCTCTGAAGTGGCACTGATTGGAGGACGGGCCTCCCTTCCCGCAAGAATCTGATGGAAAGAGCCATGAGACTTCCTGAGGTGCTAGCAGCTGTGCTTGTGAATACAACAGATGATATGTTTTATTTCTCGCCAGTGTGAGCTGGCAGCTCCACTTTTAGGACAAGAACAGTGTCATGACCTAAGTCTTGGACACTGGATTGTGGGGAAGAAGCACATTAATATATTATATTGGGAGCCCTGGTGGTATGGCCCTTACCAAGTTGTCCTCATAACGAATACTGTCGTTAAGTGAAGAGGATTTCTGAAGTGGATTCAGGCCTCCCATACCAAAGAGTGATACAAGTCGATGTTGAAGTGGTGGCAACAGCCACTGTTTTGCAGGCTTAAACTCTAGAGCAAATCGAAGACTCGGTGGAAGGAGAAGATTGCACATAAGTGTCTTAGAGCCAAAACATGAAACATGCAGAGCCTGTTGTGAATGAGCCATGAGTAACCAGAGTAAACCAAATTGCAGAGACTAGAAGTGTGCACCCCGATCTTGAAGAAGGTTCAAACCATTTGGCCAGAGGAGGATAGAAAAGTGGACAGAAATATGAGAGAGACTGAGAGCTGTTGTGTCAGTCCAACATATCACAAAAAGAGTCAATGAAGAGACAGAGACGAGTGAAAAAAGTGACAGTTACTGTGAACTGTCATTTGTCAGAAGGTCAAGGAAACAATGGGTGCCTATCCAAAGGTAGCTTCCGAAATGACTTTGCTGAAAGTGGGCATAACTCAAGAACACATGAGACTGAGAATCAATAGAAAGAGTTTGGAAAGCTTCCATGAAGAATGCTACCATAGTGAAGATGAAATGATTTTTAAATGACTCAATTTCAGTGATATATTCAGGCTTTTGTATACTAAGGGCAATATTCTCAATCTTTCATGCAGCACAACACAGCAAACCACCTTGTTGCACAATGTGAAATGGAAAGGGCAGGAATGCACCATATTTAACATTATATGGCACATTCCTGTCCTTTCCGTGCACTGGTGCACTTTTGGAGGCCTAGCGCCAATGCAGGCAGCCTTGCGTCATATTTGCAATTGTTTTTGTGCAGGAAAGTTCTCCTTCCTGCACCAAAATAATTCTGAGAGGCATATATCTCTTCAGCACACTTGGAAAGTGAAATAACAAGGGGAAATAAAGATATTTAAAGTGAAATCACAAGGAGAAATACACATATTTCTCCCTGTTATGCCTCACTTGGGGAGGCTTAGCATTTGCATTCCCAGGCCTATCACTAATGGTAAATCTTTGAATATGCCAAAATACAATGATGGACGTATGGGAACACCCATGCTCCACCTGTGGAGTGTCTTCTTGTAGCAGAGTAATGCAAGGCAGCGATGTGTGCTGCTTTGCATTATTTTAGATTTACTAAGCCATGCAGGGCCACGCAAGATGGCCTTGCATGTCTTGATGAAACTCACTTAGGCACCGATTTATACTTTTTCTGCGCCAAATTACCGTCATTTTTTGATGCAAAGGCGACGCAAACGTACAAAATACAATTGTATTTTGTGTGTTTGCACCACTTTCGCATCAAAAAATGATGGTTATGCGGTGCAAAAAAAAGTATAAATCAGGGCCTTCGTTTTTTGTGTCTCCCTTATGCCCCCTCATGTGGTGCAAAAGCTACACAAAACCTCGATAAATCTCGCCCTAAATATATTGTGGAATTATTAGTCTACAGCAGATAGTAGGACTGCCATTTTGGACAAAACTGGTTGCAGGATTAGTTTCTGATTCTGAAGTTAACTGGGCTGATACATTGAATAAACTGATAGTTTTGCTGAATTTGCACAGTGAAAGCAACAAGTAGATTTTTGTTTTTTCCTTTTTGATTTTTCCTTTTTCTTTTTTGATCTGACTTGAGAGTAAGTATGGCATCTAATTCACCAATCAAATGAAAAGTCATTAAACCTAGTCCTGGGTGAGATTACAATTACGCTGGAGTAATTGGAGAAATTTTGATAATTCATACTATTTGACATGGAATTATGGATAATAATGCAATTACGCTCACGCTTCTAGTTAAGAGTAATTTTGAGGAAATAATTCTATTGCAACAGCATATTTAGTGAGCCCAACAGCATTCTAGTACTGCTGGCCATGTTCTGTTGCATTTAGATCTATTTTTATTGCCCAAAATGCATCCCCACATCCATTTTTGATGCAACTGTGCATTTTGTGCTACAAACTTAATGCTAAAAGCTGCGGGAAAATCATCCCCCAGATGTACATTCAGCAATTTCTGTCACATTTAGCGTTATTTATCCATTTCAGCTGAATCTTGCAGAGTTTGTAGATAATTCAATGTGGTTATGATATGTGAAATTACATGAGTTACACCAATCCCTAATAATAACAATATGGTAATTGACTACGGTTTCTTGATTAGTCTTTTAAGGAGTCTAAATTCTTCTGTTGATCATGCTTCCACTGAATCTAAGCCTGATTTAGCCTATATAAAGGATCAACATTGATAGAAATATTACATAGAGATAGCTCAGAGGAAAGTATTTCTGAGAATGTGTTCTTTCGGTTACTGCATGAAAACCAGAATTATCTGTTTGCAAAGGGGTGCTATATTTGCACTTATTTATCCGCCTCAATAGCAGCTGGTGACTTATCATCATTTGCCGATAGCCTATGTGTAGGAAGCTGGCTATGTATATACTATATCAAAATGAGATATAGGTGGTCATTACAACCCTGGCGGTCGGTGTTAAAGCGGCGGTAAGACTGCCAACAGGCCAGCGGAAAAAAAATGGAATTAAGACTGTGGCGGAAACCGCCAACAAAGACAGCCACTTTAACACTCCGACCGCCATGGCGGTACAAACAAACAGCTTGGCGGTCATCCACAAGGGGGCCACATGCCCACCGTTCAATCCTGGGGAGTGCAAAGCCACAGTCTCTCAAGTCTCTACAGTGGGTGGGTTGCCCACTGTTCCATCCTGAGGAGTGCAAAGCCACAGTCTCTCAAGTCTCTACAGTGGGTGGGTTGCCCACTGTTCAATCCTGGGGAGGGCAAAGCCACAGTCTCTCAAGTGGATAACAGTCTCCACTGGTTCTGGAGGGGGCTTTGTGCCCAGAGTGCTTCATTCTGCTAAGGACAGAGGTAGTGGATGCTTTTCTCCACTGGTTCTGGAGGGGGCTTTGTGCCCAGAGTGCTTCATCCTGCCAAGGACTGAGGTAGTGGATGCTTTTCTCCACTGGTTCTGGAGGGGGCCTTGTGCCCAGAGTGCCTCATCCTGCCAAGGACAGAGGTAGTGGATGTGATACTCCACTGGTTCTGGAGGGGGCTTTGTGCCCAGAGTGCTTCATCCTGCTCGTGACGGCCTCAGTAGCATCAGTGCCCTTGGCGCTCATGGGCCAGCGGTGCTTGTTGCAGCGGTGTCATTGGCAGCGGTGCTTGTGGGGGCAGTGCCCTGTTCAGCGGTGCTTGTGGCGGCGGTGCCCTGTTCAGTGGTGCTTGTGGCGGCGGTGCCCTGTTCAGCGGTGCTTGTGGCGGACGGGTCCTTTGCAGTGACTCAGCTGCTGGCGGTCCTGTCTGGCCCAGCGGGGCTGGTGCTGGTGGTCCTTCAAGGCCCAGCGGGGCTGGTGGTCCTTCAGGGCCCAGCGGGGATGGTGCTGTCGGTCCTGTCTGGCCCAGCAGGGCTGGTGCTGGCGGTCCTGTCTGGCCCAGCGGGGCTGGTGCTGGCGGTCCTGTCTGGCCCAGCGGGGCTGCTGCTGGTGGTCCTGTCTGGCCCAGCGGGATAGTGCTGGGGGTCCTGTCTGGCCCAGCGGGGCTGGTGGTCCTGTCCTGGGCAGCAGGGCTGGTGCTGGCGGTGGCCTCCTGGGCAGCTGGGCTGGTGCTGTTGGTGGCCTCCTGGGCAGCAGGGCTGGTGCTGGCGGTGGCCTCCTGGGCAGCTGGGCGGGTGGTGCTGTCCCACTGTGTTGACCCTGTCCACTATTCTTCGCCATAGCTCCATCTTCCTAGCTATGGAGGTGTGCTGCACATGTGATCCGAATAACTTTGGCTCTACCCGGACGATTTCCTCCACCATGACCCTGAGCTCCTCCTCAGAGAACCTGAGCTGTCTTTGCCGTGCCATGGGGTGGTGTGGGTGATGTGTGGGGTGGTGTGTGTAGTGATAAGTGGGGTGGTATTTAGTGGTGTGTTGTGTGAGGTGCGTGGAAGTTCTGTGGGTGATGGTATTGTGTGCCTGTGGATGCTTGGTAGTTGTTTGTGGTGTCTCGCTCTGGCCTTCTCTCTGTAATTTTGTCGTAGGGGTTTGTGGGTGATGTGGGTGTGTGTTTTATATTGTAATGGGTGTGTGGGAGTGGTGTGTGTATGTGTATCAGGTGTGTGTATTTGTAATTGTCCAATGTGGTAGTGTTTTGTAAGAGTGTGTGTATTTTGAGTGCGGCGGTGTGTACCGCCAATGGAATACCGCGGTTCAAAGACCGCTGCGTGGATACGAGTGTCGTGGTAGTGTGGGCGTATTTCTGTTGGCGTGACGGTGGAGGATTTGTTTTCGCCAGTTTATCACTGACCTTTGGTGTGGCGGACTTGTGTGGGTGTCTGAATTTTGGCGGATTCCGAGCTGTGGGTCATAATAGCTGTGGTGGATTTCCACGGCCGCGGCAGTGTGTTTGCGGTATTCTGCACGGCGGTAAGCGGCTTTTACCGCCAATGTTGTAATGACCGCCATAGTGTGCAAAGAGTCCAGGGGTTCCTCAGAGGCTTAACAGAGGCTAAAGTAGATAACACTAATGCTCACTTTTATGGTAGTGTGGTCAAGCAGTTAGGCTTATCAGAGGGTAGTGCAAAGCATTTGTTGTACACAAACAGACAATAGAAGGAGCACACTCCACTTAACTCCAGACCAATAGGTTTTTAAACAGAAACAATATGTTTTTTTACTTTATTACTAGAACCAAAAGACTCAGTTCAGAAGTAAGTACTGTTGCAGGTAAGTACTCAAGATAGACATCAATGTAACTTTGTTTCACTTTAGCAAAGTAAACAGTACTTTTAACAGTTTTTAAGAAAACAGAGAATTTCTATTTTAAAAATGAGTACTTAGTGCAATTTCTGAACAGTTCCAGTCTCTGAGGGTTAGGAAGTCCACCCCTGTCCAGGTGAAGAGGTCAAAGCTGAAGCAAATTTAACATGGGCTTCTATGGGGACTGGGGGCACTCAGAATCAGATCTACAGGTAGGTAAGCACCCTCATCCTCGAAGACCTGGGGGGTTTAGAAAAGCAGTGGGGGGGGCACAAGTAGGCACCAAACACACACCCTCAGCTGCACAGGGGCAGTCGGGTGCAGTGGGCAAACAAGGAGTCAGGTTTTCAGTGCTTTTCTATCGGGGGCTCTGGGGTTTACTCAGATGCTGCTAGCGAGGTCCAGGAGGTCGTCTCAGGCAAACCACAGGATAGACAAGGAGGAGAACTGCCTGCTGACCATAGCTGTACCAGAGGTCAGGTTCTTGGAGGCCTTGGGGCTGCGGTTGCAGTGTGTCTCCAGGAGTCAGATACCTTCATCTGGAGGTGTCACGGTCAGGGGGTTCCTCTGGATTCACTCTGCAGGCATTGTTGTGGAGCAGAGTGGTCAGAACTCACGCATTCGGAGTGAGGCTGGTGTCCTAAGTTATCGTTTCTTCTTGGACAGGGCCGCTGCCCATGGGAGTTCTTGGTTGTTTTGGGTGCATGGCAGTCCTCTGGAACTTAGCAGAGGTCGCTGGTCCCACTGAATGCGTCGCTCTCCTTTTGCAGGTTCTTTGAAGTAGGAGACAGGACAGTAGGGCTGGGCCAAATCGGTTTTCTTCTTCCTTCTTCTCTGCTGGGGGTTTCAGCTATGCAGTCCTTCTTCTTCTTTTTTTTTTTTTTTTAATTGAGATTTTATTGAACGTTGACAAAAAAAAAAAAACTCACATGGGGTAGGAGCTCCGACAGTTTTCAATGGTTGCGTACAATGCTCAATAAACAGTGGAACGGGGAAAATGGGTAGATCAGTAGGATAATATCAAACGTAAACATATTATATTATATCATACCAAATCACGCAGGGGACAGGGAAGGCGTTGAGAATGAAAATGAAAGAAGAGTGTGTGGTGCGCTATGTCTGGTTATGTCGGGTTACAGTGGTTGTGGAGTCGTGAGGCTATTAGGTTGTAGAGTTGTATGGCTCTCGGAGGTGGGATTGTAGGATAGTGTGGACTGCAAACAGTTTTGGTCGAGTAGGCAAGCTGGCTAAGCCAGCCTATTGGTATGTCATAAGGCATAAGAGTCAGGGCGCCTGACTGTCTGGGAGTGAGTAAGCAGGCAGGCGGGTGGGTGTGTAATCTCTGTGCCGTGTCGCCGCCTGGGTCGGGTGCCAGCCGTTAAGTGTCTGGGTCCATACCGAGTCTGGGGGTCGTCATGACTGGCGATATCGTAGATTGTAACGGTGTTGGGTTGGTGGCGGATGGCGGGGGGGTAGGGGGAAGGTGCGTCGGGAGGGTGGGGTTTAAAACCTCTGACCGTGCTCTGTCCCTTTCTCCTTTAATACAGATGTCCTTTCCTTTGTCCTTTCGGCGGCACTTGGGGCTGTGGGGAGTGTTCTTAAGGGGGGGGAGGGGAAGGGGAGGGAGAGGGTAGTGTGCAGTTCACCAACTACGCGCTGTGTTCTACGTTTCACGCTTCATGCTCTACGCGCTCCGTGCTCTATACTACATTCCCCATACTACGGACCACCACCCCTACTACTACATCCCACCTCCAGCCAGAAAGGGGGCCCATACTTGGGTAAAGATTTGGGCTTGATCTTGCAGGTTGTAGATAATTCTTTCATATGTGGCCGTGCGGGTCATGGCTATGATCCATTCCTCCGGGGTTGGGGAGATTTCTGACCGCCAATGACGGAGAATACAGATCTTTGCAGTGGCTAGTGCTGTGTGTAGCAGTCTTCTTTGCGGTCTGGAGAGGTCTGGTAGGGCGGTCGCGTCATGTATGAGTATTAGGGAAGGGGGGAGTGGTTACGGGAGTGTCAGTGATTCTGCCAAGGTGGAGCTCACCGCGTCCCACAGTGGTCGGACCGTTGGACAGTCAATTAAGATATGGTTTAGGTCGCAGTGTGTCTCTGGGCATCTCCAGCATTGCGCATGCGGGAGAAGGCCGATCTTGTGCAGTTTCGCCGGGGACCAGTACCAATCGTGTAAGACCTTGAAAAGGCAGAACTTTAATCGTGCTTCGCTAGTTCCTCTGTCCAGGGCTTCCAGGACATCCTCCCACTCGGTTGGATCTAGAGGTTGTTGTAACCGAGTTTGCCAGTGCAAGCGCAATTTCTCTAAGAGGGGTTGAGAGTAGTGATGTTTGGTGATTAGGTCGTAGAGACCCGCCATGACTCCC
Organism: Pleurodeles waltl; assembly: GCF_031143425.1. Classification (NCBI taxonomy): domain Eukaryota; kingdom Metazoa; phylum Chordata; class Amphibia; order Caudata; family Salamandridae; genus Pleurodeles; species Pleurodeles waltl. The sequence goes on from NC_090446.1 coordinate 1,417,420,798, forward strand.
TTTTGTTGGGCCCATCGCTGCAGGTAGGTCACTATAGGTGAGGGTTGGGACCACCGTCGGGTAGCTTCGGTCCTGCTCATGCAGTGTTTGAGCTGCTGGTATCTCCATTCTTGGTTTGGCCGTAGACCGAATTCTTCCCTTTGCCTAGGAAAGGTTTTGATCGCCTCGTTTTCCAGTACCTGGGAAAGGGTGTGGATACCAGCCTCTCCCCACTGCGACCAATTAATCACTTTCCCGCCTATCTGGAGACCGTTATTGCGCCACAGCGGCGCCTGGGAATGAATAAGGGGGTGTACTCCAAATAGTCTGTGGGCCCTTCGCCATGCTGCTCTAGTCGCTTTCAAGATAGGGTTCACCGGACTGTTCGATGGGATATCCTCGTGATAGGGTCCCCCAAGCCCTTCGTTTGCGGATAGTAGCCGCCTTTCCACCGCGATCCATTGTGGTGGGTCGGGCGTCACAAGCACTGTGTGGGACAGTTGTGACAATTGTAATGCTAGCGAGTAGTGCTCCACTGATGGGAGTCCCATGCCTCCATGTGAGCGGCGGGCTATGAGTTTGGCGGGTGATAGTCGTGGTCGCATAGGGCCCCATACGAACGATCTGATGAGGGAGTCTATGCGTCGTAGTGTGTGAAGGGGCACTTGTAAGGGGAGGAGTCCTAGGACATATGTGAAGCGAGGCACCGTGACCATCCTGTTCGCTTGTACACGGCCCCACATGGACAGGCCCAGGTGAGTCCATTTGGCGAAGTCGAGTTTCATCCGTGTGATGAGGGGGTCGATATTATCCGCTACCATATGCGCCATACCCGGGTTGATTAGCACTCCCAGGTATTTAAGGTGTTTTGGCGTCCACCGGAATGGGAAGCCTAGGAGTGCAGCTTTTGTAGTCACTCGCGAGAGGGGGAGGGCTTCATTTTTGTCCCAGTTGACGCGGTAACCGGACAGTGCTGCGAATCCGTCGATGACATCTAAGAGGGCCGGTATAGAGCTTTCTAAGTCCGTAAGTGTTAATAGGATGTCATATGCGTACAAGTATATTTTAGATAGGCCGTCAGGAAGTGCTAGGCCGGTTATAAGGGGGGAGGATCGGATAGCTGCGGCCAAGGGCTCCATGCCCAGCAAGAACAGAAGAGGGGAGAGGAGGCAGCCCTGTCGTGTGCCTCTGAGGATTGGAAAGGGGTCTGAGAGGAAGCCCCCACAGTTGACTCTTGCCTCTGGTTGGTCATAGAGTAGTCGCACCATTGAGATGAATTTGTCTCCCAAACCAAATCTCTCTAGGGCCTTGAATAGGTAGGGCCATTCTATGCGATCAAACGCCTTTTCGGCATCTAGAGATAGAGCTAATGCGGGCTCCGGTGAGTCTTTGGCTGCCCAGAAGGTATAGCACAAGGTGCGTAAGTGGTTCCTAGAAGTGCGTCCCGGTACAAACCCCACCTGTGTGTAGTGGATTAAGGATGGGATAACTTTGCGCAACCTATTTGCCAAGATGCTTGCTAAAATTTTAACGTCGCTGCTTAGAAGAGATATGGGCCAGTAGCTGCCGCATAGCAAGGGGTCCCTCACAGGTTTCGGTATGACAGCTATCGCTGCGTTGTTGGATATGGCACCTAACGTCTGCGTGGAACAGGCTTCATTTAAAGCTTCGTGCAGGATATCTATTGCCTCTTTTCCTGCCCATTTATAGAATTCCGCCGGGAAACCGTCCTCCCCGGGCGATTTGTGGTAGGGGAGGTTGGAGATGACGCTCTCTAGTTCCTGACTAGTTATTTCCCCTTCAAGGAGGCTACGACCCGTGTCTGACAAGGAGGGTAGCTCGAGGCCTTCTAGGAAGGTTGTTATCTGTGCTGGGTTAGATGTTATTTCTGGGATGTATAGGTGTCTATAATACTGCGCGAATTCGTTTTCAATGGCTTGCGGGTGTGTCAGTATTTCTCCCGAGGGAGCGCGTATGGCCGGTATGGCGAGGGCTGCCGTTCTTTGACGCAGTTGGGCTGCCAGCAGGCGTCCCGCTTTTTCACCTTGGTTATAGTGTCTCCCTTGTATTCTCTGTAGAGCATATTCAGCCTGTGTGGTGTATAGCTCATTGAGGGCCATTTGGGCACGTTCTAATGTTTGGCGCCCTGGTAGAGAGGGGTGCATAGTGTATTGTCTGGTAAGACGACGGATATCTAGTTCTAGTGCCGCCTGCTGTTCCTTTCTGTCTCTATTCGCCAGCGCCGTCTCTCGCATGAGCCGTCCGCGTATCGTGGCCTTAGCTGTGCCCACAGTATGCGCTTGGACTTGACTGTACCTTTATTATCCTGAGAAAAGGTGGCTGCATGATCTTGTAGCTGTAGTTTGCCTTGTGGGGATCGGTAGCATTGGACCGCAAACCTCCAGGGTTTGCAGCCCGGGGATACTAGTCCTAAATGAATAGTCACGCTGATCGGAGAGTGGTCCGAGAGGCCACCCTCCATTATGGTATTATCGTGGGCGTGAGCCACAAGACTATCGGACAGGAGGAAGTAGTTGAGTCGGGATTGGGTGCCATGTACCGGCGAAATGAAAGTGAATTCCCGTTCCGTCGGGTGGGTCAGCCTCCAGTGGTCCACGAGTCCGTTGTCCAAGAGGACATCGGTCTGTAGGGCCCTGTCTGAGTTATTGCTTGTGTCAAAGGGTCCCGTTCTGTCCAGGACTGCGTCCCTGGCTATGTTCCAGTCCCCCCCCTATTACATACCGAGAGGCTCCTATCTCCGTCAGGAGTTGATTGATTTGTAGAAAGAAAAGGCGCTTGGGGCCCGTTGGTGCATAGACGGAGCACACGCAAAGTGAGGAGTCTCCTACCTTTAGCTTAGCAAATACGTAGCGGCCCTCGGGGTCGGACCACGATTTGATAATCCTGTGGGGGAGGGTTTTACGTATTAATAATGCCACTCCGCATTTCCTCGGGGTGTTCTCTCTGTTGGGTGAGGGTGGGTTGCAGCTGAATAGGACCGTGCCTACCCAGTCCCGTCGGAGTTTGTCGGATTCCAGTCTGTCAAGGTGCATCTCTTGTAAGAGGGCAATGTCGGTTCGTTTGTCATTAAGGTAGTTCAGGATTTTTTTCCTTTTTATGAAGTGGGTAAGGCCATTCACATTCCATGACGCGATCCGTAGGGGTGCTACCTTCTTTGCGTCAGGCATAGCGGTCTTTTAGAGGGGCTTACCCGGGGGGGGGAGGGAGTAGGCGTCAAGGATGAAGGAAAAGGGGGGGGAGGGGAAGGAGGAAATAAGGACAAAGAGACACAAAAAACAAAAATAAAAACCAGAATATAGAAAAGGAAAGAATACGGGACACAAGTCCCGGTGTTCTCGAACTGTGACCTGCGGGTCTAAAACCCAAGTCCGTCGAGCCCCGTTGCCCGTCCAGCAGGCCGTGCATCCAGAGAGGCAGCGCACGCTTGGCGTCCAGGTCCCCTTCGGTCCTATTTGTTTCCATAGGGAGGTGTGTGTGTGGGCTCGTTACGCCCATCGTTAATGGCGGACAGTTGGCGGGGGGGCCGTGGGGAGTCAAGAGGACCGGTTGTATGGGGTTTAGTCTACCTTCATCGTCGCTACGTACTCCACGTCTCAAACCTGCGGTACTCTAGCACGCTCCATGGGTTGGTCATATCCCCCCTCACTATTACAGGGAAAGAGACCAGCAGGCGGGCAAACAAACAAGCAGGCAAACAAACGAACAAGCAAACAAACAAACAGGCCGCCCATCATGACCCCTCGGGGCGAGGGAGGGGGGGGAAGGGGGGGTGGAGCGAGACCCAGCAGTAGTAGTTCACGCCTCAGCGAGGGGGCGGGGGGAGAGAGGGTGCGCTCCGGCTCGTTGCTAAGCAAGCCTGGGAACATGGGGGTGGTGTGTGAAAAAGGGGATGTTTGTTAGGAGAGAGGGGAGGAGAGAGAAGGAAGAGGTGGGGATAGGGATAAGCATCAGTAGCATTGTTACATCTCGCCGGGTCAATCTGGGGCAGGGGCCCCCATTATTGGGGTAACCCATGAGTTCACAAAATCAGGTACTCATCTCTCTGTTTGCTCTTCTCTTCCGCCTCCGGGGCTGCTGGGTCCAACCGCAATAGTCTAGTGTCTGACATGACCATGAGTCCAAGGGTTCCGGGAGGGGGGGGTGCTGGTGTCCGCCCTGCCTGGGGGGGCAGCTGTGGGCTTCAAGGGGGAGCAGGATTTATCTCTGTCCGACATCTGGGTGTACATCGCCACCGCCTGTAGCACTTGGCCCCTGTCATCATGGCTTTTTGCAAGTCTCTCTAAGATTCTTCCCCTGGGTTGGGGGTCCAAGGTTGTTCCTCTCTCTGGGTTAAAGGTGGCTTCAGGGTGGCTGGTTTCCGAGGGAGTCTCTCGTATGTCCTGGAGGGGCAGAGTTGCCGTTTCCATAAGGTGTGCCTGTTCTTGGAATTTGTCTAGGAATGTTCTCAGATCCTCTGGGTCGAAGAAGGTTCTTGAGTCGCCGTTTTTGGTGATCCACATTCTGGCCGGTTCGAACAGGCCATATTTCATGTCCAGGTAGCGGAGGCGGGGGCGGAGAGAAATGAATGCTCTCCTACGGTCTACAGTTTCTTTGGAGAAGTCTGCAGAGAGTCGGATTTCTGTGGTGCCCAGCTTCAGTGGGCCTTGTGCCCGGGCTGCCTGTAATAGTTGGCAAGCTTGACCATGGCGCAGAAGGCAGGCTATGATTGAGCGGGGGCGTCCGTTTCCATCCTGTTTCTTCGGACCCAGCCTGTGCAACCTTTCAAATTCCAGAGGGGGGTCAAATGTTATCCACGTTATCTTAGGGAGCGTGTCTCGGAGGAAGGAGGTCAGGTCTGTGCCCTCTATGCCCTCCAGGAGTCCCATTAGGCGGATGTTGTTCCTGCGGCTTCTGTCCTCCAGGTCCGTTAGTTTGCTACGGAGGTGCATGAGTTCTTGGCCATTGTCAGTCCAGGAGGCTACCTGGGTTTCCACTGTTGCCACTCGTTGATCCAGTCCCGATATTTGCGACTGGAAACCTGCTGTCTCTAGGCGCATAGATCTTGTCTCTGCTGTCAGCGCCAACATGGCGCTATCCATACCTTCCAGCTTACGTCCCACTGCCGAGATCTCCTGCAGGATGCGGTCCATGGACGCGCCCTGCGGGCCTTCTTCCATGTTGCCGGTGTTGATGTAACAGTGGGGCGGGGGTCCTTTGGGTCTTTTACCGGTGGGTGCTTCTGTTGACGCAGGGCTTCCGAGAAGAGTAGTTGACGGGCGGTGTTGCCCGGTGGTTTGCCCGTCGTTTTTCCTCTGGGCATGGCAAGTCCCCTCTTGCTTCCTCGTGTCCCAGGGTAGTCTCAGTGGTAAGGCAGAGTTTGGCACCGTCTCGGTAGACTCTGGTGGTGTCCCCCGGTCCCAGCTTCCCCCTCTTGTCTCCTGGCCGGGGGGGGGGAGAGCGGGGTTTGAGAAGAAGGAGGAGAAGGCTTGGATGTGACAAGGGTCTCACCTCCGGTTTCTGCACCGCTCCCACATGGTCTGCCGCAGGAGTGTGCACCCCTCCAAAGTCTTCAAAGGGTCTTTCTCTCTCTCCCCCCTCCTGTCGAATGCTCTCTGCCCGGTCTTGTGGCTCGCTCCGCCCTGGTTCGCGGCTCGTCTTCTTGGTCGGCAGGGGTCTTTCCCACTGTCCCCCACGTGTCCGGTTCTGCGGTTCAGTGGCCCCTCTGTCCGTCGCTGACTTTCTATGCGATTTCCGGTTTACGGTGTGAGGTTTAATTCCCCACTCCCCCTGTTCATGGGGAGCTGTGGCGGTAGGTGGGGACGAAAGGGTGCAGAAGTGCTGTAAGGTGTCTCCCTCCAGGTCCCGCCGTCTGCCGTCTGTTTGCTGGCCGTGGGGGGGGGGAGGTGGTACTCACTAGGCGGCTTCCCTCCTTTGCTCGAGGCCCCGGCTTCTTGTCTTGTCGCAGGCTTTGGCTTCTTTCTCCAATCTCCTCTGATTTTCTTTAAAGGGCGCGGGTCTCCCGATGGTTCTTGTGGCCAGTCCTGGCTGTCGGTTCACTGCCCTAAGGTTGGCGGGGGGTGGGGGGGCCCTCCGGTTGCTCCCAGCCTCTCCCTTCTTGTCATGTCTATTTATTTATTTTTTTATTTGATTTCTTGTGGCCTTTGGTTTATATTTTTATTTGTTTCTGTATTTTTCCCCTATTTTTGTTTTCTTTTCCGGTTTTATTGTTTGTTCTGCAGTTCTCCCGCTCTCCCGCTCCTCGCGCCGCGGCAGTGTGTTAGGAGGGGGGGAGGGAGGGAGGACACAGATCCGCCACCGAGCACCTCCCTCCAGGTCCCGCCGCCCGTCACCGGTCGGCTGGCCCCGGAAGCAAAAGCGCGTCTTCCAAGGCGGCCTCTCTCTGTGTCAGTCGAGGCCCCGGCTTCTCGTCTTGCCGCGGACCTCGGCTCCGCCCCCCGCTCGGGTTTTCAACGGGGAGCGCGGGTCTCCCCCTGGGGCTCACGTCTCTTCCGCATTGCCGGTCTTATGTCCCAGGGTTGGCATGGGGTGGGGGGCTCTCAAAGCGCCTCCGGCAGTGCCCCTCTCGCCGCGCGGCCCGCCGTCCTGCGGAGCCCTTAGTTTAGGCGGCCATCAGTAGTCGTGGCCAGACCACGCCAGTCCTTCTTCTTCTTGTCAGGTCACCAAGAATCGAATGAGCTGGGCTCAGGGAGGCCCTTAAATCCTCAATTTAGGGGCATTACAGGAATCAGAGGGCAGTAGCCACTGGCTACTGCCACTGAGGGTGGCTACACCCTTCTTGTGTCCACTCCCTTGGGGAAGGGGGACACAGACCTAACCCTTTTGGTCCCTGTCTCCAAACTAAGAGGATTCTGCAAAGAATGGGTCACTTTAGCTCTGGTCACCTTAGGGGTGGTCCCAACTAAAGTGGTCACTCCTCCTTGTTTTTCCTAAGTTTCCCCTGAACTTGCTGCCAAAAGTGGGACTTTGTTGGGAGGCAGGCATCTCCACTAGCTGGAGTGCCCTCGAGCACTGTAACACGAGGCCTGAGCCTTACCACCAGGTGTTACAGTTCCTGCAGGGGGGAGGTGTGAGGCACCTCCACCCAGAGCAGGATTTGTTTCTGGCCTCACAGAGCACAAACACCCTCACCCTATAGGGTCAGAAACTTTTCTGCTGGTGGCAGGCTGGCACAGACCAGCCAGCCCTACACTAGAGGATTGGGAAAATAGCAAGGGGCATCTCTAAGATGCCCTCTGTGTGCTTGTTAGATAAAATCCAATACTGGCATCAGTGTGGATTTAGTGTGCAGAGAAGTATGATAACAAACTTCCCGGTATTCATCAAAGCTATTCTGGAGCTGTGGAGTTCGTAATGACAAACTCCCAGACCATATACTTAAGATAGCCACACTACACTTATAATGTCTAAGAATGGACTTAAACACTGTAGGGGCTTATTGCACATGCAGCTATTCCCTTGTCTGGGGTATAGTGCACCCTACCTTAAAGCTGGAAGGCCTGCTAGAGTGGTGGCTTACCTATTCCACAGGCAGTGTTTTGTGGGCATGGCAACATGAGAGGAATGCCATGTCGACTTTTCCTTTTTCTCCGAACCAACACACACAATCTGCATTGTCAGTGTGCATGTGTTCGGAAAGGGGTCCCTTAGGGTGGCACAATGTACGCTGCAGCCCTTAGGGACCTTTCCTGGTCACAGATCCCTTGGTACCACTGGTACCTTTTGCAAGGGACTTATCTGTGTGACAGAGGCATGACAATTGTGGAAACAATGGTACGGCTTTAGTGAAAGATCACTGGTGCTGGGGCCTGGTTAGCAGGAACCCAGCACACTCTCAGGCAAGTCAGCATCAATATCAGGCAAAACGTGGGGAGGTTACTGCAACAAGGGCCAGTTTTCTACATTATGACTTGCATGTTTCTGAATTTTGTTTCTATCATCCTGCACACTTTTAGTATTATTGCTCAAACTATGACCTGTCAATAGATAATTTCCGTATGATTTTGCGTAGGGTGTTGAATTTTCAAAAAGGAGCAGAGACTGTGCTTTCAATGTTGCCTTTACTAAGACCACTCACATAAATACAGCCTACTAACTAATTCAGTTGTAATGCTTTATGTAAATTGAGCAGGGATGAGAAACATTTTGTAAAAGAACCAAATGAGAGAATAAGAGAGGAATGGCAAAACAATAAATTAGGGAAAGGAGAAAGAAGCGATGAAGGATTTAGGGGTACATACAAAATTGACTTTGGACCTAAAGAAGAAGAGGGAGCTTTTGTATTGTAAGGGAGAAAGATGAAGTTCAAGGCATCGTTATTTTTCACGCAGGGAAGATGTTGCATCGGTCTCCTCTGTGGGTTGCGGGGTTTTCAGACGCCCCGGGGTCTGTGCGTGGAATCCTGGGCTTGTAGTCCGTCTGTGCGTCATTCCAGTGGGTTCTGCGTGGAATTTTCTCCCTCAGGGCAGGCGCTACGTTGATTTCCTCTCTGGAAGTCGGGCGGCGTTGTCCAGGTGGGCTGTGTGTCAAAGTTCTGGTCGCACCGCAGGTGTCGTGTCGATCTTTCCGGTTCGACGTCGAGCGGCGTCTTTCCGGTTCGGCGTCCCGCACCCCTTGCTCCTCCACTTGGCAGTTGTCTGGGCCATTGTTCCAGGCTCCAGACGCCCTTGACTTCCCTCTCGGTCAGCCATGGACCGTGTGGTCATGCAGACCCATTCAGGCAATCCTAACATCTCCAAGTGAGACCTTAGCTCTACCTCCTTCCAGGTAGTGTGCTCAAGGTCATTGCCTAACAGACAATCTACAGGCATGGCAGGACTCACAGCTACTTTTAGAGTACCAGAGACCCCCCCCACTCAAAGGGAACCAGAGCTACCGGTAGGTGGCTCTCACGATTGTCGGCGACTATGACCTGGTGGAATGTATTTGGTATGACCTGCTCTGCTGACACCAGCTGACCCTTGACAGTAGTCATGCTGGCTCCTGTGTCGAACAGAGCCTCCACCCTTTGCCCATTGATGGTGACCCACTGTCTATACTTGGAAGTATTGGCAGGCATGTGGGCTTTCGGCACCATCTCTGCATCCCCCAGGGACACTAGGGTTACCTCTGTCTGCTCCCCAAAACTGACTGGGAGCATCTCCTCCCCGAGCGCTACGCTAGCCAACCCAGGTGTCTGCCCTCCTTTGGGGGGCTGTGCCCTCTTGGGACACTTGAAGTCGCCCTCAGAGTGCCCATACTTATTGCGCTCTGCACAGTGGGGTACATACCTCCCTGTCTTATGGTCAGCAAAACCTTTCTTCTGAAAATCAGACCGGGACTGGTTACCACTACTCCCTTGGGAACTATTTTGGGGGCCTTTGGAGAACTCCTTGTTTTTAAGTTTTTCTCCCCCCTCTTTCTTCTGATGGGAACCCTGACCACCTTTTTGGGTGACCCCCCCAGATACCTTTTTAGACACTCTGGTACTAGTCCAGAGGTCCGCCTCCTCAGCAAGCTTCCTGGGATCAGTCAGCTTACTGTCTACGAGGTGCTGGCGCAACTCTGTAAAACAACACTGAGCATATGCTCTCTCAGAATCAAATTATACAATCCTGTGTAATCATCTACTTTGCAGCCCCGCACCCATCCATTCAGTGTCTTACTGGAAAAGTCACAGAAATCTACCCATGTTTGTGTGAATAGTTTGGTGCTGTCCCTGAACCTCTGACGGTATTTCTCAGGGGTCAGCCCAAACTTGGCAAGTAAAATGGCTTTCTGAAGTGGGTATGTGTTTTGATCTGGTCTGTCCAATGTGAGAAGTGTGTCCCTCCCCAAAGGTGGCACATAACTCCACATAGCTGTACCCCATTGGGGAACCTCATGAGCACTTAGTGCAACTTCATAAGCAGCCAACCATGTATCTCCCACCTATCTATGTCATCTCCCACTACAAAACTGGGCACCACATTTTTGGGTATATGAACCTTCTTTTCTCCAGCAGGTCCTGTCTGTATGCTGTCACCATTACTGCTGGATTCAGACTATCTTGCCTTAAGATCCAGCTCCTTGAGACTCAGTTCATGAGCCAACAAAAGTTTATTTTCAGCCAAGGCTCTCTCAGCTGCAGCTTCAGCTCTTTCAGCTTCAATCTGTTTGGCTGCTCCTTCAGCCTCAGCTTGCTTGGCTTCTCTCTCTGCCCTTCTTTCCTCCTGTTGAGCCTCAATTTTCAGTCTTGCCATTTGCAATTGGAACTCCCTCTCTTCTATCCTTTACTCTGCGGTCAGGCCTTGCTCAGATACACTGCTCCCTGGTCTGGAAGGGGGCACAATTCCAGTGGTAACATTACCCACTGATGGCGAAAAATCCTCTGGGGGGCCATCTTCTGGCTACTCCTCCTCCTCAGCATCCTCTTCTAAATGGGCTTCTGCCCAGGCCCTCAGCGCCACTTGAAAGTCCTCCTTTCTGGAGGCCCCTTGGGTGGGTACACTCATCTCCCTGCAGAACCTTTTTAGCTGCTTGACAGAATATGTCTCCACCAGGGCTAGGTCAAAATCTCCTGCTTGAGACCCAGCCAGAGACATTTTGAGTGAGGATTTAAGTTTAGAAAATTGTCAGGAAAAACGAATTTGCAAAAAGAGATACAAAATCAAGTTGACCTTCAACTGTGGGTAGGTAGTGAAATACTTAGCTACTGTATGTCACTGCACAAATACAAGTCCTATCCTCACCGCTGATCACCAATGTTAGAAATTGGGTCTTTGGTTGGCAGTCAGGTTACCCCCTGTCCAAGCAAGGACCCTCACTCTAGTCAGGGTAAGTCACACACAATCCAAATTATCCTGTGCCCACCCTCTAGTAGCTTGGAACTGAGCAGTCAGGCTTAACTTAGAAGGCAAAAATACACCACACAGTGTTTAGAAAAATATATCATATTTATCTGGATATTTGCAGGTCAAAACGATAAAAGATGCAATAAGAGATTGTAAAGATATCACTGGAAAGTGATAAAAGTGTCTTGAGTCTTTAAAAAGCAAACAAAGGGGGTTATTCTAACTTTGGAGGAGGTGTTAATCCGTCCCAAAAGTGACGGAAAAGTGACGGATTTACCACCAGCCGTATTACGAGTCCATTATATCCTATGGAACTCGTAATACGGCTGGTGGTATATCCGTCACTTTACCGTCACTTTTGGGACGGATTAACACTCCTCCAAAGTTAGAATAACCCCCAAAGTCTCTTTCAAGCACAAAGTACCTGGTTTGGAGTGAACAATTTCTGCAAAGGGCAGCAGAGGAGGAGATGCGTGGAAAATGGTGTGTGCATTGGTTTCGCCCCTACACACACGGACTTGCGTCGTTATTTTTCACACGGGGAAGACGTTGCGTCGATTTCCGGCGCGCGGACAGGTCTCCTCTGTGGGTCGCAGGGTTTTCAGATGCCCGGGGGTCTGTGCGTGGAATCCTGGGCTTGTAGTTCAGCTGCACGTCATTCCGGTGGGCTGTGTGTGGAATTTTCTCCCTCACGGCAGGCGCTGCATCGATTTCCTCTCTGGAAGTCGGGCGGCGTTGTCCAGGTGGGCCGTGCGTCGAAGTTCCGGTCGCACCGCAGGCGTGGCGTCGATCTTTTCCTTGCGGGGTCGAGCAGCGTCTTTCCGGTTTGGCATGCAGTGAATTTTTCACTGCGGAGCAAGCTGTGTGTCAAATTTTTCGGCGCACAAGGAGTCCAGTTGAAAGATAGAAGTCTTTTTGGTCCTGAGACTTCAGGGAACAGGAGGCAAGCTCTATCCAAGCCCTTGGAGAGCACTTCTGCAGCAAGGCAAGAGTTCAGCAAGGCAGCAGGGCAACAGCAAGGCAGCAGTCCTCTGTAGAAAGCAGTCAGGTGAGTACTTTTGGAAGCCAGGCAGTTCTTCTTGTCAGGGTGCAGGTTCTGGTTCAGGTTTCTTCTCTAGGAAGTGTCTGAGGTGGTAGGGCAGAGGCCCTGTTTTATACCTAAATGTGCCTTTGAAGTGGGGGAGACTTCAAAGAGTGGCTTAGAAGTGCACCAGGTCCCCTTTCAGTTCAACCCTGTCTGCCAGGGTCCCAGTAGGGGGTGTGGCAGTCCTTTGTGTGAGGGCAGGCCCTTCACCCTCCCATCCCAGGAAGACCCATTCAAAATGCAGATGTATGCAAGTGAGGCTGAGTACCCTGTGTTTGGGGTGTGTCTGAGTGAATGCACAAGGAGCTGTCGAATAAACCCAGCCAGACGTGAATTGTAAGGCACAGAAAGATTTTAGTGCAGAGAAATGCTCACTTTCTAAAAGTGGCATTTCTAAAATAGTAATATTAAATCCAACTTCACCAGTCAGCAGGATTTTGTATTACCATTCTGGCCATACTAAATATGACCTTCCTACTCCTTTCAGATCAGCAGCTACCACTTCCACAATGCATGAGGGCAGCCCCAATGTTAGCCTATGAAGGGAGCAGGCCTCACAGTAGTGTAAGAACGAATTTAGGAGTTTTACACTACCAGGACATGTACACTACACAGGTACATGTCCTGCCTTTTACCCACACAGCACCCTGCTTTAGGGGTTACCTAGGGCACACCTTAGGGGTGACTTATAGGTGGAAAAAGGGGCATTTTAGGCTTGGCAAGTACTTTTAAATGCCAAGTCGAAGTGACAGTGAAACTGCACACACAGGCCCTGCAATGGCAGGCCTGAGACGAGGTAAAGGGGCTACTAAAGTGGGTGGCACACCCAGTGCTGCAGGCCCACTAGTAGCATTTAATCTACAGGCCCTGGACACATATAGTGCACTCTACTAGGGACTTACAAGTAAATTAAATAGTCCAATTGGGTGTGATCCAAGGTTACCATGTTTAAAGGGAGATAGCATATGCACTTTAGCACTGGTTAGCAGTGGTAAAGTGTACAGAGTCTAAAAGCCAGCAAAAACAGTGTCCAAAAAGTGGAGGGAGGCAGGCAAAAAGTTAGGGGTGACCACCCTAAGGCTGTCAGGTCTAACAAGTAGTAGATTACTTCTTTAGCGCTTTGATTCCTTCTGTAGAAATTGTTTTAAATGATTTAGTGATTAGAAAAGTGTCCACTTTGTAAACCATCTCACTACTAACACTGCTGGTGATTTAACAAGTGTTAATACAGGGCATGTTAATTAAGTGTTACTAGTGGGCAGCAGCACCAATTGTGACATCCACTAAAGTAGCAGTTTAAAACATGTCTCAGGCTTACCACTGCAGCCTGTAATGTAGTTTTAAACTGTAATTCTGACCTAGCTGAAACCTTTATTTTTACAACCTATAATTTACCGCTTAGGAAGGCCCTAACCATTCATATGGCAGAGTGCATTGTATTTAAAAAGTAGGGTGTGTGTTTAAGTTTTACATATCCTCGTAGTGAAAACCTCATAACATTGCTTTTCATTCTGTATCATCTATCTCATCGATCTCTCTCATAGGCTAAACCTGGGTTACCTTATTTCAATTAAAAGGTATTGACTAAGGATTGAACGCAGATGGATATATGATATTTACACTCAAATAAATTGTAATTAATGGTAAAGTTGGATTTTGGATTAGATTTGAAAACGCCACTTTTATAAAGTTGATATTTTCCTGCCACAAGTTTCTGAGGCCTTCTAGGAGTTTCCAGCTGCATAGGTTTGTTAATTGGTCCCCATTAGTATTCAGTATTGGATCCAGACAGTGCAGATTAGGAACTGGGTGTAGCTAGGAGAGAGCCTTACTGACAGGATGACTGCGGCGGAGCTGCACCCTGCCCACTTATTATTTAAAGAGTCTTGCCTCCACCACACATAAAGGAACCTGACATCAGTCCTGCCCTGCTGTTTGTCACCCAAGACATCTTGGAGTCCAGACAAGGGTAAGAACTTTCTAATACCGATTCTTCCATACTAAGGATGGTACCTGATATAAAAATAGGACATTCAGACCTTTCTTCATTACACTTTTGGACCAGTGGAAGATTCACAAGAAGGACTGCCTGCTCCCTGCTGCCAGAAGGACTGCCCTGATATTGGAAGAACTGCCTTGCTGCCCTGCTTTCTGAGGAAGGAGGACTGGGCCTGCTCCTTTGAACCTATGACCACAAAGTGATCCCAGGGGCTAGTTTACCTGCCTCCAGCGCGAGCTACTGGGACACATCAGCCTTCTACAGGCCTCCCTGCACCTGACTGGATTACCAGTATCAAATGGAGTTCCTTGCACCCTGCTGCTGTCCTTTCCTGGAATGAGATCTAACCCCCCCAAGTGATGCCCCCCAGGTCCTGTACCCCTCTAACTGCTGTTAGTTGTACTCCTTGTACCTACAATGAAATGCTGGGATTCTTCAATCTAAATCTCCCTGCAGAACTGACAGACAACTGTGACCTACCTGCCAAGGTACACAGCTGGCCAGCTCCTGTTACATTTGTATTATACAGCAGTAAATCATTTTCAGGCGGACCTTTTGGTTAAGGTATCTGGTCTTCTGGCACCCTCTTCGGCTACAGCCTGCAGCAGTGTCCTGTTGAAGGGATTTCACTTCAGAAAAATCATCCATGTCTGAAGGTAGAAATCATCAGTGCAACCTCGTTCAGCAGCTCCCTGATGACGATGGCGTACACTTGGATATTGCCTGCAGCCATACCCAATAAAGTCTGCTTTCCCAAGAAATCGCCCAAAAACTTTTTTGAGTCCAAAGGTAATTCTCAGACCGGGACAAATCTGGCACATGTAGCCAACCTACACTTTATCACAGACGGCCTCAATTTATGACTTGGACCTGGTCTCATGTGACCAGAAACTCACTGTAGGTGCTTTGTTATTTGTGACACTATTTGTATATGAAAAAAAATTCATAACTCCAGTTCTACTGATTATATTTAGTTCATTTTTAAGCGTTTTTCATTTATTAAAATGTACTCTATTTTCTAAATTGGTTTGGGATTTTTCTTCTGTTGTGTTTTTACTCTATAACTGTTTGTGTGCTGCATAACTACTTTACATAGTGTCTCTAAATTAAGGCTGACTGTTTGTGTGCCAAGCTACCAGAGGGTTAAGCACAGTTTACTTTAGTGACTTTTGTGGTCCTAGCCAAGGTTTGTGGTTGCTACCTGAGTGGGGTTTCTACACAGTTCAACCAATTACCCAAATTCCTACATTGTGTCATTGAGCACCTATTGAACACAGTTTTCACCTAATATATCTCATTATTGTTGCAATTAACTGGATTTGGAAGGACATTTAGAAAACTGAAATTCTGTTTATGCTTGTGAAACTGATGAAAACGTTTTCTCTATCTGTTACTTTAAAATGTTTGGTTCCCCTCCTAGGAGTCGGTGTCGAGAAATGTTGTAGATGGACAATTTAAAAGGAATGCAATTTTGCGAGATGTCTTTTACTTCTAGTTCGAAGAAACTTTACTCGACTCTTAGAGAGAATTCCCTTTCCACTTGCTCGTAAGCAGATGCAATGTACTGCCTTTCAATGGTTTCCTTGCTGACACTTCCTGTCCAGACTTCTCCCCAATTTCTCCTGACTCTCTTCTCTGCAAACTGTGTAATGTTTTACCTTCATGGGCAACAGCATTTATTTTGCTTCATTTGAGACAACATGATAACAGTTTGCCTTTGCATTTGGAATTTAGAATTGCTTTGAAAAATAGTTACAAATGTATTTATGTTCTGGCTATTAAATTTTAACTAATTTAATATTCTACATTTGTAAATGTGTTAATCTTTTTTAATAAACCTTCATGGTTTGTACATCTAATATTCCTTGTTATCAGTGTGAGGCATAATGTGCTTCGCATTATCGAAATGTATTGATTGTAATGTCAGCCTCAGTCAGAACTACAGAATAATCTTGAGTCTAAACCGCAGTTTCCACCTAAACGTGAACGGTGCAAAGCACTGCATCACATTTATATAACACGGTATGTCCAAACGCACAATTGGAAGTTCCACTTCCCTCACATTCCACACACAAACGTATGGAAGAGGCAAATGCATTTAACCTGATCTATAATTCTAAATTAATTTGCAGATCTAGTAAATGATCACACGGACTTGACCACATAACTTGGGCTCGCAAATGAATTTATTGATGCACATAAACCACCACAAAAACATAGCTCACAACCAGATCATTTGGTGAACAAGAAGGTAATTCAAGAGTAGAGCCACTGAGCGTAAAATGTATTTGTTTTCTGAAAAGAGATAAGCAAAGACTTTCTTTTCATGATTTTCTTTGTTAATATTTTTTTGGGGGGCACTTATTGATGGGCACACATGTGCGATCCGCATAAGAGCGAAACACAAAGCCCTCGTTACAGACGCACCAAGGCTGGCAGGGTCTCTCCTCAACAGGTTTAACATTTGGATTTGAGCAAGTTGCAGGTCTGGATTTGCTGCAAGGTTCATAATGCATATTCGTGGGGCACTTTACTTGGCAGTCTGAGTACTTTACACACTCCTTGGAGTCTGCGGACTTGAATATGTAACCCGGTTTACATTCACACCCATAAAAGCATGGAAGAATACATAAAGGAGGTGTGATGTCATTTAGCTTGTCGCAGTTTTCTCGACAGGTTTTCAAGCATCCATATTCGGCATTCGGTTGGCACGCTTTGGCGTTACCTAATGGGAAACACAAATGTGTCATTGTTTGTGTTTCTTTTAATTTCGGCATCATTGTGTAAAACATTACACACAACAACTAGTATGCACTTATAGAAGCAAGCTAAAATACAGCTATTAGGACATCAGAAATTAAAAACAGGCAAGCTAAATTATTTCTATAAATTATATGTAAATGGATCTTGTAAGAACACCAGTTCTTCTATAACTGAAGTACCCTAGCCACATTGCATTGATAAAACACATTTGCAGTTGTTCACCCTGAGATCTTGCATTATTGAGTCTGCAAGTATAGCAAACACTTCTCCAGTCAATGCGAATACCTAAATACCGCCATCTCATTTGACCCTCTTTACGTGGGCATCCGTTTATTTCTATAAGAAAATTCCTCTTTTTGACATAATCACCTAAATTTTTTCCTGAATGCTGTCTTTTTTGGCTGTGGGTACATGGACACTACTAACCATGCCCCAGTGCATGTTTTCTGCCCCGTAAAACATGTCGAAATCGGATACACTTTTAACTAATTCCTAAGTCCCTAGCATATGGTAGAAAAGTGTGCAAGTGCCTGTAAGTTTAATGTCACTAGTGGGGTGCAGCACGTATTCTGCCTCTGCTAAAGTAACAATGCAAGCATGTCTCAAGGGCTGCCCCTTCAACCTGGGTGTGCAGTTTCAAAACTGCCCATTCCACCTGGCAAGGAAAATCTCTTGCCAGGCCTATACGTTCCTTTTCAATACTTGTACATTATCCTTGAGCTTGGCCCTAAATGCCCCTAGGGCATGCTAATTAGTATTTAGAAAGTAGGACATGTATATTTTATGTTTACGTTTCCTGGCATTGAAAATCATCCAAAGTGTTTTTTCATTGTCACAAGACTGGCTCTTCCATAGGAGAGCACTAGGTTACAAATAACATCCTATGATGCTTTACTTCCATTTGTGAGTAGCTAGAAAAATGATTCAAGGACTAATTTTAATAATAAGCCAACTTAAATGTCAAATCAACTTACTGTTACTATTTTGAAAAGACACTTTAAAAGATGTCATTTTCCTACCTAAACCAAAAGTGCCTTTTTTGCCAGTGTTCAGTGTCAAATAATGTTTGAGGGCTACCCTGTGGTGAGATGAGAGTTGCTCCCAAACAGTGGACAATGGGTGTGGGGAGGTGCTTTTCGTCCCTGAGCAGGATGTCCATGGGGCTGTGCCCAGCCTTTTCCTAAGCTTCAAATTATGCATTGTCAGATCTAGCTCTCACCTAAACCTGTCTCCTTTTTTTCTTTATAGGCAGCTTTTTTTCTAAACCCTGGGGGAAGAGGAGCCACACCCAAACTAATTTGGAGCGACCACAAAGGGACAGTTTGCCCATTATTGTATTCTCACTTCTGGAGGGGTATAGGGAGCTCCGCACATGGGAATATAGGTTCTGCCATGGTGATTCAAGGCAGAGAGGGGCATTGTGAAATAATTAACACTAAAACAGACATGAAGTGCTCCAAATGTGCGTAGGAGCATCCCCATGAGCCCATTGCTTAGGGAGTGACTAGGAGCTCCCCCACCCACAGGCTGACACTTGGCATAAATGCGCCACCCCCTACATCTTCTTCAGAACACTGATGGACCTGTGGAAGACAGAAGAAGGATTGCGCCCTGAGGGTTGAACTTGCTCACACAAGCATGCAGACTCCAAGGGGCAGTTAGCTGACCATTTGTAGGCTACAGGGACACAAAAACTGCAAGAAACCTCTTTCCTAAAATGTCCAGCAGATCAGTTCCAACTGGACATGCCATGGATGCTGCTGGTTCCATCTCCAGGAGTGAGCCCTGACTCATAAGTGGTGTCCCTGCTCAGAACTTTTCTGCCTTTGTTCACAACTGTACTGGGACCTTGCTCTTGAGAAACCCATTGTTGGCAAGCCCGACTCAGAGCCAGCTTGCAGCTTGCCCCGCCAACAACTCATCAATGGCCACTTTTCTTGCCAGCAAAACCTCTTAAGTCAAAAGGTAACTCTTTGACTGGGCCCTACCTGGATCTTGTATTCAACCTGTGCTGCATTGCGGTATGCCCTAAACCTTCTGCTGCTCTAGAATGACGAGTTGGCGCTTTGTGCCTTCTGGCAAAATGTTAATTCAAACTATAAAATTTCTTATCTCATGTTCACTGTATTAAATGTTTGTCATACTCATCTCTTTTTGTTCATTAAATTATTCACTTTCTTATATAAATTACAGTGACATTTTAATTGTGCTTGGTTTTTGGCTTTATAACTTTTTTAACCAGTTGGGTGCTGAGGTTGGCTCCAAGCTGTCCCCCGCAAAGATCCTTGTGTGCTGGGGATGGCTCCAAACCATCCTGGCACATGAGGAAGGAACTCCCTCTACTTTTTACGGCAGAGGGATTTCTCTAGTTTTTTAGTCTCAGGACCTGGGAAAGTTCTTCCTCAGCAGCCCAAGGTATTT
The DNA here is from genome assembly GCF_031143425.1 of Pleurodeles waltl. Classification (NCBI taxonomy): domain Eukaryota; kingdom Metazoa; phylum Chordata; class Amphibia; order Caudata; family Salamandridae; genus Pleurodeles; species Pleurodeles waltl. The sequence continues at coordinate 1,417,439,873 of NC_090446.1, forward strand.
TTTTGTTTTCAGTGTAATGATGATCGCACGCATGGCGTGCTGACATCAGTACATTGAAAGTGAAAGAGACATGAGGCTCATTTCACTTTCACTACTTCACTGCTTAGGGGCATATCTCAGCCCGAGCACCGAAACACACGGGAGAGGTATCATTGGAAAGGTACCTTCCCTTAGTACCTTCCTCTAGTGTATCCCTGCTTGGGGATTGCCACAAGGAGGGCAATCCCCGAACAGGAATCCACTCCATTAGACAATGGGGGAAGGACAACGGCTTGTGCCCCCCTTAAAAAAATAAATATCTAGCAGAAGGCCCACTAAATGGGGAAACAGTCTTTCTGCTCTCCCCCCGGGGCACAGAAAGTCCATGAGACACCAGGGATTACTTTTTTGATTGCATTATAGGAGTGGAGGCTTGTCAAGAATGGGCATGGCAATTCTCTCACCCTCATAACAATGGAGAATCAGTCTTTCTGCCCATGAAAGCCCACTGTGTGACAGCAATATATATTTTTGATAAACTAATGGGGTGTTTCTTTCTCAGCCTAACATTACGCCCCACCCTCACCTCTAAAACCTCAACAGTGTTCCTGCTGCCCTGTGGACTAAAACATTCCATCCGAGTTTTAAGCAACAGGATAGTTGATTCTTTTGGGTGTTGTTTTGGCTAACTCCCAGTATCATCCCACTTGTAATTGTTAACAGCTTCACTTTTTATGCTTGTGTAGGCTGCCACCTGGAAAACCCTGCTAGACCCAGGCACTTCTGAAAGCTAGACATCTGGGGGATGCATCCCACAACATTTTCTTACCCACAATACCTTGCCAACCTCAAACGTTGTGTAAAAATACAGATTTTCCTCACATTTCTGTAATGAAAACTTTCAGAATCTGCAGGAATCCACAAAATTCCTACCACCCAGCATTGCTATATTTGTGCCTATGAAAATACTGCACCATTTGTACGGTTGGGCCCTATGCCAGCAACAGAAATGGATCTAACTGAGGTGAATAGGATCCTCCAAGCAAGGGCTCCCATTATCTCGGGTTTGATCCATTCTTGTCATGGACACTAGGCAATACCACAAGTGGCACAGAATTTTTATTAGCACAAGTGGGGCAATGCTGAGTAGTTGGAATCTTGTCGATATCTGCGAATTCTCAAAGTATCCATCACAGAACTGTAAGGAAAATGCGTGATTTCAGGCAAAGTTGGAGTTTTGCAGGGCATTGTGGGTTGAAAAATCCTCCTGGGATCTACGCAAGTCACCATCCAGGATTCCTCTAGGTGTCTACTTTTCAGAAATTAACAGGTTTGCTAGGTTTCCCTAGGTGCTGGCTGAGCTACGGCTCAACAAATTACACAGCTGCCCACATTGAACAGAACAGGTCAGTTTTGAGAGGAAAAATATGATGAATCCATGTTGTGTTTTAGGCTGTTTCCCATTGCAGGCCCTAGGCCTACTCACACATAAAGTACCATTTCTATCAGAAGACTTACAGCACAGAAACTTGAGAAAAATGTGTTTTTGTTTGTCAAAGTTTAAGGTTTTCTGGGTAAAATAACCTTGAAAGAGCCACCTATGTCACCCAATCCTGGATTCCCCACAGGTGTCTAACTTTCAAACACGCACAGGTTTGCTAGCTTTTCGTAGGTGTGGACTGAACTAGGACCCAAAATCTACAGCTGCCCATTTGGCAAAAAAGTTTGAGTGGAAAAATGTGTTGTATCCATGTTGCGTTTTAGGCTGCTTCCCGTCACAGGCCCGAATCCTACCCACACAAGTGAGGTACCATTTTCATTAGAAGACTTAGGGGAATGCTGGGTGGAAGGATGTTTGTGGCTCCATATAGATAAATGTGAGGATAATGTATTTTTAGTCACAGTTTGAGGCTTGCAAGGGATTCTGGGTACAACAACCTCGTGAGAGTCATGCAAGTCTCCCCATTGCGTACAGGTTTGCTAGGTTTTCTTAGGTGCTGGTTGAGCTAGGGCTCAAAATCAGCAGCTAGGCACATCGTAAAAAAAAGGCTCAGATTTCAGTGGAAAAATTTGATATGTCCATGTTGTGTTTTGGAGCCTTTCTTGTCGATGGTACCAGCCCCACCCACTCTAGGGTGGTACCATTTTTATTGGGAGACTTAGGGAGACACAGAAAAGTACACAAACAAGTGTTATTACCAATTGTATTTCTGTCATTTGTCCCTTTGTTTGCCAGTGTGTGGACATTGCCACATCCTAGGGGCAATGCATGAAAATAGGAGGGGGTCACATGGGACCCCCGTGCTAGGGATTATGAAAGCCCCAGGGAATGCCACCTCCCCGGGTTACAGTTTTTAATGTATGCGGGAGTGCCTGTGTGGCACACCCTCGGGACCCCCACCTCTCTGGGACAAATATGTATAAATAAATGTAGCCAACCTCCGACGTGCACGTCCAAAGGTGGTTATTGGGGTTTTGGGTTCAGGGACTAGCTGCAGGCATTGCACGGTCGTGGTTGGATTAACATATTGTAATTAAAATTACTTTACGTTCAAAACCCCATAGAAATTCACTCAAAACAACAAAGGTTACAGGGATGACTGAGTTAGGAAATAATTTTTTTTTTAAACATAGAAATGAACTTAAAACCAAATGTTACAGTAACATTATAGTTAGGCTTACATTTTAACAGTACTAAACCATACAAATTCAACTATTATAGATAGAGTTTTTTTAAGTAACTATACCTCGTGCCATAAAGTAATTATAACTTGCACCATTGCCATGCACTGCTGATACCCCACAAATTACAGCACTCATGACATCTTTGATAACATCATTGATAATGCCACTGTAACATCTACAGTAAAATGTTTGATTGAAGGATTTTCCCCATTGACTTACAATGAAAAAGAAGAAATTTTAGGCAGGAGTCAGATAAAATAAAGCCCTCTTGGGCTGAAAAACATTGGGATTTTCCTGCCTGAATCGGGTCTTTTGGCATGTATGTTTGTGCTGCTACTGCCTCTTCCTTCTGCCCTCAATGCTCTTCTATATTGCCGCAGCCTCTCTTGTATATCCTGCAAAGTTGGTTTTCCCCTGCCCTATATGGTCCATTGTGGTGCCACTGCCCCTTCTGCTAACCATTGTGGTCAACGTGTTACCTCTGCACCCTCCTCCCTGTTCTCAATTATCCGAGTCTGTGCCCCTGACCTCTGCCTCCCCACAGTATTCTAATAAACAACTAGATTGCTACCATTCTGTATTTATTACAAACGTGTGGCATGCCTGAATTGAATCTTGATGTACTCAAAACTGTAATACCAAAAGCATTTCCTTTAGAAATTATAAAAAAGAGGGCCTTATTTCCATAGAACTTATGTTTAGTGCTCTAAAAAAAAAATGAGGACATATTGTCTTAGCTCCCAAATGGTGACAAAGCACTTTTAAATGTTTTGCTATCTTTATATATTTTTTTAACCAGTTTACCACTTGATTATATGTTTCACTTAAGGGAGAGGATGTGACATCATGGCCAGAGCTGCAGACTTTGCAACTAGGAAACCAGGTTTGAATTTCAGCGTCAGCTCGACATCATGTAGTTCTTGGCAATTCACATAATCTCCACATGCCTGAAACCAAAATTAAAGTGTCCTTGTGTGATGTAACTGATGCTCAAGTAAATCACTCCAGTACTTTTGGGTCAAGTCAGCGCTATATAAAACTGCAAAAACAAAGACATTTTGTGACATATGTGTAATGCATTTTTGCAGTCGCAAACATCCCGATTGGGCCATTTGCAACAGCAAAAATGCATTATGGTATGTATGAATTCCAATTTGTGATTCAGTAACATATTACTGAATTGCACTTTGGATTTGTGAATACATGCTGATTCGGTATTAGGAAGGAGTGTGTCAAGGGCATCCCTTCCTAACACCAAATCACAGCGGCATGTAGGAATGATTTGTGACCAAAATGCAGCCGCAAAACATTTGCATTTTATCACCTACTTCAAGTAGGTGGTAACCCATTCACAAATGGGAAGGGTTCACCAAGGGACCCCTCCCCCTTTATGGATGCATGCAAAAACGACCAATGACGACTCTTAAAAAATGAAAAGAAAACTTTTCATTTTTCTTTTTTAAATGCATCCCATTTTCCTGCAGAGAAAACGGGCTGCATTTAAAAAAGAAGATTGCTTTATTTAAAAGCAATCACAGACATGGTGGTCTGCTGAGCCCAGCAAGCCACCATCCCTGTGATTTTAGCTTTTCCTAATGGGTAGCAAATTGCGACCTACCTCATGAATATTAATGAGGTAGGTCGATTTGTAAGCCGTTGGGAATTGGTAAATGAAACTTCTGGAGTTTCAAACATTCAAATAGCGATTGTCTAATTGCGATTCGCAGAAAATTGAAATTAGGTAATTGCTATTTACAATAATGATACGTCTGGCCCTTAGTGTATTGCACACTTCTAACATTAGGCTACAATTGGGCTACTTTTGGGTAATATTTGTGCTACATTTGGCTCTTTTTTTCCCTGGTGGCAATCTTGAGAGATTTATTTGTAATGAAGCTCTCTAACTCCATCAAAATGGCATTCAGATGTGTCACACTTTCAGCATAAATTTAGAATGTTAGTACACTAGCTACTTATTAGAACACTGTAGAGAAGCAGTTGATAACCAGGGAGTTATCTGGAAGCCTGCTGCTGGAGTTGAAAGTGCATGTTTCAGTCTGCATGTCAGAATGTTTTAATGAAATATATATTTGAGTACTCACTCATAATGTGTCCTAATTGTTATTTTCACAGTACTAATCATAATTTTCATAACAAAATTAACCCCCTCATTGTGTTCCTTTCTAAAGTTAAATGTTTTAAGTTTTACCAGTTTGATTTAATCAAGAAGGCTTCAGGTATGTCACAAGTTTGTCATAGGTAAGACTGTTAGCACTCTACTTGTTCTTTAGAACTCTTTGGGAAGCTGCGGTAGAACACAGTGTAATCAATTGACAGACTGCTCCAGTAGGAAGTTCATGTTTTACAGATAATGGCTGAGAAAGATAGCATGAAAATATGCTCTCATTTTTGTTTCAGGAACACTTTCCATGACCTCATCATGAGAAAACACTTTTCATGAAATTTCAGCAGAACACTCCACAATTCCAAAAATTAGTATGGTCCCATCAACAAATGATTAAAATTGTAACTAAAACTTATCACCCTTGATACTTTCTACTTTTTGTGACCCTCAAAACCTGCCATTTACTACAGTGCATTTCAGTGGATTGCTGTCATGTAAATTGGTCCCGAGATGGCAGCCATCACTTTCTGGTGGAAGTGCTAACAGCCAATCAGATGTCACCATGAGATATGTGCTCAGGCTCTGCCCAAGTATACAAATTTAGATTTCTTTTATTATCTCAAAAACTACTAAATTGACTTATACCAAAAAGAATGATCCCCAGACCAAAAGCTGCCTTTTTGCCAAATTTGGTGTAATTCGAGCTGCAGGTGTGACTTTAAAGAAAGTAACATGGGAAAGCCACTTTTTTTTACCCCCCTTTTTCTCTGCCCCATTTGACGGATTATACTGACATTTTCCAAGCACAACAAGACCATAGAGGGCACTTTTTTAGGAGAATTTTGTGAAGTTTTGACAACAGTGCCAAAGATATAGGCAAGTCAAAAACATTTCTTCTATGGAAACTAGGCCCTAACCATAACTACCTACAAGTGACCGCCATTATGAAATTTATATATACATTTTACATACTAGTGCCCAAAGGTAAATATAACTTGTGCCTCCGCAATGCACAGTTTTTTCTTCAATAATTTGACTGCTAATGTTTCATTGATATTTTTATAGACATTATAAAAGTTGTCATGAGTACTATAATATCTGGGGTAATTGGCAGTGCATGGAGAGGGCACGAGTCAGTGTTACCTTAGGGTGTGATTTATAGTCACTTGTGATAACTCAAACTATAACTCCTGAATTTCTAAGGGTTTGTACGTATAAATTCAGAACCTATCTAGAACGTCCCTGTAACCTTCTTTTTTTAAGTGAATTTCTTTGTTTTTTAAAATTCTATGTCATAACTATAATGTCCCTGTAACCCTTTTTTTTGTGAATTTCTCTGTGTTTTTTAAGGTAAAGTAATTTTAATTATCTTACGTTACTCCAACCACCACCATGCATGGCTGTGGCCAGGCCCTGCAGCCAACCCTCTATAACCAGCCAACCCTGCGTGTGTCTAGCAGGGGTTGGCAACAGGGCCTGTCCCTCTGGATGCCAGAATAGGTGTGAGAGGGAGTCTCTGGGTGTGAGAGTGGTTTTGAGACTGTCTGGGTGTGAGAGGGACTGTGAGAGGGTCTATGTGGGTGTGAGTGTGTGTTTGAGAGTGTCTGTGAGTGGGTGTGTGAGTAACTGTGTGGGGCTTTGAGTGGGTGTGTGAGAGTCTGAGTGGGTCTGTAAGTGGGTGTGTGAATGTCTGAATGGGTATGTGAGTGACTGTGTGAGCCTCTGAGTGGGTCTGTGAGTGGGTGTGTGAGTCTCTGAGTGGGTCTGTGAGTGATAGCATGAGTCTCTGAATGGGTCTGTGAGAAGGTTAGATGAGTCTTTGAGTCACTCTGTGAGTGGGTGTGTGAGTCTCTGAGTGGGTCTGTGAGTGGATGTGTGTGTGTAAGTGGGTCTCTGAGTGGGTACGTTAATGTCTGAGTCGGTGTATGAGTGGGTTAATGGGTCTCTGAGTACATCTGTGATTGAGTGCATGCGTTTCTGAGTGGGTCTCTGAGTGAGTGTATGAGTTTCTGAGTGCATCTGTGAGTGAGTTTATGCAACAAGAGTCCACAGGTTTGCACAAAATATCTACCCAAATGAAGTACTTTCTACTGGTTAGTTAGTAAGTGCTACCTTGTTGAATAAACATCCAGTGTGTATTCTACACTACAGCTGCTTAATGGAAATGTCTCCAGGTGACCTTGTGTGCATTTAGCAATGTGATTGTTCTTCAATTGTCTTTCTCCAGAATTATGTGATAATATGAATCCTCCTATAGAGACGCCAACAGGACTACAAAGATATAAATCTACGCCAAACCAGGGTCCTTCCTTTTCTCTATTCGACATAAGTACTTTTTTTTGTAGAGCAGTCCTTACGTTACTTGGCATCAAGAATACACCACTAATGCCAGAGGGAAACTCAGTGGGGGGTTCTTTTGTAAGCTGTCCATCATCCTGGAAAAAGGCAGAAAGACCTTTGCATACTACTAAGGTGAACAGTGCGACACCAATCGGGTGAAGCTTTCAGGTGATTTGCACATTTGCACACTTATAGCAATTTGAAATTAGACTCATGGATTCTAGAGGAGGCATGTGGCCCTCCTGCCTGGGCTGAATTTGGCCCTAGGGACCCCATCCCTCAGGGCCTAGACTTCATTAAAAAGGGGAGAGGGCCATATGACCCCCGTGCCCAGGGCAATTTCAGCCCAAGGCCCCTGTCCCCCAGGGCCCAGCCATAGGTAAATGGAGAAGTGGGGCCATGTGGTGCTCCCCAGTTCAATGTTGTCCCCAGGGGCCCCATCCACAGGGCCCAGCCATCTCTCCTGGGTACTCTCAGAACACCCAGTATGCAATTGAACAGCGGGGGAGCCCCAAGGCCCCCACGGGCCCAGCCAGCTCTCCGCTTCTTGCGGGAGGTTGCATTGCTGTTGCACACAGAGAGCTGCTAAACATTCAGCTCCCTGTCTCCAAAAGCAATCATTTCATCTCTTTCCCTGCCCACATCTCTGCAGGCAGGGAAAGAGGTGAAACCTCTGCTTCAAGCGGGCAGGAGCATTTTGACATCTCTCACCCCCTGGAAGTTTAGTTTACCCTGCCCCTTTTCCTTTTTTTAATATATTTCTGGGACTCAGCTCAGTACCACTGTGGCTGGCCACAACTCCAATCGCAGCTACCCCCTCATGAACCATGCTCCTGCTGGTGGCAGATGTTCTTGGTTTATATATAAATAGGCATATTACCTAGTGGCAGTAGCCACTAGGTACTTATAGTAAGGAGGACCATGATTCCATACAAAAAGTGTTTTTTGACTTGCCTATATCTTTGGCACCGTTAGATGGATCTTTATGGAATTTTCCAAATAACTGTGCCAGTGATTGTTGTTGCACATGGTAATTTTTGGGATGATCTGTCAAGTGAAGGCCGAGTTAAAGGGGGGACAAAAAAGGTGCATTTCCCATGTTAATTCCCAAAGGAGTTTTGAACACGATTACAGCCCGAACTGCAGGGCGGAATTACACCAAATTTGGCAGAAAGGTAACTCTTCATTCAGAAAGCCCTTTTTGTTATTTGGTGTAAATCCATTCAGTTGTTTTTGATAAATTAAAGAAAAAACTAATTTGTAGATGTAAGTACATGAAAGCTCCATGAACCCTCACGATCACATGTTGAGATCTGATTGTCTGCCAACACTTTTACAAGGAAGTGTTGGTAGCTATGTTGGGCCTCGGCTTCATCCGTGTCCCAGAAAAAAAGATTTTAAAAAAGAAAAGGCACCCCCTGACCCCCTAGCTCTGGTGCTCTGACCCCCTCCCCAGAGCAAAAAAGCATTTGCTTTTCATTTTTTGGCAATAGTCCTGGCAAATACACAAATCCACCTAAAATTCAAAAATGAAAACAAGTGCAGGCTCCCACGTCATTTTAAATGCATCCCCATGGTGGTCCAGGTCCCAAGGACATAGATATTTTGAACAAAGGGGACACTTAGTGTTTCCACGCTAGCTATCTGGTCAGTCTGCTGCATTTCTCCCTTTCAGGCCCTCTAGCGCTTCGATGCCAAGGCCGGAACGCGCTTTAGAAATACCTATATACATACATACATACTATGTGATCCAAGAATTAGCAGTGCACTCCATCAAGGTACGAATAAATCTTGATTTAATTAAGACTTGAAACAAAAGAACAACGCGTTTTGACTGCAAGGTTTTTCTCGAGTTCAAACATCCTGTTCACACTGCAAATCTTATTTATAGTGAAAACTTTGTACCATATCAATGCATGCTGGGAGTTATAGTTCAAATGTAAATGTGCAATTTTAAAACAATGTTAATCAGTAATTAATTTCTCATAAGGAAAATAAACTCACTGTGCCCCAATAACGTAAAAGATGATGACTATAATGTAGCGCAAGGTGGTGCTAGGGCATTCTAAATATGCCCCTAAGTCTTCTATTTGTCTCCAGAATTTGGTGTCATTGATGTTTGGGGCATAAAGACCCAGAAGGTAGAATTCATCACCAGACTTAGGACACTTGTCAGTATCCATCTCCCGTTTTGGTCAGAGACTGTAGTTAGGAATGCAAGACAAAATTTTTCTTTTTGAGAGCAGGTGAACTAACACTTTCAAGGACCGAGGAGCTTTGAAGGAGGATGTGTGTGAGGAGGAGAGTTTAGATTCTTGTAGAATGATCGGACCACTTTGAATTTGTAAATACATTCAATGATTTTCTTCCTCTTGACAGGATGGTTCAACCCTTTCGTGTTGACAGATAATATGTGTAAAGCGTCACTTTTTGAAACAGGGGTGATGTTGCGTGGGTTGAGATTGTCATTGTATACTGTGATTTGTAGTTCTGCTTAAGGTGTGCATCATGGGGTAGGTTTGGCCTTCTCCCACCGGTCCTATGAGCGAAGCCTAAATGGTCTCCTATGTGACAGAGGATTCATCTGAGTTTAGGTAGAGTATTGAAGCAATACAAAGAAGAGGGAAAGGGGACAAACACAGAAAGACAGACAAAACAAAAGAAATTGGAGCCCACCTACTCCTTTACCCAAACGCACCCACCCTGCCCCTCCTTGCCCTCCCTACTAAGTAAAGGAAATACATGGGACACAAAGAAGGAGACTGAACATCTCCAGGACGCCACAATGTATACTGGTGTATGAATGAGCGGGCTATTTTATGTGCTATAGCATAAGCACCTATTGGTGCCATTTTACATAATAAAGAAAAAAGTGATTTGAGCTATAAGAAAAGGTGCCACCATTACAAGTTGGGCGCAGTTTCATGAAATAGCTTAAAGAATGTACATGGTGAGGAATAACTGTTCAACAATCAAAAAATGCTGTCTGGCAATGTCCACTGAAAAATGTTTCAGGTAGTTCAACAATAACAAACATCTGTTAGGGACAAAGTTTGTTGAAACATATGACAAACGGTAATAGACAAGTCAACCAGGTAATTGGTGAACAACCAATGTAGAGTTAATAGTAGTTCAAAGTATTTTAATATCATCTAAAGATATGATACTGTGTTGCAATTATGTCACAATTATGAGGTCACATGAATGCAAATGATCATGTATTTTCCCAGCTAGGTATAGTACTTCCCTGTTAACCTGTATGAAGGGTTGTAGACACATTAGTATTAAAACCAGTTAACAAAGTTAGGCCCATATTTAAGAAAAAGCTGTGCATCAGAGCTGATGCATCACGTTTTCTGCGCCCCTCTACTGGCACTATACAACACCATGGTTGCCTCATATTTAAAATTTATAACTTAGATTTATAATATGTCACACCATGGTGGTCATTATCACAATAGCATGAAAATGTTGCCGATATTGTGGCGCTGTGCTACACTAGCGTAAAAAATGTTCATATTAGTGTAGCAAAGTGCAAGGAGGCCCATAGTTTTCTATGGGAGCGTCATTTTAACACCTGCTCTCAGCAGGCATTAAAAATGACACCAAAAAGTGGCACAGTGAAATCTGTTAAATTTCACTGTGCCATTTTTGCAGGCCTTCTAGCTTTGGACCTACCCCTTGCATACATTGTGCATGGCACAGGCATCATATGGTACAAGGGTTTACAAAGTTGCCCTTTGTAAATATGGTGCTGGGAAAAAGCCACTTTAGCACTGCCTATGAGTAAAAATGATGAGGCTCTGGCGGTTCTAAGGTGGTGCTAGGGGCTCTTAAAAAAAGGCCCCCTAATTCTGTCTGAACATCGTTAGGAGAGATCTTCTAGAGTCTAGGGGCCAGATTTAGCAAAAAAGCAATTTGCGACTTGCAAATTGCGAGTCCCTGCGACTCGCAATTTGCAAGTCACAAATTGCTATGCAGTATGGTGTCTCAGACACCGACTGCAACTCGCAATGGGGTCGCAATGACCCACCTCATGAATATTCATGAGGTGGGTCGCAAATTGCGGCCCCATTGCGAGTATAGGCACTCGCTAACATGGAGGCCTGCTGACGTCAGCAGACCTCCATGTTAGCGACCTGCTTTTAAATAAAGCAGTTTTTTTTTTTTTAAATGTAGCCCGTTTTCCCTAAGGGAAAACGAGCTGCATTTCAAATAAATCCGAAACCTTTTGTTTCGTTTTTTTCAGGGCAGGGAGTGGTCCCTTGGACCACTCCCTGCCCTGAAAAAATGTTTTGGGGTCCAGTCTCAAACTGGAAGGGGTCCCATGGGGACCCCTTCCAATTTGCGAGTGGGTTACCATCCACTTGAAGTGGATGGTAACTGCGACTCCATTTGCGACCGCGTATGCGGTCGCAAATGGAGTTGCATACCACTGCGACTCGCAAATAGGAAGGGAACACCCCTTCCTATTTGCGATTCGGAAATGCATTTTGCGAGTCGGTAACGACTCGGAAAATGCATTTCTGCATAGGAAACGCGCATTTGCGAGTCGCAAACGGCTGATTTTGCCGTTTGCGACTCGCAAAGTGTTTCCTACATCTGGCCCTAGATTCGGTAGCATGACCTCTAGTCAGATAAGATGTACATGAAACATTCACTGGTTAGTAAGATGGTCTTACAAACCAGAATTTCCAGTAAACTGCCACACAGGTATTGTATCGAGGAATACAGTGAACATAAGACCAAGAGGTGATTATACATTGCAGCGATCCAGTTCCTGGGGGTGCTGTGTCCATATTGGCCTCATGGATATTGTCAACGAAGATAGCCAGATCACAGTGATCATACAGGAGATGAGGGGACCCCTTTGTAGACAATGCGAAATCTGGCTGGGCCTGAAAAACAGAAGGGAATGTTCATATTCGGTGGTTTCTGTCTTAGTAAGAAGAAACCTTTTCTCATTAGGACCACGTGTTTAGAGTATTCTTGTGAAATGGTAATCCAGGGGGCTTCCAATGGTTATGAATTTGTGTTTGTTGGTACCTGAGCGTTTTACAAATTATCGGACTTGGTGGACCTGATGATGAAGTTCAGAGGTTCTTATGTGATGGGAAACAGGATCTTTGTACTGCACGGAATCCAGTCCTGCAGGAAGGCGATACAGGAACCATGTTGTTTTATGCAATTTTACAGGAAGCCAAAGAAACTTATATTGCCCCTTCTTTTACAGTCCTCCAGTTCGGCAATGGAACTTTGCAGCAGGAACGATGTTTTTTGAAGGGAGATGAGGTCTTTTTTCATTGTAAGATTTTTGTCCTGTAGATCGTTTCTCAGTTATTTTCTTTATGTCCATCCTCATGCCTGAAATGTCTTGTTGCATCATGTCAATAGTCACCTTCGTGGTTTGGGCAAGATTTAAGACATCTGAACATTTTTGAAGATGAAATCCATTTCGTTTTTAAATTCAGCTTTGTTTTTGATGGGTGAGTCTGGAGTCGGTTGTTACGACCCCGAGTTTTGTGACTCGCAATTTGCGACTTGTTTGTGAGTCGCAAATTGCGAACCGCAAAACATTATGTACAACAGTGTACTTTACACTGTTTGCGATTCACAATGGTGTCACAAATGACCTACCTCATGAATATTCATGAGGTAGGTGCGAAATTTGCGACCCCATTGGGAATGGCCATAAATAAAGCCGTTTTTTTTTTTTTAAATGCAGACCATTTTTCCTTAAAGGAAAACGAGATGCATTTCAAAAACAAAAATGAAAAGTTTTCTTTTCATTTTTTCAGAGCAGGCAGTGGTCCGCGGTAAAAAATCAATCATACATCAGACTGCAACTCACAATTAGGAAGGGAATACCCCTTCCTAATTGCGACTCGCAAACCCTTTTTGCGATTCGGTATATAGATTACCAAATCTCAAAAATAGGTCTGTATATACCAAAAAGCATTTTTCTCATTGCAAACAGCCCGATTCTGTGAATAGGGCGGCTTGCGACGAGAAAAAAGGAACATACGTGTGGCCCAAGTCCTCTTTTGGCCGATTTCGATTCTTTTTTATCCATATTGAAGTTTAGTGTTCTCAGTTTACTGGTAGCAATTGTAGATGACAGAGGAGACTCTTACTGTGCACTCATGGTAGTAAGAGTGTTCTGGGCACCCTTTTACACACTTTACATCCCTTTTATACACAGTTTGTCTCAAGTCTCCACTGGGGTAAAACAGCTCTTTATTATTGGTGCAAGGAGCCTTTAACAGTCTATGTTGTGAGTTTGTAGTCAAGTAGGTCTATATAGTGTGGCAGGCTTATTGTATGAAGCCTTAAGAGCACAAGTCTTTAAATGTTTTAATTGGTGACTCTACTTCTGATATTCTTAGGGGAATGTACAAAGAAGAACCGATTGTTCGATATGTGTTTGGGAACAATGCAACGCTGATGAGAACATGGAAAAAAGGGACCCCTTAGGCCTCTACGTGACTATACGCAGATATCTGATCCCAGGTGTGTGTATATATAGGGCCTGATTCTAACTTTGGAGGACGGTGTTAAACCGTCCCAAAAGTGGCGGATATACCACCTACCGTATTACGAGTTCCATAGGATATAATGGACTCGTAATACGGTAGGTGGTATATCCGCCACTTTTGGGACGGTTTAACACCGTCCTCCAAAGTTAGAATCAGGCCCATAGTGTCCTTTCCATGAATCCAAAGCTGAAACCTTTCAGCCTCTCATAGTGTGCAGCAGTGCAGCCATCAATGGCCATCAATGGTGCAGCCGTCAATGGCGTCAATGGTGCACAAAGTGTGAGCTACTCATGTGTGTGATGGACGTTGTCAGAGGTTAATATGCGTTGTACACAAAGGGCCTGTGTTCTGCTGGGCTCAGCTAGTTTGTTTGATTCGTATCTGGGAGTAGTGAAGTGCTGGTGATCGGGCAGTTAGATGGAGCTCCATAGGCCTTTAGGTAGCTCTGAGCAGGGATGTAGGCTCAAGCGCATATATATTGCACCCTTAGTGAGAATACGTTAACAAGGAGTTAGATCATTTCCTCGATAGCTGGGCAGTCTTGTAGGATGGCACAAAGGAATACTCTCAGTATTTAATAAAGTTTGTAGTAATTCTGGAAGTTCATTATTGAGGCCCCAGTCGCAGGGCGTTTCACATGAAGGTCATGGTGGGCCGTGTCTCATTGCCATAGAAAGGAGTGGCCATTTTAGTGGCTGCCGGGTGTGCAGGGGGAATACCAGGTGCTAGAGCAGTAGGTGAACTAGGGAAGACTTTTGAGGCCTGAGTCATAAGCTCTACATATTCCAGTACTTATCCCAGGTATTGCAATATGATGTTGAGCTCTGCAGCTAAGTCTCCGAGATGGAATGCAGCAGTGAGGGGATGGAGCTCTGACTCATGCTGGCATTTTCCTATATGTCAGGCCACACCCCCCCAACAAGATCCTAATTCTACTTTCATTTTGAAAATTGATGCCTCTAGCCGAGCTTTCAGATTTGTTCTTCTACATGTTAACCGTCAAGATCAGAGACATCCTAATGTACCCCTGCAGAATTAAAGCATTGAGTGCTTAAAAAAGCAAATACTGGCTGTTAGTCCTGGCATCCTTCACTGTTTCCCTTTAACCATATTGTTTTGCTGACTTTAGGAATCTGAACACTTTACTACTGCTAACCAGTTCTAAAGTGCTTGTGCTCTCCCCTTAAAACATGGTAAGACTCCCTTGTACCCAACTGACCTCTTTAACTTACTTGTAAGTCCCTATTAAAGTGGCATTACATGTGCCCAGGGTCTGTAAATTAAATGCTGCTAGTGGACCTGTAGCACTGCTTGTGCCACCCACTTAAGTAGCCTTTAAAATCTGTCCCAGGCCTGCCATTGCAGAGCCTGTGTGTGCCTTTTAAACTACCATTTCAACCTGGCAAAATAAACCTTTGTTCTGGCCCTCAACAGCCCACAGGGTAAGGTGCAGTGTATTTAAAAAGTAAGACATATAGGGCCTCATTACAACCCTGGCGGTCAAAGACCGCTAGGGCTGTTTTGGCGATTGTACCACCAACAGGCTGGCGATACAATCTGCCTCATTATGACCTCGGCGGAAGCGCCGCGGTCGCACCGCTGGGACCGGCAGTTTACCGCCATGGTTGTCCCGGCGGTTTTAATCCTCCAGGGTAGCGCTGCTTGCAGGGCTGCCCAGGGGATTACGAGTCCCCTTCCCGCCAGCCTGTCCATGGCGGTAGAGACCGCCATGGAAAGGCTGTTGTGAAGGGGAGTCGTGGGGCCCCTGGGGACCCATGCACTTGGCATGGGCAGTGCAGGGGCCCCCAGGTACAGCCCAACCCTGCTTTTCACTGTCTGCACAGCAGACAGTGAAAAGCGCAACGGGTGCAGCTGCACCCGTCGCACGGCCGCAGCTGCAGCTGTCGCACGGACGCAACACCGCCGGCTCCATTAGCGGCCCCCATCCCCCATGCCCCCATGTTACGGCCAACATCCCCGCTGGGCCGGCAGGGATCTCATAATGCAGCCGGCGGGATTGCGGCCGCATTGGTGGGCGCTCGGCGGTACAACCTTGGTGGGCGGCCTCTGCCGCCCGCCAAGTTTGTAATGAGGGCCTAAATGTTACTTTGTACACGTCCTGGTACTGCAAAGCCAGCTCCCCCATAGGATAATATTGGAGTTGCATTATTACATGTTATTTGTGCAATTTCCAAATGGGAAGCAAAGTGATAGCCAGTTAATGTTGGGTATCTTGGGTCCCTTGCACACTGTGCCACTGGATTCAAGCTAGCTTGGCTGATGAGAGGTGATATCCCGAACCTGGTCCCAAGATGATTGTTTCCGGTCCAATTTTCACATGACACATGATTGTTTCCTGTCTAGGAAGGATCTTGCCTGGCAGTTTGGGCTGGACTGTTCCATGGGGAGCAGGGTCAAGACTGATTTACATATGGCTGAGCCCTAACTGGGGTGGCATAGTGAGCAAAAGAACAATGGATTTAACAGGGTTGAGTGTTTGAAAAGTTTCAGCACTCTGTCCATCATCGTGTTGTGGCTATGTTCGCCCTAAGTGGAAAGGGAGTGTCCAGATGTGGGTCCCTTGCTCTCTGTGCCTCTGGGTTCAAGCAATCTGGCTGGTGAGGGCTGATACCCTGAAACCAGTCCCAGTATGCTTGTTTTAGGTCCAAGGAGGACCCGGCTTGGTAGCTTGAACTGGACTGTTCCCATGGGAAGCGGGGGCAAGACTGATTTGCATATGGCTGCGTCCAAACTGGCGTAGCATGGTGAACAAAAGAACAATTTGTTGGGTGTTTTAAAAGTTTCAGCACTCTGTCCATCATTTGTTGTGTTCCTGTGGCTACTCTGCCAGAAAAAAGTATTGCTGTACTGCTACAAGGACTGCCTCTTTCCTAGTCTGCTGCTCTGATGGGACTGCTGCCTTGCTGTGTAGACCTGCTGCTCTCCCTCTTGCCTCAGAAAGAATAACTGGACTTGCATCACTTGAACCTAGAGTGACCCCAAGGGCTAGTTGGCTGATCTCCTTATCTGAAGCCTCATGGACATTCAGCCTTTCTACAACCTTGCATCCACACCTGGACTCTGCTGTCTGTGAGCCTACCCTGCCATCAAAAAACGAGGAGAAATAAATGCACTCCCCCTCATTTTGCCATGCTAACTCCACCCCTGGGGTGGCATTAGTTTTTGGCACTGCCTCAGGTTTACAACAACCCATAAATCAGTAACACCCATTGCATGCTCATCTGATGCAGAAAACTGTGTTGGAGGGGCCCATATTTACAAGGAGGCATAATGCCACAAACAAAGTGGCATTACACCTCCTTGTAAATATAGAGCAGTGCTTAGCGCCACCAGAGCGCCACGAAAAGTTAAATAGGCCCCTTGGTTTATCTTCAGCACTGAACACCTTTACTGGAGATAAAAGATTATATATTTTTACACATTCTCACCTTCGATTAATCCATTCTCAAATATGAAGGAAAAAACTGTGGAAAGAGAACACAAATAGTTCTGTTAGTCCATCTGAGTGCAGTACTAAGATCTGTACATTAATTACATAGGTATAATTTTGAGCTCGATCATATAGGACATTGTGTAGGGCAATACAAAAAAAAGTTGTATCATTCCACAATTTAGCTTTCTTTAAAACATAAAATGCCAGTTTCAGAAACAGTGAGAAGGGTGTGCCATTTTCTATTTAAGAGCTGTACTCTCCAAAATAATGCACTAAACCAGAGAAATCTGTTAAACAAATTTTCTTTTCACATTGCAAGCACATAAAAACAATCTCTCAGGTCTGTGCTGAGGCAGTACAGCCCATTGTGAAATTGCCCCATAATACCATATGCTACATATTGTAGGCATATTTATGGATATATAGATATAAATATAGAATACATTATAATATCTATATATTCACCTAAAAAAACAAAGGCTATGGGGACTTTATAGTTACGTTCTGAATTTACTTGCACAAAACCATTGAAATTCAACAATTATAGTTAGTGTAACTATAACTTATGCCCTAGGGTCGCACCCTTACCATGCACAGTTTGTTCTTCACTAAACTGACTGCTAATGTTTCATTTATATCTTTAATAATTATGTTAAAAAAGATGTCAGGAGTGCTGTAGTATCTGGGGTAATTAGCAGTGCATTGCAAGAGAGCAAGTTATAATTACCTTTGGATGCGCGTTATAGTTACCTGAAGTAACTCCAACTATACCTGCTGAAATTCTATGGTTTTTGCAAATAAATTCAGAACCTAACTATAACTTCCCTGTGACCTTCGTTTTTTTAATTGAATTCTTATTGTTTTTAAATTCTATTTCCTAACTATAACATCCCTGTAGTCCAACTACCTCCGTGCACAGCCTTGGGCCAAGCCCTGCAGCCAAGCACCTATTATCAACAAAACCAACGCTGCACGTGGCTGATTTGGCAGGGATTGGCCAGAGGGCCTTGCGGCCAACCCCCATATCCACCCAGAGAGTTTCTCTAGACTTTGATGAAAGAAGAAAAATGAATTTGTCAAGTAAAAACAGTGTTGTGTATATCTTGGATATTTGAACATGAAAAGTAATTAAAGCAGGAAGCTGACTGCTGACACCCCTAGACTTGAACCCTCAACTTTCAGGGTGAGGGCCTGAGACCTTAATCTCTAGGCCACAGGTGACTCTTTGCTATGTATTTTGAAGACATACATATGACATTCAACCCAAAGATTTTGATGGCAGAATAAATGGAAATTTTGAACAATCAAAACTCTAGTAAATAGACAGGCACACTGCCTGAGATACCAGGATTTGAACCTTTAACCTAAAGTGTGATAGTCCAAGAGCTTTAACAGTAGGCCAGATGTCACTCCCTTCCACTGTGCTTCAAAATATAACTATAACATTCAAAACAAACATCTTGTTTGTGTGCCGCTTTTAAGTCATTCCACTGAGAGACTATTGTTATTGCAATTGTCTCTCCATAGAATAACTTCAAAGTGGCCCACAAACAAGGTGCTTGTTGCCAATGGAGGACCACAGGGGAGCATGAAGGCCCCATGGTCCTAGTCGGCTCCCTTCATCCTGTGGGAGACAACAAGGGTCCCGCAAGCTGGGAGCTGCTTGAAATAGCAGCTCCATATTTGCGAGAGCAATGATTAATCTGTTTCCTTGCATGCATAATTGTGTGCAGGTAAACAGATGAAAACTCTGCTTTCTGCAAGCGGGATCTGTTTGACAGCTCCAGCTTGCAGTAAGTGGAGTTATGTTTGCTTATGCTTGGTAGGAGACGTCAGCTTCCATCAAACAAAAGCAAACAGCTACCTCCTGAGGATGGGCACCTCCGGAGCCAGGAGCCGACCCTAGTGGGTGGCGGTCCCCAGTGCTTACTATGGTTCCACGAGGATGGCTGCACAGCCCCTCTCTAATATCTACAATTTGGACCCGCGTAGAGGTGGTGGTCTCCAGGGCCGGGCATCTGTAAAATTTAGTAGCCTCAGGGAGGTGGCAGTCCCGGGGCCCAGGGGTCCACAGAACCCCTTTTTTAATTATAGAATTTTGCCTTAGGGAGGTGGTGGCCCCCGGGACATAGGGTCTGCAGGACTTCCCAGTTATATATATTGTATTTTGCCCAGGGAAGGTACCCCTGTATTCACCAAAGATCTTATGTCTTGCATACTTATTTTGAAGAGCGGGAGACCATGCTTGCTTTTTAAGAAAAGAAAGCCCTGAAATCTCCAAAGAATTGCAAATTTAGGTGCAATGTTTAAAAACAAAATGCTTTTTAGCCCTGGTGGCCCCCTGGAGACCCCTGGACCAAGGCTCATGGAATAGGGAAAACATACCAAGCCTCCTTTTAATTTTTTTAACATTTGTTTTTGAGACTTGGCTGAAGCTGAGTCTCAAGGCTGCCAACACTTCCTGGTTGAAATTTTGGCAGCCAATCAGCACGCTGCATTTCCCAGCACAAGCATGTTATTCTTTGCTAAGTCTTTGCAGAGGAACTGTGGCCCTAGATATACAAATTTACATTTCCTTTAATTTTGCAACAGTTACTGAAGGGATTTACTCCAAATAACAGAAAAGCACGAAATGCGCAATAAGATCTAGCTTTCTGACAAATTTGGTGTACACAGTGCTTCGAGCTATAGTGGTATTCAAAACGCCTATTGGAATTAAAATGGGAAACACACTTTTTCGATCCCCCCCTTTTTCTCAGCACCTGCTTGATGGATCACCTTGGAGCTTTCCATGCGCAACAAAAATTACTGGAACAATTATTTTTGAAAACTTTATCAAGATCCATCAAATGATATAGGCAAGTAAAAAAACACTTTAGCTATGGAAGCATGGTCCTAACTACAACTACATTCTGGCCACTGCCAGTGTGCCTGCGGTTTCCAACCTTGTTCTCCACCAGCCTTTTCGTGGTGGTAACACTGCCATGAAAAGGCTGGTGAAGAACAGGTGAAGGTGGCCACAGCGGGGCCCCTGCTGTACCCATGCTCTTGGCATGGGCAGTGCAGGGGCCCCACTTCCCAGCACCATCACAATGTTCATTACCTGCTTTGCAGACAGTGAACATTGCTAGGGTGCTGGTCCACCCTTCTGGCTAGAGGATTGCCACTGGCTCGATTATGAGCCGGAGACAATGTGGTGACTTGTTCCCAACTAGGCCAGTGGGTGGAAACTCAGGTTTCCCCACGCTGACCTAGCGGGAAACTCATACAGACTCCGGCTGGGAGGTAAACATATTGGAAGGGGCCACCCTGTCGGGAGTTTAATGCACAGACTTTCCCGTCCGCCAAACTTGAGATGAGGCCCAAATTCCACTTTCTAAAAGAAGGATCTGCCATACAGGTCCTTCAGTCAGAAAGTTGAGTTTTCAACTGTTTTCCTTGCACACAGATATGCGTACAGGGAAGACAGATTAAAATATTGGTCCAGCAAGCAGGTAGCATTTATGAAAAGAAGATACCTGCTTCCTGGAGCAATGTCGGCTCATGCAGGAGGCAGGAGCCAGATGGAACCATGGGGGAGGTTCCACCCAAGGTCCTAGATAGACTGTAAAGGGCAAAAATAAAATCGGCATGTACTGAGGGGGAGGCCTTGAGGCTCCCTCAATGTCCCAGATACCCCGTAAAGGGCAGAAATAAAAAAAATAAAAATCGGATGGGACCCCGGGGAGGCTTTGAAGGCTCCCCCCCTGGTCTCATATAGCCTGTAAAGGGATAAAAAACATAGGCCCCTTAGTGCCCCCTACACCAACCATGTGAGCGCCACATTTAATATACGGTGTACAATGGCGCTGGTTAGGGTCAATAGCATCAACGTTTTTGACGCTATTGATGTACTGTGGAAAACTGGTCACATAATGTTGGTGCTAATCCTACACAGCACATATGGGCCCAATGAAAACAGTGGTATGACCACTTTTAACACCTGCTCTGTGTAGGTGTTAGAAATAGCTGCTAAACGTGATGCAGTGGAATTTCTTAGATTCCACTGTGCTATTTTTGCGGTCCCCTAATGTGGGATTGCCCCCCTTGAATACATTATGCCTGGTGCAGTCATAATGTGGTGCAAGGGGTTACAAAGTTGAGCATTGTGCCACTTTGTAAATATGGCGCAGCAAATTTGGCTTCGTTGGGCCACGTTGGCAGCATAAAAAATGTTGCTAATATGGTAGGGCCTCTTAAATCTGGGCCCTAGTAGGGAAAATAAAAAAATACGTAGACTAACGGTGAAAGTCACAGACCTTCACACTGAGAGTTGAGAGTTTGACTCCAAGTGCATTCGTAGTCGTTCCCCTCCTTTAATTTCTTTTGAACTGCAAATGTGTAAGGCTCATACTGAAAGGTGATCCTACTCTTTTTAATTGACAAATACATTTTTCTTTTCGATTATAGAAATATCTCATTCTAAGTATATCATCCATCACAGCCTAAAACACTCTCCAGCTCTCTCCTTCTCACTTTTTCTCTCTCTCTCTCTCTTTTAATTTATTTCTCCCAATCACAGACCCACTCAGACCCTTATGCATCATTTCATAGACTCACTCAGACACTCATGCACCCATTCACAGACCCTCGTGCCCCCACTTAGAGCCCCATTGAGACCCTCACACACCCACTCACAGACACACTCAGATACTCATGCACCCACTCAGAGACCTACTGAGACTCACACACACACACACTCACTGACCCACTGACATCCTCATGCACCTACTTGCAGACATGCGCAGACACTGATGTGTCCACTAAGACACTGAGGCACACACTCTCACACCCAGACAGAGGCTTTCACAGCCACTCTCACCCTAAGATACATCCTCTCACACCTACTTTCACACCCAGAGAGATAGGTTGCGACCAACTACCCCCACACACTGCCAAAGGGACTTGTGCAGAGTAGTTTTGGGTGGCTAGAGGGTTTGTACCTAGGGACTGGCTGCAGGCCAGGCTTTGCGGTCAACTCCTGCTGCCCACAGGTGAAGGCTGTGCATGGTGGAAGGCTGTGTGTTTATAGGGGGTTGGTCTCTTGGCCTGGCCACAGGTCAGACCCTGTGACCAACCACAACAACACTTGGCTGAAGGTCATGCCCAGCAGTGGTCGGATTAAAATATAGTAATGAAAATTACTATATATATTTTTTTTAAATGTCGAAATTCACTGAAAAAAACTAAAGGTTACGGGTACATTATAGTTTGGATATATAAATTTTTTTTAAAATAGAAATTCACTGGAAAAAAAGGTTACAGGGATGTTATAGTTAGGCTCATATTTTAAACGTATATGTATATATACATACACACACATATTACCTATTGGCAGTCGCCACTAGGTAGGCATAGTTAGGGCCATGTTGCCATAGAAAAATATTTTTTTGACTTGCCTATATCTTTGGTGCTGTTTGATGAATCTTCAGGAAATGTTCTCAAAAAAGTGTAGCAGTTATTCTTGTTGTGCAAGAAACGTTTTGGGGTGATCCATCAAGTGGGGGCCGAGAAAAAGGGGGTGTAAAAAAAGTTGCGTTTCCCATGTTCATTCCCATAGGACCTTTAGACACAACTACAGCACAAACCGCTGGACGGAATTACACCAAATATGGCAGAAAGCTAGTTGTCAGTATGTAAATTGTGCTTTTGCTTAATTTGGTGTACATTCATTCAGTAGTTTTTGAGAAGTTTAGAGAAATCCAAATTTGTATTTGTCTGGCAGTGGCGGCTTGGCAATTATTTTGTGAATATTTCACGGAAATTCACGAATTCTCACAAATGTGCATGCAAAAAGAAGTGCAGTAATTGACTGATCGCAATCTGGCTAGAAAGTTGGGGCCGTCATTTTCTTTCATGGGACACGGTCTCCAGAGGTGAAAATCCAAATTGAAAGTGGCATAAGGAGTCGGGGTGAAGGTACCCTCACCCCAGGTGTGTGACATCGGTGTTTAAAAAATATTCTCAAATGTGAAAAACTTTAAAAGAAAAATTGCACATTCTTACACTAATTCCTTTACTCCTACATGCACTCAGAGACTCATGCACCCACTCACACACCTGCTCAGACACTCATGCACTCACTCAGAGCCTCTCATGGACTCACACACCCACTTCCAAACCCACTCAGACCCTCACGTACTCACTCGCAAATTCACTAAGAGAGACATGCCCTGTGGCCAACCTGCACTGTGCATGGCCAAAGGCCGTGAGTGGTGTGGGGTTCGTGGTTATAAGGGCTTGGCTGCAAGGCCTGGTTGAACAACCCCCATGCGCAGGTTGGAATAACGTTTAGTTACTAAAATTGCTTTACGTTAAAAAAAACATAGAAATTCACTGAAAAAAACAAAGGTTACAGGGACGTTATAGTTAGGTTTTGAATTTACTCGTACATAGCCACAAAAATTCATCACTTAGAGTTATTTCAAGTAACAATAACTTGCCCCCTAGGGTAACTTAACTCGCGCCTTCACCATGCACAGCTAATTACTCCACATATTATATCATTGATGAGATCTTCTATGGCATTTGTTAGACTTTTCATCCTTGGCGTGGTCTCCCTTAACTTTTTGCCTCTGTTCCCCAGGTTGTTGATGTGTGCTGGACTCTGATTTTGCTGTTTTTGTTACTCTGGGCACGTTACCACTGCTAACCAGTGCTAAAGTGCAAGTGCTCCTGTTTAAATTGTATGTAAGTGGTTCATCCATGATTGGCATATTTGAATTACTAGTAAGCCCCTAGTAATGTGCACTAGAGGTGCCAGGGCCTGTAAATCAAATGCTACTAGTGGGCCTGCAGCACTGGTTGTGCCACCCACATAAGTAGCTCTGTAATCATGTCTCAGACCTGCCCCTGCAGTGTCTGTATGTGTATTTTTACACTGTAAATTCGACTTGGCAAGTGTACCCACTTGCCAGGCCTAAACCTTCCCTTTCCTTACATGTAAGGCACCCCTAAGGTAGGCCCTAGGTAGCCCCAAGGGCAGGGTGCAGGGTATGGATAAGGTAGGACATATAGTAATGTGGTTTATATGTCCTGACAGTGAAATACTGCCAATTTCGTTTTCACTGTTGCAAGGTCTGTCTCTCTCTCATAGGATAATATGGGGGCTACCTTTAAATATGATTAAAGTGTAGATTCCCCTAGAGAGTAGATGGACATGTGGAGTTTGGGATCCCTGAACTCACAATTTAAAAATACATCTTTTAGTAAAGTTGATTTTAAGATTGTGCGTTTGGAAATGCCACTTTTAGAAAGTGAGCATTTTCTTGCTTAAACCATTCTGTGACTCTGCCTGGTTTGTGGATTCCCTGTCTGGGTCAGTTTGACAGTTGGGTTGTTTTTCACCTCACACCAGACAGTGACACAAAGGGAGCTGGGGTGTGATCTGCATTTCCTGATTAGCCATCTCTGCTAGGAGGGAGGGGTGGAGTGGTCACTCTCATCTGAAAGGACTGTGCCTGCCTCTGACAATGCTGTCTCCAGCCCCCTGGTGTGTGTCTGAGGCCTTGCCTGGGCAAGGCAGGATTTCACAAGAAGGTGTGAGTCCCCTTTGAAGAAAGGTGACTTCAAAGACTAAAATGGGTATAAGAAGGGCACCCAAACTTACAAACTTTAGAAACACTTCTGGAACCAAGAGGAACCTCTGCCTGGAGAAGAGCTGATAGCTGAGGAACAAGTGCTGCCCTGCCTGTGACTGTGCTTTGTGGAGCTTTCCTGCAGTGCTGCTTCTGCCAGAGTAAGAGGGCAAAGACTGGACTTTGTGTGCCTTCCATCTTGAAGAAGAAATCTCCAAGGGCTTGATGTAGAGCTTGCCTCCTGTTGTTGAAGTCTCAGGGATAGCAAAGACTTCTTCCTGCCAGCACCTGGAGTCTCTGGAGAGACCCCTACTCTGCTCTGTGGTGCCCTTCCAGTTCCTGGGACCCTGAAAGGAGAGGCTGGCAGCCTAAGGACAAAAATACACGCACCGAGCGCCGTGCGGAGAAAAGATCGACGCGAATCCGATCGCGGCTGAGAAAACGACGCGACGCCGGCTCCGCAGCTGAGAAACGACGCCGCAGGAAACGCGACCGGAGAATCGACGCCCGGAGCAGGAGAAACGACGCGCAGCATCGCTGACGAAGGCTGAGAGATCGCAACCTGCGCCGCGGGACTTTCGGACCGTCGCGTGGCTGGCTTTTTCGACGCGCATCGCCGTGCCGAGTTGTTTTCGACGCATATAACCGTGCAGGGTTATTTTCGACGCACACCGCCCGTGCAGGGTTATTTTTGACGCAAACCAGGTACATTTTCACGCTAGCAGCGCTAGTGTGGTGTTACAACTACCTAAAGACTCTTTTTATTTTAAACCTTAAAAAAATCATAACTTGACTTGTGTATGTTGGATTTTTGTCGTTTTGGTCTTGTTTTGTCTAGATAAATATTTCCTATTTTTCTAAACTGGTGTTGTGTCATTTTGTAGTGTTTTTATTAAGTTACTGTGTGTGTTGGTACAAATACTTTACGCCCAGCACTCTGAGGTTAAGCCTACTGCTCTGCCAAGCTACCAAGGGGGTAAGCAGGGGTTAGCTGAGGGTGATTCTCTTTTATCCTAACTAGAGTGAGGGTCCTTGCTTGAACAGGGGGTAACCTGACTGTCAACCAGAGACCCCATTTCTAACAGCATTCTTGATATTATCACTGCAACATTTGCAATTATATAGCTATATATATATATAAATATATACTTGTATATATAAATACATACATGCATAAAACCATCAACTGTGCACTGTGTAGGTTGGCCATGATCAACCCCTCCCTTAGGCATCCAGCCTAACTCCATGCACAGCCTTTGGCCATACCCTGTAGCCAATCCTGTTCCTTGCATGGCCTCCTGCAGAGGATGACAGCAGTGCCTGTGCCCCCCCCCCCATATGTAGGCAACCGGGGATGGGGGCACTCAGAAAACACCAGTCTCCATGTTAACAGAATAAACAGAAATTTGTTGATGGACTAGACTGGCATTTGTACTCTGCACAGCAAATGTGACAGGATAAACAAAATATAATCCTCATTCACCTTCAGAACTCCAGCATGGTTATTTTGGGAGTGCATCCTGAAGCAGTAAATGGTGCCCTTTTTAAAGAAACAGAATGAATGTGCTGTTTGTGAGCACCATCCGGTGTATACAGTGAGGGGGTACATCCTAGCACTTTGTGCACTGTGTATGTTCTGTGCTGAAACTTAATGTACATAACAGAGCTCTTCACCATCCACCAGGCTGTGGTGTTTACTGCCTGCTAAATGAGAGATATTTGGGGAATTTCCGGCATTGTCTTGGGCTGCTTAGCCCCTATAGATATTGGAAAAATTGACCAGCACAAGTCTAAAATGTCTTTCAGTCACAAGAGGACGACCAGATCTGTGGACAAGGAGACAGATCAGATTCAGATGGACACCGTTGCAATGGACCTCGCTGGCACATGGGGGGAATCTGGTGATCCAGTGTAAGAGGCTGGCCTGGTTTGTAGTGGGTACCTTGGGTAGTTACTCCTTACGCCAGGTCCAGTTATCCCTTATTAGTGAAATATAGAGGTGTTCTAGCAGCTTAGGCTGATAGAGGTAGCTATAGCAGAGCAGCTTAGGCTGAACTAGGAGACATGCAAAGCTCCTGAAATACCACTTATAGTTCCACAGTACTTATACACAAGTAAAGACAACACTCAGTGTTACCAAAATAAGGTAGTTTATTTGGGTGACACAGTACCGAAAATATCTTAGAGGAAATACTCCTTCTGGAGGTAAGTATTATACACAATATATACACTAGACACCAAAATAAGGCAAGTAATTAGACATAGGATAGTGCAAACAATAGGAAATGCTAGAGAATGCAATGGGAGAAAATGAGTCTAGGGGCAACACAAACCATATACTAAGAAAATGGAATACAAATCTCAAATTCCCCCCTAGACAAGTGTAGTGTGTGCAGAATCACTGGGAGAGTAAGAATACAGTAAAGGTAAGTAAATTACCCCACCCCAGAGCCCAAAAAAGAAGGATTAAAGTACTGCAAGTTTCCCTAGGACACACTACAAGTCGTGAATAGAGTTATTGCAAGAACCAATCAAGACTGCAAACAACAAATGGTGGATTCCTGGATCTGAAGACCTGCAAAGGAAGGTGACCAAGTCCAGAAGTTGAAAGAAGATCCAGGAAGGACAGGAGCCCCTGCAAACCCAGAAGGGGGTGCAAAAGAAGAGTCTCCGGTTGGACGAAGACTGCAGAAATGCACCCAAGGAAGATGTCAGCGGGTTCCTGCATGATGCACTGGATGTCCCACATCGTGAAGTTGGATGCAGGTGAGATTTGGCGCTGGAATTCTCTAACAGGCTTTGATTCCTGCAAAGTCACGTTTTGAGTCAAGTAGGTGCTATCTGGACCCAGAAGGGACCTGGGGGCCTCACTTGTGTGTGAGGAGGAAGAGGGGGCTCTCTGCACTTCGGAGAGCCCTCAGAAAACCAGATAGCACCAACGGGAGTCCCAGGTCATGGGGGCAAAGGAGGAGCAAAATGCAGTTGGTGCAGCACTACAAAGGAAGGTCCCACACCTCCAGAGAACACCAAAGTGAGTTGAGTGTCGCAGGATAGAGTACTGGGGACCTGGGCCAAATTGTGCATGAAGGAAATTTGCAAATAGTGCACAGAGGCCTCAGGAGGTGAAGAGAATGCGGTGCACAGGGGTACTGTCATCCTCAGGGAAGGCAAGCTCTTACCTCCTCCAAATTGGGACAGCAGGACCTTAGGATGGTCTGTGTCGAAGAGGTCCACCACCGGTGTTCCAAGGAGCACACTCGTTGCCGGGAGAGGAGTCCAAGAGAACTGGTTGTCGTCGTAGAAGGTGCCTGCCTGAGCAGGGGAGAGACTCTGTCACTCCATGAGAGATTTCTTCAGTCCTTCAGGGTGAAGACAGGGAGTCCCCAGAGCGTACACACAGTGGAAACTGTTGCAGTTGCTGGCTGGAGCTGAAGTTGCAGAGGAAAAGTAGCCCTTCTGGATACTTTGTTGCTGTTACAGCGGTTCCTGGCGCAGTCTGCGGTTGATCCGAGGTCAGAGGATGAAGGAGTGGTTGCAGAGGATTCCTGATGGAAACTTGCCAGCAGAATCCGAAGAGAACCCACAGGAGAGACCCTAAATAGCCCTGAGAGGGGGATTGGCTATCTTATCAGGTAAGGACCTATCAGGAGGGGTCTCTGATGCCACCTGCTGGCACTAGCCACTCAGAGGCCTCCAGAGTGCCCCCACACCTTGCAAAACAAGATGGCTAATGTCTGGGACACACTGGAGGAGCTCTGGGCACCACCCCTAGGGTGGTGATGGACAGGGGAGTTGTGTACTCCCCTTTCCTTTGTCCAGTTTCTTACCACAGCTGGGACAAGGGGCCCCTTAACCGGTGAAGACTGGCTTATGCAAGGAGGGCACTATCTGTGCCTTTCAAAGCATTTGCAAAGGCTGGGGGAGGCTACCCCTCCACAGCTTGTTACACCTTTTTCCAAAGGGAGAGGGTGTAACACCCTCCTCCCAAAAGAAATGCTTCATTCTGCCTTCCTGGGACTGAGCTGCTCAGACCCTAGGAGGGCAGAACCCTGTCTCTGAGGTGACAGTAGCTGTAGCTTCATTGCAAGCCTCAGAGAGCTAGTTTGGCAGTACTGGGGGTTCCTGGTGGAACCCCCAGGATGCATGGAACTGGCTCTCCAATACCAGATTTGGAATGGGGGACAATTCCATGATCTTAGACACCTTACATGCCATTATTCGGAGTTACCATTGTGAAGCTACATATAGGTATTGACCTATATGTAGTGCATATGTGTACTGGCGTCCTCGCACTCACAAAGTCCCGGGAATCGGCCCTGAACTATGTGGGGATACCTTTGCTAGTGCATGGGTGCCCTCACACTTAGTAACTTTGCACCTAGCCTTCATTAAATGAAGGTTAGACATATAGGTGACTTATAAGTTACCTAAGATCAGTGAAAATGGATGTGAAATAATGTGTGCACTATTTCACGCAGGCTGCAGTGGCAGTCCTGTGAAAGGGTTTGTCTGAGCTCCTTATGGGTGGCAAAATAAATGCTGCAGCCCATAAGGATCTCCTGGAACCACAATGGCCTGGGTACCTAGGTACCATATTCTAGGGACTTATAAGGGGGGCTCTAGTGTGCCAATTGAAATTGGTAAATGAAGTCACTAGCCTATAGTGACAAATGTAAGAGCAGAGAGAGCATAAGCCCTGAGATTCTGATTAGCAGAGCCTCAGTGACACAGTTAAGCACTATACAGACACACACATTAGGCCATAAACTATTAGCACTGGGGTCCTGACCAGCAGCATCCCAGTGATACAGGCAAAAACATGCTGACATACAGGTAAAAATGGGGGTAACATGCCAAGAAAGATGGAGATTTCCTACACACACCCCTCCAAATGAGAGACAATAAGGCTAACTTTGCCCAGATGAATTTTCATTGTCTAAGTGGAAATATCTGGAGAGTCCATCTGCATTGGAGTGGGTACTCCCATGTCTATGTTCCACTGTAAAGTCCATCCCATGTAGGGAAATGGACTGCCTCAACAATTTAGAGTTTTCACCTTTCATTTATTTAAGCCACAATAGAGGTTTGCGGTCTATTTGAACAATGAAGTGAGTCCCAAATAAGTAGGGTCACAGCTTCTTCAAGGCCCAGACAACAGCAAAGGCCTCCCTCTCTATGGCAGAATAACGCTTTTCTCTAGGGGTCAACCTCCTGCTGATAAAAGCAACAGGTTGATCCTGGCCCTCTGAGTTAAGTTGTGATAGTACAGCCCCTACCCCTAATTCAGAAGCATCTGTTTGGACAAAACATTTTTTGGAGTAGTTTAGGCTCTTTAAGACAGGTGCAGAGCACATTGCCTGCTTAAGCTCCTCAAGCTGTCCAAAATACTTTTTTAGGCATTTTCTTACTGGTGAGGTCATTAGGAGGGGCAACAATGGAGCCATAATTCCTAATGAACCTCCTGTAATACCTAGTGAGGCCTAAGAATCCTCTGACCTGGGTCTGTGTAGAAGGGGGAGCTCAGTCCATAATGGTCTGAATCTTCCCCTGTAGTGGTTCGATCTGTTCTCTACCTACCAGGTGGCCCAGAGAAACCACTTTCCCGTGACCTATCTGACACTTTGAAGCCTTTATAGTTAGGCCTGCCTTTTGCAGGGCCTCCAAAACTTTCCAGAGGTGACCAGGTGGACATCCCAGGGGGAGCTAAATACAGCAATATCATCTAAGTATGCTGCACTGAAAGCTTCCAAACCTTGGAGGACTGTATTCACCAGCCTCTGAAAAGTGGCAGGTGCATTTTTCAAACCACTGGGCATAACAGTAAATTGATAATGCCCTCCTATGGTGGAAAATGCAGTTTTTGCTTTAGCATCCTCTGACAATTTGATCTGCCAATACCCTGCAGTCAAATCAAAGGTGCTTAGATACTTGGCAGATGCCAAATGTATCTATTAACTCACCTGCCCTGGGTATGGGGTGAGCATCAGTTTTGGTTACTGTATTAAGGCCCCTATAGTCCATACAAAACCGCATTTCTCTGTTTCCATATTTGCTATGCGGTTTGGGGACACGCACCACGGTGCGGGCCCAGGGCTATCAGAAGCCTCAATAAATCCTAGATCTAGCATTTTCTGAACCTCAGTATTAATGCAATCTCTGACATGGTCAGGTTGCATGTAAATTTTACTTTTGACAGGTAAACTGTCTCCAGTGTCTATTGAATGTTCACACCAAGTAGTTGTACCAGGTGTGAGCGAGAAGAGTTCAGAAAACTGTCCTAGGAGATTTTTACAGTCTTCCTTCTGCTCAGCAGTAATGCAGTCTGAAAGAACTACTCCTTCCACTAAGCCATCAGCTTCAGTGTTGGACAAGAGGTCAGGGAGAGGGTCACTCTCTTCCTCCTGCCCCTCATCTGTGACCATGAGCAGGGTTAAGTCAGCCCTGTCAGATTAAGGTTTCAGGCGATTGACATGAAGCACCCTAAGGGGGCTTCTGCCAGTGCCCAGGTCCACCAGATAGATGACCTCACCTTTCTTTTCCACAATGAGATGGGGTCAACTCCATTTGTCCTGGAGTGCTTTTGGTGCTACAGGCTCCAATACCCACACCTTCTGTCCTGTGTGGTACTCTGTCAGGACAGCCTTCTGGTCATGCCATTGCTTTTGGAGCTCTTGGCTGGCCTGAAGGTTTTTAGTGGCCTTTTTCACTTACTCAGCCATTCTAGATCTTAGGCCAAGTACATAGTCCACAATGTCTTGCTTTGGATGCTTTAAAGGTTGTTCCCAACCCTCCTTAACAAGAGCAAGGGGACCCCTAACAGGGTGACCAAATAGGATTTGAAAGGGGATATAGCCCACTCCTTTTTGGGGTACCTCCCTGTAGGCGAAAAGGAGGCATGGCAAGAGGACACCCCATCTCCCTCTGAGATTTTCAGAGAGTCCCATCATCATGCCTTTGAGAGTTTTATTAAACCTCTCAACCAATCCATTAGTTTGTGGATGATAAGGGGGGGTGAACTTGCAGGTAACACCACACTCCTTCCACATTGCATTGAGGTATGCAGACATGAAGTTACTACCTCTGTCTGATACAATTTTCCTAGGGAAACCCACACTGGAAAAGATTCCCAGGAGGGCTTGTGCCACTGTAGGTGCTGTAAAGGTCCTTAAGGGGATAGCTTCTGGATACCTTGTGGCATGGTCCACCACCACAAGGATGAATCTATTGCCTGAAGCTGTTGGAGGGTCAGGGGGGCCAACAATATCAACCCTTACCCTTTCAAAGGGCACCCCAACCACTGGCAGTGGGAGTAAGGGGGCCTTTGGGGTACCACCAGTCTTGCCACTGGCTTGGCAGGTGACACAAGAGCGACACAACTCCTTTTTGACTTCTGACATATTGAAGCTAGTGAAAATGTGGAACAAGCCTGTCCCATGTTTTACTCTGGTCTAAATGCCCAGCCAAGGGAATGTCATGAGCAAGAGTTAGGAGGGATTCACTGTACTGAAGGGGGGTGACCAGTCTCCTGGTGGTACCTGGTTTAGGGTCCCTTGCTTCAGTATAGAGGAGATTATTCTCCCAGTAAACTCTGTGGCTGTCATTGACATTCCCATTCTGCTGTTTGACAGCTTGCTGTCTGAGACCCTCCAATGTGGGACAGGTTTGCTGTGCCACACTCAGCTCTCACCTGGCAGGCCCCCCTGTACCCAAAAGCTCAGGTATATCAGCTTCCAGCTCCTCTGGTGTAGGTTCTGCACAGGGAGAGAAGGGTTTGCCCTTCTTACCCCTAGTTTTTGGGAGCACTTGGTCCATTATTCCAGAATCCAAGTTTCCCTGTCCTCTTTGCTTCTTGGCCTAAGCCCTGGTAAGAGCAAAATATGCCCAGGAATGCCCAGCATTGCTGCATGGGCCTCCAACTCCACTTCAGCCCAAGCTGAAGTCTCCAAATCATTGCCTACCAGACATTCTACAGGTAAATCAGTGGCTACCACAACTTTTTTTGGACTAGTCACCCCCCCCCAGTTGAGATTCACAACAGCCATGGAGTGGCTAACATTGTTGCTATGGGTGTCTGTCACTTGGTACTGGTGACCAAGTAGGTGCTGCTCAGGGGCAACTAGTTTCTCCATCACCATCTCCATCACCAGTGTGACACTGGCACCTGTGTCCCTGTAGGCCTCAATCTGAACACCATTAATCAGAGGTAGCTGCCTGTACTTATCCATATGAAGGGGACAAGCAACTAAAGTGGCAAGGTCAGTGCCACCATCAGAGACTAAAACAGCCTCAGTGATCTCCCTAACTAGACCAACCCCAACTACATTACCAATGGTGAGCCCAGCTACAACGTTTGATTGGCTATTAGTAGTGCTCTTCCCACTACCACTGCTATTACCATGGGCACTAGTGGTTGCAGTAGGGGTTGTGGTGGTGGGAGGTTTGGTGTTTCTTTTTGGACAAGTGGGGTCACTTGCCCAGTGATCTTTGGCTTTACAGAGATAACACCATGGCTTTTTCTGATTGTGAGAAGAGGAGTTGGACCCACTACCCCCAGAGGATTTTTGTGGGCCTGATGAAGACTCTGAAGATTTTTTATCTTTGTCCCCACCCTTGTCATGTGACTTACCATCCTTCTTCTTGCTGTCCTTGTCACCCCCTGTGTGACCTTTTCTGGTCACTGTTATACTACCCATTTGTCTGCCTTCTTGCCCAATTCTTAGGGAGAGGTCAGATCTGAGTCCACAAGATACTAATGCAACAAGTCAGACACACAATTATTCAATATCTGCTCTCTCACAATCATGTTATATGGGCTTTCATAGTGATTTACCGTACTGCCATTTACCAAACCTTCTAGGGCCTTCCCTGAACAGTCTGCAAAGTCTGTCCAATCCTGTGTTGACTCCTTTCTAGTTTCTATAAACTTTATCCTGTATTGTTCAGTGGTTAAGCCCAGACCACCTAAAAGTGCATGTTTAAGAATTTGGTAATCATCTGCATCATCCTCTCTAACACTAAGGAGTCTGTCTCTCCCCTTAACAGAGAAGGATAGCCACAGGATAGCAGCCCACTGAATATGAGGGACCCTCTGAACTTAACATGCCCTCTCAAGTGCGGCAAACCACTTATAGAAGTCATCACCATCCTTATAAGGAGGGACAACTTTATGCAGATTCCTAGAATCAAATGAAGGTCCCCTAACATTTGAATTTCTGAAACTGCTGCTGCCACCATGGGGAATTAACCCCAAACCCTGCCTTTCCTTTTCCATAGCCAGAGATTCCCTGTCTAAGGCCAACTTTTGCTACAATAGCATCAGCCTGGCCTCCTCTAACCTCAGCTTTCTGAGTTTCCTATCTAGGCACTGGTCCTCAGGGTTAGATGTGTGGGATACCTCTGAAACAGAGGTAACATGGGAATGTGCAGAGGCTGATCTATCTCTAACTGGAGCCACCCTAGTGACCTGACCTCTGGGTGTGAAGGGAGCCCTACTAGTGTGTGAACCCTTCCTACTCCCAGTTGTACTAAGGGGTCTGTTAACAGATAAATCAGTTGAAAGACCCTCCCCAGGATTGTCAGTTTGCTCCTCTGAGCCTTCCTGGTTGGGATCACCCTCCACCCCTCCCCTTTGTCTGATCTGGATCAGTGCTGAGTCCCTGATCATCTTGGAGTAGAAAATTTAAGAGGAACTCCTTCTTGGGGTTCTTCTCAAACCCTAAACTTCTTTCAACACAAAGACCCCTCAAACTTTTAAAGTTAAGATTTTCATATGTTATTTTCACAACTCTAGGGGTACTTTCTACAGAAGACATATTGAAAGAGAAAAAGTTTAGGAGAGTGAGTAAAAAGCTAGTAGACTAACAGAGCTAACGTGTTAGAGAAAAGAAGAAATCTTTTCAGAATTTTGTAAAACTTTTGCAAAGTTTAAAAAACTTTTTAGAAAGTTAGAAAATTACTTCTTGTATATACTATGGATGTTCTAAGTATTGGTGCACGATTTCCTTATGAAAAGCACCAGTAACAAAAGTAGTAAACCAATTGCAAGTACTTATCCCACCGCTGCACCACCAATGTAGGAGGCTGGCCTGGGTTGTAGTGGGTACCTTGGGTACTTATACCTTACATCAGGTCCAGTAATCCCTTATAAGTGAAATGTAGAGGTGTTCTATCAGTTTAGGCTGATAGAGATAGCTATAGCGGAGCAGCTTAGGCTGAACTAGAAGACATGCAAAGCTCCTGCAATACCACTTATAGTTATACAGTGCTTATACACAAGTAAAGACATTACTCAGTGTTACCAAAAATAAAGGTAGTTTATTTGGGTGACACAGTACCAAAAATATCTTAGAGGCAATATTCCTTCTGGAGGTAAGTATAATACACAATATATACAATAGACACCAAAATAAGGTAAGGGATTAGACATAGGATAGTGCAAACAATAGGAAATGTTATAGAATGCAATGGGTCTAGGGGCAACACAAACCATTTACTAAGAAAGTGGAATTGCGAATCACATATTCCCCTGTTGGACCTGGCCCTTTTACAAGGTCATTCCACAGACTTTTTGCTTTTTGCCTCCTTATTTTTCTGACCTTTGTTCACTGACGTTTTGACTCTGAGCACTTTTTCACTGCTAACCAGTGCTATAGTGCATGTGCTCTCTGTTACAAATTTGGTATGTTTGGATTATACCTAATTGGCATATTTAATTTACCTATAAATCCCTTGTAAAGTGGTATCCCTATATCCAGGACCTGTAAATTAAATGCTACTAGTGGGCCCGCAGCGCTGCTTGCGCCACCCACTGAAGTAGCCTGTCAAACCTATCTAAAGCCTGCTAGCGCAGAGCCTGTGTGCGCAGTTTCCTGCCACAGGGACCTGGCATTTAAATTTACTTGCCAGGCCCAGAACTCCCCTTTTACTACATGTAAGTCACCCCTAAGGTACGCCCTAGCTAGCCCTCTGGGCAGGGTGCCATGTATATAGAAAGCAGGACATGTGCCATGTTGCATGGCCTGTCCTGGTAGTGACAAACAGCCTAACTTGGTGTCTCACTGCTGTGAGTGCTGCCCTCTCATAGGATTGCATTGGAAATACCCTGCCTGATGTGTAAGGGGTATTGTCTGATTTATGAGGGGTAGCGTAGGCATGTTTGGTATGGGTGTGATAGTGGTGATAAATGCTGCTTACTGGTGTAGGTGTATTCTAGAAAGTGCACATTTATCTGTGCTTATAACTTTGGTGTTTTGCAGTTTGTCTCCAATCAACGTCTGGGCAGACTGACAGTTGGGGCTTTGTGCATACTTCTCAGACAGCCTGAACACAGGGATGGTGGAGGTGACACAGAGGTGCATCTACATATTGTAAAGCCTTCCTGGGCTGAGAGAAGGGAGAGGCGGGGCACACCTGCATTTGTAAAGACTGTGCCCTGGCCTCACACAATAGGGTCGTTAACCCCCCACTGATGTTTGGAGCCTGTACTGAAAGAAGAGAGGGGGCGCTCCCAGAACCGGTTGTAGCTGGCTGGAACCTCCTCTCCCTACCATTGAAAAACACTGTAAGAACTGACTATAAGTACAGGGGAATTTTCCCCACAATTTGAACACACTTGGAACTTGAAACTGGACGCAGAACGCTGATGAATGGACTCACCAGGAAACCACCTTGGACTGCTGCTGCTGTGCTGACCTGTGACCTGCCTGGTCACTAGAAGGACTGTCACCATCTGCAACCCTTGTGCTGGCCTGTAGCTGGGCCCACCAGCCTGTGCTCCCTTGCCTCCTGGTTGCTCCCAGGGGCAGGGTGCTGTGCCCCTGACCTCTGTAAGGATCCCTGTAGGTCTTGAAAAGGCGCTCTCTTGGAACTGCAGACCAGGGATCACTGCCGCAGCCCGGGCTTTTAACTTTGCCCCCAGCGCTCTGAAAATCGCTTTCCTTCTGCCCAAGGACACCGCCACAGCCCGGGTCGCAAAAATCACCGTAGCGCTTTGAAACGCGTTTTATTTCTGCCCCCAGAAATCACCGCCGCAGCCCGGATTGCTGGGCTCTACTTAGCGCGAGAGCCACGCTAATCCAAGTGCCCCCGGGGCACAAAGATACGTCAACTGGAGCAAGCGCGCTCCTAACGGCGCCCCCGAGGCACGGTCCGCTCCCAGGAGGGCCCCCGGGGCACCAGCCACCTCCTCCTTCTGTGGAAGCGTCCCGGCGGCCAGGAACAGCTTCCAGCACTCGCGCACCGCTTCAGTGCAAGCAAGTGTCTCCTCGGGCCCCCGGAGGGGTCCGAGCTCACCAGACTCATCCAGCAGGACGCGGGGAAGGCGGGGGGAGCGCCCCTTCTCCGGTCTCTGCCCCAGGAGCAGGACGCTCCTTTTTCTTCACGCCGGAAACAGGAAGGGACACCTCGCCTGAGGTCCCTTCTCGCCTGTGCCATATATCTGTCGCGGGGTCATGCCCGGCCCTCACCCCACGGACAGGGTGTGAGGAGGCCGAGGCAGGCCCTCACCATGAGGGAGGCCCCCCGTTTTGTGCACCAGAGCGCCGGGAGCCCCCGTGCTCGTTTCTAGGCACTGGAAGTGCCTCTTCTACCAAAACCCAGGGACTCATTAGGAAATCTAGTCTCTAGGAGCCTAATACAGACCTGTAGATGTTTACTATTTCCTATCTGGTGACTGGTTATACATATATGTGCTAATGTTCTTTTATGAGCATGTCTAGCTGATATGTATTTATATGTCTTGCCATATGTTCTCTACTGTTCCTTTTTAGGGGTACTTAGGAATTATTCATGACAAGTGCATATACCTCTTATTGTAATTCCTGACTACTGCTTATGTTGCAGAATCATGAGTACTTACGTGTTCTAATGTGACAACTGCATATCCCTACAGAGTATTAGTAACTTGTGTAACATTCTGACAACTGCTAAGGTAGCAGGGTATTATTCACGTGTAATCTTGGTCTAATTATGTTTTGTGCAATACAGATTATTTTTACATAGCTCAGTGTTGTGTTTACTTTGTTGTGTAAATTTTGTGTCATGTGTGTTGTGTGTTGTGCAAACGCTTTACACATTGCCTCCAGGTTAAGCCTGACTGCTCGTGCCAAGCTACCAAGGGGGTGAGCAGGGGTTATCTTGGACGTGTAACTCCCTAGCCCTGACTAGAGTGGGTAGGTTCTGCCTGGCTGAGGTGCATACCCAAGCCAACCAGAAACCCCATTTCTAACACCCCCCTAGACAAGTGTAGTGTGTGCAGAATCGCTGGGAGAGTAAGAATACAGTAAAGGTAAGTAAATTACCCGACCCCAGACCCCAGAAAAGGAGGAGTAAAGTACTGCAAGTTTTCTTAGGACACACTACAAGTCGTGATTAGAGTTATTGGAAGAACCAACCAAGACTGCAAACAACAAATGGTGGATTCCTGGAGCTGAAGACCTGCAAAGGAAGGAGACCAAGTCCAGAAGTCGAAAGAAGTTACAGGAAGGACAGGAGCCCCTTCTAACCCAGAAGAGGATACAAAAGAAGAGTCCCCAGTTGGATGAAGACTCCAGAAATGCACCCAAGGAAGATATCAGCGGGTTCCTGCATGATGCACTGGATGTCTGACGTCGTGGAGTTGGATGCAGGCGAGATTTGGTGCTGGAATTCTCCAACAAGCCTTGGTTCTGGTAAAGTCGCATTTTGTGTTAAGTAGGCGCTATCTGGACCCAGGAGGGACCTGGGGGTCTCAACCTTGTGTGAGGAGGAAGAGGAGGCTCTCAGCACTTCGGAGAGCCCTCAAAGCACCAGACAGCACCCACAGGAGTCCCAGGACATGGGGACAAAGGAGGAGCAAAATACGCCGCTGGAGAACAACTCAGCGAGTTGAGCATCACAGGATAGAGTGCTGGGGACGTGGGCCAGGCTGTGCATGAAGGAATTTTTCAAATAGTGCACACAGGCCTTGGGAGGTGAAGAAGACGCAGTGCACAGGAGTACTGTCTTACTCGGGGAAGGCAAGCTCTTACCTCCTCCAAATTGGGCCAGCAGGACCTTAGGATGGTCTGTGTCGAAGGGGTCCACCACCTGTGTTCTAAGGAGCACGCTCGTCGCCGGGAGAGTAGTCCAAGAGAACTGGTCATTGTCATAGAAGGTGCCTGCTTGAGCAGGGGGGTGACTCCGTCACTCCACAGGATATTTCTTCAGTCTTCTGGTGCAGGGTGAAGACAGGGAGTCCCAGAGCATGCACACTGTGGAAAGTGTTTCAGTTGCTGGCTGGAGCAGAGGAAAAGTAGCCCTTCTGGATACTTTGTTGCTGTTACAGTGGTTCCTGGAACAGTCTGTGGTTGATCCGAGGTCAGAGGATGAAGTAGTGGTTGCAGAGGATTCATGATGGAAACTTGCAAGGAGAATCTGAAGAGAACCCACAGGAGAGACCCTAAATAGCCCTGAGGGGGATTGGCTACCTTATCGGGTAAAGACCTATCAGGAGGGGTCTCTGATGTCACCTGTTGGCACTGGCCACTCAGAGGCCTCCAGAGTGCCCCCACACCTTGCAAAACAAGATGGCTGAAGTCTGGGACACACTGGATGAGCTCTGGGCATCACCCTTAGGGTGGTGATGGACAGGGGAGTGGTCACTCCCCTTTCCTTTGTCTAGTTTCGTGTCAGAGCAGGGACAAAGGGTCCCTGAACCGGTGTAGACTGGCTTATGCAAGGAGGGCACCATCTGTGCCCTTCAAAGCATTTGCAGAGGCTGGGGGAGGCTACCCCTCCCCAGCCTGTTACACCTCTTTCCAAAGGGAGAGGGTGTAACACCCTCCTTCCAAAGGAAATGCTTTGTTCTACCTTCCTGGGACGGAGCTGCTCAGACCCCAGGAGGGCAGAACCCTGTCTGTGAGGTGGCAGCAGCTGTAGCTGCATTGCAACCCTCAGAGAGCTGGTTTGGCAGTACTGAGGGTCCCTGGTGGAGCCCCAGGATGCATGGAATCGGCTCCCCAATACCAGATCTGGAAAGAGGGGATAATTCCATGATCTTAGACACCTTACATAGCCATATCCGGCGTTACCTTTGTGAAACTACATATAAGTATTGAACTATATGTAGTGCATGCGTGTAATGGTGTCCCCTTACTCATAGACTCCCGGGAATTGGCCCTGAACTATGTGGGGGCACCTTTGCTAGTGCATGGGTGGCCTCCCACTTAGTAACTTTGCACCTAGCCTTCATTAAATGAAGGTTAGACATACAGGTGACTTATAAGTTACTTAAGTGCAGAGAAAATGGCTGTGAAATAATGTGTGCACTATTTCACGCAGACTGCAGTGGCAGTCCTGTGAAAGGTTTTGTCTGAGCTCCTTAAGGGTGGCAAAAGAAATGTTGCAGCCCATAAAGATCTCCTGGAACCCCAATGCCCTAGGTACATAGGAACCATATACTAGGGACTTATAAGGGGGGTCCAGTGTGGCAATTGAAATTGGTAAGTGAAGTCACTATCCTATAGTGACAAATTTAAAAGCAGAGAGCATAAGCACTGAGGTTCTGATTAGCAGAGCCTCAGTGACACAGCTAGGCACTATAGAGACACACTTTAGGCTATAAACCCTGAGCACTGAGGTCCTGACTAGCAGGATCCCAGTGAGACAGGCAAAAACATACTGACATACAGGTAAAAATGGGGGTAACATGCCAAGAAAGATAGTACTTTGCTACATCCAGGCTCCCTTATTGCAAACAAGCTTGAGGACCACACACACTTTAACTGGCACTGTGTTGGTGAGGATGGACCAGTTCAAGGAGAGAAAAGGTAAGTATCATTAATCTGGTAGAGAGGAGAAGCTCTTGTGTGGAGGATAACGTTAATGTGAGGGACGACTTGTTAATTATAATGTCCAAAGTACTCAAGGTAGTCTAGTTCAAAAATTAAGATCTCAAAGCTAGTTGTGTTGTGACAATATACATATTACTGGCCTTCCTGAAAGGACCAGTATTTAAAAATGGAAATCTTTACAGAATAACTGCTCATGAAACCTTTTGGCCAGTGGCGTAACAATAGCCCCCGCAGCCCCCGAGCTTCAGGTGGCCTTCTCAGCAGTCCGGTCTAAGTGTGTGTGTGGGGGGCCTCAATGTACCTTGCAGGGGGCCTCCTCAAATTGTTTTACACTACTGATTTTGTGCAAGAGTCCCTCTCCAACTTCCTTGTGTAGGGAAGTTCTAGGACCCACACAAACCCATTACAGCTAACCTCGTAAATTATAGAGACCTCGATACACTATGATGGGGCCAAAGGGTGAAAAATAACTGAAATATGAAAGCACAGGACTACTTATCTGTCCAGACTACAGACTACACTCTGTGGGTTCAAGGAGCACACATGTGAGGAAAGAGATGCAGGAGGTAAGGTGGGACCATGCATTGCTATTCTCAGCCACAATGAGAAGGTAAATCACAATGTTTTCCCACTGAGGGTCATTTTGTTTGTGAAGGCCAGTGCCAGTTAGGGTGGGTCTTCTTTGGCTGAGAAGGAAACTACTGCACCATTTTCAAGAATGAATGATGTCGAATGACACCTTGTTGCCTGATGGATATTGTTGTCTGATGGATTTGTGGAATGACCTATCAGACATGAATAGGTAGAATCCATCCTTCAGAGAAGGTGCAGTGCTGTAGAGAGCAAGCAACTGGTTCTGATACCCATTGAAGTATGTGGCTGATGATCTACCCAAACAAGTGGTACATGGAAATAGTGTGATTTCCTTTTTAATACACAATTGTCCATAGATAGTCGAGTCTGCCCCTATGGTGGTAGTGGGAGAAACTTTGGTATGCCAACACTGGTAGACCTCAGTGAGTTACACTATCTGCTTCTCATTATTGTTTATTCTTCAGAATTTTGGGCTATTGGGTAGCAGAGTGTGGAAGGGAGGAGGGGTATGAGTAAAATTTTTAAGGCATATTGTACACATCAGTAGACCTCAAGCCAGACACAACACAGGCATATGCAGAGAGGTTAATATATTGAATGTCTCCTTAATTATTTCAACCATGAGCGACTACATTTGACATAAAGCCTGTAACTAGAAGTATTATTGCTCCCTTACTCTTAGGGCCTGATTAAAGAATCCAATGCAGCACCACTTATCTTGTGCCCCTTAGTACTCCCCTAATGCCACCATGTGTGTGTGCGGTATTTAATATACGTCACACCACAGTGCAGTGTAAGGGCAATAGTGTCAACATTTTCGACGCATTTGATCTACTGTGCAGGATTAGCGCCAACATATGGATCCATTGAAAGCAATGGTATGACCCCTTTTAATGCCTGCTCTGTGCAGGCGTTAAAAGTAGCTGGAAAAATTATGCAGTGGAACCCTTTACATTCCACTGGGCCATTCCTGTGGTCCCCCTAATGGGGGAACGCCCCCCTTGCATACATTATGCCTGCACAGGCATAATGTGGTGCATGTGGTTACAAAATGATGCAATGCATGCATTGCACCACTTTGTAAATCTGGTGCGGCGATTTTGACCTTGTGGACACTAATGTGATGCAAGGAGACGTTAGGCCCTCTTAAATCTGGGTCTCAGTGTGCCCTGTAAATTCTGAGTGCTAAATGGTCCCGGAAAGTCCAGACATCTTCGTTTACCTGGACAGACATGACGCAGCAGTAGTACTGCAAGAGAAGACGCACCTCCCCCAGGCACAGAGAATAGAGTTGCATGTTTGTAGAGGTCTTCCAATTGTTTTTAAGGCTGGAAATAATTTTATATACAAAATGCCATGTACATTCACACATCATGCTCTTGAAATAAAAAATAACAGATGTACCTAAATCATAATTGTTAGAAATGGGGTCTTTGGTTGACAGTCAGGTTACCCCCTGTTCAAGCAAGGACCCTCACTCTAGTTAGGATAAAAGAGAATCACCCTCAGCTAACCCCTGCTTACCCCCTTGGTAGCTTGGCAGAGCAGTAGGCTTAACCTCAGAGTGCTGGGCGTAAAGTATTTGTACCAACACACACAGTAACTTAATGAAAACACTACAAAATGACACAACACCAGTTTAGAAAAATAGGAAATATTTATCTAGACAAAACAAGACCAAAACGACAAAAATCCAACATACACAAGTCAAGTTATGATTTTTTAAAGGTTTAAAATAAAAAGAGTCTTTAGGTAGTTGTAACACCACACTAGCGCGGCTAGCGTGAAAATGTACCTGGTTTGCGTCAAAAATAACCCCGCACGGGCGATGTGCGTCGAAAGTAACCCTGCACGGTTATATGCGTCGAAAACAGCTCGGCACGGCGAGGCGCGTCAAAAAAGCCAGCCACGCGACGGTCCGAAAGTCCCGCGGCGCTGGTTGCGATCTCTCAGCCTTCGTCAGCGATGCTGCGCGTCGTTTCTCCTGCTCCGGGCGTCGATTCTCCGGTCGCGTTTCCTGCGGCGTCGTTTCTCAGCTGCGGAACCGGCGTTGCGTCGTTTTCTCAGCCGCGATCGGATTCGCGTCGATCTTTTCTCCGCACGGCACTCGGTGCGTGTATTTTTGTCCTTAGGCTGCCAGCCTCTCCTTTCAGGGTCCCAGGAACTGGAAGGGCACCACAGAGCAGAGTAGGGGTCTCTCCAGAGACTCCAGGTGCTGGCAGGAAGAAGTCTTTGCTATCCCTGAGACTTCAATAACAGGAGGCAAGCTCTACATCAAGCCCTTGGAGATTTCTTCTTCAAGATGGAAGGCACACAAAGTCCAGTCTTTGCCCTCTTACTCAGGCAGAAGCAGCACTGCAGGAAAGCTCCACAAAGCACAGTCACAGGCAGGGCAGCACTTGTTCCTCATCGATCAGCTCTTCTCCAGGCAGAGGTTCCTCTTGATTCCAGAAGTGTTTCTAAAGTTTGTAAGTTTG
Source organism: Pleurodeles waltl (assembly GCF_031143425.1). Lineage (NCBI taxonomy): Eukaryota > Metazoa > Chordata > Amphibia > Caudata > Salamandridae > Pleurodeles > Pleurodeles waltl. The sequence continues at coordinate 1,417,483,488 of NC_090446.1, forward strand.
GGTGCCCTTCTTATACCCATTTTAGTCTTTGAAGTCACCTTTCTTCAAAGGGGACTCACACCTTCTTGTGAAATCCTGCCTTGCCCAGGCAAGGCCTCAGACACACACCAGGGGGCTGGAGACAGCATTGTCAGAGGCAGGCACAGTCCTTTCAGATGAGAGTGACCACTCCACCCCTCCCTCCTAGCAGAGATGGCTAATCAGGAAATGCAGATCACCCCCCAGCTCCCTTTGTGTCACTGTCTGGTGTGAGGTGAAAAACAACCCAACTGTCAAACTGACCCAGACAGGGAATCCACAAACCAGGCAGAGTCACAGAATGGTTTAAGCAAGAACATGCTCACTTTCTAAAAGTGGCATTTCCAAACGCACAATCTCAAAATCAACTTTACTAAAAGATGTATTTTTAAATTGTGAGTTCAGGGATCCCAAACTCCACATGTCCATCTACTCTCTAGGGGAATCTACACTTTAATCATATTTAAAGGTAGCCCCCATATTATCCTATGAGAGAGACAGACCTTGCAACAGTGAAAACGAAATTGGCAGTATTTCACTGTCAGGACATATAAACCACACTACTATATGTCCTACCTTATCCATACACTGCACCCTGCCCTTGGGGCTACCTAGGGCCTACCTTAGGGGTGCCTTACATGTAAGTAAAGGGAAGGTTTAGGCCTGGCAAGTGGGTACACTTGCCAAGTCGAATTTACAGTGTAAAAATACACATACAGACACTGCAGTGGCAGGTCTGAGACATGATTACAGAGCTACTTATGTGGGTGGCACAACCAGTGCTGCAGGCCCACTAGTAGCATTTGATTTACAGGCCCTGGCACCTCTAGTGCACCTTACTAGGGACTTACTAGTAATTCAAATATGCCAATCATGGATAAACCACTTACATACAATTTAAACAGGAGAGCATATGCACTTTAGCACTGGTTAGCAGTGGTAAAGTGCTCAGAGTTGAAAAGCCAACAGCAACATGTCAGAAAAACATAGGAGGCAGGAGGCGAAAAAGACTGGGGATGACCCTGCATAAGCAAAAGTCCAACACGACCCCCTACCAGCCTAAAGCCAGGGGAGAACAATCAATACCTTGATGTACTTCCCTGATTGGGGCGATAGAACAGGGACCCAGGCCCACAACAGCAGGGGCATGTTCCAGTTCTACGCCTTCCTGACTCCAGTTGGATCCCTCTGTCCATACTCTCAGGGCCCACTAAGCTAACCCATGGGGAACCCTTCTCCTCATCTACAGACACCATCTGTGCAACACCTAACTTTACTTTGCTCACAGATGTATTGCAATGGGCAGATAGTACCACCAGGGCCAACACAGTGGTGTTGCCCACTCCACCCCCGGGGTGTGACTCTCGTCCTCCCCCCCCCAGGGGCAACTCTGTCCACCAGGACAGCAAGCCACAGTGGCCCCAGACAACTGTCAGGGATGAGAGCCCGACCTCAGGCCTCTCTAACCACTGTGACTGTGGAGAGTGGGGGGTGGTAGCCCCAGGTGCCTGGCACCCTTTGACCACTCTCTCTTCCACCAGGTCAGGGATGTTAACCTGACCCTGGTCCTCCCCTCTGGGGCTCTGTACCCTCCCTGCAGAAGCGGCACCCCCAGAGTCAAAAACTGTCAGGGTGCTTGTAGAAGCAGTCCTGCACAATTCTTCCATCAGTGCAGGGATGTTAACCTGCAACTGATCCTCCAACCTGGGGTCTGTACCTTCAGGTTGGACCAGGGCCAGGGGTGAGGCTTCCCTCCCCCTGCCCTCTCTTCTGGGGTCCTGAACCACCCAACTAGGAGTGGCCCCCCCAGAAGACAACATGGTAGGGGCACTGTTAGCAGTAGCCCCTTCCTCCAGGTCAGGGGGGACACCCTTAACCTGGCCTCCCAATCCAGGGTCTGTACCCACAGACTGGATCACTGCCTGGCAAACCAGGACTTCCTGGGGGGCATACCTACCCCCTACCAGGTCAGAGTTTACCCTCTGAACCTGGTCATCCAACCCAGGGTCACCACCCTGCGGTTGAACCACTGCCTGGCACACCAGGACTTCCTTGGGAGCACACTTACCCCCCATCAGGTCAGAGTTTACCCCCTGAACCTGATCATTCAACCCAGAGTCACCACCCTGCGGTTGAACCATTGCCTGGCACACCAGGACTTCCAGGGGGGCACACTTACCCCCCTCAAGGGACACACTGTCCCGAAGGGCCACACAAGAGTCTGGCTGGCGCAGGTCTCCTGACCTCTGCCCATCTGACAGAGTCTGGATTCCCCCCAACCCAGAAATGGTCTCACCAAGGTCATTCATGGGGGGCTCTGCTCTCAGAGCTGACCCCTGACCCTCCAGGTTCTCCACTGGGGTCCGCAACCCCCTCTCAACCCTCTGTCTGGACTTCTGCACCCCCTCACTAGGAGTGGTACTGCCAGACACCAGAACTGGTGGGACGCTGGCTACAGCGGCCCCCCCAAGTTCTCCTGACACTGTGGGGTCTCCCTCAACAGATGGCCCTATGGTACAGGCTAGGCTCCCCTCCTGGTGTTCCCGCAGGGAACCCTCCAGGACCTGGGACCGGATCTCGGGCACCTTGGGCCTCAACCCATCCCCATTCCCTCTCCTCTGAGACTGGACATGGGGTCCCTCACCCATCCCACTACCCTGGGACCTACCTGGGACACTACAATCCTTCCCTACCTCATCTGGTTGGGAACTACCTAGACCACTCCTCTCAGGAGCACCCCCAAATGCCTCTCCAGACTCTCTGGTACTCACCCAGAAGTCTGCCTCCATTGTAAGCTCCCTGGGGTCAGAGAACTCACACTCCACCTGGTGTTGGCATAGCTCTGGAAAATAAGGACTAGACATATGCTCTCCAGCAATTACATCACTCAGCCCCTCACATGAATTAACCAAAGTACCCTTCACCCAACCATCCAGTGACTCTGCTTTGAAAAAGCACCCCACATCACCCTCCTGAGACTGGTGAGACAGTACCTGACTGTCCCTGACACTCAACCCACACTCTTCTGGGATGTTTTCACACTCCATAACCAGGACTTCTACCTGGGGGGAACCCCTCTCCCTGTCACTCTCACCTAGAGTCAGTAGAGTGTCCCTCCCACCAGTAGGAATATGACTCCCCATGCCAGTTCCCCAATCCACCTCAGGGACCCTGTGCATCACTGGAGCTACCTCATACCCCTGAACCTCCTGGCGTGTGTTAACTCCCTCCTTCAAGTAGGGCACCACCTCTCTGGGCATGTGCACTTCTGCAGCATCACTGGATATACAATTGTTGCTGCCACCATTCCAGCTGGACTCAGCCCTCATGACTTCCAGCTCTTTCAATTTAAGCTCGTAAGCATAAATCATTTTTTTAATCTCTAAGTCCCTCCTCCTTTCTTCCAGGACTAAGGCTCTCTTCTCCTCAGCCCTCTTAAGCTCTGCATCTAGCTCTTCCAGACTCCGGATTCGAGCTAGGAGCCAATCATCTCTTTCTGTTCCCTCCTCAGGGCCACTGCCCTCCTCTTTGGAGTAGTCCTCCTCCTCAGAGTAGTTATCCTCCTCAGACTCATTTGGTGGTGTTGCCTGACAACGTTTCAATTCATACTGAAACAGGGCTGACTCAAGATCCTCCCTTCTGGATTTCTTGTTCACAGCCAGTCCCCTTTCCATGCAGAATGCTTTAAGCTGCCACTTTTTATACATAAATAGGTGCCAGAAATTGACTTCCATTCTGCAAAGGCTTCACAACCAAAAACAAAGTCCAAAAATATTAGCAATACTTCCAGGAGGACATCAGAGAACAAAAAGCAGAATCACAAGACAAGTAGTATGTGGTCACGTAGTGGTCTGAGATCAAAACAGTAGTGTACACTTAATTACTGTATGTCAAGTACAAATACAAGTCCAAATCCCGACCGCTGGTCACCAATGTTAGAAATGGGGTCTTTGGTTGACAGTCAGGTTACCCCCTGTTCAAGCAAGGACCCTCACTCTAGTTAGGATAAAAGAGAATCACCCTCAGCTAACCCCTGCTTACCCCCTTGGTAGCTTGGCAGAGCAGTAGGCTTAACCTCAGAGTGCTGGGCGTAAAGTATTTGTACCAACACACACAGTAACTTAATGAAAACACTACAAAATGACACAACACCAGTTTAGAAAAATAGGAAATATTTATCTAGACAAAACAAGACCAAAACGACAAAAATCCAACATACACAAGTCAAGTTATGATTTTTTAAAGGTTTAAAATAAAAAGAGTCTTTAGGTAGTTGTAACACCACACTAGCGCGGCTAGCGTGAAAATGTACCTGGTTTGCGTCAAAAATAACCCCGCACGGGCGATGTGCGTCGAAAGTAACCCTGCACGGTTATATGCGTCGAAAACAGCTCGGCACGGCGAGGCGCGTCAAAAAAGCCAGCCACGCGACGGTCCGAAAGTCCCGCGGCGCTGGTTGCGATCTCTCAGCCTTCGTCAGCGATGCTGCGCGTCGTTTCTCCTGCTCCGGGCGTCGATTCTCCGGTCGCGTTTCCTGCGGCGTCGTTTCTCAGCTGCGGAACCGGCGTTGCGTCGTTTTCTCAGCCGCGATCGGATTCGCGTCGATCTTTTCTCCGCACGGCACTCGGTGCGTGTATTTTTGTCCTTAGGCTGCCAGCCTCTCCTTTCAGGGTCCCAGGAACTGGAAGGGCACCACAGAGCAGAGTAGGGGTCTCTCCAGAGACTCCAGGTGCTGGCAGGAAGAAGTCTTTGCTATCCCTGAGACTTCAATAACAGGAGGCAAGCTCTACATCAAGCCCTTGGAGATTTCTTCTTCAAGATGGAAGGCACACAAAGTCCAGTCTTTGCCCTCTTACTCAGGCAGAAGCAGCACTGCAGGAAAGCTCCACAAAGCACAGTCACAGGCAGGGCAGCACTTGTTCCTCATCGATCAGCTCTTCTCCAGGCAGAGGTTCCTCTTGATTCCAGAAGTGTTTCTAAAGTTTGTAAGTTTGGGTGCCCTTCTTATACCCATTTTAGTCTTTGAAGTCACCTTTCTTCAAAGGGGACTCACACCTTCTTGTGAAATCCTGCCTTGCCCAGGCAAGGCCTCAGACACACACCAGGGGGCTGGAGACAGCATTGTCAGAGGCAGGCACAGTCCTTTCAGATGAGAGTGACCACTCCACCCCTCCCTCCTAGCAGAGATGGCTAATCAGGAAATGCAGATCACCCCCCAGCTCCCTTTGTGTCACTGTCTGGTGTGAGGTGAAAAACAACCCAACTGTCAAACTGACCCAGACAGGGAATCCACAAACCAGGCAGAGTCACAGAATGGTTTAAGCAAGAACATGCTCACTTTCTAAAAGTGGCATTTCCAAACGCACAATCTCAAAATCAACTTTACTAAAAGATGTATTTTTAAATTGTGAGTTCAGGGATCCCAAACTCCACATGTCCATCTACTCTCTAGGGGAATCTACACTTTAATCATATTTAAAGGTAGCCCCCATATTATCCTATGAGAGAGACAGACCTTGCAACAGTGAAAACGAAATTGGCAGTATTTCACTGTCAGGACATATAAACCACACTACTATATGTCCTACCTTATCCATACACTGCACCCTGCCCTTGGGGCTACCTAGGGCCTACCTTAGGGGTGCCTTACATGTAAGTAAAGGGAAGGTTTAGGCCTGGCAAGTGGGTACACTTGCCAAGTCGAATTTACAGTGTAAAAATACACATACAGACACTGCAGTGGCAGGTCTGAGACATGATTACAGAGCTACTTATGTGGGTGGCACAACCAGTGCTGCAGGCCCACTAGTAGCATTTGATTTACAGGCCCTGGCACCTCTAGTGCACCTTACTAGGGACTTACTAGTAATTCAAATATGCCAATCATGGATAAACCACTTACATACAATTTAAACAGGAGAGCATATGCACTTTAGCACTGGTTAGCAGTGGTAAAGTGCTCAGAGTTGAAAAGCCAACAGCAACATGTCAGAAAAACATAGGAGGCAGGAGGCGAAAAAGACTGGGGATGACCCTGCATAAGCAAAAGTCCAACAATAATTAAATTCAATTCACAAACCTATGAATAACACACTGCTGACCCGGCCCCACCTGCTGATGAATGTCTCACCAGAGACATTCTAAGGGAACTCTAATGAATAGGAGAACAACAACTAAGTAATATTTATAAGTATTACTTAGTTGTTGTTCTCCTATTTTTAAGGTGATATGTTACCAGTTTATGTTTGTTTACAATACAAATTTGAGTGCTCCACCATACATGGTTTTGCACTGAGGTCTGACCACAGGGTGTCTGTGATCGGTCCTAGGCATATTGTGGCAGCAGATGTGTAATAGTGTATGAGCTCCTACTTCAAATTGGACTGTTCTTCAAGGGTGGAGCTGTGCAACTCCTATATAACATTTGCAGTTTTTTTATATGTGACATTCTGAGAAAACACCTGACACTCTTTCCTTAGTAAAATAATGTTCTGCCTCCTGTACCATGGCGCATAAACTGTGAGGGGATGGGTCTTGGAGCTCTGACAGTCCTCAATCTGGCTCTGCAGATACCAAAGGCTGAACAGCACTGATAGCAGGATGCTGATAGCTGCAGTCTGCACAGTGCAACTGATATCAGTGTATAAATGCAGGTGCACCAAGTAGGCCCCATCATGTAGCATCCTGCAGCTGAAAGGCATCTCTTACTTCACAATGCAACTTCACATTTTCCCAACTCGTCACAGGATGAGGTGGAGTCAGTGATCCCATCGCACTCTGTGACGAGTCAGGAAAGAGTGATGTTGGGCTGCATGTGCAGCCTCAGGGTGGAAGTTCACTCAATGGGTAGCCATTTACAGGTACAGGAGGGTCAAGGTTTACAGACTAGGGGCTACATATCAAAATAGCATAAAATATAAGCAGGAATCCCTATCCTGGCAGCCCCTTTTCCCTTAGATGGACAATAGTGCAGCACTTTGAAACAGGGGCTGTGGGTCAATAGGGAAAGCAATGTTAGGATGTAGAGAGGTGTATAGGTCATTAAAACAGCATCTGGCTCAGGAGACTAGAAGAAGGAAAGTGAGAACTGAGAGTGATGACTAGATGTTGAAGAACAGTCAAGGTTGGAAGACAAAGGGAGCACAGGAGGAGAGAGGGAAATGGAAGGTGATGAGAGGATTAAGATTTTGGCAAGAACTTCTTCTTGAACCTGGAAACACAATGGGAAAATAAACTTATTCAAAACTGCATGGGCTTCCTGGGTAGCCCATCTAACCAATGGCTAAAATGGTCTGAGCCAAAGCACACCATCTGTCTTTGCAAATTGTATGTTAATGTATTGGTAACATGAGAAAACAAGGACTCCCAAAAACTCTACTTAGACAAGTGGTCACGTTGTGACAAATCCAGAGAAAAGGTAATTATTTAATTTACAATTGAATCCATATTTGTAGTCCAAAGCATGTAGTTCAATCAAATATCATGATAGTGGGCCTATGAATCTAAATAGTAGTAATAACATCTCATTACATGTTTTAGAGTTAATGTGCACTCACCAAGAACCAGCAGAAGAATTAAAGGCTCTCTTTTCATCATCATGGAATTCTGTTCCTTTGATGGCTTCCAGACACAAATCTGAATCAGAAGGAAATATAATCTTTCATTTTTCAGTTGTTTCAGTATTGAGTGACATTGGCCTAGGCTAGACAACTCTAGCTACAAAGAGGACATAATGCTTGTGAGAAAGTTTAGCATGTTCACTCCTGATTTTTCTAACTGATACTGGTGGTAACTGACCCTGACTGTGCCCTGGGTTCTGCTGCAAACACAAGGTATATCATAATGTGGTAGAATTATAATTGGTCAGTGGCGGCTCCTCTGTATGGGCGGAGGAGCATCGCCCCCGCCAGCAGGGGCAGCTGCAAACCCTTTTAAACAAAACAATAAGAACCTAATAATAACCTATGGGGGGTGATGTGCACTGGGGGGAGTGCTCAGCACTCCCCCTTAGAGCGCATGTGTGTTTGGCCGGCTGTCTCGGACCAGCCAAACACACATGCGTTGTAGGCTGGAAAGAGACTGCACAGGCGCCCAGTCTGCCTGGAAGTGCCCAGCCAGGGCACTCCCTGCCAATCCTGATGCCTTTTTGGGCAGCGTCAGGATTGCCAGCAGGGCAGGCTGGGAGCCTGTTCCTATGCAAATAGGCAGGAAGAGGAGCGGAGCCGAAAAAGGTAAGTATTGTGTTTTTTTGTAATTTAATGTATTTTTTGGTGTTCCCCCACCCCGACGCCTCCTCCCCCCTCCCCGCCATGCGGCCCGTGAGCCGCTACTGCAATTGGCAAATGCATACCCCTATAAGTCCCTAATACATAAAAGGGACCTAAAAAGATTCTCTAAAAGCAACAGGGTAACATAGCTTGCCTGCACCAACTGTCACAAAAGTTCCCAGCCTGGAGAACGTCCAGTGGCCTTTAGGGATTTGGCCAGGTGCATTGTGGGGATTGAGGTCCAAACTTTCAAGGACCATCTCAGGGCTACTAGACCCTTGTATTTGTGATTTTGACACTTTGAGACCCAAAGGAGAACTTCTTGAAGGAGATCCAGAAGTTTGTAGAACTTTTGTGAAAAAGCTTTATAAAGTGACCGACTCATCGATGAGTCAAGCTCACAAACCGTTCATGTTTGATGTTCAAATGAAGCTCACAAACTTTTCTCCATTGATGAGACTTCCAGGATTTAACCAGGGCTTTTCAGGAACTCAAGCCAACAATGTTGCATCTAATCCCGGCCTGAAAAGGACATGTCAAAAGGTAAAACTTTGACTGGGACCTCCCGCTCAGAGTATCTGAACTGGGCTCCAACACGGTCAGTCTCAAATTGTGCCTTGGTCCTGGTCTAGCACAACAAGATGTCCCTGGTTAGCGCTATTGGTTTCTAAGCACTAGACAGCACATTTGTTTATTTAATCTTTAAGATTCACATCTATGGTTCTTTATAATGAATATTTCCTATTTTAAAAAATTGGTGTGTGATGTGTACTGTGTTTTGTGTCTTACCTATTTATCATATTGATATTTAAATGCTTTACATACCTGTCTCCTTAGTTAAGCTCATTACCAAGCTACCAGTGGTTAAGCAAGGGGCTGATGTATTGAAACCTTGACTGGACCGAACATTGGGTTGGTGGCCTTATTGCTAGTGGTAGATGTTTACTTATCCCTACCCACCTTCCAACAGCCTTTACATTAACAAAGTTAGAAATAATTTCTCACTTACGAAAAAGTGCTTAGGAAAGCAATATTTTAATGATTGAAGTTACATAATTTATTGAATTCTGCTTTCCAGATATACCACTACACTTGCTAAACTGATATAGGAAACGAATCAAAAGGGTTCCTGCTTCCAGCTATTGAGTATATCTTTGCGTGTTACACTGTACAGCTCTGTACAGATCTGCTTTTCAGGTAGGTTTGTGCTATTAAAAAAAAAACATGCTTACATCAGTTTTACCCTGTAAACATTTTATGGGTTTTGCAGTACATTTTTTACTGAAAATTCAGATTGCTAACTCAAAGTCAACACAATCTCAAGTGCGTTGTTTTGCCTATCAACAAATGTTTTGCAGACTTATAAACAATTTGATAATTGTATGTAATTTGCAAAAGTTTTCAAAGAATTTCACAATAAATGTACAGTGTAATTCTTCGAATTTTCGCACACGCTGGTAACGGAAAACTTAGCTTTTGTTTAATTTATTTTACGATGTAAGTGGCATCGACCATGGAGCGATATTATAAATAGGATGAACGTAGGAGAAGACCATTTGGAAGCTAGGTAAAACTGAGTGCAATAAATAACTACTGTTGTTGCTTTCAGTCTGTCTGGTGGCAACCTTTTCATAAAAGGTTCTTTTTAGGCGAGTCTTGGAACAGCAGTGTAACGAAGCACGAGGCGCCCCTCTCTGCACGATCTGCTGGGGGTCCCACCCAATGTATTTCGCCCTCCGATGTCCACAGGACAACACTCAGCTACCGCAGAAGTGTGGATTAGGAAGCATTACATGCAAATTAATCACACTGATTCCGAAGTATGGGTTGGGTTAGTAATCTGAATGTATGTTACTCTCCTTGTAGAAACTCAGAGCCAAAATAGTGATTTTTTTACATTTTTTAAACCTAAAAATTAAACCACAATTTTTATTGTTACGTTTTTACTAAAATATTTAGGCCCAGATTTAAGAAGGCTTAGCGCTCCCTTGCGCCACGTAGGCTAATGTGACTCAACTGAGCCAGATTGACGTAACACCCTGTGCCACATTATGCCTGCCCCATGTGTCCTTGTTTGGCAATTTGTAATGTTGAAAATTTGAGAAATCTCCAATAATGTTTTTTTAAAAAGACAAAATGAGGCAGCTTGGATTTTATCAAAAACAGTTCAGCTTGATAATTTGTAAGTCGAATACGTGAGGAATCTTCAATATTTTTTTAAAGAAGAAATGAGGCAGCATGGATTCTATGAAAAAACTGTTCAAATTTATCTAAACATACCATGTCAAAAGGTACTGTTGGATAAGAGGATCAGAGACCCCACAGGCTGTCCTAAACACTATTACACACCTACACGGAAGTAGAGCTGCAGAGTGCAATGAAGTGAACATTGCGTGTTCATACAAGCTCAGGAAATGTATTATCTTTTCAAATACGTATTTTTTTTTCATTTTATTGTCCTTACTGACATTGGTAAGTTAAGTTAAGAAACAGCTGTAAAAGTCTAAAGTCAAATAAACCTTTGAATTGAAGAAAGTGAAGTTACTCTGTCAAGCAGGTTAACAAATGAAAATAAAGGATTGGTGGATAAGACTCACCTAAGCTCTCTTTCCTTTCAGAAGTAGTACTGCCTGAAATCTGTTACTGTCAAACATATATAGGCAATGACACTTTTTTACTGGATTGTCATTGAAGATCACTTGACATGCTTATGTCAAGAATGGCATTGCCAAAAATGATATAAGCAACAACATCCTGCAAGTGCGTGCACAAATAGTGTGTCTTGTGATGAGCAAGCACAAATACGAAGATGCATACAATGATGCATACATTATGTATCTTATTAGCACGGACGTTTACATATTGTGTCTCATGCTTAGCACAACGCCAGACCTGTTTTGAAGCCAGGGTAAGAGGCTTGATCCCTATTCTAAATTTAATATTGATTGTGATTAATTCAGTTTAATACAACTATTTACCTCATTGTCCAGTCAAATGATGCGTGACTGGGGTCTTCTTTGTACAGGTTTTGTACTGCTGTAGAGGAGGTAGTCTACTAGCAACACTTTTAGCTGTGGAACTAGGAGACCAAAGTTGCAATATGTTCTACACTGAATCGTTTTGTCTCCTAACTTCATGAGCCTCTTTTCACATGCTTATTAAGCTTTGCAAGCACCTACAAAATTGCTGAAAGCATCATGCTGAATTGTGTGGGCTCAGAGCATCACTGTTCTGTTCTGTGAGGGAATTACACTGACCAGGCCTCACATAATTCACAGATGTCCGGCTATTGCACCATGGGTTTGCCTCAGATTTGCCTCTTGAGGAGATAGAAAGCCACTAGACACCAGGGGGCATATTTATACTCCATCTGCGCCGATTGTGTGTCAAACATTTTGATGCACAATCAGCACAAACGTTGCCCCGTATTTAAACTTTGACGCCCGAGCCCGTGGATGACAAAATTCCGCCGTGTGCATCATTTTTTGGATGCGGCAACCTGCCTTGCGTTAATTATAAGCCAGGTAGGCGTTCCCGTCCAAAAAATGGCTTAAAGGGCCGTGCGTCGTATTTATGCTTTCGGGCAAAAATGATGCACGGCCGGGAGGCGGAGCCAGAAAATGACGCACAGCCCGATTTGCGTAAAAAATTAACGCCTGGGTCAGAGCAGGCATTAAAATGGGGAAAACACACCTGTATTTAATCAGTACACACAGAGCAAACAGCAGAGCAGCAACAGGGAGCCATGGAGGTGATACTAATCCAGCGTGCACGCAGACGCAGAGCCCAGCAGCAACAACAGCAGCTACAACAACACTAGCAGGTACCCCAAAGGCAGCGCAGAAGGCAGGAGAGGATATTCCACCCAAGAACCACCCTTCAGGGCCTCAGGGAACACGGCATCATCCAGAGGTACCGGTTGAACTGGGAGGCCATTCAGCAGCTGCTGCGCAACATTGAACAGCAGTTGGCCCCCACTTTGGTGACACCCCGCACCATCCCAACAGAAACAAAGCTGCTTGCCGTACTTCATATGCTGGCAAGTGGCTCTTTCCAAACAACTGGTGCCCTGGTTGGCGGAATATCACAACCATCATTCTCTGCCTTTTTGCCCAAAGTACTGGATGCCATCATTGGACTGACACCCCGCCACATCTGCTTCCCTAACACACTGCAGAAGCAGCAGGAAACAAAACAGGGTTTCTACCTCATCAGTGGCTTCCCACACATCCTTGGTGCAATCGACTGCACACATGTACGCCTTGTGCCACCTGCTGCAACTGAACACCTCTACCGCAACAGGAAGCACACACATTCCATCAACGTGCAGGCCATAGTCGATCACCAGGGATTGATCACCAACATCGTGGCTAAATATCCTGGGACTGTACATGACTCATACATCTTCCGTCACTGCACCATCAATGAACACTTCCAGGATGGACGGTATGGCAATGGACTACTTGTTGGTAAGTACAAAAACCTACGTATATACACACTGCACAGCAACCCTCTAAGACACACAACACATACACCACAACAACAACATGTGAACAGGAACACACTGAGGTTGTGACATCGCTAGCCATGTTTCTTAAGTCACCATTGAACCTGTCACACATCGGAAATTACTGTACAGCCTAATGTTAAGACGTCAATGAGTGTGGTTGCCTAAATGTCACCTTGCAAATTGTAAGTGTCCCAATGACCTTTACATTAATCCATTGCATAAGTTTAAAAGTATGGGATGTCCAGGGTACATTGATATGAACGTGTTAACAACACTGTCAATTTTAACTGTACATGGAACTATCATCTCACCCCCAGTGAAGACACACGGACACCTGTATCACAAGTCACAATGCTAGGGAGGGCACACTGTACTGCAAATCCCAAAACATACTGCTGACAAACATTTAGCAGACAAAAACTCGTTCAGCCAAGGAAACAACACAATGCAGATGGTACATCCTACAAGCATAGAATGCCACATTAGTACACAAAAGAGTCACAGACAACACAAGACAACTACTGCCATGAAAGGGCTTTTCAATAGTGCCAGATACATCAACATGAAACCAATCATTTTCTCTTGCAGCTGATCAGGGGTATGGCATCCAGCCATGGATCATGACACCATTTGGCAACCAAAGTACTGCTGCCTACAACAACGCCCATAGGAGGACACTCAGCATTGTCGAGCGGACCTTTGGCATCCTCAAGTCAAGGTTCCGCTGCCTCGACATCTCTGGTGGTAGCCTCCTATATTCCCCGGAGATGGTCTGTAGGATCATTCTCACATGTGCAATATTGTACAACATTTGTATCAAAAGCAACATTCACATCCTGGAACCAGAGCCACACATGCCTGAAGAGGAGGAAGAGGAGGATGCTGGCCTGCAACAGGAGGGGGAACTACAGAACACAGCCGCTGGTATATACAGGCAGCAACAGATCGTAAATAATTTCTTTTGAATATGATCACCTTCACCACTTTAGTTAACAAATTTAAATAAACACCTATTCTAATTACCATAGCATGGTCTGGCTATTCCTTTTTGCACACCTTCATCTCTACTTATCAGAATAAGAGTGTTGCCTAATGGAGCATCGCTGAGATACTGAGTTGGACACAGAACATCCCAGAGCTAATGTGATGCCTAACATACAATGGTCACATACACACACACTCTTAATGACATATATCATGTACATATCTCCTTTGAAGGCAAATAGCAGAGGACCACAACTATTTCACTCATACATGTTGAAAGCAAGGCCCAACGCAGCATATGGCACACAACTAAGACACCATCACTTAATAAGGGGAAAACAAGCCTCATACATGAGGCAGTCAATGTGCTTTGGCATCAGTAACAGGAATGCCTGACCAGACCCTTGACAGCAGTAAGTCCAACTGCATCCAATCTTTGCAAGGACTATCTGTGACTATAGTTCCCTAGAAGCAGAACATAGACAGCACAAGTGCCACACATATGACAAGCATTGCGCACATGACATTCCATGTACATGTCAGCCCATTTCCTAACTCCTGACTGTTAGAAATGGGGTTACCTCCTGTCCAAGCAAAAACCCTCACTCTAGTCAGAGTAAGTCACACACAATCCAAGATTATCCTGTGCCCACCCTCTGGTAGCTTGGCACGAGCAGTCAGGCTTAACTTAGAAGGCAATGTGTAAAGTATTTGTGCAATAAATCATACAATACCACCATATAGCACCACAAAAATACACCACACAGTGTTTAGAAAAATATATAATATTTATCAGGATAATTGTAGGTCAAAACGAATAAAGTTGCAATGTGAATTTGTAGAGATATCACTGAAAAGTGATATAAAGTGTCTTAAGTCTTTAAAAAGCAAACAAAGGGGGTGATTCTGACCCCGGCGGTCAAGGACCGCCGGGGCCAGGGTCGGCGGGAGCACCGCCAACAGGCTGGCGGTGCCCCACAGGGCATTCTGACCGCGGCGGTTTGGCCGCGGTCAGAACAGGAAAACCGGCGGTCTCCCGCCGGTTTTCCGCTGCCCTCATGAATCCTCCATGGCGGTGCAGCTTGCTGCGCCGCCATGGGGATTCATACACCCCATACTGCCATCCTGTTCCTGGCGGTTCGCCCGCCAGGAACAGGATGGTGGTATGGGGTGTCGTGGGGCCCCTGGGGGCCCCTGCAGTGCCCATGCCAATGGCATGGGCACTGCAGGGGCCCCCGTAAGAGGGCCCCACAAAGAATTTCATTGTCTGCTTAGCAGACACTGAAATTTACGACGGGTGCAACTGCACCCGTCGCACCTTCCCACTCCGCCGGCTCCATTCGGAGCCGGCTTCCTCGTGGGAAGGGGGTTTCCCGCTGGGCTGGCGGGCGGCCTTCTGGCGGTCGCCCGCCAGCCCAGCGGGAAACACAGAATAACCGCAGCGGTCTTCTGACCGCGGTGCGGTATTCTGGAGGGGGGAACTCTGGCGGGCGGCCTCCGCCGCCCGCCAGAGTTAGAATGACCCCCAAAGTCTCTTTCAAGCACAAAGTACGTGGTTTGGAGTGGAAATTCTCCTCAGAGGGCCACAGAAGAAGAGATACAAGGAAAAATGGTGTGTGCGTCGATTTCTCCCCAGCACACACGGACTTGCGTAGTTACGTCCCACGCGGGGAAGTTGTGCGTCGTTTTCCGGCGCGCGGACAGTCTCTTTCTGTGGATCGCGGGGATTACCAGATGTCCCGGGTCTGTGCATGGATTTTCCTGCTTGTTTTCCGGCTGCGCGTCATTCTGCGGGGCTGCGCGTCGAAGTTTCGCTCTCACGGCAGGCGTTGCATCGATTTCTCCTCTGGAGGTCGGGCGGCGTTGTCCTTGCGAGGCCGTGCGTCGAAGTTCCGGTCGTCTCGAAGGCGCTGCGTCGATCAGCGCCCGTGTGCGGCATTTTTCTCATCACGGAACAAGCTGTGCGTCAAAAATTTTGGCGCGCGGAGCGTCCAAGTGAAAAAGAGAAGTCTTTTTGGTCCTGAGACTTCAGGAAACAAAAGGCAAGCTCTATCCAAGCCCTTGGAGAGCACTTTCACAGCCAGACAAGAGTTCAGCAAGGCAGCAGGCCAACAGCAAGGCAGCAGTCCTTTGTAGAAAGCAGACAGGTGAGTCCTTTGAGCAGCCAGGCAGTTCTTCTTGGCAGGATGTAGTTTCTGGTTCAGGTTTCTTCTCCAGCAAGTGTCTGAGTGAATGCACAAGGAGCTGTCAACCAAGCCCAGCCAGACGTGGATTGTACGGCACAGAAAGATTTAAGTGCAAAGAAATGCTCACTTTCTAAAAGTGGCATTTAGAGAACAGTAATATTAAATCCAACTTCACCAGTCAGCAGGATTTGGTATTACCATTCTGGCCATACTAAATATGACCTTCCTACTCCTTTCAGATCAGCAGCTACCACTCCAATACTGTATGAGGGCAGCCCTAATGTTAGCCTATGAAGGGAGCAGGCCTCACAGTAGTGCAAAAACAAATTTAGGAGTTTTACACTACCAGGACATGTAAACTACACAGGTACATGTCCTGCCTTTCACCCACACAGCACCCTGCTCTAGGGGTTACCTAGGGCACACGTTAGAGGTGACTTATATGTGGAGAAAGGGGAGGTTTAGGCTTGGCAAGTACTTTTAAATGCCAAGTCGAGGTGACAGTGAAACTGCACCCACAGGTCTTGCAATGGCAGACCTGAGACAAGGTAAAGGGGCTACTTAAGTGGGTGGCACAACCAGTGCAGCAGGCCCACTAGTAGCATTTAATCTACAGGCCCTAGGCACATCTAGTGCACATTAGTAGGGACTTATAAGTAAATTAAATAGTCCGATCAGGTATGATCCAAGGTTACCATGTTTCAAGGGAGAGAGCATATGCACTTTAGCACTGGTTAGCAGTGATAAAGTGCGCAGAGTCTAAAAACCAGCAAAGACAGTGTCCAAAAAGTGGAGGGAGGCAGGCAAAAAGTTAGGGGTGACCACCCTAAGGCTGTCAGGTCTAACATGTGTCCCCCCAGCTGAAAGTGGGGAGAGCTACCCGACCTCCTGGGAGCTCTCATCGCTAAGGCGGAAGTATCTGGAGAGACCATCAGCATTGGCGTGGTCAACCCCTGGGTGATGCTCCACCATAAAGTCCATCCCCTGTAGGGAAATGGACCACCTCAAGAGTTTTGGATTCTCACCCCTCATCTGCATGAGCCATCTGAGGGGCCTGTGGTCTGTCTGAACCCGGAAGTGAGTCCCAAACAGGTAGGGTCTTAGCTTCTTCAGTGCCCAGACCACAGCAAAAGCTTCTCTCTCAATAGCACTCCACCTCTGTTCCCGTGGTAATAGCCTTCTGCTAATAAAGACTACTGGTTGGTCTAGGCCCTTCTCATTTAGCTGTGCTAGGACCACCCCTATGCCATGCTCTGAAGCGTCTGTCTGCATGATAAATTCCTGGGAGTAGTCAGGGGTCTTGAGCACGGGGGCCGTGCACATGGCTTCCTTCGAGGAGTCAAAGGCTTTCCGACAAGCCTCTGTCCAATTCACCAAGCTAGGTTGTTTCTTGGAAGTGAGTTCTGTCAAGGGTGACACAATGGTACCATAGCCCTTGACAAATCTGCGGTAGTATCCTGTGAGGCCTAAAAAGGCTCTCACCTCAGTCTGAGTTCTAGGTGGTTGCCAGGCCTTTATAGTTTCAATCTTGGCCTGGAGTGGCTGCACCTTGCCACCACCCACTAGGTGTCCCAAGTACACCACGGAACCCTGCCCAATCTGGCACTTACTAGCCTTGCTGGTCAGGCCTGCCTGTTGCAGGGCCTGAAGTACCTCCTTGAGGTGGAGCAGGTGTTCCTCCCAGCTGGAACTGTAGACAGCTATGTCATCCAGGTAGGCTGCACAGAAGGCATCCTTGCCATCTAGGACCCCGTTAACCAACCGTTGCAAGGTAGCGGGGGCATTTTTCAATCCAAATGGCATCACCCGGAACTGGTAATGGCCATCAGGGGTTGAAAATGCAGATCTTTCTTTAGCCCCCTCAGTCAGGGCGATCTGCCAGTACCCTGAAGTAAGATCAAACGTACTCAGGAACTTGGCAGCGCCCAGCCTCTCAACGAGCTCATTAGCTCAGGGGATGGGGTGAGCATCAGTCCGTGTGACTGAGTTGAGACCCCGGTAGTCCACACAGAACCGGAGTTCTGGCTTCGCACCTGGGGCAGTAGCCTTAGGGACCAACACCACTGGGCTGGCCCAGGGACTACTGGATTTCTTGATAACCCTTAGAGCTAACATCTTGGAGACCTCCTCCTTGATGCTGGCCTTCACCTTATCCGATAACCTGTACATTTTGTTCTTCACAGGGAGACTGTCACTGGTGTCAATGTCATGAACACAGAGGTGGGACAGTCCAGGAGTAAGGGAGAACAGGGGGGAGAACTGCTCCAACAGCTCATAGCAGTCTCCTTTCTGGTTTAGAGTCAGGGAGTCAGAAAGAATGACCCCTTTCACTGACCCATCACCTTCTTGGGCAGGGAGGAGGTCGGGAGAGGTTCACTCTCCGCTTCAATTCCTTCATCTGTGACCAGAAGCATGTTGACCTCAGACCTCTCAAAATGAGCCTTTAGTCGGTTAACATGGAGCACCCTTAGGGGGTTCCTAGGGGTTTGGAGATCCACTAGGTAAGTAGCCTCCCCTTTCCGCTCCTTTACTTCAAATGGGCCAGACCAGCGGACCTGGAGACCTCTAGGCTCTACTGGCTCCATTACCCACACTTTGTCTCCAGGTTGAAACTCTACCAGGGTGGCCTTCTGGTCATACCAGCGTTTCATTACCTCTTGGCTGGCCTCAAGGTTACTTTGGGCCTCTTTCCAGAAACAGGTCATCTGGTTGCGGAGGGCCAACATGTAGCTAACCACATCCTGAGGGGGCGCCTTTGGAGCTTTCTCCAACACCTCCTTGACAATGCTTAAGGGTCCCCTGACAGGGTACCCATAGAGAAGCTCAAAGGGACTGAACCCCATCCCTCTCTGGGGGACCTCTCTGTAAGCAAAGAGAAGGCATAGTAAGAGGACTCCCACTTACGCCTCATTGCCTCAGGGAGGCCACCAATCATGCCTTTCAAGGTCTTGTTGAATCTCTCCACAAGACCATTAAATTGGGGGTGATAGGGTGTGGTGAACTTGTAGGTGACACCACACGCATCCCACAGAGACTTCATGTATGCAGACATGAAGTTAGTGCCTCTGTCAGACACTATCTCCTTTGGGAATCCCACACGGGTAAATATCCCCATCAGAGTTCTGGTCACCACCGGTGCAGTTACGGTCCTCAGAGGGATTGCCTCTGGGTAACGGGTGGCATGGCCCACCAAAACCAGGATGAACCTGTTGCCTAGGGCAGTTTTGGGGTCCAATGGACCAACAATGTCGATGCCCACCCTTTCAAAGGGGGTGCCAACGACCGGAAGTGGAATCAGGGGGGTTTTAACCCTTTTTCCTGCTTTACCACTGGCCTGGCAGGTAGGACAAGATCTACAGAACTTATCTGAGTTTGTCCTCATTCTGGGCCAATAAAAGTGGGTGACAAGCCTGTCAAAGGTCTTGCCTTGCCCCAAATGTCCTGCCAGGGGAATGTCGTGAGCCAGACCCAGTAGGAAGGTTTGGTAACACTGGGGGATCACCAGCGCACGCGCTGCCCCAAAGGCCGGAACCTTAGGCTCACTGTAGAGGAGATCATTCTCCCAATATATGTGGTGATCGCCAGAGGCTTCACCTGCCGCCTGGTCTGAGGCTTGCTTCCTCAGTCCCTCTAGAGTGAGACATTCTTTCTGCACCTTGCAGAATTCCTCCCTAGTGGGTCCACCCTCAACTTGCCAGCCAGCAAGCTCAGGTAGGTCACCTAGGGTGGCAATGTCTTCCCCAGTTGGCTCAGGAGCCTCCTCCTCAGGAGCCCCGTCAACTACTGTGGGAACTTCTGGGACCGGTTTCCCGCGCCCCTTGCCCCTCCTCTTGGCAGTTCTCTGGGCCATTGTTCCAGGCTCCAGACGCCCTTGACTTCCCTCAAAGGTCAGCCATGGACCGTGTGGTCATGCAGACCCACTCAGGTAACCCTAACATCTCCAGGTGAGATCTGAGCTCTACTTCTTTCCAAGCAGTATGCTCAAGATCATTGCCTAACAGACAATCTACAGGCATGGCAGGACTCACAGCTACTTTCAGAGTACCAGAACCCCCCTCCCCCTCAAAAGGAACCAGTGCCACCGGTAGGTGACTCTCACAATTGTCAGCGACTATGACCTGGTGGAATGTATTAGGGACTATCTGCTCTGTTGACACCAGCTGACTCTTGATAGTAGTCATACTGGCTCCTGTGTCACGCAGACCCTCCACCTTCTGCCCATCAATGGTGACCCACTGCCTGTACTTGGAAGTATTTTGGGGCATGTGGGCTTTGGGCTCCATCTCTCCTTCTCCCAGGGACACTAGGGAAATCTCTACCTGTTCCCCTAAACTATCTGGGTCCATCTCCCCGAGCGCTACACTAGTCAACCCAGGTGTCTGTCCGGTAGTGGACGGTGCTCTCTTGAAGCACTGGGGGTCGCCTTTATAGTGACCATACTGGTAACACTCCATGCATTTGGGGTTGGATTTCCCTGACCTATCGTATGTCCCTGGCTTTTTCCCAAATCTGGAAAAGGAATGGTTGCCACCCCCTCCCTGGGAATTCTTTTGGGGGCCTTTGGAGAGTTCCTTTTCTGTAAGTTTATCTCCCCCCTCTTTCTTCTGTTGGGAACCCTGACCACCTTTGTGGGTGTCCCCCCAGGTACCTTCTTGGACACTCTGGTGCTAACCCAGAGGTCCGCCTCCTCAGCAAGCTTCCTGGGATCACTCAGCTTACTATCCACTAAGTGCTGGCGCAACTCTGTAAAAGTACTATTAAGCATATGCTCTCTCAGAATCAAGTCATATAACCCTTTATAATGATCTACTTTGTTGCCCCGCACCCATCCATTCAGTGCCTTACTGGAAAAGTCAAAGAAATCTACCCATGTTTGTGTGGTTTGTTTCGTGCTGTCCCTGAACCTCTGAAGGTATCCCTCAGGGGTCAGCCCAAACTTGGCAAGTAAAGTAGCTTTCTGAAGTGGGTATGTGTTTTGATCAGGTTGATCCAATGTGAGAAGTGTGTCCCTCCCCAATGGCGGCACATAACCCCACATAGCTACCCCCCATTGCCCTTCAGGAACCTCATGAGCCCTTAGTGCAACTTCATAAGCAGCTAACCATTTATCTATGTCACCTCCCACCACAAAACTGGGCACCATATTTTTGGGTATACAAACCTTCTTTTCTCCAGCAGGTCCTGTCAGTATGCTGCCACCATTATTGCTGGATTCAGACTTCTTTGCCTTGAGATCCCGCTCCTTGAGACTCAGTTCATGAGCCAATATAAGTTTATTTTCAGCCAAGGCTCTCTCAGCTGCAGCTTCAGCTCTTTCAGCTTCAATCTGTTTGGCTGCTCTTTCAGCCTCAGCTTGCTTGGCTTCTCTCTCTGCCCTTCTTTCCTCCTGTTGAGCCTCAATTTTCAGTTTTGCCATTTGCAATTGGAACTCCCTTTCTTCTCTCCTTTCCTCTGCGGTCAGGCTTTGCAGAGAGGCACTGCTTCCTGGTCTGGAAGGGGGCACAATTGCAGTGGTAACACCATCCACAGATAGCAACAAATCCTCTGAGGGGCCATTTTCTGGCTCCTCTTCCTCATCATCCTCTTCTAAATGGGCTTCTGCCCAGGCCCTCAGCGCCACTTGAAAGTCCTCCTTTTTGGAGGCCCCTTGGGTGGGTACCCTCATTGCCCTGCAGAATCCTTTTAGTTGTTTGACCGTATATGTATACAACAGGACTAGGTCAAAGTCTCCTATCTGAGACCCAGTCAGAGACATGTTGAGTGAGGATTTAGTTTTTGAAAATTGTCAGGAAAAACGAATTAGCAAAAAGAGATAAAAATCAAGTTGGCCTTCATCTGTGGGTAGGTAGTGAAATACTTAGCTACTGTATGTCACTGCACAAATACAAGTCCTATCCTCACCGCTGATCACCAGTGTTAGAAATGGGGTATTTGGTTGGCAGTCAGGTTACCCCCTGTCCAAGCAAAAACCCTCACTCTAGTCAGAGTAAGTCACACACAATCCAAGATTATCCTGTGCCCACCCTCTGGTAGCTTGGCACGAGAAGTCAGGCTTAACTTAGAAGGCAATGTGTAAAGTATTTGTGCAATAAATCATACAATACCACCATATAGCACCACAAAAATACACCACACAGTGTTTAGAAAAATATATAATATTTATCAGGATAATTGTAGGTCAAAACGAATAAAGTTGCAATGTGAATTTGTAGAGATATCACTGAAAAGTGATATAAAGTGTCTTAAGTCTTTAAAAAGCAAACAAAGTCTCTTTCAAGCACAAAGTACCTGGTTTGGAGTGGAAAATCTCCTCAGAGGGCCACAGAAGAAGAGATACATGGAAAAATGGTGTGTGCGTCGATTTCTCCCCAGCACACACGGACTTGCATCGTTATTTCCCACGCGGGGAAGTCGTGCGTCGTTTTCCGGCGCACGGACAGTCTATTTCTGTGGATCGCGGGGATTACCAGATGTCCCGGGTCTGTGCGTAGATTTTCCTGCTTGTTTTCCAGCTGCGCGTCATTCTGCGGGGCTGGGCGTCGAAGTTTCGCTCTCACGGCAGGCGTTGCTTCGATTTCTCCTCTGGAGGTGTGCGGCATTTTTCTCGCCGCGGAACAAGCTGTGCGTCGAAAATTTCGGCGCACGGAGCGTCCAAGTGAAAAAGAGAAGTCTTTTTGGTCCTGAGACTTCAGGGAACAGGAGGCAAGCTCTATCCATGCCCTTGGAGAGCACTTTCACAGCCAGACAAAAGTTCAGCAAGGCAGCAGGCCAACAGTAAGGCAGCAGTCCTTTGTAGAAAGCAGACAGGTGAGTCCTTTGAACAGCCAGGCAGTTCTTCTTGGCATGATGTAGTTTCTGGTTCAGGTTTCTTCTCCAGCAAGTGTCTGAGTGAATGCACAAGGAGCTGTCAACCAAGCCCAGCCAGACGTGGATTGTAAAGCACAGAAAGATTTAAGTGCAAAGAAATGCTCACTTTCTAAAAGTGGCATTTCTAGAATAGTGATATTAAATCCAGCTTCACCAGTCAGCAGGATTTGGTATTACCATTCTGGCCATACTAAATATGACCTTCCTACTCCTTTCAGATCAGCAGCTACCACTTCAATACTGTATGAGGGCAGCCCCAATGTTAGCCTATGAATGGAGCAGGCCTCACAGTAGTGCAAAAACGAATTTAGGAGTTTTACACTACCAGGACATGGAAACTACACAGGTACATGTCCTGCCTTTCACCCACACAGCACCCTGCTCTAGCGGTTACCTAGGGCACACCTTAGGGGTGACTTATAGGTGGACAAAGGGGCGTTTTAGGCTTGGCAAGTACTTTTAAATGCCAAGTCGAAGTGACAGTGAAACTGCACACACAGGCCTTGCAATGGCAGGCCTGAGACAAGGTAAAGGGGCTACTTAAGTGGGTGGCACAACCAGTGCAGCAGGCCCACTAGTAGCATTTAATCTACAGGCCCTAGGCACATCTAGTGCACATTACTAGGGACTTATAAGTAAATTAAATAGTCCAATCAGGTATGATCCAAGGTTACCATGTTTCAAGGGAGAGAGCATATGCACTTTAGCACTGGTTAGCAGTGATAAAGTGCGCAGAGTCTAAAAACCAGCAAAGGCAGTGTCCAAAAAGTGGAGGGAGGCAGGCAAAAAGTTAGGGGTGACCACCCTAAGGCTGTCAGGTCTAACACTGACACACCCATGCACCTGGTTACAACCCACCTGTCGGAAGAGGTCCCTGGAATACTAAGATGTGTACCCTGATATTACCTCCTCTACACACACAGGCCAACATTAGCAAACCAGTGTGCTACACCCTTTCCTATGGTATTCCATTGTCATAGAACATCTGACTGCAAGGACATCAGGTCATTATACACTGTCTTCTAGTTTCAAAGCCCTGTTAGCACATGTAGATTGCTTCCCCTTGTGAAAATGTCTGTTGGCCCTTAGAATGCAAGTCTCACCTACAGGACTGGTGAGAAACAGATGCAGCCCACACCTGTGATCGCCTCCATGCACACCACCCATTTCAAAAAGCACTGCCCCTGATGATGCCTGGAACAGCATATGAGTTGCCATTATGTCAAATACACTGTCAAGCATTGATACTAATTAAGCCGTGTAACACAGCCCTTGGGTTCATTTGTCACCTTCAAAAACACAGGATGTACACAGTTTGACATGTCAACTGTCTAGTTTGTCCTCAAAACAGTCTCAGTCAGACCACTGATTACGTAACTTGTCAAGTAACTGGATCCTGAATCACCTTGCATTCTGTCAGCCTGACTGGCAACTGTCTGTGCGTCACACTAAAGTATCCCTGTGTCTACATATGTACCACACTTGCGTTAGCAAACCTCTCATTCATCAGGGGGCATTGGGCATGGGCTTCTTCCATGCATACCCAAATACATTGTATAGCATCATCTGCCTTTTAACTGTACCATTTTAGTTACATCCTCTTGGAAAAGCAAAATTCATGGCCCATCCCTTGTCTGGGTTGCATTTATGCATGAATGACAAAGTGTGACAGTGTCCCAGGGCCGTAGGCAGGGATTGGGTACGGGGCTTTCAGCACAACCAGCAACCTCTGATAATGTCCATGAATAATACACAAATGTCAGGACCATGACAGTTCACACACGGCATCACAGTGCGCACAACATAGTGATGGGACGTGTGTGGTGAATAACTGCGAGAATAATCAGCATAGAGGCTATGATGTTCCCAGATGCAGTAGGAAGTGCAGAGGCCAACCTGTGTACAAATGTAGTAATGACACCTGCCGGAACATGACACCTGAGACATTATCTCACTCAGCACACCAAGGTTGCCCTGTTGACTGTCTCATTACACGTCTTTAGTGACAGGGTGGGACCATCCACATGATGGTTCATATGTCCACATCTACTTTACTCACATTGATCAACGAAGGATACTCAGTAGATACAGGAATAGCTGCCACTGACTCATGATGAGTCCTGGACCGAACTGTGACAAATTACACCCCAAACAATCTACAGGATCATCATTGGACCACACACATGAACAAGACACCTATGTGCAATTGATCACTGGAAATAAGTGGACATGTGCTGTCTTGAATGCTGGTCCACCACAGCCATTTGATAGTTGGGGCTCACTTCTATGGCCTCAACTGTGGTGTCATCATACATATGAGATTCACCCTTGTCTGTCTGTGCAAACAACATGGTACGCACTTCATCAATGCATGTGTATGACTCACTGTGGGATTCTCCAAGTAGTGCCTAGGAAGCTCTTACCAATACTCTAGGACATAGGATGTAGAAAATGTGGACCATTGACATGAACAAGCGTCTGCCATCCATCTGGTGCATGCTATGTCACATGTGGTGTCTACGTGACCCTAAAACTTGGAAGTACACTTTACGGGTGTTGTTACATGTATGACTAACACATGGCCTCGCTCATTTCCAATATGACTTGCATCTAAGGATTGGACACATAGACGTCACATTCATACAACCACATGTACAATTATGCTTCATGTGATACACACACACTTGGTCAACCAACACATTAGTTGTCAAAGCACACAATTTGGGCCAAAGGCATTTAAGTATTGTACATATGTGCGTCACATTGCTATCCTCTCCTTGTGCCAAACATGCCTAATTTGTGCAACACATATATGTAGGCCACACTTATGACCATCTATTGCGTCAGCCAACTGTAAAAATACTGTGAAGGGAGTAGAGGATCATGTTCCGCTGCAGTATGATGTCACACATGTGAACATACACCATCAACACCATACTGTCTTCAATTAGCCAATCTCTGATGTGTCCCAAATGTAAAATAATCAAAAAACAAGTAAAAATGCCCCAAACCAGTTAATGCACTGTAATTTTGACGTCCCTAGCGTTGTGCGTCATTTTTTGACAACCAAAACTGAATTTGCATCATTTTTTTTTTACGCACAGGAGTGAAATTTAGCCCGCATCCAGATATTTGTACAGTCCATGTATCATTATGTGGATGCGGGTTAATATTCACGTCTGTGCGTCAAAAAAAATGACGCAAATACAGTTTTGGTAAACAAAAAATGATGCATAACGCGAAAAAGGCGGGACTTTTCATACAGGAAGTGATGTAATAGGATATCCTGTTTACAGATCATGTACAGTGGGTGTACTTTCACTTTCACTTTGCAGTCTATGATCCTTCTAGACTGTGTGGCTGTGTAGAGAGTATTGTCCTGAGATTTTGTGCTGTTTTTGTCCTGTGTGCTATCTATATTGTCAATTTGTGAAATAAATATTGTAGGTGTATACTGTACTACTGTGTTTTGTCTACATTTGTCCATTTATCTTGTGTTTTTCTTGATTTGTGGGAGTCTGTTGTGGGTAGTGTTAGTTTGGGGATAGTAGTTGGGCTCTTTTAGTGTTTAGGTTTACTTTTTTCTGTCTTTGTACCCCTACTTTCCCCCTTTTCCCCTTTCAATTTCTTTTACCCCTATTCCATTTCACTTGTAAGTATGTCTGGTAGGCCACGTCTTGGCATGATTGCCGCTCATGATCCAGGCAGGGGGCAGGGTGATACAGGGGTATCCGACAGAGGCGCGCAGAATCCGGTGGGGAAAGGTGCTGCATCACCTGCAGCGTGTGTATGCCAGCCAGAGGAGTGACCACCAGCTGAAGCACCGGTCACCTGACCTCATCACCAGGGAGCAGGATCTCTTGGACCACCTGGGAATCATGATTGGTGGCACTGTTGGTGAGTATGAATTATGTTAATGTGCACAATTAAATGCTCTGTAGTGACATCAGGGGATTAGTACAATGTCTGCCAGCTAACTTGCTGATTGTGTGTAATGCTGGGGAAATATAAGGGGATCATTGATGCACTATGGCAAGGATCAAAATTGCTAGCTGTCAGGTAGCACGTGCTCAGCAAACTTACAGGTTACTTTTCCATGAAGGAAATTGGTGCAGCCTTTTTGTCAGAACAGCTAACAAAATATGAGCCAATCATGTCTTTATAGGGTACTATTGACAGAGAAGTACAGATGTACCAACATTTAGGCCAACTATGTTGACGCAATTGCTAGACTGACTTTAGAATCACTACATGATGCTGAAAATGAGTGCTGCCTTCAAGTCAATTGATAATAGCAAAGTGGCTCAGACATATGTCTCATGTGAGTCTGGTGAGTGTGGAAGGAAAGCGTTCACAGAAGTACTATGAATGTGTGGGATTATTGTGTTCCTTGATCTTTTTGGATACATGTCAGTTCTTGATTTGAAAACATCGTGAAAAGGTGTAAGGTGCCCTTAGCTAACATTTTAAGATGTTTGTTGGAATTAGTTGAGCCACAATCCAAATATGGATGGCAGTCCAAGTGTATGCACATGGCCTCACATCTCCATGGTTGGTGCAAATCACCATAGCTGGGCCACATCAATTGACTATACTGTAACAACAGGATGGCTTACAAAAGTCCCTGCCCCTCCCTCTGTACATTGGGCCTATGTGTAATAAATGTGTCATGGCCACAAGGCATGATTGACTGGTAATGCAGTCCTAAAGTAACCAGGCTTTGGTGGGTGGATCCTCTGCGATGGCTGCTTGTTCTGTGCTCCTCCTTGTGACTGAAGGTGGGGTCTGGAGGGTGTCAATGACCTTTTGGATAGTCTCCTGGGGAATGTTTATCGGCTCATCATCCATGTCATCAGGGAAATCTGGGACAGGCATATCGGCAGGAGATCCATCTTCCTCTGCAATGAAACAGGGTACAATTAGTGTGTCTGTGTTGTGGCAATTTTGATGTGACGTGCCTGCCTTTTGATGAATTCACTTTGCGATCTTGTTATGTGTTAATTTCTCCAGTCCTTCAGATGGGCATTCTTCCAGGCCTATGGCACACCTGTGTGTCACATCTATGTTATTGAGTTATCAGACTTGTCAGCCTCATTGCCTCTAGGTGTTGGTTTATGCCAAATAGTGAATTGCCACCTTCTTTTCCTACTCGACCCTCCGTGTACATCCATTCTCATGGTGAGACTTTTCACTGGCTGTGGGTGTTCTGATGGCCCTGGCAGCACACTTAACAATCTGGACCTGCCCCAATCTCTGATCTTTCACATCCACTTAAACGTAATTGACATGTGGCATATCCTATGCATGGCAATGTTATGATCCGATATGGATGTTGACATTGGTAATGTGTCCTGCTGATGTTGGGGAATGTGTGTTACATTGGATTGCCCTGATAATCGTATCAGTGTCCTATTTCCTCCTCTGACTGTGCAGGTGTATTTCAGTGACCAGTTCCATGTGCCCCCCCCTCAATGCTGTTGTCTGAGCAGTATGACATTTGGGATGTTGCATTGTTACCCAGGCACAGGATGGACCCTGACATATGCAGCATGGGTGTGTCCTTAGTGCTGTGTAGCTCCTATTGATGTTTACATTGGCTGATGTTTGCGAGGTGGTAGTGGCACCTGTTGTCGCAGTTACATTCCAGTTGTCGGTATGGCTAGAGGTTGTTAATAGGGCCCTAGTTAATGTAGGGGGTATGTTGGCTGACTTGTGCCGGGATGTCAGTTTGACGTAGTGGCCTTCCCTCCTTGCGTGGCTTTCCCTTTGCTCCATCGTTGGCATGTCAGCATGCCCCCATGGGACTGTTGTTGGTGTTGTTAAATGGTGTGACCCAGGTCTTCTCAGAACGGGCTATGCCCCCCTGCCGTGCCGCTTTACCCATGCCACTCCATGTATTAGATGACTTCCATGCATTTAGTGGTCGGTATCCCCCCCCGGTTGTAGATGACATTAGTGCATTTTAATTCCCCATGCGATTTACCCTGCATGTGCGTTGTCTCCTGGTAGTCTGCGATGTCCTGTCCTTGAATCCCTGTGACGATCTCCTCAGGGATGACGGCTGCGACCATCTCCTCCATGGGGTCCAGGGCCTCCTGGTGTGCTGGACTCCCACCTCCAATCTGCAGTGCTGCCTTCCTGTTCCTGGCCATCTTTTCCTTGGTCCTGCGCTTGCAGTCGTGCCAGCGTTTCTTGCACTCGATGACTGTTCTGTGTACTTCAGCCACACTGTTAATCTTGTCGACAATTTGTTGCTATATAGCCTCTCTCCTACTGACTGGCAACTTTGAGGTGACAAACAGTTGGTGCTGGTGTTCCATCACCTCTTTAACCAGAATTTCCTGCTCCTCTGCACTAAAGTGACACTTTCTTTTCTTCTTAAAAGTGTCCTGGTTCTTGTGTGGGACATTCTGGCTGGTTCCTGGTCTGCTGTCATCTTCCTGGGGTCTGTAGTGGCATCTGGGATCCATTTTGGCTCTCCTCTGGTGAAATGGCTGTGTTTGATGTTTTTTTTTACGCTATTGCGTCAAAAAGACCGGCGCATATCCGGTTTGCAGTGTCGTAAATCGACCCACAGTCATTTCCGCCGCGTTAACATCGTTTTCCTTTACGACTTGACGCCCCGGTGTGCGTAAAAAATAATGACTCCCACCTGTTTTTTGCACCGCCGTGCGTCAAAGTATAAATATGACGCCCGCACGGCGCACCAAAATGGCGTTAGCCGACGGTAATATTTTTGATGCAAAACTGCACCAGCGCAGTTTTGCGTCAAAAAGTATAAATCTGGGCCCAGGGATTTTGTATATGGGCTAAAGAAAGGGAGTTTGCACCTAAGATGCCCACCCAGGAAAGAATAGAGTCCACTATACAATATACCAGAATTTGTATAATGGCACCAAAACAAAGAATAGGATGGGGGCAACCTTTTCTGGCATAACGTTGTACCCCCAGCCCAGTAAGGACAAAAGAGTCTTTCTACCATCCCCAGGGAGCAGATAGGAGGTTTGTCCCAATAGCGGGGGCTTCCCCAAATTTGCCCCCCCAGTGTAGGGAGTATAGAAAGCCCACAAGGACTTTACATTTTGGTAAAAGAAAGTGGTGCGAGCCTGACACCTTGGCACTGGGCCATACCCACACCCTAAAATTGGCAAACCAGCCTTTCTGCCTCCTGGTGAGTAGAGAGTGGTGATAGACCTATTTCCCCCAGGGAGGGGGGCAAAAATCCTACTAGATGACAGGATTGTTTTTTTTTTTTTTAAATGGGGTGGGTTGGGATTTGGTCCACCCTCACCCTTAGAGCCTCAACAGTCTCAGTAAATCAATTCAACTTTATTCAGCAAATTACCATAAAAGTTCAGCACAAAATAATATAAACAATTTGCAGCGTAGTACAAAATATTAAGAATTGTATAACTATTGGTTAAAAATTCCTGATGAAAAATTTGGAATCCACCCTCAAACTCAATCTGATAGAGTGGTCAACAAAGAAGCATAGCACATCCTTAAAACATTCTCTAAAAGTTAAAAATATTGCCGCAATACAATTTATGTTACCACTGTTGCCATTTTTTTTATGTATTAAAAGTGCTAAGGCTTCCATTCTTAAGTAGAAACACAGTAGCTTTTCCTCACCTTTGAAGAACAGCTAATAAAACTTATCACAGAGCTACAAACCTCGTGAGATCTTAGTTGCTGCAAATAGATCAATGCCATCTTATAAATTCTAATTTTAGCAATGCTAAGGATAGGCACTAAACAGAGTGATTGCCATGCACAATATAATGTACAAAATAGTGAGCAGTGTTAAAATGTGACTGATTGTCACAGGGACAAATTGGAAGAGATGATAACCATGGTACTTGCTGGGGGAATGCTATTAAAGAATGCAAAATGCTTGGACACAAAGGAATTAGATGTGATATGCATTGGAAATTTTGGGAAACTGTTAAATACAATTTCAAATTGTATGCAGGGACCAAAGAAAAGTAATTTACTAGACATTGCAGTCATTGGGGGTCAACATGTTGATATCAAGCCTGGGGACAGTTCATAGACCTGAAAACTCAATAAGATGGACTGTTCATTCACATAGAACGAGTCGGGGGGCTGGCTAATTGTTCTGTGGCTTTGATTAAGTGCTTTAAATGAGTGACTTTCTCATCCACTATTTTAAGCTATCCTTGGATGTCCAAACAGAAATATTTCAGCATTGCCTCCAAGTTTGAGAAGAAGGATGAACCGTGGTCAAGAAGTGCACTTTTCAGTGTGTCCAAGTCTGATATCCTAGGGTTTACTGTAGATCTTAAATTGACAGAGGGGACCAATGTTTTTTCTTCTCTGGAAATGAATGGGTGCCTTTTCCTTTATCAACTGTGTCCTTTGTTAGCAGTTACCCATTGCTCCTCTTTCTTTTAAGTGGTGGGTGCTTGTTGCTCAATGAGGATCTGTTAGCACTTCCATATTGTCAATAATCTGCCTTTAGAATGACACAGGTTTTTAACAGGTGCGATGGAGCAAATGGGGCCTTTGTCCCATCATTAGAACTGCAAAGACCTCTCCCATCAGCCTCGGAGGTGTCTCTCTAAATTCATTGCCTGAGATGGGTGGTAATTGTGGGCATGATGGAAGCAATGACGTCCTTACCACTGCTCACAAATGAAGCTTTCCTTTTAACCATATTGTTAGAAATGAGGCCTCTAGTTGACAGAGGTATACACCCTTGTCCAAGTAGGGACCACAATCCTAGTCAGGGTAAGTCACCCACAATCCAAATTATCCTGTGCCCACTCTCTGGTAGCTTGGCACTGAACAGTCAGACTTACCTTAGAAAGCAATGTGTAATGTATTTGTGCACTAAAGCATACAGTAACACAGTGAAAACACTATAAAAATACACCATACGGGTTTAGAAAAATAGGTAATACTTATCTGAATAAAATGAGGTCAAAACGATAAAGACACAATAAGGGAAAATTGAAATATCACTTTTTAAAAGGTTTAAAAGAGTCTTAATCCTTAGAAATGAACAGTTGTCTATTTGTTACACACAGTACCTGTTATGTGTCAAAAATATCATGCACGGAGACCGCAAAAGAGGAGATTCATGGAAAAAGAGGGTGTTGCCTTGGATTTTACAACACAGCACAGACACTGTGTTATTTGTTTCCATGCTGCAACGGATTTGCGTTTTTTTTTGGTGCTCAGTCTTGGTTCCTCACTGTGATGCGGGGATCTTTTGACGCCCAGGGATGGTGCAGGGAAAATCCTTGACATGCTGCAAGTAGACACGGGTGCTGCATCTATCCGGCAGGCGACGCTTAAAATTTTCTATCTTAAGTCTGGCGCTGTGTGAAATTTCTGGTTGGGAAGTCAGGGCTGCATAGTTCTGGTTGGCTGTGTGGTGATTTCTTGATCACAATGCAGGCTTTGCATCGATTCCGGCAGGCGGTGCATAATTTTTCAACGCAGGAGTTTCCTGAAGAGATTAAGGGGGTCATTATGACCACGGAGGGATTCCCTACCATATTCATGCTGGCGGTCTAAACACAGACTGCCAGCCCCTTGAAGACCCCGCCGGCCCAATAATTAAAATTCCACTGGTCCGGATGGTGGAAACAGTGTTTCCGCCAACCAGCCCAGCAGAATGCTGGTCCTGGACATTGCCAATGCCTCCACATGGAGCCATCCTCAATGCTGCAGTGCCGTGGGTGCAGCAGCACCCGTTGCACATATCACTGCCCGTAAATCAGGCAGTGACCTGCACGACGGGGCTGTGCACGGGGCCCCTGCACTGTCTATGCCAAGTGCATGGGCAGTGCAGGGGCCCCCAGGGGGGCCCCAGAGCACCCCTTCTGCCAGCCTTTCCCTGGCAGGGGAAACTGCCAGGGAAAGGCTGGAGGAACACGGGTTCTTTATCTGTAGGGCAGCGCTGCTTTGGCAGATAGAGAACTCCACTATCGTCAGGCTAATTTCTGCCACTGCCGGCATGGTGGTCTGACCGCCATGTTTATAATGGGGGCCTAAGTCTTTTTGGCTATAAGACTTCAGAAAACAGAAGGCAAATTCAATTCAAGCCCTTGGAGAGCACATCTGGGGATGCCAGAGTCTTTCTCAGCACAGTGAGAGGGCAGCAGGGCAACAGCAGATCAGCAGTCCTTCTCAGCAAAGCAGTCCAGGTGAGTCCTTTAACAGCCAGGCAGTTCCTCTTGACAGGGTGCAGGTATAGGTCCAGAAGTGTCTGATATGGTGGGGTCAGAGACCCTGTTTATATACTCAAAAATGCCTTTGAAGTGGGGAGACTTCAAAGAGTGGTTTTTAAGTGCACAAGTTCTCCTTTCAGCCAAGTCCTCTCTGCCAGGGCAGTCTATTGTGTGAGGACAGGCCAATGGCCTTTGAAATGTAAGTGTCAGGCCCTCCACCCTTCCAGCCCAGGAAGACCCATTCAATATGCAGATGATTGCAGGTGTGACTGAGTGTCCTGTGTTTGTGGTTGTCTAGGTGAAATGTACAAAGAGGCTGTGAAACAACACATACAAGATGTTGATTGAAGACAGGTTGTTAGGGCTAGATGGTTTTAACTGCTTTCTAAAAGTGGAATTTATAAAATAGTAATATAAGATCCAACCTCACCAATGAGCAGGATTTTCTACTACCATTCTGGCCATACTAAACATGACCTTGGTACTGCTTTCAGATCAGAATCTACCACTTACAAAGTGTAAGAGGGCAGTCCTAATGCTAGGTTATGAAAGGAGCAGGCCTCACAGTAGTGGAAACCAAATGTAGGAGTTTTTCACTACCAGGACATATAAAAACACTTAGGTTCGTGCCCTAATTTTTACCTACATAGAATCCTGCCCTATGGATTACTCAGGGCTTAACTTAGTGGTGACCTATATGTAGAAAAAGGGGAGTTTAAGGCTTGGCAAGTAATTTTAACTGCCAAGTTGAAATGGCAGTGTAACTACACACATAGGCCTTGCAATAGCAGGCCTGGGACATGGTTAAGGTGCTACTTAGGTGGGTGTCACAATCAGTGCTGCAGGCCCACTAGTAGCACTTTACTAGGGACTTACAAGTAAATTAAATATGCCAAGTGGGTATGAGCCAATGTTACCATGTTTTTAGGGAGAAAGCACATGCACTTTAGCAAGTGGCAAAGTGTCCAGAATCCTAAAGCCAGCACAAATGAGGTTAGAAAAAGAAGAGGAGGAAGGCAAAAAAGTCTTGGGTGACCCTTCAGAGAGGCCATTTTCCAACACATAGATGGTCATTATGACATTGGCGGTGAGTGATAAAGTGGCAGAAATACAGCCAACAGGCTGGCAGTAATTACTGCCAAATTAAAACCACGGCGGTGAGAACTCCCATAGACAGCCAATGTACCACACCATACCCATGGTGTTAACACTACTCACTACAGCGGTGGCCATCAACAGCCAGGAAGAAGTCAAGGTACCGCCTACTATATCATGACACTGCAATCAGCCACGATTTCTGGGGCAGAACCAACACCATCAAAAGCCTGGGGGAAACACTGCACAAAAGACGAAAGACTCACCATCAGAGACACAGAGAAGTACATCATCGCTATAGAACTGGATCTGCAAGTCTTCCCGATGATCTTCTACGCTATGCTCCACCTGGAACACCAACACTGATGAAGATGATGACGGTGAGTACAGCTGCCTAGCGCACAAGAGAGGGAGGGAGGAAAAAGAGAGTGACACACACACACGCACAACAAACACAGACACATACACCAAACACACAACCAGCTGCAGACGTAAACCAATGGCACACAACACATGGCATAATAATACAAGGACTAGAGTTTGGAAGTACTGAAAATGTATTAGCAAGGTAAAAGCCACCACATTAAGCAGATATGTACAATTGTCCACAAAGGGTCAATGCCCAGTTCAAAGTACTAAGGGCTCACATGGCCACAGGGCACTGTTCATGGCCCAACTCGTTTCCTGAAGACATCCTCAAAGAACTGTGCAGGGGCATCAGTATTAAAGTGGGCAGGCACCTCAGGGGGAAGGACGTGGGGGGCACGTCAGCCAAAGTCAGGAACGTGCCCACTGGTTCTGGAGAGGGCTCCATGTCCATTTCCTAATGCTGAGGAGTGCAAGATCACAGTCTCTGAGGTGGGGGACTTGCCCACTGCTTCTGGAGAGGGCTCCTTGTATAGCAGTCCCTGGAGGGTGGCCTACATGTCTGCTGCTGGAGGTGAGGGCTGCACCGTCTCAGATAGAGGTGAGGACTCTGTGACCACTGGTGGTGGTGGTGGTACCCTGCCAGCCTCTGCTGGAGCTGAGGGATGCTGTGTCTCAGCTGTGGAAGATGCCTCCGGGGCCCCCTCTGTTAGAGGCGAGGGCTGCTGTGTCGCAGCAGGAGGTGAGGGCTTCTTCACTTTCATGGCAGGAGGTGAGGGCTTCTTCCCTGTCCTGGCTGTTGGAGTGAGATCCTTCCCCTTCCTGGCTGTTGGAATGGGATCCTTTCCCTTCCTCGCTGTTGGAGTGGGATACTTCCCCTTCCTTGCTAGTGGAGGTGGATCTTTCCCCTTCCTGGCTGGTGGAATGGGATCCTTCACTGTCTTGCCTCCACGACTAGGAGGTGCCTCCACTGTCCCCGTGGACTGTTTTGCTGAGGTGCTGGGCTGGGTCATTAGGACCCTGCTCTTACGGGCAGGACAGGGGGGAGGGGAAGGGCTCCCCTTCCCGGAAAAAGTAATTGAGAAGATTGTCAACAGACAACTGACCTGCTTCCTCCAGGAGAACAACTCTCTGGACTTGTCCCAATCTGGATTGTGCAGCAACAACAGCACCGAAACTGCCCTCATCGCCACCACCAACGACATAGGGACCATAGTTGACAAAGGCGAAACCATGGCCCTCATCCTCCTGGACCTTTCAGCCACCTTCGACACTGTCTGCCACCACACCCTATGTACATGGCTCTACGACGCAGAGATCCAAGACAGAGGTCTGGACTGGATCGCCTCTTTCCTCACCGGCAGAACCCAGAGAGTCCGCCTCCCTCCATTCCACTCTGAAGCCATCAAGATCATCTGCGGCATACCCAAAGGGTAAGGTCTTCATGACACCGCTCGCAAACATTGTCCAATCACACGACCTCAATATCATCTCATATGCTAACAACACTCAGCTGATCCTCTCCCTCACCAAGGACCCCGCGACCACCAAAACCAACCTCCATGAAGTAATGAAGGCCATCCCGAATGGATGAAGATCAGCTGCCTGAAACTGAACTCTGATAGGACTGAGGTCCTCATCCCTGGCACCACCCCCTCTGCCTTGGACGACCCCTGGTGGCCTGCCGCACTAGGAACTGTATCGACACCCACCAACCACGCACTCCTGGACTCATCGCTATCAAGCCAGCAAGTCAACGGCATCTCTTCCTCCTGCTTTTATACCCTCCGCATGCTTCAAAAGATTTACAGATGGATCCCTACCTGAACCAGAAGGATGGTCACCCAAGCCCTCGAAAGCAGCAGACTTGACAACGGCAACGCCCTCTATTCAGGAACCACAGCCAAGCTCCAGAAAAGACTGCAACACATACAGAATGCCTCTGCACACCTCATCCTTGACATCCCCCGCAACAGCCACATCACAGCCCACCTGGGAGACCTGCACTGGCTCCCCGTCAACAAGAGAATCACGTTCAAGCTCCTCACCCACGTTCACAAAGCACTGCACAACGCCGGACCAGAATACCTCAACAGACGACTCACCTTCTACACCACGACCTGCCAGCTTCGCTCTGCTGACCTTGCCCTCGCCACTGTTCCACACATCCATAGAATGATCACCATTGGCAGATCGTTCTCCCACCTCACGCCAAGACGTAGAACACCCTTACTATCCACCTGTGACAGACACAGGACCTGCTAACCTTCAGGAGACACCTCAAGACCTGTCTGTTCGAGCAGGAGCAGCCCACCGCACCTCGGCTCCTTGAGACGCTCACAGGTGAGTAGTGCGCTTTACAAATGATATGATTGATTGATAGCTCCTCTTGCTGGTCCACTACATCATTAAAAATGTAAAACTCTTTTTAAAGCAAAGCAGCCATGTACCCTTCAAGGAAACAGGGCTGCTTAAAAAAAATTCTGTTTTGAATTGAATCATAGTGATGGTGGTCTGCTGTCCCTGTAGACCACCAGGGCACTGATTACAAGCCAGTCCTGCCTAACTATTACTCACTCAGCTGGTTGTTTTGTGATCCCCCTACAGTTACTTGTTCTGTGAACCAGCACAATGTTAAATATTGGTTACAGTGGCGACCAGAATCCTAGTACACTTGGCACCATGTCTTATAGGGAGAGGCAGAGAGTGAGGGTGTTTTACACAGGATCACACAATTTTGAACAAATGGAGAAGCAAGGATGTAAGAAATGCCTCCTTGGCATGGTTCCCCTGCCTTTTTGCCTTTTGTGGATGCCAGTTATGATTGAAAGTGTGCTGGGACCCTGCTAACCATGCCAAAGCACCAGTGTTCTTTCCCTAAACTGTACCTTTGTTCCCACATTTGGCACAGCCCTGTCACACAGATAAGTCCCTTGTAAATGGTACCTCTGGCACCAAGCGCACCTTTGCCAGGGAAGGTCTCTAAGGGCTGCAGCATGTCTTATGCCACCCTGGGGACCCCTCACTCACCATATGCACACTGCCTCACAGCTTGTGTGTGCTGGTGGGGAGAAAATGACTAAGTCAACATGGTACTCACCTCAGAGTGCCATGCCCATCTCTCACTGCCTATGGCATAGGTAAGTCACCCCTCTAGAAGGCCTTACAGCCCTAAGGCAGGGTGCACTATACCACAGGCGAGGGCATAAGTGCATGAGCACTATGCCCCTACAGTGTCTAAGCATTTACCTTGGACATTGCAAGTGCAGGGTAGCCATAAAGAGTATATGGTCTGGGAGTTTGTCAAACACCCCTAAATATAGTATTTAGGGGTGACCAAGAACCCAGGAAATCAGATTCCTGCAACCTACACGAAGAAGAAGGACTGCTGACCTGAAAGCCCCGCAGAGACAACGGAGACGACAATTGACTTGCCCCAGCTCTACTGGCCTGTCTCCAGACTTAAAGAACCTGCACAGCTACGCATCCGACAGGGACAAGAAACCTCTGAGGACTCAGAGGGCTGCCCTGAATGCGAAGGACCAAGAAACTCCAGAGAACAGCGGCACTGTTCACCAACAGCAAAATTTTTGCAACTTTGAAACAACTTTGAAAGAGCTCTCCCTTCCCGCCGGAAGTGTGAGACTTCTCACTCTGCACCCGACGTCCCCGGCTTGAGCTCCAGAGAACAAACACTGCAGAGAGGACTCCCAGGCAACTGCAATGACGTGAGTAACCTGAGTCGACTCCCCTGCATTCCCACAGCGACGCCTGCAGAGAGTATCCAGAGGCTCCCTCTGACCGCGCCTGCCTGGTAACAAGGAACCGGACGCCTAGACCAAGCACTGTACCGCAGTCCCCAGGAAAGAGAGGAACCAACCTCCAGTGCAGGAGTGACCAACAGGTGGCCCTGTTCCTAACCCAGTCAGTGGCTGTCCCGAGAAGCCCCCCTGTGCCCCGCATGCATTGCCTAAGTGACCACCGGGTCCCTCAATTACTTCCTATAGCAAACCCAACGCCAACTTTGCACACTGCACCCGGCCGCCCCTGTGCTGCTGAGGGTGTGTTTTGTGTGCCTGTTTGTGTCCCCCCAGTGCTCTACAAAACCCCCCTGGTCTGCTCCCTCAGG
Source organism: Pleurodeles waltl (assembly GCF_031143425.1). Classification (NCBI taxonomy): domain Eukaryota; kingdom Metazoa; phylum Chordata; class Amphibia; order Caudata; family Salamandridae; genus Pleurodeles; species Pleurodeles waltl. The sequence continues at coordinate 1,417,522,109 of NC_090446.1, forward strand.
ACGCAGGTACTTACCTGCCAGCATACCGGAACCGGAGTACCCCTGTTTTCCATAGGAGCCTATGTGTTTTGGGCCCTCCTTTGACTTCTGCACCTGACCGGCCCTGTGTTGCTGGCGTAGTGACTTTTGGGTTGCCTTGAACCCCCAACATGGGCTGCCTATGCCCAGGAGACTGACTGTGTAAGTGCTTTACTTACCTGCAAAACCTAACCAAACTTAACTCCCCCATGAACCGTTGATTTTTTGCAGTGTCCACTTTTAAAATAGCTTATTGCCATTTTAACCTATACTGTGTGTACTACTGCTTTAATTCAAATTTCCCTACTTACCTGTGTGGAATACCTTGCATTTTATGTACTAACCTCAAATCCTGAATCTTGTGGTTCTAAAATAAATTAAGAGAATATATTTTTCTATATAAAAAGTATTGGCCTGGAGTTAAGTCTTTGAGTGTGTGTTTCTCATTTATTGCCTGTGTGTGTACAACAAATGCTTAACACTACCCTCTGATAAGCCTACTGCTCGACCACACTACCACAAAATAGAGAATTAGAATTATCTAATTTTGCCACTATCACCCTCTAAGGGGAACCCTTGGACTCTGTGCACACTATCTCTTACTTAGAGATAGTATATACAGAGCCACCTTCCTACAAAGGATACCAAGGAGATTCTTCTGACTAAAAAGTCGACAAGTCAACCACTAGATCTCATCTACCCTTGTTAATTTTATTACAGTTTACAATCAATGCAAAGGCTTATTAAACAAGGCTTCCCTATCAAGCAACTCTTGTCTTCAGTTTGACACCTGGAAGGGACGGTGAATGGAAAGTGACATTTTTTCAAAATTCCTCACTTTTCATCTTCAGTTTGTGTCCCTCCACTTCTTCAGTCACTGAAAACATTTAACACAAAGGAAAATATTAAAGCCATTTTCTGATAAAGAAAACAAGAGTTGCTAAGCTTTTCGGAGAGTCACTGTAAAAGGCTTGTAAAAAAAGCATCCTGCACCTCCACCATTTCCCATCTGTGCTAACCTTGCTGGGGTTTGTGCCATCTTTAGAGTACAGTCTTTCAAACATAGACCCAGATTTAAAAGAAAATGATGGAGCATGATGCTACTCCACATTTGGCAGCGCTGAGCTCTGTCATTTTCAAAACGCAGTGATGTGCCGTATTTAATCAAATACGCCGCCCTTATATTGCCCCTGCACTGTGGTTAATTTTGCTGCCAAGCGCCAATGCAGCCACCCTTGCGCCATGGAGCAAGGATGGCTGCGCTGTGGGGGGGGATTGTTTTTGTGGAGGAAGGGGCACCTATCTGCACAAAAACAATCTTCAAGGGTGATTTGCTCTTTTTATGTATGCTGGTGAATGCAGCACACATAGAAAGAGCAACAAAATCAAGGAGAAATGAAAGCATTGCTCCTTGTTGTACAATGCTAACGTCACTCCTGGGGTGGTGTTAGATTTTGGCACTGCCTCAGGTTTATCAAAACTCATAAATCTGGGGCAGAATCAAAACACAATGGGTGTTGCTGTGGCACACCCACAGCAACACCCATTGCACGCAAAGTGCTGTGTGTGAAGGGACTGTATTTTAAAAGATGGTGTTCAGCTACAAAAAGTGGCTTAATGCCACCTTGTAAATACAGCCTGGTGCGTAGCGCTACCAGAGTGTCACTAACAGTGATGATCCGGTGGCGATAGAGCCTTTTAAATTTGGCCCATAGTGTGTCATCCCCCTGCATGAGAGGAAAAGTTATTTGTACGAATGAGACTATCATTCCTTGCTTCTCGTCAGCGTTATCTTCATTTCTTTTACCCCAGAGATTTGGAACTGCTGACATCCTATACAAATCAGCATATACTTCACTTGAATTCCTCATTGTTCCCTGCATAATTCTAGGTTCATGAAGTTAGTGGGACAATCGCAAGTGTTCTGACTCGGGGAAGGCAAATTCATCTTTCAGCTGTTCAAAAGTTTTGTCCCGGTGTTGAACATGTCTCGAAGCAGGGTTTTACAGCCATTATCAAGCCTTTTTTTGGTAGGATGCTCTAGTCAGGCTTGGTGAAAACTCAGGCCCAGATTTATACTTGCTTTGTGCCGAATTTGCATCATTTTTTTAACGCTAATTTGGCGCAAAACAAACTCCAAATTTATAATCTAGTGCCGACGTTTTGGAGTTAAAGTCATTTTTTGCAAGCAGAAAACTACCTTACGTCAATGGGATGCAAGGTAGGCATTCCCAGGCAAAAAATGACTATATGGCCTTAACGCTATATTTATACCCCATGCTAAAATCAAGCACGGGGGGAAGGGAGCCTTAAATAATGGGGCTAACCTTGCTTATTGCCATGATTTAACGCCTGGGTCAGGGCAGGCATTAGGGGACCTGAGGGACTATTTCCATTGTCAGAGACCATGGAATGGGCCCACAGGTGCTGTTCCCTAGCCCCAGGGACACCCCCACCCACACCAGAGCGACATCAGAGGATGGGGGGACCCCAATCTAGGTAAGTAAGGTAAGGACAGGTGAGTATTTTTTTTAACTGCCACATTGGGGCCTAAACTTGGGCCCCCCTACATGGCAATGGCCCCATTGGTCATGCCCAGGGGACATATGACCTCTGGGCATGGCCATTGGGGTTATGGGTATGACTAATGTCTTTACTAAGACAGGAGTCATGCCCATGGTGGTTTAACGACAAAAAATTATGCTAGTCCCATATCGGCATTATCCTTTGGCGCACAGCTTCCTGTTCCCCCTAGGCCTCCCCCACCCGACTAGTGTCTTTTTTTATGACACTCTCCGGGGCTCACCGCTGCCTACCATCATTCCATTAATGTGACGCCTGGATGGCATTTTGGAATGGCGCAAGCCGGAGGTATACTTATTCACACAAAACTGCATTAGCTCAGTTTTGCGTGAAAAAATATAAAGTTGGCCCTCAGTGCTTTCCAAAATTGTGTTAAGGCAAAGGGAAGAGGTAAGTCCTGTTTGCCTGCTAAAAACCTCTGTGTACACATTCTATAGAGGTCGGATAAATGGGCCTGCGGAACCTGTTGTATCTCTGAGTCTGTCAGTCAGCTAGGCCCAGTGCTTAATTTGTAAATCAAGATGTGGTGGTGCCAAAAGCTCTCCTTGAAACATGCAGCTGCTGCATTTAAATGTGCCACCACTGAATACTGATGCAACATGATCCTACAGCCATCTCGGGCCACTTTAATCCATGTACAGCCACTCCATGCAGCTCACTCTGAGTCTTGCAGCTTTCTGCTTACTCCCTTTGTGACGCTTTATTGTTTTTCTCTTCCTCCTCCTTCCCCATGTAACTTTTGCTCCCAGTAAATGTCTGTAATGTAGAAAACGTGGGCCCAAATTTAAGAAAAATGACGCACAACTGAGCTAGCACAGTTGTGCATCAAAAAGTTTAACACCACATAATGACTTTCCTTAGCGCCATGCGTGCGCTGTATTTATGAAAGGTTGCACCATGGGAAGAAGGCTAGCATAAAAACATGATGCTAACCATTGCCACAGGTCAGAAAGAAAAATGATGGTAATGCTGCAAAAGTGGCATTAGCATGATTTATGCCATGTTATTTGATGCTAATCGTGCTAGCACCTTTTTTTGCTTCAATAGTGTCAAAAAAATGCTTGCAAAAACGCTAAATAGAAGCCACGAGGACCCAAGATGGGGAATGCAGGACAATGGAGACCTCAAAGAGGGCCTAACAGTCACGTGCAAGCCAGGATGGACCACCAGACTCACAGGAGAATGGGAAAAATAAGAGGAAGTGTTGTTTCAGTTAGGATGAAAATAACACCTTGGTCACAGAGGTGACGGAGCACCAACACCAGCTTTTTGTCACCCCCAAATTGCCAATAGGTAGGAAGGAGGCCCTATGGCAGTCAATAGTCGATAAAGTCAACAGTGTGGCAGAGGTGAAGAGGAATGTGACCTACTGTAAGAAGCGGTGGTACGATTGAAAGCGCAGAACTAAAGTGGAGCTGACCTGCAGCCGAAAGGCAGCACTATAGACTGGAGGTGGAAGTCTTGCACCCTAGGAGCAGCTGAATTAGCTGGAGGAGAGGGTGGCAGCAGTCATGCCAAAGGAGGTGGTCACTGGAGTCTCAGGGCAGGACAGTACAGCCTTCCAAGAACTACCACAAATGCAGGGTAACTTCAAGTGAGGGGCAGTCTTGTAACTGACAAATGGCACACAGGACACTTTGTATACATGCAAAAGGTTGCATGGGGGCACAATACTGGCCAAACACTTGTAATGGGCTCACACATTCCCCCCTATATGCACTGACCATTTCTCAAACCTCACATCACTCCCTTCACTGTTGTAAATGTACCATCTGCCCATGTGTAACACTCAATAGGCAACACCTACAAGGCCTGTTGCACAGGGTGATCCAGCAAGATCGATATGCTTCCATTCACCATTGGAAATGGGCACAAATATGATCATACGCAGCATATGGGGCATGTCTGTATTTATCATCTGTGCACCAGTACAAGTGTCTCCCATGTCACTATATTGCAAGGTTGCCTGTGTAGTGTGGATTGTTGGTGTCATGCACAAAGGGACACCTTCCTGCATAACATCAGCTACAAGTGGCCTCACACTCTCACTAGGGGCCATATTTAAGAGGTAGGTGCAGCATTATCATCCTATCGATTGATACCAATGTGGCCTGAAGCTGCCCATGCCCCTATTGCCACATTAACAAAGTTGTACAATGTATGTATAGATCCACTTTATAAATCTTTGCACCACAGTATGACTATGCCAGATATGATGTATGCAAGGGGGACAGTCCCCCCGAAAGGAGGACAAAACAAATGGGGCAGAAAATTCATAAAGATTTCACTGTGCTATCTTTTAATTTCATTTGTGAGGGCAGTCAAAGGCAGATGTTAAAGTAATGTACAAATTGTAATTAATAAACTTCCCTGTGCTTTGCTGCATTAGTGCCATCAGATATGGTGTGAATGCAGTAAAGCACCACAACATTGCCATGACTCATGGGGCTACTGTAGAAATGTCTGCCATGGTGGCTGTTAGAAATGGGGTCTTTGGTTGGCAGTCAGGTTACCCTCTGTCCAAGCAAAGGCCCTCAATCTAGTCAGGGTAAAGGAGAATCACCCTCAGCTAACCCCCGCTCACCCCCTTGGTAGGTTGGCATGAGCAGGCAGGCTTAACTTAAGAGTTCTAGGTGTAAAGTATTTGTACCAACGCACAGAGTAACTTAATGAAAACACTACAAAATGACACAACACAGGTTTAGAAAAATAGGAAATATTTATCTTAAGAAAACAAGACCAAATAAACAGACATCCAACATACACAAGTCAAGTTATTAATTTTAAAAACAATAGGAGTCTTAAATCCTTTTGTAAACAGGTAAAACACTGTTAGCATTGGAAAGGACCTGGTTAGAGTCAAAATAACACACACGGGCGAGAGTGCATCGAAAAAGATAAGCAGTGCGTCGATTTCTCACCCCCAAGTGAAATCGTGCATCGTTCCTACTTCTTCGGTCGGGTCGGCGTGCGTTGGTTTTCCTCTCCGCGATGCGTCGATCCGGGCAGCACTCGGGTCCGGGCAGGCGTTGAGTTGCTTTTCCACACACAGCATATTTTGTGTCAAAAATCCTGCCGTACGGTGATAGCAAAACCGCGCTGTGTGGGTTGCGATGTTATCAGCCTCTGTTAGCGATGCAGCACGTTGTTTCTCCAGCCGTGAGCGTCAATCTCCCAGCCGCGCTGCAAGCGATGCGTTGATTTCAGCCATGGAGCCGGCGGTGCGTCATTTCTTCAACTGTGTCTCATTTCCCCACAAGGCGGTCAGTGCAGGGATTTTCAATCTTGGTCTGCCAGCTTCACCTGTCAAGGCCCCATGAACTGGATAGGGCACCACTTGGCAGGGCAGGAGTCTCAGCAGAGAGTCCAGGTGCTGGCAGGGGAAGTGTTTGAAGGCCCTAAGACTTCAACAACAGGAGGCAAGCTCAGAACAAGACCTTGGAGATTTCTTCAGAAGCAGACATGCACAACAAAGTCCAGTCTTTGTCCCCTTTCACAAAGCAGAAGCAGCAACTGCAGGATAGCTCCACAAAGCACAGTCACAGGCAGGGCAGTAGTTCTCAGCTCTTCAGCTCTTCTCCAGGCAGAGGTTTCTCTTGATGTCCAGAAGTGATTTAAAGTCTGTGGTTTTGGGTGCCCTTCTTATACCCATTTTGGCCTTAGAAGTAGGCTAACTTCTAAGAAAAGTCTCTCTTGTTTGTGAAACCATGCCTTGCCCAGGCCAGGGGGTGGGAGACTGCATTGTGTGAGGGTAGGCACAGCCCTTTCCGGTGTGAGTGACCACTCCTTCCCTCCCTCCTAGCACAGTTGGCTCATCAGAATATGCATGCTACACCCCAGCTCCCTTAGTGTCACTGTCTAGAGAGAGGTGCAAACAGCCCAACTGTCAAGCTGACCCAAAACAGGGAATCCACAAACAGGCAGAGTCACAGAATGGTTTAAGCAAGAAAAAGCTCACTTTCTAAAAATGGCATTTTCAAACACACAGTCTTAAAATCAACTTTACTAAAAAATGTATTTTTAAATTGTGAGCTCAGAGGCCCCAAACTCCACATGTTTATCCACTCCAAAAGGGAATCTACACTTTAATCATATTTAAAGGCAGCCCTCATGTTAACCTGTGAGAGAGATAGGCCTTGCAACAGTGAAAACTGAATTTGGCAGTATTTCACTGTCAGGACATATAAAACACATAAGTATATGTCCCACCTTTAACAAACACTGTACCCTGCCCATGGGACTACCTATTGCCTATTTTAGGGGTGCCTAACATGTATAAAAAGGGAAGGTTTAAGCCTGGCAAGTGGGTACACTTGTCAAGTTGAATTGGCAGTTTAAAACTGCACTCATGCATGGTCTCCCCATACCTGTTTTGGACCCTGGTGCTCTCCCAATGGTCCGCTTCCTGCTCAAGCTTTCTGGGGTCAGTCAGCTTGCTGTCAATTAGGTGCTGGTGCAACTCTGGAAAACATAAACTGTACAGGTGCTCCCAAGCAATCAAATTGTAAAGCTTCTCGTATGTTGTTCCCTTACTGCCCTTCACCCAACTATCCAGCGACCTGCAAAATTAATCAACACATTGCGACCATGTTTGGGATTCCTTCTTTCTATAGGACAGAAACTTGTCTGATCAGGGGTGAGATCATGGGCCAGATGTATGAAACGAAATTGCATTCGCAAACGGTGCGAATCGCAGAAATCGGCAGTGAAAGCATGAAAGGCATTCGCAGGTCAAAAACAAGGAATCGCAAAAATTGCTAATTGCAAATGGTTTAGCGTGTCGCATTTTGCGTATCGCATTTTGCAATATGAAATACTGAACCGCTTTTTGCATTTCGCAAATTGCCAGTCCGAATAGCGACTCGCAAATACAGATTCAGTATTTCACGTTGCAAAATGCGATACGCAAAATGCGACACACTAAACCATGTCGCAATTCGATGCATCAAAAAATCGCAAATTACAAATTTTCGCAGAATGGCCTTTTGCACATGCAAATTACCACGGATTGAAACCAGATGGTAACCAGGTGCAACCTATATAAAGAGGCCCAGAATGCCTCAGCCTCTTTTCCACAATAGCTGCACTCTACGTCATGGCGAGGAGAATGAGGATCTTGGCAGGTTTGAGGAGAGGGAAAAGGAGACAGGTGCGCATTTGTCAGAGTGCGCATTACCCTTTTTGACCAGACTGAGGAGGAAATATTTGAAAAGTACAGGTTGATCTCAGCCATGATACTTGACCTGATAGCTGAGCTACAACCCATACTGAAGTGCACAACACACAGGACTAATAGCATACCCACCCATGTGCAGGTATTATGCTCTCTGCACCTACTTGCCTCAGGGAGCTATGAAGGGGTCATAGCAGCAGCTCGAGGGGTATCACAGAGTGCCCTCTCTAGATTTTTCAATGCATTTCTAAACGCCATGCTGAGCAGGATACACCAATACATCAGATTCCCCCACACTCCACAGGAAATACAGCAGACAAAAATAGATTTCTACCAGATAGCACAGTTCCCCCACGTCGTAGGTGCCATAGATGGGGCACATGTTGCAATCTGTCCACCATCAGCCACAGAGTATGTGTACCGCAACCGTAAATATCAACATCCAATGAACATACAGGTGATAAGCAATGCATCCTACATCCTCTCGTGGCCAGGTACGCCGGGAGCACTCATGATTCGTACATCTTTCGCCACAGCGGGATTCACACAAGACTGCTAGCTGGGGAATTTGGTGAAGGTTATCTACTAGGTATTTTCCCTCTGCTCAGCTACTCATCATACCCTCTGTTCCTTCCAGGAGACAGTGCCTACACAGTGCGCACCTACATGATGATGCCCTACCTACATCCTGCAACACCAGCAGAGCGGAGATACAATTCAGCACACAAGGCAACCCGCAATGTTGTGGAGCGCACCTTTGGCCTGCTGAAGAGTTGCTTCTGATGCATCCACAAAAGTGGAGGGGCACTACAGTACAGCTCGGACACAACCTGTAGAATAGTGGCGACATGTGCGATCTTGCACAATATAGCTACCACCAGGGGCATACCTGTTGAAATATCGGAGCCAGACTCAGATGAGGATGATGATCCCATACCACCCCTACAGCCAGCAGACAGGACCAGTGCAACAGAGGGCAGGCAAAGGCATGCTGACATCACGCACAACCATTTCAGATGTAAGTTATGACAACGCAACCTCACTGACATGTATTCTGGTAGTTAGCACCTTTATTACCTTGACTTCAGGTAACATGCGTGTCAATAGGACATAGCAATACACTTGAGTCAGACATGAGCCAATAACAGTGTCGCACTATTGTCATCATAGTTTACTGTTATTCTACATGTGAAGGTAGTCCCCTGTGGCCCTCAATGTCACTTTTTATGACCACACATCCCACTTGCGTGCACAGTGGCCTCGCCAGCACCTCTTGTTTCAGGCTCACAGGCAGTACTGTGCCTGGCACTGCGACGCCTAGGATCCATTACGGGCACTGCAAGACTGCTGAGGCTAGATGATTCCTCAGTATCCCCAACTCCCAGTTCGCTGGGTGTAGCACTGCGTGCTGCCAGCATAGCGTCCAGAACGTTTGTAATTTGCACCAATCCCTGGGCAACATCCCAACTGCTATGTGCTGCCTCCACCTGTGCGGCCACAGCACGCCGTGAGATCAGGGCAGTAGATGTAGCTAGACGATTTACAGATCTGCAAAAGCCACTGAACATACCCATGTATTGCTTTTCACACCTGCGGTGGCTGACTCGCTCATGCCTGATCTCAGTACAGAGTTCCTTAATTACATTTGTCAGTTCCTTGGTGTTCTCTGCAGCTGTCTGCTGTCCCTCATGCAGCTTGCAGATGTTTGTATTCAGACACTCCAACTGCTTGTGCAGCCCCCCCATATTGGCGTTGTGTGACTGGAACTGCCTGTGCATTGCCCTCAATTTTTTGTTTTGCAGGCGCTGCACTTTGAGCATGGATGCTTCCAGGCCCCTGAAAAGTTATGGGCCCTCACCTACATCTGTGTGCTGTGTGCCTGCTTTGTGAGGCCTCCTGCGGGGAGTTGAGTGGCGCTGGGGCAGATACTGCTGCCTTCCGGTGGATCTAGCTTCTGGGGATGGAGTGTGGCCTTCATCACGTATGTCATCGGAGTCCAGGTTCAGATCGTGGATAGGTAACGCCCTTGCCCTGCGTCTGATTGGTGCTATACACAAGGACTCTGTGGTGTTGGAGTCGGACACGGGCTGTGTTTCTGCATCCCCCTCATTGGCACATTCTGCTGCTGCTGGGCCTGAGCCATCGGTAACGACAATGTGCAGCATGTCATTTATGTATGTGTCACCAAATGTGGCACAATGGTAATAAATGTACACTTACATTGTATCACTATGTACTGGGTGTTTTGTTCTTCTGGGTGTCGCTCTACTACATTGCATTCTATGTGCTATTTTCAGCTCAGGGTTGTGGACTACCACTCCCAAAAGGCATTGTTGTGCCGCATGTAAGATGTGGAATGGACTACTAATCACAATGCTTTGCACTAATTGCTATTTCCTAAGAGGCATTTGTACATGCACATGTGGGGTTACATATCATTATTGGACTTACCTTTACTGGTGCTGGGTGTGCCGGACGTGTCAATGTCAGTGACCCCACTGACAGCTTCTGGAAGCAGTGTTGACTCCACCAGGTCTTCCATGGGGGTGGAGGGTGTCTGGGTGGATGGTCCGCCTCCTGTGCTCCTTGCCTCCCTTAGCCTGCTGGCCACCCTCTCCTTGGCACGGGAACGCAGGCTGTACCACTTCTTGCGTATCTCTTCCACTGAGCGCTGCGCAACCCCCACTGCTCAGATTTTGGTCTGGATGTCAGCCCAGAGTTTTTGCTTCTCACTCTCTGGTACCTGGAGTGAGCTCTTCCCAAAGAGCTGGTCATTGCTCCTCACAACCTCCTCAGTCAGCACCTCCAATTCTTGCTCACTGAATTTGAGCTTCCTCTTCCTCTCTCCCTTCTCCTTCCCATTACCAGCATTGGCCATGTTGATGTTAGGTCCTGGCTTGCTCACAAACGTGCTCCCTGGGACTGGTCTGTGACTCTCTGACTGCTCCTGTGGGTGTGGTACCTGGAAACAGCCTGGGCTGACTCACTTCCTGCTTGTGATGTCATCAGGCTGTGCCTGGTGTCCGTTTTTGCAATTTGCGATTTTCAAATACCGAATCGCAATTTTGTTACATTGCATTTTGCGACTCAGAAATAGCGATTTCTTAAAAATCATTATTTACGATTCGCTAAGGTTTTTTTTTCATACATCTGGCCCCATACCTTGTAATCAGGGCAACCTTCATGATAGGGTAAATGAGCCCCTGGGGATCCCCTAAGGATATCAGAGTATCCCTTCCCTCTACCTCGAAGTGCTTCCACAGGCACGCCCCCCAATGAGCTTCAGGGAACAGATTCATGTGGAGAGAAGACTCATACCCCTTGAACCACAACAGTATATTATCCTCCCTTTTGTAATCCTTCACAAGGTCCTTTGGAATGTGCGTCCTCCTCTCAGGCTGCACTGTGCTATTGCTGCCACCATCCCTGCTAGACTGGCTCCTCTGATCCTCTGATCCAGCTCCGTCAAGCTGAGCTCATGAGCCAGCAGTATCTTCTTTTCCTCTATGACCATCTTCCTCTCTTCCATCTCCCTTTGCATCCTGAACTTTTCCACCTCCAACTGGTGAACCCTTTTTGTCTGTCTGGCCTGTAACTCTTCAGGAGTCAGACCCTTGGATGAGACACTGCTACCTGCCCTGGAGAACCTCTCCCTGGACATACCAGGCCCACTTACTATACAATTGTCAATGGATTGCTCCTCCTCCTTCTCATCCTCCTCCTTCCCATCTGTGTGCACCTCAGCTTACCCAGGCCCTCGGTGCCTTCTGCAGCTCATCCTTCCTGGTGGAGCACTTAATGAGACAAGCAAGGTTTTTGCACAACTGCCTCAACTGAGCAACTGTGTAGCTTTCCAGTTTCCCTAAATCAAAATTAGCTCCAGCTGATGCATCTTCAGATTGCGATAAGATGAAGAGCTAAAAGTGCAAAGTTCCAAAGGCAGAAAAACAAGTTCTCAAACTGAGTTCAAAAGGCAATCAAGGATTACCACAAAATGGAATTAGAGAAAAAAATCAAAAAAGAGAAAAAAATCAAAAATCACAAGACAAGTAGTATGTCGTTACATAATGGTCTACACTGAAAATAGTAGTGTACACTTAATCACTCTATGTGAGGTACAAATACAAGTCGAATCCTCATCGCTGCCCACCAATGTTAGAAATTGGGTCTTTGGCTGTCAGTCAGGCTAGCCCTGTCCAAGCAAGAACCCTCACTTTAGCAAGGGTAAAGGAGAATCACCCTCAGTTAACCCCCAATTACCCCCTTGGTAGGTTGTCATGAGCAGGCAGGCTTAACTTCAGAAGCAATGTGTAAAGTATTTGCACCAACACACACAATAACGCAGTGAAACCACCACACAATGATACAACACAGGTTTAGAAAAATAGGTAACATTTATCTAAACAAAACAAGACCAAAATCCAACATACACCAGTAAAGTTATGAATTTAAAAAGCAAAAGAGTCTTAAATCCTTTAGAAAACAGTGAGAACGTTGTTGGCATACAACAGTACCTGGGTAGCATCAAAATAAAGCCACACGGGCAAATGTGCGTCAGAAAAGGCCAGCGTCAATTTCTCACCCACAAGCGAGAACGTGCATCTTTCCTCCTCCGGTCGGGTCAACGTTCATCGTTTCTCTCTCCCGCAAGAGAGCGATGCGTTGATCCGGACAGGCACCTCAGGTCCAGACAGGCTTTGCACTGATTTCCCACGCCCAGCCATGTTACGTTGAAATCCGGTCACACTGTGTCAAGAAATCGCGCTGCGTGGGGGCTTGCGTCGTTAACAACCGCCACTGCAAGTGTTGCTCGTTGTCTCTCTAGCCACGTTGCATCGATCTCCCAGTCAAAGGGTTGATTTTAGCCGCAAGGCTGGCGGCACGTAAATTATGAGCCACGAGGCGGGTGGTGCATTGAAAGTTTTCCTGCACTGCGGTCTTTGCAAGGATTTCTGTCCTTTTCCATCAGCTGCACCTTTGAAGGGCCCAGAGACAGGTTAGGGCACCACTTAGCTGGCAGGATTATCAACAGAAAGCCCAAGTCCTGTGTTAACCTATGAGAGGGATAGGCCTTACAACAGTGAAAAACAAATTTGGATGTTTTTCACCCTTAGGACATGTAAAACATATCAACACATGTTCCACCCATAACATACACTGCACCCTATCCATGGGGCAACCTATGGCCTACCTTTTACATGTATAAAAAGGGAAGGGTTGGACCTGGCAAGTAAGTACACTTGCAAGATCGAATTGTCAGTTTAAAAATGCATATACAGACACTGCAGCGGTAAGTCTGAGCCATGTATACATGGCTACTCATGTGGGTGGCAAAAGCAGTGCTGCAGGCCCACTAATAGCATTTTATTTAGAGGCCCTAGGCACCTCTAGTGCACTTTACTAGGGACTTACTAATACATCAAATCTGCCAATCGTGGAAAAGCCAATTACACATACATTTTACACAGGGATCACTTGCACTTTAGCACTGGTCAGCTGTGGTAAAGTGCCTAGAGTACCAAAAACAGCAAAAACAGAGTCCAGCACACAGTCAAAACATGGGAAGCAGAGGCAAAAAAGACAGGGGAAACTATGCCAGGGTTGCCAGGTCTAACATATATCCCCAGCAGCTGAAAGTGTAGAGAACTACCCAACCTCATGGGAGTACTCATCACTAATGCGGAAGAATCTGGATAGACCATCAGCAATGGCGTGTTCTGTTCCAGGTCGATGTTCCACCATAAAGTCCTTTCCCTGTAAGGAGGTGGACCACCTCAACAGTTTTGGGTTCTCACCCCTCATCTGCATTAACCGTAGGTTCCTCAGCACCCAGACCACAACAAAAGCTTCATGCTAAATTGCACTCCACCTACGTTCCTAGGGAACCTCCTGCTAATGAAGGCTAGAGGCTAGCCTAGGCCTTCTTAACTTAGATGTGACAACACTGCTCCCACACGATGCTCTGAAACATCAGTCTGGATGACAAATTCTTTAGAGAAGTCAGCTGCCTTCAGCACGGGTGCTGTGCACATGGCTGCCTTCAGGGTATCAAAAGCTGTCTGGCAAGCCTCAGTCCAGATAAGCTGTCTGGCAAGCCTCAGTCCAGATCACCATTCTGGCCTGATTCTTGGAGGTTAACTCAGTCAAGGGAGCAACAATAGTGCCATATCTCTTAACAAACCTCCTATAGTATCCTGTGAAACCTAAAAAGGCTCTCTCCTCAGTCTTGGTCTTGGGAGGCTGCCAAGCCAGAATTGTGTTAATCTTTGGCTGTAGGGGTGCAACCTGGCCACTCCCCACCTGGTGTCTCAAGTACACCACAGAACCCTTCCTTATTTGGCACTTACTTGCCTTAATAGTGAGGCCTGCCTTCTACAGGGCCTCCGACATTTTGCAGGAGTGCTGCAAGTGTTCCTCCCAAGTGGAGCTGAACACAGCAATGTCATCCAGGTAGGTTGCACTGAAATACTCCAATCCAGCCTACACCTGGTTAACCAGCCTCTGAAAGTTGGCAGGGACATTCTTCATCCCAAAGGGCATCACCTTAAACTGGTAGTGCCATTCTAAGGTAGAAAATGCTGAAATCTCCTTTGCCCTCCTCAGTCAGAACAATCTGCCAATATCCAGACGTTAAGTCTAGTGTGCTGAGATATTTGGCAGCCCCTAGCCGATCAATTAGCTCATCAGTTTGGGAAATAGGGTGGACGTCTGTCTTTGTGATCACATTGAGTCCACTGTAGTCCACACAGAACCTGAGTTCTGGTGTGGCACCAGAAGCAGAAGCCTTTGGTACCACGACCACTGGGTTGGCCCAAGGACTACTGTAAAACTCAATCACCCCAAGAGCTAACATTTTAGATACCTCCTCCTTGTCAGACTCTCTGTAAATCTTGTGTTTTACAGGTGGGCTGTCCCCAGTGTCCTTATCATGTGTACAGAAATGCGTGATCCCTGGGACCAAGGAAAATAATGAGGCAAACTGTCCCAATACCTGGCAACAGTCCCTCTGTTGTTCTGGAGTCAGTGAGGGAGGGAGCGTCACACTCTCCAAATACCTATTTTCTCCTTAGCAGACAGGAAATCAAGAAGAGGCTCACTCTCTTCCTCCAACCAATCATCTGTTTGCTGCTAGGAGCACTGTCAACTCAGGCCTCTCAAAGTGAAGTTTGAGGCAGTTCATATGCAGGACCCTCAAAGGGTTCCTAGGAGTCGGTAAGTTCACCAGGTAGGTGACATCACTCTTGCGCTCCACCACCTCAAAAGGCCCATTCCACTTTTCCAGGAGATCACTAGGCTCCACTGGTGCCATCACCCACACTTTCTGGCCAGGCTGAAACTCAACCAGAGTGGCATTCTGGTCATACCAGCATTTCATGTCTTCCTGACTTGCTTCCAGGTTCTCCTGAGCAAGCTTCCTGAAGCAGGCTGTCTGGTTTCTAAAGGCCAGCATGTATCTAAATACATCCTGGGGGGGTTACCGGAGGCCGTCTCTACGCCTTCCCTAAGCAGACTCAGAGGTCCTCTCACATAACAATTCCAGGGGACTAAAACGAAGTCCCTTTTGTGGCACCTCCCTGTAAGCAAACAAAAGGCATGACAAGAAAACATCCCACTTACGCCTCAAGGACTCTGACAGGCCCCTTATCATGCCTTTCAAGGTGCAATTGAATCTCTCAACAAGACCCTTTCCTTGGGGGTGGTAAGGAGTAGTGAACTTATATGTCACCCCTCACTCCTTCCACAGCGACTTCATATAAGTAGATATGAAGTTGGTCACCTATCAGATACCACCTCCTTGGGGAACCCCAGGCAGGTAAAAATCCCCATCACTGCCTGTCTCACCACATGGGCTGAGATTGACCTTAGAGGTATGGCTTTTGGGTACCTGGTAGCATGGTCCACCAAGACCAGGATACACCTGTTCCCCTGTAGGCTCTGGGACATCCCTGTCAGGTTCAGCCTCCTCCTGGACCATGGGCATTTCTGGGTCTGGTTTCCCGTGCCCCTTGCCCTTCCTCCTTCTGGCAGACACCTGGGCCACTCTTTCAGGCTCCAGTGTCTCCCGATCACCCTGATGGGCTGCCATTGACCAGGTGGACACACACAAACACTGAGGAAACCCAATTTGTGATTGGGACATTCAGACATTAATTTGTTACATAGCTGACACAGACCTGCTGTTGTAGGTACTGTCTGCTCTTGTACTACCTAGGTCAAATATCTGAACAGTAGTCTTCACATGTTTTTCCTGGGGTGCTGCTGTCAAATATCAACCAAACACACTTGTCCTCTGTATTTAACTCTCTATTAGACTTACATGTGAGTGCCACTGCGGGGTAAGTTTTATGCTGTCACTTGTGATCTTGACATCCAGACATTAATTTGTTGCATAGCAGACACAAACCTAATATTGTAGGTACTGTCTTCTCTTGTCCTACCTAGGCCTTGTATCTGAACAGCAGTCTTCATATGTTTTTACTGGGTTGCTGTTGGGAAATGCAAACCAAACACACCTTTGTGATATATGTGTGGCAAATATCATTTATTTGTGCAAGAAGCTATGTCAGGATTTCACCAACACATTCATGTTGTAGTGCATTGTGTGTAGTTGTTTCTTGTTCCAGAGTGTGTTCCTAATTTATTTGCATCTTTTGTGGTCTAGTCATGCTTTCCAAGATGTGGGTGAGTTGATAAGGTATGTGAATGTGAAAAAAAGTAATCCATGACAAATTTGAGTTCAAGTGATTTATTGACAAAACGTTGCTCATTGATGATTGGAGTACAGTCTCTAAGTGAAGAAGTTGTTCACAATATTGTCCATTCTGCATGCTCCAGCAGCAGAGTTTTGTTGATCCCCATCCTCTAGTTGTACATCATTGTCCTCATCCTCCTCCAGGGGGACCTCTACCTGTTCATCCCAGGGGACATTGTGCATACACAGATGTTGTTCAAACTTGCACATACTACTTCTATTTTGCATACAAGGGGTGGTACATATCATTACCTCCAGTTAGACCTAGGCACCTGAACCTGGAGTTTAGCATGCCAGATGCCCTTTCCATCACATTCTTGGTCCTCTTGTGTGCTTTATTGTAAGCCTTTTCAGCATCTGTATGTGAGTTTCCATATGGGGTCATAACCCATGGCTGGATGCCGTAACATAGGTCTGCTGCAATGGCATGGGAGAAGTAGTGCCAGATGCGCATTTGTGCTAAATGACCAGGCACTGTTTTTTTATAGTGGAATTGTAAATCTGACTTGCACCTGGCTTTCTGTATGTTCCTATTTGCGTGCATGGTTGTATTGGTGTGTGGTAGTACACTTTCCAGTAATGGGTTGTGCTTCAGAGGCATGGTGAATGTAGGATATTTTCTAGCATGACGGTTTACCCATGCTGAATATGTGTGGTGTTGTATTTATTTGACCCTTAGTCCTATTACTTCAGACCTGTAGACGAGTCATGCTGGCTACGTTTGTACTTATTTTGTGTGGTCTGTGCCATGAGATAAGTGTTGTGCCCTATGTGTTGCATGTGAATCCCACCCCCTTGGACATGGAGGCCCTCCCTTGGACAAAGAGTTGTTGTAGCAATTTACTGGCTAGCATGCATATGTGTATAGTGTGGCATAGTTGTTTGGGATGCATTGCCTGAGGGACAGGACAGGGCATGAGGGGCATTTCTGCACTGCCCTGCATCAGCAGTACAGGCCAAAATTGTGCCATGTCTCCTTGATATTTTGTTTTTCTGACCTCTACCAGTGTGCTGGCAGTAGTTCAGCTGCCAAAGTCCACTGTAGGCACCCTTGTAGCATGGTAGAGAGATGACAGATTTACAGGCTTGATTGTTGCTATGCTGTGAGGTATTAATTTCTACACATGATCTGTCAATGATGGTGATGTCCTATTTCAATGTGTGCTGCAGTATGCACCACACATGGGAAAAGTCTACACAATGAGAGTATCAGGTATTTTTCTTGATATGTAAAAGGTGATGCCGCCACTTGGGTGACATTAATTATTGCTGCATCCTCAGGTTTCTACATTGTGGTAAATGTGGGGCAGTGCCAATATGCGAGTTATTTGACGGTGGAATGACCAATTCCACTCTAAGTGATTTGTGTGAATGATCTATAGTTTCCATACTACATGGAAACAGGAGTAGTGGCTTGACTCCACCTTTAGAATGGAGAGAGAGCATTGCTCCACAAGAGCCTCATGAAAAGTGACAGTCTGGTGGTGCTAGGGACTTGTTCATGTGGCCATATGTGAGGGTGGTGTGCACTGAATGCGGTAGAGTGATGCATGTGGCATATTGCTCTCAGAACATCTGTGCTTTCCTGTCCATATGTGTGTAGTGTGGTGTATGTATTATTTGTCACACATCTTTAGGGTGTTTTCTGTGTTATGTAGTGTATGCTGGCTTACATACGAGTAGGCCATTGCCATATTGTCCATTGAAAATGTCCATTGACATTGATTTATTATTGAGTGTCTGAAGATGTAGGCATCATGCACGCTGCCCAGATATTTTGTGAGAATGCTGGTGCATAGCTTGTGAATATCTCGCGATAGCCCACAGTGGCCTGCACATTCATTGATTGTGTGAGTTTCCTGTTCCTATAAGGGAGTTTCCTAGCAGCAGGGTGGGCAAGTTGGACATGTGCACAGTCCATTGCATCCAGCACACGTGGGAACTGAGCAATTTGCGAAAATCTTTGTTTTGCCTCCTACTGCAGTTGCTAGGTGTTGGGGAACAGGATGTGTTGGGATGTGAGGTGGATGATAGAGTCCAGGACCATAGGGAGGAAGGCAGAAAAGGATGTTTGTGAGACACCACAAACTTGTGCTGCAGTGATCTGAAATGATCCAGAGGCCAGTATGTGGAGCACAGCCAGGAGCTTGGTCATGGGTGGTATGGTTGTACGACTTTCCACTCTTGCTGTGATGTTGGGAGCAATGTGGTGGAGCAGCTGTACGATGGACTCCCGCTTGAGATGATAGAGAGAGTCTGATAGTCTCTTTTTCCCTGAGTCTAAGGATGGATGTGTGAGGGCAACATATCCTCTCTCTCCTTCTTCACTACCTATGTGGCTGCAGTGGTGGTGGTTGAGGGTGCTGCAGTGGTATTGTTGGCACTTAGGGGGTCATTCTGACCCTGGCGGTAATTACCGCCATAACGGAGGTCGGCGGTAGCACCGCCAACAGGCTGGCGGTGCACCGCTGGGCATTCTGACCGCGGCGGTTCACCGCCGACTTCCCGCTGCCCTTGAGAATCCTCCATGGCGGCGGAGCGCGCTCCACCGCCATGGGGATTCTGACACCCCCTACCGCCATCCGGTTCCTGGCGGTTCTCCCGCCAGGAACAGGATGGCGGTAGGGGGTGCCGCGGGGCCCCTGGGGGCCCCTGCAGTGCCCATGCCAATGGCATGGGCACTGCAGGGGCCTCACGAAGAATTTCAGTGTCTGCTTTGCAGGCACTGAAATTCGCGACGGGTGCAACTGCACCCGTCGCACCTTCCCACTCCGCCGGCTCCATTCTGAGCCGGCGTCCTCGTGGGAAGGGTGTTTCCCGCTGGGCTGGCGGGCGGACTTTCGGCGGTCGCCCGCCGGCCCAGTGGGAAAGCCAGAATGACCGCCGCGGTCTTTCGGCAGGAACCGCTTGGCGGGCGGCGACCGCCGTCCGCCGCGGTCAGAATCACCCCCAGTGTTGTTGCTGTCCTCGTCTCTGGGTACCGAGCTGTAGCAGTAACAGGTCCAAGTTCTCCAGTTGTTTGCCAGAGTTCCTTCTGTGTGTTTTCCTTATATAGTTGTGGCTGGGTATCATTTTAATGCCTAGTCTGACTTGGCATTAAAATGTTGATGCTAATGGAAGTTACCACCATTTTTTCAAGAAGATCCTAGGCATGCATCTTTTTTCCGTTGGCTTTTAAATATGGCTCTAGCGGGTTAGTGTAATTTTTTAGGAGGGAACAGTTATCTTTCATATCATTGTCGATAAACAACGCAAGGTGAATTGGCGTTCCTGAAAAACGACACTAGATACAGGAAAGTGGATCTAGGCTGCTCAGGCCCCACTTCATAAATATATCGCACTAGCTTAGCAACACTTTTGCAATAAAAAAATGGCACAAAGTTGGTGCTAATGTTTCTTACATTTGGGCCTAAGTGCTACTGGCCCCAGTGTAGGTCCCCCACACCAGAAACCTGGGACTTAGAAACTTTTTGGCTTCAAGTGCTGCAGCTCAGGATCTGTGTCCAGGGCCTCATCTTGCCCTTCCATACCCTCCTCCTCATCCTGGTTCTCTGTTGTTGCCAGCATCTGGTGAGCCTCCACCTAGCGTCTCAGAGCCTTCTGGAGCTACAGATTTGTGGTGTTCCTCTTGGTTGGAAGCCCCTTTCCTTGCAGAACTCCTTGATCTCAGCCACAGAATAGCTCTTCAGATTGATGAGCTCAAATTCCATTCTTATAGGTATGGTGGCAGGTATAGATAGCCAGGTAAAATAAGAGTAAATTTGGAAAAAAGCAAAAGATCCAATCAAGGAGAATTAAAAAACCCTGAAATGAATATCAAATCATTTATATGAATCATAAGTATGACACCAAATCACTGTATTGCATTGCACAAAAACAAACACTAAATACCACCACTGAATACCAATGTGAGAAATTGGGTTCTTGGTTGAGGGGGTGAAATCCTACACAAGAAATAGCCAAAATCCTTGTCAGGGTGAAGCACAAAAGTTACTAAATTAACCTGCACTTAACCTTCTGGTAGCTTGGAACAAAAGCAGTCAGGCTTAACTTTGAGGCAAGGTGTACTTAGGCAGCACTTCAAAATAGTACTAAAATGGAAACACCAGAAAAATCCCATACCGATTTAGAGTAGATAGAGTACGATATAATAAATTATTTGAGACCAAAATTTAAAAAATCCTATCAGTAGAGCTGGGAGGCATGCAATTTTAAAGTGCCTAAAAGCACAAAGCACCACTTTTGGTTACCAGATCATGCAAGAGTAGGTGAAAGTCATAAGTTCAAGCCAACTGCAATGGAGCACGGGCCAGATACAAGGACCAGGTTAGCCCTGCTGAAGAAGTTAGCATCCCAAGTCTAGGCCAAAGAGTTCTGTTTGTGGTGGAGGAGGCAGCAAGGAGCAGGGGGAGCGCTGAAGATGGTTATTACTGTAATGTGAAGAGCAGCTAGATGACACAAATGGTTGTCGCTGTAGCACAAAGATTGTGTCGGGCATCACAGAAGGTAATTGCTGAAGATTCACATTGGTGATATCCGCTGACTCTCGATGCTGTAGCCCGAAGTGCAGATCTCACTTGACTGGTTGTCACTGACAGTCGCTGTTTTTTGAAGAGCCAGGCTCACTAGAGTTTTGTGTTGGTGGGTGGAACAGCTAACAAGTTCTAGGACCAAAAAGCACAAAACTGCAATATTTACCCTTTTCATCGAGGGAGATATTAACAGATGCCACAACAAGGGTCCAGTATTTCAGGGGTGACTCTTGGCGGTCAGGATCTCACTGCAGTAGAGGCCAGCAGGGCTTAGGCATGACCAGTTGCAGGTCTATGCAGCAGGTCAGCTGGGCAGATAGCGCGAGGCCTCTGAAACTTGTTATGTCCTTGTAGCTCTAACAGGAGTTCAGACATCAAAGCCTTAGAGTTGTTTTAGCCTGGGATGAAGGGTGAAGGTCCAGTCTTCTTTTTCAAAAAGCGGAACAGGCCACAAGCAGCAGTGCAGCAGGGTGTCCTTTTGCAGTATCCACAGATCCAGGTGTGCACTGAAGAATTGGGTCTGAAATTCTATTATTTATAACTGATGCCAACTTTGAAGTGAATGAAGCTTCTAGAATCCTCCCCCTACAGAGGTGTCTGGAATTTGCATCCTCCGTGCCCTGACCCCAGCTTGGCTTGGTGCACAAAAGGCTAGTGCAAAACCCTTTGTGACTATGCTGAGGCAGGGTCTTTGAGATGTGCATGTGGTAGGTGGCCGCTTCTCCCCCTCATCCTGATGGATATGGTCCATCCTGACAACACCTATTCCTCCATTGTTTCACTGTCTGTGGGTAATACACAAAGACTGGGTATAATACACAAAGACTAATGCAGACTGCATGCACTAGATAGTTAGGACACAAAAATGGCAATTTTCTAAAAGGTCATTTTCAGAATTGTCACGTAAAATTGTTTACCATTAAAGAGAGTTTTAAATTACTGTTCTTTAGAAACCAAGCACAACTTTCCAACATGTTCCCAATTTAAAGTTATTACTCATTAAAAGTAATAATGTAACCCAATGCCACCCAATAGGAGTGGCAGGCCTTGCACTACCAAGACTTGTAAAATTTAAAAGTACATCTAACTTTTTAAATACACAGCACCCTGCCCCATAGGCTGCTTAAGGTCTACCCTGGGGGTGACTATGGATTAAAAATGGATGTTCCGACCTGACCAAGGTTTGTTTTGTCATGTTGAAATGGCTAAGTAAATTAGTAAATCTTGGTCAAAAATGTGTTTTTATTGTATCGTTCTCTTGCACATATCATTTTGTTTTGGTTTAACAAACTATTCAACTCAACAAAATAGTTTCTCTCCTTTATAGTTCATGGCATTTGAGGGTGGAGGGGCCACAACCCCCACCTTTTCCCCCTCACTAAAAGTGCCTGTCAGGCTGAGCAAAGGTCAGCCAGACAGACACTCTTCATGTTCAAATCAGGCAGCCAGGAGTGAGACATGCGCGATTTGAGCAGACTCCTGGCTGTCTGAGCTGAATTTTGCTGGGCTAAAGAGGTCACTGCTCCTATGGGCATGACCTCCTCAGCTCAGCAAAGGTGCCTCAAGGCCCTTCCCCTCGGTGACGACGGGAAGTGTCACACATTGACTTCGATCCTGGGCGCTTCAGGTTCAAGCCATGAAGCGCCCAGGGCGCGTGTCAACCAGTGACAACACTCACAGAGTGGAGTGGGGTCAGAAGTCTCACTGACCCCATCCCACTCTGTGACGAAGTTGGGGCTGCTGCCTTCCCTCATTGTCTGACCTAAGGTCAGCCAGTGAGGGAAGGCAGCAGTCCCAACCCTCCTAGTACCTCCGAGCTGAAGGTAAGTGTGTGTGTGTTTTTTAAATGAATGTTTGATGCGTTCGTGTATGTTTGACTGTTGATGAGTGTTGTGAATGGAGGTGCGTGTGTGTGTGAATGAATGAGTGTGAGTGTGCTGCCCCCCATCCTAAAATTACCGGCGGCCACTGGTAAGGACACAGGCAAATTAGCGGTCAGCCACCAAAGGCATTGTACATTTAAAAGTTCCATGGCTAGAGGCAGACTAAACTCCCTCTTAAATCACACACTGTGACTAAAAACGAGGGTGAAAGCTTACAGCTATTCCTCCATAAACAAATGTATTAAAGGTTTAGGGTGCCTTTGTTAGGAACAACACCCAACGTTTAAAATGTCTAATTTCTGTGACTAACATCTTTTATCTGACCAAATAAACCAATATTCGGCAGGAACGTTCTGCACTAGAAGAAGCTATATTTTAATTTATGCTGAGATTGCTTTTTTGGCTATTTTAAAAGCTCTCTGACAAGATAAACGAAGCTGTTCATTTGATTTGATTTGATTTGGCGCAGGAATGTATTTACCTAAAGCTTTAGTAGCTGTGTACTGAACAACATGTGTCTAATTATTTTGAAATCTCAAGACACTAGTGAGAACAGAATACTGAGGCAGTTGTCACGCCCGTTCTCAGTTATGGGAATTCTCATTAAGAGTCCGCATTGCAGCTAATTTTCAAAGATGCTTTGACCCAAGATCCTCAGCGGTAAAATTCAGCTGAAGTCTTTTTGAGTGTTCTATTTCATTTGACCAATAGATGCCTCTTTGTAATTTGTGTAACAGTAGCTACTATTGCACTTTTTTTAGTTTGACATGTGGGCACTTCATGGCAAAATACTGCTATCTCCACAGAGGGAATGTTAACGGCTCTGACACTGTCAGTCATTGGTTGAGTTGTCAGTCACATATTGATCAGTCCACATTCATCATTCACTGATTGTTCTAACTACAAAGCATTACATACAGGCCCAGATTCTGAAAGGTGCCACAAAGTGCAGCGCAGCAACAAAAAACGCTGCACGACAAGGAGAGATCATGAGAGCTCCACACTCACATAGAAAGGGCACTCTTCTCCCCTCTCCCTAGCACTGATTTCAGCTGCCGTGCATCACACATACACCTTAGCGCCATAGTGCTAGGGTGTGTGCGTGAGTCTAGCATAGGTTTTGTACAGAAGGATACCCTTCCTGTACAAAATACTATGCCTAGACAAGTGAAAATGCTTTTTCTACTTTGTCTATGTGTTGTACAGTGCAGCAAACATGCAAAATCAGAAAAGTAGGAAGAAATTAAAACATTTAGCCAGTTTACGCCTGCTTTTCAGCTGCGTTATTTTTTGGCGCTAAACTCTTTCTTCTGATGTTTCAGAATAGGGTTTAGCATCAAAATGCATGGGTGGTAGCATGGGTACGCCCATGTACCACCCATGTTAAGCATACTTTGCCACACAAACCAACGCAAATACCAATTTGCGTTTAGCGTTGGTTTAGCGGTACAAAAGCAATGCTAAACCGACGTTAAACCTTTGAGAATCTGGGCTCTAGAGTTATTTTTGTATTTTCACTAGCATAGCATTAGCATTATGTATGTAAGAGTCCTTTTTTTGGTTGAGTGCGCATGCGCTTCTGACCTATTGTAAGTATTATGGGTTTTTAACCACACCCACCTCACTCCCATCACCATCATTCGTTCATGGGCTTGCTTTTCAAAAATCCCTTCGGGCGTTGGTAACTGCTTTATGATTGTCACGCCTCGGGCAGTTTTGTTACCGCTTTGGATACTGACCCTGTTACATGGATTATTTCACCATTGCCGATATGTTCTACTGTGAGTGACCTACTTTTTAGGGTCCAGCCGGCGCTAGCATGCACATGCGAATCACTGTAGTAGTTAGAAAAGGGCTCAGAGCCCCGTCCATGTCATATCAGTGACTTTCATTGGTTTGTGGGCTTGCCTTTTAAAATCTGCTTGCTTTCATTAGAGAAAGGCATGCATACGTCATGCCTTTTCCGATGATTAGCCCTCCTCGAGCTCAGCGACCAAGTACTGAAAACATTCGAGGCTCGCTGTTTTCCATCCAGTTTGTGGACTACTTTTTCTCTTTTTTCACAGCGCAATCTCACTTGGCAGAAGTCGAGCGCTTTGCATGACATCAACCCTGTTACATAGTTACATAGCACTTTTGCTGGTTACGTAGATAATTGCACTTTTGCCAATAGGTTTCTCTACGAGTGAACTGCAGCAGCGCGATTGTGCTATTTTTTTCCATTTAATGAGGCAAGAAAAGTCCGGTTGGGAGTTTACAACTGCTAATAGCTCTAACTTGGATAAATGCAAGACCCGTTGCATTGCACATGCCTGTTTTCTTTTGTGTCTCTCCTTTGTGCTCATGCTCATGGCAGCCATGGCACTTTGAATATGCTGCCAACATCCATACCTTTTTTAACCCAGCACTTCTGCCACGTCTTGACTGACATCACTGTGTCTGTGTGCATATATAACGTTTCCAAAAATCACAAGGCCCTTTCAGCACACGCTGCCACCAGTGCATGAATTTGTTGTACTGCACATTCTAAACATGACATCAGACATACTTTCAATATCCAAGGATGAATAATGTTGTCCTAATTGCCACACATGCTATTTTAACATGGCATTGCACACATCATACAATCTCACACCCAACCTTTGCACTACACATTAGACGAACAAGGTAACACTTACTGGCAACATCGGGGTCTGAAATCTTGCAACCTCACCAATGGTGTAGGGGGCAGGATATAGGTCTGTGAAAGTTGAACAAAGAACACCATAGACGACTGTTGCAAATTCCACATTGTTAGCTGATTAACCTTGATGAGTCAGGTTAGGGGATGACCAAGTGCCCCTTATAATATATCACTTTGACAAACATTGTTAGGCCATGCAAACACATACATATATGAGCTTGACCCATAGGTACATATCTCAACTACATCAGTAATTTTGCAGAGGACAGTCCACTGACAATTTTCAGAAGCATAACGCATTGTTGTGTCACTCTGCACATACATGACCCAAGCACCATATGCATCCATGACTTCCGTACTCCTGCATCATGTTTGTCTATGCAAAATACCACAGTGGTCAAGCCCCTGATGGACATGGACAGTAGTGCCTGGTAAACATGTACCCTTGCACAGTGACGTGTGTTTTCTTTGATGCACTTCAAATTATTCAAGCAAAACACAGTCTACAAAGACCAGAATGTGCTGATTGTCAGCTTGACGGTGCGTTGTTCCCCATCTAATAGATGCAGGTTGGCACAGACACACTACTTGAAGTCCTGACCTATGTCATGACATGGTAAAGTAAACTGCATTGCCTACAGTCATGCAAATGCGAAAAAAGATTCAGAAACATTTAAGGTGTACGAACTAACAGTTCTGCTTACCTCAATTACCAGGTGATCCAGGAGGTCCTGTTCCCAGAAGATAAGGTCTTCCTACTGGTGCTTCAGCTGGTGGTCAGTGCGCTGGGATGAGAATATATTTGTGTTAGCTGGAACAGCATCTTGCTCCAGTGCAGCATCTGTGCCTCTGTTTTGTAGCCCATTATGACACTGCCAACCATTACCGCAATGGTTAGGAGGTAGTGGCAAACTGTTCACAGGAACCCTCCCAGCTCATCAGTTGTCATTCTCCTGGCCCTTCCCTTCCCTGACACATTCCACACCAAATTCATTGCAAACTTAACACCCACAAAGAAAATCCCAAACTAACCCAAACTACCCCAACAAACTTATCTACCCCAAAGACAAACACCCAACAATACTCAGACGATAACAGCACAAAATGACAAGAACATAACAAAATTGGCTTTAGTGACAAAACACAGACAGCACACAGCACAAAAGACTCAAATCTAACCACTCCCCAGACCAGCACAAGCACCACACAACCTCTCCATACACAGACACAAAGACTGTAAAGGGAAAGTGAAAGTAAGCTCACTTTTTCATGTGTGGAGCAAGGAAGTTCTATTACATCACTTCCTGGGCATATGTGTCACGTTTTTGTGACATGCATTGTTTTTTTTTTATGCATGACTGCCCTGCTTAAATTTTTGAAGGATGGCTGACAGGGCATAACGTTTTAGTTTAGACAAGCAGGTGCCATGTATCAATGTATGTATACGTAATGGTTTAAAATAACCGTATAAGTAAATGTTTTTGACGCATGATGGGCATGTGTGGATTTTAGAGGGAAGGCTAACAGGGCATTCAGTATCAAATTTCACACACAGGTGCCATGTGTCTCCCATATTGAAGGTAAATTCTACACATTAATTAATGTGTTGTCATTTTTGTATGGGAAATACTGAAATATGTTTCCATATGTTTGTAGGTGTGTGGGATGCATGGAAGGACTGTGAGTGTTTGCAAATGTGCATGTGTATGACACATTTTTCCACATTCATGTTTTCACATGTGTACAATGTGTGTGCTGTTAGTGTACATATGTGATGGAGCTCTTACTGTTGGTCTAACACAATGTCATTTCAGAATTTCTACTGTTTGTTTCATCACACAGCATATGACAGCTGGCCCATATGCAAAACGTATACATGCACATGATATCCTTAACAAATGTTTACCCAGGGATGGTGATGACTTGGGTTGGTGTATAATTCGCCCTCCCAGAACTATGTAGGTGCAAGTGTGTGACAAACTGTGGTGTGTCTCTAGGGCCAGGCACCATGATGTTATGGAACTCATGTAATGTACAATTGCCCATGAATGCAATTTCTTGGATATGGTGTAATGACATATGTCATGGTTGCAATGTATGTGATATGGTAGTAAGTGAAAAGTGTTTTTCATGTGTGATCAGTAATGCATACTACAATGATGTGTTTAGGGCTGTGACTTCTACAAATTTTCAATTCCATCATGGAAAATTTTGCACCATTGTAGCAAAGATGTGTGCTCATATCGGTGTTTAACCTGGTCCCCTATGTAAATACATGTGTACTGTACTTATAAGTTCGGAATTTCAATTTTTAACAGACACCATGCCATATGGTGACTGTTTTCAGTTGTCCATGCGCAGAGTTATAGGCCACACCAAGCCTGGACCACCTAGGTGGGACATGTGAGATAAATGTTAGCAAAAATTTGTTTAGTACACACACTTTGACTGAACAATTACTCACCCTTTTGTTTTGTCAGCTTTCCCTTTTAGCACACACTCTATGCATAGCTGCTCTCAGACAGTGATGGCAGGCTAATCATCAGTGCTCCAGTGGCACTTTGTATGCCCAAACAGCCCCATTGAGCTGGTGTGTGCACAAGTTGACTGTGGGCCACTTAGCATAGTTCACTGTGCACATGTGGCAGGCCCCTGACTATGTTGAAAACGTAGGTAGCCTCCTCTTGGGATAGGGGTGGGGTGGCATCCTTAAGTTTAAATTCAGCACTGCAGTACACAGTCAACTGCAGACATCTAACTGCACGATTGTAGTCCCATGCTCAACTATGTTCTGGTGACTTTTAGGTTGCTGATGTCAGCCTTGCCCTATTATATATTAGAGGCTTACAGGTTGTTTGTGTTAGATTTGTCTCATTATTTACTAGGGATTGACATGACAATGTCTACATATGTAAGATTTGTTCCTCCAATACTTTGTTAGGTCATTGGCAGATAGTGGAACCGGGTCATGTCTGCAAACCCAGTGTACAGATAGTGTCATTTTCCACTTGCTTCTGTCACACTTGTTTGTACTGGCCTAACCCACAGTTGTACTTGTTGGCAATGTGACTGAGATATGTACTCTCACACAGGATGTGTGTGAATATGTGTCTGGTGTTATATGTTAACATTATTGTTTAGTATGTTGAGTATTTGACAATGTATTACCATTCATACACATTGAAGGCAGATTGTGTGATGTATGCTTTTAGGTCAACGTTGCTGGCACATTTTCTGCAGATCTTCCTTAGTACACATCTTCCTGATCCTCACTGCCCCTTCATTCATACACATCATAGTCAGTCATACTCATCAACTTTGATAATGGACATTGCTTCTTCTACAGGGTATTCAATATTTGCCATAACATTTTCTGTGTCTGCAACATGAGATGACTGATCGCACACAGGACTGAACACCAGCCACAACACTTGTGTAGTATCTGTGTCACCTGCACATATTGGAGGTCAAAGTTAAGTAAAAGAGTGTCTCAGCTGTCCTTCCCATTTCTTTGTTTGACATGAGCACTCACACACAACTGCATTCCCCAACCTTTGTTGCATGAACTATCAGTGTATTTTGATTGTGTGAATGCTCCTGATAGCTATGCGTAGAACAAGCAAGTTACAAAATGTCTGTGTCCTTCATCACACATACGGTTTGCGAAGGCTTTCTGACTTGACATTGCTTGACTTGCATGCACAATACAAACTGGATAGATTCTGACAGACCTAGACATTCAGGTGTTTTGTCCTCTGTATTTAACTCTCTATTAGACTTACATGTGAGTGCCACTGAGGGGGACGATGATGCTGTGGATGTGAATTTCAAATAGGGATCTAAGGAGTTTACCCAGGTAGTGAACTGGTCTACTACAGTTAGATGTCCTTGCCATATGACCAAGATATCGTCTATATAGCGTTTCCATAGTTTGATTTCATTATGAAAAGGGTTGGAATGAGGCAAGATGTATTTCTTCTCAAAGTCAAACATGTATAAGCACGTTAGCCTTGACTGAAAACTATTTCCAATTTGAAGAACAATTTGTCCATCAAATACGAGGTACATCGATGGGAAGCACATTTGCACCAAGCTTAGCGTGCTTATACATGTTTGACTTTGAGAAGAAATACATCTTGCCTCATTCCAACCCTTTTCATAATGAAATCAAACTCTAACTGTAGTAGACCAGTTCATTACCTGGGTAAACTCCTTAGATCCCTATTTGAAATTCACAACCACAGCATCATCGTCTAATCTACCCTTTTTGGACTTGATGATTTCAATTGATGAGAATGGCCTACTAGTGACCAGTACGTACCAAAAACCCACGGATCGGAATAGCTTGTTATTGTACGAAAGCCACCATCCGAAGGCTCTTAGAGATAATCTACCTGTAGGCCAGTTTCTACGCCTTAGAAGAAACTGTAGTACCCTTCGAGACTTCGACCAACAAGCAAATACTCTACAAGCAAAACTCTGTGATCGCCACTATCCACCAAAAATAGTGAATCTAGCTCGCAAAAGAGCCAAAAATAATCAGAGAGAATGGCTCTTATCTACAAAAGATAAAACTCCTCAGTCTCGGATCACATGTGTTTCCACTTTCACCCCGCTATCCAACGATATAAAAAAGCTGATTAACAAACGTTGGTCAATATTGGTGAGCGGAGGAATGAATATATCAAAACCACTCTTCGCCTTTAAGCGCACTTCTAATATCAAAGACCTAGTGATACATACATGCCCCCGAGACGTACATGAAAACCATTCACAAAGAACACTGTGGGATCTTCCTCCAATTGAAGGACATTACCCCTGTGGGAACTGTAATGTGTGCATAATAACTAGACGAATCAAATCTTTGGACCTGAATCCTATAGGGACCTGGCATCTAAAAAAACATACAAATTGTAACTCCAAGAATTGTATCTACATGATTACATGTCCTTGTGGACTACGTTATGTTGGGATGACAACACGCCCAGTAAAAATCAGATTCAACGAACACAGGAGCAACATTAGATGTCGTAGGTTGACGACGAAACTATCAACACACTTTATAGATGCTCCCCAGACTCCAGATGACCTTTAGTGGGTAATACTGGAAGCCACCATAGTCAGATCTAATGACGCTAAATTCCTCTTCAGACTGGAACAACGTTGGATCTTTAAATTAGGTACATCTACACGAGGACTGAATGATGATATTCCTTGGAATGTACTCTCTCTGTAACGTTATGAATCAGTTATAAGACCTGTATGTTGTTCATCATACCAAGTGTGGGCTGCCGATAGCCTGTCAGGCCCATTAGCATTGACTTTTATCTGCTCCTCCCCTGTTTTGAAGACTACTTCAGTCATTTCAGTGGATTTACTGAAACAGCGGTGCATTAAGAAATCTTTTGTTTCATTTTCGCTTAATTGAAACATCTTTAACACGGACCTAGATACCTTCTTATTTGAATGACTTATTTCCCCCACAATCGTGGAATTGAGTCAGTTTTTACTGTTTGTTTTATCATCACTCACGAGTCCTTCCTCTATTTCCTTTACCTGCCGTAGACGCGCACCGCCCTGCAACGCTAGTTAAGCGCGGCTGGGATGGTACCCGCTGTTTTTCGGGACGCGGTCGGCAGGGTAGGTTAATAAACCTACGAACGACGTATCACAGTGAGTAGGCCACTAATTGAGTATTAATTTCTTGTTTTCACAGCAGAATGTGTCGCTCTCGTGTCACATTTCAAGTGGCCATTATACGTTCTGGCTATATAGCGATATCAGTTGATTACAATGTCGCTTACATTACAAATGGCCATCTCGCTTGCTGGCTATACAGCGGTAATGACTACAATTTTTTTTTTGTTATAACTAATTTTTGTTGATTTAGCACGAAGTCTAAGAAAGATAGTGTTTTCACATTGAACCAACCTAACGCGTGCTGAATAGAGCTTACTACACACTTGGAGGTGTTGATCTATACCTACTATAAATCCAGTATTACCTTGGAATCAGGGTATTTCATTTTTTCCTATGACTTAGTTTTAAAGGAATGTTTCGCACACCCAGTTATTTACATCAGTTACTATCTTGTGAGTGTGCGATCCTTATAATGGACAACGCAATAGAATATGTGAGTCAAATGACTAACTCACTTTTACTTCTGATGGTTACATCTAATGTTTAATGTTGAACCCTCTTCTTTGATATGTTAACTTATGTCCAGCTATTTTGCCATAATTCTCATTGTTTACGACTACCAATACCCGGAACGTCAGTTCCAGCTTTTGACTAGCGATCCCAAGGAGCTCTCTCCTAAAACCGGGGATGGTAAGCTGTATTCTTTTTAAATGTTTTTTGACACGAGTGGTGCACTATATCACTTTGTTCACTTTGTTGGTTGTACTATACAATTTGCATTTATTATTGTATTTTCTACGATCACTTTTTATTTGTAGGGCGACCTTTTTTGACATAACAGACGCACTAAAGTAAGTGACTGTTTGATTATCCTTTGTCCCGAATAGGGTAATATTAGTTTTTGTTGGAGAAGTTCTTGTTATCTTTGGTCCTGATGAAGCGCCAGTGGACCCTGTTGGGTCAATAGGTGCGAAACATGTAGACCCTATCAAGTAGGACGACAACTAGGTAGTCCCTCTTGTTTAAATGCTGAGAGCCCGTGAGCATTATCACTCACCTTTTGTCTCTCTCTCTGTTTTTAACCTTGGTCTCCATCTTATCACAACTGATTAAAAATCATGATTAATAAGTAGATGGGTAACCAACTTTATCATTTTTCTCTCCATTATTGCGTGAGCACTTAATTCCATCTGCAGTACGGTTAAGATCTCCCCTTGGGGAGCCCGTTAGGCATTGCAATACCAGCCTAAGGAGGAGTGTTTCCCGATGATGATACCTTGCATCCAATGCGATGCTTGAGGGCTCTTACTCCTGTAGATAAAGGTTCCTCTTCCTTCCCTTTTTGGAACAGTGTACTTCTGTATTTACTAGACATTGGGGCATACACAGATGCTCATTTTATTTCACACACGGGGTGGTGCATATCATAAATTCCTCCAATTAGACCTAGGCACCTTAACCTGGATTTCAGCATGTCAAATGTCTTCTCCACTATATTTTTGGTCCTCTTGTGTGCTTTATTGTGAGCCTTCTCAGCATCTGTATGTGGGTTTCCGTATGGGGTCATGAGCCATGGCTGGATGCTGTATACTTGGTCCGCTGCAATGGAATAGGAGAAGCAGTGTCGGACATGCATTTGTGTTTATTGCTAAATGGCCAGGCACTTTTTTAGTGGAGTGTTGAATCTGACTGGCATCTGGCAATGTGTATGTTTAAGTTTGCATGCATGGTTGTATTGGTGTGTGGTGGTGTACTTTTCAGTAATGGGTTGCACATCAGCGGCATGGTGAATGTAAGATATTTTCCGGTATGAAAGTTTGCCTACGCAGAATATGTACGGTGTTGTATATATTTGTCCTTTAGTCCCCTTAGTCCCATTACTTTAGACCTGCAGACGAGTCATGCTGGCTAAGTTTGTATCTATTTTGTTGTGGTGTGTACCCTGAGACAGGTGTTGCGCCCTGTATGTTGAATGTATGTTACATGTGAATCCCACACTCTTGGACATGGAAGCACTTCTTTGCACAAAGAGTTGTTGTAGCAATTTCCTGGCTAGCATGCATATATGTATGTAGTGAACATGCACAGTGTTACATAGTTGTTTGGGATGTATTGCCTGTGGGACAGGACAGGGCATGAGGGGCATTTCTACACTGTCCTGCTTCACCAATACAGGCCACAATTGTGCCACGTCTCCTTGACATTGTGCATTTCTGACCTCTACCAGTGCACTGGCAGAAGTTCTTCAGCTGCCAAAGTCCACTGTAGGCACCCTTGTAGCAAGGTAGAGAGAAGACGGATTTACAGGTTTGATTGTTGCTGTGCTGTGAGGAGTCCATTCCTAGACATGATCTATTAATGATGGTTATGTCCTATTTCAATATGTGCTACAGTATGCACCACATATGGTCAGCATCTGTTGCCCTCCCAGATCCCCCTGCTGCTGCTGCCTCTGCCTTAGGAATGAAGTGAGAGTCTACCTGGCTCTCAGTTTAAGCCCTCCTCCACCTGCAGGCTCCTGCCTGCGCCTCATCCCTGGTGGCTAGTGGCCATCTACAAGTAAGTATCTTCTGTCTCTCCTTACTCCTGCTTTTATACTTCTGCCTTTTACCTCTGTTTTACTTCATTTATCTTTTTTCTGTCTCTTGTCTTATTGTTCTGTCGCTTCTGTTCCCCTCTCCCTCCTGTGCCGCTGCCACCCCTGTGGGCCTGCCCTCTCCACTCCCCTCCCGCGAAGAGCGTTTCCCACCCTCCCACCTCCCAGCTGACTGGACCCCCCACCTCCCTCCCCTTATTAATGGCCGCTGTAGCATGGCCGTGCAGCAGATGTGCCCCTAGCGTGCCGAAGGTGCACCAATTGCAAGCCTGTCTGTGCCCGTCCGCGTCTGGACCACACCCAGCACCCGAAAACCTAAATCTCCGATAAACCATTCCCTTGCCGCCCTCCATTATGATGCAAAGACCCTCCACCGCCTTAACACTGGACGTCTCAGTGCCTGGTGCAACACATCTCCTAAGGATACCCACTGACCTTTTTCCTGCCAGACCGGCAGCCTCAGCTTCAGCCTCAACAAACAACCGGAACACCCCAAGCCTGAAACCACAGATGCCCGCCACAACCTCATCAACTGCCACTTTCTGAATATACGCTCCCTCCATAAGCACATCAGTTAGCTTTGGGACCTGGTCGACTCAGCCCATCCAGACATTGCATTCCTAACCGAAACATGGACCAACCCTACCTCCGGAGAAGACATTGCCATTGCAATCCTGGATGGCTACAACATCTCAAGGAAGGACCGGCCCTCCCGTCTGGATGGCAGACTGGCCATCGTACACAAGTCCTCACTCTGCATCACGATCAACATGGAGGAACACTGCACCACAATGGAACACCTATAATTCCTGATCCATCCCAATCGCAACTCCTCCCTCTGCGGCACCCTGTTCTACCGGCTGCCCGCTCCCCGCCCAGCACACCCTCCAGCCTCTATTGATGCCATTGTAGACATCACCACCCCCCAAGCCCTGGCATCCACCGACTACCTCCTCCTGGGAGACTTGAATTTCCAACTCCAGGACCGCAACAGCCGAAACACCACTTACCTACTCAACAATTTCACCACCCTTGGCCTCAGACAACTGATCACAGCGCCCACACACGCCGCAGGACATGCACTAGACCCAATTTTCACCTCAAGCAACCAGATTACCATCAAGAATATCTCCACCCCCGACTGGACCGACCATCACTGTCAACACTTCGCCATCACCACACCCAACAGCTGCCTCCACGTCCCAAGGGCCTCCAGCAGGAAAGGGAATGAAATCACCGACAAGCAACTCACCACAACCCTTGCCAAATCACCCCTGCTCTCCACCGATGACGCCAAAGTTGCAGCACACAACCTCAGCTCCTGGATCACTGAATGCGCCAACTCCTTAGCCTTCCGATCAACTTCAGTCAAGCGCGTCCCAAAAAAAGCTATCTGGTTCACCGCTGAACTCCAAGAATCCAAATGTACCTGCAGGCGCCTAGAGAACGAATGGAGAAACAGCAAACCCAGCTGTTAGACTAGGCATCCTTGGCATGGTCTCCCCTAACGTTTTGCCTCTGTTTCGCAGGTTTTTGATGTGTGTTGGACTCTATTTTTGCTGTTTTTGATACTCTGGGCACTTTACCTCTGCTATAAAGTGCTAAAGTTCAAGTGCTCCTATGTAAAATGCATTTTTAATTGGCTTTCTATTATTGGCCTGTTTGATTTACTAGTAGGTCCCTAGTGCAGTGCAGTAGAGGTGCCCAGGGCCTCTAAATCAAATGGCAGTAGAGGTGCCCAGGGCCTCTAAATCAAATGCTACTACTGGGCCTGCAGCACTGGTTGTGCCACCCCCATGAGTAGCCCTGTAACCATGTTTCAGACCTGACCCTGCAGTGTCTGTGTGTGCAGTCTTGCACTGCCAATTCCACTTGGTAAGTGTACCCACTTGCCAGGCCTAAACCTTCCCCTTTTCTACACGTAAGGCAACCCCAAGGGAGGCCCTAAGTAGTCCCATGAGCAGGGTGCAGTATATGTTAAAGGTGGACATGTATTGAGGTGTTTTACATGTCCTAA
Source organism: Pleurodeles waltl (assembly GCF_031143425.1). Lineage (NCBI taxonomy): Eukaryota > Metazoa > Chordata > Amphibia > Caudata > Salamandridae > Pleurodeles > Pleurodeles waltl. The sequence continues at coordinate 1,417,557,986 of NC_090446.1, forward strand.
AAGAAAAATACTGCCAAATTTGTTTTTCACTGTTGCAAGGCCTATGTCTCTCATGGGTTAACATGGGGGCTGCCTTTAAACATTATTAAACTGCAGATCCCCTTTGGGAGCAGAGAGATATCTGGAGTTTAGGGTCTCTGAACTCATAATTTAAAAATACATCTTTTAGTGAAGTTGTTTTTTAGAAAGTGAGCATTTTCTTGCTTAAACCCTTCTGTGACTCTACTTGTTTGTGGATTCTCTGTGTGGGTCAGTTTGACAGTTGGGTTGTTTGCACCTCTCCTCTAGACAGTGACACAAAGGGAGCTGGGGTGTAGCCGGCAAACCCTGATGGGCCATCTGGGGTGAGGGGAGGGAAGGAGTGGTCACTTACACCTGGAAGGGCTGTGCCTGCCCTCACACAATGCAGTCTCCAACCCCTGGTGTGTGTCTGCGGCCTAGCCTGGGAAAAGCAGGATCTTAGAAACAAGAGAGACTTTTCTTTGAGGTTTACTTACTTCAAAGACTGAAAGGAGTATAAGAATAGGACCTAAAACCCCTGAAAACCAGATTAATTCAAGGATTCAAGAGGGACCTCTGTCTGAGGAAGAGCTGAAAAGCTGAGGAGAAGTGCTGCCCTGGCCTGTGACTGTGCTGTGTCGGGCTATCCTGTAGTTGCTGCTTCTGCCTGTGCAAGGGGACAGAGACTGTACTTTGTTGCATTCCTGCTTGAGAAGTAACTCCAAGGGCTTGGAATAGAGCTTGTCTTCTGTTTTGAAGTCTCAGGGACAGCAAAGGCGTCACCATCCAAACCCGAGCTCACTTCCTGTGGACTCTAGCTTGCCAGAGGGTGCCATTCCAGTTCCTGGACCCCTGGAAGTGACTTCCTGGACAAAAAACAGGCTAATGACATTGGACGACACCGTGCGACTTCACAAAGGACGCCGCTGCCCAGAACAGTGACACCCTTGCCCCGAGGCCGTGGACCTCGCTGAGTGTGACGATTCTGACGACTTTGTGAACTGACGCCGCTACCCCAGAACCTGGATGCCGCCTGCCCAGAGGCCATGGACCTCGTAGAAGTCCGACCAACCTTGTAGGCCTCGAGTCGGTGCAACCGCTGATCCCACCCGAGTTTGCTGATACTGGAGTGTTATAAGTCCAATGTCCATGACGACCCAATGCCATCGCAACGCCTGCGGCCCTGTGACATCATCGTGACCCCTGAGGTTTCCCCCCAGCATCGTGAGCCCACTGGACTTTGCATCTGCCGGACCGAAGGGACCGACGTTGCACCTGACGCCGCTTCTCCTCCACCACGATTTAGTGAGGACCCGATGCCGCCGCGTGACGCTGCAGTCCTTCTGCACTGTGGCACCGGAGCCGATGCCACATCGGACCCAGTGACACCACTTTCCCCGAATCTGTGCACCGGTCCGTTTTCTACTTGTTTCTTAAGGTACTGTAGCTGGGGTCGAACAACTCTGTAAATGGCGCCATTGGTGCCGCATTGTAGGAAACGACTCCTCACATCGTCGCATAATACCAACTTGCAGTATTTGTGCCTCAAGGCACTGTTTTCATGCTTTCAGGAGCTAAATTTATATTTTTAACTGTATATTGTGATTTTTTGTTGTATTTGGTATTGTCTTGTTTAGATAAATATTTATTATTTTTTCTAAACCCTGTGTTGTGTCATTGATTTCACTGTATTACTGTGTGTGTTGGTACAAATACTTTACACATTTCTTCTGAAGTTAAGCCTGCCTGCTCGTGCCAAGCAACCAAGGGGGTGAGCTGGGGTTAACTGAGGGTGATTCTCCTCTACCCTGACTAGAGTGAGGGTCCTTGCTTGGACCGGGGTAACCTGACTGCCAAGCAAAGACCCCATTTCTAACATTGGTGATCAGCGGTGAGGATTGGACTTGTATTGTACTTGACATACAGTGATTAACTGTACACTACTGTTCAGTGCAGACCATTACATGACCACATACAGCTTGTTTTTGCTTTTTCTCTTTTTTAGATTTTTCCCTACTTCCATTTTGTCGGTGATCGCTTTATCGACTTTTTGAACTACATTGGGAACTCGTTTTTCTGCCTTTGGAACTTTGCACTTTTAACTCTTCATCATGTCTCAATCTGGAGATGCATCAGCTGGAGCTGCTTTTAATTTAGGGAAACTGGAGAACTCAGTTGAAGCAGTTCTGCAAAAACCTTGCTTCTCCCACTAAGGGCTCTACCAGGAAGGAGGAGCTGCAGAAGGCCCTGAGGGTCTGGGTAACAGCCAAAGAGACTGAGGGACACACAGAGGAGAATTAGGAGGAGGACGAGCAATCCATCCCCGATGGTGTAGTGGGTGGGCCTGGTATGACCAGGGAGAAGGTCTCCAGGGCAGGTAGCAGTGTGTCATCCAAGGGCCTGACTCCTGAAGAGTTGCAGGACACAAAGGCAGAGAGGGCTCACCAGTTGGAGTTGGAGAAAATGAGGATGGCCATATAAGATAAAATGTTATTGTTGGCTCATGAGCTCAGCTTGAGGTAGCTGGATCAGAGGAGCCAGTCTAGTAGGGATGGTGGCAGCAACAACACAGTGCAGCCTGAGAGGAGGGTGCAAATTCTTAAGGACCTTGTGAAGGATTTCAAAAGGGAGGATGACATATTGTTGTGGTTCAAGGGGTATAAGTCTGCTTTCCATATGAATCTGGTCCCTGTAGTTCATTGGGGGGCAGGTCTTTGGAAGCACTTCGAGGCAGAGGGGAGGGATACTCTGATATCCCTAGGGGATCCCCCGGGGCTCACTTACCCTATAAAGAAGGACGCCCTGATCACAAGGTATGGTCTGACCCCTGATGAGCATAAGGACAAGTTTATGTCCTATACGAAGAAGGAATCCCAAACATGGTTTGAATATGTAGATTCTTTTTGCAGGTCACTGGATGGTTTGGTGAAGGGCAGTAAGGTGACAAAGTATGAGGGGCTTTACAATTGAATTGCTTGGGAGCACTTGTACAGTTTATGTTTTCCAGAGCTGCACCAACAACTGATTAACAGCAAGCTGACTAACCCCAGGAAGCTTGTGCAGGAAGCAGACGACTTGGAGAGAACCACGGTCCAAAAAAGGTATGGGGAGACCACGCCAAGGGTAGGCAGGGTCCCTCTCAAAAGAAAGCGGGGGTAAGGGTAAACAGGGGGAGTTCTCTAAAGGGCCCCTACTTAGTTCCCAGGGTAAGGATTCCCAGCCCCTCAGTGAAAAGAAGCCATGGTTCTCCAAAGGGAAACCTGCGAAGGGGGGTCCCCGTAAATGTTATGCATGTGACCAGGTAGGTCATGTGAGGGGAGACCCCAAATACCCCAAGGGTACACAGGCACCCACTGGTGCTCAGTCATAGGGTTTGGCTAGTGTAGCGCTTGGTGAGGAGTTGGTTCCAGGTGGGTGGGAGCCAGCTGAGATGGCCCTTGTCTCACTAGGGGACAGTGAGATGGTCCAGAGAACCGTAGTGCCTAAGAACTCTAAGAAGTACAGGCAGTGGGTGACCAGAGGCATAGAGGACATGCCCTACTTTATGTGGTTTATGGTAGCAGGTTGCAGACCAGGCAGCTGGCAGCTGGCAAGGAACTAGGATCTCACTTGATTTTTTAGCGAGGAAGGCCTGAGGTTGCTGAGCCTGGGTCTCCCCGTGTGCTGGTGGTACCTCAGTTATTCAATGCCTTCCTACTGGGCCTGGCTCATTATGTGCTTTTAACTATACATTTGGGGAAGGACAAGACCTTTGAACAGCTTGGCACCCACTTTTATTGGTCCTTAATGCGCAGGCACTCAGATGCTCATTGGAGGACCTGCCAGACTTGTCTGGCAAGTGGCAAGAGTGGGGGGAAATGTAAGGCTCTCTTCCAACCTTTTCCAGTGGTCAGTACCCCTTTGAAAGGGTTGGTATTGACATTGTGGGGCTTCTGGATCCCAAGACAGCCATGGGCGACCGGTTCATCCTGGTCTTGGTTGACTATGCCACTTGGTACCCAGAAGCCATTCCTCTGAGTTCAATCACCTCCCCTTTGGTGGGTCGTGCATTGCTAGAGGGTTTTATCCACATGGAGTTCCCAAGGAAGTGGTATCTGACAGGGGTACCAACTTCATATCTACCTATAAGAAGTCTCTGTGGCAGGAGTGTGGGGTAATGCATATGATCACCCCCAAAGCAATGGTCTGGTTGAAAGATTCAACCACACCTTAAAATGCATTATCATGGGCCTGTCAGAGCCCTTGAGGTGGAAGTAGGACGTCCTCTTGCTATGCCTTCCATTCACCTACAGGGAAATGCCTAAAAAAGGGCTAGGATTTTGTCCGTTTGAGTTACTGTAGGGCCACCTTGTTAGGGGACCTTTGCGTCTGGTGAAGGAGGGCTTGAAGAAAGCCCCCAATAAACCTCCCCAAGATGTAATCAGTTACATGTTGGCTTTTAGAAACTTCAGGAAACTTGCCCAAGAGAAACTGGAAGCAAGCCAGGAAGATATAAAGCACTGGTACAACCAGAATGCTACTCTATATGAGTACCAGCCTGGTCAAAAAGTGTGGGTAATGGCACCAGTGGCGCCCAGGACAAGTGGACTGGGCCATTTGAGGTGGTGGAGCGCAATAGCGAAGTCACCTACCTGGTGAATTTGCGCACTACCAGGACCTCCTTGAGAGTCCTACATGTGAACTGCCTCAAGCCACACTTTGAGCGTACTGAATTGTCCATGCTCTAGCCACAGATGATGGGGTGGAGGAAGAGAGTGAGAGAGTGAACCGCTTCCTGACCTCCTGTCTGCTGGAGAAAAGGATGGGCCTGTGGAGGGAGTACACCTCTCCCCCTCCCTGACCTTAGAACAACAGAGGGACTGTCACCAGGTGTTGGGTCAGTTTGCCTCTCTGTTCTCTTTGAACCCAAGGGTCACACACTTGTGTACACATGATATGGACATTGGGTACAGTCCACCTATTAAACAGAAGGTTTACAGGGTGACTGATAAGGTCAGGGCTAGCATCAAAGATGAAGGGGGTCATTATGACACCGGCAGTGAGTGTTAATGTGGCGGTAGTACCGCCAACAGGCTGGTGGCCACATTATGAGAATGGTGGGTTGGCTGCAGCCAACCCGCCACTTTTCTACTCATACCGCCATAGAGCTATCAGCCGCGGGGCCCGAGATGTCAATCTCCAGCCCAGCGGCCGGCACTGTACCGCCAGCGGCATTGAGAGCCTGGCTACCACCATGGTTTTCATTGCATTAGCAACGCCACGAAAACCATGGCGGTTTGCCCCACTGATGATAGGGAACTCCTTCCTTGTCAACGATAAGCGGATTCCCCACCCCCAACACACATCAGACGCCCCCCACCCCTTCATTCAAAGCCACCATACACACACTAATCCCCCCACCCTGACATTTAAATACAGCCTGATCCAAACACACACCCAACCCCCTCTGATCCTCTCATTCACCTCCCCACCCCCGATCCAAGCACACCCCCACCCCCTCTGATCCTCTCATTTACCCCCACCACCGGTCCTAACACCCTCCACCCCCTCCGATCCTCTCACTCATCCCCCACCCCCAATCCAAACACACACCCACCCCCTCCGATCCTCTCACTCACCCCCCCGCCCCTGATCCAAACACCCCCACCCCCTCCAATCCTCTCACTCAGCTCCAACCCCTATACATGCACACACCCGCAGACACGCATACACCCAGTCACTCACGCTGGCATACATGCATTCAAACATGCATACTTCCTGACATGCTCACACACATTATTACACACAATCACACTGAGATGCAGACACGCAATCACTTCACCATTCTTACACGCATTCACTCACACGCATACAACCTCTCAATCAAAACAACACAGGCGCTTTCACACACTCACTCAGACATTCATGCACACACTCAGACACACACACACAACATCCCCCACCCTTCCACCGCCCTCCCCTGTTGGAAGCCCGACATACCTTGGGTGAGGAGGTCTTCTGGCAGGGAACGGTAAGGGGCGCCAGCAGCCCCCCACCAGCAGAACACTGCCAGGCCGTATTACTGGTCATAATATGGCTGGCGGCATTCTACTGGTGTGGCGGGGCTGGTGGTAGCAGCGCTACCTTACCACCATCCGCCACCATGAACACTGCTGGATTTCCATCCTTCTTGTGGCGGAAGTCTGTCAGTGCTCATTATATGGCGGACGGATGGTAGCCGCGGGTTTTTTTTTTGGCAGCCATCACCACAGCGGTAGGCGGTTTTTACCACAAACATCAAAATGACCACCTTAATGTTACACAGATCCTTTCCTCTGAACAAGCCCCTAAAGCTATTTGGCTATAAAAATGTTGGCTGTTCCATATTGAACACCAGGATACATTAGTATATTTAATAATACTAATTTTGGTTATGTAACAACAGAAAATATATTTCAGGTATCTTGTATAATACTCAGTCAACATCCGATTTAAAGGTAATATACATTTTTTTACAACTATTAAGGAAAATGTACTTTAGAGCGTTATCTTTTCCCTGCCTAAAACCTTGGGAGGCCCATTTGAATGCGCTTCAACTGTCCCCTCATAGCTGAACGCCCCCCTGAAGTGTTATCAGAGCGGGACAAAGGATAAGGTATGGGTGTTTCTGTTCTTCTGGCTGGAGTTCCCAAGATCTCGATTTACCTCAAAGAAGGGCTACCTTGTCACTGTTTGCCATGTCAAGTGTCATTTCACTGAGACTCTATAGAGCTGAAACCAGGACAGGGCTCTTCTTTTGTGCCCCAGTGAATCAAGCATCAATTTCAGTGGAGAGCCACAGATGAGGGGTGCTTATTTCCTTGGTGAAAATTCTGGAATGAGCACACAGACTCTGCACAAAGAGGGGAAGGCTTTGCCATCTTGGAATTAGGCAGAAAGGTGCACTATGACGTAGTTTACCAAAGGACACACTGGAAGTGCTGCAAAAATGATTATTTACACCTGAATTCTTTGCCAGTGTGTACTCCTCCTAACATTTTCTAAAAATCTAGGACTTCGAAAAAATGTTGGCCTCAAGTGCTGGTGATCTGTGCCCAGGACCTCCTCTTGTCCCCACATACCCTCCTCCTCATTCTGGTTCTCTGTTGTTGCCAGCAACTGTTGAGCCTCCACTCAGTGTCTCAGAGCCTTCTGGAGCTACAGGTTTGTGGTGCTCTCTTTGGTTAAAGGCCCCTTTCCTTGAAGAACTCCTTGAGCTCAGCCACTGCATAGCTCTTCAGACTGATGAGCTCATTTTCCATTCTTACAGGTATGGTGGTAGGCATAGATAGTGAGGTAGAATGAGAATAAACATGGAAAAAGCAAAAAATCCAATCAAAGAGAATCATACAAAATCATTGTATTACATTGCACAAAAACAAGCACTGAATCACACTACCTGCTGGTAGTTTGGAACAAAAGCAGCCAGGCTTCACTTTTAGGCAAGGTGTATTTATGCAGCACTTCAAAATAGTACTAAAATGGAATCACCAGAAAAGTCCCACACTGATTTAGAAAATATAGAGTAAAATATAATAAATTAATGAATACCAAAATTTTAAAAAATCTAATCAGTAGAGCTGGGAGGTATGCAATTTTAAAAGTTTAATTTAAGTATAGCACCTAAAAGCACAAAGCACCACTTGTGTTTACCTGGTTATGCAAGACTCAGTGAAAGTCATAAGATCAGGCCAACTGCAATGGCGCATGTGCCAGATACAGGCACCAGGTTAACACTGCTGGAATGTTACCATCTCAAGTGTAAGGCAAAGAGTTCTGTTTGTGGTGGAGGAGGCAGCAAGGAGCTGGAAGAGAGTTGCGGATGGTAAATACTGTAATGCGAAGAGCAGGCTGGGTGACGCAAGTGGTTGTCGCTGTAGCACAAAGATCATGTTGGGCATTGCAGATATTAATTGCTGGAGATTCACATTGGTGATCATCGCTGGCTCTCGATACTGTACCCCAAAGTGCAGATATCACTTGGCTGATTATTACTGACAGTTGCATTGCTCGAAGAGTTGGGCTCACTAGAGTTTTGTGTTAGTGATTAGAGCAGGCAACAAGTTCTTACAGCAAAAACGCAAAACGTTAGGATTTACCCTTTTCTTCAATGGGGAGTTTAACCGATGCCACACCAAGGGTCAAGAACGTCAGGGCACCTCTTGTGGGTCAGGAACTCACTCCAGTAGAGGCCAGCAGGGCTTAGCCAGGACCAATTGCAGGTCCAGGCAGAAGGTCAGCTAGGCAGATAGAGGGAGGCGTTTGAAACTTGTTATGTCCCTGTAGCTCTAACAGGAGGTCAGACTGCTCAGCTTTGGATTCTTTTTAGCCTAGGATGAAGGGTGCAGATCCGGTCTTCTTTCCTAACAAGCGGAGAAAGCCTGAAGCAGCAGGGCAGCATGGCATCCTTCTTCTGTAGTATGCACAGGTCCAGGTGTGTACTGAAGAATTGGGTCTGAGGTTCCATTATTTATAACTGATGCCCACTTTGAAGTGAAAGAAGCTTCTAGAATCCTCCCCCTACATAGGTGTCTGGAATTTGCTTCCTCTCTGCCCTGGCCCCAGCTTGTCTGTGTGCACAAATTACTATTGCAAAACCCTTTGTGAGTGTGGTGAGGAGCAGTCTTTGTGATGTGCAACTGTTAGGTGGCCACTTCTCCCCCTCATTCTGATGAATATAGTCCATCCTGATAACACCTATTCCTCCATAGTTTCTCTGTCTGGGAGTAATACACAAAGACTGGAAGTAATACACAAAGGATAATGCAGGCTGCATGCACCAGATAGGACAAGAAAAGGCAAATTTTCTAAAAGTGTAATTTTCAGAATTGTCACTTAAAATCCTTTACAGTTAAAGAGGGTTTTAAATTACAATTCTTTAGAGACCAAGCGCAACTTTCCGACTTGTTACTATTTTAAAGTTATCACTTATTAACAATAATAAAGTAACCCAATGGGAGTGCCAGGCCTTGCGGTAGTGAAAAACAATCTTAAGAGCTTTTCACTACCAAGACTTGTAAGAGTTAAAAGTACATCTAACTTTTTTAATATACAGCACCCTTCCCCATGGGCTGGTCAGGGTCTACCCTAGGGGAGACTATGGGGGTCATTATGACCGTGGCGGTCTTTTGACTGCATTGGTCAATATGGCGGTATCACCGCCAACAGGCTGCTGCCAATCCGCCACATCTCCACTCATACTGCCATGGCGGTCTGAGCCACCGACTTGGCGGCCCAAAGAGAACCACCAGCAGTATTATGACCCGGCCTACTGCCATGGTTTCCATGGCGTTAGCTACGCCACGAAAACCATGGTGGTAGGGCCTAACATTGATAGGAAATTATTTCCCTGTCACCGGTAGGTGGCTCCCCCACCGCCCCCAGCAAGCACCTAAGCCTCCCACCCACCCCATCCAAACTCACCGCCCTGACCCCCCTGATTCAAGCACCCCCCCATTCCCTCTGATCCAAGCAATCCAAGCAGACACACACCGAACCCCCCGATTCAAGCACACACACCCTTACCCCCTCAGATTCAAGCACACCCCTCCACCCCGTCTGATTCGAGCACTCACCCCCACCCCCTCCGATTCATTCACAAACACTCCCACCCCCATACACACACACCCATAGACACGAACCCACCACACAACTGCCCCCAAAGCCATACACTCACAGAGCCACACACACTCACATCACTCCCCTCCCCGCCACCCCTAGTCAAAGCGTCCCTCACCCCGCACACCTCCTCCCCGCATACACGCGCACAGACACACACATGCACCACCCCTAAACCCATTCACCTACACTTTCAAACATGCATTCATTCATACATACCAACTAGTATTCAGGCATTCATTCACAGACATACTCACACGAGGTCTTTGGTTGAAAGTCAAGTTACCCTCTGTTCAAGCAAGGATCCTCACTCTAGTCAGGGTAAAAGAGAATCTCCCTCAGCTAACCCCTGCTTACCCCCCTGGTACCTTGGCAGAGCAGTAGGCTTAACTTCAGAGGGCAAGGTGTAAAGTATTTGTGCCAACACACACAGTAACTTAATGAAAACACAACAAAATGTCACTACACAGGTTTAGAAAGATAGGAAATATTTATCGTAACAAAACAAGACCAAAACAACAAAAATACACAATACACAAGTCAAGTTATCAAACAAAATGCAAAAAGAGTCTTTAACTAGTTTTAAACACACACTAACACTGTTAGTGTGAAAAAGTACCTCAGGTGCATCAAAAATAACCCCGCACGAGTGAGTGTGCCTTAAAAAGGGCTTGTGATGTGTTGATTCCACTCACGAGCTGGACCTTGTGTCATTTCTCCTTTCGTCGGGTCGGGGCGCGTTGTTCCTTCTCTCTGCAGGAGAGCGATGCATTGATCCGGTCAGCACTCTCGGGTCTGGGCAGGCCTCGCGTTGTTTTTACACGCCCAGCGATACTTGCGTCGGAAATCCAGCCGCACAATGATCCGAAAACCACCCAGCACAGGTTACGATCTCCCGGTCTCCGTCAGCGATTCTGCACGTCATTTCTCCTGCTCTGTGCGTTGATTCTTCAGTTGCGTTTCTGCCGAGAGTCGATTTTCAGCTGCGGAGCTGGCGGCGCATCGTTTCTTCAGCCGCGGATCGGAGTTGTGTCAATCTTTTCCCCGCCCGGCGCTCTGTGCGTCGATTTCCTCCTCTTAGGCTGCCAGCTTCTCCTTCTCGCATCCACGCCAAAAACTATCATGGAGCAGGTGTGTTCCAAAGCCCCAGAACCATCCAGAGAGGCACCCCATGCACTGGCTCTCTGTCTCTCACTGCAGCACCCCCCAGTGGTCGATACTGATCTGTTGATGATCCCGATTAGGGCTCATTCCCAGACTTGTTCACTACGGTTGCGTTTGCTTCGTGAGGCAGTTTATGAGATTCCCTTCCTGGAGGAAGATGGTATTGTCTCATTCATAGGCCCTGCACGGGGTGCCGCCCTGGATGGTTCTGGGGCTTTGGAACACACCTGCTCCATGATAGTTTTTGGCGTGGATTTTCCGATATTGACATCTGTCGAAGTGGAGGATCTCCTGCTTTCCATGGCTTCTGTCTAGAAATTGGATTTTTTTTTTTTAAATTGACATTGTATCAAATTTGGCTTTAACGTCACATGCTTCCCAATTTCAATTGGTTTTCTGCTTTGCTGTCCTCTGAACTTGTCGAAATATTTTGATGTATTTTTTGTATCTGGGGCATATTTTTATATTATTAGAACCACTTGCTACCGACAAGGGGAGGGTGTAGTGTGGTCAGTTTTATGTATCCTTTACGCGTTAGCTTCAGGCTTTAGGCCTTTTTCCTCCTCTTAGGCTGCCAGCTTCTCCTTTCAGGTATAGTGTGGTCAGTTTTATGTTTCCTTTGCGCGTTAGCTTCAGGCTTTAGGCCTTTGTGCACTTCGCCCTGGATGTATTTTATTCCTTTGCTCGGAGCAAATCCGGATTTGGGGTGACAGTGGTCCTTCCAAGTGGGTAAGACTGAGTCCCCCACACCAGGAACATTCCTGCTACCTAGAAATCCAGTAGTCTCATTTAGGATAATGACAGCCCACGCGACACAGGGTCCCAGGAACTGGATGGGCACCACAGGGCAGAGTATGAGTCTCTCCAGAGACTCCAGGTGCTGGCAGATAGAAGTCTTTGCTGTCCCTGAGACTTCAAACAACAGGAGGCAAGCTCTAAATCAAGCTCTTGGAGATTTTGTCTCAAGATGGAAGACACACAAAGTCCAGTCTTTGCCCTCTTACTCTGGCAGAAGCAGCAACTGCAGGATAGCTCCACAAAGCACAATCACAGGCAGGGCAACTCTTCTTCCTCAGCTCTTCAGCTCATCTCCAGGCAGAGGTTCCTCTTGTTTCCAGAAGTGTTCTAAAGTCTGTGGTTTTGGGTGCCCTTATTATACCAAATTTCTCCTTTGAAGTAGGCCTACTTCAAAGTAAAGTCTCTTTTGAATGTGAAATCCTGCCTTGTCCAGGCCAGGCCCCAGAGCCAGGGGGTTGGAGACTGCATTGTGTGAGGACAGGCACAGCCCTTTCAAATGTGAGTGTCCACTCCTCCTCTCCCTCCTAGCACAGATGGCTCATCAGGAAATGCAGGCTACACCCCAGTTCCTTTTGTGTCACTGTCTAGTGTGAGGTGCAACCAGCCCAACTGTCAAACTGACCCAGAAAGGGAATCCACAAACAGGCAGAGTCACAGAAATGGTATAAGCAAGGAAATTCTCACTTTCTAAAAGAGGCATTTGCAAACACACAGGCCCTCATTCTGACCTTGGCGGTCGGCGGAGAGACGGCGGTCGGACCGCGAACAGACCGGCGGTATTAAAAATGGCATTCTGACCGCGGCGGTCACCGCCGCGACCGACCGCCACTTCCCCACTCCGACAGCCACGGCGGTCATGACCGACGGGCTGGAGTCTGCGCACTCCGGTCCGGCGGTCGACCCAAGACCGCCAACGGTATCATGACCCTGCTTACCGCCGCGGTTTCTGGCGGTCGGGAACCGCCATGCGAACCATGGCGGTAGGCACTATCGGGGCCAGGGAATTCCTTCCCTGGCACTGATAGGGGTCTCCCCCACCCCCCACTGCCCCCCCGAGTCCTCCCCCCACACCCTCCACCCCCCTGCCACCCCCCAGAGGTGGTACGAACCCCCTCCCCACCCCCACCCCGACATGCACATACACGCACCCCGACATGCACACACCCCCTACATGCACATATACACACCCCCTACACACACACATACACAACGGGGACACATACCCGCACACATACATGCCGACATGCGCACCCGCCGAACTACACACATTGCCCAAAGGCACAGCAGCACTCCCCGCATGCATGCACTCACACACCCCCTCTACACACTCCCACGCACACCCCCATGCACGCACACATCACACAACACCCCCCCACCCCCCCACCCCCTCCCCTCACGGACGATCAACTTACCTTGTGCGTTGGTCCTCCGGGAGGTGACAGGAGCCATGGGGAGGTGACCGCCAACAGAAGACCGCCAACAGAAGACCGCCACACAGAAATGTGGGTCGTAATTCTGTGGGCGGTGTTCTACTGGCGTGGCGGTGGAGGTTGACCAGTCTCCACTTTCCCGCCGACCGCCAGTGTGGCAGCTGGCGGTTTTCCGGCGGAACGCTCCCAGCGGTCAGAATGCGCACAGCGGCATACCGCCGCGGTCGGCGGTCTTCACCGCGGCGGTAACTCGGCGGTCTTGCGAAAAGACCGCCAAGGTCAGAATGAGGGCCACAATCTTAAAATCAACTTTACTAAAAGATGTATTTTTATATTGTGAGCTCAGAGACCCCAAACTCCACACGTACATCTGCTCCCAAAGGAAATCTACACTTTAATCAGATTTAAAGGTAGCCCCCATGTTAACCTATGAGAGGGACAGGCCTTGCAACAGTGAAAAACAAATTTATCAATATTTCACTGTTAAGACATATAAAACACATTACTATGGTGGTCATTACAACCCTGGCGGATGGTGTTAAAGCGGCGGTAAGACCGCCAACAGGCCGTCGGTCACTTTAACACTCCGACCGCCACGGCGGTACAAACAAACAGCTCAGCGGACACCGCCAACAGACAGGCGGAGGACAATGTACCGCCCACACTATTATGACAGGCCAATCCGCCACCTTTTCCGGGGCGGATTCACCGCGGATAAAAACACGGCGGAAACAGGCATTTCGAAGGAAAAACGCTCACCTCTACACACTCCACGAGGAAGGAGGACACCATGGAGCCGGAACTCCATATTCTTCCTGCGCTAGTCTTCCTGCTCCTGTACCAGGAGCACCAACGCCGGCAGCGAAGACCAAGGTGAGTACTGCACCTACGACATAGGGGAGGTGGGAGGCAAAAAACAGGGACACTCACACGCAACACCCCAACCCCCACCCTCACCCACTGCAACACACACACCAATGCATATCGAAACATTACAGTAACACCACCAACCCCCCGGAAGAATGCAAAGACAAAAGGAAATGAGTGTAACCATTGTAATATATCAAAATTCAGTAAGCAAAAATATATATATATATATATACTATATATATACACTATTAACAAAATATACACCACGATTAGTAGTCCAGGTATTGCACCATCCATAGTCCGTGGACCAATGGGCCCAAAATGCATGGGCGAGGCCCACACAAGATACCCGAACATGACGGAGAGAACACTGCAGGGGCATCAGATAGAAATACAACAGGCACCTCAGGGGGAAGGGAAGGGGGGGCACCCCAGCCAGATGAGTGCACAACGCCAGATCCACGAGGGGGCTCCATGCCCATTGATGTATCCTGGGGAGTGCCACAGTCTCACAAGTCTCTACAGTAGGTGGATTGCCCACTGTACCATCCTGGGGAGTGCAAAGCCACAGTCTCACAAGTCTCTACAGTGGGTGGATTGCCCACTGTACCATCCTGGGGAGTGCAAAGCCACAGTCTCACAAGTCTCTACAGTGGGTGGATTGCCCACTGTACCATCCTGGGGAGTGCAAAGCCACAGTCTCTGAAGTCCCTACAGTGGGTGGATTGCCCACTGTACCATCCTGGGGAGTGCAAAGACACAGTCTCTGAAGTCCCTACAGTGGGTGGATTGCCCACTGTACCATCCTGGGGAGTGCAAAGACACAGTCTCTCAAGTGGATAACAGTCTCCACTGGTTCTGGAGGGGGACTGGTGCCCAGAGTGTTTCATCTTGTGCAGGACAGAGGTAGTGGATGCATGTCTCCACTGGTTCTGTAGGCCGACTGGTGCCCAGAGTGTTTCATCCTGTGCAGGACAGAGGTAGTGGATGCATGTCTCCACTGGTTCTGGAGGGGGACTGGTGCCCAGAGTGTTTTATCCTGTGCAGGACAGAGGTAGTGGATGCATGTCTCCACTGGTTCTGGAGGGGGACTGGTGCCCAGAGTTTTTCATCCTGTGCAGGACAGAGGTAGTGGACGCATGTCTCCACTGGTTCTGGAGGGGGACTGGTGCCCAGAATGTTTCTTCCTGTGCAGGACAGAGGTACTGGATGCATGTCTCCACTGGTTCTGGAGGGGGACTGGTGCCCAGAGTGCATCACTCACCCCGTGACGGTCCCAGTTGCGTCACTGCCCCTGCCGCTCATGGGCTAGCGGTGCTTGAGTTGGCAGTCCTTGCCCTGTTCGGAGGTGCTTGCACTGTTCAGCGGTGCTTGAGCTGGCAGTCCTTGCCCTGTTCGGCGATGCTTGAGTTGGCAGTCCTTGCCCTGTTCGGTGGTGCTTGCCCTGTTCAGCGGTGCTTGACTTGGTGGTCCTGGCCCTGTTCAGCGGTGCTTGCCCTGTTCAGCGGTACTTGAGTTGGCGGTCCTTGCCCTGTTCAGCGGTGCTTGACTTGGCGGTCCTTGCCCTTTTCAGCGGTGCTTGCCCTGTTCAGCGGTGCTTGAGTTGGCGGTCCTTGCCCTGTTCAGCGGTGCCTGACTTGGCGGTCCTTGCCCTGTTTAGCGGTGCTTGCCCTGTCCAGCGGTGCTTGACTTGGCGGTCCTTACCCTGTTCAGCGGTGCTTGCCCTTTTCAGCGGTGCCTGACTTGGCGGTCCTTGCCCTGTTCAGCGGTGCTTGCCCTGTTCAGCGATGCTTGACTTGGCGGTCCTTCATTGCCCAGCTGGGCTGGGGCTGGCGGTCCTTCATTGGTCAGATGGTCTGTGGCTGGCGGGGCCCTCCTGGGCAGCTGGGCTGTGGCTGGCGGGGCCCTCCTGGGCAGATGGGCTGTGGCTGGCGGGGTCCTCCTGGGCAGCTGGGCTGTGGCTGGCGGGGCCCTCCTGGGCAGCTGTGCTGTGGCTGGCGGGGTCCTCCTGGGTAGCTGGGCTGTGGCTGGTGGGGTCCTCCTGGACAGGGACGATGGGGCTGGCAGTGCCCTCCTGGGCAGCGACGATGGGGCTGGCGGTGGCCTCCTGGCCAGCGGGGATGATGGCGGTCTTCTCCGCCGTGCTGCTCCTCCCAGACTTTGCGGGTTTCTTCTGCCCCTTCCCCACTTTGGGAGGAGTCAGAGCTGAGTCCACACTCCCCCCGGGGCCCCTGTGAGTGGCATGGGTGGCTGTTGTCTTCCCCCTCTCCCGCCGGGCACTGGCCAACTTCTGGTGCTTCACAGGGGGGGGACTGGCTGTGCTGTGGCTCCGTGATACACTGGCAAGAAAAGTTGTTTGGACAAACTGGGACGGGTAGCTGGAGGGGGTTTGGGAGTGGAGGAAGAGGTGGTGGTTGTAGGAGGTGTAGGTTTTGTGGCTTTGGGTGCAGGTGCATGCGCTGGAGGCTGTTGTGAGGTGGATGTATGTTGGGTGGGTGTGTGCCTGCGTTTGTGTATCTTCGGAGGGGGCGTCACAGACACACTGGGAGAGGACACAGGGGACGTGTGAATGGTAGTGGGGGTGGTGAGTGCATGTGAGCGGGGTGTGCTGGTGCGGGATGTAGTGGCTGTAGTGGTAGTGCATGCAGGTGTGAGTGTAGACTAGACTGGGAGGGAGACGAGGAGGATGGGGACACAGTGGAGGCAGTGGATGTTGGTGTGTCTGTATGTGTGTGATGCTTGCGTGAGTGCCTGTGGGTTGTGTGGTGCTTATGTTTGCCTGGGCTTCCCATGTGTGGTGAGGTGTGTGCAGGCTGGTCTGATGGTGTGCTTGGGATAGGCAGAGGTACAGGGGATTGGGTCTGGGTGGAGGAAGTTGGAGGGGGGAGGCTAGACACAGGGACAATGGCTACCATCAGTGCTGAGGCCAGAGTTTGAAAGGTTCGATGAAGGGCTGCCTGACCAGAATGAATGCCCTCCAGGAATGCATTGGTTTGTTGCAACTCCCTTTCTACACCCTGGATGGCATTCAAAATGGTAGACTGCCCAACAGTGAGGGACCTGAGGAGGTCAATGGCCTCCTTACTGAGGGCAGCAGAGGTGAGAGGGGAAGGGGCTGGGGTGCCTGGGGCGTAGGTGATGCCCACCCTCCTGGGTGAGCGGGCACGGGGCGAAGGCTGAGGGGCTGCTGGGAGGGCGGTGCTGGTAGGGGGGGTGGCGGCTGTACCTGTAGAAGTGGGGGGGCCAGATGTTGCCGCCACCACAAGGGAGCTCCCATCAGAGGACGAGTCCGTGTCGCTGGTTTCAGCTCCTGTCACCGCCGTGGAGCACCCCTCGCCCTCCGTCCCACTGGTGTATTCAGAGTCCGTAGTATGGCCCTCCATGGCCATGTGGGATGCAGCTCCCTCGTGCTCCGGTGCCACTGCTCCTCTGCCTGATGATGCTAATGCACACAAGAACAGGGAGACCGCAAAGAAAAGGGGGGAACAGAAGAAAGACAGGTTGAGTGCATGGTTTACCGCTACCGTTGGCGGACAAGACAGACACAGCAGCCCCCTGCACTACGTCGCGCTGTTGGGCTCCACAGTGCAATTCCTGGGAAATGGCCTACAAGGCTATGGACGACATCTGCACACATACATGACACAGGTGCATGAATAGCTGTACTTGGCACTCTACAGAGGTAGGGTTGGGGGCTACAGGGCCATGCCTTACAAAGAGGCCTAGCCTACGGAACTCGCCCTGGCCTAGGGAAACCCAGAGCCCTCCTCCCCCACCCAGACCCCTCCACTGCGCACAAAGTCAGCTGAATGAGAGTGTACTCACCCCCTTGTGTCTGCTGTGATGCCTTCAAGCGCCCATCCAACTCCTGGTAGGCCACCGCCAGGATCCGGAATATCAGGGGGGTCATGGTTCGACGGGCACCCCTCCCACGTCCGGACGTCCTTGGGGATGGCACACCAAATATCCTTCTTCTGGTGGGCGCTGACCTACATGAAATGTACAGGGGAAGAAGAGAAGTCATTACCAACTGCGCCGTCAAAGTGAGTGGCCCCCATCCCTACCCTTGCCATGTGGCACATGCACCAACCGTCTTTCATGCACTCAGAACTCTGCCCCCTTCCTTCTTACAACCAGCCCTCTCCACACAGGCATAGCCCATACAACATGCTCCCTGTGTACTTACCTGTTGGTCTGGAGGACCGTAGAGTAGCGTGTACTGGGGGAGGACCCCGTCGACGAGCTTCTCCAACTCCTCCAATGTGAAGGCAGGGGCCCTTTCCCCAGACGCACGAGCCATTGTCTCTTCCAGACCGAGGTCACAGCAGCACTTGCAGTGTAGGTCCTCTACTGTCGAAGATCAGGTATCAAGTGATTGAACAGATAGAAAATGGCGGTCACATCTGCGGCGGTCACGTCCGCGGTGGTGCGTACCATCACCGCCGGCGTACATCGTCATTGGCTCCTGGGACCCATAGGGTCCAATGTTAACCAATGCAGTATTGCGCCGCGGTCTTCGACCGCCTACCACGGCGGTGTACAACGCCAGCGCAGTTACCTCACATCCCATTGTCCCACTTTAGAGGTCAGGCAGCCGCCATTTCAGGGGCCCACATAGCCTAATTTCCAACTGCGTCACACATACCTAGGCCTACTCTCAACACACATACAGGCCAGATTTTGTGTATGAATCGTGTTCTGTGTAGACTGTGGGTACATACCTCTGACTTGTTTGACTCTGTGCTCGCTGTTGTCTTTCATAGGCACCGTCCACTGGGACATGTGAGGAGATGGCGGAATCCTCCGGTATACCGACCGCTGGTGGACCTGTCGACAATGGAGGAAATAAATTTGATAATCACCTACAGGTTTGACCGTGCCACAATCCAGGAACTGTGTACCCAGTTGGAGCCAGACCTGATGTCAGCAATCCGCCATCCCACAGTAATCCCCCTCAAGTGCAGGTGCAATCAGGGCTCCATTTCCTTGCAAGTGGGTCTTTTCAAACAACTGTGGCCATGGCATCAGGGATGTCCCAGCCTATGTTTTCCAACGTATTGTCCAGAGTGTTGTCTGCCCTGCTGAAACACATGCGGAGCTACATTGTTTTCCCTCAGGTGGAGGACTTGCCTACAGTGAAAGGTGACTTCTATGCCTTGGGACATATCCCCAACATCATAGGTGCCATTGATGGGACACATGTGGCTTTGGTCCCCTTCCACAGGAGTGAACAGGTGTACAGGAACCGGAAGAGTTATCATTCCATGAATGTACAGATGGTATGTTTGGCCGACCAGTACATCTACCATGTGAATGCCATGTTCCTTGGCTCAGTGCATGACGCCTACATCATGCGGAATAGCAGCATCCCTTATGTGATGGGTCAACTCCAGAGGCACCGTGTGTGGCTATTAGGTGACTCTTGTTTAACCTGTCATGGCTACTGACCCCAGTGAGGAATCCCAGGACCAGGGCAGAGGAACGCTACAATGAGGCCCATGGGCGTACTAGGAGGGTGATCGAGCGGACCTTCGGCCTCCTGAAGGCCAGGTTTAGGTGCCTCCATATGACAGGTGGATCCCTATTCTACTCACCAAAGAAGGTGTGCCAGATCATCGTGGCCTGCTGTATGCTTCATAACTTGGCTGTGCGACGACAGGTGCCTTTTCTGCAGAAGGATGGTCCAGATGGCGGTGTCGTGGCAGCTGTGGAGCCTGTGGACAGTGGTGAGGAGGAAGCAGAGGAAGAAGACATTGACAACAGGGACTCTGTCATCCTGCAATATTTCCAGTGAAACACAGGTGAGAATACATTCCTGCCTACTACAAGTACTTTTACACTTCTTCCTCTATCCTGTCTGTCGATTTCACCCAGTGTATGGTCACTGAGTTGTCAATTTCCCTTACGGTTCCACAGGTGTGGGTACCAACGTGTGTCATCTGCTTAGATTCCTCATGGACTAGAGCTGTGTGACATAGGTATGTTGACATTACTATTTCCTGAAATTTTTGTCACTGTAATTGCAAATACACTATTTCTAAATCACAGACAGACTCCAGATCTTTTGGTGCTTTAGGTGTGTTTATTTACATACAAAATATTGGAGGGGGAAGTTAAATGGTGAGGGGTGATGGCGGAGGAGTGTCCATGGCAGAGTCCAGTCTATTTGTCTCACAGGTGCATTGCCCATATGGGCATAGGAAGTGGAGCTGGGGCAGTTTCAATATGGACAGGGTGACAAAGTGGGACAGTGGCTTGACAATCAGGATGGTCTCATTTCTTGGCGGGGGTCTTGGCATCGTGCTCTGTCTTGTTCCTGGATCTCAGGGACCGTTTGCGGGGAGGTTCTCCGTCTGCAGGGGGTGGGGTGCTGGTGTGGTGGTCCTGTGGCGGTGCCTCCTGTCCACTAGCGCCGGCGGAGGTGGTGGGCAGTTCATCGTCCATGCTAGTGTCAGGGGCCTCTTGTAGTGCCACAGTGTCCCTCCTGGTGTTGAGTATTTCCTTCAGCACCCCTACGATGGTGCCCAGGGTGGAGCTGATGGTTCTGAGTTCCTCCCTGAACCCCAAATACTGTTCCTCCTGCATGCACTGGGTCTCCTGAAACTTGGCCAGGACCGTTGCCATCGTCTCCTGGGAGTGGTGGTATGCTGCCATGATGGAGGAGAGGGCCTTGTGGAGAGTGGGTTCCCTTGGCCTGTCTGCCCCCTGTCGCACAGCAGCCCTCCCAGTTCCCCTGTGTTCCTGGGACTCTGTCCCCTGGACTGTGTGCCCACTACCACTGCCCCCAGGTCCCTGTTGTTGTTGGGGTGGTGGGTTAGCCTGTGTTCCCTGTAGTGGTGGACACACAGCTGATTGACATGTCCTGGGGACGGAGGCATGGGCCCGCTGGGTGGGTGCTGTGCTGGTGTTACCAGAGGGGGGAAGGTCTGTGGTGGCCTGTGCCTGTGTGAGGGGAACCGACTGTCCCGAGGCCCACGATGGTCTGGGCTGGTTATCTAGATCCAGTTGGACAGAGGTGCTGTCATCACTGTGGGCTTCTTCTGTGGGTGGAGTGGAGATGTCTGGACCCTCCTGTCTGGTGACGTTGGGTAGTGGTCCTGCAGGGGTGGAAAAGCATGATTATTGCATCTGTGTGTGTCATGGTGTGCAATGGGTGGCTGAGCGTGTACCCCAGTGCTGGCATTCCTGTGTGGGGGCTTGTGGGATGATGGTTTAGGGGGGTGTATGGGTATGTGCAGTGGGCATGCTTTAGTGATGGGTGTCCATGCGTTGTTGTTGCATGCAGGGCTTGGTGTTGGGATGTGTGGTTTGTGATATAGGTACATTTGTGAGGAGTTGGAGTGATAGGGGTGGGGGCGAGGGTGGGGGTATGTGATAGCATGCAGGTAGGGTGGGGGATATGGTAGTTAAAGGTTTGACTTACCGGAGTCCATTCCTCCAACTACTCCTGCGAGGCCCTCAGGATGCAGAATCGCCAAGACCTGATCCTCCCATGTTGTTAGTTGTGGGTGAGGAGGTGGGGGTCCGCCGCCAGTCCGCTGAACCGCCTGGTGGTGTCTTGAGACCACGGAACGCACCTTCCCCCGTAGGTCGTTCCACCTCTTCCTGATGTCGTCCCGATTTCTTGGGTGTTGTCCCACTGCGTTGACCCTGTCGACTATTCTTCGCCATAGCTCCATCTTCCTTGCAATTGAGGTGTGCTGCACCTGTGCTCCAAATAGCTGTGGCTCTACCCGGACGATTTCCTCCACCATGACCCTGAGCTCCTCCTCCGAAAACCTGGGGTGTCTTTGCTGTGCCATGGGGTGGTGTAGATGATGTGTGGGGTGGTGTGTGTGGTGATAAGTGTGGTGATATGTAGTGGTGTGTGGTGTTTTGTGCGTGGAAGTTGTGTGGGTGATGGTGTTGTGTGCCTGTGGCTGCTGGTTTGTGGATGGTGGTGTCTCTCTCTGGCCTTCTCTCTGTAATAGTGGTTGTAGGGGTTTGTGGGTGATTTGGGTGTGTGTTTTATATTGCAATGGGTGTGTGGGAGTGGTGTGTGTATGTGTCTCAGGTGTGTGTATTTGGAATTGTCCAATGTGGCAGTGTTTTGTAGAAGTGTGTGTATTTTGAGCGCAGCGGTGTGTACCGCCAATGGAATACCTCGGTTGAAGGACCGCCGCGTGGATTCGTGTGTCGTGATAGTGTGGGCGTATTTCTGTTGCCGTGACAGTGGAGGTTTTTTTTTCCGCCAGTTTATCACTGACCTTTGGTGTGGTGGACTTGTGTGGGTGTCTGAATTTTGTTGGATTCCGAGATGTGGGTCATAATAGCTGTGGCGGAATTCTGCTGCTGCAGCAGTGTGTTGGCGGTCTTCTGCACGGCGGTTAGCGGCTTTTAACGCCAATGTTGTAATGACCCCCATATGTCCTACCGTAACCATGCACTGCACCCTGCCTTGGGGCTACCTAGGGCCTACCTTAAGGGTGTCCTATATGTAAGAAAAGGGAAGGTTTAGGCCTGGCAAGTGGGTACACTTGCCAAGTCGAATTTACAGTTAATACTGCCCACAGGCACCGCTGTGGCAGGTCTGAGACATGATTACAAAGCTACATATGTGGGTGGAACAACCAGTGCTGCAAGCTCACTAGTAGCATTTGATTTACAGGCCCTGGCACCTCTAGTGCACTCTACTAGGGACTTACTAGTAAATCAAATATGCCAATCATGGATAAACCAATCAACTATACAATTTACACAGAGAGCATATGCACTTTTGCACTGGTTAGCAGTGATAAAGTGCCCAGAGTTCAAAAGCCAACAGCAACAGGTCAGAAAAAATAGGAGGCAGGAGGCAAAAAGATTGGGGATGACCCTGCATAAGCAAAAAAGTCCAACAGAGCTTAAGAAGCTCAGTCTAGAGATAGAAGAGCGAAGGATGGCCATTGAGGAAAGGAAGGTACTGCTGGCTCATGAGCTTAGCTTAAAGGAGTTAGTTCATAGGAGCCAATCCAGTAGAGATGGTGCCAGCAACAGCATAGTGCAACCTAAGAGAAGTGTACACATTCCAAAAGACCTAGTGAAGGATTACAAGAGGGAAGACGACATATACTTGTGGTTCAAGGGGTATTAGTCTGCTCTCCACTTGAATCTGGTCCCTGAAGCTCTTTGGGGGGTAGCTCTGTGGAAACACTTTGTGGTAGAGGGGAGGGATACCCTGACAACCTTAGGGGATTCTCAGGAGCTCACCTACCCTGTCATGAAAGATGTCTACTTACAAGATATAGTCTCACCCCTGAGCAGTAGAAGGAAAAGTTCAGGTCCTATAAGAGGAAGGAATCCCAAACATGGTTGGAATGTGTTGATTCTTTTTTGCAGGTCACTGGATGGTGGGGTGAAGGGCAGTAAGGTAAAGGCTTATGAGGGGATTTACAATTTGATTGCTTGGGAGCACTTGTTCAGTTTATATTTTCCAGAGCTGCGCCAGCACCTAATTGACAGCAAGCTGACTGATCCCAGGAAGCTTGCACAGGAAGTGGGCCGTTGTGAGAGCACCAGGGTCCAAATGAGGTATGGGGGCGACCACGCCAAGGGTGGGCAGGGTCCCCTCTCAAAAGAAAGGGGGGGTAAGGGTAAACAGTGGGCGTTCTCTAAAGGGCCCCAACCTGATTCCCAGGGTAAAGATTCCCAGTCCCCCAGTGAGAAGAAGCCATAGTTCTCCAAAGGGAAGCCAGTGGCAGGGTGCCCCCGTGTAAGTGTTATGCATGCGACCAAGTGGTACACCGGCACCCACTGGTGTGCCATACCAGGGTTTGGATAGTGTAGCACTTGGGGAGGAGTTGGTTCCAGGTGAGTGAGAACCAGCTGAGATGACCCTTGTCTCACTAAGGGACAGTGAGATGGTCCAGAGAACCCTCATGCCTGAGAACACTGAAAAGTACAGGCAGTGGGTGACCATCAATGGACAGAGGGTAGAAGCTCTGAGAGACACAGGTGCCACTGTGACTACAGTGAGGAGTCAGCTGGTGTCTGAAGAGCAGATTGATCCCCGGGTAATTCACCAAGTAGTTGCAGTGGACAACTCAGAGCGCCTGTGCAGAGTGGCGCAGGTTCCCTTTGAATGAGGGGGGGTCTCAGGTTCCTTTAAAGTTGCTGTGAGCCCATCCGTAGATTGTTTGCTTGGCAATGACCTGGAGGATTCCCCTTGGAAGGAAGTGGAACACAGGTCATATTTAGAGATGTTGGGCCTGCCTGGGTGGGTATGCATATCTACCAGGTCAATGGCAGCCCATCAGGTTGGTCAAGAGCCCCTGGAGCCTGAAACAGTGGCCCAGGGGAACCGCCAGGAAGAGAAAGGACAGGGGGTGCGAGAAACCGGCCCCAGAAGTTCCCACGGTCCGGGAGGAGGCTCAGCCTGAGGGTGACGCCCCGGAGCCTACATGGGAATTGAGCTGTCGCAGTGGCAGCAGGAAGGGGGGGCCACCGGTGAAGTATTTTGTGCAACACAGAAGACATGCCCTACTCTGGAGGGTTTGGGGCAGCAGGCTGCAGACCAGGCGGCAGGCAAAGAGCTAGGATGTCACCTGATCTACTGGGAGGATGACCTCCTGTATAGTGAGCCTAAGGTTCCTGAGCCTGGGTCAGCCTGTGTGCTGGTGGTAACCCAGTGCTTCAGGACCTTCCTACTGGGGTTGGCTCATGATGTGCCTTTAGCTGGACATTTGGGGCGGGACAAGATCTTTGAAAGGCTTGTCACCCACTTTCACTGGCCCCTAATGCGCAGGCACTCAGATGCACACTGCAGGTCTTGCCAAACTTGTCAGGCGAGTGACAAGAGTGGGGGGAAATGTAAAACTCCCCTCCAACCTTTTCCTGTGGTTAGTACCCCCTTTCAAAGGGTTGGTTTTGTTATTGTGGGGCCTCTAGATCCCAAGACAGCCTTGGGCAACAGGTTCATCCTGGTCTTGGTGGACCATGCCACCCGGTACCCAGAAACCATTCCTCTGAGGTCAATCACTTTCCCTGTGGTCGGTCGTGCTTTGATGGGGGGTTTTATCTGCAAGGGGTTCCCGAACAAACTGGTATCTGATAGGGGTACCAACTTCATATCCACGTATATGAAGTCTTTGTGGAAGGAGTGTGGGGTAACCTACAAGTTCACCACTCCTTACCACCCCCAAAGTAATGGTCTGGTTGACAGGTTCAACCGCACCTTGAAATGCATGATCATGGGCCTGTTAGAGCCCTTGAGGCGGAAGTGGATCGTCTTCTTGCCATGCCTTCTGTTCGCTTACAGGGAGGTGCCTCAAAAGGGACTTGGGTTTAGGCCCTTTGAGCTGATCTATGGCCACCCTGTGAGGGGACCTTTAAGTCTGGTGAAGGAGGCTTTGGAAAAAGCACCTAGTAAACCCCCCAGGATGTATTTAGCTACATGCTGGCTCTGAGAAACCAGACTGCTTGCTTCAGGAGTCTCACACAGGAGAATCTGGAAGCAAGCCAGGAGGATATGAAATGGTGGTATGACCGGAATACCACTCGGGTCGGGTTTCAAACTGGTCAAAAATTGTGGGTGATGGCACCAGTAGAGCCTAGGGCGCTCCAAGACAAGTGGACTGGGCCTTATGAGATGGTGGAACACAAGAGTGAAGTCACCTACCTGGTGGACTTGCAGGCTCTCAGGAACCCTTTAAAGGTCCTGCATGTTAACCGCCTCAAACCCCACTTTGAGCAGACTGAACTGTCCATGCTCCTTGCAACACATGATGGGGTGGAGGAGGAGAGTGAGTCTCTTCCTGACCTCCTGCCTGCAGGAAAAAAAGATGGGTCTGTGGAGGGAGTGATCCTCTCCCCTCCCTGATTGCAGAGCAGCAGAGGGATTGTCGCCATGTGTTGGGACAGTTCGCCTCACTGTTGCCTGATCCCAGGGGTCACACACTTGTGCACACATGATGTGGACACTGGGGACAGTCCACCCATTAAACAGAAAGTTTACAGGGTGACTGACAGCGTTAGGGCTAGCATTAAGGATGAGGTATCCAAAATGTTAACCCTAGGGGTTAATGAGCATTCCAGCAGTCCTTGGGCCAGCCCAATGGTATTGGTCCCAAAGGCTGCTGCACCTGGTGCCACTCCAGAACTCCTGTTCTGTGTGGACTACCGGGGACTCAATGCTGTCAGCAAGACTGACGCACACCCCATCCCCCGAGCTGATGAGCTCATTGACAGGTTGGGAGCTGCCACCTACCTCAGCACGTTTGACTTAACATCTGGGTATTGGCAGATTGCCTTGACTCAGGGGGCCAAGGAGAAGTCCACATTTTCTACCCCAGATGGGCAATTTCAATTTAAAGTGATGCCATTTGGGATGAAGAATACCCCTTTCACCTTTCAGAGGTTGGTCAACCAAGTGTTGGCTGGGCTGGATGAGTTCAGTGCCGCCTTCCTGGATGACATTGCTGTGTTTAGTTCCACATAGGAGGAACATCTGCAACACCTCTGCAGAGTGTTGGAGGCCCTGCAGAAGGCAGGCATCCCTATTAAGGCAAGCAAGTGCCAAATAGGGCAGGGTTATGTGGTGTACTTGGGACACCAGGTAGAGAGTGGCCAGGTGGCACCCCTACAGCCACAAATTGACACCATTCTGGCTTGGGAGCCTCCCAAAACCCAGATTGAGGTGAGAGCCTTTTTAGGTCTCACTGGCTACTACAGGAGGTTTGCCAAGGGGTATGGTACCATTGGTACCCCCTTCACTGAGTTGACCTCTAAGAAGCAACCCAAAAAGGTGATCTGGACAGAGGCTTGGCAGACCACTTTTGATGCCCTGATGGCTGCCATGTGCACAGCACCTGTGCTGAAGGCACTTGACTACTCCAAGGAGTTTGTAATGCAAATAGATGCCTTAGAGCATGGTATTGGAGCAGTACTCTCACAGCTTAATGAAGAGGGCCTAGATCAACCTGTAGCCTTTATTAGCAGGGGGTTAATTCCCAGGGAACGTAGGTGGGGTGCCATAGAACCTGAAGTGTTTGCTGTGGTCTGGGCACTTTAGAAGCTAAGACCCTACATGTTTGGGACTCACTTCTGGGTTCAGACCGACCACAGGCCCCTCAGATGGTTAATGCAGATGATGGGTGAGAATCCAAAACTGTTGAGGTGGTCCATTTCCCTAAAGGGGATGGACTTTACGATGGAACACCGCCCTGGTATAGAACACGCCAATGCTGATGGTCTTTCCAGATTCTTCCGCCTTAGTGATGAGAACTCCCATGAGGTTGGGTAGCTGCTCCCCACTTTCAGCTGGGGGGGACACGTGTTAGGATTTTCATCCTTGCCGTGGTCTCCCTTAACTTTTTGCCTCTGTTTCCCAGGTTGTTGATGTGTGCTGGATTCTGTTTTTGCTGTTGTTGTTACTCTGGGCACTTTCCCACTGCTATCCAGTGCTAAAGTGCAAGTTTTCCTATACAAAATGTGTATGTAATTGGTTCATCCATGATTGGTGTTGGACCTGGCTTTTTGACAGGGACATCCCCAAACTTTTTGCCTCCTTCCTCCTATTTTTTCTGACCTGTTGTTGTTGGCTTTTGACCTCTGGGCACTTCACCACTGCTAACCAGTGCTAGAGTGCATATGCTCTCTGTGTAAATTGTACTATTGATTGGTTTATCCATGATTGGCTATTTAATTTACTTATAAGTCCCTAGTAGAGTGCACTGTATGTGCCTAGGGCCTGTAGATTAAATGCTGCTAGTGGGCCTGCAGCACTGGTTGTGCCACCCACTTCAGTAGCCCCTTAACCTTGTCTCAGGCCTGCCATTGCAAGGCCTGTGTGTGCAGTTTCACTGCCACTTCGACTTGGCATTTCAAAGTACTTGCCAAGCCTAGAACCCCCCTTTTTCTACATATAAGTCATCCCTAATGTGTGCCCTAGGTAACCCCTAGAGCAGGATGCTGTGTGGGTAAAAGGCAGGACATGTATCTGTGTAGTTATATGTCCTGGTAGTGTAAAACTCCTAAATTCATTTTTACACTACTGTGAGGCCTGCTCCCTTCATAGGCTAACATTGGGACTGCCCTCATACACTGTTGAAGTGGCAGCTGCTGATCTGAAAGGAGCAGGAAGATCATATTTAGTATGGCCAGAATGGTAATATAAAGTCCTGCTGACTGGTGAAGTCAGATTTAATATTACTATTCTAGAAATGCCACTTTTAGAAAGTGAGCATTTCTTTGCACTAAAATCTTGTGGTGCCCTTCAATCCACGTCTGGCTAGGTTTAGTTGACAGTTCCTTGTGCATTCACTCAGACACACCCCAAACACAGGGTACTTAGCCTCACTTGCATACATCTGCATTTTGAATGGGTCTTCCTGGGCTGGGAGGGTGGAGGGCCTGCCCTCACACAAAGGAGTGCCACACCCCCTACTGGGACTCTGGCAGACAGGATTGAACTGAAAGGGGGCTTGGTGCATTTCTTAGACACTCTTTGAAGTCACCCCCACTTCAAAGGCACAACTTAGTATAAAACAGGGCCTCTGCCCTACCTCATCAGACACTTGCTGGAGAAGAAACCTGAACCAGAAACTACATCCTGCCAAGAAGAACTGCCTGGCTGCTCAAAGGACTCACCTGTCTGCTTTTCTACAAAGGACTGCTGCCTTGCTGTTGGCCTGCTGCCTTGCTGAACTTTTGTCTGGCTGTAAAAGTGCTCTCCAAGGGCTTGGATAGAGCTTGCCTCCTGTTCCCTGAAGTCTCAGGACCAAAAAGACTTCTCTTTTTCACTTGGACGCTTCGTGCGCCGAAATTTTCGACGCACAGCTTGTTCTGCGGCGAGAAAAATGCTGCACACCGACGCTGATCGACGCGACGCCTTCGGGACGACCGAAACTTTGACGCACGGCCTCACAAGGACAACGCCGCCCGACTTCCAAGGAGAAATCTACGCGACGCCTGCCGTGAGAGTGAAATTTCAACGCACAGCCCCGCGGAACGACGCGCAGCCGGAAAACAAGCAGGAGAATCCACGCTCAGACACGGGACATCTGGTAATCCCCGCGATCCACAGAAAGAGACTGTCCACGCGCTGGAAAACAACGCACGACTTCCCCGCATGAAAAATAACTACGCAAGTCTGTGTGTGCTGGGGAGAAATCGACGCATACACCATTTTTGGTGTCATATTATGGTATTGTATGATTTATTGCACAAATGCTTTACACATTGCCTTCTAAGTTAAGCCTGACTGCTCGTGCCAAGCTACCAGAGGGGGGGCACAGGCTAATTTTGGATTGTGTGTGACTTTTTCTGACTAGAGTGAGGGTTCTTGCTTGGGCAGAGGGTAACCTGACTGCCAACCAAAAACCCCATTTCTAACAATTGGCATATTTGATTTACTGGTAAGTCCCTAGTGCAGTGCACTAGAGGTGCCCAGGGCCTGTAAATCACATGTTATTAGTGGGCCTGCAGCACTGGTTGTGCCCCCCACATTAGTAGCTCTGTAAACATGGCTCAGACCTGCCACTGCAGCGTCTGTGTGTGCAGTTTTAAACTACCAATTCGACCTGGCAAGTATAACCACTTGCCAGGCCTAAACCTTCCCTTTTCTTACATGTAAGACACCCTTAATGTGGTCCCTAGGTAGCCCCATGGGCAGGGGGCAGTGTAGGTTCAAGGTAGAACATATATTAATGTTTTTTATATGTCCTAACAGCGAAATACTACCAAATTCAGTTTTCACTGTTGCAAGGCCTAACCCTCTCATAGGTTAACACGGGGGCTGCCTTTATATATGATTAAAGTGTAGATTCCCTTTGGGAGAGGATAGACCTGTGGAGTTTGGGGTCTCTAAGCTCACAATTTAAAAATACATCTTTCAGTAAAGTTTATTTTAAGATTGTGTGTTTCAAAATGCCACTTTTAGAAAGTGAGCATTTTCTTACTTAAACCATTCTGTGACACTGCCTGTTTGTGGATTCCCTGTCTGGGTCAGTTTGACAGTTGAACTGTTTGCACCTCTTTCTAGACAGTGACACGAAGGGAGCTGGGGTGTGGCCTGCATATCCTGATGAGCTATCTGGGCTAGGAGGGAGGGAAGGAGTGGTCACTCACACCTGAAAGAGCTGTGCCTGCTCGCACACAATGCAGTCTCCAACCCCCTGAGAGACTTTTCTTTGAAGTAAGCTTACTTCAAATGTTCAAAATGTGTATAAGAAGGGCACCCAAAACCACAGACTTTATATCACTTCTGGAATCCAAGAGGAACCTCTGCCTGAAGAAGAGCTGAAGAGCTGAGGAAGAAAAGCTGCCTTGCCTGTGACTGTGCTTTTTGGAGCTATCCTGCAGTTGCTGCTTCTGCCTTTGCAACAGGACAAAGACTGGACTTTGTGTGCCTTCCTGCTTGTAAAAAACTCTCCAAGGGCTTGAAACTGAGCTTGCGCCCCGTTGTTGATGTCTCAGGGACAGCAAAGACTTCTCTCTGCCAGCACCTACAGCCTCTTCTGAGACTCCTGTCCTGTCAAGTGGTACCCTATCCAGTTTCTGGGGCCTTGATAGGTGAAGTTGGTGGACTTAGGTTGGAAATCCACACACAGGTTGTGAGGAAATTTCCGACGCAACCTCCGATAGCGGCTAAAGAAACGACACACCACCGGCTCGCGGCTGAAATTTACACAGTGCTTGCAGCACGGCTGTAAAATCGATGCACGCGGCTGGAGAAACGACTCTCGCCATCACTGACTAAGGCTGCAATGATGCAACATCTCTGGGTATGGAAAAACAACGCAAGCCTGCCCGGACCCGAGGTTCTTTGTCCGGACCAATGCATCTCTCTCCAGCAGGGAAAGAAATAACGCAAGTCGAACAGACCGGAGATGGAGAAACGACACACGACCTCGCTTGCAGGTGAGAAATCGATGCACCACCTAGCTTTTTCAATGCACATTCGCCCGTGCGGGTTATTCTGACGCAACCCAGTTACATTTTCATGCTAACAGCATTAGCATTGTGTTTAAAAGAACATGAAGTCTCTTTTTGCATTTTAATTGAAAACTTGACTTGTGTATGGTGGATTTTTGTCATTTTGGTCTTGTTTTTTTAGATAAATATTTTCTATTTGTCTAAATCAGTGTTGTGTCATTTTTTAGTGTTTTCATTGAGTTACTGTGTGCGTTGGTACAACTACTTTACACCTAGCACTCTGAAGTTAAGCGTGCCTGCTCGTGCCAAACTACCAAGGGGGTGTGCGGGGGTTAGCTGAGGGTGATTCTCTTTTACTCTGACTAGAGTGAGGGTCCTTGCTTGGATAGGGGTAACCTGACTGCCAACCAAAGACCCCATTTCTACCACCCAACTTACCTTGCCCAGCAAGGAGGTCGTCCGGCACGGAACAGAAAGGGGCGCTGCTACCGCCAGCAGTGCCCCACCAGCAGGACACCGCCAGGTCATACTAATGGCCTTAATACGGCTGGCGGTGCCCTACTGGAGGGGCGTTGTTGGTGGTATCAGCGCCAGGGTGCCACTGTCCGCCAGCATGGCTACTGCAGGATTTCCGCTTTTATTGTGGCAAAAGTCCTGCAGTGTCCATAATATGGCGGGCAGGAGTCTTCTGGCGCTCGTGGCATCGGCGGTTTTCTGTGAAAACCACTGATGTCATAATGAGGGCCTAGGTATTAAAAAGGAATGTTTAGACCTGACCAAGGTTTGTTTTGTCATGTTGAAATTCCATTTTATAACTGTGCACACAGGCTGCAATTGCAGACCTAAGGCATGTTTTAAAGGGCTACTTAAGTGTGTGACACAATCAGTGCTGCAGGCCTACTATAAGCATTTAACATCCAGGCCCCGGGCATATGTAGCACAAATTTACCAATGACTTACAGGTAAATTAAATGTGCCAGTGGGGTATATGCCAATTTAATACTGTTTAGGTGAGGGGGCACAAGCACTTTAGCATGGGTTAGCAGTAGGAAAGTTCAGAGACTCCTAAAAGTCAACAACAGTGGGTTTAAAAAAGCAGAAGTGTAAAGTCGAAATGTTTGGGGTTGACCCTCCAGAGAGGGTCAAGTCTGACAGTTGTTTATGTTGCATCCCACATATTCAATTTAGATATGCTCTGTGATCTGTTTTACAGGTTGTGCAATGGGGTGGAGTAATTCTAGATGCTGTACTATGTTGCGAACAATTAGTAAATCTTGGTCAAAGATTTGTTTATATTGTATTGTTCCCTTGCACATACCATTTTGTTTTGGTTTAACGACCTATTCAACTCAACAAAATAGTGTCTCTCCTTTATGGTTCATGGCATTTTATTTTGAGATGTGCTGAGTTTGATACATAATACCACCACTATGGAGTTAGAAATTGAGGAGAAGCGACATCACCAAATAGAAGTTTATAGAAACTGAACAGAGATTACAAGTAAAGCCACAGGCAAATTAGCGGGCAGCCACCCAGTCTTAAAGACACTGTTATATATTTAAAAAGCCCGTGGCTGGAGTCAGCTTAAACTCCCTCTTAAGTCATACACTATGGCCCTCATTCTGACCCTGGCGGTCAAAGACCGCCAGGGCGGAGGACCGCGGGAGCACCGCCGACAGGCCGGCGGTGCTCCAATGGGGATTCCGACCGCGGCGGTAAAGCCGCGGTCGGACCGGCACCACTGGCGGGCTCCCGCCAGTGTACCGCCGCCCCATTGAATCCTCCAAGGCGGCGCAGCTTGCTGCACCGCCGCGGGGATTCCGACCCCCCCTACCGCCATCCAGATCCCGGCGGTCCGACCGCCGGGATCCGGATGGCGGTAGGGGGGGTCGCGGGGCCCCTGGGGGCCCCTGCAGTGCCCATGCCACTGGCATGGGCATTGCAGGGGCCCCCGTAAGAGGGCCCCTACATGTATTTCACTGTCTGCTGTGCAGACAGTGAAATACGCGACGGGTGCAACTGCACCCGTCGCACAGCTTCCACTCCGCCGGCTCGATTCCGAGCCGGCTTCATCGTGGAAGCCTCTTTCCCGCTGGGCTGGCGGGCGGTCTGAAGGCGACCGCCCGCCAGCCCAGCGGGAAAGTCAGAATTACCGCCGCGGTCTTTCGACCGCGGAACGGTAACCTGACGGCGGGACTTTGGCGGGCGGCCTCCGCCGCCCGCCAAGGTCAGAATGAGGGCCTATGACTAATAACGAAGGTGAAAGCTTACCGCCATTTCTCCTGGGACAAATTTATTAAAGTTTTAGGGAACCTTTGTTAGGAACAACACCCAACTTTTCAAATGTCTAATTTTTGTACCTGACCAAATAAACCAATATTTTGCAGGAGCATTCTGCACTGGAAAAAGCTATATTTTAATTTATGCTGAGATTGCTTTTTTAGCTAATTTAAAAGCCCTCTGACAAGAAAAACGAAGCTGTTCACTTGGTTTGATTTGGCGCAGGATTTTATTTACCTAAAGCTTTAGTGGCTGTGTACCGAACAACATGTGTTCAATTATTTTGAAATCTCAAGACACTAGTGAGAACAGAATACTGAGGCAGTTTTCACGCCCGTTCTCAGTTATGACAATTCTTATTAAGAGTCCGCATTGCAGCTAATTTTCAAAGATGATTTGACTCAAGATCCTCATCGGTAAAATTCAGCTGAAGTCTTTTTAAGTGTTCTATTTCTTTTGACCAATGTGTGCCTCTTTTTAATTTGTGTAACAGTATCTACTATTGCACTATTTTTAGTTTGACATGTGGGCACTTCATGGCAAAATACTGCTATCTCCACAGAGGGTATGTTAACGGGTCTGACACTGTCAGTCATTGGTTGAGTTGTCAGTCACATATTGATCAGCCCACATTCATCATTCACTGATTGTTGTAACTACCTAGCGTTACATATAGGCCCAGATTCTGAAAGGTGTCACTCAACGCACTGCATCAGCCAAAAATGCTGCGCGACAAGGAGAGAGCAACAGACCCCCATTTTCACATAGAAATGGCACTCTTCTCCCCTCTCCCTTGCGCTGGCGCTGATTTCAGCTGCTGTGCGCCACACACACATCTTAGCATTAGCTCCATAGTGCCTGGGTGTGTGCGTGAGTATGGCATAGGTTTTATACAGGAATGATACCCTTCCTGTACAAAACACGATGCCTAGACAAGTGAAAATGCTTTTTCTACTTTGCATGTGTGCTGTACAGTGCAGCAAACATGCAAAGTCAGAAAAGCAGGGAGAAATGAAACCATTTCTCCATTTAACAACTGCTTTTTAGCTGTGTTATTTTTTGGCGCTAAACCCTTTCTTCTGATGTTTCCAAATAGGGTTTAGCATCAAAAAGCATGGGTGGTAGCACAGGTATGCCCATGTACCACCCATGTAACGCATCTTTGGTGCAAAGTGATGCAGAACAGCATTTTCTGCTGCTTTGCGTTACCTTGTCACACACACCAACGCAAATCCCAATTTGTGTTGGTTTGAGAATACCAAAAAAAGTTTTTCTTCAGTTTAGCATTACAAAAGCAACTCTCT
Source organism: Pleurodeles waltl (assembly GCF_031143425.1). Taxonomy (NCBI): domain Eukaryota; kingdom Metazoa; phylum Chordata; class Amphibia; order Caudata; family Salamandridae; genus Pleurodeles; species Pleurodeles waltl. Next base: position 1,417,592,358 of record NC_090446.1, read on the forward strand.
CCAGTTATTTTGGTATTTTCACTAGCTTAGAAATGGCACTGTGTACCTAAGAGCAAGCACTTCTGACCTGTTGTAAGTATTGTGGGCTTTTAACCACAACCACCTCATGCCCATCATTATCATTCGTTCGTGGGCTTGCCTTTCAAAATTTCCTTCCGGGTGTTGGTAAATGCTTTTCGCTTGTCACACCGTGGGGCGGTTTTGTTACCGCGTTGGAGACTGCCCCGTCACATGGATTATCGCATCATTGCCGATATGTTTTACTGTGAGCAAACTACTTTTTTATGGTCAAGCGCAAGCACTCTAGCCTGCTGTAATCTCTCTGTGGGCTTTTAACCACACCCACTGAACGCCCAGTAGTTTTGTTGGTTGGTGGGCTTGCCTTTTGAAAATAGCTTCATCTCATTTGTGAAAGGCATGCATAGGTCATGCCTTTTCCGGTGTTTAGCCCTCCTCGAGTGCACTGGCCAGCTACTGCAAACATACGAGGCTCCATGTTTTCTGCATGGTTTCTGGACTACTTTTTATTTCCTACGCAGTACGATCTCGCTGGGCAGTAGTCGAACGCTTTGCTTGTCAACTATCCTGTTACATGGATAATTGCATAACTGCGGATACGTTTGACTACAAGCAAACTTCTGTTTTGTGTGCTCCTTCATGCTAATGGCGTGTCGCTTTAAATCGGCTCGCTTTTGTAAAACTGTATTACTTTTCATTTTCAATTTATGTGGCAAGAAAAGTCCGGTCAGGACTTTACAAAGCGAATAGCTCTAACTCGAGCATTTTAGAACTAATGAGAACTAAAGGTAGCGTAGATCCAGAAGGGAATCCCGGTGTCCAAAAAACTAAGGATTTGTGAGGACAGCTATCTTTTTACGCATATAGAAGAATGGGGACTAGATATTGTGGCTCTGTGAACTGATGCATCCACTGTAGGCATCTGTTGACTCTCAGCCTCCCTTCCTATTCTTCCGAGGGACACAAAATGGGTACTGTTCTATAACAATAACCACCAGTTCCCTCTCTAAAGCGCCCAAAGGCCTCTTTAAGGGGAACATAAGTTCTAGAATATCTCTACCCAAAACTTTCAAAATTCCATAGTGGCTGTAACGCGACTTTTAAACTCACATAATTAAAAGAGAATTTAACATATTTATTTCTATTGTTTGTTTTCCAGGTTCTCAAATATATTTGCAGAAAAAAACGTACTTGCCTTGTATTTTCAGCCTGCTTAGCTGACCCTCAGAATTGTTGCATTAGCATGTATTTTCATGTTCAGGTTTAAACTTATACATAGACGGAATGCTATTTGCAAGTTCTGATATCTTATAAGTGCCTGCATTTCTATATTCCTGTTTTACTCAAGGTTAACTGTAGACCTAAGGTGTTCCCATGAGTAAATTAGGAGTGAGTCGTATTTGGAATTTATGATTCCTTCACGGACAGCTCATCCACATTTATGGTGCCAGTTTTAGACAGTGCAGTTTTGTCTAGACCAATCACGGTTCCTCTGCTAATTTTTCTTCTGATTATCAATGCAGTTTCTTGATCACACATCAGCTACTAGCTAAGTATGCTGCTCTTCCATTTACTTCCTATAAAGTAATGACCTACATGGGAATAGTTAACAGCAGTGAACATTTGTGGACACGCTTCTAGAACGAAAACCTGAACTAACATTGAAGTTCTGATTCACAAATATTTCTCTAAGAATCCATGGCACATATTTATACTTGTTTAGCGCCGCATTTGCATCATTTTTTTATGCAAAAGCAGCGCAAACTTCCAAAATACAAGTTTGCTCCAATTTTGCGTCAATAAATGACGGTAATGCAGCGCTGAAAAAGTATAAATCAGGGCCTACAATTGTATTTTGTAAGTTTGCGCCGTTTTTGTATAAAAAACGATGCAAATGCGGCGCTAAAAAAGTTTAAATATGGGCCTATGAGTCTTCCTCCTTTCTTAGATGTGAATTACTATTTAATGTAAGGTATAATTTTCAAAACATTTTCTGTTAGTAGTTGTGTCCAGGGCAGACTTAAATGTATGTTACACACAAGTTTTGCAGATATAAAACATGCTCACCCTAAAAAAGGTTTTATGATTTACAAAGTTAGTAAGCATGTAGTAAGTCTTGGAAAACATAAGCAAGCCGAACCCTAAACCTGATGGAAGACACCATTACTCACAGAAGTGGCTTCATGAATTAGGCGTGGATACTCAGTTGTAATTTACAACTAGGAGATTCTTTTTAGTTATATAGTTTTTGTTATGGTTTTCATAAAATATCTTACAGGCACTACAGAAGTCATTTGTAGGCATTACAAAAGGAATACCTTAAGTACTCAGGTGTTACCTCTTAGAAATTAAAACAGTGAAAAGTTCCCAAACGTCTCGCCACCTTCCCAACTCCCCAGAAAACAGCTTGTCTCCTTCAATGGTTCTACATACCTTGCATGTGATCTAGTCTATGTACTGCAAGTTGTGCCCTCCGTACTATCTCCCCTTCATTCCTTCCTGGTCACCTATTAAGATAATATGCTTAGAGCCTTAAGCCTAGGGCGGGACCAGGTGTTGCTGGAAGTCCAACTGATCTGTAGTGCGACAGAGAACCTTAGATTGACTGTAAATCGGTATTAGCTTCATGGACGTTATTTAGGGTCACCAGGGGTTGCAGCTGCGACCCCTGGCTGGCCATCTGCGACCCCTGGCACGGACTTTGCAAGGTGGCAAAATCAGTGCCAGGAACACAGGGACAGCTCGTCCTCATGGACATCAGATGGTGCTCCACTCCGTTTTCTGTCAATATTTTATTACTCGAATAGTGAATAAATGTGTATTATTCACTATTAGTGAAATAAAAATGGAGTACAGTTAGCTAGAATATGCCCTTCCATGGCAGCTGAATTAAGTAAAAAAATGTTTTTAACTGTATGTTGTGTGCGTGCTTGCAAGTGAGTGTGTTTATCTGAGAGAGAATTTCTGTAAGTGTGAGATTGTATGGATGTGTAAGTATATGTGTGAGTGAAAGAGGAGGTAAAAGGGCATCTGATGTCACTTGCACTACCCCTGGCACTTCTGTGAATTCACATCCATAATTAGCTTTGATTACTGCCCGAGTAGGTTTCTACCTGGCTGTTGGAATTTGCACTTTTTGCAGGCTCATCCCCAATATTTTTGCCTCCTTTCTCCTATCTTTTCCGACCTGTTTTTGTTGGCTTTAGAACTCTGAGCACTTTACCACCGCTAACCAGTGCATATGCTATCTGTGTAAATTGTTTCTCCATGATTGGCATATTTGATTTACTAGTAAGCCCCTGTTAAAGTGCACTAGAGGTGCCCTGGGCCTGTAAATCAAATGCTACTTGTGGGCCTGCAGCACTGGCTGTGCCATCCTTTAGTAGCCCTGTAATCATGTCTCAGACCTGCCACTGCAGTGCCTGTGTGCAGTTTTAAACTGTAAATTCGACTTGACAAGTGTACCCACTTGCCAGGCCTAAACCTCCCCTTTTGTTACATGTAAGACACCCCTAAGGTAGGCCCTAGGTAGCCCCAAGGGCAGGGTGCAGTGTATGGTTAAGGTAGGACATATAGAAATGTGTTTTATATGTCCTAACAGGGAAATACTGCTAAATTCGGTTTTCACTGTTGCAAGGCCTATCTCTCTCATAGGTTAACATGGGGGCTACCTTTAAGTATGATTAAAGTGTAGATTCCCTTTTTCGAAGCTGATAGACATGTGGAGTTTGGGGTCTCTGAGCTCACAATTCAAAAATACATCTTTTAGTAAAGCTGATTTTAAGATTGTGTGTTTGAAAATACAACTTTTAGAAAGTGAGCATTTTCTTGCTTAAACCATTTCTGTGACTCTGCCTGTTTGTGGATTACCTGGGTCAGTTTGACAGTTGGGCTATTGCACCTCTCACTACACAGTGACACAAAGGGGGGTGTAGCATGCATATCCTGATGAGCCATCTGTGCTAGGAGGGAGGGGAGGAATGTGCCTGCCCTCACACAATACAGTCTCCAACCCCCTGGTGTGTGTCTGGGGCATGGCCTGGGCAAGGCAGGATTTCACAAACAAGAGAGACTTTTCTTAAAAGTAAGCCTACTTCAAAGGGTAAAAGGGGCATAAGAAGGGCACCCAAAACCACAGACTTTAGAACACTTCTGGAAACCAAGAGGAACCTCTGCCTGGAGAAGAGCTGAAGAGCTGAGGAAGAAGAGCTGCCCTGCCTGTGACTGTGCTTTGTGGAGCTATCCTGCAGTAGCTGCTTCTGCCTGTGCTAGAGGACAAAGACTGGACCCACTTGCCAGGCCTAAACCTTCCCTTTTCTTACATGTAAGGCACCCCTAAGGTAGGCCCTAGGTAGCCCCAAGGGCAGGGTGCAGTGTATGGATAAGGTAGGACATATAGTAATGTGGTTTATATGTCCTGACAGTGAAATACTGCCAACTTCGTTTTTCACTGTTGCAAGGCCTGTCTCTCTCATAGGATAACATGGGGGCTACCTTTAAGTATGATTAAAGTGTAGATTCCCCTAGAGAGTAGATGGACATGTGGAGTTTGGGGTCCCTGAACTCACAATTTAAAAATACATGTTTTAGTAAAGTTGATTTTAAGATTGTGCGTTTGAAAATGCCACTTTTAGAAAGTGAGCATTTTCTTGCTTAAACCATTCTGTGACTCTGCCGTGTTTGTGGATTCCCTGTCTGGGTCAGTTTGACAGTTGGGTTGTTTTTCACCTCACACCAGACAGTGACACAAAGGGGGCTGGGGTGTAACCTGCATTTTCTGATTAGCCATCTCTGCTAGGAGGGAGGGGTGGAGTGGTCACTCTCATCTGAAAGGACTGTGCCTGCCTCTGACAATGCCGGCTCCAACCCCCTTCTGTGTGTCGGATGACTTGCCTGGGCAAGGCAGGATTTCACAAGTAGGTGTGAGTCCCCTTTGAAGAAAGGTGACTTCAAAGACTAAAATGGGTATAAGAAGGGCACCCAAATCTACAGACTTCAGAAACACTTCTGGAACCAAGAGGAACCTCTGCCTGGAGAAGAGCTGATAGCTGAGGAAGAAGTGCTGCCCTGCCTGTGACTGTGCTTTGTGGAGCTTTCCTGCAGTGCTGCTTCTGCCAGAGTAAGAGGGCAAAGACTGGACTTTGTGTGCCTTCCATCTTGTGAAGAAATCTCCAAGGGCTTGATTTAGAGCTTGCCTCCTGTTGTTTGAAGTCTCAGGGACAGCAAAGACTTCTCTCTGCCAGCACCTGGAGTCTCTGGAGAGACTCCTGCTCTGACAAGTGGTGCCCTATCCAGTTCCTGGGCCCTTGAAAGAAAAGCTGGTGGAAATCCAAGGAAATCGACTTCGGACGACTCCGGACCGCCGCCGCTGCTGAATCCGGTAACGCCGCCTGCACCTGACGCCGTGACCTTCGCTGGAACGCGACACTCTTCGCAGGCCCGGCGCCGCAGCAGCCCCGCTGAAGTCCACGTCTCCGTGGAAGTCGCCGCACCACGTCGTGACCGACGCCGCTTGAAGTGCACGGATTCAACGTTTCGCACAGACGCCGCGATTCCTGACTTCGCGCCTCAGCTTGTTTTCACTCTTCACCAAAGGTACTGTACTTGGGGGTCTACACGACTCCATGTCCGGCGCCGCTGGTGTCGGCTTGTTGGGAACGACTCCGTCACAACGCTGTGTTAACATCTCATTGAAGCATTTTTGTTTCTATGCGCTATTTTTGAGTTTAATCTTTAAAAATTCATAACTTGACTTGTGTATGTCGGATTTTTGTAGTTTTGGTCCTGTTTTGTTTAGATAAATATTTCCTATTTTTCTAAACCGGTGTTGTGTCATTTTGTAGTGTTTTCATTAAGTTACTGTGTGTGTTGGTACAAATACTTTACACCTAGCACTCTGAGGTTAAGCCTACTGCTCTGCCAAGCTACCAAGGGGGTAAGCAGGGGTTAGCTGAGGGTGATTCTCTTTTACCCTGACTAGAGTGAGGGTCCTTGCTTGTTACAGGGGGTAACCTGACTGTCAACCAAAGACCCCATTTCTAACATTGGTGATCAGCGGTTGGGATTTGGACTTGTATTTGTGCTTGACATATAGTAATTAAGTGTACACTACTGTTTGAGTTCAGACCACTACGTGACCACATACTACTAGTCTTGTGATTTTTGTTTTTTTCTATTTGGACTGTTTTTGCTCTGCATTCAGTTTCTTTTTTCGCTGATCCGGTGATTGACTTTTCTGGAACTTCATTTGAGAACCTGCTTTTCTGCATTTGGAACTTTGCACTCTTTTAACCTTTTATCATGTCTCTACTTGGAGATGCATCAGTTGAAGCTGTTTTTGACCTGAAGCAATTGGATAGTTATAACAAGGCTCAGCTAAAGCAGTTTTGTAAAAATGTTGGTTGTCCCATTAAGAGCTCTTCCAAGAAGGATGAGCTGAAAAAGGCGCTGAGGGCCTGGGTGACAACCAGAAGCACTGGAGGGCACACTGAGGATGAGGAGGGGGATGAGGATGAGGAGGGAGAGCAATCAGTACATAATGGTATAGTGGGGGGACCTGTTATTCCCAGGGAAAGAGTCTCTAGGGCAAGTAGCAGTGTATCCTCCAAGGGTCTGACACCTGGAGAGTTACAGGACAGACAGGCAGAGAGGGAGTACCAATTGGAGCTGAAAAAGCTCAGTCTAGAGATGGAACAGAGAAGGCTGGCCATTGAGGAAAGGAAGTTAGCAATGGCTCATGAGCTCAGTTTAAAAGAGATAGATCAGAGGAGTCAGCCCAGTAGGGATGGTGGCAGCAATCCTACAGTGCAGCCTGAGAGAAGGGTACACATCCCAAAAGACCTTGTGAGGGATTATAAGAGGGAGGATGATATCTACTTGTGGTTCAAGGGTTATGAGTCAGCTCTCCACATGAACCTGGTCCCTGAAGCTCATTGGGGGGCAGCCCTGTGGAAGCATTTTGAGGCTGAGGGGAGGGACACACTGACAGCCTGAGGGGATGCTCAGGATCTCACCTACCCTGTCATGAAGGAGGCCTTACTCACCAGGTATGGTCTCACCCCGAGCAGTACAAGGAGAAGTTTAGATCCTACAAGAGAAAGGAATCCCAAACATGGTTTTAATGTGTTGATTCTTTTTGCAGGTCACTGGATGGTTGGGTGAAGGGCAGTAAGGTAAACACGTATGAGGGGCTTTACAATTTAATTGCTTGGGAGCACTTGTACAGTTTATGTTTTCCAGAGCTGCGCCAGCACCTCATTGACAGCAAGCTGACTGACCCCAGGAAGCTTGCACAGGAAGCGGACCGCTGGGAGAGCACCAGGGTCCAAAAGAGGTATGGGGGAGACCACGCCAAGGGTGGGCAGGGTCCCTCTCAGAAGAAAGGGGGGGTAAGGGCAAACAGGGGGAGTTCTCTAATGGGCCCCAAACTGATTCCCAGGGTAAGGATTCCCAACACCCAAGTGAAAAGAAGCCATGGTTGTCCAAAGGGAAGCCAGTGGCAGGTGGTCCCCCACGTAAGTGCTATGTATGTGACCAGGTGGGTCATGTGAGGGGGGACCCCAAATGCCCCAAAAGTACACCGGCACCCACTGGTGCACCGTCCCAGGGTTTGGCCAGTGTAGCGCTTGGGGAGGAGTTGGTTTCAGGTGGGTGGGAACCAGCAGAAATGACCCTTGTCTCACTAGGGGACAGTGAGATGGTCCAGAGAAACCTAGTGCCTGATAACACTAAGAAGTACAGGCAGTGGGTGACCATCCATGGACAGAGGGTGGAGGCTCTGAGAGACACAGGAGCCAGTGTGACTACAGTGAGGAGTCACCTGGTGTCTGAAGAGCAGATTGATCCCCGGGTACTTCACCAAGTAGTTGCGGTAGACAACTCTGAGCGCCTCTGCAGAGTGGCGCAGGTTCCCTTTGAATGGGGGGGGGGGTCTTAGGTTCCTGGAAAATAGCTGTGAGTCCAACCATGCCTGTTGATTGTTTGCTAGGTAACGACCTGGAGGATTCCCCTTGGAAGGAGGTAGAACACAGGTCTCACTTGGAGATGTTGGGTCTGCCTGGGTGGGTATGCGTATCCACCCGGTCTATGGCAGCCAATCAGTCAAGAGCCCCTGAAGCCTGAAACAGTGGCCCAGGGGACCGCCAAGAAGAGGAAGGGCAGGGGGCACGGGAAACCAGCCCCAGAAGTTCCCACGGTCCGGGAGGAGGCAGAGCCTGAGGGTGATGACCCGGAGCCTACAGGGGAACGGTTGGCTGAACTGGGGGAGATCCCTGAGCTGTTGCAGTGGCTGCAGGAATGGGGGACCCACCAGGGAAGCATTCTGCACAGCGCAGAAGGAGTGCCCTACTCTTGAGGGGCTGCGGCAGCAGGCTGCAGCCCAGGCGGCTGGCGAGGCGCCAGGTACTCACATGATTTATTGGGAGGATGGCCTCCTGTACAGTGAGCCTAAGGTTCCTGAGCCTGGGTCAGCTCGTATGCTGGTGGTACCCCAGTGCTTCAGGGCCTTCCTACTGGGTTTGGCTCATGATGTGCCTTTGGCAGGACATCTAGGGCAGGACAAGACCTATAAGAGGCTTGTCTCCCACTTTTACTGGCCCTTGATGCACAAGCAGTCAGCTGCTTATTGTAGGTCTTGTCAGACTTGTCAGGCTAGTGGCAAGAGTGGGGGGAAATGCAAAGCTCCCCTCCAACCTTTACCTGTAGTCAGCGCTCCCTTTGAAAGGGTAGGAATTGACATTGTGGGGCCTTTGGATCCCAAGACAGCCATGGGCAACAGGTTCATCCTGGTCTTGGTGGACCATGCCACACGGTACCCAGAAGCCATTCCTCTAAGGACGGTCACTGCCCCCGTGGTGGGACGTGCCTTGATGGGGGTTTTTACCCGCATTGGGTTCCCCAAGGAGGTGGTATCTGATAGAGGTACAAACTTCATATCCACTTATATGAAGTCTCTGTGGAAGGTGTGTGGGGTAACCTACAAGTTCACCACCCCTTACCACCCCCAAAGTAATGGTCTGGTTGAGAGATTCAACCGCACCTTGAAAGGCATGATTCAGGGCCTGTCAGAGCCCTTGAGGCGTAAGTGGGACGTTCTCTTGCCATGCCTTCTGTTCGCTTACAGGGAGGTGCCTCAAAAGGGACTTGGCTTTAGCCCCTTTGAGCTCATCTATGGCCACCCTGTGAGGGGACCGCTCAGTCTGGTGAAGGAGGCTTTGGAGAAAGCTCCTAGTAAACCACCCCAGGATGTATTTAGCTACATGCTGGCACTAAGAAACCAGACTGCCCGCTTCAGGAGTCTCGCTCAGGAGAACCTGGAAGCAAGCCAGGAGGATATGAAACGGTGGTACGACCAGAATGCCACTCTGGTTGAGTTTCAGCCTGGACAAAAAGTGTGGGTCATGGCACCAGTGGAGCCTAGGGCTCTCCAAGATAAGTGGACTGGGCCTTTTGAGGTGGTGGAAAGAAAGAGCGAGGTCACCTATCTGGTAGACTTGCAATCCCCCAGAAACCCTTTGAGGGTCCTACATGTCAACCGCCTCAAACCACACTTTGAGCGAACTGAGCTATCCATGCTCCTAGCGACAGATGACGGGGTGGAGGAAGAGAGTGAGCCTCTTCCTGACCTCCTGTCTGCAGGAGAGAAAGATGGGTCTGTGGAGGGAGTGATCCTCTCCCCCTCCCTGACTGAGGAACAGCAGAGGGACTGTCGCCACGTGCTGGGACAGTTCGCCTCGCTGTTTTCCCTGATCCCAGGAGTCACACACCTGTGCACACATGATGTGGACACTGGGGACAGCACACCTGTTAAACATAAGGTTTACAGGGTGACTGACAGGGTAAGGGCTTGCATTAAGGAGGAAGTCTCCAAAATGTTAACCCTTGGGGTTATTGAGCACTCCAGCAGTCCTTGGGCCAGCCCAGTGGTCTTGGTCCCAAAGGCTACTGCTCCTGGTGCCACTCCAGAACTTAGGTTCTGTGTGGACTACCGGGGTCTCAATGCGGTCAGCAAGACTGACGCACACCCCATCCCCCGAGCTGATGAGCTCATTGATCGGTTAGGAGCTGCCAAGTACCTCAGTACGTTTGATTTAACATCTGGGTACTGGCAGATTGCCTTAACTGAGGGGGGAAAGGAGAGGTCAGCATTCTCTACCCCAGATGGGCACTTCCACTTCAATGTGATGCCCTTTGGGATGAAGAATGCCCCTGCCACCTTTCAGAGGTTGGTCAACCAGGTGTTGGCAGGACTGGATGAGTTCAGTGCCGCCTACCTGGATGACATTGCTGTGTTTAGTTCCACATGGGAGGAACACCTGCAACACCTCTGGAGAGTTTTAGAGGCCCTGCAGAAGGCAGGCCTCACTATTAAGGCAAGCAAGTGCCAAATAGGGCAGGGTTCTGTGGTGTACTTAGGACACCAGGAGGGGAGTGGCCAGGTGGCACCCCTACAGCCTAAGGTTGACACGATTCTGGCTTGGGAGCCTCCCAAGACCCAGACTGAAGTGAGAGCCTTTTTAGGTCTCACAGGATATTACAGGAGGTTTGTTAAGGGATATGGTACCATTGTTACCCCCTTAACGGAGTTGACTTCTAGGAAGCAACCCAAGAAAGTGATCTGGACAGAGGCTTGCCAGAATGCTTTTGATGCCCTGAAGGCTGCCATGTGCACAGCACCTGTGCTGCAGGCACCTGACTACTCCAAGGAGTTTGTTGTGCAAACAGACGCCTCAGAGCATGGTATTGGAGCAGTACTCTCACAGCTTAATGAAGAGGGCCTAGATCAACCCGTAGCCTTCATTAGCAGGAGGTTACTACCCAGGGAACGTAGGTGGAGTGCCATAGAATGCGAAGCGTTTGCTGTGGTCTGGGCACTGAAGAAGCTAAGACCCTACTTGTTTGGGGCTCACTTCCGAGTTCAGACCGACCACAGGCCCCTCAGATGGTTAATGCAGATGAGGGGTGAGAATCCAAAACTGTTGAGGTGGTCCATTTCCCTACAGGGGATGGACTTTACGGTGGAACATCGTCCTGGTACAGAGCACGCCAATGCTCATGGTCTGTCCAGGTTCTTCCGCCTTAGTGATGAGAACTCCCATGAGGTTGGGTAGTTGCTCCCCACTTTTAGCTGGGGGGGACACGTGTTAGACTTTTCATCCTTGGCGTGGTCTCCCTTAACTTTTTGCCTCTGTTCCCCAAGTTGTTGATGGGTGCTGGACTCTGATTTTATTGTTTTTGTTACTCTGGGCACTTTACCACTGCTAACCAGTGCTAAAGTGCAAGTGCTCCTGTTTAAAATGTGTACGCAATTGATTCTCCATGATTGGCATATTTGTTTTACTGTTAAGTCCCTAGTAAAGTGCACTAGAGGTGCCCAGGGCCTGTAAATCAAATGTTACTAGTGGGCCTGCAGCACTGGTTGTGCCACCCACACAAGTAACCCTGTAATCATGTCTCACACCTGCCACTGCAGTGTCTGTGTGTGTATTTTTACTCTGTAAATTCGACTTGGCAAGTGTACCCACTTGCCAGGCCTAAACCTTCCCTTTTCTTACATGTAAGGCACCCTTAAGGTAGGCCCCAGGTAGCCCCAAGGGCAGGGTGCAGTGTATGGATAAGGTAGGGCATATAGTAATGTGGTTTATATGTCCTGACAGTGAAATACTGCCAACTTCGTTTTTCACTGTTGCAAGGCCTGTCTCTCTCATAGGATAACATGGGGGCTACCTTTAAATATGATTAAAGTGTAGATTCCCCTAGAGAGTAGATGGACATGTGGAGTTTGGGGTCCCTGAACTCACAATTTAAAAATACATATTTTAGTAAAGTTGATTTTAAGATTGTGCGTTTGAAAATGCCACTTTTAGAAAGTGAGCATTTTCTTGCTTAAACCATTCTGTGACTCTGCCGTGTTTGTGGATTCCCTGTCTGGGTCAGTTTGACAGTTGGGTTGTTTTTCACCTCACACCAGACAGTGACACAAAGGGGGCTGGGGTGTAACCTGCATTTCCTGATTAGCCATCTCTGCTAGGAGGGAGGGGTGGAGTGGTCACTCTCATCTGAAAGGACTGTGCCTGCCTCTGACAATGCCGGCTCCAACCCCCTGCTGTGTGTCGGATGACTTGCCTGGGCAAGGCAGGATTTCACAAGTAGGTGTGAGTCCCCTTTGAAGAAAGGTGACTTCAAAGACTAAAATGGGTATAAGAAGGGCACTCAAATCTACAGACTTCAGAAACACTTCTGGAACCAAGAGGAACCTCTGCCTGGAGAAGAGCTGATAGCTGAGGAAGAAGTGCTGCCCTGCCTGTGACTGTGCTTTGTGGAGCTTTCCTGCAGTGCTGCTTCTGCCGGAGTAAGAGGGCAAAGACTGGACTTTGTGTGCCTTCCATCTTGTGAAGAAATCTCCAAGGGCTTGATTTAGAGCTTGCCTCCTGTTGTTTGAAGTCTCAGGGACAGCAAAGACTTCTCTCTGCCAGCACCTGGAGTCTCTGGAGAGACTCCTGCTCTGACAAGTGGTGCCCTATCCAGTTCCTGGGCCCTTGAAAGAAAAGCTGGTGGAAATCCAAGGAAATCGACTTCGGACGACTCCGGACCGCCGCCGCTGCTGAATCCGGTAACGCCGCCTGCACCTGACGCCGTGACCTTCGCTGGAACGCGACACTCTTCGCAGGCCCGGCGCCGCAGCAGCCCCGCTGAAGTCCACAACTCCGTGGAAGTCGCCGCACCACGTCGTGACCGACGCCGCTTGAAGTGCACGGATTCAACGTTTCGCACAGACGCCGCGATTCCTGACTTCGCGCCTCAGCTTGTTTTCACTCTTCACCAAAGGTACTGTACTTGGGGGTCTACACGACTCCATGTCCGGCGCCGCTGGTGTCGGCTTGTTGGGAACGACTCCGTCACAACGCTGTGTTAACATCTCATTGAAGCATTTTTGTTTCTATGCGCTATTTTTGAGTTTAATCTTTAAAAATTCATAACTTGACTTGTGTATGTCGGATTTTTGTAGTTTTGGTCCTGTTTTGTTTAGATAAATATTTCCTATTTTTCTAAACCGGTGTTGTGTCATTTTGTAGTGTTTTCATTAAGTTACTGTGTGTGTTGGTACAAATACTTTACACCTAGCACTCTGAGGTTAAGCCTACTGCTCTGCCAAGCTACCAAGGGGGTAAGCAGAGGTTAGCTGAGGGTGATTCTCTTTTACCCTGACTAGAGTGAGGGTCCTTGCTTGTTACAGGGGGTAACCTGACTGTCAACCAAAGACCCCATTTCTAACATTGGTGATCAGCGGTTGGGATTTGGACTTGTATTTGTGCTTGACATATAGTAATTAAGTGTACACTACTGTTTGAGTTCAGACCACTACGTGACCACATACTACTAGTCTTGTGATTTTTGTTTTTTTCTATTTGGACTGTTTTTGCTCTGCATTCAGTTTCTTTTTTCGCTGATCCGGTGATTGACTTTTCTGGAACTTCATTTGAGAACCTGCTTTTCTGCATTTGGAACTTTGCACTCTTTTAACCTTTTATCATGTCTCTACTTGGAGATGCATCAGTTGAAGCTGTTTTTGACCTGAAGCAATTGGATAGTTATAACAAGGCTCAGCTAAAGCAGTTTTGTAAAAATGTTGGTTGTCCCATTAAGAGCTCTTCCAAGAAGGATGAGCTGAAAAAGGCGCTGAGGGCCTGGGTGACAACCAGAAGCACTGGAGGGCACACTGAGGATGAGGAGGGGGATGAGGATGAGGAGGGAGAGCAATCAGTACATAATGGTATAGTGGGGGGACCTGTTATTCCCAGGGAAAGAGTCTCTTGGGCAAGTAGCAGTGTATCCTCCAAGGGTCTGACACCTGGAGAGTTACAGGACAGACAGGCAGAGAGGGAGTACCAATTGGAGCTGAAAAAGCTCAGTCTAGAGATGGAACAGAGAAGGCTGGCCATTGAGGAAAAGAAGTTAGCAATGGCTCATGAGCTCAGTTTAAAAGAGATAGATCAGAGGAGTCAGCCCAGTAGGGATGGTGGCAGCAATCCTACAGTGCAGCCTGAGAGAAGGGTACACATCCCAAAAGACCTTGTGAGGGATTATAAGAGGGAGGATGATATGTACTTGTGGTTCAAGGGTTATGAGTCAGCTCTCCACATGAACCTGGTCCCTGAAGCTCATTGGGGGGCAGCCCTGTGGAAGCATTTTGAGGCTGAGGGGAGGGACACACTGACAGCCTGAGGGGATGCTCAGGATCTCACCTACCCTGTCATGAAGGAGGCCTTACTCACCAGGTATGGTCTCACCCCCGAGCAGTACAAGGAGAAGTTTAGATCCTACAAGAGAAAGGAATCCCAAACATGGTTTTAATGTGTTGATTCTTTTTGCAAGTCACTGGATGGTTGGGTGAAGGGAAGTAAGGTAAACACGTATGAGGGGCTTTACAATTTAATTGCTTGGGAGCACTTGTACAGTTTATGTTTTCCAGAGCTGCGCCAGCACCTCATTGACAGCAAGCTGACTGACCCCAGGAAGCTTGCACAGGAAGCGGACCGCTGGGAGAGCACCAGGGTCCAAAAGAGGTATGGGGGAGACCACGCCAAGGGTGGGCAGGGTCCCTCTCAGAAGAAAGGGGGGGTAAGGGCAAACAGGGGGAGTTCTCTAAAGGGCCCCAAACTGATTCCCAGGGTAAGGATTCCCAACACCCAAGTGAAAAGAAGCCATGGTTGTCCAAAGGGAAGCCAGTGGCAGGTGGTCCCCCACGTAAGTGCTATGTATGTGACCAGGTGGGTCATGTGAGGGGGGACCCCAAATGCCCCAAAAGTACACCGGCACCCACTGGTGCACCGTCCCAGGGTTTGGCCAGTGTAGCGCTTGGGGAGGAGTTGGTTTCAGGTGGGTGGGAACCAGCAGAAATGACCCTTGTCTCACTAGGGGACAGTGAGATGGTCCAGAGAAACCTAGTGCCTGATAACACTAAGAAGTACAGGCAGTGGGTGACCATCCATGGACAGAGGGTGGAGGCTCTGAGAGACACAGGAGCCAGTGTGACTACAGTGAGGAGTCACCTGGTGTCTGAAGAGCAGATTGATCCCCGGGTACTTCACCAAGTAGTTGCGGTAGACAACTCTGAGCGCCTCTGCAGAGTGGCGCAGGTTCCCTTTGAATGGGGGGGGGGGGTCTTAGGTTCCTGGAAAGTAGCTGTGAGTCCAACCATGCCTGTTGATTGTTTGCTAGGTAACGACCTGGAGGATTCCCCTTGGAAGGAGGTGGAACACAGGTCTCACTTGGAGATGTTGGGTCTGCCTGGGTGGGTATGCGTATCCACCCGGTCTATGGCAGCCAATCAGTCAAGAGCCCCTGAAGCCTGAAACAGTGGCCCAGGGGACCGCCAAGAAGAGGAAGGGCAGGGGGCACGGGAAACCAGCCCCAGAAGTTCCCACGGTCCGGGAGGAGGCAGAGCCTGAGGGTGATGCCCCGGAGCCTACAGGGGAACAGGTGGCTGAACTGGGGGAGATCCCTGAGCTGTTGCAGTGGCAGCAGGAATGGGGGACCCACCAGGGAAGCATTCTGCACAGCGCAGAAGGAGTGCCCTACTCTTGAGGGGCTACGGCAGCAGGCTGCAGCCCAGGCGGCTGGCGAGGCGCCAGGTACTCACATGATTTATTGGGAGGATGGCCTCCTGTACAGTGAGCCTAAGGTTCCTGAGCCTGGGTCAGCTCGTATGCTGGTGGTACCGCAGTGCTTCAGGGCCTTCCTACTGGGTTTGGCTCATGATGTGCCTTTGGCAGGACATCTAGGGCAGGACAAGACCTATAAGAGGCTTGTCTCCCACTTTTACTGGCCCTTGATGCACAAGCAGTCAGCTGCTTATTGTAGGTCTTGTCAGACTTGTCAGGCTAGTGGCAAGAGTGGGGGGAAATGCAAAGCTCCCCTCCAACCTTTACCTGTAGTCAGCGCTCCCTTTGAAAGGGTAGGAATTGACATTGTGGGGCCTTTGGATCCCAAGACAGCCATGGGCAACAGGTTCATCCTGGTCTTGGTGGACCATGCCACACGGTACCCAGAAGCCATTCCTCTAAGGACGGTCACTGCCCCCGTGGTGGGACGTGCCTTGATGGGGGTTTTTACCCGCATTGGGTTCCCCAAGGAGGTGGTATCTGATAGAGGTACAAACTTCATATCCACTTATATGAAGTCTCTGTGGAAGGTGTGTGGGGTAACCTACAAGTTCACCACCCCTTACCACCCCCAAAGTAATGGTCTGGTTGAGAGATTCAACCGCACCTTGAAAGGCATGATTCAGGGACTGTCAGAGCCCTTGAGGCGTAAGTGGGACGTTCTCTTGCCATGCCTTCTGTTCGCTTACAGGGAGGTGCCTCAAAAGGGACTTGGCTTTAGCCCCTTTGAGCTCATCTATGGCCACCCTGTGAGGGGACCGCTCAGTCTGGTGAAGGAGGCTTTGGAGAAAGCTCCTAGTAAACCACCCCAGGATGTATTTAGCTACATGCTGGCACTAAGAAACCAGACTGCCCGCTTCAGGAGTCTCGCTCAGGAGAACCTGGAAGCAAGCCAGGAGGATATGAAACGGTGGTATGACCAGAATGCCACTCTGGTTGAGTTTCAGCCTGGACAAAAAGTGTGGGTCATGGCACCAGTGGAGCCTAGGGCTCTCCAAGATAAGTGGACTGGGCCTTTTGAGGTGGTGGAAAGAAAGAGCGAGGTCACCTATCTGGTAGACTTGCAATCCCCCAGAAACCCTTTGAGGGTCCTACATGTCAACCGCCTCAAACCACACTTTGAGCGAACTGAGCTATCCATGCTCCTAGCGACAGATGACGGGGTGGAGGAAGAGAGTGAGCCTCTTCCTGACCTCCTGTCTGCAGGAGAGAAAGATGGGTCTGTGGGGGGAGTGATCCTCTCCCCCTCCCTGACTGAGGAACAGCAGAGGGACTGTCGCCATGTGCTGGGACAGTTCGCCTCGCTGTTTTCCCTGATCCCAGGAGTCACACACCTGTGCACACATGATGTGGACACTGGGGACAGCACACCTGTTAAACATAAGGTTTACAGGGTGACTGACAGGGTAAGGGCTTGCATTAAGGAGGAAGTCTCCAAAATGTTAACCCTTGGGGTTATTGAGCACTCCAGCAGTCCTTGGGCCAGCCCAGTGGTCTTGGTCCCAAAGGCTACTGCTCCTGGTGCCACTCCAGAACTTAGGTTCTGTGTGGACTACCGGGGTCTCAATGCGGTCAGCAAGACTGACGCACACCCCATCCCCCGAGCTGATGAGCTCATTGATCGGTTAGGAGCTGCCAAGTACCTCAGTACGTTTGATTTAACATCTGGGTACTGGCAGATTGCCTTAACTGAGGGGGGAAAGGAGAGGTCAGCATTCTCTACCCCAGATGGGCACTTCCACTTCAATGTGATGCCCTTTGGGATGAAGAATGCCCCTGCCACCTTTCAGAGGTTGGTCAACCAGGTGTTGGCAGGACTGGATGAGTTCAGTGCCGCCTACCTGGATGACATTGCTGTGTTTAGTTCCACATGGGAGGAACACCTGCAACACCTCTGGAGAGTGTTAGAGGCCCTGCAGAAGGCAGGCCTCACTATTAAGGCAAGCAAGTGCCAAATAGGGCAGGGTTCTGTGGTGTACTTAGGACACCAGGAGGGGAGTGGCCAGGTGGCACCCCTACAGCCTAAGGTTGACACGATTCTGGCTTGGGAGCCTCCCAAGACCCAGACTGAAGTGAGAGCCTTTTTAGGTCTCACAGGATATTACAGGAGGTTTGTTAAGGGATATGGTACCATTGTTACCCCCTTAACGGAGTTGACTTCTAGGAAGCAACCCAAGAAAGTGATCTGGACAGAGGCTTGCCAGAATGCTTTTGATGCCCTGAAGGCTGCCATGTGCACAGCACCTGTGCTGCAGGCACCTGACTACTCCAAGGAGTTTGTTGTGCAAACAGACGCCTCAGAGCATGGTATTGGAGCAGTACTCTCACAGCTTAATGAAGAGGGCCTAGATCAACCCGTAGCCTTCATTAGCAGGAGGTTACTACCCAGGGAACGTAGGTGGAGTGCCATAGAACGCGAAGCGTTTGCTGTGGTCTGGGCACTGAAGAAGCTAAGACCCTACTTGTTTGGGGCTCACTTCCGAGTTCAGACCGACCACAGGCCCCTCAGATGGTTAATGCAGATGAGGGGTGAGAATCCAAAACTGTTGAGGTGGTCCATTTCCCTACAGGGGATGGACTTTACGGTGGAACATCGTCCTGGTACAGAGCACGCCAATGCTCATGGTCTGTCCAGGTTCTTCCGCCTTAGTGATGAGAACTCCCATGAGGTTGGGTAGTTGCTCCCCACTTTTAGCTGGGGGGGACACGTGTTAGACTTTTCATCCTTGGCGTGGTCTCCCTTAACTTTTTGCCTCTGTTCCCCAAGTTGTTGATGGGTGCTGGACTCTGATTTTATTGTTTTTGTTACTCTGGGCACTTTACCACTGCTAACCAGTGCTAAAGTGCAAGTGCTCCTGTTAAAAATGTGTACGCAATTGATTCTCCATGATTGGCATATTTGTTTTACTGTTAAGTCCCTAGTAAAGTGCACTAGAGGTGCCCAGGGCCTGTAAATCAAATGTTACTAGTGGGCCTGCAGCACTGGTTGTGCCACCCACACAAGTAACCCTGTAATCATGTCTCACACCTGCCACTGCAGTGTCTGTGTGTGTATTTTTACTCTGTAAATTCGACTTGGCAAGTGTACCCACTTGCCAGGCCTAAACCTTCCCTTTTCTTACATGTAAGGCACCCTTAAGGTAGGCCCCAGGTAGCCCCAAGGGCAGGGTGCAGTGTATGGATAAGGTAGGGCATATAGTAATGTGGTTTATATGTCCTGACAGTGAAATACTGCCAACTTCGTTTTTCACTGTTGCAAGGCCTGTCTCTCTCATAGGATAACATGGGGGCTACCTTTAAATATGATTAAAGTGTAGATTCCCCTAGAGAGTAGATGGACATGTGGAGTTTGGGGTCCCTGAACTCACAATTTAAAAATACATGTTTTAGTAAAGTTGATTTTAAGATTGTGCGTTTGAAAATGCCACTTTTAGAAAGTGAGCATTTTCTTGCTTAAACCATTCTGTGACTCTGCCGTGTTTGTGGATTCCCTGTCTGGGTCAGTTTGACAGTTGGGTTGTTTTTCACCTCACACCAGACAGTGACACAAAGGGGGCTGGGGTGTAACCTGCATTTCCTGATTAGCCATCTCTGCTAGGAGGGAGGGGTGGAGTGGTCACTCTCATCTGAAAGGACTGTGCCTGCCTCTGACAATGCCGGCTCCAACCCCCTGCTGTGTGTCGGATGACTTGCCTGGGCAAGGCAGGATTTCACAAGTAGGTGTGAGTCCCCTTTGAAGAAAGGTGACTTCAAAGACTAAAATGGGTATAAGAAGGGCACCCAAATCTACAGACTTCAGAAACACTTCTGGAACCAAGAGGAACCTCTGCCTGGAGAAGAGCTGATAGCTGAGGAAGAAGTGCTGCCCTGCCTGTGACTGTGCTTTGTGGAGCTTTCCTGCAGTGCTGCTTCTGCCAGAGTAAGAGGGCAAAGACTGGACTTTGTGTGCCTTCCATCTTGTGAAGAAATCTCCAAGGGCTTGATTTAGAGCTTGCCTCCTGTTGTTTGAAGTCTCAGGGACAGCAAAGACTTCTCTCTGCCAGCACCTGGAGTCTCTGGAGAGACTCCTGCTCTGACAAGTGGTGCCATATCCAGTTCCTGGGCCCTTGAAAGAAAAGCTGGTGGAAATCCAAGGAAATCGACTTCGGATGAATCCGGACCGCCGCCGCTCCTGAATCCGGTAACGCCGCCTGCACCTGACGCCGTGACCTTCGCTGGAACGCGACACTCTTCGCAGGCCCGTCGCCGCAGCAGCCCCGCTGAAGTCCACGACTCCGTGGAAGTCGCCGCACCACATCGTGACCGACGCCGCTTGAAGTGCACGGATTTAACGTTTAGCACAGACGCCGCGATTCCTGACTTCGCGCCTCAGCTTGTTTTCACTCTTCACCAAAGGTACTGTACTTGGGGGTCTACACGACTCCATGTCCGGCGCCGCTGGTGTCGGCTTGTTGGGAACGACTCCATCACGACGCCGTGTTAACATCTCATTGAAGCATTTTTGTTTCTAAGCGCTATTTTTGAGTTTCATCTTTAAAAATTCATAACTTGACTTGTGTATGTCGGATTTTTGTAGTTTTGGTCCTGTTTTGTTTAGATAAATATTTCCTATTTTTCTAAACCGGTGTTGTGTCATTTTGTAGTGTTTTCATTAAGTTACTGTGTGTGTTGGTACAAATACTTTACACCTAGCACTCTGAGGTTAAGCCTACTGCTCTGCCAAGCTACCAAGGGGGTAAGCAGGGGTTAGCTGAGGGTGATTCTCTTTTACCCTGACTAGAGTGAGGGTCCTTGCTTGAACAGGGGGTAACCTGACTGTCAACCAAAGACCCCATTTCTAACAGTCACCAATACCATTCCCTTGCTTTCAGAACCGCTCTCCCTCTTTGTAAAAAGCTTGCTGTTTGTCTAACATTTTGAAATATTAAAATTGGAAGCTTGCAATTAAGGAGAGCATTTCTTGCATTGAATTTTCTTATTTGAAATTTTCTTTAATATATCCTCATTCAATTTTCTGTTAAATTACTTCCATTTTAGGCCGGACGGAAGGGCTGGAGGAGAAGCAGTCTGAGCAGCCGTCCCAGCTAAGCAACTGCTCACAGAGGCTCAAGGAAGCGCTCGTAGCCCTGGGACACCAGCCGAGCACAGCCCTGCCAGCCCCTGCAGTCACAGGCACGCCGCTAAAACCGGTTTCTTCGGCTGCCTGAGGCAGCGCTAGTCTTTCCTCGTTGTGATAGCTATCTCTCGCCTCTTTCTGTTCACTCACAGCTAATCTCGTTCTTTATTGCTCACTTTTTCACACCTCTCCTCTCACAATGTATTTTTCTTTCATCCCCACTCTCTCCTCAATCCCTCCTTACCCTCTTTCTTATTACCTCATTATAATTCCACTTTTTTTAACAAACTCACTTAATCCCCTTTCCTGTCACCTCTTTCCCCTCTTCTTTCTCCTCTCTCTCATGTGCTTTCTCCCTCACCCTTTCTCTCTTATCATTCCCTTCCACGTTTCTCTTTCCAGCCATTCCCTTCAGCCTAGTCTCTTCTTTCGATGTCACTTTTCTGCGCCCTCTTTCTTTCTGGCTCTGTTAGGCACCTCCAGAAGGGTCTCCCCGTTGCACTTAGGGCTGTGTAACATTGTCCGAGCACTTTGGCCACTTTGTTCCAGTTGATAAATATGCCATGTGTGCGGACGGGTTTGTGTTCTATACAGCGCAGGTGAGTTCCTTCCAGCTGCACCCTGGGAACTGTCAGGCCTCCCCTCTGCCCAAGTACACAATAAGATGCACTGATATATACACCGCTGATCACTCTTATACAGTAATCGTTAGTATGCAGAGTCAAGTTTGATGATCCCTTGTACCTTAAATGGCCCATTATGTACTCATCGAGGTAGATATCGCCTGTACACTCGTCTCCCTGCATAAGTTAAATGTCGGCACTTCTGTGTACACTTGTTGTGTCTATCTGCCAGATGCCATTCTGTACATCAGGAGCCCATTGTACAAAGTACAATGGCTGAGGCGGATATATTCATGTGCAGACACTTCCCTAATACCTAAACATTTCTATATATGGTACATATTGTCATGTACAGTCAAACTAGATGTTTTGCTGTACATTGATAGAGGTAAATGTCGTCCAGTATACATTTCTGTACTTGTTAGAAGCCTCAGAGTCAGATGCCGCCTTGTACGCTGGCCCTGGCAGATCTCCCAGTGCACAGCTAGAGAATGTCATACACATGACTCAGCACTTCTTTGAATACTATAGAAGTTTGAAGGTACAGTGAAATGGGGTGTTCCCCTGTGCATTAGACACTGACCTGTGCGTTAATACTGGTGGTGTTTCCAGGTACAATAGGCACAACAGGTGTCCCTTGGGACACGGAATGAGACAAATGTTTATGGCAATATTTTCATTTTTTGCTGCAAATAGAGGAAAAAGGTAAATGGAAGTGCTTTAGTTATATGCAGGGCCTTTGGAATTGTGTAGTAGAGAGGACCAAATTATGTAGCAGGGTTGACCAATTTATTTGGAAAGGAAAGTACAGTTATGCATTTAAAACACCAATTGCTCTAACTCAAGCAAATGTGAGACCCATTACAATGCAAATGCTTGTTATCTTTTGTGTCCATTATGATCTAGTGTTGGCAGTCCCAGGCACTGGAACACCTCTCAGGCGTGGGTAGCACAGGGGACATCCAAACCAAGGAGCTCCTGAATCTGTAACCCAGCATAGTGCTGATGACAGTGTGCATGTGCAGAATCGGATCAGTGTCCATTTTCAACAAAAGTACGCTTTCTGCACTGGAAACACTAATTTGTTTATTCTACTAGCAAGAACACCTACTCTGACAGAAGGGGCCTCTCTCTGCTCAGTTACCATATATGTCAGGTTACTATTAAGAAGCCAGATTTCGATAAATAAACTTCATTATTTACATTATATGCAGCAGGAACTGAAAATACACAGTCCATTCACGATCCATCCAACTCCCTCTGCACCAGCGCTTGAAATGCAGCTCAATCAATCACAACCAACATTCCACCTCCACATCACCGCATTCTAAGCTTAGAACATTAAAAAACATAAACTGTTTTTAACAATAACCCAACATATCCTCTTCCTTTGAATATGAACAGAACAAAACAAAAATAAACAATATGATAACACAGAGTAATTATCCCCTTCGCTGCCAGGCCTTTTCCCCTCCTGTGCCGAGCCTTTTTTTGGCTATTTGGTCAGTTTGCGCTTAGGCCCTCATAACTTTTTGTTCACATAAGCTACCCACGCCAAATTTGCGTCCTTTTTTTCCAACATCCTAGGGATACAAGAGGTACCCAGACTTTGTGGGTTCCCCAAAAGGAGGCCAAGAAATTAGCCAAAATACAGTGAAAAATTCGTTTTTTTTAAAAAAATGGGAAAAAGGGGCTGCAGAAGAAGGCTTGTGTTTTTTCCCCTGAAAATGGCATCAACAAAGTGTTTGTGGTGCTACAATCACCAGCTTCCCAGCTTTCAGGAACAGGCAGACTTGAATCAGAAAACCCAATTTGTCAACACAATTTTGGCATTTTACTGGGACATACCCCATTTTTACGATTTTTTGTGCTTTCAGCCTCCTTCCAGTCAGTGACAAAAATGGGCATGAAATCAATACTGGATCCCAGAAACCGCAACATTTCTGAAAAGTAGATACATTTCTGAATTCAGCAAGGGTTAATTTGTGTAGATCCTACAAGGGTTTCCTACAGCAAATAATAACTGAAAAAAGAAAATAATGAAATTGAGGTGAAAAAAACAATTTTTCTCTACGTTTTACGCTGTAACTTTTTCCTGCACTGTCAGATTTTTGAAAGCAATATATCGTTACGTCTGCTGGACTCTTCTGTTTGCTGGGATATATAGGGCTTGTAGGGTCTTCAAGAACTCTTGGTACACAGAGCCAATATATGAGCTGCACCCTGTAGTGGGTTTTCATTCTATACGGGTTTACAGCAATTCATTGGCTGAAATATAAAGAGTACAAAATTGCTATCAAGAAAACCTTTGTATTTCCAAAATGGGCACAGGATAAGGTGTTGAGGAGCAGTGGTTATTTGCACATCTCTGAATTCTGGGGTGCCAATACTAGCATGTGAATTACAGGGCATTTCTCAAATAGAAGTCTTTTTTACACACTCTCTTATATTTGGAAGGAAAAATTGTAGAGAAAGACAAGGGGCAATAACACTTATTTTGCTATTCTATGTTCCCCCAAGTCTCCAGATAAAAATGATACCTTACTTGTGTGGGTAGGCCTAGAGCCTGCGACAGGAAATGCCCCAAAACACAATGTGGACACATCCTATTTTTTGACAGAAAACAGAGGTGTTTATTGCAAAGTGCCTACCTGTAGATTTTGGCCTCTAGCTCAGCCGCCACCTAGGGAAACCTACCAAACCTGTGCATTTTTTAAAACTAGAAACCTAGGGGAATCCAAGATGGGGTGACTTGTGGGGCTCTGACCAGGTTCTGTTACCCAGAATCTTTTGCAAACCTCAAAATTTGGCTAGCAAAACACATTTTCCTCATATTTCGGTGACAGAAAGTTCTGGAATCTGAGAGGAGCCACAAATTTCCTTCCACCCAGCGTTCCCCAAAGTCTCCCGATAAAAACGATACCTCACTTGTGTCGGTGGGCCAGGTGCCTGTAACAGAATAAGGCCAAAAACTTGTAGAGATAGAGGTGAAAGCACAGCAAGTTGATAAGGACATATTCTTCTTTTATACATCTTTAGGCTGACTCTGCTTTGGGGGCTCATACAAGTGAGGTGTCATTTTACTTGGGAGACTGAGGGGAATGCTGCGTAGAAGAAATTTTGTGCTGGAGCGGTGATCGTACAAACGAAAGTCAGGAAAATATGCTTTTTTAAGCAAATTTTGAGGTTTGCAGAGGAGTCTGGGTAAGAAAATGTTGGGGGATCCACGCAAGCCACACCTCCCTGGACTCCTTGGGGTGTCTAGTTTTAAAAATCCTATCCTTAAACACAATAAAAGCATTAAAAGTTTCTAAGTTGGAGAGGTGAATTGCTAACTTCTTATACCAAATGTAAGATTTACGAATAGCAGTATAAGGTTCCAACCTTTGATCAACTCTATCTACACCTCCCATGTGCTTATTATAATCTAAAATGCACACAGGTTTGTGCATTTCAGCAACCTGGCCCCATACAGTCACGGGGGAAGTACTCTCATCATGGATGGTACTTAGCATGTAGACATCCCTCCTGTCTGAAAACTTCAAAGCTAGCAGCTCATCATTCCGCAAGGCACTGCACTGTCCCCTCTGAAGTTTTTTACAGACAAGCTCCCTTGGATAGCCTTTCCGGTTACAACAAATTGTGCCACAAGCAACAGTGTCCACTCTAAACAATTTCTTGAACAACTGTACTGCAGTGTAAAAGTTATCTACATACAAATGGTGACCTTTGTTGAACAGTTGTCTACCAAGTTCCCACACAATTTTCTCAGTAACGCCAAAAGTGGGAGGACAACCAGGGGGGTCAATACTGGAATCCCTACCAGTGTAGACACAGAAATTATACACATATCCTGCACTACTTTCAGACAGCATATACAATTTAATTCCACATCGTGCCCTCTTGCTAGGAATGTACTGCCTAAAATCCAAACAACCCTTAAAGAGGACCAAAGACTCATCCACAGCTAATCCACAGCTATTTCTTTGCCTGGAGACCTCTGAAGACAGGCCTAATCTTAAAAAGACGATCAGAATCAGGGTGACCTCGTGGCAAGGCTAATGCATTGTCAATAAAATGCAGCATCCTAAGAAGAAGCAAATACCGATTACGACTCATTGTTGCAGGAAATATAGCTGTTGCCATCAAGGGACTAGTAGTCCAATAAGAGGCCAGTGACGGCTTCCTTATCAACCCCATCAAAAGAGTCAAACCTAAAAACCTTTTCATCTCCTCCAAATTTGTGGGAATCCACTGGGCAGCTCTAGAGTGAGGCCTAAGTCTAGCAGCGTTGTCCCTCAAATACTGCTCCGCATACAAATTACTCCGCTCAACAATCTCTTCCAAAAACACATCATCCACAAATAACTCAAAGAAATTGACAGGCAAAAAGTTCTCAGTATTGACTCTACACCCCGGGAGACTAGTAAAGGCAGGCAACTCTGGCTGCTCCATGTTTGGGGCAACCCAGAGTTCAGGTCTTCTAACAGGAAACCTTTCAGCCCCAGGTTGCTGCACTAATGGCACATCAGTGTCCTCCTCTGAAACAGGCCCTTCATCTGCACTGAGTGTGGCTTCCTCATCAGAAGATTCCTCTCCAACAGAAACTTCACTGCCAGAGTCCCTCACTTCCTCCTCTGCCTCAGATGCAGAGTCCGTCTCATAATCATGATCAGACAATGACTCAAAAAGCACACCAACCACCTGCTGAACAGTCAACCTGCGGCTAGCCATGATCTTTCCTATGAAAATTAACTGGACAAATGCACCACCAACAACCAGCACTGTATAAGATAAGTAATAAAGTGTAGCTTTATTAGTAAGAGTTATAAACTTAAAAACTATACCTCTCACTTGCCTGAACAAGCTTGAATCACCAGCAACTACTCTGCACAGACACAGCAATCACCAATGATATCCCACTAAAAAGAAAGAAAGAAAAGCAAATAAGAAATAAGACCACACAAATATCATTGTGCACAAATCTAAAGACAATTTCACACAAACCTGCATTTAGTACACCACCTACAAACATGTCATTCATGCATGGAAACAATACTCCTTTGGAGTAAATTGTTTTTACTTACCTAAAACATGCAACTATGCAAACCGCAGGTTAACCACCGCCAAAACCGCAAGGAGCCACAGCAAAGAAAGCAAAAGCTTTGAACTATAACAAAAAGGAGGAAAAAAATTATCACAAATGCAAATACTTCGTCAGTTGACAAACATCCCACCATCAAGCATTTAGAAATTGGTGCCTAAGTGGATTCTGCCATAGGGGCAGATGGGCCTACTAAAAAATAGGCCTATCTGCCCAAAGGAGGGCAGAAAATACCTTTAGTAGTGTGTCCCCAGGGGGAGTGACCCTTGCCCAATGGCCCACCCTCAAACAAAAAACAAACCACACACACACACTATCACTGGTGCCTACGTGGCTTCTGCCCCCCTTGGGGGCAGATGGGCCTAAAAAACATAGACCCATCTTCCCCCAAGAGGGGCAGAAATGGCCAACAGTTGCCCAAGGGGACGCCCCCCACATAAATAAACAGATTTTAAAAAATCCCTGGCGTTCTAGTGGTTTCTGCCACCCTGGGGGCAGATCAGCGTAAAAATAATAGGCTGATCTGTCCCCAAGGGGAGCAGAAATGGCCTTGGTACACGTGCCCCCAAAGGGGGGGCGACTCTTGCCCAAGGGGCTGCCCCCCCTCCACTAACACACACACACACACTATCCCTGTTGTCTAAGTGGCTTCTGCCCCGCTTGGGGGCAGATGGGCCTAAAAAAAAATAGGCCCATCTGCCCACAAGGGGGGCAGAAATGGCCAACAGTTCAATGCCCCCCTTGGGGGGGGGTGCCCCTTGCCCAAGGGGACACCCCCGACATTAATAAACATATAAAAAAAATCCCTGGCGTTCTAGTGGTTTCTGCCCCCCTTGGGGACAGATGAGCCTAAAAATAATAGGCCGATCTGTTCCCAAGGGGGGCAGAAATGGCCTTGGAACACCTGCTCCCAAAGGGGGGCGACCCTTGCCCAAGGGGTTGCCCCCCCTCCACTAACACACACACACACACACACACACACTATCCCTGGTGTCTAAGTGGCTTCTGCCTCCCTTGGGGGCAGATCAGCCTAAAAATAATAGGCCGATCTGACCCCAAGGGGGGCAGAAATGGCCATTCAAACATGCCCCCAAATGGGAGCGACCCTTGCCCAAGGGGCCGCTCCCGACACACACATCACTATACAATAAATAAAAAAAAGTAAATCCCTGGCGTCTAGTGGCTTCTGCCCCCCTTGGGGGCAGATCGGCCTAAAACTATTAGGCCGATCTGCCATTCAAACATGCCCCCAAATGGGAGGGACCCCTGCCCAAGGGGGCGCTTCCGACACACACATCAATAATAAAATAAATAAAAAATAAAAATCCCTGGCGTCTAGTGGCTTCTGCCCCCCTTGGGAGCAGATCGGCCTAAAAGTATTAAGCCGATCTGCCCCCAAGGGGGGCAGAAATGGCCATTCAAACATGAACCCAAATGGGAGCGGCCCTTGCCCAAGGGGCCGCTCCCCAACGTGTAAACAATTCACAATGTAAAAAAAAAAATCCCTAGCGTCTAGTGAGCATTCCTGCTGCCCGATCGCAATGCGATCGGGCAGCAGGAATGCTCAAAGAGACACATGGGGAAAGGAAAAGCCTTTCCTTTCCCCCGGTGCATCTTTGGCCCAAACCCCCCACCCGCCGGAAGAGAAACTCACATGTTTCCTTTTTCGCCGTACTGGAAGAAAATGGCTTCCAGTGCGACCGGCAGTGGGTAATGATGTCAGCGCGTGACATCATTACATGGGGGTGGGGGTGGAAGGGGAAGCTCTTCCCCTTCCATACCCGCTTTGGGGGGGTGGGGGGAACCCCACGGAGGGAGCGCTAGCGCTCCCTCCGGGCTCCATGCCGAGGACATAATGGTTACGTCCTCGGCACAGGAGCACTGTGCCGCGGGACATAACCATTACGTCCGTGGCACAGAAGGGGCTAACCTACGATAACACATATGTGGAAATAACACTGTGAGAAAACAGGGCTGATTGCAGAGGCCCCCTAACTTTTTGCCCCCATTTTCCACTTTTTGCTGGTATTTTCCTGACTCTGATGGTGCCCTGGGTACTGCTAACCAGTCCCAGGGCCTGTGCTCTGTGTAAAATGGATATGCAAATTAGGCTAATTATAATTGGCTAAGTTAACCTACCTATAAGTCCCTAGTATATGGTAGGGCATGTAGGTTTAGGGACCACAGCATAGGTAGTGCACCCATAGGTGCACTGCTGAGGCGCCCAGTGTCAGTTTAAAGGCAGGCCTGCTTTGCTGGCTGCTTTTAAAATAAAGTTATATGCAAATTCAACTTTGGAATTAGAAGTAGTTCCAAAGTCTTAAACTACCTTATTTTTACATATAAGTCACCCCTAAGGTGTGCCCTATGTGCCCCTAGGGCTGGGTGCCATGTAACTATAAGCAGGGACCTTATAAAAATAGTTTTATAAGCCCTGGTGAGGTAAAAACAGCCAAATTCGTTTTTCCCTCATTGTAGTAAATGGCCTTCATAGGCTAGAATGGGGAGACTTTATTTTAATTTTTAAAGTCTCCTTAAATGATGCATACCAAGAGTTTGGTATCAAATTAATTGTTGTAATAAATCCCACAACTTCCAGTTGTGGGATTTAATATAACTTGTTCAGGTAAAGAGTTTTAAACTTTACCTGAAAAAGTTGCCAATTTCAGCCCTGCATTGTTTTTGCTGCTGTGCTCTGATTGGCCAGCCTCTAGCAAGCTTGGCCAAGCTGCCTTGATGAGGTGTGAAGTGGCCTGGCTTCACACAAAGGAATGTGCCTGTGGGAAGGAATCTCCCCTCAGCAGATGGTGAGGCAGGAAGGGGGAGGGCTGCCAAACTGGTCTTCAAAGGCAGAGAAGGACATTTGGAGCAACCAGCAACACCCCCACATCCTGCAACCCCAGACAACTAGGTGCCCCCTTGATTAGATTAGGAGAGGGCAGGAGAGGGGTGTGTTTATGATTTTTAGCCACACCAGTGGGTGGGCTCAGCCAGATGTAACCTCCAAAAATCAGATTCAGCCATGATGGATTTTTAGACAATGTTGCCTCCTGGGATTGATTCTTGCCACACTTCCCAGGAAGTGGTCATTACGGGGGGAAGGACCCTGCACCTGATTGGAGAACCAGGACCCCCCTGCTTTTCACCCAGGAGCAAGGATAAAACTGGCACCCACACCTCAGTTCCCTACCACATCCAACAAGGAAGAACGACAGAAGAAGAAGGACTGCCCTGCTGGACCCCTGGCCTGCACCTGGAACCTGCACTCAGAAGGACTGCACCAGCTGCACACTTGGGCTTCACCACAAGAAGGACTTTGCCTGGCTTCAACTGGTTCAAGGAGGGACTCCATGTTTGCTACAGGTGAAAAATTGCTAACCAGAGTCCCCTGCACCAACTCCTGAAGAAAGCGACCAGCTGACCACTGTCCAGTGGCCAAAAAGGAGTTTGCGCCAGGTGCATTCTGGGAGTTGTAGTCCGCACCCCCCAAGGACCATCTCAGAACTTCTAGACCCTTGGGGTGAGCTGTGGACCCCAAAAGAACCTTAAAAGGACATCTGGGAGAAGCCCCAGAAGTTTGGAGAAGTTTGCACAACTTTTGTAAAAAAGCTCCATAGAGGGACCGACCCGCCGCGGCAACTCTAGCCGGCTTGCCTCAACCGCGACCCGGCCTGATTTGCTGGTTCGTCCCGGTAAAGAAAAATCTCAGAAAAAGAGACTAAGTCCGAAGGTAAAAAGTTGACCGGGACCTCCCAGCCAGCGAATCCGAGGAATGCTCCGTGGACGTCGGATCAAGATCCAGGTTTACCCCAGTCGAAGGATTTTCACCTCGAAAAAACAACTAAGTCCGAAGGTAAAAATCTCCACAGAGGATTCCAGCATTGCGTATCCGGAGAAGGGTTCCAGGAGGTCGGATTGGACTGGCAGGTTCGTCCCGCTGAAGAAAATCTTCAAAAAAAAGACTAAGGGGATCATTCTGACCTCGGCGGTAAAAGGCCCTTACCGCCGGTCAGAAGACCGCCATAACACCGCCGCGGTTAACCGCCACGGTCATTCTGACCCACAACGGCCAAACCTCCAAAAATCCGTCCTCCACTGCAGCCCGCCACATCAGCGGGCAGCGATAAACTGGAGATGACCAAACCTCCACCGTCACGCCAACAGAAATACGCCCATGCCATTACGACCCACGAATCCACACGGCGGTCATTCAAACGCGGTATTCCATTGGCGCTACACACCGCCGCGGTCAGAATACACACACATCACCAAAACACAGCCACATTGGACAATTTGAAATACACACACCTGATACACATACACACACCACTCCCACACAATCAACCAACTATAAAACACACACCCACATCACCCACAAACCCCTGCGACCATAATTACTGAGAGAAGGAGAGAGAGACACAGCAGACAATCCATAGCAAGACACACTGAGGCACACTACACCATCACACACACCACATAGTAGCACAAAGCACCACTCACCAACATACTCCTCATCACATACACCACCCCACACCTCACCCACACCACCCCATGGCACTCCAAAGGCACCCACGCTTTTCGGACCAAGAACTCCGGGTCATGGTGGAGGAAATCCTAAGAGTGGAACCCCAGCTCTTCGGCTCGCAGGTGCAGCACACCAGTATAGCCAGGAAGGCGGAGCTATGGCAGCGGATCGTGGACAGGGTCAACGCGGTGGGACAGCATCCCAGGAATAGGGAGGACATCCGCAAAAGATGGAACGACCTACGGGGGAAGGTCCGATCGATGGTCTCCAGGCACAACATCGCGGTCCAGAAGACTGGCGGCGGACCCCCACCCACCCCTCCCGAATTTACATCGTGGGAGCAAGACGTCTTGAACATCCTGCATCCTCAGGGCCTCGCTGGAGTAGCCGGAGGAATGGACTCTGGTAAGTCCAATCTCAACTACTATATCCCCCCCACCCCACCAGCATGCCAACCCACACCCCCACCCTCACCCCCAACCCCCCAGCACACATCCTCCCTGACAATGTCTCACCAGCACAACCCACCCTTCCCAACACCAACTCCTGCATGCCAACACAAATCATGGGCACCCATCACCTAAGCATGACCACTGCACTAACCCTCCCCCCCCACTAACTACCCTCACAACACCTCCCTCAAGGGAATGCCTGCACTGGGGGACAAGGGCACCCATAACACGCACGCTATTGCACACACAGAAACAATAACCAAACTCTCTTACCCCATGCAGGACCCGAACGACAACACACCAGCCAGGAGGGTCCAGAAGTGTCCATCCCACCACCGGAACAGGCCCACACTGAGGATAGCAGCTCTGTCGACAGTGAACCTGATGACCAGCCCGGACCATCGGGGACCTCTGGGCAGTCGGTTCCCCTCAGGCAGCCACAGGCCACACCAGACCCGACCCCCTCTGCCAACACCAGCACAGCTCCCACCCAGCGGGCCCATGCCTCTGTCTCTAGGACAGCTCAATCAGCGGTGTGTCTGCCACTACAGGGCACCCAGGCTAACCCCAACAACAACAGGGACCTGGGGGCAGTGGTAGCGGGCACACCGTCCAGGGGACAGAGGCCGGGGGAAACCGGGCAGCTCGGAGGGCTGCTGTGCGACAGGGGGGGGAGGAGAGGCCCAGGGAACCCACTCTCCAAGAGGCCCTCACCACCCTCATGGGGGCCTACCACCACTCCCAAGAAACGATGGCGACGGTACTGGCCAGGTTTACTGAGATCCAGGCACAGCAGGAGGAACGCTACATGGGGTTCAGGGAGGAGCTGAGAATCATCGGGACCGCAATGGGGACCATCGTCCTGGCCCTCAACAGGATAGAGGACGCGTTGCGGGACCATGGTGCACCACACAGGGCCCCTGTCACTAGACCGGACCAGGAACAGCCTACCACCTCCGCCGGCGCTAGTGGACAGGAGGTCCCAACACCTCGACAGCCCCCCAGAACCCCACCTCCTGCTGAAGAACAACCACCCCGTAAGAGGAGCCTGAGACCAAAAAAAAAGACAGAGTAGGATGTCAAGACCCCCGCCAGCAGGACATACCCCCTCAAGTCTTCCCACTGTCCCACATTGCCACCCTGTCCAACCATGAACTGCCTATGCTCCATCCTTCCACAGGCAAAAGGACAATGCACCTGTGAGACTGAGAACTGGACTCTGCCATGGATATTCCTCCACCCCCACCCATCACCCTTAGAATCACATGTACCGATATCTAGCACTGTAAATAAATCACATTTTGCACACAAATCTGTTTTGAGTCATGCTGTATTATTAACAAATGTATTACATATTACTG
Organism: Pleurodeles waltl; assembly: GCF_031143425.1. Taxonomy (NCBI): domain Eukaryota; kingdom Metazoa; phylum Chordata; class Amphibia; order Caudata; family Salamandridae; genus Pleurodeles; species Pleurodeles waltl. Next base: position 1,417,625,219 of record NC_090446.1, read on the forward strand.
TTCAATTTCTGTTCTGTCAATTAGTCATGACAACCTACCAATGTCAATACGCTGTATTTCATGGGCGAACCAAGCAGAAGTCAGGTACTGAGTCAGACAGCACTGAGAAGGGAAGGGAAAGGCAAAAATTAATGAAAAACATCTGTGGGGAACTACAGAAAGTACAGATGCAGGAGGCTATAAGCAATTTTGAAATGTCGTGGGTGATTCTTACCTGTGTGTTACTGGAAATACTGTTGTATCACTCTGTCCCTATTGTCTGTGTTGTCCTCAGAGTCTTCCTCCTCTTCACTCTCCACAGGCTCCACGGCTTCTACAACACCACCATCTGGACCATCCTCCTGCAGGAAAGGCACCTGGCGTCGCAAAGCCAGGTTGTGAAGCATACAGCACGCCACGATGATATGGCACACCTTCTTTGGTGAGTACATTAGGGATCCACCTGTCATATGCAGGCACCTAAATCTGGCCTTCAGGAGCCCAAAGGTTTGCTCAATCACCCTCCTAGTACGCCCATGGGCCTCATTGTACCGTTCCTCTGCCCTGGTCCTGGGATTCCTCACTGGGGTCAATAGCCACGGCAGGTTGGGGTAACCAGAGTCACCTATTAGCCACACACGCTGTCTCTGTAGCTGGTCCATCACATAGGGAATGCTGCTATTTCGCATAACATACGCGTCATGCACTGACCCTGGGAACTTGGCATTTACATGGGAGATGTACTGGTCAGCCAAACAGACCACCTGGATATTCATTGAATGGTAATTCTTCCTGTTCCTGTACACCTGTTCATCGTCATTTGGGGGGACTAAAGCCACATGGGTCCCATCAATTGCACCAATGATGTTGGGGATGTGTCCAAGGGCATAGAAATCATCTTTCACTGTAGGCAAATCACCCTCCTCTGGGAAAATGATGTAGCTCCGCATGAGTTTCATCAGGGCAGACAACACTCTGGATAAGATCTTGGAAAACATAGGCTGAGACATCCCAGATGACATGGCCACTGTTGTCTGGAATGAGCCAGTTGCAAAGAAATGGAGGACAGACAGCACCTGCACTAGAGGGGGAATTCCTGTGGGTTGGCGGATGGGGGACAAAAGGGCTGGCTCCAGCTGGGCACACAGTTCATGGATGGAGGCTCGGTCAAGTCGGTATCGTAGTATTATATGGCGTTCTTCCATTGTCGACAGGTCCACCAGCGGCCGGTACACGCGAGGATTCCTCCTTCTCATCGCTAGTCCCAGCGGACGGTGCCTAGGAAGGAGAATATGGAGTACAGAGTCAATCCACTCACAGGTACGTACAACACAGCTTGCACAGTACAGGTAAATGTATGGTTTGATATGTTTGTATGTGTGCCATTGCAAGGCCTAGGCCTGTGTGACGCATTAGAAATTAAGCCATGTGGGCCCTTGAAATGGCCGATGCCTGACCTGTGAAGTGGGACAATGGGATGTGAGGTCACTGCGCTGGCGGGGCACACCGTGGCGGTAGGCGGTCGAAGCCCGCTGTGCGAAGACGCATTGGTTAACATTGAAGCCTATGGGTTTCAGGAGCCAATGACGATGTGCGCCGGCGGTCGCGGTACGCACCGCCGCGGTACGCACCGCCGCGGGCGTGACCGCCATTTTCTATCTGCTCAATCATTCGAGACCTGATCATCCACAGGAGAGGACCTATACTGCAAGTGCTGCTGTGAACTCGGTCTGGAAGTGACAATGGCTGCTGCTACTGGTGAAAGGGCCCCCGCCTTCAGTTCAGAAGAGTTGGAGAAGCTCGTGGACGGGGTCCTCCCCCAGTATGCGCTACTCTACGGTCCTCCAGACCAACAGGTGAGTACACTCAGTGCACATTGAATGGGTTATGCCTGTGTGGAGTGGGGGGGATGTAAGTTGGTGGGGTGTGGAGGGAATGAGGAGTGCAACGCACGACAGATGAGAGAATGGGAACCATGGCAAGGTTGGGGAAGGGGGGGCATGTACTCCAAACATGCAGATATGTGACGGTTTCTCTTTCCCACCCTGTACATGTCAAACAGGTGAGCGCCCATCAGAAAATCGATATTTGGCGTTCCATCGCCAAGGAAGTCCGGAACTTGGGGGTCTACAACAGACGGGGCACCCACTGCCGCAAGAGGTGGGAGGACATCCACCACGGAACGAGGAAGACCGCAGAAACACTGCTGGGGATGGCCTCCCGACCTAGGAGGGGTGCCAGTCGCACCATGACCCCCCTGATGTCCCGGATCCTGGCGGTGGCCTACCCTAATTTGGATGGGCGCTTGAGGACAACACAGCAGACACAAGCGGGTGAGTATCTGCACATTCTCCTATCTGTATGCGCAGTGGAGGCGTCTGGGTGGGGAGGAGGGCTGTGGGTGACATTAGGCCAGGGCGCTCTCTGTAGTGTAGTCCTCTCCCTTAGGCATGGCCCTGTGCCCCCGCCCCCCACCTCTGTAGGGTGCCAAGTGCAGCTACCCATGCTCCAGCATCACACATGTGCGCGTCTGTTGTCCCTAGACCTGTTTGCCTAGTCAGAAGTACTGAGTAGTGTACCCCAAGTTCGCGACTTAGTGCACGAGGCACCTGTGTCTGTCCTCTCCACAAAGGGTATTGCTAAGGCATGCACTCAACTTTGTTTAATTTCTCCCCCCACCCTAAATCTTTGTCTTCTTGTGTTTTAGCATCATCAGGCGGAGGAGATTTGGCGTCGGAGCAGGAGGGAGCTGCAGGTCACCAGGCCCCGGTGGGCACTGACACAGACACCGAGGGCACCAGTGATCCGGAGGGCGAGGGGAGCACCACAACGGGGGCCGGTGGAGACACCAGCGACATGGACACGTCCTCGTTTGGGAGCTCCCTAGCGGTGGCGGCACCATCTGTGCCCCCCGCAACAACAGGTACAGCCGCCACCCAGCGCACCAGCACCGCCCTCCCAGCAGCCCCTTAGTCTTCGCTCCGTGGCCGCTCGGCCAGGAAGGCGCGCGTCTCCTTCGCCCCAGGCACCTCAGCCCCTGCCTCTGTTACCCTTGCTGCCCTCAGTGCCGAGCTCATTGACCTGGTGAGGACGGTCATTGTTGGGCAGACTACCCTTCTGAATGCCATCCAGGGGGTGGAAAGGGAGGTGCATCGGAGCAATGCCTACCTGGAGAGAATTCATTCGGGTCAGGCTGCCCATCAACGAGCGTTCACTGCTCTGGCCTCAGCACTGACGGCAGCCATTGTCCCTGTCTCCAGTCTCCCTCTTCTATCTGCCTCCACCCTTTCTCTGTCTCCTGTACCTCAACCTATCCCATCCACACCATCAGACCAGCCTGCACACACCTCAACACCCAAGGCCAGCTCATCCAAACATAAGCACCACAGAAAACACAAGCATTCACCCAAGCAACACACAGATGCAGACATATCAACAGTCACTACCACCTCTGTGTCCCCGTCCTCCTCGTCTCCCTCCTCCCTCCCTGTGACGTCTACACTCACACCTGCATGCACCCCAACATCAGCCAGTTCTTCCACCACCAGCAAACCCTCCACTACAGTCCGCACACCTGCAGTCACCACCCCCACTGGCATTTACACGTCCCCTGTGTCCTCTCCCACTGTGTCTGTCACCCCCTCTTCCAAGACACATAAACGCAGGCAGACACCCAAACAACAGCCAACCACCTCACCACAGCCTACGTCCCAGTAACCTGCACCCAAGGACAGCACACCTGGCTCTCATACAACCACATCCTCTTCCTCCACTTCTCTCACCACTACTCCTACCCCATACCTTGGTCCCAAGAAATATTACCTCTCCAATTTTGACCTCTTTCCCTCCCCCGACCCACCCCCTCCAACTGGGAAAAGTCCCAAGGGCACCTCAGCCACCACCAGCCCAACTTCTACAGTGCAAGTGGTGCATGGCATGTGGAGTCCACCCTTTGGCGGCAGTAACACTTCGGTGAGCAGCAAGGGGACAGCCAGCCCCCCCCCAGGCAAGAGGACCCGGAAATTGAAGGGCCGCCGTGAGCGGACAGAGACGGCTGCCCCCAAGGAGGTGACTCCAGCCACTTCACCGGCCACAGCAGCCAGGGGAGGCAAGGGGCCGAGAGCCCCATCTAAGGAGCGGAAGGACAGCAGGGCGGAGAGGACAACCACCAGGAGCGCGGAGCAGGAGGGCCCCACAAGCCCCATCCCGGCTGCAAGGGACGACACCAAAGGGCCCAGGACTCACTCCCCGAAGGGGCCTGACACAGCACGGTCGGAGGGCGAGTGAGCAGGGTGTCCAGGCCAGGTCTGACTCCCTTGACATACTGCAAGAGCACCGCTGAACAGGGCCCCGCCGTGAAGACAGGTACCGCTGAAGAGGGCCCCGTCGTGCAGAAGAGCACCACTGAACAGGGCCCCGCCGTGCAGAAGAGCACCGCTGAACAGGGCCCCGCCGTCTCAAGCACCGCTCCGCTGGGCCCTTCCTCTCAAGCACCGCTCCGCTGGGCCCTTCATCTCAAGCACCGCTCCGCTGGGCCCTTCATCTCAAGCACCGCTCCGCTGGGCCCTTCCTCTCAGGCACCGCTCCGCTGGGCCCTTCCTGTCAAGCACCGCTCCGCTGGGCCCTTCATCTCAAGCACCGCTCCGCTGGGCCCTTCATCTCAAGCACCGCTCCGCTGGGCCCTTCATCTCAAGCACCGCTCCGCTGGGCCCTTCCTGTCAAGCACCGCTCCGCTGGGCCCTTCCTCTCAAGCACCGCTCCGCTGGGCCCTTCATCTCAAGCACCGCTCCGCTGGGCCCTTCCTCTCAGGCACCGCTCCGCTGGGCCCTTCATCTCAAGCACCGCTCCGCTGGGCCCTTCCTCTCAGGCACCGCTCCGCTGGACATCGCCATGTCATGCACCGCTGCGCTGGGTCCCGCCGTCTCAGGCACTGTTTATGGTTCACTGTGCCCACCATGCCTCCTCCTTGACCAGTGGAGACTGTCATCCACCGGATGGACTGTGGCTTTGCACTCCCCAGGATGGTGCAGTGGGCAGCCCACCCACTGTAGAGACATTGAGAGACTGTGGCTTTGCACTCCCCAGGATGGTGCAGTGGGCAGCCCAACCAATGTAGAGACATTGAGAGACTGTGGCTTTTCACTCCCCAGGATGGTGCAGTGGGCAGCCCACCCACTGTAGAGACATTGAGAGACTGTGGCTTTGCACTCCCTAGGATGGTGCAGTGGGCAGCCCAACCAATGTAGAGACATTGAGAGACTGTGGCTTTGCACTCCCCAGGATGGTGCAGTGGGCAGCCCACCCACTGTAGAGACATTGAGAGACTGTGGCTTTGCACTCCCCAGGATGGTGCAGTGGGCATGGTGGCTCCTCGTGGATCTGGCGTCGTGGACTCATGTGGCTGTGGTGGCCCCCCCTTCCCTTCCCCCTGAGGTGCCTGTAGTTTTAACATCAGATGCCCCTGCAGTGTTCTCTCCAAAGGACTCAGGTCTCGTGAGTGGGCTTTGCCCTTGTTTCGCAGAACATTGGCCCACGGACATGTTAGATTCGTAGGATGTGCAGGACTTGTTACTTCAGTGATACACTGATGTGTATATATTTTTGGTTTTTGTAAATATTTTTCACGGTTGCTCAATTATTTCCAGGTGCTTTTTTTGTACATAAATATTTATTCCAAATTTGGTTGTGTCATTGTATTTTTAAAGGGTGTTTGTGTGGTGTCACTGTGACTTCCTGCTCTGCATTGGTGTGTACATATTGGGGGGTGGGGGGGTCGCATATGTGTATGCCCGTAACCTTTCGTCCTCCCCCCTCCCGTGTGTCGTAGGTGCAGTACTCACCGTTGACCTCTGCGCCGGAGTTCGTACTCGTGGTAGATGAGCAGGTAGACGAGAGCAGGTATGATGTTCAATTCGGGTTCCATGCTGTCCGGATTCCGCGTGGAGTGTCTCGAGGTGAGCGTTTTCCATTGAAAATGTCTGTTTCCGCCGTGTTTTTATCGGCGGGGCTCCCGCCCCGGAAAAGGTGGCGGATTGGTGGGTCGTGATAGGGTGGGCGGTACATTGTCTGCCGCCTGGCTGTTGGCGGTGACCGCCGCGCTGTTTGTTTGTTCCGCCGTGGCGGTCGGAGTGTTAATGCGGCGGGCTGTGTTGGCGGTTCCCGCCAGGGTCAGAATTGCTTTTTTTTTACCGCCGGCCTGTTGGCGGGTTGGCCGCCGCTTTATCACCGACCGCCAGGGTTAGAATCACCCCCTAAGTGTGAAGGTAACATTTTAACCGAGGCCTCCCGTGGCCTGTAGCTGAGCAGGGCTCCATCGCGGTCGGCCTGAAACTTTGACTTTGCCCCGGTCGAGGTGCAACCAGATGACCCGATTGGCGCTTTTTGTTTCTAGGTGCTAAAAAAAAAAAAATCTTTAAAAATTAATATCTCCGGTTCCCCTTATCTGATTTTATTCGTTTTGGTGTCATTTTAAAGATACAAATATAATCTATTTTTATAAATTAGTTTTGGATTTTTAAACTGTTTCCTGTGTTTTATTTAAATACTGTTTTGTGATATGTGAATGCTTTACACCCTGTCTCCTAAGTTAAGCCTTGACACTCGTTGCCAAGCTACCAAGGGTTGAGCTGGGGTTAATTTACTGAGGCCTAACTGGACCTTAGTGGAGGTTAGTGGCCTATTGCTAAGTGTAGGTACCTACCTGCCCTTACCAATAGCCCATTTTCCAACAAACACGTTATAAAATCACATGTCCTGGATAATTAACCATAAGACAGATTACCCAACTTATGCAAACAAAGAGAAAAATACTTCTACATAGTACATGCAGTAATCCCTAAACCTGATAGGCAAGTTGCTTACTCTGATGGATGAACTGCGTTTGACCAGATCACCTCTATTGTTCACCTCTACATTTCTATATACATTACCTCTCTGTTCCTGAGATGTAGACACTGAAATTTTGTCCTTGTTCCACCACTTCCCATCATCCAATTTTACAGCACTGTTCTTTACCCTCACTATCCTCCTTTTTTCTTAAAATTTAGATTTCCCTTTCGGCACTATTCTCGTATATTTGACTCTTAGTACATCCCCTACACTCATATTCATCCTCACACTTCTTGATTTATGTGGCGTCTGAATGTATTTACATTGAGCTGCCTGTTTTTTCCTTACAACACCATCAATTTTTCACTTTGAAATTTCAAATTGACCCAACAAATCGCTTAATATCTTAGATGTGGGAACACGACCTCTCAACAGAACAAATGGTGAAACATATGTATCAGCATTGTTTGTAGTTCTTACAGTCCATAACAATTTTTCAATTTGTGACTTACACTCCAACCCACTTGCCTTGGACAGTTGCACATTCTCTTTAATAACTCTGTTGAACCTCTCAACAAGACCATTACTCCTGTGGTAGTACAAGGATGTTTTGGAATAAGATATAATCCAAAATTTGAAAAACTCCACAAACTGTTGAGATGTAAGTTGGCTACCACTTTCTGTTACAATTTCATCCAGAATTCTTTCCCTAGCAAAAATATTTTCTAGCCACTTTATTATTATAGATGAATTTGGTACTTTCAAAAATGTGACCACAGGCCAGTGGCTGTATTGACCTATCAGTACCCGGCCATATTCTAGTGTTTCCCTAGGTAAACACATTGGGCCTATGATATAGTTAGCCACCTTGCTCCATGCATTTCAGGAACCTTAACAGCCTAAATAGGACTGGAAATAGTTACCTGAGATTTATCACTAATGGCACAATTCACGTAGTACCTAACAAAATATTCCACACACTTGTCCAAACCAGGACACCAGAAATTTTCCCTTATTCTTCTCTTCATGGCTCGCATGCCTAGGTGACCTTCATGGGCCAGCCTTAATACTTTCTCCCTCATTCCCTGAGGTACAACCAAACTTTTAGATCATGACAGATAGTTCATCAAAGACGTGTTCATATTTTTTACTGTCATTGTCTTTGAGATCCCATTTAGGCCACCCCAAAACTACACCTTGCATAACCAATTTCATTTCTTGGTCAGATTTACAAGCATCTCTCCACCCTTGCTCTGAAATAGCCCCTTCAGAATGATCTTCCACAGTACACACAAATTCAGTATTGTCTTAATTTTCTTCCTCAATAATCTTGGTTTCCGTACCCAACAATCTTGACAAACAGTCAGCAATAATATTATTTTTTCCAGGTACATATTCTACCTTAAAATTGTGTTCCCGAAGTCTGTATTGCCATTTAGCTATCCTGGGTGTACCTCTTTCAGCACTTTTTGTGGTGAATAACTGTACTCATGGTTTATGATCCATGCGTACTGTGAATCGAGAACCCCACAAATATTGCTTGAAATGCACTATATCCCACCAACAATCTAGTGTTTACAATTCTATAGTTGAATACGTGGCTTCTGCACCCCTCAAGCTTCTAGAAGCAAAGGCTACAACCTCATCTTTTCCTTCTATTTTCCTCATTAATACAGCCCCTAAACCTTTTTTGCTGACATCTGTCATGATTATTGTAGGATCCCTAGTATCAAAAAGCTTCAAGAGAATAGCCTTAGAGATTTCTTTTTTAATAAGGTCAAACTCTTTGTTGCACGCTTCATCCCAGATAAATTTTAAACTTTTCTTTAGAAGTTTCCTCATGTTAAATGTTTTTTGGTGCATTTGGGCACAAATCTTGCATAAAATTACCCATAAAGGATCTTAATTGATCTTTGTTCCTTGGACTGGTAAAACCCTCGATTGCTTTTACGAAACTTTTTTTGGTTCTGTGCCATTTCCAGATATTTTTTTAGCCTGAATAATCTATGGATGTTACATTAATGCAACATTTTTCCAAACTATGAGTTATACCTTTCTTTTTTAGTTTACTCAAACCTGACCTAATCTCTCATCGCTCTGAGCTCTATTTTCCCCATAAATCAGGACATCATCCTTGTAGGAAAGTACAATCTTGCCTGGCATATTACCCCCATATTTCACTGTATATATGTTCTTTTAGTCTATGTGTCACTGGGACCCTGCCAGGCAGGGCCCCATTGCTCATAAGTGTGCCCTGTATGAGTTTCCTGTGTGATGACTAACTGTCTCACTGAGGCTCTGCTAACCAGAACCTCAGTGGTTGTGCTCTCTCTGATTTCCAAATTGTCACTAACAGGCTAGTAACCAATTTCACCAATTCACATTGGCATACTGGAACACCCTTATAATTCCCTAGTATATGGTACTGAGGTACCCAGGGTATTGGGGTTCCAGGAGATCCCTATGGGCTGCAGCATTTCTTTTGCCACCCATAGGGAGATCTGAATATTCTTACACAGGCCTGCCTGTTATTTCACAGCCATTTACCACTGCACTTAAGTAACTTATAAGTCACCTACATGTCTAACCTTCACCTGGTGAAGGTTGGGTGCAAAGTTACTTAGTGTGTGGGCACCCTGGCACTAGCCAAGGTGCCCCCACATTGTTCAAGGCATATTCCCCGGACTTTGTGAGTGCGGGGACACTATTACACGCGTGCACTGTACATAGGTCACTACCTATGTACAGTGTCACAATGGTAACTCTGAACATGGCCATGTAACATGTCTAAGATCATGGAATTGGGGAGACAATTCCATGATCCCCCGGGTCTCTAGCACTGAACCCGGGTACTGCCAAACTGCCTTTCCGGGGTCTCCACTGCAGCTGCTGCTGTGGCTGCTGCTGCCAACCCCTCAGACAGGTTTCTGCCCTCCTGGGGTCCAGGCAGGCCTGACCCAGGAAGGCAGAACAAAGGACTTCCTCTGAGAGAGGGTATTACACCCTCTCCCTTTGGAAATAGGTGTCAGGGCTGGGGAGGAGTAGCCTCCCCCAGCCTCTGGAATTGCTTTGATGGGCACAGATGGTGCCCATCTCTGCATAAGCCAGTCTACACCGGTTCAGGGATCCCCCAGCCCTGCTCTGGTGCGAAACTGGACAAAGGAAAGGGGAGTGACCACTCCCCTGACCTGCACCTCCTAGGGGAGGTGCCCAGAGCTCCTCCAGTGTGTCCCAGACCTCTGCCATCTTGGATTCAGAGGTGTGCTGGCACACTGGACTGCTCTGAGTGGCCAGGGCCAGCAGGTGACATCAGAGACTCCTTCTGATAGGCTCTTACCTTTCTTACTGGCCTATCCTCCCTCCTAGGTAGCCAAACCTCCTTTTCTGGCTATTTAGGGTCTCTGCTTTGGGGAATTCTTCAGATACCGAATGCAAGAGCTCACCAGAGTTCCTCTGCATCTCCCTCTTCACCTTCTGCCAAAGGATCGACCGCTGACTGCTCAGGACGCCTGCAAAACCGCAACAAAGACAACTACTGCAACCTTGTATCGCTTCATCCTGACGGCTTTCTTGCTTGTTTCCTGGTGGTGCATGCTCTGGGGGTAGCCTGCCTCTTTCTTGCACCAGGAGCTCTGAAGAAATCTCCAGTGGGTCGACTGAATCTTCCCCCTGCAACCGCAGGCAACAAAAGACTGCATCACCGGTCCTCTTGGTCTCCTCTCAGCACGCCGAGTGTGGTCCCTGGAACTCAGCAACTCTGTCCAAGTGACTCCCACAGTCCAGTGACTCTTCAGTCCAAGTTTGGTGGAGGTAAGTCCTTGCCTCCCCACGCTAGACTGTATTGCTGGGTGCCTCGTGATTTGCAGCTGCTCCGGCTCCTGTGCACTCTTTCAGGATTTCCTTCATGCACAGCCAACCTTGGGTCCCCAACACTCTAACCGGCAGTGCCCAACCTTCTGAGTTGTCCTCCGGCGTCGTGGGACTCCCTTTTCTGACTTCGGGTGGACTCCGGTTCCCTTCTCTTCTAAATGCCTGTTCCGGTACTTCTGCGGGTGCTGCCTTCTTCTGTGAGGGATCCCTGACTTGCTGGGCACCCCCTCTGTCTCCTCATCCAAGTGGCAACATCCTGGTCCATCCTGGGCCACAGCAGCATCCAAAAACCCTAACAGCGACCCTTGCAGCTAGCAATGCTTGTTTGCAGTATTTCTGCGTGGGAACACCTCTGCAAGCTTCTTCACGACGTGGGATATCCATCCTCCAAAGGGGAAGTTCCTAGTCCTCTTCGTTCTTGCAAAACACTAAGCTTCTTCCACCCTTTGGCAGCTTCCTTGCACCTTCAGCTGGCATTTCCTGGGCTCCTGCCCACTCTCGACACTGTCAGGACTCTTGGACTTGGTCCCCTTATCTTACAGGTACTCAGGTCCGGAAATCCACTGTTGTTGCATTACTGGTGTTGGTTTTCCTTGCAGAATCCCACTATCACGACTTCTGTGCTCTCTGGGGGTTGTAGGTGCACTTTACACCTACCTTACAGGGTCTTGGGGTGGGCTATTTTTCTAACCCTCACTGTTTTCTTTCAGTCCCAGCGACCCTCTACAAGCTCACATAGGTTTGGGGTCCATTCGTGATTCGCATTCCACTTTTGGAGTATATGGTTTGTGTTGCCCCTATACCTGTGTGCTCCTACTGCAATCTATTGTAACTTTACACTGCTTGCATTACTTCCTTTTGCTATTACTGCATATTTTTGGTATTGTGTACATATATCTTGTGTATATTTGGCATCCTCATACTGAGGGTACTCACTGAGATACTTTTGGCATATTGTCATAAAAATAAAGTACCTTTATTTTTAGTATATCTGTGTGTTGTGTTTTCATATATTGTGCATATGACACCAGTGGTATAGTAGGAGCTTTGCATGTCTCCTAGTTCAGCATAAGCTGCTTTGCTATAGCTACCTTCTATCAGCCTAAGCTGCTAGAAACACCTCTTCTACACTAATAAGGGATAACTGGAACTGGCACAAGGTGTAAGTACCTCTGGTACCCACTACAAGCCAGGCCAGCCTCCTACAATCCTGGAATGCTTTCATTCCACACATGCCTCTGAACATACTCTCTACTGTTCTCTGAAATACAGCAGAGCCTACAAGACAGAGTTATTTTAAAAGTGTGGGATCTTCTGGAAAAGATATTGGTTTAATTAAATGAGTGATACCAGTCAAAGTCAAAGTCACAGTTAAAATGAATGCAGTTTTTCAGAAAACTTCCCAATATTACATGGCACCAGATGTAATTGAAGGAGTTATTCCTTTAATTGCAGATTTTGTTGAACAAGGGGTTATGAAAGAAGTGCTGAGCAGCCCATGTATCTCACCTATTTTTGGTTTGTGGAAACCTAGTGGGAAATTTCACATAGTTCAGGATTAGAGAAAAAATAATGACATAGTGGTCAAATGTTGTCCAGTCCTTAGAGGATTGCAACAGGACATGCTAGAAGCAAAACACATAAAACACACAGGACAACAAAACAAACTTGGTCATCAGAATAATTGCTGGTGCCATTGGGTTCAGTAATGTCACTTTTAATGAAGGGGACACTGTGCCCATAGCATATATATCACATTTATACTCCAATGCAGGACAACGTTTTGCACCCCAAAAAAACATTTTTAACTGCAGTTCAGATGGCTGTCATTAAGGAGAGGCCACTTGCCCTATGTAAACACATTATTGTCGTTACCCCGGTGCCAGCCTTAGAGACTGTCACCAAAGCAAGCGTTCCTAACACCAAAGCATTACATCCACTTTGGATTCAGCGGGCAACCTCCCTAACTGCCACCGATGTTGATTACATTTTTGATCCAAAGCTCCAGACACAAGAATTCCTCCAATACAAACAGGAATACCCTGCACCTCTAGACATCTTGCCACTTGACAGATACCATACTGTCATCTACACTGATGGTTCAGCACAACCAGTCATAGGCACCAAACATCAATTCTCAGCCGTTTGCCCACCTGTGAGCGGAGTTATAAAGTATGGTATATTCCACCCTCAACATACCTACATGCAGACCCCAGGGGACTGCACAGCTCAGCTACTGAACTTACGGCCTTCATTCTAGTGCTAGAACACACCCAGTCAGGATTAATGACTTCAATTGTCTGTGACGCCTACTACATCTAGTCCTACAGTGATTATGTTAATCATTGGAGATTGAACGGGTTCAGAGATTCCGAAGGGAACACCAGAACACACAGAAGTCTGTGGGGGAGGGTTGCTGATCTGAAGGATAAGCTACCTTGTGTCCATGTTGTACATACTTTGGGCCACTAATGTGTAGGAGTACACGTTACTGGCGATATTTTGGCTGATGAAGTGTCCAAATCTGCAGTAGCTATGGCTTCCATGGCTCAGTGACTAGTTCTCAGACGAGACTGGATAATGAAATGTTGGCTGCTGTGAAAGCTTCGGCTGAAGGCAAGCCTCTCCCAAAAGCATACCCTACAAAATACTGTTACCACATCAGTGCACAGAATGTTGCCTATGAAACACTTCCTGGGTTTGGAGATCGAGTGATACCCAATCAAGATCAGAGATTAGATCTGATGAAATCAGTGCATGAGGGTGTCGCTTCTGCAAATGCTGGTGTTGCAGCCACAATAACACTGTTACAGAAATGCTTCTGGTGGCCTGGTCTATACAAACAGACCAAGCAATGTGTCCTTTGTTGTGACATTTGCCAGCAGATAAAGAGCTCCAACATCAAACACCCTCCGCAGACATCCCTCTTAGTGTCCAACAGGCCACTACAATATGTGCACCTGGACCATTGTGGTCCCTTACAACCTGATAGTGCATACAAATATGTCTTAGTCGCTGTAGATTCTTGGTCTAGATTCCTGTGGGTAGGGCCTCAGCGGTCGGCTGACGCTTGAACTGTTATAAAAGACTTGCTGATCTTTATCGGTACATATGCAGTTGCAGCATTCCATTCGGACCAGGGCCCTGCCTTTACCTCTAAGGCATTCAGGGATACCATGAGGATGATGGATGGTGAACTCCATTATTCCTCACCTTACCATCCTGAGGGAAATTCAGTTGGAGAGGAGGAATTGAGATCTAAAGCAGTCCTTAACAGCTAGAGTATTAGGTTCAGGCCGCAGCTGGCTTCATCACCTATATGGTGTCCGGAGAGCACTGAATAATCTGCCAAGAAGATCCTTGGGGAGACGCACTCCTTATGAGGTTCTCTTCTGGATACCTATGTATGTCCCACATGTCGATGGCACTGGTTTGGTGGCAGCAGACACACCATTTGAAATAAATGAACGTCTCACTGTCTTACAGGAGCTTCAGCAATTTCGTGATGATAAATCATTTGCCAGTGTTGCCACCTTAGAAATAAGCGATTTGCCAACAATAGCTACTGCCTGGATTCCTAAAGAAGGGGATGCTGTGAAGAAGGAATTCGGTCCATCCTACAGAGTACCGTTCCAAGTCCTGGGAATACAAAGTACCAGAACTGTCATCTTACAACCGCTAGCAACACAAAAGGATGATGGACAGAGTGCTGACAATGCAAACACTCACCCCCAGTCACAGATCTGGGTTTAATCCATTGTTTTTTTTTTTGCTGCCCATGCCATTCCAGTTTGGACCCAGCCATATGCAAATCAGTCTTGACCCTGTTCCCCATGGGAACAGTCTAGCCCGAACTGCTAGGCCAGGTTTTCCCTGGACTGGAAACAAGCATCCTGGGACCTATTTCAGGGTTTCACCCCTCATCAGCCAGGCTAGCTTGAATCCAATGGCATGGGAAGCACGGGACCCACGTCTGGCTTCCCACTTCCCACTTAGGGCAACATTAGCAACACAAAAGGATGATGGACAGAGTGCTGACAATGCAAACACTCACCCCCAGTCACAGATCTGGGTTTAATCCATCATTTTTTTGCTGCCCATTCCATTCCAGTTTGGACCCAGCCATATGCAAATCAATCTTGACCCTGTTCCCGATGGGAACAGTCCAGCCTGAACTGCCAGGCCAGGTCTTCCCTGGACTGGAAACAAGCATCCTGGGACAAGTTTTGGGGTTTCACCCCTCATCAGCCAGGCTAGCTTGAAGCCAGTGGCATGGGAAGCACGGGACCCACGTCTGGGCATACCCTTCCCACTTAGGGTGACATTAGCAACACAAAAGGATGATTGACGGAGTGCTGACAATGCAAACACTCACCC
Organism: Pleurodeles waltl; assembly: GCF_031143425.1. Lineage (NCBI taxonomy): Eukaryota > Metazoa > Chordata > Amphibia > Caudata > Salamandridae > Pleurodeles > Pleurodeles waltl. The sequence goes on from NC_090446.1 coordinate 1,417,640,273, forward strand.
CCAGTCACAGATCTGGGTTTAATCCATCGTTTTTTTGCTGCCCATGCCATTCCAGTTTGGACCCAGCCATATGCAAAACGATGGATTAAACCCAGATCTGTGACTGGGGGTGAGTGTTTGACAATGTTCAGCATTGCGTCCATCACTTGTTGTTTTTGCTTTGTCGCCCTAAGTGGGAAGGGTATGCCCAGACGTGGGTCCTGTGCTTCCCATGCCACTGGATTCAAGCTAGCCTGGCTGATGAGGGGTGAAACCCCGAAACCGGTCTCAGGATGCTTGTTTCCGGTCCCGTGAGGACCTGGCTTGGCAGTTCAGGCTGGGCTGTTACAATGAGGAACAGGGTCAAGACTGATTTGCATATGGCTAGGTCCAAACTGGGGTGGCATGGTGAGCAAAAGAACAATGGATTAAACCCAGATTTGTGACTGGGGGTGAGTGTTTGACAATGTTCAGCATTCTGTCCATCACTTGTTGTTTTTGCTTTGTCGCCCTAAGTGGGAAGGGTATGCCCAGACGTGGGTCCCGTGCTTCCCATGCCACTGGATTCAAGCTAGCCTGGCTGATGAGGGGTGAAACCCTGAAACCGGTCCTAGGATGCTTGTTTCAGGTCCAGAGTGGACCTGGCTTGGCAGTTTGTGCTGGACTGTTCCCATGAAGAACAGGGTCAAGACTGATTTGCATATGACTGGGTCCAAACTGGGGTGGCATGGTGAGCAAAAGAATGATGGATTAAACCCATATCTGTGACTGGGGGTGAGTGTTTGACAATGTTCAGCATTCCGTCTATCACTTCTTGTTGCTTTGTCGCCCTAAGTGGGAAGGATATGCCCAGACGTGGGTCCCGTGCTTCCCATGCCACTGGATTCAAGCTAGCCTGGCTGATGAGGGGTGAAACCCTGAAACCAGTCCCAGGATGCTTGTTTCCGGTCCAGTGAGGACCTGGCTTGGCAGTTCGGGCTGGACTGTTCCCATGAGGAACAGGGTCAAGACTAGGGTGGCATGGTGAGCAAAAGAACGATGGATTAAACCCAGATCTGTGACTGGGGGTGAGTGTTTGACAATGTTCAGCATTCCATCCATCACTTGTTTTTGCTTTGTCGCCCTAAGTGGGAAGGGTATGCCCAGACATGGGTCCCGTGCTTCCCATGCCACTGGATTCAAGCTAGCCTCGCTGATGAGGGGTGAAACCCTGAAACTGGTCCCAGGATGCTTGATTCCAGTCCAGGAAAGACCTGGCCTGGTAGTTTGGGCTGGACTGTTCCCATGGGGAACAGGGTCAAGACTGATTTGCATATGGCTGGGTCCAAACTGAGGTGGCATGGTGAGCAAAAGAACAATGGATTAAACCCAGATCTGTGACTCGGGGTGAGTGTTTGACAATGTTCAGCATTCCGTCTATCACTTGTTGTTGCTTTGTCGCCCTAAGTGGGAAGGGTATGCCCAGACGTGGGTCCTGTGCTTCCCATGCCACTGGATTCAAGCAAGCCTGGCTGATGAGGGGTGAAACCCTGAAACTGGTCCCAGGATGCTTGTTTCCGGCCCAGTGAGGACCTGGCTTTGCAGTTCAGGCTGGACTGTTCCCATGAGGAACAGGGTCAAGACTGATTTGCATATGGCTGGGTCCAAACTGGGGTGGCATGGTGAGCAAACGAACGATGGATTAAACCCAGATCTGTGACTGGGGGTGAGTGTTTTGACAATGTTCAGCATTCCATCCATCACTTGTTGTTTTTTTTTTTTTTTTTTTTTATCTTACAACTGCTGCCAGATTCCAAAGCAAACAGATTATTCTCGATTGACAACATCAAACTTCACCATGTGGCCAATCCAGCACAGTAGACCCAGAGGTCCCATGGGTAGTTCCTGGTCCCCTCTCACTACACAAAAGGACATACTTCTTCTGAGAAGAAACAACAACACTTCTAATTACATAAGCATGTCCAGCAATGCTACCAATGCCTCCTCGAGAATGGGGAGGGAGGAAAATTAGCTCTTGCTGATTCCTGTTACCACTTCAACGACATTACCTGTCCAAGATGTGGCTGTCTTCTATTCCAACACAACTCAAACTGACAACATTGTCTATTATGAGCCTCCACGTGAAGTGGAATCTTTCACCAGTAATCGACCAGCTCTTGTGTCTGCAGAGACTGGTTGTGGATATTTTATCGACATGGATGTCTTTTCTTCGACTTCATCCACCCCTGCTATTGAAACAGTTTCAAAGACACGTAAGCTGTATATATGGCTGCAAAGTAACTATTTAATTTATCCATAGAACTATCTGTGGTTACTGCTGACATTGCTTGCATTTTTCCTATGTATTGGGTTTGTGACTGCTTTCTTGCTGCTTATAAATGGTCATTACCTTCCTCAACGTTCCTCTGTTGAGCCTGTGAATGAAGTCTTAATTCCATATCTTTCATCACATAAGGTCCGAAGAGACTTGTCCCTTTTGAACATTTCAGGAGTACCGATTCCTGATGGGACTGTGTGGGATAAAGTTCCATTTGATATATACAGGCCTATTAAGGTTATTCAAATTCTATGTCTTCAAAATGTCAATGACTGATGTGATAACACCTGGTGTTATATCTGATGATTGGGATGTCCAGACAGTTGATTCTATGTTAACTGAAATGAAGGTCTATGCTGTATTTGAAAGTGATGATGTGTACACTAACACAAAGAATTATTGGGAAATGTTCTGGTATAACAACTGGGGACATTACCACCTTCACCGTGCTACCAGAGACAGACCAATATTTAATTACACACAGTTGGAACATTGTTCAGCACCGCAAGTGGGGAGCCCAAAACGTTATTCAGATAAATTCCCATATTTGTCTGGGCATGATATTAAGAATGCAGAGTCATACTATTTCAAATTACCACCTTAAAAATTAGGAAGATTTGGCTAACCAACACAAAAGTAATTTACTGAGATTCCTTCTTTTCCTGTCTTGCAGTTGAAGGTTATGAATTATGGAAGGACACTATTGATGTAAAGAGTGTATGGGGAACACAGGATTGGCAAATTCCAGGTAGGGAAGATTTATTTAGATTATGCCTTGTTCCTGTGCAAATGATCATTTTTAAATGACACCATTCAACAGACATCTTGTCTAGGGTTCGCAGAAATGAAGGAAATGAATGCGCCCAGCATCCCCACACCAGCAAAATTCACTGATTAGCAGTCCTTGCTGAATGTCAACAAGGAAGAGCTAGATGCAAAGGTTTAGGCTGGTACCTATAATTATTAATTTCCAGTCCCGGCGGGTGGTTATTATGGCCATTAGGCACAAATGGGTGTCAAGCACGTTTTGGGAATTCCTCAGAGGATTTCAAGATTACCTGGCCAGACCAGTGCTTTCTTTTGGGTCAACACTCGGGTATAGTTACACCATGCCATGTGGAATGCCATATACAATGAGATCTGGAAGCTTTCTCAAATAGAAGCTGCTGCACATTTAAGGCAAATAGATAGAGAAAATCTGGAAAAGGCTTTAGCTTTTGTTGACAACGGCATGAACACTCTGTCCAACAGGATTTACTCCCTTAATAACATAGTGTCATCTGCGATCGACATCATTCAGAATGACGTCCCTTTTACACCATGGACAAAGTCAGCTGCGTTCAATCATGCAGTTAGGTTGGACACTACAGAATCTGAAAAACGGCCGTGTTCCATGGAAATATATTAACAGTAGTGACTTGTTTGCTGCTTTGAATTTGTCCAGGGAACAACACACAATGGCTAAAAGGGAAGCGAGTTTCACCATACTTCACACAGAAAAGTTAAACAAGTTGTCTTTCACAATTGCAGAGAGCCCATAGACAGTTGGCTCTTACATGGCATTATAAATCTGCGTATTTCCACTTTTCATTTTTTGAAATGCTTGAAACATCTTGCCGTGGGCATATAAGAGCGTCTAGACAATAGCTATATTAAAGGAAAGTGGGAGTTGCCCTATGAATATAAATGTCTGAACGGCAAAACAGTCATCTTTCTTAGCAGAAGGGAATGTGAGACTACTATTAGTCATTCAATGATCTGCAAACAGGTGTCTCTTCATGGCCTTTGCAATGCGGGGGTCGCAAATTTGGCCTGTTTTCCTAAACGTACTCCAGTCCCTCGATTCGCCCGGCATTTCATGTACTTTCGAATGGAAGGTATGTGGTGCTGAGCGACCAAAGCTGTTGCGGTATGCAACCAGGAATTGCCCACGCAGTTTCAGTCTTTAAGGTTGTAACATGTTGCGGACATGTTTTATTTCCCTCCCACACAAGAGATAAGAGTAGCAGAAATGTGGCCTCAGATTGATACTACTAATGTAAATTATGACAAGCTAAACAAACTAAAAGTGCTACTGTTCTAGAGACAAGTTGTGTTGGCATCGGCTAGAGAGACATACGCTCTCCAGATAGCCAGATCATCAGCTGAGATACAATCCATATTAAATACCAACTTCCCCAAGCACTTTGGAAAGCTGGTATGCCAAATATTAAATATTTCGAGCACTTCAGGGATTGTCCTTTTCTTCAAGGCTGTTGGGTCTGGATTTGTGTCCATCTTCCAGACTGTCTTTGGAATCATTCCTTGAGCCATCCATTCACTCTTTATGGTGTGTTTGATGCTTTTGTTTGACTTTGGCATTGATCGGCGGGATACTACTGCTGTTGTTCCTGATACGCAGTGGTTGTGCCTTTCCAGCTAAGCGGAGTGATGGAGCTACAACCACCAGCCCAGCTGTGCCGTGATTGCATGGTACAGTTCTTTGGTGCTCTGTTGCTGGAAGAAATGGAGCATGATTGGTCATTGTCATTCCGCCCAGTTCTTTGGTGAGTGCAACCAGTCTTTCACTGCACCTGGTGCCTCTTCGAGCATCCTCCTTTAGTAGGTCTTGCTGTTTCACCTCTACCTCCTGTGGACAAGGAACTGCTGATGTTCCCGATGAGGGTTCATTCATGGTCGTTCCTCATGAGACTGAGGCTGATTCACAAGGCCACTTACGAGCCGCCCTTGGTGGACTCTCTGGCTCCTTTGGACACTTTGGATGGTGCTGCTATCACAGGAAATCCGACATCTGAGACTGCTGCGCACTACTGCTCCATGGATCTATCTGCCAATCCGGTCATCAACCTAACATCTGACGATGTGGCTTCTCTCTTGGGTGCTTTTCCCTTTGATGGCTTCGAAGACATTCTTCAAGATCATGACTACTGTTAGATTATTTTGACCATTGGTGTATTCTAATGTGTAAAGATTACCAACATTGCCTTTGGCTTTTGACTGCTGTGCTTATCATGGTTGACATTATGACCCTCATTATGACATTGGGCGTAAATCCTGCTTACCGCCGCGCTGACGCCTGCCAACTTACAGCCGTCACAGCGGATATCCATTCACCATGTTATGACACTCACACACCAATCTGACAGAATTCAGCCACAGACACAAATCCGCCAGACCAAAGGTCAGTGATAAGCTGGTGGTATCAAAACTCGCACTGTTACACCAACAGAACAACACCCATCACAATATGACTCACGAATTACCTCGGCGGACATTCAATGGCGGTACATACCACTGCGCTCACAATGGGCACCCACAGACAAAAAAACACCACATTGGACAATTCAAACAACACACACCTGACATCCACACACCACACCCACACCACTATAAAACACACACCCACATTACCCACAACCCTTTATGAATACAAATCATTGCCACAAGACTGACACTAAGACACTACGACAATTATATACACACACCAAATATACCCATACATCCCTCAGGCATCTCTCTTCACACACCCTAACACATTACCCAACATAGTCTCACCAACACTCATCACACAACACCCATGGCACCACAAAGGCATGCCCATTTTACTGAGGAGGAGTTAAAGGTCAGGGTAGAGCCACAGCTATTTGGAGCACAGGTGCAGCAGATATCAATAGCCAGGAAGATGGAGCCATGGCGGAGAATCGTGGACATGGTCAATGCCGTGGAACAGCACCCAAGAACAAGGGACGACATCAGGAAGAGGTGGAACGACCTAGGGAGCAAGGTACATTCCATAGCAGCAAGACACCAGCTCACCATCCAGAGGACTGGTGGTGGACTCCCACTTCCTCACCCACAACTTACAGCATAGGATGAGCAAGTCTTGGCAATACTGCATCCTGAGGGCCTGGCCGGAGTAGGAGGAGGACTGGACTCTGGTAATTCAACTCTCTACTATTATCACCCCCCACACCTGCATGCCATCATATACCATCACGTCACCCTCACTCCCATCACTCCACTCCATCCCATACACCCCACCATCACATCTCACTTATCCCGATGCCAAGCCCTGCATGCTGTACCAATGCATGGACACCCCTCACAGCCCTGCATGTACACTAATCACTAAAGCATGCATAGCATAGAGAACTAACAATCCCACCATACACCAACATACACAAGTAATACCTGGCAGGGCAACACAAACCATAGAGGGTAGCCAGTGATTTACAATATGTCATACAATTAACCACAACACATGATTTACATCCCCACAGGCACCCCAGCCAATATCACTGGAGAGGAGGTGCCAGCACTATCCAGTCCCCCAACAGAAGAGGCCCACAGTGATGACAGTAACTCTGGACTTCAGGATCTGGACGATCTACCTGGCCATCAGGGACCACTGGACAGCTGGTTACCCAAGCCCAGTCACAGACCACCACAGAGCCTCCCCCATCAGGATCCAACACCACATCACCCACCCAGCATCCCCAAACGACTGTCCCCAGGACAGGTCAATCAACAGTGTGCCCACCTGTACAGAGATCCCAGGCTACACCTCGCACCCAAGACAATCAGGGGCCTGGGGTCAGTGGCAGTAGGCACATGTTTCAGGGGACAAAAGCACAGGCCACCAGGGACAATGAGAGGACTGCTGTGCGCCAGGGGGAGGACAGGCCCAGGGAACCGACTCTCCAGGAGGCACTCTCTGAGATCCTGGGAGCCTATCAACATTCCCAGGACATGATGGACCAGATCCTGGACAACCTGCAGGAGAACAGGCGGCTGCAGGAGAGACAGTACCAGGGGATCAGGGAGGACTTGCAGGCCATCACCAACACCCTGATCTCCATAGCAGGGATGCTGGCAGACAAGGCCAACATGAGGGAGGCAGTCTCACACCAGTGGGCCCCTGCCACTAGCCAGTCATCTGAACAGCCTTCCACTTCTGCTAGTGGCGAGGAGGCCCCGCCACAGGACTCAGAGGCCATCAGCACCCCTCCCCCTGCAGAAGGTGAACCACTCCGCAAACATTTCCTGCGATCCACACAGAAGCCAGAGACACTTGCCAAGACCCTCATTAGGAAATGAGACTCTCCTGATTGCCCCCTTGTGTCCCACACAGTCACCCTGTCCACCTTTAACTGCCATTGCTCCAGTTCTTGTGTCCCCTTGGACAATGCACCTGTGATACAAACAGACTGGAACAATACCCTGGACTTTCCTCCATCAACACCCCATCCCATTGCACTTTCCCCCTAAATGTTAGTACTTCAATAAACACCCTTTGATAAAAATTGATTTCGAGTATGTCATATATTTCAAATATGTATTGATTGAAACAGGTACAACCAGTGCAAAAGAACTGTATATAGAATGAACATAGAATTAATGACCTGTAGCCGGTTGTTGTGATCACACATGGAGTATTTGTCAAAACACCAACATCTGCAAAATGAATAGCCAGAGGCAACAGTAAGTGGGCATAGAAGTGGGAAATACCAGCATGCCAATGCCACACAGAATACAACCAAAGTCATTGAAATGTAAACTTACACTGTCTCACCTGTGTGTCATTGGAAGTACTGACGGATTACAGCTGTTCTGTTGTCCTTATCCTCATCCTTTGCCTTTTCATCCTCACTGTCTAGAGGATCAACTGCTGACACAGGCGCATCTCCAGTCTCCTCCTCCTGCAGAAATAGTACATGGCGTCTGAGGGCCAGGTTGTGTAACATGCAGCATGCCACCACTATCTGGCAGACCTTCATGGGTGAGTAGCACAGGGATCCACTTGTCAGATGGAGGCACTGAAACCTGACCTTCAGGAGGCTAAAGGTTCTCTCAATTATCCTTCTGGTTCACCCATGTGCCTCATTATAACGTTCTTCTGCCCTTGTCCTGGCATTCCTCACAGGGGTCTGCAGCCATGATAGGTTTGGGTAACCAGAGTCACCTGCAAATATTGAGGAACAACATTTAGCCACACACTATCCTAATGGCCAACACCATACCCATACACCAACATATACTGGGTGGGAACCAGGGCTCTCATATTAGCCACACCCTGTGCCTCTGCAGTTGGCCCATCACATTTGGGATGCTGATATTCCTCAGGACAAAGGCATCATGCACCGACCCAGGGTACTTTGCATTGACGTGGTAAATGTACTGGTCCGCCAAGCACACCATCTGCACATTCATGGAGTGGAAACTCTTATGATTCCTGAACACCTGTTCATTCTGGCGGGGGGTACAAATGCAATATGTGTTCCATCAATTGCCCCAATAATATTGGGGATTTGTCCCATTGCATAAAACTCGGCCTTCACAGTGGCCAAATCCTCAACCTGGGGGAATGCAATTTAGCTGCACATGCGTTTTATCAGGGCAATACTCTGGTCAGCACTATTTAGAACATTGCCTGTGACATTCCTGCTGCCAAGCCCACTGTCACTTAGAAAAGAAACAGTTGCCAGGAAATGGAGCACTGATTGAACCTGCACGAGGGGGGATCCCAATGGGATGACAGATAGCTGATATCAGGTCAGGTTCCAGTTGGGAACACAGCTCTGTGATTGTGGCCCTGTCCAGTCTACAGGTGAGGATAATGTGCCTGTCCTCCAGTGTAGCCAAGTCCACCAGGGGTCTGTACACGGGGGTATGTCTCCATCTCCTATTCATCCACAGCGGTAGGAATCTAAGGGACAAAAAGAGTGAGGAGGCTGTCACAAACTGAACAATGGATCTACAAAAGTAGTTTGCAATCTATAAACATGAGATGGGTCAGTGTGATTTGTCCTGTATGTGCCTATTTTTCCTGTGACGCAGCATTATTCCATAGGGCTGCCCCTCCCCTGAAATGGAAGGGCGGTAATTCAGCTGACATTGTGTGCCGTGGGGGGAGGCAGTCGGGAATCACGTGCAATTTCTCATTGGTTAATATTGGGCCCTATGTGGTACAGTGGCCAATGATGATCTACGTCGGCAGTGACGGTATTCACCGCCGCGGACGTCACCTCCATTTTCTGTCATATTCCTGACCTTCCATAGGAGAGGACCTACACTGCATGTGCTGCTGTGACCTGTGTCTGGAACCTACCATGGCCCATGTGACCAGGGAAAAGACCCAGCCTTCACTTCGGAGGAGTTGGAGAGAGTGGTGGATGGGGTCCTACCCCAGTACAGACTGCTGTATGGGCATCTAGACCAACATGTGAGTACACTGTGGGCAATGCATATGGCATGCATGTATGGAGGTGTGTGTAAAGGCATCGTTTGAGGGGGAGGGATGTCTTCCTGGCAGGTACACATTGAGTGCTGGGCTATGTATGAGCCAATAGTGATGGAAACGGGTATGCTGGGCCATATGTGTGACAGGCTGGAATGTTTGTCTAATGGTGTTTTCCTGCCTGTATTGCCTCTGCAGGTCACCAGCCATCAAAAGAAGGATATATGGTGTGCCATTGCCAAGGATGTCCGGACCCGGGGGGGTCTATGGCAGGCATAGCACCCACTGTCGGAAACGGTGGGAGGACCTGAGACGTTGGGCATGGAAGACCGCAGAGGCCCAGCTGGGGATGGCCTTCCAATGAGGAAGGGGTGCCCGTCGAACCCTGACCCCCCTGATGGCCCGCATACTGATGGTGGCCTATCCAGAGCTGGATGGGCGCTTGAGGACAACACAGCCGCTACAAGTGGCCATCATTGAAGGAAACGTCAGGAGGGGTGGTATCTGGGTGGTGGTTGTGTGTCAGTAGGTGCTCCTAGGCTAGGCCAGACATAGCAGTGTAGATCCTCTGGTGGCTAAGGGTATGAAGGGGAAATACTGCCTACCTTGCTCGTTAACATCCACTACTGGTCAGGGCTACGTGGGTCCCAGGTGTGCAGCAGATGGCGGTGTGTGCTCCTCCTCATGCCTTGGTGGCTAGCAATATAACTGGTAGTGCATTGCATAGTGCGTAGGCCTGCATGCTGTGTGTGAGGGTGGAGGTGCTGTGTACGCCAACGATGAAGTTGGTGCAGTCAGTGACCCAGTGTATCCTTTGTCTCTCCCCCCTTTCTTGTTTTGTCATCTTGTCCTTATGTGCATTAGCATCCTCTGGCGGGGGAGCAGAGGCACTGGCGATGGAGGGAGCTGCATCCCACAGGACCCAGGAGGCAGAGTCCACCGACTCTGAGGGCACAAGTGGGACAGAGGGCGTGGGGAGCACCATAGCGGAGACTGGAGGGGACAATACAGACTCAGATACCTCCTCCGATGGGAGCTCCCTGGTGGTGACGGACACCTCTGTGACCACCCCAGCTACAAGTACAGCCACCACCCCCGGTACCATCACCGCCCTCCCAGCAGCCCCTCAGAAAGTTGCCCGTGCCTGCTCACCCAGGAGGGTGGGCATTTCCTTTGCCACAGGCACCTCAGGCCCTGCCCCAGTAAGCCCTTCTGCCCTGAGTGAGGAGGCTATTGACCTCCTGAGAACCGTCTCTGTAGGGCAATCAACCATTGTGAATGCCATCCAGGGGCTGGCAGCCCAGATGTAGCAATCTAATGCTTTCCTGGAGGGCATTCACAGTGGATTGGCGGGACCAACAGAGATTGATCCAGACTCTGGCCTCCTCTCTGATAGCAGCCATTGTCCCTGTTTCAAGCGTCCCCCCTCCAACTACGACTTCCCAGTCCCATTCTCCTCAACCTTAACCCATCCCAAGCACACAGCCAGACGAGCATTCACACAGGACCACACTCAAAAGTGTCACAGGCAAACACATGCACCACAATTCATGCCACAGGCACTCACACAAACACCATTCATTTACAGACACAACAACATCCACTATTTTCACTGTCTCCCCCTCCTCCTCCTCCACCTCCCACCCAGTTAAATCCACACTCACACCTGCATGCACTACATCATCATCTACTACCTGCATCATCAGCACAGCAAGCAGAACACACACCTCACTGCCAGACACCTCCACAACATCCATGCACATGTCCCCTGTGTCATCTCTCTCCATGTCTGTCCTACCTAAAGTACACAAATGCAAGCACTCAGACAATCAACAGCCATCCATCTCACACCAGCATACAAGACTTGCACCTGCACCCAAGTCCAGCAGACAAACACCTCCAACAACCACTCCCTCATCCTCCACTCCCATTTCTTTTCCCTCTTCGCGGCGGGAGGTCTACGCAGACCGGCAGCAGATCCTTCTTATACCTCGCCGCCAAAACCTGGAACACCCTCCCCACCAACCTGCGACAGACCCAAGACCTACTCACCTTCAGAAGACTCCTCAAGGCCTGGCTCTTCGATCGGTAACACCACCCCGCCACCCACCCCCCAGCGCCTTGAAACCCTCACGGGTACGTAGAGCGCTTTATAAATCCAATGATTGATTGATTGATTGATTCCCACCCCAATGTCCCTAAAAAGCTTTTCCTTTTCACCATTAACCTCTTCCCTACCCCTTCCCCTTTCCTGCATGTATGGCTAGGTTATCAAGAACCCAGCCAAGCACCTCAGCCAAACAGTCCACGGGCCCACTTCCATCAGCACCTAAAGGATTCCAGGCCACAAATACAGAAGGGGAAGGAGCCTGCACCAGCCATCAAACAGGGGAAGTAGGCTGCACCAGCCAGCAGAAAGTGGAAGGAGCCTGCACCAGCCAGCAGAAAGGGGAAGGAGCCTGCACCAGCAAGTAGAAAGGGGAAGGAGCCTGCAGCAGCAGCTGTCACAGAGCCCCCACCGCCAGCCATAGTTGTGCAGCCATCAGTGAGTGCAGGGGCTGAGCAGGAGCCTTCTACTACCACCACCAGCACAGTGCAGCCATTGGAGGGTGCAGAGTCTGAGCAGGTGCCTCCCACTACCACCACTACCACAGTGGAGCCATCGGAGGGTGCAGAGTCTGAGTATGTGTCTCTCACTACCACCACTACCACAGTGGAGCTATCAAAGGATGCAGAGTCTGAACAGGTGCCTCCCACTACCACCACCACCACAGTGCAGCCACCACCGCCGGCAGAAGCCATATGATCCAGCCTCCATGGGCTGCTGTGTGGCCTGTACCCACCAGAACCAGTGGGCAAGTCACCCACCTGAGAGACTGTGGCCTTGCACGCCCCAGGACCAAGCACGTGGCATGTTGCCCCCTCCAGAACCAGTGGGCAAATGACCCACCTGAGAGACTGTGGCATTGCACTCCCCAAGACCACAAACAGGGCATGTTTCCCCCTCCAGAAGCAGTGGTCTTTTTCTGCATCCGGCTGAGGTGCACCTCCCTCCCCCTGAGGTGCCCACCTATTTGCCAACTGATGCCCCTGCAGTGTTCTCTCTGTACTGGAGCAGGGAACGAGTGGGGCCTTGGACTTTGCCCTGAGGCCATGTGGCTTCTGTGAACTGAGGACTGGGCAGTGTCCCTTTTTTGTACATTAGTACATATCTATTGCATTGCCAAATCAAATCATTAATTTAGTGTTGATCTTATTACAATCACTTTCGTCCATTCCTGTTGTCCTTGCATTATTCATCCGATTTACGGGGATACATTGTTTTGTAATGCATCTGGTTGTATATATGGTGTGTGTGTGGGGTGTGTGTTGTGCGTGTATCTGTCACTCTCGTTTTCCTCCCCCCTCCCTTGTGTGCTAGGCTGCTGTACTCACCGTCGTTGTCTTCCCCGGCATTGGTGTTCCAGGTGGAGCATAACGTAGAAGATCATTGGGAATACATGCAGTTCTGGTTCTATGGTGGCGTGGTTCTTCCCTGTGTGTCCAATGGTGAGTGCTTTCACTTCTGTGATGTGTATCTGCCAGAGTTTTGATGGCGCTGGTACCGCCTCGGAAAAGGTGGCGGAATGTGGTGTCATAATATGGTGGGTGGAACTTTGTGTCTGTCTGCAGGTGGCCACCCCGTGGTGCCTGTTGTTTCCGCCCTGGTCGTCGATGTGGTACATTGGCTGTCTTTCAGATCTATGACTGCCATGGTCATAACTTGACGGTAGTTACTGCCAGCCTGGTGGCGGTATTACCTCCACTTTATCACCGACCGCCAGGGTTGTAATGAGGGCCTATGTCTCCTTTGAATGTCATATCTATTTTTAACAAGTTTTTCATTACATTTTAGTTATCTTTTAATATGATTTTAGCTTGTTTTAGTCCAGAGCATTTTTAGCTTGGGTTCATTCACTTTTCTCTGGCATTCTTAGTTTGGCATCATACTTGTTCCAACAAAGGGGAGGGTGTAGCGGATCCTATTTAGTTTTAATGGAAATCAGGAGTTAGCTTAGCCTTCTGTCTTGCAGGTCTGTGCCCCCGTCACCCAGTGACTTTTAGCCTACTTCTCTTTCTCTGTTTTAGCACATTTATTAAATTATTTCTTCCAAGATGACTGCTATGGTTATAGTTAGAAAAATGTTTTAGTTTTATGTTATAGGTGGCATTCTGTAAAGGCGTCACTATCAGGCATCAAAGATGAATGAGGTACGTAGGTTGTCACATTATGTACTTTCCCACCTTCGTGTGCAAGTGACATAATGTATCTTTTCAGGGAATTGTTTATGTAATTGCTGCCCCAAGCATGCTTTCTTAACTTTGTTTGGGAACATACCTGCGTCAGGGGTCCTACAAGATCTGAGTAAATACATCTCACACAGGCAAGATAATTAAAAGGATTCCTACCAGATGCCACTGACGCAATCCATGCTACACATCGCCTTGATGCTGACCTTGATGCTGACCTGGTCTTTGTGTCACCACGGAGTCTGATCTGGAGACCTCATTCCAAGGTAACGAGGGTTGGGGGAGCTCTTCTAATGGACATGGTACTGGGAAATTAGGATTAACACACCTAGCTCTCTTTTAGGTAAGAGATCAGGTTCATCATGCTAGGGTATTAGGGCCTATTTCACTTCTATGCTACATTTCATGTTATTGCAAGATGGTGGGGGTCTTTGTATCCATGACTCTCATTTTTATCATTATGTGCCTTGCATTATTCATTATCCTAATCATTGCAGCCCATGCAATTTACAGTAGATTGCAGTCTTATTAATAAAACCTTTTGAAAACGTTACTGCATCTCTTTCATTGCCTGTGTTTGTCTGAAACATGTTGTTTATGTGAGAAAGGGATAATCTCAATTTAACCTCGACCTCCCTGAGACTCTTGAGCCCAAGCGTAAAGGCTGCCTTTTACTGTTTGGGTTTTTGGTGAGTTACTGCTTGTGAGCCGGGAGGGTTGGGATGACAGTTGTGACTTGTTGCAGGATAGGCATAGTTGCCCTCAAACAAAAGTGCTGTCATCCTTAAACCAGCAGTCTTGTCTAGAGTAATTAAACTACGACCATAACAATGGACTGGGATGTGGCTGTGCTCTGCCACTACACAATAGGCTTAACAACTCTGTATTTTCAGTGCAGCTAGGTAGGAGCCAGGGCAGAGGAGTTAGGAAACTCAGGGAACTTCAAATAACTTTTCTAGAAACATTTCCCACCATCTAGGAGCAGAGCACCCTGGTATGAACACAGGGCTCTCAGATCCAATCTTCAGTTCACTCCTGGACCTGCAGAAGGACTATCAGGGGACTGCCTGCTGCTGTGACCTGTTGTGCACTCTTCCAGCCTACTGCTGTACCTGGAAGGACTGGTTTGCTGCCTGGAGCCTACGTTGAACCTTCTGAAGCCAGCCCTGCTGTGGAGCTCTACATCTTCACCTGCACCTAGGACTTCAGAAGTGACTCCAAGGGCTAGTTCTGCTGGCCTCCTATTGAGAGCCATGGGAACATAACAGGCTACCAACATCCTAAACACCCACCTGGACCCAGCCTGGGTGAGTCTTGAACCCCCAGGTTCTCTCCATTTACTCTTGGACCCTTCGTTGCAGTGCTAAAGTTGCCTAAATGGCCATTGTATAAAACTGGCAACTTGTTATTTTGAACTTTAAACTTAAAGAAAGAATAACACTGGTTCTTTTGATTGGATTTTAATGTTTTTTGTGGCAAATAATTTATTAACGTATTCTCTATGTTTCTAAATTGGTGTGGGAATTCTATTCTGTTCTATTGTCACTCTATTGCTGTTCGTGTGCTGCATAAATACTTAACACATTGCCTCTAAGTTTAGCCTGACTGATTTTTGTGCCAATCTTCCCAGGGTTAAGCACAGGTAAAATGAGTGACTTTTTGTTGTTCAAACTGCAATCGATTGTGGCTGTTGCTTGACCAGGACTCCACCAACAGCCCAATTTCTCACATTTAGTGTACGTGCCAATGAGTGGGCCAACTTCCATGATGATCAGAGAAACCAGCTATGTACACACCTAAGATTTTGCAGGGTACTGGTCCTTTCTGCAAGGTCATCCCGAACCTTTTTGCCTTGCCCTCTGCTTTCTGCTGACTCAGTTTTTGCTGGACTCTGTACACTTTACCACTGCTAACTAGTGCTAAAGTGTGTATGGTCTCTCTTCTAAATGAGGTAACATTGGCTTATACCTAATTGGCACATTTAATTTACTTATAAATTGCTTGTTAGGTGGTACTATAAGTGCCCAGGGTCTATAAATTAAATACTGCTAGTGGGTCGGCAGCACTCATTGTGCCGTCCCCTTAATAGCTCTTTAAACATATCTCAGGCCTGCTATTTCAGTGTGTGTGCAGTTTTGAAGTGCCCCTTCAAACTGGAAAGCTAAACCTTTTCGTTAGGTCCAAACCTTCCCTTATTATTATATTAAGGTGACTCCTAGTGTAGGCCCTGAAGAGCCGAAGGGGCAGGGGCAGTGTAGATATAAGGGAGGTCATGTACAGTTTTACATGTCTGGTAGTAAAAAACTCTTAAATTAGTAGGGCCCCATAGGATAACATTGGTGTTACCTTGTTATATCCTATAAGTGTAGCTTCCAAATGAGAAGAGATGACTCCTTCACGTGAGGTATCACTGGAATCACAATTCAAAACCATAACTTATGGGGCAAGAAGATATTTCTCCCCATTCTTTCACTCTTACATCACCCCTGAGGTGGAGTAGGAATCTGACGCATTCTCAGACCTGTAAATTTGGGAATGCAGCAGATTTCTTTGAGTTCCATGGGTGTTGCCTGGGAACACCCCTGGCAACACCCATGGAACGCCCCTTTCACTCAGTGTTTTGCATGAAAGGGGACCATATAACCTGGTATGGGATATATTGTGTGGTGTATTCACTGTTTGGCTATTTAAAGTGTTGCATAGACTTTGCACATTGCCTCTAAGTTAAGCCTGACTGCTCTGTGCCACGCTACCAGGGTTATGAGCCTGACTGCTTTGTGCCAAACTACCAGTAGACTGAGCACAGGTTAATGTGGGGTTTGCTTGTGCCTTATCCTGACAAGGATTGTAGTTGCTGCTTGAGCAGGGCTCTCATCCCAGTCAACCAATAACCTAATTTCTAACAATAACAAATTAGAGAAAAGTAGTCCCACCATGGTTTAACCATAGGTCATGAGTTATTTGGCAAATCAGAAAATTCAAAGCTACTGCGAAGTACATAAGTGCTTATCAATTATAAGAAAAATCAGCATCTTCAGTATTATTGCTATCAAGAGGTGTCCAAAGTAATATGAAATGTTCAACAATGAGTCTTCACACAAACAGTTAGGCCTATTGGAACAGCGCAATTTTTACTCTATCCTTTACACGTCATCATTGCGCAATTGTTTTTTACATTTGACATTATATTTACTGTGTGCTTGAAATAATATTGTCTCTAAATACTTAAAGCATTTGTGAAATGTAGCCACTGAATGACTGAAGCTTTATAAACGTGTGCGCTAATGTTCATGTAAAATGCTTATATATATTCATTTTTCATGTTCATATTTACAATTTAGGTTGCATTTGCAGGAGCAAGCTTGCATTCTTTTATACACGTGTACATTTAAAAAAATTATATATGTACAAGTATAATCGTATATTTGAAATGCACATTTAATGTTTAGTTAAAGTTAGTCTGATTAAAGGCTTTAATTTTGAAATTAAGTTTGCTTGGTTAGGTTGTACTTTCTTTTGCAGGTGCTTTTCAAGGTTTTATTAGCTAGAGAAAAGGAGTATTGTTATGTGTAATAGTTTTGCTGATAGAAGCATTAGAGGACAAACCTTGGCAAGATATGCAGACCTAATGAGCGGCTCAAGTCTGCTATTTAGCACTTATAAGTAACAGGGGATGCTCAAGGTCGCAGTAACTGTCCAATTTCTATGGGGTGAGAAATTCAGATGATGTTACCGATGCACACCACGGGTGGAGACGAATGCTTAATGGTGGGCCGAGAAGAGATATGATTTTTGCTAACCATTCTGTTTGTTTTAATTGATGCTCATGCTGGTAGAAGTTAGGACTGATTCCCTTAGACTTTCAGGGATACATGCATTTTTGCTACCTTTATTCTTACAAGTGCAAAGCTTCATGCTAAAAAGTTAATCCCGTTGCTAGAGGACTTCTGCTGGAGTCCTCACCATGTAGACACCTTCTCACATTTCCAAATTTCCCTAAGACTTCATTCAGACTGTCCTGATTCCTTACTTCGAACTCTGATAAGATGATTTTCAATTTTTTTCATGTTTAGGAGAGAGAACATGAGTTTCTTTATGGAGCACCTACGTCGAATTGTATCTTAATTTCTTGAGACTGAACCAAATGGCAATACTTGAGCTGAAATCCTATAACTTTTTAACATTTTCATGACATGCATATATATTGAACTAATTATTTGACTTTAATCACTGTGTCCTGGTCCTTACTGTGTGGTCAAACTGGCTTCATAAAATTTGAATTGTTTATTATTGTTGACTCCCTTGGAGCCTTAGTCAACTTAAAAATATCCATCAGATGAGATAATGTAAATCACACTACTGCGCACTCTCACTAGGCTCAGCCACACATATACAGCAGAAGGGCCTTGAAACATGTTACAGTTAAGAACACTAGAAAGTTCATTCAAAAACCAGTGAAAACCCATGACATAAACTTGTCTGCGTTTCTGCAAAGCTTGTAGGGATGCACAGGGGGACGAGATGGGAGGGAGAGTAGCAACAGTGACGGTTGGCACAGCATCAGAACAGCATTCATGTTACCCATTATGGCACTTCTATAAAAATGTGTCACAACTAAATTACAATGATAAACGCACTAATAATACACTTAAAAAACATAAAGTTGTTTCAATTGCAGTCATGTTAATTCGCTATTGACGCATCATAAAAATCATTATTAATATTATTTCACAAAAATATTAACCCATAAGAAATGCTGCTGTGCCCTTATGGAGGGAAATGTTTAGCTATGAATGAATATCAGAATTTTGAAGCTGAACTGTTATGTAACTAGAAGGAAACTTCCTTTCTGTCGTAGCTTTCTTCTTTGACAGTTGCTGGGTAGTCATGATTGAACCAAACTGCAATATACATTTTAAAACTTCACATTTCTGAGGTTTAGCGTGTGCCGTGGTTGACCAAGTACTGAAGGTAGGGCAACCTACCTGAGCAGTGTGTCTTCCTAATTTGGTTTAACCCCCAATGAAAAAGATGGCCCCCCACGAGGTAATACAACTTTAAAAAATATTCACTCAGCTGCGGTTCTTGTCATGCCAATGTTGTACAGTACTCAGATCTGCCATTAATGTAGGTATAGTACTAAGTGATTGTCTTTGTGCCATGGCTTTACAGAAGAAGACTATTGCCCTCATTACAACCCTGGCGGTAAATCCAGTTTACCGCTGTGCAGAAGACCGCCAACATGCCGCTGCGGCCGCGGAATTCCGCTACAGGTATTACGACCCAAAGCTCGGAATCCGCCACAATACAGACACCCACACAAGTCCGCCACATCAAAGGTCAGTGATAAACTGGTGATAACAAAACCGACACCGTCACGCCAACAAGAATACGGCCACACTATCACGACCCACGAATCAATGTGGTGGTCTTTCAACCGCGGTAATCCATTGGCGGTACACACCGCCACGCTCAAAATACACACACATATACAAAACACCACCACATTGGACAATTCGAAATACACACACCTGATACACATACACACACCACACCCACACACCCAATCCGATATAAAGCACATACCCACATCACCCACAAACCCTTACTATCAGAAATTTGAACGCAGGCCAGAGAGATACACTACCTTAAACAACACCAGCATCCACAGACACACAACACCATCACTTACACAACATCCACACACCTCAAACAACACAAACAACACACCCCCTCACACATCACAACATACACCACCTTACACATCACCCACACCACATCATGGCACCTCATTGACACCCCAGGTTCTGTGAGAAGGAGCTCAGGGTTATGATGGAGGAAATCGTCCGGGTAGAGCCACAGCTATTTGTATCACAGGTGCAGCACACCTCCACTGCAAGGAAGATGGAGCTATGGCGGAGAATTGTCGACAGGGTTAACGCAGTGGGACAGCATCCAAGAACCAGGGATGACATCAGGAAGAGGTGGAACGACCTATGGGGAAGGTGCGTTCTGTGGTCTCCAGACACCAGATTGCAGTACAGAGGACTGGCGGTGGACCCCCACCTCCTCCCTCACAACTAACAACATGGGAGGAGCAAGTCTTGGCAATACTGCATCCTGAGGGCCTATCAGGAGTAGCAGGAGGACTGGACTCTTTACTACTTTATCCCACCCCCTACCTGCATGCCATCGCATACCCCACCCTTACCCTCACACCCATCACCCCAACAACCCACAGATACCCCACCAACACAACCCACATCCCACAAACAAGCCCTGCATGTATCACCAATGCATGGACACACATCACCAAAGCATGTCAAGTACAGATACCCACATAGACTCCAAACCAGCTATCACACAAGGACCAAGCCAAGAATGCAAGTACTGGAGTAGAGGGTAACCCACCCATTGCACACGATGGCACACACAGATGCAATAAATATGCTTTTACACCCCTACAGGATCCCTACCCAACGTGACTGGACAGGAAGTGCCATACATACCCAGTCCCCCCACAGAAGTGACCCACAGTGAAGACAGCAGCTCTGCACAACTGGATCAAGATGACCAGCCCAGCCCATCAGGGACCTCGGGACAGTCGGTTCCCCTTACACTTTCACAAGCCACCACAGAGCCACCCCCCTCAGGAAACACCAGCACAGCACCCACCCAGCGATCCCATCCCTCTGTCTCCAGGACACGTCAATCAGCAGTGTGTCCACCACTACAGGGAACCCAGGCAACCCCACAAACCCAAGACAATCATGGACCTAGGGGCAGTGGCAGTGGGCATATGGTTCAGGGGACAGAGGCACAAGACAACAGGGAAGCTGGGAGGACTGCTGTGTGACAGGGGGAGGACAGGCCCAGGGAACCCAGTCTCCACGAGGCCCTCTCTAAATCATGGGAGCTTACCATCATTCCCAGGAGACGATGGCAACGGCACTGGCCAAGTTTCAGGAGACCCAGTGGCTGCAGGAGGAACACTACCTTGGGATCAGGGAGGACTTAAAGTCCATTAACAACACCCTGGTCACCATTGCAGGGGTGCTGCAAGAGCTTGTCAACACCAGGAGGGACACAGTGGCACAACAAGGGGCTCCTGACACTAGCCTGGAAGATGAACAGCCCTCCACCTCCGCTGGTGCTAGTGGACAGGAGGCACCGCCACAGGAACACGACACCAGCACCCCACCCCCTGCAGATGAAGAACCACCCCGCAAACAGTCCCTGAGATCCAGGAACAAGACAGAGAACATTGCCAAGACTCCCACCAGGAAATGAGACCCCCCTGAATGTCAACCTTCTGTCCCACTTTGTCACCCTGTCCATCCTTAAACTGCCATTGCTCCACTTCCTATGCCTCTTTGGACAATGCACCTGTGAAACAAATAGACTGGACTCTGCCATGGACATTCCTCCACCATCCCCCCAGCCCATTTTACAACACCCTCCACTTATTAGCACAGAAATAAACACACTTCAATCACAAAACAATCTGGAGTCAGTCTGTGCTTTCACAAATGTGTAATTGCAATAACCATGGAATATAGCAATGTCAATTTACTTGTGCACATACCAATGTAACACAGCTGTAGGCCAGGAGGAAATATAGCAGAGGGCACAAAGTGGGACCCATATCTGTGAAATGGAAAGGCAAAGTGACAAGTTAGGGTCCATATACTGAGTGAAAATGACAGACTTATGCTAGCTCCAACAATAGTATGAGATGTAGAAGGCAGTGACATCTTCTTATCTGTGTCTCACTGGAAGTATTGCATGATTATGTTGTTTCAGTTGTTGATATTCTCTTCTTCTGCCTCCTCTTCTTCACTGTCCATAGGCTCCACAGCTCCCACAAGACCACCATCTGGCCCATCATCCTGCAGAAAAGGCACCTGCCGTCGCAAAGCCAGGTTGTGCAGCATACAGCAGGCCACGATGATCTGGCACACCTTCTTTGGTGAGTAGCATAGGGAACCACTTGTCATATGGAGGCATCGGAATCTGGCCTTCAGGAGGCCGAATGTGCGTTCGATCACCCTCCTAGTTCGCCCATGTGCCTCATTGTAGCATTCCTCTGCCCTTGTCCTGGGATTCCTCACTGGGGTCAGTAGCCATGACAGGTTGGGGTACCCAGAGTCACCTGCAAATATCGAGGGACAACTGTTGGACACACACTAACCCTTAGGGACAACCCCAGACACCTATTCACACTGTATTGGGTCCTTGGCCTCACCTATTAGCCACACACTGTGCCTCTGGAGTTGCCCCTTCACATAAGGGATGCTGCTATTCCTCAAAATGTAAGCGTCATGCACAGAGCCAGGAAACTTGGCATTCACGTGGGTGATGTACTGGTCTGACAAACATACCATCTGCATATTCATCGAATGGTAGCTCTTACGGTTTCTTTACACCTGTTCATTCCTGCGTGGGGGTACTAATGCCACGTGTGTCCCATCAATGGCACCAATGATGTTGGGGACATGTCCCAGGGCATAGAAGTCACCTTTCACTGTGGGCAAATCCTTCACCTGAGGGAACACAATGTAGCTGCGCATGTGTTTCAGCAGGGCAGACAACACTCTGGGCAACATGTTAGAGAACATTGGCTGGTACATCCCTGATGCAATGGCCACTGTTGTTTGAAAGGAACCACTTGCCAGGAAATGGAGTACTGACAGGACCTGCACTAGAGGGGGTATCCCTGTGGGATGGCGGAGAACTGACATCAGGTCTGGCTCCAATTGGGCACACAGTTCCTGCACAATCAAGTCTGTATGTGACTATGATGTGTCTCTCTTCCATTGTCGACAGGTCCACCAGGGGTCTGTACACCGGAGGATGCCGCCATCTCATCACCTGCCCCAGCAGACGTGTCCTATGTTGGAAAACAGCGAGCAGAGAGTCAGCCAACACTGAGGTATCACAAAATGTTATTTGCAGAAAATGTATTAATCCGCAATGTGCCTGTAACTGTGTGTATTTCAGGCCTAGATAGATGTGATGCAGTTATTATTAATGCCATGTGGCCCCCTGAAATGGCGGCTGCCTGACCTGTAAGGGGGGACAAGGGGATATGAGGTAACTGTGCTGGCGTTGTACACCGTCGCGTTGGGCGGTCGAAGACCGCAGCACAATTCTGCATTGGTTAACATTGGGCCCTATGGGTCCGAGGAGCCAATGATGATGTACGCCGGCGGTGACGGTACACATTTTCTGTCTGTTCACTCACTTGATACCTGACCTTCAACAGGAGAGGACCTACACTGCAAGTGGTGCTGTGACCTGTGTCTGGAAGCGACGATGGCTACGGTGTCTGGGAAAGGGCCCCTGCCTTCAATGCGGAGAAGTTGGAGAAACTAGTGGATGGGGTCCTCCCCCAGTAAACGCAACTGTACGGTCCTCCAGACAAACAGGTGAGTACACTGTGAGCATACTGCATGGGTAATGCCTGCTTTGAGTGGTGTGGCTGGAAGAAACATGGGGGGCTGAGGCCTATATGTGCAGATGCTGAGTGTATGTGGGTCATGGCATGGGTGGGAACTGGTGGGCAATGACTATTACGGTCCGGCTGGGTGAGTAATGTCCTTTCCTCCTGTACCATTCCTCTAGGTCAGCGCCCACCAGAAGAAGGATATTTGGCGTGCCATCGCCAAGGACGTCCGGACCCTGGGGGTCTACCACAGACGGAGCACCCACTGCCGTAAGAGGTGGGAGGATCTGCGCCGCTGGAGCAAGAAGACGACGGAGGCCCAGCTGGGGATGGCCTCCCAATGTGGGAGGGGTGCCCGTTGCACTGTGACCCCCCTGATGTTCCGGATCCTGGTGGTGGCCTATCCGGAGTTAGATGGGCACTTGAGGGCATCACAGCAGCCACAAGGGGGTGAATACACTCTCATTCAGCTGACTCTGCTCGCATTATGAGGTGTCTGGGCGTGTGAGGTGAGCAGTGGGTTCCCCTAGGCCAGGGCGATCTTGGTAGGCAAGGTCCCTTGTGAGGCAGGCTATGTGGAACCCCAACCCCACTGGTGGTAAGAACCATCTACATCTAGTCAGGCTCCTGTGACTTCCAGGTATGCAGCAATTTGGCTTAGGCCTCGTACCCCATGGGAATGTGAAAAATCTAGGAACTGTCAGTGCATGGCGTAGTGCAGAGGGCTGCTCACTGTCTGTTGTGTCTGCCAACGGTAGTGGTGTTGCATGCACTGAACATGTCTTTCTTCTGTCTCCCCCCCCCTTTTTTGTGGTCTCTCTGTTCTTGTGTGCAATAGCATCATCAGGCAGAGGAGAATTGGCACTGGATCAGGAGGGAGCTGCATCCCACTTGGCCCTGGAGGGTGAAGCTACAGAGTCTGAAGCCACCAGTGGGACGGAGGGCGAGGGGAGCTCCACGGCGGGGACAGGAGCAGAGACCAGCGACAGCGACTCCTCCTCTGATGGGAGCTCCCTTGTGGTGGCGGGCCTCTCTGTGCCCACCGCATCAACAGGTACAGCCTGTACCCCCTACCAGCACTGCCCTCCCAGCAGCCTCAGAGCGTAACTGTCCCGTGCCCGCTCACCCAGGAGGGTGGGCATCTCCTTCGCCCCAGGCACCTCAGGCCCTGCCCCAGTCAGCCCTGCTGCCCTCAGTGAGGAGGCTATTGACCTCCTGAGATCCTTCACTGTTGGGCAGTCTACCATTCTGAATGCCATCCAGGGTGTTGAGAGGCATTTGCAACAAACAAATGCATACCTGGAGGGCATTCATTCTGGCCAGGCAGCCCAACAGAGAGCATTTCAGGCTCTGGCCTCAGCACTGATGGCAGCCATTGCCCCTGTGTCCAGCCTCCCCCTCCAACCTCCTCCACCCAGACCCAATCCCCTGTACCTCTGCCTACCCTAAGCACACCATCAGACCAGCATGCACACACATCAACACACAAGAGTGGCTCAGGCAAACATAAGCACCACACATCCCACAGGCACTCACACAAGCACCATACCCATGCACACATACCAACATCCACTTCTTCCACTGTGTCCCCCTCTTCCACGTCTCCCTCCTCCCTCCCAGTCTAGTCTCCACTCAAACCTGCATGCACTACATCCCCAGCTGCTACCTCCATCACCAGCACGCCCATCACCACACACAGCTCACGTGCAATCACCACCCCCACTACCATTCACACATCCCAGTGTCCTCTACCAGTGTGTCTGTGAGCACTCCTCCCAAAGAACACAAACGCAGGCACACACCCTCCCAACAGCCATCGACCTCACAACAGCCACCAGCCCATGCACCTTCACCCAAATTCAGCAGACGTACACCTCCTACAACCACTACCTCTTCCTCCACTCCCAAACCCCCTCCATCTACTCATCCCAGTGTGTCTAAAAACGCTAACATCGACCTCTTCCCTACACCTCCCCCCCCGTCCTTCCCCTAGGGCCAGGCTTTCCAGATAGCCCAGCACCTCAACCACCACATCCCCAGGCACAGTGGTGCCAGCAACTGCGGGTCATGTAGTGCGACAACCATCAGGGCTGCCAGTGTGCCACGTAGCAAGGGCAAGGACTTTCAGCCACCCGCCAAGGTGAAAAAGGTACCCACAACCCGGATGGAGAAGCCGAAACCACCAGCCACCAAGGGGTTAGCGAAAACGAAAGGGGATAGTGGCAAGAAAACTAAGCCACCCTCAAAGGTGGGTAAGGGCCAAAAATAGAAGGGCAGGTCAGGAGAGGGCATAGTGGCACAGACTGAGGGACCAGTGTCACACCTTCTGTCCACGTCCACACCAACCTGTATGGTGGCGAACACTGCCACCTGCACCGCCACCTGCCACGCCACCTGCACCGCCTCTGTCACGTCTACAGCCGCTGCGACAGTACCAAGCCTCTTCCCCGGTGGGTGGCCGTCCGAGGCTGCAGGAGACATCCTGCTTTCTCCCTCAGCAGGTGCTGACACATGCACCACCGCCAGCACCACCACCACAGACCCCGCTGCCAGCACCGCGACCCACATACCCTGCCGCCAGCACTGCCACCTCAGACCCCGCCACCAATACCGCCAACACAGGCCCCACCGCAAGCACCGCCACCACAGACACCACTGCAAGCACTGCCACCACAGACCCCACTGCCTGCACCGCCACCACAGACACCGCCGCAAACACCGCCAGCGGCCCCGCGATGTCCTCGGACAGTGGCACCACCGCTGACATGCCTACCATCCCCAGTGGTCAGTCGTTCGAGGCTGGAGGAGAGTTCCAGGACCCTGGGCAGCTTCCATGAAGCATTACTGTCATCACTGTTGGCACCTGCAGGTGGAAGGCGAAGCCACAGCAGTGTGGGGTATGTTGCTGCCTCCATGGCTTATCATGCTACCTGTACATCACCAATGTCGTGCCATGCACACCCAGGTGAGTGAATTGCACCGGCTACACTGCACGTGGAGCACTCTGTGCCCCAGGCCCCCCCCAGAACCAGTAGAGAGATACATCCACTACCTCTGTCCTTGGCAGGATGAAGAACTCTGGGCACCAAGCCCCCTCCAGAACCAGTGGAGAGATACATCCACTGCCTCTGTCCTTGGCAGGATGAAGCACTCTGGGCACAAAGCCCCCTCCATAACCAGTGGAGAAAAGCATCCACTACCCCAGTCCTTGGCAGGATGAAGCACTCTGTGCACAAAGCCCCCTCCTGAACCAGTGGAGAAAAGCATCCACTAACCCAGTCCTTGGCAGGATGAAGCACTCTGGGCACAAAGCCCCCTCCTGAACCAGTGGAGAAAAGCATCCACTAACCCAGTCCTTGGCAGGATGAAACACTCTGGGCACAAAGCCCCCTCCAGAACCAGTGGAGAAAAGCATCCACTAACCCAGTCCTTGGCAGGATGAAGCACTCTGGGCACAAAGCCCCCTCCAGAACCAGTGGAGAGATACCTCCACTACCTCTGTCCTTGGCAGGATGAAGCACTCCTGGCACCAAGCCCCCTCCAGAACCAGTGGCGAGAAACACTCACTACCTCTGTCCTTGACAGGATGAAGCACTCTGGGCACCAAGCCCCCTCCAGAACCAGTGGAGAGATATATCCACTACCTCTGTCCTTGGCAGGATGAAGCACTCTGGGCACAAAGTCCCCTCCAGAAACAGTGGAGAAAAGCATCCATTAACCCAGTCCTAGGCAGGATGAAGCACTCTGGGCACCAGGTCCCCTCCAGAACCAGTGGAGACTGTTATCCACTGGAGATACTGTGGATTTGCACTCCCCAGGATAAAGCAGTGGGCAAACCACCCACTGGAGAGACTTGAGAGACTGTGGCTTTGCACTCCCCAGGATAAAACAGTGGCCAAACCACCCACTGGAGAGACTTGAGAGACTGTGGCTTTGCACTCCCCAGGATACAGCAATGGACATGGAGCTCCCTTGTGCAGCAGTGGCGTCGTGCGTTCATATGGCTGAGGTGCCCCCCACCCCCTGAGGTGCCTGTTTCATTTTGATCGGATGCCCCGGCAGTATTCGCTCCGTTTCCAGTCAGGTATCTACTGTAGGCTTCGCCCATGCATTTTGGGCCCAGTGGTCCACGGACAATGATTGGTGCACTATCCAGACTTGTGTAGTTGGTGTACCTAACTGTATTTACTGGATTTTGAACTTTGATAACGAGATTTCACATTATTACATTCATTTAACTAATTTCCTTTTGTCCTTGCGTTCTTCCAGGGGGCTGGGGGGGTGTATGTGTAATGTTGCTGCATGTATTTTTGTGTATGGTGTTGTGGGTGAGGGTGGGGGGTGGGGGTGTTGCGTGTTGCGTGTGTGTGTCACTATCTTTTCCCTCCCCCCTCCCCTGTGTTGTAGGTGCAGTACTCACCATGGTTGTCGCTGCCGTCTTTGGTGCTCCTGATAGAAGAGAAGGAAGACCAGCATCAGCAGTATCTGCAATTCGGGCTCCATGGCGTCCTGGTTCCTCGTGGGGTGTGGAGAGGTGGGTGTTTTCCCTTCTGTGTACTGCTTCCGCCGTGTTTTTGTTTGCGTTGGTTCCGCCCCGGAAAAGGTGGCGGATAGGCCTCTTGTGATACGGTGGGCGGTACATTGTCTTCCGACTGTCTGTTGGCGCTTACCACCATGGTGTTTGTTTCTACCAACATGGCAGTCGGAGTGTTAAAGTGGCTGTCTATGTTGGCGGTTTCCGCCACGGTCGTAATCCCATTTTTTTTTTTCCGCCGGACTGTTTGCGGTATTACCACCGCTTTAACACCGACCGCCAGGGTTGTACTGAGGGCCTTTAGTCTACTACTAAACTCTGACAGGGTGTAATCATTGTATGCATACTAATGGGCTAAATAACAGAAGAATACTGGAAAAGTAAGTACATTTTTACAATCAGTGTTGCACTACAGATGCCTCCTCTCCATGCAGGGCTGCAGAAGTAAGGGAGCGGTCTTATAAAAAACCATCTGTTCCCATAGGGCTTAAGAAATACAACACTATCTGATGAGACCGGTCCACTGTGCACAGCAGGACTTCAAGTAAAATTGCAAACAGAGAGACCAATTCTCCCAGAAAGAGCATGGTGAATAAAAGTATTTCACTTTTAGTGCTAGCGGAAACACATTTTCAGCTAGAAAACCCCTGGCATCTATGTTCTAAAGCAGGAGGCTTTTCCAAGACCAATGTGTGTTAACTATTAAAGCAGCAACAAAACAATATTAAAGTCAGAAATCTAAACATAGGTTGAGGTAATGAGGTGAACTTTTTAAATTTCATGCCAAAGCGCCCAAAGAAAATGCAAGTTCAATTGAAAGTCTATTGTTGCTCTTGAACGTGACACAGATGCATTTTAATTCGGTCTATGATGGAGAGGGGATGGTTAGGCCTATTGTCCAGGGGCGGATTCTCCTTTAGGGCTGAGGGGCTGTGACCATCTAAACTTCCTACATATTTATAGCAAAATATAATAAATACATGGATTTGTTGAGAGATGGGATCGTAACTCTAAACAAAAGGATGCATTTAAGTCTGAGCTGTCTGTCCTGGGCTGCCAGGCCCTCCTCACCTTGAAAAGAATTCTCAAAATTGATCCAAAAGACAATCGGGGTTTTGTCCCTTATGAAATTGATCCAAATAGCAGAGCCAAGCACAGGGAGAGAAATATGTGCTTACAGTAAAGACATTTATTTGTTGTTCAGCATTATAATTGGCCCTATCTTCATGCCCTTAGCATTAATGCCAAAAACATGGATTGAAATGCAAACAATAAATGTTAACAAGCACTTGCAATGCAACGGGTCTCGCATTTGCTCAGTTAGAGCTATTAGCGTCGTAAACTCCTAACCGGACTTTTCTTGCAACACACATTAAAAGAAAAAAAAATGCAGCACAATCACGCTATGTTAAATGCAACACGATCACCCTGCGTGGAAAATAAAAAGATAAAGTAGTCTGGAAACCATGCTGAAAACATTGAACCTTGTATGTTTTCAGTAGTTCACTGGTGCTGTATAGGTGGGCTAAACACTGGAAAAGGCATGACATATACATGCCTTTCACAAATGAAAGGAAGCAGATTTTAAAAACCAAGCTCACAAAACAATGAAAGTGACTGACATGACATGGGTGTGGTTAGAAGCCCAAAGAGAGATTACAGCAGGGTACAGAGCACTTTGCGCTCATGCCTAAAATGTAATGTAGTTCCTCACTTATTTCACGTCTTACGTAATGTTACATTCACCAAGAGAATTTGCTGTTTCATCATGCTCTGTTTCTGTGCATTTTATAACTCTTGCATAGTGCACACTTTGACTCGTGCCAGGTGTTTATGTGGGGCTTTGATTGAGAGCACTGGCTCTGAGGCTGAAGACAAAGCAAAGTGCCTGTCACTGGGTTGGCGTCTCTGCAGAGCACACAAAACAATGGTAACGTATTCCTGTTATAATTGAAATTCAGTGTAAATGTGTGTGAAGGGAGTACACAGAGG
Source organism: Pleurodeles waltl (assembly GCF_031143425.1). Classification (NCBI taxonomy): domain Eukaryota; kingdom Metazoa; phylum Chordata; class Amphibia; order Caudata; family Salamandridae; genus Pleurodeles; species Pleurodeles waltl. The sequence goes on from NC_090446.1 coordinate 1,417,670,067, forward strand.
TTAAAACATTTAGAAGGCAAAAGCAAAAAGAAATAAAATGCTTAAATGTGAATGAGTGCAAAGTATGTTTGGGGTGGTAAAATGAGGGAGATGCGAGGAAGTGCATTTAGGTGAGAGTGAAAAGAGGGTGTTGAAGACGAGAGAGGAGTTTGAAAATGTGGAAATGTGAAGAGAAAAAGGGCAAACATATCTAACATAAAGCACACATAACTGAAGGCCCTACTCCTTCCACAGGCCTCAATATTATTTAATTCACAGTCTCACTATTTCAGAATTGAAGCATTCCCACTATTAACTATTTATAACTAATCATTGTTGTTACTCATTTAACTCAAAGAGCTAACAACCACTGACAAAGCCAACAACACTAACAAGTTTTAGGTGTATGTCAGCTGTGTTATACTTCTGAATGCAATAACATCTCAGAGAGAAACCAAAATACAGGCCATGTGGCACACTATGGGAATTGCAGAAATATATTTTGAATATTCCCTTTTAGAAAGCCGACACTTTTTCTATCCAACTTAAAGATCTGCCTGCACATATTTATGTATGCCTGGTTGCAGCCAGCAGCTATGGGTGCTTCCTGATGCCTGGTTAGAGCATTGTGTTCCAAGTTGATGCCACATGCAGTGCAAGACATTGGGTGAGCACACACTTTAAAGTGCCTGAAGTTCCTGCAGTGTACAATGTGCACATTAAAGTAAAAGGTGAAAATAGTAATGCAGTAAGAAATGGGGCAGAATTTATTGTGTTTAGTATTTCAAGACTATACATTCCCACTGCTTTATAAACCTTGTTTTCTCACTAAAAGTATTTCCTTTCAAATGCACCATTTGTCAATCTTTTTCAATTTTTTTCTTAGGAGGAAAACCCACCTTGGACCCCATGTTTGTCCATTGAGCTTGCTTGCTTCACTGGCTACAGAAAAGCTGCATCCAGACGTTTACGCACACCACTTTCAAATGTAACCAGCTGTCACTGGTAGTGTTACCCGTGAGAGCCATATGCAGTTTCGATATTGAAGCTCTGATGCAAACCCAACACTTTCCTACAGATGAGGGGGTGTGGGGAGCGGAAAAGGGAGGGGGAGAGGAAAATGGACCCTGTAGGTTCGGATGTACGCTCACCACACTCATATGAAGATTGAAGAAATGATGGAACCAATTTGCTGGCTGTACAGTGCATAGGTTAGGTAGGTAAGCACACAGTGTGAATATCAATAAGGGTACTTAAGAATGGCAATCCACCAGAAGCCCAATCCCTTGTGGAGCATCAAAAGCTCCAATGGAACTGCTTGTAACAAACACAGGAAGTATTCAGAGACCTTCTCCGACCTCAGGAGCCCTAGGAGCTTTTGAAGGCCAGAACGTGAGTTCACCTGGAAACGCCCCCTAGAATCAGAGAAAGTCTGGGTCTTACACTGTTCCAGTCCAAGATTTCTGCTGTAGAAGACTGTACAGCCACCACTGACTGAGCTAAAAACGTCTGAAAAGAAAGTCATAAAGGAAATAGTGAGAGCCTGAGGTTTACTTGAGTATGTGACAGTACTGATTCTGACATAAGGTCTATTCCCATACGAAGTAGGAATGTCAGCATTACTTATTGTTGTCATTTGCTCCGTAGATACAACGGATAAGCTTCTATTCTCTGTTAAACATTTGCCAGTGTGAGTAGAGATGCAGGTTCCATGGAAACCTTTAAGCTAACGAACTCTTTCTGTGTACAATAGGGGGACGATGACTACATCTGTAAAATACACAAGGATAGAGGTTTACTGGTTGTTGTAGTTACATCTTATTCTGAGTTTTGAAATTGGAAATAAGGCATAAAATATAGAATCAATAGGTTTATACGCAGGAGTCCACATAGTGTTCCTTTATCTATGCTTGTTGCCCTGAGAAATTTTGGCAGGTGTGAGCTCCCAGGATTTAATATTGAACAACCCTGACAATGGAATATTTATTATTGCCTTTGCCTTCTCTGCAGGGTTACTCCCAACTTTTTGCCTTATCCCTTTCTGTTTTCTAAACCCATTGTTGTTGTTTTTTAGCACTTAACCACTGCTAACCAGTGCTAAAGTGCTTGTGTTATCTCCATAAAATCTATAAGTTCCCAGTAAATTGGAATTACTGTAACTTTAGGGCCTCATTATGACACTGGCAGTTTTAAGACCACCAGTGCCGTGGATGCGGTCAGACTGCCACCGATGTGGCTGTCTGACATCCACATTATGAACGTGGTGGTTGTACCACGGTCGGACCACCAGCCCCACCAGTTTTTCTCCACAGGAGGGGCTGGGCCCCCCCTGGACAGCCACATCGCTATGTTCACTGTCTGCAAAGCAGACAGTGAACATTGTGAATGGTTCTGGTGCACCCTAGAAACAACAGCATTGCCACCGGCTCTATTATGAGCCAGAGACAATGCTGTTATGTGTTTCCCACTAGGCCAGGAGGTGGAAATATGATTTCTGCCTGCTGATCCAGCAGGAAACTCTCAATGGGGCCCTCTAGAAGGTGGCTGCACTGGCATCAACCTGGCAGTTGGGACTTCAGCGGACGATGTAAACCATCCACCAAAGTCGTAATTACCCCATAAATGTTACTTGTAAACCTCCAGCACTTTTTGTGCCACACCATTAAATTGTCCTTTATAACATGTCTCAGACCTTCCAGTGCAGCCTTTGTGCAGTTTAAAACGTTCGGCCTGCCAAAAATACATCTTTTGACAGGCCTAAACATCCCTTTTAGTACATACAAGTCACCCCTAAGGTAGGCCCTAAACAGCCCACAGGGCAGGATGCATTGTATTTAAAAGGTAGGACATGTGTTTGTATGTTTTATATGCCCTTGTAGTCAAAACTCCAATTTTTATTTCACTATTGTGGGGCCTCCCTCTTTTATAGGCTAACATTGGGTTGGCTTATTACAGCTACCTTTGATTGGAAACAGACAGAAATGTCATGTTTTGTCTCAAAAGAATTGTAATTTAAAATCCTCTTTAACCCCTTTGCTGCCAGGCCTTATCCCCCTCAGTTGGCAGGCCTTTTTGTGGCTATTTGGGGCAGCTGACGCTTAGGCCCTCATAACGTTTTGTCCACATAAGCTACCCACAGGAAATTTGCATCCTTTTTTTTCCAACATCCTAGGGATTCTAGAGGTATCCCGAGTTTGTGGGTTCCCCTGGAAGAGACAAAGAAATTAGCCAAAATGCAGCTGAAATTTCATTTTTTAAAACATTGTAGGAAAAAGGGCTGCAGATGAAAGCTTGAGTTCTTTTCCCTGAAAATGACATCAACAAATGGTTTGTGGTGCTAAAATCACAATTTTACCAGCTTTCAGGAACAAGCAGACTAGAATCAGAAAATCCAATTTTTCAACACAATTGTGGCATTTCACTGGGACTTACCACATTTTTACTATTTTTTGTGCTTTCAGCCTCCTTCCAGTTAGTTACAGAAATGGGTGTGAAACTAATGTTGGATCCCAGACAGCTAAACATTTCTGAAAAGTACACACAATTCTAAATTCAGCAAGGGGACATTTTTATAGATCCTTCAAGGTTTTCCTACAGAAAGCAACAGCTAAAATATAAAAAAGAATTGAAATTGAGGTGAAAAAAGAGCCATTTCTGTCCACGTTTTCTTCTATAACTTTTTCCAGCTATGGCAGATTTTGTTAAAGTAACATACTGTTATATCTGATGGACTGCTCTGGTTGTGGGGATATGTAGGGCTTGTTGGTTACTCAAGAACAGTAGGTACCCAGAGCCAATAAACGAGCTGGACCTTGCAATGGGTTTTCATCGTATACTTGGCATGCACCAATTCATTTGGTGAAATATAAAGAGTGAAAAATAAGTATCAAGGAAACCTTTGTATTTCCTAAATGGGCACAAGATAAGGTATTGAGAAGCAGTGGTTATTTGCACATCTCTGAATTCCGGGTTCCTCATACTAGCATGTGAATTAAATGACATTTCTCAAATATACATATGTTTTACACACTGTCTTTCATTTGGAAGGAAATTTTTTTAGAGAAAGACAAGGGGAAATAACAATTGTTCTTCTATTCTGTGTTCGCCCACGCCTCCCAATAATAATGGTACCTCACTTGTGTGGGTAGGCCTAATGCCTGCGACAGGAAACACCCCAAAACACAACATGGACACATCACATTTTCCCAAAGAAAACTGACCTGTTTTTGCAAAGTACCTACCTGTGAATTTTGGCCTCTGGCTCAGCTGGCACCTTGGGAAACCTAGCAGACCTGCACATTTCTGAAAAATAGATACCTAGGGAAATTCAGAATGGGGTGACTTGTGGGGCTCTCACCAGGTTCTGTTACCCAGAATCCTTTGCAAACCTCAACATTTGGCAAAACAACACTTTTTCCTCACATTTGATGATAGAAAATTCTGGAATCTGAGAGAAGCCACAAACTTCCTTCCACCCAGTATTCCCCCAAGTCTCCTGATAAGAATGTACCTCACTTGTGTTGGTAGGCCTAGTGCCCGCGACAGGAAATGCCCCAAAACACAACATGGACACATCAAATGAATACATTCACAACTGGCGTGTTTATTAGAAAGTTCCTAGCTGTGGATTTTGGTCTCTAGCTCAGCAGGCACCTATGCAAACCTATCAAACCTGTGTATTTTTTAAAACTAGACACCTAGGGAAACCCAAGATGCAGTATATTGTGGCTTTCTCACCAGGTTCTGTTACCCAGAATCCTTTGCAAACCTAAAAATTTGGTAAAAAAACACTTTTTCCTCACATTTCGGTGATAGAAAGTTCTGCAATCTGAGAGGAGTCACACATTTCCTTCCACCCAGCATTTCCCTAAGTCTCCTGATAAAAATGGTACCTCAAATGTGTGGGTAGGCCTAGTGCCTGCGACAGGAAATGCCCTAAAACACAACACGGACACATCACATTTTCCCAAAGAAAACTGACCTGCTTTTTGCAAAGTGCCTAGCTGTGGATTTTAGCCTCTAGCTCATCCGGCACCTATGTAATCCTAGCAAACCTGGACATTTCTGAAAACTAAACACCTAGGGGAATCCAGGATGGGGTAACTCACCAGGTTATGTTACCCAAAATGCTTACCAAACCTCAAAATGTTGCAAAAAAACCTTTTTCTTCATATTTCAGTGCTGCAAAGTTCTGGAATATGAGGGGAGCCACAAACGTCCTTCCACCCAGCATTCTTCTAGGTCTCCTGATAAAAATGATATCTCACTTGTATGGGTAGGCCTATTGCCCGCGATGGGAAATGCCCCAAAACACTACATGGACACTTCAAAATTATCAAATACAAAACTACCTGTTTTTGCGGGGCATCTGCGTTTTTGGTCTGGGCTCAGCAGCCATATAGGGAAACCTAGCAAACCCAGACCAGAGGGAGTCTAGGGAGGTGTGACTTGCGTGGATCCCCCAGTGATTTCTTCCCCAGAATCCTCATTGAACCTGAAATTTAGCGATAAAATCACAGTGTCACACATTTCTATGTGGGATCACTGCACCGGCACAAATTTCCTGCCACCCAATGTTCCCCTCAGTGTCCCGCTAAAAATTATACCTCACTTGTGTAGGTGGGCAAAGTGCCTGTGACAGGGAAGAGCCAAAAACATGTCAAAATTGAGGATGAACCAAAGCAGATCCAAAAGGCAAGTTTTGAAAAAAACATTTTTAGGCTGACAAGTGGGGCCGAATTTTAATTGGTACAGATGCGACAATGCTGGATGGTAAGAATTTTGTGGATTCCTGCAGAATCCCAAAAGTACTATCACCAAAATGTGGGGAAAATGTGTGATTTCACGCAAAGTTGGGGGTTTGCAGGGCATTGTGGGTAAGAAAATTATGCGAGGTGCATGTGAAGCACACCGCCCTAGGCTCACCCAAATGTTGAGTTTTCAGATGTGTCTAGGTCTTGTAGATTTCGCTAAATGGCAGCGTCCGAAAGTCCCAAAAGTGCAGCCCTCACCAGTTCAAGTGGGGTGATTTTAAAAGTTAGACAAGATCTCATGGTCCAAATGTAAAACCAAAACCACAATTAATCAAATGTCCTCTTGCTTACCGTTCGGATAAGAACTTTTAGTGTGCGGGGGGAGGAGCTGAAAGACTGCTACCCCCTTCAGTTGGTGTGGGCGCATAACCATGCCCATTCTGGTTGGTAGTCATCACCCCACTATTTTTATTTAATTTCCTGGCATCTAGATGGCTTTCTGCCCCCCAGAGAGTGGATTGGGGGTAATTGCCCCATCTGCCGCCGTTGAGCGGAACAACTTTATCCCCATTTATTTGGGGTGGGGGTATAACCATACACCCGCCCTCTTTTTTGAAAAAACAAATCTTCCCTGGTGTGTGGTGGACTTTCTGCCCCTTTGGGGGCAGATAGGCCTTACAAAAATAGGTTGATCTGCCCCCAAGGAGGGCAGAAATGGCCAACAGTAATGGACTCTCATGGGGAGCAACCCTTGCCCAAAGGGCTGCCCCCCCAAACAAAACACACATACACACACCAATCCCTGGTGTCTAAGTGGTTTCTGCACCCCCTGGGGGCAGATATGCCTTATAGAAATAGGCTGATCTACCCCCAAGGGGGGCAGAGATGGGCTAACATAAATTTGCCACCCGGGAGAGCGACCCCTGCTTAAGGGGTCACTCCCCATCTGTATAAAAAAAACAATCCCTGGTTCCTAGTGGTTTTTGCCCCTCTTGGGGTCAGCGTGGCCTAAGAAAAATAGGGGGATCTGCCCCCAAGGGGTAGAAGAAATGACCTAAAATAATTAGCTTGGCCTAAGAAAAATAGGCCAATCTCTTCCCAAGTAGGGCAGGAATGGCCTAAAAACAATTTGCTCCCAGGGGAGCGAACCTTGCCTAAGGGTCGCTCCCCACATGTACAAAAGTAAAAAAAAAATATATATCCCTGGTGTCTAGAGGGTTCTTCCCCCCCCCTCCCCGGGGCAGATTGGCCTAATTAAAATAGGCTGATCTGCCCCCCGGGGGGGGGCAGAAAAGGCCTAATAAAAAATTGCCCCCCATGGGAGCAAACCTTATCAAAGGGGTCGCCCCCTTCATTATTTATAAAACATAAACAAAAATCCCTGGTGTCTAGTGGGCATTTCTGCACCCCATCGCTTCACGATCAGACTGCAGAAGTGCTCAGACAGACATGAAAAAAAAGGAAAGGTCTTTCCTTTCCTTGTATGTCCTCTGCCTGCCCCACCCCCCAATCAGAAGAAAATTTCTTTGCATTTCTCTTCCAATCGCTCTGGAAGCTGAGCTTCCAGCACGATGGGGGCAGCCTCTGATGAGGTCAGTCCGCAATCAGATGTCACTGGGGGGTCAGGAGTGGAAGGGGAAGCGATTCCCCTTCCATCTCTGCCCAGGGGAGGGGGTGGGTGCAGGACGTAACGGTTATGTCCTCAGCACCTGAGCTGTGCTGCAGAGAACGTAACTGTTACGTCTAAGGCACCCAAGGGTTTAATGACAAATTCAGTTTTTGAGTCACCATCCTGAAAATGCTACTTTCAAAAAACATTTATTGCCTGCGCCCTGTGTCTTGAGTCACTTTGACTTTGAATTGTTAGCAGTTAGCCATTGTGTAGTCCTCCCAGAAAGTGACACAAAAGGGGACTAGGTGTCCTGCCAAGATGTGTGGGGGCAGAGCTGTTCCCTGCCCCACTTACATTTTAAAGGTTTGCCTCCAACACACTCACAAAGGGAGAATTGGGGGTAGCCTAGAAGTTCCCCCCACTTCAAAGACTGGCACCAGGTATAAGTATTGGACCTTGAGGCCAAATATTTAGTTCACTCGAGGACCTGTGGAGAACCCCCAGAAGGACTGCCCTGTAACTCAGAGGATTGCCCTGCTGCTACCAGAGGACTGCCCTAATGCTTGATGCTTGCCTTGTGTCCTCAGAGCACTGCCCTGCTGCTTGCTTGAAGCCTGCTTTTCTGCTTGATCCCAGGACTACCAGAGCGACTCCTATGGCTAGTTATCTGACTTACTTTGTGAGCTACAGAGCATAACAACTGCCAGAGACATTGAATGCTAGACCTAGCCTCTGCCTAGAATGAGTCCTGATGCTCCAAGTGGCACCTAATCCGTCAGTGGTCCTAAAGGTGCTCCTCCAGCCAAAACCTGAAACTTGACCTGAGAACCGACAGGAGACCGCGACCTACCTGTTTGCCGACCCGTCAAATGGTGCACTGCCAGCCACCATCACCTCTCAATAGCTCTCTCTTCATTCTTCTCTGTAGCAGAAAATGCTGTTCAGTAGGACTTCTCTGATAGAGTATCCAGCCTAGTTGAACCCTGTTTGGCTACAGCCTGCAGCTTTCTCCTGCTAGAGATTTTCAACTTCCAAAAAAGTTAAAAAGTGTGAACATAGAAATCTTAACCACAACTTCATCCTGGGGCTCCCCAATGACTTCTCATCCTTAGGCACGACCAGTTGTCCTACCCTTCTGAACTTTACCTTTTGAAAAATATTTCTTTTAAAATTCTTCCAAGTCTGAAGGTAAGACGAGATTGGGTCCAATCCACCTGTTACATCCAAACCCCACTCCATCGTGGTTGGCTATAACTTTTGATTTTCTACTGGTCTTGCATGACCGGATGCCCTTAGTTGGTGCTTTGATCTTTTATATACAATTTTTTACTTAAAACTTTAAAAGGTTTGGGAGCCTCCCAACACTTAGACTCAGTTCAGAGCCTACCTGGGTGTAGGAAATTGGGTCATTAGTTGTGTGGCCTGCTCAAGTACTAGGTCCACAATTCCCCCATCTAGGAACCAAGTACCCCATTGTAGCACTTGACTCTCTCAGGGTAACGAGGTAGAGCAGTCCAAGGCATACACAAGGGAGGTGATATGGGCTAGTGATCTCCATTTACAGGCACACAATAATAAGATCCAATAAACCATTGTCCAGTCAGTACTTTTTTTTTAGAAAAAGGAAAAGTACATTTATTACTGTTGGAAATGGGTTGTTGGTAAGAGCAGGTAAGTACCTACACTTAGCAATAGGCCACTAACCTCCACTTAGGTCCAGTTAGGTCTCAGTAAATTAAACCTAGCTCAACCCTTGGTAGCTTGGCAACGAGCGACAAGGCTTAACTTAGGAGACAAAGCGTAAAGCATTCCAATATCGCAAAACAGTAATTAGATAAAACACAGGAAACAGTTTAAAAATCCAAAATCAATTTATGAAAATAGGAAATATTTTTAGCTTTAAAATGACAATAAAACAAATAAAATCAGGTAAGGGGAACCAGAGATATTAATTTTTAAAGAATTCATGCTTTCTAGCACATGAAAACAAAAAGCGCCAATCTGGTCATCTGGTCCCACCTCAACCGGGGCAAAGTCAAAGTGTAAGGCAGACCGCGATGGAGCCCGGCTCGGCTACAGCCCGCAGGAGGCCTCGGTCAAAAGTTTACATTAGGACATTGTGGTTTTTCTGGACATTTTCTTCAGCAGGACGAACCTGCCAGTCCGATCCAACCTAATGGAACTCTTCATCGGATACGCATTGCAGGAGCTCTAGGTTGAGATTTTTACCTTCGGACTTAGTCGTTTTTTCGAGGTGAAAATTCTTCGACCGGTGCAAACCTGAATCTTGATCCGACGTCCTTAGAGCCCTCTTTGGATACACTGCCTGGGAGGTCCCGGTCAACTTCCTACATTTGGACATAGTCACTTTTTTGGAGATTTTCTTCACTGAGACGAACCGGCAAGTCCGGCCGGGTTGCGGGTGAGGCAAGTCGGCTTGAGTTGCCATGGCGGGTCGGTCCCTCTATGGAGCTTTTTCCCAAAAGTTCTCCAAACTTCTCCAAACTTCTAGGTGTTTTTCCAGATGTTCGTTTAAGGTTCTTTTGAGGTCCACAGTTCACCCCAAGGTTCCAGAAGCTCTGAGATACTCCTTGAGGGTGCAGACTACAACTCCCAGAATGCACCTGGTGCAAACTCCTTTTAGGCCACTGGACAGTGGTCACCTGGATGGGTTCTTCAGGAGTTGGTGCAGGGGACTCTGGTTTTCACCTGTAGCAAACAGGGAGCCCTTCCTTGAACCAGTTGAAGCCAGGCAAAGGCCTTCTTGTGGTGAAGCCCAAGTGTGCAGCTGGTGCAGTCCTCCAGAGTGCAGTGTCCAGGTGCAGACCAGGGGTCCAGCAGGGCATTCCTTCTTCTGCAGTTTTTCCTGGTTGGGATCTGAGGTATGGGTACAGGTCTGCCAGTTGTATCCTTGCTCCTGGGTGAAAAACAGGGGGGGCCTGGTTCTCCAATCAGGGGCAGGGTCCTTCCCCTTGTGATGACCACTTCCTGGGAAGTGTGACACAAATCAATCCCAGGGAGCAACATTCCTCAAAAAACCATCATAGCTGAAAGTGATTTTTGGAGGTTACATCTGGCTGAGCCCACCCACTGGTGTGGCTAAAAATCATAAACACACCCCTCTCCTAATCATATCAAGGGAGCACCTAATTGTCTGGGTTTGCATGGTGTGAGGGTGTTGCTGGGTTGCTCCAAATGTCCTTCCGTGCCTTTGTAGACCAGTATGGCAGCCCTCCCCACTTCCTTCTTCCCCATCTGCTGAGGGGAGATCTCCTCCCCCAGGCACATCTCTTTGTGTGGAGCCAAGCCACTTCACACCTCATTAAGGCAGCCTGGCCAGGCTGGAAGAGGCTGGCCAATCAGGGCAAATCAGCAAAAACACCGCAGGGCTGAAGTTGGCTACTTTTCAGGTAAAGTTTAAAACTCTTTACCTGAACAAGTTATATTATATCCCACTACTGGAAGTTGTGGGATTTATTATAACAAAACAATGAATTTGACACCAAACTTATGGTATCTGTAACTTAAGGGGATTTTTAAAATTAAAATAAAGTCTCTCCATTCTAGCCTATGGAGGCCCTTCACTACAATGAGGGAGAAACACATTTAGCTGCTTTACCTCACCAGGGTTTATAAAACTATTTTTATAAGGTCCCTGCTTATAGTTACATGGCACCCAGCCCTAGGGGCACATTGGGCACGCCTTAGGGGTGACTTACATGTAAAAATAAGGTAGTTTAAGACTTTGGAACTACATTTAATTCCAAAGTCGAATTTGCATGTACCTTTAAGTTAAAAGAAGCCATCGAGGCAGGCCTGCCTTTAAAATGACACTGGGCACCTCAGCAGTGCACCTATGGGGGCACTACCTATGTTGCGGTCCCTAAACCTCCATGCCCTACCATATACTAGGGACTTATAGGTAGGTTAATTTTGCCAATTATAATTAGCCTAATTTGCATATCCACTTCACACAGAGCACTGGCCCTGGGACTGGTAAGCAGTACCCAGGGCACAGCCAAGAGTCAGGCACCACCAGTACCTGCCCAAAAACTTTGGGGGTGACCCGGGCAAAAGGGAGGACTTTCCTACAATTACACACACACACTACTAACTACTATATAATAATTTACAAATATGTACATTGGCAGAAGGAAAATACCTTACGTAACATTGCATAATCACACGTGATCCCCCTGAAATGCATCACACAAACCTGTCAAGAGAGTCTATTGGTTTTGTCAAGGTCAATATTGCCAATCCATATGTTGAAAATATCATCTGGCATGTAAATACAACCATCGACACACTATTCTTGTGCAAATGCACTTATGAATAGTAATGAAACAAATACACTGTGAGCAGTAATCATTTTCATCAGTATTTGAAACCAATAAAGCATTTGTAATAAGCAAAACCTGGGCCTTTTCAAGCATTGGCAACCATAATACTGTAGTTATAAAAACGGCCTCTACACGTCATCACATTTTAATGATGTTACATTATAACCATAAATCTGGCACCTAGAATGGGCATCAAGATATATTTTTTTAACAACCTTCAGGCCATACTTACTGCAACCATATGCATAATCTCTACTGAGCACAGCGCTACCAGCAGTAGACCAAAAGCTCCAGCCATGGGAGTACTCCTCAAGTTTCTCTGGGAGTAAACTGTGTTGCTCCTGCAGCTCCCATCAGGTTTAAACTTGTTGGTGGTAATCCCACCTTCCTGGGCCCACCAAAAATTGTGAATCATAGACAAAACAGTAAAGAATGAGCCAGCCCTGCAGTGCCTTATGGGACACTCCTTCGGGAGCAGTGCATATTTTATTAGGGAGAGCTGTGGTCTTTGCTTTGTCCTATTTTCCTCATTTTTCTCCACTTTTTTAGGGGTGCCTGGTACCCCTTCATTATGTCCATGCTGGAGAAGACACCTACCCTTAGCCACCACCGCTGGTTCCCGACCCGTGTAGCACTTTTTCTCGTCGCTGTGGGACCCAGCAAGGTCTCTCTACCTGCCTCCTCCTGAGGGCAGGCATGGTGGTCTGTAGCAGCCTCCTGCCCCTTACTCCCTGAATACAGCACAGGGAGCTGACTCTCCCCTCATGTTTTCGGGCCTATGGGGGACAGGGACGGCATCCAGCCCCCTACAATAGAGTGCGCCTGGGGGATGGGGTCCACAGGTATTTAACAGAGTAAAGGAAGGCTGCCCCATGCATACCCCTCCTGTGGACAATTATAGAATTATCCTTGCGCCAACTCCTGGTCCATCCCAGAGGGATTTACAGGAGAGGCAGTGGAGCCCTGCATTCTCCGTTGTTGAGGAAGAGGTCAAAGTTCACCAGAACAGGCTGCGTTGTGCCAAATTTGATAAGCTTTAACTTGTTTTACTTTTGATGGAGAGCTCGAGCCACCAGGAGCAACTGCAGTCCCCAGGGACCTGTCTTTCCTGGATCCCTGTGCCAGCTCTCCTCCTGATCTTGGTTTCCCTGCACAAAAGTCCAGAGCTTTCCCCAACTTTTTTTCCTTCTGCTGGAGAAAATTGACCTGGCACAGAAGGGAGACAAAAGGCCTGGACTGAGCCAGAGAATTATGAAAACACTGTATGACCCATAAAGTATACAGATATCATTGTGAAAATTACATAATTGATTTTTCCTCACAGATTACACCAAATTCAAGACATGAATGGCCTCTGTAGGCCAAAGGGAAGCAATACTACACTCTAAGGCAGTTCTTTCCCTATGTGTAAAATTAAGTGTCAATATAGACAAAACAGTGAATTACAGTGACTTTCCCTATTAGTGTATACTAGTAATATAAAGCCTATCCAAGGTGAATATTTAATCCTGCAATCTTTCAATTGTACCATCAACCCCAAACTGTTGAGGGGGTCCATCTGCCTACAGAGTATAGATTTTACAATGGACCAGGAACTGATCATTCCAAAGCAAAGGGACTTTACAGGTTCTTCCTCTTAGATGATTAGAACAGCCAAGAAAATGGTTGCTCATCACCCTTCATTTGGCGGGGGCCATTTACAAAACTAACTGCTGGTTTAACTCAATTTTTAGACTGATATGTTATTGTTTTTAAACCTGTGTACTGGGGCTCTGCTAACCAGGCCCCAGTCCATGTTATCTGTCTCTAAAACATTTATTATTAGCCATGCTCCCAATTGCCATATTTATTTAAAAATGAGTTCCTAGTATATGGTACACAGTGTACTCAGGGAATGTAAGTTTAATATCAGTAATCAACTGCAGCATTCATTGTGCCATCCACTGCAGTGACAGTGCAAACATGACTGTAAGTGTATTACTGTAGTTGGTCTGTGCATTATCAATAATGTAAATTTGAAGTTTCATATGAATTCCTTTTGACTGGCATCAACTTTCCTTTAAATGTTAATAAGTCACCATTAAGTGGCTCCTTATTCCCATAAGGTGGGTTGCATGGCATTTAAAAGTAGAACAAGTAAAAGTTTAAGGATAAGCATGTCCTTACATTGACAAGTCCCCAAAATCTATTTTCATTGTAGCAGGGGAAGCTGTTCCATGATAAAGCATTGGAATGTAATATTAAATCTAATAGTGGTATTTTCCCCTAACAAACAGCTACAAAGCTCATTATTGGACTTCGTACATATTTATTACAAGCAAAGTTCACTGATAAATATGGATACTAAATGTTTTTTATAAAAGGATATTTAAAAAAAATGACCTTTCCCTTGCTTGATGCCCTTTTGCATGAGCCTTCCTCTGTCACCCAGGAGCCTCCTGGTCCCTTTGATGAAATGTGAACTTGCTCTTAGAGGTGAGACAAAGTCCTAGGGTGTGGGGAGGTGTTCTGTTCCTCTGACAGGAAAATCATCTATGCAATGCCCAATAATATAATACCCTTCAAGGGCCCTACAATGTAATAGGCATCAGGCCTGCCCCCTTTTTTGCCCTTCTAGTCAGCAAGAGACCAAACCCAGTGGAAGGGAAGCTGCCCTTAGAACTGTTGTGAGTGATCACAGAAGTGAGGTTGCTCATTTTCCTGGCCTCACGTCTACAGTGAACACAAGAGCGCTGCACAAGGGAGGAAAGTTTCTACTATCCTGGTTTTCAGGGAGAGAGTGTCAATGTGGGATAGTTTGCAATAGGGCGTATAGGAACTGCTGCAAAAGTAGAAAGTATTACCTTGGAAAACTTTTCCCAATTGGTTAGGGAGGGGCAAGAACTCACCCCCACCCACAGGCTACTGCCAGACATGCATGTGGCACCCCTGAGCACCATATTCTGAGTACTAGTAGACCTTTGGAAGATGGAAGAAAGTCTGCAGGTGCTGTTGAGACGGATGAAAAGACTTGAAAGGCTAGAGCTTCACCAACTCAAACTCAGGTCAAAGACGTGCACTCCAAGAGTGGGTTGCCTGACTCCCTGTGTAGGAAAGTAGCCTCATTCTAGCTTAGTTACCCCCACTTATGGTCTGTTTGTCAGTGTGTTTGACTGTGTCTACTGGGACCCTGATAATCAGGACCCTAGTAGTTATGCTCTCTCTCTTAAATTGTGGTTGTTGCATACTGGTAACCCAGTATTTCACCCACAATTGGCATACTGATGCCCCCTTATAGGTCCCTAGTATATGGTACTTAGGTACCCCAGGCATTGGGGTTCCAGGGAATCTGTATGGGCTGCAGCATATCTTTTGCCACCAATGGGGAGCCCATGTAAAGGCTTCTACAGGACTGCCATTGCAGCCTGTGTGAAAAGGTGCATGCAACCTTTTAATGCCAATTACACTGTGCCAGGTCACTTATAAGTCACTCCTATAGCAGGCCCACCAGCCCTAAGGGAAGGGTGCAGAGTATCCGTGTGTGAGGGCACTTCTGCCCTAGTAGAGGTGCCCCCACGACCTTCAGGACAATTTTCCCGGACTTCCTGAGTGTGGGGATGCCATTTTTCGTGTGTGCTGGACTTAGGACAATACCTATGTCAAGCTACATAATGGTAACTCCGAACATAGGCATGTTTTGTATCAAACATTTTGGAATCGTACCCCAATGCTTTTGCAAGCATTGGTTGTATGATTCCATGCACTCTGGGGGCTCCTTAAAAGACCCCCAGTATTGCCGTTCCAGCCTTCTGAGGTTTTCCAGGCAACTCCAGCTGCTGCCACCTCTCAGACAGGTTTCTGCCCTCCTGTTGCTTGAGCAGCTCAAGTCCAGGGAGGCAGAACAAAGGATTTCCTTTGGAAGAGGGGTATTGCACCCTCTCCATTTGGAAATAGGTGTTACAGACTTGGAAGGGGTAGCCTCCCCAAGCCACTGGAAATGCTTTGAAGGGCACATTTGGTGCTCTCCTTGCATAATACAGTCTATACCGGTTCAGACACCCCCAGTCTCTGCTCTGGCATGAAACTGGACAAAAGAAAGGGGAGCGACCACTCCCCTGTCTATCACCACCCGAGGGGTGTTGCTCAGAGCTCCTCCAGAGGGTCCCTGGGTTTTGTCATCTTGGATTGCAAGTTGGCAGGGAACTCTGGGAGCATCTAAGTGGCCAGTACAAGCAGGTGATGTCAGAGCCCGCCCCTGACACCAGCTCACCTGTTTAGCTGACCAATCCCCCGTTCAAGGCGATGTAGGGTCTCTCTCCTGGGTGGTTCTTCAGATTCAGATTGCAAGACTCCAGCAGGAATCCTCTGCATCTTTTACTTCACCTCCTCACCAAAGAAACTGCATCTGGACCCTCCAGGAGCTCTACAAACTGCAACAAAGAAGCAAAGATGACTTCTACAACATTGTATCTTCAGCTCCTGCCAGCAACTGCAACCGTTTTCCAGTTGTGCATCCTCAGAGGACAGCCTGTCTTAAGTCTGCACCATAAGAGTGAAGGAATCTCCCTTGGAGTGAAGGAGTCACTCCCCTGCTTTAGCAGTCACCTCTGTGCAACAGCAACTAGTTGCGTGGGTCCCCTCTCCTTATGAGTTGCGTGGATCCTGCATCACGGGTGGTGGACTGAAGTGGTCCTGACATTCCTGATGTCCTACTATCCAACTTTGGTGGAGGTAAGAGCTTGCCTCCCCACGCAAGACAGTATCCCCATGCACAGCATATTTTGCAGTTGCTAAGGCTTGTTGGCATCCTTCCACAAATGTCTTCATGTACCGTGCAGCTCCAGCCCCCAGCACTCTGTCCTGTGGCACACAGCTTCCTGTGTGGTTCTCCGGCGCCGTGGGATCCTTTATTGTAGTGCTGTATGGACCTCCTTTTGCACTTTCTTTGTCCCTGTGATGTGGGACTCCTGTGCATGCTGCCTGGTCTTCTGTAGGTTCTCTGAGTTGCTGCGTTGCCCCTCTGACTCCCCCTCCTGGGTAGAGTCCACCAGGTCCCTCCTAGTCGTGGGCAGTGCCACTTTCCACTAACCACAAGCTCTGCTTGTGCCAAGCCTTGTTGGCGAAATCCAGTGACGTTAACCTTACTGCAATCATCCATCTGGTGTGGGAAATCATCTGCACCAACTAGGATTCGCATCCATCTTCTTGGGTTCAGTACTGACTGTTATTCTTTACCGGTTTTTCTTCTTTTGCACCTTCATCCGGGTTAGAGGGGCTCCATTTCGTCCCGAACTCTTCTGTGCTTCTTGGACTTGGTCTCCTTCTGCCACAGGCCTTCAGGTCCAGGAATCCACTGTGGGTGTCTTGCAGGCTCTTCTGGTTCTTGCAATATCTTTTTTCTTGTGTTCTGGTATGTTCTAGGAAAGTTACTGTGATTTACTCCTGCTTTCCTGGGCTCTGGGTGGGTTCTATCACTTACTTTTGGTGCTTTCTAATACTCTCAGCTCTCCTCTACACACTATACTTGCCTAGATGGGAAGCCAACATTCGCATTCCACTTTCTTAGTATATGGTTTGTGTTCCCCCTAGGTCCATTTCAAAATATTTTCACTATTTGCACTGTTTTCTATCTGTTTTTACAGCTATGTCTGCATACTAGTGTATATAAACTTTGTGTATTACTTACCTCCTAAAGGAGCATAGTATGTTTTCTCATGTGTGTGAGTACTGTGTGACTACAGTGGTATTGCATAAGCATTGCATGTCTCCTAGATAGGCCCTGGATGCTCAGCTACAGCTACCCCTAGAGAGCCTGGCAGCTCAACACTGCTGATATTTTACTAATAAGTGATAACTGGACTTGGTATAAGGTGGAAGTATCATAGATACCCACTACAAACCAGGCCAGCCTACTACACCCTGCTAAGCTCCAGGGATCCAACACGCAACAAAAAGTCCCTATTCCTGAATTATACAGCTGAACAGCAACCATTTTCCTGCTGGTGGCTTCTGCTGGAGTGAGTCTTGACGCCTAAGTGTTGGTACTGAGGTCAAAGGACCCCTGGTTATGTCAAACTGCACTGTTCCTAACATCCTGAATAACCTAGGAGTTAGAAAACGGTTGGATCCAAGGTGAGTTACCACTGG
This sequence comes from Pleurodeles waltl, assembly GCF_031143425.1. NCBI lineage: Eukaryota > Metazoa > Chordata > Amphibia > Caudata > Salamandridae > Pleurodeles > Pleurodeles waltl. Next base: position 1,417,687,880 of record NC_090446.1, read on the forward strand.
GCCAAAGATTCAGGAGGTTGCTTCTACTGGTAGTGCCAAATCCACTTCAACTGGACACCGCAGATAGGGTATCAACATTGCTGACCCGTTTGGCTACAGTTTGCAGCCTTGTTCTGCGCTCCAAACAAAGTGAATACGTCTGAACATATTTGAAAAAACAGGAGAGGAGTCCAATCATGCTTGGCCTATCTCTTGGAACCCACCCGAGGCGATCAGTCTATGGAGTCAATGGTCTTTCACCCACTGTGATTCCCAGTGCATGCTTCATTTTAGAGTCCTCATCTAGATACCTAGGCCCATATTTATACTTTTTGACTCTAAACTGCGCTAACGCAGTTTAGCGTCAAAAAGTTTTGCGCCGGCTAACGCCATTCTGAAGCGCCATGCGGGCGCCGTATTTATTGAATGGCGTTAGCCGGCGCAAGCAGACCGGCGCTGCCTGGTGTGCGCGAGAAAAACCACGTACACCAGGCAGCGCCGGCGTAGGGGGAAAATGGCGCATGGGCGTCTTAAAATGGGGCAAGTCAGGTTACGTCGAAAAAATCGTCGTAACCCGACTTGCGCCATTTATTTTCGACGCCCATCCCCCATCAACATGACTCCTATCATTGTAAAGATAGGAGTCATGCCCCCTTGCCCAATGGCCATGCCCAGGGGACTTCTGTCCCCTGGGCATGGTCATTGGGCATAGTGGCATGTAGGGGGGCACAAATCAGGCCCCCCTATGCCAAAAAAAATTATTAAAAAAAAAAAAAAAATACTTACCTGAACTTACCTGAATGTCCCTGGGGTGGGTCCCTCCAGCCTTGGGTGTCCTCCTGGGGTGGCCAAGGGTGGCAGGGGGGGTCCCTGGGGGCAGGGGAGGGCACTCTGGGCTCATTTTGAGCCCACTTGTCCCTTAACGCCATGCCTGACCCAGGCGTTAAAAAGCGGCGCAAATGCGCCGTTTTTAGCCACGCCCACTCCCGGGTGTCTCTTTTGCCCGGGAGTATAAATACCACGTAAAGGCCTGGGAGTAATTTTTTAGACGGGAACGCCTCCCTTGCATATCATTAACGCAAGGAAGGGGTTCACGCTAAAAAATGACGCACATTCCGGGAACTTTGGCGCTAGACGCCTCTAACGCCATAGTATAAATATGGCGTTAGTTGGCGTTAGTTTTGCGTCGAATTTGCGTCGAAAAAAACGACGCAAATTCGGCGCAAACGGAGTATAAATACGGCCCCTAGTGCATCTGGATGGTCTCAACATTGGTAACCAAGGAAGATTCTTTCTTATTGGTGGGATCTTAGATTTAAAATAGTTTAGGTTGTCCTTTAGATTAATTTTATTTTCAAAGGACACCTGGAAGGAGTTAATGGCAGGTGGGGATACACTAAGGAAATTAGCATCTTCTGTATCCCTTGGCCAACATGTTTCAATGATCAAACAAACGTCTCTATGAGCTAGTTGGCTTTCATCAGGCCCTCACAAGGAACTAGTTAGTATCCTATTTGTATATATTAAATTGTAAAACTTTGATTCCCCATGCTCATACTTGCCATACACACTGGCCCACCTGCTGTCTATGTTTGCATTTGTTTAGTTTAGCGATCCAGGATGGTAAGGAGGCAGTTGGACCGTGTAATCAAACTTTTGTCAAAGGTTTCTTCCCGGCTGTGAACCTATTTGGTTCCTATGATCAAGTATGGTAATCCCATTGGGTAAGAGTCCTTTTAACAACATAGGGTGATCCTCTTAAGTGAGTGAAGAGAGATGGGCCAATCATGATAGAGGTTCTCTCCTATTGTTTTTGAATTGTTAGATGTTTGAGAAGTTGAACAATCTCTATATTACTTCTAACTCCCTCCTTCTTGGAATATACTAAATCCAAACTGAGTAATCTTCACTGGGCAATGGCACCAACAGTATCCAGGCAGTGGAAATTTAGAATTTCTCCAGCTCTGAGTTTTTCAGCCAAATGTCAACGGCTTCACCAGAACCCATTCTGAGGGCTATCTGGTCTTGTTGAGCCCATTTTGACCACAGCTTGATGCATTGCATCACTGAAGACTTTTGACTTCCAAAGACTAAAGGCCTGCTTTAGATCTTGATGGTAACACCACCATCCTACCACAGCAGATGTCCCAAGTACTCCCACAAGCTGACAGAATTCTGACTGCCTAATTTAGATCTATGGCGATCTAACCACTGTCTGCATCAAAGGAGTGTACTCCATTGGTCTAGATCTATCCCACAGCTGACGCAGCAGACTCCAATGCTGGAGTGTCTCACTCTGTCATTGTTTGGGCGGTGGGATTGCACCAACCATATTTAGATAATGCAATCATGCTAGTGGTGTACCAGCAGTGGTGCACCAACAGCGGTACCATGATAGATGAAGTTTTTTGAGGGACCCATTAAGAACGTTACTATGTCTGTGGCTATTAGATGGATGGTAACAGCCCACACCCAATATTTATTGGACAATTGTGAAGACCTGTAAAACACACTGTAAAACACACTCCATTTCCCAACCATGATCCTTTGCTATTCCATTGCAGTAGAGCATTTTGATGCAGATTTTGCCACACAGAAGTCAGGTTTGGTTCATTCCCCTTACTCCCTCTGTTTTGTTTTACTTTTCACACATTTGTTTTATTTTGCATCACCTGGCAGGGAGGAGGTATCTACATTTTACAGAGGGAGAATTTGCAGTCACAGTGGATGAAATTGTGATGTTAGAGCCACAATTTTTGGAGTATGCCATATCTCAGAAAGGGGAAATGTGGACCAGAACAGTGAACAGAGTGAATGCTGTAGCTAAGAATCTGTGCACACAGGAGGAAACAGGGGGTGGAACAACCTGTGGGAGAGAGTGCACTCACTGGCCTCCAAGTGTCACCTGGAGGCCCTGAGGATGAGTGGTGGTTCTCCCAGCCCTCCCAACCCCTACCACAACTCTGGGAGGAGAAGGACTTACGGATCCTACAACATGAAGGCTTGACAGGAATCCCTGGTGGAGTGGAGACTGGTAAGTTGAACTTTGCAATGTCACACTAATCACAAATGGAGTTTTTGCACTTAAGTTACCTATTCAGAATGTTCTATACCCTTATCAACACATATGTATCTAAACTTGAGTCTCCAAAATAACTTGTCTCATCCACATTTCTAGCTTTGTGGTTGAATCACTCTTTTTAACAATGAGTAATATGTTTTTTTTTCAGATGATGTGTTGTTCTACATGAATCATTCCTCTGCATTTACCTAGTCCCTTGTTTTATCTCAATGTAGCTTATTATACTCCAATAAACAGGTTCCAAACTCCATCTATTTGCACATGAAGATATAGGGGGTTATTACAACTTTGGAGGAGGTGTTAATCCGTCCCAAATGTGACGGATATACCACCAGCCGTATTACGAGTTCCATAGGATATAATGGACTCGTAATACGGCTGGTGGTATATCCGTCACTTTACCGTCACTTTTGGGACGGATTAACACCTCCTCCAAAGTTGTAATAACCCCCATAGTACTTGTAAGTGGTATTTACACCTATTTACAAAATACACGTATGTGTACATATTGCAAAAGTGTGTTAATTTTCACTTAAGTAATTTAAATAGGAATGTGAAACCTACTTTTTAATAAGTATTGTCAATGGAGTTAACAACTGACTACAACTACCGTGATTCTCTGTTCTTGTCTCCCGAAATGTGATGTTGCTCAACCTCCCTTTTCTTCCATATATGCACAAATGTCAATTTTTTATCTATGTGTCATTCACCATTTCATGGTATGTATGGAAATGTCATCTGCTCTATAGATCCAGTATGTTGTCACTCTCTTGTTGCTCCATTGAAGTGATCCACTCGCTTGCACAATTAGTCTGTTGATTTAAAGATTTCTAACCGTGTTCTGTGGAGTGTCTTGATACACAATTAACTTTGCATTGTTCATATGATGACCAATGCCATTAATGCTAATATGTTGTATCATAGTTTGTTTTTAAGGCTGCTCTGCCTTGAAATGGCTCAGCTCTCAAATCTCCTCTCTACTGTGTTGAGTTGCATGTCTGGTACATGCAAAGTACACTTTCTGAATAACATTTTTCATTTCAGGACATCTCTCCATCATTGTTACTGAAGTTTGCATCTGCGTAAATGAACCTGCATGTGCACAAAGGCCTAATCATTCTATTAATCATATTTTTATTTTTTTAGGTTGCTTCATTTATAGCGAAGGGGGTCCAGTATGCTACGGCTTAACTTATACATGTGGCTAGAGCAAGTTAAGCAGCACGTATATCCTTGGTGACAACATCCAGCAACAAACAGATCTGATATATTCTCAAGAACTTCCATTCAATCTCAGTAGAAGTTGACTCTGTAAGCGATCTGTACATCCAAAGTGGGTGTCTGTCCCAGGATCAACCTATGTTCACTTTGTACTTTCCAACAGCAACTTATCACTGCAAATGTCACAACTTTGAAATGTGCAAACGAAGAAGACATAGTAAATGATCCTAAAACAGAATAACAAGAGGAAATTAATTATTTCACATGCAAAATTTGGATCAACTGATAAGTTAGGAGGGCACATATGCTTAGCACAAGCATAGTTAATCTATTCCAATAAACACAGTATTCAATCTTGGGAAAGTTTGATCTACAAACATCTTTGCCTGGGACATTCCTGAACCAACCATTCCTACAAAATTACTATCACAGACTGATTTGTTCAGTATGTCATAAATTGTTCTGACATTGCATGCTACAATATGTAAAGACATACTTACCCCCAGTTAAAGAAGTGGTCAATAACATATTGACATAGGTAAATGTCCTTCCTCTTAAACCACTATCATCTTCATTGGGCATTTCAACATCCTCACCCACTGGTTGTTCATGGTCTGCATCCTCTGCGACGATTGGGATGTTGTGTCACAGGGCAATGTTGTGCAACATGCAGCAGACAACCATGATTTGGCACACCTTATGGGGTGAGTAGATTAGGGCTCCACCAGTCTTCTCTGGACACCAAAATCTGGCCTTCAGCAGCCCAAAAGCCAACTCCACTTGCCTCTGTATTCTTCCATGAGCCTCACTGAAGCGGACTTCCCCTCTCGTTGTTGTATTCCTCAGCAGTGCCAACAACCATGGATGGTTAGGATATGCTGTCTTTCCTTCATGAAATTGATGTATTATAATCATATCAAGCCATTGTACATTCCTAAACTAGGATTAAAGCAAGTGATCCTCAAGTCATTTTGTACTTACCAACAAGCTAGGCCCCCTCAAGTCCAAGTTGTGACATTTCCATAGATATGGTGCTGTTCCATAGTACAAAGGAATCACGTGTTGACCCTAGAAAGCAGGCCCACACACTTCAGATGAATAAATTAGGTAAGCAGACAGCTTGCACATTGATAGAATGGAAGTTATTTTGATTGAGGTAGACCTGCTCCCTGTTGTGTGATGACACCAAAGCAATATGTGTGCCATCAATAGCTTCAACCACATATGGTAAGCCACCCAGTGTCTAAAAATCTCCCTTCACATTGGCCAAATTCTGATGTCTTGGAAACTGGACGAAGCTGTTGATGTGTCATGTAGGAAGCTGGCCTGCTGTGTGGTGAGTACCTTTGGTATTATCCCCTTATACCTGGTCCAGGTATTCCTTATTAGTGAGGTGTAGTCAGTGTCTAGGAAGCCAGGCTCTCTATTGGTAGCTGTGGATGAGCAGCCAAAGCTTATCTAGGAGACATACAAAGCTCATGCAATACCACTTATAGTCACACATCGCTTACACAGATGAAAGAACCACACAGTGTTACAAAAAATAAATATACTTTATTTTAGTGACACAAATACTGCAATACTAGCTAGGCAATACTCCAATAGGAGGTAAATAACCACACTATTATATGTACAGTAGCAATCAGAAATTGGCATAAAAAGCAATAGAAAACAGTGAAAAGCGACAGGCAAAACTGAAGGCCTAGGAGGAACCAAACCATACACTAAGAAAGTGGAATGCAAAGGATGGACTCCCAACCAAGGAAGTGAAATTGATAGAAGGGAGATAGAGGAACTAGGAAAACCACACGGGAAGTACCAAAGTGCCCCCACAGCGACCAGGAGAAAAGAGGTAAGTAACTGGAATTAGGGCAAGACCTGAAAAAGAAGGGGACCAAATCCAGTTCACATTGGAGTGTCCGGTCATGATAGGAGCCACTACCCACCCGTCTGTGGAGGCAGGGGTTGGTCGATGGTGAGACGAAGACGGTCAGCAATGCAGCACTGGAGCAGATGAAGAGTTCCTGGGTGATGCAGTTGCTGTCCAACGCTGGTTGACGGTTTGCAGTCAGTCTCTGGTGTAGAAAACCCACCAACAAGCCTTGACAACAGCAAATGTTGCAGTTGGTGCAAAAGTAAAGCTGCCGGGGATCAGTAGGGTCCAAGAGAGACTCAACCCATGAGGGCAGTACCAGGTGATCCTCAGCAGTGCAGAGAGTCTGAAGAAGAAGTGGCATCCCCCACCGAAGACCCACAGGCAAGGAGTTGCAGAGAGGCCCTTGCAGCACACCTGAAGTGACGTCCCACTTCACAGGAGAAGCACCCAGAGGGCTGTGCATCACTGGGAAGAGTACTGGGTGCTGGGGCTACACTGAGCCTGAAGATCCCTTGGAGGAGGTGCCAACAAGTCTTGGTAGATGCAAGAGTTGTGGTGCAAAAGGGTACTGTCCTGCATGAGAAGGCCAGGGCCTACTTTCACCAAAGCTGTCAGAGAAGACCAAGGGGCCACTCTGGACTACCACCCATGATTCAAGATACATGCAGCTCAGAAAGAAAGGAGATCCACTCAGCCACTCGTCATTATAGTTGGTACCTGCAGATGCAGGGGAGTGACTACTTCAATCCAAGTGAGATTCCTTCTTGCTTCTAGGTGAAGACTGAAGACTTCCTGCACTCAGAGGATGCACAACTGTGGAAATGTTGCAGATATAGAGAAACAATGTTGCAGAGCAGAGTTGTCACTGTAGCTGCAGATTGAAGGTTCCTGTACAGTCCAGTTGTGGTTCCATTGGCCAGAAGTTGAAGTAAACATTGCATGGAAGTCCTGCTGGAGTCATGCATGTCGAATCTGAGGACACACCTAAGAGGGAGACCCTAACTATCCCTGTAAGGGGTCCTGGTCACCTAGCTAGGTGCCCACCTATCAGGAGGGGGCTGTGTTGTCACCTGCCTCTCCTGGCCACTCAGATACTCCCTGAGGCCTCTGCCCACGTTGGTTCAAGATGACAGAATCAAGGGGCCTCCTGGAGGAGCTCTGGGAACCAACCCTCAGGTGGTCCTGGATAGAGGAATGGTCACTCCCCTTTCCATTGTCCAGTTTCACACCAGAGCAGGGACTGGAGGTCCCTGAACTAATGCAGACTGGTTTATGCAAGGAGGGCACCAAGTGTGCCCTTCAAAGCATACCAGTGGCTTGGGGAGGCTACCCCTCTCAAACCAACTAATACCTATTTCCAAAGGGAGAGGATATTACCCCCCTCTCCCAAAAGGAAATCCTTTGTTCTCTCTTCCTGGGCTTGTGCTGGTCAAGCAGCAGGAGGGCGGAAACCCATCTGAGGAGTGGCAGCAGCGTGGACTGCCTGGAAAAACCCAGAAAACTCATAGGAGCAATGCTGGGGGTCCTCGGAGGAGCCCCCGTAGTGCATGGAATCATTCAACCAATACTGGCAACAGTATTGGGGGATGATTTCAACATGTTTGATACCAAACATGTCCAGGTTCAGAGTTACTATTATGTAGCTGGAGTATGTCCAGTACACACATAAAATGGCTTTCCCACATTCACAAAGTCTGGGAAAATGGGTCTGGAGTTTGTGGGGGCACCTCTGCTCATGCAGGGGTGCCCTCATACACAAGTACCTGCCCCCTGCCCCCTGGGCTAGAAAGTCAGTCCAACCACAGGGGGGACTTATAGTGACCTGGTGAAGTGACCTAAAGTGAAAGGGTACATGAACCTTCTCACACAGGCTGCAATGCAATGGCAAACACATTTTACATGGGCTCCCATGGGTGGCATAATACATGCTGCAGTCCATGGAGATCCCCTGGTGCCCCAGTGCCCTGTGTACCTGGGTACCATATACTAGGGACTTATATGGGGTGTGTGAAGTTCGAGCAACCAAATTTAGAGGGAGAGAGCACAGTCACTGGGTCCTGGTGAGCAGGATCCGAGTGAACACAGTCAAAACATACTAACATGAGGTAAAAAGTGGGAGTAACCATGCCAAAAAGAGGATACTTTCCTACATGTCTCATAATTGAAGCAAGGACTTCTTATAGCACACCACTGAAAGTTGGTTGTGACAAGCTTCCACATACTGCCACAGTGTATTGTTAAGATCCAATTGCCGCAAGATGAGGTACTGCATTACCTTTATGCTGTTGCATTCCTGTTGTGAGGCAGGAGATCAGGCTCCAGCTTTTGACGTAAATCCAGAATTGTTTTCCTATTTAATCTGAATTTCTTTATGATGAATCTTTCCTCTATGGTGACAAGGTCTGGAAATGGTCTGAAGACTTAAGGGACCTCGTCTTCTCTCTCTCCCTGGGTTCATATGTCTGCATATAATGAAAACAATATTTAACTTAAAATGGTCACACAGTACATTTAACACACACCTTGTCTTAGTAAAAGTAGTAATGTTATTGTTTCACATATGAACACATCGTTTTTGCATAACGTGGCAACTTGAAACCTCTATTCGCAACAATTAATGTGTAAATAATATATTTGAAATTTATTATTTTCACATTATTTATTTATTTTAATTACCGCCAATGGAAGTATAATATATACTGCAGCACTATCGCTGTCAAACACATTAATAGTACACTTTTGAATGTATAATATGGTTCAAAAACAGCTTTGTACATATCTGACATTGGTAAACAAACGAGCCACCGTTTTAAGTGGTGGTGATGCACAAACAATTTGAAAATACATTGCTTCACATCCTAAAGTGGTCAGTGCCTGACCTTGATGGCAGGACATTGGCTATCTGTCAGCCATCAGCAGAAGTTGACTGAGTAGTAGGTGTAAGCTTCCACGACAGACACAACCATAGGTTAACATGTGTGATGGCTACACGCGAATGCCAATAGCTGTGTCCTTCTCCATGGCAAATCGAGTATACTGTGTATTTGTATGCAGCATCTGGAAAAAAGCTCTCTTGTCTCCTAACACTGCAACCAGCAACACCTCCTTGACTTCTGCTGCTGTTATGACCTGTGGGAGCCAGGATGCTGTGCAAAGCAGGTGACAGGGCCCCTTCCTTCTCCCCTGATGAGTTGGATCTCCTCACCACGGAGGTGCTGTCCCTGTACAGCCAGCTGTATGGGAACCCAGTTGAACAGGTACATGTTTGGGTGAGAAAAGTTTTACTAAGTAACATGTTCCTTCTTTACACACAGGCTAATTTGACCCTTTTTTTTCATGAGTTAAGTGTGATCGGACAGTATTGATGGTACAGAATGTTGTTTGACATTGTTAGAAGTGTATGTACATTGAAATGAAAAGTCACCTGAAAGAATGAGCTGACGTTTCTGTAAATGCTACTCACAATTCCAGATTTCATTAAACTAACGGCAGCCCCCTTACTTCCAGTGACAGTAGACAGTGCACTACTAGTATAAGTGAAAACATATAGCTGATGTCGAAATGAGAGAAATGTAATGTGCAAAAAGAAAACTTTAAGTTATGGAGTTGGCTGGTGGTTTTCTTTCAAGTTAAACTACAAACCATATTTTTAAGAAGAGTATCTGTATGTTTTCAACCTGTCATGGTGCCACACGGGGGAATGTATTTCTTATTCTGCAAGTCTAAACGAAACAGGCTCTCAAACACCCATACAAGTATGTCCAAGTACTACACACAGTTGTTCATACATCCCCAAACACCATGCTCTCACTGACACATTGCAGCCCGTCCATACTGCGCTTAGTTAGTGTATGTGGTTCAGACCATAGTATCTGACTGTTATAAGGTTAAGCATTAAGCCAATGTACCTATGCGTGGGGATATGTGCAAATAATATACAGTTTGTTTAGCCTTTACTAGCTCACGATGATTTGGACTGATCAGGAGTGGGTCTCAATAGAGGAAAGGTTTCATAGCCCTGGCATAGATGTTTGTGGCCTGGATTGGTACCATGAGGAGACAAAAAGTGTTCAGGGTACTCAACAGAACACTGCAAATTAGTATTTCCTAGGAAACTCTAAATGTTGGTAAATAATCTGTACTGACTGATTTAGAAAGGCATGTGAGAGATGCATCAAAATTGTGTCACAGCATTATAGACAAACAAAACCACTTGCAACAGATTTTGTTACTATTTTTTCTTATCCATACAGGTCAACAGACATCAGAACTGTGAAAAATGGAAGCCCATTGCCAAGGCGATGCAGGCCCTGGGGGTCCATAAGCGGTGCAGCCTGTTTGCAGGAAGTGGTCGGAGGACCTTTGAAGCTGGACCAGGAAGTCAGCAGATGTACAGCTCTACCATTCCTCCTATTGAGACAAGCGTGTGAGGCACAATCTCATGCACCTAATGCCCTGCATCTTTGCAGTGGCCTACCCAGAGCTTGATGGGCAGTTGAAGGCCCAACAGAAGCATCAAGGGGTGAGTTGTTGTTTGTGACCATTCTTGGTATTTAACCTTTTTTATTTACAGCAATGTTTTACGGCATCAGCATGACAATTGATACACATCCAATGCACACAAGGATTTCTGGAGGTGTACATTTTTCCAGTTTCTGATGCTGTGTTTGGCGTATTGATTTGCACTAAAGTTGCCACTTGATACCTCATCACAGTCCAAGAACTGTTTTGAACAGACACATGGCTGCATAAGAAAAAAGAGGTAACAACTTTTATTAGATGTTATGAGGGACAGTTATATCAAGCATGCCCATTTTGAGGATTGGGTCAAGTGTGATGCTCCATCACAAATGTGAATAGGTAATGTAGGCCCTAGTAGAAGTGATATGGCATACTATGCACTTAAGACACCTTTGATGTTTCATTCTGTACATTGATAAGGTGGTACAGTGATAAAATGATAATGGCCATCTGGTCCAAAAGGCCTGGAAGCATGAGTACAATGGCATCATTCCTTATCAAAAACATATAAGAATAAATGTTTTCACTGCAAGATTCAAGTCAGTTCATGTAGACAGTAGCAGATTCAAATGAAGTCTTAGGCCCTCATTACAACCATGGCAGTACATCTTGCTTACCGAAGTGCTGATGAATGCCAAGATACTGTGCCCCCGGTGGTAATACTCCATGGGTATTATGACCCACAAAGGGAATGCCGCCACAATACAGACACCCACACAAGTCCGCCACAACAAAGGTCAGTGATAAACTGGTGATAGCAAAACCCACACCATAACGCCAACAGGATTACGCCCACAGTATCATGACCCACGAATCAACGCAACAGTCTTTCAACCGCGGTAAACCATTGGCGGTACACACCGCTGCGCTCAAAATACACACACACTTACAAAACTACACCACATTGAACAATTCAAAATACACAAACTTGACACACATACACACACCACACCCACACACTCATATCACTATAAAACACACACCCACACTACCCACAACCCTTTACAACTAAAAAAAAAGAGACCAAGCACAGAGAGACAAGCAAAGAGTACACACTCAATCAGAGGAACAGAACACCATCACTCATACACCATCCACGCACCTCACAGTATACACCCCAACACATCACCCCACACATCACTTCACACATATCACTCACACCACATCCATGGCACCCCAAAGACAACCCTGGTTTTCTGAGGAGGAGCTAAGGGTCATGGCGGAGCAAATCATTCGGGTAGAGCCACAGCTATTCGGATCACTGGTGCAGCAGACGTCCATTGCAAGGAAGATGGAGCTATGGCGGAGAATCGTCGACAAGGTCAACTCCGTGGGACAGCATCCAAGAACCAGGAATGACATCAGGAAGAGGTGGAACGACCTGCGGGGAAATGTGCATTCCATGGTTTCAGGACACCAGATTGTTATACAGAGGACTGGCGGTGGACCGCCACCTCCCCCACCACAACTAACAACATGGGAGGAGCAAGTCTTGGCGATCATGCATCCTGAGGGCCTTGCAGGAGTAGCAGGAGGACTGGACTCTGGTAAGTCAAATCTTTACCATTATAACCCCCACCCTACCTGCATGTCATCACATACCCCTACCCGTACCCTCACTCCCATCACTCCATCACCTCACATATACCCCACCATCACAACCCACACCTGCCAATACCAAGCCCTGCATGCAACAACAATGCATGGACACCCATCACAGCCCTGCATTGACACCCATCACCACAGCATGCCCAGTAGAAAGACTCACCCAGCCCACACAATCAGCAATCACACAAGGCCAAAGTGACAGGGAAAGCACAATTATACTGGGAAACAGACCCATTGCACAAGATGGCACACACAGATACAATAACAATGCATTTGCATCCCGACAGGACCTCTACCCAACGTCACCGGAGAGGAGGTGCCACCAACATCCAGTCACCCAACAGAAGAGGCCCACAGTGATGACAGCAGCTCTGCACACAGTCAGTTCCCCTGCCACAGTCCCAACCCACCACAGAGCCTCCCCCCTCAGGAAACAGCAGCACAGCACCCACCCAGCAGGCCCATACCTCCGTCCCCAGGACACGTCAATCAGTGGGGTGTCCACCCCTACAGGGACCCCAGGCAACCCCACTAACACAGGACGGTCAGGGACCTGGGGTCAGTGGCAGTGGGCCCACTGTTCAGGGGACAGAGGCACAGGACAACAGGGAAGCAAGGAGGACTGCTGTGCGACAGGGGGAGGACAGGCCCAGGGAGCCGACCCTCCACAAGGCACTCTCCAACATCATGGGAGCATACCACCATTCCCAGGAGACCATGGGCATGGTACTGGCCAAGTTACAGGAGACCCAGAGGCTGCAGGAGGGACAGTACCTGGGGATCAGGAAGGACCTCACAAAAATCTACACCATCCTGGTCACCATTGCAGGGGTGCTGTCTGACATGGCCAGGACCATGAGGGAGGCAGTGGCACAACAACGGGTGCCTGACACTAGCCAAACCGATGAACAGCCTTCCACCTCTGCCAGTGCTAGTGGACAGGAGGCCCACCACAGGACCAACAAGCCACCAGCACCCCACTCCCTGCAGAAGGAGAACCACTCCGCAAACAGTCCCTGCGATCCAGGCAGAAGCCAGAGAACATTGCCAAGACCCCCACCAGGAAATAAGACTCTCCTGATTGTCACCCTTCTGTCCCACTCTGTCACCTTTACCCCATTGGACAATGCACCTGTGATACCAAGAGACTGGACTCTACCACGGACTTTACTCCACCATCACCCCAGCCCATTGCACATCCCCCTCCACTTATGAGCACTTAAATAAACACCCTTGGAGCAAATACTAATCTGGAGTCTGTCAAATGATTCACAAGTGTATTAGTGCAACATTATCAAAGCATTGCAACTCAATATTACAGTGAAATATACTTTGGAATGACCTTTGGTGGGCAGCATTACACATAGCACAAGCCAGAGTGGAGCTGAGAGATCTGAAAATAGAGATGCCAAAGGGTACAGTCAGTGGCCATACACATAGGGAAATCAGGCTGCCATGTACAATGTCCAACAGAAAAATGAAATGTAAAGTGAACCTACTGTGTCTTACCTGTGTGTCACTGGAAGTACTGCTGAATAATATTGATTCTGTTGTAAACATCTTCTTCCTCTGCCTCCTCTTCCTCACTGTTCACAGGCTCCACCACTGCCACAAGACCATCTCCAGGAACATCCTCCTGCAGAAAAGGCACCTGGCGTCTCAAGACCAGGTTGTGCAACATGCAACATGCAACATGCAACGATGATCTGGCACACCTTCTTGGGTGAGTAGCACAGGGAGCCATCTGTCAGATGGAGGCACCAGAACCTGGCCTTCAGGAGGCTGAAGGTCCTTTCAATAATCCTCCTTGTATGCCCATGTGCCTCATTGTAACGTTCCTCTGCCCTTGTCCTGGCATTCCTCACTGGGGTCAGTAGCCATGAGAGGCTGGGGTAACCAGAGTCACCTACAAATATCGATGGACAACTGTTAGACACACACTAAGCCTTAGGGACAACCCCATACCCAGGCACCTACTCATAGTGTGTGGGGACCTTTGGCTCACCTATTAGCTACACCTGGTGCCTCTGGAGTTGGCCCATCACATATGGAATGCTGCAATTCCTCAAGATATAGGCGTCATGCACAGAGCCAGGATATTTGGCATTCACATGGGAGATGTATTGGTCTGCGAAACACACCATCTGCCCATTCATAGAGTGATAGCTTTTTCTATTCCTGAAAACTTGGTCTTTTCTCCGGGGGGGGGGAGGGGGACAAATGCCACATGTGTACCATCAATGGCACCAATGATGTCGGGGATATGATCCAGGCCTTAAAAGTCAGCTTTCACTGTGGCCAAATCCTCCACCTGGGGGAACACGATGTAGTTGCGTATGTGTTTCACAGGTCAGACAACACTCTGGTCAACACGTTTGAGAACATTGGCTGAGACATCCCTGATGCCATGGCCACTGTTGTTTAGAAGGAACCACTTGCCAGGAAATGGAGCACCAGCAGAGCCTGCACTAGAGGGGGGATACCTGTGGGATAGCGGATAGCTGACATCAGGTCTTGCTCCAATTGGGCACACAGTTCTTGGACTGTGGCCCGATCAAGTCTGTATGTAATGATAAAGTGTCTGTCCTCCATTGTCACAAGGTCCACCAGGGCTCTGTACACTGGGGGATGCCGCTATCTCATATTCAGTCTCAGCGGTTGAAGCCTATGGAAGAGAACGGTGAGCAGAGGGTCATATTCCCACATCTATTACACTAATGATGATTTGTTTACTTTACATAACCAAAATTTGAACCAGACTGTCAGTTGCCGTGCCAATGTCTGCTGTGACGCAGTTAGGTGCCATGCCCTGTGCCCACCTGAAATGGCGGATCCCTGACCTGTGAGGAGGGACGAGTGGAAATGAGATAATTGCGCTGGCGTGGTGCGCTATCACGGTAGGCGGTCCAAGACCGCGGCGCAACTTCACATTGGTTATAATTGGGCCCTATGGGTTCCAGGAGCCAATGACGATGTACGCCGGCGGTGACGGTACACACCGCTGCGGACATGACCACCATTTTCTATCTATCCACTCACTTGCTACCTGACCTTCAACAGGAGAGGACCTACCCTGCAAGTGTAGCTGTGACCTGTGTCTGGAAGTGACAATGGCTCATGTGTCTGGGGAAAGGGCCCCTGCCTTCACTGCAGAGGAGTTGGAGAAACTGGTGGATGGGGTCCTACCCCAGTACACGTTACTCTACGGTCCTCCAGACAAACAGGTGAGTACACTGTGAGCATGATGCGTGGGCCATGAACGTATGGATTGCTGTGTATGGAAGCCACATATGGGGGGGCAGCGGCGTCCTGGCCAGAGTGCAGCATGTAAGGTGGACAATGTATATGCGTCAGGGGATGGGAGGGATCTGGTGGGCCATGAGTCTGACGGTCTGGACGGTTAACTAATTCCCTTATCTGTTGTCTTTTCCCTACAGGTCAGCCCCCACCAGAAGAAGGGTATTTGGCGTGCCATCGCCAAGGAGGTATGGTCCCTGGGGGTCTTTGACAGGCAGAGAACCCCCTGCCGCAAGAGCTGGGAGGACCTGTGCGGCTGGGCAAAGAATACGGCAGAGGCCCAGCTGGGGCTGGCCTCCCAACGAGGAAGGGGTGCCTATCGCACCATGACCCCCCTGATATTCCGCATCCTGGCAGTGGCCTATACGGAGTTGGATGGGCGATTGAAGGCATCCCAGCAGCCACAAGGGGGTGAGCACAGATACTGACTCCTGACTTTGCGAGCGTTAAGAGGTACCTGGGTGGGGGATGTGGGCTATGGGTGCCCCTAGGCCAGGGCGAAAATGGCAGGGTAGGTCCCTTGTTGGGCAGACTCTGAAGCACTCCTACGCCAATAGTGTTAGTGGGCATCTACTACTGGGCAGGGTCCTGTGGGTTTCTGGTGTGCAACTCATGGCGTTAGGCATTGTACCCCATGGGCTGGTGACTATCTTTAGTAACTGGTTGGGCATGGCCTAGTGCATAGGGCTGCTCCTTGTGTGTTGTGTCTGCCAACGGTAGTGGTGTTGCTGGCATTGACCAAGTGTATCCTTTGTCTCTTCCCCCCCTTTTTGTTTTGTCACCCTTTCTCTGTGTGCATTAGCATCATCTGGTGGAGGAGCAGAGGCACCGGCAATGGAGGGAGCTGCATCCCACATGGGTCTGGAGGACGAATCCACCGAGGGTGAGGGCACCAGTGGGACGTAGGGCGGGGAGAGCACCACGACGGGGACAGAAGGGGAGACCACAGACAGCGACTCCTCCTATGATGGAAGCTCCCAGGTGGTGGCGGACACCTCAGTGCCCACCCCAACAACAGATACAGCTACCACCCCCCCACGCAAGCAGCCCCTCAGTGTGTTTCCCGTACCCGCTCACCCAGGAGGGTGGGCATCTCCTTTGCCCCAGGCACCTCAGGCCCTGCCCCAGCAACCCTGATGCCCTCAGTGAGGAGGCTATTGACCTCCTGAGATCCCTCTCTGTTGGGCAGCCAACAATACTGAATGCCATCCAGGGTGTAGCAGGGCATTTGCAACAAACAAATGCATACCTGGAAGGCATTCACTCTGGCGTGGCGGCCCAACAGAGAGCATTTCAGGCTCTGGCCTCGGCACTGATGGCAGCCCTTGTCCCTGTGCCTAGCCTCCCCCCTCCAACTTCCTCTACCCAGTCCCAATCCCCTCAAACCCAACCTATCCCAAGCACACCTTCAGACCAGCCTTCACCCAACTCAACACACAAAAGTGGTTCAGGCAAACACAAGCACCACACATCATCCCATAGGCACTCACACAAGCACCATCCCCATGCAGACACACCAACATCCACTGTCTCCACTGTGTCCCCTCCTCCTCCTCCTCCACCTCCCTCCCAGTATTGTCTCCACTCACACCTGCATGCACTACATCCTCATCCACTACCTCCATCACCAGCACACCTATCACTACTCACTGGCAGTCACCACCCCCACATCCATTCACACGTCGCCTGTGTCCTCTCCCAGTGTGTTTGTGACCCCTCCTCCCAAAGTACACAAACACCAGCACCCACCCACCCAACAGCCATCCACCTCACAACAGCATCCAGCACATGCACCTTCACCCAAACTCAGCAGACAGACACCTCCTACCACCACTTCCTCTTCCTCCACTCCCAAACCTTCTCCCTCTTCCCACCCCAGTATGTCTAAAAAGCTTTTCCTGGCAAACATTGACCTGTTCCCTACCCCTCCCACCGTCCATCCCCTCGGGCCAGGATGTCCCGAACCCAGGCCAGCACCTCAGCCCCCAAGACGGTGTCTGCTGTGGTACCTCAAACTCCCAGAGGCTCAAAGGGGACACCCTGGTGGCCAGCGAGTGTGCCACCAACCCCTGCAAAGGACCAAACCATTCCGTCACCTGCCATGGTGAAGAAGGGGATGACATGCAGCAAGGGCAAGGAGCACCGCCCACCCAGCAAGGCCTCCTCCAATACTCCAGCTGCCAGAGCCAAGGTCGCAACAGCATCTGCCAAGGTGAGGAAGGGACAGAGAACCCAAGGCAATGCACTTCAGCCGTCGGAGGCTGCAGGTGAAGGCCTGGTTTCCACCAGCAGAACCGCCAGCCCCTCCACCTGCACCGCAGGCAGAACCGCCAGCTGCCCCGCCACAACCATCGCCACCTGCACCGCCGATGCCACCCCTACTGTCAGCAGCAGCATCCCCAGTGGGCAGCCATCTGAGGCTGCAGGAGAAGGTTTGGGGCCTACCTCCACCACTGGCAGCACCGGCACCTGCACCACAGCCAGCACCGCCAGAAGCCCCGCCGCAAGCACTGCCACCTGCACTGCTGACAGTAGGGCCACTACCAGCAGCAGCAGCCCCAGTGGTCAGCCATCCCAGGCTGCAGGAGACAGGCTGGAGCCTCCCACCACCACTGGTAGCACCCCCACCAGCACCGGCAACACTACCAGTTTGCAGCCTTAGGCGCCGCAGAATGGAGTTTGGCCCTGCTTCCTGCTTCCATGGACTATCATGCAACCTGGTCCCTTGAAATCCCATGCCTCAGACACCCAGGTGAGGGAATGTGAATTGCCACAACCCAAGTGCTGCATCACTTGGCACAAGTCCCCCTCCAGAACCAGTGGAGAAAGGCATCCACTCACTCAATCCTTCGCAGGATGAAGCAGACTGGGCACCAGGCCCCCTCCGGAACCATTGGAGAAAGGCATCCACTTGAGAGACTGTGGCTGTGCACTCCCCAGGACCAAGCAGTGGGCAAACCACCCACTTAAGAGACTGGCTTTGCACTCCCCAGGAGCAAGCAGTTGGCAAACCACCCACTTGAGAGACTGTGGCTTTGCACTCACCAGGAGCAACCAGTGGGCAAACCGCCCACTTGAGAGACTGTGGCTTTGCACCCGCCAGGACCAAGCAGTGGGCATGGAGCCCTCTCGAAGAGCAGTGGTGTTCTTCCATCTTCCGGCTGAGGTGCCCCTCCTTCCCCATCCCCCTGAGGTGCCTGTGTGTTTTCAACCTGATGCCCCTGCAGTGTACTCTCCGTATGGAGGCAGGAGTCATGTGTGGGCTTAGCGCATGATTTTTGGCCCAGTGGCCCACGGACATTTGGAAGGGACAATGTACGTCCTTATGTACATATTGTATATTTTTGTAGACACTGTTTTAATCATCGGTACGTAGATCTGCCTATTTCTAAAATTATGCTGATTTAACTCTAGTCCTTTTGTCCTTGAGTTCTTCCAGGGGGTAATGGGATGTAAATGTACTGTTGCTGCATATGTTTGAGTGTATGGTGTTGCGGGTAAGCGTGGGGGAGGGGGTGTTGCGTGTGTGTATCACTCTCGTTTTCCTCCCCCTCCCATATGTACTAGGTGCAGTACTCACTGTGGTCGTCACTGCTGTCTTTCGTATTATTGGTAGATAAGGAGGTAGACCATCATGGGCAGGACCTGTACCTCGGGCTCCATGGCATCCTGGTTCTTCATTGAGTGTCGAGTGGTGAGTGGTTTCCCTTCCAAACACTGGTTCCACCGTGCTTTTGATGGGGTTGGTACCTCCCCAGAAAAGCTGGCGGATTGGCAGGTTGTGATGGGGTGGGCGGTACATTGTCTTCCGCCTGTCTGTTGGCAGTGACCACTGCGGTGTTTGTTGCAACCGCTGTGGCGGTAGGAGTGATGAAGTGGCTGTATGTGTTGGCGGTTTCAGCCGTGGTCGTGATCCCATTTTTTTTACCGCTAGTCTGTTGGCGGTATTACCGCTGCTTCAACACCAACCGCCAGGGTTGTAATGAGGGCCTAAATGATTGCACACACCTGTATGGACACATTTCCATTCAGGGATTGTTGTGCCTTTTTGAAAGGTGTCCATTGGCATGCAGGTAGTTGGAGGCATATTGGTGATTGTGAATGATATGTTGAGGTGATTTAAAAAAAAAGTTTTTGTAACTACCACATTACAAAAATATGTATTGCTTATCATTGGGTATTGCTTGTACATAGTTTATAATCATGCTCGAGTCTAGTGCTAATGTACACTGGCAATTCCGAGGATGGCATGTAGAAACGTGACGACAACGGGGTTGATTTTCATCTTGGTCCAGCAGCAAAGGTAAGACTTGTATGATTGGATTCATGGCGGCAGGAAATGAGTGTAGGAGGCTGGCCTGGTTTGTAGTGGGTACCTTGGGTATTTACAACTTATACCAGGACCTTATCCCTTATTAGCGAAATGTAGTAGTGTTCTAGCAGCTTAGGCTGATAGAGGTAGCTACAGTAGAGCAGCTTAGGCAGAACTAGGAGACATGCAAAGCTCATGCAATAACACTTATAGTTACACAGTACTTATACACAGGTAAAGACAATACTCAGTGTTAGCAAAAATAAAGGTATTTATTTGGGTGACACAGTACCAAAAATATCTTAGAGGCAATACTCCTTCTGGAGGTAAGTATTATACACAATATATACACTAGACACCAAAATTAGACAAGTAAATGGTCATAGAGCAATGCAAACAATAGGAAATGCTATAGATTGCAATGGGAGAAAATAGGTATAGGTGCAACACAAACCATATACTAAGAGAGTGGAATGTGAATCACAAATTCCCCCCTAGACAATTGTACTGTGTGCAGAATCGCTGGAAGAGTAAGAAAATAGTAAAGGTAAGTAAATTACCTCACCCAAGAACCAAGAAAAGCAGGAGTAAAACACTGCAAGTTTCCTTAGGACACACTACACCTCTTGTTGGGGATTTTGCAGCAGCCAACCAAGTCTGCAAAGAACAACTGCTGGATTATTGGACCTGAAGACCTGCAAAGGAAGGAGACCAAGTCCAGAAGTCGAAAGAAGTTCCAGGAAGGACAGGAGCCCCTGCCAACCAGGAAGAGGGTGCAAAAGAAGAGTCCCCGGTTATTCAAAGACGACAGAAATGCACCCTAGGAAGATTCCAGTGGGTTTCTGCATGATGCAAAAGTAGTCCCACGGCGTGAAGATCGTAGCAGATGAGATTTCATGTTGAAAGTCGCCAATAAGCCTTGGCTACGACAAAAGTGCTTTTTTGAGTCAAAATGGAGCTGGATGGACCCAGGAGGGACCTGGAGGCCTCAACTCCATGTGAGGAGGAAATGGGGGCTCTCAGCATTTTAGAGAGCCCTCAGGATGCCAGCCAGCACCCCTGGGAGTCACAGAATCTGGGTTCAAAGGAGGTGCAAAACATGATTGATGCAGCACAACAAAAGAAGGTCCCACGCCGCCGGAGAACAATTCAGTGAGTTGAGCGTCGCAGGATGGAGTGCTGGGGACCTGGGCCAGGCTGTGCACGAAGAAATTTTGCAAAAAGTGCACAGAGGCCTCAGGAGGTGAAGAAGATGCACTTGACACAGGTGTACCATCTCTCTCAGGGAAGGCAAGGTCTTACCTCCTCCAAATTGTGTCAGCAGGACCTCAGGACAGTCTATGTTGATGATGTCCACCCTCTGTGTCATTAGGAACACGCTCGTCGCTGTGAGACGAGTCCCAGGGCACCGATCGTCATCTTGGAAGGTGCCTGCTTGGAGCAGGGGAGTGACTCCGTCACTCCACGGGAGATTTCTTCAGCCCCTCTGGTGCAGGATGAAGACAGGGAGTCCCCAGAGCATGTACACCATGGAAACTGTTGCAGTTGCTGACTTGGGGCTGAGGTTGCTGAAGAAAAATTGTCTCTTGTAGACACTTTGTTGCAGTTACAGTGTTTCTTAGAGCAGGCTGCCGTTGATCCAAAGTCAGAGGAGTCTGAAGTTGTTGCAGAGGATTCCTGAAGGAAACTTGCAAGTAGAATCTGAAGAGAACCCACAGGAGAGACCCTAAATAGCCCTGAGAGGGGGATTGGCTACCTTATCAGCTAAGAACCTTTCAAGAGGGGTCTCTGACATCACCTGCTGGTACTGCCCACTCAGAGGCCTCCAGAGTGCCTCCACACCTTGCAAAGCAGGATGGCTGAAATCTGGGACACATTGGAGGAGCTCTGGGCACCACCCCTTGGGTGGTGATGGGCAGGGGAGTGGTCAATCCCCTTTCCTTTTTCCAGTTTCGCACCAGACCAGGGGAGAAAGGGTCCCTGAACCGGTGTAGACTGGTTTATGGAAGGAGGGCACCATCTTTGCCCTTCAAAGCATTTCCAGAGGCTGGGGAGGCTACCCCTCCCAGCCTGTAACACCTATATCCAAAGGGAGAGGGTGTAAAACACTGCTCTCATAGGAAATGCTTTGTTTAGCTTTCCTGGGACTGAGCCTCCCAGACCCCAGGAGGGCAGAACCCTGTCTGTGAGGTGGCAGCAGCTGCAGCTGCAGTGCAAGCATCAGAGAGCTGGTTTGGCAGTCCTGGGGGTCCATGGTGGAGCCCCCAATATGCATGGAATTGGCTCCCCAATATCAGATTTGGAATGGGGGGACAATTCCATGATCTTAGACATGTTACATGGCCATATTCTAAGTTACCTTTGTGAAGCTACATATAGGTTTTTACCTATATTTAGTGCATCCATGTAATGGTGTCCCCGCACTCACAAAGTCCAGGGAAATGGCCCTGAACTATGTGGGGGCACCTTTGCTAGTGCAAGGGTGCGCTCACATTTAGTATCTTTACACCTAACCTTCAGCAAGTGAAGGTTAGACAAATAGGTGACTTATAAGTTAATTAAGTGCAGTGAAACCGGCTGTGAAATAATGCGTTTGTTATTTTATGCAGGCTGAAATGGCAGGCCTGTGCAAGGGTTTTTCTTAGCTCCCCATGGGTAGCAAAAGAAATGCTGCCACCATATCGATCCCCTGGAACCCCAATGCCCTGGGAACCTAGGTACCATATACTGGGGACTTATAAGGGGGGGTCCAGTATGCCAATTGAAATTGGTAAATAAGTCACTGGCCTACAGTGACAAGTTTAAAAGCAGAGAGAGCATAAACACTGAGGTTCTGGTTAGCAGAGCCTCAGTGACACAGTTAGGCACAACACAGGCATACACACTAGGCCATAAAGTATGAGCAGTGGGGTCCTGGCTAGCAGGATCCCAGTGAGACAGGCAAAACACACTGAAATATAGTTTTATTTCTATGAGCACTGTGGTCCTGGCTAGCAGGATCCCAGTGACACAGTAAAAAACACAATGACACACACTCACAAACAGGCCAAAAGTGGGGGTAACCATGCTAGAAAGAGGCTACTTTCCTACAATTAGAAAACATGAAAAACTTGATTTTCGTGCTTATATTTCTCCCAATCTGCCAACTCAGGCGTGGAGGTTTAACCGTCACATTGTGATTGGCTCCACTGTAAAAATGGCTGGAGTCCCCCCACCAGCAGCTTTTGCCTGTGGCAGTTTGTTGGCAGTTTTTCAGTCTACCAATTGGTTGGCCTTGATTCCTGTCAAGGACAACCTGATGACTGCAGTTGGCACTTGACACTTGTTAGTGCCACTTTTATTAAAATTTAAAAAAATCATACCTCCAGTTCCTCTTATTGAATTGTTGCTATTGTGGTGTCATTGTGTTTACTAAGTTATTTTCTATGTTTATACATTTGAGTGGAAGTTCTAGTGTGTTGTGTTTTTGACTTTGATGGACTTGGCCCTTTATATATTAAGCATTTATAAGCCACCCCTAACCTAAAGCAGGCCCTAAACAGGTCATACGGCAGAGTGCATTATATTTAAAAGGTAGGACATGTATTTTTAAGTTTTACATGTTCTGGTGTGGGCAGCTGCTAAATTTGTCTTACACTACTGTAAGGCCTACTCTCTCATGGGATAACATTTGGTTACCTTATTACACTCAATAAGTGATCGATTGGGAGCAGGTAGAAATGTCATGCTTGGACTGTCATTTAAAATCCTCTTTAATAGTACAATCAGATTTTGGATTATAAGATCATGCTATTTTTAGAAAGTTGAAATCTTCCTGTCAAATAATTTCTGAAGCCTTCTATGAGTTTCTAGCTGCCTGGACCTATTAAGTGCCCCCCCACCAGGGATGTGTACTGGACCCACACAGTGAATAAAAGGGTCTGTGTGTAGCTGGGAGATGGCCATCCTACCTGGATGGGAGGGCTAAAGCTGTTCCCTGCCCAACTATATTTCAATGAGCTGCCTCCAGCACACTTACAAAGTAACTTGACCCCAGCCCTTTGTCACTGCAGACATCTTGGCACCTGGGCAGCAAAGGAGAGGGGAAGTAAGGAAGTTTTCAGAACCAAATGAGGGGTTAGACTTGAAGTTCCCCTACTGCAAAGGGTTTTACCAGGTATAAATATTAGACCTCCAGAGCCACTCATCAGTTCACTGTTGGACCAATGGAGAACACCAGAGAGAACTTCCTTGTACTTCAGAGGATGGTCTTGCTGCTTGAGGCCTGTTTTTTACCTCAGAGGTCTGCCCTGCTTGTACCAGAGAACTGACCCACTGCTTGAAGCTTACTCTGTAACCTCAGATGACCTCCATGCTGCTTGGGGCCTGCATCGCTGCTTAATCCCTGGACCTGCCAGAGTGACTCCAAGGAGCAGTTGTTGAACCTGCTACCAGAGGTTCAGCTCAGGTTTAAAATTACTGAAACCTTTACTGTACATAATAAGAACAGTGCCATTATTAATTGTGGTGAATGTAGGACATTGGGTTAATAGTTGAGGGGAATGAAACCCTACTCCAGCAGCAACCACAACTCCTGTCAGGGTGAAGTCACAAGCAACTCCAAATTAATTTGTGCTTAACCCTGAGGTAGCTTGGAACCAAAGCACTCAAGCTTAACTTAGAGGTAATGTGTAAAGTATTAATGCAGCACTCCAAACAATCAAACAGTATTAAAGTGAGAACCCAAGACACGAAAAGTCCCACATCAACTCAGAGAAACACAGCAACATTTAATACATTTTTTTAGACCAAAACAACAAAACTCCAATCAGTCGAACCAGAACTATGCAATTTGAAATATTTAAGTGGAAATAGTGCCTAGAAGCACAAAGCTCCAACTGTGGTTATCTGGTAGTGCCGAACTGGAACAAAGTCACAAGTACAGTCTGGTCCCAATTAGGAACAGGCTGGATATAGGACAAACGTTAGGCCCTCTGAATGAAGTACCTTAAATCCTGGTTGTGAAGTGTTGTGAGTCCTGCGTCAAGGGTGCATTCCAGAACAGTGGTTCCTAGGAGCTGCGGTTGGGGATGCGAGGTCCTGTGTCAAGGATGGATTGCAGAATGGTGGTTCTGATTAAGTTGTGGATGAGGTTTGTACTGTGAGATGCTGCACCATGGACGAGGATGCTGTGAACAGAGGCTTGTGTAATATGAAGTCCTGTGTAAGTGATGCATCAGGGATGCATTATCCAGCAGCATTTCCAATGGGGGGATGTGTTACGCTGAGTCAGTTCTGCCCAATCAACCACAGCGGGCCGACAGAGCAAACTCATGCCCACTACCAAGAGTCCAGGACTAGGGTGGCACCACTTTGGGGCAAGACTCGCAGCAAGCAGAGTCCAAGTTCTGGGTTCAAGGTGGTTGAGCCTTTTCTGTCCCTGTGGCTCTGATCAGTACAACAAGCTGGCCCTTGGAATCACTGTGGTAGTACTGGCTTCAAGATGCAGGTCAAGTCCTTGTGAAGCAGGCAGGAGAGCAGCAAAGTAACAGGGCAGCATAATAGCAGTCTTTCTTGCAGCGGAGCAGCACATCAGTCTTTCTCACTCTTCTACAGGCCAGGGGTGCACTAAAGAGTTGGGTCTGAGGGTCCAATATTTATTCCTGGTGCCAGCTTTAAAGTAGGAGAAGGTTCCGGAGAGTTCCACTCCCAAGAAGTTTGGAATTTCCTGCCTCCATACCCTAGATCCCACTTGGCTGAGTGCACAAAAGACAAGTGTAAAACCCTTTGTGCGTATGCTAAGACAGAGACTTTCATATATGCAAGTGTGGTAGGTGACAGCTCCCACCCATCAAATCAGAGATAGCCCATCCTTCCAACAACCATTCTCCTTTTGTCTTACTGTCTTGGAGCAATACACAAAGACTAACTGCCAGCTATTCCTAGTAATGTGACCCAGGATACAGACTGCAAGCACCAAATGGTTGGGAAAGGAAAATGGCACCTTTTTAAAAGTGGCATGTTCAGAATTGTGACTTTATTTAAAAAAATATTTTTCTTGCTTTTCCAACTTACAACAGAGCAAGAGTGCTACTGTATAGAACAGCAACATAGTGGCACAAGATGTAGTACAACTGCATAACAATAGCAATTGAATGACATGAAATATAATGATATGAACAATATACAGAGATCAGAGCAATCACATCAGAATATCAGCTGTTTCATCTGGTTCTGTCATCCTAAGATAGGTATGTAGGGGGGCCCTGATGTCCTTTGATCTGGACATGGGGGGGGATGCAAAGCTGTGTACAGTTCACTGGTAACATTGCAGTATATCATGCCATTCAACCAATCATTGGTGGTGGGAGTTCTAGTGTTGCCCCAAAGAATAGCCATGCATCCCTTGGCTATACGTAATGCCATAGACATGAACCTCTTTTGCATTAGGAGCAGTTTGGGGCAATGTTGTGTTCTAACATGGTGTAGGTTAGGGCAAAACATGGTAGAGGTTAGGGCAAAAGTGGTCTGCCAATATGATTCTGTAACAGTGCGGGTCCAAGATAAGTGGGCAAAGTCAACGTGGGTGGCTCTACAATTGGGGCGGTGATGAGATTGTGAAAGATCAAATTTAGCAAGGGTCTGAGGGGTGGTATATGCTCAGGGAAGAAACTTGTAATGCAATAGCTTGTGTTGGCTATTGATGGACACTAATATGGTCTGTGTGCAGCAGTAGCACCACATCTTCTCTGGAATAGTATGGACAGGCCACCAGTGATGCAGCAGCTCGTACCAGTCTCAGCTCCAAGACTGTGTGGTGCAGGCGGGAGATCAGTCCAATGTTCTCCAAAGTTGAAATCACTGTCATGAGTGGGGGAAAATCCAGGGGTTTGCTGGGGTATGTAGTCAACATTTCTGCAGTGTGAAATGTAACCTGAGACAAATGAAGTTGTCCATTAGGGAAGTACTACCCATCACCCCAAATGCAGAGGGGAGGTAAACTCTGCCATTTAAAAAAAAGGTCCCCTATCGTGTGCAATTGGTCATTAGTAAGGGTATGTTGTACTCATTTTTCTTGTGTCATGTTAAGCCATGGGTTGTCAATATTGGGACTAGCTGAAGAGTATAGGAGTGGTGCTTCTAAGTATCAACGGAGTTTGGTCATGCCCAGTAGGTGCTGGAAATAGTGTGTACATCAAGGGGCTTGTGAGGTAGTCCCTTGGGTGGGATCGAAGACAAGGGAAGCCGTTCAGCCTGATCATGCTCCAGTTTCAGATAGGGGAGTATTGCATTTGGATGGTACCAGTAGTATGAGAAGTGGCACTGTGCGGCCAGGTAGTATAAGGGAAAGCCTGGAAAACCAAAACCCCCTTTTGTGAAGGGAAGTGTGAGCGTCTCCCACTTGATCCTTGGGCGGAGACCCACTCATATCAGTCATGTTAGAAGGGTACACATCGTTGAGAAAAAAGAGTTAATTGGAATATGAAAGAATAAATAGGAAAATTGCGGGAGCACCACCATTTTTATGTTGGCCACGGGTCCCTCAAGGGACAAAGGCAATTGGATCCACCTGCCTACCTTGTTAGTTAGCTTATCAGTTGCAGGCAAGCCTGTCTGCACCCATCTGCGCATGGACCGCGGCCAGCACCACAGACCCTGGTCCTTATACCTTCCAAAAGTATGACTCCAGCACCCTCCACTCACTCAACCCCAGACATTCTACCGCCTGCCACCTCATGTTACCAAACAACAGCCAAAGCTCATTCACCTGCTGCAACTGCGCATTCTCCTCTCGCCACACACCAAAACCACTAACCACACAATCTTCAAAAACCGTACCCGACCAGATGCATCGTACTTAACATCCCCTCCCTCAAAAAACACATCATCGAGATCGGGGACCTGCTTGGCTCCATCTCCCCCGACATTGCATTCTTTACGGAAACCTGGTTGAACTCTACCTCAGGCCTAGATATCGCAACTGCCATCCCCGACGGCTATAAAATTATCCACAAGGATTGCATCAACCGATCAGGAGGAGGCATCACCATTCTACACAAAAACACCCTCACCTGACACCAAACACCTCCACTTCAGATCCAGACCAACCCGAACACCACCCTCCAATGTACTTTCATCTACAGACCCCCCCCAGACCCTGCCACTTCAGCAAAGCCATAACCAACTTCATCGCTCACCACACTCTCATCTTAATGGACTACATCCTCCTTGTTGACCTCACCTACCACCTGGACAACCTCAATGACCACAACACCTCATCCCTACTGGAGAACCTCTCCATAATTGAACTGAAATGACTGGTCACAATTCCAACCCACTCAGTAGGACACACGCTCAACCCATCTTCTCCGCAAGCAACAACATCTCCATCAGCCACACCTCCAAGCAACACTTGGCTGACGACCAATGAATCCACTTCACCTTAATTAAACCCACCATACACCACTATGCCCACCATGATCCTCGCAGAAGCTGGAACAAAATCACTGAAGACCAGCTTATCACCTTCTTCAGCAAAACCCCACCACCGACATCCACAGAAGCCAGCACCTCAGCATGCATCCTCCACCGCTGGATTTCCCACTGCGCCAACATACTGGCTCTCCTCAGGAAACCCTCAGACAAGTAGCCCTCTAAGAAAGCCAGCTGCTACTCTCCCACCCTCTGAGTCCAAGCGCACCTGAAGACAGCTCGAGCAAAGATGGAGTAGCAGCAAGACCGTGGCAGACTACGCAGCCTCTAAAAGCGCCCCACCACACACCGCTGCCTCATCAGAACCACAAAGAAAGCAGCCATACAGGAATGCATCAACTGCAATGCACACAATAACAAATAACTCTTCGTGTTAGTTAAAAACTCACCAAACCGAGACAGAAACAGCAGATATTCCCCCCTCAAAACCTCTGCACCAACCTCACCACTTTCTTCCACCGCAAGATCAAAGGAGATCCATGACAGCTTCACAACCCAAGATCCACCCACCCTACCCGCAACCACTGTACTCAATGACTCCTGACCCCAGCAGATCTAATCCAACTGGACCACCCTCACCTCTGACGAAATCTTCGGATCCCTGCTCTCACTACATCTTTAACTGAGCTAGCACCGCCATCGCACCCAAACTATGCCGCACCAACAACTGCTCCATCGAGTCCACCACCTGGGAGCATGCAGAGATCAACCCCTGCTGAAAAAACCCTCTGCCGACCGACCTCAAGAACTACAAACCCATCTTGCTGCTCCCCTTTCAAGCCAAAGTCATTGAAAAAGCTATTAACATCCAACTCTCAAATTTAATCAAAATTAACCACATCCTCTTCAATTTATGCTTTAGAAGGAACCACAGCACCAAAACCACTCTCCTTGCCAAAACCAAATGACATCCGCACCCTCTTCCACTGAGGCAAAACTACTGCCCTCATAATCTTGGACCTCTCAGCCACTTTCGACACAGTCTACCACCACACCCTCTGCACAAGACTCCACGGCACCAGCATTCATGACAAAGCCCTAGAATGGATCTGCTCCTTCCTCCCCAGCTGAGCACAGAGAGTTAGACTTCCACTGTTCAACTCAGAACCCACAGAGATCAGCCGCAGGGCACCTCTGGGATCCTCCGGGAGCCCTACCCTTATCAACTTCTACATGGCCCTGCTTGCAGCCATCATTAAAAACCATGGAGTCAAAATCATCTCCTATATTGACAACACCAAGTTGGTTCCCTCCCTCACAGACAAAACCACAGCCGCCAAGAGCAACTTCCATAATGTGATGAAGGCAGTCATCACCTGGATAAAGTATGGCTGCCTCAAGCTTAACTCAGACAAGACTGAAATCCTCATCCTGGGTTCCACCCCTCCGCCTGGTATGACTTCTGGTGACCAGCAGTGCTCAGAACCCCACACCCACGGGCCTCAGCATCATCCTGGACTCCTCTTTCTCAATAAACTGCCAAATCAACATCTTTTCATCCTCCTGCTTCCCCTCACTCTGCCTGCTTCAAAAGATCTTCAAGTGCATCCCCACTAAATCCAGGAAAACAGTCACCCATTCTCTCCTCAGCAGCAGACTCGACTACGGCAACACACTCTATTCCGGCACCACTCAGAAACTCCTAAAGAAACTGCAGAACATCCAGAACGCCTCTGCCAGACTCATCCTAAATATCCCAGCTGCAGTCACATCACTAGCTACCTGAGAGACCTTCACTGGCTACCCATTAAATAAACGAATTACCTTCAAGCTCCTCACACATGCCTACAAAGCCCTCCACAATGTTGGACCTGGATACCTCAGCCACCTCCTCTCCTTCCACACTCCCACCAGACATCTCCACTCCACACAACTGGCCCTGGCCACCATCCTATGGATCCGCAAGACCATGGATGGAGGAAGATCCTTCTCCTGCCTCACTGCGAAGGCCTTGATCTCCCTGTCTCTGCACTTCACCCACGCTGCCACTATTCATTAAGGACCTCAAAACCTGGCTCTTCAGCTAATCCACAGATTCCACACCACTCAACGCTTTGAGACCCTCACGGGTGAGTAGTCAGCTTCATATGAACCCTGGTTGAATGATTGATTGATTATGACAAATTACATCATCTTTCTGTCTATGGAAAAACATCTTAAGGTACTTAGGAGAGTCATCACACCATCGCAAGGGATACTCCACTGAGCAGGGAGTAGTGGCCTCAGTCAATGGGATCAGTTCCTATTAATGCTAATTAATTGACAGGGCCAAAAGGGCTCCATGGCAAATTATTTCCCTACTGATCAGGGGGAGATTAGTTGTGGGGTCTTGTACAAATAGTAGTATATCATCTGCATAGACATATCTTATTTTAGTGGACCTTTCTGGAATCCTAAACCCATGTGCATGTGGTGATCCAGGGGACGGCGGCTCAACGGGTATAATAAAAAGAAGAGGGGAGAAGGGCAACGCTGATGTGTACCTCTGAAGATAGGGAAAGGTTCTGTAAAGTGATTATTCACCTGCAAAAAGGGCTAGTGGATTAGCGTACAGAAACATAATGAGACTGCAGAATCCACAAGATATATCAAGTGTGAGAAGGGTTGCCTTTAAGGACGGCCATTTTAGGGGATCACATGTTTTTTTTTGCACCGAGAAGGGCAATGGCCATGGGGAGAGCTGGAGATATTTGATTCAGATATATGGTGTGTAGATTGATAGCAGTAGAGCAATGGGCTACAAACTCTGACTGGAGTAGGAAACTAAACAGCCCCATAAGGAGCACGAGGCAAGCCAATATTAACTTGTCAAGTAGTTTATTGTCAAAATTGAGCAGACAGGCGTCTGTAAGATGTGCAGAGGTGTGTAGGTTTGTCAGGTTTAAGAAGGAGGGTAATGACTGTATCCATATTAAGGGGAAGAGTGCCCTCCTCAAGGACGGCAAAATAAACCTCAGATAGGTGAGGAACTTGCACATGTTTAAAAGCTTTGTAAAAATGTCCGGTCAGCTGTCAAGACCGGGGGGTTTGGATCTGCCTAGATTGTCAATAGCTTGCATGATCTCTTCTCGTGGGACGTGGGCTGCCAAGAACTGCTGTGCCTGGAGGTGAGCAAAACTATGGCAATCTCAGTGAAGTAAAAGCCAATCTCATCGGCTTTATCAAATGAGCATGTTGCATAAACTGTTTGGTAGTAGTCTAGGACTGTCTTGGTGATTTTGGCAATACAAAAAATGATGAATGGAATGCTCAAACACTCATCTCCAGTCACAGATGGGGGTTTAATCTGTTGTTCTTTTGCTCACCATGTCACCGCAGTTTGAATCCAGGCACATGCAAATCAGTCTTGACACTTCTCCCTATGGGAATAGTCTAGCCTAATCTGCCAGGTCAAGTCCTCTATGGACTGCAAACAAGCATCCTGGGACCGGTTTCGGGGTCTCCCCCTCATCAGCCAGGCTAGCTTGTAGCCAGTGGCACAGAGAGCAAGGGACCCATTCCTGGGCACACCCTGGGCAACTTTCAGCGACTTTAGCAATACAAAAGGATGTTGGACAGAGTACTGAACTTTTCAAACAATCACCCCAGTCACAGATCTAGGCTTAATCCATCGTTCTTTTGCTCATGATGCCACACCAGTTTAGACTCAGTCATATGCAAATTAGCCTTGACCCTGCTCCCCATGGGAACAGTGCAGCCGAACTGCCAGGCAGTCGCGGCTTGCAACAACCTGAGGGGTGGGACTGCGCATGTGGGGAATAAATAAGAATTCAAAAATAAGTAAATAAAAAATATGTCCTCTGCCGCGCGCCACTCCACTCCTCCGTCTCCTCACTGCAGGCACAGGCTCCCAGCCTGCCCTTCAGCTAACCTTGACGCTGCTTAAAGTAGTGTCAGGATTAGCTGGGAAAGCCCAACCATTTGTGTTGCTGGGCTAGAGAGAGCCTACTGCACATATGTGTTTGGCCAGCCCGAGACGGCCTGCCAAAGACACATGCGCTCTGAGGGGAATGCTCTATGCAGTCCTATGAAGTGCTCATCACTCCCATTCTCCCATCCTTTTCATGAAAAGGCTAACTTGATTCCAGTAGCACAGGGAGCAAGGGACCCACATCTGGGCATACCCTGGACATCTTACGGTGAGTTTAGTAACATAAAAGGGTGATGGACGGAGTGCTGAAAAATTTCCAACACTTCATCAGTAATCAACTCACTGCTGTCATTTAGTAAATGGTTAATGTATGTTCTCTAGTAGTCAGTTCACAGTATACGGGCCAGTGTGTGACCAGGGCGGTCGCCCTCCCCATATCTATGAGCTCTGGCATATTTAGGAGGGTAGGCTACTTATCGTTCTACCAAGTCACAGAACTCTTTTTTTTTTTTTAAAATCTTTTTTTTTAAAGTGATCTCTTATGGAGCTGAGCGGTCTGTGCGCCTGGGGTAGTCTCAGAGTCAAGAGCTTCGAGCTCTTGATCCATACTCGTCAAATCACCCCATGTGCTCTTCACGACCCCTGAGCCTGAGTTTAGGGTGAAGAATTCGTTTATAGCTGTTAGGAGCTCAGACTTAAAGACAGCATTGTATGGGTGTATGACCAGGAAGTTGAAAACAATAATCAATACACGCCCATGTTGTCTTGGGGAGTGGAATAAAAAGTTTACCCTTTAGTGTACGGATGGTGGGTGCATCAGATAAATGATACATATCAGTATGATTCTGAAGTGCTCACAATTAACAAGGTTTTGCACTGGTGGGGGCACAAGTGGTGCCCATGGTAGGCTCCACCCATTATAATCAGATCAGTATGCATGTGATTTATGGGGGTAGAGAGGTGATGAAAATATTTGGGTGTGTCAGTGTTCACTAAGAGTAGTGATCTGCCAGTCAGGACACCGGTTACAAGGATGTACTGGCCATCAAACAACCTGGTCCTGATAGGTTAAAGGAAGGTGTATTAAATTGCGCATTCCAAAGAACTATAATAGGAATGTTAAAAATTGGTTCTCTAATTGGCAGAGGTTTACTCCCTAGTCCAATTAGGGACCACAGACCTAGTCAGAGTAAGATACTACACAACCTAAATTATCCACTACTCACCCTTTGGTAGCTTGGCACAGAGCAGGCAGGCTTAACTTAGAAGGCAATGTGTAAAGTATTTGTGCAATAACTCATACAGTAACACAGTGAAAAACAACACAAAAAGTACTCCACAGCAGTCAAGAAAAATAGATATTTATCTGAATGGAATATGACCAAAACGACAAAAATCCAATATGCACAAGTCAA
The DNA here is from genome assembly GCF_031143425.1 of Pleurodeles waltl. Lineage (NCBI taxonomy): Eukaryota > Metazoa > Chordata > Amphibia > Caudata > Salamandridae > Pleurodeles > Pleurodeles waltl. The sequence continues at coordinate 1,417,721,534 of NC_090446.1, forward strand.
TGTATCACTTTTTTAAGGTTTAAATGAGTCTCAATCCTTGGTACACAGTACCAGGGATGCGTAAAAAATAATGACAGATGGAGGCCGCAGAGGAGGAGATGCATTGAAAAATGAGGCGATGCGTTGGATTTTCCGTTGATTTTTCTAGGAGCGCAACCTAGGTTCCTCATTGCAATGCAATGATATTTTGACACTCAGGGACAATGTGTTAAAAATCCTTGATGTGCTGGTAAGAGGGTGCAGGTGGTGTGTCGATCCGGTAGGCAATGCAGTGATTTTTCAGCTGTGAGGCAGGCACTGCATTGTTTATGCTGGTGTTGCATCGATTTTCCGACGCACTGGGATTTTCTTCTCTTTGGTGAAGTCTTTTTTGCCCTGAGACTTCAAAACAGAATTTAAACTCAATCCAAGCCCTTGGAGATCACTTGTGGGGAAGGCTGAGTGCTTCCAGCAGAGGCAGGTGCCAGCAAGCAGCAGGGCAACAAGCATGGCAGCAGTCCTTCCAGCAAAGAAGTCCAGATGAGTCCTTTGGGCAGCCATGCTGTCCATTTGAAGAGAATACAGTTGTAGATCCAGAAGTGTCTGATTTGGTGGAGTCAGAGATCTAGTTTATATACACACTGAAAAGTGCCTTCGAAGAGGGGAACTGTGGTTTTGAAGTGCACACGGTCCTGTTTCAACTCAGCCCTGTCTGTCCTTTGTGTGGGGTCAAGCCACTGGCCTTTGAAGTGTGAGAGACCTTCTACCCTTCCTGCCCCGAGAGACCCATTCAGTATGCAGATGAATGCGGATGTGGCTGAGTGCCCTGTTTTTATGACTGTCTGAATAGAATGCACAAGGGGGGCTGTCAACTAGCACAGCCCAGAAGTGGATTGGAGACAGGCTGTAAGGCACAGATGGCAGTAAGTACAGAGAAATGCCCAGTTTCTAAAAGTGGCATTTCTGAAATAGTAATGTTAAATCCAACTTCACCAGTAGGCAGGATTTTCGATTAACATTCTGGCCATACTAAACATGACAGGGCTACTCCTTTCAGATCAGAATCTACCACTTGAAAGTGCAAAACAGCAGTTCCAATGCTGGTATATGACAGGAGTGGGCCACACAGTAGTGAAAAACATGTTTGTGAGTTTTTCACTACCAGGACATGTAGAACACATAAGTACATGTTTCGCCTTTTATTATAGCACGCTGCCCTGTGGCTTACCTCAGGCCTACCTTAGGGATTACTTATATGTAGAAAAAGGGGAGTTTAAGGACTGGCAAGTTTTAAATGCCAAGTAGACGTAACAGTGAAACTGCACACAGAGGCCTTGCATGGCAGGCCTGAGGCATGGTTAAAGGGCTACTTATGTGGGTGACACAATCTGTGCCAGAGGCCAAATAGTAGCATTGAATTAACATGCCTTGGGTACATTAAGGGCCAGATGTAGCAAAGGTTTAGCGACTCGCAAACGGCGAAAAATGCAGATTGCGAGTCGCTAAAGCCACTTTGCTATGTTGAAGCGACTCACAAAATGCATTTCCAACTCGCAAATAGGAAGGGGTGTTCCCTTCCTATTTGCGACTCGCAATAAGATGTAATTCCCTTTGCGACCGCAATGGACTCGCAGTTACCATCCACTTGAAGTGGATGGTAACCCAGTCGCAAACGGGAAGGGGTCCCCATGGGACCCCTTCCCCTTTGTGTCTGGCATTAGAAATACTTTTTCAGAGCAGGCAGTGGTCCAATGGACCACTACCCGCCCTGAAAAATACCGAAACTAAAGGTTTCGGTTTATTTTTCAAAGTACAGCTCGTTTTCCTTTAAGGAAAACTGGTTGCACTTTGAAAAAAAGAAACTGCTTTATTTAAAAGCAGTCACGGACATGGAGGTCTGCTGACTACAGCATGCCTCCATCCCCGTGTGTGCCCTGAATCGCTATGGGGTCGCAAATTGCGACCCATAGCGACTCGCAGACGGTGTCTGAGACACCGTTCTGCATAGCAAATTGCGAGTTGCAATTTGCGAGTCCTTCCGACTCGCAAATTGCAACTCGCAATTTGCCACCTACCTACATCTGGTTCTTAGTGCACTTTACTAGTGACTTATAGGTAAATTAAATATCCCAATTGGGCAGGAGCCAATGCTAGAGGAGAGAGCACCATCACTGGTCAGCAGTGGTGAAGTGTGCAGAGTCCTAAAACCAGAAAAACAGGATCAGAAAAATGCAGGGAGGCAAGCAAAAAGTCGGGGGATGACCACCCTCAGGCTGTCAGGGTCTAACAAGGAAAAATAGCAGTGGACACCCCACATGCATGCATATTGGCAACCGTCTCAAGGGGATAATGAGTTTCCTGTAGTGATGCTAATGTAATGTGGTGCCTGGGAAGATATTTCAACACTTCTTTGCCTTTCCTAGGGTTATTATTGCCACAGATATTCCAAATGATACTTATTATATCTAATTCCTGCAAGTGCATAGGATGTCAGTTAGACTTAATGTCATGCTAGAGTTCAACATGTGGATAAAGAAGCCATTGGAAATGGGTTGTGGTGGAGCAGCACTGAGATAGCAAACAGCAATACAGCACAGAAAAAGAAACACACTTGAACAACAAAACAACTGATGCACATGAGTTTTAGCATAACCCCCAGCAATCTGTGAATAAAGCAAAACAGAGAACATTCAGGCGTACACCTTTGGGGGGTGGCCATGCCTCTGGGAATTACACCCTATATGAAATTAGGCTTAATTTGTTTCCGCGGTCCATAGTTGAGTAGTACCTATATAAGTGACCGTCATGCAAGGGAGCATAATAACTGGTCCATTACATGTAGGGTGTTTGTTGGTATCTGTACATGAGAGAGCACAGTAGTATATGAACGTTAGTCAGGGGGCCATGCAGGATGATGTCTCTGAGGCAATAGGTTAATGTTCCGGAGATCCATATCCAGATGTATGTCTGCGTCCACTGAGCGGCTTGCAGAAGTTGATTACCTCCACAGGGTTAGTGAAGTTGTGGAGGTGACCACCCACCTCCACCCTGAGGCGAGACGTGTATAACATACTATGTTTCAGTTCCTGTTTGCAGAGATAGGAATAAGCATCTGTGAATTTTCACCTAGCCTTCTGCACTGCAATGGTGAAATCAGTGTATAAGGAAAGTACTGAAGGGAGCTTGCTCTCTGGCCAGACTGAGTGCTGTTTTCTTGAAGTTGAGAAAATGCATGATAAGTGAAGGATGGACCCAGGGATCAATGTGCATGCTCCACCACAAATGTGTTCGTAAAAACCAGGCAGGTGAAAAATACAGTGAGCAAGTGAGGGACTATTAAGGCAGCTCATGTTTGTGGATGCAACCACTCCCATGATGCTTATATTGCTCCGCCGTGATCTTGTTTCAAGGTCTTCATTCTTTTCCATAACCTTTTTAAGCATGTGTTCCACTTTCTTCCAACATTTAGTGATGTTTGAGTTGTCATCCTTCACATCAGAAAGACGTTCCAGGCAAGTTACATTTCTGTTTATTTGTTCCCTCATGGAGTCTAAGCGATATTTGAGGGCATCAAAATGGGCATCAATCACCTGGAAGGCTCTATGGAATTTTGCCATCGTGGTGGCCATGCCGTCAATAGCTAATTCAGAAGCATTGTTGGATGGAACGTTCTCAGAGTCTGAGGGGGAGCGCTGCTGTGATGGGCCTCACACATGCCATAGATAACTTTTCATTGTTTTTGGTTGGTGTGCCCCCATGATCCACAATGAGGGAGTGGAGGGATGGGGCTGAAACAGAAACATCAGCCAAATATTGTGTGCAAAAGAGGTGTAAGAGATTAAAACAGGGCCACAGGTGAGTGGGTGGTGTAGTGCAGCAGTGCAGGGACATTAATTTGAGTCCAGAACTACGTAAGAGCAAACAGGGCATGAGGTACAGAAGGGCAACACACCAGCACTCAGATCCCAGAGATCAATGCAGGGATCGGATTGCCCGTACCTCCTCTCAACTACCTGGATTGCTGCAGGCCTGACTCTTCCATGCAGCAAGATAGGCAGGAAAATCCCCTGAGGCCACTGCCCTATAGCGACAAACACATAGGCTACATTTGCATCCCCTGCCATGACTCAGGGAGGCTGCAAGCGTCAGGGAGCCAGTGCCCAGAGAGAGATGAATCCAGCCCTCTCAGGCAGGTTAAAGTTAGGCTCCAACGCCGAGGATCAAATAGGCCTCATGGACGGCCTGCCCAGTACCACCTCCTCCACAGTGGCCGGGCCCATCAGTGCAGCAATAGCCATCATGGCACTACCCTCAAGACACCGGATCTTGGCACCCCAGGAATGATGCAGCAGGTCACAGTGATGGCAGGCCAGGAGACCAATATCAGAGCCCCACCTTCAGGCTCACCTGCGGCCCCTTTTGTCGCAGTGCCCCTGAGGGCTGTGTCAGGTCATGATAATGGAGAAGCACGTAATGTGCCCAGAATACCTCACAAGTGGTATCCTGCATCATGGTGCTGACGGGTGGTGTGGCATATTACGTCCAGTGTCTGATGCCAATGCCACATGACAGATTATAGTGTACTGCTAGATGTCAGGCATGCCTTCCTCAGGATCTTCAATGCTGTGTGGACAACTTTGGTCGCTGGCTTGGCCACACCGCCCAAGAATTGTGACTTTAAATTCAACTTTACCACTGTCAGGTCCTAAACCACTCACCTAGAATCTTAGGCCTTTGCTGAATCGAAGAATAGACATCAATGCCCCCTGTGGTGCATGGCCCACCTGGTGATATGCACTTCATTGTTGGAAAGGTGTCACAAAGGGAAGGCGTTTGGAGTGAGAGAGAGAGACAAAAGGTGTTGTTTCTGCTGTACGCACTTGGCATCACGTCTCATTGAGCTAGTGGGTTGGAAGGATCTGTGGGTGGTTTCTATTGAGCCTTCTGCATCCGGAGATCACCACCATGACTCTCAGTGTGATGTATGTTCTGGAAAGTAAGCATACAAGATTAATTCTTCCTTAAACTCAATCCCTCAGACATGCACATTATAGCTCACAAGACTTTACATGTTCTTTTAGGAGGGTATACCTTTACTTTGTGGTTGGTGGTATATTCTAAGAGGAAGCCCATGTGATGTTCACAGTGTATTCAATGATCCCCTGATTGATCGCCTCAAGGGATGAGTTATGGCTGTAAGGCATTCAAACAAGAATCAGCAATCAGAGTCTCAAGGGTTCTTTTCTTGTCTTGAGTTAAGTATTTAGATGCTAGAAAATTATACCATTATGTCATGCTTTGCTCCAATATCGATTCCACCTGCGATTGTCATTCAATACTGCTTTTTAGTGGTTGGCAAATAAATGTTCCATGTAGCGAATGTTAACTTTTACAGCCCAACTCTCTTTAGATAAGTTCCTTGTCTTTCGAAATATAAATGTTCACTCACCTTTTTTTAGTGTTTTCTTTTAGTTTGGGGGTTGTGGTAACCCTGCTTACTACTTGAACTAATGTTACCTCTCTTTCTTTACAAGTGCAAGGTTTCTGGTGGGTTCAAGACATGTGGCTGAGAAGGGATTCAGTGAAGGCACAGGGCTTTCTCAGGTAAGGCGCAAGGCTTCTTCCAGTAAATTGTGCTTACCCGGTTGCCTGGAGCGTTTCTTTTCTTGGGGAACAAAAAGGCCTTGGATGCGGTATTTATAGACTGCGCCCAAGATGACTAACATTTTCAAACTCTCGCAAGAGTTCTGGAAAGGCTTTTTCCTGGGACTGGATATCAGGAGGAGTTTTTTTTTCATTAGGCTGAAGGGAAAAGAAAGTGGCAAAGACCTGGTAAATGCAGTGTGGTGGCCTAAGGGCCTTGGGGGTTTTACATACATGTAGTGTGATGGCCTATGGCCCTGGGGGATAAAGTGCAAGTAATGTGATGGCGGGAGTAACCAACCATAGGATGTTAATCAGCTTCATGCAGGTGGCTTAAGGGCCCTGGACGATTTATTACACCTAGGTCCAAATTTAAGAACAATGACTCACAGCTGGTCAAAAACATTTACGCTGCATATCAACATTCCTCAGTGCTGTCCGTGCACCGTATTTAAAAACTGGCCGTGGCTCTAAGGAAAGGTTAGCATAAAAATATGATGCTAACCATTGTAACAGGTCATAAAAATATAATGCTAATGCTGCAAAAGTGGCGTTAGCATGATTAGTGGCACATTTTTTTAGGCTAATCATGCTAGCACCATTTTTTCCTCAAAAGCATCAGAAAAATGATCTTTTGTTAGGTTCTACTTTCCCTGTCATTGCACTATTCCTTATATCTACAACCGCTTGACTCTCATTTGATGTAGTGTCACTACCAAGGGACAACATTTTAGCTTTAGTGACTGAATTAACACTTACTTCTTTCTTGGTTATGCGTTCTTTTATCTCCTTGAATTCTACCAATAATTTTGACTCTATATGGTCTAACTTGCCATGCAATTTCTTGAAAAGAGTTTCCATATGTTTTTGTAAGGGACCATTGTTGTCTGATGATTGTACTAATGCATGACCCCCGTGCATTTCGGTAATTATTTTGCTACCCTTAGGGAGCTGTGGAGGTGGCAACATAAACTTAGATTTGGTGATCTGACTACTTCTTTTTTTCTTGGGTGGTGAAGGAATTTGGTCATCTGTACTGTTCGATGGATCGATTTCTTCTATTATGTCTGTAGGTAATAAAGGGCCTAAGAAAGATCTAGGATCCACCCCAGTGAATTTTTCCTTTGTGGATTTTAATTCAGAGATTAAACCTACACCCTCAGTGCTCACTTCAGTGATAGCCTCATGTAAGACATTTTTTGTTGCCACTAAACGTGCTTCAACATTAATAATTTCTTCATTAATTTTCCCCAATGCATCTGTAAGATAATTGGTAATCGTATTAGTACTTCTCTGGGTTTTTGTATTGATACCGTTCCCCATTTGATTTTGATTTTTTTTCCCCATTATGTATATGGGGTTACTATGTTGGACACTCTTAGCTAGTCACAGCAAAGTATATGCAAATCTCTAAGCCAGATATCAACAGGGTGTGCCGGGCCCAGCCGCCTCCGGGCTCTGGCGGGAGCGCAAAAGAGTTATTAAGGGGCTCCTACCCCATCCACAGAACCGGCACCAGCTACAAGCACTTCCCGTGAAGTGGAAGCGCAAAGGAGTTATTAGAGGGCTCCTGCCCCTGTCCACAGAACCGGCACCAGCTGCAGCTCAGAGTCCTTAAACGTCTCCTTCTAGCCCTCTAGCACACTGAGTCATGAAATACATAAGAGAGTCAGCCTGGTGAAGAGCACGCCCCAACCCAGTATAGGTGCCCAAACCAGTGATTGCCAAAAAGATATCGGGGGGTGGCCCAGCCCAGCCTCTGTCAGGCGCTGACGGGCGAAGGACGGGCCCGCCCTTGGCCCAGGCTTCACCCGGGCGCCGCCCACGCGCATCCCGCGAGATGGGAGAGCTCCTTGCAGTTTATAGGAGCCTCCCATTCAAAGTAGCAGCAGCAGCCAATCAAGCGCGACCCGCGATGCGGGCACGCGTCACTGAAACAGGAAGGGGCTCCTCCCTGCCCCGGCAGCAAAAATGACAGGTCCCGCGAGGCAGGAGAGCTCCCTGCAGTTTATAGGAGCCTCCCGTTCAAAGTAGAAGCAGCAGCCAATCAAGCGCGACCCGCGATGCAGGTGCGCGTCACTGAAACAGGAAGAGGCTCCTCCCTGCCCCCGGCAGCAAAAATGACAGGTCCTGCAAGGCGGGAGAGCTCCTGGCAGTTTATAGGAGCCTCCCGTTCAAAGTAGCAACAGCAGCCAATGAAGCGCGACCCGCGATGCGGGCGTGCGTCACTGAAACAGGAAGGGGCTCCTCCCTGCCCCCGGCAGCAAAAATGCCAGGTCCCTGCTGAGTCATGCTGAGAGAGGAGTCCAACATGAAGCCCAGGTTGCGTGCGTGGGTGGTGGACGAGGGTGCGGTGCCCAGAGAGTTGGACCACCAGGAGTAGTTCCATGATGAGGGGTTGGGGCCGAATATGAGGACCTCTGTTTTATCGGTGTTAAGATTGAGGCGGCTTGATTCCATCCAGCTGGAGATGGCGTGAAGTCAGTTGTGGAGGTTGTTTTTCACAGTTGTAGGGTCTTTTGTAAGGGGGAAGATCAGCTGGGTGTTGTCTGCGTATGATACTATGTTGATGTGGTGTGTCCATGCGATGTTGGCGAGTGGGGCCATGTAGACTTTAAAGAGCGTTGGGTTGAGGGAGTATCCCTGGGGGATGCCACAGATGATCCTGGAGGCCTCTGACAGGAAAGGTGGAAGGCGGACTCTCTGGGTTCTGCCGGTGAGAAATGATGAGATCCAGTTGAGGGCCTTGTCGCGGATTCCGGCGTTGTAGAGACGAGTACGAAGGGTGTGATGACATACTGTGTCGAAGGCTGCAGAGAGGTCCAGCAGGATGAGTGCTGCGGTTTCGCCTTTATCGAGCATGGTCCTTATGTTGTCAGTGGCGGCTATGAGTGCGGTTTCGGTGCTGTGATTTTTTCTGAAACCAGATTGGGAGGTGTAGAGTGCCCTGCTGTCTTCTAGGAAGCAGGAGAGTTGGGCATTGACGACTTTTTCTATGACCTTGGCCGGGAAGGGGAGGAGGGAGATCGGCAGGTAGTTCTTGGGGTTATCAGGATCTGCCTTGGGCTTCTTAAGTAGTGCGCTGACTTCTGAGTGTTTCCAGATTTCCAGGAAGGTGGCTGATTCGAAGGAGCTGTTGATGGTGTCGCAGAGGTGGGGGGCGATGATGATGCTCGCCTTGTTGAAAATGTGGTGGGGGCAGGGGTCCGCTGGGGATCCGGAGTGGATGGAGGCCATGGTGTGTGCGATGTCATCTTTATTGACAAGGGTCCAGGTGTGAAGGAGGTTGGTGTTGCTCGGGCATCGGGTATGAGTGTTTCTGTGGTCAGATTGGGGTTGAAGCTGTTGTGGATTTCTTCTATCTTGCGGCGGAAATGGGTGGCGAGGGAGTTGCAGGACTCTTGCATGGGGGGGTTCATTGGAGCAGGTCCTGGGATTTGAGAGTTCTCTGAAGATGCCGAAGAGTTCTTTACTGTTGTGAGCATTGTTGTTTATACGGTTTTTGAAGTGGGTCCTTTTAGCGGTGCGGATCAGCTGGTGATGCTTGCGGATGGACTCCTTGAGTGTGATGTGGTTGTGTTTGGTGGGATCCAGGCAAAAGGCCTTCTCTCTTTTGCGGCATTCTCGTTTGGAGTTTTGTAGATCTGGGGTGAACCAGCTGGGTTTGATGCTGTGCAGGGTGTTTGAGGGTTTTTTGAGCGGTGCAAAGGTGTTGGAACAGTCTGCTAACCAGCGATGCAGGTTGGTAGCGGCTGTGTCGGGTGCGTGGTTCTTGGAGGTGGGTTCTGGGCAAGGGTAGAGATCAGTTCTTCTTCTTGAGATTTTGCTCTAGTTGCGTGGGGGGGCGTGTGCGGTGGTGGTGGGTAGCTGGTTTCTGGTAGGAGAAGTGGATGCAGCGGTGGTCTGTCCAGCCGAGTTCAGTGGTGTGGCTGAAGGAGACGTGGCTGTTGGCAGTGAAGATGGGGTCGAGTGTGTGGCCTGTGGTGTGAGTGGTGAAGTGACAAGTTGGTTGAAGCCGAGGTTGGCGAGGTTGTCCAGTAGGTGGTTGGTGTCGTTGTTGTTTTCTAGATGGAAGTTTAGATCGCCGAGGAGGATGTAATCTGCTGAGGCGAGGGCCTGGTCGCTGACGATGTCGGCAATGGTGTAGCAGAATTGTGCTCGGGGCCCGTAGGTCTGTAGATCAGTGTTCCTTTGAGGGTGGTGTTGACATGGATATTGAAGTGGAGGTGTTCGGCGGAGTTTAGGGTGTCGTGAGTGCTGGTCGAGACTTTGATGGTGCTTTTGTGGACGATGGCGATTCTCTATCCTGGTTTATTGGTGCGGTCTCTCCTGGTGATCTTGTAGCCTTCAGGGATGGCAATGTCGGGTTCAGAGGTCGAGCTTGTACAGGTTTCGGTGAGGAAGGCGATGTCCGGTGATATGGAGGTCAGCAGGTCCCAAAGTTCGATAGCATGTTTGTGGATGGAGCGGGTGTTGAGTAGAATGCAGTTAATGTGGTTTTTGGCAGGTCTGTCGTGGCGCTTTAGGGTGCAGGTGAAGTGGCAGGCTTGGCAGGCGAAGGGTCCTTTGGTGGTCCTAGGGGTGGACTGGAAACAGCTGGAGGAGCGTCCTGGGTTGAGGGCGTGTAGGTCGCTGGTGGTGTAATGGCGTCTGTGGTGTGAGGGGGCTGCGGGCCAGGGGGACTGGCACTGGGCGCGGTCCAGGTGTGGACGGGTGCAGACGAGCTTGCCTCTGGCACGCCCACCGCGTGCGCCCACTGCACAGTCGCGCAGCGACCACCATTAAGAAGGGAAGAGGGAGGGAGGAGCAGCTGGGAGGCAGGAGGGGAAAGCGGATGGGGGCATGAGGTGGGCGGGGACGCAGGTACGCAGCGGCGGGAAGGAAGAGGATCGGCTCAGGGAGAGCCAGCAGAGGAGCACGCAAGAGGCAAAATGGCACAAAATACGCTGAAGCAGGAAAAAACAAGGCACAGTAAAAACTGTAGAACAGTCTAGGTACGCTTACCTGCATTGCATCACTCTCACACATGGAGTGGTAGAGGAGTCAATTTCGTACTCAAATACCTGTAAAATAAAATGAAAAATATTTTGTACATCTCTATTTGTGGAGTATGCAAAAAATATCTAACAAAGCCCATGATATGCATATGTAACACAATCAAATCAATGAAAGGGCCACATATGCAGAAGACCATGATAAGTTATTCAAGGAGGGTGGAATACAGTGGAAATGTGGACTGGCATACTGTGCCAATGGTGACTCCATAGAAATGATACACAGGTGGCACAGCGTGCCACCATGAGTCTATAAATGTGTGACTTGATGTGTGGGTCAAGACCATGTCACTAAGCCAACAGTAGCACCGTCAACTCATGTCAACAGCTATTACAGTCCAACATTTTCATTTCACTATCACATTGTAGAGAATGATGCCTTTCCTCCTGCAGAGCTGCGTGTCCTGGATTTCTCTGATGGTTTGGATGACCACCTGCTGATCATCAATGCTGACACTGCAGGATGTCCTGGGCTCCTTCCATCTCCAGTTACAGGGAGGACACACAGCATTGCGGGTTCTCCACATGAACCACCCAACAGCCAACACACAGCACCAACCAGTACAGCCACCACTCTGGACTCTGAGGACCCAGAAATTACCTTTCAGAAGACAGCAGTAGGAGTGCAGCCAGTGGGAGTGCCAATATGCCTTGGTCCAAATAAGGACAACTCACCAGCTATAAGAGACATCCACTCTCTGCTACGTGGGCTTCATCAGTCCCTGGCCAACATAGTTTCTGTGCTGAGGCAGCTGCTGGAACAAGTCCCCTCCCAAAATGACATCAGCATGATTGACAACAGGCTTGGGGCTATCCAAAATGTCCTGGAGTCCAAGCAATGGAATCTGGCTTCCCTCCTTGAAAACATGGCTGCAGTGATGTAGATGTTGTGTTGCAAAACCAGCAGCTGTTCCTTGATGCAGTGATGCCTTTTGCTTTCCTACAAATGGCAGCTGCCGGCACCTTTGATTCCACATCTCCATCCCCTGATGTGTGTGCCTTCCTCAAATTCAACACCAGCATCACGCAGGGAACAGGAGGCACCACCACACATCAGAGGAGTAAGATGTGGAAGGAACATCATTTACCAGAAAAAACACTTGGCAGCTACAGTCTGTGACACATGAACAGAAACTCTTTATTTCTGTGCTTAAGCTTAAGCTTATGCCACTGTAGTAACAGCTGGCAACATGCCCTCTTCACTCTACCACTTACTTACTGACTTATCATGCATGGACTGTCATAGTCTCTATTCCTAACTATTGTCAAATGTGATACCTCCTTACTGATGCACACCTCTACTACACATGTCTAATGATATGTCCCTCCCCCTTGGACTTTGACTGGATATTCAATGGCTGGTGATCTGTCATGGAGTCAATATACTGTACATTTTACATCATCTGAAACAAAACTGGCAATGTAAATACATGACCATAATCACATATGTTCTGCAAATTTTTCAGTGATCCATTACCTGTTGAAAATGTATACATTGTGTGAAGCTATGACAATGCGTACTGAACAAAAGGCCGTGTGGCTTTCTGCTAGACACAAAGCCACACACATAGACTCAAACATGATTAAAGTGACTGATAGCATTGTGGACTCCCACAAAATTTCTGAGTTTTCCAAGCATGTATTAAATTGGTACCATGCAAGTTTACATATGGCTGGTATTGCTAATAACACAAGTGTCTGAAAATAGCTCTGACAATTGTACCAGTGCAATCTTGATGTGACAAATAAAATAGGCATATGTAAGACCGTTAGGGTAAGTCGTTAGTGTGCCAGCATCTAGTTTTCAAATGTGGTGGAGTGCAGTGTTCTAAACTCTTGAACAATTAAAGTAACATCACTTTCCGAAAACAATAGAGGGTGTCTGATTACCTGTTTTAGGAATTGCATTCATGCACAATCAGAGTGCCGGTAATAGTGCCGAATAGTGTTTTGGGTAGCTGGCCTCATACTTCAGCCAATCAGACAGGTACTTTGCCATAGGGGATTCATATATTCATACATGTAAATCAACACTGATTGCATACCCAAAGGCATTTATCTAATGTGCCCAGTGCAGACATGATAACACCCAGACAGTTAATCATCATGGACACCATATTGTGGGAAATAACCTCCACTAACTGAACCTATACTAGCTAATCTTAACTTAGCCCTATAGCTAACTAATCTTATTCAAACTTATCGTATACATGTAACTCCACAAGATAAACATTGACCCCTTCCCCCACTTAAGAGACAATAGACGAGAAGGACAACATTTACTAAAGAAAAACATAGACTAACTAAACCTCCTGCCCAAACAAATTCTTCCAAAAATTCATTTGTTTATTCAGTGCTGCTCCCCATAAGTGAAACATAAAAAGTGTTGATACATTTCGTCTGTCGCCTTCCACTGGAAACTGATCCTATTCACATAAACTCTACCTATAGATGTTGAGTTCTTTGTTTGTTTTTACAACTGCAATGTTAGGAGTATCGTTTCGGCCATCTTTGAATGGAGAGTATAACATCAATAACCAGAGTAACCAGAATCTCACCCATTACATTGTCTCATAGACATATTTCTATTGCTTCTTTCATAATAATTATCAAATCTTCAATATTAAATATTTAGATTCATTCACAATTGATAAAACCAACTCACCAGTTTTGCAGATCATTATCATGAGTCCCATTTGGGAATACTAATGCACTATGTGACCTCATAATATAATATAAAGTTTAGGCTACTGCAAGTTCCTTCATGAACCTCCCAAAAGTGTTTAGCTGGTGGGTATGTTATATCATGATTTTTAATTGCTTGATGATGTTGCTGAAACTTAAACTTTAACTTGTGGATGGTACTTCCCACATATTTTTTCTGACACTCACACTGTATGATGTAGATGACAAAATCTTTTTCACATATTATTCTTTCTGTGATGGTGATCTTCTTCCCTTCCATTGTTTCATATGTTTGCGTATTAATGGCATATATTTCAGGCTTTACAAAGCCCACATCCTCAGAAACCCAGGCTCTTCCTTGTTAACCAAGTTGTTTTGTCCTTTTTGATAAATAGGCTCTGTGTTAAAAGGTTTCCTAATGATTTCGTTTTGAGATATGTTATTCTTGGATGTTAAGCAATCTTGGCGCCAATATGTTGATCTTGTTTTAATATATGTCAATTGCGCTTCAGTATATTGTTGATCACCTGATGTTTGCAACTATATTCAAGAAACAACCTAGGACCAGATTGTTCATCATTTTAGTTTTTATCTTTCTTTATATGTGCACGGCAGGAATTGTATTTATGAAGTAGATCCTCCCTTCTCTTGCATTTGACTCTTTCATATGCATCTATGAGGACCTGTTGTGGATATCCACTCTCTGAAAATGTTTGTGTCATTGCAGCTATTTCACTTTCAAATGGTTGATCATCAGAACAAATCCTATGAGCATGCAAAAACTGACTGTAGGGTAGACTCCACTTTAGTGCTTTAGGATGCCCACTGCTGCCATTAAATATTGAGTTTCATGATGTCAGTATCCGATATACAGTGGTTTCAAGCTTCTCTCCATTAACACCCAGCAGAACATCTAGGAACTAATTTCTAGTTTTATTCCATGTTGGAACCAAATGGATGTTCAGGTTATTCTTATTCAATGCATTAATATATTCCTGTAATTTATTCTCATGTTCGTCCCATATAATGAATATGTCATCTATAAATCGGACCCACAGCACGACATTTCCCATATAAACATTCATCTCATCAGACCTGGCCACTTCTTTTTCCCACTAGGTGGTGCAAATGTTGATCCCATTGCTGTGCCTTGTTTTTGAATAGAAAATTCATTATTGAATATAAAAGTGTTGTGGGTTAGATAAAATGATAATGTTGTGTAGCCATTTTAGTTATAGCTTCATACACATTATTTTAACAAAAAAGGCCCGCCCCTGTGCACTTTAACCTAGACACATTTTCTTCAGCTTTGTTTTTATTATTTTAACAATAGCCACATTTGTGGTATTGTTATATTTTCTCTATCTAACTGTCCTTTGCCTAGGCCAGCACTGGGTTCTTAAACAAGACATTGCTTTCACTCTGTGCTTTTCTCAAAGCTGCAGTAAGATAGGTTGCCGGCAAAAGTGCTACGCTTTGTCTCTAATGTTCACAGAAACATACACACTCTTACGTGGGGGTCCTTTCTTGGAACATCAGCTGTTTTATTATAAAAACACTACTTTGACTCATGTAGTTAGAGGGAGATTCCAGCCACATGACCACGACTGTATGTTGATTGCTGAGTGCTTCGCTGCAGCTGCTTATGTAGACTACAGGCCTCTTGCTCAGGAATGAGGGATGATGTCTTCCCAGGGGAACCTGAAGGGCAGAGTTAGTGCTTAACATACTTTGCTCTAACATAGCCTAGGTAGGAGTTATTCTTAATGATATTAGTGAAAATATAATAGCGTTATTTTTATGTTTCGCTCTCCTTGCCACAATTTTAATCCTTTCATGCTTCATCGTCCTAGTTATTGAATACATGCTTTATTATCTAAGATGCTGTTGCTTCAATAAAACCTAATTGAACTATACCCTGTCTCTGATTGTCCTTGCATATGTGAGACTGATGTAACTGAGAGAAACGGATGAGATCTGAGTGACCACGATTTCCCTGAGGAGTCATTTGTGCCATGCACTCAGTTGCCCAATCATCCCTGTTCTAGGATGAGGCACTCCTAGGTAGCCAGAACAAAACCAGGATTAGGCCGACAGGTGTCTCCTGTGGTGGGTTAAGACTCTGTCCCCCACAATGCAAGTGATTCTGAAACCCGAATCCAGTAGTCTCATTAGGATAATGGGAGCCTACGCGACATGGCGCCACCAACGTTTGGTCAAGCACAAATGTTTTGGTCCTCCTGAGTATCTCTGTCTCACTACATGCAAAGACACCTCAGTACTATATACGGAGAATTCAGTGGTATTGAGGATTTTACTCCTCAGCTAAATATGGAGTACCTACCTAATGCTGTATGCTGTTTAAGTTTGAACTCTAAAAGGGTAATCCCTATTTGGTGTGCTTATCTCTGAACAAAATTACCGATTCATTAGGGCGAACCTGCAAGAGGTAGGAATTGCAGTCAATATGTGACCACCCCTTACTGCACATTTATTGGCACATGGCCTCACGGCCCAAGGAGATCCTGCTACATTTGTTGTTGAGACTCGTCCAGCCTATAGAACAGAAATGTTTAATCCTTGGTCACATTTCCAGCAGTTGATAGGAACACAAATACATTTCATCACTATACACCTGCAAACATACCTGCACAATATAGAGCATATTCATATCTAGAAATACTTTTATCTTATCAAAAACATAATATTTGGTTTGATGGCACCCCACCCCATACAATTCTGCACGTTAGGTTAGGTCCTCTAAGTAATGAAGGTCTTACCTGGCCTTTATTGGCCACATATACAGAAATCTTGTCAGTCGCATATATGCTGAGCTTACAGCAATATACAGATGATTAGTACAGTTTGTAATGCAAACATTAAATACAAACCCAGCACCTGCTGCCCAGGCACAACCACATGCAGTAACAATAGGCATTAATCCTGTGACTGTACATTCAATCATGGGTAAAGCATCCGCCAAACAAGAAGAGATTCTGTTTTGGTTAGATCAAAAAATAAATGCACTGGAAGCAGTATTTCCCCATACGGACCTCAGGATAAGCATACAATATTAACTACATGCTTGCCGTTTTGGATGGTTCCCACAGTAGGTAACTGCAAAACATGGGACACAGTATTTGCCAGGTTTTATACTATTGCACCCAGTAGACCGACACTTGCCAATCTCTGAAAGTGTTAAAACAAATTCAAGACGAATACGGGGCTTCCCCAGCCCTGGACTTGGGGATGCAATTTATGGCCAATTCTGCCACTGTATCTTCCAAAATACTGAGTAATCTTAAAGGGGATGTACTAGCAGTGTGCATGCGGCTCTGGGGTGTTCCTCCACAAGATCACGAATGTGAGCTGCCAAAGATTATCGAGGATACCTACTCTAGTATTGGTCGAGATAGTCTGGGGGGCAGACCCACAAAACCACAGTTTCAGGGTAAATCTAAGAAAGATTTTACCACGCAAGCTCATAGGGTTCTAAGAAATGCTGGGATAAAAAACAACAAACATCTAAAAAAGAAAGGGGAGAATCTTCGTTTACGGAGACCCCACAGAATAGATATAATCTCAGAAATAGAGATAATATAAAAACGTCTGACAGATATCAATATACTGATACATGCCGATCTTGTTCCTTTCAGGACCCACCGGAAAAACGAAGTGAGAGAGGTGGGCAGTCAGAGCGAAGAACTAAGTATGTGAAACTGAGACAGGAATCACAACACTCTACAGAAGTTTCCGTTAAAAAAGAAGAGAAACTTTATCAACAAAAACTCCAACTCAAAAAGAAAAAAGTAGTAGCAGTTGTTATTCGTCATGTCACTCAAGAAGAGGGCTCTATTGAAGAACAAGAAGTGGGCGCTAGCTCTGCTAGACAGCGCTGCAGAAGTCACATTAGTTTTCCGGAATCTTCAAGAGCATCTGGAGGGGAAAGAAACTGATGACTTCTTGCAAGTTGAAACTGCGGACATGCGTTTCTCAACACCTGATAGGGTGTACAAAGTAATGTTACAGTTAGAAGGAGACATTGAATGCACAATTGAAGCAATCTTTTGGGACTCCGTCGTAAATAGATATGATATTCTATTGTCCGAAAGGGATTGGACACCTAAATTTGTCCATACTTGCCCATAAGAGGAATATGTTATCAAACCTTCTTTCTCGCCTCTTGTTTCCGATGACCTCGCAGAATCCTGCTCCATCGATTGGACATTAGAGGACACACCCACCTAATATATCGCGAACATTCGTACAGAATAGTCTGTGACTACAGACATTTAAACAGTCATACCCGCACATATGCTATACAAAACTCACACAGCACAGCACTTATGAAAGACATAGGCCCATATTTATACTTTTTTAGTGCCGCATTTGCATCATTTTCTGACGCAAAATTGGCGCCGATTTTGCATAAAAAAAAGATGCAAATGCGGCGCAAAAAAAGTATAAACATGGGCCATAGTGCGCAAAAAATACAAAACAACACTGGATATTTCCAATGGTTTCTTTTGCCAAAACATAGTGCCTGCGAGTAGTGACCTGTCCTATGTAGATGATATCTATCTTACTGATGATGAATTATTGCAACATCTAAAACGGGTAGCCAGCATTGTTTTGGGATTTGCCAAATTCGGCTATAAATTCAATACAAAAATTTAAAAAATAGCCTTACTTAGGTGGTCATTCTGACCATGGCGGTAATTACCGCCATGGCGGAGGTCGGCGGTAGCATCGCCAACAGGCTGGCGGTGCACCGCTGGGCATTCTGACCGCGGCGGTTCAGCCGCGGGCAGAAACGGAAAGTCGGCGGTGTACCGCCGACTTTCCGCTGCCCGTCTGAATCCTCCATGGCGGCGGAGCGCGCTCCGCCGCCATGGGGATTCTGACACCCCCTACCGCCATCCTGTTCATGGCGGCTCTCCCGCCATGAACAGGATGGTGGTAGGGGGTGCCGCGGGGCCCCTGGGGGCCCCTGCCGTGCCCATGCCAATGGCATGGGCATGGCAGGGGCCCCCCTTTTTAAGAGGGCCCCAAAAAGTATTTCAGTGTCTGCCCAGCAGACACTGAAATACGCGACGGGTGCAACTGCACCCGTCGCACCTTCCCACTCCGCCGGCTCAATTCTGAGCCGGCATCCTAGTGGGAAGGTTGATTTGCCCTGGGCTGGCGGGCGGTCTTTTGGCGGCCGCCCGCCAGCCCAGGGCAAATGTCAGAATCACCGCCGCGGTCTTTCGACCGCGGTGCGGTGTTCTGACGGCGGTACCTTGGCGGACGGCCTCCGCCGTCCGCCAAGGTCAGAATGACCCCCTTAGTGTCCTGTTTTTGGGATACAAGCTGTCAAGTGAAGGGAAGAGCCTAGCGCCAGAATTCTTAGAAAAATGTGCACAGTTACAACCTCCAAATACCATCAAAAAACTCCAATCCCTATTGGGTTTCCTAAATTTTCCACAACTTACATTCCAGATTACGCATCATGAACAAAACCCTTATATGACTTAATATGTCCTGACTTTTCTAGTAAATTTTTGACAGTCGAACACACACACATTCTCAGACATTCTTGCAGCACAACACCTACACACAAGGGACAATAAAAAACATCTGGTTTTTGGAGTAATTGCTGGTGCCATTGGTTTCACCTATGTAACTTTCAATGAGAGTGAGACAGTCCCGATTTCATACAAATCACGTTTATATTAAGCAGCAGAACAACGCTTTGCTCCCACTGAGAAAATTCTCACTGCTATTCAGATGGCTGTCATTAAAAAAAGATCACTGGCCCAGGGAAAACACATTATTGTTGTATCTCCAATTCCAGCCCTTGAGGCTGTCACCAAAGCCAGCGTTCCAAACGCTAAAGCATTGCATCCACATTGGATCCACTGGGTAACTTCTCTGACAGCCACTGATGTTGACTACATCTTCGACCCAAAGTTACAAACTCAAGAATTTTTGCAATATGAACTAGAATACCCAGTTCTGGCAAATACATTGCCTATTGATCAATAGCAAAGAGTCATGTACACCGATGGTTCAGCACAACCTGCAATAGGCACAACGCATCAATATTCGCCTGCTTGCGCAGCTGTAAGCAGCTAAATCGAGGGTAATAAATTCTATCCACAGCATACTTTCACGTAAACTCTGGGGATTGCACTACACAACTGGCAGATCTAAAGGCTCTGGTGATGGCCCTGGAACATACGAATCCTGCACAGCTAACACTGATTGTTTGTGATTCGTACTATTGTGTTCAGTCTTTCAATGAATATCAACATTACTGGCGCCAGAATGGGTTCAGAGATTCTAAAAGTAACACCAACACCAAGACCTAAAACAAGAGTTGATCAAAGCAGCGCATGAGGGGGTTGCCTCCACTCATGCTGGTGTGGCAGCTACAATATCATTAATGCAAGCATGTTATTGGTGGTCAGGTCTATACAAACAGACAAGGCAGTATGTCCTTTGTTGTGACATCTGCCAACAAATGAAGGGGTCCATCATCAAAGTGCACCGCAGACACCCCTCCTTATTTTCCAACAAACCTTTCAATGTGTGTACTTGGACCATTGTGGTCCCCTAACACCAGACACTGCATACAAATACATTTTAGTTGCAGGCTCCAGATTTCTATGGGTGTGGCGACAACGCTCGGCGGACGCTTGGACTGTTATTAAAGATTTGCAAGTCTTTATCAGCATAAGTCTTTATCAGCACATATGCAGTTGCATCTTTCCACTCAGACCAGGGCCCTGCTTTTGCCTCAGGGGCATTCAGGGACGCCATGGCTTCATTAGGGGTCCAACTACTCGTCTTCATTTCATCCCAAGGGAAATAGTGTTGTGGAGCAACAAAACCGAGATTTAAAGCAATCCTTAACAGCCAGAGTATTAGTTACGGGTCATAGTTGGCTAAATCACCTGTATGAGTCCAGGGAGCACTTTATAATCTGCCTAGATGGTCCCTGGGGGGAGTCGTACTTCATACGAGTGCCTGTTTGGAACTCAATCGTATGTTCCAGATCTTGATGGTAATGCTGTGGGGGCGGCAGAAACACCTTTTGACATAAATTAACATGTCACTGTCTTGCAGGAATTACAACTGTTCCGTGATGACAACACTTCTGCAGGTGCTGCCTCTGTAGAAATTAATGATGTACCAATAACATCTACCGGCTGGATTCCAAAGGTTGGGGATCTAGTATGTGAAAAATTTGCTGTGAAAAAGGAGTTTGGTCCTTCTTATTGTGCACCAGTCCCAGTCCTGGAAATACACAGCACCAGAACTGTCATTCTACAACCTTTGCCTGGTGCTAGAGAAAATCTCAATCGACAATGTCAAGTTACACCATGTGGCCGATCCTGCATAGTCGACCAAGAGGAGCAACCAGTAGTTCCCGAATCCCTCTCACTACTGGTGAAGATGTCCCTCTACAAGTTTTGCGCAGCAACGCTGACACCTCTCCGAGCTTGGGGAGAGTGGAAAATGATCTTGCATTAGTTTCACTAACATCTATTACAACAAACAACACAGACATTGCTGATCGATTTGATTCATCTTCTACACAGACAGATGGTATCGTTTACAGTGAACCACCGTGGGAGACCCCTACCAGTTCTCCTCCTTCAAATACAGCTTCAGTTTTTGCACAAACTGTTTCTAGATACTTTTCCGACATTAATGACACCTTTTCGGACTCTGCAGAGCTCCACTCCATAGTTGGACAAAAATGTAGGCCTAAGTTTAGAATTCTCTCTTGATCAACTGTTTATTCTCTGTTTATTCCTTTTTCTCTTGACCGCCTCGTTCTGTACCTCCACACCCACACCCACGCCCCCTGCCTTTGTTTGACTTTGGCATGGCCATTTGTATAAATCTCATCTGCCCTTGAAAATTCAGCTTATTTCGCAGTGCTTCATCAGCTGATGATCCTGGATCTGAGCTCACATCCGAACTGCTAATAATGGCAGCCAACTCATTTCCAACATTCATTTTCTCTTTCACACTTGGAGTGATATATCTGCAAGCAAATGTGTAGATCCTTCAATGTTCGGAATCAATCTTGTCTCTGTTGAACTTGTGCGCTTCTATGGCTTTAATTTCTTCCTCCTGCTTGGTGATATGTTCTTCCATTTTATCTAACAATGTTTTAACCTCCTCTTGGTTTGGTATGTTCTCTAGATCTTTCATGAGCTTTCTCAATGATCTGAGTCTGTTGCTCCATCTGCCTTTTGGCCTGTATTGTTAAATTACCCATGAGTTTTGAGGAACATGTGTCCGTGTGCATTCTCCACTCCTCTAGTAAGTCTGGATCCATATCCCCAAACGTGGGCAGAATTAAAATACTGAGTCCTTGTGGCACTCTTCCATAGTCCATGTATTTAGTCAATGTTGTCATTTCCCACCATTTTTCAGTTTTGAAATTTGTGCTTTTTCAAGCTCTTTCATGATATTGATTTTGTTTGTTTATTGCTAATTTTCTGCACATTCAACGACCCCTTGTTAACCTCAAACACACTCATCACTGCTTTTTTCCACATGGCTCTGCATTCCTCCAACTTTGACAAATATTTAACAATGTGGATAACAATGTGAAATAGATGAAGAAAAATGACCTGGGAGATGTTTTTAGAGTTCTTCCAAATCTCTCTCTCTACATATATAAATGTATATATATATATATATATATATATAAATATATATATACCAACATAACAAAATGTAGAATTCCGGCCGCTTCACAGCGGCGAGTCAACGGCAAGGTAACGCCCCTTAAAACATTCCAACACCACGTTGCCTGAAACATCCAAGAGACCTCGGTGAAAACAAAACCACCTACTGTGACTCCAATTACACCAGCGTGTTTATTCAACTTGCAGCAGGGAGAATGAAAACAAAATCCTGACGCGTTTCGGAACCTACGCTTCTTGGTCACAGGTTACAAATGTGCTATTCCCACAGTGGTTAAATGACAAATCGCTCCTGCATTCTCATTATAAATATAGACAGCGGACTAACACAAAACCTTAATGTTGTATGTGAACATTTCGGCCATCCTAAAATATACCCAGTTACTATTCATCCTTACCGAGCCTCATATATAGAAAAGTGCAGATAACATTATTGTAATTTTCTAATCATTATTATTCAAAGATTAAATAAAATACATTATTTGTCAATTACCTTCAATGTTACTATCCCCATTCTGTTCAACAAGAAATGTTTATATAATTCAATATTCCTGCTGGGGGTACAACAAAATTTAACTGAAATCCCTCTTTCCCATTATGTCATTCTTAAATATCTGAATAATCAATACTCCAAATTACTTTAATTTCATACTGCACTGACCCGTTCTTGGATATATTAGCTCTTTTGCTGATATCAGTGATATTCCTATGGCGCGATGTCATCCTAATAAGAAAAAAATAAAAAATATAAAGAAAAAATCACATAATCTGCATTTTATAACTTACAATTTCTCAATAAATATGCACCATAACCCTCTTAAATCTATACCTAAACTAGCAACACTGAAAATTAAAGAATTTGAAAAATTTAAGAACATGAATTGAAAAAGCAATAAATCTTACCATGCAATAATGAAATAATAACATAATATAGAAAAGTAATGAAAAAGCTGAAAACACTTCAAAGAAAATCTACGTTCTATCCTAGATGAACTGATAATTCTTCATGAAGATAAAGACCTCCCGGATGGGTTGTCGCATTCTTTATAATGAATTTTGACTCCAATCTCCTAATTTCCTGTTCTCTGTTTCCTCCTCTAATACGAGTAGGAACATGGTCTAGCACACAGAATTTGAATAAATTTACATTCTTCAGGTGAAATGTAGCAAATCTTCCGTAGTTTGGTATAAGTAAAGGATGCAGAGGATTCGTGCTTGAGTCTTGCAATCCAAATCTGAAGAACCACCCAAGAGAGAGACCCTAAATAGCCCTGACAGGGGGATTGGTCAGCTAAACAAGACGTTACCTGCTGGCACTGGCCACTCAGATGCTCCCAGAGTGCCCTGCCAACTTAAAATACAAGATGGCAAAACCCAGGGACACTCTGGAGAAGCTCTGGGCACCACCCCTGGGGTGGTAATGGACAAGGGAGAGGTCACATCCATCTCCTAAAGGAAATCCTTTGTTCTGCTTTCCTGGGCTTGAGCTGCCCAAGCAACAGGAGGGCAACCTGCATGTGAGGTGGCAGCAGCCCGGGCTGCCTGGAAAGCCTCAGTACTGGCAGTACTGGGGGTCCTCTAAGGAGCCCCCAGAGTGCATGGAATCATAAAACCAATGCTTGCAAAAGCCTTGGGGTATGATTCCAACATGTTTGATACCAATTATGGCCATATTCGGAGTTACCACTGTGAAGCTGTACATAGGTAGTGACATATGTATAGTGCACGCATAAAATGGCATCCCTGCACTCATTAACTCTGGGAAAATGGTCCTGGATGACTTGGGAGCACCTCTGCTCGTGCAGGGGTGACCTCACACACAGGTTCTCTGAACCCATCCTTCACAGCTTGAATGCCTGATACATGGATGACTTATAAGTGCCTTGGTGCTGCAAGGGCAGTCCCATAAAAGCCTTTGCATGGGCTCCCTACGGGTGGCAAAAGAAATGCTGCAGCCCATAGGGATCCCCTGGAACCCCAATGCCCTGGGTACGTAAGTACCATATACTAGGGATTTATAAGGGGTGACCAGGATGTCAATTTTGCATGAAATACTTGGTTACCAGTATGCAGTGACAACATTTAGGGGAAAGAGAACATAAGCACTGGGGTCCTGATTAGAAGGATCCCAGTGACACAGCCAAACACACTGGCATCAGGCAGAAATTGGGGGTAACATGCCAAAAAAGATGGTACTTTCCTACAATATATGTATATATTTTAAATTGTTTTTTATTAACATATACCCCAGTACATATCCCCCAAAACCCCTCAAAAATAAATAAAATCCTAAATCCCATGCACTAACTCCCCTCAAAAATATAAAAAAACCCTCAAAAATAAATAAAATCCTAAATCTCACGCACTAACTATAACAACCATGTCTTATAACTAACCTACTCTGTGCTACCTTACCTATGCCTACCAATCTAAAACCCACTAAAACTATTTACAATTTTAAGGAGGGGAAGAGAAGGGAGAGTGAAGAGGAAAGGGCCCAAAGTCAGTGCCTTTTCATCTTCTTTTTAATGTACTTTAACAGTTTCAAATTACTTTTGTTAGCCTCCTTCAATTTGGACAACCTCTTCTTAATTTCGGTCAAGTCCTTTCGCATTTCTTCTTCAAAATTTGTGGCAGTGAAAGCTGGTCTTGGCTGTGGATGGGATGGTGTTGAAGTAGGGGCTGTTAATGTTGAAGGGGCAGAACCTTCAGACCCACCTCTGACCTTCTGCATTGAGGTTACACTTGTTGGTGTTCTTGTTGCAGGCTGTTTAGCCGGTCCTCCATTACCTGATGCTTTTTCACATTTGTATCGCCTACCATCCTGTGGCACCCTTGCTGTACCGGTATCTCTCCACCCTTTTCTCAAAGGCATGCTTCTGTGCTGTCATTGAGGCCCCTAAAACATGAAGGGAACATGTCATCAAAGTCTGTGCTGGGCAGAGTAAGAACAAGCATGCAATGGAAACAGTATATTCAGATCACACATGTTGTCCACCAAACCTCATTAAACGTCAAGCCCAAAGTCTAAACCAATCTGCCGCCCAAGCATCTATGGTGTATTGTACATGTTTCAGGCACAAAGGCTAACCAATGTTGCACACTATCAGAGCACAAGCTTGTAACATCTCCTAAGTACTGACCATACACATCTCATACACAAGTGATGTGACCATGCTCTCTCATACTCATTACGAGGGGTTAATCATGTAGGTCCCTCTGCACACATATTTTTTATTTAATTTTTAGAAATGTACCACACTCATCAGAATGAGAGCTGAAATCTTAATGTGGACTCAACTAACTGCTGGCCTTCTCAAAATGCTCCCTGCGTGGCCGCTGCATTACTCATTTCTGAAGAGAAGTAAAGCACCCGTGGTGCAAGTATCTCACTCAGAAGCCCCTTAGAGGTCACTTCACATGCTCATTAATTGTACCATGTCCAGAGTTACTTTGTGTTGTATGTGGCACACAGAGCAGTAACGTACTGTGAGAAATATGTTGCCTACATTCATACACCTCTGACACATTTCTTTACTGACATCACTGTGTTTGTGCACATATTTACCTTTTCCAAAGACTCACAAATCCATTGCAGCAAACGTTGGCAGCTGTGCATCATTTTGTTGTATTCCTCATCCTCAACATGACATCAGACATACTGTCAATACCCAAGGATGGATATGGTGTCTTAATTGACACACATGCCATTTTAACATGGCATTGCACATATCTTACTACCTCACTCACAACCCTTGCTCTACGCATTTGACATACAAGGTAACACTTACTAGTGGCATCGGGGTCTTCAAATCGTGAAACATCTCCAATGGTGTACGGTGCAAGTCCACCTACAAGATATGACAGGAAAACAAAGCTTTATAAACGTTGAACAAAGAACAGCATGGACAAGTGTTACACATTCCTCTTGTTTAGCTGATTAACCTAGGTTTAGGAATCACCAACTGGCATCTCCTACATGTCAGTTAGACAGACATTGTTACCCCACAAAAACACGTATAGATATGGGATTCCCCCATATGTACATATATCAAATACATACATAACAATTTCTTGGGCACAGGACACTGTCAATTGTTTGAAGCTTAGGACCTTGTTTAAAATCTGTGTGAAAATGAAGCATCAACTCAGACACTCCACTTCATCTGTGGCCCCCCTACCACCACCTAGCTCTACTATGTGTGTGCCATATGTGACATACGGCGCAGCATGGCACAGATTAGGACACATGTGTTGTAAACTATGACATCACTGTGGCACTTTACATGCTTTGCACCATACATGAAGGTGCCAAACCTGCTAAGTGAATTTAGACACATTGAAAACAATAGGAGTGTTATTTTACCAATCTGCCTAGGCACGCATTCAATTTAACTCAATAAAGGCACTGTGAAATCTAGTAGACTTTACTGGTAGATTTTTGTGAGCCTCCTACTGCCGGAACGCACCCCTTGTATATATCACAGCTGGTACAGGCATTATGTGGTGCTAAGGTTTTAAAGTGCCAAAATGCTTGCATTGCACAGCTTTTGGTACAGCAATACTTGCCTCCAACAACCACATTACCTTAAAAAATATGACACTAATGTTATAGTAAGAGCCACTATGCCCTTCTTAAATTTGTGCCCTTGTTATGTCACTCTGCACATACATGACTCAAGGAACACACACATCTACCACTACATATACTCCAGTATCATGTTTGTCATCACTTAAACATTACATTGCAAATTTCCACAGTTGTCAATCCCATTATGGATATGGCCAGTTGTGCCTGGAAAACATGAACCCATGCACCATTACACATCTGTGTTCACTTTTCTGCACTTCAATATGTATATGCCATACACAAGGTACAAGGAGGAATGTGCTAATTGTCAGCACCCAGTGATTTGCTGAGCTCTCATGAATGCAGGTTGGCTGAGACACAGAACTTGCTGCCCTCACCTTTGTCATGACATGCTAATATGTGCCTTATGGCCTACTGTCATACTAATGCAAATAAGGATGTAGCTATGTTCAAGAGGTACTTACCAACTGTTCCGATGACCCGAATCACCAGGTCATCCAGGAGATCTTGTTCACAGGAGATGTGGTCTGCCCACCGGTGCTTCAAATGGTGGTCAGTGAGCTGCACAGAGAAGATACATGCCAGCTGGTACAGCACCTTGGCCCAACACAACTTCCATGCCTCCGTCTGGTAGCCCATTGTCACATGGCCATCCATGGCCACCATGTTAGGGAGGTAGTGGTAGACCAACCAGATGAAGCCTTCAAGTTTATTCCCAGTCATCTACTTTGCCCTTCCCTTCCTTGACATGTTGCAGTATCCCTCCACTACAAACTAAATACCCCCAAAAATGAACATGGTATTCCCCAACTAACCCTAATGTAGGAAAGTCCTCCTTTTTGCACTGGTTACCCCCAAACCTTTTGGACAGATACTGGTGGTTTCTGAGTTTGCTGTGCCCTGGGTACTGCTTACCAGTCTCAGGGCTCGTGCTTTGTGTAAAGTAGATATGCAAATTAGGCTAATTATAATTGGCAGTATCAACCCACCCATAAGTCCCTAGTATATGGTAGGGCATGTAGGTTTAGGGACCCCATAGGTGCACTGCTGAGGTGCCCAGTGTCATTTGAAAGGCTGGCCTGCCTTGCTGGCTGCTTTTAAACTAAAGTTTATGCAAATTCGACTTTGGAATTAAAAGCACTTCCAAAGTCTTAAACTACCTACATTTTACATAAAAGTCTCCCCTAAGGTTTGCCCTATGTGCCCCTATGGTTGGGTGCCATGTAACTATAATCAGGGACATTATAAAAATTGTTTTATAAACCCTGGTAAAGGTAAAATAGCCAAATTAATTTTTCCCTCACTGAAGTGAATGGCCTCTATAGGCTAAAATGGGGAGACTCTATTTTAATGAATAAAGTCCCCTTAAGTGTCAGATACATTGAGTTTGACATCACATTAATTGTTATAGTAAATCCGGCAACTTACAGTTGCTGGATTTAATATAACTAGTTCAGGTAAAGAGTTTAAAAATTCTACCTGAAAGATACCAACTTCAGCCCTGTAGTGCCTGTTGGATTTTGCCCTTTTGCAGGGTCATCCTCAATCTTTTTGCCTCCTTCCTCCTATTTTTTATGACCTGTTTTTGTGGCTTTAGAACTCTGAGCACTTTACTACTGCTAACCAGTGCTAAAGTGCATATGCTCTCTGTGTAAATTGTATGTAATTGGTTCATCCATGATTGGCACATTTTATTTACTAGTAAGACCCTAGTGCAAACCGCTGGGCGTGTAAAAACGCTGAAGAAAATCTTCCAGAAAACGACTAAGTCCGATGGTAAACTTTAACCGAGGCCTCCTGCATTCTGTAGCCGAGCAGGGCTCCATCGTGGTCAGCCTTAAACTTTGACGATTTTATTCATTATGGTGTCAAATTAAAGATAAAAATATTTCGATTTTTATAAATTGGTTTTGCATTTTTAAACAGTTTACTATGTTTTATTTAATTACTGTTTTGTGATACTTGAATGTTT
The DNA here is from genome assembly GCF_031143425.1 of Pleurodeles waltl. Lineage (NCBI taxonomy): Eukaryota > Metazoa > Chordata > Amphibia > Caudata > Salamandridae > Pleurodeles > Pleurodeles waltl. The sequence continues at coordinate 1,417,750,166 of NC_090446.1, forward strand.
TACACACTTTGGGGGTCATTATGACCACGACAGTGAGTGGTAATGTGGCGGCAATACAGCCAACAGGCTGGTGGTACATACCGCCATATTATGAGATTGGCGGGTTGGCTGCAACCAACCCGGCACTTCTCCACTCATACCCCCAGCTGCCAGAGATGTCCATCTCCAGCCCGGCGGCCTGTATAGCACCGCTGGCGGCATTATGAGCCTGTCTACCTCCATGGTTTTCATGACGTTAGCAACGCCACGTAAACCATGCGGTAGGCTCCACCGATGACAGGGAATTCCTTCCTTGTCACCGGTAGGCGCTCCGCCACCCTGCAACACTCACCTGACACTCCCCTCCATCCATACTCCACCCACCCCGCCGATCCACACACACACACACACCCTTACCCCCATACAAACACACGCCCGCAGACACGCACCACACTGGCATACACACATTCATACACACATACTTCCAGACATGATCACACACATTCTTACAACGATCACACTGACATGCAGACACACACTCAATTCTCCATTCTTACATGCATTCTCACACACACTCACACATTCATGCACACACACACACACACACACGAGCCCCACCCACTCCCTACCCTGTCAGAAGCCCGACTTACCTTGGTCGAGGAGGTGTTCCAGCAGGGAAAGAGAAGGGGCACTGCTACCGCCAGCAGAACACCGGCAGGCCATATTACAGGACATAATACGGCTGGCGGGATTCTACTGCTGTGGCAGAGCTGGTGGTAGCAATGCCAGCTTACCACGTCTACCAGTATGATCACTGCCGGATTTCCGCCCTTCTTGTGGCGGAAGTCAGGCAGTGCTCATAATATGGCAGACGGATGGTAGCTGTGGTGGCCGTCACTGCAGCGGTAGGCGGTTTTTACCGGCAATGTTATAATGATGGCCTATGTCTCCTAAGTTAAGCCTTGTCGTTCACTGTCAAGCTGCCAAGGGTTGTGCTGGCGCAAATTTTTGAGACCTAACTGACCCTAGTGGGGGTTTGTGATCTATTGCTAAGTGTAGGTACTTACCTGCCCTTACCAATAATCCACTTTCCAACACCCAACTACCCCAACAAATGTATCTAGCCCCAAGACAAACACCCGACAATACTGACACAATAATAGCACGAATATTACTAACACAATGACAACAATTACTAAATGAACATCGACTTGGCATTTAAAAGTACTTGCCAAGCCTTAAACTCCCCTATTTCTACATATAAGTCACTCCTAAGGTGGGCCCTAGGTAACCCATAGGACAGGGTGCCATGTAGGTAAAAGGCAGTACAGATACATGTGTGTTTTATATGTCCTGGTAGTGGAAAACTCAGAAAATAATTTCCCACTACTCTGAGGCCTGCTTCTTTCATAGGCTAGCATTAGGGCTACTCTCATAAACTGTTTGGGTGGTAGATTCTGATGAGAAAGGGGTAAGCAGGTCATATTTAGTATGGCCAGAATGTTAATCACTAAATCAGGCTTATTGGTGAAGTTGGATTTTATATTACTATTTTAGAAATGGCACTTTTAGAAAGTGAGCATTTCTCTGCACTTAAAATCCATCTGTGCCTTACAACCAATCTCCAGTCCACATCTGGGCTGGGCTGGTTGGCAGCTCCCTTGTGCATTATACCCAGACAAACACAGGATACTCAGTCACATGTGCACTTATCTGCATACTGAATGGGTCTTCCTGGACTGGGAGGGCCTGATACTTACATTTCAAAGGCTAGTCCCTACTGGGACCCTGGCAGACAGCGCTGTGTAACTGATCGACGCAACACCTGTGACTTTGTCCCAAGCGCCCAGGATTTCATCGCATCGTCCCTGGGTGTCAAAAGATCCCCTCATCGCAGTGAGGAAACAAGACTGCATGCCAGCAATTGACGCAAAGCCCCTTGCAGCGTGGGAAGAAACAACACGTCATTTGTGCCGCGTCGGAAAATCTGCTGCACACCTTATTTTTCAATACAACTCCTCTTCTGCAGACTTCTTGCATGGTAATTTTGACGCAAACCAGGTACTTTGTGCAAAAAACAGACAACTCTTGATTTCTAAGATTTCAGACTCTTTTTAATCTTGCAAAAGTGATATCTCAACTTGTGCTTATTGAATATTTATTGTTTTTTACCTTAATTTAACCAGATAAATATCTTAACTTTTTCTAAACCTGAGTGGTGTATTTTTGTGGTATTTAACACATTGGCCCTCATTCTGACCCTGGCGGTCGGCGGAGAGACGGCGGTCGGACCGCGAACAGACCGGCGGTATTAAAAATGGCATTCTGACCGCGGGGGTCCCCGCCGCGACCGACCGCCACTTCTCCACTCCGACCGCCACGGCGGTCATGACCGCCGGGCTGGAGTTTGCGCACTCCGGCCCGGCGGTCGTCCCAAGACCGCCAAGGGTATTATGACCCTGCCTACCGCCGCGGTTTCTTGCGGGCGGGAACCGCCGTGCGAACCATGGCGGTAAGCACTATCGGGGCCAGGGAATTCCTTCCCTGGCACTGATAGGGGTCTCCCCCACCCCCCACTACCCACCCGAGTCCTCCCCCCACACCCTCCACCCCCCTGCCACCCCCCAGAGGTGGTACGAACCCCCTCCCCACCCCCAGCCCGACATGCACATACATGCACCCCGACATGCACACACCCCCAACATGCACATATACACACCCCCTACACACACATACACAACGGGGACACATACCCGCACACATACATGCAGACATGCCCACCTGCCGAACAGCACACATTACCCATAGACACAGCAGCACCCCCCGCCCGCATACACGCACTCACACACCCCCTCTACACACTCACACGCACACCCCCATGCACTCCCACATCACACAACACCCCCCCACCCCCTCCCCTCACGGACGATCAACTTACCTTGTGCGTTGGTCCTCCGGGAGGCGACGGGAGCCATGGGGAGGTGACCGCCAACAGAAGACCGCCAACAGAAGACCGCCACACAGAAATGTGGGTCGTAATTCTGTGGGCGGTGTTCTGCTGGCGTGGCGGTGGAGGTTGACCAGTCTCCACTTTCCCGCCGACCGCCAGTGTGGCTGCTGGCGGTTTTCCGGCGGAACGCTCCCAGCGGTCAGAATGCGCACAGCGGCATACCGCCACGGTCGGCGGTCTTCACCGCGGCGGTAACTCGGCGGTCTTGCGAAAAGACCGCCAGGGTCAGAATGAGGGCCATTGTCTTCTAAGTTAAGCCTGACTGTTCAGTGCCAAGCTACCAGAGGTTGGGTACAGGATAATTTGGATTGTTTGTGACTTACCCTGACTAGGATTGTAGTCCTTATTTGGACAAAGGTGAATACCTCTGCCAACTAGAGACCCTGTTTCTAACAGTTATTTTCTGATCTGAAAGGTCACCAATGCAGAATATGTATTATGTTGTCTCTATTTGTCCCTTAGTCCCATTATTTTAGACCTGCAGAAGAGTGATGTTTTTTATAAATGTGCACCTATTTTGTGTGTTGTGTGCCATGAGACAGATGATGCTCCCTGTGTGTTGCATGTGAATCCCAGCCCCTTGGCCTTGGAATACCTCCCTTGCACAAAGTGTTGTTGCTGCCAATTGCTCGCAAGCATGCATATGTGTATGTAGTTCATATGCACAGTGTGGCACAATTGCATGGGATGTATTGCAATGTATGCAACAAGTTTGCACACACATGTGGGACAGGACAGAGCATGAGGTGCTTTTCTGCGCTGCCCTGCATTACTAGTCCAGCCCTGCAAAGTACTATGGGGGTCATTACAACCCTGGCAGTCGGTGTTAAAGCAGCGGTAAAACTGGCAACAGGCCGACGGAAAAAAAATGGAATTACGACCGTGGCGGAAACCGCCAACTTAGACAGCCACTTTAACACTCCGACCGCCAAGGCGGTACAAACAAACACTGCGGCGGTAACCGCCAACAGACAGGCGGAAGACAATGTACCGCCCACGGAATCACAACAGGCCAATCCGCCACCTTTTCTGGGGCGGATTCACCGTGAACAAAAACACGGCGGAAACAGGGCTTGGAAGGGGAAACGCTCACCTCTACACATCCCACATGGAACCAGGACGCCATGGAACCGGAACTTCAGATTCTTCCAGCCTTTATCTTCAAGGAGCACGAACGCCGGCGGCGAAGACCACGGTGAGTACTGCACCTATGACACAGGGGGGGAGGGAAAAAACAGTGACACACGCAACACGCAAAACCCCCACTCCCACCCTTACCCACGACAACACACACACTAATACATCACAATACATCACAGTTACACCCCCCAACTCCCCCTGGAATAATGCAAGGACAAAAGTAAATGAGTTGAATGATTGTAATATATTCAAAGACAGTAATCAAAAATATATAAATGTATTTAGATATTCACACTATAAACAAATATATACACCAAGAATCCAAGTCCAAGGTATTCTACTATCATAGTCCGTGGACCACTGGGCCCAAAACGCATGGGCGAGGCCCACACTCAACAAGAGCAAGACGGAGAGAACACTACTGGGGCAGGGGGGAGGGAAGGGGGGACACCTCAGCTGGATGAGTGCACAACGCCAGATCCACGAGGGGGCTCCATGCCCACTGTAGAATCCTGGGGAGTACAAAGCCACAGTCTCTCAAGTCTCTACAGTGGGTGGTTTTCCCACTGTTCAATTCTGGGGAGTGCAAAGCCACAGTCTCTCAAGTCTTTTCAGTGGGTGGTTTGCCCACTGTTCAATCCTGGGAAGTGCAAAGCCACAGTCTCTCAAGTCTTTCCAGTGGGTGGTTTGCCCACTGTCCAATCCTGGGGAGTGCAAAGCCACAGTCTCTGAAGTCTTTCGAGTGGGTGGTTTGCCCACTGTTCAATCCTGGGGAGTGCAAAGCCACAGTCTCTCAAGTGGATAACATTCTCCACTGGTTTCTGGAGGGGGCTTTGTGCCCAGAGTGCTTCATCCTGCCAAGGACTGTGTGAGTGGATGTGATACTCCACTGGTTCTGGAGGGGGCTTGGTGCCCAGAGTGCTTCATCCTGCCAAGGACAGAGGTAGTGGATGCCTTTCTCCACTGGTTCTGCAGGGGTCTTGGTGCCCAGAGTGCTTCATCCTGTCAAGGACTGTGTGAGTGGATGTGATACTCCACTGGTTCTGGAGGGGGCTTGGAGCCCAGAGTGCTTCATCCAGGTCGTGGCCGCCTCAGTAGCGTCAGAATCTTTGGCGCTCACCGGCCTGTGGTGCTGGTGGCGGTGGTGTCCTGGGCAGCAGTGCTGGTGGCGGCGGTGTCCTGGGCAGCGGTGCTGGTGGCGGCGGTGTCCTGGGCAGAGGTGCTGGTGGTGGCGGTGTCCTGGGCAGCGGTGCTGGTGGCGGCGGTGTCCTGGCCAGCGGGGCTGGTGGCGGCAGTGTCCTGGACAGCGGTGCTGGTCTTGTCCGCCGTGCAGATTTTTCCAGACTTGCGTGTTTTACTGTGCCCCTTCCCCACCTTGGGAGCTGCTTTGGTGGCTGATTTCTTTCCTCTCTCCCGCCGGGCACTGGACAACTTTTTGTGCTTTACAGGTGGGGGGGACTGTCTGTGCTCTGGCTCCTTGCCACACTGGCTGCCCTGCTGCCTGGCGCACTCCAGAAGCCAGTTACCACAGGCACCAGTGGTCCCGCAGATGTTGTGGCCGAGGTGCTGGGTTGGGACCTGGAGAGGCGGGCCCATGGAGACTAAAGGGGTGGGGGAGGTGAGGGGAAGAGGTCAAGGTTGGACAGGAAAAGTTTTTGGGGAACACTGGGATGGGTAGATGGAGGGGGTTTGGGAGTGGAGGAAGCGGTAGTGGTTGTAGGAGGTGTACGTTTGGTGACTTTGGGTGAAGGTGCATGGGCTGGAGGCTGTCATGAGGCGGATGGCTGTTGGGTGGGTGTGTGGCTGCGTTTGTGTACCTTGGGATGTGGGCTCACAAACACACTGGGAGAGGACACAGGGAATGTGTGAATGGTAGTGGGGGTGGTGAGTGCACGTGAGCGGGGAATGGTGGTGGGTGTGCTGCTGATGGACATAGTGGCTGAGGATGTAGTGCATGCAGGTGTGAGTGGAGACGAGACAGGGAGGGAGGAAGGAAACTAGGAGGAGGGGAACACAGTGGAGGCAGTGGATGTTGGTGTGTCTGCATGTGTATAATGCTTGCGTGAGTGCCTGTGGGATGTATGGTGCTTATGTTTTCCAGAGCTTCCCTTGTGTGTTGAGGTGTGTGCATGCTGGTCTGATGGTGTGCTTGGGATAGGCTAAGGTATGGTGGATTGGGTCTGGGTGGAGGAAGTTGGAGGGGGAGGCTAGAGACATGGACAATAGCTGCCATCACTGCTGAGGCCAGAGTCTGAAAAGATCGCTGATGGGCTGCCTGACCAGAATGAATGCCCTACAGGTATGCATTAGTTTGTTGCAACTGCCTCTCTACACCCTGGATGGCACTCAGAATGGTAGACTGCCCAACAGTGAGGGACCTGAGGAGGTCAACGGCGTCCTCACTGAGGGCAGCAGGGGTGACAGGGGCAGGGGCTGAGGTGCCTGGGGCGAAGGAGATACCCATCCTCCTGGGTGAGCAGGCACGGGGAAAACGCTGAGGGGCTGCTGGGAGGGCAGTGCTGGTGGGGGGGGTGGCTGTACCTGTAGATGCGGGGGGCACAGAGGGGCCCACCACTGCAAGGGAGCTCTCATCAGAGGAGGAGTCCGTGTCGCTGGTCTCAGCTCCTGTCCCCGCCGTGGAGCTCCCCTCACCCTCCCTCACTCTGGTGAATATTGACTCCGTTGTGTCGCCCTCCAGGGACATGGGGGAAGCAGCTCCCTCGTGCTCCGGTGCCACTGCTCCTCCGCCTGATGATGCTAATGCACACAAGAACAGGGAGACCACAAAAAGGGGGGGGGGAAGAAAGATGTTCAGTGCATGCAATACCGCTACCGTTGGCGGACACTACAAACACAGAAGCCCCCTGTACTATGCCGTGCACTTGGAGTTCCCTAATCAATCCCAGGGACCTGGGTTACAAGGCTATGTCCGATTGCTGCACACATGGATGTCACAGGAGCCTAACTAGGTGTAGTTGGCACTGTACACAGGTGGGGTGGGGTGCCACGGGGCCTGCCTTAAAAATGGACCTTGCCTACTGACCTCGCCCTGGCCTAGGGGAACCCACAGCCCATCTCCCCCACCCAGACACCTCCAATGTGCGCTGAATCAGAAGAATGAGAGTGTACTCACCCCCTTGTGGCTGCTGTGATGCCATCAAGCGCCAACCCAACTCCGGGTACGCCACCGCCAGGATCCTGAACATCAGGAGGGTCATGGTGCGACGGGCACCCTTCCCACGTTGGGAGGCCATCCCCAGCTGGGCCTCCGCCGTCTTCTTGCTCCAGCAGCGAATGTCCTCCCAACTTTTCCGGCAGTGGGTGCTCCGTCTGTTGTAGACCCCCAGGGTCCGGACTTCCTTGGCGATGGCACGCCAAATGTCCTTCTTCTGGTGGGCGCTGACCTACAGGAATGGTACAGGGGAAAAGGAGAAGATATTACCGTCCGCGCCATCACAGTCATTGGCCCGCATCCCTACCCTTGCCATGACGCACATGCACTCACCATCGTTTCATGCACGCCTCATTCTCACCACCCCTATCTTTCATCCACACCACTCCACACTGGCATTGCCCATACAACATGCTCACAGTGTAATTACCTGTTTGTCTGGCGGACCGTAGAGTAGCGTGTACTGGGGGAGGACCCCATCCACTAGTCTCTCCAACTCCTCTGTGCTGTTGGCAGGGGCCCTTTCCCCAGACACACAAGCCATTGTTTCTTCCAGAATGAGGTCACAGCAGCACTTGCAGTGTAGGTCCTCTCCTGTCGAAGATCAGGTATCAAGTGAATGAACAGACAGAAAATGGCGGCGTCTGCGGCGGTGTGTACCGTCACCACCGGGGTATATCATCATTGGCTCCTGAGACCCATAGGGTCCAATGTTAACCAATGCAGGATTGCGCCGCGGTCTTCGACCGCCTACCAAGACGGTGTACAATGCCACCGCAGTTACCTCATATCCCCTTGTCCCACTTTACAGGTCAGGCAGCCGCCATTTCATGGGCCCACAGGGCATTATTTTGGACTGCGTCACTCAAATCTAGGCCTTGCTGTCAGAGTCACCAGATCCTCGGGTCTGCGCATGTTCCCAACACGTCCACCACTGAACAGCTCCAAGACTCTGATAGATAAATCACAGAGGCTAAGAGAGTTCAAGAGGGGAAGAGGGGATTAGGAAGGGAAACAGCTGGGAAGGAGACCTGTAGTAAGAAAAAGGTTAGAACACACAATATGAAAATTATATCTCCTGAAATCAATACGAGACTATGATTCTAAGCATGGTCATTCTGAAAACATGTACAGTCTAAGAATGAAGTTTAAAATGACTAAGTTTCAAGATGGCCGGATACCTGTAAGGGAATAAAGATGGATTAAATGAAAACTTTCTTATTCAAGTACCTTCCTTTACATGAGAATCAGAAAAACATTCTGACTACATTTTAAACCAGTCATATAAATCCTTTTTTGAGAATGCATACTAGGACCATACAATATTGCATCTAGAAACTCTGATCTTCTGTGTAATCTTAAAATGTTTCAACACAAATTGCGCATATTGTAGATATATATATATATGTGTATATATATTCAGGAAAACAAATCACATAACTTGCAACTCGAATATTACATGATAAATATCTTAGAATAGTGGCATACAATAAACAACATGAATTAAACTTGAGGAGAGAATTGTGCGTCTGGCCGATTCGAGTGTCACCATGTAAAATGCCAAGAAATTATAGTACGCAACGAATATCAAAGTCAAATCATCATTTAACGAATTGCGCGTCTTGCGGATTCGTAAACCACGATGTAAATGCTAAGAAATAACAGCTCACAATGAATAACAAGATCAAAGTACAATGAAACGAATTGCCCGTCATTTGCCGATTCTTAAGCCACCATGTAACTGTCAAGAAATGGTTGCGCGCATTGAACAACTAAGTTAAAACACCATAAAACGAATTGTGCGTCTTGACGATTCTTAAGCCATCATGCAAATGTTAAGAAATGGTAGCGTGCAATGAATAACAAGAGTAAATTATCATAAAAATGAATCGCGCGTCTTGTCGATTCGCAAACACTCAAGTGCATATTTTACATGTGCAAAGTATTCTGTCAAATCATAAAAGAATTAGGCCTAAGAACATGAGAGTTCTCGTTGACGGTGTCGGGAGGCCAGCCCAACCACTGTCTTACCGCCCAGAACAAGGATCTCCAAATGAAGAATGAAAGTCAGATGTCTAGAAGATCAAATAGGCCACCGGGACAGGAGCTCAGGAAATAGCTGCTGCTCTGCACCGGGACCTCTGAATAGTGAGCACTTCGAGCTGGGCTGGCTCCTTTTTATAGAGTCTTGGCCCAGCCCACAACCACACCTAGGCATGTTGCAGGGAAAGTCTCTAGAAGGCCCTGGAAAGGGACCACACCCTAACACACCCTGAAAGCCTGCAGCAATACATTGCAAATAAACAGCAATTGTAAGCAAATTAAAAATAAGTCTTCAGGATTGAACTCTGCAATGAAAAAGTTTAAACAACAACATATCAGCACAATGCAAAAATTACATTGTTTGAGAGTGCTGGGTTTTTGCATTCTAGTCGCCAATAGAGCTCGCACTGCCCTGGTGTTGACACTTGCTTAAACACTGATACAGGCATATGTTGATTTGCAAATATTTTCTGATTAAGCTGTGTTTACGTACCTCAGAGTTGGTTGACTTCTGCTCGCTGTTCTCCTCCATAGGCACCGTCCGCTGGGGCATGTGAGGAGATGGCGGCATCCTCCGGTGTACAGATCGCTGGTGGACCTGTCGACAATGGAAGAGCGACATGTGATCATCACTTACAGACTTGATCGTACCACAATCCTGGAACTATGTGCCCAGTTGGAGCCAGACCTCATGTCAGCTATCTGCCATCCCACAGGAATCCTCCCTCAAGTGCAGGTGCTGTCAGTACTCCATTTCCTAGCAAGTGGGTCTTTTCAAACGACAGTGGCCATAGCATCAGCGATGTCCCAGCCTATGTTTTCCAACGTGTTTTCCAGAGTGTTGTCTGCCCTCCTGAAACACATGCGGAGCTACATCGTTTTCCCTCAGGTGGAGGATTTGCCTACAGTGAAAGGTGATTTCCATGCCCTGGGACATTTCCCCAACATCATAGGTGCCATTGATGGGACACATGTGGCCTTGGTCCCCCCACGCAGGAGTGAACAGGTGTACAGAAACCGGAAGAGTTACCATTCGATGAATGTGCAGATGGTGTGTTTGGCAGACCAGTACATCTCCCATGTGAATGCCAAGTTTCCTGGCTCAGTGCATGACGCTTACATTCTGAGGAATAGCAGCATCCCTTATGTGATGGGCCAACTCCAGAGGCACCATGTGTGGCTATTAGGTGAGGACATAGAGCCAATACAGTGTGACTAGGTGTCTGGGTCTGGGGATATCCCTAAGAGATAGTGTGTGTCTAACAGATTTCCCTTGACATTTGCAGGTGATTCTGGCTACCCCAACCTGTCATGGCTACTGACCCCAGTGAGGAATCCCAGAACAAGGGCAGAGGAACGCTACAATGAGGCCCATGGGTGAAATAGGAGAATTATAGAGCGGACCTTCGGCCTCCTGAAGGCCAGGTTCTGGTGCCTCCATATGACAGGTGGTTCCCTATTCTACTCACCAAAGAAGGTGTGCCAGATCATCGTGACCTGCTGTATGCTTCACAACTTGGCTTTGCGACGACAGGTGTCATTTCTGCAGGAAGATGGTCCAGATGGAGGTGTTGTAGCAGCTGTGGAGCCTGTGGACAGTGAAGACGAGGAAGCATAACAGTGAGACACAGGTAAGAAGACAACTCTGCCTTCTATATCTGATTTAATTCTACTACCTCTTATCTGTCTGTCATTTTCACCCAGTGTATGGTCACTGAGTTGTCACTTTCCCTTACGATTTCACAGATGTGGGTCCAACTGAGTGACATCTGCTTTGTTTCCACATGGACTAGAGCTGTGTGACATAGGTATGTTGACATTACATTTGATATAGTATTTTGCCACTCTTATTGCAAATACACATTTTCGAAAGCACAGACTGACTCCAGATTGTTTTTTGATTTAAGGGTGTTTATTTAAGTGCTCAATAGTGGAGAGGGTTGCAAAATGGTCAGGGGTGATGGTGGAAGAATGTCCATGGCATAGTCCAGTCTATTAGTCTCACAGGTGCATTGTCCAAGGGGGCATAGGAAGTGGAGCTGGGGCAGTTGATGGCTGGACGGGGTGACAAAGTGGGACACAAGGATGACAATCAGGGTGGTCTCATTTCTTGGTGGGGGTCTTGGCATTGTTCTCTGTCTTTGACCTGGATCTCAGGGATTGCTTGCGAGATGGTTCTCCATCTGCAGGGGGTGGAGTGCTGGTGTGATGGTCCTATGGCGGTGCCTCCTGTCCACTAGTGCCGGCGGAGGTGGTGGGCAGTTAATCGACCAGGCTAGTGTTAGGGGCCCCTTGTTGTGCCACAGTGTCCCTCTTGGTGTTGACAAGTTCCTTCAGCACCCCTACAATGGTGCCCAGGATGGAATTGATGGATTTCAGTTCCTCCCCGAACCCAATAAATACTGTTCCTCCTGCAGCCACTGGGTCTCCTGAAACTTGGCCAGTACTGTTGCCATCGTCTCCTGGGAATGGTGGACGGCTCCCATGATGTTGGAGAGGGACTCGTGGATAGTGAGTTCCCTGGGCCTGTCCTCCCCCTGTCGCACAGCAGCCCTCCCAGTTCCCCTGTGTTCCTGGGCCTCTGTCCCCTGATCTGTGTGCCCACTACTACTGCCCCCAGGTCCCTGGTGTTGTTGGGGTGGTGGGTTAGCCTGGGTTCCCTGTAGTGGTAGACACACTGCTGATTGACGTGTCCTGGGGACAGAGGTATGGGCCCGCTGGGTGGGTGCTGCGCTGGTGGTTCCAGAGGGGGCAAGCTCTGTAGTGGCCTGTGCCAATGTGAGGGGAACCGACTGTCCCGAGGTCCCAGATGGGCCGGGCTGGTCATCTTGATCCAGTTGGACAGAGCTGCTGTCATCACTGTGGGCCTCTTCTGTGGGTGGAGTGGACATATCTGGACCCTCCTGTGCGATGACGTTGAGTAAGTGTCCTGCAGGGGTGTAAAGGCATGATTATTGCATCTGTCTGTGCCATGGTGTGCAATGGGTGGGTGACCCTGTACCCCAGTGCTTGCATTCCTGTGTAGGACCTTGTGTGATAATGGTTTAGGGGGGGTGTATGGGTATGTGTAGTGGCCATGCTTTGGTGATGGGTGTCCATGCTTTGGTGTTACATGCAGGGCTTGAGTTTGGGATGTGTGCTTTGTGATATTGGGACATACGTGAGGAGTTGGAGTGATGGGGGGGAGGGCGAGGGTGGGGGCATGAGATAGCATGCAGGTGGGAGGGTGATGAAGTAGTTAAAGGTTTGACTTACCAGAGTCCATTCCTCCTGCTACTCCAGCTAGGCCCTCAGGATGCAGTATAGCCAAGACCTGCTCCTCCCATGTTGTTAGTTCTGGGGGAGGAGGTGGGGGTCCACCGCCAGTCCTCTGAACCGCTATCTGGTGTCTTGAGACCACGGAACTCACCTTCCCCGTAGGTTGTTCCACCTCTTTCACCTATTCCTTATGTCATCCCTAGTTCTTGGGTGCTGTCCCACTGCGTTGACCCTGTCCACGATTCTTCGCCATAGCTCCATCTTCCTAGCTATGGTGGTGTGCTGCACCCACGATCCGAATAGCTGTGGTTCTACCCGGATGATTTCCTCCACCATGACCCTGAGCTCCTCCTGGGGTGTCTTTGCGGGGCCATGGGGTGGTGTGGGTGATGTGTGGGGTGGTGTGTGTTGTGATGTGTGGTGTGATATTTAGAGGTGTGTTGTGTGAGGTGCATGGATATTGTGTGAGTGATGGTGTGGAGTGCCTGTGGATGCTAGTTTGTAGATGGTGGTCTGTCTCTCTGGCCCTCAGTCGCAATTGTTGACATAAGGGTTTGTGGGTGATGTGGGTATGTGTTTTATATTGTATTGGGAGGGAGTGGTGTGTGTATGTTTTTCAGGTGTGTGTATTTCGAAATGTCCAATATGGTAGTGTTTTGTAAGAGTGTGTGTATTTTGAGTGCAGCGGTGTGTACCACCAATGGAATTCTGCGGTTGAAAGACCGCCGCATGGAGTCGTGGGTCATGATAGTGTGGCCGTACTCCTGTTGGCGTGACGGTGTCGGTTTTGTTATCGCCAGTTTATCACTGACCTTTGGTGTAGCGGACTTGTGTGGGTATCTGGATTTTGGCGGATTCCGAGCTGTGGGTCATAATGACTGTGGCGGAATTCCGCGGCGGTGTGTTGGCGGTCTTCTGCACGGCGGTAAGTGGCTTTTACCGCCAATGTTGTAACGATCACCTATGTCTCCTTAAACGTATGCATTTCTGGCCTCTACCAGTGTACTGGCAATAGTTTGGCTGCTACAGTCCACTAAGGGCACCCTCATATCATGGTAGGGAGGTGTGGGATTTACGGTATGATTGTTGTGGTGGCGTTAGGTGTCCATTCTTACGCATGACCTATCAATGATGCCGATGTCCTATTTCAATGTGTACTACACTGTGCACCACACATGGGAATGGTAAACACTATGTGGATATCAGGAATATTTGATTATATGAAAATGGTGATGCCACGGGGTGGCATTATTGTTGGTGCTGCCCAGGTTTCTACAGCATGGTATATGTGGGAAAGTGCCAATATGTGCGTTGTTTGACAGTGGCATGGCCAATGTAATACACATAGCTGAACTATTCCATGCTACGTGTTATGTGTGAAGGATCAGTGTTTTGAAATAGATGTTTGGACACGTAGTGGCTTGACTCCAGTTTTTGAATACAGAGGGGAGAATGCTCCACCAGTGCATCATTAAAAGTGTCAGTCAGGTGGTGCTGAGAACTTGTACATGTGGGCGTATGTGAGGGTGATGTGAATTGAATGCGTTGTAGTGAAGCATGTGCCATCTGTGCTTGCCTGTCCATGTGTGTAGTGTTATGAATGTATTGTTTATCACACATGCTTAGTGTTATCTGTGTTATAAAGTGTATGCTGACCCCCGACCTGCCTTAAGGCCAGGCACCACGCTGCACGCTGAGCAGCTCCACCAGACTGCCCTTGTGTCCCTGAGCCCGCCCTCGCTGCTGCCGCGAGTTCGAGACCCTCCACCACCCACAGGCACCCGTCTGCACCTCATCCCTGGTGTCTAGTGGTTTGCCGTAAGTATTATTGTGTGTGTTTTGTTCTCTGTTTTAGTGCTTTCTGTGCCTTTTTGGTTTATTGGCTTTTGTCGTTCTTCTGCCCGTTTTACTGTTTACTGTCTGCTCTTGCCTGTTTTTGCTGCTCCAATATCCCCGGTCCTG